>NC_091254.1:60857500-63357500 GCF_042477335.2 Ovis canadensis
TGCTTTGGCTTTTTCACCCTCCGATTTGGAATCTGCTCACAGTACTGCCAGCTTAACCAAAAAGGATTAACTCTCATATCCAACTGAGAACACAGATAATTCTCAGTAATTGGTAAAAAATGAAGATGAATGGGGCTGAGAGATAAGGAGCAATTAGCTCATCAGCAGTTACAGCTGTGCACTCAATCCGGATCCATCTCTTGAGTCTCGGCCCCTTTTAAAGAACCTACACAGAAAAAGCACAGGACACCCCCTCCCCGAAAAATTGCTATACCTGCCCATCATTTCTCTAGTCTTCCATTTTATTTCCTTCCTATACAAAGACACCTGTCACAGCATGCTATGTAAATTACTACCTCTCTCAGGACCTATGTCTAAAGCCAATCTTCTTTTTAAACTTTTTTTATAACAGAAACCAAATGACTACTGTAGACACTCTTAAATTCCCTGTCAATCGTTTCATTATAGCAGCATCATCTGTTTGAAAATATAAGCAATTCCCTCATCTAATTATAGGAAGGATTTGAGGTTCATTAACATTGCCAAAGCAGAGAATCCAATGCGCAACTTCAGAGCTCTGCTTGGTGGCCTGTGTTCTCAGTTTCCTTTTATTTGCTTTCTCAAGGTCTCCAAGACTTTTTCCTGAAATCACAATATTAATTTTGCCTTCCAAATAGACACGTGAGATAGAAGAAAGGAAATGACTACAATGCAAAATATTTTATTTCTTCAGGACTAGCAAAAAAAAGTTAAGGGGATGGTCAGATGGGGAAGATAATTTTATTATCTATCTGCCCAGCTTTTTTTTTTTTTTCCTTCATTGTTTTGTTTGCTGGTTGGTGGACAGAGGTAAGAAGTAAGGAATACCACTGAAGAACACACACAGCTGTTTAATCCCAAACTCAAATTCTTGTTTTTACTTGAAACTCCTATATCCTTTTAACTATTGAGAATTTGGAAAATGCAAACAAATCCTACATTTCAGGCATATGAAATGTGTTCAGTTTGTGGATCACTGCATTAGGGTATTCTCGTCTACTTTCCATGGTGTTCAGAGGAGAAACTCCGAAGTCTTAAGATTACTTCACTTCCTCAAAGAAATAACAGCAGTTTGGGGTTATGACTATAGTTTAAACAATAAGATTTTCTTGGGACATCTGTTTTGAGATCACATTTTGAATAGATATGAACTCATTTCCTACGAAGCAAGCAATCTACTATTGTTGATAGCTGTTTACCAGTTCTATGAGTCAGATATTAGCTGGTGGCAAAGGTCCCTCTTAAATCCTCCTGTATTCTTTAAACTGTGTACATAGTGTTTTCCTTAAATAAAATGTTAAGAGAAGTAAAAATGCAGTCTTTTCCTGTCTCTTGGTAAATTATAGTCCACAAATGCTTGTACTTGGAAATAATATTTAATGTATTTATATTTAAAAGAGTCGTTTCCTTTGTTGTCATTAGTTAAGGGAGTAAGATATTAGGTTTAGCAAGTATGTAAATAACAGAGAAACTATTAAGAGATGCTTACTATGTCAATATTTATATAGCATTTAAAAACTAGAAGTTAAATTAAGTTTCCTTTATTTAGATTAAATCGATTGTGATTAATTTAGTATCCTCAAAAATGTGCATGATGCCAAAAAAAAAAAAGATAAGTAGATAAAACACAGCTACAGAGACTATGAAATTGACCTTGGGTTCACCGGTTTTAAATTCTGCCTTTCCAATATCCCAGTCCCAATTTCCAAGCAGCATTTTTTAAGATGGTTATGTAGATCAGTCCTTAAAGCAAAAAAATAGCAATTTATCTGGTCTGTATGTTGTGGATAGTGTTGCCACTAAAAAGAATCCAGGACATTTTTCCTTCTTATCTGCAATGTAGCTTATATCAGCCAACCTGTCACAAGATAGTACTTGATATAAACAAGAGATTGCAAAGACATCTCAGTAATCAATATCAGGATGGCTACAGTATGGAAACCCCAACCAGTGCATATCATTTGTCTCAGCATCTATTTCTATGGCCAAATGAAGCATTAATTCAAATCATAAATCTATGGTGATTTAAATCTGGGAATGAGCACCTGCCTGCTTTAATGATTTATTTTGTACATTTCAGTAAGCAGGAGATTTGTCCATATGAACTGACAGGTCACCTTCAGATGCCAGGAGCAGACTGTTTATCACCATGCAGACTAGCATCTCATCTTAGCAAGTAAATATTAAACTAAAAGAATCCAATTGATTGTGGATGAGGGAGAATGGCGACACGGCCATATATTTTACTCAGCCTGCCGATGCCTTACTCGGGTCTATCCTAAAGTCCTCACTTCTTCCTAAAGTGATCATTCTGTTGGAAAGATGTGAGCTCAAGGTTACCAAGTAAAATTGGGATGTAAAATAATTATTTGTCAGTGTCACAGGTTTCTTCAAACACCTTTATTTTCCGGCTAATTTTTGCAAATCATATTAAGAACTAGACACACTCATCTATAATAAAAACATCCCTCACCTCACCAAGCCAAATCAAACCAAGCAAAAGAAAAAAGAAATATATTTTCTAGGGCAAGAAGGATTTTATTTATGACCAAAAGGGGGCAAAATAGAGTGTTTCTACATACAGAGACCTGAAACGTTTAACAGAACTTGTGAGCCAGATGAGTACAAGGGAAAAAAAGAACCTGAACTGACTTCAGAAATGCCACTACATTTGGGCAGGGCTGAGAGTAACAATACATCATTTAAGTAGCACCTCTCTGAGGGGTTTTTCTACTTCAAAGGGCTGATAGATTCATGAGAGCAGGTACATTTGTATCCTGAAATATAAAGCTTCTGAGATTCTTGGGATTCCTCCTGGAATTCATAGGCTTCAATACCACTTCCTAAGCGCCTCCTGCTAACTGATGTTCCTGGGGATCCATCATATCCTGTTATGACTGTCTTACTTAACCACGTCCCCCATTAGACTACGTGCCCCGTGAGTGTTGAGACTATTAGGATTATTTTTGAGTTCCTAGAATAAGCTAAAATCAAACACACAACAAAATTCAAATGGTGTCACAGATGCCCCCAAATTTCCTCACAGGCATGAAGCTTAACAAATAATACCTAGCAGAGAGCATAGGAAAACAGGAGGAAATAGTTGACGGCTGCAAAAAGAGGAAGAAGATGGTTTTCAGGAGGGCAAGCTGGAAGAAATAATCACAGTACCAAAAACAATACCCACACAACCAACCTTACACATGACCAAAAGTGTGATAAACAGACATTGTAATGAATAAAATGATAAACACTTGACAAATATGCTTTCCTTTAATTCTCATGATGAAGATACTATTTTTTATGCCATTTTTCAGATGTGGAATGTAAAGCTCAGAAAGTTTACATAACTTTCCAAAGTCACATCGCAGTTAAGAAGTGTTTAATAAGTCATAGTTATTAGACACTTACCAAGAGGCAGGCACTGTCCTCAGAAGCAGAGAAAACTGCGCCTCGTTTTAAAGCAACTACTGTGATCTATGCAAACTCAGCTCCCCCTCACCATTGCCCTGTACCTTCTCCCGCTCTATGCACTCCCTGCTCCAAACTCTGTTTCCCTGATCTCCAAGTAAAGAAGAAGGGAGCAAGGGGTATGCTCCAGAAGAATAATAAATCAAAAATTCTTAGAGGATAGTGGTATGTGAGAATAGAAGAAAAATGACAATGATAACATTTTGCCCCCAAACAGCTATAGATATATAAAACACATGATCTATGTGCCTTAGGGACTAATGGTAGCACTAATGTTAACACAGTCTCAAAATATTAAGACCCTCTAGGAAAATTCAAATAATACCCATTTCTGATTCAAACTGGATGATATGTGTCAAAACTAAAAAGCAATATAAACTAGCAAGCAAATACCTTAATGGAAGAAAAGTGATTTCTTCCAATTAAAACACAAATTTAAACTGATTCTTGTTTAAGCCATTATGATATCTAGGTATCCATATAATTATGGTAGGCACAAGGTGATCAGAAAGCAAATGTTATTTCATAATATTAAATGTTAAGAGTATGTCAATGTCTAATTATGTTCTCTTTATCTTATGCCTATTGGTTTCTCCAAGGCCAGTTTCTGCTCTGCTGCTCAGGAAATTTGACAGAGGTATAAAGTTTCAATATATTTTGTTCAAGTGTTATTACACTGCCTAACAAAGATCCCTCCTCACAACACCAACTACCAACAAGAAACCACACTGAAGTCTTAACTCTCCTAAAATTTTGAAAACAATCCAAATTATGTTTTGCAATTATAAGTATGGTTTATAATGGCTAAATACTTGTTTTTAAAAGTGTTCAATTTTGCTTTATTTTATCGGTCAAAGTAAACGACCATTATGTTAAAACTGTGTGCAATCAATAGTTTTAAAAAGATAATTATAATTCTTTCATTTTGCCTCAATAGTTTTTAACTTTTAAAACTTTAAATTGAAGTGTGTAAACTATAACCTAAAGAACCCACTGCCCTCTGTCTTCTTAATAGAAGCACCATAAATGTGAACATTGATGTTTCCTTTAGTTCTTTTCAATTTTTGTGCCACTCTTTGGCTTTCTTACGCATCTTTCCATCCTTCTAAGTATTGCTACCATCTTCTTTATCATGCTCTCAAATCAAAGTCGTTAACACTGCTCCTTTTCTTTCTCTTGCCTAGTTCTGATGAAAAAGTTCTCCTTTTCCTCTTCTGTACATTCCATTTTGGCATCACTAAAGCCATGGTATTTGCATATGTGCTTTAAAATTACTTACTATGTTACTCATATTTAGCACATGATCTCATGAACTGTCTGAAGTCCACAGCATTCCTTCCTACACCTATACCTATACATCAAGGAACTGAAAGCAAGCAGATACTGATTATTTAAAGAGATAATCTGTTAAAATGCAGCATAGAAAAGAAAAAATCTAATTGAACCGCCAAACTGATTGCCTCCCTCATGAACATTTATTCTGGATATAGTCTCTTGTATATATCTTGTAGCATCCAAATTTTTCATGTTACATTAAATTTTGAGCATGATTTCTATATTTTAAAGAAAAATAATTTGGTGAGGATAAAATGTTGTATCTCAAAAACAGAGATACAAAAGATATCATCAATAAAAATATAGCCCTCACTTGAAGTTTACTGAAGAATTCTGCAAAGATAAAGTTGTCTCTTTTATTTTAAACAGTGGCTATTAATCTCACTTTTCTCCACACCTCAAGAACAAATAAGATCAAATTAAGAAATTGAAGTGGCATAGCTTAAATAAGAGAAATTGATAATGGTTGTATACAAAAAGTATTAATTATCAGCATAATTTTTATTCTTGGCAGCCAGCACATGAGAAGGTAAAGTTTATGTTTTGCTGCTAAGGCACATTTCTTCTTTGGTAACCAATGAATTAAAATTTAGTAGTGTGTGGTTTTGTTTGTAAATGTTCTTCTGTCACCTTGTGTATAATCAATTATTTCAAAATTCTAACTAATAAAGCTTATTTGTATTATGAAATATGTTAATTAAAATCTTATAGTAGGAGTTGCAGACTTAAAGTTAATTCTGACATTTAAAAAAATAATGTTGTCAATTATTTATTTAGAATACATGTTGTTAGGCTAATTGGCTTCTTCAAAAGGTACACTATCTTCAAAGCTAAAAGGAACAACTTCTTGAATGGGTAGCCAATAGCTAGGTTCTGTAAAAGAAAGTCACTTAGTAACAAAATGATTACAGTAAGTTTCACTGAACAGAAAACTTACCAACACTTGAATTCATGTCCCCATTTTCAGAATCTGCTCCATGTTGGCTATTACTGGCGTGATAGTTGCTCATAGCTTCTAATTTGATTTTTTTCACCTTCATTGCTTCGGCGATAGCTGCATTGGTAGCAGCGGCAGCTGCTGCAGCTGCTGCTGTCAAACCTTCAAAGAACAAATTAAAAATGAGGTAATGCAAATTCTGATTTTTCACCTAAGAGTTCTTGTACTTTATACAACACATAATACAAACATATTGGAGTATCTGATTGCTTTATGCAATACCCTCATATCGTATATTCATTCTCAATGAACCAATGAAAGAACATTGATAGAATGGACAGAATGCTCTCCAAACTCCCACATCAGTATTAGCAGACGCATAATTCGTACGTAGAAGAATAATAGTAGAAATAAGGCCAGAATTCTCTCTCAACAACTCCATCTGAATATGTCATTCCCTGCCTGCTTCCAATGCTGTCCAGCTGCCTAATGAGGGCAAAAATATAACCTGCTTAATAATTCACCAAGCTTTTCACTAGACCTGGAAAGCTAGCTAATCACCCTAAATCTCCCTGTTCTCATGCCTCACTCCCCCTGTGTTGAACTTGGCCCCAAGGCCCACATGTGCTCTGTGTCTTCAAGCCTGCACTTTCTCACAGACCATCGAATGTCCCAGATGACTCTTCTACTTCTCATCCTCCAGTATTCTAGTCCCAGAGTCAACCCTTCTAATCACTATGCCATGATATTTATCCATTTTGTCTCTGTTCACTAAGAAAATAACAGATAAGAGTGATCATGAGGGGACTTCCCTGGTGGTCCAGTGGTTAAGAATCTGCTTGCAATGCAGGAGACAGCGGTTCGATCCCTAGTCAAGGAACTAAGATCCCACATACTATGGAGCAACTCAGCCCGTGTGCTGCAGCTACTGAGCCTGCACCTTCTGGAGCCTGCACTTGGAAGCTACTGTGCCTGCGCACCACAGTGAAACAGCCCATGTGCCGTAAGACCTGATGAAGCCAAATAAATAAATAACCTTTGTTTTTAAAGGAGTGATCATGAAATTAGAAATAACAGTGAGACCAATATGGAAGAGCAGAAAGAGAAGTGTCAGCTTTAGGTACAGGCTCCAGGTATCCAGCAGAGGTTTCAGAGCAGTGTGAACCTCTAAGTCAATTCACTTCATCCTGACATTCTTCATCGCTTCCCTGGTGGCTTAGATGGTAAAGAATCTGCCTGCAATGCGGGACACCCAGGTTCGATTCCTGGAGGAGGGCATGGCAATCCTCTCCAGTATTTTTGTCTGGAGAATCCCATGGACAGAGAAGCCTAGCAGGCTATAGTCCATGGGGTCACAAATAGCTGAACATGTCTGAGCACTACGTAAATGATTTCTCTTAACTTTAGAACTTTGACGTCTATGAAAGGATATACCCTCCCACTGCCCTCATACTTTTTGCTATGGCTACTTCAGAGCTGGCTACAGCGCTTCAGCCCGCTCTGAATTTATCTGTATGATTTATTTCCACTCACAGCTGGTGGATTAGAGACTGAACACCTCTCTCCTCCTTTTCCTCCCCACTAATCATCACTTCTAGTTACTACAGCAAATAAGTTACTGCCTCAGGAATTAAAGAAAGTTTTGTTTTTGTTTTCCCCTAGAAACCTCTGCTTTATTTTAGAGGTTAGGGGAAAACCTCACCTTTCCTTCAGATCCGACCAAAAACACCCTGACAACTTTCACCCCAATGCAACAAAACTTTCAGACTGGATCTTTGCATGACAAACTGAAAACCACCCCCTAAAAAGGCACTGGTCTGAACTAAAGGAATTCATCTGGGTCTGAACTGAACACATTGCCATTTAAGTCCCAACTTGAACAGATTCTCTCCTCTTCCTATGATTGAATTTACTCCCCAGTTACTCATTTCCTTCAAAGATGTTTCAGAACATTTTCTTTCCTGTTCTCTTAAAATTCTGTTTGTGTTTCCCAGAAAATCTCTCTTCCTCAATTTGCCTTGTCACCAGTGTGAACATCCCACTTGTCCTTTCCCTTTATTGCCTGGTGTTGTCCCATCTCCAATTTATGACACATCTTTATCTTTGATTTATGCAGCAGGTAAATCTTGTTCCATAGTATGCAAGTAAAAAAGAAAACCTACAACTTGAGATATGAGTGTTATTATTGGGTAGATCTGAATCAAGCTCAGTAGCATGAAACATAACTATGCATGATATGGCCTTACATAAGCTATAAAATCTTCTTAAGTATGTTTTCTTCATCTGTGAAGTCATCCTATTCACGAAGGGATAATAGAAGGATTAAATAATATAAACTGTGTGAAGAATGCCACATTATGTTTAGTAAAAATTAGGCAGGCCTTGTGTTCTAGTTTTTACTTTAATAAGTCAAGCCCAGTCTTAGCTATGACTCCTGCAGGATATGACATCCCCCTCAGCTCAAAGATCCTACTTCTCCTTATGTGCCTGCATTAACCCTTGACTTTTAAAAATGCTCCAATAATTGTATTAAGAAAAGAGTACTTATGATACACTTCTATTTTTCCACTTGACATTTTTCTCCCCAAGTTTACATTTCTAATATAAATTCCAACAAATAGTCGTGTGTATGATACACATACATGCTATAACTCAACTATAATACTTTTAAAATATTCTATTTTCAGTATGGTTTCATGATGACAAGAAGAAAGCTATTACATTTGCAACAGTTGCTGATTTTAGTTCTACTAACTCACCTTGATATTTGATGGGTCCTCAAATTTAATTCTTTAATAACTTTCCAATTCAGCCAATTTTCCCCATCTCTACTGGCTCTCCCTAGTACAAGCTGTCGCTATTTCTTCCATGGAGTATTGTAATTATTCTTAACAGCTTTTACTTTCTCCACTTTCAATCTCTTATGATTCCTGTAGCAGTCAACATAACCTTATGAAAATGCAAATCCAGTCCTGGCATTCAATGCCTGCTCTGGGGAGCAAGTTGGGTGCTTCATGTGTCTGTCAGGGTCCTTATGTACTCAGTCCTCTGCTTCTCTGTGTGGCATTATCTTTCCACCAGGTTCCTTTTGCTCTCTGCGCTTCAGAAACATAGACATCTTTCGCATCTTCTAACAGACATTTCCTCTTTCAAATTAGACTCTGCACATGGTGTTCAAACTTTCTAGAAAAGCTGTCCAGTCCCATCCCCCAGACCTGTCCCTGCATCCGTCATGTAATGGCTTAAATATGATGCTCCACAGGAAGCAAGCTCAGGATCCTGACTCTTTAATCAGCTTCCTTAGTGGTTCAGACAGTAAGTATAGGCCTAAAATGTAGGAGACCCAAGTTCAATCCCTGAGTCATGAAGATCTCCTGGAGAAGGAAATGGCTAACCACACTAGTATTCTTGCCTGGAGAATCCCATGTACAGAGAAGCCTGGCAGGCCCAGTTTACAGCCTTACAAAGAGTTGAACACGACTGACTAACATTTCACTTTTTTTTTTCAGTGGAAGCAGGCTTAAGATTCTGACTCTTCAATGTACCTGGGAAAGAGCTCCAACACTTCAAGAATCAATCTAAGACTTGCTTATTTTAAAGAGCTGATTTTCCCCACCCTACTCCACAAGAGTAGAGCGTGTGTTCTCAGCTCTGTTGAATGAGAATTTGTCTTCTCTGTACATTAGAATCACTCACAGAGCTTTAAAACCATACAAAGAGCTGAGTTCTATCATCTGAGAATCTGGTTATTTTGAGTTGTATATTTGAGTTGAATTTATTGCTCCTTGGGTTACTTTAATGTGAAATCTGAGAACATAAACTCAATACCTTAAACTTTTTTTTTTTTTTTGAGGGGGAGAGTGGGGAGAGGGATGTTGCTCGGGGGGTTAGTTAGGGCTGACTCCTCTAACTAGGTTATAACACCAAATTAATATAAGTATCTCAAACACTGAAGCCAAAGCCTGGCACAACTTGTATCTGAATGAAAAAAATGCTTCTGAAATTGGATTACCTGGAAAGCCACAAGAGAAATATGGGCATTATTTTGACAATATCTGGCTTCCCTGGTAGCTCAGCTGGTAAAGAATCCACCTACAATGCAGAAGACCCCAGCTTGATTCGTGGATCAGGAGGATCTGCTGAGGAAGGGATAGGCTACCCACTTCAGTATTCTTGGACTTCACTGGTCCCTCAGCTTGTAAATAATCTGCCTGAGGAACTGGGTTTGATTCCTGGGTTGGGAAAATCCCCTGGAGAAGGAAACAGCTACCCACTCCAGTATTCTGGCCTGGAGAATTCCATCGACAATACAGTCCACGGGGTCACAAACAGTCGGACACAACTAAGCGACTTTCACTTTGACAGTATCAATGTATGCCGTTAAAAACACTTTATATATATGGCAGTCAATAAAAATATACTAAGTAGCAAATCTCATTAACTTAATAATAAGCATTTACTCTCCATTGCTGGAGACAATTACAAAAGTCTCACCTTCACTTTTGCAGTTATTGCACTTTCTGTTGGCCTTGTCATAGCCCTTTCAAATCTCTAATGTAATTCTCAAATCCCCTCTGGCTTGCTGCCTCTAGTAAAAACTTACTTTAGAATATAGACACTCATTTTAAAAAGAGGTCCCATTGTATATTTTGTTCCCTATTGAAGCTTCCTTTGAAAGAACAGTGTAACAAATTCACAAAAAAGCTCCAGTGTTTTGTTTATGTTTCATGGAGAATACACAGTGTTAAAGCTCTTCCTGCGTAATCAGGAATGGCTTGCTAGGGCAACATGCATGGACCTAGAGATGAACACAATAAGTGAAGTAAATCAGGCAAAGACAAATATCATATGATATCACTTATATGTGGAAATGAAAAATGATACCAATAAACTTATTTACAAAACAGTCTCACAGACTTAGAAAACAAACTATGGTGACCAAAGGAGAAACTCTGGGGGAAGGATAAACTAGGAGTTTGGAATTAATGGGTACACATTACTGTATATAAAACAGAAAAACAACAAAGACCTAGCATATAGCACAGGGAACTATATTCAATATCTTATAATAGCTTATAATGGGAAGGAATATGAAAAAATATAAATATGTTTATATATGTATATAACTGAATCACTTTTCTGTATACCTGAACCTAACAAAACATTGTAAATCAACTATATCCAATATGAAATAATTTAGAAAAGAATGGTCTGCTTGTGTAAACACTGGTAATCCATAACATTTACCACATACTTCTTCTCCCTATGTAAGCTTTTCCTACTTAGAACTCTTTCCACTTGCCTCATATTCAGATTTCATGATATTCTCCAATATCCCACCCTGAAACAGCGCGTTTATGACTGCTTTTAACTCTTTCCAAACAAAACAAGTCATTTTTTTCCCTAAGAACTAGGTAATCCAGTTTCTTGACGTGATAATCTATATCAAATAGAGCTGCACAGCATGGTAAAGCGGAAGATTATCTTCCCTGGGGCCATATTCACAGAATCTGTCTCTGAGATGGGCTTCCCTCATAGCTCAGTTGGTAAAGAATCCACCTGCAATGTGGGAGACCCCGGTTCCATTCCTGGGTCGGGGAAGATCCCTTGGAGAAGGGATAGGCTACCCATCCCAGTATCCTTGGGCTTTCCTTATGGCTCAGTTGGTAAAGAATCCACCCGCAATGGGAGATCCAGGTTAGATCCCTTGGTTGGGAGGATTGTATAGTCCATGGGGTTGCAAAGTGTCAGACATAACTGAGCGACTTTCACTTTTCATTTCTGAGAGACGGACTGAAAAATCTGTATTTTTATCTTTCAACAAGTTGATTCTCTGCCCTTAGATTATTTGATGACAATAATATACCATGTTAAAGTGTGGCTGCATTTTACAATAAAATCTTATTAGCCTGGTAGTGGTTTTTGAAAGTGAGTATAGTTAAGAATCAACAAGGTGAGACACTACAATGGATTTTGAAAGTGAGTATAATTCAGAACCAACAAGGAAACTTGTTAAAATACAAAATTAGGATGACTCAATAATCAGGATCTGAGACACACTGCTGTAGACTCATACTCAGAACTGTAGGTTCAGACTTTGGAAGATTGAGTCTTCTGTGCCTGTAGCTTAGCACAGCAGAAGCAAAGAGGTCAGCCAGGTAACGCTGCACTTCTGTGTGATATAAATTCAGTTGTCGTGTACATGATTAAGTCAACCAACCATTTACATTGACAAATCTATTTGGTATATACAGTAACTGTTAACCAAAGAGCTTGAGTAACTTCTCCTGATTCTTCAATCATGTAGAATTTTTATCGGATTTCTTTCTCTCATTGGGGGAAAAGTTGTGTGTGTGTGTGTGTGTGTGTGTGTGTATGCGTGCACGCACTTGTGCAGGTGCACAGTGAAGAAACAAATAAATGAATAAAGAATCTCTTCCACTAAGGAAAGATTAAATCATCTATTTTAATTCCTGAAATTTTATTTTTTATATGCCCCAAGAACAATCATAGTATTTTATACACAAAGATCAGAACATGCACTAAACTTTGTAGTCAGATATAGTGTAAATTTATTTTATTTTAAAATATTTTAAACCCTATTTTATCATTATCAATGGGGAGACTTTAATGGGTGCTTAAAATTCTGTCACTGATAAAATAATGTATTGAAAGACAGTTTTTGTGTGTGTGTGTTTTTTTTTAAGTTTTCCTTCAGAGAAAGGATAAGAAGTCAGGCATACATTGTGCAATTCCTAGACCCTATATTGGCCCTCAGAAAAGGGACTGTGAGTCAAACTTCAGTTAAAATCCATAGGCCTTAGAGCATGAAGAGACATTTAGTTTTTTTTTCTATCTGATCTTTATAAACTCTCACTTACAAAAGAATGAGCATATTTTTACACAGCATTTGGAAATACAGCTTGTCATATTAGCGTTTGAATTACACTACAAACTCATTACTGTGGGCTCCATTCTGTTTACTCTTCCAGAGAAAATTCTATATTATCTTCTACCTAGCTATTGTTAGATTTTGTTTATCTTGGCTTATAGGTTTCTTTTCATAATACTTTTATTTTTTAAGGCACTATTAAAATATTTTAAAGTTCTTTTTGAAAAAGTGACTGACATGGGAATTACTAGTTATCTAAACTCACTATCATAAAAAGAGTAAACATATGGTGGCTGAAAGAAACACTTTAAAGAGTCATACAAACTTTGGACAACATTTTTATGAAATAATGCAGTAAGTTATGTAATTCCTAAACCTTCAAAATTCCTATCTTTAAAACAGAGATACCAGTTCCAATCAGTAGTGTTGTGGGGAATAGAGGTAAAATAATGCACACAACAGCTAAACCCTCTGCAAATGGTAGTAAATATTTTCAAGTAACCCATAAAATCCAGCACACTTTTATTTAGTTTTATATTTGTTCAATTATTCACAAAATGCAAATATGACAAAAGCTATCCAACAGTGTAGGGTTAGAATCTAGCCATTTGACAAATGGACACCTGAAAATCATGCTTTCTATCCAATCTTTTGACTTAGTAGTCTATGTCAATCAAAGTTATCATAAAATCATTAACTTTCCACTCTGTGTTATATCGATACAAAGCCTTTGCTACTTCAAATTCAATATCCAAAATCCAATCCATGGGTTTATCATTTGGAAGAGAAGCAGGCATTATTATTGCTTAAGAGCCTTTTCCTTGCAAAGATAGCATTTTCTTTTTCCTCTCAAATTTTATCAAAAGAGCTTTCAAATACTTCAAATACTGTTATACATTCCTGACTGCTCTCTCAAAAAAGGGAAAAGTACCCCCATTCTATTTATTTCAAATAAGTTAGTATCCCTAGTTATAAAGAGTAGATTACAACTATAGATTATAAATATCAATAAAAGAGACATATTGCTGTCAAATTCTTTCTCTGATCTGTTTGTTTGCTCATTAACTTGAAAGGTCTAATCTTTGATCTTTGGTTTCAAAGACAACAAGATGACTTCCAAATGTTTGATATGTTGTCTACTTTTACATCACATTCCATATAAAATGTATTTTCTAAGACTTAATGGCTAAATAAAATTAGTTATAAGCAAGAGATAGTAAGCATTCAAAGTTTCCATATGATAGACTTTTTATGAGTCTGTCACTTTACCCAAACTTAGGAAAAAAAACCACTTTAACATGTACTCATTTCTAGCCAATGATAGTTATTATTAATATTCTGGAATTGATAAGTTATTTATGTCTGGCATTCTTCCTACTGATTATTCAGAGAGACAGGCGGCTTATAAATATCTCATCACTCCACCGTCACAGAAATTTCATCGACAGTGCTCATGCACAGCTATTAGCAATATGAATCTAACCATTACAAGAAGGAAGAAAATCGAACATGTGGCATTAATACGCAGTCCTGGTTCCTAACCATCTGATAGGCAGATGGTGTGAAGCGGATTCTCCAGCTGAAATGAGGGGGCACATCATTTAAAACCTTGTTTGCATTCTAACTGATATCAGTGCCATATTGATATACATGATACATCATGGCAGTATTTGAACAATCTAGTTTGTTTCAGTCATAAATG
Organism: Ovis canadensis; assembly: GCF_042477335.2. Classification (NCBI taxonomy): domain Eukaryota; kingdom Metazoa; phylum Chordata; class Mammalia; order Artiodactyla; family Bovidae; genus Ovis; species Ovis canadensis. The sequence goes on from NC_091254.1 coordinate 60,871,877, forward strand.
TTTACAACCTTGTTTTTTTTTAATCTTATAAGCATGTTCAGAAGAGTGTATTTTTAATTTATGAAACCTATTGTTTACTTCTGTTGAATTAGAAGATTAGAGAAAGCAAGAATATTAAATTACCTCAACCAGAGCAATATAACCAAGACAGATGAATAAAGTGGGTTTCTATTTTCAATAAGATAGTTAGTAAAGGAATTTTAAAATTAGCCCAGGCATTTTGTGCATTAATTCATTTATTCATTTAAGCCTTCTAGGTGCTTCTCCCCCAAGTCGCATACAGAGATATTTAATGCTTTACATAGTCATTCATTTAAAATTCTCGCTGTGTGCAATTAATCTTGTCCAACAATTTGATTCAGAAAGTAAAACATCAAAAAGCATAGCTCATTTCAACAGTCATTACTGTGAAGTAATCTTTCTGCTCCTGACAGGTCCTATAGACTTTTGCAAAACGCTATTGAAGGTGCAATGTAAGCTCCATATGAGTCTGAATTACAACTCAATTGAAATCACTCCAAGTCTTAGAAGAACTCTTGGCTCAATATAACAACTTGAAAACACCAGTACCTTTTTTCCACTCTGTCTTCTTCCTATCCTTATTTAAATGCCAGCTGTCTAAAAAACTGAAATTAATTTTCACATTTATCTTATTTCTCAATACTTTCTATTAAATGGAAATTATGATTGAAATATGTCTGTCCTCACCATTAAATGATTAGATAACAGAGATGATAAGCAATTAGAATAAGTAACTTTATTGTAAAGCAGGAGAGGCTGAAGATTTTGAATGTGAGTTTTTCTCCTAAGGTACATTAGAAGAGAAAAAATTGGTCTTTGAGACTGTTAATGTAAATAGTCACTATACCAGTTTCCAGTTTTCAATTGGTTAAATTAGATTTTTAAATGTTTGGATTAACAACAAAAAATCTACTAATTTGGAGAAATACACAGGAAGTGTATTATAATCTTGATAATGACTAGTAAATCAAGTATACATCAAGTTTAGCTTTCTTTACTGATTAGCTTGAAATCTGCAGCCTCACAGAGTTTACAAAGTAACAGCCGTAGTGAAGTCAGAGGGAGTGAATCCCATGGGGATGTCATTTGGCCACATGTAAAATCACTGAGAAATTTTCATGGAAGTTTTTGAAACACTCACCTTCTAAACACTAACCCATAGAATCAGGCTGAAACAGAATCGATTCAAATGTTTAAATTACTATGATTTAAAATAAGAAAATATGCAATTTTTGGAAGTTAAACCTGACACAATGTTTTGAATATAAAACTTTTACTTCTACTCCATCTGTTAACATTACCACCTTTAGAAAAATATTTAACAGACACTTGGAATCTGGACTTGTCACAAACAGAGAAGAGAAAGACTTTATCTACTGCAACTCTTTTATTTTACTGATGATGCAATTTAGGGGCACCTAGGTTAATCATTTCTATAAAGTTATACCATTAAATAATGATAGAGTAATCCCAATTCCCCTAACTCCATCTTCAGTACTAACCACACTGACTCTGTCCACAAATCTAAAAAAAAATTACAGAATATAGTATACTATGGAATCATTGAAGGAAAATGAAAGCTGTTTGCTTAAGTAGCTTATGGATTACACAGGAAGTCAAAGTTATAGACACAGATAATATCACAAGTATAAGTTAACCTCACTTAACAACCTGATATAAATGTTCATTTGTGATTCCATTTTATAAATTTTAGAATCTATTTGTCGTGAAAACAATGATAATTCAACTTTCTTTTTGTTCAGTCACTAAGTCATGTCCAACTCTGTGACCCCATGGACTGCAACACACCAGGCTTCCCGGTCCTTCACAATCTCCTGGAGTTTGCTTAAACTCATGTTCATTGAGTCGGTGACACCATCCAACCATCTCATCTTCAGTTGCCTCCTTCTCCTCTTGCTCTCAATCTTTTCCAGCACCAGGGTCTTTTCCAATGAGTCGGCTCTTTATTAGGGGGGCCAAAGTATTGGAGCTTCAGTATCAGTCCTTTTAATGAATATTCAGGGTTGATTTACTTTAGGATTGACTTTCAACTTTTAGAACTGACATTCAACTTTGTGCACAAAATTTTTAACCTGTACTGCTGATGAAATATATTGTTCATAACATTACCCTGAGTCTTATATTTTAAATACAGAGTAACAAGAAATAGAAGAAAAGCAAATAAATTATTTTCCTCTCTATATCTTGAATACAGAACAACTGACAAAAAAAAAAGAGGTAATCTTTGTCTTGAATTGCTCTTATTTCATTATTCCATTCTCCACTAAACTGGGCATTAGAAATTCTCACATTTGTCTATGGCCCAATATTTCTTACTACCTACATGACTCGTCAAACCAAATTACAAAAAGCATTGACCCCAAGCAGGTGGCTCTTACCAACCTGAGAGTAACTGACAGTATTAACATTCTGAAAGGATATTTTTATAAGAGGCCACTTATCAATATATTGGTAACAGTTCAGGCAGGTAGTAAGTGAAAAGAGAAAACGGTGTCATAAATTTAATTTCCTGTCAAAGAGTCACCTCATTGGCACTTTAGTCTAAGGATAATCTTTCCACTTGTTTTCTACTTTTCTCAACACCATGTAAATCCTCTGCTAAATCCTTTGATACTTCAATAAGTCTCTCTTTTTTTCTTTTTCTAGAATCATGGTAACATGCAGGGCTCTCAGTGTATGATTGTTGATGTAGAGAGGAGGAGATGAGAAAAAGTTATAAGAGAAGTGATTGTTTTGACATGTAAATCTTGTCTGTGGGAGTTATCCAATGAGATAAATAACTGGAGACAATGTAATCGTAAAGTTTTTTTGATGCAGTAATATAAAACTTTTTAAAGTAAAAAAGACTCAAGAAATATATATATATATAAAACTTTACACCCATATATATAAATGCATCATTATATATATATATATATACACACACACACACACACACATATACAGGGAGGCCTGGCGTGCTGCGATTCATGGGGTCGCAAAGAGTCGGACACGACTGAGCGACTGAACTGAACTGAACTGAAGTGATACAGATATAGATGGGCTTCCCTGGTGGCTCAGTAGTAAAGAATCACTTGCAACACAGGAAGTGTACATTGGATCCCTGGGTCAGGAAAATACCCTGTAGAAGGAAAGAGCAACCCACTCCCATATTCTTGCCTGGGATCCCATGGACAGAAGAGCTTGGCAGGCTACAACGCATGGGGATGCAAAAGAGTCAGACACGACTTAGCAACTAAACAACAACATATACATATATATTATATATATATATTATTATATATAATGTATATTAAAATACGTATATATGTGTATATATATATATATAATGACACATACACAGTTTCTAAATAGAGGTCAGGATCTGAGTTAAGAACAGTATATAGCCATGTTCATGGAATAACAATAAAGAAGGAAATGGTAACCCACTCCAATATTCTTGCCTGGAGAATCCCATGGACAGAGGAGCCTGGCAAGCCATGGTCCATAGGGTCCCAGAGAGTCAGATACGACTAAAGCAACTAAGCACACACTGAATAACAATAGGATAAAAATGGAAAGACTATTTGAAGCAACTTTTGTCATTAGGTTTTTATATTTATTCCATCATATCATTGAATCTCCATATTCAGCCTATAAGTAATGTATTTTTCTTATATGATTTCAAGAAAAATATGAATGGTGATAGCTCAATTGTAGTGTTTGGAAAAGTAGGGTTTTGGTTGCTGCTTTAAAGCTGGACTATGGAAAAGAATAATTCTGATTAATTCAGAAAAATAGATACTGCCATGTGACAAGGAAGATCAAAAAAATATAGCTCTTCGATCATAACTTCAAATTATTCATCCTTCTCTGGAGGGTAGCAGGAAGCCTTTATCATGGCATGCTTTTGTAGTCATAGTCATGATATTTAATTTTCTTAGTGTAATTTAGCCCAGTTACTTATAATGTATGATTTTGAGACAATCTTATACTTTATTGTTCAAGAAATAAATGCTGCCTATGTTCAAAATTGATGCTTTTGAACTGTGGTGCTGGAGAAGACTCCTGAGAGTCCCTTGGACTGCAAGGAGATCCAACCAGTCCATTCTGAAGGAGATCAGCCCTGGGATTTCTTTGGAAGGAATGATGCCAAAACTGAAACTCTAGTACTTTGGCCACCTCATGTGAAGAGTTGACTCATTGGAAAAGACTCTGATGCTGGGAGGGATTGGGGGCAGGAGGAGAAGGGGACGACAGAGGATGAGATGGCTGGATGGCATCACCGACTCAATGGACATGATTTTGGGTGAACTCCAGGAGTTGGTGATAGACAGGGAGGCCTGGTGTGCTGCGATTCATGAGGTTGCAAAGAGTCGGACACGACTGAGTGACTGAACTGAACTGAACCGATGTTCAAAATGATTTCCCCTTTGAGGTTTGATTAGTATAAATCCAGCTCACCTAGGAAAAGAGCAAGTGGATGTCGAGGAAAATTACCAACAGTTGGCATTATATTATTCACTTCTTTCTCTCTTTTTGCTTTTTTGCTGCAAAAATCATTGCAACAGAAAGAGATATCTAATTTCCAATATGGCAAGAAATGCAAGTCTTTTGTACATTCCAATAAAACCTTTCACTTTATTTCAAAACAATAATAATTTAGAGCAAATGTTCCATTTTCCTTACATCTCTTCATTTATGAGTGAAGTTTGTCATTGGACTGATCCAATGGCTTCTCTTGACCTAATTTATGTTGTACCATGAGATTCTATTAAAAGAAACTAAATCACTGTAGTAGATTTATTCACCTTAAATAATTTAAGCTAATTGAAAAAGAACCAAACTGAAACTAAAACACTTCTCTCAAGCATCCACCTTCTGCATATCGATTAGTAATTTAAACAACCGGCTAATCATAACAGCTTCATGTGAAACATGGGCCTGTGCTGTGTACACATTTCTGTACTTCCATGAAGCTGAAGAAAGAAATAAATGTCAAATTTGAATCTGAAATCATATGTATCTATTCTGGAGTCATTCAGTTCAGCCACTCAGTTGTGTCTGACTCTTTGCAACCCAATGGACTGCAGCACACCAGACCTCCCTGTCCATCACCAACTCCCAGAACCTACTCAAACTCATGTCCATCACATCAGTGATGCCATCCAACCATCTCATCTTCTGTTATCCTCCTCTCCTCCTGCCTTCAATCTTTCCCAGCATCAGGGACTTTTCCAATTAGTCAGTTCTTCCCATCTGCGGGCCAAACTATTGAAGTTTCAACTTCAGCATCAGTCCCTCCAATGAATATTCAGGACTGATATCCTTTAGGATGGACTGGTTGCATCTCCTTGCAGTCCAAGGGACTCTCAAGAGTCTCCTCCAACACCACAGTTCAAAAGCATCAATTCTTTGGCGCTCAGCTTTCTTTATAGTCCAACTCTGGAGTCATTAGGCAATTCCAATAAAATATTTTCACTGATGGATTTGAGACTTTTCTCAATTTACCCAAACAATTTCAAAAAGAACACATGGCAAAATGAGAGAAATATCTGGAAAATTATATCTAATCACTCATCTGGCAACACATATGGCATTTCAAAATTATAACATACCTTAAGCAAAACAAAATTTAAAACATTACTGTTATTCACAAAAGTTACTTTTTCATAACAAACAGAAACTGAACTCCTACGGGTTAGTTTAAAAATAAAGGATCTAGTCTAATTATATAGTGGATCTATAATTATATAGTGTTCTTCTCACACTTCTTGTTGGTAAAAGTTATCAAATATCAAGTTAAGTTATGTTAATAGTAGCTTATCAAGTTATTGCAAATTATACTATGTTAATTGTCCCATCATTATAGAACTCCATTTGTAAAAGCAATGGTCATTTTTCTCATGCAATTATTTATTTTATAATTCAGCCTTTGTTAATACCTGGAGTGTGTGGCCTAATCACTCACAAGACAGTTTTACAAAGAATTACCAAGCTTTTTGCAGTATTTTTGCCATACATCTTCCTTCTGAGAATTAGAAAATTCAAACATAACTTTATCTTGGAAGTAAAGCATTTTGAAATATTGCTAAAGTGCATATTGAATAAAGACAACACACTTAAGCGGACTTTTCCCCCTTTAAACAGCATTCATCTTTTCAAAAGCAATAGATTCTCAGTCCACACGGAGTCTATTGCATTATTCATTTCATGTGCAACCTCATGCTGGACCATAAATTGTTACTTTATCTAATCAAAGGAGACTTAACTCTACAGAAGGTCAAAGGTTTAATTTTGTGAAGTATTATCTTACGCTATGAGTTTAACCGAAAAATAGAAGAAGAAAAACAGCCAAGAAACTGGTAATAAATGAACCTTTATTGCCTCAGGCATTGGCCTAGTTAATAAACTTTCATTGAAGGTTTCTTTCAACTGTTACGGACAATGAGAGGAAAAAAATCTTAAATTACAGCCATGTGTGACTTTTAAAGCAGTCATTCTTTTTTATCTCAACCTCCCTAGCTCAGGAGAAAAAAAAGACAAAGAAAGATTGTCTTCGATCTCTTAACCAAAAATGTATGTTTCTAAACAGATGAAAAAGTGCAGATAAACTTTTCTAAAAGCAGAGGTCAGCTTTGAACAATATAAAAAAATGCATTCTTTAGGTGTTGAATCTTAGTGAACAATCTCTCTAGCTAAATGTAAAACTACAAAAAGAAGGAAGAAGACAAGCTGTTTCTGCAAAATATAACTCTTAAATTGGGTCTTCTACTTAGCAAAATATGACGCTTTATTATCTCACCATTAGTGCACAATATTCACCGTAGATTTAAAATTAATTAAATATACCATAAATAAGTACATTATTTATGTACTGTCTGCCCTGTTTTAGACCAAAAAAAAAAAAAAAACCTTCTATTTTCAGAATCAAATACACTTAGAAGCTAAATAATTCATGCTATTGTTAGGCAATTCAAATTTTTAAGAAGTCTATCTATTTAGCTGACACTCTCAACCAATAATCATTCATGAGTAGTTTTTTTTTCATTATTTTCTAGAGAAGAAAATGAACTGAATTCTTCTGAATTAATATTCCCTTTTTTGTCTGAGATGTGTACTGCTACCCCGGTGCTTGCTCTTTTGATTTCCATTGGCATGGAATACTTCTCTCCATCCTCTCACTTTCAGTCTGTAGGTATCCCTAGATCTGAAGTGGGTATGTATAACTGAATTACTTTGCTGTACACCTGAAACTAACAAAATACTATAAATCAACTATACCCCAACATAAAATTAAAAGTTAATTTAAAAAAAAGAACTTTTTTTTTTTTAGGAAGCACTATACTGAGCATAAAAGTTATTATGACCTTGATTACAATATCTTTATCTCCACACCACAGCATAAATAAGACAGATTCTCACATCACCAAAAGGGTTCACTTAAGCTGTGAGAAAGGAAAGATGCCATCTTCTGCATTTTACTTTAGATATCCTAAAACACAAGGGGAAGAGGCCTGGCTTGATACTCTGAACTGGACACCACTACTAGATTCTATTCACAAAGCACATCACTCTCAGCAGGGCACCGAACCCTGTTCCCACCTGGCAGCATACGGACAGAATTGGGCTGTACTTCATTCTAAGACCATGTCCCCAGGACGCTTTCTTGGGCCACCTTTGAATCCAAACATGATAGCTGCTTACACCAGCATGACCACGTAAAAGTGGGACCAGGCTCCCTACTAAGAAATACACTTCACACAGCTGGGAGACATTGAGTTCTCCCAGGGTTGAGGATATAAACACGTTCATAGTAGCAGCTTTGCTTCTTTACTATATTTGCCTATAAGAGAAAGAGAGACTAAGGAGAGAGAAGGAAACCTAGAAATTAAAGATGTTTTACCATGAATTCTGCATGGAAAAAAAAGGAAAAAGTCAGGTTATTGGCATAGAAAGTTGAGGATAAAAACACAGTTCTTCCAAAAACATAGTTAAATCTGGATATCAGAAACTGAAGCAGAGTGAGGCAATTCATTTTCATTAATTAGTAGATGGTTTTAGAATCAATGAATAGTTCTGGATTTCATGCAAAAAATCATGAAGTGCTACCCAAAGGTGACTAGAATAGAAACACTAGATATAAATGTGTATAGTAAATGGCTATTGCATGTATTTGTGGATAAAGAACTTAGTAACAGCAAGGATGGCCATGCTTTATATAAATTTCAGGTTGTTTTTTTTTTTTTTAATTATCAGTTTTTGTAAAAGGCTGAGGAACACTTAGAAAGTGACCCCGAGGTCAGAGAAGCATGGGAGAATAATGAAAACAGGTATCACAAATCCAATTCTTCATTCCATTAATCAAAGTTTTATGGGTTTGGGAAAGTTTTGCTACAGTACACAGAGAGGATAAGAAAAAAAGAAAGATCAAGGGAATTCAAAGGATTTATTAAAAGTGCAGACAGCAACTCTGACTAGTGTTTTAGCTAGATAGACACAATTAATTAATTGTAACATTGTAAAACTCAAAAATGCTGAAAGAACGTGCTCATGCCTGCAATGCAGTAATGTAGCAAAATACTTATAATCTTTCAACCACCAGGAGCTTTTGTTGGTTTTTTAACCTAATCCACAGCTTGACATAGATCCTAGGGTAATGGAACACAGTTCTTTGATTGAAATAATATCTAAACATTGCTTCACTAGCCCGGTGGCCTAATAGAAGTCTGTCTCTCTGAAACTTGAGAAATTTAAGTTTGGAAACAAACTCAGACACTGAGCTCTGACTTGTAAGTCCTTCAGGAAAAGCCTTTGAGACAGGACTATGCCCTTTCTAGTTTAACAAGACCAAAAACAGACATAAAACTTCTGCAATAGCTTTTCTTCCAAACAATGAGACAGTCAAAACAAATCATTTAGTTCAGCCACTAAAAAGTGACTAATAAGACAACAGTACAGTGTTGATAATCACAGAGAGTCTAATATATGTCATTAAAAAGCTAAGTATTTCACCAGTGACCCATTCCACCAGCTTTCTTCATTTTCATGTGAAAATCTGAGCAATATGCACGTTATTATTACAAAGAAAGTTGATCCATATTGTTTGTCAATTTCAGTCATGTGGAAATTTTCAAAGCGTTCAAAGACACACAAAAATATCTGGAAAGGTATTAATGTATACCATATAGTAGGGAGACATCAGTATCATATTTTAGTCAATGTGCCTCAAAATTTGCAATATAAAAAAGCACACTAGAACATTTAGTGAGAGAAAAGTAAGTCTGCACTTGCAGGGGTAAATACACTCTGATTAAACTCTGAAACGTAAATGCAATAAAACCTTCATTTCATTGTGTAACCTGATAAGCTCAAATAAACATAGAATATATATAATTACTATTTATCAATATCCAAGCATCTGGTAGAAACTATTAAGCAAAAGTAGAACAAATAACAGGAAAGACATGGGTAGCAACAAAATATACTTGAAGCTGTAGCCAAATTCTAATTTTGCTTAGATGCCATGCGTATAATATTAAGTGATGAAAATGATTATTTACTTAGTATCTGTTACCTGACATTATCATATCACTCTATAAACATGTTTAATAAAAATGATACTAGAATGACAACTGAAACGAACTGTGTGTGTGCGTGCATGCTAAGTTGCTTCAGTTGGGCCCGACTCTTTGAGACCCTATGGACTGTACCCTGCCAGGCTCCCCTGTCCAAGGGATTCTCCAGGCAAGAATACTGGAGTGGGTTGCCATGCCCTCTTTCAGGGGATTGAACCTGCATCTCTTATGTCTCCTGAATTGGCAGGAGGGTTCTTTACCACTAGTGCCATCTGGGAAGCCCTGAAACAATCTGCACACTGTCACAAATGTGAAGTCTTGACATAGTTTATCATATTCTAAGGAATAAGCTGTGAAGTTAAGTGGGAAAGCAGAGAGAAAGTAAGGAAAAATCCCCAAATTACATAATAACTGTGGTGTTGGAGAAGTCTCTTGAAAATCTCTTGGACTGCAAGGAGATCCAACCAGTCCATTCTGAAGGAGATCAACCCTGGGATTTCTTTGGAAGGAATGATGCTAAAGCTGAAGCTCCAGTACTTTGGCCACCTCATGCTAAGAGTTGACTCATTGGAAAAGACTCTGATGCTGGGAGATTGGGGGCAGGAGGAGAAGGGGTCGACCCAGGATGACATGGCTGGATGGCATCACGGACTCGATGGACGTGAGTCTGAGTGAACTCCGGGAGATGGTGATGGACAGGGAGGCCTGGTGTACTGCGATTCATGGGGTCACAAAGAGTCGGACACAACTGAGCGACTGAACTGAACTGAATATAATCCTAAAAGCACAGCAGTCCTTCAGCAAAGAATTTCAGGAGCACAACTAGAGTTGGTTAAATCAGTAGGTCAGCCATATCAAGGACCCAAATCATTTCCATACTTCCTTTCTGCTGTCCTCAATATATTGGAAAACATCTCCATGTTAGTAATTTGGGTACAATAATTTTAAGCAACCAAACAAAAAGAAGATTCTTTATCCCACAAAGAATTCATCATCAGGAGACACCTTAAAGAATCACCACTCAGAACACACTAGCCATAATTGTATCACCTGATCATGCCAGATCATGGTGGGAGAAGAATATGAATTTTTTCAATAAAATCAGGATTTTGTTATAAAGGAAGAAAGTGATAACAAGTTATTGGATAGCAACTAACAACATCTGCAATAAAAGCTTTTATTGAGGAATATTGAAGAAAATCATCAACTACGTCACATAGAAGCCCAAATACATTGCTATTCTAAATCTCCCATCCTTTTAAATCTTTCCCATACTTGTTCGACAGATAGCATGTACCCAGACTCATAGGATAACATAATTGTTTTTTTTTTCCCCAGGCACTATTTTACTTCTTATAATGAAGTCCTTGTACAAAAGAGTTCCATAAGACTACAGTTCAGTTCTGTTCAGTTCAGTCGCTCAGTCACGTCCAACTCTTTGCAACCCCATGAACCACAGCACGCTAGGCCTTTCTGTCCATCACCAACTCCCAGAGTTCACCCAAACCCATGTCCAGTAGCGATCTTGATTTTTATATTTAGAGGTACCAGGAACAGAAAAATGAAATGATGCTCAATTGCTTTGAGTTTCCTTTTCCACATCAAGCTGGAGGTATCCACAGAATAAATAATAAGATGGCATGCCTATAGAATATATAATAAGACAGTGTCCTTCATTTGACTGCTGGACAATTGAAATTATACTAGACAAACCTTATGGAATGTGACACCAAAGAAGAGGTCTCTTCTGAGCTATATCAGTCATTTAAGTATTTCTTATGATAGTGAGATGGCTAAAGCTGGTGTTGATATTTTCAATGCTTTGATACAGTACTAAAACTGATTCATGTTCTTTCATCCTAAAGGATGCAGACCAGTGTAGGAAAACTTGGAGCAGCAACTGGAGAGCTCAAGAGAGGGAAAAGAATGAGAGAGAAAGAGAGAAGGAGAGAGGCGACAGTGGCTTTAAGTGTTCACATGTCTATGGCAAAGTCTTTTCCTGTCTCCTCTAAGATCTGCGTTTCAGTCCACCTTCCATCATTGGGTGGATGGCCTCCATTTGGAAGATCTAATTTCTTCTGAAAGTTTCAGTTAACTTTGCCCCAGCTATAATAAAGAAGATCATGTATTGCCTGTGTCCCACAGAATTAGCAAGAACATTAAATGACACAGGATGTGTGAATAATGGCCATAGATGTTTCATAATGACAGTTTTCTTACTTTCTTTGTCTTGCTATCGTTCCATCAGAGTTGGTCCTTCCGGTTTTTTTTGTTTGTTTGTTATTACTATCCCCACTCTTGACAGAGCTGCCACTACTTGTGCAGAACAAATGACAGAGCCAGACCCATGCCATCACACCCATAAATCTGTTCCTTCAACTGTATTTCCCAAGATCAATAATAGAACTTGGTAGAAAAATATATTTCTCATAGAGATTTTTGTTTTATAAGTACCTGCATGAATGAACTCTGGATCAAATTTCAAGACCACATACAAGTTTAATCCACAATGTACAAAATGACCTTAGACAACTCATTTAAACTGCCCTGGAAATGAAACTGATAAATGATATCATAGTGGTTATCAAAATCAAATGAGGGAATACACATAATGAACGTCTATCGTGCACAGTACAACAAAAGCACTTGACATGTCTAGGCTATCGTTATTGTTCTTAACATTAAAAGACACTAATATTCACAACACAATGTCATAAGGAAAATGGTTTTAAGAGATGGAAACAATTTTAATACATGTTCTAAGCAAAGGGAAAATATATTTTGCAAAAAATGCAAGTAATTTTCATTATACTACACATTATTATCACATATATATATCACATATGTATTATGATAAGAAATATATTATGGCGAAGTCACATCAAAAAAGAGGTCCAGTTGTATGGATACAACCAACATTTAACAAAAATCCCCAAAAGTAAGTTAAGGCTTTAAATATATAGTCACTAAATCATCAAATTCAGACATTGTGTTGGCAGTGCCTTAGAAATCAGAATCTCCTAACCCAGACTCACTAGCATAACTACTTGTCCACTAACAGGTTAACCATTCTTAGCTTCCTGCCCCAAACACATATTGTTTCTTTAAGCACATATCTGATGCCCTAAATATATTTATAATTTTTATATGTACTGTTTATTCACAGTGAAATATCCAATCGTGGAGAAAAAGTACAAGAAGATTCAAATGGATAAAAATGCCCTAGCTATTTGCCTATTATTCCATAAGAAAATATAAAACAATGCATAGCAAATCCCAATCACCGATGTTATATCTACCACTGCATTGGTTTCATAGTCAATGGCTGGTTGAGTTACACTGGAAATCTCTAATTATCAAGTAGAAAATTATATGAGTATGTGATATATTATAACTAATTTGTTACATAGGTCTCTGTTATCTAAAGAACTGCATGTCTCTTCCCAGAAAGTATTTTTCCCATTTCCTTACATTATTTGCTATCAATGTCAAGCCTCATCAAACATCTTCATAGATGAATCATTTACTGAATAGAAGTTAAAAGATTTAACTGCTTAGTATGATTTTGATTAAATAATATATTATTCTAATAGATAACAAGATACTTGGGTTTTCAAGGTACATGATAAATAGATTCAGGTTAAATATATTTTTAAATAAGAAATAACCCTACCTTTATTTGTGTGTGATAATGGAAAGTCAAATCAACTTTTAAAACGGGAAATCAACAACTTGTAGAATGCTAAGAGACTCTAAACTCTGTCTTCTTGAATTCTATTATCAAGGCATTCTGATAAAAGTTGATAACTACACATGATTTTTCAACACATACATTTATTCACATCACATGTAAAATTGACAGTGTATCTTCATCATAATAAATTGGTAAGAATTATTTTATGTTAATAATTCTTATGATAAATTATTTTAACTTAATTAAACTTTTAAGATCCACTTATACATACAAACAGAACTGGCTGTGACATTCACTTATGAAAAGTAACTCATTAGAAATGAGGTAAATTACACTGGAAATTATTTAACTATGCTACTAATTTTTACTGTTACCAAAAGCTTACAAAGCCATTTGAATTGACTGCTATATATAATCTATTTACATTGTTTTCCTAGAAGCAAAATATAGTTCTGGTTATCATTGTAATATAATACATGCAAATTCAGGATAAAAAGTATAATGTAAACATAGGCACTCAACCAATTTTTTAAAATTTCAACTTGACTATGACTGGGAATTTTCTGTTAAATTTCAGTACTAATAGATATTAAATTCAAATCACAACTTAAGTGTGTACTATGTCACAGGGAGTAACATGGATTAAAAATGGGTACAACATGATCCCTGCTTTTATTTTTTTTTTGCATTTTATTTTTTTTAATTTTTTTATTTTTTTTCAAATTTTAAAATCTTTAATTCTTACATGTGTTCCCAAACATGAACCCCCCCTCCCACCTCCCTCCCCATAACATCTCTCTGGGTCATCCCCATGCACCAGCCCCAAGCACGCTGTATCCTGCATCAGACATAGACTGGCGATTCAATTCTTACATGATAGTATACAGGTTACAATGCCATTCTCCCAAATCATCCCACCTTCTCCCTCTCCCTCTGAGTCCAAAAGTCCGTTATACACATCTGTGTCTTTTTTCCTGTCTTGCATACAGGGTCGTCATTGCCATCTTCCTAAATTCCATATATATGTGTTAGTATACTGTATTGGTGTTTTCCTTTCTGGCTTACTTCACTCTGTATAATCGGCTCCAGTTTCATCCATCTCATCAGAACTGATTCAAATGAATTCTTTTTAATGGCTGAGTAATACTCCATTGTGTATATGTACCACAGCTTTCTTATCCATTCATCTGCTGATGGACATCTAGGTTGTTTCCATGTCCTGGCTATTATAAACAGTGCTGCGATGAACATTGGGGTACATGTGTCTCTTTCAATTCTGGTTTCCTCGGTGTGTATGCCCAGCAGTGGGATTGCTGGGTCATAAGGTAGTTCTATTTGCAATTTTTTAAGGAATCTCCACACTGTTCTCCATAGTGGCTGTACTAGTTTGCATTCCCACCAACAGTGTAGGAGGGTTCCCTTTTCTCCACACCCTCTCCAGCATTTATTGCTTGCAGATTTTTGGATCGCAGCCATTCTGACTGGTGTGAAGTGGTACCTCATTGTGGTTTTGATTTGCATTTCTCTAATAATGAGCGATGTTGAGCATCTTTTCATGTGTTTGTTAGCCATCCATATGTCTTCTTTGGAGAAATGTCTATTTAGTTCTTTGGCCCATTTTTTGATTGGGTCATTTATTTTTCTGGAATTGAGCTGCATAAGTTGCTTGTATATTTTTGAGATTAGTTGTTTGTCAGTTGCTTCATTTGCTATTATTTTCTCCCATTCAGAAGGCTGTCTTTTCACCTTGCTTATATTTTCCTTTGTTGTGCAGAAGCTTTTAATTTTAATTAGATCCCATTTGTTTATTTTTGCTTTTATTTCCAGCATTCTGGGAGGTGGATCATAGAGGATCCTGCTGTGATTTATGTCTGAGAGTGTTTTGCCTATGTTCTCCTCTAGGAGTTTTATAGTTTCTGATCTTACATTTAGATCTTTAATCCATTTTGAGTTTATTTTTGTGTGCGGTGTTAGAAAGTGATCTAGTTTCATTCTTTTACAAGTGGTTGACCAGTTTTCCCAGCACCACTTGTTAAAGAGATTGTCTTTACTCCATTGTATATTCTTGCCTCCTTTGTCAAAGATAAGGTGTCCATATAAAATTGACAAACCATTAGCCAGACTCATCAAGAAGCAAAGAGAGAAAAATCAAATCAATAAAATTAGAAATGAAAATGGAGAGATCACAACAGACAACACAGAAATACAAAGGATCATAAGAGACTACTATCAGCAGTTGTATGCCAATAAAATGGACAACGTGGAAGAAATGGACAAATTCTTAGAAAAGTACAATTTTCCAAAACTGAACCAGGAAGAAATAGAAAATCTTAACAGACCCATCACAAGCACGGAAATTGAAACTGTAATCAGAAATCTTCCAGCAAAGAAAAGCCCAGGTCCAGATGGCTTCACAGCTGAATTCTACCAAAAATTTCGAGAAGAGCTAACACCTATCCTACTCAAACTCTTCCAGAAAATTGCAGAGGAAGGTAAACTTCCAAACTCATTCTATGAGGCCACCATCACCCTAATACCAAAACCTGACAAAGATGTCACAAAAAAAGAAAACTACAGGCCAATATCACTGATGAACATAGATGCAAAAATCCTCAACAAAATTCTAGCAATCAGAATCCAACAACACATTAAAAAGATCATACACCATGACCAAGTGGGCTTTATCCCAGGGATGCAAGGATTCTTCAATATCTGCAAATCAATCAATGTAATTCACCACATTAACAAATTGAAAAATAAAAACCATATGATTATCTCAATAGATGCAGAGAAGGCCTTTGACAAAATTCAACATCCATTTATGATAAAAACTCTCCAGAAAGCAGGAATAGAAGGAACATACCTCAACATAATCAAAGCTATCTATGACAAACCCACAGCAAACATTATCCTCAATGGTGAAAAATTGAAAGCATTTCCCCTAAAGTCAGGAACAAGACAAGGGTGTCCACTTTCACCGCTACTATTCAACATAGTTCTGGAAGTTTTGGCCACAGCAATCAGAGCAGAAAAAGAAATAAAAGGAATCCAAATTGGAAAAGAAGAAGTAAAACTCTCACTGTTTGCAGATGACATGATCCTCTACATGGAAAACCCTAAAGACTCCACCAGAAAATTACTAGAGCTCATCAATGAATATAATAAAGTTGCAGGATACAAAATCAATACACAGAAATCCCTTGCACTCCTATACACTAATAATGAGAAAGTAGAAAAAGAAATTAAGGAAACAATTCCATTCACCATTGCAATGAAAAGAATAAAATACTTAGGAATATATCTACCTAAAGAAACTAAAGACCTATATATAGAAAACTATAGAACACTGATGAAAGAAATCAAAGAGGACACTAATAGATGGAGAAATATACCATGTTCATGGATCGGAAGAATCAATATAATGAAAATGAGTATACTACCCAAAGCAATTTACAAATTCAATGCAATCCCTATCAAGCTACCAGCCACATTTTTCACAGAACTAGAACAAATAATTTCAAGATTTGTATGGAAATACAAAAAACCTCGAATAGCCAAAGCAATCCTGAGATAGAAGAATGGAACTGGAGGAATCAACTTGCCTGACTTCAGGCTCTACTACAAAGCCACAGTCATCAAGACAGTATGGTACTGGCACAAAGACAGACATATAGATCAATGGAACAAAATAGAAAGCCCAGTGATCCCTGCTTTTAAAAAATGCAAACTAAATCTGGGTAGAGATTGTGTCTGGTTTGTTCACAGACATACTAACAGTATCAAAAACATGGCAGGAATACACAACATATGTTGAAAAATGTTATGAAGAAAGAAAAGAAATAAATAAGGAAGGACCACGAAAGAGAGGGAAAGAAAAGGAGACAAGGACGGAAGGGTGGAAGGGAAGGGTGAGCAACCCTATGTTTTCACTGGGTAGACAGACACATATTCAATTATCTTTAACATGAGGGACAATGTAGGAGTTGTGTTAGAAGTACTGTGTACTTTTAGCGTAACTCAAGATCATGAAAATTATTAAGGCTGGTGTGTCCAGGACGGAGAAGGCAATGGCACCCCACTCCAGTACTCTTGCCTGGAAAATCCCAGGGACAGTGGAGCTTGGTAGGCTGCAGTCCATGGGGTCGCGAAGAGTCGGACATGACTGAGCGACTTCACTTTCACTTTTCACTTTCATGCATTGGAGAAGGAAATGGCAACCCACTCCAGTGTTCTTGCCTGGAGAATCCCAGGGATGGGGGAGCCTGGTGGGCTGCCGTCTATGAGGTCGCACAGAGTCGGACATGACTGAAGTGATGCAGCAGCAGCAGCAGTGTGTCCAGAAAAGCTTCAGGTAGGATGTTGTATTTAAGATAACTTTTGAAATATAGGTAGAGATTTTGGTTGACAGAATTGAGGAAACGAATTACTTCAAGGTAAAAAAGAAAAAAAAAATCAGCAATGGGGCAAAGCTGAGAACAGGTTGGACTTGTATTGACAGCGCAATGTTTACAAGTCACATTGGGTGGGGAAACTAATAGGACATAGATTGGAAAATGAAGATTGATGTCATTTCATAAATCTGCTTACAAGCCACCACAATAGGTTTATGTTCTGGAACCGATGGTATTTGAGAAGGGAAGTGCCTTGCTCAGAGCTTATTCATAACTCCCCTTTTCCCAATTAGACATGTACCTCCATAATTTCATTATTTGAAATATTGACATCCCCTAATACCTAATACAATACATGCTACAATTAAATTGGGATTTGTATGGAAGAAGTAATGTGGTGCACCTCAGTTCAGATCTTGAGAGTATAACTTACTGGTAGGACTTCATTTCTCTGAACTTCCATCCTACCATCTGTAAAATGGACATGATATTTGGAGTTGTAGTGAAGATTAAATTATTATTGGAAAGAGAGTAATGTACACCTTCATCCATCCACAAAAGTATCATCATTCCTGGAACCTATGAATATTTTACCTTACAGGGTTAGTGGAGCTATGGAATTGTAATTAAGCTAAGGATCTCGAGATGGGAAGTTTGTCCTAGATTATCCATGAAGGCGTACTATAATCACAGAAGTTCTTATAAGAGGGCAGCAAAAGGGTCAAAGTCAGAAAAAGAAGATAAGATGGTAGAAGCAAAAGTTGGAGATATCTGCATGTATGATGTAGGAAGAGGTCAACAAGCCAGGAAACATGCGTATCCTCTAAAAATGGAGGAGGCAAGAAAATCCATGTATCCCCGAGAAAGAACACAGGTATGTGTTTACCTCCAGAAACAATGGGTGGCCTCTAGAAGCTGGAGGAAGCGAGAAAATCCATTCACCTCCAGAAAGAACATAGGCATGCCAACTCATTGATTTTATCCCTAAAACTCACCTCATACTTCTGACCTTCAGAATGTAGCATCTAAATCTGAGTTGTTTTAAGCCAAACATTCAATATCACAGTAATCCAAGTCTATGCCCAAACAGTAGTGCTGAAGAAGCTGAAGTTGAAAGGTTCTATGAAGACCTACAAGACCTTTTAGAAATAACAGCCAAAAAAGATATCCTTTTCATTATAGGGGACTGGAATGCAAAAATAGGAAGTCAAGAAACACCTGGGGTAACAGGCAAATTTGGCCTTGGAATACAGAATGAAGCAGGGCAGAGGCTCATAGAGTTTTGTGAAGAGAACACACTGGTCATAGCAAACACCCTCTTCCAACAACACAAGAGAAGACTCTACACATGGACATCACCAGATGGTCAACACTGTAATCAGATTGATTATATTCTTTGCAACCTAAGATGGAGAAGCTCTATAGAGCCAGCAAAAACAAGACTGGGAGCTGACTGTGGCTCAGATCATGAACTCCTTATTGCCAAATTCCGACTGCAATTGAAGAAAGTAGGGAAAACCAATAGACATTCAGGCATGACCTAAATCAAATCCTTGATGATTATACAGTGGAAGTGAGTAATAGATTTAAAGGACTAGATCTGATAGATAGAGTGCCTGATGAACTATGGACGGAGGTTTGTGACACTGTACAGGAGACAGGGATCAAGACCATCCTCATGGAAAAGAAATGCAAAAAAAGCAAAACGGCTGTCTGGGGAAGCCTGACAAATAGCTATGAAAAGAAGAGAAGAGAAAAGCCAAGGAGAAAAGGAAAGATATAAGCATCTGAATACAGAGTTCCAAAGAATAGCAAGAAGAGATAAGAAAGCCTCCTCAGTGATCAGTGCAAAGAAACAGAGGAAAACAACAGAATGGGAAAGACTAGAGATCTCTTCAAGAAAATCAGAGATACCAAGGAAACAGTTCATGCAAAGATGGACTCGATAAAGAACAAAAATGGCATGGCCCTAACAGAAGCAGAAGATTAAGAAGAGGTGGCAAGAATACACAGAAGAACTGTACTAAAGAGATCTTCACGACCCAGATAATCACGATGGCGTTATCACTAACCTAGAGCCAGATATCCTGGAATGTGAAGTCAAGTGGGCCTTAGAAAGCATCACTGTGAACAAAGCTAGTGGAGGTGATGGAATTCCAGTAGAGCTCTTTCAAATCCTGAAAGATGATGCTGTGAAAGTGCTGCACTCAATATGCCAGGAAATTTGGAAAACAGCAGTGGCCACAGGACTGGAAAAGGTCAGTTTTCACTCCAATCCCAAAGAAAGGCAATGCCAAAGAATGCTCAAACTATCGCACAATTGCACTCATCTCACACGCGAGAAAGTAATGCTCAAAATTCTCCAAGCCAGGCTTCAGCAATACGTGAACCATGAACTTCCAGATATTCAAGCTGGTTTTAGAAAAGGCAGAGGAACCAGAGATCAAATTGCCAACATCTGCTGGATCATGGAAAAAACAGAGAGTTCCAGAAAAACATCTATTTCTGCTTTATTGACTATGCCAAAGCCTTTGACTGTGTGGATCACAATAAACTGTGGAAAAACTGAAAGAGATGCAAATACCAGACCACCTGACCTGCCTCTTGAGAAACCTATATGCAGGTCAGGAAGCAACAGTTAGAACTGGACATGGAACAACAGACTGGTTCCAAATAGGAAAAGGTGTATGTCGAAGCTGTATATTGTCACCCTGCTTATTTAACTTCTATGCAGTGTACATCATGAGAATCGCTGGGCTGTAAGAAGCACAAGCTGGAATCAAGATTGCCGGGAGAAATATCAAGAACCTCAGATATGCAGATGACACCACCCTTATGACAGAAAGTGAAGAGGAACTAAAAAGCCTCTTGATGAAAGTGAAAGAAAAGAGTGGAAAAGTTGGCTTAAAGCTCAACATTCAGAAAACTAAAATCATGGAAATTAGATGAGGAAATAGTGGAAGCAGTGTCAGACTTAATTTTTTTGCTTAAAAATCACTGTAGATGGTGATCACAACCATGAAATTAAAAGACGTTTACATCTTGGAAGAAAAGTTATGAATAACCTAGACAGCATATTAAAAAGCAGAGACATTACACTACCAACAAAAGTCCGTCTAGTCAAGGCTACGGTTTTTCCTGTGGTCATGTATGGATGTGAGAGATGGACTCTAAAGAAAGCTGAGCGCCAAAAGAATTGATGCTTTTGAACTATGGTGTTGGAGAAGACGCTTGAGAGTCCCTTGGCCTGCAAGGAGATCCAACCAGTCCATTCTAAAGGAGATCAGTCCTGGGTGTTCTTTGGAAGGAATGAGGCTAAAACTGAAACTCCAATACTTTGGCCACCTCATGCGAAGAGTTGACTCATTGCAAAAGACTCTGATGCTGGGAGGGATTGGGGGCAGGAGGAGAAGGGGACGACAGAGGATGAGATGGCTGGATGGCATCACTGACTCAATGGACATGAGTCTGATTGAACTCTGGGAATTGGTGATGGACAGGGAGGCTTGGCGTGCTACGATTCATGGGGTCACAAAGAGTCGGACACCACTGAGCAACTGAACTGAACTGAATTGAACTGAACTGAAGCCACTAAGCTGTATTGGAAGGATGATGCTGAAGCTTAAATCCAATACTGTTGCCACCTGATGGGAAGAACTGACTCATTTGAAAAGACCCTGAGGCTGGAAAAGATTGAAGGCAGGCGGAGAAGGGGACGACAGAGATGAGATGTTTGGATGGCATCACCAACTTGATGTACATGAGTTTGAGCAAGCCTCGGAAGTTGGTGATGGACAGGAAAGACTGGTGTGCTGCAGTCCATGGGGTAGGACATGACTAAGCAACTGAACTGAACTGAATTGAAGCCACTAAACTTACAGTAATTTGTTACAGCAACATAGGAAACTAATTTACTTTTATACACACAAGTATATTTTACATACACATGCATATATTCTTTGAGTAGAGTAGTATTAATAAATAAGTGATAAATATTGTTTATTAATAAATAAATAATAAAGAGAAGTCACTCAGTTGTGTCCGACTCTTTGCGACCCGTGGACTGTAGCCCACCAAGCTCCTCCATCCATGGGATTCTCCAGGCTAGAATACTGGAGTGGGTTGCCATTTCCTTCTCCAAGGGATCTTCCCTGACCCAGGGATCGAACCCAGGTCTCCCACATTGTAGGCAGATGCTTTAAACTCTGCACCACCAGGGAAGCCCTATTAATAAATAATAGATCTTCTTATTCAATTAATAATATTTCCTGTCTTTCTTTTTTCTTTGCAACTTGGGGATCAATGTAGAGCAAACTAAGGGAGAGAGAGAGAAACCAGCATAATAGAGAGACATAGTATTGATCCAAGTACAAGATTGCCAGAGCTAGAATGGAAGAGAAGGCCAGGGTGCCGCGGAAGTGACAGGTTCAGAATCATTTAAGGGAAAACGTTTGATCACTAAGTAGACTCTAGGTCTGAAAAAGAGGACTTCAGGATGACTGTTACAATCCAGAGGGCAAGATTACGTGATAAAGTAACTTCAATATTAGAAACAGACAAGAAGAAAGGAAAATGCAAGTTTGGGAGTTGAATTTTTGAGCATGTTGCATTTGAAGTGAGGAGCAATTGCTTGAGAGTAGATTTTAGCAATATATGCTTTAGTTAACTCTTAAGGGTCGATGAGTTTCCTAAAGACTTAAAATGAGAGGACATGGCAAATCCTCCAAAACCGCCTGGGCCTGCCTATCAGAAAGGGTGGACAGAGACAGAGATGTATGAGGGAAAGATCAGAGGCAGCTTTTAAGAGAACAGGCCACAGGAAAGATGATGCAAAAACTGGAAAGTTCAGAGACAAATGAGATGAGAAGATGAGAGGCAACAAATGTATATATTCTTTCAAGCAGCCTGATGAAGAGAGCCAGACAGCTTCACTGAGGTATATATCTTCTTAACTAATGAAGAATTGAGTGTATTGTGGGTTAAGGTAGGAGATGTTAATTGCTAGTGGAGATTGAAGATGTCAAGAAAGGAGAGAAAAATTAATGGAGGGAGAAGAGCAAGCATCAGAGGAATAAGTGAAGGAGTTAGCCTCTTCAAAGGAAGCCTTTCAAATGAGAATAATGCTTGGTTAACAGGGCTTTCCAGGTGGCACAGTGGTAAAGAATCTGCCCAGTGCAGGAGACACAGGATATGTGGGTTCAATCCCTGGGTTGGGAAGATCCCTGGAGCAAGAAATGGTAACCCTCTCCAGTATTCTTGCCTGGAGAATCCCAAGGACAGAAGAACCTGGAGGGCTACAGCCCATGGGGTCATAAAGAATCAGACACGACTAAGCATGCATGTGTGATTTTCATTATTCAGAACCACTGATATTTAAGTGAAGTTCTAAATTAATGACCTAATTTGATTTCATTTCTTTAATACATCATTAAAAGTGAATATAAAAACTGAATGTAACAATGCATTTTTAATTTTGAGATGTTTTTGCACCATAAGATTGTGACTATAATAAGAAATATTTTAATATAAATTTATTTATTTTAATTGGAGGTTAATTACTTTGCAATATTGTATTGGTTTTGCCATACATCAACATGGATCCGCCACAGGTATACACATGTTCCCCATCCTGAATCCCCCTCCCTCCTCCCTCCCTATATCATCCCTCTGGGTCGGCCTAGTGCACCAGCCCCAAGCATCCAGTATCATGCATTGAACCTGGACTGGCGATTCGTTTCATATATGATATTATACATGTTTCAATGCCATTCTCCCAAATCATCCCACCCTCTCCCTCTCCCAGAGAGTCCAAAAGCCTGTTCTATACATCTGTGTTTCTTTTGCTATATTTGAAATAGAATTTTAGGGAATGGAAAGCTGTATTTGTTAGTACAAATACTAGCATCATACATACACATATGGACACACAAATACCTTGATAACCATGTCTTCATAAGATTATACATATCATGTATATTCAAGAGGTGGGCACTGTGTTTTAGTCAATATTTTATTACTAACTTCTAGCACTATCTCTAGTATATACTAGACTTTTAGTAAGCAAAAGAACCCTTGGTGACTTTGTACCCAAGGTTCTGAGGAGCTACTTAATTGGCATGTATCATATGGCAGAGGCATCTAATAAATGCACATGATTTTTAACATTGCGTGTCACTGGTCTGTCTTTAGATCACACAAATGGAAAAGTGAGACTATTGGCTTTTCATGTAGGTGCTTAGAAAACAAGACTCAACACTAGTACAGATTTTTACTCTCTGTCAGCACCCTGATAAATATTTGCTTTCTTATCTATTCCCTTCCCCCATCACAGACTATCTTTTCTTCTAAACACAAAATTAAATAATTCCATTTCTCTGCTTAAATATTTTTTTACATTAACCATTGGCTACACCACAAGATCCAAAAACCTTATCCAAGGCAATATTAATGCTTTCATAATCTGTCATTCACCTACTTTTCCAGTTTCATCACCAAAAAGTTATTGCTGTGACCCCATTTTATATTCTCTGTAAAGCCACAAAGAACTTTCATTTTTAATATCTAAAATATATTCACTGTTTTCTTTGCCAGGAATACTCTTCCTCTTTATGCATGAACACCAACATCAATTGTCACCTCTTAGAAAAAGTTTTCCTGATTCACTGAAACAGAGCTGATTATGTCTTCCTCTGCTTCAACCTCTTGATTTTGCAGAAATCTCAAACATAGCTATCACTGACCTATACTGAAATTATTAACCACTTTGTCCAACTACACTGTGAGTTCCTTGAAGGAAGAACTATGGCTCATTAAATTTTTTTCTGCTCTCTCATGCCCTACAAAGAGTAAGCATTCTGGTTTAGAATGAATGAATAAATGAAAACATTATATGAAAAGAAAAATCCAGGAAATATAGAAATGTGAACAGAGTTGGTCATTGTAATACACAAATGAAGAAGACAGTTTCTAGTTCCAGCAATTTATCCAAATGTTGTCACAAGTCAAAATAAATGAAACTCATCTTGCTACATATTTGGTCTATATGCTGAATTTAGCAAAATCAAATACTTAGTTGAACTGTATGAAATCACTGATATTGACCAATTAAACTCATAAAATGTTAATTTCACATGGTCAACTTAAGACACAGCACCTGGTGGCAGAAATTCTCTAGAGCAGGGGTCTCTAGAGAAAACAGCACAGTAAACCCACTCCTGAATTCACGTTCAAAAGAAACATACTTTCAAATTTACTCACATGAAAAAGCACTCCTCCCAGAACCTCCAAACATCAGCTGGTCCTAAAGTCAACATACTGCATTTACCAAAGTACTAAACATAAACTCTTACCAAAGAACAACAGAAAGAAGCTAAGCCTGAGTAAGACTGTCAGTAAATTCAGTGCCGGCTCTGCTCCCTAATCTGTCATTTCCTTTTATCTCATAGCCTAGTTCACTTTCAAGACACAAAGCAAAGGTGGGGGCAGCACTCCCTGAGCCCCTTTACCTACAGTAATGGGTACACCTGACACCTGCATCATCTTACCTCTGAGGACCGCACTGCCTTCTTAAAGCTTTGCTTTATGGTGGTTTCTTTCCTGATAGGCTTGAAATATTGGAACATTAAGGCTGCAAAAACAAAGCCTTGGATTGAATATTTCTCTCTAAATATATTGTTTACTTATCTATCTACCTGTACATACCAAGAGATCACTGTCTTAAAAATCAAATATTTCTAAAGTATTTACTATCACTTCTTCTAAATACTATTTTCTCAGTTATAAAAAAGAATCAGAACTGAAAAATCACACGGAGTTTTCAAAAAACAAGAACCACCATTTATAAAGTACTATAGAGTAAGCATCAAATTAATAATTGTACTATACATCTAGTACGGTAGGCCTTCCCAGGTGGCACTAGTGGTAAAGAATCTGCCTGCCAGTGCTGAAGACATAAGATCACAGGTTCAATACCTGGGTTGGAAAGATTCCCTGGAGGAGGGGAGAGCAACTCACCCAAGTACTCTTGCCTGGAGACTCCCCACATTCAGAGGAGCCTCGTGGGCTACAGTCCATAGGGTTGCAAAGAGTTGGACATGACTGAAGAGACTTAGCACACACGTACATATTATATGTAGTATGCATGTGTACGGATAAAAGCAAACACACATTCACACACACACAAGCTATTCCAGATGAGAAGAATGAAATGCAAAGGGTTAAGCACCAGTCCCACAGCACAAAACAAATAAATGGGGTCATCAGAATTCAAACTGGACTTGTCCACTACAGAGTTCACACCCTAAACAATTGCACCCTTAACGCGCCTCGGTGAACTAGAAGACTAACCTACCAAGGGAAAATGTAATGGATAAGTACATGGAACTTAAAGTTTCATAAATACTGAATTTCACAAATGCTGAATTCATTTTAAGTCTGAAATGCCAGCATTTTGGCCATTAGCTCACAAAGTGATTCAAATACATAAGAAATGAAGTAAAGTGACAGTCGCTTAGTTGTGTCCAACTGTTTGTGACCCCATGGACTACACAGTCCTGGCCAGAATACTGGAATGGGTAACTGTTCCCTTCTGCAGGGGATCATCAGAACCTAGGGATCGAACCCAGGTTTTCCACATTGCAGGAGGATTCTTTACCAGCTGAGCCACCAGGGAAGCCACCAGATAAATAAAGAGTGAAGCTATAGGAACATTGAGGAAACAAAAATCCTTCTAACACAGCGCAAAATCATAAAATGGTTATTTGATAACATCTATTTCTGCTTTATTGACTATGCCAAAGCCTTTGACTGTGTGGATCACAACAAACTCTGGAAAATTCTTCAAGAGATGGGAGTACCAGACCACCTGACTTGCCTCTTGAGAAATCTGTATGCAGGTCAGGAAGCAACAGTTAGAACTGGACATGGAACAACAGACTGGTTCCAAACAGGAAAAGGAGTACGTCAAGGCTGTATATTGTCACCCTGCTTATTTAACTTATATGCAGAGTACATCATGAGAAACTCTGGGCTGGAAGAAGCACAAGCGGGAATCAAGATTGCCAGGAGAAATATCAATAACCTCAGATATGCAGATGACACCACCCTTATGGAACCTTATGGAACCTTTAATTCCTTTTTAGAGGAACTAAAAAGCCTCTTGATGAAAGTGAAAGAGGAGAGTGAAAAAGTTGGCTTAAAGCTGAACTTTCAGAAAACTAAGATCATGGCATCTGGTCCCATCACTGTATGGGAAATAGATGGGGAAACAGTGGAAACAGTGTCAGACTTTATTTTGGGGGGCTCCAAAATCACTGCAGATGGTGACTGCAGCCATGAAATTAAAAGACACTTACTCCTTGGAAGGAAAATTATGACCAACCTAGATAGCATATTCAAAGGCAGAGACATTACTTTGCCAACAAAGGTCGGTCTAGTCAAGGCTATGGTTTTTCCTGTGGTCATGTATGGATGTGAGAGTTGGACTGTGAAGAAAGCTGAGCACCAAAGAATTGATGCTTTTGAAACGTGGTGTTGGAGAAGACTCTCGAGAGTCCCTTGGACTGCAAGGAGATCCAACCAGTCCGTTCTAAAGGAGATCAGTCCTGGGATTTCTTTGGAGGGAATGATGCTGAAGCTGAAACTCCAGTACTTTGGCCACCTCATGCGAAGAGTTGACTCATTGGAAAAGACTCTGATGCTGGGAGGGATTGGTGGCAGGAGGAGAAGGGGACGACAGAGGATGAGATGGCTAGATGGCATCACTGACTCAATGGGCGTGAGTCTGGGTGAACTCTGGGAGTTGGTGATGGACAGGGAGGCCTGGCGTGCTGTGATTCATGGGGTCGCAAAGAGTAGGACATGACTGAGCAATTGAACTGAAGGAAGAATAAAGGAAAATACGCTTAGAGAAAAATCAGGAGGTTTATCTCCTGTTAAAGAGTACCTCTTACTTTCCATGTGTACAGATGTCTCGTTCTTCTGGGGTTTCATATGTTAGCACTGATGTGTGTGTGTGTGTGTGTGTGTGTGTGTGTGTGTGTGTGTGAGTGTGTGTGGAATGTGACCTGTACTGTAGCTTAGTCAACTTTAAAGAAAAGTTAACTATGCAAAACTAAAAAATTTTCAAACTGTTCCTTTGAAACAACTGAAAACAATGTTTTCCTTTCTGTAGAAGACTTCTATGATGGCTATAGCTCTGAGGATACAGTCTGAATTTTTAAGCCATTATTGCTTGCCCCACTTGTATGAAACATATGTCATGATGCCATGCTGTGTTATTATATCATCACTACTATTAATTACCCTACAAATAATGTTTATCTCCCAATTAAATGTTATCCCTTGGAAATCAAGTTATCCTTTGTTAAATTCTTATAGCAAACTGACATTGGTGATACCTCTTTCTTAACCCCCAAAAAAGGAAAGGTTAGAGACAAGATTTTAAACTCTTTAGTGCTCTGAGTAACAGTGGTCCTAAATAAGAATACTATTTCATTCTTTTCCTTCCTTTTTTTTGTTTGCTTTAATGTTGGTATTTGAATTTAATTCATATTCTCAAGAAAACTTTATTAAATGTCACTCTGGTTTAAATTAGTGAGTCAAAGAAAAAAGTTATTAAGGAAAAATTCTGGAAGGGTCACAATTTTTATGAAGCACATAAATAAGGAAAAAGATTAAAAAGTAAATTTTAATTGGCAAATAATTTAAAGAGTTTGACACTTCTGTGACACACTTCAAAGTTTATCATTAACAATTTTCTTAATTAAGCTATTCAGTATTTAGGATATAGGTCTTTATTCAGAAGTAAATTGCTCTTTCCTCTTTCTTCTTCTCATCCTGTTCAGTTCAGTTTCATATTATCCTTGACATCACTGGTCAGTCAGTCAGTCAGTTCAGTTGCTCAGTTGTGTCCAACTCTTTGCGACCCCATGAATCGCAGCACGCCAAGCCTTCCTGTCCATCACCAACACCTGGAGTTCACCCAAAATCATATCCATCGAGTCGGTGATGCCATCCAGCCATCTCATTCTCTGTCATCCCCTTCTCCTCCTGCCCCCAATCCCTCCCAGCATCAGAGTCTTTTCCAATGAGTCAACTCTTCACATGAGGTGGCCAAAGTACTGGAGTTTCACCTTTAGCATCATTCCTTTCAAAGAACAGCCAGGACTGATCTCTAGAATGGACTGGTTGGATCTTCTTGCAGTCCAAGGGACTCTCAAGAGTCTTCTCCAACACCAGAGTTCAAAAGCATCAATTCTTTGGCGCTCAGCTTTCTTCACAGTCCAACTCTCACATCCATACATGACTACTGGAAAAACCACAGCCTTCACTAGTCAGACTACTTGAAACCAATCTTGAGTCAGACTTCCTATATCTATGACAAACCTTGCTCATTTCCTCTTCTTTCTATGTTCTTCCTCTTCAAGTGCCCTAATTATACTTCTCTTAAACTTTATTTTCCTTAATCTGATCACTGGTTTATAACTTTTCTTCTGCCTATTGAATAGGTAGAAAAGGCCAAAACTTCCTTTTGTCAGTAGAAAATTCCTTAACCCTGAAAAAAATAGCTAATTGCTTTTTAAAGCCACCAGGCTAAGTCTAATTTAAATCTTCCCTGTCTGGTTTACCTTACCAAAAACATCTTTTATTTCTCCAAACATTTCTTAACAGTCTATCTGTATTTCTTGGTGCATGAGAAGGCAATGGCAACCCACTCCGGTACTCTTGCCTGGCAAATCCCATGGGAGGAGCCTGGTAGGCTGCAGTCCATGGGGTCGCTGAGAGTCGGACACAACTGAGCGACTTCACTTTCACTTTCATGCATTGGAGAAGGTATGGCAACCCACTCCAGTGTTCTTGCCTGGAGAATCCCAGGGATGGGGGAGCCTGGTGGGCTGCCGTCTATGGGGTCGCACAGAGTCGGACACAACTGAAGCAACTTAGCAGCAGCAGCAGCAGCCTGTGTGTTAAGTCCCTTCAGCTGTGTCCAACTTTTTCTGACTCCATGGACTGTAGGCTGCTAGGCTTCTCTGCCCATGGGATTCTCAAAGCAGGAATAGTGGAGTTGGGCGGCCATGTCCGCCTCCAGGGGATCTTCCTGACCTAGGGATCGAACCCGCATTTGATCTTCTATTACATCTCCTGAATGGCAAGTGGGTTCTTTACCACTAGTGCCACCTGGGAAGCCTTATATTTCTGGGTAGAATGTGATAAATATATATGCATAACTTATTATATATATACATATATATATATATATAATAAATGCTCCTCCACTACTTCTTAGCTGTGGCTCCTTGAGCAACTTAACTAACTCAAGACTTGGATCCCTTATGTTAAAACCTGGCTAATTGCATGCACTGTACAGCATTTTTGTGAGAAGTGAATGACAGGCAGCATATAAAATGCCTCCTCCTACTCTAGTGCCTTGTACATAGCTGGCATTCAATAAACACTTCTCCTTTATCCCTTTTCATAATTTCCTCTGATGCTCATTTGGCTTTCTGGCATAAACACACACATACACATATGTAATATAAAATGAACCAAATTACAAAATAATTAACATAAAAGTCTACCTCATGGCCTTAATTTAGTTTCAAAAGAACACTTATGAACCTAAATATTAATAGTTCCAGACAAAGTTAATAAAAATGTACTTAGATACCTAGTCCTAAGGAGAAAAATAACTGAATAGTATTAAATACATTAGTATAAAATTTTTCAATGACTCAAATATTTCTGAACCTTACCACTAGAATCTTAAAAATATTATAGCTATAAGTCACTAAAAGTTATGTTTGGAAATACTGTTTGGTGATAATAATATTGGTTTAATTATGGTCTATAAGGTAATAATATCAGTTTATATGAATCAATCCTAAGGACGATATAGTAAATAGTTTCCACTGCATATTATGTATCATGGATCTCCTATGACAGAATCAAACTGACTTGAAATTTGAATAAAGATTCAGTACATATTTATATGATGAATATAAAATCACAGTTACTTATTTTAATCTCCTTCACTTGGTCTGAATATTCTTATTATGTCTGAAATATTAGCAGCAATATATTCTCATTCAGATATTTAAATGCCTAAAACTTACATCTTTGTATTCCCAAATCTGGAAACTCTATGATTTGAAGAATAAAGTTCATTGGCATGTTTTCACTTTGCAAAAAAAGTAATACAAAACCAAAGTATTGTTTCAAAGATTTGATTTCTCTGGAAAATGTCTCTATGAAACAAACACACACCCCTCCTTTGATATACGTGGACATTTTAAATTATTTTAGTACATTTTCCAGATTCCAAACATTTTTCTTTACTCTCTTCATTTTCCTTAAAAGAAAAATTTAGCCCAACTCACCAATTCGGGTATCAGAAATCTCAGGAAGCCTCATTAATACCTTTGGGGCTGTAGCAATATCTTACAACCAGAGTATGAGATTATTTGGACCATAATATAAAGTAAGTTACTATCTTTCTGTGTAATCAAAATTAGAAAACAAAGTGTTTAGAACTTAACTATGAGGCAGATATCAATTTACAGGACGAATATCCAAAAAGTGAGAGAAATGGAAAGAAGAGAGAGGAAGGGATGGAGGGAGGGAAGGAAGAAAAGAAGAAAGAAAAAAGATAATATCTGTATTATCATTTTTTCAGAAACTTGAAATATAAACTGTGACACAATCATCATGTTTTTGATCCTTACCAGGGAAGGGCAGCTCACAAACTTACAAGCAGCTATTGTTACATCAAAGAAATTTTAATGCTCTAATAGAAGATTATGTATTTGCAATGGAAAGTTACTTGAATTTCACACTATAGAGCTGTTAGTGGTAAGTAATTATATGACTGTATTTCCAGTGATGGAGTCCCATCGCTGTGCTTGTTCCCTTCCCAGTGGAAAATATCTTGTGAAGCAAAGAGTGGCTAAGGGATTCAAGAGGAGGAAAACACATACCATAAAATATAATTAAAAATTGTGGAGGCTGCATATGACAAGAATAACCATAAAAAACAGATACAAAC
This sequence comes from Ovis canadensis, assembly GCF_042477335.2. NCBI lineage: Eukaryota > Metazoa > Chordata > Mammalia > Artiodactyla > Bovidae > Ovis > Ovis canadensis. Next base: position 60,903,602 of record NC_091254.1, read on the forward strand.
CAGCTGGCTGTTAACAACTTCTGAGTTATAAAAATCTTAAACCTGCTGTAAAGCACTCAATTCGATTTACATAACCACAGAGCTGACATTCCTTTTAGGCTCCTCTGTTGGGGATTATTTTGACATGTTTTAAAGCAACATAAAAAGCAACTGTGAAAGGAAGACATGTATCATTTTACACTGGAATTCATTCCTGCCTTAAGACCGGACTTTTATACTTTAATCTGAACCTCTTTCCTTGAACTGGAAAATATCTTTAATGGCCACTGCCTGTCTGATTTTACAGTATTATTCTTCAGATACTCACATTTCTAATAACACTGATGCTTTCTGTCTATGTGCTGTGTATTTGAAACACTGGCCTTACACATTTTCAGCTCAGTGATATCCATCCAAGAACCAATATCCATGGTCTATAGAAGGGAATAATATTTTGGTTAACCATGACTAAAACAACTATAATTTCTTAGGAAACTAATGATGCAGACAGCATTCTACAAAAGTAACATAGCTCGCTGTAGGGAATTAAAAATAAACAAAATAAAATAAAATCAATCGTACATTGAGTGAAGTTTTGATGTATAAGTGCTGGCAGCAGAAATTGCCCAGAGGACAAAATGAGCTTTGCTGTTTGATAATTTGCTTGATTCGCTATGTTGCTACATGCAGGGCATTTTATGTCTGACTTATATTTAGTCCAGTCACCTGCTTCATGTTAGAAGGGTTATAATTATAAACAAGAGTTCTGACTATATAGCGTATCAGTATTTCAGATCTGACATAAAATATGTATATTATTTGAGGTTTAGCTATTAGACACATTTTTAGTAATAATTTTCTTTACAGTCATAATAAATAACAAAATCATTCAATTTTTACTAGATAAAGTAAGTACATGCATTGGTGTCGTGTGATAATAGCCCCTTAAGTGAATACACTACAAAGATCAAGAATGTGTAGTTATGCATTCAAATTTTCACTCTGCCATTTTCCAGCTTTTCTGATCTCGAGCAACAAATCTGACTCCCAATTTCTTCATTTATGAACTGAGGTTTTATTTCGTGTCACAAAAATTTTGGGAAGATAATATAATGTACAAATGCTTAAAAAATGAGTTATAACTTTAAATGAATCTGTAAAATAATATTCCATGCTGTGTGTAAGCTGTTTTTGTTTTGTTAGATTGCCTTAGCAATTATAAGAATTCTCCCAGCTCTTTAGCCTGTGTGACTATTTAAAACAGAAATTACCATTAAGATAAACAGAAAAATCAGCTGAGTTTGGTATGGAAGAAACAATAATGTGCTCAATTTTAATCACTGACAAGTTTGAAATGACAACAGAAAATTCAAGTACAAATATCTAGTGATGGATGGGAAATGTTTTGGAAAGTATAATGAATAAGAGTGATGACAATAATGAAAAAGAATATAAAGACACTACAGAAGAGAATATAAACAGTGAAAAGAAAAAAAAAAGATAAAGTTTTGTGAAATCTCTCCATAAGTGTTTCATAGTTGTTTATTATAAAGTATAACAGTAATACTTTGGCTCCATCAGTTTGTCTTAAGTAAACATGAACTTAATCACTGGAAAAAGTGTTAATACAGAGCAAAATTGATTCCCTGGGATCTTTTAAATTTAATGTATTAGAAGTAAAATTTAATGCTTTTATTATTTTGTTACCTAGATCTGCCAAAGGATTAATTTAAACTCCAAGAAAGAAGACTGAACGTTATTTAAACTGTGCCCTGGAATGTTATGGCCATTTCTGCACAACAGAATGATTAATGAAGTGTTACTCAAATAGACAATCATGTATAAAATTACCCAAATTTATACATCTAAATTTGATTTAATCAAATGTGTGCATTTCAGATTTCAAAAAACTAGTTCATCAGTTACATTGTTTCTGTATAGTATTGGAAAGGAATATAAACTTGTGAAACTTGATAAGTTACATGTTTCCAAAATAAAATATCAAATAAAAAGTTTTAGATAAAATGACTCCTTGGGATTATTTATTTTTATTTTGTCAGCATGCTGAAAATTAGAACTACTACTACTCATAATAACAATGCTTATGAAATTGTCTTAAATGTAAAAAAACAAAAATACTCTATAACACACCTGGGAGACAATAGTCAAAATATTTATAGTGCGATATCAAAGCCTGGTGGTCCACATAGGTTCTCAGTAGGCTAATTTTCATACTTTCTTTTTTGCCCTGTAAATATTTTTTTTTTCATAAGTGAAACCTTTTGTCCTAGCTCCTGGAACAATGAACAACTAATCTATATCCTTTTTAATATCCAAAGACAGCATCCCTAAAGCCCCATGACTTCTCTAAGTATCTTCATTTCCTTCAATCAATCTTAAGAAAATAACTTTCAGTACTGATTATTCAATCTGGTCAAACTGCTTTCTGTTGTGGCCTCTCAAGACATAGTAACCATAAATGGGCACAATACTGTTGATATGATCTAAGCAAGTAAGGCTGCTGCCAAAACAGTAATATGTAGAGCCCACTGGCACCCCCATAATTTATCAAATTTAAAATAAGCAAGAGAACCACCATATTGGCAACAGTACATTGACGTTTTACTCTCAGATGCAAAAATCATACTTAAGTTATAAACATCAAGTGTACTGTTAAAAAATGTCTAGAGTAAAATGCGTTACTGGTGAAAAAACTATTTTTTAAAATCATGATATAATAACCATTAATAAACACAAAGCTGCTCATAAGAACGCATGGTTGTTGTGCAGTGAATAAGGAGACAAACTTTGCAGTCAGGTTAACAATGCTGAGCAGAAAAATCAGTGACAAATTTCACTTGTCTGTAAAATGGAAATCATAATAACTACCCGAAGACATATAGGAACTGAAAAGTGAAAGTGGCTCAGCTGTGTCCGATTCTTTGCAATCCCATGGGCTATACAGTAAATGGAATTCTCCAGGCCAGAATACTGGAGTGGGTAGCCCAAGATCTGGGATCGAACCTAGATCTTCCCGCATTGAAGGTTGATTCTTTACCATCTGAGCCACAAGGGAAGCCCCAAAATACAAGAGCGGGTAGCTTATCCCTTCACCAGAACTTCCCCATGCACCCAGGAATCCAACCAGGGTCTCCTGCATTGCAGGCAGATTCTTTAACAACTGGGCTTCCCCTGTGGTTCAGCTGGTAAAGAATCTGCCTGGGATGTGGGAGACCTGGGTTCAGTCCCTGGATTGGGAAGATCCCCTGGAGAAGGGAAAAGCTACCCGCTGCAGTATTCTGGCCTAGAGAATTCCATGGACTGTATAGCCCATGAGGTCGCAAAGAGTCAGACAGGACTGAGTGACTTTCACTTTCAGTTTCTTTACCAACTGAGCTATGAAGGAAGCCCATTATAGGGATTAAATGAGCTTACATATGTGAAACAACTTACTAACTGAAATCTAATAAGTGCCAATATATGGTAACAATTACGAACACTTTAATATACTGAAAATTGTATTTGCATTAATGTGTGAGAATGTGTATAAGTGTGTGTGTGTGTAACTACCCCAAATGAGAAAAATATTTATCAGAAGCCAATGGAGGAATTAAAATCAGAAAGACCAGAGACAAAAATTCAAAAACATCAATCAGTAATCTTTTGCTACCTTGTTTCTCTAATCAGACTTACGCCTCTGCTAAACACAAGGTTTCAACAACCTTGACAATTAAACTACTCTAAGTAAAATTCAAGATGACAAGAGCGAAGAGGAGGAGAAAACAAAAAAAAAGGCTAGGTTGAAAGAATATCAGGCTGGAGAACAAAACTTGGGTTCCTATGAAAAGCATCAGCAGATCTTTAATGCAGCCATTAAAAGTCTTCTGTTCAAAGAATTATTGGAGAAAGTACTCGAGTTAACAACTGAAGAATTAAACATAAACTACTATATTATTAAAACACAGGAGCAGTCAGACTCAAAACTTTAAGAAAATGTATTTAGTGGTTGAGGTTAATCAGAGTCCCACATTCCCTTAAGAGGCCAGTTGTATAGATCAGAACTCTACTAGGCTTTTAGAGTGAAAACAGATAAGAAATAAATTTTAGAGACGGCAGTCATTCAACATTTTAAAGATCAATTCATCATTAATTTGCTAATGTTTGATATGATTTGCATGGCCATCTCAAAAAATATAGCCATGTAGGTTTCCAAAGAGTGCAATGTAAAGTTCATTAATAATCACATAATTTTTCAACTCTAAAAGGGATTTAAGTGACTCACTTATTGGCAACAGTACACTGAGGTTTGATTCTCTAATGTAAAATCTTAGTTAGGTTGCAAATACAAAATGCTATTGTTAAAAGTCTCCTGTGTGAAGTAGATTGGTGAATACACGTCAAAAAAAATCATGATCAAACCTGGCACTTTTGTTGACAGACTTTGTAGTGAGGTCGAAGGTGTAATTAGGCCAGAAAATTACTTTCTCACTACTAAAATTGTTCCCTTCAGGTCTTGAGTTATCAGTCCAGAAAATTTCATTAAACACTAAATTCACTTTAAGACAACTGTCAAAATTAAGCAGAGGTGAGTCAAGTCAAGGTCCTAATATTCAAATCTTTCATTTGGATTTGAGAGTCAGTGTAAAATAAAAACTGCTATCTACTCATTTTTCTATCAAGACTCAACTTTTTGAAAATTTCAGAAACAACTTGTTTTTTTCCCTTTGAAAAACATGATGAAGTAGAATAACAAAATAAATGTAGAATTTGAAATGCTTAATAAACATAAATTGTTGAAATTGTTTCTACTTCCTGTTCATTGAGATCTTAATATGAAACTGGTAAAAATCCAAGTGCTCACAAGTATTGCAAATACAATGCAAAGAGAAAAAAAAGGAATTCAAAACCTAGATTTTGAGAACTGATAAAATTTGGAATGATACCAATGATGAAACTGTGATTCTACCATATTTGTTTTAAAACAATCCTGAGATAGTGTACTATGTTTGTAAACAATTGGTTCACCACATTTTGAAAAACAGAAAGACATAGGCCATTCTGGTAAATACTAATGTTCAGTATACAAGTGAGCAAGGACTCAGCATTTATAAACAAAAAGAAAATATGTTACATGACACGGTGGAATTACAAGTAACATAATTTCTTATTTTTCCAAAATGAGGCAATAATAGCTTAATAATTAAATATCTGAAACATAGCTCTATTTTGTCAATTATATCAAATGGGTTAGTGTTTAATAAACTATAGTGAAAAGTATTTCTCTAATTCTTGGAACTAAAGAACCTACATTGAATTTCCCTTGGAGGCCAATTGTTACAATGTCTCAACCAAGTAATATATCAATTGCACAAATAAGTAATAACATAGAAATTTACTACTAATACGGGGCAAGTGAAAACCCAAAGAGTAAACAATTAATAAAAGTTTAGGAATTTTCTTCAATTATTTAGGGTAAAATAGCATGATTCCGTCTTAATAAGTAATACTACACTATGCTTCACTATTCATAAAGTTCAGAAATAATTCTAAAGCAGGAAACAATTAAGTCAGTTAGCATTATATTATGCAGCAAAGTGAAATATTTTAAAATAAAAAAGTCTTGATAGGCTTTTCCATAAACAAAGGATAGCCATGTTAGAATTAAAATTCAAACACAGTGGCTTATTAAGCAATTAAGCATGATTATAATTCTAAAATTTAATTTTTTACATCACTCATTCTATTCTTTTGCTACCTCTATACTAAGCCTCCAAATCAAAGCACTGAACATATCAGCTATTTAAAATATAATTACTTTAAAATAAGTTAAGCTTCTACCCAAAATTAAACTAGTGTTAGAATACCTACAATACAAGAATATGATTTATCTGCCAAATATATGAAGTTGTAGTATGAGTTTTTCAAATTAAGATTAAACATGTTAATACAAACTTGAAGCATTCTTCAAGAATTTGACTCCATTATCTTAAAAACTCTTTCATTTTGATTCATCCTGTTTCAATTCTACTCAAAGTATAAATAGCCTCTAAGGTGGATAATGTGTTCCTTGGAATGGACTATACAGTAAATAACAGGGTCTATAATTACCCTTCCTTGAGTCCAATCCTCAAGTGAGGCCTTCTCTTACAACTTAAACAAATCATTTAAACCACTGGTGCCTTAGTTAACTTATATGTAAAATGGGATAAGCAAGACATTTTTCATAGTTTGTTATGAGATACAAATTAATCTTTAGATGTTAGAAGATTTCCTACTATGTTAATAGTTACTGAATAAATTTCCATTCCCTCTGATTTTAATCAATTAACTATGTTTATTGATGAAGAGATTTTAATTTAACAGTTTGACCAGATATCATGCTAGAAACTGAAGAGAGTGGTGAAAAGTATAAACATAGCTACTCTTTTTACATATAAAAGTGCTTGAACATTTTCAGCAAAATATACATGTATCTGATAAATTGGTTTCATTTCTTTCCATTGCATAGTATGTATAGACAAAGTTTTAGAGTAAATAAATGATATAACTGCGAGAATATCTATAACAAAGATATACAAGATATACCATGTAGATTAACTCAAGGTAAAATTTTGAAGCAAGTCTCAAATATTTTCACTTATAAAAATATTCTCTGTGTTTTTCATCTGCAATATGGCCACGGCTTTTCTAAGCCACATGATTAAGACTATAAATTTGAAAAAGTTTTCAAAAATGTTTTCTAGAAAGTAAAGTTCTTTTTGAGTGTATTCATAGGGTTTCCAAATACATTACTTAAGAAATGTACATTGTCTTTAAGAAAGTCATGCTTACAGAGGAAATAAGAAATCAGTTAAAAATATAATGATTATTAATGAAAAGATGGCATAAAATATGTCAAAATAATGAAGTACCACACATGCTAGTTAATGTGGTGTTTTAGGAACAAAACTAAGTGAGATTAAGTTAAAAATGAGGCAGCTGCTGATGGCAGATTCTAGGTACAGATTTTTTCACACAGCATAGCATAAATATTTACTCATGAAAGACTATAACTCAAGCTATTTTCAACAATATTTTGTGAAAAGAAAATGAAGAGAAAAACAGAAGCACACTCAATTCTTAACACAGCTAAGATCTCACTTTAAATCTCTCTGATTCTTACAGATAAAAGAAACATGAACAAATAATGGTAGCCCATGTCACATATGTTTAACCATAATCCTGAAATTTAAGACATTAATGCCTAGGGACCCCCGAAGCAATATATTTCCTTGAATTCAGGCCAAGAACAACATTGGTCTAGGCAAAATTAACTGGATGGACAGTTAACACTTTCAAGGAAAACAAAAATTACTATTAAGAGTATAGAATAGTGCACTAAAGGGAGTGATGATACTGACCATTTTTATGATCAATTTAAAGAATATCAAAAAAGCCATCTGCCTATTTCATTAAAATATCAATATTGGTATTTGGGAGAAGTGTACATTTCTAAAATGTCTACCTTCTAATAGTCCTCGCTCATTGATACATATAGTATTTTATTAGAGATGATTGATGTGAAGCTCACTGTAATTTCAAAAATTCATAGAATATTATTATGTCATGAAATCCATGCCGAGAAAGCAATTGCCGTTATAAATCAAAAAGACAACTCATATGGACAGGTCATATGGTAACGGGTTCTTCTTGGAATGGTATCCTTAAATGTAATTTATTCAATAAGTAACTTAAAGGTTAGGTATGATGAGATGAATCTCATCCTCAAATAACTCCAAAATATTGTTATATTCTAAAAGGAAAGAGATCAATTTTCTTGGAATTTAGAGATTCTTGCATTTATATGCCTTTAAATTAACATGGTTCTGTGTAATTCTTTTGAAGTGTTTTTACACCCTAATATAATCCCCTGGAAAGATTTCATTAAGCAATATAAGATAATAAATAATACAAAAGGCATTTACAGCTTTAATACGTGAGTGAAGGTTTCCAATAGGACAGACTGTGAAAACCTTCACAGTGCCACATTTTCACATTTAGAAAATAGTTTTCAACTAGATGTTTTAATAGGGAAGAACAACTTAAAAATTTACTTCTAGGGAATAACATTTCACCAGAAGGAGTAAACATGCTATTGATTTTAATATTAAATATTATACATGCTTAGAATCTTGACAATTTAGCATCACTTTTTTGAGTCTAACCCCTCAAGCCCTTTGGAAGAGACAAAGATTCTTACATTCCTTTTAACGCTTAAAAACTTCACGCTGTTCCTTTAAGTCATATCCTTATATCTCAGGAGGCAAAGTCAAATCATTAGAAAACACATATTTATAAAAATATTCTCTCCACATATATTTGCATTTCTTAAATGAAAGCCAATGGGAATATGTTTGATGGAATGACATTCCATCAAAGGATTTGATGTTAGGAGGCATTTCAGTGAATTAAAATTCTAAATATCACAATGATCAAAAAGTAATCATTGACATGAGAAGATTGTATCAGGAGAAAAATATTTTATTTGAGCTAATTGGAAGATACAAAAGCAATTTTTTTAAAAAAACAGGAGATGCTTACAATCCGATTCCATAAATAAAGGAAAGGACATATCATCTGCAGAACTGACATGTTCAAACTGATAGATAAATAACTGGTATTCTATTTGGAACAAGGCAAATGTCCTGTTTTGAGAATTGTAATAAGAACAAATCTCAAATGACACCTTGCTATATAAGACTTTGCAAAGTGTTTGTGATACATTAGCTCATCACAGAGTCCTACCAAGTAGGAGATAAGGCAGATATGATGATGTTTGGTTTGTACATGATTAAGTAAGTATTTCAAAAGGCAGCTCCATATAGGAAAATAACCAGTAAATTGGAGTCACAAAATTTGAATTGGAAACTGTCTCTAGCACATAATAGTGAAACTTTGGACAAGTCTCTTAGCATTTTTTTTTCCCTCTTTTCTAAAATGATATTTTATGTCCTAATATCACCCTGCGGGGTTTCCTAGGTGGCTCAGTGGGTAAAGAATCTGCCCGGAATGCAGGAGACATAGGAGACAGGGTCTGATCCCTAAAGTGGGAAGACCCCCTAGAGGAGGGCAAGGCAATCCACTCTAGTATTCTTGCCTGGAGAATCCCATGGACAGAGGACCTGGTGGGCTACAGTCCACAGAGTCGTAAAGAGTTGGATATCACTGAAGCGATTGAACACTCACACATACATCTAACTTGTAATTATTGAGGCCAGGTATTGTTAGCCAAGGCCACATTGCTAGAAGTGATAAGGAAGAGAATAAAGACCAGACTTTTCAGTTCCAAGTTAGGAATTATATCACAGCATCATGTTGTTTAAAAAAAAAAAAATGCATGTCTTTAGAGAAAACTATAGCCTACTAATTCTATTATAAAATCAGCAACAATAAAACGATCAAATCCATTTTGGTATTCTCTAGGAATCTGGTTTATGGTAACTTTAGTTAAAATGTGAGATGGCACAAAAGTAGTTCTGAAAATAGTTTAACCTGCTGTACATATCCTTAGCCATATATCAACAAGTGAACATGATTAAGTGCTCTCACATTAATTATACTGACTACTTCTTTAATGAAGTGCAAAAGTGTTTGCGTAATCTGATTCAATTTATTGAATTAGGTTACAGTTTTATCATTTTGAAAACTAGCTTATTGTTTACTTTACAGTATGTGTCAATTCATTCCCAACAATTAATAGTGCAGCATACAGCTGAAATCAATTGAAAGCAATCTTCATTTTTAAAGTCTACTAGCATTTGTGGTGTGCATATTTCAAAGAGCAATATATGACAGTTTGAACATATAACAGTAGCAATGATATTTCATATCCAAAAGGCTTATTACGCCACAAACAAAAATTTATAAAAAGAAATTATTGTAAGTAAGCCCTGAAAATAAACTTGTAATAACAAAATTTTAGTGTTAACTAATTCTATTAGGATTATATAGAGAGCACAGTACATGAATTTTAATAAACTGCCAAACTAAGACTTCTAAACCTAAGCTATACATCTTTTTAAAGTTATCAGTTTTATTCTTAAATCCAAAGGAATGATAGTCTGCAATAAAAATCAGTAACACTTGGATCAGCCTGTTTAATTACATTAATACTACTTTATCTTTGCCGAGCTTCATCATTTACAGAATACTGTTATAAATTGTGTCATTTGACATTCATGGCAATTTAATGAGAAAATAATTTTGAGATAAAAAGACTCTTTATACATGAAAAAATAAAGGATCAAAATACTTGACTGGTTCAATTATTATACATTTTAAAAGTTGATTGTTGAAAGTATTCCACAAATTTCAAGAACTGACAGGGAACTATATTCAATACCCTGAGATAAACCATGATCATGATGGAAAAGAACATAATAAAGTATATGTATATATACTTTACATATATATGTATTATATACATATATGTATCACTGAAACATGTTGCTGTACAGCAGAAATCAATACAACACTATAAATCAACTATACTTCAATAATAATAAAACTGACACTTCTCTTGGAGACTTTATTTTTTATAGTGGAAAGTCAAATCAAATTAATTTATAGTAAAGTTCAAGGTCTTTCATTTAAATCCCTTTAAGAATTCATGCCTTTCTGTTATCAATTCTGATGATCTTTATTGGTTAAAATAATATTTTTCACCCTTCATTCCAAATCCTACCATGGTGAAAAATATTCTCTTATATAATATTTAATGATTGTCATTTTATCCTATTATTAATCTTACAACTATAGACCCCTTCACAGAGTACTCATAAAATAAGGACAAAGAGAACAAAGGAGCATAAAACATTCAAAATTTTCTTTAGATTGGAAAAAATGTATTTGGGAGCCTACAGTCACAGTCTTGCCCATAAGTTAACCAACCCATCCATGAATACCAGGGTAAGAAACAGTATGAACATGAAACATTCTCAAAATTAATGTTTGAAAATCATCTCAAAAACTATGAAAGAATATGACTACAAAACCTTGAAGGATGTGGTTAAAAGGATGGATGTCTTTTAACCAGAAAGGCACCATACAAAGTTTAGAAAATAATTCAAAGTAAAATAAAATAGAATCATCAAATTTTATAAGTAGAAAGGAATAAAATTGCCTTATTCAATCTACCTCCTTCCGATGCAGAATTACCTTCAAATTTCCCTAACAACAGTAATTACTAAGAAAGGAAATGGAAGGTTGGTAGTCTGGGAAAGAAGGAATTTGTTTTAAACTATTACACTTCCATACTGTGAACAATATGGCCAATAAAAAGTAATTAAATATATGTACTATCGCTAACTTTCCATCCCACTTTCCTATTAAACCCTTCTGTCAAAAGGAAAAGTTAATGTTTTAAGAGTAATAAGCCTCACTTTTAGATAGTTCTTGTAGCAAGACTCTTTCTTATGGAACCCAATGTAGATGTCTATAATTACTGTTCATCAGTTAGATTTCTGTCCTTGAAAGAACACAGTATGAATCGACTCTATCATTCACTTCAGACCCTCTGTAACTCTTCTTAAGACTAAACATTACCATCATTTCCCAAACCCTATCATCTAGGCTATTCCCTTAATGATCAGAGTTTGTCAATGTCCTACTAAAGACTGTGGTGCCATGACTGAGCATAACATTCCAGCTGTCATCTGATGTGCAGAGTAAAACCACGCTGTTTCTCTTTCTCCAGACTTTATATCCTTAACCATGAAGCTTAGGTGTCTAGCACTTCCAGAATTTTTATCAGAACACTGGTTTATATAGCTGCACAAACAAATAATATCCTCCAGTGATTTTCATTTAGAATGTTTTCAAATCAGGTCTTGGGTTCATTTACAACTAGAGCAATAATGCTTTGGGAAAATGAATTCAGGTTTTAATAATATAGGTATTTTTCTGACCTTTGCCAACTTTATTTGCAATGTTTGGTCCTGTCAACACTTGCAATTAGCAATTCTATTCTTTACAAAGAAGAGCATAAAAGTTGCAAAACATACCTCAGTGTGCACGGAGAAAATACAAAGAAATTTCAACACAATTTAAATCTTTAGTAACAAATCTAGAACATTTCATTAAGGAAATAAATTGAAGTGTGGGTTGGCCAAAGGGAGAAAAGCCTACCAAAGACAGAGAAGGAAATTAAACAAAGAATTCTGTTTATCTTCTGCAGCTTTTGTGCTACAATATTTTTCAGTCAGTTCAGTCACTCAGTCGTGTCGACTCTTTGTGACCCCATGAATCGCAGCACGCCAGGCCTCCCTGTCCATCACCAACTCCTGGAATTCACCCAAACTCATGTCCATCGAGTCGGTAATGCCACCCAGCCATCTCATCCTCTGTCGTCCCCTTCTCCTCCTGCCTCCAATCCCTCCCAGCATCAGAGTCTTTTCCAATGAGTCAACTCTTTGCATGAGGTGGCCAAAATATTGGAATTTTAGCTTTAGCATCGTTCCTTCCAAAGAACACCCAGGACTGATCTCCTTTAGAATGGACTGGTTGGATCTCCTCGAAGTCCAAGGGACTCTCAAGACAATATCTTTAGGAATACTCAAAGTATATCTATAGCAGATTTAGTTGTTTTTCCTGAATGAATATTATTTAATGTATTCATCATTTCTCTTGATTGAAAAAGTGAAAGTAAAGAAGAGTTTTCTTAGTGGTTCAGACAGTAAAGAATCTGCCTGCAATGCAGGAGACCAGGGTTAATCCTTGGGACGGGAAGATCGCCTGAAGGAGATGGCTACCCACTCCAGTATTCTTGCCTGGATAATTCCATGGACAGAGGAGCCTGGTGGGCTATATAGTCCACGCGGCTATAAAGAGTCTTTGGTTATTTATTTATTGATTATTTTTTTCTGAATGAACGTTATTTAATATATTTCTCACTTCTCTTGTTTAGGGAAGGAGCCATGTGTGCGTGCTCAGTCGTATGTGACTCTTTGACTCTACGGACTGTCGCCCACCAGGCTGTCTGTCCATGGGATTCTCCAGGCAAGAATACTGGAGGAGGTTGCCATTTCCTACTCCACGGGATCATCCTGACCCAGGAATTGAACCCACATCTCCTGTGTCTCCTGCTTCCGGAGGTAAAATCTTTACCACTGTGTCACCTGGGAAGTCTAGAGAAGGAAAAAAGATAGTAATAGCACCTCCTGCTGGTCAATAAATTAATGCAAGCAGTAAAAGACAGACCTTGCAGGAGGCAGGAACCTGGTAGACTACAGTTCATGGGTCGCAAAGAGTCAGACAGGACTGAGCACGCAGGTAGGCACTACAAGACAAGTGACACGTTGTATAAGTGACGGACCAGACTATTGTATGCTGCTGCTGCTAAGTCGCTTCAGTCGTGTCCGACTCTGTGCGATCCCACAGACTGCAGCCCACCAGACTCCCCCTTCCCTGGGATTCTCCAGGCAAGAACACTGGAGTGGGTTGCCATTTCCTTCTCCAATGCGTGAAAGTGAAAAGTGAAAGTGAAGTCGCTCAGTCGTCTGACTCTTCGCAACCCCATGGACTGCAACCTACCAGGCTCCTCCACCCATGCGATTTCCCAGGCAAGAGTACTGGAGTGGGTTGCCATTGCCTTCTCCGAGAATATTGTATGAGAATCCGACAAATAAAAAGATAATCCACAAAGCTCTGGCTAAATCCACACACCATCCACTAGCATAATCAAAAATTGACCGTTGAAATCTGATTTGCTTTTCTCAACGTAAATAAATAACTCTTCTGTCACAGGAAATATCATATTACTAAAAAAAGAAGCAAATAATATCTTGCAATTAACCAGTTAAGTATATTAGCAACTTCATTACTATAAATCTGCTGAGAGAGAAATTTAAGTGGATTATAACTCTGCGTATGGACCAGTGTAGGCATAGGAGACTGCAGAACTCAATAGAAATTTGGAAGAAGGAAACAAATTAGGGAGGAAAGAACTGTAATTTTCTTTTAAATTAAGTAGATGAGAGGCCTGTCCAGAAGTCTAGTAATATGTAATTATTCAATTAAGTCTTTGATAACAATCTTTACTTAAGAACTTTGAAAATATTTTAATTTCTATGCTAGTAATAACCAAGACATATAATAATTTGACTGAAATGTTTGATGACACCACATATTTAATAAAGTAAATATATTTATTATCTAGTCTTTCATACGATTGCAATATTTACACTTAATTATAAGCTACATGTTATTCACATATGTATTAAATTAGTTGTATATCAAGATACTGTGGGTACATTTATATATATGCAAGAATTTTAAAGACTAGTATATTCTATGTTATCATTCTATTCCTGAAAATATTGCTTCTTTAGAATATCAATTTAGAAATATTAATTTCATCAATTACTGTTGATAATCCTGAAAAGTAGACATCACATCCCACAAACAAATAATGCCTTCCATTTACCTAGTACACCTCCATCAAGCCCTAGACTCTGCATCTTTAATCTGGAGCCTAACTGTACTTAAATGGATTTTATAAACTGCATTATAACACCAATGTTGAAATTTGTAACTCTGAGGTTTAATCATGTCTCACAGAAATCCCTTGATAAACATATATTAGCCATATTTCCTGAACAAATACTTATGTTGAATATCTACTTTGTGGCGAGCAGTACTCTACACAATGGCATACTGTGGTAAACAATCACCAAAATCCATTGGTATGGATAAATTTCACACCACACTTGGGCCCCTCTTAATATCTCAACAGGGAACTTTCTGGGTGTGGAAGGATGACAAGGATCCCAAAGTTATGCTCACATTTTTTAACCTGTGAATGCCTCCTTTAGAGGAGAGTCTTTGGAGATATGATGACACTGATGATTTTGAGATGGGGAGTTGATTTTGGATAATCTGATGTGCCCTAAATACATTCACAAGTCCTAAATACATCCACATGTATCCTTTCAAGAGAAACAAAAGGAGACTTACATACACACAGATACACACACAGACACACACACACAAGAATAGGTGGAAATTATGGTCACAAGCCAAGGGAAGCTGGAGTCTCCAGAAGCTCGAAAAGGTAAGGAAACAGGTGCTTCCAAAGAGATTCCAGTCGGAGTGTGGCCCCACCAATAAGTTGAAATGGACATGAATTGTTTGTTTTTGAACGGTGGCTCAGACAGTAAAGCGTCTGTCTACAATGTGGGAGACCCGAGTTCGAGCCCTGGATTGGGAAAATCCCCTGGAGAAGGAAATGGCAACCCACTCCAGTACTATTGCCTGTAAAATCCCATGGACAGAGGAGCCTGGTAGGCTACAGTCTATGGGGTCGCAAAGAGTTGGACACGACTAAGCAACTTCACTTTCACTTTCAGAATTGTGACAGAATTAATTTTTTATTTATTGTAGTCACAATATAAGTGGTAATTTGTTACAGTAGCCACAGGAAACTAACAGAGTGTTCAGTACAAGTTTTAAAATTAAACAAATTATGTGATGAATTTCAAATTTAGGTTAAAGTGCTCACTAGTATCCAACTCTCGCAACCTCATGAACTTCTCCAGGGGTCCATGGGATTCTCCAAGCCAGAACAGTAGAATGGGTTAGCCTTTTCCTTCTCCAGGGGATCTTCCCAACCCAGGCATCGAACCCAGGTCTCCCACATTGCAGGCTGATTCTTTACCAGCTGAGCCACCAGGGAAGCCCAAGAATATTGGAGTGGGTAGCCTATCCCTTCTCCAGCGGATCTTCCTGACCCAGGAATCGAACCAGTTCTCCTGCATTGCAGGCTGATTCTTTATGAACCAAGGTATCAGCTTTCCAAAAGGGAAAAAGAAGATAAATTACTTAGAGATAAATTACTTTCTTTTCAAGAAAAATTTAAAGGGAAAAATACTTGAAATTCTGGTAGCTCAGTGATAAAGAAATGCCTGCCAATGCAAGAGATGTGAGTTCGGACCCCTGGTTTCGGAAGATCCCATAAAGAAGGAAATGGCAACCCACCGCAGTATTCTTGCCTGGAAAACCCCATGGACAGAGGAGCCTGGCAGGCTGCTTAAGTCCATGGGGTCTCAACAGAGTCAGATAGGACTTAGCCACTATACAGCAACAATAAACAACATGCATCAGATACTGATAGGTCAAATGCATTATCTTTCAAAATGTCCAATGATTAAGTTTCACAAGTATTTCCTACATACAGATGTATGAAAATACATACTTATATATACTGCATAAACATTAATGTCTTCAATGTATCATATTTATTCTTTGAGTAACAAATTCAAAAGATTTTTATGTTTAAATTATTAGTGAAGATGATCAACTCATTTTGACTGTTTTACCTGTTATTCTTACTTGGGAGTCTCTTCAGGGAATACAATGCATTTGTTATGATAAAGTTCTCAATATGGAAAACACATTTCCACATAATGAATTTTTCCCTTGGAAGTTGAAAAGCTTAATGAATTTAAAATATTACAAATGTTGATACTACAAAAAAAAAAAACAAACAAACAGGTAGTTTGGATGCTGTTGCCAATTGGTAATATTTAGAAAGAAAAATAAAGCCTATAAACTTTGAAAATGTCTTTGAATTATAAATCCTCATGAGAATACTTTCCTACTATTTTTTTAAGATGAAAATATTTCAACAGAATTGACTCTTGCAAATACTGCCCTAACATAGTATTATTTCCACAATAGTAAAACTGCATTTACAGGTTCTTACTTTTTAAGCATAGTGCATGTGTGTTTACAATTACTTTTTTTTAATCCTGATCACATATTGATCATTTGCCTACAAGGTCACAGAGAGAAAAGATACGTCTAAGAAGCAAAATTATGAATCATTTATTCATTTAACTTGAATGTATTTAGAAAAAATAGGTAATGGATAACTTTTTTAATGAAAAAGGCAAATATTTGAGACTCGCTGAGTTATTTCTTAATACTTACATGAAAATTGTGTTTCAAAACTAGCTTGCATTCTGCCCTAAAGATAAAATCAAGAAATTGGCCAAATATGCTATCTCAAATTGTACTCCTGGCACAGGAGGGGAGTATTTAGAAGTCCTAAATAACCCTTTCCTTAATTGTAAAATACATATGATGCTATAAAATGTATGAATGTTACGGAAATTCTGTTGCTAGGGTGAATTTATTTCAAACTGGTATTTATTATCAAGAATGATTTATGATATGTGCTCAGTCCAAATAAATGTAGAGAGCACTACAGGAGGTGTTGTGTTGTGAGACTCTACAAAGAGCCTTCTTTCTTTCATTAACTTCCACTTCTGGTTGCTATGACACACAGTGACAACCATAAATTTAGAAATTATCACCATCTGCCCACGCCCCCTTCCAAGGTTACACACAAGCCCACTTGAACAACCAAAATATCAAACAAAAACTCCATAAGCAATTTTAAAGTTTTTTCTTTTCAAATTATAGATACCTAAGTAAATAATCCTAGGACTGGGAATGCACTTTTTAAAAACATAGTCTTTTTTTTTTTTTTTAGAAAAGCAAATTCCTTAAGGAAAGATTATAACTTAACTATAGTGTTCACTTGTTGAAAAGGAAAATGAGGAAATGATTAGAAAAAATTGACAGATTTTTATAAATTATCAAAATAAATGAACTTTTGTCAAGGACCAGTTCAGGTAACCTTGAAGGTGAATCTGTATTTTTTATGCTTTTCAAATGGTAATATTGGAGTACAAAAGTACAGGTCAATATTTATATGCAATCAATGATGTAATCTTTTTTTTTTTTTAAACGATGTAATCTTATAAAGGATTTGAGATTTGAGAGTGAGTTGTTTTCTTCTTTGTTCTTTTGAGGTCTATACGTTTTTGTACTTGTTTTGCTAGTTTTAGAACAATGATTTCCAAGTCATTAAAAGATATTGATAAAACTATTGTGCATTCTAAGTGGCTTCAGTTTTATCCAACTCTTTGCAGCATATGGACTGCAGCCTACCAGGCTCCTCTGTCCTTTGTATTCCCCAGGCAAGGATATTGGAGTGGGTTGCCATGCCCAACCCAAGGATCAAACCCACATCTCTTACATCTCTTGCATTGGCAGGTGGGTTCTTTATCACTAGCACCACCTAGGAAGTCATGATATAACTATAGATTCCCGGGAAAAAGATGTTTTAAACTCCAAACTCACAGGTCAAAAACATAGAGAAATAGCTTTAAACTACTTTGTTTAATGAAAAAAAAAAAATGTTGATATATCATTTTTTCAATGTTTCAAGAAATAACATATTTTATCTCTCCCATTTTGGGAAAAAATAGCATTTTACTTTTAAAGAATGTAACAAATATAAATAAAGTTCTGGGATGAAAAGTCTATATATCCATATTGAATCATATTCCCCCAGTACACTAAGTACTCCTTGGGAGAAAAGTGTTACACACTTTGGTGAACTATATGATATCTTTACAATGATTAAATTTCCAGCTAATGTTTTAAGATAGAATAAACATTCTCTAGGAGTTTAAGATATTATTCTGTAGTCTCTAAAATTTAGAGACTTCTCCATCTAGAAAAACTTTGTGTAAAAAGAGCAATCATAAGAATACATTAAGATAGCATGATTCATGTACAACAGTCAAACTTCTGGCAGCTTCAAATCTTTGGCCCAATGTCCAAAATTTGAATTAAGTGAATTAGGCAACAGTGAGCTCATAGAACTTGTTTTAAAGCCATTCCCTGGGCTCTATAGAGTATTAAACTACCTAAATCCACATCTTCAAATTCAGTCTACTCTCCTGGTAAGTCTCTATTTCCTCATCCTTGTCTGGAATATGACTCTTAAGGCTTGTTTCAATGTAATGAAGTGAAGTAGCTCGGTTGTGTCCGACTCTTTGCAACCCCGTGGACTGTAGCCTACCAGGCTCCTCCCTCCATGGGATTCTCCAGGCAAGAATACTGGAGTGGGTTGCCATTTCCTTCTCCAGGGGATCTTCCTGACCCAGGGATCGAACCCCCGTCTCCCATATTGCAGGGAGATACGTTAAACTCTGAGCCACCAGGGAAGCCCCTTTCAATGTAATAGCTTGAGAGAAATCTTAATTTCTGGGCTCACAACATATTAGTAAGAACAAAAGTTTTTTAAAAAGCACATAAAATGTATGAAATGGTCCTGCTTCAAAAGTGAAGTGATGAGTCAAGTTAAAATTACCTTCAGTATCTCTGTTCACCAAGTTTAAAAAGTGTGTAAGATATTTCAGAAAGGGATCTATCAAAAATGACTTAATATTTTGATTTTGAGTTTTGGCTTGTAATCTTCAGTTGTTTCGGAACTTCACTTACCCCAAAGTTACTTGATGGTCTTAACTGTGAAGGTGCTGCTATACTTAGATCTTGATGATATCGTCTTTTCTCACCATCTCTTAGGTGGTGAGGTATTTATTGTTTTCACCTTAAAATGCTGGCAGGCAATTTGGAACTAGATCTTCCTTATTTCAATACGAAAACAATTTAGAATACTTTTTACCCCAAATATAACTGATTTGTTAGAATCAACACAAGCTTATCAAATACAAAATAATGATTATTAAAATGATTATTTTTAAAGCCCCAGACATATTCATTGAGAAGTCAAAGACTCTTTCTTCTAGCACACCTGAGTCTTATCATAAACATAAAAAGCTAAGATTTTCTTTTCACCTTGTCTGCACAGTACCAACCCCCTTGTCCCAAATTTGTAAATCAGAAAATTTTATTTAGTTAAATAAAATGTTCAGCCTTAACAAAATGCTACCTATTTCATTCCTAAATATCAAATTTGGAATTAGAATTTCAAGCAGTAGGATTCAGTCACTTGTGAATCATGACCTAAATTAACAAATAGGAATGATGATACATGCTCTGTAATTGGGTTATTTTCAGCTATT
The DNA here is from genome assembly GCF_042477335.2 of Ovis canadensis. Lineage (NCBI taxonomy): Eukaryota > Metazoa > Chordata > Mammalia > Artiodactyla > Bovidae > Ovis > Ovis canadensis. The sequence goes on from NC_091254.1 coordinate 60,923,497, forward strand.
GATTTCATTTTTCTGTTTCTCAATTTTTCACCTGCAAGCATTAGCATAAAAATATGACTCTTCATTGGAAAGTGAATCATTTAAGAACCTTCATATCTTACTAAAAAAATGTAAATACATAAAATCAACAAATAACTTCAAATTCAACTCACTGGATGTTTGATAAAGGTTCCTAAAAGTGAACAAACTGTTCAGACAGTGTCACAAAAGTAAAGGTGAGTTAAAAGAGCCATTCCTTCCAAGGAGCTTTCAATGCAATATGGAATGTGAAATAAGACACCTATGATTATATCACAACCTAGAGAAAGACAAGTGTTATAACAGAAAAAGAAAACACTAATATGGGTATTCAGAGAAAAAAAATGAAGATTTTCTCCTGATCTTGCTAGATTCTCTTTACTGTTCCAGTTATTGTTAAATGACACTTACATATTTATATGTCTATCTCCTCAACAAACTTTCATGATGGCAAGAATAAATAAATACTATATGCTATATAATAATAGTTTCATTATGACTATTAGTTTAATTTGTTCTGAGTCTGGATGAAACTTGGAAAGTGAGCAGACATGTGTGAGTAAATAAAAGAATTAATGAACACATTCTGGTGGTGAAATCAAATGAGCTATTTTTGCATGAAGTACATTATGAAATTTGTTTATGACATAAAGCTTATGTGGTCAAGAATATTCTTTTACTTGCAGATTGAAAAAATTCTAATAATAAACATCTTTCAGATGTTTCTAATAGAAATAGTTTAGGAAAAATAGGAGATATTTCTATTTGACATAGTTATGGTCTTTTGTTTGGATGCATGTTAATCTATTTTAGAGTTTTTATGGAAAGAAACATAAGCTTAGAATCCAGAGATCTGGTTTTGACTAGCCACTGACAGTGATCAGCTGATTGACCTTGGGAAAGTCATTGATTCTCTCTGAGCTAGGGATAATAATTTGTTATTTGATATTAGCAAGAGAATTAATTAGAATAAACCCTAGAACTGTGTTCAATTAAACTTCTTTCATTTTATTTTAAATAAGGAAATGATGATACCCATAATGCAGTTTTGAAATAAATTCTCATCAGTAACATGGTCTTAGTGTGAACAAAATATAGCTGATGAGTGTAAACATCTATGTAAACACAGGTATATATGAAAGCAATGGTGTTGGCTGATTTTGAATATTTTAGGCATCAGTCAGTAGCACTCTTACCTGTTGGTGGGATTATCCCAGGAGACATAAGGCCCGGGACAGAATGTGGCATGATATGAGAGTTCTCTGGGGAGGTGACACTTTGAGTCCTCTTAGGAGGCCTTCCAGGTCTAGAACTGAAACAAACAAACAAAAAATTTTTACAATTAAGCTGTTGTCTTACACATCATTTCAAAGTTGTTTCAAGTGGTAACATGGACTGTAAATAAATTTGTTTCAAGGACGGTTGCTTTTGCAGTTAGATGTAATAGACTTCCATCACTAATTAGATTACATGCTGAATTCATTTTCTTCATTGAAGATCAGCCACTCTTGATGCATAATTCATAGCCTGCACCTCGTTACCTGCTTCTTCATATTAATATCTATACACAGTTTGAATTGCCTCGTTTGCATATGCTAAAGTTCTGCATGCAGCCTTCAGCACGAAAATTATGCACTAACTTGTAATAATTATTACAGTCAGCCTGCTATTGATTTATGAGACTTTTAAAAACCAAATATGTGTAGTACTTGTAATGAATGATATTTTAAGGTTCTTCAGGAAATTAAAAGGCAATGGCTGCCTAAGGAAATGTTCTGCTTGTTTGATTTAATACTACAGTTAGCTGGGAGGTGGAATGAAAGAGTGATTCAGACCTATAGCACATTTTTCGATGATATGTTTTATTACTTTGCACTGCTAGCCTGATATCTAGATGATAAATGACAATACATATCTAATGTGTGAAAAGGTCTTGCAATTTCTTTATTTTTTGTCATTTAAAAGATAAGTCAAGTTATCATTTAACCCTTATTCTATTTAAATGAAGATCCCCACTAGGTTGCCTTACTTTAAATATACTAAAAATTATATTGGAAATGCTTAGGATTATTTGTAGGACATCATTAAGAAATGGCCAGAGTAGCATCTTATATCTGACTTTAGAATAATTAAAAATCCTGTTTGTGTTCTAATAGTACTTCTCTTTCACTTGCCTGTTTTACAAGCATAATTTTTAAAATTATCAAAGCAGAAAGTGAAAAGGATACACATATTCACCATTCTTGTATAAGAAAACATGAAGAATATAATAGCAAGTTTTGAAGCAAACATAATTAGCATTATGTTTCCTCTGTCTGCCTCTGTATCATGAATGTACATTTATGAAAGGCTTTTCTGTCATTTATCTGGCCAGTATATGCCAAGATATATCAAAACCTCCAGATGCATCCTTCATAAGTTAACATTTCCATGTAAGTCGCAACTGCGATCCTTTGCCTTGTCAGATGATTCAAAGATCCTATCTCTATTATTTAGTGTAAGTAATATATGTAGTCATTTAACAAAAATTGCATTTGCTCTTTTCAAAGCAGTGCACTGTGGGGGCTAATTTGGGAGAACGGGTTCTTAGTCTTCAAGAGCTTACACTCTTGTCAAGCGGGACAAATCTGGTACATAAAGAACTAGGATGCAAATTCAAATGTGCTGTGTCCTAAGCTAGTTGCAGTCTGAACACTAATGCGGAAAAGCTGGATAATGATAGATAACTCCCTGTTGGAGTTAAGATTTCATGGCCTTGGGAGATTAGAAGAGAATTCTGAATGATGAGTTGGACATGGAGAGAAAAAGAACAGAAGAAATCACACTTCAATGGGAATGTGAGAAAGGAATGGAAACCTGAAAATGTGTGAATGTACAAGATTTTTTTTTTTCCAATAAGTTGAAACAGGTCAAATAAAATAAGGGGCAGAAATCCATACTATAGACTTATTGCCTAGGGCCAGATCCTGGAGGACTTTGAACCAAGAGCAAGTGGATTGTGCATCTGTTTAGGTAGCTAACCAATAAGGACACTGTCCTGTGAATACTGAAACATCTCTCTGGCTACTTATTCTTTGTAATTACTCTTCATCCTCAGTTGATTCTCTAACTTATATTATTAGCCTAGAGCCCACCAACAGTGCTCTGCTAGCCTCCATTCTCCCTGAGTGATTTCTTCTATTAACATTACTGATATGATAAGGAATAATAGCTAAATCTTATCTACAGCCTGATCTTTCTCCTGGGATTCACAGGGATTAATGCCTGTCTACCGGAAATCCCTGCTTATGTTCTATAATAATCTAAGATTCAATTTGTCCAAATTTGAACTCAGCATCTTCTCCATTAAAACCTACTTTTCCTTGGTTAATCAAAATGGCACCTAATTGACCAAGCCAGAAATCCAGGACTCAGCTGTGTCTTTCCTTTCCTTTGTACACTCAAATATTATCCCAATGTAAATATCCCTCTGCCCACACCTGTATTCCAGATCAACCCCTCCTTTCTTATTTGATCTACACTCACAGCTCTTCCAAGACCTACCCTCAGCTTTGCCCCATGCTGCAGCTGAAAGTGAAGTCTAGATAACTCTCCGTACTGATTTTGGAAGGATTTTTTTTTTAATCATGTTTTTCAACTGTTTAAAGGCATCAGTGACTTCCCAGGTGACACAGTGGTAAAGAAACTGCATGCCAAAGCAGGAAGCACATGAGATATGAGTTCAGTCCCTGGGTCAGGAAGACCCCCTGGAGTAGAAAGTGGCAACCCACTCCAGTATTCTTATCTGAAAAAATCTATGGAGAGAGGAGCCTGGCAGGTGACAGCCCACAGAGTTACAAAGAGTTGGGCATGACTGAGCAACTGAGCATACACACACACAAAGATACCAATAGTTCCCTATAGCATTGATACTCCTTAGCACTGTAAAAAGGCCTTTCAATACTTAGCCCTGGTCTACATTTCCAATCTCATCCTTTTTTTCCTACATTCATTGCTTATATTTGGCCTTAATGAATTTATTATCAGTGTCCTATATTGCTTTGATCTCCTAATATACCACCTATATACAAGTCACTGTCTTTGTCATCTAAGACTTTTATTACATTAACCCATCCTCAGCCCCATTTTACTGACTAAACATTCCTCACCCTTCCTACCAATGCCTTCTATAGAGTATTCCTTCTATGCACTCTGCTGGTTCATGATGAATAATTCTATTTTAGCCTTTTCTGCACTGACTATAGTAATCTGCTTATTTAGTTCACTCCCAAGACTATATGGTAGAAAGTGTATTTTTTTTTTTTTTTGTCGTTAAAATACCTCAGTGCCTGGCTCACTGCATGTATTTAAATAAATTTTAATTCAATTTGTTAAAACTTTCACTGCAATTCTTCAAATTTCTCACCAATTCCAGGAGTCTCCAAGATTCCAAGAAATGAAAAGTGAGATGCAAAAGAAATTTGGGATTCTGAGTCTAAAGATGCTAAATATACATCTGAAGCTCAGAGAAAAATAAGTATCAAGAGAACTCAAACAAGATGCCATGAAAAAAGTGTGAAAGGAAAACTAAGTTAAGATTTGAAAGTTTTAGTTCTTGAATTTGTTTTGCTTTTAAAGAAGATGAAACTGTTTAGCAGTACTTTATTACTCAGGCCACAGGAGCTGTCTTCACAGTCCTCACTCAGGAAGTAGAAGTCAGGCTACTAAGTAGGAACACTTTATTTCACACTGTGATTAGGAGAGACCCAGTGGGCTCTTTTCACCCTAGATACCTCCTGCCCAATCTATCAAGTTGCCTCCAACCTCACCAATAGAGATTTACTGCTTTTAGACTGGAAGATTTAAGATCTTTTAAAGCCTTCCATTAAAATGCAAATATCCTTGGTGGTGGTGACACCCTAAAACAATCTACACACACTCTACTAGGGATGACTTTGCAATTAGAGGAGAGCAATCTTGAGATACCTAGGTAAATAACAGGGGAGGTGGAAAGAACTCCAATGAAAGATTTCCAAGGAAAGACAAGTCATTTATCCTTTTCCCTAAGAACAAGAGGAAGCTCTTCTTGGAATTATAGGAGACTTCTTGGTTGCTGGGAAAGTTAGGTTTGTTGATTAATAAGGCTTTCCTCTATCCCTCATGACCTACAGTTAAGTCTCCTTATTGACAAGCTTGGTGTATTACCTTTACTGCACTCTTGATCACTAACTACTAGAGGGTTTAAGTCTAGAAAATCTAGGAAGATAACTTAATCATAAAATACTTAGATATTTAAATTACTTTCAAGAGAGATTTAGGGAACTTCCAGGAGAAACTGTGTAGTGCAGTGCTCAGAAACATGGGTTATACTGTCTGGATAGATCTCACTTTAAATAGTAGTTCCAGCCTATTTACCAGAAGGTGTGACCTAGATCAAGCCACTTAACTTCACTAAATACCTGACTAAATCAGCATATTTTTTTAAATGGGCCTGTTTGTTTTGTTAGAAATAAGTTATTCTTGGCAAGAAAACCAACAACTTCACTGAAAAGAGGAATGAAACAATTAGCAAAGTCCCTTCTCAGGGAGTGATCAATTGCCTCAACAGCAGACACCTTCAAGCCTCCTTACTACACCAGTAACCCAGCTCTACCCCCAGAGTATCAGAGCGGCTGAACTCTCTTAGTTCTAATCAAAGCAGAAGACCTCACTTAAATAAATTATTACCCTTAATAGCTTGACGGAAATCAAAATTTATGACTTTGGTAATTGTTTTTTTCAGCTTCACACATGAGCCATGGTGCACCCTTTAGTATTTTCACCAACTTGCATTAAAATAGAGGAGTAATCACTTAGAGATGACTGCCCTTAGTATCTCACTTACCTAGGAATCCACTCAGGCTTATGGTTTCCTGCAGTTCCACAGAAATCAAAAAGATTTCTTTTCCAGAGAGATCAGTGGGTGCGTGTCTCTACTTTGTCTACATCATTAAATCAGTGTCAGGCTAATCTCTGTCTCTCTCCCCTAACTGTACAATGGTTACCAACTCTTCCACTTAGTGTGCTTATTCAGTATGAAGTAAAAATCTAACTTAACTCAAAGAGGCTAAGTCCATCAAAATACTGAGAGATATCTGAAATGTTGGAATGTGCTTGACAGATTGTGCAACCCCTAACCTCCTCCACAAGCATCAGCTTCTGCTAACCTCTTCAGTAGTTCTTGGGAAATTAAGTTCAACTCTTCTCCTGAGACTGGAGCAGAGAAACCTGTGAAATCCAGAAACAGACTGTAATAGCTATAAATCGGAAAATGCAAAAGTCACTGCTTAGCAGAAATTTAGGTTCCAAATCCTACCTATTTAGAGAAAGGCAAGAAGGGTGCTATTCAATTAGATAATTCCTTCCTCCATGTATCTAAAGGACAGGAGCTACTGTACAACAAGCAATTGGATATACATAAAAGTTATGAGAATAAAGACCCTCATTTCTTTGAGACAGAATATAAAATTAAATAACCTGTGGGATAACAATGAAGAAGAAAAATACACAGCAGCCAATGAGCACTTATTTTAGTCTTGGGACACAACAAGCATTAGGGATAAAAGCAGCTCACTCCATTCATCAAGAAGAGTTCATTTGCCCTCTTGAATCTATTTACCCAAAAAGTGCCAGTTGTGTGTTTACATTCTGCATAATTTACTTACTATTAAGTTTCCTCAAAACCAAGCCAAAAAAAAAATGAGAAATGTATTCATATATATGACCTGCATATATACTAGTATTTCTGATTGGAAAGATATAATTTGCCTACTGATTTATACTACCATTTGAATATTATACAAAGAGTGATGAGGAATGTATGATAATATAAAGAAATTCTTATGTTCTAAGTGAAAACTCAAGATACAGACTTCCATATATGGCATACTGGAGCACAAAAGAGAAAAATTAAGTAAACAAATGCAATACATATGCATAGAAAAAAAAAGACTAGAGAACATACTAGAATATTTTGTACATACATATATTTTGTAGAAAACATACATACTATTAAGTGGATTATCACTGAATAGAGAATTCAGTATTTTTTATATCTGAAGGTTTTCGTTTCTCTGTCATATGCATCAAAGAATTTGTTGCGGACAAATCATGATCCTGGCTCAATTTGATCCTGAGGTTTACCTCTATCCACAGCAGAAACCAGGTATAATTTATCCCCTTAATCTTTCTTTTCCATCTCAATTTTAAAATACTTAATAAAAATATGATTATATGTAAAAATACTACCCTTGTGAGAACTTTTCTTTTTCCCATGGAAGAAAAGCTATGACCAACCTAGGCAGCATATTAAAAAGCAGACACATTACTCTGCCAACAAACGTCCATCTAGTCAAAGCTGTGGTTTTTCCAGTAGTCATGTATGAATGTGAGAGTTGGATTATAAAGAAAGCTGGACACCAAAGAACTGATGCTTTTAAACTGTGGTGTTACAGAAGACTATTGAGAGTTCCTTGGACTGCAAGGAGATCCAACTAGTCCATCTTAAAGCAGATCAGTCCTGGGTGTTCATGAAGGACTGATGTTGAAGCTGAAACTCCAAAACTTTGGCCACCTGATGTGAAGAACTGACTCACTGGAAAAGACCCTGATGCTGGGAAAGACTGAAGGCAGGAGAAGGGGACAACAGAGGATGAGATGGTTGGATGATATCACCCACTCAATGGACATGAGTTTGAGTAAGCTCTGGGAGTTGGTTGGACAGGGAAGCCTGGCATGCTGTAACCCATGGGGTCGTAGAGAGTTGGACACGACTAAGCGACTGAACTGAACTGAATCTTTCTTTCTTTTCCATCTGTTTTAAAATATTTAATAAAATACATGATTATATGTAAAAATATTACCCTTGTGAGAACTATAAAAGTAATTTAAATATGAAAAGTACAGCTAATCATTACTATCTTGCAGATCAAGTCAACTTCATGGAACAAATCCATCAAAATAAATGAACAAAAAGAACTTCCTAAGACAAATATATGTATATGTTTCACCAAAAGTTATAGCTGATTTATAATATGTGAGTTATAAATGGATAGTTTTATTTTAGAAAGACCTTGTTAACCTGTTAGTTGAAATTTGTTCCTTCAGTTTTGGGAAAGGCTACAATATAAATAATACAGGAAGTACATGGTTAGCATCATTTTCCCATTCCATCAAGTTTTTTTTTCTACACCTGGCAAAATTTTGAGAGATACATTACTTTTGTGCGATAATGACAAATTTGACCACTTTCTCAATCTCGTATTTGTTTAGACATCTTTTCGTATTTTCTGTGTAGGTATGTGTCCCAGCTATGGGTATTTCTCAGTACAAATGGATTATGAACTAACACTTTCCACCGTCACCAAAATACCTATTTCCATGGGGCAGACACTTAAAATATCACCAGCTGGATACCTGGAAAGCAGCCTCAGATTAGTGACTCATACACCTAAAACATACAACATTCCTTTAACTCTTTACATGGTACGTGTTCTGTATTGAATTTTATTCCTTCTAAATTCTTACACTGAAACCCTAACCCCCAGGGTGACAGTACTTGGAGGTTGGGCCTTAGGTAGGTAATTAGGTTTAGATGAGGATATCAGGGATGCCTCATCGTGGGATCAGTGCTCTTAAAAAAGAGACACCGAGAAGCTTGCTTGCTCGCTCTCTCAGCCACATGGGGAAATGGTGAGAAGGCAGTTGTCTACAACCCATGTCTACAGCCTCACTCAACATGACCAAGCAAGCACCCTCAACTCTGACTGTCAGCCTCCAGAACTTTGAGAAGATGAATTTCTGTTGTTTAAACCACCCAGTTTATGCTATGAGGTATTATAAAAGAGCCATTTACTAAATTTTACCATGAAACCTGTTATTTTCAAGGAGTCTGTTTCGAGACTTGTACTCTAAAGAAATATGTTCTTCCCAACAGTATGCTTATCTTCAAATTATAAAAATTTTTCATCACCCGACATTACCAAACTATTTTCTGCATCACAGGTCCTATGACAATTGTCACAGGGGCAAGGAAAGCAGCAATTCACATATTCTGTGAAGTTTATATGAGTTGATAATTACTCAAAACACAAGGTTAACATGAGTAAGTTGAAATCATTACAAACAGAAAGTGAATAATAGTTGAAATTAGCTACTCTGATGAGGAGGAATAATTGTTGACTCTGACTTCAAACCTCACACTATCCAGACTTCAAGTACTACAGGAAATGTATTTAATATAAATCTTGTTTCAAAGGACACTGGCAAAATATCCGAAGTCTCCGGCTCAGTGCTTAGTCATGTCTGACCCTTTGAAATAACATGGAGTGCAATCTGCCAGGCTCTTCTGTCCATGGGATTCTCCAGGCCAGAATACTGAAGTGGGTTGCCACATCCTCCTCTAGGTGATCTCTCCAACCCAGGAATCAAACTCAAGTCTCCAGCATTTTGGGCAGATTCTCTACCATCTGAGCCACCAGGGAAGTATAACAATGCTGGACTGGGTAGCCTATCCCTTCTCCAGGAGATCTTCCCATCCCAGGAATCAAACTGGAGTCTCCTACATTGCAGGCAGATTCTTTACCAGCTGAGCTACCACAGTGTATAGAAATTACCTCAAACTAAGGCTTAAAACATATTGGAATGTGGCTAAGCTATGCTTAAGCATTTGTATATTGTGTTTACAATTAATTACAGTCCCGAATACTACAGAGAGTCCTTATTTGACAAATTATATGTTTGGGAAAATCTAGTCCCTGAAGTTTTTAAGTCCCCTCCATCCCTTTTATAGAATCTATATGTGAGAACCACATTAAGAAGTTTCTTCACAATCTACAAAATACACTAACTATATTAATATTAGAGTTAATATATTACTCAGGGATGTCTTACCTTAGTGAATATACTTTTTGATAAAGTTTTTATAAAATCAGAAGCCTAGTATTCTCTTCTCAATTTGAATTCTTTATTGACATCAAAGGTACATGACGGTTTATGAAGTATATCTATTGATGAATCATAAAAGCATATTCATATACTTTAAATGTTTTATTCACTAAAGAGTAAATTAATATAACTAAGGTTTAATAAAGAATATAAAAATTTAATACTATTTATTTTTATCTTTCCATAGCATACATTAAACACTGACATACATGATATTTCTTCCAAAGAGGAGACTGTGTGTAAATTGCATTTAATGACATGCTTTCTAGAGAGTTAAATATTTTCAACCTTTTAATCACCTTATAATTTTCTCTTCTGCCCACAAGCTTTCCAAGCCACAGATAAGTCTACCCACAACACATCTGTTTCAAAATTGTCTGCAAAGAATGACTAAGACACAGATAAGTCTACCCACAACACATCTGTTTCAAAATTGTCTGCAAAGAATGACTAAGACACAGATAAGTCTACCCACAACACATCTGTTTCAAAATTGTCTGCAAAGAATGACTAACATCCCATAAGGGACAAATCTCAAAATAATGAGAAACTATTGTAAATGGTCTTCTTAAAATCTGGGGACCAGTTATTACTTTATTGGCCTCTTTCTCACAGTATCTGTCATACTTCAAAACCATATTCTATAAAATTTAATATTAAAAATATTCCAACTAAGACATTCAATATCGAACACAATCTTTTATTCAATCTATGGATTCCATCATCACAAAGAAAAAACTTTCACTAGTATCATTTTTCAGTTTGAATTTCAAATGACTAGATCCTCTTTGCAATTGCTGTTGCTTTTATTTTGTATGAACCAGAAACAGCATAATTAGTCTTTTATCTCACTGCCACATGCCACAATTGTACTTGCACATGTCACTGGCTCTGTTTTTCTAGATCACCTTGAATTTGGTCCCAAGATATGTCCACAGTTTAAATCTCAAAATAATATCCAACTTTCCTCTATAGGAGATCCCATCTTAAACACTCTGAATATCCCCTTCTCAAATGCTTTCATTTATATTGGAATCATAAATTAAACAATGAGGTTTCCCAGCTGGTTCAGCGGTACAGAATGCACCTGCCAATGCAGAACTGATGTAGAAAGTGAAATATCAACACAAGAAAGTAAATGGTCTTACTCAATATGCCACACATAAAAGGTGGGGTTGTTGGGGGGAAGGAAGAATAGGCAAAGCACACAGGATATTTAGGGCAGTGAAAAAATACTCTGAGTGATGAAATAGTGGTAAATACATGTCATTATACATTTGTCCAAACCCATAGAGTATATACTAGTAAAGTAATGATATAAGGCTGTATATTGTCACCATGCTTATTTAACTAATATGCAGAGTACATCATGAGAAACACTGGGCTGGATGAAGCACAAGCTGGAATCAAGAAGGGCAGTAGAAATACCAATAACCTCAGATATGCAGATGACACCACCCTTATGGCCAAAAGTGAAGAGGAACTAAAGAGCCTCGTGGTGAAAGTGAAAGAGGAGAGTGAAAAAGCCAGCTTAAAACTCAACTTTCAAAAACCTAAGATCATGCTATCCGGTCCCATCACTTCATAGCAAATAGGTGGGGAAACAATGGAAACAGTGACAGACTTTATTTTCTTGGGCTCCAAAATCCTTGCAGATGGTGACTGCAGCCACAAAATTAAGACACTTGCTCCCTGGAAGAAAAGCTATCACCTACCAGACAGCATTAAAAAGCAGAGACATTGCTTTGCTGACAAAGATCCTTCCAGTCAAAGCTGTGCTGTTTCCAGTAGTTATGTATGGATGTGAGACTAGGAATACAAAGAAAACTGAGCACGAAAGAACTGATGCTTTTGAAGTGTGGTGTTGGAGAAGACTCTTCAGAGTCCCTTGGACTGCAAGGACATCAAACCACTCATTTATATAGGAAATTAGTACTGAATATTCATTGGAAGAACTGATGCTGACTGAAGCTCCAATACTTTGCCATCTAATGCAAAGAAATGACTTACTCTACCCTGATGCTTGGAATTTCCACAATAAACTCCAGAAAATTCTGAAGGAGATGGGAATACTAGACCACCTGACCTGTCTCTTGAGAAACCTGTATGCAGGTCACGAAGCAACAATTAGAACTGGGCATGGAACAACAGGCTGGTTCCAAATAGGAAAAGGAGTATGTCAAGGCTATATCTTATCATCCTGCTTATTTAACTTATATGCAGAGTACATCATGAGAAATGTTGGGCTGGAAGAAGCACAAGGTGGAATCAAGATTGCCGGGAGAAATATCAATAACCTCAGATAGGCAGATGACAACCACCCTTTTGTCAGAAAGCAAAAAAGAACTAAAGAGCCTCTTGATGAAAGTGAAAGTGGAGAGTGAAAAAGTTGGCTTAAAGCTCAACATTCAGAAAACGAAGATCATGGCATCTGGTCCCATAATTTCATGGCAAATAGATGGGGAAACAGTGGAAACAGTGGCTGACTTTATTTTTCTGGGCTCCAAAATCACTGCACATGGTGATGGCAGCCATGAAATTAAAAGACGCTTACTCCTTGGAAGGAATATTATGACCAACCTAGACAGCATATTAAAAAGCAGAGACATTACTTTGCCAACAAAGGTCCGACTAGTCAACGCTATGGTTTTTCCAGTAGTCATGTATGGATGTGAGAGTTGGACTCTAAAGAAAGCTGAGCACCGAAGAACTGATGCTTTTGAACTGTGGTGTTGGAGAAGAAAAGACTCTTGAGAGTCCCTTGGACTGCAAGGAGATCCAACCAGTGCATCCTAAAGCAGATCAGTCCTGGGTGTCCATTGGAAGGACTGATGTTGAAGCTGAAATTCCAATATTTTGGCCATCTGATGCAAAGAGCTGACTCATTTGAAAAGACCCTGATGCTGGGAAAGATTGAGGGCAGGAGGAGAAGGGGATGACAGAGGATGACATGGTTGGATGGCATCACCGACTCAATGGACATGGGTTTGGGTAGACTCCAGTGTTGGTGATGGACAGGGAGGCCTGTTGTGCTGCGGTTCATAGGGTCACAAAGAGTTGAACATGACTGAGTGACTGAACTGAACTGAACTGATGCTAGGAAAGACTGAAGGCAGGAGAAAAAGGGGATGACAGAGGATGAGGTGGTTCGATGGCATCACTGACTCGATGGAAATCAGTTTGTGCAATCTCTGGGAGTTGGTAATGGACAGGGAAGCGTGGAATGCTACAATCCATGGGATCACAAAGAGTCAGACACAACTGAGCGACAGAACTGGCTGACTGAAGGAGTATACAACACCAAGAATGAACAGTAATGTAAATGTTGGACTTTGAGTGATTATGACTTGTCAATGTAAGTTCATCAGTTGTAACACATGTACCACTCTGGTGGAGTATGTTGATAAAGTGGAAGGCTATGCATGTGTATTAGCAGGGACTATATGGAAATTCTCTGTATCTTTTCCTCAATTTTGCTGTGGACCAAAACTGATCTTAAAAAACAAACAAACAAAAAAGAACGTTTAAAAAACACTAAGACTTGTGAACTAAGGCAACCTAGTCCAGAAGCCATGACCTGAGCATCACGCAATCTGTCTCTCTGTTCCATATCTGTTGTTTAATTTAGTCAACAAAAAAAATGTTAATGTGCCTGACCTGTCAATGTGTACAGGAAATACTAGTATGATATTGCCCCTGACCTCAAGCAGATTGTGATTTATTGGTATAAATAGATACATATATAGCATTGCAGCAAATTTTATTAAACACTGAAGTAAATGTTTGAAAGGACTGTTCTGGGAATGCCATTGTGGGGATTCCTCAGGAAATATGAAGTGTGAACAGAAATTAATCAACTGAAGAAGAGGAGGGCTTGCTAGTAAGGAAAGAACATAGAGACACAACCTTACCTTACTTATACATGCACTTCTGTAACGAAATGCTGAATTACTCAAACTCATACTCATCTTTCCTTACTTAAAATGGTTAGTATCACACAGCCTAGTACATGATCACTTTCAAATAATTTCATAAGTCATGGCTAATCTCTCCATATTGCCTCCATTCTTCTGATGTTGAGAAAAATGTTAGATGTGATAGGTTCTGATTTTTGGTTAAATGCCTTTGGGACATTATGATTCATTTAATTACTTTATTTTTTAAGTTAAAATTCTTTGAGATTCAGTATTTTTCTGTTTTACAGTATTTTTTATAGTCTTTTCCATTATGATTTATCCCGGGAGACTGGATATAGTTCTCTGTGCCATATAGTAAGACTTTGTTGCTTATCCTGTCTTAAATGTAACTGTTTGCATCTATTAACTCCAAACTCCCAGCCAATCCTTCTCCTTCCTCCTCCTCCTTGGCAACCGCAATTCTGTTCTCTATGTTTTTTGTGATATTTTATTTTAGAGGAATTAAATAGGAGCCCAATTTGGCATTATATAATTAACTCTGTAGATAAAACCTTTCTCCAACCAGTAACTAATCTATGCCCTGTCAAAATTTTACTTTAAAAGTGGTTTATATCCATAACAGTGAAATTCATTAATGACTCAACTATTATTTCATTTTTCTATATTTATCATTTAACCAAAGTTACTACTATATCTTTCTAATATAGAAGATGAAAATATTTTGTAAAAAAATTATTGCTAGCCAATAATAAGGAAGGAAAAATCTATAGTAAGTGTCACATCAATCTTTATGTTCTAAAGTCATAACAACTATAAATTTCTAGCAAAGTACATGTACACACACAAACACACACAACATTTGATGTAAGCATTTTAACACATAAGTCAGAAAAGTAGAAACAACAGTTTTACTCATGTTAAACTCTTGATCTTTTGAGATACAACTTCAAATGAGAGTTAAAAGCAGAACTGATTAATTCAGAACTCAGAAAACTTTGTCTTCCTCCTTGTGAATGCAGAGGTAAGATGTCTGACTTAACCTAAAATGTGTGTTTTCACCTCTCACTGACAAGTTATTTGTTTGCTACCTCTACAGAAAACGTACATAACTAATTTATTTGAGAGATCTGTTAGAAAAAATAATACATCCTCCATTCCCCTCTGCTGTGTAATGCATGCGGAGCTGTCAAGATACATAGTCGTAAAGTACAGAGATTCAGATAACAACCCAGAATTCAGAGACCTCTGACAAATTTTGATACTCCCAGCAGGGTTTTAGGTCTATGAACTGATGAAAGGATTATATTAAGATAGACAAAGTATGCTGTTTCCATCCTGCAGAGATGTAATAACATGCTTAATTTGTTACCTGACATAGGTATTACATAGGCACCAAACATTGCTATTAGTATGATTTACTTCAATTGAATTCTATTTAATACTTTATGAAAGTATTTTCTTCAATGAAGGGCCCTTTAATATGAATGTTCAATATTATAAAAAATTATGATGTAAGCTGCCTGCACTTCAGAGATGAAGAAGAAGTTGGCAAATGTCCTTTTAAGCTTGAATAGACATTGTTTTATCTTGGGATTCTTTCCCATGGAATACTGTGCAGAGGCAGCTCTTAAAATCCCAATCATTATGCTAATTTCTATGTTCTCTTACTTATTTATTCAATCTCAAATCATAATCTAAAATACTTAAAGTTTCTGTTTAATAGTGTCTTTTACATATGGATGGAATGTTACAGGATGGAGACTAAGTAACTTAAAGGGTCACAGACTGAGGTGAATAGAACCACATCTGACTGAGCCAAAGTCCACTCCGAATTGCCATGCTAATTATAAAAATGTTTACACAATGAAGAAATTTACATTAGAAGTAAATATCCAGTTTTAGATGATTTTTGAAATTTACTTTCAAGGCTATATTTCTAGCCTACAATCATTATTTTGAAATAGATTTACTATTTTGAAAGGCTGCCTCCACACTTTTGCACTTGCTGTTGTTACTTTCTAGAATACTCCTCAGTAAGATGTGTTTATGCCTCACCTTCTTTCCTGGCCCACATACAACATGGCACCAGGCTCATTCAATTGTTCACCTCCAGTCCTCTGATGTGTTTTTAACCTGAGTATTATTTAGAAATACTAGATACTTACTTATTTATTGGTAATTATCTGTCCAGATACCCTGAATGACTTCTGTTTACTGGTGTGGGCTTCTCTGGTGGCTCAGAGGTTAAAGCGTCTGCCTCCAATGCGGGAGACCTGGGCTCGATCCCTGGGTCAGGAAGATCCCCTGGAGAAGGAAATGGCAACCCACTCCAGTATTCTTGCCTGGAGAATCCATGGATGGAGGAGCCTGGTAGGCTACAGTCTACGGGGTCGCAAAGAGTCGGACACGACTGAGCGACTTCACCTTCACCTTCACCGTACTGGTGTATTTCCAGAATATAGAAACCAGGTCTGGCATAAAGTCAGGACTCAATAAATATCTATTAAATGAAAATAAAAGAATGAATGAATGCATGGAGGGAAAAAAACAGATGCTTATTGCTGATCTATGACCACTGAAATCTACACTATCTTCAGTTCAGCTCAGGCTGAGGCTACTGCATGTCAGATTGTTTTCTATGGTGTCAGTTTGATAATGATGATAAATTTGAAGGCTGCTGAGTTATTGACCTCTTAGCATTATCCAACCTCCAACTGAATATGCTGAATCAGACTTAACTCTTCAAAATGATGTGGCTGGAATGATAATATACCATATATTTTTAAGTGGATGGCAATCTGTGAATCTTGAAATCATCAGCCAAATATTTCACTTTCAAATATGTTTATATTTGAATTTGGCTTTAAAAAGCTAGATTTATATACTTGAATATTCATTTCACACTCTCATAATGAGGTATATATTTCTAATCATTTAGTTTAATCGATCCTTCTAAGTCATAAAAAATAAACCATCTTTGGATTAAACTTTATTTTCACAAATTCTGCCTTACATATGCATGGTTATGTATGGAAGTCCCAAATTATTTCATTTCAATAAATTAAAAGGCTAAATTACATAAAGCGTGGTGTCAAAGCAATTCACTAATTATTTGAAAAGTTCAGATAGATCTTCTTTTATGCAATGAAAGAAGAAGATTAAGTAATTAAATGCTTAAAAATGGCGAAAAACTAAAGAATAAAACCCTATCCTTGGGATAAGATAGGAGCATGGCATTACAAACATGGCATTAGTGCTTGAAACTATTTTCTAAAAAGACTGATAGAATTATCTTTGCAGAAATTAAAAATGTATTTAAGAAAATTAAAGTTGAAAGTTAAGTAACAAAAAGGAAAATATATAAATCAAAGGTTAAGTGTTATTGCTCTTAGTTTACAGACAATGAAGAATCCGATATTAAATGGCAAAAAAAAAAATGAACAGGAAAAAAAGATTTTAAATAATAATAAATTAGTTACCTTAAAAGCAATCTCACTAGTAAATAAGGAATTAAAGATCAAATCAAATATAGACTATTACATACAATACATGTGCAGACCTAAAAAAAAGACTGGTACGGGCAGATTCTTTGCCAGCTGAGCCACAAGGGAAGCCCAAGAATACTGGAGTGGGTAGCCTATCCCTTCTCCAGGTGATCTTCTGGACCCTGGAATTGAACCAGGGTCCCCTGAATTGCAGGCGGATTCTTTACCAACTGAGCTATCAGGGAAGACCATACCTCTATACTGGTAGAAGGATGTATTCTGCATAATATTTCTCAGAGTCCATTTTGTGTAATGTATCAAAGTTTAAAATATGAAACATTTTATACCAATACTTTCAAAGTCACACATCTAAGAATTCATCCTGAGACAGACTATGCAAATATAAAACTGTAGATTCATACAAATGTGTTGAGTTGAATAAATTACAATGTATCCTAGACTGAAATTCTAACAGGGTCATTAAAACTATATATATTAGAAAGCTAGATAAAAGAATCCAGAAACATGTCTACCACAGAGTTCATGTTTTAAAACATATTATACTACATTAAGATATATTTTATATATGCTTTCAGTGATTTTTTTATATGTGATCACATATTATCTTTAATTATTTATTTTTTTGAAATTTTCTAAACATTTGGTAGTGAGTATTTTTTTTTTAAATCAGAGAAGCAATGAAATGGAGCATCTAGAGATGAATTCAGTGTTACTAAAAAAATAGATTATTTTTCAAACACCAGGAAAAACAAACATGCCACTCTCTGAATATGTTAGAATAAAAATCATACACTTACAGAAGAGTAATTTATTTTAGAAGCATTAATATGAAGAAAAAATAAATTATTAAAACTAGGTCCTTAAACTGTGTGGATATTAAGAGCATAATATCTAGACTTTATTGCCAAGAACTTTTAACTTGGCTATTTCCTTTCCACAAGTTGGAAAGCTTAGGACAAGTTCAGCCTCCAAAAGTCTTATATATTAAGTGGAGCTGCAAATACAAAGAAATTTTTGCCAGAAAATTTTATATCTAATATTTAAAGAAAAGTATGATAAAAAGTGAATGTTATGGTGATTGTTAACTACATAAAAACTCTCACCTTTATATCTCAAAGTGATTAATTTTTAAACTGCATTTTAGTCTTTAATAACATTTAATAACTGTATAAATAACACTTAGCATGATATTTCTGAAAACTAGCTTTCCATCTTTTTGAAACCCAGTTTTTTTTGAGACTTCAATAATGAATTTTATTAAATCTCAAAGCGTCCTTGTTTGAATGAGAAAAAATAGTACCTCTTCCTAAAACATATGGCCTCTTTTATCTATATGCTCTCTACATTTGTTGGGTTCAATGACAGGGTTTACTATACCTGAATGGGTATTGTCTGGTGAGTAGTTTATGAGCAGAGAACCTTTTGGTGCCTAAGACATCAATCTGAACAGGATGATAATAGACAACAGTAGAATTTTGCTATAGAAGCTATTTTGAATCAACACAGGAATGCATCTTGTTTTCAACCTTCACACAAAACTCTTCTTCATGAAGTTTCAAGAAATATTTGAACAAAATGCCAAAAGTTTCTATCAGTTCTTCAGTTAAATTTTAGTTAAATATATAAAACTGCTACGACTTCACTTTATGTCAAAATGTTTATTGATTAGCATCAAAATTTTTTAAAGTAATGCTTCTCATTTGGCTACATTCCTGAATTTGTACTCCTAAAAAATAGTTGATTGCATGATGTTAGTTTTAATTGCGTATTTTCAGTTATGTTTTCTGGTCCCTATTTGCTTTACCTTCTAGACCAATGGTGGAGAAGGCAATGGCACCCCACTTCAGTACTCTTGCCTGGAAAATCCCATGAGGAGCCTGGTAGGCTGCAATCCATGGGATTGCTGAGTCCGACATGTCTGAACAATTTCACTTTCACTTTTCACTTTCATGCCTTGGAAAAGGAAATGGCAACCCACTCCAGTGTTCTTGCCTGGAGATTCCCAGGGATGGGGTAGCCTGGCAGGCTGCCGTCTATGGCGTCGCCCAGAGTCGGACATGACTGAAGCGCTTAGCAGCAGCAGCTAGACTAATGGACTGCGACATTCTATGTAAAGCACACCTGTTTATGTTTACATATATACACACACACACACAGAGCTTGGATACATGCTGGCAGTCTCCTCACATGCTGAAGCCAGTGGATATGGCAAACGAATTGAGAAAAGGAAAACAGAAAAGACAAAGACAAAAAAAAAAAAAAAAGATCTTAGTAAACTAGGAGACATTCCTGCTATTCAGGAGCAACTTCAGGAATATATAGTGAGAAATGAACAGTCTTAATTTGCATGATTAAAAGGAAATGCCACAGAGTAAGTTAGAACCCTGGGACTAGCTAGACTAGCCTTGTATGCATGAATATACTAATATTCTAATACTGTGGAAAGGAAGACGTCTTTCCTTTCCTCTCTTTGGAACTAGAGTAAAGAATACAAACTTTATATTTGAAAATGACAACTAAGTTTGGTGTTTCCAAACTTTTCACATCTCTCACCCCATCTCAGCTTTTAATTGGTTAAAAGATAATTTCAAAATAAATTAATTTTTTAATAAGTTAAAAGTAAAATCCATTGAATTTAAATTAACTGGAGTTAATTTAAAGGCCCCTAAATTTTAACTTTAACTAGTAAATTATTTTCTAGTAACTTTTTCCTGAATTATATATTAAAAACAAAACTAGGCCTTGACCTAAAATCTAAAATCAAACTTGCTAATAAGCATTTACCAGCTCTCTTCTTGATCTTAAAGCATATAGTAGATGTTAATAATTTGAAGAAGGACTGATACATATGTACATGCAAAAATAAGATGCAACCAAAAGGCTATTAACTGGCATGAAAGACAGCAGTGTTATTTCACAGAAACACAGATTCATTTAAGTATTTTTTCCCATGAATGATTATATAGATATACATATATATATAGGAATGTATACGAAGTCAATAAATATGATGCTTTTTAAATTACTACATAATCAAGATATTTTCATAGGTAAGCATATATTTAAATGTGAGATTTAATATTTCAATATAATTATTACATTTATAATTATGACATGTAACTTTAGACACAGTTGCTTTCCCCAAATGATCCCACTTACGTTATTTATCACATGGTCTTCCCAGGATATAATGATGTATATCACTCTGTATCCTCTGGCAAAAGCTTACCTATTTGATAACTGTTGGTTTAGATATATGTGAAATCACTTATACATCAAAACACAAAATCCAGAAAGATCAAATATAAAAGAAAATGAGAAACAGTGATAGAATGAAAGGGGTATTGACGTGTGGTAGTTAAGGAAGTAACTAGGACTTGGAGACAAAATTGAAGATATATAGCATAAGAATGAAATAGAAATAAAAAGAAATAAAATTTTAGTGAGGTAGAAGGATAAAAGTAAAAATCAGAAGTGCTCCTATGTGAGATGAAGTGTAGATAGGGAAAGAGGATGTTATAGTAATCCAAAGAGGGGAATATAAGGAAAAATTCATATTTTGTAATAAGCTGTGAATCTTTGCTCAATTTCTTGCTGTTTTATAGTGTTTGAAGAATGGGAGACTAAGTCCCCAGTTTACTGCTCTCCACAACTTTACAGAAATATTTAATCTTCTATGTGATGACCAAGAGCCACAATGTGCTGTGTTGTGCAGTGCTCAGCCGCATCAGTTTTGTTCAACTCTTGGCGATGCCATGAACTCTGTCCATGGGATTCTTCAGGCAAGAATACTGGAGTGGGTTGCCATGTCCTCCTCCAGGAAATCTTCCCAACCCAGGAACTGATCCCGTGTCTCCTGCATTACCTGCACTGCAGGTTTATTCTTTGCCACTGAGTCACCAGGGAAGCCCCGTAAGCCCCATAATGCCATGATATTGCCCCACAATCTAACCCCTCTGGCTTCAGAGCTGCCACTGGCAACACAGTCAACTCTAAATTATATAAGCATATATGTTTACCCACACACATGTATGTATCTGTGCACACAGTAGGCAAGGTTTGGTTTCTGCCTTAACCTTTTCTTTCTCTTTCTTGTTATCAAAAGAATATTTTTAACTGTAAGTGAGCGAAGCAACACAAAATCCATGTTTTCCCACTCAATCCCATTTTATAATGTTTTAAAAATCAAGCAAGGTACAAGGAATGCATGTACAATACTCAAATTATTCATATTTAAAGAACTTTGGAAAATATGAAATATGTTCTCAACTTAAAAGAACTCTAAATTGCACATCATTTTCATATAGAGTTCACCTTTATGGTAGCAAATTGAAGTGAAAATCATAGTGCATTTAAACCTATATTTCTTGCAAAATCATGTCCAAAAGTTTGCCACCAATGAATTATATTCTTGATTAACTTAGAGTACTCTGAAACAGGAAGCAAAAAAATAATTCTGGGCTTAAATAAACGTCTACCTTCAATAGCTTAGCAAGCAAACATTAGCAAATGCTTTGCATCCTATTTTCTTACAGCAGTCCTATAAAACAATAAACCTCTGAAAGCAATTACTTTAAATTTATTTTTACTCTACATTGAAGCAGAAAATATTGTCATGCAAAAGTTAGCATTGAACTTGTATAATAACAGAGATTTATTGAGACAAGGAACAATGTTGATTAAAAAATAAAAGCATTGAAATATACCCTAACATCTTTCCTGAAACACCTGATAATAATTACCTGAGGAAAAGGTGGTGCTGACAACAGCATACATGATGCTGCCAAAAGGAGAGTTAATTTTATTTTAAAGGATTAAACCATAAATTACTTTAAAATTTGTGAGAAAAAAATAGATCCTTTCTAAAGTTAATTTAATCAATTAACAAGAATTTTTCACAAGAGAAAATTATTAGACTATAACATTCAAAGAGGTTATATGAAAATCATATTAAAGAGCCTTGCCACTCTTACTCAGGAACTAATTAAGAATATATATGACTGGATTTTTAAATATCTGTTTAACAATGTATATTTCAACATATTTATTGCCATCTCAATCTAGATTTTAAAATAATAATTGGTTAGGTTTTCCTCATATTTTAAAACGTTCTCTTTTCAAAACTTTAATTCTAAGTTCAGTTCAGTTCAGTCACTCAGTCCTATCCGACTCAGAGAGCAGAACTGTAAGTAGTTTTCTTACTTGTGCAGCATCTGTGTATTAGCAGAGTCAAAGGATAGTAGGCATTCAATAAATTCACGTTGACTAATGTATGCTATTATTGGTTCACAATTAGCTATTCCCTTGCTGCCTTTGCTATGCCTTCCTGAGGATAGTCTGAGAAAAACATACTTCTTCAACGTAGAAGGTTTTCTTTTCCTTTTACTTTGATCTTGGCTCTAGGACTTTGACTCCGTCAGATGTGGTTCTGTTCATCTCACTCTGTGAGCCATTAACTTACTTAGTCTCCATCCAGTAACCATCCCATCCATATGTAAAAGGGTCATGATAATAATATTTATCTGATAGAGTTATTGTGGTACATGGAATGTAAGCAGATGTGACATAAGCTATAACTGGGCAGAAGCCGGAAATGCACTTACATGGTTCTGTCTCTTTCTGAACTTCTACTGTTTTTCCATGAGAACATACAGGTCAACAAACCTCAGTGGAACCCAATAGACATGCCCATGACCAGCAGTCCTCAAGTAAAGTGAACTAGAAATAAATGTCTGCTGTCATAAGTCTCTGAGATTTTGGTGTTGCATGTAGCAGCAGATAAGACTGACTATGCCAGATGCATCATAAATACCATAATTATTTATTGTAACTACTTAAAATGTACAAGCATACACAGGACACAGTTCAACTGCTGATAAGATGCATCAGAAGAAGCTCACTGAAACCCTAAGCCTTCCACTCCTGTGGGTAGAGTCAAGAATTTGCATAAGATTAACAGTAGACACCTAATCAGAGCAGATCTGTTCCTCAGAGCTAATTGTAGGTTCACTCTTAAGGGAAGCAAAGAGGAGAGAAAGTTGTACTTTGAATGATGGTACTAATTATGTGGAGCCTACACGTTAAGATCTGGATGCACTGAAAAACTGACTGACTAAAGACTGCAATTTGATTACTAACAACTGGTCCAAAATAATTTGTTCACATGTGAGGAAAACAAGGTGGATATAGCCTTAAAATTGAATTACTACAGCCTCTTGATAAAAGTGAAAGAGGAGAGTGAAAAAGTTAACTTAAAGCTCGACATTCAGAAAACAAAGATCATGGCATCTGGTCCCATTACTTCATGGGAAATAGATGGGGAAACAGTGGAAACAGGGTCAGACTTTATTTTGGGGGGCTCCAAAATCACTGCAGATGGTGACTGCAGCCATGAAATTAAAAGATGCTTATTCCTTGGAAGAAAAGTTACGACCAACCTAGACAGCATATTGAAAAGCAGAGACATTACTTTGCCAACAAAGGTCTGTCTAGTCAAGGCTATGATTTTTCCAGTGGTCATGTATGGATGTGAGAGTTGGACTGTGAAGAAAGCTGAGTGCTGAAGAACTGATGCTTTTGAACTGTGGTGTTGGAGAAGACTCTTGAGAGTCCCTTGGAATGCAAGGAGATCCAACCAGTCCATTCTAAAGGAGATCTGTCCTGGGTGTTCTTTGGAAGGAATGATGCTAAAGCTGAAACTCCAATACTTTGGCCACCTCATGCGAAGAGTTGACTTATTGGAAAAGATGCTGATGCTGGGAGGGATTGGGGGCAGGAGGAAAAGGGGACAACAGAGGATGAGATGGCTGGATGGCATCACGGACTCGATGGACGTGAGTTTGAGTGAACTCCAGGAGTTGGTGCTGGACAGGGAGGCCTGGCATGCTGTGATTCATGGGGTCACAAAGAGTCGGACACGACTGAGCAACTGAACTGAACTGAACAGCTCAAAATGGTTTACTGAGCTTAAAAACAAAGTTAAAAAAACTCACTTTCAACCTACTTAATGATGGCATTTCATCTCTTTTCAAATAAGGAAATGTAGAAATAAACTTTAATAAAAATTAAAATGTATTTATTATAAGTATGCTTCTTTGTTTCTAAGATCAATGTGGTAAATTATCTAATAATATTTTGATAAAATATTAATTTATATTTTTATGATAGTGGCATGGGAACAAGCTCTAACCTACATTTACTAGCACATATATAAAGAATGATAAATTGTGTGTGCAGATAATGGTGATTGAGACAGGTCTAGGACAGGACTAAAAATTATCAAATAGCTACTAAGGATCCAGGGATTATTGTCAAGGTAAATGAGATGTGACCTTTATTTATCTAAAGAATCCTCACTGGAAATAAGAATAAAGTCCATGACCAAAAATAAGAAAAGATTGGCTCTAGCCCTCTTTAGTAACCAGATGCTACTGGCTACAATACTGGTGACTTTGGGATTTCATTTAGAGAAATTGTTCTGTTTGTAAATGCATATTTGCCTAAAGTAAGTAGATGGGGTGGTTAAAGTGTATGAGAGACACTGGTTTAAACAACATTAAAGAAATCACCATTAAAATTACAAGAAATTTATTCAAAAAATGTTCTATTGAACTTGAATTCTTCATCAAATTCACAAAGCCCAAGCCTATAAGTGAATGTATAGGTGGATAGGTAATTTGTTAAATGCCAAAGAAACCTCTCCAATTCATTGTTAGCTAGAACTTATGTTATTTCTGCTGTTAAGTCCCCACCAGGCCTGCCATTTGCACCCCTAGATCAAATGTCTCTTTTTTAGAATCAAGTACATCAAGTCAACCCTTTTTTTAGAATGCCATGAAGTCTCCATTGTAACAGCAATTATTATATAGTTCATAAGAATTTTCTATGTCCTTTTCAATTCATATCTCTATCATTTCCCTGCCTCCATAGCCCACCTCCTTCAATGACTAATCTTGAATGCATGCCTTTATTTTTTTAACCTTCATGCTGTATTTTATATATTTATTTTTTCTTCTTGAAAACAGTTTTTTCATGTAGTGAAAAAATGTAGTGATCGTAATCTCGATGTCATCGTGTGTGTTTGTGTGTCTGTGTGAAAGTCGCTCAGTCATGTCCGAATCTTTGCGACCCCAAGGACTATACAGCCTGTGGAATCCTCTAGGCGTGAATACTGAAGGCGGGGTAGCCTTTCCCTTCTCCAGGGGATCTTCTCATTCCTGGGATCAAACCCAATTCTCCCACATTGCAGGAGGATTCTTTACCAGCTGAGCCACAAGGGAAGCCTTTATGTTACTATAACCTAACCTAATGTCATCTAGGCTTACCATTCAGCTTCAACACATATTAATATTAGAAGTATTTTCTAATATAAATATTATAGATCTCAGAACAGAATCCTGTACAATTTCAGAATTTTTAAATGACATTTTATTATATATCTTCATTGAGGTTTTATGAAGAATCAGGAAAAGATACAGGAGCAAAAATCAAGGAGTACATATATTAGTAATTCTGCTTAAATTTAAGAAGTCAATATTGATTGAAACTTGGACAAAGTAATTTGTATTTGTGCTACAAATGACAAAAAAATGTATTTTAAAAGAATACATTAATTAAATGTATTCTTTAATTAAAATCCCAACAAGAAAGCATATTTGCAAATATTCAAATTTGAAATGATCAAAAATAAGACATAAGTTCTCAATTCTTGATTGTTATTTCTTTTTTAGTATTAGTAAAGCATGTTATGTGATTACTTGGATATCTTCCATGCTTTTAGCATGCTGGTTTGATATGCAAATAAAATTAAGATTCTTCACAAATAAAAACTATGATGTTTCCTTATATTTTCACTGGCCAAAATATTTTTTCAGAATAATTTTATTACTTTATGGTAATTTTTATACATTACACAATTTAATTTTTCTGAATAAAATGTGCATTCTTACTTAAAGTACTACACAGTATTAAATAATGTTAAAACATACTGGTTTTCATATTAGGATCAACTTAATACTATAACTTTGAGAATGATTCTTTGCATGCTATTTCAAGCTCAGTTCTCACAATTATAATGAATCTACTAAGGGTTTACTTTCACTACTGAAATTGTTTTAAAGATCTTATTGAAACCATGATTTCCTTTTTAATTTTTGAAAATTATTTTCTGCAAAATATTTTGGAAACCTTGTTTCCCCCAAATTATTTAAGATTAAAGTCTAGGAGAAATACACCTTTGGATGCTTTTCTTCCCACAGATATCTTCATATTCAATTAAATATAGTTTAGTGAGCCTCTCTTCCTGTGAAGACATATACTAGGTTACAGAACTTCAGAGATTAAAGTATGGTGTGTTCCTTCATGGAAATCAAAATTTTTAGGGGTGACAGACACATACACGCTACAAATATTTCATGGGAGGTGATATGCAGTCTGGTATGAAATGTATGTTGTGGAAGCATTTATTGAGAAAGCCTCAACTGAACATGCAGCTGGGCCTGTGCTCCAGAGATATTCCTGCACTGGATTTAAGGGGCTCTGATGTCACCGTCTTGAATTCTCATCATTTTTAATAAGGGGAATCACATTTCCATTTTGCCCTGGGCTAGTCTTAAATGTGAGCCTCTGTGCATGGCAGCCAAGGGCAGATGATGAACACTGGGGAAACAGAGTAACTATAAACTTCCCAAAATACTTGATATTTGATTTGGTGAATTCATTTGAAAGTGAATTGGAATCTGGAAGGAGAGCAGGACAGGAGGAGAGACCAATAATTCCAGAGAAAAGATGTAATACAAAGTCATGAAGCAAAATTTGTAATAATAATAATGAGGCTCTTATATCTAAGCAAGATTAAGTTAAAAGAATAATTTGTAATCACATTTCCAAGAGGCTTAAAGGCCTAGCTAGAAGCCTAAATTTAATTTACACAAAAGTGCTAACTTGAAGCAAGGAAAATGTAAGTTGGTGCTAAATGTGAAGTCATGAAGACTAGAAAGTGGAAGTTTGCTAGAAGACAATGAAATCTAAATAAACTGTGATGATAGGCTACAAAGGGCAATGAAAGTGGCAATGAAGAGATGGGTATGCAAACAAATATTCAAGGGAACATAGTGTTTTATAAACAAAACCCACTATTAGCCTTTTAATCTTGAAAAAGAGCACATAATTTTACCACTCTCATAGAAATGGAAAAAAAATTATAATGTACTTAGAAAGTAATGCAAATTCTTTTGTTCAAAAGTTACTAACCACCTATAAATGAGGTTACCAAAGCTTTATTGCAAGGAGTTAGCAATTTTCAGTGAAAGCAAAAATGAAGACGCTTAAAAAACAAAATCCTGATTAAATATCCATTAAAAATACAAATTACAAACTATCTCATCTGCACGGTTTATTCCTATACCCCTGTCTAAAGCACCAAAGTAATCAATTACATTCCATAAAGTCAGAGTAAAAACTAATATTAAAATGAGCTTGATGCAATGGAGTCAAACCAGTTGATTTAGTAATTTTTTTTCACTTCTCAACTTATTCCTTTGTAACAGGAGTGTGATCAAATTAATTACGAAAATGACCCTTTAGTCAATATAATATTTTTCCAAATACAGATCTGGAGAGAGACACGGAAGATTTTACTTCGGACTAAACACTTGTGCAAGATGTCAAATCAGCAAGCTAATATCTCTCAAGTATCATTTTTTTAATCAACTTATTTTCTGTGTGTGTGTGTGCTTAGTTGTGTCCAACTCTTTACCACATCATGAACTACAGCCTGCCAGGCTCCTCTGTCCATGGGCTTCTCCATGCAAGAATACTGGAGTGGGTTGCCATTTCTACTCCAGGGGATCTTCCAGACCCAAGGATCAAACCCACATCTATCTCTTGTGTCTCTTGCATTGGCAGGCAGATTCTTTAACACCGTACCACCCAGCTGCACACACACACACATAATGTCTCTCAAGTATTTTTTTTTAATCAACTGTTTTTCCCTATAATGTTGAAACTGTGCTTATGATTACTATTTGGTCAACTGTTTTTCTCAAGGTTGAGTATTTTTAAAATGATTATAACTTTTTCACAGCCAAACTTTGCTTAAATGCATATATTTTTTCAATATTGATTAACAAAATATATAAAATTTACTGCCCTTCAGAAATAAAACATTTTATCTATGAAAGTTATATGTATTTACAATTACATTTATAAATATGCACTTACAAACTATGTACCTGATATAGAACTTGGATTCAGGATATATAAAAATTCTGATAACTCAATAATAAGACAAAAAGATTCCATTTTAGAAAGTGGGCAAAAGATTTAAACAGATGCATTAACTGCATGAGAATCTTTCATTTAAATGTAATCAGAGGATACTTACTGATAATATAGTACAGTCCAAGACTGCATATGTCTAAAGTGAGATAGAAAAGAAAGAAAATGACAACCCTTGACTTCAAGAAGAGTATAATCCTTGAACTTGGAATAATTCTATGTAGATTAATTAACTGATTTTTCTCTTAAAAAGTTACACTTCACTTTATGGAATCCATCTCAAGTCCCTCCCATATTTGCCAGATTTCAAAGATAAAGTGCCAATGAAATTGAAATATTAGAAGAGATTGAAGAAGTAGCACAGAAAGTCCCAGAGGTGAAAGAGAACTACAACTTCTGTGGGTCCTGAATGTGAACTGCAAGCACGAAGCTGTGTCTGATGAGTGGGATGAGTGTTATAAGAAAAAAAAAAAAAGAAGTTAAAGTAAACAAGAGTAATCAAAAGTATCTTCTAATCCATACCAAGTTAAATTTTTAAACTGCACATATTTGAAAGAGATAGAATTTTTAAAAAACAAAAAGTAGTTTTGAACAGATATCATTTAAAGGTGTCAGGTAGTAAAACACAAGACAGAATACTTTCCAAACATTCAATGTCTCCTATCTTGATTCTTCATATAGATTCTTATATGAAAAAATAGAATAAATGAATCCAGTGGAATATCTGTGAAGCATACAATTTACTTAAAACGTGTACTAGGTCTTGAGAGTCTTTGAGAATTTCTCTTTGGAAGGAACTTTAAAGTTGACTTCTGGGGTAAAATGTAGAAAGTGTAAATGTTTTTCAACCAGATCGTATTACAAATCTCCATAGCACTTGAGCAGGAATGGATCTAATAATTCCCCTAACTGGAGACAAAAATAAACAGTTATATCTCTTTATTTATGGATAAAGTGGTTTTAAGGAGCAAAAAAACATGGTTTCAAGCCACTGAAGTTAAGCAATATATGTTTAGGTCATATATTAGGCTGGATTCTTGAAAATGCATGAGATTTATTTCTAACAATTCATGCTCTGGGAAAATTTGGCCAATAATAAATTCAGAACATACAGTAATAAAGAGTAGGCAAATAACATTAAAAATAAGTATCAACTGTTAAATAGCAACAGGAGGGATGTAGATGAGATATGAAAAAATAGTTCTTCCTCTCATTAGAGCAGTTAAACAGGAGAATAGGTTATCAGGTAAAGTCTCTCTAGACTCTTCTTGAAGGTTTTTAACATCTGAGAGGCAGCCATTTATCTTGAATCCTTGAGGTAAGTCCTGTCTGATGATAAGTGAAGGACTAGGTGACCTCTGAATTCAAGTCTTAAGTTACTTGTTACCAGCTGCCTGATTCAGTTATTCAAGCAGTCATTTTAATTCAGAAGTGATAATGAGCAATGTTAAACATGCTAAATGCTACAAATTAAATATTTTCCAATTTAAACGTATGAAGAAATCATATTAAAAAATCTGTGGATCACAGGTTAAGATCATCGTTTCTAAATGCAATCAGAATTAGTTGTTTAAAGACTAACTTTCAGATGCTAATAAAAGCAGTATGGAGACCATTTAAAATTCCATTATACTTAGGTGATATTGTAAATATGTGTAGGCATTTATGCAAAGAGTTGAAATGTTATTTTTGAATAATAGAGAGTATATAAAATTTATAGAAGAAATGTTCTTGGTGCTTTATACATTGTGACTAATTTAAGTAGATATTTAAACCTCTTCCTTTTCCTTCTTACTCTCAATCTAGATCATGAAAAAGTTCAATTCTATGCTTGGCATAGATGACTTCAAGGAAAATAAATTGTGCCAGTCAAAAGAGCAAAGGATCAAGAAACAAATGAGCACATAACAGAGATAGTGTCATTCTAAAAACTTACAAGGATTCATCTTACTCTGTTATCTTGATTCTGTGTAATTCCCTCTCTGCTTTTCTCACCTCTAGAAACTAAGCATTATCATGCACAACAAATAAAAAGTAAAACAGTATTTTAAACTGTGACTATAAAAATTCTACTACTGTTACTTAAGGAAATAGCTACTATATATGCAGATGCATGTATAGTTAATCATTTGAATGTGTATTATAAAATAAATTATATGTTTTACAAAAAAAGTCATTTCATTAGAACTTCTATTTGAAAACTTTTTAAAAAACATTAATTCATAGCAAAAAATAAAATATGGACAAAGTTAGACCGAAATATCATTAGACAGTGATTATATCTGGGTTATATAGATAACATTCTACAACATGGGCATCATTAAAACTACAATTTTTAAAATAACACAACTGCTCAACTCTTTAATCATAAGATTTTATAGGCTCACAGAACAAAGTGTGTAGTAAACTAGATTGCATTGACCTTCCTCACAACTAACTTAGTAAATATTTTAGAACAAAATTTCCACTATTTGCAAACATAGCCTAAATTTAGGCTTTTGAACTTGTTTGAATTTTTACCTATATTCAAAAACACTCAAGATTGCTCCAAGCCAAGGTCATGCTGACCCTTACATATCATAACTCCTTACCATTTAAGGTAAACAAACTCTTTTAAATGAAAATGTTGTTTTAGTTTACAGCTAGAATAAAATAATAAATTATGATCTCCCTCTTCAAGTTAAAACAGCACTTTATTCCAACAAATTTAATCAAAGTTAAATTACTTTTAATAAGTTATTCCGCTTGCCCTCTAAAATCAACAAACTTTTCCTAATATAGCAACCTTACAAATTTTTTAAACTTCTACTGAGTAAAAAATGAAATGTTTTAGATTAAATTAAACTAATCTAAACACTTGATGCAATGACAACAACAGACACTGAAGCTATCTGAAGATTAGCTAAGAGTGATGATAGAGTAATCCATAATGAATACAATCCAAACTATACTCTAAGTTTTAATTTTCTCTGTTGCAAAGTTTAATTGACAAAAGCAAAAAGAACCCAGAAAAGGACTCATGGCAGAGACAGGTCACAAACTGAAGATTTCTTCTTTTCTTTTTCTTTTTTTTTCCCCTTTCTGTTTTGTAACCATGGTAAAACAATAGAAGTGAACTTTCCCTGAACTTTTCTCTTTAAAGGCCTGGGTCCACGTTGACCCAGCAGGGCAAGCTGGAACCTGATACTATCAACCCAAGGGCTGCTAAAGCAATCAGGTTCAACAACCATATATGTTCCCTAATGTGATTTTGCCACAAAGTCAAGGCAAAAGCAAGCTATTTCTAGTAAAGAATGTCTTTCTATTGTTTCAAAGATTAATTCAATAGTCTACACGTGAATAAAACAAGGACTAAATGGTAAATTACAGAAATATATTACTGTTTTCTTATAATTATATCAATCCAAAGTTTATTTCTAGATAAGGCCCAATCCCACAAAAAATAAAAGCTCCTAGATCTATTATTAATGGGCAGATGATTTAAATGATCATAGATTTAGATGATCTTACGTTTAACCAACTCATGTTACTGTACTCTCATGGTAACCTGTTTTAAAAGGTAATGCTGCTTAAGAAGTTTTTTTCATGTTCTTCTATAGGCAATTAAAGTATGAAGACATAACTGATTAAATCTACTATTAAAGGATATATTTGTTATTTATGTTACTGCAGCATGATACATAATGAATTAAACTGTAGTAACACAATTCCCACCTCTATTAGTCAAAGGAGTACTGGCATTTTTAAAAAAGTGACTATATCCAAGAACAATAGAGAGATAAATATAATTTCTAATATGCGAAAGCATATGGAAGTAGATTAGGTTCAAACTTTATACAACTCTTAATGTTGGACTACAATGTTATAAAAATAGTATTATAGTAAGGATGATATAATAATGAAAATTTATTCTCTCATTAGTTGGCACGCTTTCAAAATGCCTATATAAATACTTGCAAGAAATATCATATATATGACAAACTAACAATTAATAATTGCTTTCATATTCTAATCACATTGCTTAAATAGATACTCAATTAGATTATTTCCCCTTGAATATTATCCCCTATGGGCTTTATGTATACTTTCATGGAAACAGTTTCAGTGTTTCCAATAGTACTTGGTATATCATGTAGATCTGATTTTGGTAACAGTAAAAATAGGTTTTAGCATACCAATGAGAAGAAATCAGAATTCTGTTCAAGAGATAAGAGGAGTTTAAAATACAGAAACTGAATGCATAAATAGGGACAGTTCAAGAAAATCCAGGACATTAGGCACTGTAAAAACACTTGTCCTTAAAATGGTAATCTCCCAGAATAATATAGCAAGATAGTACTTTTTTGAAAAGTAAAGCAACATTTAAAACAGCAATTTTTTTCATACACTAACTGGTTATAGCAAGTCAATTATTAATCAGTATTCAGTTGTGTAGGTATATTTGTTTTCATGGGTGCATGCTAAGTTGCTTCAGTCCTGTCCGATTCTTTGCCACATTATGACCTGTAGCTCACCAGGCTCCCCTGTCCATGCGATTCTCCAGGCAACAATACTGGCGTGGGTTGCCATGCCCTTCTCCAGGGAATCTTCCCAACCCAGGGATCAAACCTGCGTCTCTTATGTCTCCTGCATTGGCAGGAGGGTTCTTTACCACTCGTGCCACCTGGGAAACCCTAAAGTACATGTGTATATGCATGTGTTTTGTGTCTGTGTTGTATTAAGACATCAACAAGAAAGACTAAACTTTTAAGAAGGAAAGAAAAGGTTAGTGGCTCAATCATGTCCAATTCTTTGTGACTCTATCTACTGTAGCCCACCAGGCTCCTCTGTCCATGGGATTCTCCAGGCAAGAACACTAGAGTGGGTTGCCATCTTTCTCCAGGGGATCTTCCTAACTCTCGAACCCGTGTCTCTCACACTGCAGGCACTTTCTTTACTGTCTGAGCCACCAGGGAAGCAAAAGTACAGAAAAAAGCTAAGTCAGAGTATTATCTGATTTCCAAGGGTCCATTTTTCTAACCTAGTTCCTAATTTGTGCTGTTGTCTTCACCTTATCTCTATCTTAATGTTCCTATTCTTCCTCTTGCCCTGCCTGGTTTCACTGGGTAAAGACACCAAACAGAAATTTTAATAGCTATCAATACTTACCAGTGCATACAGATTATATAAATGAAAAGTAGTTTCCAGTGAGAAAAATGTCTCAAATAAACTATATAAGTAAAAAGATAACTTTCAGTTGAGTAAGAGAACTAATGGGCTCTAAATATAAATCTTTTTTTTTTTTTTGGTTCTCTTTTCTGAAAGAGGAAACACAATTATACTTCTTAGATGGAAAATTTTGTACCCCACAATAATTTCTGTATCAGATTAAAAAATGAAGTATTACTCACACAGCCGTGTCTGACGCTTTGCAACCTTATAGATTGTTTCCCACCAGGCTCCTCTGTCCATGGAATTCTCCAAGAAAGAATACTGGACTAGGTAGCCATTCCCTTCTCCAGGGGATCTTCCTGACCCAGGGATCAAACCCAGGTCTTCTGCACTGCAATGGATTTTTTTACTGTCTGTGTCACCAGAGGTCTAATTCATCAATGATTAAAACAAACTTCTAAAAAATTAGAAATAAATAATGTTTTCACTTTTCTCTTGAGTTCCAGAGCTGTCTTTCCATTGCTGTACCAAACATCTGGAGATTTCACAGGTATCTCAGATTCAGTATGTCAAAAGCAAACTTTCTATCTTTCACCCTAAGCCTGCATCACATTACTTACTATATTCCATATCTGTTAACAAGCCATCATGTATCCAACTTCCAGAGCCAAACCCAGGGTCACTCCCAATTCCTCCATCTCCTTTTGTGTACTTTCTACTTCTCAACTCAGTGATCACCAGATTCTACTGATTCTCTCTCTGGTATTTCTTTACCCACCCTTTTCTTCATTCACATGGCTCTTGTCTTATTTCAAGTCTTTTCACTTGTGTTCCTATAGTATTCTGACCTAGGTGACCCACACAGAAAAAACATTCTAATACCTTCAGCGTATTCTGCAAATCTTCCCCAGCTCACCAGATTTCTTACCATAGCAGATAAGAACTTCTAAGATCTAATGCCTCAATTTATCTCCAGTGTAATTTCTCAAAACTTACCCAGCCTCAGTCTGCAGTTGGTACTTAACTATTTTTACATATCGATGCTTTGGAGATGCTAATCCTTCTGCCTGAAATGCCCTTTCCTTCAATTGTCCAATTCAGACTTTCTTCAATTCAGACTTAAATTGAAGAAACTAGGGAAAACCACTAGACCTTTCAGGTACAACCTAAATCAAATCCCTTACAATTATACAGTGGAAGTGAAAAATATATTTAAAGGACTAGATCTGATAGAGTGCCTGAAGAACTATGGACAGAGATTTATGACACTGTATAGGAGGCAGAGATCAAGACCATCCCCAAAGAAAAGAAATGAAAGAAGGCAAAATGGTTG
Organism: Ovis canadensis; assembly: GCF_042477335.2. Lineage (NCBI taxonomy): Eukaryota > Metazoa > Chordata > Mammalia > Artiodactyla > Bovidae > Ovis > Ovis canadensis. Next base: position 60,958,662 of record NC_091254.1, read on the forward strand.
TGTGAGGATGTGGGGCCCTACACCGGAAACCTTAAAAAAGAAGGGCTAGCTTTGCGGTTTAGAACTAAGATGGCGCCTGGCTGACGAGATGAGGGTGTGGCCTAAGTTTGTTAAAACTTTTGATTGGCTATCTTGATTTCGGTGCAGGTGGACTGCTGGTGATCACCATAGACTCTTCTTACAATGAAGCATGATGACTTGACCTTTAACGTAATTGGTGCAACTGTGCTATATTAAGATTTGACCTTTAATGTGATTGGTGCAACTATGGCATATTAAAATTTGACCTTTAACGTGATTGGCCCAACCCTCGCAAAACCCCCTTGCTTGCCTATATAAACCAAGAGCTTGTGGCAATAAAGCAGAACTGCTTAGATGGAAGCCCTGTCACGTCTGGTTGTCTCTCGGTGGATGGGGGGCTGGGTTGGCGGACAGCAGGCTCACCTCTCCTCTAGACCCCTCGGCTTTGCTGAGGGAAGTTCCGCTCTCTTTCTGCGAAGCGACCCCCCCCCCCCCCGCATGAGGAGGCCTTGCAAATAGCTGTAAGTAGAAAAGCGAAAGGCAAAGGAGAAAACGAAAGATATACCCATTTGAAGGCAGAGTTCCAAAGAATAACAAGGATAGATAAGAAAGCCTTCCACAGTGATCAGTGCAAAGAAATAGCGGCAAACAACAGAATGGGAAAGATAAGAGATCTCCTCAAGAAAATTAAAGATACCAAGGGAACATTTCATGCAAAGATGGGCACAATAAAGGACAGAAGTGGTATAGACCTAACAGAGGCAGAAGATATTAAGAAGAGGTGGCAAGAATACAAAGAAGAACTATACAAAAAGGAGCTTCACAACCCAGATAGTCACGATAGTGTGACCACTCCTAGAGCCAGACATCCTAGAATGTGAAGTCAATTGGGCCTTAGGAGGCATCACTATGAAGAAAGCTAATGGAGGTGATGGAATTCCAGTTGAGCTATTTCAAATCCTAAAAGATGATGCTGTTAAAGTGCTGCTCTCATGCCAGCAAATTTGGAAAACAGCAGTGGCCACAGGACAGGAAAAGGTCAGTTTTCATTCCAATCCCAAAAAAGGGCAATGCCAAAGAATGCTCAAACTACTGCACAATTGCACTCATCTCTCACGGTAATAAAGTAATGCTCCAAATTCTCCAAACCAGGCTTCAGCAGTACGTGAACCGTGAACTTCCAGATGTTCACGCTGGTTTTAGAAAAGGCAGAGGAACCAGAGATCAAATTGCCAACATCCACTGGATCATTGAAAAACCAAGAGAGTTAAAAAAAAAAAAAAACATCTATTTCTCCTCTATTGTCTATGTCAAAGTTTGACAGTGGAGATAACCACAAATTGTGGAAAATTCTGAAAGAAATGGAAATAAAAGATCACCTGACTGCCTCTTGAGAAACCTGTATGCAGGTTAAGAAGCAACAGTTAGAACTGGACATGGAACAATAGACTGGTTCCAAACTGGGAAAGGAGTATGTCAAGGTTGTGTATCGACACCCTGCTTATTTAATTTATATGCAGAGTACATTATGAGAAACGCTAGACTGGATGAAGCACAAGCTGGAATCAAGATTGCCGGGAGAAATATCAATAACCTCAGATATGCAGATGACATCAACTTTATTGCAGAAAATGAAGAACTAAAGAGCCTCTTGATGAAACTGAAAGAGGAGAGTGAAAATAATGGCTTAAAACTCAACATTCAGAAAACTTAGATCATGGCATCTAGTCCCATCACTTCATGGCAAAAAGATGGGGAAACAGTGGAAACAGTAACAGACTTTATTTTCAGCTCCAAAATCCCTGTAAATAGTGACTGTGTTGAGGAGTGAAGTCACTCAGTTGTGGCCAACTCTTTGTGATCCCATGGACTGTAGTCTACCAAGCTTCTGTGTCCATGGGATTTTCCAGGCAAGAGTACTGGAGTGGGTTGCCATTGTAGCCATGAAATTAAAAGATGCTTGCTCCTCAGAAGAAAAGCTATGACTAACCTAGACAGTATATTAAAAAATAGAGACATTACTTTGCCAACAAAAGTCTGTCTAGTCAAGCTATGGTTTTTCCAATAGTCAAGTATGGATGTGAGAGTTGGACAATAAAGAAAGCTGAGCACCAAAGAACTGATGCTTTTGAACTGTGGTGCTGGAGAAGACTCTTGAGAGTCCCTTGGACTGCAAGGAGTCCATCCCAAAGGAAATCAGTCCTGAATATTCATTGGAAGGACTGATGCTGAAGCTGAAACTCCAATATTTTGGCCACCTGATTCGAAGAGCTGACTCATGTGAAAAGACCCTGATGCTGGAAAAGATTGAAGGCAGGAGAAGAAGGGGATCACAAAAGATGAGATGGTTGGATGGCATCACCATCTCAATGTACATGAGTTTGAGTAAACTCCAGGAGTTGGCGATGGACAGGGAGGCCTAGCATAGTCCATGAGTTTGCAAAGAGTCGGACAGAACTGAGCAACTGAACTGAACTCAATTGTTCATGGGGGAAACCCTCAGCCAATTTACATCCACTCCTTCCCTAATCTCCCCAGGTATGTGTAACTCATTAACTTCCATCCACATCCACAGAACTTCCCATGTCAATATAATAATTTGTATATCATTTCTTTCTAAGCACACAAAGCCTTTGTATGAAATAACTATGTTTTATTTATTTATATTTCTCTAGTATTCAACACAGCCTGCCAACTAGCTGAAAATTAAAGTTATAATTGGTGGATAAATCACCTGGAAAAGGAATAAATTAACAATTTTCAAAAAAGTATACTATATCAATTAAATTACCAGGATACATTAAAATATAAAAATCATCTCTCTGAAAAATAGCTATCTTTCATTAAATTGAGATATAAAATCTTAAGGATTCATCTAAGGATTATTTTTATTGAATAATCAATTGTGTAAATACATATGAAATTTAAGTTACACAAAAACTATCATAAAATAATTTAGAATTTTATATGCTGCAAAACATTTTAGTTAAAAATGTTCTTGTGCCAATCAAATAATATAAAATATTAAGTCATCATTGCCCTTTAAAGTCCTTTCAATGAGAATTCCCTAATTGTACTTTCACTTTATCTCTCTGTACCAGTAAGTAAATAAATTAACAAAATAGCTTTTATCACACAGAATAACCTTTTAACTGAGGGATTATCTCTGGTTTATTTTTCATTTCTTTCAGTGCAGATAGCAGTTCATGCCTCATTGATTAGTTTGCTAAGGTGGTGACCAGAAATGAAAATACAGTCTTTCAGATACTGCAAGGATCTGAGTGTGTAACCATGCACACACACACACACACACACACACATATGCACATACATTCCATGCCTCTCTCTCTGGCATTTAGTTTGTAAGAAACAAAGAGTCAGGTATTACAAATATTTAATTTCTATTAGCCTATGCTCAAGTATAACTCCAGCTCTTAGATTTATTTCTCACTTATATTGCTAATATTTTTTCATTAAATAGTATTTAGGTTTTTATCATAAGTAAACTGCATTTCATGACAGCTTTCAGGGAAAGATAATATAAAGTCAAAGGAAAAAAAAAGAACTAGTTTCCTTCAGATTTCTACCGTTTCTGAATTCAGTGATAGCCTTTATATATATATATTCCATTGGATGTACACTTACATTTGAGACTTGGCATATTAATCACTAAGCTCATTATTTTCACTCATATCTTAGATGTTAGATGTAACTGATATCCCTTTCCTTTCTTCAGCCAAAATATCAGGAATTATTAAACCAAAGAAATTCTTAAACAGAAAGTAATCACAGAAATCAAATGTGACAGTGAGTGTTAATTAGAATAACCACAACCAGGAAGAGCAAACCATTCTGACCTGGTCTGGTGCTACTCAGGACTGTTGAATCCTCATGTTAAAACAAAAAAAATCATTACTCACCAAGCCTACAGCAGGAAAGAATAAAATATAGGCTTGAAAGTTTCCAAAATTCAGAACAACAGAAGAGGAAAGACATGATATGGCTCCATATGAGAAATAAAACCTTTGTGAAGGAGATTAAAACAGAATAAGAAGTATTCTTGCTTGGAAAATCCAAGGGACAGAGGAGCCTGGTGTGCTACAGTTCATAGGGCCTCAAAAGAGTTGGACATGACTTAGTGACTAAACAACAAAGAACCTTTCCACATCTGATATAGGGAAACCAAATAAAAGACACATTCAATTCATTCCTTCTGTGCCCGAGCTCAAAGATAAAGGGAAGAGTATTTTGACCAAACATGGGAAGAGTCTGTTGAAAGTTAGAGGCAAAAGTATCTTCTTCTAAAATCCTTGTCCCTTCCAATATCAAGCAGAAGTTGGACAAATAATTCAAATTATTAGGGAGACTGAAAAAGAGACAATCGGCATTTGGTACAGATTTTAGCTCACTCACTGATGAGGCTCCTTTCTAATCAGGAATTTGATGATTCCTGTCAATGCAACACACTCTCCATTCCAAGTCCAGTTGGTCAGGTATTTGAAGATATAGTTTCTTTTCCATTTCATTTGCTATTTCATTAATTAATTGCTTATTTCCTTAGACTCTTTTGTTATCCTAATAACTGCTCCCTCTGGCAACTCTTCTCAAGTACTATGTATCCTATCCACTGCTTTTCAAATAAAGAATATCAGGCAAGATGATTCTGAGTAAAATCAAAGCAAGTTTCAGTAAAATTATAACTTGGCAGTTCTCATGTCTCTTCTTGTTAACTGTGCTTACTATTTCCATAGATATTTAAACCCATCACCTGGGTCATCCACACTTTTCAGTTTACTGCTTTTAACAATCAATGAAACCCTGCACGAACTAATTACAATTAGTTTTCATATTGCAGTTTCTGGCATATGTAATAGACACATTAAAATTATTTGTCATGCTGGAGTTAAATGGATTGTCTTCCAGAAATCAAAAATGCCTGATACTGTTTGTACTATCTTCACAGTCTGCAAACTTTGTATGTATTATGTCATTATCAGTATTTTTCCTTTTGGGTGCAAGAGGGCTTAACATCTCTTCTTCCATGAAAAATAGATTTAAAAAGTAACTGCCCAGTAAGCCTCACTGAATTGTATTGATTGTTTCCACCTTTATTCCTGTATTTATCTTTGCTGTTTTTTCATTCATTCAGCATTTATTAAAATTTATTAAGTACCAGCGAGTGTTCTGGGTGGAGAAGGACAAAAATAAATAAATAAATAAATGGATTAAAAAACTATGCCTTTAGATTATTAGGACAGGTAAGACTTCTCTTAAGAAGATGAAGCTTTAATATTAAGAAGTTGTCAGCTCTAGAATAAAAGAAGGACAAGTTCCAGGCAATTAGAAAGTACAAGGAAACTTACAACTTTGGTCTCATCAGGAAACCGAAGGGAAAGCCAGTATGACTGGATTTCAGCTTGGAAAGAAAGAAAAGAGATAAACTCTGAGAGGCTGACCATATAAGAAGTTTGGGTTTCTACCGACCTTTCAATAATATTTATTTGCCTGCTTTCTTATTAAGTCTTAAATCTTTTCCTCTGAACAGTGAAAGTGAAGTCATGTCCGACTCTTTGGGACCCCATGGACTGTAGCCTACCAGGCTCCTCTGTCCACAGGATTCTCTAGGGAAGAATTACAGGAGCGGGGTGTTATTTCTTTCTCTAGGGGATCTTCCCGACCCGAGGATCGAACCCAGATCTTCCGCATTGTGGGCAGACGCTTTAACCTCGGAGCCACCAGGGAAGCGGGAAGCCCTTTGAACAGTAAAGTACCCTTTCCATTCTCTAAATACGATCTATTCTCTCTCAGGCAAAAGACACACGTTGCTGCCCTATTTTCAGCCATTATGTCTGGTTCAAGGCTCAACTCATAATCATGTTTAACAAATGTGTTTGACTAAGAAAATTAAAATGTAATACAAATGGAAACCATTCATTTAAAATTCCAAGGCACTCCACAGTGTTTAAGTTTTCACATTCTATAAAAAAATACTCTGTATTTTAATGAAATATGAATGCTTTGCTGGCTAACTAGTCCTTGATGTAATAACCACATTGCAGCCAAAGGTGCACTATACAAATACCTGTATTTGTCTTCCTTTGCCAATGCTTTGCTATCCATATAAAAGATCAACATCAGTATAAAGGTAATAAAATGAAACATAATAGCACATAGTTATGTTCTCTATACTTTACTTATCAGTTCTATCTAAGAGGTCTTTATCAAAAGGTTCATTTTCCTGTAGAAGTGAGTTTATATCAAGCAGTTTTCCCTGACACCTGTCAGAAGGTTCCTAGCCCTAGATAAATATAACTATGATCAGATACTGAAAAGAAAATGTAAATCCACTTTATAAAAAAGCATTTCTCTTAATGATCCACAGCTATTTCCTGTTATGAATGCTGTACAGTGAACACTGATAACTTTGGCTGGAAAAAATAAGGAGAAGTAACCTATGGCTATTTAAGAAATAAATCCATCACAGATCTTCTACATGAAGACAGTAAAAATCTATTTCCAAACATGCAAGCAATAAAATCTGATTTCACTGTAGTATAAATGTTCAGATATTAGGCCTGGTGCCCTCATAATATATTTGCTTAATACAACAGTAAATTCTTTCATTGTTTTTCCCCAACTCGGATGACAACCATCTAACCTACATAATATTAAGCAGACATTTAGTTCCACTGATGTGAACAGCCAAGAGATTAATGCTGACAGAGCTAAATCACACAAGAGTCAAGAAATGTGAGCCAACAATACAATTATAATTATCACTAGGGGAGGTAAAAGATGAACATATTTTCATCTACTGAGGTCTCTGGATTAAAGGGCCAAACACTTAAATGCCACTTTTACTCATTTGGTAACTAGGGGTATTCTAAATTCCATAATTATATGACTTTGCATACATTAAAATCAGCTTGGTATTAAAGGGTTCTGATAGCAATGTTACAATTAAGGTCCAACCTCTATTTCTCAGTCACTATCTCAAAAGAACAAAAATAATCACAAAGGCATTTGAAGATTAAAAAATAACAAGTTCTTATTTTCTCCTGATTGTATTTCATTAAACTTGCAGTGCAATTATTTTTACTTTATATTACTATTCATTTTGTAACATCATAAAATAATTTAGAAATTCCATTAGTATTTTTCATCCTCAATAATTTTGTTGGAAAAAATATATAATGTCCATTTTAAAAGTAAGATTTTAGATAAAAACTCTTGACAGTATACTAAAGCATTTTACTTCTTAATGGGTAGAATATAGACACAAAGTTCTGAGTATGTGCCTGAATGTTATAATAATTATTTTGATTAGTGTATCTATTATGAAAATATTTATTATAGGGAAGTTCAGAAACTATGCTCTTCAGTTCAGTTCAGTTCAGTTGCTCAGTTGTGTCCGACTCTTTGCGACCCCATGAATTGCAGCATGCCAGGCCTCCCTGTCCATCACCAACTCCCGGAGTTCACTCAGACTCACGTCCATCGAGTCAGTGATGCCATCCAGCCATCTCATCCTCTGCCGTCCCCTTCTCCTCCTGCCCCCAATCCCTCCCAGCATCAGAGTCTTTTCCAATGAGTCAACTCGTCACATAAGGTGTCCAAAGTACTGGAGCTTCACCTTTAGCATCATTCCTTCCAAAGAAATCCCAGGGCTGATCTCCTTCAGAATGGACTGGTTGGATCTCTTTGCAGTCCAAGGCACTCTCAAGAGTCTCCTCCAACACCACAGTTCAAAAGCATCAATTCTTCGGCACTCAGCTTTTTTCACAGTCCAACTCTCACATCCATATATGACCACTGGAAAAACCATAGCCTTGACTAGACGGACTTTAGTCGGCAAAGTAATGTCTCTGCTTTTCAATATGCTGTCTAGGTTGGTCATAACTTTTCTTCCAAGGAGTAAGCATCTTTTAATTTCATGGCTGCAATCACCATCTGCAGTGATTTTGGAGCCCCCAAAAATAAAGTCTGACACTGTTTTCACTGTTTATCCATCCATTTCCCATTAGACAATTATAAAATCTATACCTTTAAGATACTTTTATTCCTCTATGTGCCATTATTTCTAATAATTTATAAATTAGAAAGGAATATTTCTTAGCAGTATGCAACAGTCACATGTCATTTGCTATAAATGTGTTTATATATTATATATGTAACAGGATAAAATTAAGGAAATTATCTTCCTTTTGGAAGAAAGATGGGGAAACAATGGAAATAGTGACTGACTTCATTTTCTTGGGCTCCAAAATCACTACAGATGGTGACTGCAGCCATGAAATTAAAAGATACTTGCTCCTAGGAAGAAAAGCTATGATCAACCTAGACAGCATATTAAAAAGCAGAGACATTACTTTGCCAACAAAGGTCCATCTAGTCAAAGCTATGGTTTTTCCAGTATTCACGTATGGGCATGAGAGTTGGACTGTAAAGGAAGTTCAGTGCCAAAGAATTGGTTTTTTTGAACTGTGGTGTTGGACAAGACTCTTAAGAGTCCCTTGGACTGCAAGGAGATCAAACCAGTCAACCCTAAAGGAAATCTGTCCTGAATATTCATTGGAAGGACTGATGTTGAAGCTGAAGCTCCAGTACTTTGGCTACCTGATGCGAAGAAGTGACTCACTGGAAAAGACCCTGATGCTGGGCAAGATTGAGGGTGAAAAGAAAAGGGGACGACAGAGGATGAGATGGTTGGATGACATGGCCAACTTATTGGACATGAGTTTGAGCAGACTCCAGGAGTTGGTGATGGACAGGGAAGCCTGTTGTGCTGCAGTTCATGGGGTCAAAAAGAGTTAGACATGACTGAACTGATCTTCTTTTGGCTCTCTTAGTGATATTCTTGATGATTTTAAGTTCCATATATTTTTTTTTCTCCTCATCTCTCTAGATTCCGTCACCTTGAACCTTGTTATGCTTGATAATGAAGCATATTCTCTGTAAGATTTCATTTGTTGGATACAGATACAGGATTGCTTGTTTCTTTATTTTAAAAAAATAACTCATAAAACAGCATTTACTTTCAATGACTGTTAAACTGAAGTGCCTTACATGTGAAATTCCAGTGGATTTCTAATCGTAGCCTCTTGTGACTAATCATTCTAAACATCAAAGAAATCATTTAATAGTTTGCTTGATAGGAAATGGCTTAAAATTTGGCTGAAATTTTAAAGAAGGGTATGGAAAAACTGATTGGTTCAAGATCAAGAAAGGAGTACGACAACGCTGTCTGCTGTCACCCTGTTTGTTTAACCTATACATTGAGTGCATCATGAGAAATGCCTGGCTGGATAAGTCACAAGCCTGAATCAAGACAGGCGGGAGAAACATCAGCAACCTCAGATATGCAGATGATACCATTCTAATGGCAGAAAGCAAAGAGGAACTAAAGAGCCTCTTGAGGAGAGTAAAAGAGGAGAGTGAAAGAGCTGGCTTAAGACTAAATATTAAAAAACTGAGATCATGGCATCTGGCCTCATTAATGCATGGCAAATAAAAGGGGAAAAGGTGGAAGTAGTGGCAGATTTGTTCTTCTTGGGCTCCGAAATCACTGCAGATGGTGATAGCAGCCATGAAATCAAAAAACAATTGCCTCTTGACAGGAAAGCGATGACAAACCTAGACAGTGTGTTGAAAAGCAAAGACATTTCTCTGCCAACAAAGGTCCTTATAGTCAAGGTTATGGTCTGCCCATTGATCATGTATGGTTGTGAGAGCAGGACCATAAAGAAGGCAGAACACCAAAGAATTGATGCCTTCAAACTGCGGTGCTGGAGAACACTCCTGAAAGTACTTTGGACAGCAAGGAGATCAAACTAGTCAATTTTAAGGGAGATCAACCTTGAATATTCACTGGAAGGACTGATGCTGAAGTTGAAGCTCCAGTATTTTAGTCATCTGATGCAAACAGACTTGGAAAAGTCCCTAGGAAAAGCCCCTAGATTCTAGGAAAGATCAAGGGCAGAAGAGGGCATCAGAGGATGAGGTGGATGGACAGCATCACCAATGCAATGAAGATGAACTTGGGCAAACTCTGGGACGTGGTGAGGGACAGGGAGGCCTGGCATGGTGCAGTCCATGGCACTGCAAAGAGTCAGACACGACTGGTTGACTGAATAACAACAACAATTCCTAGATAATCATGTAACAGACATCATTGTAGAGTGTGGAGTGTATCAAGGTAGTAGATTTTATTGATTTTTAGTGATTCCAAAGCAGATATACATCATTTTCTCATTTATTATTTCACCTTTCTAAAAATGAGAGTTCTAAATATGTTGATGAAGAACTGAAAAGTAAGTCATAATTCACCTTCACAAGATGAGGAAAGAGTTTTGGATTTTGAGCTGGGAGTTAACAGGTTTTAGTTTTCACGTGTTAGTTTTAGCCGTGCTTCTGGGCTTGGTATCTGCATCCAAACAATGGGGTTTAAATCTGCTATTCCTGGTTTTCTCCAGTAAGTAGGATGAATGTAGGTGTGTGGGCAGAGAACAGTGGGAAAGTTCTCATCATCTGTCCTTCTGTCAGTACTTTGGAGCTGGCGTTTGTGATGGAATAACTGATATTTGGAGAGTTTGTGAAGGAGTGATACAGGATCATATGAATACTTCTATAAATGGAAGAAGCAGAATGTGCTTGAAGTTTCCAGGTTTGTTTTAGTCTTTTCTTATAGATTATGGTGTCAGAATCAGAGAACAACTGTACATTTATCTATCCTAAATAAAATGAATACTACTAAAATTTGTTTTAGTGAACTCGGTACCCCAAATATTTGCAGTCATTTTTAAATAGTCATTTTTAAATAGGTATCTGAGCAGTAAAGCTGAAAAGTGCTTTTAATGTTGACTTGCATTTGACACACTAACTAAATTTGCTTGTATTCATTACCAATGGAAGATTTCAATATTGATTGCACCTTGAAAAATATGGCTGTAGACTGTGATTTCCTTTGTGTATTTGTTTAAAATCTACTTTCTATTCCCATATCAGTACTCCTTTATTAACAATTTCAATGACAGATTATTATTTTGAATTTTAGTTTTCACTTTAATTTTCACTTTTTTCTCAGAATATGTGGATGGGTAGAGCAACAATTCTTAGATTAGATTGAAGAGTCCTTTCAGTATTGAGAAAACTGTCAGACTTTCATTTGTACCTAAAATAAGCAGAAGTATAAATTCTTATCTAAAGGAAACTATTTCAAACATCTTAATTTTCAAAGTAAGGGCAAGAAATGTTTTAAAAAATGTATATCATATAAGAACTTCCAAGGGGTTTATGGCTATATTTTTCCTCTTCAGCTCAAATGAAAAGTAATTTGAAAATTTCCACAAAAGTATTGAAAACAGATTTCTATACTTGGACTGTTCCAGCTGGTGACCCTCAACTAGTCAAATAATTCTTTCTGAATGATCTTTTTTATGTATAAACCAATATAACTGTATTTACAATAATTAATAAATTTGATGCATGCCAATTTAAATGACTAAATTATCCCAACTGACCAACACAAAAGCTAGAAATTATCAAGATTTACCTAAAACCTCCTCTGTAACTAGCTGTTCAAAGTGAGCTGGAAGCTCTCTTGGAAAGCTGTATAAGCATCATATGCTTCCTCTTCTAAATGTTTCCTATTTTCACACACAGCCAAGGAGATGAGTTACTTCAAAGTCATTTAAATGAAGTATTAATTACTTATATCTAATAATACATAGGAAATTTAGCTTAATAACAAATGAAATTGACTACATTATGCCTAGAGGTTTAAACAGAGAAAAAAACAGTAAAGGTATTAGCAACCCAAATTCTGCATGATTTATGACCATTTTGATGTTTGAAAGAAAGTTTCAATTAGCTCTAATAAAGACCACATTAGAGGAATAAAAATTTCCAAAAACCTTACAGTCTAAATCACTCATCTTATAAATATTTCTTCATCAATGAATCTTTATGCTCCAATAAAGGTCAATCACAGCTAACTAAAACTTCTGGATTTACGCAAGAACAATTCCCTCCAAAAATCCCAACTGCAAATGCAAAAATCTCTAAGCAAGAAATATTACAATTAGCAGAGAATGCCATGAAGGATAAAAATATATGCAGTTTGTATGGGTTTTAACTTATCTTTTGGTCAAACTGAACCTAAAATCTAGTGGTTTTTTTAGTTAAAAATTCAACAACCAAAATTTTGAAAATAACTGTTTAAGAAATGAAATTAGTATAACAAAAAATGTTTGAAATTTTTCCATCAAAGCAAGTCTCACCAAAACCATAGTAAGAGGGTTACTACCAAAAAACAAGTTTATACAGAAGCATCTTTACTGCTACAGCTTTAACTGATTTGAGCGGTGAAGCCTTTAAAAAAAATGAAGCCACAGATTCAGTGGAGTTTCAACAAAGATGAAAGAGAGAAGAATAAGAAATTCTAATTTTAAAACTCATCTTGGAAACCTAATTACTCTTAAATGTAAAGTTCAATCCTTTTTTTAGTCTGCTGTGTTATCTTTGCTTATTAACTTTAAGGAAAAAAAAGTGGCACAGTCACAATATAGTTGGTCAAACTTTATAAATATAAACTATATAATATATACATATCCATATGTATGTCATAAGACAGCTTGAAATAAAAACTGAACATTCAAATTTAGTAATATGCAATAATATTCAACTCTAATTTACATTAAATTACACATATAAAATATAACTTTATAGCAAATTTAAGATCAGTTAAATCTTGTCTAAAATATTTTCAAATATTTATTTTCTCTAGAACTGTTTTGTTATAGTATTTGCACATATATTTAACTTTGGTCAATAGATGTTCTTTGCATAAATAGATTAGATAGAATTGATGATATTCATTCAAGAAATGGACTTAATATACCACAATATTTAAAATGGAAATAGTCATTGAAAATAAAACAAAAATTTAGGATATTTTACTTGAACGTTGTTCTCACAATAAATCATCGTGTATTTAAAAAGAAATTATTAATGAAAAAGTTAAAGAAAGTATGCTTACACAGACTGATCCTTTACAAAGTTATATGGCTTATAAGGAATGGACTACACATTTTTGTCTAGATTTATATACATATACTTTGCTTCAGTAAGTTATGTTTTTGCTGTTATTATGTTCATTATAGTAGGATTTTTTTTTAGATAATGAATATTTTTGAAAATCTGTGGAAGGTTATGTACACTTCAATTCAGTAAAATAAACACGTTTATATAGCAAACGTGTGTGTGTAATTTCAAGGGCTTCCCCGACACCTTGACCTCAGAAGCTAAGCTCTAGGCCAGGACTCTGACTTCCATGTTTAAACTTCTATTTTTCTCAATGCAATACACACCTAAACATGTACATAGACATTAGGTGAACAAACTGCACTTTCCTCAGCTTTATTGACATATAACATCGTGTAGTTCCAGAAGTACCATTTAATGACTTGATATATGTACATACTGTGAAATGATTACCACGATAAGGTTAGTGAACATATAGATCACCTCACATCTAGTGTTTGTGGGGTGAGAATAGTAAGGCCCAACTCACAGCAATTTTCAGGCATACATTACAATATTGTTACCCACAGTCAGCCTGCCGTCAATGAGATCCCCAGAATGTATTCATCCTCTTATTCGAAGCTTAATACACTACATTTGGAAACTATGTGTTTGTTTTACTTAAGAGAGAAAAATGTGTAATTTTTTTCTACCTATATTCACATAGGCCCTTGTAACATTACCAAGAGAAAACTCAAAGGAATACTTTTAAATCAGAGAGTTTAAAACTGATTTAGGTGAGACAACTAATGAGTATTAAAAAAGTAAGCCCAGTGTGATTTAACAAGAAAATAAGTGTTAGAAATAAATGTTTAGAATTTCTAAATACAAAGTTGTATATGCATTTTAGCATAATTAAGAAAATTCTAATTGAAAAAGTAGATGACTAACAGAAAAATTAAATGGTGTTTGTCACCTTATATACGTTCAGTGAAAAACCTGTATTTAAGTTTAATGTATTAAGGAAAGTGAATTAAGCAAACAATTATTCCACAAGAGTATACATCATCTCAGTCTAATTTTAGGGTGATTCTCCTTATTAAATATCATGTATGAAATAGTCTTATTTATCATCTTATCTCATTAGATATTGTCTAGGGAGGCAATTTTGAAAAAGGAAAAATGGTTAGGAAGACTTTATTTTAGTCAAATTAGATTTGATACTTTGAATGTTTACTATCTAATATAATCTCTTAACAACTCTTCAGCTCTAGTGTACTTTTTGGTAAAGTTTTCATAACTTTCTTGTAATTAAAAACAGCATATGATATAAAAAACCAACAGTAATTAAAAGTAATCAAATTTAGTGAAATATGTACACAATAAAGAGATCTGTACACATTTTGTTAAGGAGTTATCAATCGATATACTTTTACTATGTGAAATGAGACAATGCTTATTACTAAAATAAAGGCTAAGTCCCTTCTTTGCCTCGTTTTCTGCTTTTGTAAAATGTATTGCTTGAGAAACAAGTCTTCAAAAAACAAGGCCTAAAAAAATCTACTACTCAGGGTGCCTTTGAGGATATTTAATTAAAATCTAATCCTGCATTCATTAAGGCTCACATAAATTAAGCTGTCATTCATAAGATTTATGGATTCTCATTTGCATATTGCATACAATTCATCAATTACTCAAGTATGAAAGGAGCACATTTCCCTTGGAGCTGCCTGCTACCCTGCCAACATTTGAAATGAGGGAAAGAGCAAGACTGTCAGGCATTCACACAAACTTTCTTCCAAATGTCTGCTCCTTGATTAATCTAATTTTCTAGATATTCCCTACAAGATATACCAACAGCCTTGCTGCATATTTCTATTATTTCTCCTGTCTTCATCACCAAAATCTTCTAGTCTTTGAATACCTCTTCATGTCTGAGTGATTATTATTTGTTTGCTAATGGTATGGCATTGGTGATTTCTTTTTTGAAAATGTGATGCAAAAGACAAAGAGGTAAGCTATACATGTTTGTTGATTTTTTAACATTAATATCTTTCTATCAATGATTAGCCTATTTCATGTGCAATAAAGATTTGAAAATGAGGAAATGGAATGGCCAGGGAATAGAATGAGTATAACTAACTAGTTTTTCAAAGAATCTTAACATGTCAGAATAATCTAAAACAAAGCCACAAAGTAAATCATCGATTCTATGTTTAAGGTAAAAATAGAATTCACTCACTCAGCTATAAGTACATGTCACTGTACTTTTTACAGTTCTAAGCGAAGTAGTAACCCAGATGAATTTGTTCTCATTGTGCATAAAGCATACTGTGTTAATTCACTTGTCTTCTCTGGGGAATAGATCTTAATTTCAGTGGCACAACTTGCAAGAAACTGTCTTTGAGAGCATACTCTGGAAATCTTCCAACAGACATGTGATCAGGTGTGCAATTTAATGCAAGCCCCAGCTTATGTCCAGCACTTCTACAATTAAAATATGTGAATGTTTCAATATTCTCAAAAACAACTGCTCCTGAATACATGCTATCTCTTTTATGTCAATTGAATGAAAAAAAAAAAAGGAAGAAATGCCTTAAGCACTAATTTTCCATGGAGTACATCAACTCGATGGAAAAAGAAAGCATTTGAATTAATTTCAGTATTCAGAACATTTTGTATTTGGTAATATGACAGATTTTACCTTCCTTTGTAATACTTGACAAAACTATGATGGTATCTATTTGGAAATGCTTCCATATTTAGAACGCAAAATTAAAATTCCCCAAATTCAAACCTAAACATGTTAGGTTAAATGTCAAGTTATGAGGAGAGACACCTTTAGGTAGATGTCATTAGCCAGGAGTCTAAGGAATTGAGTAGGAGACCCTAAGGACTATACCAGCATAATCATAAATATTTTCACTTTACAAAAACTGTGCTTCAAGAGAGAAAAAAAAAAAGTCACTCAGCAATGAAACTAATTGTCACTAAACCCTTACAAATATTCAACATAGGAGAAATAAATGCCTTTATAAATGTGATCATAGAGATGAAATTATTAGCATGCTTAACTTATAAGACGACCTTCAAAACTGAAAGCAAACAACAGACCAGCTCATGCTTTTTATTCATTCAAGTTAGATAGTTCATCATAATTTTCAGAGATCCATGCCTGAGACACTCCTGGGTATATTATTTGTGTTTTAACTCTTGCATTCTCTACATTTCAGTTTTCTCAGCATGAGCTGTCTACTTTATTCTATCCAGGTCATGTGCAATAGAAAAAGAATTGTCCTAGTCTATAATAATAAAGCTTATTTTATTTCTTCAATACAAACCACCTGTTTGGGTTTTGTACTGTTATTGAGAACTTTTAACTATGTTAATTAATTATGATAATCAACTACCTTATTCCAATCAATAGAAAGTGAATGAAAATCATACAGTAGGCTTTTCTTTATTTACTTTGTGCTATAAAATAATTCACCTCAGATTGATGAAGAAATTCTGAGTAAGAGAACACAAAAGATCCAGCAGTAATGGACAAAAAGGGAGAGTCAACAGATCACCTAGGGCACTTTGCTTATATTGGAGATTTTGCATTAAACATTTGTACAGATGAGGTGAAACTGTTTCAATTCCCAGAGTGCAAATTTGGTTAAAATTAATTATTCCCCAAATGACTGTGCTTCTTTTTATTTTCCATATCCATGTCTTGATTAATAATGTCTGAACTGGCATTTCTCAACCAAGCCCCACATTCTCGGCCACACACACAACAGAAAATATTGATAGATTGGAATGTCAAGAGAAACAGGAAAAAAAAAACCTATGTTGGCTAAAATTTCATTTCAAGCATATAATTGTAAGTGATAATTATTTCAAAAGCAACACACAATAATGATTAAATCAGAGGATACTACTCCCTTTTAAGAAAATTAAATATATTTTCAGGAAGGAAAGCATCAATATGACAATCTTAACAAGAATCTTAGGAGATGATGGTCTATCAGTAGTAATCAGGATTGATATCCATCAAATGAAGATGTCACAAAGCTTTTCCCATGCCAACAGAATGTTTTTTATGTTACATCACTTAATATTATTTAAATATTACTCAGGGCTTATGGAATCCATGCAAAACTATAACAAAGCACAATAAGAGGCTTGGAAACAGAAACTTTAGCAGCTTGACAACAAAATAAGTAAGGGTATTTATGTAAGATGATGCAGTTTTCAATCATGCTAGAAGAACAACATTAGGTATTACCTAATGATTTTCAACATACAACAAAAATCCAGAACTTTATAAAATCATTTCCAACAAGATTTTAAAGCAGATTAAACCTGTTGGGTATCTTGGCTGAAATATACACTAATAATTCCACCTTCATGTAAAAATGTTCTGTATTTGGTACTGAAAATATAACAATATAAAATAAATGTTTTGTTTCTGGTCCTCTCAAAAGCTGTCATACCAAATTATTCTGGATATGTGCGTGCATACTTAGTCACCCAGTTGTGCCCAATTCTTTGTGACTCCATGGACTATAGCCTGCCAGGCTACTCTGCTTATGGGATTCTCCAGGCAAGAATACTTAAGTGGGCAGCCATTCCCTTCTCCAAGGGATCTTCCCAACCTGGGGATCGAACCCAGGTCTCCTGCATTGAGGATGGACTCTTTACCGTTTGAGCCACCAGGGAAGCCCTCTGGATATGTGTATTACATCTACAAAAGAATATGTAAGATCAAAGACATTCCCTTATGGTACAATGAGTGCTGATCAGCCTTATTAATCTTATAACAAGAAAAATGGAGCAACCAAAACACACGAAGTTCCAAAGAAGGGCAAGTGTCATCACCTGGGGCTGTCAGTCTACTCTACTTTGTACAAATCTGTTCTCCAAAAGGAATAATTTAAACTATTTACACATTTCTTTTTCCTAGGTTAAAAGCTAAGTACATACAAGAAATTTCTTTTAAAAAAAGTGGAAAACATATGTTTTCAATCACATAAAGGACAAGTTGCCTAACTCTGAATATATCTGTAATAAGCATAAGGGTCATGCATGCAAAATTTTTAAAATCTATTCAAACAAGAAACGTTTACTTCTTGTGTACAATGCTGTCTAATTTAAATTTGTTCCTTTAAATCTTATGCATGTATATAGTATACATACATGTATTATGTAAGATTGTTATAGATGTTATTACCAATCCTAGCTAATTCTCATAGCTGTAGCATTAACACTCAAATAATATGTCAGAGTCACTTGGATTTAAAAATATGGAAATTAAGAGAAAATATGCTCAATTCAATTGGATGCCCTCTTGTAAGAAACTTAGCCTGGATTTCTCAAAATCACTTCTCTATAAAGAGAAAAATACATGGCTTCATTGCTCAGAAGTTATTGTAAAGATCTCCAGGGGATCTTCCCAACCCAGGGATCAAACCCAGGTGTCCGTCATTGCAGGAAGATGCTTTACCATCTGAGCCACCAGGGAAGCCCTAAAGATCAGGTAGAATAAGGAATTTTAGCTCTTGTAATTCCAAGAATTCTTCTGAGGTAATCTCAGAACCTTTTTCATGCTCCCTCTCTAAGGTTTCAACCCATAATTGAGCTTATAGTCAACCACTATCACCAAATCATTTTCACACATAATATTGTTAGACAAATCATTTCAAACTCTTGCCATGCAGGATCTTAACATTCACCTCTATGAGATATATGTTACCTATATGTGATCTGGGCTTGCCAGGTGGTGCTAGTGGTAAAGAACCCGCCTGCCAATGCAGGAGACATAAGAGATGTGGGTTCGACCACTGGGTCCAAAAGATCCCCTGGAAGAAGGCGTGGCAACCCACTCTGGTATTCTTGCCTGGAGAATCCTGTGAACAGAGAAGCCTTGCAGGCTATAGTCCATAGAGTAGCAAAGAGTGGGACACAACAGAAGCAAGTGACTTAGCATGCAGGTGTGCATACTTGATCTACCATTCCAGCCTGCCAAGATTTTGGTGATCTTGATTCCATCGTTATCTACTGCTTCACCCAGCTTCAAGAACAGGAAAGCCCACTTCTTGAATTTACCTTGAATTTTTCACTAAATGTATCAGCATATTTCAAAGGTTCTATCCAATCGAACCCTCCCCTTTGTTTTCTCTTCTACCACCCTAGTTCTACCTTTCATTTAATTACTGTCTTTTTTGCTTAAAAAGTCATCCATTGGCTCCCTATTCTCTGGAGCAGAGGTTAGCAAATTATAGTCTGCAGGCCAAATTTTGCCTACCTGCTTTCCAAATGCAGTTTTATTGGTACACAGCCATGTCCTTCTGTGTATGTCTTTTCTACGGCTGCTTTGGCATTACAGTGGTAAAGTTGGGTAGTTTCAACAGAAGTCACATGGTTCGCAAAGCCTATAGTATATACTTTATATGCCTTTCCAGAAACATTTTAACAATCACTCCCCTACAGGATATTTCAAAACCACTTAGCACAATGCTGAAATCTCATCATGGTCTGATCACAAACTCCATTTTTAGCATCTTGTTTCACCAATTGCCTCTCTTCATTCCCATTGATACTCCCTACTTCTCTATATTTACTCATATTATTTTTCTCCAACTGGAACTATTTCCCCAATATCACTTTCAGAATAAGTTCTAAACATATAGCAAATTCCTTTAAAAAGAAACAATGTCCAGAAATAATAAGGGAAAGCCAAATATTTTATGTGTCTATGTTTTATTTTAAATTGTTGCTGCTATCTGATGTATTCATCCTTTGGATCAGCAATGATAACTTTAACACTGGACTAATACATGTTATAAGTTATTGAAACTATTTTTTCACCAGAAGGTGGTTGGACAACACTAGGGAGCAAGAGTTCCTTAAATATATAAACACTAACAAATAAACTATCCCAAGGGGCTGGTTACTTCCTAGAAGTAAGTTGGTTACTTTACAGTTTTACATCATAGTGTTGCATTTAATTAATTACAGCATTTTACAAAATTATCCATCAAGCATCATAAAGAATTCATATCATTCTCTTATAACGAATATTGAATATATTATCTGAGTCCATAGAAATTCATATTTTCATATAAGTCAATTAAAGCACACCCACTGGTGCAGAAATAGTGTGCTTCTGGTCTGGACACTGGGTATTTGTCAAGTGGAGTAAGATTCAAGCTTTGTTCTCACCCAAATATTCCAAGGACAAAGCAAATCACAAAAGCTGAGCTCTGCTAAAGGAAAGATATAATGTGCCCACTCCTGAAGTCAAAGAGGACTTCATTGCCTATGCACAGGAAGGCTTCTTGGGGGTCAAAAAGGGAGGGGGCCCCACCCCGTAATAACTGTAGACATGTACCCACAGGCCTATGCATTGGGATCCATCTTAGAAAAAAGTTATACACGCATCTTGGGGACGGTCCACGGACAGTCAGGTGTGAAGAAAGAAACTAGACAACTGGTCAAATGTAAACAAAGACCCCGAAGGACTGTCCTATATAAGTGGTTTACATCACCTCTTTATTGAGCTCTTCTTCACTCAGGATGATGCCCACACTCCTCTCCAGGTGTGTCTCTGCCTAGCTCCCGACTTACTGTGCTCCTTCTTCCTCATTAGAGAGGATGTCCATATCCTCTCTCTCCAGGTATGTATCTCTGCCTTGATTCTGAGTTAGACAAACAAACTGCTTTTCTGTGGGCATTCCCATACATTGTGCTCTGTCTCTAACAATACCCGTTGTACCAGTTTTGTACAGTTTTTGCCTCCTTGGAGCATTCTTACTTTCAAAAGTTATCAAGAGCCAGAGCCACTTTGCCTCTAGCTTCTAGCCCCTGTTGGTCTGGTGGCTAAAATTCCTAGTTTTCATCCAGGTTACCAAGGTTTAATTCCTGGGCTGGAATCCAAGATATCTCTTCAGGACTACAGACTGCTCTCCCTGTGAAATCACCATCATTAAGGAAAACAAAACAAAACACTATTGAATATATAGCCCTTCTTACTTGTTAAAGGTATTGCTCACATGGGACCCAGGGCCCTGAAAGGGCTAGTTTTCTTCATGAAATATTTCCCTTGAAAAATAGTGCAAGTGTTAGTTGCTCAGTCATGTCTGACTTTTTGTGATCCCAAAGATTGTAGCCCTCCAAGCTTCTCTGTCCATGTGATTCTTCAGGCAAGAATACTGGAGTGAGTTAGCATTTCCTCTTCCAGGGATCTTCTCAACTCAGGGATCGAACTCACATATTCTGCATTGCAGGGGATTCTTTACCATCTGAGCTACGAGGGAATTCCTTACTCTCCATGTAATTTAGACTGTAAGGGGAAAAGCCCCAACTATATTTACTTTGCATGAAATAATTAATCCATTTCAAAATTTTACCTCTTTTCTCCATAATGCAACCAATCTTTTTTTTTTCTAATGATATAACGGAATTGAATTTTGTTTTAGCTAATATCAAGTATTTAAGCCAAATTGTGGCTGTCATTGAAGGCAAAGGCATTCTGTCTGCCATTTTTGGCAGCTTTGAGTGGATTGCTGGTTATTTTATATTTCACTTTTTATTAAAAGGTCATAGGAAATGCTCTAAGACTCTATCTTCAAGGTCCTAGCCACCAGAAAACACTGAGTTGCATCAACAGAGTAAAGAAAATGCCAGTAGACTGTTAAAAGTTTGCACATATTTTCTGGGCAATCACCACAAATATCAGCAAAGAGTTTTGAAGAACCAGAATCTAAAAGAAGAGCTGTAGCTATTTCTACTGACAAAATAATAATAATTACTGGGGAAAACCAAAGGTTACAGGAAAAGGAAAAATATTGTCTAGGCTCTTTGTGACTTGCCTCAGAGGAACAGATTATCACAATGACCAAATACACATAAAATACATCCAAAAATTCATTGGGTACCTACTTATATAGGCTATGACAGTAGACATCCGCTGAACTATAATGACAAAGACCTTGAACACAGGAGCAATTTAATCGAGGAAAACAGGAAAAGATACATGGAAAAGCTTAGTAATAATGCAAGAAAAAGTAATCATATTTGACTAAAAATCATAATTTAAAAATGGATGAACATAGAAATTCATGACCTCAGAAAAAAGCAGAATATGGTCTGTTATTTTTGAGAGGATAAGAGGAGAAGAGGACAACAGAGGATGAGATGGTTGGAGGGCATCATTGACACAACAGGCATGAGTTTGAGCAAACTCAGGGAGAAAGCAAAGGACAGGGAAGCCTGGAGTGCTGTAGTCCATGGAGTCGCAATGAGTCGGACACAAATTAGTGACTGAACAACAAGGACAGAAAGGAAGGAGAAAGAGCATTCTAACATGTTCAAAGCGCATTGTTACTTTTTGTGAGAAAGATGAAATCAAGTCCATATCAATGCTTGCTTTTTCTTAATAGTTAGCCTACAAATATATATAGACTAGAAAAACATTTCAGTAAGGTTTGATTGACGACACGATGTTTTTTAACAGAGCTGATGTACATAAGCACATTCGTTCATTCATTTAATAAGTACTTAACATGTACAGTACATTATGTATTACATTAGCTCTCCTCTGCTGTGCAGTGTATGAAGTTGAGTCAGATATGGGTCCTGTTTTGTTAAGAGAACATGTAGAATATAAAGCATGTTTGTGGAAAACTGTAAGACCATAAATATAGTGAAGGCAACATCTTTAAAAGCTGGGAAAAAGAGATGTGAAAATTCAGAGGAGAAACCTGGTGATAAATTTTTGGATTATTCTCGAAGGAGGCGGCATTTGAGAGAACTTTGGGACAGATGAGTAACTTGGCATTGAAGACCTTGGCAGGAAGATTTGGGCAGAGAAGGTGCATTCTTGGCATAGGGACAAACATCAAAGACATAAAAACCACAGAATGTAGATGATTTCTGAACAACAAGTGGCTTAGGTTAGTGAAGACATCATTTAAAACTAGAGAAGTAAGAGATAAATCTAGGAGTAGCTGTGAAACAATTCACAAAGAGACTTAATTAAAAAAATAATAATAACCTTTATGTTTATAACCAATCAGTAACTAGAGAAGGGTTTTTTTTTTTGGTTCATTTATTTTACCATTGTTAGTTTGATTTCAACAAATGGGGAGACTGTGGGCAAGGAGATTACTTAGAAGCATTGTTTGTCCTGAAATGTAAGATGTCCCAAACTGTATCAGCAATAATATAGGGATTATAGAAATGGTGAAGTTGGAAGAATAGGAGGTACAGAGATAGAGAGCTCATAATCAAGAATGCTTGACATAACAGCTTATGAAATGTAGAGTTCAAGTGAAAAGAGACTCTCATTAAAAATGACTGAAAATATTAGATCTTTGGCTGAAATAAAATTATCCACTTGGAAAAAAAAGAGGAACAAATATGAAAGTGAAGATTAGTTTTGAATAAATTTTGGTCATGGAATTTACACGATGTTCATCAAGTAATTGGACATGTCTTACTGATGCTCAAGAGAGAGACGTATATTTAAAAGTCATCAGCACAGAAATAAGAATTCAAATCACGAACTGTTTGGTACTTTAAGAAAGAATAGCTCTTGATTATTTCTACATGCTTAAAAGGTTCGATATATATTTGTCAGTAAAGTCAATCACCTTGGAAGTAATTCTCCACAAATAGGGAGATGTAAATATCCATCTTGAAAAATGTAGGTAGAATGGGGGTATTAAGACAGTAAAAATGAAGTGAGAAGGGATTTTTGTCCCACACTAATTCCAATTTTATCTAATCTGATAAAAAGGACTATAAACAGTTCCTTGCCAAAGAAAACCCATTTACAATATTAGTTGAGGAGCAGAATTCAGGAAAGAGAAGACAAGATGATAGGATGAAAACCAGTATAATGAAAATTTTAAAAGAAAACTGTCAAATGATGGAGATAAAAACACAAAGTTTAACAAGGTAACAACTGACACAGTCTGACTAGATGGTTAATGGTTACTTTCAGAGGAAGTTGACAAATGTTAGTAGAATCTTTGTGGAAGCCAATACACAAGAAGTTGTACAGATGGAAAACAGGGTGAATCAATGACTGTGACATGAAATTGGTCATTGAAAATAAAAGGTGAAACCATCATGGCTTGGGTCCTGAATGGTGTTTTTGGAAAAATGAACATGCATCTAGAACATTGCCCAATAAAAATATAATGCAAGTCTCATAGGATATTTGATATTTTTAATAATGATCTTCATAAATTAAAATGAAATTTAAAACATTTTACTTAATATAGACAAGATACTCTCTTTCAACATGTAATTAATATGAAAATTACTGAGATATTTCATTGTTTTTTTTCCTACAATCTTTTCTAATGCAGAAAGAAATGGCAACCCACTCCAGTGTTCTTGCCTGGAGAATCTCCACGAACAGATACGCGTTTGGTGGGCTACAGTCCATGGGGTCACAAAGAGTCACGACTGAACGACTAGGCACATCTCTTCTAAATCGGGTTTGCACAATATGGTTACATACCTCAGTTTGGATTGTCAACACTTCAAGAGCTCAAGAGCCATAGTGGCCACTGTGCTGGACAGGACAGCTCAGAAATTGGGAGTTACAAGCCAGGAATGGCTTTTGAAGCTGTTACTTGACCATTAAGTTTGGTTAGCTGGCTGATAAGAACTATTATGAGTGCATGTATTTTCTCTCTTTTTTCTTCTTTTTTCTTATTTTGTCATTAAATTTAAAAAAAAACATAATAAAAGGGTGTTTGAATTGGGGATCACAAAATACTGCTCAAACTACTCTTTGTAACTAAGAAGGAATAATTGTTTGAGATGAGAACTTAAAACTAAGACACTTTGAAGCTAATCATATGAGCTTTTAAAGATACAGTATAAATGTTAAAAGTAGGAAAAACTTCCAGGATTCCTGAAGTAAAAGACACATTATAAACAGACGACTAAAATTGGTTTGAGAATTTCAAAACCATTCCTCATGAAATCATAATTATATCAACTTGTACAAATAAAAGGTCAAGAACTTTCCAAATAATTGCATCCAGACATTGTCTCATTAACTGGAATCCCACACGCAAAAGTAATTCAACATCTATTGGATTTATCCTTTGCTCACTCTGTTTTCTCAAGACTGATGAAGAAAGCCAAATCACACATCTGGCATATCTTCTTCAAGCCATTTTTTAGTACTACATCAAATAAGATGAATTCCAAATACCATACTCCTTTACCAATCAAAAAAAAGTACTGTTATAAAAGCAAAATTACATCATTTTAAGAGTTTTCCTTGAACAAGTATTTTTCTTTAAAAACTATGTCTACCATTTTATTATCATTTAAAATTAAGTAATAATACAGCATACAGAGTGAAAAACACTTTAGAATGTATTTTGTTTAAAATTTTAAAAATACATAGAACGCAAACTCCAGGCTATTTAAAAAAATTTTCTCAGTAAAATCTGATTTATTTATAGTCACATGAATGTGCTTGAAAGAGTATCTGGGCTTATGCTAAGACAATTCAAATTGGTGGACCAACTCTCAAAGAGTTACATGATACATATGTAAAAGCATCAACAGTAAAGCTGGATGAAGCATAACTACTTCCTCATGTATACATTTAATATATCCCAGTAGCCACTTTTCAGTACATAATAATCTCAAAGGGAAACATTACTGAAATCTCAATTCAAACACTGATTTAAATATTCTAATCAATATTTTCAAAATTATTTAAAACCTGCTACCTGCCACTTGTCCTTATACACAAATGAAATATATTATTTCTTCCTTCATATGACTAAAGATGACATGAAATGATCCATAGATTCTCAAAATAAGCCATTAGGGAGGATTAGTTTTCTTAAAAAAAAAAAAAAAAAAGCTAATGTGGGTGCATGTTAAGTGGCTTCAGTCATGTAGGATGGTTTGTGACCCTATGAACTATAGCCCACCAAATTCCTCTGTCCAAGCAAGAATACTGGAGTGGATTGTCACGCCTTCCTCCAGGGGATATCCCCCACCCTGGGATTGAACCTGCATCTCTTACATATCCTGCTTTGGCAGACAGATTCTTTACCACTAATGCTACCTAGGAAGCCCCTAGGTAGAATTACCTAGCCCCTTCTCAGAATTACCTACTGTAATTCTGAGAAGAAACACAATATATTTTTCCCTTCCTTTTTCTTTTCTTGAATTTATATATTTTTCTCTTCTTAATGCAAATGCTACTTTTATTATTCCATTTTCTTGCAGAGTTGACTTGCTATGTATATATTATCTTCCAACCTAAGTTCAAACTGGTTCCTTGAAACAGTTCCTATCTCATATTTGACATATCCTTCTGCTGCACAGAATACCAACCATATGGAAGGCATTCAATAATTGATTCTGGTTTTGTGTGTGTGTGTGTGTGCTTATTGGAAGGAGAAAAGAAAGACAAAATGGCCAAAAGTAAGTGCCTTATCAGGTGATACTAAGTAAAAACACATTGGCATAAAGAAAAAAATAAAAACTAATCAAACAAGAACCTTGTCTATCTCATTGATTTTCTAGGAATGGACTTCAATTCTAATTATGTTTCTTATCATTAGGGTTGAAATTTTTATATATTTTTTTATTTTATTAAAGCATAGTTGATTTATAATATGCTAAATTCACAGTAAAGTAATTCAGTTATACATATGTGTGTGTGTATATATATATATGTATACATATATGCATTCTTTTAAATATTCTTTTCTATTATGGCTTATCATAGAATAGTGAATATATTTCCTGTTCTATACAATAGTACTTTGGTGTTTTTCCAGTTTATATATAATAGTTTGCATCTGCTAATCCCAAACTCCTAATCCATCAGTAAAGTTTTAAAATGAAAAAGAAATTAAAACATTTTATTAGGAGAAAATCCTACAAATTTGCTTGTTTATTTTTAGTTTCATAGAATAAAAATGTAAAATGCTCCTTTCAAAATGCTTGATGAAATTGATCCATTACAATATATCAAAAATACTCTCTTTGCTAATTTTTAAATATGAATTACTTCTATTCATATTTTTAAATCTATAAAAAATAAAATTACTAAACAGATATAATGATAAAAGATATAAAACAAATAATTATCCTTCCTAACTATTTTTGGCAAAATCACCGCATTTCCACTATTTTCCAGGCTCTTGTGGCACATATGGAAAAAATTATCTTATCCAAAGAATAATACAGCATTTAATCTCATAGAAAGCAACCCCTAGGCATAATCACTTAAAATAAAATAATATAAATGATAATATAGCCCAATGGATCCACTGGAAACCAAGCTTCTACTAGTAATCTATGGAAATCCCACGAATAAATAAATTAGTATTTTCCTCAGTTAAGCTTGTCAGCATCAGTGATCATTACTAGCCATTCATTCTTCCTTCTCATTTCTTCAAATAACAAACTAATGTGAAACCATATCAAGCAAATTTTCTAATCACTATCAAACACAAACCTGATTAGTTTACTTAACATGAGATATTCCTAAAGTTTATTCATGATTTTAAAATTGCAACACTATACTTATAATACCTACTCCCTTGGAAAAAATAAAATGAAGAAAAATGAAAACAAATATTTTATTTTGGGTTCTCTAGCCAAATAGAGTTGACAATGAAAACCAAAACTGCGTTTTACTTAATAGTAAAGGTGTTTGTTACCACTCCTTTTCCAGAACTGCAGACTCTCAGATGTTGCCTTGGTTTGACTATCTCAATATCATTATCTTCTTCATCTACTTTTTTCATAAGAAGCTTGGAATATTTCAGTCTTCTTTTTCAGTCCATAAGATTTTCCAAAGGTCAGTATGCAGAGGGATCAGTACATAAAATTCTCAAATAAGTAGAATTTGCCTTCACTTTTTCTATTGTTCTTACTTAGTATCTTCTCTCTAAAGGTATTTAAATGCTTTTTCACCCCATATGCCATATCTCCAAAGAAATGTATGGGACTCATTGCAAAGTTTCTTCTTCTAAGGTCACGTAACATATGTCTTATGAGGGCCAATATATGGCTTCTTAATTGGACAAGTCTTTAAATAATCATTATTGAGGTCTTGGTATTTGTACAGTGGTGTATTTGACAAGCATCTGAAGGATTAGTGTTTTTGACTTGTGGTGCTAGAGAAGACTCTTGAGAGTCCCTTGGCCAGCAAGGAGATCAAACTAGTCAATTGTAAAGGAAATCAAGCTGAATACTCATTGGAAGGACTGTTGCTGAAACTCCAGTACATTGGCCCCCTGATGTGAAGCTCTGACTCACTGGAAAAGACCCTGATACTGGGAAAGATGGAAGGCAAAAGGACAAGGGGGAGGCAAAGGATGAAACGGTTAGATAACATCACGGACTCAATGAACAGGAGTTTGTGCAACCTCTGGGAGATGGTGTAGCAGTCCATGGAGTGGCAATAATTGGACACAACTTAGCAACTGAACAAAAACAACAGTGCTCAACAAAGCACAATAAGTTTTCAGTCTCATGTAAAGCAAGACATACATGTCTATTAGACAGAAGTTCAACAAGAATATACACTACACTCTTTCCAAAATTACTGACAACCTAGTGTCAGGTGAATGTAAAGAAAGGACAGATCACTAGAAGAAGGAATAATTGGAGAATACCTTTACAGAAACTAAAACAGAACAAGCTCTCGATATGTGGAATAGATTAGAGAGAAAAGCCAAGGCAGGAGTCACCAACAGAGTTAAGACATGGATATGGAAATCATGACAACATTTGAGAAACAGTGACAAGACTGCCTGCCTCAAGTCAAAGGTTGCTGTTTGGATTATTAAAGGAAAGGAGCCAGAGACTTTGCTATTTACTCCTTTGTGTAATCCTTCCAAGAAATTTATGAGCCCACTCTCTGTGCTTTCTTACAGATAACAATATGGAGAGTTTAATTGTCTTGCCCAAGTCTCGTGAGCTGGTAAAGTCCAGGAATAAAACTTATTTAGAAGACATTCTATGCCAAGGAAGAGAGGAGAACTTAATTCCTGAGGCAATCTGCAATTCCTAAGTATCTTTAAACAATTCTTATGATTTTATGAAATCATTTGAGGAAGACTGATATAAATGTTTGAAAAAAAATTTGAAAACAGTATTCTAATATGTTCCATGTTAGCAATATATGTATACATTTTTAAAAGGAACTTTTTGAGTCTCTTTCAAAAAAATGAT
This sequence comes from Ovis canadensis, assembly GCF_042477335.2. Lineage (NCBI taxonomy): Eukaryota > Metazoa > Chordata > Mammalia > Artiodactyla > Bovidae > Ovis > Ovis canadensis. The sequence goes on from NC_091254.1 coordinate 60,987,927, forward strand.
TCCATCCTTATGTAGTTATATTTTTCCATGTGGTCTCAGCTTCTCCTAATTATTTCAGGAGTCAGCTGGTTTACAGAATGATTTTATCAATCTGAGTGAAAAAATGAAGTCACTCAGTTGTGGCCGACTCTTTGCAACCCCATGGACTGTAGCCCACCAGGCTCCTCCATCCATGGAATTTTCCAGGCAAGAGTGGGTTGCCATTTCCTTCTCCAGGGGATCTTCCTGACCCAGGGATTGAACCCAGGTCTCCCACATTGCAGGAAGATGTTTTACCATTTGTCTGAGCCACCAGAGAAGCCTAAAAGAAGGCTATCAGGCTAAAAGAAGCCACAAACCTTGGTAAGTTAAACAGAAAATATAACAAAGGAGCCACATGCCACTTTTTTCCTTCTTCTCACTTCCAAAGCTCAAGAGCACAGAGGAGAGATAAGGTGTGAATAAGGAAATTTTATTATCCTGACATGTGGTGAAAATCTCACTTTACAAAGTATTACAGTTAATAAATGTGTTTGTCATGATGACAGATTTCCTCCTAAGTGGTAGAAAAAGAAACATCGAAAAGTTGAACACTTGACGATTCAGAAGTGATCATCTTTGGGATAAACTGACCACCACATTACATATATTATTTAGCAATGGAGTTTAGACTCTTGCATTGCAAGAAAATGAAGTACAGTGTCCAAAACAAGGCACCTAGAACTCTCATACTCTGCTATAGACATCATTCCTAATACATTTTAAGAAAGACACAGATGAACTAGAAAGTATCCAATGAGGTAAAACCTGAAAGCTGTGACTGAGAAAAACACTGTCAGAATGGCTAACCTCCTGCCTGTAGGGCAGTAGAATTAGAAGAAGCAACTTGTAGGTCTTCAAATATCTAGAGGATCATCATGCTTATGAGAAATTAGTGCAGTCCTTTCCAAACAGAAACAAGTAGCAAATAGACTCTTCCTCAAGAAAACAAGAACACATAATTAATGTCACCCAACACGAATATGATGTTAAGAATATTCAGTCACAAAATTTAACAACTATCTTTGAAAAAATGTTGCACATGTGTGAACACGAGGGTTGGGGTGTAAATAAATTTTATTAATACAAAAACTATAAATCAAATTTTATGTAATTTTATGAGAACCCAAACAAAAAAGAAAGGGACTTCTATGACTGATTTAAATGATAGAAGCTGCATAAATTAAAAAGTCCAGATGTTGTTGTTGTTGTTGTTGTTGTTGTTGTTCAGTCATCCAGTCATGTCTAACTCTTTGCGACCCCATGGACTGGACTGCAGCATGCCAGGCCTCTCTATGCTTCATGATCTCCCGAAGTTTGCTGAAGTTCATGTCCATTTCATCAGTGATGCCTATCCATCTCATTCTCTGATGCCTTCTTCTTCTTTTGCCCTCAATCTTTCCCAGCTTCAGGGACTTTTCCAATGAGTCAGCCATTCGCATCAGATGACCAAAATATGGGAGTTTCAGCTTCAGCTTCAGTCATTCCAATGAGTATTCAGGGTTTAAGTCCAAGCAAGTTCCAGAATTTTTCTTTTATGTTCCACTAGTTTTGTCTTGAAATAACCATGGATTATATGAGCAACCAAACAAGGTTTGGTTAAAGCAAGTACTACACTTGGAGTCAGAGACTTTGCTTAATTTACTCATTTCCTTTGAGCAAATCAACGTTTCTGAATCTGTATCTACATATATAAAGTGGTAATTATTTGTATTACAGAATTCAAATTAAATCTCTTTTATGCAATTAGGTTGTGCACTATATGGCTCTGATAGTCTGGAAGATTTTTCTCTGTATTTTTTCCAAAATAAGTCTCTGCTCAGTATTTATTTACACAAATGTCTTAGTTACTAGAGAATTCATCAGTTTCCACTTCAGTTTACCTCTTCTTTTTCCTTTGAGTTCTACTAGAGGTTGATTCAGAGAAGGCAATGGCACCCCACTCCAGTACTCTTGCCTGGAAAATCCCATGGACAGAGGAGTTTGGTAGGCTGCAGTCCATGCACTCCCTAACAGTCAGACATGACTGAGCGACTTCACTTTCACTTTTCACTTTCATGCATTGGAGAAGGAAATGGCAACCCCCTCCAGTGTTCTTGCCTGGAGAATCCCAGGGACGGGGAGCCTGGTGGGCTGCCATCTATGGGGTCGCACAGAGTCAGACATGACGGAAGGGACTTAGCAGCAGCAGCAGAGGTTCATTATCATGAGAAAATATGTAAAAGCCACATGAATATTTATGAAAAATGAATGCTCTCTAGGATGTTCTCTGGATGCCACTGCATCTCCAAAAGATAATCATCCTACAAACTTCAGTACACATATCAGAAGACTGGACCACACAATATCAAAGAGAAGAAAAACAATAAATTAATTCTTGTTATTTGGTGAATATGCAAAGTGCATTATACTATCATAATATATAAATCCTAATGAATGTCTACATCACCATGGCATGGCACAGAAAGCTGAATGAATTTCTGATTTCTACCAACAAATCTGTGTCATTCAAATGTCTCAGTAAGATTAAGAAATGATTCAGTGTGAATATTCCTAGAGAACCGAACATCAAGCAAATACAAGGTCACATAACAACTTCGTACAGCAATGCAATTCTGTGTGCAAAAGACATTACAAAAAGTATGGTCTTTTAAAATTCACCAACCTGGGCACAGTAACATTGAAAGCTACCATTAACTAAAAAAAAACAGGGTGTCCACTCCCAAGAAAACTGGGCGGCTTTGTAGCATCTTGCAGGAAGAATAGGGCAGTTGCCATGTTCCTCATCCCAAAACATCAAAGTCATTCATATTTACAACTTGACAACTTTTATTTATACTGTATGGATGAGAGATTTGGATGGTGAAGAAAGCTGAGCACTGAATCATTGATGCTTCTGAACTGTGGTGTTGGAGAAGACTCTTGAGAGTCCCTTGGACTGCAAGAAGATCCAATCAGTCCATCCTAAAGGAAATCAGTCCTGGGTGTTCAATGGAAGGACTGATGTTGAAACTGTAACTCCAATATTTTGGCCACCTCATGAGAAGAGTTGACTCACGGGAAAAGACCCTAATGCTGGGAAGGATTTGGAGCAGGAGGAGAAGGGGACGACAGAAGATGAGATGGTTGGATGGCATCATTAACTCGATGGACATGGGTTTGGGTAAACTCCAGGAGTTGGTGATGGACAGGGAGGCCTGGCATGCTGCGATTCATGGGGTTGCAAAGAGTCAGTCACGACTGAGTGACTGAACTGAAGACAATATCTTAAAAAGTAATTATTATGTCATAAGTGACATTATTGACAAGGAACATTCTTCCAATATGTACATTAATAAGTAAACTCATAAATAGAGATAAACAAGAATGTAGAGATTAAGCCTTTCTCTTTATGGCTAAGAAAGTGGAAACTTAAAGGTGAAAAATACAAAAATCAACTAAGTTTGGGTTTTAATTTGTCACTGATGGAGTGATGTCATTAACTCCATCACTCCATGGAGTGATGTGAGATATATATATATACATATATACATATATATATATAAGGGCCCTTTTATGGCAGTATAGCACTATATTTATCTGCAAGCCAGGCTTCAGCAATACATGAACCATGAAATTCCACATGTTTAAGCTGGTTTTAGAAAAGGCAGAGGAACCAGGGATCAAATTGCCAACATTCGCTGGATCATGGAAAAAGCAAGAGAGTTCCAGAAAAAAACATCTATTTCTGCTTTATTGACTATGTTAAAGCCTTTGACTGTGTGGATCACAATAAACTGTGGAAAATTCTTCAAGAGATGGGAACACCAGACCACCTGACCTGCCTCTTGAGAAACCTATACGCAAGTCAGGAAACAGCAGTTAGACCTGGACATGGAACAACAGACTGGTTCCAAATGGGAAAAGGAGTACGTCAAGACTGTATATTGTCACCCTGCTTATTTAACCTATATGCAGAGTACATCGTGAGAATCGCTGGGCTGGAAGAAGCACAAGCTGGAATCAAGATTGCCAGGAGAAATATCAGTAACCTCAGATATGCAGATGACACCACCCTTATGGCAGAAAGTGAAGAGGAGCTAAAAAGCCTCTTGAGGAAAGTGAAAGAGGAGAGTGAAAAAGTTGGCTTAAAGCTCAACATTCAGAAAACGAAGATCATGGCATCTTGTCCCATCACTTCATGGCAAATAGATGGGGAAACAGTGGAAACAGTGTCAGACTTTGTTTTGGGGGGCTCCAAAATCACTGCAGATGGTGATTGCAGCCATGAAATTAAGAGATGCTTACTTCTTGGAGGGAAAGTTGTGACCAACCTAGATGGCATATTCAAAAGCAGAGACATTACTTTGCCAACAAAGGTCTGTCTAGTCAAGGCTATGGTTTTTCCAGTGGTCACGTATGGATGTGAGAGTTGGACTGTGAAGAAAGCTGAGCATCGAAGAATTGATGATTTTGAACTGTGGTGTTGGAGAAGACTCTTGAGAGTCCCTTGGACTGCAAGGAGATCCAACCAGTCCATTCTAAAGAAGATCTGTCCTGGGTGTTCTTTGGAAGGACTGATGCTGAAGCTGACCCTCCAATACTTTGGCCACCTCATGCGAAGGGTTGACTCATTGGAAAAGACTCTGATGCTGGGAGGGATTGGGGGCAGGAGGAGAAGGGGACAACAGAGGATGAGATGGCTGTACGGCATCACTGACTCGATGGATATGAGTTTGAGTGAACTCCAGGAGTTGGTGATGGACAGGAAGGCCTGGCATGCTGCAATTCATGGGGTTTCAAAGAGTCAGTCACGACTGAGTGACTGAACTGAACTGAACTGAATATATGTGTATATATATATATATATGTATATATATATATATATATATATATATATTTCAAATTAAGCCCTAAAAATGAGCATAATGATTTCAGTAAGATAAAATCCACTGCAAAAATTCCCAAGATACCAAACAACCTTACCACTAAGGACCTGTTTGGAATTCTCTGATTCCTCTGTAGCACTAGTAACCCGTTCCTTGCTATGCCCAACTTTAGTGTCTCAGTTATAAAAAATGGTAAAAGAAATCCCATGGTATCTGCAAATTAGCTTTGTTATCTGGTCAAGCCTTCGAGTGGCTGGTACCAACCTTTATCGATTGCTCATTTTACTTTATAGAAGTGTCTAGGCTTCTTCAAAAAAAGCAGTAAGACTGCTATAATGTTCTCACTAACTACAACTAAAGCTATGTCCACTTACACACAATTTACTTAGGTATATTTTAAGACATGCCATAAATACAGAGTAGCAAATATTTCCTCCCAAAAGATTCAGCTTTTGGAAGCACATATTTCTCTAGTAACAGATATGCATTGAGAAGTTATACCTGCAACTGTAACCACTATTTTTGCACTTATCTATTTATATATTACATTTGTATGTGTGAATAGCTACTTGATACATAGTATCTGCTTTATTCAGTACCTAGCTTTCATAGGGAAATATTACCTACAGTTCAAAATAGTTACAGTGCTGAAGTTCAAAACTAAATTGTGTGATATTAGTTAACACATTGTGTAGAATTAATAAACAAAAATTATTAAAATCAAGTTTCCCTTCAGAAAAAGTGCTTATGCTCAAGCTGGCCTGCAAGCAGGGGCACCCTAGGGGTTTCTAGGACTCTCTTCAGTACGTGTTTGGTTTAGATAAATTCAGGAGCTGTATTTATCTTCACAGTGTCCCCCCTGTTTCCATGGGAGGAAGAGAAGGAAATTTAAGTTCTGGCTTCCAAACCTCATTTCTCTAGGGATTCTAATTGAATTACACCCTAATGGGCCCTGTACGGCATTATAGCAGCTTTCTTAGAGCCAAGAAATCATGAGTATTTCAAGTAAGAATTTCAAGACCACCCTGGCCAACTCTCACATGCCTGAAGTGTTAAAAAGGACTCACCCAGTTTATGCATGATTCTATCTGGTAAACAAACCAGCTATTCTGGGGAGAAGAGAAAAGCAGTAGGGAGAATTTTTAGGGACAACCTGATAACTCTTAACTATAAAAACATTAAGTAAATTTAGGATACCTTTGCCACCCAAATTAAACTTCAACTTTATTACCAACTGGTCAACTTTATACCTGCATTGGTTCAGATAAACATGAGTGAACCATATTCAGTTGATGGAATCTCAAAAAGAAAAAAAAAAGTCATAAAATAATATTGAGGTAGAAAAATGAAATGCACCCAAGCAGAATAAGAATGTCATTGCTTAGCTCAGGTGGTGGAAGACATCACCTAAGACAAAGAAAGCAGCACAAAGGACAACCCTGAGACTATATGCTAAAGCACAAAAGCTGATCAAGGTAAGTAGCAGCTAAAAGATTTTCAAGAGAAAATGGCACTTGAGAATCATTTACGCACGAAGAAAGAGCAGTTCTGACTCTAAGTTTTTAAACAGGGAGATCTATTCAGGGGAAACCAGGAGGGGCAGCATTTCTACTGCTGCTTTCTCAGTCATCCCCAGATCACCCTGTACCACTGGGGTCAATGTGGGAGCACCAATGGATAAAGATCAGTGGTTTCCTCTCCATGCACCGCCACAGCATCTCCCACTCTCAAATCTTTGTCTCTGCACTGTGCAAACTGATTAGAAATATGCTATTCATATTTCCTAAAATGAGTGCTTTTATAATAATGCAAACACTTCAAAACTACCCAAGACATTTTCTTAACTAATGTGCAATTCATCATAGCATCATTCAATTTCACTAATTCACCTTTATTTTTACCTGAAATGTGAAAATAACACCAACTAGAATATCTAAAACCCTCAAACATTTTCCTGTTCCTCAAGATAAATTATACACACCTACATATTGTGTAATATATTGAGATTTCAGTTTGCTTAAAAATGTACAATGACTAGTTTCTATTTATTGTATAATGTTAGGATCCTTCTTTAAGATTTTATTTCAGAGTCTGTCAAGAAAAGTTGAACTCATCAGGTAAGAGGCGTGGGGATACGTCAAACCATGAATGATGAAAATTTTTAAATGCTAGCATTTTGCACAGTATGTAACATAGAGTAAGCTCCCAGTAAATATAAACTATTTTTATTACTGTTGTTGTTATTATTTTCATAATTTTCCCCATGTGTCTCTCTTTGAGATGAGAGCATTCCAAGACTGTCTTTTAAACCAACAATTAAACCATTCTTTCAATTTAAAACATATCACACTGGGACTTCTTGGTGGTCCAATGATTAAGAATCTGTGCTTCAAATGCAGGTGTACAGTTTCAGTTCCTGGTCACGGAACAAAGATCCCACATGCCTTGCAACACTGCCAAAAATTTAAAAAAAAATAATTTTAAAAATCACACTGATAAAATATGAATATTTTTGAAAGGAGCAACATATGGAAAACTGTTAGACATTTTTACCATTCTCTGAAACTAACTAGGAGCTAAAAATTTCACCAACATTGTCTCTCAGCCTCAAACAACTAAAGACCATAGTCATTATAGTTTACTTTTTAAAAATGAGCACCATGAGGATGGGAAGTAAGAGGCAAAGAAGTGGGAAGCTGAGGATTTGGAGACCCCATGGTTTTCAAAGTCACAATCTCTCCACAGGAACGCACATTCAGGGCCCAGGGCTTGGCTTAGTATTCTCTGCTGCCATCTTGAAATTCTTAACAATTTTTGAGCATGAGACTCCATATTTTCACTTTGCATTGGGCCCTGTCTACTACTATATAGCTGGTATTGCAGAAAAATAACAATGCCAAGCTATTTTTCTAAACCTGAATTTATCAGATTCATTTCTGATCAGAGGCAGTACATTCACAGAGATTAAGGGGTAGACAAACGATGAAAGAAAGGAAATCACCAGTGGTGAATATAGCCAACTTGAAGACAAACAGCTTTCCCTAACTCAAAGGTTTAAACAAGTATGTATGGAAACACCTAATACGTGTCAAGCTCTCTTCTGGGCATGAACATCATGTAGAATTCATGAATTATGTCATATTCCTTCTCATTCCTGCTTTCTTTTTCCTCTGCCTACAATACTCTTCTCCATTCTCTTCCTACTTTTGACTCAGAGTCTATATTCAAACATCATCTCCTCTAGGAAGTTTTCCCTGATATATGAGGTTTCTTGAGATACCATATCTCTACATTCCAATAGCATTATTTATTTTCGATTGTCTTCTTAATCCTGGGAGTGAGAAACTGTATCTTACATTGCTGCCACACCATATCTGTTTTTTTGTTTTCTGTTTTTTTTTTATTAGTAAGTGCATTCATTCATATGATGTACTCCCCAGATGGCACAGTGGAAAGAGTCTGCCCACCAATGCAGGAGACACAAGAGATGCTGGTTCAATACCTGGGTCAGGAAGATCCCCTGGAGTAAGAAATGGCAACCCATTCCAGTATTCTGGTCTGGAAAACTTCATGGACAGAGTTGCATGGCAGGCTACAGTCCACGGGGTTGGAGAGAGTCAGACATGACTGAGTACACACACACATTTATATTAATGAATAAATAAATGAGAGAGAAAGAAATTGATAATCTAACAAAAAATATGGGAAAGGATAACATTTTAAGGAAATGGACTACTTAATAGCAATTTAATGTACTATTTTATTTGGCCTGTGTCTTAAGTGGAGTGCATTATAAAAATTATTGTTTAATTTTGCTTTAAAGTGCAAATCGTTTATGTAGAATTCAATAATTCAATAATTCAATGCTAACATGGGAGATAAAAGTGCTGTTTTTTAATTGTTCTCATAATTATTTGCATGTTTTTTTCTTATTTTAGTAATTAGCAAAATGTAAATTGACCTTAAAACCAAGAATAAAAGAAATATCATCAATAAATGTTGCTGATATTTCTACATTATTTACTTGTAACAATTCAATCATTACAATAATAAAACAGTAATATGAGGTTCACATAATTAGCTCTAGTAATAATCAGGGGAAGGAGTGGGAATCATCAATGAAACATACACATTGCTGTCCCAGTTAAATCAGAAGTTCTTGATAAAAAAAAAAAAAGAAAGAAATTCTTGATGACTAACATTAATTGAAAAAAGCCAGCTCAAAAAAAAAAGAAACTCTATGTGAAACATTAAACAAAGTTATCTGATGTTTATGTTTTTCTCCTTTAATAATTAATGGAATGTAAATAGTCAGGGGAGGCTACAGTTTTGCATTGTAACTAACCACCATTATAAATGGCAGTCAGATGTTTACATAATACCCAGAACCATTCTGTATGGAAGGAGGTTACAAATCTGCCCCTTTTCCCTGTTCAAAGTCAAAAATAATGGTGCCTGATCCCCGGAGCATTCACTGCAAGAACTGTTTGCATATTCAGTTATTGTTTCTGCTGCGTCAGTCATCTGGTGAAGTTCACTCTAATGTGGCCCTGATCAATTCTGCCAGCTGTGCTTAAGTGCTGTTTACTATAATAACATCACACTGCATTCTTATTTGGCAACAACAGCTATGACAGCACCTAAATGCATTGAGAAGCCAAGATTTTTATCATGTACACAGATCAAATTGAAACTGTTTACAGAGGACAGTGATGTTCTATTTCTGTCCATTCTAGTGAATACCAATAGTACAATAATGTCTTTGCCAAAAGCATTACTATTCTGCCCTTTCTAATAAGGGAAGAGCTTGTTGATCTAAATCCTCCATAAGATATAAAAATTATTTAATGATTGTATCCTATGATCTTGACCAAATGGTAAGTATATGACGTGTTGATTCACTTGAAATAAATATTCATCTCTAGTGTGTCTTAATATAAGGTAAATTTTCAAAAAAAAAAATGTGCCTTCAAAAATATCTAGCAGCCAAAAGAATCAATGTGAAAGTGAGACAGCAAACACTAATATAATTTTAAAACAACAGATATTGTCTCTCACCTATTACAATAGTACACTTAAGCCAAAGATGTCCCTAAGCTGAAAAACTGGTATTTCTATACAAAACCTACACAGTCACTGTGGATCAAAATTTGTTGCTCTTTTCTTACTTTATATTTAAAGACTTTTGAAGTGGATTCTACAGTTATGTTAACATCAAATTTATAATCTTTATTGAGATTTCAAAAATCTCATTTTGTTTCTACAATTCCTTCAGCATTCTCTTTACAACAAATATGATATATTAATAAATAAAAATACTTGGTGGGGAAAGAACAGGCAAGTCACTGAAATGCCATCTTCTCAGAGGTTTTAACCTCTTTAAAGCAAAGTAGCAAATACATGGACACTTGAAAGCACAGCATAGAAAACATATGGAAAATTCTGAGTATAAATTCATGTCATAGTTCACAAATAGTTTAAAGGTTCCTGAGCTATTATGGTGCTTCCTATGAATGTGTATTAACAATAGTGCACAATCATATGTTAAATACATAATATATTTGCATATTTAGTTCTATTCAACTGCCAATTTTCAAGTATACTTTTTTCAAGGTACTATAGTCTTGGTTTCTAGTAGCCATAATTTTTACATTAGTGTCTATCAAAATAGTCACCTCCTTTGACATTATTCAACCATTTAAATTACATTTAAACTCCTACAAACTAGAAAACTATCTCTATCTGTTTTTGCTCACTTACATAGCTACAGCTGAAATTTCAGTTACTGAATTTCAGGAACTTATCTTTCTAAAGATGATCAACACTTTATATATTTTATATTAACACTCTTTAGTAGATAATAATTATTTCCCCAAACAAAATCTTTCATTCCCGCTTTTTTATAAAACCTGACATTCTGTTAAAATCATCAGGTTGCCAGCAAGAAGAGAAACAAAAATAATTCATTCAAACTGCTTCATCTAGTAATTGAAGATTGACAGTATCTTTTATATTTTTGAAAGCTCTTTTAACATCAACTGATATTTTAGTGTGGGAAGAAACGAAAAGCTTTCTGCATGTAAAAGTTCATCTTTTACCTTCTCACCACCATCAGATAAAAGCATAGGGGGCTTGCAGCCATACTCAGATATACTGGTCCCAAAGGAAAATGCCTAGTACATCAGTATAGGAACAGGCAGCAGGTGTGTGCCGAGACTAGAAAAGAGTCATGTTATACCAGGAAAACATGCTAGAGAACCGTGAAGCCTGACCTATTAATACCACTATGCATAAGACAACAGAAAGGCCCTCTCGTTACAAAAGTGAAGCTAGCCCAGCTAGGAAAATAAGCAAATCCCTGCAAATATTGTAGTGACTGTCCTGTGAATGGACTGTCACACCAAATGACAGAACTCTCTCAATTCCACTTTCCAATAACTCCAAGGCACTCGGGATGTGACAGCATGATGAATACCACAACAGACAGCTCCAATATGGTACCATTTTACCAGATCAATATCTCACTGCAATATAAGAAAAAAGGAGCTGATATTAGTCTACACAGTGTATTACAGATGAGGTACATTTCTTCTTACTGCACTCATGCTGAACCAAAGCAATAATTCATAGATCCCTTAAAAGGTTCGTGCACCACCACATGCAAAAAAAAAGTTAATCTTTATTTCAACATCTGTTGAAAGATGTAATAGCTTAAAGCAATACATACGCAGGTTTTAAAAAATGCCTTGCTTTGTCATTTTATCTAGATATTGAAATAACAAAGTATATTCAAAATCTGAAATGAGACAAACATTCAGAGGCTGCAACAGAGAGAAAACCGTACTTGGTATTTTACTACTGGTTTCCTTACCCTCTGTGAAAGTGCAAGAGGGCTTTAGAAATTTCCACATTTGGAGTTGTGAAATATAATCAATTCTCAATTTTCTGTGATGGTTTATTCTTTTTCAGGTCATTTCATAGTTCCTTTTTAAAATCAAAGTCACTGTAACCAGGTACTCGCACTTAGCAAGACCCACAGAATAACAAGTTGTTAAGAGTTCTTACCTACTCTACCAGAAATATTACTTGCTACCTGTACAAATCATACAAAAGTAATACAGTTAACTCTAATGTCATAGTTAAAATATGACTAAATATTTTATTGTTTCAATATACTTTGTCGAGGCCACAGGTATAAGAAGTCAGAATAGGCTAAATAAGAAACAATAACAATGATAATAAGTTAAATAAGAAACCATCTATTTCTGCCATCATGGACTTGTGAATACCATCTACTTTAATCACTCAGTTCATTCTCTGCTGCTGCTGCTAAGTCACTTCAGTCGTGTCTGACTCTGTGCGACCCCATAGATGGCAGCCCATCAGGCTCCACCGTCCCTGGGATTCTCCAGGCAAGAACACTGGAGTGGGTTGCCATTTCCTTCTCCAATGCATGAAAGTGAAAAGTGAAAGTGAAGTCGCTCAGTCGTATCCGACTCTTAGCGATCCCATGGACTGCAGCCTCCTCCATCATCCAGGCAAGAGTACTGGAGTGGGTTGCCATTGCCATTCATTCTCTAGTGGAGTGCTTTTATTTTCTTCTTTTTCTCTCTCTTTTTTTTCATATCCTATTCAGCGAAATAAGTAATTACTTCCTGAAACAAAGTTCAAAACTGTTCTATTAACGCTTTACAGGGGAATTTCACAGCCAGCTCACCTGATTAGTGCTTCCTTTCTGATCATGCCCATTTCCCTTCTGGCATTACCCATTGACCCTAGCATGGAGATCCTCTAATCATATCCCTTAAAATCTGAGACTGTCTTCCCAATGCCTGCCCGGCTACAAGTTTATTCCCACTTGCCCCCTTGGCTGCCACTCACTGAAGCATCTTGTACTGTGTTAGAAACGTCTTTGTGACACGTAGGAGTTAATACTCCACAAAGGGATGATTACTCCCAGTATTTTCTAGGCCTGCCAACCTGAACCATGAAGTAGGTCAGCACTAGGAGTTTTGTTTTACAGATAACGAAAATGAGCTTTATGGAGGTTAAATGGCTTGGCCTGTTGACCCAACAGCTGTCAGAATTTAGTAACCATGCTCTGGGCCAGTGCTTTCCAGCCCAGATTTTGTAATACCCTAGGGTGTCTCACATGTCCTAAAGTATTTCGTGAAATTCTCAAAAAATATTCAATTAGAGATAAATATAGGCCAAATTATATCTTTAAGACACGGACAGAGAAAATGTCACAAATACAGAGTACATCACAACTTTGCAAAATGTGGAAAACTCCACTCTCTTGCAGTCCACTGCATCGCAGGCAAATCTCATGAGCAAGATTAGAACAAAGAGTTGGAAGGATAAGACCATGTGTTAATAGTCATTAAAAGTCATTTTGTCCTTTGCTTATATCACACTTAATATAATTTTATTTTTATCCAGTAGAAGGACAAATGATCTCCTTGAAAATTAGCAAGAAAAATGATTAACTTTGTCTGTGAGTTTTGTTTTATCATCTTCAGGGTAATTATACATACTGAGATGTTGCCTAGAAACACTCGACTTGGCTAATATTGAAAAAGCATGTTCAACAGAGTAACCACGAATATCTCACCAGTTCAGACAGCTTGTTTCTTTAAAGCAGACATCAATCAAGCAGGACATAACAAGAAAGATCTGTTTATTTTATGGACATTTATTAACATACCAAATGAATTGAGAAAACAAAGATAGTTTAAACACTAAAGTTGTTACATAGTTAAGATGCTTAAACATGGACCATCATCAGAATAGCAATGCTAAAAGTTATTAAAATAGCCATTTTCTCAGGAACTGTGAAAAGTGTTACAACAGTGTGCCAGACCAAATGGATGTTAATTTTATTGCTCTGACCAAAGCTTGCAATTCATCTTAGCTTTCTCCTTTTGCAGTGGGAAAAACTGAGGCCTGGAAGTGTGAATCACTTGCTCAAGGTCTCAGTGTTAGTAGATCTGGGAAGGTCTCTAACTTAAATCTAATTTGTCTCCTTCTACAAATGGCACAAGTGAGATTCAGAGATGCCCCAAAGCTACTAGGCAGTACAACCTAGGTTATAATGCATGCATTCTAACTTCTGATTAGGTAGATGAAGAGGAAACAACATAGCCTCTTTGTTATGTAGAAACATCCATTTCTACACATGGATCTTTAAAAATACAAGATACTGCATTTTACTAATTAATGTTTAAAAATATGAGATACTGTATTTTACTAATTAATGTCTAAGAACAGAGATGGACTTGTGTATTCAATCTTCAAATTCAATTGAATCTGTCCCTTGGCTACCCTCTTATTTTCACATAGATTTCAAATGCATTTATTTTAACCATAGCATTACAAAATATATATGCATATGCCTACTTTTTAAATCATTATACTCTTGCAAAAGAATGAAATGACTATTCACTACATATCAATAACTTGTTAGTTGAATCAGTACTATGCAAAAAACACTAAAATGTGAAACGTTAAAGAAAAATGTTAAGTTGGTTCAGTTCAGCAAATAAGCCTGGGAGCTATAACTACCGAGTCCATGTGCCACAACTACCGAGCCCAAGTGTTGCAAGCGCTGAAGCCCCAGTGCCTAGAGCCTGTGCTCTAGGCGCTTCTAGAGAAGCCACCACAATAAGAAGCCCATACACAACAAAGAGTAGATCCCTTGCCACAACTAGAAAAAGCTTGCATGAGGCAAAGAAAATCCAGCACAACCAAAAGTAAATAAAAAGAAAATGAAAAGTTTTTAAAAGATACCATGTTGAATGGCAACTATGTCCTAGACACTATGTTAGGAATGAAAGAAATAAAGATCAAGATAGAGAAAAAGGTCTCTCAACTGGATGATCTCACAGTCTAATGAGGAAGACTGATATGATACATAAAGAGATAATTATAACACAAAGCAATAAACTTCAGGGTAGAAATATAAATAAAGAATTTCAGAAGCACATTATATTCAAGAGAAAGTTCTGAAATTCATGTTGATTTTCTAAAAGAAATAAACAATTATAACTTTCTAAACACATTTTTAAAATGTTGTTTTAAACTAAGAAGAACCAAATACCTGATTATCATAGAAATGTCAAATTGGAGATATGCTTGCATGACTGCATTTCCCTTGTAAAAATAACATAGTGAATTTGAAGGACCAGGAGAAATAATGGAGAACATAATATATTTGTAACCAAAAACTTATATACTGCCACTCTCTGATTACTTGTTAATAAAATTCAATGCATAAAACATGAGAAATAGGTATTAAAAAGTTCCAGGAAAAATGTATCATACGTTTGAAGATTTTTGAAAGGGCTCATTATTGACATAAAGCAAAAATAGTTTATTTAGCTTGAATAATTAATATTATGCCTCAGTAACTCATAATAAACATGCATTCAATTAAATGTTAAAATATCACTTAAATCAATACATAGTAATTCAAGACTCGGGATCAAAAGAAAAATTAAGAAAAACTATTTTAATGCCCCAAATGTCAAAAGCATTAAAGCAAGAACAATAAAAGGATATTATTTGATTTTAACAAACATTTTCTTTGGGGCTTTCATAAAATAACATGGATCAGTGGCCAAAGTCCTGGCTCTCTGGAGTCCTTACTGCCTAGCTTGAGCAAACCGCTAACTCTCTGATTTTTTTTCCCTAATCACTGAAACAGGTGTAATAATTCCAACTTCACAGGTCTAGTGTTGAGAAATCAAAATTATTTTTACTAGTGCTTTGAAAGCAGCAAGTCAGTTGTCGATCATCACAAAAGAATTTTTCTATCATCAGGCTTTTCAGGGCTGAATAGATAAAACAAGTTTAGGGAGAGCAATCTCAAATTCTAAGTTAAACATTCAATGTACAAAATACAGAGCAAATAAGTATAAACTATTCTATGTTGCTAGTTCAAGTGATAGACTTCCAAGAAATGTGGTGCCAACAAATAGACATGCATTTAGGTCATGAATTCTTTCTATAGAAAGAGACCCGCAAATATGTTTAAACAATTACCCTGAAATATTTGGGAATGCACTACTCAATCAAATACAGTATCCTTATTGGGAGTTTGGAATTAACAGATGCAAACTATTTTATATACGATGGATGAATAACAAGATCCTAGTATATAACACAAGGAACTGCATTCAACATCCTGTGGTAAACCATAATGGAAAAGAATATGAAAAAGAGTATCTGTATATATATGTATAACTGAATCACTTTGCTGTACTGCAGAAATTAACACAACTCTGTAAATCAACTGTACTTCAATACAATTAAAAAAACATAAAAAATACAGTACCTTCTTTTCCTGAGCATGATACATCTGAACAAGAATATGTACCTTAATTCTTAAAGGGGTTGTCAAAGCTAACAAATAAACGAAAACAAGTAAGCATAAATATCTACTATATTAAAAAGGAGTGAGTGGCATATCATTTCTAGAAGCAATTCTGTGCCCATGTTGAAGTTTAAATTAGTACACAGTTAATGCCTGCTTTGAAGAAAGTTATTATGTACCTTCCATTCTGCAAACCAACAAACTCCCCTCCCTCAACATGTGTTGTTGCTAGCCTTTGTCTTTTTTTTTCCTGTGGTCCTGTTTAAATTCTCACCTTGCTCTGCCCTTGTCATCAAGTCGTTCAAGCACAAAGCAGGGAGCATGGGGAGTGTTTACTCATTTCCCAAGTCCATTATCTTACACATTAATCACTGGTCTGGAACTTTTGGACAATGCTGAATCTGTTACCTTTTTCGCCCCCCTTTCTGGCTGCTTTACTCATGAGTCTGACAGTTCACCAGTTTCAAGCTGTACTTACACTTGATGACCTTCTCATCTGATTAACTATATTTGTCCCTTACAAAAATTACAATATGGTATCTGTAGTCCAGAGAAACCATTAACAAATCTAAAGGTGGAAGATGAACCTTATTTTTCGATGAGTGCTTTTTCTTGGTGGAAAGGAGGTCTAAAGGAGCTAAATATTTTCAACATTGGTTTGTGAAAGGAGTGTCTTTGTTGAAATTGAGTTGATCCCTCCCACCTTCCTGCCTCTATTAAGTGTCATTTTCAAAACAAAACATTAGTGAGAAATTCTGGTTATCTTTGGGAAACAGATATTTTTAAATTTTTAAAACAAACTTTTCCTCTCTAAAATCTCCCCGATTCTTACATAATATGAAGGACTATTCTGGTAATCCAAAATTAAGCTTCAATAATGATTACTAAACCAAGAGAAATAGATGTAAAAAGCAAGACAGCTGGAGGCTCTTGAACTATAGTTGTCAAAAGATTTGTTTGTGAAACATGCATTTTATTGCCTTGTATGCATGTTATAATGAGGCATAGACAACTGCAACATTACACTTAATGATTGCATTTCTTGTTTCAGCCCTTTCCCTTGTTCTCTTGCAATTAACGTTTTCCCAGATCACCCAAGGCTACTTTGTCAGGAAAAAAAAAATCTGAAATTCACATAAATGAGCAATGTCAATAGTTTAGAAAGAGTTTACTTAGAGAACAAAGGGTCCTTATGAGGCACTAGTGAGAAGAAATGGGGAAAAAATGAGTCCTCACAATGTAAGCCTTTTCTTAAAGAGACTTGTTATCAAGCAGTTCGGGATAGTCCCTCAAATCTGCATTAAAATGCATTTCATTCCATTGACTCATTTGCATTAATTTCTCCCATTATATCTGAAAATGGCTGAATGTCTACCCAACACAATGCCACAGCCTATCACAGGCTACCACGGCGGCCCCAGGTGCCAATTTACTCCTCTTAGTTCTTTTCATTCTGTTTGCTGATTCTGACAACTGGAGTTCTCCTCTCAGGCCAAGGGACTTTTCAATTGGATTTGCTCGTGGTGACAAAATTGTTGCTTTGCAGAGAGGAGGGGGTTCTTTGATTGAGCGTCTATCATGCTGCCATGGGAAAGCGAGAGGCGAATGATTCTCAGTGGCTTCTGATTTCCAGTATTTGTTCAGCATTAGGGCCACTTATCTCCAGAAGAAAAAGCAACATGTAGAAAGAAAGTGACAGGCAGAAACACACTCACTTGCTCCTTCATTCTCACTGTGCTCTGTATTCAAACAAGGGGGACCGATTACACTGAAAGCTCCAGATCAGCCTCACTCAATTATCACAGTTAATCCTTATAGCTCTATAAAGTAAATATTTCATTACAATTTCAAATAAACAGTCACCCAATCTAATGAAGCAAGAACTCAAAGTGGCAATGTCATAGAACTCGTTACCATCATCAAAGGAAAGGACATAGCCTTCTCTACTAATAATGAAAAAATGGATACTGGCATATTTATGAACTCAAAGACGTGATGTAGTTTTGTGAAGGTTTTTCCATCCTTAGTGCCAACGACTAATCTGTCTTTCCAAATATGATTCAATTATCAGAATTCTATCCTTTTTTTTCTTATTTCTCTCACTTTTCACCCCAATCTCATCACATTGTCCATCATCAATACACAACTCACTAGGCACACTCAATTATAACTTTTTTCATAAACATCAGAGAATCCTGACATGGCACTCTGAATTCAGGAAATTGACAGAATATAACATGATCATGTTGATAATCCTTTGTCTCTATATCCATGTTACCTTAAATCCTTCAGATTGTCTGTCCTTTTTACCCTGTATCTTCCATTCTTATACTCTGGGGCAAGAACATCTAAAAATGACTCTCATTTCACCAAATCTTAATAATTTTGAAAAAAAGCTTGAATTGAATAAAGATAAGTAGATTAAGCCCTTAATCAAATGTTGAATTACCTCTACGCTACACTAACTCTCATTTTAATCCTAATCTTTACTCTCTTGTGGAATTGGTTTTCTTAAATTATTATTTTATCCTTATTAAATATTCTGATAAGATCCATTATATTTTCAAACTTTTAAAATTCATGCTATAGGACAGAACATAGTACAACTTGTATAAGAGAACAATTTTGCCTGTGCTTGTTAAAACTGACTCAAAGTGGTCCCATGTTATGCAATAGGTACAAATCTTGTCTAGTTGACAGTGTCTACAAATCCCTCTCTTTTCCTCTCAGTTTAACAACTTTAAGTTAAACTACCCTATAATTACTGTCTTTTAAGAATTTACATGAATTGTCTTGGCTTAATGGGAAATACATGACTTTTTTTTCCTTTCCTCTAAAATTCTTAAATAGGTATCCTCCTTTAAAAATATTACTGAAAACTAGCAATGGCACCCCACTCCAGTGCTCTTGCCTTGAAAATCCCATGGATGGAGGAGCCTGGTGGGCTGCAGTCCATGGGGTCGCTAAGTCGGACGTGACTGAGCGACTTCACTTTCATCTTTCACTTTCATGCACTGGAGAAGGAAATGGCAAACCACGCCAGTGTTCTTGCCTGGAGAATCCCAGGACAGGGGAGCCTGGTGGGCTGCCGTCTATGGGGTAGCATGGAATCTGACATGACTGAAGTGACTTCGCAATGCTTCACCAACATAAAATACATACAAATCACCTGGAGAATATTAGTAAAATATAGATTTTGATTCAGGAGGTGGGGCCTGGGATTCTGCATTCTTCATAGAATCACAGGTAATGCTGACGCTGCTGGTTCCAGAGCCATATTCTGAGAAACCAGGACCTAACCTACACTATGGCATGTATAATTTTATAATAAAATTTTATAATAAAATCAAGATCGTTATTATATCATCAAGAAAAAGCTACATGTAACACAGTTGATACTTTTTTGTAAAACTTCATTAATAAAAATATCTAAAGCATGTGTTTGCTTAGTCACTCAGTTGTGTCCGATTCTTTGTGACCACATGGACTATAGCCCACCAGGCTCCTCTGTCCATGGGCATGCTCCAGGCAAGAATACTGGAAGGGTTGCCAGGCTCCCCTCCAGGGGATCTTTCCAAGCAAGGGATCAAACTCAGGTCTCCCACATTGCAGACGGATTCTTACTGTCTGAGCCACCAGGGAAGCCCTAATCTAAAGTATAGATGGTTTAATACTTATGATATATATTAATAAACTATCTAAAATATGATTTTACATAAAAGTGCTGCTACTGCTACTGATAATAATATTGATAATTAACTGCCTGCAATGTGACTTAATTATTAACTTGTTTTATCCGCAGTCAATCAGTTCAGTCAGTTCAGTCACTCAGTCGAGTCCGACTCTTAGCGACCCCATGAATTGCAGCATGCCAGGCCTCCCTGTCCACCACCATCTCCCAGAGTTCGCTCAGACTCATGTCCATCGAGTCGGTGATGCCATCCAGCCATCTCAGCCTCTGTCGACCCCTCCTTCTCCTGCCTCCAATCCCTCCCAGCATCAGAATCTTTTCCAATGAGTCAACTCTTCCCATCAGGTGGCCAAAGTACTGGAGTTTCAGCTTTAGCATCATAACTTCCAAAGAACACCCAGGGCTGACCTCCTTTAGAATGGACTGGTTGGATCTCCTTGCAGTCCGAGGGACTCAACAGTCTTTTCCAACACCACAGTTCAAAAGCGTCAATTCTTCAGCGCTCAGCTTTCTTCACAGTCCAACTCTCACATCCACTGGCCTCACTGGAACCTTAAAGATCATTATTACAATGTTCAGTTCAGATCAGTCGCTCAGTCGTGTCCGACTCTTTGCGACCCCATGAACCACATCATGCCAGGCCTCCCTGTCCATCGCCAACTCCCGGAGTTTACTCAAACTCATGTCCATTGAGTTGGTGATGGTATCTAACCATCTCATCCTCTGTTGTTCCCTTCTCCTCTTGCCTTCAATCTTTACCAATATCAGGGTCTTTTCAAATGAATCAGCTCTTTGCATCAGGTGGCCAAAATATTGGAGTCTCAGCTTCAACATCAGTCCTTCCAATGAACACCCAGGACTGATCTCCTTTAGGATGGACTGGTTGGATCTCCTTGCAGTCCAAGGGACTCTCAAGAATCTTCTCCAACACCACAGTTCAAAAGCATCAGTTCTTCAGTGCTCAGCTTTCTTTACAGTCCAAATCTCACATCCATGCATGACTACTGGAAAAACCATAGCCTTGACTAGATAGACCTCTGTTGACAAAGTAATGTCTCTGCTTTTTAATATGCTGTCTAGGTTGGACATAACTCTCCTTCCAAGGAGTAAGCGTCTTTTAATTTCATGGCTGCAATCACCATCTGCAGTGATTTTGGAGCCCAAAAAACAAATCCAGCCACTGTTTCCCCATCTATTTCCCATGAAGTGATTGGACTGGATGCCATGATCTTCGTTTTCTGAATGTTGAGCTTTAAGCCAACATTTTCACTCCTCTTTCATCTTCATCAAGAGGCTCTTTAGTTCTTCTTCACTTTTTGCCATAAGGGTGGTCTCATAGGCATATCTGAGATTACTGATATTTCTCCTGGAAATCTTGATTCCAGCTTGTGCTTCCTCCAGACCAGTGTTTCTCATGATGTACTCTGCATATAAGTTAAATAAGCAGGGTGACAATATACATCATTGATGTAGTTCTTTCCCTATTTGGAACCAGTCTGTTGTTCTATGTCCAGTTATCACTGTTACTTCCTGACCTGCATACAGGTTTCTCAAGAGCCTTATCAGGTGGTCTGGTATTCCCATCTCTTTCAGAATTTTTCACAGTTTGTGGTGATCCACACAGTCAAAGGCTTTGGTATAGACAACAAGGCACAAGTGGATCTTTTTCTGGAGCCCTCTTGCTTTTTTGATGATCCAGTGGATGTTGGCAATTTGATCTCTGGTTCCTCTGCCTTTTCTAAATCCAGCTTGAACATCTGGAAGTTCATGGTTCACGTATTGCTGAAGCCTGGCTTGGAGAATTTTGAGCATTACTTTACCAGAGTGTGAAATGAGTGCAATTGTGCAGTAGTTTGAGCATTCTTTGGTATTTCCTTTCTTTGGGATTGGAATGAAAACTGACCTTTTCCAGTTCTGTGGCCACTGCTAAATTTTCCAAATTTACTGACATATTGAGTGCAGCACTTTCACAGCATAATCTTTCAGGATTTAAAATAGCTCAACTGGAATTCCATCACCTCCACAGTGATGCTTCGTAAGGCCCACTTGATTTCACATTCCAGGATGTCTGGCTCTAGGTGAGTAATCACACCGTCATGACTACAATGTTAGCTAATATTAACTATACAAACCAGAAAACTGAGACTCAGTAAAGTATAATAACTGGTACAAGGGAGGGCCTGGCACTTTAATCACATATTATCTACAAATGCACTGTCAGTTCAGTACAGATCAAATCAAGTTTGATCTGTCATTATATTAGTTTATAGCAACACTTTCATTCACCCAACACATTTTATTGAGGGCCTACTATATTCTAGGCACTTTTCTGTGCCCTCTGTGTCCACGTGTAAAAAGACAAAGTTTCTGTCTTCCCAGATTTACACTAGAGCTGAACAATGAAAAAAAGCAAGTGAGCAAGGAAGCATGAGATATGGATGAGTGCTATGCAGTGATTGAAATGAAGTGACAGAAATGATGTGACTGCTACACACTAGACACAAAAATTCATTCCAAATGTATTAGAGTTGAATGGAAGGCCCCAAATCATAGAATTCCTAGAAGAAAACAGAAGCCTTAACTTTACTGATACTGGCCTCTGCACTGTTTTTGTGGATTTGACTCTGAAGGCAAGGGAAATAAAGGCAAAAATAAACTAATGGGACTACATCAAATTAAAAAACTTCTCCACAAGGAAGGAAACCACTGTCAAAACAAAAAGGCAATCTACTGAAAGGGAGAAGATATTTGCAAATTATATATGTGATACAGGGTTACAATTCAAAATATGACAAGAATTCGTGCAACTCAACAACAAAACCAATTAAAAATGTGCAGATCTGTACAGATATTTTCCCAAAGAAAACATATAGATGTCTAACAGACACATGAAAGTTGCTCTATTCAGCTCAATTCAGTCGCTCAGCTGTGTTTGACTCTTTGTCATCCCACGGACAGCAGCATGCCGGGCTTCCCTGTCCATTACCAACTCCCAGAGCTTACTCAAACTCACGTCCATTGAGTCAGTGATGCCATCTAACCATCTCATCCTCTATCGTTCCCTTCTCCTCCCTCCTTCAATCTTTCCCAGCACTAGGGTCTTTTCAAATGAGTCAGTTCTTCACATTAGGTGGCCAAAGTATTGGAGCTTCAGCTTCAGCATCAGTCCTTCCAAGGAATATTCAGAACTGATTTCCTTTAGGAAGGACTGGTTGGATCTCCTTGCAGTCCAAGGGACTCTCAAGAGTCTTCTCCAACACCACAGTTCAAAAGCATCAATTCTTCAGTGCTCAGCTTTCTTTACAGTCCAACTCTCACATCCATACATGACTATTGGAAAAACCAAAGCTTTGACTAGATGGACCATTATTGGCAAAGCAATGTCTCTGCTTTCTAGCTTGGCTAGAAAATATGCTGTCTAGCTTGGCCATAACGTTCCTTCTGAGGAGCAAGTGTCTTTTCATTTCACGCCTGCAGTCACCATCTGCAGTGATTTTGGAGCCCAAAAAAATAGTTTCTCACTGTTTCCACTGTTTTCCCATCTATTTCCCATGAAGTGATGGGACCGGATGCCATGATCTCAATTTTCTGAATGTTGAGTTTTAAGCCAACTTTTTACCTCTCCTCTTTCACTTTCATCAAGAGGCTCTTCAGTTCTTCTTCACTTTCTGCCATAAGGGTGATGTCATCTGCATGTCTGAGGTTATTGATATTTCTCCCAGCAATCTTGATTCCAGCTTGTGCTTCATCCAGCCTGGTGTTTCTCATGATGTACTCTGTATATAAGTTAAATAAGCAGGCTGACAATATACAGCCTTGATGTACTCCTCTCCCTATATGGAACCAATCTGTTGTTCCATGTCCAGTTCTAACTGTTGCTTCTTGACCTGCATACAGATATCTCAGCAGGCAGGTCAGGTGGTCTGGTATTCCCATCTCTTGAAGAATTTTCCAGAGTTTGTTGTGATCCACACAATCAAAGTCTTTGACATAATCAATAAAGCAGAAGTTAATATTTTTCTGTAGCTTTCTCGCTTTTCTGATGATCAAATGGAAGTTGGCAATTTGATCTCTAGTTACTCTGCCTTTTCTAAATCCAGCTTGAACACCTGGAAGATGCTCAGCATCACCAATTATCAGGGAAATACAAATCAAAAGCACAATGAGACATCACCTCACACCCCTCAGAATGACTATTATTGAAAAGTCAAGAAATAACAAATATTGAAGAAGACATGGAGAAAAGAGAAACTCTGTGCATACTGTTAGGAATGTCAATTGGTACAGCCACTATAGAAAACAGCATGGAGATTCCTTGAAAAAATAAGGATAAAATACCATTTGACCCACTTCCATTTTTGAGTGTTTATGTGAAGAACATGAAAACACTAATTTGAAAAAGATTTATGTCCCAAAACATAAAAGTTTTACTGAACATAGAAGTTCAATAGAGCATTATTTAAAATAGCCAAGATATGGAAACAATCTAAGTGCCCATCAACAGAAGAATGGATAAAATAGATGTCACATATACTTACAATGGAATACTACTCAGCCATAAAGAAGAATAAAATCTTGCCACTTACAACAACATGGATGGACCCTGAGGACACTACACCATGCAAAATAAGTCAAACAGAGAAAGACAAACACCACACAATTTCTCTCATATTTGCAACTGAAAATAAACAGAAACAAATTTCAAGATAAATAAACTCATACGTACATAGAACTGATTAGAGGTTACCAGTAGGTGAATCAGGTGAAGGGCTCAGCTGTGTGGTGATGGATGGTAACTAGGCTTATGGTGGTAACCACTCTGCAATACATATATGTCATGAACTATAATGTTGCACACATTAATAAATGTATAATATTTGTGTAATGTATAATACACATTATATTATAAATTATTTATATAATATTATAAATGTATAACAAATGTATAATTTAAAAATGATGTGCTAGAATATGATTCAGGAATGTGCATCTTAGGAAGAGGTATAATTTCAAAATTAACATTTAAAATTTGTCATTATTGGGCCACATCAAAAATATAATTTTTCTTAATCATTGCAATTTGTATAAAACTGCAAATAAGCACAGATGGCTTATCTCGGGTATATAAAACTATTCACAGCACAGCTAAGGAAAGACACATTTAAAGACTGCCTACTTTTGTAATCATCTCCCACATATGTTGCTTTGATTTAACCCTCTCTGAGCCTACTGTTAAAATCATCATCATAAACATTAAGCCTTATATAGCACCTTATTTAATTGATTTTTGTTTGATACATATACTAACTCATTTAATCATCAGGACTGCTTTATTAAATATGTTAGTGTGTATATTTTCCAAATTATAAAATGAGGCACAGAACATTTAACTAATAAATCAGGACTTAAATGGTTGGTAAATGTCAAAGTTTAGTTTGTAATGCAAGCAGTTGGGCTTCCAGAGTCTGTTCTCTCGACAGTTGGCCCTGCAGCCTGTCATTCTGGTTTATAAAATACGACAGTTATAGGCTATTTCCAAGATCTGTTTTTGTTCATAAATGCTAAAACCTTATGATACTGGTTTAAAATATAAAATCTGAGAGCTCAAGCTTTGTTTCAGCCTGTTTTTGTTTGATTGGTTGTAATATTTAAAAGCTTAATATTATGCTGACCTCTAATCAAAGTTGTTGTTGTTGTTTAGTTGCTAAGTCATGTCAGACTCTTGCAACCCCATGGACTGTAGCCTGCCAGGCTCCTCTGTGCATGGGATTTCCCAGGTTAGAATACTGGAGTGGGTTGCCATTTCCTTCTCCAGGTGATCTTCCTACCCAGGGATCAAACCCTATGTCTCCTGAATTCACAGGCAGACTCTACCAATGAGCCATCAAAGAAGCCCCTAATCAAAGCTATCCCAGTCTTAATCAGAGATTCTACTTCCTCTATGTGTCTTTTGCATTGAAGATTACATTTAAAAATAATAAATGGTGTAACTGACCAGCAAAATAAAAGTGACTGGAATATCATTTATCAAGGCTCATGCTCAACAAAAAATGCTAGTCAAAAAGTTACTTTTTAATTTAATGCAATTGTTGAATGTGAAATACAAAGTAACCTTTTTATAACATTCAGGAGCAAAAATGTCCTTCTTGGCCTTATTACAATGTTTTTTTATTCACGTATCCATTCATTTAGTAAAATTTAAGCACCCAGGTATGAAGATGAATAGCTGTAGAGCAAACAGAGTTGCTCCTTGGTTTCTGCTGGGGATTTGTTTCAAGACCCTGTAATTACCAAAATCCACAAATGCTCAGTCCCTTATATAAAATGGATTCATGCAGTTGATTCTCCTATTGCACTGGTTCCATGTCCATGGGTTCTACCTCCAGATGTGGAGGGTGGACTGTACCAACATTCAGGACTTTAAAACAATGCAGGATTGAAGTAAAAATATCATTATCACTATAAATAATAATATCAATAATTAGCTGCCTTGATGTGTATTTAATTTTTAACTAATCTTATCTCACCATATAGTCATATAGTTTTTATCATGCTATATTAATTGTAAAGACCAAAAACTATCACATGCTCATTCATCCTACTCATTTAATCATAATACACTTAATGGTATAAAACTGTAAACATACCTTTAAAGAAAAGTAAACTATTAACAAGCCCACAGAATTTTTAAACTATAAATAAAGTGAAGACAGTGATGAAATCTGAAAATGTTGTTTTCTTTAGGATGTAGTTCACCAGGTTATCATTTTTACCCATTTCATTTCATGTATCTAATAATCACCTGATCTAGTGCTGTGCATGAGGTAGGTGCTCAATAAATAGATGCTTAATACATGAAAGCTCTCTTCATTTTAGGATTTGAAAATATGTCAGTGAAGTAAATAACTATTCTGTCTCTGCTAGGAGAATTCTCAATAGGCTAATTTCTTAGGCATCTTGACAAGCATTTACATCATTAAATATATTAGGTTTTTTTAAACTACTTTTGTGAAAACACTATAATTGATTGGCTTTCTCCATCTTTGGGGCTTCCCAGATGGCACTGCTGCTGCTGCTGCTGCTAAGTCGCTTCAGTCGTAACCCCATAGACGGCAGCCCACCAGGCTCCTCTGTCCCTGGGATTCTCCAGGCAAGAATACTGGAGCTGGGTGCCATTTCCTTCTCCAATGCACACATGCATGCTAAGTCACTTCAGCTGTGTCCGACTCTTGTGAGCCCATGGACAGCAGCCCACCAGGCTCCTCTGTTCACGGGATACTCCAAGCAAGAATACTAGAGAGGGTTGCCATTTCCTTCTCCAACAGGTGGCACTAGTGGTGAAAAAAATCTGCCTACCAATGAAGTAGACATAAGAGATGTTTGATCCCTGGGTCAGGAAGACCCTCTGGAGTCAGAAATGGCACCCCACTCTCGTAATCTTACCTGAAAAATTCCATAGGCAGAAGAGCCTGGTAGGCTACCCTCCATGGGATCTTAGAGGGTCAGATAGGACTGAGTGACTGAGCACTGTATCTTTTAACACGTGTCCTTTTTTCATTGAATTTTGTCCTCTTTTTCCTTAAAAATAAATATTACTCAGTTTCATTCTCAAGTCTTCCTCTCTCTTTAAAGCATACCTAAGAGTTTCCATTCATTACAGATTTCAATTTCCAAGTGAGGTAATCAGTGGTTCCCATTGATACCAACACATTCAACTAACTCTAGATGTCACCACTCTTCCGTAGTCATCACAAATATAACATCTCCATAAATTCATCATCTTTTCCCAATTCTATTCCTCATTTTGTAGTCTCTTCTTGTTAAACCATCCATCAAATCATACAAACAAGTCATGTATAAGATATTAACTTTTGATTTCACTTGCTCCTTCCATCCTCCCCTACCAACAAGCATCTATCTGTGATCAAATTCCATTAGTGCTGCCCTTTAAGGGAGTCTCATCCACTTTCATCCCTGTGGTCACTGCCTCAGTAAAGACTGTGTTTATTTTCTATCAATACATGTGTGCTGTGCTAAGTAGCTTCAGTCATGACTGACTCTGTGACCCCATGGACTGTAGCCCACCAGGCTCCTCTGTCCTTGTGATCCTCCAGGTAAGAATACTGGAGTGGGTTGCCATTTCCTTCTTTAGGCAATCTTCCTGAAACAGTTTGCTAAAAAAGCTCCTAACTACCCTTCTTTCCTTCATTTTTACTATATTTTTCAATGTGCCCCTAATTGGTTGCTAGGGTTTTACATATACATGCAAATTTGATTGTGTAATGTACTGTCTTAGAAATCTTCCTCATAAGTAATATTTCTTCATATTTTGAAGATACAGTCCAAATGCAGTAGAGTAAATGAGAGGTTTTATTATTTGTCCTCTATCACTCCAGCCCATCTTTAAATAGTAATAATCATCATCACCATTTTACATGCCTGGCACTGTTGAAATGCTTTCATATGCTCTCTTATTTACTCTTCCTATTATCCTTAGGAAGTGGGTTTTAAGCCCCCCTGCTTTGGGCTTCCCTAGTTGCTCAAGTAAAAAAAAAAAAAATCCACCGGCCAATGCAGGAGACGTGGGTTCGATTCCTGATTCGGGAAGATTCCACGTGCCACGGAGCAACTAAGCTTATGAGCCACAACTACTGAGCCTGTGCTCTAGAGCCCAGGAGCCACAACTACTGAGCCCACGTGCCTCAACCACTTCAGTCCCTGCAGCCTAGAGCTCATGCTCCACAATAGGAGAAGCCAGCACAAGGAGAAGCTCATGTACCTACAAAGAAGAGTAGCAGCCCTAGCTGGCTACAACTAGAGAAAAGTCCATGCAGCCAAAAATTTTTTAAAAAATGACTAGACAGTGACAGAGCCAGGACCTAAAACAGGATCTCACTAACTCTCAAGTCCATGCTTCCATGCTCATAACCACTATTCTACTCTTTCCCCCAAATTCCCTTCCTACCTGTCCCCACCCTCTCACTTCTCTACCCTTTACGTTTCTTCTCTCAACTCTAGTCTAGCAAACCTAGAAGCACACTAAGAGCTGCAATCACCTGTGAAGGTTTTAGAAACTCCAATGTCCTGGCTTCACTAACCCCCTGAGATTCCTACTCAGTTGGTGTGAGGTGGGGTCTAGGACACCATATTTTTAAAAGTAGCCTAGGATTTTCTAAGGTGCAGCCAGGTTTGAGACCTACCACCTAGCAAAACTAAACTATATATAGTTGTGCCAAACATTATGTAACCTCTATTATCCCTGATCCCAGTGATTGTAATTTTTTTTCTCCCTGTGTAACTGCATATACTGGATGCTGAACTTCCTACAGGTAGAAGTCATGAACCACCTAAATTTATGACTGACATGTGATTGGCAGGCAGTAAGCCCTCTACAATAACTTGTAAAATAAAAACATAAGACTTGTTAATTGTTCTTACAAATACTTGGTAGGAATTATTCATATAAGCACTGAAAAGCAATATTTTGAAGTTCCTTAAATTTCTCAGAACATAGAAAAGAGAAAAAACTCTGAAAAGAACAATTTCAACACATGAAATTATTTATATATGAAAAGTCTCAGTTTCCTCCTGAGAAAAGAAAACTCTCACTTCTATAAGGACCAGAAAGTTTATTTTCAAAATTTTGTAGTGAACAGCATAAGTTATTGATAGAGTAAGATAATAAAAGTCAGCAGATAAATCTTATTTTCTAGGTAAGATCCTCCCTTCAGATAAAGTAGACCTTAAACATTGCACCTTTATACCATTTTCCCCTAGTGACACTACACTTTCCTAATGATTAATTATTTAATCATCACAAAATTAAAATATAATACTCCTTGGAAATTAGAATATCATACTGTTCATCACTGTTTATCAGTAAACCAGCAGAGTATTCTTATTGATACAATCATCTAAGTGTCTACTATTGTTTAAATTATTCATATAATTTAGAAAAAAGGAGTTTTAGAGGCTTCTTTCAATAAAGTTTTATAAAAACTTGTGTAAGAATCTAAAATTTCTGTGTCTTTGCTATGAAAAGACAAATCTAAGTTACAGTATTTCAAGGAGTGATTCTGTGGGGGGATAAAATACATAAGAATATAAAGAGAATCTGAATGTCCACATAATAAAAATTAATCATGGTGAATTGCTTTGGGGAGAATCATACACTTGACCCACATTGAAGACTGAAATATTAATCCATTTCTATGACAGAGATCAAGCTTCATAGTCACTTTTTATCCTCCTCATAATAGAAGCAACAGTTGTAAACCATAATGTTATAGTTCAAACAATGCCCCCCAAGACTCAAATTTATTATAGCATTCATCTCCAAGACAAAAGACCTGGTGTAGGAGAAAAAGCTCTTTTTAACAAAAAGCATGGCTGTTATTTATGGCTCAGATGCAAAGAATGAGTTTGGGGAATTTATCAGAGATGAAGGTATGAAATGTTTTAGCTTGTTCTTCTCTCTCTAATCCATAAACCATTTTCTCAGCCACCCAAGTGAATTCTAATGGAACAGGAATGATGAAATAATATTTTCCTAGCCCTTTAACACTTTTTAGTCTGTGTTAGTTTCATTGCGATGAGAAGAATGTGATTTCTTAAAATTAAAGATCTTTTAAGCAGCAAATAAGCAATATTCCCAGTAACGTATAATTTAGTCTCCTAAACAAAATTTAGCCTTTTATTTTCTGTGTGTTTAAGTCTTGAAATCTCTATTATTACTATTAGTGTTACTATGGACTATCATATAATTAGAATTTCAGAAGTATATTTTCATTAAAATTGTTTCAATAATATAACCTCAGGATTCCCTCCTAATGACTCTAATGGGTCAGTAATGATACTATATTTTTTATTTTAATGTTCTTAATTATTAGCTATATACTCAGCATAGCTCTCCTTGAAATAAAAAATACCATAATCAAAACAAAGATGACTTATAGATCACCTATTGTCCATCTTTCTTTGGAATGAGCATAAGGCCACAAAAGGGATGGCATTTCACTAATGACCAGGCCAGGGAGAAGCTCCATGCAGGTAGGAAGGAGTGGAATATGCCAAGATGGAATGAAAATTCATTCTTCATACTTGCATATTTCTTTTCTTAAGATGAAAACACATTTAATAAGGGTGAATGGAAAAAAAACAGAAAATATATAGGACTTGCATTCAAGAAAGTAAAACGTTTACTGTTTTATATAGTTTATATAACTTTGAAAGTCCTGGAAAGAACAGTTTCATGACTCTGAGCACAATGAGTGAGATACACAGATGTCATTTTTCTTTCCTAATTCAAAAAAAGACAAGTAATTTTAGAACAAAATAAAGCAGCTGGAATAAAATATGGAATAATCTTTAAGCTGAAAACCTTTCCTGGCATTGTTTGATAGATGTTACACTACTTCTATTGTTTGCCAAATTCCATTTAAATTGTTGAAACAGCTCAAGGAAAATGTGGACTCTCTCTGGACAGTTTTCTAACATCATAATTAGTGGAATTAAGAACAAGCCACCACTGAGCTATCTGTCACCACGTATTTAGATTGCATACTTGCTGACTGTTGGTATTTTTTTTCTTAGTTTTGATACTATGATTCTTTTGCCACAATTTTCATCTGTATAAACTACTTTAGCTTGACACAGAAATAAAAGTTAATTAGTTTCTATGGTGACCTGTGCATTAAACATCACTGTTCTTTCGGATTTGTAAATACATTCCAACTTAGTATTCAGAATGCAATGTGTATAAGCATTCAGTACAAATAGTGGGCATTTGTTTGCAGTTAAGATGGAATCAGGGCTTGAGCCAGATGATATAATTCACTGGAGCATACAGTGTCAGTGGAAGATGCCCTAAATTTGACATCTCTGTGCTATATACTCATCACATTTAAAGCTACACGTCTTTTAAATTTTTCTTTGCTTTAAGATTTGATACAGCCAGCTACAGTCAATTTGATCACAAAGGAGTTGGACACAACTTAGCGTCTAAACAACTACTACTCTACACAAACTATTTTAACCTTCTAGGCTTATTTTAGGCGCAAAATGCTAAAAACAAACCCTTCTTGTTTTGCCTATAGTTGGTACTTTTTCTAAGATAGTAATTCTCACACTTGTGTGTGCAGCAGGAACACCTGTGTGACCTCTTTAAAACATGAATTTTTCAATTCCACCTGCAGAGTGTGAAATTCAGTATATCTAGGATGGAACCAATGAACCTATACTGTCATCAACCACCCTTTTTGATTATGATGTTTACTTTGTTAGGGTCATTTTTCTGAAAAACAGAGTGTAACCTGAAATCTCTTTTATCATATAGAATCAAAGAGATTTAAATGATCAGTTTATCAGCATAGCATGATTTTAATATTCTTGTGAAAATTATTCTTTATATCAAAATTATAAAAATCACATTTCTCACAGTATTACTTTAAAGTTAACTTCTTTGGAGCAATAGATGATAATCTTCAGAAAGAAATCTTACAGAAAGACCAAATATATCAGTTATTTATTGAAATTAATAACAGGTTATATGATCCTCTGAATAAAGCCCTTTCACAAAAAACCAATGATTTACATGAAAAAAAGAGGCTAAATTTTACTATCCACTATTTTCTACAGACAATATTCTTTCTGTCTCATGGGAAAGGCAAGCTGTAATACATTATGCTTTGGGATTCTAATCAGAAACCTATAAACAATGTATAACTTACAAATGCCCTTCAGTGCATTAGAATACTTTTAGTACAGCTTTAAATTTTTAAATCAATTCTGCCATTCACACCATATTATTTATCTTCAATTTCTCCATATTTTAAATGTCACTGTGTCATATTAAGTAATAAAAAGTTTAAAAGATTATAACCTGAACTTGCCAGATATTCACTTCATTACCAGGCCTGAAATCTTTGCCTTTTTCTATTTTTGCTGTCAAAGAGAGTCTTCCTTCTGGCTTTTGTTATTTCACTCTTGAATGTAATGAAATCTTCACATTCAGTGAACAACCTAAAGTATCATAATGTTGTTTTAAGCCAATTCTAAAAGCAAGTTAATGGCATTTAATGCATTTGGTTCTTAACCAGACTTTTTGTCACCTATTTGAAAAGCAATTTTCTGCTAGTCTAAACTGTCCTTTAATTCCATCAGTTATAAAATATATAAGTTCTATAATCCAGCAACATTTGATTTTCTCCAACCTGAAGCTCAAGAAGGAAAAGAGAAAAGTACTCAAAGATTGAGTTTTATATGTGTTCTAGATGCAAAGTATAACTAAGGTATATAACAAGTTTTTTATTATAAGAAAATAAGCCATACCAAAACATGCTTGGGTGGCAAATATAATGTCTTTTCTCAAATGCCCCCTCAAAGTTAAATGTTGTTTACGTTAACTTTTCCCCCTTATAGTGGAAATATGAATCTTTGTTAACGAAAGCTAGTAAAATCCACTAATTATTACTAATTCAGGACTGAGAATTTTATGGAAATAAAACTATGGACAGAATAGCCAGGTGCCTCTGTCCAATATAATACAGATCTTTCCTTGACTACATGGTTTTTGCTGTAACACTACTCTCATTAGATTGGAATTTGTGTTAACTTCCCTGTACCAGGACTTACTAATAGGATTGCTAGCAATTATTATACTGAAATGAAATCAGCACAAACTATTAGATCTGTTTAAACAAGTTAAAAATAAACCTTGATTAAATGTTCTTTTATAAGAAGCTGCTCATTAGGGTTACATGGCCTTCAGAAAAATTGGTGTTTCATTAACATCAAAGAATGTATTGCGTTTAAACTGCCTAGCCTAAAAAGTTATGTACAAGATGAAGTTTTAAAAATATTTTAGATAATGAAATTTTAGAAGAGATCTTATTTATAGTTCTCTGTTTAGTCAGTTGAAAGAAATATATTTGAACAGTATTAGTAAAGAAATTACAGAGAATATCATCATTGAGATACAAACTACTATATACAAAATATATAAGCAACAAAGATCTATTGTATAGCACAGGGAATTACACCCAATATCTTCTAATAACCTATAATGGAATATAATCTGAAACAAACACTATGCTATACATCTGAAACTAGCACAATATTGTAAATCAACTATAATCCAAATAAAAAATAAATAATACCAACAAGTCTTACTATAAAAAAAAAGAATAGCAAAATACTTTTGAATAGTTACTTATACTATTTCTGAATGGTATATTTACTCTTTAATAGTTATATATAAATATTTAACTCATTGAAAGTTAATGTATTTCTTCATTATAGCATTTATAGCTCATTTATACATTTTTATAATAAATCAACTTTGTAATTTCTTAAAAAAATATCACCAAAATGAAAAATAAGAAAAAATTAAAAAATGTTGCCCGAATGATTGAATGATAAATTTCTTCTAAGTTTAGATACAATCCTGCCATGAAACAGTTTAATTAAAAGGCCATTTGAGTTTTCAAGTACAAACAAGAATCTACTACTGCAATTAATCAGTAACTTTTGAACTATGATAGTAGTTACTGAACTCTAGAAGTATACCATGTTAGACTCTCAAAGTAACTTTTTCCTCTTCTAACAATAAATCAGTGAACTATTACGATCTGATCTTGTGGAAATTATTCTGTTTATGATAGATAACCTAAAACAATTGCTACTTAGTGTTGGTAAATGATAAGCATATGGCCTGCAAACTCATAGAAAGGATTGGGTCAATTTTTTACAATTTTCCATCTTGCTATCTCCACACCATTTAGTGCATGGATGTGCACAAACACACTCATACACACAAGCTTTATCCCACTAGGATAAGGTAAGTATCACGTACAGAAAGATTAATGTCAGTTGAATAAAGGTAGATATCATGGCTGAGGATGAGTAAAAGAAGGAAAAAAAAAACCCTATGCCAGAGTTAGATGACCAATCAGATTATCAAACAAGCTAAAATTCACAAAATATGCTAACCAAAGTTATCAAAATGGATCCATCTAAAGATTATAATTTACTAGAGTCTTCAAAGGTTTTTTAGAAAAAGGACTTCATTTTTCTGAACAGTACACATATTATTCCAAACAAACAATGCCATAATTACTCCTGTAATTTAATCTCTTCATATAGACTGATATCCTCTACAATATACTTGCCCCTTGCCTACACAGTAATATGAATATGCTCTGGTTTTTTGAAGGGACAAATCTTCTACTTTGAGCAATTAATATTCTTTAATTAAACATACTAAGGCACAGACAATGAATTCTTTATAAATCTGTGAGCATGCCTAAAAGCAACAAAATCACACTTTTGTTAGAGCATTTGTGTGTATTTTGCACAATTTTTAAAAATTTAACCTCTGTAGATCAATGTGCTTCCTTAAAAGACTTTAATAAATTAAAGTGCAGAGAGCTTTTTTTCACCAGGCAGAAAAAGCTGATGAGACAGGTTTAGTTTAATCTCAGGCAATAGAAGTCATTAACCATTCTCTCAGGGATTAAAATATAGCTTGCCCTTTTCTTCTCTCACTTATCATTAGCATCACTTTAATCTCCTAGCGTTTCACACTGCTATTTTAATCATTACTTACTGCCTTTTGACAAGTGCAGAACATGCTTTTTCTCATTGAGGCAATATCCTGGTTTTAGCTGACAAATGTAGGACATAATGTAAAAATATCAAAGTGACATCTCTTAAACACACCTTCATCATAAAAATCTCTAAAGTTACAATATTCCTTTGTCTAGCATTCCAGGAAAATTATCATTTGAAAGCTTTATGCCTTAAACAAAGAGGAAAGTTTTTTCTAAATACAACAAAAACTAGTTTGGAAAAAATATTAAACTGAATTAGATCCTGAAATATATACATAAATGTTATCCTTTCACTCTAAAATAGTAAGAAAGTGTTAAGTATTTACAAAAACAGTCTTTTGTTTCAAAATAACTTTAATGATATAACGTATGACATTGAAATGGCTACTCTATTACCATTTGATGCTTTACAATCACATTATATAATACACAGATCCTGTGTATGCATGCTCAGTCACTCAGTTGTGTCCAACTGTTTGTGACCCGACGGCCTAGGTTGAATCAAAACAAAACACCACAATGATTATCTCTAATTCTACTATTTTATAATACCTAACACATGTCTGCTTATCCCCAAATACTAACAATTGTTAAGAGAAAATTTCAGTGGAAATAACAACAATTATAACTATGTTAATAAGCAACATTTGAAAATCTATTGAAAGTGGTAAAATTGAACTTTTTGTTGCATTTTATAAATTGCTATTTTAGATAAAAGAAAAAACACATTATATTTGCTAATGTTCTTTTATCTAATGACATTTAGCTTTATTTAACAGAATCACATTAATCTAACCTGCCTAAACTTAAAGTGGAAAAAGAAATTTGGAATAAGTCTCTTGGGATTCAGGAACTATAAGTTTATGTTATTTGTAGATAAAAGTATTATAAATATGAGAATATAATCTATTATCTTTATAAGATCCTATTTTAACTCAAATATAAACCAATGAAATATTTGGTAATTATAAAACACAACTTTTAAAACTAAAGCACCAATTTTTTGGTAAGGATCACTAACACTTGGCCCCAAGCCCTTTAATCTAGTCCATCTGTAATGATCTCATAGTACTTTCAACCATTATTTAACTGTTAGAAGAAAAAAATATGTCGCACTATATGTTTCGACAATAAAATCCCTTCTTAAGCTTCACAAAGCAGAACAATTCATTATTTGATCTCTTTCCAGGTTCAAAGTCTGTCTTATTACAGTACTTCAAAGAAATATGTAATCAAAGACAAACAGCTGTGAAAACAATCTTTTATTACTTTATTATCATTGAGAATATATCTTTGGAGTAAACCAATGGAAATGGCATACAAATAATCTCCATTAAGGTTGTTATTTTGCATTTGTTCACAAACTATGCACATTTGTCTTTAAGGCTTTAATTTTATTTCCTATAAATAGAGTAATGGTGCAGTCCAGTCCCTCTATTGTCAGTCCAAAAAAAGAGACCCAAAAAGAACCATGACAAAACACAACAGCAAAAAGTGAGCCGGTCTAACGTCAAACAAATGTTTGTAACAAACACATTTTCAAAATGATATTAGTGACTCTCTGCGTTAACAGTACCCTGAAGTAAAAATCATATTTTCTGATGTTCATGCTAATCAGTGAGAATTGCAGTATGGTTCGACTACAAATTGGTAGACATTACTAGAATTTATACCATAAATGTACCACTTGTACTTTACTCTGAACAAATGCAGAAGATCAAGAAGTTAGCTTCTAAGTCAGTAAAAATTAATTGCCAAAATTAATTCCATATTTAACATATTACACAATGAGCTGGTTCTGTCTCTACTTCATAGAATGGAGCATTTCTATCACCAATATGCAAATAGGCTTGAAAATAGAGCATACAGTTTTCTTTGGATGGAAATGGCTCCCTGCATTTGCAGGCTATAAGGAACTCTGCAGGTATCAGAGTGGAAGTGATGATGGTCTTCTTTTCCACTACAATAAAACAACATTTTTTATGTGGGAAGCAGAAGGAACAAACATCTCTTGACTGCATATTATACAATAAAAACCTTGTACATTATTCCAATTGGTTCTGACACCACATCTCTGAGGAAGTTACTGCTACCCACAGTTTACAGATGTAGAACATTAAGTTAAAAAGCTGAATAACTTTTGACTAGTTCCTGGGTTAACCTAATTCCAAGTCAATGTGCTCTTGCAGTAGACTTGGTGTTGTCTATTCTAGAACACACTTCCCAGATATATCTCCTTAAATACTCTAGAAAGGCTCTATACTCTAACAAATCCAACTTTTCTTCAGAAAACTGTAAGGCATGATAACATAGCTAGAGACAAAATGGGTCACTATAACTTTCAACAATACTAAACTGATGATGCATCAACATAGGCCACAATTAGGAGGACCACCATGTCTAAGTCTCTAAAACTAATATTGCCAGATCAGAAGCAATATGGAATCTGCACCATTATTCCCACCAGAAGATATGGCTGAAAGATGGTGTAAATGTGCTACCCACACACTGACAAACTACAGAACATGAACAGGTAACACAAATCATCATGGGATTATGTCCATACTATAGGAAAACCAAATAATTAAGCTTGTGACATGAATTTAGGAAAGAAAATGGTTTTTCCACTTTTTGCAGTCTCAGGATAATCACAAAAAGTCTTACAATATTTGTATTGATTCGAGAGTCTCAATAAATACAGATATGAACAGACACATACATACACATTCATACAAAGACATGTATTTTAGCAATGCTATAGAAAGCTGTTTTCTATTTATAAGTAACATGATCTTAGTTGTGAAATGTGAAGTCTAAACTGAACGTAGTTGTGGTAGACTTCCCTTTGTGTTATTAAGGCTATCTCAAGACCACTACAAAAGACAAGGAAAAAATGAAGCAACAATAGGAAGTATATAGAAAATATTTCATTATATTTTTTTCATTGCAGGTAAATGTAACTAAGAAGTCTAAAATCATATTAGCATAAGCACTGTATTCTCTATTTCAAATAACAATATGAAAATACAAAATTCCTAGAGACTTTTTGGCCAGCCAAGTATAGGGATAATGAAGGAAGCAGCATTGCTTATTTGAAGTACTGATCCTTCAACTCATGATACAACTCAGTTCAGTTTTACTGGTTACTAAATAAACAGTATCAGAATTGGAAATGCATTTAATGCATGACTCAATTTCCATAAAAGTTAATTTCCTGACTTTTCAGTTTGATTGCATCAGAAGTTATTCAGTAAAGGAAGGCAAAACAAAGCCAGTCACTCTAGCTTTGGAATAATTAAGCAGTAATTTGACCAAACATTTCCTTCCTTCCTGTGTATTTCTCAAAGTCACTATTACACTACAAATTTTAGCAGAAACATTTTTAATGGGCACAATCTATAAGGGAAATAGTCCACACTAAAATGTTTCACAATCAGGGTTGGCAGTAACACCATGAGACCACATTTTACTGCTATTTATAGGATGTATTCCAGATAAACTTTTGACTTTCAGGTTTTTGAATGGTCAGATTACAGGAGTGAGAGTTGACAGGACTAATTTTCACATACAAGCCCAATACATATTGTTCCTATATATTTTTAATTCTAACACTTAAGAAAAATTAAATAATGCTTCATTTTAACTTTAGATGTTATTTTAGTACAATATTTTATTAATTTGATTTCTAAAAATTTGATTGTGCAACATTATTCCATAGTATAATGTTATTCCATTGCTTCTAGATTGGATGATGCTATTATAAGCAATAAAGAAAGGAATTTCCATCTTTGATTTCCTGGAATCCTGGATCATTTGCCTTTGGTAAAAATGTACCATTCATAAAATTATGTGAAATGATTTATTTACTGCTGTCATCTAATCTGGGGGGGAGTACCTTCTTACATACCTTTCCATTTCATTACTGAACAAAAATAAAAAGTATGTTTGAGTCTTCCTTGTCCATTTTGGAAACTGGCATTCTACTCCCAAATAAACCCTACTTACTCCTGCTTTTACTTTGAAACTCATTGGTAATTACTGTTCAGTGTTTATCGTTCACCCCCACTAAATGACTTCTCATTTGACTTCATCTGTACAACCTGTTCTTCCTTCCTTATTTCCCACTCCCACCCCATCTCAGAAATTTCAGAAGCCTCTTGGCCTATGATGAAAACCTGATAAGCATCCTGAAAGCTCTCCAAGCCTATGCAGTCTTTATCTATCTTAATCATCCACTAAAATTTTACTCTTTATGCTCGCAGCATCCCATAATTCCTATTACCAAACGCATGTCACTTTCCTGTTCCCATATTTACAGCAACCACCCTCTGCTACTTTCAGGTGCATTTCGTCAAATGAAGTCACGAGGAGCTCAGAGGTCATCTCCATCTCCTTCTGGAAGACTTACAACTGCATCATAAAGAGAGCATAAACTTCCCATTCGGACATGCAAGACTCAAGGCCTGGTCTCCACCAGATTGTTCTGTAACTCACAGTGAGTCTCAGTTTCCTCATTACTGAAATGGGAATAACGATATCTACATCATAGGAAGATTAAATGGACAAAATTTTCAGATTTTTCATGTCTACGTTGTAGATGTTGATAGGACTTAGTATCACTGCCCAGTTCTAAGAAAACTCTGTGTGAATAAGAAAGGAAGTGTTCACAGTTATAATACCCTTGATTTTTAACAGATTGTATGAATCTATATATAATTATTATGAACCAACCCAGGTGGAGCAAGAGGTATAGAGCCTGCCCACCAATGCAGGAGACATAAGATTCTGGGTCCGGAAGACACCTGGAGGAGGGCACAGCAACCAACCCACTCCATTATTCTTGCCTGGAGAATCCCATGGACAGAAGAGCCTGGAGGGCCACAGGCCATGGGGTCGCAAAAAGTCAGACACGACTGACGTGACTTAGCAGCAGCAGCATTAATAATTATAGGACAGAATGACAACATCTATACTGTCCACATTGTAAAAATAAAAATTAATACAAACTTGTGGATTGGGGCTATATTTTCTCCGAAGTTCTTTCTCTTTCATTAGACAAACAGTAACAGACTTGCTGAACTCAGCCAGTCATTCAAAATTCTAAATGACTGTAAACAATATTGCCATTATTCTCAACATCGGTCTATAGAATATACTAATTATTGCTGTTGTTGTTTAGTTGCTAATTCATGTCCAACTCTTTTGTGGCCCCATGAACTGTAGCCCACCAGACTCTTTTTGTCCATGGGAATTTCCCAGGCCAGAATACTGGAGTGGGTTGCCATTTCCTTCTCCAGGGGATCTTCTTGATCCAGTGATTGAACCTGCATCTCTGCACTGCAGGTGGATTCTTTACCACTGAGCCACCTGGGAAGTCCATACAAATTATTAGTTAATATAAAAGAAAACATTTGGGAAATAGTTATAAAAGAAAGTGTATTTATCAAGTCTACTTAAAGAATGTTTCCAAAATCCACAACTTGGGAGAAGAGTAAATTTCATCCTTTATACTCCATAGGCTCATTATCCTAGGAGGAACAGTGATCTAACATGCCACTTATTCATCTACTATTACTAAAGGAAAGTCTATAGTAAAAAAAAAAAAGGGGGGGGGGAGTTTTATGGGGTATTTAACTTTAGCACTTCAAATCTTTCCAGATTTGGAAAAAGAAGTTGCTCCTATTTCTCAGCAAGCTGTTGATTCCATTTTACAAAATATAGCTCTGATGCCTTTTTCTGTCACATCTACCAAACTTCCTGAGAGTATGCTGCTGCTGCTGCTGCTGCTGCTAAGTCACTTCAGTCGTGTCTGACTCTGTGTGACCCCATAGATGGCAGGCCACCAGCAAGAAAATGTTTCGACTTCACCCATTCACAGATATTTGAAAAAGAACAGGTATATTTTAACAACTAATATTTTAACATCATGATTATATTTTAACAACTTATAATGTAATATCATAATTTAGAAAATAATATGCAGAAAATAACAAGGCATATTTTGATTAAGGCACTTACCTGCAATGAATTAATCCTTGCAGAGTACCGTGCAAACATCTAGGACCATATTACTAATAGAAGTTCAATTGATGAAAATAACAAAACAAGCTAAAATATGTTCTATTTCATGAGCCACAGAGTTACTTGTTTCCCCCCTACTCTTCCTCCTTCCCTCTCTTCTCCCAGAATACTCTCCTGAAGTCTTCAAGTGACATCTTTTCCTTGTCTCCCTCCTTGCCCACTCTGGTCACCTCTTCTCAATTGCAACCACCTATTTTTGTGTTTCCTCTTATGCAATCTTATACCGCTGGTAAAATCTGTATCAAAAACTGCCTTGTATTAAAGTTCTTAGTATACTTAGGAATCTTCCATAAAAATCGCCAAGTCAAAAACTGTCTTCGACATATATGTACATCCCTTTTCTCCTTAGTTCATAATGTGGTAGGCACTAAACTCATGTGTGTTATTGAACTGACTTTCTTACTTTCCCTCTCATATCTAACAATCTTAGAAAATCAAAAAGTGAGATATTTATTTATGATAGTTATTAGCGCATCTTTGAAAGTTAGTGTTAAAAAGATGTATAATCAGCT
This sequence comes from Ovis canadensis, assembly GCF_042477335.2. Taxonomy (NCBI): domain Eukaryota; kingdom Metazoa; phylum Chordata; class Mammalia; order Artiodactyla; family Bovidae; genus Ovis; species Ovis canadensis. Next base: position 61,030,079 of record NC_091254.1, read on the forward strand.
TGTGCTATTTCAGGGGGCCAGATTGAATTTTTTAACTGAAATCAAAATTATTTTATCTAAGTCCTTCCAAGTAAGAGAACCGCTTTTAACAACATTAAAAAAATAAAACAGAACTTCTTCAAATTCCTTTAAGTCTTATTACAGGAAGAATCAATAATGAGAGACTAGTTGACAAGTAAAGGACAGGATCAAAGATAACAAAAGTGCTACTTTAAAACTGGTCAGTCAGTGGCCTACGCACACACACATACTCACACATATTCACATGCACTAGCACACAGAAAAAGGAGCAAGGATATTATCACCATAAATATTAGGGCATGTAAGAGATTCTTGGATCTAACACTCAAAGTTAAAGATATCTAAATTTGATTCTTCATGACACCTTTTATGAAAAAAATAAAAGGCAACACACACCAACAAAAATGAACGCAAGCTAGCTAAACACTATCGATTTGCATTCTCATTCTTAGCTTAAACTTTCAAATTTTTTTAGCAACGGGATTTTAAATTTTCTTACAGACAAGAAATAGCTGAAGCTTAGTTGGTACTATATAAAAACAAGGGCAAGAACTCTGCTTAATTTTTTCTATCAAAGCATAGACAGAGGTCCCAATATGTAAGATTAAAAATATTTAGTCATTAGGAGGATTGAATTAATTTAATATCTACTGAACTCAGATATTGTTCCAGATAACCAGTACACAGAGATGACAATAGATAGTACCTGCCCTCCAGGTCCACAATCTTTAACAGAAAGGGCGTACATGCGTGCTAAGTCACTTCAGTCATGCCCAACTCTTTGCAACTCTATGGACTGTAGCCCACCAGGCTCCTCGGTATATGGGATTCTCCAGGAAAGAATACTGGCATGGGTTGCCATTCCCTTCACCAGAGGACCTTCCCAACCCAAGGATCAAACCCATGTCTCTTAGGTCTCCTGCATTGGCAGGGAAGTTCTTTACCACTATCACCACCTGGCACAGGAGAATAAATATAGGACAGATTATAAGAGTAGTAATTGAAATATAAATACCTTTCTGTGTACATTTAATTCCTGCTCAGAGTAACTGGGCATAACAAGTTTCACAAAGTGTCACTGGATCTGGCATTTGAACAATGAATGAAAGAAAACATCAAGGAAAGTTACAAAATGTTATTTAGGTTATATGTAAGGATGATTTATTTTTCCTTTTGAGAGGCATAAAAATGGAAACAGGAAGTATTAACTCTACTGTCTTTACAAACTAATATAAGGTTGGCTCTTACTCTAGAAGTCAGAGGATAGACTTGCCAAGGTAATCCAAAGTCAAAATAAGTATTAGCACAAAAGTAAGAACTTAATGACAGCAATAAAGTCTATTTAACTTTTTTGAACATCTGAACATAATAATATTTGGATTTGTAATGGTGATATCAAGTATATGAATACATAAATAACATATATAAAAAGTGTGTTTTAACTAATTTCCAATCTCCTAGTTTTAAGATATTCTATAGCTACTAGAACTTCAATCTGTAGGCAAAACAGTGCCCATTCCATACACATATACTCAAGAATCTGTTTCAGTCAATGCCTAGAAAGTGGCTAAACGTATTAACTGTACTGAAATAAAAATGGAACACCTGTGGTGTTCCTGTAAGAAAGAGCAAATAGGAAATTTTAAGGCCAGAGAGTTACTGGGAATTTTAGTTCTAAATTGGTACATAAAATGGTCTATTTCCCTAATGTTCACAAGATTTACACCCTTTCACGTGAGAAAATAGCATATATATGGGTTAACAAACTGGGGCCTGTCACTTTTTTACTTCTCTCAAACTATTTCCAATCTTTAGAATTCAATCACTGCAATTATACTAACTCTCTTAGAAGTCCACTGCCCTCTCCTACCCCTTCTCTACATATTCAAATTCATCGAGACATGCTCATTAGCCAAAGAAAGTTTGTCATTATGAAGTACTAGAAACAGAGATAAATCCCCTGCAGATTTTCTGATCCATTTCTTGACCTATTTAAAAAAATAATCAGGTTCCCTAGCATTCATCATAAAGAATTTCTATCATAATAAAATGTGCTGAAAAATAGAATAGCCACTTGCTGAATTATCTAGATCTGTTTTGACTTCAGCAACATATAGATGCTAACTGACAACTCCCTTCCTTCTGAAATAAATATGTAGAGTGATGATAAATAGAAAAAGGAGGAACTTTAAGAGGTATTTATTAAAACATATAATGAGATTCAAGGGAAATAAAATATGCTAATTGAGTCCTTTGAACTCCCTAAAATGCATTTCATTCCTTATTTTCACTTTTGACAGTCTAAAATATGAGTGTTTTGAAACACATAATTAATGACGGTCCAATTAGCTTTTGAGTTCTCAAGCTTAAACATATATACTCCTCAAAATTATTGAGAAATCCTGTTATATCTTTATTTGCCTCAATTGTATTTTATTTTTCACTAATTAGGATGAACAAAAGTAGAAAAGTATGCCTCTCTAGGTCATCTGTTAGGTAATCATTCAATAAAAAAAAAAAAAATCTTGTTTAGGACTCAAATGTGATTACTGTAAACATTCAAAAATCACCATTCTAAAACTAACCCAAAAAAGTACCCAGTGTTCAAATGTATGTTATGCATTTAAAATAGTTTTTGGAAGTTTCTCTTTACATTATAAACCAGTTTAAAGGTAACAAGGCAAGACATAGGCTTCCTGATGCTGTGTTTAATGACAATCATATCTGTCTTATAATGTTAATGTGTTCTTAAAGCCATGTGTACTCTTATATCAGGAGATGTTTTCACTTCACGTGTTGGATCACTGCTTTTCAATATAGCTGAAAAGATTCTGTTGGCTGAGTTCAGCTCATTGCACAAAGCCCGAAAGGCCCAGTGATTACCAATGGGAGAGAACAGTCAGAGCTGAAATCTATAATCCCAACTTCTAGAAAGGTATCTTCACATTTTCCATTTGGCATCTTCCTTCTCTTCAGATACTCAAAACTCTTCAATATCTCTTTTCTCTCTTACTCACTTGTCAACCAAACAATCCTATACTATTTCCAACCATGAATTTTTCCACTGTTTACTCAACTATCCATCAAAAATCCCACAGCTATCTCTGGATAAAATGGTCCCTCTCTCAATTTATTTGCAGACAAGTAACAGAGATCACACCATTCATGAAGTACCATGAGGGGCAGGCACTGGTGAATAATGACGTGGAACAGGGAAAGGGTAGAATATAAGGAGGCTACAGGAGAAGAAACAAGAAGAGAAGCAGCACAGCTTTTGAATGGAAAAGTTAAGAAGGCAGCAGAGAACCTAACATACCAAGATTTAGGAGTAAGCCTTACGAAATAAAATACATGTTTGAGTAAACCATTTTGGTACAATAAACAAGCATTTTTATGAATGAATGTCAATACCACTTTTATATTTAAGAAACTTTGAAAATGTTAAGTAGATGCTATTATTGCCTAGTATCCTATTAAGATGAAATATACAGAAAATGGAAGCAGACATGGCAGCCATAGCTTCAAAGTCAGTGAAGGGGAAGTATAGTTTGTCAGTTGGGAAGAAAAAGCATTCATTTCTGATGTAATGACTCAAGCACATCACTTGTATGCTCAGAAAGTCAAAATTGAAAGTGAAAGGTTAATAAAACTAAATCTTTATAACTTAGCTGAAAATGACATATATGTCAATAATCAACATTAACTCCAGAAATAGCCTTCAGAATATATATTTTAATCCTATACAGATAGATGGATAGTTGATAGATAAAAAGACACATAGAAGGCCTAAGAAAGAACACAAATTAATATTTGTTTACTGGTTATTGCTAAGTTTAATCTCTTTGCTCTAAAGACTGAGCCTCTTCATGATATTTAAAATCTGGTGTTTTATAAGCTGGTTACATAAAACTTCTACAAGAATTTCAAGGGGAAAACATTAAGCCTTTCTATTGTTTCTTCTTTTCTGTTTATTGTGAATGGTAAATTGACAATACTTATTTAAACACTTTTTTTTTTTTTTAATCTGACCCTTTTCTTCCTGGACCAAGGAATTTTCTCCGTCACAGAGTAATAGAGCTTGAAAACTTCAGCATCAGCAGGGAAGGCAGGCACTCCTTAGCCAGCCACTGTGAGAGAGAGAAAATGCAATTAAGGCTCCCACCAGGGAGAGAGAACTAAACAAAACCTGCGTCTTCACACAAGAGCCTTTTCTTCCAGGCGAACTACAAGGCCTCAAATCTTGTTGGTGAGATGCTAGCATTTAGGACAACACACTTTCAGATTTTCTCACAGCAGATCAAAGTAAATAATGCAAGGGCAGAAAACAAAAGGGAAAACTCCAGTGTGCTTACATTAAAAAGAGATTACAGGGGACTTACAAGTGATTGAAGGAATAGATGACATTTTTAAAAACATAAAGCCCCGATCTTTAAGTACAGCTGGCAAATAAAGTCTAGAAGTGTTACTTTAGCGATAGTGACAAACCACAAGGGACTGATCATCAGTGTGAAATTTACAAAAAGGTAATTTTATTTTATTATAGTGTGTTTGACGTATAGAGTTATACCCATTCCTGTCCTCCTCTTCCCAGGTCTTAGAATTTTCAGCTGAGAGTCATGACAACTGATAAAGGGAGCCATTAAAGTTATGAGCCTTCTCAAATCAGCGCCACAAAATATGCAGGGAACTCTACGGATTGGAGACGTGGCATCGCTCCACTTCCCTCTTTCTCCTGAGGACAGTAATCAGTCATAAAAGCAGCTCGCCTCCCTCATAGCAAGCCAACAGCTGGAAACTCTTCCACAATGTTAAATTTAGCACACCCCCCTTACCAGTCACTGAACTTAGTCTTGGGGGTCTGTTCTGCAGTCTTAAATGACTACTCCAGGGCCATAGTTTATACTTTTATTTTCGTGTAAAATTCTCATTGACTTTGGTGCAACTCTATAAAGGAAGCAAGGATCGAATATCATCCTTTAATGCCAAATTTACTACAGTTGAACAAAAAGAACGGAAATCTGGGAGGCCCATGTAAATAAACAAAAGATAGATGTTTGGGAGACTTAATAACTGAAAGGAGCTTCAAATAAGACTTTTTGGGAACTATTTTTTGAAAAGTGAAACAGTGGGGTCTAGATTTTAGAAATACTTAAACCAATATTTATACAGTTTGTATAGTGTATATGTTTAGTATATGGTACACACACACATATATAGGACAGTGTATGTTATACAGTGCACATATATAATAGATATATAAATGGGTCTATGTGTGTGTATATATATATAGTATTCTTAGTATATATAGTAACTGCAGTTGTAGTTGGGCAGCAGGTTGAATGTTAGTCTATTAAAGCTTTTCAAAGCAATTCACTGATATAATAAATGCCAGAATCAAAGTGGCAGTCTGGAGGAAAAAATACCAGGATTTAGGATCCATAGATATGAGATTCAATCTAGTCTTTACCATTTTAACTTTTCTGGGAATAAATTTGATAACCAATCTATAAAACCAAATCTATAAAAAAAGGAGATTAGATTAGACTTGCTCTAATGTTCTTACCAATTCGTATATTCTGTGGGTCTGCACGGATAGCAAATCTACCTGGATCTTATAACTGTATAGCAGCTGGGCTACACTTCTGACATTACGTGTGGGTATGTGTGTATTTTTACATATGTATACAAATACATTCATATACAAAGATATAACTTGAACCAAAGAATTAATATCAAAGTGATAATTTCCAATTAAAAACACATGTGGAAAGAAATATCTTTGTACTGTTTGCCATAGCATAGTTTGCTAGGCACATGAATATCACCTCATCTTCCTCTATATCTGCTCATAGAAGGTAAGATACACTGACTTTTAAATTTCAGAAAGGCTACTTTTGAAGAAATTAAGGACATATAGACATGTTTTACTAATAAATCATCATAGAAGTAATAGACCTAAGTTGAACCTCAATTTTTTACATGTCACAATGTGAGAAAATGTATAACGATGTGCATTTGTAATAACTTAAAGAGCTTGCATTTCCAAGCCCTTATAAACATCTATTCTTAAGTATTATTAAAATTGATTTTAAGTATTTATATCTCAGATCTACTTTCACCCCACTAAAACTCATTTAGAGAAATTTATTCTTTAGAAATCAAATCAGTTCTGATAAATACAATACTAAATTCTGTTTTAAGAGCTCAGTGAAAGAAAAAAAATATTATGTATTATTTATTAAAATTATTTTTTCAGAAAATCAGAGTGGAAAACAATCAGGCTGTATTCAGTTAGTCAGTTCACAAGACTCTTTTTTTTTGCACATGGATAAGGCTTCCCTGGTGGCTCAGATGGTAAAGAGTCTGCCTGCAATGCAGGAGACCCAGGTTCAGTTCCTGGGTCAGGAAGATGCCCTGGAGAAGGAAATGGCAACCCACTCCAGTTTTCTTGCCTGAAAAATCCGACGGAGAGAGGAGCCTGGTGGGCTACAGTCCATGGGGTCCAAAGCATTGGATATGACTGTGCGACTAACATACACACAAAGTAAACAAAGTTAAATTCTCAGTGCTTCATATATATATTTATCTGTGAAATTATTTAATCTTGTTTACTTTGTAAAACATATGATGTTATTCTGTTTTGAGCACAATGCATTTAATTTAGGAAAAACTAGAAGTTGTAATATGAAAACTGGCCAGTGTAAAAGCAGTATTAAACTATCAATCACTGCTGATGTTGCAGAGGTTCATTATTTAACTGAATATGAAGATTAGATACCCTACAGTATGTATATCAATTTAAATATAAGAAACAAATTTACTCTTAAGTTGAGAAAGTGCATAAAGATTTGCTTGAACCGATACAGTTCAAATTATCCCATGCAGAGTACTATTTCTGAGTCAATCACATATGTACACATATATACACACATCGAAAGTTTTTCTATGCAAAAGTTAAGTTATTTAGGTGGTTCCTTTCCCTTGCCCATATTTCCACAATTCTAAGAAATATATTATAAAAAAACCTTAAAATAGGGTCGAGGTGGGGGCAGTGGTTGTAGACTCATGCTAAAGGGCATCGTAGAGTTCTCTCTGACATACAGCAGCCTGTATATGTGAGTAATTGTTGTGCAATAAGCCTGGGAAACATGTTAATTGTATTTCCTCATGGCAAATTGCAACTGAATGAGTATATTGGGCAGACACAAACAATATACTCAAATCCTGGCTTTTAATTGAGCTCCTATTTGACTTGTATTCATTTGGAACAAACAAACAAACAAACAAACAAAATGGTGTTTCTCAGGGTCTGTGACATTGCAGGCCATGAGAGATTCCATGTCACCACGGGCATACAAATTTATTAGTCTATAAAGTTTGACATTCTCTTATTTATTCACAGAAAGGACAAATAAGATATTTTTTCATACTTACCAGAAATATCTGGGAGTGTTTATATGTCGCTCCGTCTGGAGGATGCAAATAGTCAGAACTGCTTTACAATTCAGTAGGCAAAAGCCTGCTGAAGGATAACAAATGACTTCATGGTGAAACTGCTATTGAAATTCTTTCAGTATGTGATATTAAAAACAACTGAACAAACAGAGATAAGGGACAAATAGGATTTGAAACAGACTCTTTTTTTTTTTCTTAACAGTGCAAAAAGAAAAACAAATGAATGCTCTAGTCGAACCTATATATACCTTTCAGTGATTTCACTGCATATATTTCCTTAATGCGTGAAAGTTCCAACTGAAGCGTCTCTCAATGTCCCACTCTATCCAATGAGGCCAATTCTAAAACGCCTCCTTTGGATCACTCATTACGATTTTGAAGCACGAAGGAAAAAAGAAGAATCCATATACCCATTTTGCTGACTTGATTTACAGTATTACTTGCTGACATTTGGCATAATTCATGAATGAGGAGATTTAATGAGTATTTGGGGATTAGGATGCTGTCTATAAGGAAGATCTTTTTTTCTTTATTAACTTGCATAAAAAGCAAAAACTCAGATCTAAATACTGTGAGAATGGAAGTATTACAATAAAAACTACCCCAAAATATAATTTTAAAAAAGTATATTTCATTCAATTCAGTCTCTCTTATGTGGAAGAAGTTCTTACAAGTATTGGCGTTGCAAGTCAAAATAATGTTAGTAACTTTCAGGTGATCAGGGAAGTCAAAATCTAAGAAAAGAAACAAGAAGAGCAGTACTTTGCAATGACTTTTTTTTTCCCCTTGCTTTGAAGGGAAGATGAAAGGCTATTTAGTTGCTATTTAGTTAGGTGTTCTTGTTTTATTCTATGGCAGGATCAAAGCAACTATCTCTAAATTTACAAAACAGTTCGGAGAACCCCTAGTAATTGAAGTATAGGCTAAATGATCCATATCAACAACATATGAACATAGATCTGCCAAACAAAACTCATATTATTAGGTCTTCAAATGACCCATTATGTTGCCTAAAAATAACCCCAAACCAAATAGCTGTCTGAAACTCTGACATGACAATGAGTTCCAGATCTTGCCAACATAGCATATAGAACATGCGTTAACATCTAATGGGCCAAAATTAGTTCAAGCATATTATAGTGATCATCCTTTAGTCTGATCTAGATTATTTTTCAGGGCTAACTTTTAATACAGATAAAAGCATGCCATGTGCAAGCAGCTGTCTTAATATAACCCATTTGTTATTTTGGATACCTAACAATGGTTTACATTAGATGAATGTAATCTTCTAGAATGCATGCCATCTTCCTATGCTAATGGTGAATCTCTATTTGCTTGATTATTTATTACACAATAACAGTGTGGAACTTCTCTTGAAGTATCAACCTTTCAAGTAAATTCAAATTTAAATGGGTTTATAAATATTTTGATGAGCCATAAAATTTCATCAAAACTAGCATTATCCAGCCAAAAATCAAGTATACTAGAGAAGCAGATAGCTCCAATACAGTTTGCTCATTTCATATATTCAACTACAAATTCAGGTTAGGATTGTAAAGTATAGCACCAGCTAGCAACATTTTCTTCCAAAACCACCTCAGTTCATGGAAAGCTCAACTTTTCCATCCGGTAATAATCTTCAATTATATCTCTTACTTGGCATCTGTGATTGCATCTGTCTTTGTAACTCCTCTTGTGTTTTTCCTTTCAGTTAGTTTTGTTCTCAGTTTCTTTTCCTGTAGATCTTGCTGCCTTACCAGATTATACTAAAAGAACCACTTTAATGTTTCTTCACACCACGATGGTGTGATCACTCACCTAGAGTCAGATATCTTGGAGTGTGAAGTTAAGTGGGCCTTAGAAAGCATAACTGTGAAGAAAACTAGTGGAGGTAATGGAATTCCAGCTGAGCTCTTTCAAATCCTAAAAGATGATGCTATTAAAGTGCTGTACTTAGTATGCCAGAAAATATGGAGCACTCAGCAATGGCCACAGGACTGAAAAAGAACAATTTTCATTCTAATCTCAAAGAAGGGCAATGCCAAAGAATGTTCAAATTACCACACACTTGCAGTCATCTCACATGCTAGCAAAGTAATGCTCAAAATTCTCCAAGCCAGGCTTCAAATGTTCATGAACTGAGAACTTCCAGATGTTCAAGTTGGATTTAGAAAAGGCAGAGGAACCAGAGATCAAATTGCCAACATTCATTGGATCATAGAAAAAGCAAGAGAATTCCAGAAAAAAAATTTATTTCTGCTTCATTGACTATGGTAAAACCCTTGACTGCATGTATCACACAAAACCAGAAAATTCTTCAAGAAATGGGAATACCAAAAAAAAAAAAAGAAAGAAATGGGAATACCAGACCACCTTACCTACCTCCTGCAAAACCTGTATGCAGGTCAAGAAGCAACAGTTAGAATCAGACATGGAACAACAGACTGGTTCCAAACTGGGAAAGGAGTACATCAAGGCTGTATATTGTCAACCTGTTAATTTAACTTATATGTAGGGTACATCATATCGGGCTGGATGAAGCACAAGCTGGAATCAAGATTGCCAGGAGAAATACCAATAACCTCAGATATGCAGATAATACCACCCTTATGGCAGAAAGAGAAGAGGAACTAAAGAGCCTCTTGATGAAAGTAAAAGAGGAGACTGAAAAAGCTGGCTTAAAACTCAACATTCAGAAAACGAAGATCATGGCATCTGGTCCCATTACTTCATGGCAAATAGATGGGGAAACAATGGAAACCATAACATACTTTATTTTCTTGGCCTCCAAAATTACTGCAGATGGTGACTACAGCCATGAAATTAAAACGCTTGCTCCTTGGAAGAAATGCTATGACCAATCTAGACAGCATATGAAAAAGCAGAAACATTGCTTTGCCAACAAAGGTCTGTCTAGGCAAACCTATGGTTTTTCCAATAGCCATGTATGGATGTGAGAGTTGGACTATAAATAAAGCTAAGTGCCAAAGAACTGATGCTTTCAAATTGTTGTGCTGGAGAAGATGCTTGAGAGTCCCTTGGAAAGCAGGGAGATCAAACCAGACAATCCTAAAAGAAATCAATCCTGAATATTCACTGGAAGGACTGGTGCTAAAGCTGAAGCTCCAATCTGGCCACCTGATAGGAAGAGCCAATTCTGGTAAAGACCCTGACACTGGGAAAGACTGAGAGCAAGAGGAGAAGGGGGCAACACATGATGAGATGGCTGGACGGCATCACTGACTCAATGGACATGAATTTCAGAAAACTCATGGAGATAGTGAAGGACATGGAAGCATGGTGTTCACGGGGTCACAAAGAGTCAGACACGACTTAGTGACTGAACAATAACTGGTTTCCAAAACTTGACATAGATAGAAATAAATACAAGGCAAGACAAAGATTATTGTTATTTTAAAAGAAACATAGCTTCTAAAATGTTTGATAAAGACACACACACACACAAACCACAAACAGAAACACACATACCTGGAATCTAGGCAATAGAGACAAAAAAATAATAGTTATGATTATCAATCAACTTTTACATTATGCTGAAAATAGTGACTAATTCTTCTATTTCCTTAAAGGTGAAGGATACTTTCAGTTTTGACATTAGAGGTTAAATTCTGAAAATATTTTATATACATGTTAAATGAATATTATAGAACTCACATTATGAAAATTTTAAGACATCAGACTGAGAATTCAGCCTAGCAAATGTTTACACATTTCAGCCCACAGTCATCTTATGTCCAAAGTGAAAGTCATTCAAGCGTGTTTGACTCTTTGTGACCCCATGGACTATAGCCTGCCAGGCTTCTCTGTCCATGGAATTCTCCAGGCAAGAATACTAGAGTGGGTAGCCATTCCCTTCTCCAGGGGATCTTCCTGACCCAGGGATCGAACCCAGCTTGTCAGCATTGTAGGCTGATTTTTTACCATCTGAGCCAACTGGAATATCATATGCTAAATGTTACCATCTATTAAGTGGAAATATATGAACACACTGCTACAAAGAGCCATATACTCTTAATGGTGGTTGGCCATCGTTCTGTTTCATCTAGGTATCATATCATTTTTGAGATATTAAGTACTTAGACTTTCACTTTAATATGCCACATTCTATTGGGAGAAAATATTAATATCAGGTAACCAGAACTGGGAGAACTAGCATTAATTTTACTTAACTCTTCATGAAATGGGAGGAATCAGAATAATAGGGAGATGTAAGCAGAACAAAATGGAATAACCTGAAAGCTACAAAATACTAAAGTCTTCTCCCTTGGAACATCTTTTTGCCTTTTGTGGTAGTCACCTTCAGTTGAAGAAATACCAAATTTTTTGAGAAAAATACATTTTTTATCATTTAACTGAAATGGTGAGGGTCAAAAGAAAACACTTTTAAACTTGTACCAAGAGTAGTGTTGTGATTAAGGAGCAAATAAAGAGTAAAACCAGTTAACAGTTTTACTTATATGTCAGAAATTTTCAATTATCTTCATGTTGACCTTTTTAGGAAGGATGACATTAGAACACCTATTTATTGAAGAACTGAATAGCTATTACTTTCATTTCAAAACTGGCTAACTAAATCCATAGGAGTCAAGAAAAAAGTGATACACTCTTTAAAACTTTTCAGCATGAAGAGAAGATCTGAAATAAATTTGTATCCCACGTTTGGGATGAGAGATTTTCCATCTCAGCCTCCTTTCATCCAAACTTTTAGATGCCTTGTGCATGAGTTTTAAGGTAAGAGGGAAACATGTATATTAGTCATCTGAGCATCTGTCTGGTATAGTTTACTTCTCAATGCATGAGATCTCTTTTTAAGTGAAAACACTGAAACTCAGAAAGTTTAAATAACGTGACCAAGGTCACATCAAGTACATACAGCTAATGGGAAGGAGAGGTGGAACTGGAACCCACATCATTCCTGTGGTCTTAAAACTTCTTCAGTTCCATTAATGACATTTGTTTTTTAAGTATTTTAATTGCAAGGCAAGCATTTTGCTAAGAATCTTACATATTGTAACGTGTTTGACATAATCTGTGCATGCATACGTGCTTTCAGTAGTGTTTGATTCTTTGTGACCTCATAGACTATAACCTACCAAGCTCCTCTATCCATGGGATTCTCCAGGCAAAAATAGTAGAGTGGGTTGCCATTTCCTCCTCCAGGGGATTTTCCCAACACAGGGACTGAGCCAGTGTCTCTTGCAGCTCCTGCACTGGCAAGCAGATTCCTTATCACTGAGCCACCTGGGAAGCCCTAACATAATCTGTGAGTTAGGTCAAATTATCATCCTAAAGATAAAGAAAGGGTCAGAGAAGTTAAGCAACTTTCTCAAAGTCCCAGAGCAAATCAGTGGCAAAGGCAGGATATTAGCCCACCAAGCTCAAGCTCTTCATCTACTCATTTTAGAGGTAAGAAACCTGACTTTCAGTGAAATGACCTGTACCACCAGAGATTCAATGACCCGGATTCCTCTACAACTTCAAATTTACTGTCATTTTACCACTCTCTCAAGTCCATAGCTGTGCATTATTCCATAAAAAGGGGTCTTGCAAAGGCCAAGATTGACCAACAATAGCACATTAATGTGGTATCCATATATCAAGATGTTTTGTCATTGCCACATAGGTTTACTCCTTTAGAAGGAGGTTTACTCCTTTAGCCATCTCCTTTAGAAAAAAGAAAAGCCACTCTTAAAAGGTAAATATATACAAAATTTCTTATATTAATTTTAAAATTTTTGAATTGACATTCAGGTACAATAATCTTAGTTTTCCATCATTTTAATTAAAATAAATACAGAAAACAAAAAATCCCCTTTTAAGCAGAACCTCATTTTGTAGGATTCAAGGCCTTCTTTTTCCAAGTAATCGTAATCATATTTCAAACCTGGCTAGCAAATAATATCTCTAGAATATAAGGTTTTTAAACCAGAACCATAAATAGTTAAATGAAAAGCCGACTGAATTGAAATCTTTGAACTCCTAGGTGAAAAAAAAAAAAAGTGAAAAAGTAAAGTCGCTCAGTCGTGTCCGACTCTTTGCGACCCCATGGACTGTAGCCCGCCAGGCTCCTCTGTCCACGGGATTCTCCAGGTAAGAGTACAGGACCGGGTTGCCATCTCCTTCTCCAGGGGATCTTCCCAACCCAGGGATTGAACCCAGGTCTCCTGCACTGCAGGCAGACGCTTTACCATCTGAGCCACCAGGGAACCCTAGGTAATTAATACTAATTATTTTATTCCACTGAATATTATAAAGAAAAGTATGTGATAAAATAACATCACTATTCCCAGCAAAGTCTATTTCTTACTTAGAAGCACGTGTCCAAACTGGCCTTTCCACCTACCAAGAGAAATGATCAGAACATAAAGGAATGAGGTCTTTTAAGTTAAAGACATGACACTAATGGGACTCAAGCACTTAAAGAGTGCTGTAAAGATAGGAATGAGTTCACATTTCTAGCTTAACAATCTCATTTCTTAATGGTTCTCTCACATCCTATGCAATTCACTGACAGAACTTCTTGGTATTCCCACATTGTACCTTGTTTATTTTCTTGCCTTATTGCCATTTTTTCCTTTTATTTATACATACACCATGACTCCGTTCAACTCCCAGTTCCCCTCCAAGGCCTTCCTTCTCTCCAAAGGAGAACTGATAACTTTGTCCATAATCACAGCATTCTCACTTCACACAGAAGTCATTTATTCAGAATTCATCCAAGAAGTATATCATTCCACTGTATGTGCACCTACCATTATTATTACGGCTGACTTAGGGCAATAAGCGGTCCGAGGAATTTGTGCTACTGACCCAAACAAAGCCAAAACAAATCCAATTTTGAGATCAGCCAAGTATCCATTCCAAGACTTCTATGAGTTACATAACCTTGATCACGATATTTAACCTCTTCAAACTTCAGTTTTGAAGCTTAACATCAGGAGTATAACACCTGCCCTATAAGACTGTCAGTAGGATCGAATTTAAAAAGCTCAGTACAGATAGCCTCTTGTGGTAACTAGCATGTAAGCAGGTGCTTATACAATGGACAGTTATTAGAATGAAAAATGTAGACAGGAAGAAATTAGGCTAAACCTTAAAGAACTATTTCTTAAGAAAGCTATTATGAGACATGAACATCCAAGCAAGGGAGTAGACTTGTATTCTCAGGAGTTATAACACAGGAGTAAGCAACACTTTATCTGGAATCCCTTATATTATTGGACAAGACAATTTCAGGAAATTCCTTTTAGCTTTCAGGTTTTATAACCATTAACATTCCTAACTCTGCAAGTGACTTCAAAATTGCTTCAGTTCTTTAGGTATTGTCATTTTTCTCACGCAAAATGGGTTAGAATAATGTTACTTGCCTTTTGGTACCAGAACATAGTATTAATACAAATTTGGCTTGTGGCAAAGTTTTTCACCTACTACCAAAATTTCAGTATCCATAATTCCCACTGGAAAGGCCACAGCACGTCTCAGTTTAAGGATTTAAGGGCACAAACATTGCTTCCAGAATTATTTCCAACATCTCCCAAGGTGTATTTATTGTGGAAAGTGACTCAGTAGGTAAACACACAATAAATATTATATTTTAAACTAGTTATAAAGGCTACGATTAATTAGGAAATCACATAAATAAGAAAATCACAAAGAGACACATCACACCATTTGTATAGAGGACAAGTAATAAATTGCACTGTACTGTGAGCTGGACAGTTCATGTAAACATATTCAATTGGAAAATTTATCATTAAATTTTGCCTTGTGAAATAATATCCCTGCCCCAGTGCCTCTACCCCCCACCCCGCCCCACACAAGGAGATCTAAGAATATTTACAGATGGGAAATTGGTTTCTCTTATTGATACTCTTCAACTCTTATCTTTAGTAAAAGAAAATTATAATGAAAATGGAAACCAGCTATTTGTTTCCCTTAGAAAGAAAAATGAGCTTTATATGATTATTTCAAACAGAGAAAGTGCAGATAAACCTAAATTAATATAATCCTCTCACATACATTGATAGTTCTAATATTATAGATGTTAAGGATCTCCTCTCTCACTTTCATACCTGATATATAATCATTGTACTAATTATGGTAAAAATGACTAGTTGTATATCGTCATTATTGGGCTGCCGTATACGTTTGCAATCAACACTGCTTCCATACACACACAGAGGCATGCACACACCTAAAAACACTTCGCTTTTGAGTTTTGTTTTACTTTGAATATTATTAACAAATATCCTAATTTCACCCTTCAGCATTTAAAAAAGAAATGTGATGTTTTTACGTGATACATGTCATGTGAAGAGAAAAAAAAAAATCCAACTGAAAATTAGGAATTTAATCCTCATAAAACTTCAGACACCTCATGGTAAGATGATCCTCTTAAGATCATTTCAGATGCCTTCCACCAACCAGCACATCCCCTGAACTGGCTCAGTCCTTAAAGGGTCAAAATTTATTATCATTTCAGTTCATCTAATAAGTAATGTTTTTGCCGAACAAAACCAATTCCCAATAAATTCTCACTGTATTTGTGTGCTCTGATTTGATTTAGAGGCCTGTGGGGAGACACCATTTGGTAGCACAGGAACACAGAGGGGTAGGTGTTGCTGGGGAGAAGTAGGGCTCATGTGCCAGAAGTGTTATTGTGTCAGGTTGATTTATTGAGTGAGCTTCACTTCACCGAATGTTCCGAGATATTTATTTCCCTAAAGGCTCTGCAAAGATATGAACAGACCCGCATCCACAGATGTCATCATTGCTCATTTTACCGAGTCATGAAATTTTCTCAACTGCAATTTGTCCATCTAAAATTGCTGTAACAGAACAATGTCAATAGTAGCATCATCCCCCGAACCCACTTTCTATCTAAGGCTCTGTTGCCAAATTTGGTACCTCTGTGCAACTTCGTGGTAATTAAAGTGACAGAACAGTTTCACTCTCATTTCAAAAGAGTTTTTCAGAGAAGTGTCTCCAGTTTTTTAACTCCACTTGCAGTGCTCAGATAAAGTAAAACCGTTAAGGGGCACCAAGTAATAAACCCAAATCACAGAATCATTTCTCCCTGTCAAGATTAAAATAATAATAGGTGGAGAGAAGTCAGTCAGTCAAGACAGCAAGCTATGTGTCACTAAAATCAAAATTTCAAAAATGTTACCTCTCAGAAAAACCATCCTGAAATGCGGTATCGTCTACAGGGAATGGACATTTACCTGTTTTAATTTTTCCTTCTCCATTATCAAGTAAATGACTCCAAATGTTGATTTTTAAAAGTGAAGTTGCTCTATATATATATATTACAACCACGCTTGTTAGTTTTATTCAAAATACTGTTTTAAACTTATTAAGATAAGTTCTTAAGGTGCATTCACAATGCTAAACAATATGACTCGGCCATGTTCCATAATTTCATCCAAAATCATCTTCGGGCCCTAACAGAATTTCAATGTCTGTGTTAAATAAAAACTGCATGCTTGTGTTGTGTGTCAGAATATTTGGGTTTATTTAAATATGTTAATATTTCTCATTATGCCATTAACAATAACCTTCATCCATTTGTGAAAAACATTTTGCCAAGCATGCACATAAAAAATTAGCAAGTGAAGCAAAATCACCTTAATTTGCTTTGGACCAGCAAATAACCAACTAATTTGCAGAAATCCCTGCCAAGCACTCATATTAAATGCTTCATGCTTATTTTATGACCTCTGCTGCTCTTCCCCTTCCCGGGCCCTGAATCATATGATCATTAACATATTGCAAGGTCTGAAACTTTATTTTTTACATTCTTTAATTAATGCCTGTTTATAGAAGGCCATAGGACTTCAGATCCAGTTAATGAAACTTCGCTCCCCCAGGCCCCTGGAGCCCAATAGAGAGCTCTCTCCTCTGTTGTTTTAGTAGCTTTTTTCCAACTGTTTGTTTATACACACTTAATTGATCTCTTTAGTCCCAGAAGCATTCCAGAGACACAACCTGTTTTGAGGCAAGCTAAAGTTTCCCCCCTTCCTTTAGAAAAGCCTTGAATGCCCAAGGTTATCAGTTTTAATTTGAAAGTTGAAGATTCAGCTTTATTTACACTGTCTAAAAGTAAAAACTGATACAGGCCCTGAAGTGTTTATTTTTACATTCACATACAGTGGAGGGGATCACAAGTGCATACTGTATATAATTATTTTGATGTAGACCTAAGTAATTACTAAATGCTACTATGTCTTATTTTATGACATCGAAGAAACGCCATCTTTAGAACACGTTGAAAATAAAAACAAATCAGGCTGCCAATGCATGAAATTTTCATGGCTCTTCAATTTACATTTTACATATTCCCTATGACAAGAATTTCTATTATGCGATTCTCTTTTTTCTGCTATAATTAAATTAAAAAAGTAATTGGCTGGTGCTGCACACTGCAGCAATGTCTTAATCACATAGACAAACAGTTTTACAATAGCTTACACCATTTGCCACATGGGGCAATGACATTATTGTACCAGACTATAAACTCGAGACAGATATCACATACCGGCTTTCAACCACTGTGTTGGCAAGAACAGAACCCGAGGTGCACGCGGCACCCTTATTGGCACCTCTCTGATGGAATTCCCATTTAAGTAAATATGGTGCAACTCTGGCCATGTTGAAAATTGCCAGATCGAAGTTTATGAGTCTGCACATATATGCTTATGCTTATATTTTAGGTATAGAAAATATGTCAAAGGGCCAAAAAGAAAAATATGGCTGTGACTTATAAATGCAGCAGGCATTTCCATCAGTGAGAAATAATGATGTCTGCATTTTCCACTGGAAAAAAATCTCAATTGTATATGTTTTATATGACAGAATATTCTAATTTTGTTAAATGTTCAGCTTGTGGATGTTTTTCTATCTATATTTCTGGTGAAGATTGCACTAAAAGTTATTGAGGGTGGGGGTTCAGAGGCATAAAGTCTAGTGTTTCCAGAAGTCTCACGAAAAGAGATTTATAAACTCTGGGTCTTCATTCTGGACTTTACAAGAACTCACAGGATCACCTTGAGTGAGTTGCTTTCAATTCTCTTGAGTCTCGGTTTTCCCATCTGTAAAACAAGTACGTTAAACTAAATAATCTAGGATTCCATTCTGCTCACTCATGCTATGATTATTTATAAATTTAATCCTTTTTATGAATAATATCCAACAAAGAAACTAAAATAAAGCATAGGTGTTTCCAATGGCTACAAGAAAGCAAGAGGAATAAAAAGGTGAAAGATCTACTCTGACTTCCCCAGAATGCTAAAATGAAAAAACTAAATAAACACAATTTGAAAAGCACAAGGCGAAACATAAGAGGAAGCAACTGTATTTTACAAATCAGCTTTCTCTCTCAGTTTCAGTGATGCCCTGCTTAAAAGACATTAAAAGTTAAAAATTTTAGACTGGAGTCCCTTCTAGACTGTTAAGCTCTCCATTTAACAATGATAATATTTGCTCTTTCATAATAGACACCTTTTCTCCCAGCTCTCTATGAAGAAAGTACGCAGAGCAAGTGAAGAATTATCTGAAGCGATTTTTCTAAACTTTATGAAACTAAGATGTTCTCTGCAACACCTAAACTTGATTATTTAACCAGGATTTGAAATCTTCACTGAACTGAGACCTCAGAAAAATATCAAAGCAATCCATTCTGATAAAATGTAAGCCTGTTTTCTAGAATGAAATTTCTTTATCCAAGAATACACAGTATTTTAATCCAGTTTAGTGGTTAATGTGAAGTCCTCAGATATTGCTCTTTGATAGTTATAATTATTATTAATAATTTAATAAGCCGCCTTCAGGAGAAATCTGTGATAATAAACAGATGTATATCATGCTCTATCTAAGGAGACACTGCACATGGTTAATACACCATTTAAAAATGAGTCAAGTGAAAGGAAATGATTGGTAAAACTAAATATAACACATAGCAACTATGTATTTTAAAGCAGATAAAATATTTTAAGAAGCTCTTCAGTGCACATTACACACATATAACAAGGATAATTCAGGGCAGCATCTGCACTTTGGAGAAGTCCACCCTTCTCTCTTAGGCAGCCCAGTCTTCCACAACTTCCTTAGTCTGATCTGCCTTATGTAAAGCAAATTCAGTCATTCCTGGTGAGGTGCTCAGGAACTGAAAGTCTTCAATCTTCCCATAAATAGGGTGCAAATCAAATCTTATTATGTTATATTCAAGCTTTCAGGATCTCTGTTGGCCACCAGAAATGTCAAAGTTTAGTACCTACTAAGCCATAGATTTATGAGGAAATGCTTGTAGATTGACAAGCAATTTTATAACAAATGCATCTTCAGCGTTAAACTCACAGGAATGTTCAGGACATGCCTAAATGATTTAGTATTTTTTACCTCTGCTCAAAAGAACAGTTCATATAAGTCACATCTATCTGAAGACTGTCAATCAAGCAGAAACTAAAAGCAATTTTAAAATATCATGATTCATTTACAAAAAAGTTTATCTCTAGAATTCAGGAGTGCAAGGTTCCAAGTGATAGAGTGATAACAGGCAAAGTTTGAAATGCTTTAATTGAAGCAAGGCAAATTACCTTCTTATTTAGATATGAAATACAGAGCATTTCTGATTACTTTTATTTATGAGCTGCCAATATTTGAACATATGCAAACTTTGAATTGTTTCCCATTTGCCCCAGACTCAAAAAAAACATAATTCCTTTTCTTAACTGCCACCCTTCAGGGCAAGGAGTTGTAATGAACACCTCCCAGTCACACAGAATTACAATGTTCTTTATCTCGCCCAGTACTGAAAAAAAAAAAAAACTTCCAAAGGTTCGGAATCCTGAAACCTGTAAACAAAATCTGTGGAGCAGATAAAATTTTAAATGGCACAATGCAATTAAAGCTGAATTCAATTTGAGCACACCCTGTCCATCTGTCAGATGGAAACAAAAGCCGAGGAGCTCCATTATTGCTGAATCCCTGCTCTTGTTAATTTGCTTGCTGAGAGATTTCAATTTCTAGGAAGTGCACAAATTAGTGTTCAGTCAGGGCTAGATCCTCAGTAAGTATAAGCAGATGGTAGAAATCAGCCCTAATCAAGTGGCCAAAGCCTTTTTTTTCTGTCTGATTAAAGCATTTTAATCCTTTCAGATTGTCTGCTTTTTTAACAAATATTCACCATCTTTTATTTTTCTTATATTCCAGGATAAATTTAAATTTAGCCAATGCACAGGCAAGGAAAAACTGCTTTAGAAATATAGCTCTCAACCTTTGAGTTACAGGCAGTGGCCAACTGGATTTGTGAATTCATTTTTTAAATACACATTAAATAATTGTTTGAATCATTATATATTTATATGCAAGTATAAATAAGACATATTTCATCTGTCTTGGTGGAATTAAATTAGTGAAGAAGACCAAGAGTTGGCAAAATTTTTCAGCTTTAAGATCAAAGCTAGCAAAAACAGAGGACAACCAGAAAATGTAACATGTTCTAACTCTCTCAACCAGAGAAGAAAAAGAAAAAGATTTTATTTTCTGTAACCATACAAGCTAGTGAATATATAAAATTTTAGTGAAAGGATATATTTCACTTTAAACAAGGAAGATCTAGTAACTAAAGAGTTGAAGTCTTTTGTGAATAATGAAAACAACAATTAAGTAGGAATAAAAACTAATTGTATTCAAGTATGAGACACACACACTCAAAATATAAAACTTCATTTAAATATCCTAAGAGCTTGGTATATTAAAAACTCACACAGATTTATAAGCCAAGGGATACATCAAGCAAGCTTTTAAAAAAAATTGCAGAGAAGCAGTATTAATTATGAGTTAACTGCACATTTAAACAAACAGTTGGCAAAAACAAAATCCTTCTGCCTCCAATATCCATCCAGGGTATATGAAAAATAAACTTTTCTAATTATATGAAAAATGTTTCTGATAATAACTTGAGAGTAGAAGTTCAAAGTGTATGAGCACATTTCACGGTAAGTTCTTAGATACGATTTTGAAATCTCTCTTAAACTTAGGCAAAATGAGAAGCATTTATGGGGAAAAAAATACCAGTTCAATATCAAAGAGCATTTTTCAACAAGTTGTCTGTTTTCTGATATGCTGAGTATTTGTAAGACGCCTGGTGGTGCTTTCACATCCTGTTTAGTAATGTCCTTTCACAACCTGATTCTTAACAAACACCCTATCTAACAGTTCGGTGAAATTTTACAAGTGTTCATATATACTTTCTATGTGTCCTTTTAACTAGGACAATTACTAAAGACTAGGAGTCCTCATTTCTCTATTTGAACATTTTATATTTACAGATTTTAAACCAAAATGCATTCTATGTGCTAAGTCTTCACATGGCACCAGATTCGTGCATTTGCTCATGATTATAGACAGGCAAATTTCTCAAGTTTAAAAATTACAACTACCATACATAAGGATTAAGGGTTCCTTACATGTACCACTTATCCTTACATTTTGAAGTTTCTACTTCAACTATTCTTAAAATTCTTATTCAAAAATAAGTCATGAATTATGGGGTACATTAGGAATTTGGGATTAACATATACACATTACTATATATAAAATAGATAACCTACTATATAGCACAGAGGACTATACTCAGTGTCTTGTAATAACGTATAAGGAAAAAGAATCTGAAAAAGTATACACACACACATAGATATACATATATATACATATATAAATCACTTTGCTGCACACTTGAAACTAACAGAACATTGTAAATCAACTATACTTCAATAAAACTAAAATTTAAAAATCATGAACAAAAAACAATCAAACCCACTAGACATGCATTTCATGAAGAGAGTTTTAAAGCTTTTCCACCATTTGTAAAGATGCAATAAGGCTCAAATCAGCTTTCTCAAAAGAAAGTCTATATTTCCTTTTTATCCCTCCCATCCATTCACTATCTAATAGTATAATTTAATAGTAAAAAGCTTTCCTCACATCTGAACACTCTCTTTAAAACAAGCCTTAAAACATTAGATCACACTAAATTCTTAGATATTTTGCAACTTTACCTGTTTGGGACGAGGACGTGGTACTTGACAACACATTTCTATAAAACATAATTAGGTACTAAGCTGAGAAGACGATGGCATGTTCAGGAGAAATACAGAGAGCAATAACTCTATTTTTGTTTAATATGCTAGTATGAGCAGGTATGAGGCTTCCCTGGTGACACAGATGATAAAGAATTTGCCTGAAATGTGGGAGATTAAGGTTCGATTCCTGGGTCAGAAGAGGGCACAGCAACCAACTCCAGTATTCTTCCCAGGAGAATCCCATGGATGGAGGAGCACGATGGGCTACAGTCTATAGTGTCGCAGAGTCAGACACGATTGAAGTGACTTAGCATATAAGGAGACACGGGGGCTTCCCATGTGGCACTAGGTGGCTCAAGTGTTAAATAACCCGCCTGCCAAAGTAGGAGACATGGGTTCAATCTTTGGGTTGGGAAAGCCCGTGAAGGACATTTGCAACCCACTCTAGTATTCTTGCCTCAGAATCCCGTGGACAAAGGAGCCTGGTGACAGGAGAAGGCACCCAAGAAATACAGGCACTTCACCTTCATTATTTTACCATTGTCATCACTCATATTCTGGACTCATACTTCTTGCCTGGACTACTTCATCACCTCTTACTGGGCCTCCCTTCCTCTTTAGAGATTCCCTCCTGTTGACAAGACAAGACTTTTTTGCCAATCCAGTTTAGGTTCTTGATGTTGTTGTCCAGTTGTTAAATCATGTCCAACTCTTTGTGACCTCAGGATGTGATAGCCCTAGCCAATATTCAAAGTTCCACTTTTTGTGACCCTGTAGCTAATTCTTATCATCACTAACATGATATCACATTCACAATATGCCTTCTACTTCCCAGTACCCTGACTTTGCTCACAAAGTTCCCTTTATCATTATATGTTAGCTCTCTCAAAGTACTTAGCCAAAGCTTGTCTAAATTCCTACTAATTTCCTAAACCTTTCTCCTTCATCACAAACTAGAATTGATGTCTCCCTACTTTTTGCTCCAATATCTTTTTTTCTTTTCTTTTTCTTTTTCTTCCTGGTATATCTAGCTATAACATTCTAACTTGCATTATATCCAATTATTTACATACATATCTATCTTATCTTCCCCTTCTGTATGGGAAGTCTTTTTTTTTTTTCAAAGAATTATTATATTTATTTTTTGACTGCCTGGCATGTGTAAATTCTGGTTCCCTGACCAGGGATCGAACCCCTGTCCTCTGCATTGGAAGCAAGGAGCCTTAACCACAGACTGTCAGAGAAGTCTGGGAAGTCTTTTTGTTTGTTGATTTGTTGGTTGGTTTTGTCTTTTCTGGAACACAGTAACTTCCATGTTATGGAGCTGCACCGCTCAACATAGGACCCACTAGCTAAGTGTCTACTAAATTAAAATTAATTAAAACTAAATAAAATGTAAAATTCAGTTCCTCAGTTGCACTTGCCTCATATCAAGCACTCAACAGCTACATATGGCCAGTGACTATTGAACTAAACAGTGCAGGCATAGACTATTTTCATCAGTAAAGAATGTTCTATCAGACAGCACCATTGTAGAGATTCTAATAAAAGCTCAGTTTGAACTTATATTTAATAACCATCAAAGTGCTATGAGAAAAGAAATCAAAGAGGGAATCTTGAAGGTGAATTTTTTGATGGTTTGTAGGACAGGCTGATATATATACTCAACTATCTTCTCAGGGAGGTTTTGGTAAGCTCAAAGCATCCAACATTTGCTATCTCCAGCATATTAAAAACCACCCCAATGAAGCCAGGACAATTTTCTGACACTTCATATATAATTAATAGTGGTTAAGGAAATTTATATGGCAACTGTTTTGCAGAAGCTTTAATTCACACTTTCAATATTTAAAAAGGCTGCTGTCACGGCTGGTAGGAATAAAATTAAACCTACCAGCTGTGGTTTGTTTTTTGAGGAAAACACATAACATTTTATTTCTGCTTTGTCTATTGTCCTTGTAAATGTCAGAAATACAGAATTGAAATGTACCTGATTTACCATTAGAGTCTCCTGAAAATGTTTTTTTTTTTAATTAGATGGATATTTTTGTAATTTTTTCTTAGGAGATCTTTTTTTCTCATTATATGCTTTATATGCTTTTTTATATGCTTTTTTCTCTTTATATGCTTTATAAGCTTTCTTATATTTTCTTATAGTTCTTATATTTTCTCAGGAAAAGACATGTGACAATCAAATCCATTTGAATACTTTGCTATTTTTCTATTCTTTCCTTTGTGGAACTTTTCATTGAACTGTGATAGAGGACAATTTTAAAAGAGATATATTTTTCAATTTTTTTCATTTATTGTAATTTTGAGGCTATCCCAAGAAATGTCATCCTAGATTATTTAAAATTGACCAGGTTATTAGCCAGAAAGGTCAAGAGTATTTTGCTGAGACTTCATAGTTTTCATGAGACATTCTAGAATCACAGCACTGAATTATAAAGTTTCGTTTTGATCTATGGTATTGACGTTACACACTGGAATAATAGAACTTACTTGTCACCTAGAATGGAAGATAATATAGTCTGACAATTTAATTTTTTCCATTATTTTTAACCAGGAAAAATCTCAGTCTATTTTTTGATGTTTTTACCTTATAAGCAGTCAGCCATTGTAATTATCCTAAGTATAAAGACCTAAGCACAAAAACTTAAGCATTGCCTATTACATATCAACATTTGTTAATGTCATTCTAATCAAAATAAAATTATTTAAATCTAAGCAGTATTATGTATTACGAAGAATTTCCTGATCAGGTTTCTCAATGCTCTCTATTATCTGACAATATTGTTAACTACTCTTGGTCTACTTGCCTCCAGATATTTCTTTTACCAACCTACAATGAAAACCTAACTCCACCATTCTCCTCAGTTGAGTCTAAAACCTCCATGGAAAGAGTAGCTTATGTGAATTAGATGCAAAAAGATGGAGTCCTTTCCATGAACATCCTAGTTAATTTATTAAACTAGTTAGTTTATTTCCTCAGTTGATTATGAATCTAAACATCATAAAGTAGACATAAGTATAGGTTGTAGTATTAGAAATACCGAGAGAAAATGCTCATGGGTGCCTAGGACGCAAGGGAAGTAGATGGTGGCAATGTGACAATGCCCGGGCAGAGTTGGCTTCCAGGAAGGAACTGCAGAAAGGCACAAAAAATGTTCTTATGGCATTTTGCAGTTTTGCCTAAGGCAGTCTCTGCTTTTGCAGAACAGAATGAACAAGTTAAATCAGTATTCTCATATCAGCACTTTTAATACGTATGTTAAATTAACAACTGTCTATTAAAATGGTAGCCTTATATGCAAAAACAACACAAAAACCTGCCAATAAAATTATTTGTTAATATATTTATAGCTCAGAACTGTAGCTTCAGTGAGATTAAAATTAATACTGGAACCATTTGTTTGCCAGTTCATTCGCACTTTCAGCACCCCTGTCATTTTATAATGCTCTGCCAGTATTTATCACAGATTGCAAAACAGAAAAAAAAAAAATCCCTGAATATGTAAAAATAGCAGCTGCTATTTGCCATTAACAATCGGGCAACTTCATAAATCTTTATAAACTCACAGAGTAAAAAGAAATGTGTGGCTTTAAAACTGGTCAAAGTTAATTTTATTGTATTAAAGTCAAAATAATAATTTGCTTTTAATTTTAAACTATTTTTCCTTTTATTTACAAATATTCCTGAAAATATAAATCTAATAGTTTATCTTTAGTCACTGCATCACAGATGTCAGTATCAACACTGGGTATTAATTTTCTACAAATCAACAAACAAAATAAAACATATTTCTGGGAAATTAATCCACATCCCAATTTTTACTCTTGTCCAAACAATTTGGCAGTATCTTCCAGTTCAAATCTCAAATATTTCTTAGATCTATCATACTGTCTATGCCCCATCTGATAATGCCTAGGAAAATTAAGCCTAAAATGTCCTCACAATTGTCTCCTGAATGCTCTTCAAATGATGTTCCCAGAGTAATTTATTTAGTCTGAAAACACAACACACATCATACATCTCACCTGCTTGCTATCCTAACATGTGGCTCTTCCATGATCTGACCATTATCATATCTCTGAAATCCTCCAGCCTCAGACCAAAGGGCCCACCATATCAAACCATGACAAGTAGAGCTCAAATCGCTTTTGCTCTTATTTCTACAATTTTGAATTACTTTTCTCATCATTTTACACAAATATCTTCATATTTTTTCATAAATTAATTTAAATTCTATTTCATATTTGTAGTCCCTCATTAATGGCAATCCATTCTAGTATTTTTGCCTGGGAAATCCCAAGGACAGGGGTGCCTGGCAGGCTACAGTCCGTGGGGTCACAAAGAGTTGGACACATCTTAGTGATTAAACAGAAATGAATGTGCTGCTTCTTTAAAAAGTCTCTAAGAGATTTTTGTTGTTGTTGCTGTTATTCCACAAACCTGTTTCCATGACCTCAACTTTCATTGTTGACCGCAATTATCCATTTTATGGTCTCCCTTGATCAAATTAAACATCTGTTTGCAGAATTTTTACTATACTTTTGCTATAGTCAAAGCTCTAAACAAATTTTCTAGTAGTTTGCAAAGAACTTTCATTATTTTTATAAACACAAAAGTAATCAAAAGAGAAATAGAAGCATCTTTGGAGGCACTAATGTAATCTACTTCTGTATCCTTCATAGAGGTGGTTTTAATGTAATACCATATGATATACAATATCATGTTCCCTATTCTGTCAAAGTCATTTGGTCACTCATTTCAAAGGAGTCAATGTTTTGAAGCAGTTTGACATGCTGCTTGTACATCTTGAGCAAGGCTGAGTCAATATAACAGGAAGAATCATTAGTTATTCAAGGTAAAACTTTCAAAAATGCGACTAAGACACTTTGACCTTCTCTGAATTGGGAAATGCTCTGTGCATCTTTATGCTCTTTTAAATATAATTTGTCTAAACTGTCTAAAGTAAATCAAAAACTATCACTCAACCCTTTAAGTAAAAAGGGTAAATTTTAATTGCAGAACTTAAAACCTCACAATTAAAAGCAGTACGACTACTTAAAGACAGCACAAACACAGGAATGAACACTGATGCATACAAATTAGATTTGTTAACCTATTTGTAATTCTGTAGGATATTCTAAAGCATAGGCCATTTATGTGCTTTAAACATTTTACATTAAGGAGAAACAAAATGGATGATTGTTATATTTTTATAGTTTCATCAATTATGTTCTTAGTAATAACTTTATGACTATCAAAATCTTTCATCTGTCATAACATACCTCAAACTGAAAACAAATAGGTGAAAAGGAAAAAGGTCTTTTATCTTAAAAAAATGTACTTAGAAGGCTTACTATCGTTTAATATAATATGTGCACTTTTAAGATTACATTGAAAATGGTGCCACTAATTAATAAGTAATACTCAAGAAAACAGTCTACCCAATATACAAGAAAAATCATATAAGGAAAAAATGAATGTTATTACTTCTAAACTCATAGTAAAATCAATTTCCTGTTTTCCAAACAAAGACATACTGCCCTGTACATGAGACACAGTCTTATATAATCACAACTATATAACAAAATGTACATGCTCAAACGATATAATTCTTCAATACACAAACTAATGGGACATAAAAGTTTTGAGATAGAGCAGGAAAGAGAACAAGTATATGGTAATATAGTAATTATCTATGTGGCTTTCCTGGAAGCTCAGTCGATAAAGAATCTGCCTGCGATGCAGGAGACCTGAGTTCGATCTCTGGGTTGGGAAGAACCCTTGGAGGAGGGAATGGCAACCCACTCCAGTATTCTTGCCTGGAGAATCCCTGTGGACAGAGGAGCCTGGCGGGCTGCAGTTCATGGGGTCACAAAGAGTCGGGCACCACCGAGCAACTAAGCACAGCACAGCATGAGCTAATATGCAGATCTTAATGTTAAAAAAAAGCTAAAGAGGAAAGACAGATTTACCTACCCGTGTCTTGTATGCTCAGCCTTTTGCGTTCAGAATCCTCAAGAGAAACAGGCTGAGCAAAGAGTAGTAAGAATTAGGTAGTTTCCCTGTATTCAAGAAGACCATGGAAGAGAATGTTGTGTCTGTGTGTGTGTGTGTGTGCGCGCGCGTGCACACTTGGGTAGAGGTATAAAGAGAGAGAACAAAGTCATATCACTGAAAGAAAAATAGCACAGAGAAGTGTTAAAAGGGGAAGCTGATTTGAAGACCAGCTTTGCTAATTCCACAGTATTGCAGAGGTTAACAATGTTTGCTATAACAGCCACACTTACTGAGAGCCTATTAAATAACGGAAACTGTATTAAATACCTTTGCTGGCTATTTAACATTCACAAAACATTATCATTTGGAAAGAATTAATAAACTTATAGATATGAGAAAGGGTAGAGAATATGGACGAGATTAAGATTTGAATTCAGGTCTATCTAATATTCAAATCAGTGTCCGTTTCTATCAAACTATTCTTCACAGTAAAAAAGTCCAGTAAAGCAAATATTTTTTATCATAAGTAACCACTAATGAGTAAATGATAAAAGGGACAATGCAATTTAGTAGACTAGTGAGCACCTACAACAAATCATCAGATTTGTGGGGAATTTTGTTTTCCATGAGTTGTTTATAAAGGAGCCTCATTCCCAAGATATCATTAATTAAAACATAAGTTGTAAAAGCATTGAGAAGATATAAAGTGGACTCAGGTGACTTTAAATTTGAATAGGAAGAAAACTGCTATGAATTTGCCTGTAGAAATGATAGAGAAAAGATAAATTGTGCTAATCTTTGAGCACAATCATAACTAAAAGCTTATATAGCTTCAACTTCATTATTTTAACAAAATTCACTATGTTACAGTTATATGCAGAGTACAAAGCACCATAAATAATTTAAATTAAACTATACTTGTCAAAATAAATGAACAAGTAGATTTTATGATGCAGTACATTTTATGATGCCCTTGATTCTTTAATTTGTGTGTTTTGCTTAGTTGCTAATTCCCAAAATACTATAATCTGTGATGACTCTTCTACTCATTAGTATAGATTACCAATGTCCCAGCTCAATAAGAAAATCAGTATGGAGAAGCATTCTATGGAATCAGAATGTTTCTTCAGTAATATCTTGTAAATATTTCATAAGTACTGGTTTGAAGGAGATAAGAGAACTAACTAGTTCATTTACATTCTATACTAAATCACATATATTGATATGTTATGTACACACACACATATATATGGATATATCTGTATCTCTAACTGTAGTTATATAGCTACAGCTACAACATCTAAATCTAAGGATATATACAGGAATGGATACTAACTATTCTAATTTGAGTTATCTTATATTTACCAAACAAAGAAGTTTATTATTAATTCATTAACTTTGTCAGAATAAATATATCAAAATTTCTTTGATATTCTATTATATATATAAACAATTTTCTTTGAGACTGGCCCTAAAGTTTTCCAACAAGATCTAGGCAGATTCATTACAGAGTAAATTATTAAAACAATTTTTAATTTTTTTTGGAAGTATAAGATGCATAATTGATACTGTACCAAAGAAACCTATGATAGAAAAGTTTCACATGCCTATTACATACAACTGATTGACTATAAAACACAAACCCTTATGACATAAAATGTTTCTTGAAATTAAAGCAATTTCCAAATCCTAGATAGGAATTATCTGACTTTTACATCACAACTTTAGACTAACAGAAATAAAGCTCTCAGAGAGCTGCATTACCTCCAAAACCATTTAATTATTTAACCTCTGACATCTTTAGGGCTTACCAGGTAAAGTGCTTACCAATGCAGGAGACACAAGAGATATGGGTTCGATCCTTGGGTAGGGAAGACCCCCTAGAGAAGGTAGTGGCAAACCACTTCAGTATTCTTCCCCGGGAAATCCCATGGACAGAGGACCCTGGTGGACTACAGTCCATGGGATCACAATGAGACACGACTGAATGTGCACTTATTCAAACTCTGACATCTTTGAGAGTATCTAATTTAACACCAAGAAACCATAGAGAAAAATCTTGGAAAAATCACTGAATGCACTTAAGTTTGGAGCAGATCAAGCCAGCAATATCCTTCATGTTTTCCCTTTGTTATTTTATCTGCCATCTTGCATGTAGCCTGAAGAGAACAAGTAACATGGAGGCATTTGAACCATCTCCTGGCATTATCCCCTGAATCTCAGTTTCTACTTCTGTAAAATAAGGCTAATATAGTATCTTCATATGAAGAACAAATAAGTTAATATTCATTCAAAATATTGTTGAAAAGTAGAAATCTATATCTGTTATTGAAAGATATTTTAAAATGGATTCCTTCATTACAAGTTGATCTTAATTATTTTTACGTTAAAGGTGATGAATTGAATAGCATTTTCCTCTATCTCTCCTCCTTCTCTACAAATTTACATATGTAAATTCCTTTTCATGTACTTAAAATCTTTTAGAAATTGACTCACAAATTAAGTTGACCTACAACTGTTAAAAATTGTGCTCCCAGTACTAGTTTCAAAGATCACAGTGGCCTTCCACATATTTTATTTTTACTCTGGATTTATGATTTATTGATATATTTCACAGTGGATTAAACTCAAGGAATATATATTTAAATATTAGGCAAAGAGCTCTAATTTTATATGCACTGTAATAAAAAAATGAGTGTTTCCACTCTTAAGGATATAAATTGAACTATTCATGATCCTTGGTTTCCACTTGGTTCTCTCACAGAATATATCAGCATAGTACATTCTGAGGTGACATTTTCATGTCTGTTTGTTGTCTTTCTTAAAAAAACCAGAGGTAGAGACTAACTTTACACATTTAAAGACAGTTTTGATTAAACTTAATCACTTTCCACTCTTAAAAGCATATTCTTATCTTGATGAGATTAGATTGAAAGTATTATCTTTAATCCAAAACTCATGCAACTCTGATCAGTTTTAGAAGACAAGTCAGTGATGGTTAGGTGTCATCAAGATGGTCTCATCCTGTACATAATAAAATAAATTAGGTAACAGCTTCCTGGTGCCTCAGATGGTAAAGAATCTGCCTGCAACATAGGAGACCTGGGTTTCATCCCTGATTCAGGAAGATCCCCTGGAGAAGGGAATGGCTACCCATGCCAATATTCTTGCCTGGAGAATTCCATAGGCAGAGGAACCTGGCAGGCTGCAGTCCATGGGTCACAAAAAGTTGGACACAACTGAGCAACTAACACAAGAACAATATTTTCCCTGAAGTTCATTTCCCACTGACTTGGGCATTTAATCTGTATGCCCTATTAATGTACATTTTATATATTTTTATATAATAACCATTTAAATTCTTCCCTGGTGGCTCAGCTAGTAAAGAATCTGCCTGCAATGGTGGAGACCTGGGTTTGATCTTTGGGTTGGGAAGATCCCCTGGAAAAAGGAAAGGCTACCCACTCCAGTACTTTGGCCTGCGGAATTCCATGGACTATATAGTCCATGGGGTCACAAAGAGTTAGACATTCAAATACAGAGGGGATTTCTCTTAATAAGAAGAGGCTAAAGCCATGGGCCACACACACAGACAACTGGAAAATGCTTATTCCCTCTTATCATGACCAAATTTATAATGCAGTGATCTACATCACCTAAATTGTCATTGAGTTATTACACATTGAAATCACATTTTGGTGCTCCAATCATGATTCCACATAACTGCCAAATAACACCAACATCCAACAGTCCCAAATTGCTTGATCTGTCCTATCTTACTTTTGTTAGGTGTGAAAACTTATAGCTACTATTTCATACTATTACTGCCAGTCAAACTTCTCCCTGTAGATGTTATTAACACTTCTTCGAAAATGTTGCCTAGTTTCTTAAACAGAATTTTCAAACAAAGACACTGGACTTTACACATTAAAATATGTACTAAGTACCTACTATGTTCCAGGAATTGCACTCAGTCCTCACATTCATGCTAGTCCTACAAAATGGGTTTTCCTTCCTTTTTTTTTTTCACAGAGAAAGAGAAAATGAGCTGAAGTTGAACGTAATCTATATTTACTAAGTAAGCAGGACTACTATTTATAGAGCACCTACTGAGGATCAGATGGTTTACCCACAATCAATATCATTTAATATCACAAAATTCTACAAGGCAGATACACTTAAGACAAAGAAATAAGAATCCTATGAGTTGAGTTACTTGCCTAAGGTCATAGCATGCAAACAAGACAACAGTCAAACCAAGTGTGTCAGACCCAAGAGATCACAGTCAAGCTGCAGTCCCATGACTCTCCAGACCCTTGTTCTTATCTCCATCCACAGATATCTTCTTATCTTTCCATCAGTGAGATTTCCTGTCTTCATTCTAAAGGAGAATTGACTCCTGTTGCAACTCAAAGAGGACAACTGAAAAAGGGAAGCAACCATACCATGTAACAAGTTAAAGAGCAAAACTGCAACATAATTCCATTTTAGTTCTCCTCCAAGTAATCTAACAGACTGGTGATGTGGGGAAAAATTCAGGTAGGGGAAAATATACAACTCTCAAAACACAAGGTCTAGAGGCACACCATGCTTGTGTGTGTGTGTGTGCTAAGTCGTTTCAGTCATGTCCAACTCTGTACAACACTATGGACCTGCCAGGCTCCTAGGTCCACAGATTCTCCAAGCAAGAATACTGGAGTAGGTTGAAGTGCCATCCTCTAGAGGATCTTCCTGACCCAGGTATTGAAACCAAGTCTTTTATGTCTCCCGTGCTGGATATGAGTTCTTTACCCCTAGCACCACTGGGAAGCCCTGAGGCACACCATATGAATACTTAAATGGATGGCCCTTTCCTAATCATGATATAAAACGACATGTGAATTTATAATTCTTAGAGTTAGAAGAAACATAAGAGATGATCTAGTTCAGTGATTTCACTTTACAGATCAAGAAACATGAAGTCTAAATATGAAAATATCTATCCAAGGTGATATAGGAAGTTAGAGGCAAAATGAAGGACTTCAGATGTCAGGCACTAGGCTAGGAACTCTCTGTACTGGGATGTTGTATTCTCATGTTATTTGAGGGCAAAAGATAGAATTAATACAAGTGGTAAAATAAATGGATTAGGAGTCTGTCAATAAATGAATTAACAATGGCCTTATCTGCTAGGAGAAAATAAACTAGATGAACTGGATATAAACCTAAAAACTTCCCATCTGTCAGTTTCATTGTGTTTATCCATAAACTCTAATTTTTTTCCAAAAAGTCAGTAAAAAAGTGATCTTTAGTGAATTAAACTTTCTGATTGTCATCACAACTTTGTTAGTTTATGAATTCCATATTTGGCTTAGCTACACAGCCAACCCAAACTTCAGGAATTAAATTATTTCTGTCAATACACATACTATGATGATAATAATTATAGTATATTATAAAAAATATATTAGATTCTTACTTCACATAATTCACTAACATAATACCTTACATATATGAATGCAGGATTGATATAAGAAGAGAATACATGAGAGTAAGAAGTGAAGTGTCTTACAAAACATTTTAAAATGGGATTCTATTAATAACAGTGGTAAAAACCTGGCATCAAACAAGCTGCATATAATTCAGTACAAGTAAAATTTAAAAACATTAAAGGACTGAAATTAGATTGTAATAGACTCTTTGGAGTAAATCAATGCAATTAAGAATATGATGAAGTATCCTGTTATCTGTTTTCTGAGTCTCTGAAAAGTGGAAATATTAATGGAACTATACAAGAAATTAGTGCTGACGAGATTAATTGCCATAGCAATTGTCGTATTATAAATATGTTATTTGTGACAATTATGCATCAGAATAAGGCACAGGTTGCCATATTATTTGAAACAGATCTCTAGGTTTGAAATAAAACTCGAGCATTTCTTTATCTCCAGCATTATAAATTTAGAACACTGTAGAGGAGAAATTTCTGTAATAACATAGCAAATGCTTTTAAAAGTTTACCAGTATTTCAACTAATAAGTTGGGGGAAATTAAGCAGTAAAAATGCAACCTGAGGAAACCTCAACAGGAATGTAAACTAAACGGGTGGGGAGGTCTGTAGACGTCAATCAAGAACAAAATGCAACTGTCAAGCTTGCTTTGCTAACAAACTGTCACATCAACAATATGGAGTTAATGACTACAAATTAACTGTATACCAGATGCTTGACACTTTGTTATGACACTTAGCAAGCTAGTTGACATTTGGGGATCAAAGCTTCTTTAATTATACTTTGTATAACATGTGCAACCTTTATGCTAATGTCCAAATATTCCTTGGAGCAAGACTGTCCAAGTAAAAACGACCACAGACTGTTTTCTAGGTGTGGATTTATAAGTATTCATGTGCCTGTAAAACAACGAAAAGTAGTGGAGAGAGAGCCAGGCTTCAACGTACAATGTTAATCAGTGTTACCATTGCCTAAAAGAACACTGTTTCTTAACTTGGTGAACTGGTGAACCATCCTTTTCTCACATACAAACTCAAGTCTGTGAAATAAGACATTTTTAAACAAAGTGGTAATAGCATTGATAGCCATTTATAAAAGGAAAGACAACTAGATATATCAGAATTTAAATGCAAAATGTATTAAAGTAATTAAAAAAAAACTAACTGCCTTTTGGAACACTGATTTGAGTGAGTTTTCAAGAAGATCTTAGGAAAATGGTTTGATATTTCCCCAAGTGAATAAAAATTAATAAATGATATAAGAAAATGTCACATTAAAGATATAATACTGAATACTAAAGATGTATAACCATGAACTATATGCTTTGCCAACATAAAGAAACATAAACATTTTATTAGGTTTTGAAGTAAACTCTGATTAAAAGAGAAAAGATTGTCCCCCCAAAAAAGAAAAGATTGTGTTAAAACTAACTAAAAGTTAGAAAATAACTTATAAATCAGGAAGAAAATACACAACTAAAAATCTCTATATTAGTAAGTTAATAATGTAATAACAATGCAAACACTGCTGTTGTGGAAAATGCACTATCCTGTACGAATGATAAACGTAACTAAACATTACTTTCACAAGATTCAGTGGCATGTCTCACTTTTGCCTGGATTGTAAATTGGGCAAAGGCAAGTTTGTGATATGTGAAGAAAAATAAATTGAGGAGAGGGAAATCTTCAATATATAATGCTAAAACTGAAAGAACGTTGAGGATCATCTAATCCAACATTTCTACTCTTTTGATGAGACAAACCATGGCCCAGATAAGTGAAATGGTCCAAGTCATGGAGTTAGGGACAGACTTTACACTATATCCCACGATTATAATTTTCCTAAGAGTGCTGTTTCTAGTGCAACACTTGGGTTCTCTTTGCCATTGTTATAGCTCCATTACACTGAAATGTCTAAGTGCATATAGTTCTTTCAGTTGGTGAACCAGTTATTGAATACATATTGGTCTCTTATAATATGGCAAGAATTCCTCTAAGTGTTAGTTCTACTAGTTCCCACCAGGGAACTAACCCTGAGATGAACAGGATAGCAACCACTAGCAACATGAGTCAGTACTGAGCACTTGAAATGTGACTAGTCTGGATAGACAGGAACCTGATTTTTGAGACTTTGTATAAAGACAGATATAAAATATAAACAATTTTTATATGCTTTGTATGTTGACTACATGTTGAAATTATATTTGGGATATATTAACAAAATACAATATATCATTAAACTTATTTTCACCTGTTTCCTTTAATTTTTTTGAGATGGTTATAAAAAATTATACATTACATTTGTAGTTCAATCTGTACTTCTCTTGGAAAGTGTTAAACTAGTCCAAAAGAATCCTCCTGTCAAGAAAGTAGAAAACTTAGAGATAGGAAATAAGCAAATGAAATAAACATATTCTACAATGAAGATAACATAAGGTGTCCAATAGAGAACAGTTGGGTGTGAGTGTGCCTCAACTAGGATTCTCTGCAAAGGCAAACTCTGAGCAACAGAGACAATTCAAGTGAAGATTGAAATAATAAAAAACACGCTGACCTA
The DNA here is from genome assembly GCF_042477335.2 of Ovis canadensis. Taxonomy (NCBI): domain Eukaryota; kingdom Metazoa; phylum Chordata; class Mammalia; order Artiodactyla; family Bovidae; genus Ovis; species Ovis canadensis. The sequence goes on from NC_091254.1 coordinate 61,066,714, forward strand.
GGAGTGAGTTTGGTGAATACAAGACCAGAGAGAAGGTTGTTCTGGGTATAGCTAGATTATTGTAGGTGAGGTTGGAGAAGGAGATAAAGGCCAAGTCTGTCTTATTGCAAAGTGTGAAAGTTCAAACAAACAGTTGGAATTTATTGGGTTGGCCAAAACATTCATTCACGTTTTTCCATAACATCTTACAGAAACACCCGGATGAGTGTTTTGGCCAACCCAATACTTTGGTTGTAGTGGGAAGTCACTGTAAGGTGTTGATATCCCCATCTCCAAGGCTGTGACCCCTATCAAGCTACTACCATTTCTGGTCTCTTCCAGTATCAGTACATCCTATCTAGTCACCCTGTCTCTGCTCTTGCCCAGCCACAGTACAACCTCCAAGATATGCATCAGTACTACTTAATATTCACCAATAAATTTCCAAACATAATATTTTCACCTTCCCATTAGCAAAAAAATCAAAAGAAATCAAATTTATTTGCTGACTGTGAATTCTCCTTTGTAGTTTGGACAAAAAAGAAATCTACTTTTCACTTGTACGCCATCCTGTCTCTTAAACCGGCACTAAGCCTAAAGGCATATTTTCCTCTTAAGTTGTCATTGTAGGTTTTAAAATATATCTCCTCTAATTGCAAAACTCCCAGGAAAGGACTTGTATCCATCAGGGTCTCAGCACAGACATGGTACATTAAAATGTTGTAACAGAGAAGAGTTACAGAGTGTAGGGAGTATTTTCAAAAGTGTCAGCAGAGGTGACATAAAACAATAAGGGATGGTGTGGTAACCCAGGCCTGCCAGGTGTGAAAAATCCAGAAGTACAAGAAAGTGGAATGGTTACTGCAACCAGAGAGAGCTGCCCTGCAGGGATTGAGGATATTAGAGGAGAGGTAAAGCCATCCCTCATTAAGGCAGCAGGAAGCAAGAAAGGGAAATAAATGCCCTGACCCCATTCTCTTATCCAAATCTCCAACTGGCAGCTCCCATTGGCTGAACACATCCAGAAGCCAGAGGGCAAGAGAGACTGGAAAAGACAGTCCGTAAAAACCCAGCTCCCGGAGCACAGGGCCAAGTGGTGAAGGATGTGGTGTGGATCTGAAGGGGCACATGGAAAATATCCAGCACAGAGCTTAACAGGGTGTCACAGCACCCTCTCTCTTTTTATTTTATGCGGTTCTGCCTTGAGATTGGCAGCCCCTAGCTAAAAGCCTTTTTCGTGGTCACAAGTATCATTAGGTACTTCTCTAGTGAATGGAAAAATTCATTAAGAACTGATCCTTTCTCTCCACCCACCACCAAAAATAATAAGAATGCACAAACTTCATTCTCTACTACTGAGAGAATAAGAACAAATTAATGTAAAGATTGTTTCATTATTCATTTAACAAACATTAATTGATTCCTTATAAAGTGCCAGGTGCTATTCTTAGCACTAAGAATCCAACAGTGAAAAAACAAATCCTTGTTTGGAAGAATTTACATACTAATGAGGAGAAAACAAAACTAGGTTAAAGAAAAAGATGCTTTTAGATATTGAAACAACATAAACATAGCATGACAAAAAGTGTCGGGGATGAAAAGATATGGGCAATGTGAAGATGAATCAGAAATTACTTAGTTCATTAAATGGACACCCAGCAGGTAAGACTGATATTAATCACAGGAAGATACTAAGGGGTAGAATTTCTGTGGATGGAAATTGGATGTACAACATTGTCAAAGAGGTATATGGGCCTGCCAAGGGGTTTTCAAGGAAGCCCCAGTGCCTGTCACCACTCCCTTACCTTAACATCCAGCCAAGAAGAGGCAAGCTTTTCTTCACACAGTCAGTTGCAATAGCTTCCTGTGAAGGAGTGGATTTGGCTGCTTATGAAAGACCTCCTTTAATTCTCTAAATGCTAGAGAATGTAGCTGAAGCTCTGATCAGGGCTTCTAGGTTGTGATAGGATGCTAGATTCTAATCCTAGTGCTAAGGAATGCATTAAGGTTCTGAAGTTTTCACTTTTAAGTCTCATATAAAACTCTCTTGATGACTTCACTTCATATGAATACATTAAACTAGGGATTAAAAAAAACAGAACTCTCTAAGTCAAATTAAAATATCAATATATCATTTTGAAATGCAAAACAATTAAAATCACAAGTAGAGTAACATACAGTTGTAAACTCATACTTGAATGTACAAAGAGCAGTAGAAATGTTGTTTTATATTGATCACTTTCCTCACATGATCTCTATGAAGAAAAGACAGACATCAACTGTCCTCTAAAAAACTGTTTGACAATGGTAGCAGGGCAATCATGTTCAAATGGAACAAGTGAATGGGAAAACAAAAATGAGAAGGAGAGAGTTGTTTCATGCTTCCTTTCTGATGATCTCATGACACCATCAATCAGGTCTCAAATGAAAGAAATCCAAAGTATGAACCTTGCCAATCTAACACCAAAGTTTTAGACTATAACACAGGCCCGCAAGATCCTGAGAGCTGATAGCTGTGCTTCAAAGTGGCCAAATCTGTCTGTTTATGAAGACACAGCCTGAAAAAGCCAAGACAAGCTCTGGAAAAGTTCATAAGAGAACAGAGTAGAAGATATATCTTTCCAGAGTGCTAATCAATCTACAACAGTGTTGGCCCCATTCAAGAGATCGCCCACTTCTCCAACATGTGACTACGGACTTCAGTAGATTAATTCTTTTATGCAGCTTAGTTCCTTCTAAATGATTTAGTCTTAACTCTTTTCTATTTTGAGCTTCCAGGTGGTGCTAGTGGTAAAGAACCTACCTGGCAATGTAGGAGACATAAGAGATGAGGGTTGATCCCTGGGTTGGGAAGATCCCCTGGAGGAGAAAGTGGCAACCCACTCCAGTATTCTTGCTGGAGAATCCCATGGACACAGGAGCCTGGCAGGCTATAGTCCATAGGACTACAAAGAGTCAGACATGACAGGAATGACTTAGCATGCACTCACAATTTCTATTTTACTAGAATTTAAAAATAACTTATTCTATCTACATACTCTACTAATACCCACTGCCTGTCTATCTAGTAACAAACAGCTTTTTCCCACATAGGAGGGTACATATATCATATATAATGTATAAGTTCCTAGAGGTTATTAGCACACTTTGAAATTTTAAGAATTCAATTCAGTAAAATGTCCACCACTTTGCCATCAAAATCCTATCTTCATATTAAGACTTGAATTCTACTGTCTAAATTTTTATGCTAAACAATGAAATAGAATTTCATGCCCATTAAAGACAGCCTAAAAAGCCAAAATCAAAAGAAACAACAAAAATGTGAGACAAAAGAAAGAAAAAGAAAAATACCTTAGAGCAAGGTATTTCTCTAAAACAAAATACCTTTTGTTTTGTTTTGTTTTCAATTCTGAAGCCAGAAAAGATTACATTTGAAGGCTCCAAGGAGTCGAGAGGTTATGCCATGATGTAATTCACAAGATACAATAACCATTACACCTTAACTTACCTAATTTTCTTTGCTATAAAAGTCAAACAAACTCCCTATGTATAACCTCAATATTTCTCTGTGAGACAGGAAACAAAGGAGATGGTCAGGGATGACCAAAAAATCATATGTAAGATTAAATCCTGATTTTCCACGAATCTTTTATCCAATTCTGCCACATAGTCTGCAAAGCTGTTTCTGAAGACAGCAGTATGGCATACCATCTTTCAACTCTCACATCATCCATAGCAAGCTATACTTCATCTATGATTATGTCTTTTTTCCCCACTGGACATTTGGCAGTTTCTTATTACTGCCTATTTTTAAAGCCCTAAAATTTATTGTGAAGTGAATCATATCATTAGCTTCTATTCCCCTTTCTGATGGGATTCTTATAATAAAGAAGACAGCATCACAATGATTATGAAATTATCTATTTACTACAGATCTTCCTCTTTCTCTACTGCTATCCTCCACTTCCATCCATGACTTCAATATAATAGAGTCTTTCTTTTTGGATCATGAAGTCTGTCTGTGAGACTCAGTCCCTCATCTGTAAAATGAGGGAAATTGTGTAGATAATTTTGAGGTCCTTTCTCATCATGGTTATTCTGAGATGTTAAGTATCAAATATCCTGTTCATTAAACTATCTTCTAAATTATTTGCATTCTCTTTCCCACAATATTTAGGCTTTAATGCCAACTTAAAATATTTCTGTAAGGTAGAAATGCTTATGAAAATATTTCTTGTTTAGATCTATGAACTTAGATGATAAGTATGACTACTGTTTTAAGTTACAGTAAGATATCATTCTTAGTTTTGTTCTTCCGTCCAAGCATCCCCCTGTGATTTAAAGCATTTAGGATATTCACAGTATCCTTCCCACAGTATTGATTAGTAAATTCCTTTTGGTAACTGTTAAACAAGTGGAATATCATATACCTCTTTTCTTCTCTCTTAAAATATAAATCAATAAAATCATACCCACACACCCACATACACACACGCACACACATACATATAATTCTGTGATATCCAATCCTAAATGCGCTTAGAATTTTTTAGCATCATTTATGAAAATAGCCTATGTTAAACTGATACCATACGTTGAAAAGAAATGGGAATTATTTCACTCTATCTGCAGTGAACAGTTCCTTTATGAACCCACAAATGATCAAAAATGCATCTTGTAGAATGTTACTTGGATTAATATTGCCACAGTGACCTTTGAAACAGGAAAATTAAGACTAAGAACATCTTTATTTTTTTCAAGCCCTTTCTAATGGAGAGCTTAAATGAGGGAAAAATGTGTTTATCTTCACTTGGTACTATTTTCTCACACCCCTTGTGTTTCTTCAGTATGTCTAACATTCTGCATGTTTCCAAAAAGTTGCAATGAATCTGAAAAGGCATTTACTGAAGAAAACCTGCTTTGGTTCATTTCCCTAATACAAGGATTTCTAAAGACAGCTCTATTTTAGTTATGTAAAACATGTAAAAAGTGGCATATGCTCAATCAAAACTGAATTTGAAATTAACCTGTCACTTTAGACACCACACTTTAAGAGAAAGGTTAAGATGTACTATTATTTCAAAGTCTCCATGCTGGAATGAGTGGCTAATAGTCCACTTGTATGATTTCAAAAGAAAGGGATAAAGAATTAAATGAAATAAAACAAAAACTTAATTTCACTGTTAATAATAGCTCTATAAAAGAGAAAAGAAGCTAAATCATAACTTGAAAATAATATATTATGCATGAAGAATAAAAATAGATGCATTTTTTACATATTTGAATTTGCAGTTTTATAATTACAAAAAATCTACATAGGAATATATGTTTAGGGGCCTATATCCTAAATAATAGCACAGCTACCTCCACAAAGATGGTGGCATGTTTTGACTCATAATTTTCTGCAAAAGAATATCATTAACTTTATCAACAAGAAAAATAAACTATTCAAGAAATGCTTTATTTCCCTATTCTATTCACAAGTATAATAGACAAAAGCATCACTTGCCTCGAAATGCCCTTTTTTTTGCAGGCTATAAAGATAAGACGGCAAAATTATTCAGTCCCTTGTTTCCATTTTAAAAAATTCAGCAATCAGAGTTATTCTACTTATTAAGACAAAAGAAAGGGTCAATGTGTTCAAATCAGAAATTAAAAGGGCTTCATCTCGTAGCTAAACCTCCCGTTTCTAGATGCATGCACATAATGATACTAAAAAGTGACAATGGAACTGTAGAGAGCTATCGGGCTATGAAATGAAAGGCCTCATAAAGACATGTGATTAACTTATTTAAACTTTTTCACTGATGCGCTGAGAAATACATTTTCTTTTATTTCTGGTATTATAATCAAAACGGTCATATAATGAAATACTACTGAAGTTAAATTTGTATCTAAAATATGAAACAGCTGAGAAAGTCATTTAACGTATTATATCACAAATAGCCAAAGGTAGCTTTAAACTTAGAGCTGTAAGAAAGCGATTGTGGATTAAACTTATTTGTATCTTGATTGCTTAAAATGGCATTCAAGCCAAGTCATTACAAACTTGAAAAAACCAAAATGCTTGCCATGCCAAAATAGTTATAAGATAATCACTCTGCAAATCGTATGAAAGTGTTTCAAATTCATCAACAAACAGAGGATAAATGGCATGAGTTTAAAAGGTTTTCATCTGGAGACTGATGCTTTCTGCAAAAAAAGAAAAAAAATTATGCACAATTACTGAAATACATGTCTCCCACTCAAAATAGAAGAGTAACTATTTGCCAGGAATTGCAACCAAAATTAGCCAAAATTTTCTTTGTAAATTCCAATATTTCATTGAATATCAAGGAGAAATTGTACTAATTTTTTCCATATGGAATAGCTCAAAATCTCTTTACCCCACTGCCCCATGCATGTAATAAAAGAAGTAATAAAATTATATTATTCTAAGTAAAAAAATCAGAGGAATAAATGTGTTTCTAAAAATTTTTCTGAGACTGTAACACATTTCTTCTGTGAAACTATTACCTAGTGTCGTATTATATATATAAAGAATCTTCAATAAGGAGTTGTCATTTACTGTCTACAAAAGCCAAGATTTAAAAATAAAGATGTGATCATTAAGGTTTATCTGCATAATAATCATGAATATTGCATATTAGTTATTGTTAAGATGAGTCAGCTGGGACTCAGAAAGGTATACCTAAGATCACGTAATGACTCAGAAAGTAAAAGAATAAAATGATGCAAACCACTTCCCACAGCAAGTTGATTTACTGAAGTTAGGGAAAGAGGGGAGGAATTTTCCTAATACTCTGTGAACAGACAATCAATATCTGAATGTATGAAAGCAACAAAAATATACTAAGTAATGAAAAGTGAAATTTAAAAAGCTAATGAGAAGTGCAACTCTTGCCATTAAGAGTAGTATGCACTCATCATGTAGCAGGGCCTCAATAAACATGTTCATGAGAAATGAGAAACAAATAAATGGGAGAACAAGAGGGAGAGGGGAGGGAGAGAAGGAGGGAGAGAAGTAAAAGAAACAAGTGGGCAAGGTAAGCCATGCCTATGTTGCTTTTTGCTGAACTGTAATTCTCCATTTAGTTTCTTTCAGCAACTTTAGAAAATAACTCTAAGTCACCAGGGTATTATTTCAATTACTATTTCATCAAAAGAGTTAATATAATTTCTTACTTACTCCCAGGGAGTAGTTTACACAATGGGAGAATCTGCCCTAAAATGCATGTGTATTTTCTATCATAAAGTCAATAAAACAGAGGCTCTACACAAAAACATTCATTTCCTCCATTAATTTAGGGCTGAAGTTCTCATTATTTTTTACATTTGTAAACATGGGAATTTTAATACTGTTGCTTAACATTTATTTTAATAATTGAAGGAAAACATACTATTAAATTCAAAGAATGTTCCAAATAATCAAGCCTTAAATTAAAGTTACTCTCACAGGAGAAAGACATGGGAAATGTATAAATGATTGGCTGGGGAGGTAAGAGAGCTATTAATTTATTAATTTTCATATCTCACCCAAATTGATGGATTAAAGGTTAAAAAATTGAAATGAAACAATGAAAAAGACGCCCTTAATAGTGTTATTCGTCATGTGTTTCCCATTTAGTTTGTTCTTTTATTTACTAATTTAGTCTATATTTTATTCAAGAAGATGATAAAGGAGAAACATTGGCACAGTTGATACTTTTGCATTATTTATCTCATCTTCTTATCCAAGCTATTCAATACATCATTCTTTTTTTCATAGCCTTATGGAGAAATAACTCACATACTATACATTTATCCATTCAAAGTGTGCAATTCATGATTTTAGTGTATTTTCAGAGATGTGCAGCATCACCACAATCTAATTTTAGAATACGTTTATCCCCTCTAGAAGAAATCCCATACCCATTAGCACTCATTCTCCACTCTATTCTGTAGCCCTAGGCAACCACTAATCTACTTTAGGTCCCTGTAATTTTGCCTATTCTGGTCAATTTCTACAAATGGAATCACATAGCATGTGGTCTTTTGTGACTGGCTCTTTTCACTTATCATAATGTTTTCAAGGTTTATCCACGTTGTAGCATGCATCTGCACTTCATTTCCTATTAATGCCGAATAGTATACATGAGAAGTGAAGTTGCTCAGTCATGTGTGACTCTTTGCTATCCCATGGACTGCAGTTTACCAGGCTCATCTGTCCATGGAATTTTCCAGGCAAGAACACTGGAGTGGGTTGCCATTGTCTTCTCCAGGGGATCTTTCCGACCTGGGGATCAAACCCGGGTCTCCCACGTTGCAGGCAGACACTTTACCCTCTGAGCCACCAGGGAAGTTCATTGTATGGAAATACCACATTGGCTGCCGTCTATGGGGTCGCACAGAGTCGGACACGACTTAAATGACTTAGCAGCAGCAGCAGCCACATTTTATTTACCTATGCATCAGTTGATGGACATTTGGGTCGTTCCGTTATTTGGACTCTTACAGACAGTTTCAGATAAGTTTTTGTATGGATACATATCTATTCAATATATATCTGACTGACACCTAAAAATAAAGACAACTTGCCTTTATATTTCAAGAATGTTATTATGTGCTGTAACATTTTACCTCTGGGAAACAGCTGCTATATGGAAAAGCTTCCTGAACCCCCTGGTCTGACATCTGGCAACAGCTCAAACAGCTATATCCATGCACATGTAAAACTAAAGTGATGGAAAGAATTAACAATCCAAGTCCTCTGCCTTTGGCATATCCATCTAGATTCCACATTCCGCATCTTAAAAAGTGGAAGCTAAAATGTGTATTGAAATGTCAATTTGACTGCTTCATATAAAAGAAAGAAATTTTTCTATAGCAACAAGATAATGTTGCAAATAGGGTATACATATCAACACAAAGCACACTGTCAACTTATATCCTTTCCCAATCTTGATTGTGTACGGTATGTTGCTTTTTTAGATAAACACTAGGATTAGGATTAGGATTTTGTTTTTAATGATTCTAGATTTCATCAATCCAGGAAAAAAAAATGAAAGAAAGCTTCTTTAATCTGGACTGTTACCACATATCAATAATTTTCTCCTTCTCCTCTATCTACAATGCAAACTGCTCCTTTATCTGCAAGCTTGTGCTCATTCTCTCTCCTATGCCCAGATGTCTGCCCCTTTTATTCCTCCTTTGATGCTCAATTCAGATATCACCTCATCCAGAAGCATCTATAACCTGCCTGCCATCCCATTTTCACACTTGTTCATGCCATGCCACAGAGATTTCTATTGGCACCTTTCCTCTGCTACCAAATTAATGTGTAATTTTGTGTTCATGAAGATGCAAGTAAAATAAATTATGGTTAGAACACTTAACATGAGATCTACTCACAACAAATCTGTGCACAATAGAACATTATTAACTATAGGTGTACAGCATATCTCTAGAACATATTTATCTTGCATAAATGACACCTTACAACAAATTATGTTCATTACATGTGTGCAGATTTTATATCAGTTGACCTCAATAAAGCTATTAAGAAAATAAATATGGTTTATTCTATATATTATATACACCTATTTTACCTATAGATTTATATGTCTATATCTATATTCTGTAGTAGGTTTCCCAGGTGGCTCAGTGGTAAAGGTATCCATCTGCCAATGCAGGAGACCCAGGTTTGATCCCTGGGTTGGAAAAATATCCTGGAGGAGGAAATGACAACCCACTTCAGGATTCTTGCCTTGAGAGTCCCATGGACAGAGGAACTTGGTGAGCTATAGTCCATAGGGACACAAAGAGTCAGACAGGACTAAGCCCACATGCACACATTTTGTAGTAGACCCCTGAGGACAGAAACCAGGGCTCTATCATTTTATCTCCAGCACACAGAAGGGTGCATAATCAGGAAGACACTCATAAATGTTCGTTGAGTAGTTAGTGCTCATTGCTTGGATTCTATTAACCATAGGTTCAAGCAGAGAAGCAGCACAAACTTTGAACCTAAGTCTTCTGAATGCTTTTCAGTGAAAACCACAGAGAGTTCCCACAGGACATTCAACTTTCACTTCAGTTCAGTTCAGTTCAGTCGCTCAGTCGTGTCCGACACTTTGCGACCCCATGAATCGCAGCATGCCAGGGCTCCCTGTCCATCACCAACTCCCGGAGTTCACCCAAACTCACGTCCATAGATGCCATCCAGCCATCTCATCCTCTGTCGTCCCCTTCTCCTCCTGCCCCCAATCCCTCCCAGCATCAGAATCTTTTCCAATGAGTCAACTCTTCGCATGAGGTGGCCAAAGTACTGGAGTTTCACCTTCAGCATCATTCGCTCCAAAGAAATCTCAGGGCTGATCTCCTTCAGAATGGACTGGTTGGATCTCCTTGCAGTCCAAGGGATTCTCAAGAGTCTTCTCCAACACCACAGTTCAAAAGCATCCATTCTTCGGGGCTCAGCTTTCTTCACAGTCCAACTCTCACATCCATACATGACCACTGGAAAAACTATAGCCTTGACTGGACGGACCTTTGTTGACAAAGTAATGTCTCTGCTTTTGAATATGCTATCTAGGTTGGTCATAACTTCTCTTCCAAGGAGTAAGCGTCTTTTAATTTCATGGTTGCAGTCACCATCTGCAGTGATTTTGGAGCCCCAAGAAATAAAGTCTGACACTGTTTCCACTGTTTGCCCATCTACTTGCCATGAAATGATGGGACCAGATGCCATGATCTTCGTTTTCTGAATGTTGAGCTTTAAGCCAACTTTTTCACTCTCCACTTTCACTTTCATCAAGAGGCTTTTTAGTTCCTCTTCACTTTCTGCCATAAGGGTGGTGTCATCTGCATATCTGAGGTTATTGATAATTCTCCTGGCAATCTTGATTCCAGCTTGTGCTTCTTCCAGCCCAGCGTTTCTCATGATGTACTCTGCATATAAGTTAAATCAGCAGGGTGACAATATACAGCCTTGAGGTACTCCTTTTCCTATTTGGAACCACTACTAGGACAGTGATTAATGACATCCATAAGAATGGGATTATTATCATGATAATGGGTTCTAAGGGCTTCCCAGGTAGCTCTAGGGCAGGAGATAAAAGATATGAGTTCAATCCCTGGGTTGAGAACATTCCCTGCAGGAGGGTATGGCAACCCACTCCAGTATTCTTGCCTGGAGACTCATGGACAGGGTCATGCAGAGAATCGGAAATGACTGAAGCAACTTGGTACAATAGATTCTAATATGCTGGGCCTCCTTTTATCATCTAAATTTGAAATGATTTTTGGTTGAAAATCAAGAAACAGAGCAGAAGAGGAAAAATTTGGTGCAGGCTTAGATTACAAACTCCAGAGCACAAATCCACTTTTATGCCTCTAAACTGCTTGAATAGCCCCAACTTGCCAGTATCTATGGAGGTTACGATATAATCATGGTCTCAGGGTTGTAGACAAGGCTGAATCTGGAGCCTATAGACATACATGGCCCTTACAAACTAGATCACCTCCTGTTATTACGCATTGGCTTTAGGAACCTAAAAGGAATCATTACAACCCAAGCTTCATTAATTTGAAGAATACAGCCTTCAATGCCAGGCTGGTTAAAAACAAAATAAATGTGCACCTTAATTGGTAAGGCATCCTTGGATTGTGTACTATGTTCCAAACTTGAGAAAACATTCATTCAACCAGGAAACGATTCCATAACAGCAGAAGCACCAGCAGGCGCAAAGAATGAAGCCGAGAGCAAAAGAGTGAGGATGACATCAAAGGATTGTCAACGTTCTACAGAAGAATAAGGTCATTGATAGAACGATTCTTATTCAGTTTATAAAAACATTGGATTCACCTTCAGCGGGATAGTGCCCTTTCAACATTTGCAATTTAATTTATGACAATGATAATAAAACTTCAGATTTGCATGCCAGCTGAAGTAGAGGGAAAAAATAGAGAAAAAAGTCATAAATATATAGCTGATTAAGGTTTCCAACTTCCTTGATTTCAAGGCACAATTTAAACAGGAAATTCTTTTTCCAGGCAATTGTCTCTGCTTTGTTTTGAAAACTTGCAACTGAAGTTTAGAGCAATTGTATTATGGAGTGGACAGAAACAAAGAACTGTGCCATTAATCTCATAAAATCATTTCATAGTCACCTGAGTTTATTTGTAAATTTACAATTCTTCTGATAGCCTTTGATTAACTGAGTTAGGAAGAAAAGAATTCTGCAATATAGGTGTGTAAATTCAGGTGACGTGCCCATAACTGCAACATGAGCTGGTAATCTTTAATGCCATGAAACAGAAGTCATCCTTCCTCTCTTCTGCAAACAAAATTTACTCCAAAAGAAGACATAAATACACAGCAAAGAAAATCACACAAGGGAGTTTTCTTGGCATTGTTTTCTGTGCTAAACTCTTCGAATGAAGACTTAAACCCTTTGAATCAGGAAACCACAATCTTTCAAAATTGGAAAGCTGCATTACAAGTTAACGGAAGGCACACCAGACCAAGAGATAAAATTCAGGTTCTGCTTCTCTCTCTTCAGCTCACCATCCTTGAGCAAGTACTTTCACTCCTGAGAAATCCACATTTCCTCATGGGTAAATGAAGCTAATTGGACCTGTGGCATCTACCTCCAAATGGAGGGCAGACTAATCAATGTAATACTTTAAAACATCTTTTTAAACTCTTGTACTTTTAAAATGACAAATCATAATGTAGAGCATCAAACTATATATTCAATATCAGTCACAGCCTAATGTGCATCTAAAAAAATGTAAATTATTTGAATAAGACACTGGAAAATACTTGTCACTGTTCACAGAGGTGAGTTATGAGGTTTTAGAGCAGGCTCATGCCAGATTGGGCAAAAGACTGGGTTCTTCTTCATTGTGTGGTCCTGTGTGTTTTTGTTCTGCCCTCTCAGCCAGAAAGTCCTTCTTTTGAGTTGGCTCATCCTTGAACCACCCACTCTTGCTCACCTCTGTCTTCGACCCTCCAAGATCTAAAATCTTCAGTCTTTTGACTCACCTCTGGGGTCCCAAACCTTCCACCCATTAAAGGTATTGCTCATGTTCTTGTATCCACTTGTCCTCTCCTGCCATGCTCATCTTCCATACTTCCCTCCCACTTAAACTTACTTAAATCCTGTTCCCTGAAGTCTGTTCTCAATATTAAATAAATTTGTCTAATCTGACATTAAATACACAGTAATGCAGCGATGCTAGAAACTTAAAAGAGTTACCCTTTTCAGGAACTTAAATATTTTAGCTTATGACTTTGAAATAAAATTTTTATGCAGTGGGGAATTTTAGTACATGGGTAATTGAAAATACATACATATGTGTGTATGTGTGTGTGTGTGTGTTTTAATTATGTAAAATCTCTATTTACAAATGATATAAGATAAATAGACATATTCAATTCATAATTAGGTTTAATTTTGTGTGTGTTTGTGTCTGTACGTACCTTTAAAACTGTAAGTAAAAGGAAACATCTTTTAGTCTCTAGGTGGAAATTAACAAAATTTCATGTAAGAAATTCTCTTTGAAAGAGGCAATACAATAATTTTAGACTTCATTTAAAAACACAATTCATTGGCATTAGAATAATTTTATCTAATTTGAATTAATTTGATTTTACAGATGAGAAAGTTACTGCAACTAAGGATGTATTAGCTTTAAAAATTCTACCATATAAATTCAAATAAAATTCAATTCACTTTATGTATCTATTCCCTCCTAAAAAAACTAAGGTCTGATTTCTTTAAATTCTAAACAAGTAATTGCAGGCTGCTCATCCATTATACCCAAGCACTCTCTCCCTGTACAGGATTCACCATGGTAATAGTTCTTTCATCAAAGCCTAATGGTTTGTTTCAAATAATCAAAGTAGTGTTTATATCACTGTCCTCAGGTGCAACCATTTTGTTTCCCAGAGAGCAGTATGGTACATGCTAATGTCACAAGTGATAAATCAAAGTAAGTACATTTGTTTTTCTACCTCAACCAGTCTATTCAGTGGCACTAACAAAAATACATGTTGGCATTTGCACTTACATTCTATTTGAGACTGTCTAGCAATAAAGATTATGGAGAAAAAATACATATGTAAAAGAGATGACTATGTGCAAGCCTTAGTTGTAAGAAATTTCAGTGTAGGGGTTGCTATAAATTAATTTATAAGCTTTAGCTAGGGAGAGTGCAGAAATAGAGAAGGATTTCTGTCTTCTACATATAGGAACTCAAACTAGCTTACTCTCCTAAAATCACCATATATTTTAAATATTCATTTAGATTGTTACTATCATTACTATTAGAAATAGCAACAAGAAACTGTAACATTACAGATTCAGAAAAGGTCTGAGATATTGAGATCAATACATCTTACTTCTATATGCAAAATTCTTATTGCAGTCATTGGGAGACACAGTAAAAGTTAGAACAAGTTAGAAAGGATTTGCTTACTATTGTCCTGGTGAATTTGCAATGACATTCAGAGCTTTTGTTCTTTGGATTAAAGGAGGCTGTGAAAGTCTCAAAAGTAGTGTTGTCTATATTCAGAAAGTAAAGGAACTTACCTGGATATTGATCATTTCCAGTTTCCAGTTCGTGGAATAGCACTTTTTAGCAGCACTGGAGAAATTACTAGTCAAAGACACACAGCTGAAATCTGCCTCCTCACCTACTTAAGCATATATAAATGAGGAAGAAGCAAAGAGAAATTGACAACTGGAAAATAAACTGAGATGAATTAAAGACCCACTATGTTTAACCGACCAGTCTAATATCCTTCGAGAGTCTGTATTCCCTTTCACATTCATCTCTGCTCAAGAAAGTAAATGAGAGAAAAACCATGGGGTCTGTGACTTCTACAGGGAAAACAGGGAACAAACACAGCCTGCAGAGTCCATCTCATACCTAATAAAAAATGAAGAGCTACAGACTCCATCTTATTTACCTTTGGGTTTTGGACCCGTAGCATAAAATATATCCTCAGCAATAACACCTCACTCTGTTTTTCTCTACTCTAAGTGATGACTTCTTCACAATCAAAATTCAGTCAATAGCCTAAGACTGATAGGAGTTATCTCTAGATGTCAGCATGGTTCCAGGGGAACGAACTGACAAAGCAAAGGTGATAAGTTAGGGAATAAAATCCATTTAAATGGTAAGACGTCTGATTATGTCCCAGAAATATATATAGATCAAATAGTGCTGAAGACGAAGCTTAAGTATAAATGATAAAATGACTGAATAAAGTTAAAGCCTTCTTTTCACCACCACATCAAGTGCAGTCAGGGTAAAGGAACAGGCATGTCCGTTTTTAAATGTCATCAAAGCTGGAGTTTTCCTTCAGATTTACGGCTACCATTTCCTCAGTAACGCTTAATATAATTAGAGTGATTTTCTGATTCCTAAATATTTTAAATATGAAATTATTAGCTTCACTCATGTCAGAATAGATTGTTTAATATATTTAGTACCCATTTAGTTTAAAAGCATATAAAAATAAATATGCAAACTTGCAAATACAAGTTAGTATTATAAATGGTAAGAATACGAGAAACAGTCAAATCTGCTAGCGATTCATTCCAGACTTAATGTTTGTATCTCTTTTACACAGTTTTATATAAAAGCATGTTTTCTTCTATTAAATCATTTCCACATGAAACCAATACTAATGTAACTTGTTATACACATTTTTCATATTTATATATATAGTATTTATATATATACCCACTGGAGATTTACTATTCTGATTCTGTGAAAGACCCCCTTCCAATGAAAGGCTTAATAATCACCAAATCATGATTAATTTTGTATCACCCTGCTGCATACTGGGATTACTCCCAAATGTTCAGTTTAATTTAAGTACTTTCTGATTCATGAACTAGAGGATAACATACAGCTATAAAAGGTAATCCAATACTAACATGGCCTTAACCCCTATAATCTGCACTTCAATAGGAGGGAAACTGTATAGTTTTGAAACTGTAATCAAGAATTTTTTTTTTTGCAAACACACACTGGAGCTGTCCTTTGCTCCCATCTCTTATTAGATTACAATAAAACGACCATGCTCTCTTTATGGTGGGAACAGAGTGACCCTGGGGTGATTTATAATCTTGTGAAACCCTGTCCACACTGCTGACCAGACTTTTTTTGAGGTCACTATCTGTTTCTTCAACTGATGTCTTCCTGCTGTGACAACACTGTTGGAGAGCTGTCAGCACACAAGAATTTCTCAGGCGATGTATTGTCTTTGAACGCATTTCTTGTGTTATTTCTATTGAGAAGCATTAGCGTGCTTGGTGTTTAGACAGTCAAGAATCTTTCGGAGATTTTCTCATTAGTCTAAATCCCAACAAAAAAAGAAGACAACTAAATAGGAATAAATGAAGTGGGTCTCTTATTGACAAAAGAAGAGAATATTTATTTCTTCTAAATGCATATCATCGCTCTTAAATACAAACAGTAAGGTAACAATTCATTTTTAAAACAGGCATACTGTTCTACCCAATAGTAAAATAATTTGACTCCAACATATTAGACATTGTTAAAAGTAAACATTGGCTGAAATGCCTGGGGTTTACATAAACATAAAAACAAGTGTACTTTGCTATTTTTTTAATATGAAAAATAAGAAAAGTTAAGCTAAGAAACTGTTTTAATAGTAATTTCTGATGAGTTGCAACCTCTAATCTTATCAAAAAGCTGCTGTAGATGAGTAAAATGAGTTCATTTTTGCCTAACAGCAAAATGATATTTAAAACTCAAATAGACGTTAGTTAGATTTAGAACAAACTATTTTTTTTAATGTTTTGATAGAAGAAGAACTTCTTCAAATGTAGGTTTTGATCAATATAATTTCTCAACATGACACTTTCCACTAACTGAAATATGAAAATGTTAGGAAAGGCATGGTAGACAGCCCATTAGTTTCAAATGAATTGGTTTATTTTTTCATTTGGTTTATTCTCATTTTAATGTATTCGGTAAGTTAAATAGGAAAGCTAACACTGTATTTATACTTAAATATCTCCTACTGATTCTAAAAAGAGAAGAAATAAATGTTTCTGCATTTTTTTCTTTGTTTTTTTTTTTATTTCTTTTGGAGAAAAGGCAATCAAGAAAAGTAAACTGAATTCCTTTTCCTTTTTGGAGAAAATGAAGCCCATATGGCTTCAGAAAGATATTAACAGAGAAGTCATCCCTCCTTCAAAATGTTCTTTCCTTAGATCTATTTGAGGAAAAAGTTTTGAAGACCACAAAGAAGGAAAACATTTAATAGAGAAGAGGCAGCAACACTGATGTTAAAAAAAATTTTTTTTTTTTTCAGAATACTGGATCCATGTGCAGCAACTGGGCCAGAGAGATTGGGAAGATTGGCTGAGGGATGCCTGCAGCTGGGGCCCTGGACCTGCTGAGTTATGGGCTCTGTGGTCTCCTGGATGTGGATCCCATCTACTCAAACACATCTGAGTACTTTGAGAAGCCATGAAGAACTTACACTTTCACACATTTTGCTTTGTCTTCCTGTGTCTAAATGACAAAGATCCAAGGTTTATCCTCTACATATGAGAGGAGAATATATGGAAATTAAACCTACTCTGCACATACCATCACTTAAAGTATAAGTGAAAGAGTAGAAAACAGTGCACACTATGATTTATAAACACATCATGTAACATCATGATTTTTATTACATCAACCAATTTGGGGGGAGCAGTAATTGGGGCTTCTCCAGTGGCTCAGTGGTAAATTATCTGCCTGCTAGTGCAGGAACGACAGGAGACATGGTTCAATCGTTGGGTCAGGAAGAATCCCTGGAGGAGGGCATGGCAACCAACTCCAGTATTCTTGCCTGGAGAATTCCATGGGCAGAGGAGTCTGGCGGGTGACAGTCCAGGGGGACGCAAAGAGTTGGACACAACTGAAGTTACTTAGCATGCAATAAGGTCTGAGAGAATCCTCGCTGGTTCAGTGGTAAAGAATCCACCTGCCAAGGCAGGAGACACAGGAAACACAGGTTCGATCCTTGGGTCAGAAAGATCCCCTGGAGGAGGAAATGGCAACCCACTCCAGTGTTCTTGCCTGGGAAATCCCACAGACAAAGGAGCCTGTCAGGCTATAGTCCATGCGGTCACAAGAGTCAGACACAACTTTGCAACTAACCACCACCAATGATGTTTGAACTTTAAATTTAACTATATCTGAGCTTGTATGAACATTGCAACCCAGAGTCCAAACTAACTCTGAGATTTGGTAACAGAACCTGAGGGTCTTATAAGCCTTTGAACCACTGAGATTTATAAGACTATTTAGTCATCTAAACTTTTGTAATTTAGAGATATCATAAAGACCTTTGATAGTGTCATGCAATTTTGACTTGACCTCAAATGTATGGCTTTCAGAAGTCAAAGTGAAAGTGAAAGTGAAGGACGCTCAGTTGTGTCCAACTCTTTGCAACCCCATGGACCATATACAGTCCATGGAATTCTCCAGGCCAGAATACTGGAGTAGGTAGCCTTTCCCTTCTCCAGGGGAATCTTCCTGACCCAGGGATCAAACTCAGGTCTCCTGCAGTGCAGGCAGATTCTTTACCAACTAAGCTATGAGGGAAGCATAAGAAAATATTTTAATAATTACTATATTTCACACAATAAATTGTGAGCCCTATTCTTGTCAAAAAACTGCCACAGAGAACTAAAAGGTATGTGAATTTTCCCATATTGCACATGATGCTTAGAAATTCAGTAGACACTAGCTAGAGTTATAACTAATGCTCCTCATCATTTTACTCATCATTATAAGCTATTTTGAAATGATGAGAAAATGTTTAACTTTACAGAAATATGGACACATTGGTAGTCATAACAGATAAGTTGCGTTCATTTGTTTCCGGAAGTAATCTACCATTTACCTTCTCCAAGGACTCTTTTAATAAAATAGACAGAAAAAAGAATCAATTAAAATAGTGAAATGCCCCTTAGGATAAAGTTAGTTCAGCAGTCAGTGCATTTCTCAATAATCTCTTTATCTGTATGAAGTAATCCACATTTATGCCATGTTTTTAAGTACTATATTTTTCATAATGAGGCTGTTTAAAACTGAGCACTGGAAAGAGAACGGGTGCTGATACAGCAAGTGTTATGATATAAAACTGGGGTTATGAGCAAAGCACACACCAGAAAAGGAAAACATGATTAGAGGCAAAATGGATGATGCAAGGTTCTCATATAACAAACCAGGGAAGTAAACCAGCCTCAAAGACCCTGAATATCCACCTAATCTCTACTATGTAAAGCTATGATGCCCAAGAGCACCTCTAAAAATACTATAATGGGACATCATTGCTGGAATCACTACCTTTATAATGGAAAGTAGTCCCAAGAATGAAGCCAGAACCTGAAGAAATCAGCAAATAATTCCATACACTTTTTTATGCCTCTGTTACCTCACTACGCCTCTCTCTAGCCTGCGCTTGACTCACTCTCTTTATAAAAGGTATAGTAGCCATTTTAGCATTTCAGTAAGTGCTTTTTTATGCACTATTAACATTGGTTTAGTTTTTCCCATTTCAAAAATTGTGACTCTCTATTTGCAGCAACAAAGATGGACCTAGAGATTATCATACTAAGTGAGGTGAGCCAGATAAGAGGAAGACAATTAATATAGGATATCACTTACATGCGCAATCTTAATGAAAAATGAACTTATTTACAAAACAGAAAGAGACTCACAGACATAAAAAGCAAATTTATGGTTACTAGAGGGGAAGGGGAAGAGGGATAAACTAGGAGGTTGAGATGAATATATATACACTACTATATATAAAATAGATAAACAAGGTCTTACTGTATAGCACAGGGAACTCCATCCAATATTTTGTAATAACTTATAATGGAAGGGAATCTAAAAAGGCATATATACACATACACACACACCCTGAATGCTCATTGGAAGGACTGATACTGAAGCTAAAGCTTCGATACTTTGGCCACCTGATGTAAACAGGCAATTCATTGGAAAAGACCCTGATGCTGGGAAAGAATGAAGACAGGAGGAGAAGAGGGTAAGAGAGGATGAGATCGTTGGATGGCATCACCAACACAATGGACACGAACTTGGGCAAACTCCAGGAGATGGTGAGGAACAGGGAGGCCTGGTGTGCTATATAGTCCATGGGGTCACAGAGTTGTACACGACTTGGTGACTGAACAACAACAAAATGCGTGCGCGCACACACACACATAAACACCTGAAGCACTCTGTTATACACCTGAAACTAACACACTGATTGTAAAAAAAAAATTGTGACTCTAATATGATATCAGGAGTCATATTTGTGTGTAGCAAATATGCATTTGATATAAGATATTGGGAATAATACTAATTTCAGATCATAGAAATAATGTATGCATTCTTGATTTGAGAAGGGAGAAGGAGCAGAACTTTTGGAAGCTAAGTAGATTCTGATATATTAGCATTTTAAAATACACAACTGTGTTTATACCTCTGCTTTTTTGACTCCTTCCTTATCCCAGCTCTTCTTCCTCTCACTGGCTATCCACACGTGGTAGAGGAATTTAATGTTGAGGCTTACTCCAGAAATAGCTGGTCAGACAGAGCACAAGGAGACAGAAAAAGCAGGCCTGCCAAAATTCTTCCTGTTTCTCCCCAATTCCCTACCAAAATCATTCTTCTCTGGATGTATTTGTTGGTGAAGAGTGTGGCTAAAACACTGGGAATGTCAGCTCATATACACGGTCACAAAAGATCAAAACAGAAAAAAGGCAGATATTTGAAAACAGTAACTATCAGTCTACAAAAGCAAACTGGCTTGTACTCTTGGTAAACGAGATGCTTGCCAAGGCAAATCCAGGCCTTGTTTATTGAGATGTGTATAAATACAAGAAATGAAGCAAAAAGACTTGAAGAAGTCTTACTTAAAAAGATGTCTTAAGAAGTATGAACTGAAACTAGCTTTTAATCAATTTTGTAACCACTGGTATTCATGAGAAACTCTATAACCCTTATTAAAATGAAAATAAGAAACAAGGGCAAGAATTCTGCTCTCCTGGCCTGCCTCCAAGGAAGGTAATTTTGTTTTGTCTACTCAAATTATCCCTGAGGTAACAATTATCTCATACTTTTTAAGACTGCTCATCCCTAAACCATGGGCTAGAACCTCTTTGTGTTGGTGGAAAAGCTGCTCTGTAACTCCATGATCCCACAATTTATTTGCCCAGGATGGTCCTAGATTTTACCTTTTGTCACAGCATAATCGTTAATACTGCCTGTGTTTATTCTGGGTTCCAGTTTGGCCAGTAAATGTTACGGTTGTCCTACGTGCCATTCTAGGTGTGATGAAAGTCAGTTATTCAGGAGAAGAAATGTCAAAATAAAGAAGTTTAAAGTGTAATAGACTGGCTTTCTAATATTCTACTGAAATTGTTCTAGTACCTTTTAAAGATACCCAGACATGGACATTCCCTAACGTATTTATAATTTTTAATATCTCTTAAGACAGACTAGGGCTTCCCTGGTGGCTCAGCTGGTAAAGAATCCTCCTGTGGGAGACCTGGGTTTAATTGCTGGGTTGGGAAGATCCCCTGGAGGAGGACATGGCAGCCCAGTCCAGTGTTCTTGCCTGGACAATCCCCATGGACAGAGGAACTTGGAGTGCTGTGGTCCATGGGGTCGCAAAGAGTCGGACAGCACTGAGCAACTAGACACAAGACAAGCTAAATATATAGTAATCACTTGAGTCTATTTACCAACTTGAGAAATTAAAATACTTCTATGAAACTCCAAATAAGGACAGAATCCTTAAATACAGAGTTTATCCTGGATACTCAGCTTGAGGTACTGGTAACAGTCTTACCTTGTTTTGATCAGATTTTGCACCCAAAATATTACAAATCACATTTATTTCTTTAACCATAAAAAAATGTACTATAATAGAAAATTCTTAATGCTCAATATTTTCTCTTTAGAAAGAAAGCTCTATTTGGTAGACTTTGAAAAATTCTGCATTTTCAAAAAATAGAGTTACAATATTAAATAAAAAATTAATTCTTAATGTTTATTGAGTAGTTAATATGTCAATCACTGTATTAAGCCCTTCATAGAAAGGATTCTATTTGATATAAGCTAAGATTTATCATCTGACTTTTAGAGATGGGTAAATAGAAGCTTGTATTCAAACAAGAACTAAGTTTGCAGAGACAGCAAGAGGTACAGACAGATTTTAAAAATCTGTTTTATCTATATGTTATTTCATGCTCTTGTACCTTTGAATAGTGATCAATTTTTAACCTTTCCCTACTCGTATAAAAGGAAAAGCCTCATCTCACCCATTCTGACCCACAGTTCCCTCCTTTGCTAAGCTGGATATCAAAGTTAGAGAAAACACCAAGAGAAATAAGCTTTGTTCAAATGTCTTTGGACTGACTCAAGTTATTATTTTCTGAACGACGCCTCCTCTGACCACTTTATTTAAAATTTCAACTGTCCCAATGCGCACGTTTCTAACTTCCCTCAGCCCAATCTGTTTTTACCATATTTATCACCTTAAAACTATGCTATTTATATATATACTATGTTTATTATTTATTGTCTGTCTGACCACCCCAACTCTGACTGCTAGAATATAAGCCCCATGAAGGCAGGGATTTGGGTCAATTATACTCACTGGTGTATTCAAAGCACCAACAAGAATGCCTACTACTTATTTACTGCGTAACAAATATGCATTGAACAGATGCACAAAGCAGATGAAAATCACAATCACTTCATGCATGCACACATATACACATGTACATTTTGGGGGGTTCTGTTGAGCAGTAAATGGAGAGTAATAACAATGTGAAATTACAAAAGATTAAGGGCAAAATGCATACTATATTCTCTAGCAGCAAATGTAAGGTCATATTTACTAAATATACTCCCTCATTAAAATTTATTTTAAATAAAATCTCTATGCATTGAGGAATCTTACACATATGATAATATATAAAACCTTTCTTTCTTGAAAACTTTTGGGGAGATCTACTATGAAACAGTAACTCATCAACTTCAGTGTTAAAGACACCCTACATTTATAGGCATTCAAGGAAGGTATTATTTATTCAGTTGGAGAGTAGCATTTCTAAAATGTTTTTTTAACGTTCTGATGAAGTTAAGTGGTGAGAATTTAACAACAACTGAGTTGGAAATTTGGGTAATGATGATTCCCAGTTATCACTGTCCTCTCCCATGTAGGTATAAAGTATAGATGGGCAACATTGGTTAAGCCTACAATGAGCTAAACACATAAACAAACAAAGTTGGCACTGCTTATATTCCCTCACCAATCAAATCAATAGTGACCTTTTTAGAGGAAAAGTCTGAAGGCAGGCCAGCAGACATGTCAGTATGAAAAGTCTAAGCAGTGCCTACTAGCAAAGGCTACATGAGCTTAAATTTCAAAATCATGATGATATTGCATTTAATGATCAGTAAACAGATACAATAGAAATATAAACTCAAAACTAAATGCAAACTGGTAGACTCATGCAGAGTGGGATAATTCTTGTTAGTAGAAAGCTGAGATTTTGAAGTGTTCAGGTAAAACTTTACTGTTATTTATTTTTTGTACAGCACTGGAGAGTCATATTAACAGAAGAATCTTAACAAAAAGCGGTTCGGTGAGCACAGTACATCACTCTCTAATAAATATGATTATATTAGCTCTCTAAATTATTCCTGATCATAATTATATTCTCTTATTTAACAAAGACATTTTGGGCAGATAAAAACTCACTAATTTTGTACAGAAGAGTCTTTTATACAGATTCTAAGAATTAGATTGACTAGCTATGATTATATAATAGAATTATTAATAAAATGAGGATATAGGAAATAAAATACTGGTATCAATCCCTTGAAAGAAATGTCACTAAAACACAAGTGCATTAAGGTTTGTAAGGCATCTGGTATGACAACACTGAGTTTAAAAGTAACTCTAAAACAGCTTTAGTTTATTAGTGTTGAGATTGATTTAGCTGATCAGTGACTGAACAACAAAAGCTCTTGCTTTTTAAATGGTGTCATGTTATTTCTTTGCTGTTTGTAATTATTAATGTTGATTTTAAAGCACAATCCTTAACACTGGTCCTGCGTCCTAATATTGGATTTAATCACCCAGCGTCAGCCTATAAACTCAGTCTGCAAATTGGATCTTCTGCTGCCTTCCACGGAGCCTAACTCTGGTTTGTAGCAGCTTTCTTACCAAAAGGTCAGCTGAGAGCTTCAGGTGAGCTCTGTTAACAGAGCTTTCATTTTTAATCAATGGTATTTTTCAAATTCTGGTACAGACTGTTCTCATCTTTTGACACTTGTTATTATCACAGGCTTAGAATCAAACACAATAAAGCTATTTCTTAGGGTCACAATCATGACTCAGCGGCATAGAAGACCTGCTCTCTGTCAGTCTCTATCTATGACTGCCATTTAATTCATAATGGAAAATAGCTGACCTCAGGGAATTAAGAATAATTTTTCATGTAAAAAGTTCATGTATACAGTTTTCAAAAAGTTATTTAAGCCAGAAGACACAAAAAGCAGTGTTATTTTAAACATCAAAGAGAGTATTATAATTTTGTCAATTCATTAATATCAAATCCTTGGAAAATCTCATTTATTATTTGATGGCCACAACCCATATTCCACTTCAATATTTCTCTAAAAGTTCACAATAAAATTGATGGATCACTCTTGATTTTTCCCTTGAATCCTCAATATGTGTTTCTGAGATCACCTGGATAATTCACAATTTTGAACTCAAAGCCTTCAAAATGGACTTACTTGTATTTATTAAAACCTTCTCCTCCTTCTTCTTCTCCTCATGGTCTTCTGACTGACAGCCTTGTTAATCAAACACTACAAAGTTAGTCCCAACTCATTCCTCCTTCCCCAAACATTTTACTCAGTCCATTTTAATTTCTCTTCTTTCTTTTTCCCTCTCTCAGTCCTCACTGTTGCTGCCTTGGCTATTTCAAACTGGATTACTGTCATAGTCTCTAGTTTAAAATGCTATTAGTTCACCCTTCTCAGGATCACAGTTACCTATCCAGACCAAAAGTTCAATCATATCATACTCCTCTAATGAAAAATCTCCCAGAAGAAAAAAATCTTCCAATTATTTTTCATCATCTACCAAATAATTTTCAAATTCCTTTACTATATAACAAACAGCCCTTCCTGAGGTGGTCAATATCTCTATTTGCCACCCAATCTCCGAATCCTGCTTAGCAGATATATCCTGATCTGTGATCTCCATCCAGGCCAATTACCAATCCCTAGAAAATAACAAGGGCCTGTTTTTAAAGGTATCACAATTATGTCTGCTTGTTTTGCTTTAATTTCAAATACTTGAATTCATTAGTGTAGATGGATACTTTGCTAATACTACAAAATTAGGGCGAAGAATAATGAAAAATGCAAAATGAATAAAAGGAAAGGAAGGTGATAAAAAGAAAAATAGAGCAAGGCAATAAAACATGTGAAAAGAACACAATCAAGTCCTAAAGGCCATGCCAGTATCTGAGCAGATAAATTTGATTTTAATTTTGTTCCTATTCAAGTCTTTAAGCTTGGATTTCAAGAGAGATATGATTTATGAACTTGGACAAAGACTGTATCACTTTTCCTCTGCCTAAAACAATGATAAAGAGCAGGTGTAAAATTAAGGAAGAACACCAAAAAATTCTTAGCCCATGTCTACATTATGGTGGTACCACTGTTTTGCATGCCTAAGGGAGTATTTTACGTTTTCGGAGCCTCTAAAGGTAATTTTCATAAAGAAGACTTTCATTTTCCTGACAACCACAGTATTTTCTGAAACACAAAACACACAGTGCTGTGAAATCACAAGATTTTAACTAGAAAAATGTATTGATATTTATCTATTTACTGTCTTTGAATTCTGCTTTATGCACTGCAATAGTTTCCTCCCAGGATCTCTGATAGTATTAGTATGTATGGTACAGCAACTCAGAATTGCAAATGTAATTCTACCTATTTTCTAATGAGAAAGCAATTCTCTATTTAATTTCATCTTTAATAAAACCCCAGAGTTGAAACTCTTGGTCTGACAGAAAACGCCCATTTTTCTTAGTCCATTGGAAGGATGTTTGAATAGAAACACTTCCTACCATGAATAAACTGTAAAATGTAGGTGAAAATTAAATTTGGTTATAGTTGCCAGCCTTGAGACTGCTCAGGATGGTGGCTGTTTTCACTAAACACACTTGTTTGTAATACTGGAGACAAACAAGTACTGCTGAGTGCGACTGACTGTCTAGGAACGGGGCAAACCAGGCTATAACTTTCTAAGGTCACTGTAGAATTGCTGCCAAGAAGTTGGTCACCATGGATTTTACACTGACTGACTGTAAGTGCTAATTTTTGAGCTCTCTTTCCCAAATAGGATCTGGCAAAGGATATCTATTGAATTCTTACTTACCTCTATGTATTCCTACTAACATATATGTAGTATGTGATTTCTGTGGCATTTAATTTTGTCCTCCTTTCCTTAAATCCTCATCTTGCTGTTTAAGTGTTAGCCTCCCTGACTGGCAAGCGAGAAAGCTAAAACTCAAATGAGTGTACACAACTCCCCTAGGATAAGGGTCTTTTAGTAGTTAGAAGTGTAGGATCTGGAATTAGAATCCCTGAGGTCACCGCCTCACTTAGCACCCATTGCCTTGGGTGATTTATCTAACTTCTCTGTAACTCAGCTGCTGCTGCTGCTAAGTCACTTCAGTCATGTCCGACTCTGTGCGACCCCATAGACGGCAGCCCACCAGGCTCCGCTGTCCCTGGGATTCTCCAGGCAAGAACACCGGAGTGGGGTGCCATTTCCTTCTCCAGTGCATGAAACTGAAAAGTGAAAGCGAAGTGGCTCAGTCGCAACCGACTCTTAGCGACCCCATGGACCACAGCCCACCAGGCTCCTCCATCCATGGGATTTTCCAGGCAAGAGTACTGGAGTGGGGTGCCATTGCCTTCTCCGCTGTAACTCAGTACCCTCTAAAATGGAGATAGGACTATCATGAGAGTTAAGGGAAATACCTAGGCTAGTGCCTTGCAAAAAAACAGTGTTGACAGAAGAATAGGAAATATCATTCCATAGTGTGAACTTTATAAAGGACACTGAGAGCTGAGTAAATTGAACAGTGCAGGAAGAAGATGAACCCCAAGGAGACTTGGAAAAATGGGAAAGAATTGAAGGATGATGAGGAACTGTTAGTAGAGATGAGAAAAGAAAAAAAAAAAAACAGAGACTCTTAAATAATCACCTATTATTCAAATCTAAATTTTAAAATATTTATCCTATAACTTACTCAGCAAGCTCGATAACAGAATGAAAAATGGTTTCCCAGTCAAAAGGTATCTATTCTTCTTACTTGCTGAAGACTTCTGGATGTCTCCTTAGAACACTAGCAAAGAAAGTGAGCTCAGGTGAGACACATCTCCTTTGAAGGAATCTTAATTTCCAGTAACATTACACAGTTAGTGAACCAGAGGTACTTCTAACATCTCAATATTGAAACCACTACTCTATGAAAAATCTGGCTTCTTTTTTACTACCCTATGTCACCTGAGAGATTTAAAATATAGTCCTGATGTTTCTAGGACTCTATTCAATTTTGAAAACAACAGTACTCTAAATTCCAAATTTAACACCCTATAATAAAATTTAAGTTTTCCCAAGAAACTTTTCTTGTTTATTAGATCCATACAAGTGAATAAAAAGTTCAGTTTAGATATACTATATGCCAAGACCCAATTGAAGTGTTCTTTGATGCAATAATATGTTGGGCCAAGGAAAAAGCACATGGACCATGCATATTAGGGTCATCTGGAAAGACACTTATTATGAAAGTTACAGGCGGCTTTGCCTAATGCTTAAACCTAATGTGTGTAGTTCTTACAAACATTTAAATGAGCACATTGCGAAAGAGAGTGACAGTCTCCTTAGAGAAGTTATAAATGCAAAGAATCAAATTTCGTAAGAGGAAAGGGCAAAATCAGACCTTTAAGACAGAGGTCTCTAGCAGAAGTAAAAATGGAGCCACTTCCTTCAGCCCTTCTTGTCTTTCCAGAGAAAAGTCTCTGCTCTGAATCCTAGCACTGAAAGTTACAAACTAAGAATAAAGATTTGAGAATCTAAAGAGAATGAACAATGTAAAACAGAACAATTCGATGTACTTGAAATTTGTAGCAGAACTAATGAACGAATTTACGTCCATGAATTTACTTTATTTCACTTAGTATTGTTTGTTTGAAAAGACAAGACTGTGAGGAAATAGTTCAAATCATGCAGGACAGGCAACCAGGGCCAGAACTGGAGGTCACGGGAGAGCTCTGTAACGAGTCCACTAGTAGGGTCAACGATAGACGGACATAAAGCTATAGAAACATCAAGGCATGCGCCACTTGTTCAACATACATTTGATGTAATTTAGCAAACCACCACTGAAAATACAGAAGTCATTGAGAAATACTGTAAATAAATTCTATTATCTTCTCTCTTGAATGAATAAGAAATGATAGTGTTCCTGATTTACGCCATATATCACTTATGCGAGACTTTGATGAGTCACTAAACATTAACAGAAAAACTCAAAATATTTAGCTGTTACCACAGTGAATTCCTTATTTTAACAGTAGATATACTGAAATAAGAGTTCCATCACTTTCCTCACATGATACCTGGTGAAAAAAACATTCTTTCCCACACTTGAATTAAAGTGAATAGATGTAAATGCAAAAAGTGATGCACCTTCCCCACCAAGGAACTTGCACATTGCAGCAATGTGCCGATCTGATAAATGACAAGTTTTTCATACAGAGTACAAAGATGCCAAAATACCAAGTACTTTTTCTCCTGTGAAAAAGA
The DNA here is from genome assembly GCF_042477335.2 of Ovis canadensis. NCBI lineage: Eukaryota > Metazoa > Chordata > Mammalia > Artiodactyla > Bovidae > Ovis > Ovis canadensis. The sequence goes on from NC_091254.1 coordinate 61,095,641, forward strand.
AATTAGGGGAAAAAGAGATCTAATGACATCAAAAAGAAGGGCAAGCTACTTGAATGGAAGAAGGCATCCAGACGGATAACTGAGAATGGATGAGGAAGTTTATTCCTAAGAACAATAAATGCAGGAAAACAGAAGCCACCTTAAACTGCCCATGGCTACCTCCCAGTTTAAAAATGGGAAGAGTTGTCACAAACTCTGCCTATTGTAGGCTTTATCTCCTATACAAGCAATGTTTAAATCCCAATTACATGCTCAGATGAATAGTTTTCAAGCTTTCAAAAATAACCTATTTATATCCATTGGGAGTGATAACCTCTCGGCAATAGGAGTGGCTTACTCAGAATGGCTGGCCACTCTAGTATTCTTGCTTGGAGAAGTATATGTACAGAGGAGCCTGGCAAGCTACAAGTCCAGGGGTTGCAAAGAGTCAGACACGACTGAGTAACTAACACCTTTTTTATACTTCGCTCAGTTGTGTCCAACTCTTTGTGACCCCATGGACAGTAGCCTGCACCAAGCTCCTCCATCCATGGGATTTTCTAGGCAAGAGTACTGGAATGGGTTGCCATTTCCTTCTCCAGGGAATCTTCCTGACCCAGGGATCGAACCCAGGTCTCCCGCATTGTAAACAGACGCTTTACCGTCTGAGCCACCAGGAAAGTCACTTACTCTGACAGTACTGTTCAAATGGAACCATAAAACAGGTACAGAATGGGAATTAGAATATGTCGAAAAAGGACTGGAACTACAACTGAATTAAACCCACTTACTCAAATATTTTCTCCCCACAGTTAACCATTGATCTAAAGGCATGAATTAATTAAATTAAAATTGCAATTATTTCAAATTTTATCTATGAGCAAAATTTGACCTTATCTATACAACTTGTTTTGCTGTAATTGTCCATTGATGATAATGAACTAAAGAACTTTTAAAATACACTGTAATAGATTTTTAAGAAATAAAAAGGGAGCAAAAAATATACTTTGTATGTGGAAGGACACACCACAGGCTTCTAACATTTAGTTAAAGAGACAATGAAAATTAATCTACAATGCAAACAAATATAAAATTTGATGTCGTGCCTGTATTTCTCATAAAGAAAGAAACTATAACTGGCTTACCCTACATCTTTAATGTAAAAAAAGTTAATGTTTTCCAATGAAACTATTAAACTGCTACAGATTCACAAAATACACTCATTATCTCTTGAATATTTTTGATAAAATTATATTATTGCCATTATTTTCAAATAACTTATGATCTTCAAACTTCAGTGTAGATTAGTCATTAGGTAATAATTATTTGAATAGAAAAATAGAAAATAAAACTCCCAGAATGAAACTTCTTGAGTTCTGTTCCCTCTACTTGCTATGTAGTAGCTAGTATCTTTACCCATGTACTAGCTGTGTGACCTGGGTCAAGTCAATTGACTGCTCTAACTCTTAGTGTCTTCATCTTCCTTTAAAGGCAGATAGAACCTACCTCTTAGGGCTATAATGGGGAGTGAAAGTGATAACATCTAGCAAATAGTAATTACTAATAACAGTAACTATAATTTTTAATATAATGGTAATGCTTTAAATTGCATACATATATAATTTTACTTTTTGTCTGGCCTCTCAATTAAAATTTTTAGGTACTTCAAAAATTATATTTTTATGATCTTTCATGATTAATCTGATAGATTAACTTCAATTAATAATTTGATTAAAATAATAGAGATAAAATATCAATCAGTAAATTTACACATGTATGAGGATTCACAAAGTTTAAATATTTGTGCTTAAACTACTGCAAGAATATGCAACACATTCCAGAATTTAAGACATCTTCTATTATGCTGAAGAACTAATGTTAAATATACTTTCATTTTGTTTTTTATTTCTACATAAAAATCTAGAACATATATACTGTATGCGTGCTTTAATTTCTTGGTTATAACTAAAACACTCCAAAATTAAGAATTTCACAAGAGTATTTTAATAAAATTCAATAATACCCAAAGAAAAATTCTATAAGAAAGTCAATTATATTTGTAATGAATGTCCACCATGTGCCAGAAAGTACCAGAGAATTTTAACAAGATAGAGACATGATAATAGCCTAGAAAAATCATGGGGAGGTAATTATTAGTCACCAGAAATTAAATTCCTTCAAGTTTCAAAATGAATTGATGAGTTTAAGAAGTAAGGAGATTTTCTATCAACAAGCATCTCCTCAACTGTATTTAAAGCTGTTAACAGCAGATCACAAACATTTCAAAACTTTAGCTATTCATACATAAAGGAAGAATGCTGCAAGAGATATCCACCTGGATTTCCCCTCCACTGGTGAATTTTAGACATGAGATGCTTTTGTAGACAAATGGCAAGGAGAAAATCAATCAGATCCAATTTCAACAGCCTACTAAATTTCACAATATAACAATGGAAGAAACAATGTGTGTTACATAATTTACAAAAATGTCAAGACATGTCATAAATCTAAAGACAAAGCAGAACAACAGTATTCTGAGATAGGGAACATTATATTATATTGATGAGTTCACCGTATATTTGGCAGACACCAAATTTTATGTAAGATGCTTGAACGACTATTCCAAATTTATTTGCAAAACAGGAGACTCCAGAAAATAGCCATTGGGAGGATTCTGAGATTCTTGGTAGAGAATAATTATAAGTTATGTAATTGGTTAAAAAAAATCCTACAGACTTAACTAAAATGGAATGCTCTAGGCAATTTAAAAAGAAATCAAAGATTCATAATACCTGACTTAGCACAAAGAAAAACCTGATGTAAACTTCATAGAATCTCTTGCTTTCATAGAGAACTGCATAGCAGTTACTGCAGATATTGGATGTCATACTCCTCAGAACAAAATAAGTTATTTCCTTTGCAGATGCTATGGCTATATTTCATCTTTTCTTCCTTTTTAAAGATTCTGTCATGTTAAACTGTTACTTAACATATGTTTGAAAGTTAATGCCAATAAAAATTTAATAACCTTATATTTATAAAAAGGCTGTAACTTTTCAGAATTCACAAATTCTCCTTTTAAGAAAGAAGAATTTAATTGTTATGATTTTACTGTTACTTCCTTAAAAAGAGAAGAGCATGATAGCAAGAATCAACATAGGTTTTTTTTTTATGTTTTTGTGCATTGTTCTGGTGAAAGAAGTTTTAAAACACAACTAGGTAAGAACATTTAAGATCTAGTCTCTTAGCAACTTTGAAGTATATATTAATATTAATGATTGTACACATTACACTTTACACAAAATGTAGGTTATATGTCAGTTTTTAAAAAGGAATGGGAATTCTACTGGCTTAGATGGTAAAGAATCTGCCTGCAATGCAGGAGGACCTGGGTTTGATCCCTGGATGGGGAAGATGCCCTGGAGAAGAAAATGGCTACCCACTCCACTATTCTTACCTGGAGACTTCCATGGACAGAGGGCATGGCAGGCTACAGTCCATGGGGTCTCAGAGAGTCAGAAACAACTAAGCAACTAATACACCCACACAGTGGGATTCTAAACAGATAAGAACTCTTACAAAGCACTTTACTATTTCTGAAGTGCTTTCAAATAATTACTATCACATTCCTATCCTCACAACCTTCTTTTAAAATAAATAGAAAAGTTATTTTCACTGTCCCCATTTTACATTTGACAGTATGAAAGTTCCAGTTGACTAATCCAAGATCTCCCATGTAGTCACAGATAGAATTGAAACTTGAAATCAAGTTTCCAGACTGTTCTTATAAATCCGAGTTGTCTATAGATTAGTAAATCTCAGATAATAGCTACAATGGCAATGAAATACTTCTCTCAGAGAGTCAAAACAATTTCTTCTTTTTGAAATAACATAATGATATTCTTGTGGAAAACAACTCCCAAAATTATACTTGATAAAGCTTTCAAAACTTAACTTTCATATATGTATTGAGAATTACAATTCCTTGCTAACAAATAAAGTGAACTAGAGAAGACAAAAACATATTAGGTGATGTGGCCCAATCACAACTGCTTTATTCATCACAGTCATGTTCTTGAGATCTGAAAACATTCATTTCAGCACTTGACAGCATATTAACAGTTTCAATACTGTGGACTCCTGTTCAGTTTGCTATGGGCAAGAGACCATGCCTTTATACAAGCTGGTGGATCGATTGGTCTTTGGTAGAATCTTAGTTTAAGATTCTTTAAGGCACTGATTTATGCACAATTGATCTGATCAGCCATCCAGTCAATGTGATTTATTAGCTAAGATGGCCAAAACCCTTTTTTCTCCTTTTTCATGCAGTAGTAATTCACCTCATTAGAGGTAGAATCATTATAGGAAGTTAGTGAAATAAGAAGTTGAACCTGCCAGCCTGACTCCTTATTTCCCCACAAACTATGGACCCACGAAACAGAAATCGCTGGTCGCTAAACTCAGATCTTCTGTGCACGCACACGGAAGCCAGTGTACTCTCACTGTGGCTAGAGATGGATGAAGTGGATTAAAGGCAGTTCTAACCTTCTTCCACTATGATACATTTCCAGAGAGCAAACCTGTCCATTTACCTTCCTGAGAAACTCATTCATTTAGTTTCTAGCACACATTTTTGTCTTTATTTAACCACAGTAAGACAAATGACTTGTATTATTTTGTAATTATGGTGTTTAACTAAACATGAGACTGGCAATGTGTATAACAGGGGTTGTCAACCTCCAGTATACACGTGGATGCATGTCTACACACACACACACTCCTAATGTTACAGGAAATCTGATTCTGAATAATTCACCTATGGGCAAAATACACATTTGCATTTGCCAAACACTTCGATTTTTTTCTATATTTGGAAGGAAAGTGTCTATAGATTTTATTTGTATAAGAGCTCCTTTCCTTTCTTTAAGCTCTATCCCCCAGCCAGATCCTTAATCCTAAATGTCCACTGACCATTGATTACCTCCTTAAATATTTGTTGTTGTTGTTCAGTTGCTAAGTCATATCCGACTCTTTGGGACGCCATGAACTGCAGCACATCAGGCTTCCCTGTCCTCCACTATCTCCTGGTGTTTGCTCAAACTCAGGTCCATTAAGTCAGGGATGCCATCTAACCATCTCATCCTCTGTCACCCCCTTCTCCTCTGGCCCTCTATCTTTCCCATTGGGTAAGATACAGTCATTCCATGAGATGGTTCTGTTTTAGAACAGAGTATTAATTCATATCATCTCTTCTTCCATTTAATACGCTGCTGAGAGCTCAAAACTCGGAACCTTTACTCTAGTTACCTCACCCATGCATTTCCATTTGACTTGGTAGAAATTCCACATATCACAGTGATTTCAGGGGATGGGAGCTGCTAATAGCTGCTCCCTCAGATCTTATCCTTCTTGAAAAGAATAAACACCCTGCCACTTCCCTGCCTGCCCTCACCCACACTATGGAGGTGATAAATGAAGATGCAATACTCTAAAACTAAAGATTTGACAGCCACACATCAGAGTGATTAGGCAGTACCACAATGTTGTGAGGTGGTCCATTTTTTCACTAGGTGCTATAAAAATTGTGAATAGCTTTGATCTAAAGATCCAGATCTGCTTAAACCCCAGTTATGCAATTTCTGTACAAAAGTCTACTATGAGCTATACCTTTGGTTCACTTGGACGAATGGCTCCATAATAATATGCTGAACGAGTTCACAACTTTTATGCTGTTGCTGAACACTGTTTCAGTAAGACAAGCTTTAAAATAAAGCAAAGAACAAGGTAAGCTACAAAACATATGAATGTTTTTTTAACTCTCACAGAAACTACAGCCCCACCTGTCCTTATTATTACTAAATCAGCAATGTCAAAATGCCAACAAGTTTAGATATTGAACCAGTTCAAAAGAAACATGATATGCTGTGTATGGATGAATTTGTGGGACTGCATATTTGTAACCATGGGCTTTCCAGGTGGCGTTAGTGGTAAAGAACCCACCTGGCAATGAGGAGACATAAGAGTCTTGGGCTCAACCCCAGGGTCAGGAAGACCCCTTGGAGAAAGGCATGGCAACCCAATCCAGTATTCTTGCCTGGAGAATCCCATGGACAGGGAAGCCTGGTGGACTAAAGTCCAAAGGGTCACACAACTGAAGCGACTTAGCATGGCATAGGATATTTGTAACCACATATTCAAAAGCAGAAACCTTTACTGAAAGAATCTCAGATAAAAAATTTGCAATGTCAAAAGCACATCAGTAAGACAAAACATAACTGGGGACCTGGAATTCTTATTCTCATTTAATATTTGGGGCTAACTTATCTAAACCTTTCTTTACTCTTCCCTATTAGTAGAGATTAGTTGAAAACACACAGATTTTCCTGATTTAGATTTTGTTTCAAAACTTTGGCTGAATTATTTTGATAATTATTGCTGTTGTTGTTTAGTCTCTAAGTCATACCCAATTATTTGCAACCCCGTGGACTATAGCTCACCAGGCCTCTCTGTCCATGGAATTTCCCAGGCAAGGATATGGAGTCAGCTGCCATTTCCTTCTCCAGGTGATCTTCCCAGCCCAGGGATCAAACCCGTATCTCCTGCACTGACAGATAGATCTTTTACCACTGAGCCACCAAGGAAGCCCCATTTTGATAACTACCTACTTATTAAGAGAGTTAAAATTTCATGTTTATAATACAGTTTTAAATATACATTGTAATTTACATTTGGTCTGTTGTAATAATATTAGTAAAATTCCATTGATTTAGATATGTTCAATTTTCCAAATAAAACTTTGCCTAAGTTATTAATGGCTTAAAAGCATATTTTCTTTTCCTTTAGTTAACTGTATTTTTCTTAGCACCAGTTTTATAAATAGAGTAAGACACTCCAGGGAAAATATTGAGCTGTACCTAGTGGCTCTCTGGTTGTTGAAATCACTCACTCTTTAGACTTGTGAACCACAAAGCACCCACAGTTCAGCAAATCCCAGAATAGCGCATGCCATGTCATGTCTTACTGTTTTAACAGTCTTCGAATTCTATCCTCTGAATATAGCTACGCTCAATATTGATGAGCACTGCAACAACTGACATCAGTCTACAGAATACAGTTCTACCATAAACATACGCTGCTAATATTTAAAAGAATACAAATTTATCTTAATTTGGAACTACTTGGGATAAATATTTTAGTTTGAGACCCCAGATGTTCTTACAATTTTGTCTTGGGTAACTTTGTTCTAAAGTGAATGTACGGTCTAGTAAAATTCTCAGTGGGCTTCTGCATTGGGTTAAACAGTGAATGTACAATCTCTGCCTAGTCAAACTACACACTTACATGGTGAGAGTGCCAATGAGTATGTTTCATCAGACGTTCCTGGAAGCTGTCTGGCCAATAGGAGGGGTTTGAAACAGTTCCCTAATCACTGTTGAAATCACTGATAGTACTGTCTGTCCACACTATGACAGACAAAAGCTGAAATGTATTAAACATAGCAATCCATCATCCTGCAGATGGAAAGCAGGAGCCAGGCGAGTTCAGAGGCAGTGACTACCCGCTGCTTAACAAAGGCTGGAGTCCTGACAGTTCAGTCCCTTCCTACCTCCTCAGTACCACCCCTCCATCTAAGATGAATGAGTGTAATCAATGAGGGAGAAAGCCTGCTGAGGACTTCAAATTCAAACATTGTTACATTTAAAGTGCTGCTTTCCCCCCCTTAATCAGAGCTGTTATTGGAACAGTTTTCTCCAAATATAAGGAGATAGGTATTTAAGTAAATGAATTAAATGAATAAACTGTATATTCAAGAAAGCACATCCTTAGAAAATACTGCACTGGTATGCCATGAAGTTTGGAGAGCCAGCTTTGAATTAAAGATCTGATACAAACATAAAGGAAGTTTTTTTCCAAAAGTCACTCAGTTAAGGTTACGTTTACACTGTTTGAAGCAACTTAATAGTGATGGTCTCTTTGAATGACTGGGGGTTTATTATCTTTAAATAAGCACCAAATAGAAATGAAATGCTATTTGCTAAAGTTTAGTTCATTTCTCATACTTGCATCTAATATGGGCATGAGTCACAAAATAGCCAAAGGGAGGGAAAAAACCCTCAACTGCTAACAGCACATTAACAAAGTGTAGAAACGAAAGACACTTTTCTTTGGATTTCAGCCTTGTCATTTCCAATTTTCTGCTCCTTGGACATGCTTGTATTCAAATTCTGGAACATCTATTCAGCATATCAATCCTAATTAGACAATCTGGGTCTGGAAAGGATGAGAGCTAGGTCATTTGCATAATTTAATCATAAATACTCAGTGATACATATTTCCAAATGCATTTGTACAATTATCTTTTCATCCTTGGGGCAATGGTATTAATATGATTAGGCAATATTTCTGGAAAAAACAGACAAGTATGCACTCTTTTTAACTGCAGCTTAGGGCGATATGAAAAATTAATTAATTTCTGAAGAAAATCAATTTCTCTACGTGACCACATTAGACATTGCTAAACCAAGACTCTGAAAGCTCTCTCAATCACTACATTTTATCAGATGCTTCCAAATTCTGATTAGTATGTGAACAATTCAATAGAAAAACTAGTAATATATCAAAAAGTAGCTTAAATTTTGAAGAGATCTGTCTACTTTTCATTTCAGGAATACTACCATGCTTTACTTTAATGCATTGTGATTTAACCAGTCAATGAAAAGCCTGTGCTTTTGGTGTGAACTTATCTTGAGTGATATTTTATTAATGCACATTAACCAATTTCAAGGACAATAGGATAAAGTTACCTTTGAAATGCTTTCTCAAGCAATGGATTTATGTTTATCTAAAATAATCTTCACACGAGACTGTTTATTATGAAAAAAATTAGGTAAACAAATTTATTCCAAAGAGTATCATTGCTATAAGAAAAACATTTTAATACACTTAATAGAGATATAAGAACCCAGGTGGCTAATCTGATTTTTTTTTTAAGAGATTCAGCTTTGTATGTTGATTAGTACAAAAGAAAGAAGTCACATTTGTGAGTTTAAATGTGCTATTCTTCTCTTCTCAATCAAATGAAAAAGTAGAAATGCATGCAAATATTCAATATTCATTTAATTTGCATAAAGGTGCTTGAACAAATTTTTGATTCTAACAAGCTCATTTTTCATGCGTTTTGTCTTTCATCCTAATCTAGCATCTGTCATTCCTTTTTGAAGTTATTATCGGCCCAATTCCCTCTTGGACATGGTTGCTGGGTGACCGGTATCTTAGCACCCACTTTGACAGGAACAGATGTGAATCTGATCAAGAGATTTCCCAAGAGTACCTGAAATCACAAACAACTTTTGTGAAAAACAAACAGCGTCCCTGTCATGGGCCCTTATTTAACCCACTCCCCAAAAGAAAGAGCAAAATAAGTATACCTCAGATCAAATAAATACTATTTAAATTTCATTTCCTAAACTTAGGAGAAAATAAACAAAAATCAATTCTATTTTCATACTGTTGAATTGGAGGAATCCAATTTAAATATCAACAGCTTGAACACCCAGCCTGGATAGATATTTCCAGGTAAATACAAATTTACATTTCATAAAAAATTTCACTAGAGTGCCTACCAAATAAAAAGAGGATTTATTATGAGGACAATTTAGGTGATGAAGGTATTTAAGAGAATGAAACTCCAAAGACTTCTTGTATTAGGTATGATGTAAAATTCTATGAAATATCAAGGATCAGTCTATTTAAAAGAGAATTAGCTAAAATATAAAAGTTCCACCTCTCCTTTCATGCATTATAGAGCGAGATCTTTCAATCTGTTTCTTTTTCTTTTTTGCAGTTCACTTGGTGCCCTATCAGTCATTATTGGAAATAGGGCTGCAAAGTGCCACTGAAAGACAAAGAAAGAAACTACACTTTATCACCAGTACAAAAGTCAGAATAGGTTGCCTTTCCTAAACTAGGTTCTTTGTAAGATGTGGTCGAGTCACATGATCTACCTCCTTTCCTCCCTTTTACAGTCAGCGAATGCGCAGAGCAACAGCCATGTCAAATCCCCATGAAACTAGTTGGGTCAAACTTTGAAATGAAAAGAAATATTTGTTGCCTTTAGAAATATGACATCAGAGTGATCTTAGGAAACATCCAAACGATGGACTTAATTTTCAGCTTCATTCAAATGATGTGTGAAGGCAAGGGAGAAAAATGTTAGCTGACAGTGAAACTTAATTTTGTACCACATGACAGTCAATAAAAAATAATAAGCAACACATGTGTAAAATCCTAAATATTTTCTCCTTGATGATCACAACTTATGATAGTAAGTGGAAGGTATACCTTCCACTGGAAATGTCTGTGTTTTTCCTCCAAACTCCAAGAATTGATTGTTATAATCATTCTTATTAGGAATTTTTATGTTTGGTCCTTGTTAATAAAGTAACTAATTATCCAGATGACTTTATTAATGCTAAGTGAAAAAAAACTGAAAAGTCTTTGAAATTATTTCTAATTTTTATTTTAGAAGGAACTTACTAACCTCAATTTCAAAATCAATCATGGAATTATTTAACCGTTATAATGGTCATTTCGTATATGTGACTGGAGGGTATATATGCACATGTGTTGCTTTACCATTTATAAAATGTTTCTGCATATACAAGATAGAGAGCAAGTCATTCCATATGATGAAGTAGGTTCTAAATCTAATTGTGGTCATTTAATGCTGCCAGTTATAAGCAAAAAGATATTATAATCCTACCATTTTATATTAGCCATCTATTTGCATATATGTGATATGGCATTTTGATATTCCAGAAATTAAGCAAATGATTAACATCACTTTTCCAACTTAGGCTCAGTCCACATAACTACAACAAAACTGGCTTTTATTTATGCAATTTGTCAATGATCTCCTTCATTTGTTACTGCTGGTGGCAAAAGTAGCCTTCTGGAAACATTTTCAAGTGATTAAACTAAAAAGAAAATAAGAACTTTAACCTTTTAAAATTTGAGTCTAAGAAAATAAAAATATGTTCATATAAAAATCTGTATTCTGAAATGTAATCACAGGGATAACTCCCTGGGAAAAAAGTTTTTTCACCTACTAGGACTGACTTTTCTGTGACAAGAAATTAATAAAAAATATGAGGTAACCGTTTTACTCTAGGATGCATATTCAAAAGTTAGATATTTTACTTTAAAAAGTAGCACCTTAGTCACATGTGAAAACTTGAATAGCTGCAAAATTTTGATAGTACTTTGTCTTAACTGTGAAATGTCCTTCATGAATAGTATTTTTTTAATTTCTTAAGAATATATAGTTACGAAATTTGGGAGCTAAACAGGTGTTAACAAAAAGAAAAATCAAATTTGACCCAGAAGGCTCCAATATTAAGGTTTGAATTGGGATCAGTTCATTCCTTTCCCATGGGGTAACTTGTATAAATGTAATTCTATGGTTTCATAAAAGCAGGTCAAGTTTCTATCCCTGGGGGTCTTTTGGCAATTTGAAGCATGGAAGCACTGTTCCTAGCTACAAGTTCAAATCTGCATGTACTGTCAATAGTGTGAAGACAAAAAAAAAAAACAATCTGTCAAAAGAAGACATTATTCATCTTTGATTATAATATACATTTGTCAGAGCATTCTTAGAAGGTATGAATAAAGGTGTCAGAGGTCACAAGTCATAAAATATTTTGAAACCATTTTTACTAACTTATAAAAAGATATGCATATAAGATGATGCAAAAAGGAATGTGAAATATTTTTACTTAGATAACTAAATACAAAGATGAACTTCTTACCAGATGTCATTTTACAGTTACTATGTCCAAGTGTTTTTCTTTTTATTTTTTATATTCTTCAAGCTTTAGATGAAGTAGTCTTTTAAGCAATCACTATTTTATTAATATAAGTTCCTTTCTACTTTGCAAAAAAATGCATGCATGCCTGCACTTTTCTCAATGATGTAATGACTTGACAAATGCCATGGAATGATTGAGAAAGTAATGGATTTCAATTTTACTGGACCTCTACCAGGTGTTTTCAAAGACAATTACAGTCCACTGCAAGAAGTGGTAATACACATCTCCTTATGTAGACCTGCAGATTAACCCATTGACCTCATTCCTAACTCATCTCATTGATGGCAAAGCTTTTAGAAGAGCAATCTTTTTTTCTTAGATTATGAAATTGTTTTCCTATCATTTATCCACTGATTTTAAAGGGTATGCTTGCTCTAAAGTGCAAGCAGCAATGAAATAAACCAATAAAAGATGTAGTGCGATGACATCAAGCACTTTAAATGTTCTTCAGTAATGTACAGATTCTACTACCTAATAGTTTAATGTCAATTTCATACAAAAAATTATCAAGTCTAAATATTTTTCATAGAGAATTAAAAGTATATCTTAGTTATCATAAAATATAAGTCTAGGAAAACCAAGATAAGTGTTTAATCACTATCAATCACCATATAATGTTGTGTTTATAATCATATTTTAAAACATTTAAATATAAACTGCATCTTTCCCCCTAAACTAATTTTAAATAGTTTTCTGTGGTCATTCACTAAAGTCAAATTGGCTTTTCATGTGTCATCTTATACTAAATAAGTTATAGAAAGCAAACTTAAGCTGTTTTTATAATTTGTTTGTCCTCTGTCTCGATGCTCTATATGCCTTTTATGTGCATGTGTGTGTATGTACATACACATATACATATACGTAAAAGCTTTTCTAACAAAGATATTATAATTACTTAAGCATAAGCACATAGACCACAAATGGGTCTTATTCAAACAAAAACATCCATCACAAAGATTCCTAAAATACTGATAAAAATTTTACACTTGTTGCACACACAAACAGAACATCCATCCTAGTATAAAATGTGTGATTGGTGAGACTACAATTAAAATGCTCCAAGTTATTCACTGAAAATCCAGAGGCACTATTAAACTACAAACGGCCTCACTTAAGACATAAATATCATTTCCAAAAAGTAAAGCTAAAAAAATCAAATGTTTTAAATATAAAAGAAAAATTAACACTATAGAATACATCAGTATTTTAGCAGAGCTGTGATGGGTTCAAAGACTAGTTACACCTTCAGTAATTTGTTTAAACCTAAGCAAAATGTTTTTAAGAAATACAGCTATGAATAAAATAGCTCACGTACTGTTGCTATTAATACAATTTCAGAAAACAATCAGCTTAAGATTTTAACAAAACACTCCTCTGATTGATGCGTGAAAGTAACGAAATATTTCTTAATTAACATATTCTCGAGATTTTTAATTACCTTTACTTTAAAAATGACCATGTTTTTTAAACTGAATTAGTAAGATTTTACTAGAAATGCTTCTATGTGTTTCTATAATATAAAATAATTCTCTGTCAACTAGTACTCTTTCTTTCCTGATACATTTTCCTTGTCCTTGAAGAAAAGTCTTTCTTTTTTCTGTTGTGACTAGAGAGGTAATCTAATTATTCAGAAAGTTTTGATACTGTATATAAATTCAAAGATAAGTTACACTGTGACTTTTAAATACATCATTTAACTCTCCGTTAATTTATTCTAAGGACAGGAAAACATTTCTCAGTTCTTCAATGTTACTAACCAAAAGTAAGCAATCTAATTTGCTGTCCATTTCACTATTTGCTTTGAGAAAATCATGCTTGAAAAGCATATCCAATTTTTTGTCAAACATATACACTACCCTCAAAATCCACTGCATAAATCTACTTATAGTTAAATTATGATTATTCTCAAATTATAGTCAATAATTTCTATTTCCTTCAAGAAACATGCAATATACTCTAGGTACTGTGTTCATCTTAGACAACAACATGTTTTAGATGCTTTAGTTAAACAGCCTTTTTTTTTAATCATTACTCTCTGAAACTTTTTTTTAAGGCAACTGGCTATTCAGTGTGTTGCCATGCTGCAGAGTTTTAGACACTTGAATATATTTTTAAGCAAAAAAATATAAGACAAATTAAATACATAGTGAATTTTCCAGTTTAGTAAGACATCTTTGACAAATTTCACTCAAGTCACGTATGTTTAAATGTATAAAAATTCCCAGCTTGATATCCTGGATCAACTCCAAACTAATATGAATCAGAAAGCAATAAGGCCACACCTTTAACAAAATTTAGTCATTGAGCATTTGGATATTCTATTTAGAAAAACCTACATGCAAATTTGTCCTAATGAGTAACTTAGAATCCTCTTATCTTATAAAATAAGTCCAAATAAGAACACACAAGAAATTTAAAATGCACCCGGCTTGAGGTTTCTGATTTTGGATCAGACTGTGATTAGCATTATTCTCTATTTATGGTTATATGTACTTAATAATTAAAATAAATATGTACATTCAAGTTAGACAGTTATCTATAATAGACACACTCAAAAAATTCTCAGAAACCTTCTCAAAGTAAATAAGTGCATCAAAATAAAATGATCCATCATTTAATCCAATAATTAATTACTAGACTTAAAATAATAACTAATTACTACACCAACTATAAATATACTATCCTGGTATTCTGGTTTTCCAAAGAAATAATTCGGTAACCTAACTTCACTATTCTAATTGAGTCATTTCTATTCTGTGACATATTCTAAAAAGGAAATGTCAGCAATTAAGTTATTTAAAGGACAGCTAATGTAGCAAAAAATTATTTTTGATTGGAAATACTTCTGACCAATTGAGGAGAAGGCAAGTAAAGGAATTTGAGGACAGTGTGGACTCAGAGGCTCTGGTATACAGAGATATATGAGATTTATGCAGATCAGGGCCTTTGATATTCCACTTACCTAAGCCCCATTTGGCAGGTTTTTTAAAAATTCAGGTTTTCTTCATTAAGAAGTAAATTATTGAATATAACAAATATAATGGAAAAGAGACTCCTTAATGTAGTCGCTAAGTCTGAAAATATAAATAAAAATGTATTTTTAATGTATTCTTAGCTAGAATTTTTAGCTGCAACAGTCACAGAGACACACACACATACACACACACACACACATACACGCACGCACGCCTGACCAATCACAGTGCAGTAACTCAGTAGTTAAAAGAATGGCGCATGCTAAGGTCATTCGATTCTCATAATAATTCAAACATAAAATGATAGAACTGAATATTAAATATATATTAAAGCATCCAAACAGTTAATATCAAGTTTGTCACAATTTTTATTTATTTTAAAGGTATATAACGTCGTGTGATTTCTCCCCCTGGTGAGCAATCTGAAAATGAAATCCTGGAAAGATTAAATTCAGGCAAAGTTGAACTTCTTAAAGAACCAAGTAATGAAGACCTTAAAATCAAAATGTTTAGTGAAATCTAAAAGACTCACCTGTACCTATTCAGAAGGCATATTTCAAACTAAATTCCTCAGATAAAGATTCAAAGAGAGACATTTTGCAACCTGTGAGAGTTTCGTATCTTATTGTATTTTGTAATACATGTGTTCTATGTTGCTAACACAATGCAATTTAAATGATTATTTTATGTGATTAACAGAGGCAACTGTGTGAAACAATTTAGTAAAATAACTTGGAAAGATAAAATAGTACTAATTGACAGTCAAAGCACAAACTGCTCTTAAAATAACAACTACTTGGTTGCACATTAAGCTAATTTACAAATGCTACTTACATTCCAAAAACAAAACAGCAAATGAGAAACAATAAAGCGTATTATGTTTTCGTATGCTAGTGAATCACACATGGTAAATCACCAAAGAGAAGAGTTATTTATGCTCAAATCCAGCCAAGACTTTAATCAATATTGGGTGTCACATCTCAGGAGGCTGAGGGAGGTAGTGAGGCAAAAAGAGAGTGGCTAATATTGGTCTCAATAATTTATATGCAATTTCCGTGATATGTGGTAGATTAAGCAAAATTTAAAAAAATAACAGCAGATTTAGACTAATAAAATGAAGTTTAAAAATTGTCTATGTAAATGCAAAACTTTTATGCACAGAAACTCTGAAAATCAGCCTATTTTGCAATTTATTTTACATAATACTTGAAGCTTCACAAAATAAAATACTATATACAAATCAAATTAAGTGTCTCCCGGTATTAACTGTGGAACTCAGAAAGTAAACAAGCATGATCTTTATAATTATGTGCACTTTGTTACAATAATGAATATAATATTATTGGAGACTAACTCCAAGAGAAAAAAAGCAGGTTTGAAAGATATTATCTAAATAACTCAAGAATTTGTATTTTGCAACATAAATTGATTAAGGTAAACCCAAGGTTAGAATACTCTTAGATCTTATTTATGTATTAGCCATTAAACCGGAATTGACTAATATTTAAAAAGCGTTCAGAAATAAGTGATAAGACCAAACAAACTTTCACATTTTAGGTCTTATTCTTCTAATTATGCCATATGTTTTTTGAAATGTTATAAAACAAAACATTAGGCTTTATATGAGCCATTAATCAACTGTAATGCAAAAAACTTCAAAAGCATAGTCTCTTTTCATTTGAAGTAATTTTTTAAATTTCTCTGTGCCAAGTATCATAATTATCTGTGAGAAGTGAGTCTGTATTGTGTTGAAACTTTCTACACAGAGGCATAAAGGCATAACTCCATGCCACTGAATAGCATGCAATGAAGGAAATGTTAAATAAATATTGCCATTTTCTGTTAAAAAAAAAAAATCTGACAAAAAGAAGCAAGCCAAGAATTAGAAAATAGTTTATACTTCTTATACTAAACTTGCATTCATATATTACTACTGAACAAAAAAAGACATGTAAATTCTCTCAATTTGCTGTCCATAGATGGTATTGACTTTTAAGACAAAAGAATACTGTCTATGAATAAATGTATGATAAAACTAACTGGAATCTTTTCAAGTTAAAAACTCCACAAATCTAGGTCTATGTAGGACCCAAATCACAAGCTGGTTTGGAAGATTCTGAGACAAAATCATCTTCTGGCAATATTCAAAGAAAAATTCATTTTCGATAACAAAATAGAACCAAGTCACTTTTCATTACCTGAATTCACAGAAAATCGAATCCTAACCCAAATCTCCAAACAAGCGACTCAGATAAACAGAGACTTGACCATCTCCATAATTACTTTTCTTTTGTTGTTGCTGTTTAATGGTTACCAGTTAATTAAGTGACCTCTGTTGCAACACCCATGTTCATGCAACTAATGTTTAGTTTAAAAATAATAACTGGAGGAAGCTGATCAAGGTCAGATTTTGTCCTTTGACAACTTTTAAATATATTTCCTTATATTTTCTTTCATGTTTTGAAACCCCTATTTTATTTAGCTTTACTATCAAGGAGGTGACAGTCTCTGTTTCATCTCCTTGTGGTAATGACAGATGGCTTCAACATTTATTCTAGTGTTCATAGATTGCACACTAATGCAATAGCCCCAAGCAAATTAAATGCACTCCGAGTTTTTTTTTTTTTACTAACTTACTGAGCCACTTTGAGTAAGTTTATGAACCCTTCTTTAACATCACTTTGGTGCCTCAGATTTCCTGGTATCTAGATACTATTAAAAGACATAGATATATATTCTATAAAAAGTTGAGAGTGTTAAGATGTGATGTTTCTTGCACACTATGTGTGTATTATTTCACACAGTTTGCCTTCTTGCACCGTTCTTCTTCTGCATAAATTATTCCTTTAGATAGTCTCTTAAGTAGCCAGAGGAGAAAGAAACAAGAATGAAAGAAATCAATGTATATAGATGAATGAAAAAGGATCTTAACAGTAAGGGAACAAACTGGACTTGAATGAACAGGATGATTTTAGTTTGGGAAATTCAAGATGAAAAATATTTTAGCTATTGCTTCCAATGTAAAGAAATAAGGCAATAACACTTGTAACTATCACTAAAAAGTAAGGCATCACAATGCAAACAGTGTATTTTGGTGAGAGTTCAGTGGTAAGTTTTTTATCTTCTTAGTCAATGGCAGAATTAGGGAAACCTAGGTATATATCTGCAACTACACACCTTTTTCAGTATTTACATGTTATTTAGGCTTGAGAAAGTCCTATAGTTGATAAAAAGATCAAAATCTAACAGTAAATCAACAAACTTAACCACATTTAACCTCAAATGGAGTTCTGGAATAACACATTTCATGGTAAAGTATTAAAACTTCAGAGTACTGATAAGATATTTTTGAAGGGATAAACAGTTTTACTGAATTTAACTTTTCTTGGTTCTGAAAGTTTTAACTCCAGAGCCTTTGTTAACCTCAGGGAAAAAAATAAATATTTTAAAATTCTTTCCTAGTAACTTTAAGAATATTCTCCAACCATATGGAGAGGACTTCAATTCCAAAACCTAAGCAGAAATTTTAGAAAAAAAACAAAATCATCAAGGAAATAATTGTAAGAAGTTTAACACTACCTGTTTTAAATTGATTATAATTTCATAATCTTTGAAACAGTTTTCTCAAGCAATTTTTTTGTGTTATCTGAAATAGCCATTAATTATCTAGTACAGTGTGTGCTGTGAGAAACACACAAAGAAGATTCAAGAGCAGAGTGGTTTGGTTACTTAAAAGAAAAAGAGCGCTTCACCAATTTACTGGATAGGTATTTTATCACAATCTTATTTTATCACATTCTTATCTGAACTGGCTTCAGATTTCAACCAGTATTCTTTATAACAACTCCGTTGTTATAACAATTTTCTGCCCTGATTTAAACAGCTTTAACAGCAGATTTTCGGCAAATATTTTATATTCTGTACCCCCAAAGTGTCTAATTATCTCTGTAAATGACGTTTAGTGATCAAGATTCACCCTCAATCTTTACTGCCACCTGTCCATATTCGTGGGCACGCGCGCATACACACACGCGTGTTCAGCATTCACAGAAAAAGCGTAGAAACGAAGGTTCAAAATCCAGATAAACACCTATGCCCCCATACAAAGAATGAAGTAAACACGGAAAAGAGTTTCTGGCTGGGTCAGGGTAGGACATTTACTGGATTGGAGTTGGAGCCTTTCTCGTCTTATAGTGTTCCCAGGGCACTAGCCAGAAGTCTTCCTCCAAGGAAGAAATAGCTGGAGGCTTTTCTACCTCGGTTTCCTTCTGGTCTAGTCCTGCGCCTCTCTCCTTCCTGCCTCAGTTTCCTTAGCTATACTAGGGGCACACATAAAAAGAAGTAAAACTCCGTTCCTCCTCCCAATCTTTAAACTTATTTGGAGGGTACCGAAGTTTCCGCACAAATTTTGCGCGCAGTTCCCACGCGCTCACTTCGAGACTCCAACTTTCCCTGCTTGCTTTTACACGGCTTCCGTGAACTTCTCCCTCCGCAGCCAACGGTGGGGACAATACGGTACAATGAGAGTGGGTGGAAAGGATAACTTCTACCCCGAAACTGACAAGTTACCCCACTCCCGCCCCCTCTCGGTAGATCCTCCCCCAGTGAGCGTTCATTAGCATAAAACTGGTCCGGCCGGGCTCAGGGTCCCGTGGCCTCCAGGGTTCGCCCGCTTTGCGGGACTGGGGGAGCCACGGCACCGGTATTCAGGTCCACAGAGCATCCCAGTGCAAAACCTGCACCTGCTCATTGCGTGAGCTACTAACCTTAAAAAAAAAAAAAGAAGGAAAGAAAGGAAAGAACAGTTTGGAGAGAGAGAGAGAGCGAGACAGCAAACTGCTGTCTTCCCTCCCCATGTCTCCAGTTCAGCCTCCAAGAGTCCCAAGCACCCGGTCACCTCCCCCAACGGCAGGAACATTGACGGTCCCCTCGCGACTGCCCCGGGCAAACGTACTCCTTTATCTTTGCACACACACGCTCGCGCGCGCGCGCGCGCGGACACACGCACAGATGCGTGCACACACAGATCTCCCCCCCTCCCCTCCGCAGGCTTGCCCTCGGGTCTTCAGGGCTGAACTCAGTGTGAGTCCCCCGGGATTACTCCGGCCTCTCGGCCTCTCGGCCTCTGGGACCGTCCCCCTCCCGACCTCCAAGTGACCCACTTCCTAGGCTACCTCGCGGGGCGCTCACCCCTAGCGCGCCGTCCTGCTCCACGAACCCCGAGGGGCAGGGTTACGACCTCCCTCCGACCCCAGGATCTAGCCCCGCGTCTCCGAGCAGCCGGGCCCGTGCCCGGCGCCTCGCGGTGGAACCCGGGTCCGAGGGAGCGCGCAAACACTGGCAGCAGCGCTGAAAGGGTTCCCCAGACGTCCGCGCAGCCCAGGAAGGGCGCTGTGGCCCCTGGAACGGCACCATCCGCCTCCTACCCGCCCAGTCCGCCCCGAGACTTGGGGTTCCCGCCAGCCACATCTGTCGAGCCCCCGCGTCCGGGCGAGCAAGGGGCGGACCCGGCCGGAAGAGCGCGATCTGGGCAGGGTGAGGTGCCAACTTCTCAGAGAGGTCGGGAGCGGCCAGCGAGCCCCAAGGAAAGGGAGTAGAGGGCCGCGCTCGCACGGGGCGCGCGGAGAGAACGGCGCCAGGCAGAGAGCGAGGGAAGGGCGAGGGGACCGGTTGGGAAGGGACCACAGGCGGCGGAGACTCCCTCCCCACCCCCACCGTCGCCCTGGCTCTTTACCTGGCGTTGGTGCAGTCATTGTAGAGGGTCTCGAAGTCCTTTCTGGAGATGAGTTTGCAGCGGTTCACTCCGGGCTGGATGGCGCCCAGTCCCCTCAGGATGCGAACCTGCTCCACATTGCACACCACCGGCGTGATCTCCAGCCGCTTCAGCTTGGTGTAGACCGTGTGCAAGCCCCCCACCAAGTGCTTCAGGAACAGGTCGAAAGCCTGGGGCAGGCAGATCAGCTCGCAGCCCTCCACCGTGAAGGAAGCCACTTTGGCCCCCCTCAGATCCACCATTTTGCACTCATTATTCTGGGGGGTGTTTTCCACTGGGGACGGGGTCGAGTACACGGGTTTGCCGGGGAGGGGGCCGCAGCTGCTGCTACTGCTACTGCTGCTGCTGCTGCTGCTGCTGCTACTGCTACTGCTACTGCCGCCGCCGCCGGTGCTCGCGTTGATGGGGGTGCTGGAGGCGCCAACGCCGCCGCCGGCGCTGATGCTGCCGCCGCCGCCGCCGCCGCCGCCGCCGCCGCCCGCGGTCGCCAGGCTGGGGTTGCAGCCGCCGCCGCCGCCGCCTCCGTTGCCCGCGCTGCCGCCGCCGCCGCCGCCTCCGCTGCCCACGCCGCCGCCGCCGCCGGTGGAGGTGACTGTGCCCGCCGCCGCCGCCGCCGCCGCCGCCGCCGAAGCGATGGGCTCCGGCCGGAACAGAGTTGGCCCCGAGGACGCCGGGGGCCCGATGGACGGAGCCGGAGACGAGGTCGCAGAGGAGGTGGAGGTGGTGGTGCCGGAGGAGGAAGCAGACGTGGAGATCGGGGGTTGAGGGGGGACCAGCTGGGTCGGAGGGATCAAAGCCGCCGGCACGGCCATGGTCACATATAAGGGGGAAACAGAAGGAGGAGAAGCGAGGGGAAAAGTTGCCACACACACACCCCCGGGGAGGGCGAGGGAGGGAGAAAAGGGGGGAGGGAGAAGGAGCTAGGGGGCCACAACCACCACAACTCTGGGAGAGAAGAGAAGAGAAAGGGACAGAAGGGGGGAAAGGAGGTGAGGGTGAGAGAGCGAGCGAGCGCAAAAGGGGCGAGCGCGAGAGGCGCTCTGGAGAGAAACGCACAAAAGTGTCCCGCAAGTCGAAATGTGAGTCCTCTCCGGGGGCTGGGATCGGGGGTTGGTGGGGAGGGGGGGGGTCGGGCGGGGGCGGGAAGGGTCGGCTGTGGTTGTGTGGGTCCCGCTCTCTAGCACAAAGTTAAGGATGAAGGTGAAAAGGAGGAGGTTTGAAGGACTTGGGTTCTCCCTGGCAAGTACATTGATCAAAGATTGAGAGGGGAATGACAGAGAGAAAATGAGCTGAAAAGTGCAGGCTGCCGGCTGGACGAGTTGTTGTTGTCACACGGTGCAGAGGGGAGGAGCTCCGGAAACTTGAAATACCCTTTGAAGCCGCAAAAACCTCACTCACTAGTATTAACCCAAATTATCCAACCAGGAACTCGGAGCAGAGACTCCGAGCGCGCGAGACCCAGGGAAAGCGAGAGAGCGGGGGTGGGGGAAAAAGGGCGGGGAGGGGGGAGAATAAGGAAAGAAACTATGGGAGGAACCGCGAGGAAAAGCCGAGACCCAGAAGTGGCGAGCAGAAAGAGAGACCATCTACTTTTCTACTACCGTTAGATTGCATGTCTTAATATTCCATTTCATCCGCGAAGACTCGTAATTTTTTCCAAAACCTTCTAAGCAATCGCCTGCCAACTTAAAGAGGAGCCAGAGCGCTCCGAGCTCTCCTTCAAGGGATTTAGGATGTATCTTGGCTTGTGTGGTTTTTGCTTTTTTTTTTTTTTTTTGGCAAGAGATATAAATGAAAACACATCCCCTGACTTCATGATTATTAAGAAATTATTTTGAGGAAAATCCACATGAAGCAAAGCGTATGTTTTCTGTATCTGATTATTTTATCTGTCGACTCAACTATTTATTTGTTTAAAGGTAGTGAAAATTCCAGGAGAGTTTTCAACTTGTGGGGGAAAAGTCAGTCTGAAATAGCTTAAGAATCATGGAATGCTCTGTATTCAATTCTTTATTTCCTAATAGATTTTGAAAAGAAAGAAATGCTTGCTACAGAAATGTGGATGGTTCAGGATAACTTCACTTTCGCCCCAAAGGTCAGAAATGCCAATCATATGAAGAGAATTCGAAGAGATCAGACACCCCTGAAGATTTAGAAAGTGGGGGAGGCGGGGAAGAATGCACTACTTTTTCTTACCTAAAACTCTATAAGTAATTAACCCGTCTTGCGTAGACGCCAACCATCTTCTCGTCCTTTAAGACCTAAGGCTAGCTGCTAATGTGTTATTTGAATAAATATATATATGTGTGTACGTATATATATACGCGTACACACATATACTATATATGCACATATATTTGAAGACTATCATTGTATTTTGGGAAAGTTCTTCTCAATTTGAAGAAATATGTTTTGTAAATAATGAACAAAAACAAAGCTTACTAGTTGACTTATAAAGACAGAAAGGGTAGCTATGCTTAAAAACATTGGGCTGAGTTAGGGTTACTCTCTTCCTCTTTGCCTTCCTCTTTGCTTTTCTTCCCTTTTCTAACTTGTTGCATGGAAGTGCTATTTATTCAAAAATTTTGACCAATCTCTGATTTGAGCACAAGTGAAGTCTGTTCTCTGTTTATATCACTAGGAATCTTAAATAATTAGGCTTTAAACCTGTCTGCACATGTTCATTAACTTCACAAGATAGAAACAATGCTTTAGCATATGACAGATTTCAAAAATAAACTATTAGCATCGGATTCACAGTTTAGTATTGAAATTATTATCACATTTCTTTTTATCTTTTTAATTCTTTAAACTTTTTGAAGTCTACTGTCAAAATGTGTAGGAAATATTTATAGAGAAATAGGGCACTATTGACTAATTTGTCTAAGTTTATACTAAACTTTTGGGGATAAAGCAGTTATATCAGGAGGCTTTCCTGGGTCATAAGAATTCAAAAAAAATTGATGGTTGCTAAAAAGTAGATTAACTTCTATAAGATAGCTAAAGTGTATACAGTTGTTTTGCCTAGTTAGCCACTGTAGTTTGATATATTCAGAAATTATATCAATTTTCACTCATCTGACTTTAGTTAAAAGTAGGGATTGGACATACATCACATAAATCAGAAAACTTCTTTAAGTGTTTAAGCCTGTTTTGGACAACAATACCTTTTTTTAAAAAAAAATTCCAAATGACTATGTTAATCAGTAGAGGTGAGGAAGAAGATATTAAGTCCTGAGAAACTAATTTTATTTTGGAATTGCATGCACAACTTAAATAAACTTGCTATAGTTTTTAAAATCCTAAACTAGTTTCTTCATTTTAAATTCTAGTCCTGCAAATGGAAAAAAAAAATTGAAATTAAATGCCCCAAATCTGCTCTAAGTATTCTCATTTCTCACATTTCCTTAAACTGTCACTCACTCAATACCTGCCACTCTCAGAAGCCAAGGACAGGGTGTAATGATAGCTGACCATGCCATAATCCCACCCAACATCAAAGCAAAGTCCAAATTTTCTGCAGGAAAACCTGTGTCTCCCAGCACGTGCTCCATTCAGAGGCAAGGCTTGGGGAGCTGGCCCGGACCTGAGTGGGAGCTTCCTCCCCCTCACCCTCATCTCAGGTCTCTGAAGTGGTTTTGGTTTTGTTTTTGTTTTTTAGGAACTACCACTTACCCCTTTGATCAAACAATAGTATTAGAAAAGGCACATAATGCAAATTAAAATATTGAGGAAAGAAAACCCTAGAAAAAATTCAAAGTTTTTCCTTTCCTGGTTTTTTTTTTTTTTTGAGACATATTACCGATGATTAAGGCAAACGTTATTTCGTAACAGCAGATAAATCAACTGCACAGATTTCAAATTCCTACTCTTCTTATCACATTTTTAGGTTTTCAAGCTTTTGTCTTGTTTGTTTATTGTTTTCCATCTCTGGTTGGTTCAAGTCCTCTCCTTCCATCTCCTCCTCTTCAACCTTCTTCACTCGATTTGCATAAGCAAAACTCAAAGTACTGTAACTGATATTAGAAAATTCTCCCTGTGTGTTGTGAAGACGTATTGTGCTGAAATCAATAAGACTGTTTAAAATTCAAAGACCTGCAAATCGTTCTGTTTGTCCTTTGATAGGGCCTGTGCTGATTAAAATGCTACCAAGAAAGCTTAATTGCTGCACTAATTAAGAAGTCTTTAATTTCTTTCCTAGGATATCGTTTGAAGCCGAGCTTGTACCAGTTCAGGGAAGGTATTTTCTTCCCTCCCTCTGCCCCCTCCTGGCCCCTCCCTTCCCCTTCCCCCTCCTTCCGTGGCCCCGACGATATCCCTGTGAATGGAAACTAATAGAGAGAGTGGTCTCAGGGCTCACCATCTATTACTTAACAAAAATCGGCACAGAAGACAGAGTCCACTGCAGTAGGAAATGCAGTTTTGAGAAGAGCTGTAAGGTTGCAGGAGACAGTGAGGAAATACAGAGTAGCTGCTGCAGCAAAAGTCCCGGTGAATACCTGGGTGACAACAGGCACTTTAGCCTGAAGATGAGGGCATCCTATTTGGTTAAAAGGGACAGTGACAAGGAAATGCTTCTGTTGAAACAGGGAAACATAAAAATGTACTCTCAAACCTGTGGTTTAAAAACGAAGAATAAATCTGTAGAAAGGTGGACTTAGAGTTGGGATTTGGTGAGTATCATTTTATTTTCTAAGTATAAAAACAGGAATTCTATGGGGATTCATTTTTGACCCTTTTTATAACCCTGGGAGGCAGAGCACTGTATTACATCCATTCCATCTTTATCTATTGACCTATTTTATTCACTGATTTCTCAAGTGGGGAAACTGACTAAATGATTTCACAAAGCTTTCTCTGTAATCAATAGTCATTTTTAAGGTTTATTCATGCTGCATTATAATTCTGGTAAATGACTGCAAAGTAGAAGATTGTAAGATAGATACAAATATTGACAAAGCCAGGGTAAGTCATGTCTTTAAATCTTTAGGGCTTCAATATAGCAATTGATACAGTTAGACTGAAAATGGGGATTTCATGGAAGATAAAAATACTAAAATGATCGAGTAACTCTTAAAGGCAATACATATCTGAATGTTTCTTGAACATCTCAAAATTTCCTGAAAGCTTTAAGTATTCTCTTTTTACACATCACTAAATGAAACAGAAACAATTTAGGAATATGCAGAAAGGGGAACAAGAAAAGGCTCCCTGAAATTTTATTCTTTTATTTTTTTCCCCAAGTTCAATTAGAAGCATGCACAGAAAAATACAGATGTATATTTCAGATAGATACTGAATTCCTTTCAGTGACAGGACAAGGAGATAACATGCTTAATAGATTCAAAGGGAGACTTACCATTCCAAGCACGACGTCACTCTAATTATGTTTACTCTAATTGAAAGCAAGGTTTTTTGGAATCTGAAATTACTTTCAGAATTTTTTTTTAAATAATGCAAGTGGATCAAATGTTGATCACAAGCATTTCAATCTTTCAAAATGTATTGGAAAATTAAATGAAAAGTGGAGTTTGGTACAAACAATGCCCCAGGGCAAAAAACAACTAACACTAGATTTTCCAGTCCAGCCATAACACAAATCAATTTGAGCACACTTCTATGGCCAGACTGCCAGATTGTTATGACTGCTAATTCACTCAATCAAAGAGTGCATTAGCACACCCGGCACAAATAGCTTTAACAATAGGGTGCACTGCTGAACAATTCTAAGATATAGCACAACCGAGAAGTAAAAAGTAAGATCATTTTTACATCTGCATATGTACTAATGGACCTCTTCCTCAATAGGAAAAAAAAAATACAAACTTCAGGCAGAGGTTTATAAAACAGCTCTCCAAGTTTGGCAAATCTAGAAAGATAACAGGGTACCAGTAGTTGACTGACTTTGTTAAACATTTCTCAAGAGAGTCCAAAATTGATGTTTACCCTTCAGTAGTAAATCATCGAAGATGGAGAAATTATGCCAAGTAACTCTCTCAAGCCTTTTTAACTCAGTCACAGGGCCTCACCATCAGCTCAGCAGATAAACTTTGACTACCTTAAGCAAAGACTTCTCTACTTTTACGCTTCCTGTCTCTGCTCTCCCCACTTGGGTTTCCAACTTCTGATTTAGAGCCTCACTTCTACAATCTCCCTCTTTTCCAGTTCCTACCTTTCCTCAAACAAGGAATAAGGCTTTTATCTCAAGGATACATTCTCTGATCAGATGCAGAGAGCTTGGTGATAAATTACCTAAAGGACAGAAGGTGGAAAGCTGAACACACTATAACTTGAAGTGCTCAAACTTTGTATTACAAACTTCCATTCTTAATAAAGAAGTGGTTAAAATTATTATAAATAACTCACACTTGTTTTTCAGCATGGAAATGCATGGGCCATATGTATGCTTACTGAATACATAAAGTAATTACCCAGTCATATTCACATTTACCTGGATGTCAGAACCAAATGGCACAATTTGACATCACTGTTTCCTCCCTCAATCTTCTGTCCTCAGCCCCTTTTCTCCTGGTTCAGAATGAAGGGGACATGTGGCCAAAAATACTTTGCTGACTATGAAGCATATTGTAAGAAATCTCTAAACTCAAGTTGAGGGAGAGAAGGAGAATAGTTAGAGGAGCAAAGAGGAGAACAGTTACAAAGAAGAAAATCATTGTGGACTGGTTTTCCTTATTCCACACTGCATCATTCTTATGACAAGTAGGCAGCTCTGCATAATAATTTAGTTATGCTCACCCATCACTACTTCCAGCACTAAGCATCTAATTCCATCTGTGGTCTGTGGATTGGTATTAAAAGTTGTACAGGCAAATATTTAATAGTAGTAATAATTAAGTGAGATCATTTTAGAGTTGGATTGTAAAAGGAAGCCACAACAAAAACAGTATAAATTGAGATTAATTCCCTTCATTTCTTAAGTCAGGCCATGATAAGGATGGCACACTGTACTGAAGGTCAAAAAGTCAGGCAGATATTTAAATCCCTGGTTTTCTAGGAAACATTGGACCTTCAATTGCACCTTTTCATATATGGCATTTTCTAATTGTCATATTCCTTTCTCTTTAAAAAGCCAAAAAGTCATTTTTCTCTAAAGAAGTTCAGTATTGGGACTCACTTGACATACTTGGACAATAGTTGTACATAGTTGGGGATGGAGGTGGAAAGAAGTCATGTAGTGTAAATCCATGTTTAATTTAAAACAAATTATAGTATAATTTGCAATGTTAGGAGAAATGTATTAAGCTTGATTATAAAAGTTTATATTGATTCACTGTCTGCTTTCCTGAGGTTGTTTGCACTTATTATCATGGTCTTTTTTCTTTCTCTTTGCTTTATTAAATAAAAGAAGAGGTCATTGTCCATCCAGCAAACAACCTATAAAAATTGTTCTATTTGAAGTCAGAAATTTCAAGGGTTGTTAAAAAAGAATAAACTGTTTATTTATTTATTGCCCTTCAGAACAAAGAGGTTTTTTTTTTAAGTTGAAAGAATAACAATTGCCACCTTCCAGCTCAAGATCTTGTATGTCAAGTTTCAGCCCAGAGCAAATTTTTACAACAAGTTATAAACCCCCTGTAACAGAGGGTTTATTATAATGGAAGTGCTGACACAACCTTAACTATAGCGTTGTAAACGGCTATGCTATAATATCCATTAAGCAGAAAGAAAAATAAGCTGGCTGATCAATAATTTATACAAAGAGTACCAACTGCAGACATAATAACTGTAATGTTTGCAAAGCAATCTCTCTGCTCTCCAGGCCTAACAGTGAACGCAAACTAGCAACGCTGTTAATTTCCAACTCCTACAGATAAGAATACAAACAAATTACTTAAAATTATATTTTGCTCAACATTTAGCATGCCTCGATGGGATAAAATAAAATTTAATTATGATGCAACTTGTGCCGGATGCAAAGCTGTTTTGTTTCCCAGCACATTTTATTATGAAAGGACATTCATTTGGAACATCAATTATGGGGAAATAGTATGTTTCAGTGAGTTGACTTGGGTCAGGCAGGCTCTTCTAAGAGTTATTCAGACATGGAAACAGATTGACACTGTTTAACTTCAAAGAAAGTTACAGGGTTTTACAGAGCCACAACCTGAAATACAATCCTGCCAGCTCTGATCCGAGTCAACTGTCAGTAAAAACACACCTTGTTGTTAGAGTTCATGGGAGAAAAAGACATTGGTTTAGAAAATGTGGCCATCATTAGCAACCAGTGAATCCTGAAGTGCTCAATTAATGGCAAGCCTCCTTTGCGTAGAAGTGAGATGAGTCATTTCTACCTAAAAATTGTAGACCGTAAGATGTGAGCATTATCTGCTTTTCTGGAAAATTCTGAAAAATAGAATTTGGTGGATATCCATATTTGTTACCGCTTTGTGTTTTGTAGTGTTTGTGTAGATGTGTCATTTTGATAATTCTGTTTCTGTTGATGGCTTTTAAAGCAAGAAAAGAGGATTTGAGAAGAGTCGAAGCAGGGAATGGAATTGAAAGATCCCAAAGTACCCACGATGTACCTACTCAAGGCTGAACCGGACTGTACATTTCTGAGGTTCACATATCCATCAGTCTTTTTGTCTGTTCATTTCCTGGGGGTGTGTGGAACCCAGTAGAACGAAGAGACTTTGCTATCAAAGTTGTAAAATGGTATATTACCCTGTGAGCAATTGCACTTGGAAAGGAACCAGTAATTTATATGAGAAGTGTTTAAGATTGCCTGCTCACTCAGTGATCCATGCCAGGTCAGTTCCAGTAATGCCAGAAAACAAAAGGAGGTGCACATCCCTGGGAAAGAGACACCTTATATGCCTTAAGAGCTCGTGAAGGGAAGCACTCAAATGCCATTTTCTCAAATGAACTGGTCATTACCATTTAAAATCCTGAGGGCTGTGAGACTGGGGAAGAGGGAAAGAATTTTTCTTTTGATTTAACAGGGCTCTAAACTCCTAGTTTTAAGGGGAAGGTGTTTTGTTGTTACTGTCTCAGCCCTGTGCTTTAGCAAAGGTTAAATCCTGACACAGAAGTGCATTTTCGAACAGCAGAATGGAAAAGGATGAACACAACTGCTCTGAGAATGTGCCTAGCCATTGGAAAAATATACCAATTAACTTATTTACAAAACCAAAATAAACTCAGAAGCACAGAAAACAAATTATGGTTAACATAGGAGGTGGGAAGTGACAGAGGGGGAGAGATAAATTAGGAGTCTGGGGTCAAAATATACATGCTACATACATAAAATAGTAAACCACAAGGGCTTTCTGTAGAGTACAGTGAATTACACTCAATGTCTTGTAATAACCTATAATGGAAAATAATCTGGAAAATGTATATATATATATATATATGTGCATGTATAGTCGCATCACTTTGCTGTACCCTTAAAACTAACACATATTGTAAATGAACTCTACTTCAATTATAAATAAAACATTCTTTCAGCTTCAGTGTTCAGTCGTGACCAACTGTTTGTGACCCCATGGACTGCAGCACGCCAGGCCTCCCTGTCCATCATCATCTCCTGGAGTTTGCTCAGACTCATGTCCATTGAGTCGGTGAAGCCATCCAACCACCTCATCCTCTGTCGTCCCCTTCTCTTCCTGCCTTCAATCTTTCCCAGCATCAGGGTCTTTTCTAATGAGTCAATTATTTACATCAGGTGGCCAAAGTATTAGAGTTTCAGCTTCAGCATCAGTCCTTCCAATGAATATTCAGGGCTGATTTCCTTTAAGACTGACTGGATTGATCTCAATGAAGTCCAAGGAACTCTCAAGAGTCTTTTCCAATACCACAGTTCAAAAGCATCAATTCTTTGGCACTCAGCTTCCTTTATGGTCCAACTCTCACATCCATACGCAACTACTGGAAAAACCACAGCTTTGACTATATGGACGTTTGTCAGCAAAGTAATGTCTCTGCTTTTTAATATGCGGTCTAGGTTTGTCAAAGCTTTTCTTCCAAGGAGCAAGCATCTTTTAATTTCATGGCTACAGTCACCATCTGCAGTGATTTTGGAACCTAAGAAAATAAAGTCTGTCACTATTTCCATTGTTTCCCCATCTATTTGCCATGAAGTGATGGGACTGGATGCCATGATCTCCTTTTTTTGAATGTTGAGTTTTAATACTTCAATTATAAGTAAAATAAAATATTCTTATACTTCAATAAAGACTAAATAAAATTAGGAAATTAACTGTTAAAAATTACCAGTACAGAGAGTAATACATGCTCTGCTAATAATATCTATGCCAGGTTCTGAGTTGTTATTATTAATTTTTTGTTTGACTTGGTTATCTCATATCAACCCCCGTCTCCACCAGTTTACTGGAGAGGACTGTGGCACACTGGAAGGGTGCTGTATAAAAACTAGTTTCTGGGAATTCTTCACAGGCCTCCTTATTCTGGTGTAACATAATCAAAGTACGGACTCTTGAGTGTGCTGACATTGAGGGAGAGGGTTGCATCACTGCCATCCTCAGTCTCAAGCTTTCCCCATATGTTATAAAAGCATTTTAGTTTTTGAACCAGAGTTCAGTTCATTCACATGCCCAGCATAACCCCACTTGAGTGTTTATAGAAGGAATTAGGAAAACAACCATTTCCTATATAAGTCAGAATTTATAATTCATTGATTTGCTCAGGACTCAGCACATCCAGGAACCTTTGCAGATAATAACTATCACTGTGCATTCTGATGGGTAAGGCAATTATATTAGGCTTTTACACTTGTTGATATGTTTCTCTTCAGGTGGTCTCAAGTCATTCCCATTCCTTTCAGATAGAGAATATAATGCTTAGCCCTTGCTGGGTGCTCAATAAAAGTCAGCTGGGTAATTAAAACTGCTTCTACATTATGCCACTTGTTTCCTTTGTCCCCAGATTGTGTAAACTGCTCATTCCCAAAATCCTATATCATTTAATTCAGACCAGGATATTGAAGACTCACAAAATTTAGTTATGTTCATTTCTGTTCTATATGCCACCAAGTTAGAAAAATTCTTGAGGCAAAAATCTAGAGATGCTAATAAATTGGGTTTCATAGAGCTGGGAAAGATAATCTTAGTCCTATAAGAAAGGTTTGCATCTGAGCCCCATAAAGAACATCTTATTTTTTTAGTCATTCAGGAGTCATTGAGGAGTCTTCCTCAAGACTGAAAATATAAACGAAAATATACTCTAAAGGGGGCTTCTCTGGTGGCTCAAATGATAAAGAATCTGCCTGCAATGCAGAAGACCTGGGTTTGATTTATGGGTCAGGAAGATCTCCTGGAGAAGAGAATGGCAACCCACTCCAGTATTCTTGCCTTGAATATCCCATGGACAGAGGAACCTAGCAGGATATAGTTCATGGGATCACAAAGAGACACGACTGACTGACTAACATTTTCTTTTTTCTTTATACTCTGAAGCACTGCTACAGATGATGAGAAAAAGTATGTTCATGTGTGAAACTCTGCTTCCCAAATGTGAGTAAGCACAGAGTGTAAGCAATTATTTGTATAGTTCTTTTTTTTTTTTTAACACTGCCATCACTTCAATATTCTTAACAAAACTCACTTAGTTTTTAATATAGGTCACTGAGGGTGTAAGAAGAAAAAGATATTCATGCTGATCAGAATTTCATATTATTATCTCAGTTGCATCTTTTGACTACAACATCATTGAAATTTTGTGTTAGGGGAGTCTGCAAATCCTTGGATTACAGAATTCATCACATCATTTCCTCTTCCAATGACCATGGTTTCCTCTTCTAGAAACCATCACACCTGGTTCTCTGTTTTTCCCCTCAGAGCTCAGAGGCAACCTCAGAACATTCCAGTATGGGCAGCCTCTCACCCACAGCCCGTTGTACTCATCTGTGATCTTGCAAAAGAGGAAACTGACAATTAGCAAAATATAAGAGCTTCCCTTTATAATCGCAGGAATTGAGGCTTAAGACAGGTATAAGATTCAAATCCTCATTGTTTTTTCCCCCAGCTATCCTTGAAGGAGACTATTGTGATGTAAGTAGAGGAAAAAGTTTTTTTTTCATTTCATGTATAAGGGAACTGAGACAATAATTGACCTTTGGATCTAGACCAGTGCGTCTCTATCTATTTCTATCACCTGTATAATGCATTTCTATAAGGTCTAATAGAGCCATGAAATGTGTTCTCAGTGGATGCTTAGATGGATGTGCTTATGCACTACAGTGCATCATGATTAGAAGGGAGACTTCTAAAAAGGAATTGGAGAAATGCTGTTGTTTTAGGAACAAGATTTTAGGATCTTGAGAAATACTTAACCAGTACATGATATTAGAAAGTTAGTCAAACTGCAAAAGCCCTGGGGTTCCTTGTTTTTTGTGACTACCCCTGGTTTCCTCAGGTTAGACACGGCAGCGTGCATGCCTACTCAGTTGCTAACTTGTGTCTGTCTGACTTTGCAACCCCATAAACTGTAGCCCGCCAGGCTCTTCTGTCCATGGACTTTCCCAGGCAAGAATACTGGAATGGGTTGCCATCTCCTTCTCCATGGGATCTTCGCAGCCCAGGGATCAAACCCATGTCTCCTGCACTGGCAGGTGGGTTCTTTACCACTGAGCCACCTGGAAAGCCCCAGAATATGGCAGCATCCACCAATGAAAGTTGCTTGTTGAAGTGCTATGCAGAATCAGGCATTAAACTGGCAGTTGATCTTGTAAATACATTACTTTTCTGTAGTATCTTACCAGACTTGGTTTGCTTTTCCACAGAGGACTAGACAGCCTCTTTCTCCTATCCTGTTTTTAAAACCTGATTTTAGAAAGGTCACTCTGCTTTTCCAAAAGATGATTCAAGGATCGCTCACAAGCAATTCCCAACAGAGCAATACCATGCCCTCCTGCTGCCCCATTTAAATTGTCTAAACTGCACGCCTTTTTCATTTACTCTCCCTTTAGAGTGAAGCTGCAAAGCTGAGAAGACTTGAATGGCCTTATATCTTCAAAGAAGTGCCTTGAGCTCTGGAATGCCACAGAGTGGGAGAAACCACCGAACACCAGGAAATGTCAACAATGTGACAGGAACGCCTGGGCAGGTGATTAGGGCCTTACTTTAGGTATTTTCTAGAACAAGACTGCCAACAAAGTCGAATAAGAAATGGGTCTTTTTCCAACAGAAACTAACTGATTTTGAAACACATTGATAACAGTGTGTGCATAAATTTAAGGACATACTTTCCAGGCAATTCTTTATTATACTTTGATGTTAAGTGATTTGATTGATAAATTAATAACTATTATAAAGAATTAAAATTTACAAAAATGTGAATTTCGGTCCTAATGTCAATAGAAAGCTCTGGACTTTGACCATATAAATCATTAAAAAAGACATAAGATCAAACTAATTTTAATAGCTAAAGCTCATTTACATTTATTTGTGGTCTATTTCAAGCTTATCTTAGGAGAACTAAAGTGTTCCCAAACACTATATGCCAAGAGTAGCATTTAGAAGTTTAGTTACTTCTGAGCACAGAATAATAATTATAATTGATAAACTTCATTGTAAATATAGTAGGTATTTGACAATGCATTCAGTAACTAAACAAAAGCATTTTATATGCAAATATAAAGAAATAAACTCCTATCTTCAATGTTGGTTTTAATCTTAATATTTAGAAATAATCATCATCAGTTTCTTGATAACTTTTCTTAATCAGAATGTCCTCATAAATCTAACTACTACTTGTTGAATATCCAAAAGAAGCCTCCAATCAGGAACAGTCAAAAGCAAATAAACAAAGTGATATTTATACATACTGGATTTATGTGTGCTGATTTGATCATAAACCATAAGTCAAAATCAACAACAAACAATGCTGTATTTAAAGTCCTCTAACTATGAACTGTACTTAGCCCTGTTCAGTTTTACTTTAAAAAGTAAATACTTTCATATTTTCTATGAAAAGATACTTATATTTTTATAGTGTGATAATCTCTTATTACAATATGATCAATAAAGTGTCTTTTCATAGTTATTTAGACACACAAAAACAGTTTCAAGGAATTTCTTTACAACACCCATGCACACATGCCTATTTTCAGAATTTTCAAAATAGCAATTACTTCCTTAGATTTATAGTCTATAACCCATAGTAGTTTTGGTATCCAAAGCTGAAATACTTTTTGTTTCTATGTAAGTGATTTTAATCTAAAAAGCACTTAATAATCATAACAACACAGCAAAAGTTTGTTTCATAAACACTTTATTATCAGCCTTTGTTTTCTGATACAATGCTTTAAAAATACCCTCTGTTGTATAAAGGACATTGTTGCAAAAAGGCAGTTCAAAACTTGTCCTTCCCTTCCTTTCATTGATCTGTTGCCTCTTAGGTAATATGAACAGCTGTCTCCAGCTCACCCACAGGCAAGCTGAACATAATAATAAGGTTTTGTTACTGGCCTGTATCTATGAATGATTATACAGTGGGTGCCAATTCTTTTCCATTAAAGATAAGGTAACAAAGATACCATAGAGAAGTAAGCTGGTTAACAAAAACAAGGGAGTGCTTTCTGACTTTAAGATTTAGTTATTTCTCAGTAACCACAGAGTGTCTCTTGCAGTTGGGTTTCCAATAAGGTGAAGGTGCCCTCTGTAGGAGACTCCCAGTAAATGCTTTTTTTTTATATATTTGCTTGACAGTGTACAAGCTTTCCCTCCCATTTTCCAGTTTATAAACAAACACAGTATCTGTGCTAACAAGTATGAGCTCTTTATAAATCTTAGAGGGAAATGAGTATAAAGCCTGCAATCGGCTATGCAAATCTAATGCCTTTCCAAAATGAGAGAAATCAGACACTAAAAAAGTTGTACAACATATTGGTGTTGGCTATTTACTGACATCATGATATGTAATAGAGTGGATGCTATAAATTCAGAGGAGTTGCTGAAAGCAGGAAGACAGAAGGTCTTTTTGGCATAGTTGAGTGAACACTGGATCTAAACAGAAGAATCCACATGCGGAAAGACACATTCGCCACCTAATAAATACACCTCCCCCAAAGGTCTTCTTATCTTCCCTTCTTATAAAGGTTACCATAATGCAGATTCATTATCAGTCCCACTGGGCAGCATATAGCTCAGTAAGAAATTGCTTTTGTTAGCATGCTCCTAGAAAGAGATTAGCTGTTTCACCAGATCTCTTGGGGCTCTTTGAAATTTTGGGAATTCTCTCTGTAATTTAAAATGGAAGTTAAAGCCAATGTGAATAGACTAGGGAAAAACCTCACAAATTAAACCTCTCCATCTGGAAGTTTCTTCATTACTCATTGCAAAAGTACAGGCTGAATCACTTTTGGTCCAGGTAGGAGAAAGTTTATCAGCTATGATGCAATCACTTCATGGGAAATAGATGGGGAAACAGTGGAAACAGTGTCAGACTTTATTTTTGGGGGGCTCCAAAATCACTGCAGATTGTGACTGCAGCCATGAAATTAAAAGGCGCTTACTGCTTGGAAGAAAAGTTATGACCGACCTTGATAGCATATTCAAAAGAAGAGACATTACTTTGCCAACTAAGGTCCATCTAGTCAAGGCTATGGTTTTTCCAGTAGTCATTTATGGATGTGAGAGTTGGACTGTGAAGAAGGCTGAGCACCGAAGAATTGATGCTTTTGAACTGTGGTGTTGGAGAAGACTCTTGAGAGTCCCTTGGACTGCAAGGAGATCCAACCAGTCCGTTCTGAAGGAGATCAGCCCTGGGATTTCTTTGGAAGGAATGATGCTAAAGCTGAAACTCCAGTACTTTGGCCACCTCATGCAAAGAGTTGACTCATTGGAAAAGACCCTGATGCTGGGAGGGATTGGGGGCAGGAGAAGAAGGGGACGACCAAGGATGAGATGCCTGGATGGCATCATTGACTTGATGGACATGAATCTGAGTGAACTCCGGGAGTTGGTGATGGACAGGGAGGCCTGACGTGCTGCAATTCATGGGGTCGCAAAGAGTCGGACACGACTGAGCAACTGAACTGAACTGAACTGAATGCTTTAACAATTATGCATTTCATTTGCAAAGAAAAAGCCTAAAATTTAAATTCAGAGCAACAATTTGGATTTAATTTTTAGTTTTTATTCACTTTGCATATTGCTTAAAGTTTATTTATTGATCTATTTGTACTTTTCTGGACTATGACTTTAGCCCCTGTGGAATGTGTGTAGGAGAGGCTGGTATCACCTGTATTATAAATTAGAGGATGAACGGGTGGGGAATATCTGCTTCCTTTTACCTACCCAATTGCATTTGTCCTTAAGTATCAGATCAAGCATCCCCTTCTCTGAGGATCTGTGTTCCATAGATCCTGGGTCCATAACTCAACTGACTGGCACTGGGTCCGTACATCAACTTAAGCAATAACACTTATGGAGAGATTACTATAGCCTGGCACTCTGGTAAACATTTTATATAAATTATTTAATCCTTGCAGTACATGAGACTGGTAGGCAATTACTATTATCCCAAAGAAAACATAAGGACACTGAGGTCTGAGAGGTTGAATTACTTGTCCAGTCTACCCCAGGAACTGCTTTCTCTCCTACTACGATACACTTTCTTCTGAATCTCACTTATTTTCCCACCTGACTGTCTTTCACACGCTCAACTTACTTGCATCTCCGGCTTCCTAATACAACTGTCTGATGAGTCCCCAGCCAGGACTCTCACAGCAATCTGCTGTCCCTCTGGATGATCGAGCGTTGCTAAAGATGCTCCCACAGCTATGCAGATTGGTATCCTTAATTACTCATGACTCTTAGATGCCAGCTTTCAATTTAAGCTAGTTTATCCAGAAAGGGTACTAAGTAAGCTCACATATGTTAATAGGAGGTCAGGGCTCCAGTTGGTCTCGGAGATGAATAGAGCCAGAGAAGAAAATCCCACCTGATAGCATGTCTGATCACTAAGGACACATTTTTTCTAGATGCCTTCCTCGGTATCTCAGTTTGGCTTCTTCCACATAGCTGAACTCATGGTGCCTAGTGGCTACCACACCCAGTGCCTCTGATCCACTACCAGAGGATGGACTGAATTTGGCTTTCTTGATCCCTAAGGTCAGAAATCCAAGATGGGACTCTGATTGGATCTCCCTGGAGAAGTTATATTCTGGATGAAACAACTTGTCAAGGGCAGTATTAGATAGTGGTTAAGAATGTAGTGATTCATGGAGTTGCAAAGAGACGGACATGACTGAGCAACTGAACTGAACTGAAGTGAACTGAAGAATGTATTGGGTATAAAATAACACAGCTAGAATTCAAAACCCAGTCTGTGTGTGACCCAGGACCAGTTTACATCCTGTGCTTCAATTTTCTTATCTAAACAAAAGGAGATAATAATTGTACCTACTTCATTGCATTTTTATGATAATTAAATAAGTTGGTGACTGCACCCATGAAATTAAAAGACGCTTACTCCCTGGAAGAAAAGTTATGACCAACCTAGATAGCATATTCAAAAGAAGAGACATTACTTTGCCGACTAAGGTCCGTCTAGTCAAGGCTATGGTTTTTCCAGTGGTCATGTATGGATGTGAGAGTTGGACTGTGAAGAAGGCTGAGCACCGAAGAATTGATGCTTTTGAACTGTGCAGTTGGAGAAGACTCTTGAGAGTCCCTTGGACTGCAAGGAGATCCAACCAGTCCATTCTAAAGATCAGCCCTGGGATTTCTTTGGAAGGAATGATGCTAAAGCTGAAACTCCAGTACCTTGGCCACCTCATGCAAAGAGTTGACTCATTGGAAAAGACCCTGATGCTGGGAGGGATTGGGGGCAGGAGGAGAAGGGAACGACAGAGGATGAGATGGCTGGATGGCATCACTGACTCGATGGACATGAGTCTGAGTGAACTCTGGGAGTTGGTGATGGACAGGGAGGCCTAGTGTGCTGCAATTCATGGGGTTGCAAAGAGTGAGACACAACTGAGCAACTGAACTGAACTGAACTGAAATAAGTTAGCTTATAAAAAACTTTGACTATAGGGCCTGTTGTTTAGTGGCTAAACAATAGTGACTCTTTATGACCCCACGGACTGCAGCACACTAGGCTTCCCTGTCCTTCACTATCTCCTGGAGCTTGCTCAAACTCATGTCCATTGAGTCTGTGATGCCATCCAACCATCTCATCCTCTGTTGTCCCCTTCTCCTTCTGCCCCCAATCTTTCCCAGCATCAGGGTTTTTTTCCAATGAGTCAGCTCTTCCCATCAGGTAACCAAAGTATCAGAGCTTCAGTTTTAGTATCAGTCCTTCCAATGAATATTCAGGGTTGATGCCCTTTTGGATTGCCTGGTTTGATCTCATTGCTGTCCAAGGCCCTCTCAAGGGTCTTCCCCAGAACCACTCCATAAGTAATATTCGAGAGCATTAATGTATTAGTTACCATTGATTGTTCAGGTCTTGAGGTTGAGAAAAATATCTACTCACAGTTGACTCACTGTAGGCAAATAGGATGAGTAATTTAAAAGTATTGAAGCTCCCTCATTTGAGGGATATGTTGAGTGTGGGGGGTGGATATTTTTCTAGAAGGGGGACATTTTCCTAGAAGAAAGGCTGAGAAGTGCTAGACAGACAAATTATCAGATGCCAGCTATTCAATTATGAAAAATATATCATCTCCTGTACCAATGAAAGGCCATCAACAATCCTTTTGTGTGCCCTTGATCAACTCCATCTCTTCTTTCCTTCAGTGATAATTCTAAAACTTCTAATGCTAAACCTTACTCCTTATGTTGTCGTTTTAGTTGCTACATCATGTCCAGCTCTTTTGTGACGCTATGGACAATAGCCCACCAGGCTTCTCTGTCCATGGGATTTTCCAGGCAAGAATAATGGAGTGGGTTGCCATGCTCTCCTCCAGGGGATCTTTCTGGTCCAAGATTAGAACTGTGTCTCCTGCACTGGCAGGCAGGTTCTTTACCACTGAGCCATCGTGGAAGCCTTATTGCTCATGTACTTAATCTATATTCTCTAGTGATAGTCCTTTCTGTGTAACAGGAAATTCATGATTGTCAACTCTTCCCTTTTTCTTGCTTGGGTGCAGCTAGAGCCCTCTGCTGACTCCCTTTTCCAATATTGCCCTTCATCCATCTACAGCATTTTCTGATCCATACTGAAACTTCAATAGATCTTCCAGATAAATTTGGTCATGCAGTCCACAGACTTAAAACTCTTGAATGACATTTCTTGCCTTTCAAAACAAAGTCCAAGGTGGTACTGAGCCTGACCTAGAAACCTTCTTTTCCTCTCCTGTTTTGTATTTGAATATTCTCATGTGTGATTTTTATTTTAGAAAGTCTAAAGTACTGAATTTGTAAATTAAATCATG
The DNA here is from genome assembly GCF_042477335.2 of Ovis canadensis. Taxonomy (NCBI): domain Eukaryota; kingdom Metazoa; phylum Chordata; class Mammalia; order Artiodactyla; family Bovidae; genus Ovis; species Ovis canadensis. The sequence continues at coordinate 61,135,601 of NC_091254.1, forward strand.
CTATTCCTATGGTTAAAAATACTTCCATTGCTTCTTATTAGACTTTGAATAGCACTCTGTTCTCTCTTGATAGTATTTTTCATAACTTTTAATTTTTAAAAAGTTTTAAAGATTGTTAACTTCTTTATTGTGTAACTGTATCTACTAGTAATAAATTCTTTTCTCACATATCTATTTTATACCTTACTCTGTTCTCTAGTGGAGTGATTACAATAGAAGGTATACAATATTCATTGAATGATAAATAGCCTACTGTAAATAATATGTATATTCTGTGTTATTTCATATATCTTGTTTTTGTTTATGAATACTTCTTCCAGAATATATTTGCTTAGCTAACTCTCTCTCTCCCTTCAGGAAAACTCTCCAAGAAAGATTCTGTAAACCTGCAAACAAGCAAATTATCTCACATCTATGCGGTTGCATTTTACTTTATATCCTTTTCTATATCTCTATTTTATTATTTATTATTAAAATTATTATTTATTATTCTTTGTGTGTCTGTCTTCATTAATGACAAGGAATGGGTCTCAATCATATTCTAATCATCTCTTAACATGATGCTTAACATATAACAATCCTCAAATTGAAATTTGCTTTATGATACAGATTAATTTCCACCTGAATGACAAATCTTGAATGAATAAAATATTAGATAAATAATCTAAATAGTTGTATTCTACCTCTTCTCTGATAACTTTCTTAATAATTTGAGCCTAAATGCTTTTCTTATCATTTATTTTGTATACTATTCAGTTACTAATTCAATGACTTGTGAAATATACTAACACCATTACCTTCAACTACTATTTTCACCTTGGAGAGTTTAGATTTTTAATGGATTTTATCTCATTTTTTCACCCCATCAGCTAGAGAATAGATGTAGCTGATGGGGTGAAAAAATAATAAATAAAATGGAAAATGCACACATGCATATAACAACCATGTGTTCATTTGATTCAATCTCGATAAATTCAAAGTACGTATAAATTTAGAGACATTTAGAATAGCTGGCCTACTATTATAGTTAACTTTTCTTCATGACAATAAAACCTAGAACTTTGTGACTCAAAAAAACTTACAATTTCATTTATTTTTGTGTTTTCATGGGACTGCTGGGATGGTATTTTGGTCTGGGTCAACTCAGCTGGGTTGTATGGTCTACAGCAATTTCTTAATATGTCTGGTGATGAGCAAATTAGCTGAGCAATGATTTTCCCAGGCAGTTGTCTTAGCTGTGAGTATTGTACAGGTTAACTGATGGACATATGCAAAACCTTCTCTAGGTAGGACTGAATTCTGTCTCTCAGATTCACATGTTGAAGTCTCAACACCCAGTGTGACAGTATCTGGAGACAGAACATCTAGGAGGTAATTAAGATTAAGTGAGTCATTAGGGTGTGGTCTTAGCCTGATAGGATTGGTCACCTTATAAGAAGAGGAAGAGGGAGAGAGAGGAAAGGCTATGTGAGGACACAGCAAGTGTAGACACCAGGAAGGAAGGTCTCCCTAGACGCGATTCTTCTGGCACCTTGAACTTGGACTTCTCAGCCTCCAGAACTGTAAGAAACAAATTTCTGTTGTTTAAGCCACCCAGTGTGTGATATTTTATTACAGCAATCTGAGCAGACTAAGACGCTAGGTATATACCTAGGAGCAGACTTGCATGCTTGTAGGGTGTACACATTTTCAAATTATTAGGTAGTGTCAGGCTGTTTTCCAAGTAATTATATCAATTTACATTCCAAAAGTTGTTCTACATCTGTCATAATACCTGATAATATGAAACTTTTCAAATTTTGGCAGCCAGGTAGATATGAAACGGTGAATAACTGCAGTTTTAATTTACATTTCCATTTCACTAAGATTGAGATTTTTCTCATTTATTAGCTGGGCTCTTGGACTTTCTTCTTCTGTCAAGTGTCTGCTCTTTTGTCCATTAAGAATGGTACCATTTATGGTTTTCTTTTTGATGTATATAATTTATATATTCTGAATGCTAATCCTTTGGCAGTTATATGTATTGAAAACTTATTTCCCTCAGTCTATGACTTGTATTTTCTTTGGGACAGTTTTTAATGAACAGACATTCTTCATTTTAGTGTTGTCAAATTTATGTCCTTTTTCTTTACAGATTTCTCTTTTTGTGTCTTGCATATGAGATTTTTGCTATGCCAAGAGCACAAAATTGTTCTCGATTTTTCTAAAAGTTTATTTTATACATTTAAGCCTTTTTAGTACAGTGGAAACAGATAAGTTTCACAGCAGAGATAAAGAGGTGAGGAGAGATTGGCAAAGGGTATTGCTACTGGCATCTAGTGAATTGAGGTCAGAGATGCTCTCAAAAATACTACCATGAACAGATTACCTTCTCACAGCAAACTATTATCCAAGCCAAATATCATTAGTGCTGAGACTGAGATATCCTTAGAGTAATGGTGTCTATAACTCAACTTTAGTCATTATTCTTTTTTAAAACATTTTATTTATTTGTATTTTGGGCTGTACTGGGTCTTCATTGCTGCACGTGGGTTTTCTCTGGTTGTGGTGAGAGGCGCTACTCTCTAGCTGTGCTGCATAAGCCTCTCATTGCAGTGGTTTCTCTTTTGCAGAGCAGAGGCTCTAGGACATGGGGACTTCAGTAGTTGCAGGACGTGAGCTCAGTGGCTGTGGCATGTGGGCTTAGTTGCTCCAATATGTGGGATCCTCTAGGACCAGGGATCTGACCAGCGCTCCCTGCATTGCAAGGTGGACTCTTTACTGGACCACTAAGGAAGCCCCTAAATAGTATTCTTGAATATTTTATGTGTGCTTAAAAAGGAAGTATACAACTGTGAGCATAATTGGTTTCTGTGCTCTATGTACCTTGTTAATTTTGTGGTTCAGTTTTCATAATCTTACTGATGTTTTGACTATATGATTTATTATTAAGAAAATTGTACTGAAATCTCCCATTTTCTGGATTAGTCTAGTTCTTATAGTTCTGTGATGTCTTGCTTTAAACACTTTGAGGTCTGTTGTTAGCTGATATAAGATGAGAATTCTATCTTTCTGGTGATTTGTAATGCTTATTATTTTCTCTGTTAATACATATTTCCTCAAGTTTATTTTGTCTAATGGATCTTAATAAACACATCTTATCTTTAAATTTGTTTAGTATTCATCAGTGATAATATTTATAATCCATTTATTTTATCTTTTCAGGACTGTTATGTTTTAGTGTGTCTCTGTAGACACAATGGAGCTGCTGACTTTGTCCCTTTCTTCCTTCCTATTTTTCTCTTCCTTTCTCTCTCTTTCTTTCTGTTACCAATTAATATGTTTTTTAATTGCGATAAAATACATATACCATAAAATTTATCATTCTAACTATTTTTCAGTGCATACCCAGTGGCTCACTGGTAAAGAATCCTCCTAGCAATGCAAGAGAGGCAGGGGACACAGGTTTGACCCCTGAGTCAGGAAGATCCTCTGGTGGAGGAGATGGCAATCCACTCCAGCATTACTACCTGGAAAATCCCATGGACAGAGGATCCTGGTTGTGTACAGTCATAGGGTGGCAAAGAGTTACACAAGACTGAGCACACATATGCACACATGCACACACAGTCACTTTAAGTATATATACATTTTCATACGTCGGATCTCTAGAACTTTTTCATCTTGCAAGACTGAAATAGTTCTCCATTTCCCCTTTCCCCAACCTCTGGTAACCTACATTGCCCTTTGTTTCTTCAGATACCTCATCTAGGTCTAATCATTTGGTGTTTGTCTTTTTGTGAATGGCTTATTCCACTTAGCAGAACGTCTTCAAGATTCATCCATGTTGTAGTACATGACAGGACTTATTTCTTTTTTGAGGGTGAATAATATTTTATTGTATGTATACTCCACATTTTCTTTTTTTCTGAGAGAATGTGTTTATTATTATTTTAAATAAAAATTTTCCCAAAGTCTTTGTTATGTACTTCAGTACAAATAGCACTTCAATATGGAGGGGGATGCTAAATAGTTTCAAACAGATGGAAATGAAACATATTTGGAAAATGTAAGTTCAAATTTTGTAACAGACACCATTCCCTATATGTGATAGCCAAGTCATGCTTAATAATCTTCATTTAAGTCTTGATCAATTATTGTTTTAATTTTTATTGGTGTATAATTGCTTTTCAATATTGTGTTAGTTTTTGCCATAAAGCAAAGTAAATCAGCCATATGTAAACATACATCCCTCCCTCTCAGACTTCCCTCCCATCCTACTCTCATCCCACCTCTTTTAATTTTTATTCGTGTATAATTGCTTCTCAATATTGTGTTAGTTTTTGCCATAAAGCAAAGTAAATCAGCCATCTAGCTGAGCTCCCTGTGCTATACAGCAGATTCCCACTCAGTTCAGTTCAGTTGCTCAGTTGTGTCCCACTCTTTGCGACCCCATGAATCACAGCACGCCAGGCCTCCCTGTCCATCACCAACTCCCAGAGTTCACTCAGACTCATGTCCATCGAGTCAGTGATGCCATCTCATAGCTATCTCATCCTTTGTCGTCCCCTTCCCCTCCTGCCCCCAATCCCTCCCAGTATCAGAGTCTTTTCCAATGAGTCAACTCTTCACATGAGATGGCCAAAGTACTGGAGTTTCAGCTTTAGCATCATTCCCTCCAAAGAAATCCCAGGGCTGATCTCCTTCAGAATGGACTGGTTGGATCTCCTTGTAGTCCAAGGGACTCTCAAGAGTCTTCTCCAACACCACAGTTCAAAAGCATCAATTCTTCGGTGCTCAGCCTTCTTCACAGTCCAACTCTCACATCCATACATGACCACTGGAAAAACCATAGCCTTGACTAGACGGACCTTAGTCAGCAAAGTAATGTCTCTGCTTTTGAATATGCTATCAAGGTTGGTCATAACTTTTCTTCCAAGGAGTAAATGTCTTTTAATTTCAGATTCCCACTAGCTATTCATATATATGTCAATGCTGCTCTCGCAATTCATCCCACCCTCCCTTTACCTCTCTTTGTCTGCTTGACCAATGAATTTTTCTAGTACTTTTCAAAACTTAAAAAGATTTATTTAAAGACAATTAAGTTTGTCTTAAGAAATGACAATTGCCTGCAATTGTACTAGTCTTTGGCAAAAACAAAAGAAAACATAATAATAATATAGGAAACCAGAAACAACATATGTGATATTTTAATGCAGATGTTTCTTCATTCCCTTTTAAAGAAAAACTCTTGAAAAATTTCCCCCAGGTAGGGGGAGGTCAGAAGTATTTTTGAGAATCTGAGTGGTTCCCTTCTTCTTTGCACAGCCATAGGCCCTAGGACACATTCTCCTAGCCCTCACTAGGCTGGGCTGGGCGCTTGGCTGCTCCTTATGCTGAGACTCCAAAACCCCGTTTGATTACTTTCTTGTGCAAAGATTGCTTTCTTTGCAATTGTGTCATCTAGAGAAACAAAATGTTGCTTTCACTCTAATGAGAGGTAGGAATGTTACCTGCTTACATGTAAACTTAGTTTGGCTACTCTGCTTATTTTGCTTTTACTTGAGAATGCTATAAACCTTTTTCCTTGTAGTCTTACCTGGGAACAATTTCTCTCATTAGACAGATTCATAGTCAACATGACACCATTGAAAGGATAGCTCAATTCCTATCTCCAAACTCTCATCAGCCCTTAAGCTTCAGAACAGCTCCGCTTCTATTCCCATCGAGCCCATGTCATATGATGTTACGAACAGTCAGAATTGGACTGTACCTGGGCTTTTATATTTTCTTTATTCATTTATACATTGATGGACATTTATATTGCTTCCACCTCTTAGTTATATTCAACAATGTTGCAGTGAACATGGATGTGCAAATATCTCTTCAAGATCCCACTTTCAATACTTCTGGATGTATGCCAACAACTGAGATTCCTGGATCACATGGTTTGTTGTTGTTCAATCACATAGTCTTGTCTGACTCTTTGTGACCCTATGGACTGCAGTGTGCCTGGAGTCCCTGTCCTTCACTGTCTCTGGGAGTTTGCTCAAATTCTTATCCATTGAGTCAGTGATGTTATCTAATTATCTTGTCTCTGTAACCCTCTTTCTTTTTGCCTTCAACTTTTCCCAACATCAGGGTCTTACATGGTTTACCTATTTTTAATTTTTTTGAGGAAATTTAGCATTGTTTCCCACAGTGGTTGTATCATTTTAACATTCACACCAGTAGTGCATAAGAGTTCTGATTTTGTACTTTCTACCAGTACTTATTCCCCACCCCCATTGTTTTAGTTAGTAACTCTTCTATGACGTGATTTTGATATACATCTGATATGCATCAATGTATATCAAGGGAATTTGATATACATTTCCCTGATATTTAGTGATGCTGAACATCATTTCATATACTTGTTTGCCATTTGTGTATCTTCTTAGGAATGTGTCTTTTAAGAATTAATTTTCTTTCTTTATTTATTTAGTTATTTTTGGCTATGATAGATCTTCATTGCTGTGCCCAGGCTTTCTCTAGATGTGGTGAGCCTGGGCTTCTCTTTGTTGTGATATGCAGGCTTTTCATTGAAGTGGCTTCTCTTGTTGTGGGGTACAGGCTATAGGCATGCAGGCTTCTGTAACTGCGATCCATGCGCTTTGTTGTTCTGTGGCATGTGAGATCTTCCCAGACCAGGGACTGAACTGGTGTCTGCTGTACTGCAAGATGAACTTGTAATCACTGGAGCACCAGGGAAGCCCTGGAGTATATCTTTCTTTCTGTTGAGCTGTAGGATTTCTTTATATATTCTGACTTGCAATATATATGTTTCACAATTTTTTTCCCCATTTTGTCATTTATTTTTACTTTATCCCTTCCTCTGCTATGCAGAAACTTTTAAGTTTGATATAGTTCCAATTTTCTATTTTTTGTTATTGTTGCTGTTATTGTTGCTGTTGTGGTTATAATGTCATATCTAAGAAATCATTGCCAAATCCTGAAACTTTTGCCCTGTGTTTTCTTCTTTTGTAATTTCACAGCTTTAGGTCTCCCATTAAAGTCTAATTCCTTTTGAGGAGTTGACATTTATTTTAAATCCAGGAAGGTATGCTTTGTCTTTTAAATAAGTCATTCAGTCCAATTACATGTACTGAAATCACTAATATTTTGATATTTATATCTATCATCTTACTTTGTGGTTTTATTTGTACAACCTTAAAAAAATTTTTTGTACTTTCTTCTCTTGCCTTTTAATTTCTGTTTATGGCTTACTTGAATCAAACAGCACTGTGATGGCTGCCAAATAGTGCTCATCTATTTCCATTATTCCTCCTATATTTACAAGTTGTCATTCCATTGTAAAAAGGAGCTTTTTTTTCTTCCCAAAGTACTTGTTACTCTATTTAAATTATTGTAATCCATTTATTATTCTTTGTTTTCATGTTACAATAGGCCCATTTTGACATGCTGCTGTCATTCTTTGGAAGTTCCGTTATTTTTGCAAATCTGCTTCCATCTTGTGCTTTTCATGCCCCAGTCCTAGAGTGAGCTATTTCTCCAAGGAATTCCAGTTCTTTGTGGATGACTATATATAGGAAACCAAGATCTGGATATTCAATGTGCCCATGGTTATGTATGTTTCATTTATAAGTTCTCTCAGTAAACAAGGTAGGGAATGCATGTTGTATAGGCATATTTATAAAAAACTTAATTAGAAAAAAAAACATTTGTCACACATAGATTTATGTTTCCTTATCTATTTCCATCTATTTCTAATGTCTGGATATTTATATATGTATCTATGTATCTGTATATTATGTATCTATATATCTTTGTATCTATTTAAGTATCTATCCAAAAAAAAAAAAGTATCTATCTGTCTGTCATTTATCTATCCTGTGAGTTTATGTGTTTCCATTCTTAATCCAATAATAACATTGTGCTAATTCTGGCTTAGTTTCCCCACTCTGTGTTCTGATAATAAGAAATCTGACTTCCATTACCCTCAATGTTATTTACTTACTTGTCCAATCTTCTTCATGTAACTGATACCGCCAACATGCTAGCTATCTTCATGGTCTTGGCCTTTCTGTTGTGTTCTCAGATTACGGTCTTGCCACTGCCTCCTCTGTTGACTACTCAGCCAACCCCAACTCCACCTCCTGAGCCAAACTGCAACCTCACCCCGACTAGTTTCTGATATTTCTTTGAACCCCAAGACACCACCACTTTCTTGACTTATTCTGGTTTTTCAGCCTTGGCCATGTTCCACAAGTAGCAAAGGAAAGGAAAAGAGGGAAAAGAAAGCATGGTCAAGAAATCTGAAGCTAAAATTTATCTGTGGGTTTAAATGCTCACAGAATAAGACAGATTTTAGTGTTCTGCTTCTGCCCTGAATTTCCCCTTTTCATTTATTTCTTAGTCTCAGAATATCTTACTTTCTCACCAACTAAATGGCTGTGTTTAAGAAGATTTTTAAAAATTGCTTATCCAGAAGTTTTAGTTGTTTTCTTTTTTTTTAATTTTAATTTTTTTTTTTTTACTTTATTTTACTTTACAATACTGTATTGGTTTCAAAGGTTGACCTGGGCACTTGGTTTTCTGTAATGCCAGAGATGGAGTTGGAGGTATATATGTAAATGTAATATCTGAGGTTTTGACATTTTAACCAAATGGATGAATTTTGAAATTAGTCTAAGGACCTGCTTCCTTGAAATTGGGAAAAGAAATTCTATCCTAAGTGACTTTTCCAAAGACATACTCTAAAAATTTTACGAGTCCAGACTTTTTCTTGTACCCTGAATTTTCTACTAGTCCTCTTCCTATCTTAATTGCAAAAATAAGCAGAGAATAATGTAATTGTTGGAAGGAGGAGAATAAGAGTAAGAAGTTAATTTGGATTTTCTACTTTAAATGAACCAGAATAACTTTCATGAATTCACATTTTATTTTTCTTTATTCCACTTTATTAAGAGAAACTGTTCCAATTCTAGAAATAAAGATTGAGATCACTGATTGAATAGATGCAATATTTCTTTGTAGAGACAAATTCTGCTTTCTCAAGCATCTTATTTTCTTATCCTATGGCGACAGGAAAATATATAAGAGTCATTCTTTGTGATCTGTATGTCATCCTTTATCCAAATGTTATCACTATCTTCCCAGCTTTCTATACTAGACAATTAAAAGTTTGTATGGCCAGGCTTTATAAGTAGTAAAGTAAGAGCTATGTACTTGGAATATTCTACCTGAGATCATAATTGTCTCATACTTCCCAATGTAATTTTAAATAATTTTAAAAACATTTCTGTGTTTAACTCATGGGATATGAGAATGAGTCATATGTTGATGGATCTGCACACACTCCTTCATGTTACCCTCCCTTCTTCCAAGAATTAACTCAGTAGAGTGGTCGAGGTACCTTGGAAAATACTGATTGCCCCCCAGCACTCAGTTGCCCTAAGAGAGTTAAATGCATTCTTCTAGTCTCCTAGTCACTGTCATATGTGCAGAGGTGGTAGGCATGGACTTTAGGGGTACAAAGAGTCTTGGCATTCTCATTTGGGATGCTTAGACAAAAGTACAGACTCTCTCTGTCTACAGGTGGCAGTGGGGAGATGTGGTCCTGTTTCTGGCACATTTAGCAGTTCTGTTGGAAAGGAGACTTGAGTTGAAGCAGGTATCCTGGAGAGCAGAGAAGAAAGAAAGAAAAAGTCACCACTAAATCTGCCAACCATGGAGCCCGCCCTATCTTTGTACTTCCAACTACTATAGCTAATAAACTCACCTTTTTGTTTGGGTTTTCCTGATCCTCACAATATAAGAAAGTATCCAGTCACAGCAACATTGAAGAAAAAAAGCACAATAGAATGAAACCAAACCAACCAAATCATGAAAAAATTTTTCTATGACAAGATAAGAATTAGAAAAAGAATACTCATGCTTTGCAAAATGTGGTCAAATGATAAATCTTTTTGTAAATAGGCTTTATGATTTTTTTGGTCAAAAATGAATAATGAGTAACAATAGCTTATTAACTTTCAAAAAAACATGCATTAATGGAGAAACACAATGGCAGATCCAAAGAGGTTTAGGCAAATTTACCCTTATACAATTAAATACCTAGTATCTTCCTTTTTTTGAATGTTGAGTTTTAAGCCAGCTTCTCTTTCACCTTCATCAGGAGGTTCTTTAGTTCCTCTTCGCTTTCTACCGTAAGGGTGGTGTCATCTGCATATCTGAGGTTACTGATGTTTCTCCTGTCAATCTTGATTCCAGCTTGTGCTTCATCCAACCCAGCATTTCAAATTATATACTCTGCATATAAGTTAAATAAACAGGGTGACAATATGCAGCTTTAATGTACTCCTTTGCCAGTTTTGAACCAGTCCATTGTTCCATATCTGGCCTGGGATGTTACTGTTTAATAGGAAAGCATCTCTGTTTAGGGAGATGAAAAAGTTTTGGAGATGGATGAATTGTTGCCCAATGTTGTAAATGTACTTAATGCCACTGAAGTGTACAATGAGCCATGGTTAAATGGTAAAGTTTATAGTGCTTATGTTTTACACTAATAACCACTGATACAACAAAACATGATGCATAAAGTCAATTATAAATGCTCCAGTTTTTCTCAACAATGAGAATCTATGTGGCATGGCCAGCAGGAATGAATAGAAGCCAGATGCAGGTTCATGAGGGCCAGATGATGAAATATGTGCTTTGGTCAGGATAGATTGTCTCTCTCTTTCTCTTTTAAAAATGCTTTACTACTTTATTTAATGTGCAGAAAACATCACTATCTAACTGACATGACTTCAAAGCAACTCACTTAAAAAAAATACTGGACATGATTTGACATCACGTGTATGTGGGATATAAAAGAATTATACCAATGAATTTATTTATAAAACCAAGATTGTCTCACAGATATAGAAAACAAACTTACAGTTACAAAAGAACAAAGAGTAGAGGGAGGGATAAATTAGGAGTTTTGGATTAACAGATACATACTACAATATATAAAATAGATAAGCAAGGACCTACTGTATAGAACAAGGAACTATATTCAGTATCTTCTACCTTGAATGGAAAATAATCTGAATATATTAATGTGGTTGTTCAGCCACAAAGTTATGTCTGACTCTTTGCGACCCCATGGACTGGAGCATGCCAGTCTCTTCTGTTGTTCACTATCTCCCGGAGTTTGTTCAAATTCATGTCCATTGAGTCGGTGATGTTATCTAACCATGTCATCCTCTACTGCCCCCTTCTCCTTTTGCCCTCAATCTTTCAATATTAATATATATATTATATACTCAATAAATATATATTTACTTTGTTGTACACCTAAAACTAATACAACATTGTAAGTCAACTATCTTCAATTTTTAATTAACTTATTTATTTTTAATTGGAAGATAAATTGCTTTACAATATTGTGTTGGTTTCTGCCATATATCAACATGAATCAGCCATAGGTATACATATGTGCAGTCCCTCTAGAACCTCCCTCCCACCTTTCAGCCCATCCTACCCCTCTAGATTGTCATAGAACACCAGATTTGACCTCCCTACCTCTTACAGTATTGAAATATACACATTACCATATGTATTAATAAAATTAGATAGCCAGCAGAGATATAACTCAGTTTTTTAAAATTGCTAGACTTCCTGGTGGCTCAGACGGTAGAGTGTCTGTCTACAATTTGAGAGACCTGGGTTCGATCCCTGCATTGGGAAGATTCCCTGGAGAAGGAAATGGCAACCCAGTCCAGCACTTCTTGCCTTGAAAATCCCATAGACGGAGGAGCTTGGTGCAGGCTACTATCCACGGGGTTGCAAAGAGTCGGGCACGACTGAGTGACTTCACTCAATATCTAGATATAATATAATGGAGAACTTTAGCATCAATGAATTTCCAGACAAATGAAAATATTAATTTCAATTTGGGAAAAATCATTTATTTTCCCACTTAAAATGTGAATTCTAGGTTAAAGCACTGCCAGGTAACCTAGGCTCCAACCTAGGTTGGAAATTCTCCTGGGATGGAGATTTTATTGCTTCTTGAGATAACATATTTTATTACCTTTACATGGCTGGGCTCACTGGAATGTGCCCGTAAATTGGGCAGAAGCCCACAGTCCTCATCCCACCCATACATCAAATTCAATTTTCATAGGATAATAATACTTTTACATTTATTGAGTTCTTACTATCAATATATGCCAACACAATGCTAAATGCTTTAAGTGTACCATCTCGTCCTATCCTCATAACAACTGTAGGAAGTAATTGTGTTTTTATTTATACGGGCTTCCATTTTTATAGGAGAATTGTTAGCTTTTATGCAAAAAAAAAAGAAGCGACAAGTATATCTTCTCAAGGGACTTCCCTGGTGGCTCAGATGGTAGTCTGCCTGTGATGTGGGAGACCCAGGTTGTATCCCTGGATTAGGAAGATCCCCTGGAGAAGGGATTGGCAACCCACTCCAGTATTCTTGCCTGGAGAATTCCATGGACAGAGGAGTCTGGTGGGGCTACAATCCATGGAGTCGCGAAGAGTCAGACATGACTGAATGACTAATGATTTCATTATCTTCTCAAAGAGCATTCATGACCTGGTCATCTGCTTGCATTAAAGCAAACCAGATCTCTGTTCTCTGCTTCAGTTTCTTCCAAAATCCTGTAAATTGGTAATGCTGGAGGACACAAGCATGAAGAAATTTATAATCTTGATCACTTTCCCCAAACGTAACATAATGAACCACACTTGCAGAGTTCACAGCATCTATTCTCCTGACGCATAGAAACAGAGCTCACTTTCTCTTTTTAATTTAAATAAACTATTAAGATCTCCCATTGTATTTCTTTTATTATAATCACTGCATCTGTGATGAACAATCTCAGTTTTCCACATTTAGACTGAACTTCTTAACTTTCTTGTCAGCAGTGACTATTTCTCACTAATCAAATAAATTTTTAATACTTAATTGGGACTCAATATTACAATTCTTGTGATTTCTAAAAATGCCTGGATTTTATATTTGACTTGTGGTACGCAGATGAGACACAATTAAATGAAACAGGTTTCTATTTTTAATCAGACTCAGATATACAAAATATAAAGATACAATCAGATTCTGATTTAAAAATATTTTTCATACATATTCTTTATCCCTCTGTGTATTATTATGTAATGTGGATTCATGAGAAAGAAACACATGATACATGGAGGGTTCAAGAAATCCAAATGATTAAAATTTGAAATACTTTGTTCCACCACTGAGAGTACTCTTGACTTAAAATATTTTATGTGGACACCAGTTTCTTTGTATTTCTTTATGTTCCCTCCCTTCCACACTACTGGATTTTTAAAATATTTTTTAAATGTATGTATCTGTTTTTGACTATGCTGGGTCTTTGCTGCTGTATGGGCCTATTCTCTAGCTGTGGTACATGGGCTGCTTACTGCTGTGACTTCTCTTGTGGAACATGGGCTTTAGGGCGTGCAACTTCAGTAGTTGCAGCACATGGACTCAGTAGTTGTGGGTCCTGGGCTCTATAGCACAGGCTCAATAATTGTGGCACAGGGGCTCAATTGTTCCACAGCATGTGTGATATTCCTGGACCTGGAATTGAAGCCATGTCTCCCGCATTCACAGGTGGTTTCTTTACCACTGAGCCACCAGGGAAGCCCCTCACTACTGGATTTTTAAAAATTGAAATGCAGGGACTTCTTTGGGAGTCCAGTGGCTAAGACTCCATGCTCCCAATGCAGGGAGTCTGCGTTTGATCCCTGGTCAGGAGACTAGATCCTGATTGCTGCAACTAAAAAATCCTGCATGCTACAACAAAGATTGAAGACACCGCATGCCACAATTAAGACCCGGTGTAGCCAAATAAATGAATATATAATATTAAAAAATCTAAAAGGATGTACAGATGCGTTTTTACTCATTTTGATTACTCCATACCAATTTTCTCTTCTGTAAAGATCTTCTGTTAACATTCTTACTTTTGACTCCTGCAGCTCCCACAACATGCTGCTCTGTTAAATCTGCCTGACTTTGTTTCCAGCAGGTCAAGCAGAGTCTTGGTTAAAAGCTGGATAAAGCAGGGAAAGCTTACTGAGAATACAGGTTACTAAATTCTTCAAACCTCTTTCTTCAGTGTTGTCCCACAAGCAAAATGTTCACTTCTGAAGGTAGCTGGTGCAGACTACACTTATACTGTTCTAGTAGTTTGTGGAATAAGCCTAAGAGTCTTCATGACTCTTCATGATAAAAGGAACTGTTTAGTACCTTTCATCTATTAAATAAGACTTCATCATTCGAACTGAAAAACAAAAGCTTAATTTAAATAAGGAAGAATTGAAATACATAAAAAGAAACCTGCCCACCCATGTTTTACTGTAAACCAAATTAAAAGTCATTAAAGTTATTTCTTTTAATCCATTTTCTCTGTTACCCACAGTGCCCACCCAGACGAGAATTTGCAGGGCAGCAGACCAGGGCACATTTAATGACTCGGTAATCATAACTATTAAAATAATCATAATAACACTTTGCGTTTACTGTGTACCTTTCATCCAAGAATCTCAAAGTCCTTTCTAAACATTAATTAGTTCTCCTAACACTTCTAGCAGATAGAGAAATGTTGCTGTCCCATTTCCCTGGTGAGGAAACTGTCACACTGAGGTTGTGACTAGCCTCAGGCTCTTCTGGGGGCTGTAGCTCTTCTGCGGCTAAGATCTTAGGAAACTCAATTCCTGTCCAGTGCATTCGTCTTTCATGGTTTTGCATTCATCCTAAATAGAGGCTGAGTTCCCAGAGTTGCTTGAAAATTGTCAATGAGCTATGAAATAATTTTAAGAATATACGCAAATCCCCAATGAAACTAATAAAAATAGGACCACAAAAATAGGATAGCATGTGAACACTTCCCTGACATACACTTCTAAATCTTTGTTCCCCAAATATCACGACAAATAAGACTAAAGTCTATAATCAATTTGTGCTTGCCATGATTCTTCTCCAGGTTTTCTTAATTATACCACGTTACTGTTTTTACTTTTTATACTTAGGTTCCTCTGCAGTGTTTCATATGGAAAAGTTTAACTCTCCAGCTGACTCAATTTCTTGTAAAAAGGATATTGTAGATAAAAAAAATTGGAAAAATCTGCATTAATTCCTTTCATAAATATGATGCTAAAAACTTTAAATAGAAACAAATATACATGGGGGAAAAAAACCTTTGGACTTCTAAGATGAAGATTTTGCTTTATTCTTTCTGTCTTGACATCCTACTTACCACTTAATTTTAAGTCTTTTCTAAGTGATTTTTTTTTCCTGTTTTTTGGTTTTCTGGTACTAAGGAAATTTTCCTTTTAGTTGTAGATATTCATTGTGAACAGACATCCATTGCAAATATGGCAGCCCTCACTATATTCAATTATGCAACACAAAAATTTACGCATACATATAATTAAATATGAGAAAGAATTTTAGGGAGTCAGGCAATTATGTCCCAGACAAAAATTTATAGGGCCAGAAGGATATAGACAGTGTCATAGATATTCAAATCCTATAAACCAATTCAGAACAAGCTTATGCTAATGGTTTATGGATGTTAATTACAGAGTCTGGTATCTCCTAATGTTAAGTTAGAGTCTTTTAAATAGATAATATTAAGTTTGGGTCCAGAGCACTTGCTTATTTGAGTCTAGAAATTTAGGACAGTTAGGGGAAAAAAGTGACATCGTTGTTATTTTAACCATTTACTGATAAGGACTGATGCTGAGGCTGAAACTCCAGTACTTTGGCCACCTCACGTGAAGAGTTGACTCATTGGAAAAGACCCTGATGCTGGGAGGGATTGGGGGCAGGAGGAGAAGGGGACGACAGAGGATGAGATGGCTGGATGGCATCACCGACTCGATGGACATGAGTTTGGGTGAACTCCAAGAGTTGGTGGAGAGGGTGGACAGGGAGGCCTGGCTTGCTGCGATTCATGGGGTCGCAAAGAGTTGGACACAACTAAGTGACTGAACTGAACTGAACTGAACTGAAAACTACTCAAGTAAATTCACTTTTATTTTAAGCACGTGAATCTTGTGTTATAATTTTTTTTTATCACCTTCTTCACTATCTTAATATTTTGACCCTATTGAAACGTCTCATTTTTAATCCACTTTTTCTGCAGTTTCCTTGCTTTTCTTGTTTATCTTCTACCTGTCCTCTTGCTAGTTTATTTCCTAAAAGCTTACCATCAAATAGTTGCTTGAGAATATACTCCACCAAATAGTGTGATCCAAAATATTTTTATCCCTTTGTAATGAGATTTATTTCAGTTTTTCTAAACTCCAATGATGTTATCTAATTAGATTGCTTGTCATAATTATTAACATAGCCCTTGTATTTAAGAAGTAACCTAGTTTCAGAAGCCAGAACTGGCATTTTGTTCTAATTGAGCATTCTTTCAATTTATGTATACATAGCTGTGATTTTTTTGTTTGTTTGTTTTTACCTCAAGGCCTTTGTTATCTGGATTTCTTATTTTTGACCACTACAGAATTTCTCATGTCATTAAATATGCATCTCATTTTGTATAACATAGTAATAGAAAACTACATAAACTCAAGATTCTGATAGGTGAATATGTTGGAAGATAAGAAGAGAGATGGTAACAATTGCAATAACCCTGGCTCATTCAGTTGCTACACAAAATTTGAGCCTGGACATATGTTTGTCTGAGACCTATCTCGCTAAAGCCTAAATTATTCTTCAGTACTGCATGGACATCTTTCATCTTCTGTGATTGGCTGAAAAAGATGGTGTATGTTTCACACAATTCTCACTGATTCAGAAATGCTTCTTTTCAATACTTACCTTCAAATAGTTTCACACATCCAAAACTTTCAGCTCACTGAACTCCTGAGTCACCAGGAACAGATTCAGTTCACCCCTCCTTTACCCCACACTCCAGGTTAGCATCAAGGCCAGACTTGTAGGTGGAAAGGCCTCAGGCAATCTTTCCAGCCTCCCACAAAATAATTACTGAGTAATCACTTAGGGCAAGGAGTGAGTTGTTGCAGGTTAAGAGGAACAAGAACGGTGGGGAGGAAAAAAAAAGTGGGTTCTGCCAGAAGCTTACCTGAGATGCTAGTTTAAAGTACTTTCTTCAGTGGAATATGATATACTCCAAGAATCATAGTCTCAAGATCTAAAATATTTATATTTGAAAAGAAAGTTATATTATAGTTGACTAGATATTACATAATGTTAGGTTCATAAATACTAAAAGTATAAGCATATATATATATTTAAATCTAGAGTGAAATGGGAGTAAATAAGAAAAAAATAAGAGCTTCATAGAAGTAAGAAAGAAATTGAAAATTTTTGTTAATGACAAACAAATATATGATGCAGTTCACTTATTTAAATAACAAGAATACCAGAGAAATACAGCTGTGTAGATCTTTCAAACCGATAAAAGCATGCTTAAACTCAGATAATGTGAAACTTGAGATGAGACTAAGAATTGAAGGAGGAAGAAATACAGGTTGATTTAGGCTCAGAAAAAGAGAACAAATATTTGGAAATGGAGATCTAAGGAAACAACAAGGAAAAATGATCCTTTTCTTCATTTCCTCTGATCTTGATCTAGTTCTTTTTAGCTGCTTGCTGTTTCTGCTAACCCCCTCCCTAACAGCATGGGTAACCAACCAAGCCTACCAATTTTAATGTGCTACCTCATCTCCTCCACTCATTCCCTGGGGAATCTCATTTCCCCTCCGTCTACTCCCGATGAGGCTCTGATAACTGAATTTGGCCTCATCTTTCAAGTCTGTGTTATCATTCATGTGAGACAAATAATAAAGGAAGACCTCAAACCTCATTCTATAGGAAGGAGATTTTAAGGAAACTCTTGACACAGTTTTGATCGATTAAGTAATATTTGACACAATGAATTAAGCTATAGTCAACCAAATTACTTTCCTAACATAAAAGATATTAATATCTAATTAGATTTACTTTTTACAGATTTATTATCTCCAATTGAACTCCTTTATGAAAAGGCTGTGTATTTAGAATAAAAAGCCTGTGTATTACCTATATTTGTGTTTTTAGAGTCTAGCATAAAACCTAGGACAAAGCAGATACTGAGTACAGTTTTTACCTTAATGAATAAAATGGCAATATTTACTCAGAGGCTACATTCATTTTTAAATTTTATTTGACAAATATTTATTTAGTTCTTACTGTGCATTAGACACACATCATGACAGCTGGGATACAGCAAAATATAGTACAGAAGATGCTCTCTGTCCTCTGGATCCTACACGGCAGCTACAGATATAGGAATGTGACTCCTGAACTCTTGTGTAAAACAAGTTAGAAACGTAGAAACCAGTGAGAAATCAAAGCAACAGGCTAGTTACTCTCATGACAATAAATGAGCTTCTGGAAAGAGAGAGTGTATAAAGGAAAAGAAGACCAAAGACATCACTAGTATCCATAGTCAGGGATAAATGGTGCTTTTTTCGTAACATTTTTACAGATGTCTGAAGAAAAGTAGCAATTCGGATGGTAATTGTTAGTAATAATATACTCCAAGAGCATACACTATTAGATTTGAGAAAAAGAAGCATCATTTGACTCCAGGGTACTATAAATCTCATAATAATTTTTTTTTAAAAAAAGCAACAAAGTTAAACAGATTTGAAATAAAATTTTCTCTTTTTCTAAATAAGTAAAATAAAGGAAATTTTATCAAATATATCTCAATAAAGCAGTTAAAAAGGATATGATAATTATGTATTTACCAAATAGTGGTTATTTGAAAGTTGTGTAGCAAACATTGTTATGTAAGTTGTGTATTTATTTATAGATCACATTAGCACCATTTTTTGAACTAATGATTTTATAGGGTAGAGATGAGAGGCTTGCATTTCAGGGGATCTTCCTGACTCAGGGATTGAACCCGAGTCTCCCATGTCTCCTGCATTCCAATCAGATTCTTTACCTGCTGAGCCATCCGGGAAGCTCTCTTCTTATATCCAGATTTAATACTGTCCTTGAAATTGCTAATTAGGAAATACTGAAAAATATGTCCCTATTAACAAAGAGAACAAAGTCAAAACTCCAAAATGGTTATCTACAGAATTATACCAGATTATACAAATTAATGTCTGTGAGATGGTCTTTGAATAACTCAAAGCAGTACAGGCTATCTATGACTTTAGATTATTATAATTTCACATTCTGTGCTCAGAGTGTCCAAATTTAAACCTTGGCTTTATTCCCCATGGGCCAAGTAATTCTCACTGGACTAATTACTCAATATGTTTATGCCTCATCTATCTCATCTGTAAAGTGGAAATAATAAGATTGTCTGGATGATTAAAGGCGATAATCGGTGGAAGGTACAGCCTGACATATACATACATATATTCTGACTTTTAAATTATATATGAGGTCATGTAATATGACTTATTTTAAGCCTTTCCCATTTAATAATGTATCTTATAGAGTGAAACACAGTAAATATTTGTTGAAAGAATGAATTGAATAAGTGCTTCTTATACTTATGAACCACCACTATTTTTCAATAACTTTATTAGGCAGAAATACTATGATTGATCCAAAAGCTTATTTTTTGATGGGCATTTAATTTCTTATACTTTGGAGTTTTTATCATTATTAATATTACTAGCATAGTTAATTTGCTGTCTGCATTCTAGAGGTTCAGCACTTTCATTTCACTTACTTATAATGAAAAGCTAAAAACAACACTACCCAGATTCTTTCCCAGCAACGGTTCTAAATGCCAGTTTTCCTAAAGGGATGTACTCATGGGAGCCTTAGAAGGTGTGTATGAGACAGGCCCTGCTATCTGCCCCTTTGGGCCCTTTCTATTAGAAAATAAAGTTGGTGTGTCCTCCAAGGTATGATTAGTTCTGTCCTTCACTGTCATGATAATGTCTGATATTGTAAAATTCATGGTCTGGCTCCCCCTTGAACTGGTGAAGGCCTTGGCCACCTTGATTCATCTTGGCTGGTGCTGTATGCACCAGCAACCTTTGAAATATTCTCTGTAGTCCTACCTTAAACCCTTTAGCTCCATCAATGTTGCACATGTGTACTGGTTGATCTCTGATTCTATGTGTCCCTGCTGGGTGTGCAAGAAAATGCCTGGGATCCTTTTAGGTTACATGTGATCCAAAGTAAGCTCTGGAGAACTAAACCTAGTCTTTCCTTTCCCTAGCCATGCTGCTGGACTGCTGGGCTCACCATGATGTCAGTACCACCAGGATGCAGCTGGACAGCCTGGAAGGGCCCTTCATTAGGAATATTAAGTAGGAAAAAAATGAAAAACAGTAGCTTCCCTGCTATTGGAATTCAGTTCATGATATTTCTAAAGACATTCTTTCTGTGGAATGTAGCTCCTAAAGAATAGCAAGAAGAGATAAGAAAGCCTTCTTCAGCAATCAATGCAAAAGAAATAGAGGAAAACAACAGAATGGGAAAGACTAGAGATCTCTTCAAGAAAATTAGAGATACCAAGGGAACATTTCATGCAAAGATGGGCTCAATAAAGGACCGAAATGATATGGACCTAACAGAAGCAGAAGATATTAAGAAGAGGTGGCTAGAATACAAAAAAGATCTTCATGACCAAGATAATCATGATGGTGTGATCACTCATCTAGAGCCAGACATCTTGGAATGTGAAGTCAAGTGGGTCTTAGAAAGCATCACTATGAACAAAGCTAGTGGAGGTGATGGAATTCCAGGGGAGCTATTTCAAATCCTGAAAGATGATGCTGTTTAAATGCTGCACTCAATATGCCAGCAAGTTTGGAAAACTCAGCAGTGGCCACAGGACTGGAAAAGGTTTTCATTCCAATCCTAAAGAAAGGCAATGCCAAAGAATGCTCCAACTACTGCACAACTGCACTCATCTCACATGCTAGTAAAGTAATGCTCAAAATTCTCCAAGCCAGGCTTCAACAATATGTGAACCGTGAACTTCCTGATGTTCAAGCTGGTTTTAGAAAAGGCAGAGGAACCAGAGATCAAATTGCCAACATCCACTGGATCATGGAAAAAGCAAGAGAGTTCCAGAAAAACATCTATTTCTGCTTTCTTGACTATGCCAAAGCCTTTGACTGTGTGGATCACAATAAGCTGTGGAAAATTCTTCAAGAGATGGGAATACCAGACCACCTGACCTGCCTCTTGAGAAATCTGTATGCAGGTCAGGAAGCAACAGTCAGAACTGGACATGGAACAACAGACTGATTCCAAATAGGAAAAGGAGTACCTCAAGGCTGTATATTGTCACCCTGCTGATTTAACTTCTATGAAGAGTACATTATGAGAAACGCTGGACTGGAAGAAACACAAGCTGGAATCAAGATTGCTGGGAGAAATATCAATAACCTCAGATATGCAGATGACGCCACCCTTATGGCAGAAACTGAAGAGGAACTAAAAAGTCTCTTGATGAAAGTGAAAGAAGAGAGTGAAAAAGTTGGCTTAAAGCTCAACATTCAGAAAACAAAGATCATGGCATCTGGTCCCATCACTTCATGGGAAACAGATGGGGAAACAGTGGAAACAGTGTCAGACTTTATTTTGGGGGGCAAAATCACTGCAGATGGTGATTGCAGCCATGAAATTAAAAAATGCTTACTCCTTGGAAGAAAAGTTATGACCAACCTAGATAGCATATTGAAAAGCAGAGACATTACTTTGCCAACAAAGGTCTGTTTAGTCAAGGCTATGGTTTTTCCTGTGATCATGTATGGATGTTAGAGTCGGACTGTGAAGAAGGCAGAGTGCAGAAGAATTGATGCTTTTGAACTGTGGTGTTGGAGAAGAGTCTTGAGAGTCCCCTGGACTGCAAGGAGATCCAACCAGTCCATTCTGATGGAGATTATCCCTGGGATTTCTTTGGAGGGAATGATGCTAAAGCTGAAACTCCAGTACTTTGGCCACCTCATGTGAAGAGTTGACTCATTGGAAAAGACTCTGATGCTGGGAGGGATTGGGGGCAGGAGGAGAAGGGGATGACAGAGGATGAGAAGGCTGGATTGCATCACTGACTCAATAGACGTGAGTCTGAGTGAACTCTGGGAGTTGGTGATGGACAGGGAGGCCTGGTGTGCTGCAATTCATGGGGTCGCAAAGAGTCGGACACGACTGAGCCACTGAACCGAACTGAACTGAAAGAAGACAGAAGGAGAGATGGCATGACCATCTCCTTTATTTATTTTACCTCTCTTTCCCTTCTTCTCTACACCCTTGAGAGGTGGTGATTTTCAGGTTTCTCCCTTCACCTGTCAGTGTGTCTCAAACTTCAGGCTGATACACCTTAGATAATTGTGTGCCATTAAGTCTACTCAAAAAAATAGAACAGACAATATCAGGACATATTAACTTTAAAATGTTATTTTAAGAAGTTTCCATTTCTATTTTAAGGCATTATTTTAGCCTCAGTTATATATTCGTTTTACACTGTTTTCTGAGAGCTTTAGTCAAAATATGAGAAAGTCAATGTCTTATACCATAACCACATTCTTCGTAGGACGAGGTGTCTCTGCATTTAGATTACAGCAGGAAGAGATAACCTCTCTTCACTTTGGAAGAACGTTTATTATATGATTCCTCTTGACTTCATCCTAATAGTTTGATGAGCATTAAAGAATTTAGAAAATTAATTTCCTTCAAACAAAATTTGCCTCTCAAAATTAATGTCTTGCTGCACATACTTATTATGGGTGTTAGAAAACTGAATGTGTGCTAAGCCACTTGTCTGACTTTTTGAGACCCTATGGACTATAGCCCACCAGTCTCCTCTGTCCATGGGATTCTCCAGGCAAGAATATTGGAGTGGGCAGCCATGCCCTCCTCCACGGGATCTTCCCAACCCATGGATTGAGCTCACGGCTCTTATGTCTAATGCATTGGTGGGCAGATTCTTTACCAGAATAATGATGGTTTATTTTTGCATTTCTGTTCTAACAATCCTAAACCTATTCTTCTCCCCACTCCACCCCTACTCCCTCCCCCATTTACATCGCTACATGGAGGCCTGTGGAATATTGTACAGAGGTCAGTATGAAGAAATTTGAGCAGAAAGCATATCCCAATATTTCAAAAACGTAATTTATACTACACATCACTACACAAGTCCTTCCAAAATGATCCAGTGAGAGGATGATTTCGATGAAAGTTTTTGTTTTACACACTGCATTTCAATCACCTTTTGTCTTCTCATAGAACAAACTTCACAATATTCAGAACTAGATTTTTTTTTGTAAGACTGAGCTAAATATTTAAGCTGTAGAAGAGACACTGGATATGCATTTATGCACATGGAAAATTCCTCTATGTTTCTGAAAGGAAGTAATTTTCACTAACTATGGAAAAGAAGAGTAGAGAGAAAAGAGATCTCAGCTGAAGTAGAAAATCTTTAGTGATGATTTTTAAATCTCAATCTTTAAATATATAATATCAAGTATTTATACAAAATGTCTTTTCAGAGAACTGTAATACTAGCAGCATGAATGTAAATGTTATTAAAATTATTCAAATTTAATATTCAAAAGGCCTGAGCACATGTATGTAGTTTGCTTCTACTGCCTATCTCAACCTAAGTATCTCCTTCCTTCTCTGAAAGACTACTCTGCCATTTCTACATTTTGTGACTCAGGACAAGGACAAAAAAATTCCAACATCTTTAAATCTGTTTCCTCAACTACAAAATACCAATAATAACTGTCTCCAAATCTGCTGGGTAGATTTAAAACACATGGATGTGTACATTGATGACACATAGCAAAATATTGGTGGCTTTTCTTCTCTTCTCTTTCTTTCTCTTTCTTGGCACTCTAGCCTCTCATGATAACATTGCCTGTATGGAAAAGCATATATGTTCAGAGTTCCTTAAAACTAAATTTCAAATAATTGGTGACACACAATCCATTTTACTAGAAATTGCCTGTGCATGAATTTCAAGATAACTACAATGTCATTACATTTGTTACTCACAAGTAAGTGGAGAGAGAAAACAGCTGGAAATGAGATAAGTGGCTTGGTTAGTATTGGCCATAGGGACAGAGAATTTTTCCTTGTAACTGAACTATAAACAACTGTTTTAGGACCCATTTCACTCTCTAGCATTTAAAAAATTAATAAACACTAATTTTTAAGGGTAATTTTAGTTTTATAGAAAAATTAAACAGAAAGCACAAAGAATTCCCACATATACTCCTATGCTCCTTTATGTTTCTCCTATTATTAACATCTTGAATTACTGTGGTACATTTGTTATCATTGAAGAATGGATATTAACACATTGTTATTAACTGAAGTCTACAGCTTACTTTGGGGCTTCCCAAGTGGCAGTAGTGGTAAGGAACTCGCCTGCTAAGTAGAAGATTTAAGAGACCCAAGTCCGATCCCTGGGTTGGAAAGATACCCTGGAGGAGGGCATAGCAACCCGATGGACAGAGAAGCCTAGTGGCCCACCATCCACGGGATTGCCAAGAGCGAGTGCTGAAGAATTGAAGCTTTCAAATTGTAGTGCTGGAGAGGACTTTTGAAAGGAACTTTCACAACAAGGAGATAAAACTGGTCAATCTTAAAGGAAATCAACCCTGAATATTCATTGGAAGGACTGATGCTGAAACTGAGCTCCAATACTTTGGCCACCTGATGTGAAGAACTGACTCATTGGAAAAGACCCTGATGCTGGGAAAGATTGAAGGCAGGAGGAGAAGGGGATGACAGAGGATGAGATGGTTGGATAGTATCACTGACTCACTGAACTTGAGTTTGAGCTAATTTTGGGAGATAGTGAAGGACAGGGAGGCCTGGCTTGCTGCAGTCCATGGGATCACAGAGAGTCGGACACAACTGAGCAACTGAACAACAATACTACAGACGGTAGTGCCAGGGAAGGGTTCTCTGAACAAGTTAGACTTCAGGAGCAACCAGACTGGTTGCTCAGAGTGGTTCATAGCCAGCAAAGCTCAAAGAAGAGTGCTGAATAATGGCCCTACTTTCATGTATGTTCAACCCCCGCCCTGCCATCCCTAGAGACTCACTAACACTCCCTCTTCTCTGTCACATCCACCTGGTCAGCAGCTTGCCCCTGTCCTTTCTCTCCACCTCCATCAACAGTCCCTCAGCCCAAGGTGACCATCAGCTGTCACCTGGGCCACTGTGGTGTTTCTTAGCAATTCTCCCTGATTTCATTCTTTACTTCTTTCACAACCCGTTCTAATAAAATAATCACAACAATCCTTTGAAAATGTGTATTTGACATTTACTACTATAACCAAAAACATTTCTATGGTTTCCTTTAATACTAAAGGTTCAAACTCCCTAAGCTCATTCTGCAGCATTGTGATGTGATGACACACTTACCCTCACTTACCCTTGATGGATTTTCTCCCTCATTCACTGCTTACCACTCATAGGGGCTTGCTTTCTTTTCCTTTAAAACCAAGTTTCCTCTAGTCATGTCATTCTCTCTGCTTGGAATACACATCTCCATATTCTTTACTTATTTCTTAGCATCTTTCAGGCTCTAACCTAATACCACGGTGGCTCTAGACTCTTCTATCTAAATTAGAAGCTCAAATAAGCAAGTGATTTATTTTCATTATAGTACTGATTAAAATCGGAAAGTATTTATTTATTGTCTTCTTGTCACTCAGTCATGTCCAACTCTTTGCGATCCTTTGAACTGTAGCCCACCAGGCTCCTCTGTCCATGGGGTTTTCCAAGTCAAGAATACCAGAGTGAGCTGCCATTTCCTTCTTCAGGGAACCTTCCTGACTCAGGGATCAAAACTGTGTCTCTTGTGTCTCCTGCATTGCAAGAGGATTCTTACCATAAACTAAATGAAAACAGAGATCTATCTTTCCTCCTTTTCTTCCTCTTCCTCCTCCTCCTACCTCCCTTTCTCCTTCTCTTCCTCCTTCTTTTTCATCCTCAGGACATAGCGACATGGAACATGGCAGTTCAAAATTTATTTGTGCCAAAAAAAGAGAAACACATCTGTGATATCCAGAGAAAACAAATTGGCTCCTTTCACCAAGATTAACAATAGATGAACCTATATAACTCAATGGCAGTTCATGAATTTTAATTACTTTCTTCTTGCTCTTATGTCTCTATTGTATATTAAGTTTTCTTTGGTAACAGGTATTCTGTTTGCAATATTAAATTTAAAGTATATTTTGTCATAATTTTAAAAAGAAGCGCTACTTCATCTTTCTAATAGATATTGTTAGTCTGTTTATCTTGTTATAACTGGTGACATTTTCTTAGATCTCTTATCTGATGTGCACATGCTCAGTTGCTCAGTCCTCTCTAGCTCTTTGGGACCCGATGGACTGTAGACCTCCAGGCTCCTCTGTCCATGGGATTTCCCAGGCAAGAATACTGAAGTGGGTAGCCATTTCCTTCTCCAGGGAATCTCCCTTACCCAGGAATTGAACCCGGGTCTCCTGCATTGGCATGCAGATTCTTTACCACTGAGTCACCTGGAAAACTCCTCTTATCTGGTATGATATCCTGATAGCTCAGTTGGTGAAGAATCTGTCTGCAATGCAGGAGACCCTGGTTTGATTCCTGTGTCAGGAAGAGCTGCTGGAGAAGGAACAGTCTACCCACTTCACTATTCTTGGCTTCCCTTGCAGCTCAGCTTTTAAAGAATCCGCCTGCAATGTGGGAAATCTGGGTTCAATCCCTGGGTTGAGAAGATCTCTTGGAGAAGGAAAAGGCTACCCACTCCAGTATTTTGCCCTGGAGAATTCCATGGACTGTGTAGTCCATGGGGTTGCAAAGAGT
Organism: Ovis canadensis; assembly: GCF_042477335.2. Lineage (NCBI taxonomy): Eukaryota > Metazoa > Chordata > Mammalia > Artiodactyla > Bovidae > Ovis > Ovis canadensis. Next base: position 61,162,443 of record NC_091254.1, read on the forward strand.
CAGATGATTGAGTGACTTTGACTTCACTTTTTCCTAATTTCAGGATTATTTTCTTGTTTGTGAAATATTGTCTAGTGGAGAACACAAAAGGCAGGAGACGATTTTAAATTCTAACTGGGTGATCTGGGGGTAAATAATATAAACTCAGAACTAAGTTTCTTCAACAGTCAAATTCAAGATTGCATTGGAAGACCCCCAATGTCCCTTTCAGCACAGTCAGCTTGCTCTAGAATATTATGGCAAGGTAGAGAATCAGAGAGCTACATGACAAATAAGGTCTAAAACTGAACAGACATTAAAAAAATGAAATATAAATAGCCAACAATACATTTTAGTGATAGCCTTACTGCTTTTAAGTCATCTAATGATATCTTGTGTTTTATCATCCTGAATTACATTGTGGTTTAGGATATCGCAATACTCAAATGCTAAGATAGGTCACCACCATTAATCCTAGCAACAGTAATAGCATTACATAACATCTTTCTTTTTAGGCTCTCGAATCACTTGATAAACATCAATTAATCTCCCAAACTTTCCAATGCTAGTATTACTGTTCCCACTTAACAGATGGAAATGTGAGCCATATTCTTGTTGAAATAACAAACCAAAGCTTTCTCATTTTTAAATCAGTAGACTTCCTTAGGTTAATAATTAATGTACTAGCAGAGACCTGAGGTTGAATTTAATGAATGAAGATTTCTATAGGTGGTATTGCCATGACTGTGAGTTTATGGAACTATGAGTGGTGTCTGTGAATGTGTGTGGGTGTATATATAGAGCATGAGTAGGTGTGATTATAAGTGTATGTAGTCTGTGAGAAAAACTTGTGCATATGAATATGTCTTTGAATAACTATAAAGTTGTGTGTTCTGTAGACACTCAGGTTCTTTATAATTAAGAAAAAAGCCTTGGTTGTGTTTAAAACTTCTGAAATTCCCTTCACCATCCTTCATGTTATTTTCTAGTATCTCTCTTATTTCTACATAATTTCTTCTCTCTCTGCCAACCTATGCTTAAAGTTCTGCCCTCCAACTTTTATTCCCACCCCACATACTTCCTCTGTTCCTCTCCTGCTCCTTACTATGGATTCATTGGTTCTTTATTCAGTGACAGTACCCACATCTATTCCTACACTTGACTGTCTTTCCTAAATGTATCCACTGGCCATAGACATCACTCTACTTGGATGTCCCACCATTATCTTAAACCCATTCATCCTCTTTCCCTCACAGTCTAAACCCCTATTTCATCTTACTTATCTTAGTAGTATTTACTAACCACCTAGATGCCCAACACAGACATCCAGAACTCATCTTCCTCATTTTCTACACTCAAACACCTAGCAACTCCTTCTTGCTAAGTAATATTCTAGTTCTGATTTCCCCAATCTCTTGATTCCTTTTAATGCTCTTACCATATCCTTGGAATAGCCACCATTATCTGCCACTTATTTGATGATACAGAACTTTGGAAAATTCCCTTGTCTGATGTCAGAGTGACTTTCATAAGACAATAAGTTGATCATGTTTATCCTAACCCATGGAAAATAAATGCAAAAAATCAAAATGTATGTCTGTGGAGGCCTTACAAATAGCTGTGAAAAGAAGAGAGGCGAAAAGCAAAGGAGAAAAGGAAAGATATAAGCATCTGAATGCAGAGTTCCAAAGAATAGCAAGGAGAGATAAGACAGCCTTCCTCAGCAATCAATGCAAAGAAATAGATGAAAACAACAGAATGGGAAAGACTAGAGATCTCTTCAAGAAAATTAGAGATACCAAGGGAACATTTCATGCAAAGATGGGCTTGATGAAGGGCAGAAATGGAATGGACCTAACAGAGCAGAAGATATTAAGAAGAAGTGGCAAGAATATACAGAAAGAACTGTACAAAAAAGATCATGACCCAGATAATCATGATAGTGTGATCACTCACCTAGAGCCAGACATCCTGGAATGTGAATTCAAGTGGGCCTTAGAAAGCATCACTATGAACAAAGCTAGTGGAGGTGATGGAATTCCAGGGGAGCTATTTCAAATCCTGAAAGATGATGCTGTTTAAATGCTGCACTTAATATGCCAGCAAATTTGGAAAACTCAGCAGTGGCCACAGGACTGGAAAAGGTCAGTTTTCATTCCAATTCCAAAGAAAGGCAATGCCAAAGAATGTTCAAACTACCACACAATTGCACTCATCTCACACGCTAGTAAAGTACTGCTCAAAATTCTCCAAGCCAGGCTTTAGCAATACATGAACCGTGAACTTCCAGATGTTCAAGCTGATTTTACAAAAGGCAGAAGAACCAGAGATCAAATTGCCAACATCTGCTGGATCATCGAAAAAGCAAGAGAGTGTCAGAAAAACATCTATTTTCTGCTTTATTGACTATGCCAAAGCCTTTGACTGTGTGGATCACAATAAACCATGGAAAATTCTGAAAGAGATGGGAATGCCAGAGCACCTGACCTGCCTCTTGAGAAATCTGTATGCAGGTCAGGAAGCAGCAGTTAGAACTGGACATGGAACAACAGACTGGTTCTAAATAGGAAAAGGAGTACCTCAAGGCTGTATATTGTCACCCTGCTTATTTAACTTCTATACAGAGTACATCATGAGCAATGCTGGGCTAGAAGAAGCACAAGCTGGAATCAAGATTGCTGGGAGAAATATCAATAACCTCAGATATGCAGGTGACACCACTCTTACAGCAAAAAGTGAAGAGGAACTAAAAAGCCTTTTGATGAAAGTGAAAGAGGAGAGTGAAAAAGTTGGCTTAAAGCTCAACATTGAGAAAATGAAGATCATGGCATCTGGTCCCACCACTTCAGGAGAAATAGATGGGGAAACAGTGGCTGACTGTATCTTGGGGGGCTCCAAAATCACTGTAGATGGTGATTGCAGCCATGAAATTAAAAGACGCTTACTCCTTGGAAGGAAAGTTATAACCAACCTAGATAGCATATTAAAAAGAAGAGATATTACTTTGCCAACAAAGGTCTGTTTAGTCAAGGCTATGGTTTTTCCAGTAGTCATGTATGGATGTGAGAGTTGGACTATAAAGAAAGCTGAGCACAGAAGAATTGATGCTTTTGAACTGTGGTTTTGGAGAAGACTCTTGAGAGTCCCATGGACTGCAAGGAGATCCAACCAGTCCATTCTAAAGGAGATCAGTCCTGGGTGTTCATTGGAAGGACTGATGCTAAAACTGAAACTCCAATACTTTGGCCACCTCATGTGAAGAGCTGACTTATTGGAAAAGACCCTGATGCTGGGAGGGATTGGGGGCAGGAGGAGAAGGGGACGACAGAGGATGAGATTTTATCACTGACTCGATGGACATGAGTTTGAGTGAACTCCGAGAGTTGGCGATGGACAGGGAGGCCTGGCATGCTGCGATTCGTGGGGTCACAAAGAGTCAGACACAACTGAGCAAATGAACTGAGCTGAACCGAACCGTTCATAAAGCCCTTCAATGCCCACTGACCTGCATCATTACTGTTAGAATCAAGTCCAATGTTTGCCATCAATTTCAAGATCCTGAATGATGACCCCTGAAGACTACATCACTTGCTATTTCTCTTTTCAGATGTTACTACCCATAAAGATACTGAGTAAGAAACTTCTCTCTCTCTCTTTCCATAATATAATATATTCTTTCATAAGGATATATAATTTCACTCTGGTTCTTGTACATCTCCTCCACTCTTTACATAGTTAAGCTCTACCTTTCCTTAATGGGGTGAGCTCAGAAGTCACTTTTCCTGACAAAGTTTGCCTTGTTTTTCAAACAGCTGTGTATGTGCTCTCAGAATTCCCTAGGTATCATTTAACCCACAGCATCATTATTACTTTTGCTTGTGTGATTTTTTTCCCTTAGATTTTAAATTTGGGAAAGGCAGAAATGGTGTCTATTTTTGGAGCACTGTTCCAGTGCTGACATTTGTTCCTGGCACATACTAGATGCTTTGTAAATATTTTTTGAATGGTTAATGAACTGAATCAGTGACTTACCGTAAGTAAGTCAATGAGATCACTGCTTTAAATGAAGTTCATGGGAATAAAAAAGATCTAAGGAAAATGGGCCAGACCAATGTTGCTCAAAACAAACCTTATCATTCTAAATAATCCAGGAGCAGTAGGCCACTCAGGCTAAACAGTGTATTTTGGTAGAAATATATCTATCATCTCCGTAAATCACCTACATGCTTGGTGTGACTGTAATAAGACTGATTTCATGTATCATTTATGAAACTAATCTTAGACTTTTTCTGTTCATTAGTATCCCCAGGTAGGAGGAATCCCTGCCTTAGTCCTGTGTATTTCTCCAAAAAGGTGAAAAGTCCTTGGGATCATGGGGATCAAGAAGGTGTGATAATTTGGAAATCCCCACCCAAACAGTGAATTCAAGTTTCTTGAAGCTGGCATATGCCTATTCTTGGGACCTGAAGTTTTGAGGACTGACTGGGGCCACATTTAGGTCTGAAAGTTGACCAGAGGGCTAATATTTAAAGAAGGTAAGGGTTGAGGTTTTCAAAAAAAATTTTTCTTATTGGAAGATAATTGCTTTCCAATATTGTGCTAGGTTTTGCCATACATCAGAATGAATTAGCCATAGGTATACATACATTCCCTCCTTCTTGAACCTCCCTCCCATCTCCCATCCCATCCCACCCTTCTAGGTTTTCACAGAGCCCTGGGTTGAGCAGACTGCATCACACAGCAAATTCCCATTGGCTATCTGCTTTACCTCTGAGCCACCAGGAAAAGCAATCCAGTCCAGTATTCTTGCCTGGAGAATCCAATGGACAGAGGAGCCTAGTGGGCTACAGTCCGTAGGGTCGCAAAGAGTCAAACATGACTGAGGTGACTTAGCATGCATGCATCTATTTTACATATGGTAATATATATGTTTCCATACTACTCTCTCCATTTGTCCCACCATATCCTTTCCCCTCTGTGTCCACAAGTCTGTTTTCTATGTCTGCATCTTCATTGCTACCCTGGATATAGGTTCATCAGTATCATCCTTCTGGATTCCATAAACATGCATTAATATAAACTGTTTGTCTTTCTCTCTTACTTCACTCTTTAGGATAGGTTCTAGCTAGGTTCAGCCATCTCATTAGGACTGACTCAAATGAATTCCTTTTTTTATAGCCAAGTAATATTCCATTGTATAAATGTACCATAATTTCTGTAGAGGACTGAGTATTCAGATGAAGACTAGAACTTTCAAATTCATGACAAGGCAATTCAAGGTGCTGGCAGTATGGGGAGAGAAGCGGTAAGTGATCAAGGAGAGGTGCCAGGGATCGAGGGGTTGAAATCAGCTGTGGATCTCCAAGGGGTCTGCAGAGTCTGTTACATTTGTATCTGATCAGATTGTTATGAAGCATGTTTGTCAAGGAGAAGAGACATATTTTACTTAATATTTCTCAACCTGCTTTGAAGCTTTTAACATGTTCTGTGGGTCTTCAGTTATACTCTTGTACAGGCACACAGTTGTTAGGGGCTGGCCTGCTATTCAAAAAGTTATTTTCCAGATTTTTGTTCTTTCTACAGTAGTGTAAACTAATCTATTAAGGAGTTCCTCAATTTTTTGATAAGTAAGTAATAGTTTATACCAAGAATATAATACTAATATTATACCAATATAATACCAATATTTTATGCCAAGAATATTATTATACCTCAATTCAAATTACAGTTTTTATCATAATATAGAAAACCAGTATTCTATAGGTTTTATCTGTGTTTTGACATAATGATAATTAAAGTGCATCAGCAAAGTCCCTGATGCTAATTTCCATAATAGGGAAGAGATTGAAGATAATTTGTATCATATTTTGCTTTGTCTGTCTGTTTTGGTTCTCCTCTTTATTTGGAATTTCCATTGCTATGTTTCAGCAGTTTCTCATTATTTCAAAACTCCCTTCTTGGTAAATGGAAGCCAGAGTTACTATTACTTTGTGCCATAGAGTTTTATTTTTATATGAGAATGTTACTCATTTTAGACAATAAACATTTTTAGAAATTTGCTGGGCACTTAGTAAGAACTTTGTAAATATTAACTCATTTAGATTTTACAACACTGTGAAATAGATATTATTACTATCTCCATTATACAGATAAAAACACATGGTAAAAGGCGTTAAGCTGCTTGTCCAAAGTCACCACATTTCTATAAAGAGCTGAGTTAGAACTCAAGTGGTAGTCTAAAGAGAAAGCTTTTCAGCACTGCTCCATCATCACTGGCATGAATGTTTTCTTCTATTTTTTTCTTTCAGTTTTATTGAGTGTTTACTTCATAAGCATGTGGATCATGGGCTTTTGTTTAAAAGCGAAGAGTATAAAACTAGAATTTTAATAATTAACAGTCATTAAAGGAACAATTGCAGAATCTGACTTAGCAACTTAAAGGAGTTTAAATTTTGCATTGTATAATTGGTATTTTGAAAATTTCTCATTTTCTATCTTAATCTTTGTATAAATATACTTTATATCTAATAAACAATGTATTTTGATCAGGAAAGAGGACATGTTGCTTTAATTTTCTGGGAAAACCAGCTGAGTTCCATTTGAAATGATTCATAATAATAACACATGCATACTTACAGGTTTCCTTTCTCAACTTGCCATTATCAGAGACATGGTGTCTTTAGATATTTACAAAGAGCAACAATCACCAGTGCAGGTAACTGAGGCTTATGTCCACAATACAAACAAAAGAATTAATGTCAAATCCCTTGAAAAAAATATGTCTGTTTAGCTAAAGGAAACAAATCTGCATGGGTCACGTAATATTGTCATGCTTTATTCCATAGAATTTGTGCACATTTCTATCGAATACTGGAGTAGCCCAAGTTTATTCTCGACAAGACAACTGGACATGCTGTAAAGTGAGTTGCAAAATTTCCAAGTTAGCCATGCACATAACAGTAATTACTTCACATTCCTATAAAGATTTAAAAGCTTATTGTACAACTTTTGAATATAATTGATTCCAAAGAAATAATCTGTAAGGATATGTAGCATTCACCTACTTGATTATGTAAAAAAATCCATTTCACATTATATGACCTTATTTTGCAAGCCAATAGCTAAAGAAAATATGTGATGAATTTCCAATACAATATAAATAGAATGTCATAATCTATAGAGTGAGAACTGTTTCTGAATATTAAGAAGGTTTCCATATTTTCTTCCAATACAAACACAGAAGAATATTATTTGGCCTAGATCAGTTCCCTTTATATAAATTAGACTGGAAAATTGTTTCAGCTCTTTTTAGAAATGTCCGCAGAGAAATACTCTGATTATTGAGGTCACTGCTGTGACTACAGTAGTGACTTAAAAACCAGTCTCACAGAAAGTTTATTATGGAAAGTAATTAAACTTAGCCAAATTAGGCAAAATTATAGATAAAGGCTGAAAAACTTTTGTGTTTCTAAAATCAATAACTAAAGCAAAGTGTGTTTTCATTGCAAAGGATCTCTCATCAGTGTGAGTGCTAGAGTTGTATTATTTTCATCATTAAAAGGGGGATTAATTTTTTCAGTGCTTGAAAAGGCATATGCTTAGCTTATTCTTGCTTTGGAAAGAGAGAACAGAATTAATTTATAAATGGTGCCATTTACACACATAAACACTCTTTCATTCATATATATATATATATATGAACATATAATGAAATGTATATATATATACAATGAAAATTCCTGAGCCCCATAGCTACTATTTCAGCTTTAATTAGGATGCTAAGAGGTGATTTTTAATAGAGTGCATTTTAGAATAATGGTTCCCAGGCATTTGGATTTCAGTACAGAATTACTCCTCTTCCTGCTTCTCTCCCTCACACACACACACACACACACACACACACACACACATATATATACATATGTATATACACATATATGTGTATATATATCATCTGTGGACTAATATCAGGTAGCCATCTTTTAATTTTGCAAACTAAAGCCACAAAACTACTAAAAATGAAGCAAAACACACAAAAAGTAAATATCCTATTATACTATTTACAAATAGACCATCTTTTATGTGCCCAGGCTGTTTTGTAGATATGAGGGATTCACAAAGAACAAAAAAGAGAAAATTGCTGCCTTAATGGACCTTAGCTTTAGTGAGATTAATTAGAAAATCACATCAGTTCTCTCATCATTATGTGTATGTGCCCAATATGTCTACCTTTTTATTTCTGCTGCATCACCATCTCCCGTCTGGTTTACTGCAGTCCTCTCCTAACTTGTCTCCAGGGTTCCTTTTGCAACCATATTCTGGCCATAATTTACTATTCTCAATGTACCCGGAAAGAGCTCTTTAAGACTTGAACCAGATTGCCCCATAATGCTTTATCATTGAAGACGGTTTGGCCCCTCCTACCTTCCCAACATCTCATTCTCTAAATTAAAAGACACAGACTCTCTTTCTGTTATTACATTCCACAGTTCAGTTCAGTTCAGTCACTCAGTCTTGTCTGACTCTCTGTGTCCCTATGAACCACAGCACACCAGGCCTCCCTGTCCATCACCAACTCCTGGAGTCCACCCAAACCCATGTCCATTGTGTTGGTGATGCCATCCAACCATCTCATCCTCTGTTGTCCCCTTCTCCTCCTGCCCTCAATCTTTCCCAATATCAGGGTCTTTTCAAATGAGTCAGCTCTTCTCATCAGATGGCCAAAATATTGGAGTTTCAGCTTCAATATCAGTCCTTCCATTGAACACCCAGGACTGATTTCCTTTAGGATGAACTGGTTGGATCTCCTTGCAGTTGAAGGGACTCTCAAGAGTCTTCTCCAACACCACAGTTCAAAAGCATCAATTCTTCGGCGCTCAGCTTTCTTTATAGTCCAACTCTCACATCCATACATGACTACTGGAAAAACCATTGCCTTGACTAGACAGACCTTTGTTGACAAAGTAATGTTTTTGCTTTCTTTTTTTTTTTTTACCTATTCATGAAGTTTTTATTTGGATGAATATTTCTGTTTTCTATATAAATATATGTGTTTATGTGTTTGTGAACATATACATATTCAATATTATATATATCAATATATATTTTGCATCATATACGTTTCCTTCATCTATATGTAATTTATTTTTTTTTAATTTTTATTTTTACTTTATTTTACTTTACAATACTGTATTGGTTTTGCTATACATTGACATGAATCTGCCACAGGTATACATGACTTCTGGGGTTCAGGATTGGGAACTCATGTCTTTGCTTTTTAATATGCTGTCTAGGTTGGTCATAACTTTCCTTCCAAGGAGTAAGCATCTTTTAATTTCATGGTTGCAGTCACCATCTGTAGTGATTTTGGAGCCCCCCAAAATAAAGTCAGCTACTGTTTCCCCATCTATTTGCCAGGAAGTGATGGGACCAGATGCCATGATCTTAGTTTTCTGAATGTTGAGCTTTAAGCCAACTTTTTCACTCTCCTCTTTCCATACTTATTCCTATATTAAGGACTTTAATTATTTGCCTGCCTTTCCCCCAGATCTGTAGGAAACAAACTATTTCTACTAAAATGCTGCAGGAAAACATCTCACTCAAAAAGAGGCAAATAGAAGGGGTGGATTTGGGGCTGTTTATTTGAGTTTCTCATTAAGGATATTCTTGGAATGTACATTCTAGTGAGGAGAGAAAGACAAGAAAGATAATACATGTGCAAAATAAATATAGTAAAAATAGTAGTAGTTTCATGGAGACAAATGAAGGGGGATAGAATGGAAGTATATGTTCAACTTTTCATAGTGACACAGTAATTGCTCAATAAATATTAGTGTTGTCATGATGGTTTTCTGCTATTGTTGTTGAATACGGAATGGAACGATGTCAGATTCAAATTTCTTGTCTCTTAAGCATGATGTCACTTTCTCACACATTGTAATGGAGAATTGCGATGAAGTTGGAAATGAAAAAACATATATCATATTGGGGGAATCAGTCTCTTTCTTCTACCACTTAATGTCATGCGTCTGTGCTAAATTGTTTCAGTTGTGCTAGACTCTTTGTGACCCTATGGACTATAGCCCCCCCAGGCTCTTCTGTCCATGGGTATTCTCCAGGCAAGAATACTGGAGTGGGTTGCCATGCCCTTCTTCAGGGAATCTTCCCAACTCAGGAATCGAACTCACATCTCCAGACTATCCGGCACTGGCAGGTGGATTCTTTACCACTAGTGCCAGCTGAGAAGCCCTACCACTTAATGTCAACAATGTCAAAAAGTTTCCCAGAAGATGAACCTTTCATCTCACTTTCATCCATCCAGCCACATTTGTTATTCTACACTATTTCCTGTTCAATAACACTTGCCATCATTGAATAGGATTCAAAAATAAAGAAAATGTTTAAAATACGGGTTACAAATAAATCAACACAAATTAGAATTAGTCCTAAGGAATCTACCTTTTGAAAAATAAGAATTCATTTTCAAAAAGTGCACCTCTGTGTGAACCAGTTTACCAAATAAAGGATAAATATTAAAATGAGAATATTTTTAGAAGGATTAAATGGAATTTATTTTAAAATGTTTTCTCTTCTAACATGACAAAAGGCTTTAGTATAAAATTGTGTTTATCCATAACTTTAAAGAACATATCAATTGCGTAAATTATTATGTAAACTTTTAAAGACTCTTTCATAGGACTGCTGTTGACTGATGAATCCCTTTGTCTCCACAATTATGAAGTAATTGCATACATAATAATATTTGTATTTGATAATATACAATATACAATGATCACTTTTTTATGTTTTTAAATTAGCTCAACCAACTTATTATTAAATCAAAGATTTTAAATTTCAAAATTAATTTTTCCTTCACCATATCCTGAGTCAAGCCCACAAACACAAACATTTTCAATAATTTCCTCATTTTCACTTGACATACATATCTTGGTAATCACCTAATTTGCATAAAAATATTAATTAACATTATCACTTTTTTACTGTACATTTGGCAGTATTTTTATTTTTATATCTGTAATATTTTTAATTTCTAAACCTTGAAATTATTAAATGGAAATAAAAGCCCTTATTTATCTTTTTAAAGAACTTGTCTGGAAATAACTTTAAAAGTCTAACATGTATGATTATTTAAAATATGACTAAAAATATGAGATTTCTTGTGTTTTTATACTTTCACTTTCCTTTTGAATAGTAAAACTCCCCTTTTCTACTGTTTCTACTTTACCTTATGTTAACACTATTTTTTAAATGTGAGAGGTAAAAATATCACTGGTAAAGGATAGCAAGCAAACAGTGCCAAGGGAAATTATAGAGAACACTGTTAATTTAGTCTTGGACATGCCTTCTAATCTATATAGTGTTTGATATTTTCCTTTAGATAATGTATTTTCTTCCTGCCCTCCCTTTCTACAAATTTGCATTGAAAGAAACTTAATGTTCTTCCAAATTGTTGCTTTCACTACCTGTCTCCCCAACTTCCGTTTTCCCTGCCACATTTTAAAGTTCCAGTTGGCTTGCTTACCAACAATAATAAGAAAGAGGGATGTTTTAGATTACAGTTTGCTCTGAGAGGCTATCCCTAGATCATTGCACATTGGATTTAATATGAAAATTGTATTTGGAGTCGTTTGATTTGCAGAAATAACAAGCCTAAATGCTTCAGTTTCTAATGGTAATTAGTTTTCAACCCAGACAGTCTGGATAACTATATATTTACTAGCTTGTAAAGAACTATCATAACAAGCCCTTAAGCATTATTTGAAAATTAATAAACTAAAGTGGGAGGAAACCCTTTACTTTCCCATAGCAACATGAACTGAATTATATTATTTTATTGCAAAGTTTTGCTTTTCAATTATAGGTTTACTAAATTAAGAGGCTTGAAAAGCATAAAAAACAATTATTAGTTTCTTAATACTTTAGATGACTAATGCAATGAGTCCACTTTACTGTACAGAAACAGGGCTTTGGTTGTGTTTTTTTTTTTTTTTTAAAGAAAATTCTTTCCTTAAATATCCTGAGAAAAAAAACTTGTTCAAAAGTATCTTGGGTTGGGGGGAGGAGGAAGGAGTAAATTAAGAGTTTGGGATTAACATACACACACCACTAAAAAAAAAAGTTTTGTTTCTTTTATATTTTTAGAATGCATATATATTTAAGTGGGTTTTCTAAATTCGGTAGAAAGTAAATTTTACACAGAATCTTACTTTTAATCTCTTTTCAAGTTTATATTTTCTTTACTTAAAATGGAAACTTGCAAATAGAGAAATTTGATTGTTAAAAATCTGCAAGTATACAAGAGATTCAGTAGTCTGGATATGAGCTAAATAATAATTGCCATTGATGATTCTGTTAGTTTTAAAAGATAAAACTGTGCATAAATTGGGTTAATTACTTAGAAGAGAGTGTGGAAGACAAAAATTACTTAACCTAATTCTCATCATCACAGAGCGAAGGTAGACTGCCAGTGTTAACATAGCATAGCAGGAAGGAGAAATGAGGTTCAGACCTGGCACGGTGGCTCTGGGTCATCAGAAATGTAAGTTTTTTAGAGGTCTGACGTCTGACTCCATGTAAATGTTGTGCATGTGTGTGCATGTGTCAGAGCCTGAAGTAAGAACAAGAATTAAACTCTACAGAGACTCAACAGGGAGGGTGAAGCAGAACTTGTATTTTCCTCTAATTTGCCCTCCTATCCCAATTCTGCCTGACCCATTCTGGTGGCTCAGTGGTAAAGAATTCGCCTGCATGCAAGAGATGTGGATTCGATCCCTGGGTTGAGAAGATCCCTTGAAGAAAGAAATGGCAACCCACTCCAGTATTCTTGCCTGGGAAATCCCATGGACAGAGGAGGCTTGTGGGCTATAGCCCATGGAGTCACAAAAGAGTTGGACATGATTTAGAGACTAAACAACAAATCCCAATTTTAAGCCCACATATTTGTTCTGTCTAGAGCAAGGGCTTCCACAGAGGGCCAGGATTCAGATTCTGGCTTCAAAACTTACCAACTGGTGGCTCAAATGGTAAAGAATCTGCCTGCAATGCAGGACACCTGGGTTTGATCCCTGGGTCAGGAATATCCCCTGGAGAAGGGCATGGCAACCCACTCAAGTATTCTTGCCTGGAGAATCCCATGGATAGAGGAACCTCATGGTTCCTATGGTTCATAGGGTCGCAAAGAGTTGGACGCAACTGAAGCAACTTATTATGCATGCACGTGTGATAATGATCAAGTCCCTTAACCGTTCTGAAACTCAGTTTCCTCATTTACAAAATGAAAATAACCTCCCATGGGTTGTTGAAAGAATTAAATGAGTTATTAGGCACAAGGTTCTTAGAACATAGATTAAAACATACAATTCAGGATAACAGGGTCTATACAAATGATGCTGATTTTAGACACAAAATTCTCATTCTTCCAGAACATGTTTGTACCCATTATTTTATTTTTTATATTTCCCAGCGTATTTAACTTATATGCAGAGTACATCATGAGAAACCCTGGGCTGGAGGAAGCACAAGCTGGAATCAAGATTGCTGGGAGAAATATCAATAATCTCAGATATGCAGATGATACCACCCTTTATGGTAGAAAGTGAAGAAGAACTAAAGAGCCTCTTGATGAAAGTGAAAGAGGAGAGTGAAAAAGTTGGCTTAAAGCTCAACATTTAGAAAACTAAGATCATGGCATCTGGTCCCATCACTTCATGGCAAATAGATGGGAAAACAGTGGAAACAGTGTCAGACTTTATTTTTTGGGGCTCCAAAATCACTGCAGATGGTGATTGCAGCCATGAAATTAAAAGACGCTTACTCCTTGGAAGGAAAGTTATGACCAACCTAGACAGCATATTAAACAGCAAAGACATTACTTTGTCATCAAAGGTCTGTCTAGTCAAGGTTATGGTTTTTTCCAGTAGTCATGTATGGCTGTGAGAGTTGGACTATAAAGAAAGCTGAGCACTGAGGAATTGATGCTTTTGAACTGTGGTGTTGAAGAAGACTCTTGAGAGTCCCTTGAACTGCAAGGAGATCCAACCAGTCCATCCTCAAGGAAATCAGTCCTGGGTGTTCAATGAAAGGACTGATATTGAAGCTGAAACTCCAATATTTCGACCACCTGATGCAAAGAGCTGACTCTTTTGAAAAGAGCCTGATCCTGGGAGGGATTGAGGGCAGGAGGAGAAGGGGATGACATAGGATGAGATGGTTAGATGACATCACCAACTCAATGGACATGAGTTTGAGTAAACTCCGGGGATTGGTGTTGTACAGGGAGGCCTGGTGAACTGCGGTTCATGGGGTCACAAAATGTCGGACACGACTGAGTGACTGAACTGAACTGATGTTTACCAGCTTATTATAAAGAGTATTATAAAGGATACAGTTGAATATCAAGATGAAGAGGTCAAGTTATGTGGGTAGGGGCTCAGAGCTTCTTCACGTTCTCTGTACTACCCCTATTTCCATTTGTTCACTGACCCAGAAGCTTGACCAACCTCATCATTTTGAGTTTTTATGGAGGATTCATTATGTAGGTGTGATTGATTAAATGTTTGGCCATTGGCAAGTAATTCAACCTCCAGCCCCTCTCTCCTCCCTGGAGGACAAGTGGGTGAGACTGAAAGTTCCAACCCACTAATCTCAGACTGGGTTTCCCTAGCAACCAACTCCCTTCTTTAGATGCTTTCCAAAAGTAACCTCATTAACATTAACTCAAGTGTGATAGAAACAGGTTTGTTATGAACATCAAAGCACCTTTATCATTCTTGTTATTTAGGAATTTCTAAAGGTTTTAGAAACACTGTTCTTGGAATTTGTTTAGCCACTAAATGGTGTCTGACTATCTATGACCCCATGGACTGTAGCCTGCCAGATCACTCTGTCCATGGGATTCTCCAGGCAGGAATGCAGGAGTGGGTTGCCATTTCCTTCATCAGAGAATCTGAACCAGTGTCTCTGTATTTCCTGCACTGACAGGCAGATAGATTCTTTACCACTGAGCCACCAGGGAAGTCCACATGGCAACAAAGCCACATGGCCTCATCCCACTTACTAACTAGGGATTTCTTTGAAGGAATGATGCTAAAGCTGAAGCTCCAGTACTTTGGACACCTCATGCGAAGAGTTGACTCATTGGAAAAGACTCTGATGCTGGGAGGGATTGGGGGCAGGAGGAGAAGGGGACGACCGAGGATGAGATGGCTGGATGGCATCACGGACTCGATGGACATGAGTTTGAATGAACTCCGGGAGATGGTGATGGACAGGGAGGCCTGGCGTGCTGTGACTCATGGGGTCGCAAAGAGTCGGACACAACTGAGCAATTGAAATGAACTGAACTGAACTAGTGGGAATCTCCAAGCTGAGAACCCACAAATATTGAAAACAGATTGAGGGAAAGGGCAAGGAATTGTATCATGGTGCAGAGGTTTTCAAGCATATTTCATAATAATATACAGTAGTTTAATATAAAATTTTAAACTGTGAAAGAGCCAATAAAATAAGAGCATTAACCTGGAATGCTGTTGAAGGAGCCACTGGGGTAGCATGAAGGTTCCTTATTAGTTGCATTGTGTGTGTGTCTATTATTTGCTCAGTCATGTCTGACTCTTTATGACCCCATGCACTGTAGCTCGCCAACCTCCTCTGTCCATGGAATTCTCCAGGCAAGAATACCAGGGTGGATTGCCATTCCCTCTTCCAGGGTAATGGGGTCAAAGTAAAGTACTTTAAACATACTTAGTCCTAAGTCCATTAAGTCACTTAGTTATGATAAAATGGAGACGGGCATAAGTTAAAAAAAAAAAAGTTGAGTAAAAAGAAAAAGAGATGGAAGATATGAGTTGTTTGAGTAGAATACCTCTAAGCCATTAAATTTAGGACCTTTAATTTTCAAAGCTCTGAGTTGCTAATTGGGGAATAAGAGATCCAGGTATATGTGGCCATTACAATAGGAAAAGATGCTAAGGAAATGCAATGAGGTCAGTTGATCAGTTAATTCAAAACACATTACTAAGAATCATAAAAGAGTCTGCTTGATCCTCAGTGACGGATACGTGTTGTAGGATAAACTCACCACTTCAGAATAGTGAAGAATTCTGTGTATTTCTGTATAATTCTAGTTATATCCCCTCCCCACATCAGCATAATAGATTCTTAGTTAGTGTCTGTTAAGTGAATGGAAAGAAAGAATAAAAAACTGATGGTAAAAAGACTAAATTTGTTTGGTCTTCCTGGTCTATTTCCTCCGTCCATAGGATTTTCTAGGCAAGAGTATTGGAGTGGGTTGCCATTTCCTTCTCCAAAAATAGAAACATTTAAAATATAGGGGACTTCACATTTAAAACAAAACTAGATTTCTGGCTTCTCTACTTTTTAAAGAAAAAAAAAGTAACAGCTCTGTTACCAGTAAGCCTTTGTTCCTGCCTGGCTACAAGTTCCTGGAGCTGGACAGTGGCTGCTCCCTTAAGACAAGCAGCATGTAGCACACAGGATCCAGATGGCCTAACTTGCTCATATCACCTGACAGGTCCTTCTTAGACTCTGAGTTTATACTATCTAATCTAGAATGGCATAGCTTTTTGACATACTTTGGTTCCCTTAAGATTTTCTCATAGCTTAAAACAAGTTGGATGGAACTCTAAAACCATCCAAGGTTTTGTCTCTAATGAAGGATGAGGACTCTTCAGTTAGTTACAAGGGGATCTCAACCTAGGCGCTATCGGCATTTGGGGTCAGAAGATGTTTGTTGTGGTGGTTGTCTTGTGCTTTAAGCAACCTACTCATAACCTCTACAGACTAGACACTCTCTCACCCAGAGTGACAACTAAAAATGTTCCCAGGTATTGCCAAATATAACCCAGGGATGAGGTGAGGGTGGGGCAAAATCACCCCTAAATGAGAACCTCTGAGTTAAATATCAGCCTAGAAGTGGACAGATGCATGAACTCAAAGATGGTACTAGATTTATGTTAGAAAGAAAATGGTTAGCTAGCAGATTGGGCATTGGCTATAATCTTGTCACTCACTGTGCCCAGGTTCTAGGTTTAGTTGCTGGCAACAGATCACGGATTGAATTACATTTATTTAGACTTCACCTGTTCAAGTTTGAGTGGGATGATAGTGCTATGGTTTTCTAAAAGAACTGATTTTTGATGGAGCCTATAAGGACAAGGAAGTGTAGTTAACAAAGTGATGTTATAAAATGCAACATTCCACATGTAGTAATATCTGGATAGCAGTCGGATTCTAGTACTTCATTCTGTTTCCTACTCACAAGTTGTTTCTGATGAATTATTTTTAAAGTGTGACTAAATTATTCATTACAAAGGATCACCATTATTTATGCAACTGAGGTTCACCACTAACATTCCAATATGGATTTTTTTTTTTTTTTGACTAGGGAACTTCAATAAAGCTTCTAAGAATAGAAATATATGCCGAGAATTAAACAATTGATGTGGGGCCAACCATAATGGTGGAGGAGAAGCACAAATTGATTAAATCTTTGAATCTTAAGGAAATCTTTAATAACAGTAAATAGATAAAACACCAATTATAATATTTACATATACAGTTAAGTTTTATGTACACATTTCAAGTGAAAGATCTTAAAACACATTCAAGTGGATTATGCTGCCAGATCATAACAAATTTCTCCCACAAGTTATCTGCCCCATGTGTTTTATTTAAATAAAAATTAGGTAATACTAGGCAGCAATACAGGTACAGAAGTATAAAATTATATGACATTTAAATTTTATTTTCAAAGAATCAGAAAATACAAATTTCATGCTGTAAACCTCTCAGTAAGTTTAATCTGCCTTTTTCTTATACCTTCTCTCCACCCTTTCTTTCTGCTGTTAAAGGTATATTCTCTACCGTCTGTCCTGATGCCTTACTCAAGGTCAATTTAAATGACTCAAGTGATGACTTCAAGTACAGTACAATCCTTCCTTGGGGAAGTTACTCCTTTGACTAATATTAAGTGGGTTACTATCGGTATGTTAATTAACTGCTTCACTCAGCATGAACTATTTATGTACAATGTACCCTTCATCCATGAACTGATGTATGAGAAAGAGCCTAAGACGAAATTTAGGAGTTTATTTTTGAAAGATTGAGTTCTGGTGACTATATTAAAATGTATACTTTTCGTTTTCAGCTATGTTTATTTCAGCATTGAAGGTTGACCATAACTTACTATTTTGATACACAGTTTTTCAAGTAAAAATAAGAAACTGACTTCTCTCTAAATGTTTGTTTTACCAGTGAGACCCAGTTTTCTCTCTGGAAGGCTCCTCTTTCTTGTGCACTCAGTCACGTCTGACTTTTTGTGACACCATGGACTGTGTTTAGCCCACCACGCTCCTCTGTCTGTGGAATTTTCCAGCAAGAATACTGGAGTAGGTTGCCATTTCCTCCTCCAGGGGATCTTCCCAACCTAGGAAATAAACCTGAGTCTGTGTCTCCTGCATTAGCAGATGGATTTTTTTTTTTTTTTTTTAACCGCTACACCACCTGCTAGCCACATACCAATGGAAAGAAGAGAAATACTATCATCGATCTTTTTAAGAGTTGGAAAATAGAGCAATCAACATAGATAGAAGTCATAGAAGGAACAAAATATTTGGTCAGAAATTGTTAAAGGGCTATTCTCAAAAGTAATTATTTCTTCTATCAAGCATAACAATAGGCAGATTTCAAGACTGGGGAAACGTTTCTACTTCAAGGGCCAATAAAAAGATATTTAACATTGGAAGCTGATATCAATTCAGATGAAGAACCTCCACACATTATCAAAATTTCATATAAATAAGTCAGCTCTTTCAGTAATTTCTCTATGAATCAGAAGCTTTTTTTAATCTTACTTTTGGAATAAACTTTCTTTTAGGCTTTCTTTCAGAAAGTTTTATCTTAAAAAGAGGTCAGTTTCAAATTTTGGTGAGCACTCTATGACAGTGAATATGGATTGACCCAGACAATCTCAAGGCATTTTGCTTACAAATATGAAATGACTCAAAATATAAAATGCATTTTCATAAATATTTTTATAATTAATTAAAACATCATATTTATTAACACAAATAATTATGATGCATTGTAATATGACTTATTTTTAAAAACAAAGCACTGAAGACAGTTTATTCTCATTAATAAAATTTATTGTAGAAAAAAACAAAAATATTTCTAATGAACCTAGTTATTAAATCTCAATGTAATTTAATTCCAATATTTTGATGCTGTACATATGCCTTTCTATGTTCAAAGTTGTTAGATCAATCTCTGCATTAGGTGATAAAAGTAGCACCTACTTTAGCCAGCCTTGGATGTTAAGGGGAGGTATGAAAGATCTTGGATGTGAGAACAGAGGCCAATTAGAAATGGAGCTCCTGAAGATGTAAAGAGATGCACTGGCAACCTCCACCTTGGGTAGTAGAGGTCTCAGTCTGGACTGTAGAGTGAAGACTGTTAAGAAGAATAAGCCACTGAAGGATCCCCTGCCCTCTCATGCCTTGGACTTGTGAGCATGATGACGGTCTAAATTTGTCTCAGTAACTAACTTCAGATTAAATAATTGAAGACAGACTTTGAATAGTCTCACATCTCAGTTACAACAACCTTAAATTTTACTTTGACTAAGATAAATTTAAGGAGGCCTTATATCTTAGGAAATTAGCACAATACGACTGCAATTTCTGGAAGGAAAGTCAGAGATCTGTCAGTTCACTTCATTACAAACCAAGGCTGGGAAGGAAAATGGTGTGTTAGCAAAAGAACTTGCAAATAATTACACTGAACATTTTTAAGCTGCCACCGGGCCTTTTGTAAGGCTTTATAAACTGATCTTAATTTTGTTATACTGATCCCCAAAGGCACTTCCTATTGTAAAATAGTCTATTAAGCATTGGTCTATATTTTGGAAAGCAATAATATTAAGTTCATTATGGCTTTTTGCAGTCCAGGCAATAATTTGGTTTGTGTACTCCTCTTAAGATTTTAATGAGCAAAAGCTATTTTAAGAATTTTTGCAAGTGAACAATGTAGGTATGTTCAGAAAGGTACTTCTATTTCAGACCCTTTAAAATATATATAAGATATTTACATTAAATTGATTCATGTTAAAAAATGTAACACCTCCAGTCTGAAAGCTTTAATAAAACAGACTTCTGTATATAAGCTAGTATTATTGCCCAATTTTGGCACCAGAATCTTAACTGTAAAAGCCAAGCATGGACTACATATTATAAGTATATAATAATATGTCATTATTATTATGAAAGCAAGTTATTTTTAGTGTGGAAAAATAAGTTAAAGCAAACAAAACAAAACAAAAGTTTAAAATTTCATTATCCTCATAATGGAATCCCACTGAATGCACATATTTGAGTACACTTTTAAAAAATAAGACAATATATCCTGTCAACAAATAAAATAAAAAAAAATTTTAAAAGCTGACTAGTCTTCCATTTTGTGTGGTTAAGTCATAAGCTATTTAACTCATCTGCTACTGTTGCTTTCACTGTTACAAATGATATTTCAAAGAATGGTCTTTTATTCTTTAATGTAGAGGTAACTTAGGACAAAGGGTGGCTAAGAGTGTTGGATCTAGTGACAGACAGACTTACAAGAGAATGAACAGGTGATTGCCAGAAGAGAGAGGGTTGTGGGAAGGAAAGAAATAGATGAGGGAGATTAAGAAACACCTACTTCCAGTTGCAAAATCAGTGAATATTTTTCATGGGTATGAAAAATACAGTGAGTAATATAATCAATAACTATGTAGTACCTTTGTATGGTGATGTATAACTAGACTTATCATGGTGATCATTCAGGATATATAGAGCTACTAAATCACTGTTTTGTATAACAGGAACTAACATAGTATAGTGTAGTTGTACTTCAAAAACAAACACACACAACAAATGATTAGATTTGTGGTTATCAGAGTTCAGTCATGAGGGGTGAGGGAATTGAATGAAGGCAGTCAAAATGTACACACTTTCAGTTACAAGATAAATAAGTACAAAAGATGAATGTACAATATGATAAGTATATACAGTTATAACCGAGATGTGTATATATATATATATATATATATATATATATATATATATATATCATGAAGGTAAGAATTGTTGTCTCTTTCATACTATGTTGTATCCCCAGTAGTAAAATGATGTCTGACATATATTGGATATATACTGAAAACTCCAAGACAATTAGTGAATGCATTAGGTATAAACATAGAAAATTTTATGACCAAAATAATGATAAAAAAAACTTTTGTGGATGGTTAGGATATTTAAATATTTAAATTTTATACTGTTAGCTGTTGTATTTCCATGCTCTGCATCCCTATACCTAAGTTATAGAGACATACATGGATTGCACCTGAATTTTGTACATGCTATCTGGCTTTGAAAAATTGATTTATAATTTTCCTGTAAACCATAAAAGTCTATAGGGAATGAGGTCAGACTAAATATTAATTTCTGTAATTAATTGTAATGGCATGTGTCAGAACTGCTTACTTTCAATCTTGATAGTGTTCCACTAAAAATAATTTGGTGTTATTTACAATGAAGGTTGTAAGAGATTAAGAAGAGGTGGCGAGAATACTCAGAAGAATTACATGAAAAAGGTCATAATGACACAATGTGTGGTCAGTCACCTAGAGCCAGACATCCTAGAGTGGGAAGTAAAACAGACCTTAGGAAGCATTACTATGAATAAGGCTAGTGGAGGTGATGGAATTCCAGTTGAGTTATTTACAGTCCTAAAAGATGATGCTATTAAAGTGCTGCACTCAGTATGTCAGCAAACTTGGGAAACTCAGCAGTGGCCACAAGATTGGAAAAGGTCAGTTTTCATTCCCAACTCAAAGAAGGGCAATGCCAAAGAATGTTCAAACTACCATACAGTTGCACTCATTTCACATACTAGCAAGGCTATGCTCAAAATCCAAGTGAGATTTCAGCAGTACATGAACTGAGAATTTCCATATGAACAAGCTGTGTCTAGAAAAGGCAGAAGAACCACAGATCATACTGCCAACATTCATTGGATCACAGAAAAACAAGGGAATTACAAAAAAAAAAAAAATCTGCTTCTGCTTCATTGACTATGCTAAAGCTGTTGACTGTGTGGACCACAACAAACTGTGGAAATTTTTTCAAGTGATGGGAATACCAAGCCACCTTACCTGTCTCTTGAGAAACATGTGTGTGGGTCAAGAAGCAATAGTTAGAATCAGACATAAATTTAAAAAAAAAAGACTGAGTGGTTCCAAATTGGGAAAGGAATACAACAAGGCTGTATATTGTTACCCTGTTTATTTAACTTAAAAACAGAGTACATCATGTGAAATCTTGGGCTGGATAAATCACAACTAAAATCAAGATTGCCTGGAGAAATATTAACAACTTCAGATATGCAGATGATATCACTCTAATGGCAGAAAGTGAGGAAGAACTTAAAGAGCTTCTTGATAAGGGTGAAAGAGGAGAGTAAAAAGTCTGGCTTGAAACTCAATATTCAAAAAACTAAGATCATGGCATCTGGTCCCATTCAGTTCAGTTCAGTTGCTCAGCCGTGTCCGACTATTTGTGACCGAAGGAATCGCAGCACACCAGGCCTCCCTGTCCATCACCAACTCCTGGAGTTCACTCAGACTCACATCCATCCACTCAGTGATGCCATCCAGCCATCTCATCCTCTGTTGTCCCCTTCTCCTCCTGCCCCCAGTCCCTCCCAGCATCAGAGTCCTTTCCAATGAGTCAACTCTTCGCATGAGGTGGCCTTTACTTTATGGCAAATTGATGGGAGAAAAAGTGGAAACAGTAACAGATTTTATTTTGGGGGGCTCCAAAATCACTGCAGACTGTGGCTACAATCATGAAATGAAAAGTCACTTGTTTCTTGGAAGAAAAGTTATAACAAACCTAGAAAGCATATTAAAAAGAAGGTAAATTACTTTGCTGACAAAGGCCCACATAGTCAAAGCTATGGTTTTTCCAATAGTCATGTATAAATTTTGGAGCTGGACCATAACGAAAGCTGAGTGTTGAAGAATTGATGTTTTTGAATTGTGGTGCTGGAGAAGTTTTGAGAATCCTTTCGACTGTAAGGAGATCAAACCAGTCTATCATAAAAGAAATCAACCCTGAGTATTCATTGAAGGACTGATGCTGAAGATGAAACTCCAATATTTGGCCACCTGATGAGAAGAACCAACTCACTGGAAAAGACTCTGACTGGGAAAGATTGAGGGGCAGGAGGAGAAGGGAGCGACAGATGATGAGATGGTTGGATGGCATCACCAACTCAATGGACATGAGTTTGAGCAAACTCCAGGAGATTGTGAAGGACAGTGAAGCCTGGTGCACTGCAATCCATGGGCTCTCAAAGAGTCAGACACGACTGAGTGACTGAACAACAAAACTGAAAGTTATCTTTTATTATAATAACCCATATATTCAAACACTATGTGGAATATATGACTTGATTATTACAAATACCTAGAGGCTTAGAGTTTGAAGGAATGTTGCTATTGTTGCTGCTAAATCACTTCAGTCGTGCCTGACTCTGTGCGACTCCATAGATGGCAGCCCACCAGGCTCCTCTGTCCCTGGGATTCTCCAGGCAAGAATACTGGAGTAGGTTGCCATTTCCTTTTCCAATGCATGCATGCATGCTAAATCACTTCAGTCATGTCTGACTCTGTGCGACCCTGTGGACAGCAGCCCACCAGGCCCCTCTGTCCATGGGAATTCTCTAGGCAAGAAGACAGAAGTAGGTTGCCATTTCCTTCTCCAAGGAATGTTGAAGATTAGCTAAATCAACAAAATATCTCATTCTGAAGCATTATGTCTAATAATGAAGTGGCCATTTTGTGGATATATATGCTAATGTGACTATCTAACAATTCTGTAAGGTAGAGACGATCATTATCTACATTTTATAGGAGTGAATATTAAATTCTTCAAGGACACAGAGCCAGTGTGTAATACCTGTGACTCATATAAACAGCTTGGTTCTAGGACCAGAGATCCTAGCCTCTAGTTGTGGGTCTACCAATAAATTCCATTAATGCAATGTACTTCCTTAAGTGACTCTTATGATAGGTACCTACTCATTTAATATGTATTTATTACATGCCATTTCTCTATATACTTATATTAGATTCTGGGGCTCCAACCTAAAATGACATATAATCTTTCCTTCCAGGGAACTTACAGTGTGCTATGATAGAAGGGCAGATAAATTGAAGCATGATATATGGTGCTCAGTAAATATTTGGTGAATGAATTGATAACTGCCATCAGAGTTGTATGCAAAAGAAGAAACAGAGCAAAGGAAGGGTATATGAGTCTTGAAGTCATGCTCATCAGGAAAGACTTCCTGATAATTAGCTGGGTGAGCATGAGAAGGGAAGATGAATTATAGAAAGAGGTAATCATAAGTGAGAAGGTACAGAGATATGAGAAAACCTCGTATGCTCTAGGAAAAAGATGCTGTCTGAGGAAGATGTGAAAACAAGTGAAGCAATGGTCTAAGATGAAGCTGGAAACAAGTCTGGGGCCTAAATGTGAAAGGTTTTGGATGTTCAGCCATGAACTGTGAACTACACCATGACAGCTTTGAGAACCACTTAAGATTTGAACATCAGCTGGTGACCTGATCATATGGCATTTTATAAAGGTCACTCTGACAACAGTGAGGAAGGCAGATTAAAGGGTACAGACTGCATAGAGTGAGAGGCAACTGTAGAACAGTAGAAGAAAAGCAGGAGTGACTGTGGAAAAGGAAAGCAGAGAACAGAGATGGGCTTGGAGATACTAGGCAGATAGACTGAATCCGACTTTCTGAGCTTACATATATTTTCATAACATCACATCAGTGTTATTGTCTACTTTCCTTTTCATTCATTTTTCTTCTGTCATAGTACATAACAAGTGCTTGATGAAAGGTTTCTGAACAAACGAAAGAAGATCTTGTGACAGGGTAGATGTGGGAAAAAGAAAGAAACGCATAATGACTCTCAATATTTCTGACCGACACCACATGAAACCACACCTTGAAATGGGCAGCAAAGGAAGAGAAAGTTCCAGTAGAAGGATAAAAAGTTGAGGTTAGGAAGCAGTCAGGTTAAGACCTGTGAAGATGTTTGCAATGCAGTCTGATACAGAAGGGTAGTACTCTGATTCTGACATTTCTTGCCTGGAAGTTGAGAAACATTAGTGCACCTGTGATAGCTGAATTTTTAAATTTGGCTAAGGTCTTTTATTTTTTAATTTGGCAGATCAGGAAGCAGCAGTTAAAACTGGACATGGAACAACAGACTGGTTCCAAATAGGGAAAGGAGTATGTCAAGGCTGTATATTGTCACCCTGCTTATTTAACTTATATGCAGAGTACATTATGAGAAATGCTGGACTGGATGACGCACAAGCTGGAATCAAGATTTCCGGGAGAAATATCTATCAATAACCTCAGATATGCAGATGACACCACCCTTATGGCAGAAAGTGAAGAAGAACTAAAGAGCCTCTTGATGAAAGGGAAACAGGAGAGTGAAAAAGTTGGCTTAAAGCTCAAACTAAGATCATGGCATCTGGTCCCAACACTTCATGGCAAATAGATGGGGAAACTGTGGAAATAGTGGCAGACTTTATTTTGGGGGGGCTCCAAAATCACTGCATATGGTGATTGCAGCCATGAAATTAAAAGATGCTTGCTTCTTGGAGAAAAGTTATGACCTACCTAGACAGCATATTAAAAAGCAGAGACATTACTTTGCCAACAAAGATCCATTTAGTCAAGGCTATGGTTTTTCCTCTAGTCATGTACGGATGTGAGAGTTGGACTATAAAGAAGGCTGAGCGCCAAAGAATTGATGCTTTTGAACTGTGTTGTTGAAGACTCTTGAGAGTCCCTTGGACAGCAAGGAGATCCACCCAGTCCATCCTAAAGGAAATCAGTCCTGAATATTCATCGGAAGGACTGATGCTAAAACTGAAACTCCAATACTTTGGCCACCTGATGTGAAGAACTGACTCATTTAAAAGACTGGGAAAGACTGAAGGCAGGAGGAGAAGGGGATGACAGAGGATGAGATGGTTGGATGGCATCACTGACTCAATGGACATGAGTTTGAGTAAACTCTGGGAGTTGGTGATGGACAGGGAGGCCTGGAGTGCTGCATGCCATTGGGTTGCAAAGAGTCAGACATGACTGAGTCACTAAACTGAACTGAAGGTCCTTTAGGGAGGGGTAGGTAATATATTTGGAGAAGGAAATGGCAACCCACTCCAGTATTCTGGCCTGGAGAATCCCATGGACGGAGGAGCTTGGTGGGCTACAGTCCACGGGGTTGCAAAGAGTCGGACACGACTGAGTGACTTCACTTTCACTATGTAATATATTAAATCTAGGTAGAGGAACAAGAGTACAGGAAAATGATAGAAGAAAAAAAGTGGAGAAAGGAGGGACTTTAGGAGAGAAGGATCCAGAAGCTCAGAGGGTAGAGGATTTCAGTAAAGAAGGAATGCTCAGCATAACAATCATGGAAAGATGAAGTGAGATGAGCACAGGAGTTTTTTCATTGGATTTGATAGTATTGAAGGCATTGTAGATATCAGTGCAAGTGGATTCAGTGAAGTGGTGGAGTCATAAGTCAGATTAGAGTTGGATAAGAAATGAAAGTAAATGGAAACATAAACTGTAGAGCTTTTTCCAAGAAGTTTCAAGATTTTACCCACAAAGGGAACCAATAAATGGTGGCTAGAGAAGAATATTTTTTTCAAGGGGTGATACTGTTTTAAGATGGGAAGGACTTGATCCTCTCTAGAAGATGAATGTTTTAGGCATACCATCAAAGAATGAGAGTAAAATACCAAAGAATAAAAAGGAACTGAAAAAAGGGGTCATGGACTCTAAAGCACTTAGGTAAGGAGGTCAAGTTCAGATGGGAGACAGAAACTGTCCAGAGGATCAGGGGGAAAGTTTGTAAAGAGGAAGAGAAAAGAATGGGTGATGTGAATCAAATAAATGAAGTGCTTTAGTTTAAATTCAAACAGTGAATCTGGGTAAGGTAATACAAAAGAATAATCTATTAACCAAGTATATTTCTTGCTATATGTCAGACTCATTGATCACTGTAAGAATTATCTAGAGAGGGTATA
Organism: Ovis canadensis; assembly: GCF_042477335.2. NCBI lineage: Eukaryota > Metazoa > Chordata > Mammalia > Artiodactyla > Bovidae > Ovis > Ovis canadensis. Next base: position 61,189,631 of record NC_091254.1, read on the forward strand.
ATTTCAAAATACATTTCTAAAATAGAGCAGAGGAGAAAGAACCTGGAGATATGGAAAGCAAGGAGCCAAAGGCTTAGTCCACAGTTTATGGATTATTCAACAATGCATATATTAAATTCTCTTTAGTCAACTGTGGGAAAAATAAAACTCTCAAAAAATGTGGGGTTTTTAAAAACAGCAACGATGGACAGAAGGCGACATAGTGACAGGACAGGAGACCAGAAGACATGCTTTGTGGGGAATTAGAGAGTAATTGTTTGGAATAGCCCTGAAGATCAAGACGGTAAATCTAAGTTTTTACTCCGTGGTACAAGAATAGGGGAAAATGGGCTGACACAGGAGAGTGAAAAGGGGTAAAAGTCTGATTCAAGGGAATGTCAGATTTTTGAAGACAAGTAGACAACTAGGGCACTGAGTGAAGGATGTGAAGCTATGGGGTAGTTTGGTTAATAATATATCAGAGTTTCTAGCAAACAAGTGCAAAGTGTTGACGAAAGATGTAGCGGTGGGGAATGAATTACAAGAGTAATGGGATGCCAAGATTGTGGCAATGAGAGGATGATAGAGCCCCCCTAAGACAAGTGGCTGAGGGGTTTCACATTTGGGGCTAGGGAAGAGCTTGACAAAGACTGGGAAGCATGGTAATATAATTGAGCTCAAGTATTCAACTGAAGAGGCTTCCCAGAACCCACCTGCCAATGCATAAGACGTAAGAGACATGAGTTCAGTACCTAGGTTGGGAAGATTCCCTGGAGCAGGGCACGGCAACACTCCAGTTTTCTTGCCTGGAGAATCCCATGGATTGTAGCCTTCCAGGCTCCTCTGTCCATGGGACCGTAAAGAGTCTGACATGACTGAAGTGACTTAGCATGCATTCAACCAGAAAGAGGCTTCCCTGGTGGATCAGTGGTAAAGAATCTGCCTGCCAATGCAGGAAAAATAGATTTTATCCCTGGGTCAGGAAGACCCCCTGGAGGAAGAAATGGCAACCTACTCCAGTATTCTTTCCTGGGAATTCCCATGGACAGAGGAGCCTGGCAGGCTACAGTCCATGAGGTCACTAAAGAGTCATACATGACTTAGCAATTAAACAACAACAACATCAACAATTCAACCAGAAATCTCATAAAAAGATAGTTCTAGACAAAGACTCTGAATTTAACCAAGGCCAGGTGTAGTAGGCTTTCTTGCATTCCAGAAACAATCTGATTATTTTTTTTTCCTGAGGCAGTTCATCTACCCTTGGGCAACTCTTTATGAGAAAGAAGTTTCTCAGTTTTTTTTTTTCATTAAAAAAATTAATTTATTTTTTAATTGAAGGATAAATACTTTACATAACTGTGTGATTTCTGCCAAAACTCAACATGAATCAGTCATAAATATACATATGTCCCCTCCCTCTTGAATTGCCCACCCATCTCCCTCCCCATTCTACCCTCCTAAGTTGTTACAGAAGCCAGGTTTGAGTTCCCAGAGTCATAGAGCAAATTCCCATTGGCTATCTACTTTACATATGGTAATTTTAAGACACTTCTTCTCATATATCTTATTTACCCATCAAGTTCCATTCCATTGGGATCATATACAACATTCAGGGTCCTTTTTCCTTCAAACTGAACGTGCCCAGCACTCAATGTGGCTATATATGGTGAATTTTAATATCCTATTTATTTTTCCTCACTTTAGTCGGCAATACATTCTTATAAAATAATATGGTAGCTAGAAATAAATCCAGTATTTAAATGATGTTCTAACAAGCACAGTACATAATGAAATTGTAAGAAAATGAAACCAACATTTGTTAAACATTTACTATGTGTCTGGCTCATGTCACCAGTGAACATACATCATCTCACTCAAGTCTCCATGGTTAAAGTGCAGGCTCTGGTACCTGAGACCAGGGATTGGAACTCATGTTCTGTCACATATTAGCTCTGTGATATTGGAAAAAATTAACATGCTGTCCTGAGACTTAATAATTTCCTGTGTAAAATGAGGATAATAATGCTATTTACTTAGCAAGGTTACTATGAAGGTTAAATGGAATAAGACCTATAAAGCACGTATTGTCTGGCACACGAGAAATACAAAATCAGTTCAGTTCAGTTCAGTTGCTGTCTTGTCCGACTCTTTGTGACCCCATAGATCACAGCATGCCAAGCCTTCCCTGCCATCACCAACTCCCAGAGTTCACTCAAACTCATGTGCATCGAGATGGTGATGCCATCCAGCCATCTCATCCTCTGTCATCCCCTTCTCCTCCTGCCCCCTATCCCTCCCAGCATCAGGGTCTTTTCAAATGAGTCAACTCTTCCCATGAGGTGGCCAAAGTATTGGAGTTTCAGCTTCAGCATCAGTCCTTCCAATGAACACCCAGGACTGGTCTTCTTTAGGATGGACTGGTTGGATCTCCTTGCAGTCCAAGTGACTCTCAAGAGTCTTCTCCAGCACCACAGTTCAAAAGCATCAATTCTTCAGTGCTCAGCTTTCTTCACAGTCCAACTCTCACATCCATACATGACTACTGGAAAAACCATAGCCTTGAATAGATGAACCTTTGTTGGCAAAGTAATGTCTCTGCTTTTGAATATGCTATCTAGGTTGGTCATAACTTTTCTTCCAAGGAGTAAGCATCTTTTAATTTCATGGCTGCAGTCACCATCTGCAGTGATTTTGGAGCCCCCAAAAATAAAGTCTGACACTGTTTCCACTGTTTCCCCATCTATGTCCCATGAAGCGATGGGACAAGATGCCATGATCTTCATTTTCTGAATGTTGAGCTTTAAGCCAACTTTTTCATTCTCCACTTTCACTTTCATCAAGAGGCTTTTTAGTTCCTCTTCACTTTCTGCCATAAGGGTGGGTCATCTGCATATCTAGGGTATTGGTGTTTCTCCCGGCAATCTTGATTCCAGCTTGTGGTTCTTCCAGTCCAGCGTTTCTCATGATGTATGCTCCATATAAGTTAAATAAGCAGGGTGACAATATATGGCCTTGACATACTCCTTTTCCTATTTGGAACCAATCTATTGTTCCATGTGCAGTTCTAGCTGTTGCTTCCTGACCTGCATACAGATTTCTCAAGAGGCAGTCACCTGGTCTGGTATTCCCATCTCTCTCAGAATTTTCCACAGTTTATTGTGATCCACACAGTCAAAGGCTTTGGCATAGTCAATAAAGCAGAAATAGATGTTTTTCTGGAACTCTCTTGCTTTTTCCATGATCCAGCAGATGTTGGCAATTTGATCTCTGATTCCTCTGCCTTTTCTAAAACCAGCTTGAACATTTGGACGTTCACGGTTCACGTATTGCTGAAGCCTGGCTTGAAGAATTTTGAGCATTACTTTACTAGTGTGTGCAGCAGTTTGAGCATTCTTTGGCATTGCCTTTCTTTGGGATTGGAATGAAAATTGACCTTTTCCAGTCCTGTGGCCACTGCTGAGTTTTCCAAACTTGCTGGCATATTGAGTGCAGCACTTTCACAGCATCATCTTCCAGGATTTGAAATAGCTCAACTGGAATTCCATCACCTCCACTAGCTTTGTTTGTAGTGATGCTTTCTAAGGCCCACTTGACTTCACATTCCAGGATGTCTGGCTCTAGATGAGTGATCACACCATCATGATTATCTTGGTCATGAAGATATTTTTGGACAGTTCTTCAGTGTATTCTTGCCACCTCTTCTTAATATCTTCTGCTTCTGTTAGGTCCATACAATTCCTGTCCTTTATTGAGCCCATCTTTGCATGAAATGTTCCCTTGGTATCTCTAATTTTCTTGAAGAGATCTCTAGTCTTTCCCATTCTGTTATAGTCCTCTTTTTCTTTTCATTGATCACTGAGGAAGGCTTTCTTATCTCTCCTTGCTATTCTTTGGAACTCTGCATTCAAATGGGAATATCTTTCCTTTTCTTGTTTGCTTTTCACGTATCTTCTTTTCACAGCTATTTGTAAGGCCTCCTCAGACAGCCATTTTACTTTTTTGCATTTCTTTTCCATGGGGATGGTTTTGATCCCTGTATCCTGTACAGTGTCATGAACCTCCGTCCATAGTTCATCAGGCACTCCATCTATCAGATCTAGTTCCTCAAATCTATTTCTCACTTCCACTGTATAATCATAAGGGATTTGATTTAGGTCATACCTGAATGGTCTAGTGATTTTCCCTACTTTCTTCAGTTTAAGTCTGAATTTGGCAAAAAGGAATTCATGATCTGAGCCACAGTCAGCTCCCGGTCTTGTTTTTGCTGACTGTATAGAGCTTCTCCATCTTTGGCTGCAAAGAATATAATCAATCTGATTTTGGTGTTGACCATATGGTGATGTCCATATGTAGAGTTTTCTCTTGTGTTGTTGGAAGAGGGTGTTTGCTATGACCAGGGCGTTCTCTTGCCAAAGCTCTATTAGTCTTTGCCCTGCTTCATTCTGTACTCCAAAGGTGAAATTTGCCTGTTACTCCAGGTGTTTCTTGACTTCCTACTTTTACATTCCAATCCCTTATAATGAAAAGGACATCTTTTTTGGGTGTTAGTTCTAGAAGGTCTTGTAGGTCTTCATAGAACTTTTCACTTCAGCTTCTTCAGAATTACTGGTTGGGGCATAGGTTGTATCACCGTGATATGAATGGTTTTCCTTGGAAACAAAAAGAGATCATTCTATCATTTTTGAGATTGCATCCAAGTACTGGATTTTGGACTCTCGTTTACCATGATGGGTACTCCATTTATTCTAAGGTATTCTTCCCCACAGTAGTAGATATAATGGTCATCTGGGTTAAATTTACCCATTCCAGTCCATTTTAGTTGTCTGATTCTTAGAATGTCAATGTTTACTCTTGCCATTTCCTGTTTGACCACTTCCAATTTGCCTTGATTCATGGACCTAACATTCCAGGTTCCTATGCAATATTGCTCTTTACTGCATTGGACCTTGCTTCTATCATCAATCACAATCACAGCTGGGTATTGTTTTTGCTTTGGATCCATCCCTTCATTCTTTCTGGGGTTATTTCTCCACTGATCTCCAGTAGCATATTGGGCACCTACCAACCTGGGGAGTTCCTCTTTCAGTATCCTATCATTTTGCCTTTTCATACTGTTCATGGGATTCTCAAGGCAGGAATACTGAAGTGGTTTGCCATTCCCTTCTCCAGTGGACCACATTCTGTCAGACCTCTCCACCATGACCCGTCCGTCTTGGGTGGCCCCACACGGCATGGCTTAGCTTCACTGATTTAGGCAAGCCTGTGGTCTGTGTGATCAGATTGGCTAGTTTTCTGTGATGATGGTTTCAGTGTGTCTGCCCTCTGATGCCCTCTCGCGACACCTACCATCTTACTTGGGTATCTCTTACCTTGGATGTGGAGTGTCTCTTCACAGCTACTCCAGGAAAGCGCAGCCACTGCTCCTTACCTTGGATGAGGTCACCCCTCCTGACCTGGAACGTGGAGTAGCTCCTCTCGGCCCTCCTGCACCTGTGCAGCTGCTGCTCCTTGGACGTGGGGTTGCTCCTCTCAAAAATGCACAATAAATGATAGTTATTATCAATATCTCCATTCTACAGATGAGAAATCTAGCTATAGTTAAGGTCAGATAATCAAAATTTAAATCTAGGTCACGAAATTCCAAAGCCTATTTTATCATGTTGTCTTAAATTCTCTATTTTTATTTTTTAAAATTTTTATTGGACTATATAGTTGATTTTACAATGTTGTGTTAATTTCAGATGTATAGCAAAGTGAATCAGTTATATATATAGATACAGATATATGCAGTCTATATCTACATATAGGCTACATATAAGTAGTCTTTTTTTTTTTTTAGGTTCCTTTCCCATATAGGCCATTACAGAATACTGAGTAGAGTGCCCTGTGCTATACAGTAGGTTCTTATTATTTATCTATTTACTATATAGTAGGAAATGGCAACCCACGCCAATGTTCTTGCCTGGAGAATCCTAGGGACAGGGGAGCCTGGTGGGCTGCCGTTTATGGGGTCACACAGAGTTGGACATGACTGAAGTGACTTAGCAGCAGCAGCAACAGTGTTAATTTATCTCTAACCTCTTTATCCCCTGGTAACCACAAGTTTGTTATCTATGCTTGTGACTCTAATTCTGTTTTGTAAATAAGTTCTTTTGTATCCTCTTTTTTAGGTTTCATATATAGTGAAATCATATAATATTTGTCTTTCTGTGTCTGATTTACTTCACTCAGTATGATAATCTCTAGGACATCCATGTCACCGCAAATGGCATCATTTTGTTCTTTTTGTGGCTGAGTAATATTCTATTGTATATGTGTACACATCTTTATATATCCCTTGGTTGTTGGCTATCGTAACTAGTGCTGCAGTGAACATTGGGACATGTGTATCTTTTCAAATTATGATTTCCTCTGAATATACACCCAGGAGTGAGAGTGCTGGATCTGTATTTAGTAGCTCTATGTTCAGTTTTTGAAGGAACCTCCATACTGTTTTCTATAGTGATTATACCAATTTACATTCCCACCTTCTCCAGGAGATCTTCCTAACCCAAGGATCAAACCCAGGTCTCCTCTACTGAAGGCAGATTCTTTACCCTCTGAGCAACCAGGGAAGCATCAACATTGAATGTACAGTCAGCCACTATTTTTATGCTTTTTTCCTACATGTTACTGCTGTTTAGCATGATCTTTTTATTTTGCACTTGTGAGAATTTAGTTTTGGATCTAATGGAGGCCATTGTATTATCAAGTCTTACTGGTATGAGCAACAGAAAAGATGACAACTGTGAAGTTTAGAATAATATGAAGAATATGAGAAATGTTATAGAAAAAATAGCAATACATAGAAACAAGTTGGCCCTGGGTGTTGTTGTTCAGTCACTAAGTCACATCTGACTCTTTGTGACCCCATGGACCACTGCACACAAGGCAGTATGTCCCTTACCATCTACCAGAATTTGTCCCAGTTCATAGGGCTTCCCTGATAGTTCAGTTGGTAAAGAACCTGACTGCAATGTGGGAGACCTGGGTTCAATCCTTGGATTGGGAAAATCCCCTGGAGAAGGGAAAGGTTACCCACTCCAGTATTCTGGCCTGGAGAATTCCATGGACTGTATAGTCCACGGAGTCACAAAGAGTTGGACATGACTGAGTGATTATTTACTTAAAGTACATTAATATGGGGGCTTCCCTGGTGACTCAGTCTGTAAAGAATCTACCTGCAATGCAGGAGATGCAGGTTCAATCCCTGGCTTGGGAAGATCCCCTGGAGAAGGTCTTGGCAATCCACTCCAGTATTCTGTCTGGAGAATCCCATGGACTGAGGAGCCTGGCAGGTGACAGTTCATATGGCTGCAAAGAGTCAGAAAGGACTGAAGCAAGAGAGCATGCATGCAAATACACTAATACATTGACAGCAGAGACATTACTTTGCCAACAAAGGTCCGTCTAGTCAAGGCTATGGTTTTTCCAGTGGTCATGCATGGATGTGAGAGTTGGACTGTGAAGAAAGCTGAGCACCAAAGAATTGATGCTTTTGAACTGTGGTGTTGGAGAAGACTCTTGAGAGTCCCTTGGACTCCAGCCAGTCCATCCTAAAGGAAATCAGTCCTGGGTGTCCATTGGAAGGACTGATGTTGAAGCTGAAACTCCAATATTTTGGCCACCTGATGCAAAGAGCTGACTCATTTGAAAAGACCCTGATGTTGGGAAAGACTAAAGGCAGGAGGAGAAGGGGACGACAGAGATTGTCGTCTAGGATGGTTGAATGGCATCACCGACTCAATGGGGATGAGTTTGGGTAAACTCCAGGAGTTGGTGATGGACAGGGACGCCTGGTGAGTTGCAGTTCATGGGGTGACAAAGAGTCAGACATGACTGCGTGACTGAACTGAACTGAATTGACAAAAATGGAGAATGTATTTGCTTAGGGGACAAAATTGACTTTTAATGAGAGATTTGTTGAAAGTATACTTGAACTGATTCTTACCTATATTAAACACTTCAAAAAAAAATCATCTTTTTTTTTTCCCTAGGTAACAGCCTAGTTGAGTGAAGCTCATGGCAAAAGCTTAATTTTCTTTAAGAACTAAAAATGGGTATATTACTTTTATGATGCAAGATCAAGGAATTTGTTCATTCATTAGAAAACTAGTCAGAATTATAATAATAGCGTGTATGTGAACACAGAGGAAGTGAAATAGCTGGATGTGATTTTGGCTTTACCGTCCTGTCATTTTGCATGAATTTAAGAAAAAGTACTATGTGTGTATCCAAAAAGATTATATTAGACAATAAAAAGGGCCTTAGTGTTCTGCAGTGAATGCCAAACTTCCGAAAGCATAGTGAGAGAGAGAATGTGTTAACTTGGGCTTCATATAGAAGAGAATATTATCTGAAAGAGAATTCTACTGCACTAGAATCTCAGGAAGGACTTGTGAGAATGATTATCAATGTTCCATGAGAAATGATAATCCCATAATCCATAAAAAGTAATGACCTGCTCCTTCTTCATTGACCACTGTTAATCTATTAGCAACTTAATTCCTTGAAAATGTATCTTGTTCAAAATACTTAAGGTTGTCATTTTTATCACTGCTCATCAGAGTCCATCAATCATTGTCAAAAGCTGTCAATCACAGTCAAATGAGGGCATTTTCAGAACTAATGGATAAGAACTCTTGGACCTCATATTTTTCCTAACCTTAAAACCACATGCAAAAGAATGATAACTCAGACTATATTCTTTGTCATTGGTAACCTTAAGTCAAATCCAAATGCAAAGTAAATTTGGAGTACATTGCACTGGCTTTGTTTGATGGTTTGTATTTTAAGAAATTAGAAGCATATATACTAAAAATATTAAGGAATTGAGAGAAATGAGACCTCTAGTCCACTCTTTTACTTCTCCAGGCAAGAATACTGGAGTAGGTAAACTATTCCCTTCTCCAGGGGATCTTTCCACATCAGGCATTGAACCCAGGTAGACTGCATTGGAGGCAGATTCTTCACCATGTGAGCCCCCAGTGAAGCCCATACACTCTTTCACTGTCACCCTGGTGAGGAAACTTCTTTTACCTCCTTTGAGAGTTCTCTTGTTGATTTTGTATAACAGGTAATATCTGCCTGGTAGGGAACTGAGAAGACAATCTTACGTGTTTTTGTCCCACTCTGAGATTTACTACTCTAAATCTTTAAGCAGTTGAAAACACAAAAATAAACTAAAATCAAAACAAAATAAGCCAAAAGATATTCAAATTACTTCTCAGACATATTCACCTATGAAATAAACCTTCACCTTCTATGTGCTGTCTTAGTCTACTTTTACCCCACGCTCACCCCTGTTTCCTTTCAGCTTTTAGGAGCTCTAAATGAGAAAGAGATGGTTAGATGGCATCACCGATCCAATGGACATGAGTTTGAGTGAACTCCGGGAGTTGGTGATGGACAGGGAGGCCTGGCGTGCTGTGGTTCATGGGGCCGCAAGGAGTTGGACACGACTGAGTGACTAAACTGAACTGAACTGAAATGAACTGAAATGAGAAAGATCACAGTTCTCAGAATTTCTGGTTGAGGTTAACTAGGTTAAATCAGGAAACTTTGAGTATCTCAGAAGAGCACCTTTTTTTGATGATTTCCCAAAATCTGACTCCATATTGCATAAAGACCCAGGATTACCAAGCACACCATCCTGGGTTGTAACTTATCATCATGTTTCAGAAATGCTGTCTATACTCTCTTGCAATGTATACACCTAAAAAGTTAATATTCACCTGTTAAATTTAAAACCTACCTGCTGCCTTATACCCTTCCAAATTTTCAAACTACAGTTTTATGCTCAAATGCTACTTTTCCACGTTTCAATATCCACCTTTTATATCTTTCTTTATATTCTTACAGTCCTGCCTATGTAACTTCAAACATTAGAGTGAAGTTTCTACAATTGGTTTCAAATTCTTTTTTAAATTTTTCTTTATTGAAGTAGATTTGATTTACAGTGTTGTGTTAGTTCTAGGTGTATACCACAGTGAAAGGTTATACATATGTATATAGTAAATATATGTATACAAACATAAAAACATATATTCATTTTCAGATTCTTTTCTCTTATTAGTTATCACAAAATATTGAATATACTTCCCTGTGTTGTATAGTAACTCCTTGTTGGTTATCTATTTTATATATCAGTCAGTACAGTCTTAAGCCAACTTTTTCACTTTCCTGTTTCACTTTTACCGAGTCTCTTTAGTTTTTCTTCATTTTCTGCCATAAGAGTGGTGTCATCTGCTTATCTGAGGTTATTGATATTTCTCCTGACAATCTTGATTCCAGCTTGTGCTTCATCCAATCCAGCATTTCTCATGATGCACTCTGCATATAAGTCAAATAAGCAGGGTGACAATACACAGCCTTGATGTACCCTCTCCCAACTTGGAAAAAGTCTGTTGTTCCATGTCCAGTTCTAACTGTTGCTTTTTAACCTGCATACGGATTTCTCAAGAGGCAGGTAAGGTGGTCTGGTATTCCCAGCTCTTGAAGAATTTTCCATAGTTTGTTGTGATCCACACAGTCAAATGCTGTGGCATAGTCAATAAAGCAGAAATAGATGTTTTTCTGGAACTCTCTTGCTTTTTTGATGATTCAACAGATGTTGGTAATTTGATCTCTGGTTCCTCTGCCTTTTCTAAAGCCAGCTTGAGCATCTGGAAGTCACAGTTCACATACCGTTGAAGCCTGGCTTGGAAAATTTTGAGCATTACTTTGCTAGCGTGTGAAATGAAGGCAATTGTGTAGTAGTTTGAGCATTCTTTGGCATTGCCTTTCTTTGGGATTGGAATGAAAACTGACCTTTTCCAGTTCTGCAGCCACTGCTGAGTTTTCCAAATTTGCTGGCATATTGAGTGTAGCAATTTCACAGCATCATCTTTGAGGATTTGAAATAGCTCAACTGGAATTCCATCACCTCCACTAGCTTTGTTAATAATGATGCTTCCAAAGGCCCACTTGACTTGGCATTCTAGGATCTCTGGCTCTAGGTTGGTGATCACACCGTCATGATTATATGGGTCATTAAGACCTTTTTTTTTTTTTTAATAGTTCTTCAGTGTATTCTTGACACCTCTTCTTAATATCTTCTGCTTCTGTTAGGTCCGTACCATTTCTGTCCTTTATTGTGTCCATCTTTGCATGAAATGTTCCTTTGGTATCTCTAATTTTCTTGAAGAGATCTCTAGTCTTTCCCTTTCTATTGTTTTTTTTCTATTTCTTTGCAATGATCACTGAGGAAGCCTTTCTTATCTCTCCCTGCTATTCTTTTGAACTCTGCATTCAGATGGGTATGTCTTCCCATTTCTCCTTTGTTTTTCACCTCTCTTCTTTTCACAGCTATTTGTAAGGCCTCCTCAGACAGTCATTTTGCTTTTTTGTGTGTAAGACCATAAGGATGGTCTTAATCCCTTTCTCCTGTACAATGTCATGAACCTCCTTCCATAGTTCTTCAGGCCCTCTGTCTATCAGATCTAATCCCTTGAATCTATTTCTCACTTTCACTGTATAGTCATAAGGGATTTGATTTAGATCATACCTGAATGGCCTAGTGGTTTTCCCTACTCTCTTCATTTTAAGTCTGAATTTGGCAATAAGGAGTTCATGATCTGAGCCCATAGTCAGCTCCCAGTCTTGTTTTTGCTGACTGTATAGAGCTTCTCCATCTTTGGCTGCAAAGAATATAATCAATCTGATTTCGGTGTTGACCATATGGTGATGTCCATGTGTAGAGTCTTCTCTTGTGTTGCTGGAAGAGGGTGTTTGCTATGACCAGTGTGTTCTCTTGCCAAAACTCTATTAGCCTTTGCCCTGCTTCATTCTGAACTCCAAGGCCAAATTTGCCTGTTACTCCAGGTGTTTCTTGACTTCCTACTTTTGCATTCCAATCCCCTATAATGAAAAGGACATCCTTTTTGGGGTGTTAGTTCTAAAAGGTCTTGTAGGTCTTCATAGAACCATTCAATTTCAGCTTCTTCAGTGTTACTGGTTGGGGTATAGACTTGGATTATGGTGATATTGAATAGTTTGCCTTGGAAACAAACAGAGATCATTCTGTCATTTTTGAGATTGCATCCAAATATTGCATTTTGGACTCTTGTTGACTATGATGGGTACTCTATTTCTTCTAAGGTATTCTTCCCCACAGTAGTAGATATAAGGGTCATCTGAGTTAAATTCACCCATTCCAGTCCATTTTAGTTCACTGATTCCTAGAATGTCGACCTTCACTCTTGCCATCTCCTGTTTGACCATGTCCAATTTGCCTTGATTCATGGACCTAACAAGAGTGGCAGCTACATAGCACAGGAGCATCCAAGAGGAGATACCCCACATCCAAGATAAGGAGCAGCAGCTGCTCTTGCTGGAGCAGCCATGAAGAGATATTCCACATCCAAAGAAAGAGAAACCCAAGTAAGACAGCACTGAGACAGGGCATCGCAAGGCAGACAGACTGAAACCACAATCATAGAAAAGTAACCAATCTGATCACATGGACCACAGCCTTGTCTAACTCAATGAAACTAAGCTATGCCATGTGGGGCCACCCAAGATGGATGGGTCATGGTGGAGAGTTCTGACAGAATGTGGTCCATTGGAGAAGGGAATGGCAAACCACTTCATTATTCTTGCCTTAAGAACCCCATGAACAGTATCAAAAGACTCGAAGATAGGACACAAAAGATATCACTTAGATGGGAAATACAAAAACATAATACAGATGAATTATTTGCAAAATAGAAACAGACTCCCAGAGTTTTAAAACAATCTTATGGTTACCAAAAGAGAAAGGTAATGGGGCAGGGATAAATTAGGAGTTTGGGATTAACATATAACCACTACTATATATAAAATAGTCAACAAGTACTTACAATATAGAACAGGGAACTCTACTCGATATTCTACAATGACTTATATAGAAAAAGAATGTGAAAAAGAATGGATATATGTGAAACTGAATCACTTTGCTGTACACCTGAAATGAACACAATCTTGTAAGTCAATTATACTGTAATATAAAGTAAAAATTAAACAAAAATTGGGCCAGTCTTCTTGGATGCCTCTATGACCAGAAAGCAATGGAAGTGAAGCTCTGTGATTTTGGATGCAAGGTCATTAAAATGAGTTGGCTTCTACCTGTGTCCCTCTCTTTTGTGATGCTGATGATATAAGATCTAAAGTACAGTGGAATGATTAATCATAAAAGATCTAGGACATTTGTCTGAGAAAGGAAAGGAAGAAGGTTGACAATATAAAGATAGTTAAAGTATAAGGAAATATATTCTTAATCCAGTCATGATGTTGTGAAGAAACTCAGCACACATAAAGACATGTTCTGACTGACAGCTTGAGTTAACTTTCTAACTGACAGCCGTCATCAACCTCCCAATCTGTGAGACAGCAAGTTTCAGATGATTCCACTGATACTGAGAGGATTACTGAGAGCTAGTCATGCTGGTCCCTGTTCAAATTTCAGATTAATGAGCAAAATCTTAATCTTCATGGATTTTAAACCACTATATTTTGGGGTAGTTGATTCATAGTCATATTTCTATGATTTGTTTCATATATTGAGTATTTGCAAAAGTAGCTAGAATAGAGGAATAAGTAAAGACAACAGAATGGAAAAGATGATGATTCAAAGGACAATTCAAAGGACAGAGGGGCTTCCCTGGTGGCTCAGCTGGTAAAGAATCTGCTTGCAATGTGGGAGACCTGGGTTCAATCCCTGGGTTGGGAGGATCCCCTGGAGAAGGGAAAGGCTGGCTACCCACTCCAGTGTTTTGGCCTGGAGAATTCCATGGATTGTATCATCCATGGGTGTCACAAAGATTTGGTTATGACTGAGCGAATTTCATTCTCAAAGGACGATATAAGATCTAAAGTAGAGTGGGATGATTAATCATAAAAGATCTAGGACATTTGTCTGAGAAAGGAAAGAAAGAGGGTTGACAATATAAAGACAGTTAAAGTATGAGGAAATACATTCTTAAAAGAAGTATTTTTTCAGATATAATGTTTATGAAACACTGAAACCTTTAGCTTCTTAGAAGTTATGTGTTAGTTTTATTTCACATACTTTATTCATGGTGATAAATACTACATATCTTCTCAATTTTACAATGTTCCCGGTCTACTGCATCTTTTAATTCAAACTTTAATTTTTTTCAAAAAAAAAGGCTAAGATAAGCATAGTTTGCTTTAAAAGGCAAAAAACTTCTAATGCATCCACCCCAAATTAATCATCGTGCCCCTTTTTCTCATATTTCTTTCCTTAATCGTTTAGAGATGAGCAGTCACATTACCATTATGTATGAATACTACTAAGCATAAATAAGTGGGACAGGTTACCCTGCAAACAAATTTCATTAAAGTACCTAGATTAACACATTTTAAAGGTCTCTTTAATGAATCTTTGTCCTTGTGATACAGTATACGCAAGAATAGGGCAATCTAAGTTGTAGGATTTCATACCTCCATCTCTAGCTTCAAACAATTAAGGGAGTTATAAATAAGCTCTACTATCTTTATCCTACTCAAAAATAATGAATGAGCCATCCTCATGAATCACAGAACTATCCCATCAACCCATCACAATCAGAAGAACAGGAAAGCAAGACTTTAAAGCAGCATTATATTTTGGAATAAATCATGGACTTGGTAACTCTTTCAGAATTGTAAATGTTATGATTTTTAGAGTTATAGCATAATTCATATATCAAACTGTGGCATCTATGAACCCCATCATAGAATCACTAGAGCCTTTCCAATTTTCAAAACAAACCTTTGTGAGTTCAGATTAAAAAAAAAAACTTACTGCTGTGAGAGAAGTGATCAAACAAGGACATTTAGAAATATGAAGAAGACGATTTTGTATTAAAACTAATGAATATATATAAAAAGACAATTTTAATATTGTGAATTATTATCTAAATAATTAGGAAATTATTACTGAAACAAAGGATTGCTTTTAGTTTTTTTTATTGCTTTTATCTTTTTTTATTGACAAAAGATATCAAAAATTAAAAGGATTTTTCAAAACAAAATTTTGCATCCTGGTAGAGCTATTTTTTATTTTTATTTTTTGGGAGGGAGATGGATATAGACATGCAATCAGATTAGTAAATATAAAAATTTGTTTACTTAATAATTTAATATCCACTATCTACTAATGTAAAGTTCCTCTTTGTAAATTGTATAATATGATTTCTGTAACATATTGCTATCAATCAACAGTCTATCTCCAAAAGCATTTTTTAGGAAAACAATTACTATATTACTATACTAATAAATTACTATATATATATATTACTATATATTACTATATACTATATTACTAAAAAATTACCATATTACTAAATTCTAAAATGCCAAATGAATAGGATGAAAAAACAATGTTACTCTTATTTAAACTTAATACTTATGAGGCTGGTTAGAGGATTTCCCAACCTGGGGATCTAACCAGGGTCTCCTGCATTGCAGGCAGATTCTTTACCAACTGAACCACCAGGAAAGCCCATGTAATTTTATACGTATGACATAATCAAGGATTCCCTGGTGATGCAGTGGTAAAGAACCTTCCTGCCAATGCAAGAGACGTGAGTACTATCCATGATCCGGGAAGATCCCCTGGAGAAGGAAATGTCAACCCACTCCAATATTCTTGCCTGGGAAATCCCATGGATAGAGGAGCCTGACTGTCGACAGTTCACAGAGTCGCAAAGAGTCAGACACGACTTAGTGACTGAAGGAACAAAGATGGCATAACATTCACAAAAAATGAAGATTGTGCTACCTTTCAAACCTATTGTTCTGTCTGTTAAAACTTTACACAGATTTTCAGTAGACATTCCAGACAGTTAGTATTTATCTCTTTAATGAGATTACAAAAGTGTGAAGCACACTGAACACACACATTAGGCAGTTTTTCAGCTGACTTACACTCTAACGTGAACTGATATAGTAAGAGTCCAACAGTCCGCATCAGAATTTGAAACTCATATTATTCTTTGTAACTTAATGCATTTTTGCTAGCAATTTAGATTTGGCTTTGTATTATTGGTTCCACGTCCAGTTTCTCAAATACAGAATGTAAGGTACACCATTCTTTTACACACAGAAAATCACTTCAGCTTCATAAGATGCCTAGACTTTAATGCAGTATAACATTTTTCTCAGTTGATTTCTTCCACAAATGAGACAAAAATAATTCCCTGTGGGACAGAAGATTTTTAAAATTCAATGAAATTAATAGAAAATTTCAGTGAAAGGTCTTAGTCTAGCCAGAGAAAGTGAATTTTCCACCTAGAGAATAGAGTGCAACCAGACAACTTATTGATGTGTTCATAAAAATGTTTTTTGCTTTCCTTCTAAAAGAGTATAGCAATGAGAATTCAAACACAAAATAGAAAACCAGACTTACATTTGGCATTTAATATAATTTATAAGAAATGCTATTTAAAGGAGCATTCTATAAATTCAACCTATTTTAACCTTTCCTTTCAATTTCTAGCACTTCAAGACTACTCCTGCTTGAAATCCAATTTGTGATTACTTTCTTTATGTTACCAACCCCTTGTCTCAATCTGAAAAACAAAAATAGGGCATCACAGTTGCTGCTGTCACTACCACCAACAAAAACAAGTGTGTGTGCCTCCTGCTGCATATACGTATGTATAAACATGCACACACACAGACATACACACAGATACACTCATCCATAAAACCTACAGGATTCCCAAACTAGCTATGATCTATCAACTAGTAATTCTAATTCCATAAAATACTATATGCCATAGTATTTTTCTCACTTCCAAAGATGCTTATAGTATATTTTCTTCAGGATTGACATTTTCTAATATAGCTCTTAGTAGAATGGGGCAAGAAGAATTTTCTTACATAAATTCTGCTGTTTAAAAGATGATTTGAAAAGAAATCATTTGTGACCAAGATATGACAAAACAGTGGCAAACAGAATCATAGATAAAATACTGAGGCATTCAGTTCCACAAGGGACAAAAAATAAGGCAAGCAACCAAATGAAACAAGCATTCATTCTTAAAAAAAAAAATCTAGACTTACAGCATAGATTACATATAATTAAATATAAATTAAACATAACATTTGCATAAAAGTTTGAGTGTTAGTTTCACCATAGGAAAAACCTAGCAAACACAAAATCTGAGAATAACAGTGTTTCAATGACCAAAGGCAATAAAACTCCCCACAGCCTATAGCGAATATTTCAATTGCCATTCATCCCTTCAATATTAGTTACATTTTCTATGAAAATGTATTTAGGAATTAAAAAAAAATTCTTAGAGTTTAATTCAGTTCAGCAAACATATATTGAATAAATATTATGAGCTAAATGTTATATTAAAGTGAGAGATTATGAAAATGACTAGAATATAACCCTCATCTTCTTTCTTACAATACTTGTTTCTCTTATATTACCTGTCTTAAAGCAAGGTAAAACTAAAAGCATGGAACGTTTAAAGGAAATTGAAATATATCAATGTTCATAATCAAATTCTTATATCATTAGAAAAAGAAACATTTGCCCTTCTAGAACTTACAGTCTAATGATTGAAGTCACATGCATAAAATAGACATAATTAAAATTTATGTTGAAACCCTAGAAAAGGATCTGTGAAATGGAAAATAAAAAGCATGGTTGGAGAAATCAATACAGAGTGAAGTAAATCAGAAGGAGAAAAATAAACGTTGTATATTATTGCATATTGTAGAATCTAGAAAAATGGTACTGATGAACCCATTTGCAGGGAAGGAGTTAAAGACACAGACATAGAGAACGGGCTTGTGGACACAGCGGAAGGAAAAGATGGGATGAATCGAGAAAGTAGCATTCACATATATACACTGCCATGTGTAAAACAGATATCTAGTGGGAAGCTGCTGTAGAGCACAGTGAGCTCAGCTCAGTACTCACTGGTGACCTATGGGGTGGTATCGGGGGGTGTGGAGGGGAGGTTCAAGAAGGTGGAGATATATATATCTATATATATATATATAGCTGATTCACTTCATTATACAGCAGAAACTAGCACAATATTATAAAGCAATTATACCTCACCTCCCCAAAGACTATATTATTGTTACTGTTGTTCAGTCACTAAGTTGGGTCTGACTTTTGGGACTCCATAAACTGTAGCACACCAGGCTCCTCTGTCCTTCACTATTTCCTGGGGTTTGCTCAAATTCATGTCCATTAAGTCAGTGGTGCTATCTAATGATCTCATTCTCTGCTGTCCTCTTTTCTTTTGTCTTCAGTCTTTGCCAGTATCAGGGTATTTTCCAGTGAGTCGGTTCTTTGCATCAGGTGGCCAAAGTATTGGAGTTTCAGCTTCAGCATCAGTCCTTCCAATGAATACTCAAGACTGATCTCCTTTAGGATGGACCGGTTGGATCTCCTTGCTGTCCAAGGGACTCTCAAGAGTCTTCTCCAACACCACAGTTCAAAAGCCATCAGTTCTTTGGCACTCAACTTTCCTTACAGTCCAACACTCACATCTATACATGAATACTGGAAAAACCATGACTTTAGCTATCTGGAACTTGGTCAGCAAAATAATGTCTCTGCTTTTAATATGCTGTTTAGGTTTGTCATAGCTTTCCTTCCAAGGAGCAAGCATCTTTCAATTTCATGGCTACAGTCACCATCCACAGTGATTTTGGAGCCTAAGAAAAGAACATTTGTCACTGCTTCCACTTTTTCCCTTTCTATTTGGCATGAAGTGATGGGACCAGATGCCACGATCTTAGCTTTTTGAATGTTGAGTTTCAAGTCAGTTTTTTAACTCTCTTCTTTCACCTTCCTCAAGAGGCTGTTTAGTTCCTTTTCACTTTCTGCTATTAAGAGTGATATCATCTGCATATCTGAGACTGTTGATATTTCTCCTGGCAGTCTTGATTCCAGCCTGGAATTCATCCAGCCCAGCCTTCCTCATGATGTACTCTGCATATAAGTTAAATAAGCAGGGAGACAATGTACAACCTTGTCATACTGTTTTCCCAATTTTGAACCAGTCAGTTGTTCCATGTCCAGTTCTAATTGCTGCTTCTTGACCTGCTTACAGGTTTCTCAAGAGACAGGTAAGGTGATCTGGTATTCCCATCTCTTTAAGAATTTTCCACAGTTTGTTGTGCTCCACACAGTCAAAAGCTTTAGCATACTAAAGCACATAGTGTCCATGGGGTTCTCCAGGCAAGAATACTGAAGTAAGTTGTCATTTTCTTCTCCAGTGGACCATGCTAGGTCAGAACTCTTCCCATCTCTCTTGGGTGGCCCTGCATGGTCTAGCTCATAGCTTTATTCAGTTATGAAAGCCTCTTACCACAACAATGCTGTGATCCATGAAAAGATTATATTACAAATAAGAGAATACAGAGGTGAAGATGGGTGTGTTAAGTGAATTGTAAATTTAAATGAGTTGGTGAAGATAGAAGCCACCAAGAAATCAGCATTCAGTCAAACACTTGAAAGAGGAGTAAAAGAGATGACCTTCATTTCCTGGGGAGTGTTGCAAATGAAGAGATCAGCCAGTGCAAAAGCCCTAAGCTGGGAATATTGTTGGTATGTGCTGTTTGTGTCGTCCTGAAATTTATGTCTTAAAATCTAAACTCCAGGATGATTGTATTGGGTGGCGGAGACTTTGGGAGGTGATGTGGTCATGCAGTCTCCCTGCCACTGTAAATCAACGATGTTGTTGCTGTTAGTCACTCAGTCATGTCCAACTCTTTTGTAACCCCATGAACTATAGCCCACCAGGCTCTCTATCCATAGAATTTCCCAGGCAAGAATACTGGAGTGGGTTGCCATTTCTTCCTTTAGGGGATGTCCATGACCCAGGGACTGAACTCACATCTCTTACATTGCCGGCAGATTCTTTACCACTGAGCTACTGGGGAAGCCCACAAATCAACTACACTCCAATATAAATAAGAAACCAAAACAAAAAGACAGGTCATGGGAGAAGGAGGAGGGCCATTTATAAGGACTTGTTAGGAATTTGGCCGTTACTCTCAGTGGGATAGAAAACCATCAAACGAGTTGGGCCTGCAAGTGACATGAATCTTACATTTAAACTGTAGCACATTGGTCCAGTGATTAAAATCTACCTGCCAATGCAAGGCACATGGGTTCGATCTTTGGTCTGGGAAGATTGCACTTGCCACAGGTCAACTAAGTCTGTGCACCACAACTACCGATCCTCTGCCCTAGAGCCTGTGCTCCGCCATAAGAGAGGCCACTGCAGTGAGAAGCCTGCACATTGCAAAGAAGAGTAGTCCCCGCTTTTGCAACTAGACAAAGCTCATGCAGCAACAAAGATGCAGTGTAGTTAAAAATAAATAAACAAAGTAATTTTTAAAAGTAGCACTTTAGCTGCCATGTTAAGAGTACTTTAGAGAATAGTCAAGAGTGAGGGCAGAAAGACCAGATGGAAGAATATCAAGGGGAAAATAATGGTGGTTTAGAGTAAGGTGGCTTTGGCTGTGTTGTAAAGAAGTCTAAGCTCTTTACTGATCCATGAAGTTTTAGATCAGTGTCAGGAAATCAGGCTGGATTGATGGATTGATGCCAAAACAGAAATTAGATTCTGCTTTTGTTCTATGCTTTTGAATTTTTTTTTTATTAAGTGGAATCCCATTATTTTTTACAGCAAAATGTTTTCATTGAAAGCTCAGTTAAAACTTAGTGTCTTTTGGCATTTCACTATCATTTCCTTTTACTTTGAGTTTCAATTTCCCTTCCCCATGAAGACTTATATTTCACTGTCCTGTGCTCATTCCCTTAGTAATTATATGTCCAATTGGTTTCATGTTATTTTGAGTTTGTTACTTTGCTTCTGTGAGAGTTGCTTTATTTGTTTTTCCAAGTTGGTTCTCTATATAGTGCAAGCAATACTCCTATACCCTCTAGGATAATTAGGATATCATCAAGAGTAAAAACGGACACCATCCTAATTATCACCTTTTAAGAGGCAACTAAAATGATAAATTATTTTCTAATCCTTAGTCACAGGTTTAATCCATGACACAATAGTCTTCATGCACAGTGGGTCTCAGAAACTCACACTAAATGGGCAGGGGGAGAAAAGTTTTGAATGATGAGCTTAGGCAGTAAAGAGTTGGGTACTTTTATTTATTTTTTCTCATATGAAAAGTCAGGGACTGAAAAGGGAAGTTGCATTGCAGCAGATCTTTCAAAGATGATCCTTCTCTCTAATAAAGACATTTCCCCTCTTCATCAGGCAATAAACATAAAGATGTTTTAGTTTTTGTTTGTGTAATGGTTTCAAAATTCTGACAAAGAAGCAATAAGGACACATTAACTTATTATAATGATTTGAGCTCTTTGAAGGAAAGATATTTTTATTGGTTATATGTTCAAGACATTCTTTCTGTCTCTGCAGTTTTCTCTCTTATAAAAGAGATCCTCTTTCAAATAGACCTAAACTATCAAATGTGTTTTCACTTAGGTTGACTTCATACCTATCTGAAGTAATAACCTCTTTGTTAAAACTTTATCTCTTCAAACAAATAGTAAAGCCAAGAAATTTTAACAAGTCAAGTGCATGATATGCTATCATATGTGAATTGATCACATTATTGATTCGTGATGTCTTGAAACATCCGCCTTTGCCCTTCACCATATCTCAATATATACTGGATATGATCACCTTCTCACAAGTATGTCTATGCATATTGTAGGCAAAGACTAAACTGCGGACAATTAACTAGTCCATTCCTCTGCCAAGGCTTGATATAAATCTTTGTTTCAGATATTGGAAAGACAGAAACACCCTTTGTCCTCGACATGTGATTCCTTAAATAGCACCCCAGTGGCCTAAAGGAGTCAATGAACTTCTTTAAGCCTAATTTATTCCCAGAATATGACCTGGGTGCTGGGGAGGATAGAACACATTATCTGATGTTCAGATTGCTCAACTGTACCCTAGAGAATCAAAACATTAAGAAGCATATGGTATGAATATTGTCTTGGTGAAGACTCACCGTTCCACTTTGGAATTTAAAACAAGCAATGCAGCAATTGTTATGAATTAACTCAGACTCTTACTTCCCAATCAAAGACTTTATGAAACTTCAGGAAGCAGTATGGTAGATTACCTATAAAGGTTTTCTCTCTTCCACACCAGTGTCAGTGATCCCACAAAGAAAAAAAAAAAATCATCTTAATAACTGCTTGTAAAGACCAAGGGACAAAATCACTTTAGCTTGGTCTTTCTCCCACCCTCACAATGGCTATGACAGTGTGTTTAGTAAAACGACTTTGAGCTGCTGGCGGATGCTGAAGTTAAATGCATATGACAGAACTCCCAGCACTGATGGATGGCTCTGGAGCCGCTGTGCTAACAAAAGACTGGAGTGTTCGCAATGGTTGGTTATCAGTGAAAATGGGCATTACCTGATTTGGCATTTGAACGCTTTGCATAACCTGAAGTGATGGTCAGCACTGAACCCTGAAGACACTTGCTAGCAGGGCTAATATTTGGTAGAATCTGTCTATCCACTGTGGTGATATATTATTTACTGAATCTTAGAACAGACGTTTTGATAAAACTCTCAGCTGGGAATACTAGCAACTACATAGATTCTTTCTGGTTTCTAGTAGTCTTTTGTTTGTTTATTTGTTTGTTTTTTAACGAGATCTTATGAAAGGGCTTCCCTGGTGGTTCAGATGGTAAAAAATCTGCCTACAGTGCAGGAGACCTGAGTTCGATCACTAGGTTGGGAAGATGCCCTGTCTCCAGTATTCTTGTCTGGAAAATTCTATGAACAGAGGAGCCTGACAGGCTAAAATCCATGGGGTCTCAAAGAGTCAAATGTGACTCAGAGACTAACACTTCACATCATAGAGTGAAAAACCTTCCAAAATGCTTTCATTTCCATCACTTATTTTTCTGCTAAACCACTATACATTTATATTTTGAAATCCATTTGCCCATATAAGCATTATTATTTTTCTTGGTCTGTCTATAAATATAATGATTTTTTGCATGCTACCTTCATCTAGCATATTTTTATGTATTTATATGTATTCAACATACTGAAAAATGTATAAACTGGATGTAGTGGCTTTTTTTTTTTTTTTTACAAAAATAATACCAGGGATCCTAACAGTGAATAAAATTGAGAATCAAAGCAAGATATTTTATAAATCATGCTAAGGTGTTGCAATGAAAACCAAATGTAACTCTGGGATTTCAAGTGGCCCAGGCAAAAAGAAAATGTCACAGAATACATTTTTTCCCCCCCTTGATTAGGAGAAATCAGCTTTTTCTGGTTCCAAGGTTCTGAAAGTAAAATATCCAGGTTTTTGCTCTTTTTTCTTGTAAAATAAATACCATCAAATATAATATTGCCCAGGGTTCAAAATGGAAGGTTTTTTTATTTGGCCTTAACAGGAAACAAGAACATAATGGTAAACTAGAATTCTGTAAAGAAATAAAGAAGAATGATTTAATTATATAACATTTGGCAACCTGACTTAAAATGAGGCTCAAAGTTCACTGTAATTATGAGAAGCAAAATAAGCCAAAGTCCTCCTGAAATATCATTCATAATTATATTGCAAATATAAGCAATCTTTATTTACAAATTATTTTTCACCTAACTAGACTATTTTTTCAGAGTATATTGAATAAACATTAATAGCAAAATTAAATGATTGACAATGTAATAAATAAAAATAAAATAAATAACACATCTGAAAGTTGTATTAGATGGAATCTCTATTGATATATAAAAAGAAAATTTATACCCTTTCAGAACTTCCTGTCCCTCACCGTCTCCAAGAGTTTGCCCAAGTTCATGTTTATTGCACCCGTGATGCCATCCAGCCATCTCATCCTCTGATGCCCTCTACTCCTTCTGCCTTCAATCTTTCCCAGCAACAGAGAATTTTCCAGTGAGTCACCTGTTTCCATCAGATGATCAAAATACTGGAGCTTCAGCTTCAGCATCAGTCCTTCCAGTGAATGTTCAGAGTTGATCTCCCTTAAGATTGACTAGTTTGATCTCCTTGCTGCCCATGGGCCTTTCAGGAGTCTTCTCCAGCACCACAGTTTGAATGCATCAGTTCTTTGACTTTCTGCCTTCTTTATGGTCCAGCTCTCACAACCGTACATGACCACTGGGAAGACTATAGCCTTAACTCTATGGACCTTTGTCAGCAGAGTAGTATCTCCACTTTTCAACACTCTGTCTAGGTTTGTCATCACTTTCCCGCCAAGAAGCAATAGTCTTCTGATTTCATGGTTGCAGCCACCATCCGCAGTGATTTTGGAGCCCAAGAGAAGTAAATCTATTACTACTTTCACCTTTTCCAATTCTATTTGCCACACAGTAATGGGGCTGGATGCCATGATCTTAATCTCAGGTTTTTTGTTTTTGTTTTTTAAGTATTTGGTCTTAAGCCAGTTCTTTCACTTTTCCCCTTCACCCTCATCAAGAGGCTCTTTAGTTCCTCTTCACATTCTACCAATAGAGTGGTATCATCCACGTATCTGAGATGTTGATGTTTCTCCCACCTATCTTGATTCTGGCTTGTAACTCATCCAATCTGGCATTTCTCATGATATGCTTAGTGTACAGGTTAAACAAACAGAGGGACAGCCAACGGCACTGTTGTACTCCTTTTTCAATCTTGAACCAATCAGTTGTTCCCTACAGGGTTCTGACTGTTGCTTCTTGACCCACATACAGGTTTCTCAGGAAATAACTCAAAGCCCTAAACCAGTTACTATTGGTTTTGTCAAGATTTGCCCTAAAGTGGAAACACATTCTTTCAGAAATATGACTTGTAAAGTACACACAGAGATACTTTCTTAGTCAAAAATAGTGAGGATACTCAGGGTTTCTTTCCATTTTTATAATATACAATGAGAAAATCAAATAAATAAATGAGAGGAAGTTGGGTAAAACAGCTGAAATATCATTGAAAAGGCATGGGTTCTCATACACTGAAGAGTCAAAAATTGCCATTTTTTGAAAATCAAAAGAAATGGATCATTCGCAATTCACATGGTTTGTCTCTGATAGATTTTATTTCCTCAAACATGTATGTTGTGAACATATAAAAACAAAGTTAGAATTTCCTCTACATGTGTGTGCTCAGCCACTCAGTCCTGTCCAACTCTTTTCTGACCCCATGGACTATAGCCTGCCAGGCTCCTCTGTCCTTTGGATTTCCCAGGCAAGAATACTGGAGTGGGTTGCCATTTCTTCCTCCAGTCTCCTGCACTGGCAGGCAGGTTCTTTACCACTGAGCCGCCTGGGAAGCCATTTCTTCTACACAGTATACTCCTAACTTAACCTTAGGGGGTGGAGCTAAAATATAAATCAAATAAACTTATCTGTAAATTTTTACTATGAAACTAAACTCTATTTCTGAATCTTATTTTAAAAAGCAACCTAATATTGAGCTTCCCTGGTGGCTCGGTGATAAAGAATCTGCCTGCCAATGAAGGAGACGCAGGTTCGATCCCTGATCTGGGAAGATCCCACATGCCGCAGAACAACTAAGCCCATATAACTACTGAACCTGTGCTCCAGATTCCAGGAGCCACAATTACCGAGCTCACATGCTGCAGCTACTGAAGTTCAAGTCCCCTAGAACCTGTGCTCTGCAACAGGAAAAACCACCACAGTGAAAAGGCCAGGCAGGGCAACTGGAGAATAGCCCTTGCTCACCACAACTAGAGAAAGCCCACACAGCAATGATGACCCAGTGCAGCCAAACATAAATAATGAATAAATAGTTATTTTGAAAAGCAATCTAATATTGTGCAAATTGAATGTCACAAAGCAACACTTTCCAATTGGTGGGCTGAATAACAGGAAATACATTCCAAGAAATTTTTCCATGTTTAAGTGTGAGAAAACACAGGTTCAAAAAAGTCAATCAGATTGCTTTACTGAAGCATTTATTTATGTGTTTTGTTGGATAATGTACTTTGCAACTACTCTGGAAAGGGTCGTACTATGCAGAATTTGTCACACGTGTTTGGTTAAAGGTTACTTGCTTAATCGAATACATGTGCTTCTTGGGTTACTATTTGGAAATAGCTGTCCCCTGATGGCTATCATCTCTCTGCTCTTGACCGGAGTCTCGGTTTCAATCCTGGGCTGCTGGATATGACCATGCATCTCAGCAAAACCTTTAGCATCCTCTCTGTTTGTCTTTCAGTCCCAACTGGCCTAGAAAGCTGTTTAATCAGTTTTCTACGTGCATATCAGCCACAGGATCCAATCCGTTGCCAACCCGGGCATTTACAACTCCAACCTGGGTTCAGAGATGAGCTTTGGACTATGCAGGCATAGAGGATAATAGGTATGTCTTCATGGTTCTTGGTAATTATGTTAAACTTGCTTATTGTAATACTAGGAATATACACTGTAAATTTGTAGGTAAAACAAGAAAAATAAAAATAAATGAATTCGCTTTATGATTCCTCTTTAAAAATAATGACCAATAAAATGGAGGTAGAAGTAGCTTTAGTAGTAACTATAAGAAGAAACATTTTTAAATAATGAGGTCCTTCATTCTCTTGGACAAATATAGTATTCAGTTACCAACTACATCTTAACAGAATGTTTTCCATTAAAATAACTACTAATAAAGTAAATTAAGGAAATATTGGCTCCTTGTTTCCCAAACAGTTGTGTAATATTTAAAATAATTATTCCAGTTTTTGTTTGGCATAAACATCCTTTAAAATAATTCTAAAGATTAAAAAACAAAAGTCTTTATCTTTTCCCTTTCTCCTTCTGCACGATAACTGAAAAGGGTAAAAGTTCTTGACTTTGTGGTTCAGAACATTGTTACAAGATGCTGTAGTTTGGCTTCAAGTTTAATTTTATAGCTCATTTAAATATGCAGCATGCAAAGATGTTGATATTTATTTTACTGCTTCCTTACCGAACACTTCAACTCAACCAATTGGTAAAACACATCTCAAATTTCATAGGACAACAATGCCTGCTTTATATAAATATGTTTCACCTAAGAAACTAATGTAGAAAATATCTATTTAGGAAATGAAGTTATGCACATTCTTCAAATATGTATAATAATTGATTAGAAATTAACTTGCTATAAATACTGTTTAAATTTGAAACATACAAGCATAGAGTACAAGGGAAGCTATTTTGCAATCAATGTTCTAAAGAGTTTTGTCAGAACACTAAAATTCCTAGATAAATTGTTTGTTAAGAATGTATAAGGAAAAAGAAAATACAAAAGTCAGTCTTTGCCTTGCTGCTTTATTGTTAGAAAAATTCCCGATTAAAATATATAAGTTTCTCTGTCTGGCTGGTAGAAGCCTGAGAAAGACCTTCTACCTCTTTGCTGATATTCCTGACTCAGCATGGAATGTCCTCTCTTTTGCTACCCAGCAAGTTACTACATCTCTTTCAATCCCCTTTTCAAAAGCTCTTTTCCATGGAGCTTTCCCCTCAGTACAAGTCAGCATTAATTACTTCTTCCTATGGGCTCTCAAAGCACTTTGAACCTCTAAATGGCAATTACTTTATTCTGCCTTGCACTATTTACATGTTTAAATATGTCTGCCTCACAAGACTTTAGGCTCCTTGAAGACATCTTAATCAACTTTTTCACCCCCTCACCTCACCAGATTTCTTCCATCCCTGTGTATTTACTTATGATTTGGAAAATGGTTACCAGTTACAGGATAGGTGCCCAATAACTTTGGGTTAAAAAACACTGAATTGAAATTATGTTTTCTTATTGTCTTCTAGTGGAAGTCTGATTGTAATGATGGCTTTCCAGGTTGATCATTTTGTACCTAGGACAAGGAGTCAGCAATGTTAAAACTGCTACTGTGTGGTATTTTCCAATTTTTCTTGGCCTCCTAAATACACCCTTTAATATATCATACCTGTAGAATTCTAAAAATGTCAGTTGGATAACTATCTTTTCTCTGTGCTTTACTAAGATTAACCTTTTGAGTCACATAAATCAGAAATTCAAGGAAAAAGAAAAAGCTGAAATGGATGTTGTCTTTGTCTCCTTTGTGAAACTTTCAAATTGAATGCTGTATTATTGGTGATGTTTTAAAATTTGAGCTATATTTCTATTATGCTTCTCTTCACAGTTAAGAACAAACATTATTCATTCTCAAACATCCTTTTACTTGGTTACTGGCATTTTGCATTTAGAAAAATATGGACATGCAATTTTAA
Organism: Ovis canadensis; assembly: GCF_042477335.2. Classification (NCBI taxonomy): domain Eukaryota; kingdom Metazoa; phylum Chordata; class Mammalia; order Artiodactyla; family Bovidae; genus Ovis; species Ovis canadensis. The sequence continues at coordinate 61,217,906 of NC_091254.1, forward strand.
GAATCCCCCAAGGAGTATAAATGGTGAGTATTGGTACTGAAAACAGACTTGAAATTTTCACTTGTAATCAGTGTACTAGTCATTAGACTAGTGCTGTTGCTGTGGTTTAGTTGCTAAGTTGTGTCTGACTTTGCAACCCCATGGACTGTAGCCTGCCAGTCTCTTGGGTCCGGGATTTCCCAGGCAAGAACACTGAAGTGAGTTGCCATTTCCTTCTCCAGAAGATCCTTCCAATTCAGGGATCAAACCTGCATCTCCTGTGTCCTCAACACTGAAGAATTGATTACCACTGGGCTACCGGAGAAACCCAGTCACTTGACCATGTTAACATACAAATGAAGATTTGAGCATGTATGTAATATATTTCAATTCAGTCTCATTGTAGGGCTAGGTAAATGTATTGAACATTGTTTTCTAAGTAAACCCTGTCATGTTTATACTGATAGCTAGTTTTAAATAAGGTCAAATAAATTTCTCCTTCCATGTAAACATCACATTTATGTCTTCGCAGTTTTCACTTAGTTTTTAATCAGCTGATTTTCTATGACAATCAGATAAGATGTATATCTATTTTCAAACTGCAGACAGAAGACACTGAGGCTCAGAAGTTTAATGTCAAAAAAATTTTTTTCTTCCCTGTTCCAATGATCTTTTGTCAAATTTAGTAACAGGAAAAGAAATGTCAGAGACGTGAGTGGGTGAAACTTAGAAGCACTTTAGAATAATTTGCCTTCAAATTGTCTGATTGTTATTTGATTATATATAGATTACTTTGACATGTTCTGGTATTCAATTTTAAATATTATTTCTTATTTATAAAAAACTGCAGGAAACAAACACAAGCAACTAATTGTAATGCTTTGATTTTTAATATCTCTATTTGAAGTATTTACATAAAACTTTTGTCTCTGTACATCTCTGTCCATGTTCTGAAATATGTTTAAATGAAAGAACAATATATTTTAAACTGACAATAATGTTATATTATTTTTTTAAATTTTGAATATTCTTAAAATTTAGCATCGTGCTTTGGTATATAATTCAGATATCATTGTGACATTGTATCAGAGGTTACCCAATGGCAGGATTTCTAAAATATTAATATACATATAACCAGAGTGGAAGTTGCATTATATACCAGGGACATAAAGCAATATTAGAGCTGTACAAGGTCGGGTCTATACTTACATTTCCAAAATGTCAGTTGTTAGCATCTGTAGCACTAGGTAAAAGAAAAAAAAAAATGATGCACTAGTAGGGAAAAATAGAAAAATTAAAGCTGCTATTTACTTTTAAATATTTTTTCACCATTCATGTTTAATAAATAGGAAATAAATAGAAATTTAAGGAAAATAGAAAAGTTCATTATAAATTTAAAGACATACACAGATATATGCCTGCTTAAAAGCTAAATGTGACATTTTTTTCATATCTCAAATTATATTGGTATTTGAGTAATTAAAATTGTGGGAATGAGGTAGGGTCTCAGTTTACTCTAGAGAAGTCACATTACTCAGATTTGTAGTTTACAAAGCAACTTTGCATAATTATGTGATCTTCTGGGATGCTAGCATAGGTCTACCAATGAAATCAAATGTAAGAACTGTTTAACAAGTGAATATGAGCAGATGTTCCAAGAACTTGTGTAAATGATTAGAGTGAGTTTTCTCTTCCTTATAGAGGAAACATATGCTTTTGTGAAGCTTTATTTTAGATCAAAAGGGAAGAAAAAAACTTAGAGGTTTTTTTGTTTGTTTTTTTAACTGTTGTACTAAACTGGCTTCTACCTTCAGTTACTATTAAATGCCATTTTGCCACTTTGCTTGGAACAATCAAACTACCTGCTAAGTCACTTCAGTCATGTTTGACTCTGTGCGACCCCATAGACGGCAGCCCAACAGGCTCCCCCGTCCCTGGGATTCTCCAGGCAAGAACACTGGAGTGGGTTGCCATTTCCTTCTCCACTAGGATATAAATTCCATGAAAAAAATTACAAAGAATAAGTGAGAATGGGGGGGGGGGTGCTAAACTTTGTCACCACTGTTTTTGAGAAAAGAATGCAGTATATTAAATAGTTGAATGAGATTGAATAGTTAAATAAGATTTTGAGTTTTACAATAAGATAAAGGCTTATTGAACTAAACTCAACCTAGTTTGATTTTAATTGTATCAAAAATGAAAGAGTTCAAAACTAGAACATTAAGGTTGTAACATTATGTAAATCACTAAAAACGTACAAAGGTCAAAACCAGCCCATGATACTTTTAGACTATGTGTCAGTATCTTCCTTAGGAAAAAAAAAAAATCACATTTTTACTATTACTAAGAAGATATGTTTAATTAAGTGTCTACAAATTGTAAGGTCTGGTGATAGGTACCAGGTAAGACACCTAGTAAAAGTGAAAGTGTTAGTCACTCAGTTGTGTCCCACTCTTTGTGACTGCATGGACTGTAGCCCACCAGGTTCCTCTGTCCGTAGTCTTCCCGAGCCAAGAAACTAACACAACATGTAAAGCAATTATACTTCAATAAAAAAAATATAAAATGAATAATGTAATTCCAAATGAATTATATATTAAACAGGGAGCACATTAGTAATATGAATGAAATTTGAAAAGAGCCATGAGATAGAGTAGAATTAGGACCGTCCTTGTGGAAGGTGTTTAGTGGTTGCTTTCACTGTGCTTAGTCACTCAGTCATGTATGACTTTTTGCGACTCCATGACTTTAGCCTGCCAGGCTTCTCTGTCCATGGGGATTCTCCAGACAAGAATACTGGAGTAGGTTGCCACTCCATTCTCCAGGGGATCTTCTGGACCCAGGGATTGACCCCCGGTCTTCTGCATTGCAGGAAGATTCTTTACCATCTGAGCTACCAGAGAAACCCAAGATACCTAGAGGGCTCAGATGTGACTTTTTTCACTTGGAAACTTACAAATAATAGAGGTATACTTTAGCTGTAATAAAGTCCACAACCTAAAGCAAAAATAAATCCTAAAAACCCAGATAGTAGATAGGAGAAAGGCTTGATAGTCACAACATATTCTTATTAGTAATCAACTGTGTGAATTCAGATAAAACAGTGCCAGTAAGTAAATTACAGTAAGTATATGATATTTGTGAAAAAAATAACCTTACTATGTTTCAAAATGGACAAATTGTACTGTGATTGAAGCTTCAAGAAAAAAATCCAGAACTTTCCACAGCTATAAAAGTGTCCAAGAATTGAGCCCACTATTGAAATCCTCTCCACACTGAGGATTCAAATGGAATTTGAAAAGAAAGAAATACATAATGCTGTAAATAAAAAATGTTCTACATCCTAATCAACTTTTGCATCTTGGCAAACTTCACTTAAAAAATTCAATGAAAGTCATGCTACCAAGTTATTTAGATATTTGATGAAGGCAAGTAGCTTTACATCTTAATCCATAAATTGAAATTCAAAGATTCTATCACTTTCTACAAGTTTTAGCCAAAATTTTAGTTAATTTTATAGAGAAAGCCAAGTAAATTGGATGACTAATTGTATTTGAAAGATTTAATCAACTTTTAAAAGTATAAATGCTTTATATGCATACATACATATATAAAACATATAGTGTCAAATGCATTCTACATAATCAATATGTTTTTGTTGGAACTGTAGGAGATATATATATCATTTATGTCATTCTGGAATTTATGATAATAATGCTCTCGTAAAATTTAAAAAAAAAATCTTATTTCCCTGGACATTGGGGAAATTACTTTGTGGGAAGTTCTTTGTTTTCCAAGGAAATAAAAACATCATGATATTTAACAGAATTCTCAAAAATACAATAAAAGAAAATGTTTCTAAGCCATTTCTTTTTATCCTGAAGTCTCAGTGACCATCTTGTGTTTTCCTATATTCTCCTATATCTTTGAGAAATAACTAAAGTTTAGCAACTGAGAGGTTTTTTTTGTTTTTTCTTTTTTTACCGCTGAACACAAGTTAGTCTCAGACTGGGGTTCACGTTCTCAGAGACGGGCGGATTGAATGTATTTGTCACCACCTGAATACTGCTTAACTTCAGGTAGATGTGATGGCTGGTTAGTCCATGAATTGAGGACAAACCTTAAGTTGTTATTTTGAAACAACATTCAAGAACCCCAACTGTTTATTTTTGTTCTAAGTTGCACTACATTTGCTAGTTTTATATTAAATAATTTAAACAACTGCTTCTTTATCTCCAGCTTATCCAGTTATTGCTTTAGTCACTGTGCTGATGTTCTATTTCTTTTATTGCTTTTTAAATAGGTAGAATGTGACAATTTCTGTATAAATCTTTTATTTCTGCTGGATAGGTTAGACAAATATCTAGAATTTATTTTAGGTAAGAGTCTACTACTTCTTTTAAGTAAAAGAACTGTAAAGTTGTGAGCTCTCATAAATGGGTAGCTTTTGAAGATCAAATAAGCCAGGGCCAATTTAGTGCATATCAAGTGAGATGTCCAAGGTTTGGATTTAAAAATGAATGTGCATTTGTCTTTTGTCTCTATTTCCTAATTCATTTTTAGGACTTTAAAGATCTGTTGTAACAGGACTCTTGTTACATTTAATAAGTGCCATGTTGATTGGCGTTCTCTAAGTAGGCTTTTCAGTTTGCCTGTGGGGAAATTTAATATAAAAACATTCAACATTCTTTTATTAGTGTTTTTTACTATTCCCAGTCCCATCAGACCTTTGGTGCAAGCAGTGTATTATTGAAAAGCTTATCTGTAAGAAGTGAGCCAAGGGGAAATTCAGCCTTTATTAATATTGACATCATGTTCCCACACAATGGCTGTCTAAAGAAACTTTTCAATTGGTTTTCAACTGCTTTGATGCAATATAAATGGAAACAACTTAAAGCATGGTTTAACACCGAATAGTAAATGATGCTGTATTTTACACATCTAAACTTAAAGTTGGAGTTTAGAGGTATTTCACAGAATTTAGCAATCTCAATTTATAATGGTGGGTGGAATGTTAAGTTATGTTCATTTGGTAGATTCTTGGATACATATAGTGTTTTCTTTGGGTTCTCTTCCTCTTCCCATTGCCAGTTTAAAGTAAAAGGACAATTAATATTTATTTTAGAATGGGACTGATAAAGACAGAAAATAAACTTATTGTGCCAAAAGGGAAGGAGAGATAGATAAATTAAGAATGTGGAATTAAGAGATACACACTGCTATATAGAAAATAAATGATCAACAAGGATCTACTGTATAGCACTGGGAACTCAATATTCTGTGATTACCTATATGGGGAAATAATCTGAAGAAGAATGGATATATGTATCTGCATAACTGAATCACTTTATTGCACATCTGAAACTAACCCAACACTGTAAATCAACTATACTTGATTTTTTTTGAAAAAGACTCAATAAGTAATACGTTTAGTGTGAGGAAACATTATGTGGAATTATTATGTCTATATTTATTATTACATAGTACAAAAGCTTAGAGTTTAGAGGTACTTCAGGCCAGTATGTTGAAAATACTTAGTCCTAGTTATCCTACTTTCTTTTATCTTAACAAGTAAAGGGTCAACATGTCAAATTATTTTGGATAAATTTAGAGTCTGGCTCTCAATTACCTAGGAAAAAAGATATTTTTGAGGGAAATATGTATGTGTCACCTCACCACAGAGCTGAACTTCAGTTAAATGCATAATGATTAGCACCACCATTACTTACTGACTGCAGTACAGTAAGCCAGCACTGCAGGAAAGGAAAGGTGATCTCCAAAATTAGGACGAGTCATTGCAATTTTGCTCAGAACTTCAAATGTAAATTTATTGTAGAATAAATTCTTGACTCACTGAGCATTATTACTTCTTGGGTTTCAGCAGTCCAAATCTGACAACTAGAACATTTCTTTAAAGCCACCATTTTCCTGGAAACACTCTAATTTTGAGGAGTCTAGGGCTATATTTAGCTTTTGAAGAGTAGTCTTTTAAAAAATATGGTTATAAAACAGATTGATTTAGAGGAGCATTATAATTAGCTGCTGAATATGTTAGAAGGATAGATTATTCGACATGAATCACAGAGCTCACTTTAAGTGTCATTTCCCATTCTAAACTGTCGGCTTAATTTCTTCTCATTTTTCACCACAAGAGCCTTTTTTCTATTATGCCAATAATAAAGGTGTAGTTGTCATGAAATAGGCTTACCTTTGTGAAATAATGAATTATAAACTGTTTTGTTTCCATTTTTAAAGGAACTGAGTCATTATTATCTGATTTGACAATAACCAGGAAAACTCACCTGGAAAAAAATTTCATTTAAAAAAACATATAACTAGATTTAGTAGCTTTATGAGATGCTGGTAAACATTTTTAAGCTAATAATCTGTAGCACAGACTAGCATAAATGATAACAAGTTTCGTTGGTCCAATAATATCTTTGGGAATGTAAGAAAATTATTACATAAAGGACAACTCTAACAATACTGATGGTCCATATTGAAGAAAAAATTAACATGAGACACATAATTAGATATCTTTAATCAAAATAATAATATAATAATATATTATTAAAAGATAATTCTAGAAATTAATGATTTGATAATAAATATCAAAATGTTACCAATATTTGAAACCCATTCAAAATTTCTCAGCTAAAAATAATGGCATCATACTGGGTAAATTTTATAAAAGAGCCTGCATTACTGCAAAATAAGAGAATTACCTTGTTAAAAGCTGGTTTGTGTAAGACTATAAGGTTATAAATTTTATAACCTAGGTGTCCATCAGAAGCATAGATAAAAATGTTGAATATATATTGGAAATGTTCAGTTACCCCTAACATATGTCTTTGGGCCAGATGAATATTTAATGTTCAGTAAAGTGAAAGTGTTAGTTGCTCAGTCATGTCCAACTCTTTGTAACCCTATGAACTGTAGCCTGCCAGGCTCCTCTGTCCATGGGTTCTCCAGGCAAGAATACTGGAGAGGGTAGCCATTCCCCTCTCCAGGGGATCCAGTCCAAGGATCAAACCTGGGTCTCTTGCATTGCAGGCAGATTCTTTACTGTTTGAGCCACTTGGGAAACACTTAGTGTTCAGTAAACACTTTATAAATTGAATACTAAAATACAAATAACAGACAAACCCTTTATTGTTCTTTAGGAGTACCTATTTTCTTCCTTTTTCAAAAAATGTTTCCTAATGTAAATTCTGATGGAACAAATATAGCAAATAATGGGACTTGTGATTAAAATGATCAGGTTCTAGAACCCAAAGAGATAACCAGTACAGAAGCCACACTGCTCTACTAGAATCACCTTGGGCTGGGCTTTTGTAGTGTTGTCAATCCACTGGTAAATTCAAAAAATAAAAGTGAGGGGAGGAGTGCAGAAGTAAATCTGCACAGACAGACACAGAAGCACTCTTGGCTGCTGTAGATGCAGACGGAGTGCAGAGTTCTCTGGGGAATAGTCTCAGCTTTCCTTTGAGAGCTCCTCGAGGACTTAATGTACCGCACCTTACTTGAGAGTTTCTAATTCTGTGAGCCTAGAGTGCTTACAACGTGGGATAGCTCCTCTAGTCCCTCCTGAGCGGAGGTGGGGTTGCTCCTCCCGGCCGCCGCCCCTGGCTTCGGGCGCCGGGTGGCTCCTCCCCCTTATGCCATCCTTATGGCAGAAAGTGAAAAAGCCTCTTGATGAAAGTGAAAGAGGAGAGCGAAAAAGTTGGCTTAAAGCTCAACATTCAGAAAACGAAGATCATGGCATCCTGTCCCATCACTTCATGGGAAATAGATGAGAAAACAGTGAAAACAGTGTCAGACTTTATTTTTGGGGGCTCCAAAATCACTGCAGATGGTGACTGCAGCCATGAAATTAAAATTACTCCTTGGAAGAAAGGTTATGACCAACCTAGACAGCATATTCAAAAGCAGAGACATTACTTTGCCGACTAAGGTCCATCTAGTCAAGGCTATGGTTTTTCCTGTGGTCATGTATGGATGTGAGAGTTAGATTGTGAAGAAGGCTGAGAGCCAAAGAACTGATGCTTTTGAACTGTGGTGTTGGAGAAGACTCTTGAGAGTCCCATGGACTGCAAGGAGGTCCAACCAGTCCATTCTGAAGGAGATCAACCCTGGGGATTTCTTTGGAAGGAATGATGCTAAAGCTGAAACTCCAGTACTTTGGCCACCTCATGCGAAGAGTTGACTCATTGGAAAAGACTCTGATGCTGGGAGGGATTGGGGGCAGGAGGAGAAGGGGAGGACAGATGATGAGATGGCTGGATGGCATCACTGACTCGATGGACAGTGAGTCTGAGTGAACTCTGGGAGTTGGTGATGGACAGGGAGGCCTGGCGTGCTGCGATTCATGGGGTCGCAAAGAGTCGGACACGACTGTGCGACTGAACTGAACTGAGAGTGCTTACAAGAAACTTTCTTTCTAAAGCAAGTTCTCTCGTATTGCTAATGCTGCTGTTAAAGACACACAGTTTGAAAATTACTGTTAAGAATGGCTTTGGTATATACAATGATATTTTGAATGGACTTGTTATATATGACAATATTTTCACCCTTATCAGACAGGGAACTCCTTTATCCATGGATGTTAAGAAGAGTCATGTCACCATAATATGAATGTTTTCTTGTTCATGAAGCTGTATATTCCATTTAAAGGAGAATACAATCACTGATACAACCTACCACACAGGATATTTATACTTCAAAATGTCAAACCTCTAGTTCATGAAGTTGAAATAGGCATAATACTGCAGTTCTTACACACAGTTTAAAGAGACCATGAAGGTGTATGAATGTAAGTGTATTTTTAGTTCAGCCTTAGATCTGTACACTCATATCAATAATCAAGATGAAAATACTTTATTCTCCAGTTATTTGTAAAACTATATGTCACCATAGACAAACATTTCCAATTTCAGTTAAAAACAAAAAGAGAAAAAAACAAGAAAGAAAAGCTCTGTCAATTAATCTCCATTTAAACAACTTCTTAGGTTAACCGCCATTGAGTATTCCTTTGTTACAATGCAGGGACTGATGCCACCAGCACAGGTCATGTTCACAACTGTTGTGAATTTCTAGAACTTTCACGCCCTTTCTGCTCCTGCTGGATGAGCTGAGTACTTATGAAACATCAATTGCTTGTTTTTAAATCTGTTTTTGCAATTGTACCTATTATTGTAATACAATTTAATAGTACATTGCATAAAGATTTTTCTCACAAGTGAAAAACTAAAATTTACAAATATCATTAAAATGGTTTTAGCTTATACAGAAAATATAAATCTAAAATTTTTTGTATTCATGTTGCTTTGTATGTGAGTTTAATTCACTACAAGAAAATCAATACATAATATCACAGAAATGCATTATGAATACATTAATAATTCATGGAACAAAGACTATGTTGAGTTTTATTGAGGTAGATCCATTTTCAAAGGAAAAGTATTCTCTGTATATTAAAATATTTATAGATAAATATGCACTTGTTTAAGTTAAAATGGTCAAGATTGGTATGTTTTTCATCATCATCATCATCATTATCATTCTTTGCTTTAACTTACTCTGGCAATGACTGATAATCGTATAGCCCAGTAAGTTGTCATCTTCTTGAAGACTACTAAAGTGGCAGCCAACATGTCTCTATAGAAACACATTCCCTATTCTCTCCACCCACTTGCAGTTAGTTGTCATCATGTGACTAAATTCTTGGCAATAGCTTGTGGCCTTAATTGGTTGCTGCCAATTCCAGACTTAGTTTTTAAAAGATTGCAGAGTCAAAGCTGTGTCACAACTTGTCCTTGAGTTCTTGCTCCTTCATACTTGTACTCATCACAAGTGTAAGAACACAGAAGTTAGAAACAATTGCTATTGAGTAGCAGAAAATGGAGGAAGCATAGATTTCTGAATTATTGTATAAAGCAAGGAAGCCTGGCCACATGAAAAAAGAAAACAACACTTTAAGCAACTTCTGTTGGATTTTTTGTTACTTTTGCATCAACTTAACTCTTTGCTCTAATTCTTCTACTTTTTTATTATTAAATTACTAAATATAGCTCCAAAGGGAAAAAAGAGAATTTCTACTGTATGGGAAGAACACTACAAATTCTCTAAAATTAGAAAATTTGAACTGTTGAGAATTATGTTAAAATTTTCATTTCTCACTTTTATTATATTTTTGCAGGATACAAGAAGTCTCTTAACATAAAATTATTTTTAAAAGTAGAAAAACAAATCTATGAATAAAATTAGAAAGGATCAATGGAAAAACTGGAACTAATGAGCAATTATAGCAAGGTTAATATCAACAATCAGTTGCTTTCCTATACCAACAACAAAGTGGAATTGGAAATTTAAAACACAATACTGTTTACATTAGCATCCAAAGATTAAATTCTTGGGTATAAATCTAACAAGATACATACAAGATCTATATGAAGAAAACTATAAAACTTGGACGACCAAAATCAAGAGTCAAATAAATGAAGAGAAATTTCCTGTTTATGAAAGAGAATATTGTCAGGATGTCAGTTCTTCCCAATTTGATCTATGGATTCAATGCAATCCCAAATAACATCTCAGCAAGTTATTTTATAGGAACTTCCCTGTATCTCAGATGGTAAAGAGTCTGCCTGTTATGCAAGAAACTGGGTCTGATCCCTGGGTCAGGAAGATCCTCTGGAGAAGGGAATGGCACCCCACTCTAGTATTCTTGCCCGGAGAAACCCATGGACAGAGGACCCTGGTGGGTTACAGTCCATGGAATCACAAAGAATAGGACCTGACTGAGTGACTAACATTACTACTACTAAGTTATTTTATGGATATCAACAAACTGATTCAAAGTTTATATGGAGAGGCAAAGACACAGAATAACTGACATAATATTGAAGAAGAACAAAAGTTAGAGGACTGACATTACCTAATTTCAAGACTTACTATAGTTACAGTACTCAAGACAGTGTGGTATTGGCAAAAGAATAGACAAATAGATCCGTGGAAGAGAATAGAGATCACAGAAACAGATCTATGTGATTATAATCAACTGACTTTTGACAAAGGAGCAAAGTCAATACAATGAAGCAAAGATTGTCTTTTCAACAAATGGTGTTGGAACAATTGTACATCCACATGTTAAAAAATGAATCTAGCACATATCTTCCACCCTTCTCAAGCTTAACTCAAAATGAGTCATAGGCTAAAATGTAAAATGCCAAAAAACAAAAAACCCACTATAAAGTTCCTAGAAGATAACATAGGAAAATACATACATGACCTTGGGTACAGTAATGACTTTTTAAGCACAAAGCCAAAGATAAAATGCATGAAAAAAAAACCTTATAAAATGGACTTCATTAAACTTAAAAACTTCTGCTCCTCAAAAGAAAATGTCAAGAGAATGAGAAAAGAAGCCATAGGGGAAAAAAAATTATTCCAAAAGACACATCTAATAAAGAACTGTTATCCAAAATACACAAAGAGCTCTTACAATTCAACAATAAGAAAACAAACAACCAGATTTTAAAGTGGGTTAATTACCTTAATAAACATATTGCCAAAGAAGATATATAGATGATAAATAAGCATATGAAAAGATGCTCCACATCATATATCATCTAAGGAAATGCAAATTAAAACAACAATGATATACCATTCAATATCTATCAGAGAGGCTCAATTCAGTCAGTTCAGTCGCTCTGTTGTGTCCCACTGTTTGCGATCACATGGACTGCAGCATGCCAGGTTTCCCTGTCTATCACCAACTCCTGGAGGTTATTCAAACTCATATCCATTAAATTGGTGATGCCAGCCAACCATCTCATCCTCTGTTGTCCCCTTCTCCTCCCACCTTCAATTTGTCCCATCATCAGGGTCATTTCCAATGAGTCAGTTCTTCGCATCAGTTGGCCAAAGTATTGGAGTTTCAGCTTCAGCATCAATCCTTCCAATGAATATTCAGGACTGATTTCCTTTAGGATTGAATGGTTTGATTTCCTTGCAGTCCAAGAGACTCTCAAGCATCTTCTCTGACACAACAGTTCAAAAGCATCAATTCTTTGTCACTAAGCTTTCTTGAGAGTCTCTTGGACTGCAAGGAGATCCAACCAGTCCATTCTGAAGGAGATCAACTCTGGGATTTCTTTGGAAGGAATGATGCTAAAGCTGAAGCACCAGTACTTTGGACACCTCATGCGAAGAGTTGACTCATTGGAAAAAACTCTGATGCTGGGAGGGATGGGGGGCAGGAGGAGAAGGGGACGACCCAGGATGAGATGGCTGGATGGCATCACGGACTCGATGGACGTGAGTCTGAATGAGCTCTGGGAGATGGTGATGGACAGGGAAGCCTGGCATGCTGCGATTCATGGGGTCTCAAAGAGTCGGACATGACTGAGCGACTGAACCAAACCGAAGCTTTCTTTATAGTCCAACTCTCACATCCATACATGACTACTGGAAAAACTATAGCTTTGACTAGATGGACATTTGTTGGCAAAGGAATGTCTCTGCTTTTTAAGATGCTGTCTAGGTTGGTCATAGTTTTTCTTCCAAGGAATAAGTGTATTTTAATTTCATGGGTGCAATCACCATCTGCAGTGATTTTGGAGCCTGAAAAGTAAGGTCTGCCACTGTTTTCACTGTTTCCCCATCTATTTGCCAGGAAGTGATGGGGACCAGATGCCCTGATCTTAGTTTTCTGAATGTTGAGTTTTAAGCCAGCTTTTTCATTCTCCTCTTTCACTTTCATCAAGAGGCTCTTAAGTTCTTCTTCGCTTTCTGCCATAAGGGTGGTACCATCTGCGTATCTGAGGTTATTGATATTTCTCCAAGCAGTCTTGATTCCAGCTTGTTTTTCCTCCATCCTGGCATTTTGCCTGATATACTACACATATAAGTTAAATAATCAGGGTGAAAATGTACAACCTTGATGTACTCCTTTCCCTATTTGAAACCAGTCTATTGTTCCATGTCCAATTCTAACTGTTGCTTCTTGAACTGCATATAGGTTTCTCAAGAGGCAGGTCAGGTGGTCTGGTAGTCCCATTTCTTGAAGAATTTTCCACAGTTTGTTGTGAACCACACAGTCAAAGGCTTTGGCGTAGTCAATAAAGTAGATGTAGATGTTTTTCTGGAACTCTGTTGCTTTTTCTATGATCCAACAGATGTTGGCAATTTGATCTCTGGTTCCTCTGCCTTTTCTTAATCCAGCTTGAATATCTGGAAGTTCACGGTTCATGTACTGTTGAAGCCTGACTTGGAGAATTTTGAGCATTCTTTGCTAGGGTGTGAAGTGAGTGTAATTCTGTGGTAGTTTGAGCATTCTTTTGCATTGCCCTTCTTTGGGATTAGAATGAAAACTGACCTTTTCCAGTCCTGTGGCCACTGATGAATTTTCCAGATTTGATGGCATATTGAGTGCAGCACTTTCACAGCATCTTTTAAGGTTTGAAAAAGCTCAACTGGAATTCCATCACCTCCACTAGCTTTGTTAGTAGTGATGCTTCCTTAGGCCCACTTGACTTTGCATTCCAGGATATCTGGCTCTAGGTGAGTGATCACACCATCGTGGTTATCTGGGTCATGAAGATCTTTTTTGTTTAGTTCTTCTGTGCATTCTTGCTACCTCTTCTTAATATCTTCTGCTTCTGTTAGGTCCATGCCATTTCTGAAATGGCTACTGTTGAGGAAATGTCAGATGCTGGCAAAGTTATGTAGCAACAAGAACTCTCATTCATTGCTGATGGGAATGTAAAATGGTAGTCACTTGAGAAGACAGTTTGGTGATTTCTTACAAAACTCAACACACTTGTACTGAATGATGCAATAACCATATTTTTGGTACTTATCCAAAAGAGTTGAAAATTTGTCTCCACCAAAAAAAAAAAAATCAAAAACAAAGAAACCTGCACACAGATGTTTATATCAGATATACTCATAATGGCCAAAACTTGGAAGCGGCAAAGATGTCCTTCAGTAGGTACATCCAGAAAATGGAATATGATTGATTCAGTGCTAAAAAGAGATGACATGGAGGAGCTGTAAATGCAAATTATTACTTGAAAGAAGCCAATCTGAAAAGGTTACATACTGAATGATTCCAAGTATGTGATATTCTGGAAAAGGCAAAATTGAAAACAGTAAAAGATCAGCAGTTTCTAGGAGCTGGGAAGAGAGATGCAATTTTGTTGAAATTTTTTTTAAAGCACCTCTGTAAGTCATATCTTCTAGTTATCCTAAGTCAACTAGAAAATTAGCAGGTGAAATGAATGTTCTGAATTTAATGATGTCTAAGATCTCTCCTTACATGAACTCTAATTCCAGATATGAAATCAGTTCTCATCTTATAAAACATCATCCCTTCTTTCACTCTTCTAGGTTCTTGTTTTGATTTGGGGACTAAATTAGGAAATTTCTCTTTAAGTGACTGAGATATATTTAATGGCTTATGAGACTTTGAACAACAAATGTTATTCTAGGGCAGAAAAGAAATCCTCACATTTAGGTATTTGCCTATGATTATAAGTTTTTTGAATATCATGAAAGTGAAATATAGCATTTATTTATGATTATGTCATACACATATGGAATATAGCATGGCTGTGTTATCAGGTTCTCTATGAATTCTTCTTATGATCTTGCAACTGTATCTGATTACCTAAATTAGAATGGCCTACATTAAGGAGGAAAGAAGTCCATGAAAGGGCAGTGAGAGAAGAGAAATGTGAAGTGGCATCTTCTTGTTTAAGACTGAAATTTTGTATCACTGCACTGGGTGATTGACTTATTTGCCACAGTTATAAAGTCCAAGTTTAGCCACTTCTACTCCAAGGTAAAAACTCCAAATTCTGTTCACTCAGATTATATTTTAACCCTTCAAACATCTATCATTTTTTTATTTTCTTTAGATTGGAAGATCTGTAAGATCTAAAATGAATATTCTTTATCATTACTCAATATGTCTTCTATATCTTGTTATGAAACTGGATAATAAAAGCTATTTCAAATTGTGGTTATGTGTCACAAAGTTTAATGTGTTTGTAACAATAAACTGTTTGTTAAATATATTATACAAAACATTTAATGATTGTTTTAAATATATTTGAGTTCATATTTGAATAATGACAAGAATGAAGAGTTTTTGCAAAAAGAGTTTGATCTGAAAAAATTTTAGTAGTGATTAAGTAAAATCTGAGTTTATAAAGCAGGTTGGGTAACAAAACAATAGATAGTACTGACTACAAAGGAAATCTCATTCTAAACAATGCAGCCAACCTACAGAAAAGACACACAAAAAGAAAGGAAATTACTGAAGCTGTTACACATACAACATGCCCAGCTGGGAGTCCAGCTGCTCAAGGAAGCTGGTGATTCTTGATCTTTGGGAGTTCCTAATTAGAATACAAGTTAGAAATATAATAGAAAACATAAAAGAAATTTAAAATTAGTCAGCTCTTATTTTGTCTCTTTAAATGTTAGCAAAGACAGAGTTATAGAAGCTTGGCTAAGTAAGCAATAAATAATTTTTATAACTACTGACTTTTGATACCAATTATACTTTATCAAAGGTTCCCATATTCCATCACATATTAATCCCTACTTTCAGAATAGGCATGCTTACCAATAGCTTGTGAATTGCATACTGTATTTGAAAGCTGCTGTATATGAATCAAATAGCATGCACTTAGGATGCATTTATATATTCCTTAAAAAGCAGATTTTTCTTCCGTTTGGCGCTCACTACATGCTTCTCTAAAGGTTTTTGCAATAGATGAGCCTTCACAGGATTATAAATCATAGTGTGCTAGAATAAATGTTATAGAAATTGAATCCACGGTACAATATTTTGCACTGTGATAATCACCTATAACCTGAGAGCATATAAATATGTGATTAATTTATATTTTTATTTTAAAGAACCCAAATAAATATATGCCATATATTCTGTTATTTATGGTATTTCAAATTACTCCTTTACAGGTTTATAGGACTAATGTGACTTTCCCAAGGTCAGGGAGAGCAAATGGAAAAGATTCAAAGCAATTACCCAGAAACTTAAAATCAAAACAAAACCAAAAGTGTAAGGACTCCAACTTTTATGCAATTGTCCGGATATTTGAGGTAAATCGTGTTTCGGTCCAAATGTAAATATATGAGTGCTTTGGTTCTCCATTTTACTGCTAGTGAACCTTACTTTTCAAAGCTGATCAGTATGCAAGACAATATATTCTCTGATTGATCAGTATTCAGAGTTGGATTACTCCAGAGAACATTTGGGTATTTTCACTATGTCCTGCAGATTAACCTGCAGAGTATGCACTTTGGAGGGCAGATACTGAGGGAGAAAGCAAAAATGACTTAATGGTCTGGTACTGTGGAAGTTTGATCTACTCTCAGAGTGTAGGCCAACTTTACCATGAAATCATTTGCCATATAGCAATGATCCTAAACTCTTTTGGAAAATAAATGTTCTACATCATTAGGGTAGAACAAAAAGACTTGCTAAACAGAAAGTAGTAGCATTTATTTTTAGTCTTTGAATTATAAGATCATACTAATATTTATTCAGCTTTATTGATGTTCTAATGATAACAGTCATTCAACAGTTGTGTGATACCTTTAGGATTAGAAATATGGGGTTATCTACTGAATTAGATTCTATTTTAGACTTTTGTTGTAAATAGTAAGACTCTTTCTTCAAGAAATTTCTGTCCTGACACTGTTTACTGGTCTTCCCCCATGACATGATAAGACACTCGAGATTTTCTACAGGATATCTAGTATTTTTCCAACATAGATTTTTTAAAAACCCTCTGCTGCAGAAAGAATGAAAGAAGTAAAGAAATCTTTCTTTAAAAATTTAGTGTAGCTTCCACTACACTAAAGTGAAAGTTGAGTATTCTAAATTCTAAGTTGAATCTTATTTATGAATCTTGATAAAATTCTTGAATTTTCACTTATTCTTTGGATTAGCTTAAATCTTTGAAATTGAATAATCTCAAGTGAATAGAAAAAGTGGACGGAAAGAAACAGGTAGGAAAAGTGTTTGAAGTGTTTTATTATGTTGTGTAAGAATGAGTTGTGATATGCTGGTATATAGAAAATGCAACTGTAGAAACTTATTAATATAAAAAGTAAATGGGTTTAAGGTGTCCTATACAAGAAATCTAGAGAATCAGGTGAAAATGAATATTAAAGGCTTCATAAATTTGCATTATGGCCGTTTGGGATTGACACATACACACTGTTGTATTTAAAATAGATAACCAACAAGGACCTACTGTCTAGCAAAAAAAGAAAGAAAATTGCATTGTGAAACAAATGCACAAAATAAAAGGACTCTCATATCAAAATATTGATCTGATTGAACTATGTTCAATCAATAACTATTGAATTCTGACAGCTGGAGCACCCAGTTGTAAAACAATGTGTATGCTTAGTCATTCAGTCGTGTCCAACTCTTCACAACCCCTTGGATAGAAGCCTACCAGGCTCCTCTGTCCATGGGGATATTCAGGCAAGAATACTGGAGTGGGTTGCCATGCCCTCCTCCAGGGGATCTTCCCAATCCAGGGATTGTACGTAGGTCTCCTGCATGTGGGACAAATATAATTCCTCTTCCATGGCCACCAGAATGAGCTTCAAAGCAGCACCTGGGTAAAAATAGAATTATATGAATCGTAATCCTAATAGGCCAACCCACTCCAGTACTCTTGCCTGGAGAATCCCATGGACATTGAAGCCTGGCAGATTACTGTCCATAGGGTTGCAAAGAGTTGGTCATGACTGAAGCAAATTAGCACTCATAACTCTAACAATTTTTTTTTTCTGATTCCAAACTCCATCTCTACAGTGGAAAAACTTTCAAAAGTAAATATGTTACCTACAAAAGTCTGACACATTCACCCACCATTAATATCCACATATGTATTAATGTTTTGTTTTATCTTATTAATTAACATCACAGATGCCTAAGGATGGTAAGTGTCATGAGCAAGCATACTAATAAGGAAAATAGAAAAGATTTTGAAAGATGTACAAGATAAACACCAAAGAATTTATTTTTTACTTAAAAGTTGACATTTGGGCTGATTTTATCTCCCCTGGGGGAACTCTAAGGTTACAATTACTCAGATTCTTTTAATGGAACAAGGTTGATCAAGTTACACTAAGTGATAAAGATATTTATTATCTGGATATATTTTGGGATAAAGAATTAAGACCTTTAGCCAAGTAGATCCTACCCCAAATGAACAAAAACAGACACATCCCAAAATGAAAAAAAAAAAAAACCCCAAAACCTAAAACCTGGAAAATGAACCAAGAAGACCTCAATGGCAGCTATAACCACAAGAGTTGATCTTCACTGTTGTAAGAATTGGTGCTGCTGTGGGCTTCCCAGGTAGAGCTAGTGGTAAAGAACCCCCCTGCCAATGCAAAAGAGGTAAGAGGCTTGGGAAGATCCCCTAGAGGAGGGCATGGCAACCCACTCCAGTATTCTTGCCTGGCATAACCCATGGACAGAGGAGCCTGGTGGGCTATAGTCCATAGGGTCGCAGGTCAGACACTACTGAAGCTACTGAGAGCATAGGCACGTGCCATGGGTAGCTTTCAAAACTCCATTGGCCTCTGAAATTTTAACAGCAAGAGAGCATGTCTATGGCTGCTGGGATTTGGAACTCCCTTCAGCCTGCTCTTCTCTGAGTTTGTGCTGCTTTTTCTCAGCACCACACCTTCTGTTTTGCTTTAGAGCATCTAGCCACTCATATTCTGCTTCCTTATATATTTGACTCCCTTGTGACCTTCAACCCTCTTTGTTTCTTCTCTGCATAATGGTTTCTGTTGGTGTACTCTTTTAGCTACTTCTCCCACCACTAGTGACTAATTCTCTTTGTGTTTTCAAATTCCCATCTCTTAAGTCAGAATCTCCATTTCCTTCTGGGAAGTGTCATCCGTAATAGCTGATCATATAGTCAGAGCCCCTTCCCGTAGTTCAAGTTTTGATCAGGCAGATGTTATAACTAGCACATGGTGGTAAAGCTATTGGAAGACTAGTAATTTATTTTTCGAATGCTATTGTGATTTAGATCTCTTAAAGCAGGCATGAGACTTAAACGTTAAATGGTTTCTGAAAGCTGACATATATGTTTGGTGATATCTAAAATATAGTTGGATTATCCAGTTTATGTGAATTGAGAAAGTTTACCTTCAACCCCAGACTTTGTTATTGTTCAGTCGCTAAGTCACGTCCGACTCATTGCGACTCCACGGAGTGCAGCACACCAGGCTTCCCTGTCCACTATCTCCCAGAGGTTGCTCAAACTCATGTCCTTCGTCAGTGATACAATTTTCTTACCAAGAAGGCTGACTGACTTGTAACTCAACACGGAAAGACTTTGGAAGTCATCACTTCCAGCCTTGCCAGGAGAAACTGGACAAACAGAAAATCAAGGACAGTTCTTTGACTCTTCAGGGAGCTGAGGTTTCAGAGCAAACAGACAGTTGTGTCCAGAAAGATACAGCAACTGAGATCTGCTGATCTGGAGCAGAAGCTGTTGGAGCCATTAACTGATAGGAACGTTTATGGTGATTTTGAAAAAAAAAAAAATGAAAGTGACTGTAAAGTTTTTCTCATTTCCATAAGAAAAAGAAAGAGAGCTGCAGTGCAATAGAATGAAGTTCTTCTGGTACATGTTTGTAAAAAAGAATTTCTTTGTAGGTAACAGGTAGGAGACATTTTCAAAATAAGCATTGGAATTAATAGGATTACCCAGACCTGTGAACATTAGTACTTCAGCAAATACACTGAGTGAATAGTCTGATCTAAAATGGAAACTTTGAATATTTGTTATTAGGGAGAATAAAAATATTTTAAATGGATATAAATGGCTAAACATGTTGAAAACCAGTATTGTCTAGAAATCTCAACAAAATCTAGAACAATGTAAGATATGGGAGATGAGAAGATGGCATAAACTCAGTGAAAACAAGGTAAATGACTAGCTAAAAACAAGGAAGAATATTTCCCACAGGTACAAGATATTATAATTTCTTAGTGAGACTAGAAGTGGCTATCAAAATCCTTCTGAATATTATTTACCATTAGTTGTGTAAACTGGCTAAATATTGATGAATTTATGGCTTTCAATTCCTAGGCAATTCCTAGTATAAGTTCAATCATTTTCAATTTCAGTAAATTTATTGATTTAGATTAAAAAGCGAAGACATCGCTTTGCCAACAAAGATCCATATAGTCAAAGCTATGATCTTTCTAAGAGTCATGTATGGATGTGAGAATTGGACCATAAAACTGGCTGAACACCAAAGAATTGATGCTTTCAAATTGTGGAACTGGAGAAGACTCTTGAGAGTCTCTTGGTTAGCAACGAGATCAACCCAGTCAATCCTAAGAAAATCATTCCTGAATATTCATTGGAAGGACTGATTCTGAAGTTGAATCTCCAATGCTTTGGTCACCTGATGTGAAGAGCTGCCTCACTGAAAAAGACCCTGATGCTGGGAAAAACTGATGGCAGGAGGAGAAAGGGGTGGCAAGAGGATGAAATGGTTAGATAGCATCACTGACTCAACGGACATGAACTTGAGCAAACTCCAGGAGATAGTGAAGGACAGAGGAGCCTGGTGTGCTACAGTCCACGAGATTGCAGGGACTCAGACATGACTTAGTGACTGAACAACAACAATTGATTAAGATAGGCTTTACATCATAGAATAATTTCAAGTCTTTGTTATAAGTGTATTTATTAAAGAAATTTTTTTCAGATTTTCATATATGTTAGACACTCCATGAGACACTGAGCAAACAAAGATGGGTAAAGCATGGTTCCTGTCTTCAAGGTACTTCTAGGCTAGTGAGAATGTTTAGTATAATTCTTTTGGTTATAAGTGAAAAACCAAAACATAATCACAGATCCAGACTAGCTTAAGCCAAAGAGATTCTGGACTAAATCCATCCATGTCACTAAGATGAAGGAGATGACTCTGTTTTCTCAAGTGGAATCTATCCTTGGTTATATCAGGTGAGAATGAAAATATATGTGCATATCTGTCAGGTGCAGTGGGTGTGGAATGGGAGGGCATTCCAGAAAGAAAAGGTAGCATGAACAAAGACATAAACTCAAGTTAGGAATAGCAAACTGTATACAAGGGAACAGTATATAGTTTCATGACTCTAAAGACTAAACCTGGAAGAAGGAGTGGGGGATGGTGAAGGGGGTACCTTTAAAAGTGCCAGACTATGGTAGGCTACGTCACGGCAATGACAATTAATCCTGTGGGTGTTAGCCAAAAGGAAATCTTCAGAATGGAGAATAGAGTCCATTTGTTTTAAAATTAGTAATTCTGACTAAAGTGTAGAGGATGACTTGAGTATAGGATGATCAAGAATAATGGCAGGGAGGGCAGTTAGGATATTGTTATTGCTGCTGCTGCTGCTGCTAAGACGCTTCAGTCGTGTCCGACCCTGTGCGACCCCATTGAAGGCAGCCCACCAGGCTACCCCGTCCCTGGGATTCTCCAGGCAAGAACACTGGAGTGGGTTGCCATTTCCTTTTCCAATGCATGAGAGTGAAAAGTGAAAGTGAAGTTGCTCAGTCGTGTCCGATTCTTAGTGACCCCATGGTCTGCAGCCTACCAGGCTCCTCCGTCCATGGGATTTTCCAGGCCAGAGTACTGGAGTGGGGTGCCATTGCCTTCTCTGAGGATATTGTTATTAGTATGGATAAAACGATTAGGGCCCAAACTAGGGCTTGGTGATTGTAAAAACAGAGAAAACCTAGGAACTAGTTAGGAGGTAAAAATTTTACAAGCTATGGAAATTAATTGGTTGAAGGAATGAGGGACAGAGTCTGGAAAGGACATTAATGATCTGCTCTGAATTTCTGCCTTAGTTGCCCTAGATCAGGGATTGGCAAATTCTTTCTATGTAGGACCAGGCAAGATTTTAAGGTTGTAGGTCATAAGATATCTGTTTCAACTACTCAGTTCTGTTGAAAGTGCAAAAGCATCCAAAAACAATGTGTGAATGTATGAGATGTCTATGCCCTAATACAACGTTATTTTCAAGTGGGTCAAATTCACTGTGGGCCAAATTTAACCCTCTGGCTATAGTTTGCTGACTCTTGTCTTAGATGAAGAACGATATCATCACTTGTTTGAAAAAAAGAGAGAAAGAATAAGAATTTGGGAGGAGGCCAAGAGATCCCTGTTGGTTGTTGGGTTTAAGAATATCTGCAGAACGTAGGTGTTCGGACCTCCTAGAGGTTCAGTGGAAAGAATCTGCCTGCCAATGCAGGGGATATCAGTTTGATCCTGCTCTGGGAAGATCCTACATGACCCAGAGCAGCTAAGCCTGTGTGCCACAACTACTAAGCCTGTGCTCTAGAGCGCATGCACCGCCCCCCAACATGGGGGGTTACCACAATAAGAAGCCTATGCACTGCAAGTGGAGATTAGCCCCTACTCAACGCAACTAGAGAAAGCCCACATACAGCAATGAAGACCTAGCACACTCATAAATAAATGCTTGGGGCTGGTGCATGGGGATGACCCAGAAAGATGTTATGGGGAGGGAGGTGGGAGGGGGGTTCATGTTTGGGAATGCATGTAAGAATTAAAGATTTTAAAATTTAAAAAATAAAAAACTAAAATTAAAAAAAAATAAATAAAAATGAAAAGCAACTTGCATGGACTTGGGTTATGGTAAGTGACATAAGGTGGACAGAGAAAGACAAATATTGTATGATATCACTTATACATAGAATAAAAAAAATACAACAAACTAGCAACAAAAAATAAACAGACACAGATAGAGGGAACAAACTAGTGGTTACCAATATGTGTAGAAAGTGAAAGCAAAGTTGCTCAGTCATGTCCAACTCTTTGTGATCCCATTGACTATAGCCTACCAGGCTCCTCTGTCCATGGGATTTTCCAGGCAAGAGTACTGGAGTGGGTTGCCATTTCTTTCTCCAGGGGATCTTCCTGACCCAGGGATCGAACCAGGTTCTCCTGCATTGCAAGCAGATTCCTTATCAACTAAGCTATGATGGAAGCCCAGTGTGTGTGTTGGGGGGTTATATAATGAGGGGGGATAGAGGCACTAACAATTGGGTATAAGATAGACTCAAAGATATATTGTAAAAAATGGGGACTATAGCCAATATTTTGTAGCAATTGTAACTGGAAAGTACCCTAAAAATTGTATAAAAATAAATCAAAAAAGTATCTGTAGAAAATTCAGTAGGCTCTGTACAAAGCCAGTTGTTGGGTGTGGAAATGGGTGTATGTACACATATCAGGAAATCAAAAGATCAGGAGATGCATACAGTAAGTTCTTCTGTATAAAAAAGTTTCAACCTTGAATTTTTTTTAATGTATCAGTTCAGTTCAGTTCAGTTCAGTTGCTCAGTTGTGTCTGACTCTTTGCAACCCCATGAACCACAGCACACCAGGCCTCCCTGTCCATCACCAACTCCAGGAGTTTACCCAAACTCATGTCCATTGAGTTAGTGATGCTGCCCAACTATCTCATCCTGTGTTGTCCTCTTCTCCTCCTGCCCTCAATTTTCCCAGCATCAGGGTCTTTTCAAATGAGTCAGATCCTTGCATCAGGTGGCCAAAGTATTGGAGCTTCAGCTTCAACATCAGTCCTTCCAATGAACACCCAGGGCTGATCTCCTTTAGGATGGACTGGTTGGATTTCCATGCAGTCCAAGGGACTCTCAAGAGTCTTCTCCAACACCACACTTCAAAAGCACCCATTCTTCTGTGCTCAGCTTTCTTTATAGGCCAAATCTCACATCCACACATGATTACTAGAAAAACCATAGCCTTGACTAGACGGACCTTTGTTGACAAAGTAATATCTCTGCTTTTCAATATGCTGTTTAGGTAGGTGATGACTTTCCTTCCAAGGAGTAAGCATCTTTTAATTTCATGGCTGCAATCACCATCTGCAGTGATTTTGGAGCCCAGAAAAATAAAGTCAGCCACTGTTTCCACTGTTTCCCCATCTATTTGCCATGAATTGATGGGACTAGATGCCATGATCTTAGTTTTCTGAATGTTGAGCTTTATTTTTTTAATTTTTTTTTTTTGAATCTTGAGTTTTAAGACAAGTTTTCCACTCTCCTGTTTCCCTTTCATCAAGAGGATTTTTAGTTCTCTTCACTTTCTGCCATAAGGGTAGTGTCATCTGCATATCTGAGGTTATTGATATTTCTCCTGGCAATCTTGATTCCAGCTTGTGCTTCCTCCATCCCAGCGTTTCTCATGATGTACTCTGTATAGAAGTTAAATAAGCAGGGTGACAATATACAGCCTTGACGTACTCCTTTTCCTATTTGGAACCAGTCTGTTTTCCATGTTCAGTTCTAACTGTTGCTTCCTGACCTGCATACAGGTTTCTTAGGAGGCAGGTCAGGTGGTCTGGTATTCCCATCTCTTGAAGAATTTTCCACAGTTTATTGTGATCCACACAGTCAAAGGCTTTGGCATAATCAATAAAGCAGAAATAGATACATATACCGATTTCCACACCCAACAACTGGCTTTGTACAAAGGCTATTGAATTTTCTACAGATACCTTTTTAGATTTATTTTATACAATTTTTAGGATACTTTCTAGTTATTTATCAGGAAATCAAAAGATCAGGAGATGCATACTGTAAGTTCTTCTGCAAAAAAAAAACTTTAAAAGGTTGAAATAGAGAGGATAAAATTTGCTAGTGTGATAAGGAATGAATCCAGAATAGAACACTAAGAATGTGTTTTTACATAGTTCTCTTCCAGAGGCTGACAATATGGAGCAAGATACAGGCCTGGTTTTCACTCTCTTGGAGTTCCTATGGTAGATGGAGAAAAATGATTGAGAAGATATCTAGAAAAGTCACTTTGCCTGAAAACTATAATCAGAATTGCAGTGTTTTGCTGGTCAAACCAAGTAAGCAGTGCCCTTTTAAAAAACTATTCCATTATGTGTTAGCTCTGTGTCAGTATATACGAGTTAACTGCGGCATCACAAAACCTGAAAAGCAGGAAAATAAAAAATAATATACTAATAAGAGAAAGAGTATCCATACTTAGCACTGTCATGTACATGATTTAATTTTATCCTCCCATGATCAAATTTGTTATATGAATATCCATATCATTAAGCCTTGTGATTCAAGTATTACTAATGTGTTCAATTTATAAACGGAAAATAGAAGCTTAGAGACATTGATGATGCTTCTTTTATTTATCTGGTATTTAAAGGAAACAGAAAAGGAACCACACTTTTCCAACAGCAAAACCATTATTTTCCATCACACCACATTACCTTACTACTTAATTTAAGGAAGCCAACATTAGTGTTATTTATGCTGAGTCCTTATATCTCCAGTTTTAGAAGAAGCAATACACAAATGCGAATGTTTCCAGGTTTTCCAGTTAGGAAACACTGTGAGGGAAACTGCCATAGAGTGATTCATTAAGCCATGGAGAATTAAAAAATATCTTGTTGTTTTGAGACCACATCTCTCCTTGCTGATTTGCTCTGAGGAAAGAAAAATCAGAAACCTTATTGCTTGGAGTGCTACAGATGGGCTCAAAAGTGGATTTCCATGCCCCTGCCCTTTTCTCTGTGTTGCTCCCTAATATTGGCTTGCCTCCTCTCTCCTCAAAAAAGCAAAAAGACCCCAAATAGACCCCTATAATGTCTGTTCATACGGCAGATTATAGATCTCTAAATGGGTGCTGTTTTGCAAAGACAACAGATAGATAATAATGGCTTCATTGTTTGAATGTGAGTTTCTTCCAATAAAATTTGGGGGTCATTAAAGAAGAAGAAGGAGCATTTCTTCTCTATGACATGCTATTATTTTAGCTTTCACATACCACAATCTTCAGACTGAGCTTAATGGAAACCAGAGCCAGGAAGCTGCTGGAAGTTGGCAAGATCTGGTGAACCAAAGTGAAATGTAGGGGCTGTAATGTGTTATAATGTGTGTGTGTGTGTGTGTGTGTGTGTGTGTGTGTGTGTGTGTTGTGGGGAGGGGTAGGAGGATCCTCCTGGAACTGCTTAAATACAAACAACAGGGGTGCCTTTGACAAGTAAATTACCTACATAAAATGGCTTACTATAAAAAGCAATGGCTTTTAGTCCTCACTTAAAAGTTCTATGGTTTCTCATGTTGGAGAAACTAGCACATCACACATCTATTTGGAAAGATTTGCTGCCTTCATTGAGTATATTCTGAGTAGTTCCTTCCAGTGATATATAGAACATAATAGAAGCAAGTTGAATCAGAGTGAACTTTGGAGTCAGACACTAGAGTTCAAATCCTAGATCTATAATCACGGGCTATATGACCCTAGATGGCTAACTTAAGCTCTCTGAGTCTGTTTCCTCCAGAAAAATGTGAATTATACCTACATAAATCTGTGACAAAATACTTGACAAACAATTCCCAAATATTATTATCTTAAGATAATAAAAGTTCATTTTTCACTCACTCAGGTATCTCCTATGGGTGGTCCTATTGAGGCAGCTCTCTTGAGCATTTCTTGTTTAAGTGGCAACTCAGCAACCCAGATTCCTTCCAAATTGTGGCTCTGCCCTCCCGGTGTCTGTAAAGTCCTCTGTGTTCAGCTGGTAAACAGAGAAAAACATGGAGGCTGGCACTTTAGAGCAGCAGTCTCCAAATCTTGGCACTGGAACTGGTTTCATGGCAGACAATTTTTCCACAGACCAGGGGCAGGCAATCTAGATCCCTCACATGTGCAGTTCACAGTAGGGTTTGCACTCCTATGAGAACCTGATGCCACCACTGATCTGACCAGAGGCAGAGCTCAGGCAGTAATGCAAACAGTGGGAAGTGGCTGTAAATAGAGATGAAGCTTCCCTCACAACCTGCTGCTCACCTGCCACTGTGCCATCCATTTCTTAAGAGGCCATGGACAGGTATTGGTTCAGGAATTGGGAACCTATGCTTTAGAGGATTTTCTAGGTCACAACTGGAAGTGGCAAACACTAATTCCATTTGTATTCCATGGGACAGATTTGGTCACAAGAAATCTCCTAATTAGGGAGGCTGGAAAATGTAGTCTAACTTCCCAGCAAGAAAATTGCTGGAACTAGGGTGAAGTAAGAAAGGTGCCTAGCATGCAAACTTGAGTCATTCATTTTCAAGGTCAGGCAAAGGCAGGGTCCTGTGAGTGCAGAACTGCTCTTTGCAGGAACTTGAGAGTGTCTCCTGGCATCTTGCATCCCTAGATTCTTCTCTTGTCCTGCCCTAGTCCTTGCCCCAAAGAAAGAATTTGAGGAGGAAACACACTTTCCATGTCTACCTACCCATCAAGACTACTGTGAAAGCAAATAGAATGTTCAGTATCTGATGGTTACTTGTTTCATTATCCCATACAGAAATAAGTTTTCTTTTTCCCTTCATTTATGATGCAAAAATTACATTTCTACATTTAAAACAAAACCTTTGCAATTATCCCTTAACTTAAGTGATGTCAATATTATTATTGTGTTATTTTAAAATATCGAATAACTTAAAGTTTTTGAGTTTTTATTCCAACCACCAAAGTATTTAGCAATGGGGTATGAACTGGCCCAAACAGTAGACAGAAAGGCTCTGGGACAGAAAATAAGTTTTCTGAAAAGAACTTCTCTGAAAAGAAGTTTTGGTCTATATATCTCGTTTTCTTAATGATTGTTGAACTCACAGCAGTTCTTTCAACCACTGCTCCCTTACAAATGCAGTGAGGCATTGTTAGGGTGTGCTTTTCCATAATGAACACATTATGGGAATTGTTACAGAAGAGAAAAGACAAGAATGACTATAGTGTAATCTGCAAAATGTTTCCGTGGTTCTAATGTTGGTCATTTTAGGGAAACTGCCAACAGGCTCCTGAAACAGTACACATGCATTCTATACTTAGGGAAGTAGTTTAACTTTCAGGCTAGCCAATTCCACTTCAGTTTATCTTACTTTATGTCCCAAAGAGCTGTTTGGATTTTGACAGTTTATGAGCAAACCATTCTACAAAATGTGGCCATTGATCTGCTATTGAAAGCAAAGGAGATGCTCTGTGACAAAACTGCAACTGAAATGAGCTGCTGCTGTGGGTTGATGAAGTTTTTATTGTTAATTAAGTCTAGAAGACTCTCTTCATCTGTGAAGACTACTTTCCAGAAATCCAAAGTGATGCTGTTGTTTTGCTTTTGCTTTTCCCTACAAATGTTTCCTGCAAACATTTTTTGCTCACTATTTTGTTCATTTAAATTAGCCAGTCAGTAGACATTCGTTGAGGCCCTCCTCAGGCCAAGCAAAGCACTGGATACTGGTGAGTACAAAGACAGCAGTTTGGAAAGGACCCGGTCTTCAGGAAGCTTCTGGTTCTGTAGAGGATAGGAACATGTACAGACGCATCTACAACACGCTGCACGATGTGTGATTGTCATAAAAGAGGTCAAGACAGAGTCTCATCCACAGAAGGGAACTATACTATACAAGGCCTCTTGTAGGGATGGCGGCATTTGAGCTGGAAGAAAACAGCATTTGAGCTTTCAGAGATGATGGTGAAGTATGCGGTGGGGATGACGAAGAGGGTGCAGAGAAAGAGCAAGGACAAAGATATATTGGTCAAATCTTCATATGAAGGACTTTTTTTCCTAAGCACTCTTAGATAAATTATAATTAATATTACTTACTGGATATTAATAGAGACCTCTGAAATATTAACACATTGGCACACAAAGAGCAGGACTGATTCTCTTCATAATCACAGAATCAGAACTTCTGTGGACCACCCATTTCAAGACAAAGTTCTCAACAAACACTCACGTTTTCCTGGGCCTTGGAAAATTTATCATTTACCTAAAACTGCCTGTTATATGACTTTACTTTGAAGGAAGTCTCAGATATCATATAATTTCATCCTTAAGCATTTTAACATGTATGGCTGAAAGATAAGCACTCTTTTAAAAAATATGCTCCAAAAGCATCATACCTCAAAAATTCATGGTAATTCCTTAATATCATTAAGTGTGGGGGAAATCAAATTCTCCCAATAGTCTCATACAGCTTTTATTGGTTTAATTTGTTCAAATTAAGATGAAAGTCCATGCATTTCTTTTGGTTGACATGTCTCTTAACCCTTTCACTCTACGTGTTTCCACTTGTAAGTCACTTGTCAAAAAAATGAGAATCTGTGGAGTTTCTCACATTCTGCATTTTGCTGATTGCAGAGGTACTCTGGCCACAAGCCTGAGTGAGAGGAAACCAACAAACTGAGCAGCCACTTTCCTTCATTGACTTCTTCTTGTGCTATGAAACATAAGTCTTCTGATCTGGCACCATTCCCCTTTCACCCCAACACTGACAAATCCTCCCAAACTCGATCTCCAAAGATAATCCAGTGTTTTTCCAAATCTCTCTTAGTGCCAGCTTAGATGCATTTACTTCTGCTAAAATCACTGTTATTTTCTAAATCTAATGTCTGTATGTTTTCCAGCCTCACACTGGGTTTTTGCTGCTTCTGTTCAACCTAATGAATCTTGTATGTGATTCCAACAATTGTGCTTGCTGGGGGTTGCTTTCTGTCTGGCTGAATCCCAGGCTCTGATTTGTCTTTTGACAACAATTCCTTTTGCGCTCTCAAAATCTCATTTGCTACTATCATGTTTAATTCCAATACCTTCTTTCTATTTTAATGATGACGGTTCTCAGCTTTTTCACTACAGGTTCTTTATAATGAGAATAAAACAACAATAATACATGTCGGGCGGAGAAGGCGATGGCATCCCACTCCAGTACTCTTGCCTGGAAAATCCCATGGACGGCGGAACCTGGAAGGCTGCAGTCCATGGGGTCTGCTGAGGGTTGGACACGACTGAGTGATTTCGCTTTCACTTTTCACTTTCATGCATTGGAGAAGGAAATGGCAACCCACTCCAGTGTTCTTGCCTGGAGAATCCCAGGGACAGGAGAGCCTGGTCGGCTGCTGTCTATGGGGTCACACAGAGTCGGACACGACTGAAGTGACTTAGCAGCAGCAGCAGCAGTACATGTAGGGTGTACATCAAGCCACACTTGTATGTGCACCAATTTGTCATTTACAAGTGAAACATGTAAATATCACTTACCTAAGAGTCAAGGTCAGCTTATGCTGTAAAAGAAGAAAGGACTAATATTAAATGTCTCTAAAACACGACTGAATTTGCTTAACTATCCAGTCAATAGCAAAATCCAAATACTAGACTTTGCAACCAAACTTTGAGAAAGGGAAACCCCCTCCAGCTCACTTTTCTTCTAATAACTTCAATATATACTGCATATATTAATACAGAGGATAGATCTTATTTTCTGAGTTCCCTGGGCAAAAGGACAACATCAGCAGTGTTTATAGCTACATGGGAAAAGCTTTCCTATTGGTCAAGTATCCTGATATACTGACTGGTACACTTTTGAAAAGTATATATTTTGTTTTTTAAAATAAAAAAGGAGTATATGACCATGTGGAAAGTATACACATGTACTTACAGACACAGAGACTGTACATGAAAAGAGAAAGACCTCTATTTTACTGTTTTGTATTTCTTTGAGTTTTTCAGGCAGACTGCCTCTTAATCTTTTTCGTCCGGGCAGCTCTAGACAGGATTCTTCAAACTGCAAATCTCAAACTATTGGTAGCGTAGTAAGTGAATTTAATAGATATTTTATACTGAAAAGGAATAGAAAATAGCCTTTATCATGCGCAATAGCTTTACATTTTGTTGGTAAATTTTTTGAGTCAGTTGTGTGTGTTTTCTGGGATATATATAAATATATCTGTATATATACATCTATATACATGTATTTGGAACAGGTCCAAGGCAGCCTTAGCTCTAGCTTGTTCCTAGATCTTCCCAGGATTTTGAATTTGGGCTTTAAGTGGCTCTGAGTGGAGTAGCATCACTTGGAATGGGAGGTGATTACCAGTATCGCATTATGGGAGAGACATGAATTTAAAGGAAGTTCATAGCAAATGTTTTTCACATGTCCTTTATTTTTCCTTATATAACAAAAGAAAGAAAAGGGAAGGTAGAGAGTTGGGGAGAAAAAGGAGAAAAAGCTAGAGATAAAAAGGAAGGATAACAAGATTAAATACCAGCAGTAAAGTCTAATCACCTAGAATACTTGCAAGTGCTTTTCTCAGCAGGCCTGATGATGATCACCCTGCAGTGTAATAATGAATTGGCTGAGTTATCCTGAGAATGTATAGGTAATGGGAGAGATGCTTAAAGGATATGAGAGATCTTTAAAAGATTTGTTTAAATTTTTTCTAAATGCTAGAAATTGCAGACCCATACATGTTAAGCTTTAGTATATGTAAAAATACTGGAGCACATCATCAGAAAATCAATCCCTAAACGCTAAGATTGCAGAGATACAACTAACCTGAGTTAAAAGAGCAAATTACCAAAGACCAATCTCACAGCCTTTGCTGACAGAGCAAGGTGTGTTGTAGATAACAGAAAAGCAATAAATGCAATACATCTCAACCTCAGGATGGCCTTTGATTTTGTCCCATATGACACACTCATCAACTAGCAGAGAAAATATAACTTAAAACAGTAAGTCTCCAACTGTGAATTGTGACCGCCCCCCACCCCCAAGGTTATTAGGGAAAGCTGCCACAGAGGTCAGAGAATTTGCAACTGCATTTCTTGTCCAGAGTCTCTGAGCCAAAGGAACTCCCAAATTTGTAGAAAAGGACAGCAAAAATTCCTAAGAAGACTATATTTATTCTCACAGAAGACCCTGCCATCCCTGCAACTTTCTCTAGCCATTACAGAATCATCAATTTTGCGACTGGCCAGGAAGGAGGGTCTAGTTAAGCCAGACCTCTAAGTGTCGAGTTTCATTCCTGCTTTCATGATTTTGTTTTTCAATTTTCAAATCCGTCAATACTATAAAAAATAATATACCCAAACACAGATTAGGGCTTCCCAGGTGGTCCCAGTGGTAAAGAATCTGCCTGCCAAAGCAAGAGACGCAAGATATGTGAGTTTGATCCCTGGGTCGGGAAAATCCACTGGAGTAGGAAATAGCAACCCACTCTAGCATTCTCTAGCAAGAGCATTCCAGAAAAACGTCTACTTTTGCTTTATTGATTATGCCAAAGTCTTCGATTGTGTGGATCATAACAAACTGTGGAAAAGTCTTTAAGAGATGGGAATATCAGACCACCTGACCAGCCTCTTGAGAAATCTGTATGCAGGTCAAGAAGTAACAGTTAGAAATGGACATGGAACAGCAGGCTGGTTCCAAATTTGGAAAGGAGAATGTCAAGGTTGTATATTGTCACCCTGCTTATTCAACTTATATGCAGAGAACATCATGTGAATGCTGGGCTGGATAAAGCACAAGCTGGAATCAAGATTGCCAGGAGAAATATCAATAACCTCAGATATGCAAATGACACCACCCTTATGGAAGAAAGTGAAGAAGAACTAAAGAGCCTCTTGATGAAAGTGAAAGAGGAGAGTGAAAAAGCTGGCTTAAAATTTAACATTTAAAAAGCTGAGATCATGTCATCCAGTCCCATCACTCCATGGCAAGTAGATGGAGAAACAATGGAAACAGTGGCTGACTTTATTTTTCTGGGCTCCAAAATCACTGCAGATGGTGACTGCAGCTATGAAACTAAAAGACATTTACTTGCTCCTTGGAAGAAAAGCTATGACCAACCTAGACAGCATATTAAAAAGCAAAGACATTATTTTGTGAGCAAAGTTCCATCTAGTCAAAGCTATGGTTTTCCCAGTAGTCATGTATGGATATGAGAGTTAGACTACAAGGAAAGCTGAGCAAAGAGTTGGACATGACTGAGTGACTGAACTGAACTGAACTAGCATTCTTGTCTGGAAAATTCCATGGACAGAGGAGCCTGGCAGGCGACTGTCCATCAGCCTGCAAAGAGTTGGTCATGACTGAGAGAAAGACAGAGAAACACATATTAATAATAACTAAGTGCTTATTAAGAATTCATGATATTCATGCATTTCACAAGTATTATACTTAAGATATTAAGTATTCAATCCATGTAAGCATATTTTATTTAACAAACAGCAGACACTATTAATAACTCATTTACCCCTCATAAGTGCCCTGTGAGGTAGGTACTATTATTTACAGACAAATACATTGAAGTGAAGTAACTTGCCCATGATGACATGATAATAATTGGCAGAAAATAACTGGCAAGATTTCAAACCAAGCAGTTTGAATCCAGAGTCCAGGGCATTCGCCACTGGACCATGGTCCCAGGTTTAGGCAGTAAACGGTGCTCAGCACATAATACATTCAATACATATAAAGCCATTGAGATAGTTGATTTTGTATGTCAGCTAGACAAGGTGTCCAGATACCTGATTAAACACTTTTAGGGGGTGGGTCTATGAGGATGTTCCTGGAGAAGATTAGCTTTTGAATCAGTAAAGGAAACCATCCTCCCCACCAATATCCCATCCACTGAGAACTTGAACAGAAAAGTTCTAAAAAAGGCTAACAAGGGGAGAATTCTCTCTCTCTCTCTCTCTCTCTCTCTCTCTCTCTCTGCTTGAATCGAGACATCCATCTTCTTCCCTCAGATATCAGAACTCCTGATTCTTGGACTTTCGTATTCAGACTAGACTGACAATATCAGTCCTGGATCCTAACACCTTTGAACTTAGAGTAAATGACACTGCTAGCTTTTCTGACTTTTCAAGAGCTTTCAGACATCAGATCATGGGACTTCCCAGCTTCCATAAATGTATAAGCTAACAGTTCCCAAAATAAAACCTCTCTCTCTCTATCTCCTCTCTCTCCCTCTCTCTGTCTCTCCTACTGATTCTGTTTCTCTGGAAAACCCTAACTAATATACCTATTATTAATAACATTAATCAATTCATATACCATCCTATATTACCCCAGTTTATAAATGAAAAACTGCCTTTAATTTGTAAAGAAAATAGGATGTTTCCAGATATATGTAATAAGGTAAAATGAAAAATAGTGGACTCCTGATAAGTTTGCTGCTGCTGCTAAGTCACTTCAGTCATGTCCGACTCTGTGTGACCCCATAGAGGGTAGCCTACCAGGCTCCCCTGTCCCTGGGATTCTCCAGGCAAGAATGCTGGAGTGGGTTGTCATTTCCTTCTCCAGTGCAGGAAAGTGAAAAGTGAAAGTGAAGTCATTCAGTTGTGCCCGACCCTCAGCGACCCCATGGACTGCAGCCTTCCAGGCTCCTCCGTCCATGGGATTTTCCAGGTGAGAGTACTGGAGTGGGGTGCCATTGCCTTCTCCCGATAAGTTTACTTAAGGCTTATTGCTGAGGAGTTCCTTTACAGGAGAAAGAGGAGACTGGAAAGTTATTAAGCAGTGGTCTTGAAAAGGTTGAGGTTCATAAAATGGGAATGGGAGCAAAGAAATGTTTTGCTGGGTGGAACAAGTTCAGATAGGCTAAAGAGATCATGCTATTTTTGATAGCAACAATCCAGCAATTCTGTGTAGGATTTTCATCAGAAATTTCTTTCTTCTTGAAAAAAAAAATCCTTAAAATAATAGATGAAATGGGGAGTTTCTCGGAAAAGAAACCTAATTTGATATTCCAATTGAATTTTAACTTTAAAGTGTTTTGGAAAAAAGAAGCTTCTTCTATTGAACTTATTTCAATTGAAGACTGAAAACTCTTGTTATCTTAAAGGGATGAAAACATAATTTCAAGCTCTCTCTACACATTTCTCATATTCTTCAGTGGTAAATTAAATTTACACATTTGCTCTGAATTTGCCATGTCTTCATTTTCCCCTCTACTGACACTTGTATGGTCCGTGTTTGGAAGTTTACAGAGAATTGTGGAAGAAGAATAAAAGCAAGAGCATTCTAGGAGAAATTATTGTTCCTTCCATATGTAGAGTGTTCATCTGCAGTAGTGGTCCGTTCATCACAGGCTCGCTGCTCGATTTTGTATGTGACAGATTGTCAAATGAAATGTTTATTCTGCCCGTTTTCATTTCTCTGTTCATTTGTTGTTTTAAAAATAGAGCATTTAGCATTTCTCCAGCAAAAGAGGTCATTCTTTGATTTTTAATGTTCCAATTTGTTTCCCTAAGTGAGCAAATCAAATATGGAAATATCTAATGCTTCACAAATATTTTTGGGGAAAATTAGGATAAGGTCAAAGGAGGATATATACAAGTCTCCTTCATGTTCTTTCAGAAGACAAGAGTAAACATTCTTCAATATGTCTTAAATTCCTTTTCTCTGATATCTAAAGTGATCTTAAGAGAAGATATAGTAGGTTTTTAATAAGTGTTGAACAAACAAGTGTGTAACTCCAACATACCTGGGGTTTGTGAGAAAATCCATGTGGATTTTCTTAAAAAAAAAAATCCATCAGCCAAAATCAATTACACACAATGTAGTTCATTACCGACTTATCTTTAGGATTATTAATAGAAGAAAATGAATTTATAGCACAAAGCAAAAGATTTTGAAATGCTATCTCTGCTCAATTTTTTATTATTCTGAATATTTTCTACTTGAGCAGTCAATGCTGTCCCCCAAATTTCTCTTTGCTGCATTTTTCACCCTCTGTCTCAAATTTACTCCCAAGTCTAGGCAGCTTACCACTTTACAGTCCTTGTCTCCAATTTCCTCTTTTATTCTACTCTCTTCTTTGCCAACAGCTACTTTCATCTTGTTTATTGTGGTTATATATATATATATATATATATATATATATATACACACACACACACACTCACAACATAAAACACTGTTCTTATGTGTATAGATCTGTGGCACTAAGTACATCCACAACATCATACAATATCATCATTATCCACCTACAGAATAATTTCATCTTCCCAAATTGCATCTCTGTACTCATTAAACAATAACTTCCCTTTCCTCCCTCCTCTCAGCCCTTGGTAACCACCATTCTCCTTTCTGTCCCTATGAATTTGACTTCTCTGGTACCTAATATACGCGGAATGATACAATACTGGTCCTTTTGTGATTACCTTATTCCGCATAGTACGTGCTCAGGCACTCAGTCAAGTCCAACTCTTTGCGAGCCCGTGGACTGGAGCCTGCCAGGCATCTCTGTCCACAGGATTCTCCCAGAAAGAATAGTGGAGTGGGGTTGCCATTTTCTTCTCCAAGAGATCTTAGTGACCCAGGGATGAAATCCATGTCTCTTAAGTCTCCAGCACCGGCAGGTGATTGCTTATCATTAGCACCACCTGGGAAGCCCTCATTTAGCATGTTTACAAAATTCATGCATGTTGTACTATGTGTAAAAATTTCTTTCTTTTTTAAGGCCAAGTAATGTTAAATTATATGTATATATATATATGTGTGTGTGTATGTGTGTGTGAATACATATGCATATATACCACATTTCATTTATTTACTCATGTGCAAATGGAAATGTGGGTTTCTTTTAGCTTTGCAAAACATTTTAGCTATTGGAACTAATGCAAAACATGGGTGCACAAATATTTGTCTAAATCATTGCTTTCAGTTATTTTGGGTATATACCCAATAAAATTGTCACCCTAATGTGTATGAAGTGTCTCATTGTGGTATTGATTTTCATTTCCCTAATGGTTTGTTGAGTTGTTGTTTTTTTTTTTAAGTTGTGAAAAAGAATTGAATTTTAACAAATTATTTCTCTAGAAGAGTTTCTGGTCACTTTCAACATTTACCAGGCATCTCAAATGGAATTGCCCACAATAGTCTGACAGATAAGTGCATGAAGTATACTGTCATAAGATAATGAGCAGTGGTGATGACTTTGGCAAAGGAGGGCTTTGAGGCCCATTTCCAGGGAAGCCATTACTTGGTTCCAACTGATTATTTATGTACAATCATGTTGGGAGAAATTTTGTTATTCCCTTGTTTCTGTTTTCTTCAAAATTCCTAGTCCTAATAATCAGAATGGTTTAATTCAGGGTTCAGGTGTGCAGCAAATTTCATGGTGAAGCACAGAAGGAGCATTGATTTCAATTTGTTGGAAAGATATCTAAGTACTGAGCTGAGAATAAAGCATGTGGGGAAAGGTAATATAAACTAACTTCTACCTAGGTAAACACTTTCTTATATTTCTCAACACAATATTATATATCAATGTATGTACGTATGTATGTATACATAGATAGAGAGAGAGACAATACTTATATATACACTTAATATGTAACATATATAAACATTATAGGCTTCCCAGATGACTCAGTGGTAAAGAATCTGCTTGCCAATGTAGGAGATGCAGGAGATGTGGGTTCAATCCCTAGGTCAGGAAGAGCCCCTGGAGAAGGAAATGGCAACCCACTCCGGTATTCTTGGCTGTAGAATCCCATAGATGGAACAGCATAGCAGACTACAGTAGGTGGGATCACAAAGTCGCACACGATGGCACGACTGAGCACGCACGCACATAAGCATTGTATGTGTATACACACACACACACACACACACACACGTGCTTGTTCATAGAGAAGTGAAGATGTTAGAAGAGGAGAGGAAAAAATCATAAGGAGGCTAATGATAAAATGAGGAAATAATTACTCTTTTACATCATCTTATAGGTAAATATTTACTTAGGAGGATACTGATTGCTTGGAATCTTTAATACTTTTTTGATACTTTTTGATTTCATAGAAATCAACGTTAAAATTTCATTTCTGTTGTAGTTTAGAATGCTAAAGCTCTGTATTATCCTTGTGCATTTATAACTTATAAAAACTTTGTTGTTCAGCAGTATATAGTCTGGCTTCCCTGGTAGCTAGGCTTTTCTGGTGGTTCATATGGTCTGTATTTCATTCCAATCCCAAAGAAAGGCAATGCCAAAGAATGCTCAAACTACTGCACAATTGCACTCATCTCACACGCTAGTAAAGTAATGCTCAAAATTCTCCAAGCCAGGCTTCAGCAATATGTGAACCATGAACTTCCTGATGTTCAAGCTGGTTTTCGAAAAGGCGGAGGAACCAGAGATCAAATTGCCAACATCCGCTAGATCATGGGAAAAACAAGAGAGTTCCAGAAAAACATCTATTTCTGCTTTATTGACTATGCCAAAGCCTTTGACTGTGTGGATCACAATTAACTGTGGAAAATTCTGAAAGAGATGGGAATACCAGACCACCTGACCTGCCTCTTGAGAAATCTGTATGCAGGCCAGGAAGCAACAGTTAGAACTGGACATGGAACAACAGACTGGTTCCAAATAAGAAAAGGAGTACGTCAAGGCTGTATATTGTCACCCTGCTTATTTAACTTCTGTGCAGAGTACATCATGAGAAACGTTGGACTGGAAGAAACACAAGCTGGAATCAAGATTGCCGGGAGAAATATCAATAGCCTCAGATATGCAGGTGACACCACCCTTATGGCAGAAAGTGAAGAGGAACTAAAAAGCCTCTTGAT
Source organism: Ovis canadensis (assembly GCF_042477335.2). NCBI lineage: Eukaryota > Metazoa > Chordata > Mammalia > Artiodactyla > Bovidae > Ovis > Ovis canadensis. The sequence goes on from NC_091254.1 coordinate 61,256,368, forward strand.
GAAAGTCAAAGAGGAGAGTGAAAAAGTTGGCTTAAAGCTCAACATTCAGAAAACTAAGATCATGGCATCCAGTCCCATCACTCCATGGGAAACAGATGGAGAAACAGTGGAAACAGTGTCAGACTTTATTTTTGGGGGCTCCAAAATCACTGCAGATGGTGACTGCAGCCATGAACTTAAAAGACGCTTACTCCTTGGAAGAAACATGACCAACCTAGATAGCATATTCAAAAGCAGAGACATTACTTTGCCAACTAAGGTCCATCTAGTCAAGGCTATGGATTTTCCAGTAGTCATGTATGGATGTGAGAGTTGGACTGTGAAGAAGGCTGAGCACCAAAGAATCGATGCTTTTGAACTGTGGTGTTTGAGAAGACTCTTGAGAGTCCCTTGCACTGCAAGGGGATCCAACCAGTCCATTCTGAAGGAGATCAGTCCTGGGTGTTCATTGGAAGGACTGATGCTAAAGCTGAAACTCCAATACTTTGGCCATGTCATGCGAAGAGTTGACTAATTGGGAAAGACTCTGATGCTGGGAGGGATTGGGGGCAGGAGGAGAAGGGGACGACCGAAGATGAGATGGCTGGATGGCATCACTGACTCGATGGATGCGAGTCTGAGTGAACTCCAGGAGTTGGTGATGGACAGGGAGGCCTGGCCTGCTGCAATTCCTGGGGTCACAGAGTCGGACAGGACTGAGCGACCGAACTGAACTGATATGGTCTGTTTAGTCAAAGTTATGGTTTTTCCAGTAGTCATGTATGGATGTGAGAGTTGGACCATAAAGAAGGCTGAATGCCAAAGAATTAATGCTTTTGAACTGTGATGCCAGAGAAGACTCTTGAGCGTCACTTGGACAGCAAGGAGATCAAATCAGTCAATTCTAAAGGAAATCAACCTTGAATATTCATTGGAATGACTGATGCTGAAGCTGAAGCTTCAATACTTTGGCACCTTATGGGAAGAGGCAACTCATCAGAAAAGACCCTGATGCTAGGAAAAATGAAGGCAGGAGGAGAAGGGGATGACAAAGGATGAGATGGATGGCATCACTGACTCAATGGACACAAGTTTGAGCAAACTCCCAGGAGATGGTGAAGGACAGGGAAACTAGATATGCTCCTGTCCATGGGGTTGCAAGGAGTATGACATGACTTAGTGACTGAATAACAAAGATATAGTCAAAAGTGAACTGAAATTAGATCAAATATTACAATCTATATCTCTAGTAATAAAGCATCATTTGAATAACAAATAGTATCTTTGGACTTTATGTGATTGGATGGTCCTGCCTTCTAATAAGTTGCATAATCTTGGTCAAGCATCTAAGTCTCTCAGTTTCTTATGTTAAGGGGAAAATTTTTTGACACTATTCAGAAAAATTATTTAAAATTTGGAAATAAGGCCAAAAGTTGGAAAGTATGTTCTTTAATATCATATTGAGACAGTGTTTAAGAAGCTTTGGATATTAGCTCTTTGATTAGATCCCAGTTTAGACTACTGGAAATGTGGTTTTTATTTAAACCTGCCATATAAAATCTATATGGGGGATTTGGGAAGTTTATTTGACTCTATTTTGATACATCTACTTTTTAGTGATCTAATTCTTGCATTTTTTTCCTACATTAAAACCTAAAATACTTGCAATTGTGATTTGAATTTGACTTATTTTACAGACTTTGGCAGCATTTCTTCTGCAAGAAACATATGAAATTATACCGGGAAAAGAATCCACACTTCCATAAAATTTTTAAAAAACCACTAAGGGCATTTGTTTTTTATAAACAATATATGCAGCTGGTAGCAATGTTGGCAAAGACACTTGCCAGAGAGCTGCGTATTTGCAACTACAAACTGTTCTGTTCACCCTTTATCCAGTAACAGCTGGTAAAATGGTATTTAAGAACAGTTTGATTTAATCTAATGAGAAACTATGCTGCAATGCATGATACTGCCTGCAGAAAATAATTGGACAAACATTGATTTTTTATGTTGCCATAATAGTTACATTTTCAATAAATAGGAGTTTATATGCACACTTATTTGGCAACATTCCTCTCTACATGAAAGCTAGTGATTGGTTCTTAACAAAAACACACATATGCATACACACACGCACGCATATGGATACATGAAAAATACACATAAGTCAACACAGTACATACAAATATAGTACAGAATTTTAGTGTTACTGCTGCCAAAGGGGGAAAAGGTCTTTGGAATGCAGTTTTAGATTTCATGGCTATCTTTGAAACCAAAATTATCCACAGAAAAGGCACTAGTTTGTGGAAGACCCAGCAACCATAAGAGCAGCAAACCAATCAGAAAGCCCTGGAGAGAAAATAACAGAGGAGCACACAGCTCCATCTCTTTAGGATGACCATGAAAAGAAAGAACCTCCAGACTCTTCCAGATTCCACACTGGAAACGTCTGGAAGAGTAATAACAATGTGCACTGCTTGCGTGGGTAGACATGCACACTCCTCTGTTTACCTCTCTTCTAGCTTCTCAACTCCAAATTCTGTAGGCACTGGAACGAGAAAAGCCACCTTGGTGCTATTTCTGTCATGAATTGCTAAAGAAAGTCTTTGAGACCGTAGATGTCCACATCTTGCCAAAATCTGAGTCAGGTTTTACTGACACACAAGGTTCAGATGATTCACATAAACATTGAAACTTTTGGATAAAGCCAAGACACTCTGCTTTTGGGAGTCAGTGGAAATAATCTCTAATTTGATTGTGATGATAGCTATATGAATTTGTCAAAACTTGAAACTATACACTTAAAATGGGTAGTTTTTATTATATTTATTTGTTCCTTAATCAGGTTGATTCTATAATAAAGCAAACAATAAAAGAATCCACCTCTAAAAGAGTCCTTAATTGGAAACTGAAGAAAGATAATGATGAAACATGAAAGAGAAAAATAAAAAAAAGTGGTTACCAAAATCTAGAAATAGGAAATTTGGGGCAGGAACTTTGACTTGGGAGGAAAAAAAATGACAAATTCATAACAATAGGATGTGTTTTTCTGAAAAAGTTCAAACAGTGTATGTTACTATATAACCTATAAGACAAATGCAAAGTTTCTGAAAATTTTCATCACAAACTTCTTTACTTATATCTAAGAAAAACAGAAATATCCACCATTATCCTAGAACCCTGCAAAAATCTAACATAAATCCTGAATTAGCAAAGTGAAGTAAAAGTCGCTCAGTCGTGTCCAACTCTTTGCGACCCCATGGACTATACAGTCTGATAAATATCATTTTATGCATATAAACAAAAATATCCAGAAACTTCTGAACTTGAAAAAATTTTAATCCTTACAACAAAACAACAAAGTCACTGTTATCATCCCGAACTTAGAATAGGGAAAAGTGAAACTGAGAAAAACATACAAACTGAAACTGAGAAAAATATGCAATGATCTCATAGCCAATAAGTACTAGGATCAGAATTAAAACATTAAACCTTCATTGAGTTTTCTCACACAGTTGCCAGCTTAAAGTTGACCCTTTTCAGGAACTTTTATCAGAAGTCTCTGGCAGAGTTAATCACTCTCATCTGTATCCCCAAAATATTTGGGGCACAGTTTTATTAGTTAACTTTTACTATTCATATGCCTAAGTCTTTTTTAATAGACACAGCTCCTTAGAGGTAGGTTTTAAGTCTCAGTCATCCTTTCTATTCCCAGCAGGCAACCATGTCTGGTACATCTTTAGTGGACAATAAATGATGTTTTAAGTAATGGATTTCTAAAAAAGACATAAAAGTGAACATTCAGAAATATAGGAGGCAGATTTATTTACAATACACAAAATGATATTAAAGAAGGGAATATTAAAAGCTATTAGTAAAAACTACGTATCATACCAAATCTCATAGTTCTTGAAAATAGTTGCAGTCAATAAATATTTGCTGAATTAATGTGTAACAGAACAATATTCTTTAATATTGAAGCAAATATGGTTTTATAACTGAGTAACTCCCAAATGACATTGGGTGTTAAAAGATACACACACACAAGAATTTGAAAATCACAGCATTTGGAGAGAGTCACTAAACTATCAAACTGACATCTTCATATTTGAATAAACCTTGAAGTTTCTTTTTGTTGCATTTCAACAAGGCATTTAAAACAATAAGGCTGTTTATAGGCAAGACCTTTCATTTTATGCTGAAGAATGTCGGAGTCCCAAAGGATTAAACTCTTTGCTCAAGAATGCATCCTTTTAAGTTGTGCTTCTAACCACGACTGAGTCACTGGTACTGGACTAGCTCTCTATTTGCAAACAACATAGAGAAATGGAAAAAGATATAAAATAAGAGTTTTCAGGATAGGTCACAAGCATTACAGAACTTTGGTCCTTGACAGAAGGGAAACAAACAAGAAAAGTGCCACAATCATCCAGTTCTCAGCTAGGGGACTCTTATCTAACTAGAAGGACAACTGCAACCAAGGCAGAGACAGTAGTCTCCCTAAACTCAGGGGATAAAGATAAGAGTATGGGGCAGATGAAGTGTCTAGAATCCTTAGGGAAGAATATTTGTTAAGAGATGGGTACACAAAGAGTCACAGAAGTCTATATAAAAATTTCCTTTGTATCTATAGGCTTAGATTGTATATGAGCAAGGAGAACTTCCCACGGATTACTGGAAAGCAGCTCCTATGAAATTGAGAGTGAAATGAAGAAAATGTTAGAGGTTGAATGGTGCCAATGTACCAGCCCTGCTGGATTTCTAGTACTGCCAGAGCAGAGAACTAATGTTAACACCTTGTTAGCAAGTCTGGCATTCAGTGGAAATACCAGAAAGGTTCTACCTTGAAAGTGAGGACCATATTGTAAAGGAAAACATAATCTAAACATGCAGTAGCAAAATTTAAAGCCACATCCTAACAATTTTCATGGGCAGGCCATCTAGAGATTGAGTCCTAATAAGATGGATAGGCTTGAGAAAAAATTTAAACTTTTCACAGAGTATATCTGTTTAGCATAACTGACACCATTGTGGCGCTTATAGTTTCTCCTTTCCTTTTGCTAAACCCCCCAGGACTATAACTGTTTAGTAAATCATTTCTCTGTCATAAAGGACTGTGTAGTATATGTGTATATATATATATACACACACACATACATGTACATATATACATATATGTATGCATATATGTCTGTATATATACAAATATGTGTGTATATATGTGTGCATATATACATATGCACACATATATACATATATATACATACACAGATTACTTTTTCCTAAATTATATATTTTGGTAGTGCAGGGTCTTTGTTGCTGTGCACAGGCTCTCGTTGTGGAGAGCAGGGGTTTTCTCTTCACTGCAATGAGTGGGCTTCTCATTGTGGTGGTTTCTCTTGTGCAGCACAAGCTCTAGGCACAAGGGCTTCGGTAGTTTCAGCACAGGCTCAGTAGCTGTGACTACAGGCTCTAGAGTGAGGACTCAGTAGCTGTGGTGCATAGGCTTAGTTGCTCTATGGCACGTGGAATCTTCCCAGACCAGGGATTGAACCTGTGTCCCTGCATTGGCAGGGGGATTCTTATCCACTGTACCACTAGGGAAGTCTTAATATACATTGTTTAATAATTACTAAGATCAGGTGGCCTCTATGTTCTCTTAGCCCCCAAACAGTGATAAAGCCTTCAATGACATATTCCCAGTGCCGACAAGATTAGTTACCTCATTCATGTGGTACACATCCTATTTCCAAGCACCGACTCCCATATGCTAGGTTAATAGTAGAGTTGTCCTAACAGTAGAAAGTATCCCTTTCACAGTGAAGAGTGCAGCTATAGATGCTTCCAGATCATTTTCTGTCCAATCTCAATCTACCCTATAAGTAATAAACTGATCCATTGGTTATATAGAGCTGCCTGCCTCATTTTTCAGTCTCAAGATGCTTGCTCAGTTAGGTGGGTGCTTTTCATTCCTTCTGTCTGTCCTCCAACACACAGATTTACATTGTCAAAGTAAAAGCTAGGATAACATAAATTCAAGATAATCAGGCAGTAATTGAACCAATTCAGTGAAACAAGATCTAAACTCTCAAGTGGAAAATAGCAGAATACAGAATCTAAATATCATATTATCTGTAGTATTCAGTGTTAAATAAAAATCACTAAACATGAAGACAGAGTAAGTACAGGCCTATGACTTTCAGCTTTGATTCACCCACTCTCACTGGATCCACTCAGGAACATCCCAAGGTTGTTATCATTACATAAGCCTAGAAAGCAAGTAGGCTCATAAACAACATCTCCCAAATAACTGGGAGGAACTAAGAAGAAAACAAATCCTTTAACTTTAAGAAAGTTCTTAAAAAAAACTTAGATATTTTCTTGTGAGTTCTTGAAGCCTAGGGAAATTCACCCCTTTGACTAAGAATACTTGTTCTCCATAGCCATATTTAAGCTGTTAGGTTCTTGTATGTTTTACAAATAACAGATGAACTGACCTAATCTAATCACATGAACTTTAAATCACTTTAAAAGAAGAGTATGTATTTTCTTCAGCTGGCAGCAGAAAGATAAGTCAGAAATTCAAAGCACAAACAGTAAGCACTTACTGGACTTGAAAATGGATAAAGCAATATATAGAAATGAAAAGTGGTGCTAGGAGCTGAAAGTGACCTCTAGTTTATACCTGCAAGGAAGCTGGGACTTCAGCCCTACAACCACATGGAAATGGATTCTAACAACAACCTGGATGAGGGAAATGGACTCTCTTCCAGAGCCTCTGTACAAATTCCTAGTCAGGTTGATATCTTAATTTTGACCTGGTAAGACCATATAAAGGGAAACTGTTGAACATACCTGGTCTTCTGATCTACAGAGCTATAAGATAATAAATAGGTACTGTTTAAAGTACCAGAGTTTGTGATAATTTGTTACATAGCTTCAGAAAACTAATACAGATAATACAACAGATGTAAGTGTGAAAAGGTAATGACAATATTAAGCTCTTTTGCTTTTTCCAGGTTTATGGAGCTATAACTGACATATGATGCCTTCCCAGGTGGCACTAGTGGTAAAGAATCCACCTGCCAGTGGAGGAGACACAAGAGACATGGGTTTGATCTCTGAGAGGGGAAGAGCCCCTGCAGGAGGAAATGGCAACCCACTCTAGTACTCTTCCCTGGAGAATCCCATGGACAGAGGAGCCTGGCAGTCCACGGGGTCACAAAGAGTCAGACATGACTGAAGTGACTTAGCAAACAAGCAAGCAACTGACATAACATTGTGTTCAGTTCAGTTCAGTTCAGTTGCTCAGTCGTGTCCGACTCTTTGTGACCCCATGAATCACAGCATGCCAGGCCTTCTTGTCCATCACCAACTCCCAGAGTTCACTCAAACTCACATCCATCAAGTCGGTGATGCCATCCAGCCATCTCAGCCTCTGTCCTCCCCTTCTCCTCCTGCCCCCAATCCCTCCCAGCACCAGAGTCTTATCCAATGAGTCAATTCTTCGTATGAGGTGGCCAAAGTATTGGAGTTTCAGCTTTAGCATCAGTCCTTCCAATGAACACCCAGGACTGATCTCCTTTAGAATGGACTGGGTGACTCTCCTTGCAGTCCAAGGGACTCTCAAGAGTCTTCTCCAACACCACACTTCAAAAGCATCAATTCTTCGGTGCTCAGCTTTCTTCACAGTCCAACTCTCACATTCATACATGACTACTGGAAAAACCATAGCCTTGACTAGACGGACTTTGTTGGCAAAGTAATGTCTCTGCTTTTGAATATGCTATCTAGGTTGGTCATAACTTTCCTTCCAAGGAGTAAGCGTCTTTTAATTTCATGGCTGCAATCACCATCTACAGTGATTTTGGAGCCCAGAAAAATAAAGTCTGACACTGTTTCCACTGTTTCCCCATCTATTTCCCATGAAGTGATGGGACCAGATGCCATGATCTTAGTTAAGTTTAAGATATACAATGTGATGATTTGATACATGTATAATTGTGAAATGATTGCCATAAGAAGGTTAGTAAATACACCATTCATGTCATAATTACCATATTTTGGTGGTGAAAACATTTAAGCTCTACTTTCTTAGCAACTTTAAGTATATGATAGAATTGCTAACTATAGTCACTGTGCTGTATATTAGATCCCCAGAATATTAACTTTTGATTCTATGTAAGCTTCTTGAAACTTTGATGCAAATGTTAAGGGAAGAGAAGATGGAGAAAATTCCAAAGTTACAGTTGAAACAAAATAGCAAATAAATAAATCCCTTTGAGTTGATTGAATTACTATTTCTACCACTGAGCAGAAGAGGTATTGAAACAGATCCTGAATTGAGTTGACAAAAATAAAAAAAAATAAAGGAAAAGATGTCTTGCCCTGTTAATGCAAAAGTCACTCTTTACATAATAGTGGTAGAATAATAGTTATTCTTAGCACTAATACTGACACAAAATATAAAATCAATAATGTTATATAAAAAGGATATTTTAAAGTCTTTTTCTGCTGGTTTTAGACAGAATGTCTCACAGTGTTATTTTTGGTCATTTTACTTTAGTAGCTGAGGAAAGGGAAACAGGAATCAATCTGGTTAGAGACTTGTCATGGTTTTCTCACTCATGTCAGAAGGAAGTAGAAATCACGATCAGTGTATTTGGCCTTAAACATTGACTTTCAGATTTGCTTTAAACTGTCTAGTAATTCATATTAGTCAGCTCAGGTTATTCACTGCACATCTTTGTTAACAAGCACACCATGTCAACAAGTTTGGGCAGGATTGCTGCTTCAGTCAGTACTTGCAAATAGGGAAGCATCTTGAGAGAGAAGATATCTTCATTGTTGGAAGTTTAGGGCCCTGTATGCTGTCCGAAGTCAAGAGGGCCTTAGAAAGCATCACTACAAACAAAGCTAGTGGAGGTGATAGAATTCCAGTTGAGCTATTTCAAATCCTGAAAGATGATGCTGTGAAAGTGCTGCACTCAATATGCCAGCAAATTTGGAAGAGTCAGCAGTGGCCACAGGACTGGGAAAGGTCAGTTTACATTCCAATCCCAAAGAAAGGCAATGCCAAAGAATGCTCAAACTACTGCACAATTGCTTTCCTCTCACACGCTAGTAAAGTAATGCTCAAAATTCTCCAAGCCAGGCTTCAGCAATACGTGAACCATGAACTTCCAGATGTTCAAGCTGGTTTTCGAAAAGGCGGAGGAACCAGAGATCAAATTGCCAACATCCACTGGATTATGGAAAAAGCAAGAGAGTTCCAGAAAAACATCTACTTCTGCCTTATCACAATAAACTGTGGAAAATTCTGGAAGAGATGGGAATACCAGGCTATCTGACCTGCCTTTTGAGAATCCTATATACAGATCAGGAAGCAACAGTTAGAACTGGACATGGAACAACAGACTGATTCGAAATAGGAAAAGGAGTACATCAAGGCTGTATATTGTCACCCTGCTTATTTAACTTCTATGCAGAGTACATCATGAGAAACGCTGGGCTGGAAGAAGCAAAAGCTGGAATCAAGATTGCTGGGAGAAATCTCAATAACCTCAGATATGCAGATGACACCACCTTTATGACAGAAAGTGAAGAAGAACTAAAAAGGCTCTTGATGAAAGTGAAAGAGGAGAGTGAAAAAGTCGGTCTAAAGCTCAGCATTCAGAAAACGAAGATCATGGCATCTGGTCCCATCACTTCATGGGAAATAGATGGGGAAACAGTGAAAACAGTGTCATACTTTATTTTTCTGGGCTCCAAAATCACTGTAGATGGTGACTGCAGCCATGAAATTAAAAGACGCTTACTCCTTGGAAGGAAAGTTATGACAACCTAGATAGCATATTCAAAAGCAGAGACATTACTTTGCCAACAAAGTCCATCGAGTCAAGGCCATGGTTTTTCCAGTGGTCATGTATGGATGTGAGAGTTGGACTGTGAAGAAAGCTGAGCACTGAAGAATTGATGCTTTTGAAGTGTGGTGTTGGAGAAGACTCTTGAGAGTCCCTTGGACTGCAAAGAGATCCAACCAGTCCATTCTGAAGGAGATCAACCCTGGGTGTTCATTGGAAGGACTGGTGCTAAAGCTGAAACTCCAGTACTTTGGCCACCTGATGCAAAGAGCTGACTCATTGGAAAAGACTCTGATGCTAGGAGGGATTGGGGGCAGGAGGAGAAGGGGAGGACAGAGGCTGAGATGGCTGGACGGCATCACCGACTTGATGGACATGAGTTTGAGTGAACTTTGGGAGTTGGTGATGGACAAGGAGGCCTGGTGTGCTGTGATTCATGGGGTCGCAAAGAGTCGGACACCACTGAGTGACTGAACTGAACTGATGCTGTCCTAATCAAGGGCTGGCCAAGTTAGCAGCAGCTGTTACTGGCACCCAGAGGGAGGCAACAAGGGCCAAGGAACAGACACTGAGCAGCATATCCCAGGAGCTGTAGTAGGGCCATATTCCATCCCTAAGGTGTCAGGGAATTCCTTGTTAAGCATCAGTTTCCTCATTGGTTAAAATAAAGGAAATATACTGAGTTACCTCTAACGTCCATTTCGGTTTCAACCATTTACAACAGCGATCCCCAATCCCCAGGCCATGAACTGGTACCAGTCTGTGGCCTGTAGGAACCAGGTCACACAGCAGCAGGTAAGCAGTCAGTGAGTGAATGAAGCTTTGTCTGTATTTACAGCCTCTCTGCAGTGCTTGCGTTACTGCATTATCACACATAATAATAATATAACTAAAGCACATAATAACTGTAATGCACTTGAATCATCCCCAAGCCATTCCCCAGTTTGTGGAAAAATTATCTTCCATGAAACAGGTCTCCACTACCAAAATGTTTGGAGAATGCAAATATATGAGACAACTTTTGAGGGTCAGTGTCATTCTTCACAGTCCATTTTTGCCAATGTAGAGTTTCTCATTCATCATCATTAAGTTTCAAAATAAATATATTGAGGTTTATTTTAAGGTTCCAGTCAAGGAAGCATTAAGTTCCTGAGGACATGGAGTTGAACAAAACTGAAACCTTTCCCTGAGAGGATATATTTAAGTACACTGGCTGCATTTTTTCTCTTCTATCGCTAAAAAAATGACAATTTACTCAATGAGAGAGCTGTTGCCAGTGTTTTCAAAAAGTGGCTTGAATACAGGAAGTGGATATTTTAAAAAGATCTTGAATTGTAAGTTGTGTTGCTGAGTCCTGACTTTAGGTATAAACTTCAAAATTACCCATGTTTATTTAGCACAGAGAATCCTTCTAGTCAATAGCATGATTCTCTTTTTCTCTTTTATCCTCATAGTATTTAAGTAAGAAGTACTTCTACCTTGAAAAGGTTGAAAGCATAATAGATAGAGGTTATTTGTTTCTTTGCATCGTTGGATCCATTTCTGTACTGGTGTGAATCCGTGGGCAGCTATAGCATCAACATCCAGAGAATTTGTTTTATCCAGTTTAAGTCATCTTTTGCCAAATCCAAAATGTATTAGTGGTTATTTTTTTTTTTGATTGTTTGTTTCTGTGCATAGCATTGAACTTCATTCTGTAATTATTCCGTATGAGACACTCTCACTGAAGTCAATGGATATCTCAGAATAAATTTGATTACAAGGTTTAGTCCATTCAGTAAATGAAAGACATTTAGATTTTTATCAACTTGGTATTTCTCAAGTAGGATCTCAACTTCCCAAGCAGCTTAAAGATATGTTTCTAATGATGCTTCTTGGTGCCCAAAATGACAAGGAGAAAAGATATTTTTTCCCCCTTCTGTGGAAACATGCTGATTCCTGAGAATTTTTTTTCCATTTCAGAAAAAAAAAAAAAAAAGTTTTCTGAAATGTTAATTGGGACTAAATTCTTAGACAAGAAAAAGCAATAAAATGACATCTTTCTTCCATTTCACATTAGTAAAGTATAAAACACTATATACCTGCAAAAATTGTTCTCTGTTGCTGATGAAGCTTGTAATTATATTTTTCAGGTTTGGTTTGAAAAGCTAAGACATCTGTTTATCCAGTGCATACAGAATAACTCTCATGTCTCCTTATCTCTGAAGATTTCAAAGGCTTTCATTCTGGTTTAAATCCTTTGAAGAAGCAGTAATCAAAGACAAAAATTATCAGAGGTACATTTTTGTTTCCCAAACAATGAAAATAACAACACTCATTCTCCTTGGAATTTCAAGCCCTAGCATAAAACTTCAAAATTGGAGATTTGCCATTTGAATCAAAAAATGATATGGATAAATAGAAGCTAAAAAGAAAACTAAGAGAGCATTTTCTCTACTTCACATTATTGCATAAATTTAAATTCAATATGTGAATAATTTAAAAAATACTACGATGCACAACATCAAACAGCATATACTAGCAAGATGTGACAGAATGCATCTGGCTGGTGTGTGAGTTCAGATAAAAAAAATTAGTTCACATGCTAAGTTTTTTATTCTAGTGTATTTTGCAAATTGAAAAGATTAACATAAGGGCAGCAAGAATCTTACGGAAGATAATAAAATGACTTGTACCACACAAATAAAGCAAAAACACTCAATAAGGCTGTGTTTAGCAAAGTCAGGAGGTACCAGTAGTCTTAAGCTCCCTTCATCAGCTTCAGAATATAAATTTTGTCTTCAGTACTTGTAAATCCATATATTAAAGAGCTGTTCTAACTCATTCTATCACCCTCTTTTCAAAGACAGTGATATAAGAATAATATCTATTGCCCTTTTGATCCTGTTTAGATAAGGGTTAAGATTTTAAGCTCTGACCTCCTTCTGCATTAGGAAAATTGAAAGTAGCCTTCAGAATAGATGGCTGATGTGGTTGGTCCCAGGTCAAAATGGTAGTCATCTTGAATCAAAGAGAAGACAAGGGAAATTTACTTTTTCTGCCCAGAGACCAAAAAGAGCAATGAGAGAACAACCAGAGCTCTTCTTAATATTTCTCCCTTCTCCAACGAAGACGGAATGGAGTTTCACATTATGTTATATGAGGCAACCATCATGGATTGTTAGTGGGAATGCAAACTGATACAGTCACTATAGAAAACTATACAGGTTCCCCAAAATGTTAAATATAGAACCACCGCATGATCCAACAATTTTGCTCCTGGATTTTTATCTGAAGGAAACAAAAATATTAATTTGAAAAGATATATGCACGCCTATGTTTGTTGCAGCCTTATTCACAATAGCCAAGCTATGGATGCAGTCTCAGTGTCCACTAACTGCCAGATGAATTGCCAGATGAATGGATAAATAAGATATATATACACATATACATCACATATATAATATTGAATGTAATATATAATTATTCAACCATAAAAAATAAAATCTTGCCATTTATCACAACATAGATGAAACTGGGAGGATTGTGCTTAATGATAAAAATCAGACAAAGACAAATACTGTATGCTTATATGTGAACTCTAACAAACAAAACGAATGAACAAATATTAACAGAAACAGACTCACAGTGAATAAATTAGTGGTTTCCAGAGAGGAGGGAAGTGGGGAATGGATGAAATAGGGGAAGGGGATTAAATACAAACTGCCAGTTATAAAATAAATAAGTCACAAGGTAATGTACAACACAGAGAATATAGTCAATAATATTATTAATTTAATAACTTTGGCATGTAATATATTGAAAATATTACATCACTGTGTTGTACCCTTGAAACCAATCTAATATTGTAAGTCAATAATACTTCAACTAAGAATAAGACTTGAAGCAGTATGACATGACACAGTTTTCATTCTGTGCCTATTGTGTTTCAGCTCATGCTAATGGGTTCGGGTTTACCTTTCTCTGCACACTTCACATCACTTTTCCCTTCCAGCTGGCTACCTGCAGACTTCAAACTCCACAATAGCTACAAAACCAACAACCTTGTGGGGGCTTAGCCAGGCCCTATAATCATGTAATTTGAAATCTCTGTTCCAAATACACACACACACACACACACACACACACACAAACACACACATCTAACTATATCTGTTATACATCTGTGTATTAGTGCTTCTGCTTCTCTGATTAAACCCTAACTAATATGGTCATATTTCAATATCAAAAGTTCTCCATCTTGTTATTAAAGAATATGTTAGTTCTTCTTCATTTTTATATTCAAGCTAGGACTAAAGTAGCAACTTTAACACACACACACACACACACATTCACACTTACATGTGTGCATATTCGAATTTTGATTGAGATAGCCCAAATCTATATGGCAGTGTAGAGAGAGTTGAGAGCTTGCCATATTGGCTTTCAGACTTTCATTTATGCATGCAATTGACAAGCGGATCTTGTTAAAATATAATTTCTGATTGAGTAAGTCTGGGATGGAGCCCAAGATTCTGATTTTCCTTTCTTTTTTTTTTTTTTTTATTATTTATTTATTTATTATTTATTTTTTTCTGAGCAAGTTGATTGAACTTTCTGGGCCTCAACTCTCTTTACCTCTTTTTTATTTTTACCTTATTTTACTTTACAATACTGTATTGGTTTTGCCATACATTGACATGAATCCACCACGGGTGCACATGCGTTCCCAAACATGAACCCCCTCCCACCTCCCTCCCCATAACATCTCTCTGGGTCATCACCGTGCACCAGCCCCAAGTATGCTGTATCCTGCGTTGGACATAGACTGGCGATTTGATTCTTACATGATAGTATACATGTTACAATGCAATTCTCCCAAATCATCCCACCCTCTCCCTCTCCCTCTGAGTCCAAAAGTCCGTTATACACATCTGTGTCTTTTTTGCTGTCTTGCATACAGGGTCGTCATTGCCATCTTTCTAAATTCCATATATATGTGTTAGTATACTGTATTGGTGTTTTTCTTTCTGGCGTACTTCACTCTGTATAATCGGCTCCAGTTTCATCCATCTCATCAGAACTGATTCAAATGTATTCTTTTTAATGGCTGAGTAATACTCCATTGTGTATATGTACCACAATTTCTTTTTTTTTTTTTAATTTTAGTTTTTTATTTTTTAAATTTTAAAATCTTTAATTCTTACATGCATTCCCAAACATGAACCCCCCTCCCACCTCCCTCCCCATAACAACTTTCTGGGTCATCCCCATGCACCAGCCCCAAGCATGCTGCATCCTGCGTCAGACATAGACTGGCGATTCAATTCACATGATAGTATACATGTTAGAATGTCATTCTCCCAAATCATCCCACCCTCTCCCTCTCCCTCTGAGTCCAAAAGTCCGTTATACACATCTGTGTCTCTTTCCCTGTCTTGCATACAGGGTCGTCATTGCCATCTTCCTAAATTCCATATATATGTGTTAGTATATTGTATTGGTGTTTTTCTTTCTGGCTTACTTCACTCTGTATAATCGGCTCCAGTTTCATCCATCTCATCAGAACTGATTCAATTTTCCTTTCTTTTTACAACTCCCAGATACTCCTGATGCTGTTGGTCAGTAGACCACACTTCAAACACCAAGAGTCCACACCAGGTATATCTCTCCATTTAATTTTTATAGTTTTAATGTTTATGGTTTCCTGTATAAAGGTCTTGAATGTATTTTGTTCCTAGGTGTTTGAAAGTTTATAAATTATGTCTATATGCTATATTTTAAATTACATTTATTGTTGATTTATGACAATATAATTGATTTTTATGTGACTTTGTCTTGCTAAACTCACTTATTAATTCTAATAATTTATCTCTATATCTTTTGGTTATTCAGCAAATATAATCATCACATTAAAATGACAATTTTGTGTCTTTCTATCTATACCATTTATGTTTTGTTTCTTTTTCTGACTTGCTTTCCCTGGTGGAAATCTCTAGGACAGTGTTGAATATCACTGAATGGTGATAGCAGATATTTCTATTTTCTCCAATATTCCAATTTCAAAGGGAAATTTTGCCATCTTTGATTATTAAATGTGGTTGATCTAAGGTTTTTGTATTTTCTGCTTACATAAATTCAGTAAATTCTCTTTGCTTCCTACTTTCCTATGAATTTTAAACTCAAATTGCCAATTTTGTAAGATGTATTTCTGCATTTATTGAGACAATGTAATGTTTCCCCCTTTATTCTGCTAATACAATGAAATAAGTTAATTGATTTTAAAATGTTAAATCAACATCTCATCCCAAGAATAGACTCAACTTGGTCATAATATATATAGACTTTTTAAAAAATTTATTCCTGCCTTTGTTTTATTTGTACATAGTTGAACAATTTCGCTTCTATGTTACTAGGTGAAATTTTCCTATAATTCTCCCTACTTTTGTTGGCTTCAGGTTTCTTGATAAAAATTGTATTGGATATTAGCCTTATGTAAAGTTGGGAAATGCCTGCTCTACAGACTTTTTTCCAGCCTATGGAAAATGTTCTGTATGATTGATATCACTTCTCCATTCAGTATTTTGTGGTATTCAAGATGAAGCCATCTGGGCCTAGAGTTGTCTTCCTATGATTTTTTATTTTTTTAAATTCCTTCCAGGCATTTGCTGAATTTTTTTATTTCCTTGTACATGGAAGAGATGATCATTTGAAACTCTAGATAAAAAGTGATTACTTCAATATCGTTCTTGTTGTTGTTCACTCTCTAAGCTGTGTCCAATTCTTTGTTACCGTACGGTCTGCAGCAGCCTGGGCTTCCCTGTTGTTCACTGTCTCCTGAAGTTTGCTCAAACTCACGTCCATTCAGTTGGTGATCCAATCCTCTCATCCTTGTTGCCTGCTTCTTCTCATGCTCTCAGAACTTCCCAGCAAAAGGCTCTTTTCCAATGAGTTGGCTCTTCACATCAGGTTGGAGTTTCAGCTTCAGCATCAGTGCTTCCAATGAATATTCAAGGTTGATTTTCCTTTAGGATTTACTGGTTTGATCTCTTTGCTGTCCAAGGGACTCTCAAGAGTTTTCTCCAACACCATAATTCAAAAACATCAATTCTTTGGTGCTCAGCCTTCTTTTGATCCAGCTCTCTCATCTGTACATGACTACTGGAAAAACCATAACTTTGACTCTATGGACCTTTGTTGGTGATGTCTCTGCTTTTTAATATGCTGTCTAGATTTGGCATAGCTTTTCTTCCAAAAAGCAAGCATCTTTTAATTTCATAGCTGCAATCAATGTCCACAGTGTTTTGCAGCCCCAGAAAATAAAATCCATCAGTTTTCACTTTTTCCCATCTATTTGCTGTGAACTGATGTGACTGGATGCCATGATCTTAGTTTTTTGAATGTTGTTTTAAACCAGCTTTTTCATTCTGCTCTTTCACCCTCATCAAAAGTTTATTTACTTCCTCTTCACTTTCCTGCCATTAGAGGGGTATTATCTGCATATCTGAGCAGGTTGATATTTCTCCTGGTAATTGATTCCAGCTTGTGAGTCCTCTAGCCTGTACTCTGCACATAGGGCTTCCTGGATGGCATTAGTAGTAAAGAACCTGCCTGCCAATGTAGGAGACATACAACATGCAAGTTCCATCCCTAGGTCAGGAAGATCCCTTGGAGGAGGGCATGTCAACCCACTCCAATACTCTTGTGTGGAAAACCACATGGATAGAGGAGCCTGGCAGGCTGCAGTCCATAGAGTTACAAAGAGTCAGACAAGACTGAAGTGACTTAGCATGTACTCTACATATAAGTTAAATAAGCAGGGTGACAATATACAGCCCTGATGGGCTCCTTTCCTTATTTTGATCCAATCCATTGGTCTATGTCCAGGTATAACTGTCACTTTTTGACCTATATACAGGTTTCTCAGGAGATGGATAATGTGGTCTTGTATGCCTATCTTTTTAAGAATTTTCCACAGTTTGTTGTGACCCACACAAAGGGTTTAATCAATGAAGGAGAAGTAGATGTTTTTCTGGAATTCCCTTGCTTTTTCTATGATCCAGCAGATGTTGGCAGTTTGTTACTTGGTTCCTCTGCCTTCTCTAAATTCAGCTTCTATGTCTGGAGTTTCTTGGTTCAATACTGTTGAAGCCCAGCTTGAAAGATTTTGAGCATTACCTTGCTAGTATGTGAAATTAGCACAATTATATGGTAGTTTGAACATTCTCTGGCATTGCCCTTCTTTGGGATTGGAATGAAGACCAACCTTTTCAGTCCTGTGGCCACTGCTGAGTTTTCCAGATTTGCTGGTTTAATGAGTGCACCACTTTAATGGCATTATCTTTTAGGACTTGAAATACCTCCGCTGAAATTTCATCACCTCCGCTAGCCTTGTTCATAGTGATGCTTCCTAAGGCCTACTTGACTTGACACTCCAGGATGTCTGGCTCTAGGTAAGTGATCACACTATTGTGGTTATCTGGGTCATTAATATATTTTTCGTATAGTTCTTCTGTTAGTTTCTTGCCCTTTCTTCCCTTTATTGTGCCTATCTTTGCATGAAATGTTCCTTTTGTGTCTCTAATTTTCCTGAAGAGATCTCTAGTCTTCCCATCACATTGTTTTCCTCTATTTCTTTGCATTGTTCACTTAAGAAGGCTTTCTTATCTTTCCTTGCTATTGTCTGGAACCCTATATTCAGTTGGGTACATCTTTCTCTTTCTCTTTTGCCTTTTGTTTCTCTTCTTTTCTCCACTATTTTTATGCCCCTCAGACAACCACTTTGCCTACTTACATTTCTTTTTCTTAGGGGTGGTTTTGGTTACCACTTCCTATACAATGTTATGAACCTCTCTCCATAGTTCTTCAGGCACTCTTGTCTATCAGCTCTAATCCCTTAAATTTACTTGTTACCTTCACTGTGTATAAGGGATTTTATTTAGGTTATACCTCAATGGTATAGTGATTTCTCCTAGTTTCTTCAATTTAAGCCTGAATTTGGCAATAAGGGGTTCATGATCTGAGCCACAGTCAGCTCCTGATCCTGTTTTTGCTGACAGTATAGTTTCTTCATCCTTAGCTGCAAAGAACATAATTAATCTGATTTCAATGTTGACCATCAGGTGATATCCTTGTGTAGAGTCTTTTTTTGTGTTGCTGGAAGAGGGTGTTTGCTATGACCAGTGTGTTCTCTTTGCAAAACTCTATCAGTCTTTGCCCTACTTCATGTTGTACTCCAAGGCCAAACTTGCTTGTTATTCCAGGTATCTCTTTTTTTTTTCTTTTTCTTTTTTTGCATTTAAAGCAGGCTCTTTTATTTATTTATTTTTTTTACCCAGAGAAAAAAATTTTTTTTTGGGGGGGGGGTTGAAACTTTTTTTTTTTTTTTAAATTTTAAAATCTTTAATTCTTACATGCATTCCCAAACATGAACCCCCCGCCCACCTCCCTCCCCATAACATCTTTCTGGGTCATCCCCATGCACCAGCCCCAAGCATGCTGCATCCTGCGTCAGACATAGACTGGCGATTCAATTCACATGATAGTATACATGTTAGAATGTCATTCTCCCAAATCATCCCACCCTCTCCCTCTCCCTCTGAGTCCAAAAGTCCGTTATACACATCTGTGTCTCTTTCCCTGTCTTGCATACAGGGTCATCATTGCCATCTTCCTAAATACCATATATATGTGTCAGTATACTGTATTGGTGTTTTTCTTTCTGGCTTACTTCACTCTGTATAATCGGCTCCAGTTTCATCCATCTCATCAGAACTGATTCAAATGAATTCTTTTTAACGGCTGAGTAATACTCCATTGTGTATATGTACCACAGCTTTCTTATCCATTCATCTGCTGATGGACATCTAGGTTGTTTCCATGTCCTGGCTATTATAAACAGTGCTGCAATGAACATTGGGGTACATGTGTCTCTTTCAATTCTGGTTTCCTCGGTGTGTATGCCCAGCAGTGGGATTGCTGGGTCATAAGGTAGTTCTATTTGCAATTTTTTAAGGAATCTCCACACTGTTCTCCATAGTGGCTGTACTAGTTTGCATTCCCACCAACAGTGTAGGAGGGTTCCCTTTTCTCCACACCCTCTCCAGCATTTATTGCTTGCAGATTTTTGGATCACAGCCATTCTGACTGGTGTGAAGTGGTACCTCATTGTGGTTTTGATTTGCATTTCTCTAATAATGAGCGATGTTGAGCATCTTTTCATGTGTTTGTTAGCCATCCGTATGTCTTCTTTGGAGAAATGTCTATTTAGTTCTTTGGCCCATTTTTTGATTGGGTCGTTTATTTTTCTGGAGTTGAGCTGCATAAGTTGCTTGTATATTTTTGAGATTAGTTGTTTGTCAGTTGCTTCATTTGCTATTATTTTCTCCCATTCAGAAGGCTGTCTTTTCACCTTGCTTATATTTTCCTTTGTTGTGCAGAAGCTTTTAATTTTAATTAGATCCCATTTGTTTATTTTTGCTTTTATTTCCAGAATTCTGGGAGGTGGATCATAGAGGATCCTGCTGTGATTTATGTCTGAGAGTGTTTTGCCTATGTTCTCCTCTAGGAGTTTTATAGTTTCTGATCTTACATTTAGATCTTTAATCCATTTTGAGTTTATTTTTGTGTGCGGTGTTAGAAAGTGATCTAGTTTCATTCTTTTACAAGTGGTTGACCAGTTTTCCCAGCACCACTTGTTAAAGAGATTGTCTTTACTCCATTGTATATTCTTGCCTCCTTTATCAAAGATAAGGTGTCCATATGTGTGTGGATTTATCTCTGGGCTTTCTATTTTGTTCCATTGATCTATATGTCTGTCTTTGTGCCAGTACCATACTGTCTTGATGACTGTGGCTTTGTAGTAGAGCCTGAAGTCAGGCAAGTTGATTCCTCCAGTTCCATTCTTCTTTCTCAAGATTGCTTTGGCTATTCGAGGTTTTTTGTATTTCCATACAAATCTTGAAATTATTTGTTCTAGTTCTGTGAAAAATGTGGCTGGTAGCTTGATAGGGATTGCATTGAATTTGTAAATTGCTTTGGGTAGTATACTCATTTTCACTATATTGATTCTTCCAATCCATGAACATGGTATATTTCTCCATCTATTAGTGTCCTCTTTGATTTCTTTCATCAGTGTTTTATAGTTTTCTATATATAGGTCTTTAGTTTCTTTAGGTAGGTATATTCCTAAGTATTTTATTCTTTTCGTTGCAATGGTGAATGGAATTGTTTCCTTAATTTCTTTTTCTACTTTCTCATTATTCGTGTATAGGAATGCTGAATAACCAACAAATCACAGAAGTAATCAAAAAAGAAATCAAAATATGCATAGAAACTAATGAAAATGAAAACACAACAACCCAAAACCTGTGGGACACTATAAAAGCAGTGCTAAGAGGAAAGTTCATAGCAATACAGGCATACCTCAAGAAACAAGAAAAAAGTCAAATAAATAACCTAACTCTACAACTAAAGCAACTAGAAAAGGAAGAGTTGGAGAACCCCAGAGTTAGTAGAAGGAAAGAAATCTTAAAAATTAGGGCAGAAATAAATGCAAAAGAAACAAAAGAGACCATAGCAAAAATCAACAAAGCCAAAAGCTGGTTCTTTGAAAGGATAAATAAAATTGACAAACCATTAGCCAGACTCATCAAGAAGCAAAGAGAGAAAAATCAAATCAATAAAATTAGAAATGAAACTGGAGAGATCACAACAGACAACACAGAAATACAAAGGATCATAAGAGACTACTATCAGCAGTTGTATGCCAATAAAATGGACAACGTGGAAGAAATGGACAAATTCTTAGAAAAGTACAATTTTCCAAAACTGAACCAGGAAGAAATAGAAAATCTTAACAGACCCATCACAAGCACGGAAATTGAAACTGTAATCAGAAATCTTCCAGCAAACAAAAGCCCAGGTCCAGACGGCTTCACAGCTGAATTCTACCAAAAATTTCGAGAAGAGCTAACACCTATCCTCCTCAAACTCTTCCAGAAAATTGCAGAGGAAGGTAAACTTCCAAACTCATTCTATGAGGCCACCATCACCCTAATACCAAAACCTGACAAAGATGTCACAAAAAAAGAAAACTACAGGCCAATATCTCTGATGAACATAGATGCAAAAATCCTCAACAAAATTCTAGCAATCAGAATCCAACAACACATTAAAAAGATCATACACCATGACCAAGTGGGCTTTATCCCAGGGATGCAAGGATTCTTCAATATACGCAAATCAATCAATGTAATTCACCACATTAACAAATTGAAAAATAAAAACCATATGATTATCTCAATAGATGCAGAGAAGGCCTTTGACAAAATTCAACATCCATTTATGATAAAAACTCTCCAGAAAGTAGGAATTGAAGGAACATACCTCAACATAATAAAAGCTATCTATGACAAACCCACAGCAAACATTATCCTCAATGGTGAAAAATTGAAAGCATTTCCCCTAAAGTCAGGAACAAGACAAGGGTGTCCACTTTCACCGCTACTATTCAACATAGTTCTGGAAGTTTTGGCCACAGCAATCAGAGCAGAAAAAGAAATAAAAGGAATCCAAATTGGAAAAGAAGAAGTAAAACTCTCACTGTTTGCAGATGACATGATCCTCTACATGGAAAACCCTAAAGACTCCACCAGAAAATTACTAGAGCTCATCAATGAATATAGTAAAGTTGCAGGATATAAAATCAACACACAGAAATCCAGGTATCTCTTGACTTCATAATTTTGCATTTCAATCTGCTATGATGAAAAGGACACTTTTTTGGTGTTAGTTCTAGAAGTTCTTGTAGATCTTCAAGGAACCATTTGACTTTAGCTTCTGTGGTATTATAGACTTGGATTACTGTGATGCCAAATGGTTTGCCTTGGAAAGGAATAGAGATCATTGTGTCATTTTTGAGATTCCACCCACATACTGCAGTTTGGATCTTGTTGACAATGAGGGCTGCTCCATTACTTCTAAGGGATTCTTGCCCACTGTAGCAGATATAATGGTCATCTGAATTAAATTTGCCCATTCCCATCTATTTTAGTTCACTGATTCTTAAGATGTCAATGCTCACTCTTGCATCTCCTGCTTAGCATGTCCAATTTACCTTAATTCTTGGACCTAACATTCTTGATTTCTATGTAATATTGTTCTTTATAGCATCAAACTTTACTTTTACCACCAGACCATCCACAACTGAGCATCGTTTTTCTTTGGCCTAGCCTCTTCTTTCTGTAGCTATTTCTCCACTGTTCCCCAGTAGCATATTGGATATCTTCCAACCAGGGGATATCTTCCAACCAAGGATATCTTCCTTTCTCCTTTTCATATTGTTTATGTGGTTTTCAAGGCAAGAATACTGAAGTGGTTTGCCATTTCCTTCTCCAGTGGACTAGGTTTTGTCAGAACTCTCCACCATGACCCGTCCATCTTGGGTTGCCCTTTGTGCCGTGGCTCATAGCTTCACTGAGTTACCCAAGGCTGTGATCCATGTGATCATTTGGGTTAGCTTTCTTTGACTGTGGTTTTCATTCTCTGGTCTGTGGGATTATAGCTTTTTTGGTGCCAAGACAACGGAGTAGAAGGATGTGCTTCATTTTCTCCCATAAGAACACCAAAATTTTAACTAATTGTTGAACAACCATCAACTGGAGGACATTGGAACCCACCAAAAAAGATATTCCATGTCCAAAGACAAAGGGGAAGCCACAGTGAGACAGGAGGAGGGGCACAATCATGTTAAGATCAAATTCCATACCCACCAGGTGGGTGATCCACAAACTGGAGAAAAGAAATACCAAACATGTTCTCACACTGTTGTGAAGTTTCTAGGCCCCACATCAGACTCTCCAACCTAGGGATCCAGCAAAGGAACTGGGAATCCCCAGGGAATCTGACTTTGAAGGACAGTAGGATTTGATTACAAAACTTCCAGAGGGCTGAGGAAAATAGGGACTCTTTTTTTATATATATATAAATTTATTTATTTTAATTGGAGGCTAATTACTTTACTATATTGTATTGGTTTTGCCATACGTCAACATGAATCCACCACAGGTATACACATGTTCCCCATCCTGAACTCCCCTCCCTCCTCCCTCCCTGTACCATCCCTCTGGGTCATCCCAGTGCACCAGCCCCAAGCATCCAGTATCATGCATCGAACCTGGACTGGCGACTCGTTTCATATATGATATTGTACATGTTTCAATGCCATTCTCCCAAATCATCCCACCCTCTCCCTCTCCCACAGAGTCCAAAAGACTGTTCTATACATCTGTGTCTCTTTTGCTGTCTTGCATACAGGGTTATCGTTACCATCTTTCTAAATTTCATATATATGTGTTAGTATACTGTATTGGTATTTTTCTTTCTGGCTTACTTCACTCTGTATAAGAGGCTCCAGTTTCATCCATCTCATTAGAACTGATTCAAATGTACTCTTTTTAATAGCTGAGTAATACTCCATTATGTATATGTACCACAGCTTTCTTTCATTCATCTGCTGATGGACATCTAGGTTGCTTCCATGTCCTGGCTATTATAAACAGTGCTGCAATGAACATTGGGGTACACGTGTCTCTTTCAGTTCTGGTTTCCTCGGTGTGTACGCCCAGCAGTGGGATTGCTGGGTCATAAAGCAGTTCTATTTCCAGTTTTAAAACAGGGACTCTTGGAGGGCACAAACAAAACCTTGCATGCACTGGGACCCAGGGGAAAGTAATAGTGACCCCACAAGAGACAGCCTGTGAGTGTTTGAGGGTCTTCTGAGGAGGCATGGGTCAGCAGGGGCCTGCCACGGGGATATGGGCACTGGCAGCAGCAGTCTGGGGAGGTGTGCATTGGCATAGTCCTCTTGGAGGACTAGAGCACAGAGCCTGCAGACTCTAGGACTGTGTCACCTCAGGCCAAGCAACTAATGGGGAGGGAGCACAGCCCCACCCATCGGCAGATGATTGGGTTAAAGATTTACTGAGCATGGCCCTGCCCCCTAGAGCAAGACCCAGTTTTCCCCACAGGCAGCCCCTCTTAGTCAAGAAGCTTGCACAAGCCTGTTACACTCATCCATCAGAGTGCAGACAGAAGAAGCAAGAACTACAGTCCTACAGACTTCAATATTTAGAAACCATATAGGGCTATTTTTATTATTTCTTGTTTCTGCTCATTTTAATTTATGTCTTATCTCTCTGTCTGTCTTCATTGTTTTATTCTGTGAAAAACATTGTATTTGAAAAATTACACATAGAAATACTCTGAGATCTAAGAGAGTTCTCCAGAGATCATTTGTGTTTGAATCAATAAAGGACACACGACAGTTAGTTATCTGGATAACTTTAAAGCATTATCTCAGATGGAAATTATTTGAAGCAGAACCACACTTCCTGTAAAGCCCTATATTTTTGTTTCATCTTTGCTGCTATAGAGGAATCTTTTGGAATTCCCAACTTAATGTGATTGGGGTTTATTTGGGATCTGTTTTCAACAGTTTCTGGACTCTAATTCCTAATTCTCAGCTCCATCAGTTTTCAAAAATCATTGTTTAGCTACTCTACCTCAGATCAGCCCCTCTGATTTACCAAATACCCTCTTGATAGGCGTGACCATAAATGCTAGTATTGTTCCCTCCCAAGAGCCTCTGTTCTCCCCTTGGCTCTCATCTGCTTTTCCTTTGCTATCTTGTAATATTTCTGATATTTTCAAGTAAATTAAAAAAATTGTATTTTGCTGCTGAATTTAATGAATTGTATTCTGAATTACCTAATAGCCATTAGCCGAACCGGAATTCCTCTCATATTCTTCTCCTCATATTGCCCTTGAAATGAATTTGCAAATTCATTTCAACCCTAGATTTTTATATGAATCATGTGTGTGTGTGTGTGTGTGAGTGCGTGCATGCTAAGTCACATCCAACTCTTTGCAACCCTATGGTTTGTGGCCCGCCAGGCTTCTCTGTTCATGGGATTCTCCAGGCAATAACACTGGCAGGTGGGTTCTTTACCACAGGCATCACCTGGAAAGCCCTGTGTGTGTGTGTGTGTGTGTGTGTGTGTTTGCATATATATGTGTGTGTGTGTATAAAAAGTCTGGAACTTCCTAGGTGGCTCAGTGGTAAAGAATCTGCCTGACAATGTAGGAGACGCGGAGATTCAGGTTCCATCCCAGGTCAGAAAAATCCCCTGGAGAAGGAAATGGTAACTCACTCAAATATTCTTGCCTGGGAAATCCCATGGACAAAGGAGTCTGGCAGGTTTCAGTCCACGGGGTACAAAGACTCAGACACAACTTAGCAGCTAAATAAGAACAGCAAATGTAATCTCATTATATATATGTATATAGAGTGTGTGTGTTAGTTGTTCAGTCATGCCCAACTCTTTGCAACCCCATGAACTGCAGCCCACCAGTCTCCTCTGTCCATGAGATTTTCCAGGCAAGGATACTGGAGTGGGCTGCCATTTCCTTCTCCAGGGGATCTTCCCAACCCAGGGATCGAATCTAGGTCTCCTGCACTGCAGACAGATTCTTTACTGACTGAGCTACAGGGGAAGCCTATGTAAATATAAATGTTATAAATATAACATCCACATGCTTCTCTTAGTTGGGAGAAAGCCCCTCTGTGTGAGTTTTGTTGAAAGCCATCTTTCCTTTCACCTCTCCCTGTAAAAACCGAAGAAGAAGCACTAGTCTCTTCTTATCTACTGGAACTGGGGCAAAAGTGGCCCCAGTAGGGCCAAATAATCAGTCTCTCCTTGCCAAAAATTTGGTTTTTAGGAGAGCAATAATACATTGAGGAACTCTGATAAATTATCCACTGTGAAGACTGCTGTGTCTAGAGCCTGGAGATAGAAGATTCATGTAGTGTTGAGCATCAGTACCTTCATGAATGGACATTCATGAAGTGTTCAGAGTTCCAAATGCCTAAAATATTACCCTAGTTTGGTTGATTGGTTTTCAAGCTTCCCTTTTCCTGAATATTTGTAGAGTCTAGCTATTCAACAAATTGCCTTTCTCTTTAAATTAGCCAGCTTTACATTTGTTACTTGTAAATTGGTTAAATGAAGATCACTTAATATATTCTCTACTGAAAAATATAAAATAACTCAGTATTTCTTACAATGAATATATTTCATTTGTTAAGATATATGCGATCTAATTCACATACACATATTCCAATAATAATCCAATTCTTCTGATTTAAAAGAAATACATTACTACTTCAGAAGCTGTTGTGCATATATTTTCTTAAAGATTCTTATTTATGGATTTTAACAAATTACAATTGTGTTAGAAGATACATAATCAATCATGGAAATAATTTCCTCAGTGATGTGGCTTATTAACAATTGAAGGTATAGATTCAAGAGGAGCTATTAAGATACATTAAATTCCATTTCCTTAAATTTACTGCAAAATGCCATGTTAAATATGACATTGTATTAAATTCAAGCTTCAGGATTTGAAGTTCAGCTGATTGCAAGTTGCCGAAGAAGAGCTATGATGCTACCCCTCAGCTTGATAGTACAGAAATACTGACCTAAATTAAGGGGCTGAGAAATGAGGTCCTATTTAGTATAAAGCAAGTTATTCAATGGAAATAACACTGTCTAGGCATTTTTCATGCAAACAACTGAAACGATGACCTGTGATCCAGGAAAAGGGGTCAGCAAGCCAACGGTATTAATAAGCTTTTAGAACAGCAGCTGATATTTGGGGTTTTTGGCTCTATTTGGATGTCAATCAACAGGATGAGAATGGGATTCTGTGGGGGGAGGGGAAGGAGTCTTTGTAGGATAGGAGTCAGGTATAGCCAGAAAGAAAAGACCATGATCTTAGGAATAGAATAAACATTCACTCTCTGCCATTTCCCACACCCAATAGAGACTGGGCTATCAGACAAGTTCCCAAAAGTGGTTTTTGAATAACAAAAATAAAATAAAAAGTTTCAGGTAGTTAATTTGGAGGTACATAGAGGAAAGGAAGTCCCACAAGAGGTACTGATCCTGGATTTTAGCACACATCATCAGAATGGAGTACTGTCCTGTCCTGTCTGCAGAGGACTACCACAGTGGGCTGGTGATCAGCATAGCCTGCCTCCAGAGGAGGTCTCCAGTAGCCTCTTTAATCTATGAGAATCTATGCCCCTGAGTCAAGGATCACAATATAAGGTCTCCTGCTCCCTGATCTCTGTCTTTTTATTGATGTTTCTGTGTGGAAACAGATAGTAGGGAGCAAACTACCTTTGAAAAAAGGTTGTGCCTTTCTTCTTGCTCCTTAAGAAGTCCTGGGGGAAAAAAAAACTGGTTGAAACAAACAAACAAAAAATTAGTGAAACTTCATTGGGAGTTTTCACTTCATTCACACTAGATAAGACATTAGTCATCTTTTAGGCACTCAGTGTATGGAAGCTATTTTTCTGGGTAAGTTGTGGATGATTTTCTCCTCCTACAGCCCCTGTTAAGCCATCCCAATTAGTCTGCTTCTAACCCTTAGAGTGATAAGACTGACAAGCTTAGATGAGCTTTATCTACAGAAGTTCCTAAAACAACAGAAATTAAAGCAGAACCCATTATCAGAAATCATAGTATAGCTGGTACACAGCTCTGATCATTGCAAATGAGGTTTCAACCAGACCCAAGAGCACTTTAAGTTCTTTTGAAGTGTTTTCCAAATCAGAAAATCTTTCTCTTAAAAGCTTCTCTGAAAATTAACATAGATCTTGACCAAGGATGTTTGGTGTCTTCCCAAGGAAGTGTTACCTTCCCTTAAGCTATGCTGAGTAGCCTGGCATGTTTTCTATATGGAAGTTAACTTATAGTCATAAACATTGATTTTAATGAACGCATGCATGAGAAATATGGACTGAGTATAGTGTGGACAAATGGACATAATTATTGTCGAGAATAATAACAAGAGCTGTTTTCTAGACAGAAAAGTCATTTTGACATGTTAGAAATGACTTGTAATCTAGATTTCTCTGATTGACACCCTCTTAACTTTTAATGATGCTACATGAACATATATGCAGTTTTGTGCAGTTAATCAGATACTTTGATTAGTATATGAAGTGGTTCAGAGAAATCCTACTTTTTCATTATAAATTATAAGTTGGTTTTTTTTTTTAAATAAAGAAACTTGGTGGGAAAAAAACAGCCAGAGTTCCATTATCCCATTAGATAATTTTTAAACCTTGAGGAATCACTCTAGAGTTTTAAATGTACTCTATTTTGTTTTTATACAAAGTTATAACTACACAGTATATACATAATTTTGTATTTCCCTTAATACTTGTACCAGGTACTATTTTAATAATTTTGCATATAGTATCACATTTGAATCTCATAATATTTGAACATTATCGTTATCTACATTTTACAGATGAAAGCAATAAGGCACAAATTGGTCAAGTAATTTACCCAAGGTCTTCGAAGAAAGTGATGGAGTTAGAATGTAAACTTCAGCTGAATTCCAAATTTCTGTGACAGAATATGAGCATTTTGAGTGACTGTGCAGAATTCCACTGAATAACGCAACCCTCCTTATGTTTACATATTTATTGTTTGCCAACTACACATTATATTGGGAAACATGACCGGAGACTAGGTTTCTAAGTGTAGAATGACTAAATCAAAAGATTTGAATATTTTCTTTTGCTATTCAGAATTTTAACAATTTTAAGTAATTAAATCTATTAATCTTTTTCTGATGCTTATTTCTCTTCCTTCTATGCTTATGGAGAATAAACCAATATAATTTGGTTTATTGTAGATAGTACAGAGGAGCCTGACAGTTCATAGGGTTGCAAAGAGTCAGGCACAACTGAACCAACTTAGCACAGCACAGCAGATAGTAAAAGGCCTTCAAAAGTATAGAAACAAATGTTGCACTGTATTTTGTATTAATAAATCCATCATTGCATGCATGCTTATATAATCAAGAATGCAACGTTATCTATAAAGGATCCTCAAAGAGACTTCTGATCATATCCTATGTATATATTACACAGACAGAGTATAGAAGTGATCTTGAAACTTCTTGACTCCTGAGATAACTACAAAGTCTCCTTTGTCGATATACGTATCGACCTGTTCTGAATGTGACACTATTCTCAATGCTCATTGGCATTTGGAGATTAAGCAAAGCTCTGACACTTGAAGGAGATATGTCAATGGTAAAAATTAATGAGAAACTTTTTGTTTCAGTTAGAATTCTTTGGTGGTATGGAACAGAAAGAAAAGTAAAAAGGGCTTTATGGAAAGGACACTAGGCAACTCATATGCTGAAAGGAAAGGCTTAACAGCAAACTGAGTATTGAAAAGACTTATATGCAGCTTTGAGGATCTCAGTCAGGGGCCCAAGGATAGCTTCTTTTACAAACTGGCAAAGGAATACATTTCATCATTTGTAGCTTCATTAGAAATTCAGATTCCTGGGGAAGTTTGATTGGCTTATTGGTTAATTAAGGCTGGGAGAGGAGGTTGGGCAAGACTGGATTTGACAGTCCCAGTGCTACCTCAAGGATTTGTAGAAAGCTGAGTAAGCAAGAGCAACAGATGCCAAATTCAATTTTCATCTTAATGTGGTAACAGAAGCTTATAAGTCAATAACTTCTTAAATAGCTGGGAAGCATCTTCATGTTGGCAAGCCCATGCCACAAAATGTCTTAATCAGTAGACTGTAACACTGTAAAAAAAGACATCACTTTGATTTGTTGCAGATTTTCAAATGTAGTCAAATGTAAGCCAAATAATATTGTTATAAGCTCTTAGTTCTAAAATGGAATCCAAAAACACAAAATCAAGGATGGCTTGGCAGTTACTGAGAGTGGCAAAACCTAGCTCTTGAAAATTCAGGGCATGGCCAAGATCAAAATATGGGGAAGCAGAGTTGCAAATATCCAATGCATGTGGGATACATGACGGACTCTGACTACAATGGTGGTCCAAGCTGGTGAAAAATAAAGAGGATATTGGGGTAGTAATGAGTAGGATATGGAAAAATATGTTGCAGTTAGTTTTTAGTGGTGGTGGTTTAGTCACTAAGTCAAGCCCAACTCTTGGAACCCAGTGGACTGTGGCCTGCCAAGCTCCTCTGTCCTTGGGAATCTCCAAGCAAGAATACTGGAGTGGGTTGCCATTTACTTCTCCAGGAGATCTTCCCAACACAGGAATTGAACCTGGGTCTCCAGTATTGTAGACAGACTCTTTACCAACTGAGCTACGAGGGAGGCTCATTTTTAGTAGTAGAACTTATTTTAAAAGGCTCAGTTCCAGGAAGAGAAATGAGCACATCCTTGTAGTATCATCCAAGAAAAAACTCCAAGGATAAAAGATTAGAAGAATTTTTTTCTTCTTTCTTAAATGAATTGCAATAGTCTTCAGGATTATTTTATTGGTTTAGAGTTGCTTTCATTGGAAATCCCACTTAGAAATGGACATCTAAATTTTTTTAGTGTTTAGGTCTCTGAATGTCTTCCTTTGGTCTGGTGTAGCCACATAGCTGATAACTAGTGAAATCTGGATTTGAATCTTGGAAATCTGGATAAGCTGGTTTCTCTCACAACACTCTGACACCAGATGTGTGGGATTTTTCCTCATACCGATGGATTCTCCAACTCTGTACACCAATCGGGTATCCTACAGTTTAATCCAATTTTGACTCTCACTGCCCAGATTAGTGTCTGACTTCACAGGTTTAAAGACTCAGACCCACAAGACTTCCCTCACTGCAGATGCCAGTCTTAAGTATTAGAGTTCTGGGTTACCCCCATTTCTGACTTGGCCACAAATTGGGGATTCCCATGACCCACCCCTACATTCAGTAATTTGCTAGAAGAGTTCCCAGAACTCAGGAAAGTGATTTTACTTATTACTACCAGTTTATTATAAAGGATACAACTCAGGAGCCACCAAATGGAAGAGTGAATAGCGCTAGGAATGGGGAAAAGAGCATCGAGCTTCCAGGCCTTCTTCCAGTCAGTGTGCCCCCCAACATCACCTCAAGGAACTCACTGATATAGTAGCTCTCCAAGTCTCAATTGTTTTTCAGCCTTGGTACGAAGGGCTTCCCTCGTAGCTCAGACGGTAAAGCATCTGCCTACATGGGAGACCTGGGTTTGATCCCTGGGTAGGGAAGATCCCCTGGAGAAGGAAATGGCAACCCACTCCAATATTCATGCCTGGAAAATCCCATGGACCAAGGAGCCTGGTGGGCTACAGTCCATGGGATTGCAAAGAGTTGGACACGACTGAGTGACTTCACTCACTCACTACATGAAGGTTTTATCATATAGCCATGGTTGATTAAATCATTGGCCATTGGTGATTGAGTTTGAGGCAGGAGACTTCCCTGGGGGCCTCCCTGGTAGCTCAGATGGTAAAGAATACACCTGCAATACAGGAGGCCCTGTTCCATGCTTGGGTCAGGAAGATCCCCTGGAAAAGGAAATAGTAATCCACTCCAATATTGTTGCCTTGAGAATTCCATGGACAGAGGAACCTGCTGGGCTACAGTCAATGGGGTCACAAAGAGTTGGACATGACTGAGCAAATAACACAGGAGGCAGATGGCCATTCCAAACACCCTGCCTGCCCCTCCCAGGGTAAAACAATTGGAGATTCATTCCCTATGGACTGAAATTCCAAGACAGGAATAGAACTCGGGGAGGAGGCTGGGCTCTCTGCCCAGACCACAAAAGTGCAGAAAGACTCCTTAGATGTCAAAGGGGTATGATCCCTAGGGATGTTCTCTACCCATACAGCTTTTCAGTAAAATCCATCTTGGCTAACAGACGACTGCTCATATGTAGGAGGATCCCTAGACATACCAAATATGGACTGTGACGAAGCAAATCAAAATGATTGGCCAAAGGAGACCCAGAAGAAATGCCCTGTAAAAGTGATTCAAACTTCCACAATGGTGCAACTCAGCGACTCTCTCTCTCCCTGAGTCTACCTGTGTGTCTATCCACACCTACTGTTCTCTTTTCCCTCTTAATCAATACTTTACTTGCTTCAGTACTTTCTGTTTTTGTGGAAATTCTTTTCTGCAAAGCCAAAAGGCCATGGCCCTTGTCATTCACCACTGGTCCAGTGACTAAGATCTGGTGCTTTCACCACGGTGACCCAGCTCAATCTCTGACTGGGAAGACAAGCCCCACTCACTCCAAGCTGTTGCAGGCCGAGGCTACTGGAGATCAAGTCAATCTCCAGGCCCTCTCCACTTCCTGGAGGTAGGAACTTGGCTTGAAAGTTTCAATTCTCTAATCATGTCTTGCTCTTTCTACTGACCAGGCCCCATCTTCAAGTTCTCTAGGGGCCCCCAGCTATCAATCATCTCATTAGCATACACATGTTTTAGAAGGCTTATACCAGGAACCAGGAAAAAAAGAACAAATATATATTTCCCATTGTACCACATGGAGTCTGTGTTCTTTTTTTTTTTTTTAATGTTTTATTTCTTTGTTTGGCTGCATTGAGTCTTAGTTGTGGCACCAGGAATTGAACCTGCTCTGCCTGCCTTGGGAGCATGGGGTCTTAGATATTGGACCACCAGGAAAGTCCCAAGCTGTGTTTTTAATTGCTATGCAGTACTGACTCTTAAGTAAAAATAGTAGCATAGTCAAGGTTAACAGAAATTAAAAATGTGGCACACCCTCATATTTAGTAAGTACACAAGTAAATATATCAATTCAGAGGACT
Organism: Ovis canadensis; assembly: GCF_042477335.2. Taxonomy (NCBI): domain Eukaryota; kingdom Metazoa; phylum Chordata; class Mammalia; order Artiodactyla; family Bovidae; genus Ovis; species Ovis canadensis. Next base: position 61,289,897 of record NC_091254.1, read on the forward strand.
CTGTCCAAATTTAGATTTGGAAGTTACTAGATTATGTGAAAAAGTGTGTCAAAAGGCCCTTGACTAGTACAGCAGTGCAAGTTGACATAAGGATAGGGTCAACAACCAGGGCACAGTGGGACAGTGGCCAGCAACCAGGACAAAATACCTTCACCTAAATAAAATTAAAAAGGTCAAGTTAGAGAAATGGGTCCAAGGTGTAAATGAACATCCAGAAATAAAAGACGAAGTTATAAGTAAGTATGTATTTAAAAATAGGGCTATAGAAATAGAAATAATGAAAAGAAGTTAGTTGAAAGAGCCTGGGGTGTAAGCTATCAATAGATGTGGGCTGCTCATGGCTCTCTCTATTGGACACTGAAGATGTAGTTAGTAAGGGTAGAAGTTACTAAGGTTAGTAAGGTTAGGAAATATTGGGATGGGGTGAACTAGCTGAGTTTTTTGGATCTGAGAATTCTTTTTATAGGACAAACATACTTTGCTGCAGAGTGATTTCATGGAAATAATCTAACTGCAGGTCCTGTGGGTGTTTGTGAGGATACTGCATCAGTGTGATTTGGGGGTGTAATTAGTTTCCTTGAGCATTACAACATTAAGGCTGTGATAGACACAGATTTCAAAAAAAGGAAACTCTGATGGGGCTCCATAGAGCCTCAAGCCCCAAGTAGAGAGGAGACTTGGCATTCTCCCTGAGCTGGGAAGAGCGGCAGCACGTGGCACTGGTCATAGGAATCCTCCTGCTGTTATCTCTGAAGGCTCCAGTGTCATGGATCAGGAACTAGAAAGGAATGGAGAGGCCCAGAGGAGTCTCCCTAGAATTTATAATTTTGCATTAAACCAAAAAGCAAACCAACAAACAAAACATACAAGGAAAAAAAGGATTCAATTTGTCTGGGAGACTGATCCTAGACAGGTAAAAGATAAGATTTCATCTCACAAGAGGAGACAGGCTGTGGTTGCGAGAGAAGGCAAGCTATACCGGTATTTTGAGTCCTAAATTTATAACTGTGGCATCAAAACCCTATAATTTGGAAAAGTAATTGTGATGAAGATGTTCACATTTCTGTGATCATCTTTTCTTTTTTTTTTCTATTTAGCATGTGGTAAGTTCCTTAAGAAATTACAGTGTTTCAGCAGTGAGAAAGAGAACTGAGGGAGATTTCATTTGTTTTCTTTCGCCACACTTGGTCAAGCAATTCATTCTAAGGATGAGGTATGATGGTGTTTATAATACTAAAGTGAAACTTATAATGAAAAAATGAAATTTAGGACCTTCTTTTAAAGTCACCATATTTTTGGTCAACATTCTCCTCTCCCTCCCTTCATGAGCACGTGCAGTGCAGCTGTTGTGTGACGATCCTTACAGTCACCCAGAGCTTGATCAGGTTGTGCTAGGCTAGCAGCACTTGCAGATCCCCGGTCTCAGTCATTGAGCTGAATCAGCACCTTCCTCGTTCTGCCAGATTTTCTCCCACTTTCTGTGTTATCTCAGCATTCCATGTCTCCGCTGTCAATGGCATGACTCTGCTACCAGCGGCATTGTCACAGCTACTGTTTTCTTCTCAGAAATGTTCATTGTCCCTTCGGGTGTTTAGAACAGCATTGATGGTAATACCTAGGAACATAAACATTGAAAAAACATTTGGTAGGATATAGAGAGGAAAGGATTCAGTATGACACCCAGGACTCTGGAGTGGGCCAGCTGGGTGAGTGGCAGTGAGTTGCCTGAGCTGGGAGGATAAGAAGGAAGGACAGATTTGGTAGGGATGGATCATGAAGCCTAAACATAAACACTCTGTTTTATTGAACTCTATTTCAAACAACATGCCGAATGCTTTTGAGTGGATTAGTTCTCATTCTCAGAGTAATCCTCTAAGTGCACTCTAAGGTTCTTGTAATCTCTAGGACACTCCAATGACTATAACTAACAGGTAGTTAAGGGCTTCCCAGGTGGCGCTAGTGGTAAAGAACCCACTTGCCAATGCAGGAAATATAAGAGACGTAGGTTCAATCCCTGGGTCAGGAAGATCCCCTGGAGGAGGGCATGGCAATCCACTCTAGCATTCTTGCCTGGGGAACCCCATAGACAAAGGATCCTGGTGGGCTACAGTCCATAGGGGTGCAAACGATTGGACACGACTGAGGAAACTTGATACACAACAAGTAGTTAGTTTCAAGTTTAAGATTCAGAAAGAGGTCATCACTGGAGACATAGAACTGGGTATGCTGCTGCTGCTGCTGCTGCTGTCACTTCAGTCGTGTCCGACTCTGTGTGACCACATAGATGGCAGCCCACCAGGCTCCCCCATCCCTGGGATTCTCCAGGCAAGAACACTGGAGTGGGGTGCCATTTCCTTCTCCAATGCATGAAAGTGAAAAGTGAATGTGGAGTCGCTCAGTTGTGTCCGACTCTTAGCGACCCCGTGGACTGCAGCCTACCAGGCTCCTCCGAATTAAAACAATGAGAGCCAGTATAGTCACCGAGATGTTCACATCAACTCATGAAAACTATCAGCCAAGGACAATATCATCATATAATGGAATGAAGGGAGCACGGAAATTTGGGCCAGTTGAATTTCAGCTGAACTCTTTGTTTCTCTGTCCAATTAACCTAATAGTTAGGTTTGAAAAATTCTTTTTCAAAATCAACTGCTATTATCTAGCTGTAACCAAGGTCCCACCCTATTCATTCCCCTACCAGAATTTACTGGACCAGAGATAAAAATCTAGCTCAAGAACTCAGTGTAAAGGCTAAGCTGAGCTAATCAAAATTTCTCTAAGGCATTTAAATCAAGTGACTGGAACACTGTTTCTCAACTGTCAATTTTTCCTATCCCCTGCTTTTATAAGCAAGCCACTTTATAATGACTCCAAGTAAGAATTACTGTGAAAATATTGTTTACAAGTGTGGATTGTTGAGTGCTAAATAATAGAAAGTTGTCTGAATTATCAGAAATTTCCCTTTGGTAAGCTAATTAAGTGTATGTCCACAAAGGATAGCAGATAGTATAGTAAACACAATAGGGGCCAAAGTAAGCAATGAAAAAGTGAATTTTTGTGCAAAATAAAACCTAATAGAGAGGAGACCCAGAGGACAGAGAGCCTAACTTCTCCCATTTCTGCTAGTCAGAAGTCTCACATTCCTGATTCCTCCTCCAAATCTTAATATTCCCTCAGGCGGTCTGGGTCTACATTTTCCTTGGACAAATATAGATATTGGAGCCCAGTGCATTAAAACTTGTTCATTGCATTAGCTGGGTACATATGTAATATTATTCCTCTGTAATATGCTCAAGCACTCAATCAACTTTCTAGGTCAGTCTATCAGTCATCAGCAATACATTTTAAGTTTCTTCAGTGAAGCATCACTTGAAAAGCAGTTGAATAAGTGATACTTCTTATTTTTCTAAGATGATAAAAATTTATATTTACTTTCTCACAAAAGTTTTATTTTTTAAGTCATTCCATAAATTTTAAATTTCAGAAAATTTGTTTTTGGCATTGTACAGACAATTAGAATCTACACTTTTATATTCAAGTGTATCATTTATTTATAGAATTTTTAGAGCCTTTTTACCCAGTTAGAGTTTATTGTCTGGCTATTATAAACTATATTTTTAAATGCTTACTCCTACAATTGTCAGCCTTTTCCTAGGTACAGCAGTAAGTGATAAGTGATATAATTTTTGTTAGGAGATGAAAAGGACTTCAACATAAACTTTTCCTGCAAGGCAATCTTAAAATGTGTCATCTAAGAAATCTTCACAAATTGGAATATTAAGAGAGTATATAGATCTTTAGGGTGAGTGCTTGTGCCTTCTTGAGCTTTTGTGATTCCATTTCTGAGATTGGACAATGACTGATGGAGCTGGTGAGTAAAGAGCTCTTAATAACCCTGCAAGTTCAGCTCCTTTCTTAATTTTAATTGATATGCATAGAGTGAAACACCTTATGTAATATTCAGTGGGTGTCTGTATGTGTATGTGCACATGTGCCCCAAAAAGACGAGGAAATCTGAATCCATAGGCAGGTCTTTGTTATTTTGTCTTGCTTATGTCATCGTGGCTTCCAAGTGGACTGATATCCATTTCGTATATGAGTACTGAAAGCAGGTTGATTCAATCAATATTGCCAATGCCCTGCAGAGAGGCATTCAAAATAGAGGCTCTCCTTGGTTCCAGGGCTGACTCAATCATCCGTTATTTACCTTTGTGCAGGAAACTGGATTGACACTGTTTCCTGTTTCAAAATTTTATTTAATCAAATGACTAATCTTTTACCCAGACGATGATGTTCTGGAATTTGAGATATCTGTGTCTACTTGGTAAGAATCTTAAAATTATTAACTAAAAGATCTATGTGCAAATGATTGGGGTCAGACAAGGTCATATAGTCTAGAGAATCTGCAAATGTGACAGTTTCAGAAAGGCAAAGTTATCTCCCTTGCCTAAGATAATATCTCATGTATTTTTTTACTTAGATGTGAAATTCTATAGCAAGAAATTTATTCTCTAGTTTAAGGGTTTTTTTTTTCTTTTTCAGATAAAATGCAAATCTTCAGGAGGTATATTTTCCTGCATGAGTTTTAGCTTAATATCCCCAAGGTGCTGTTTATTAATAGGTATTAATAGATTTTCATCTACCAGGTCTATGGATTACTAAGACAGAAAGATGAAAACACCAAGAATACGGGTGGGGATGGGTTAGGACAGAGCCAAGACTTAGTGTACTAGAAATGGGGAAGAAGATGCATGAACTTGCCTTTATTTACTCATTCTACAAATATTAATTGAAAGTCTGTTATGTGATAGTCATGCTAAGATCCTAGGATACAAAATTAGACAAATTCTTTTCCTTTCCTTACAGAGCATATTGTCAAGTAGATTAGCTTCCTGAGGCTTATTTAACAAATTACCCCCAGCCTTGGTGACTTAAAGCAACAGCTATATATTCTCTCAAAGTTCTGGAGGCCAGAAATCTGAAATTAGGGCATCAGCAGGACCATGCTTCAGCTGACATCTCTAGGGAAGGATTCTTCCTTGCCTCTTCTGAGGTCTCAGAGCCTCAGGCAGTCCTCGGGGATCAATTCAATATCTGCCTCCATGGGTACATGACCTTGGTTGTTTCATTTGTCTCCATCTTTCTTCTTGCCTCTGTGCTCCTCCCCTTCTTATAAGGACACCAGTCATTGGATGTAAGTCTCGCCCTAAATCCAAGATAAGCTCCTCTCCAGAACCTGAGACAATTACATCTATAAAAACTCTTTTTTTCCGAATAAGATCACATTTAGAGGTCCTGAGTGGATCTGAATTTTTGGAGGATATTATTCAATCCTGTACATCAAGGAAGGAAACCAAACACATATACCCTCAGTTTTAATACAGGACGGTTCTGGGAAAAGTGACATGGGACACAGAAGGGAGGCAAAGAGGAGAGTGAAGAGTTTTAGGTGGAGAATATTTTAAAAGATCCTAAGGAAAAGATGTGGAATGGTTCAAAGGAAATTCAGTGTGGTGGGAAACCATGAGAATATAGGTGAGACAGGAGGGAAGGGGGCAGGATAACCATAGGGGATATGACAAAAACTGGCTAGAACCTACTAGGCTCAAGGTGGCAGAAGATTTAATTTCCAGTAGACCTTGAGCTTCATCATGTGCCCATTGAAAAGCATTAATATATAAATTAAAAGACACTTGAACCTTGTAAGAAAAGTTATGACCAGCTTAGACAGAGTTGGTCATTAAAAAGCAGAGACATTACTTTGCCAACAAAGGTCTGTCTAGACAAAGCTACGGTTTTTCTAGTAGTCATGTATGGATGTGAGAGTTGGACCAAATAGAAAGCTGAGCACCAAAGAATTGATGCTTTTGAACTGTGGTTTTGGAGAAGACTCTTCAGAGTCCCCTGGACCGTAAGGAGATCCAACCAGTCCATCCTAAAGGAAATCAGTCCTGACTATTCCTTGGAAGGACTGGTGCTGAAACTGAAGCTCCAATACTTTGGCCACCTGATGTGGAGAACTAACCCACTGGAACAGACCCTGATACTGGAAAAGATTGAAGGCAGGAGGAGAAGGGGACGACAGAGGATGGGATGGTTGGATGACATCACCAACTCAACAGACATGAGTTTGAGCAAGCTCTGGGCGTTAGTGATGGACAGGGAAGCCTCGTGTGCTGCAGTCCATGGGGTCACAAAGAGTTGGACATGACTGAGGGACTGGACTGAACTGAACTTAACATCTAAATGAGACACCTACCAGCACCATGACTGGCAGCATGACAGTCCTGAGGGTGACCATAAAAGGCCAGAATGTGGGCACTGACCCAATCCCTGGAAATCTCTGCCTCCTTCTCTAGAATAGTTGGAATAATCCTCCCACTCATTAGCCTGTGAAATTAGCCAGCCTATAAAAACTAGCCATCCCATATTTCAGGGATAATATTGCCATCTGAGATGCACAGCATTCTGCCTATGAAATGTGTCCAATTCTCATACGGTCCAACTCTCATATCCATACCTACTTTCATTTACTATGGCTCATGCTTGAATTCTTTCCAGTATGAAGCCAAGGATCCTCATTTGACCCTCACCTGACCCCTCCTAGGGACTCACCTGAGATCTAGGACATGACCATCCTCTCACACACCATTTTTCTGAACATCTTTACAAATTAGTAAAAAGTGAAGATGTTTGTTTAAGGAGTGCCTCCAGTTCATGGAGCTATTATTTTTCATTGGTATTTTTTTAAACATAAATTTATTTATTTTAATTGGAGGTTAATTACTTTACAATATTGTATTGGTTTTGCCATATATCAACATGTATCTGCCACAGGTATTTAAGTCTATCAACACCTACAGAAAAAAAAAGTCCATAGGATAGATAATACAAACACAGATTTGAAAAATTCATTTTCTTCCCCTCTCTCCTGGCCAATATCATTTGTCTCTGAGAATATGTCTATTGTTTTCAGTATTTGGTTGAGACTGTTTTTGTTTTCTCATTTAGTTCCAAACGGGATCTATTAAAGTGGAAATCATCCAATGGGCTTTCACATGTTCACTGATGACAATTTTAATAGGGAGGTGTTTCTAAGTTGAAATAGAAACCAGAAGAAGCGCAATGTAACTTTTCTAAGATTGTAGTTATAATTATATAACACAAAAAGGAAGTGAAAAGAGACACCAAACACAAATATGATTAGTGGATCATTTTGCTTTCTTTTGTAAATAATTTTTCATGCACAATTACACTTACACCTGCATGTGCTAAATTAATTTTTCCATGTGGATGAATAAAGGATAATGAAAACCATCTGAGAAATACTCTTCCATTTCAAGTGCAGATTGCTTTATGCTGTCTAGTTCAAGATCAGAAGGCATGTGAGATGGAGCAGCATGAAAAGTTTCCTCTTTATAATTTTGTCTTAAATCTCTAATTTTGTTGAATTTATGTTAGTGTCAGAAATATAAAACTACATGCATCAAGAATAAATTTTCTCTTCGTTCAAAGGTAGCTTTAATTTTTCTGATATTTCTGCCTGGGTTTCGGTTTGTGATTACAAGAATTTAACACACGAATCCTGTTCTTTATCTTCAAAGAGCATGATAAACGTTCATAATTATTCCTCACGATGCTTCAGCAAGATAGGTATTTTTGTTCCCATCCCATTTTACAGACCTGAAAACTGAGGGGGCAGTAGCCATGTAGGTATTTGATGATCCCAACAGATCACAAAATAACAACCTTTTGAATATTAACCACCTTTTCTCTTTCTCTTTCTGTTCTTTCTAGTTCTTTCTACAGACATGAAGGCATAAGAAAAGAGAATGGGGAAAATTTTTCAAGCTCTGTGATGTTTTCAAAGGAAAGAAAAAATATCACACCTTTTAAACAGCCGTTCAGCTGCAGGTAAAGAATTTAACAGCTCGTGGAGTGCTAATTAGAGCCCATTATAACTTGATTGACCTGCATCAGCAGTCACTTTCCTTATGTCCTTGCAAGATGGAGATTTTGCTTCTTTGCAGAGTTCTGATTCACATAACTCAGTTTCCTGACTAGGGAAGCAGTGATAATTCCGAGGCAGCAATCAGAACTAGGCTGCATAAATCAATATTTAAAATGGAATTTCCCCTTTGTGTATAATAAGCAACAGATCCCGTTCAATACTTCCAGTGGCCCAAATGTTTTCACAGTTAACTTGCATAGGGATACAGAAAATTGAGGTTCATTATCTGTCTTCTTAATTAACAAAGTCAAAGAATATATTGAAGAAATCTGTATTTGGCCTTCGTGCCTTTTGCTATTTACTATTTGTAAAAGAAATCAAGTATGTGTATTTACAGGGTGAATGCTTTATACTCAAGTGGTGAAATTAGCTTTTCTGGATAAGTACATATTTGAGTGAAAAGTGTTTTCTTCTTGCTTCACTTGATGATTTTCTTGACGATCCAAGGGGATTTTCTTCTGTCTGATAATTATATTTAATATTGTTCTATAGACTTCTTCTCTACAATTTCCTCCACCCACATCTCAATTTGCTTACTGCAGAGAAACCTGTTGTGTGGAAAGGCTTTCCTATTTCATCCACCCCCTTTCTTCCCACAAATAATTCTCCCAATTTCCTTCACTTTTTTTCATTGTTAAAATATGTGTTTAATTTGAGAACATAATGGACATATAACGTTATATTAGTTTCAGGTATGCATAATGATTTGATGTGTGTATATATTATGAAATGATCACTGTAATAAGTCTAGTTAACATCCATCATATTCTCCATTTCTAGCTTACTAATTACTTCTAAGTCTTCAGGCTAAGTATTGAATGAATATTGGAAATTAACACTGGAAAACTCTAATGTCTCTTCTACTTGCTTTCTTTTTCATAACCTTATTCCCAAACCTACCTGCTCTAATCTACTCCATATTTTGATTTTATAAACATTTTCCTTGAAAACGATTATCTTCTAACACTTGTGAAGTGCTTGTGCTATCCCCAAATGATGACCTTAGGATGAGAGAGCCCCTGATTTTCTCACTCACCTCTGTCTCCAGTCTTCAGGAAAGTGCCTAGGGCCTTCTCTGGTGGTCCAAGGGTTAATAATTGCCTACCTATGAGGGGATGCTGGTTTGATCCATGGTCAGGGAATTAAAATCCCACATGCCATGGGGCAAGTAAATCAGCATGCTGCAACTACAGAGCCTGAGTGCCTCAACTACTGAGCCTGCAAGCTCTAAAGCCAATCAATGCTCTGCAACCAGAGAAGTCCAGATGCCAAATGAGGACCCAGCACAGCCAAACTAATAAAAATTTTTTTTTAAAAAAAAGACAGTGTCTGGTATATACTAGAAGCTCAATAAATTCTTGCTATCACCTTTAAGATTCTCCTTTTAGACTATCTACCTGCCACCCTCCACAAACATGGTATTAATTCCATGTACTATGGAATTAATTGTCATTCATGTTCATCAGTTAGTGTCAAGTTCTTGTGAACACAAAAGCAGAAATTAACCTGGTGTTGAAGACAGAGGAAGGAAGAGATCCAAATAGGTGCAATCAAATGCATGCCATCTTCAAAATTGGCAACATTTTTCAGCCAAAGTAACTTAAACATAGTGTTTCCCCTTTTCCATATATTTCACATTGCTGCTATGACTTCCCCCTATCCATCCAGTGAAATCAGTTAATATATAATTGATCTTAGATTTATCTTTTTCCTGTGGTGAATTCATAGTGTACAGTAAAGATATACAATGTTGAATTATTTTTGAATAGCTAAAAAAAAGGCAAAAAATATGTGTACACAATTAAGGCAGCATCAGTAGTAAAGTTACTACATAGAATGATTGCCATAATACTGTTCTTTACACTTGTGAGAGATGTGTCAAAGTTTGATCTTCCTGGTCGCCAATCTGTAGAGTGACACCCAGATCCTCCTGTCTGTTTGTGACCTCCATCTCTGTTACTCTGTTTCTGATCTAACTCAGTCCCATTTTCTTGAGTTCTCTTTGGGGGAACTGATTTTGAGGAAATTGACCCTCATCAGAACATTATGGGTCAGTCCTAGGAGATGGTGCTTTTGGATGGAAAGCACAAAATAGAAATAGACAATTCATTCAAGGAGCTGTATGCCTTCTCCTCTATCCAAAACAATCCCTTCAGCTATACTTCCCATCAGCTAAATCAGATATTTTTCCAGTTAAAAATAATCATCCAGTCTCTCCTACTTTGAGAGTATCTTCCTTTGTTAACCTGTCTTTTTCTTGGATTAGCTGTTTATTTTCCATTAGTTTAAGTTTGAAGCACAGAAATGCTTTAGGGTGAGAATTTTTGTGTCAAATATCAGAGGACTTACATATCTAAATGGAAAGTAATTTTCCCCCAATGATTGTATATGCATAGGTTAAAGCGTCTGCCTCCAATGCGGGAGACCGGGGTTCGATCCCTGGGTCAGGAAGATCCCCTGGAGAAGGAAATGGTAACCCACTCCAGTATTCTTGCCTGGAGAATCCCATGGATGGAGAAGCCTGGTAGGCTACAGTCCACGGGGTTGCAAAGAGTTGGACACAACTGAGCAGCTTCACTTACTTCACTTACTTACTTATGCATATATATGTGTGTAAGTATATACATTTCTTGAAATTAGTTTTTTAAAATAATTTCATTTATTGATTTAGTTTTCACTGTGCTGGGTCTTTGTTGCTGTGTGGGCTTTTAATCACTTGTGGAGAGTGGGGGCTGTCCTCTAGCTGTGGTGCATGGTCTTCTCACTGCGGTGGCTTCTCTTGTGGCAGAGTACAGGCTTTAGGACACACGGGCTTCAATAGCTGCACACGTGGGCTCAGTAGTGGTTCCCAGGCTTCGGAGCGCAGGCTCAATAGTTGTGGTGCAAGGGCTTAGCTGCTCTTTGGCTTGTGGGATCTTCCTGGATCAGGGATTGATCCTGTGTCTCCTGCATTGGCAGGTGGGTTCTTTACCACTAGTGCCATCTGGAAAGTCCCTTAAATATCGTAGTATTTATTAAAAGCCTAATGTGCATCTTTTGAAGGCAACCTTGAATTTTTAGGAGACCATCAAAGATCATTTTGAACCTTGGGTAACAGTTATTTTCATCAAAACATCTACAAAATGAAATTATTTTCACAAGTCAGTTCAAAAAATTGTTCCAAAGAGAGTATGAACAGGTTACATGATGTGAAAAGTCACTATAATAATACAGGTTTATAATAACCCCTTCATCCAGTTTGCTCTATTTACCTACTAAATTATTGTTACATTTGTTGCTTGTGCACGCTAAGTGACTTTAGTTGTGTCGGACTCTCTGTGACCCTATGTACTGTAACCTGCCAGGCTCCTCTGTCAATGGGATTCACCAGGCAAGAATATTGGAGTGGGTTACCATACCCTCCCTCCAGGGGATCTTCCTGACCCAGAAATCAAACCTGTTTCTTACATCTCCTGTACTGGCAGGTGGGTTCTTTACCACTGTCACCACCTAAGTCACAGTAGAAGATTTAATTTATTTATTTACTGTACATCTTTTAACCTTTCATCAAAGGCTTGAAGCTTAAGTATATAGAGTTCATATAGTTTCTATAGTATGTTTGTTACCAAACCAAACTTGGATCCTTTCACTCATACACAGAAAACCCAATCCACTGATACTGGGCTGCAGTGTAGAAAAGTAGTATAATTGCAAGGTGCTCAACATGGGATCAAGCAAGAATGGGCACATTATGCTTAAAAGACCTAAACTCCCTGATGGCTTTCAGAGAAGAATTTTTAAAGGCAAAGTAAGGAAAGGGTTGTGGGGTGCCTGATCAGCTTGTAGATTTTCTTCTGTGGGGGAGGTGCAATTTGTCCTCAGGAAGGCCCCATATGGTTCTGCTTCTTTACATGTTGAGATTAAATTAGACAATGAATGCCAAAGTCTTTTTAAAAATTATCAAACAGTATTCAAAGGCTAGTTATTGATGAAATTAATATTTTGTATCCTCTACACTAATCCTAGTAGAGGATGAGCCACAGTCTATATATTCAGTTTGTCAGGGAACAGAGTGATCAAGATTGTTTTTAAGGTTTTGGTACTGACTAATGATTCTGCTATGGGCTTCCTGGTAGCTCAGTTGGTAAAGAATCTGCCAGCAGTGTGGGAGACGTGGGTTTGATCCCTGGGTCAGGAAGATTCCCTGGAGAAGGAACTGACAACCCCTTCCAGTACTCTTGGCTGGAGAATCCCCTGGACAGAGGAGCGTGGTGAGCTAGAGTCCATGAGGTTGCAGAGTCGGACACCACTGGGTGATTGAGCACACACAATGATTTTTCCATAGACGATTTCCCTGTGTATCACTTTAAAGAGCAAGAATAAATTTCATCACACTAAAAATGAACTCAGGACTCTCAACCCTCCATTGTTCTGTCTAACCCATCATGCTGCATTCCATCATATTTTAATACAAATATATTACTTCCCTTGAAAGATAAAAAGTCAATTTAAGGAAAACTCACACACATCAGAGTGTAAACTTGCACCAGTGAAAGAGTTCAAGTAGTCTTTGCTTTGGTACATAAAGCACAAATATATGCTTTGATGTTAAGAAAGTTGCCCTAATGACTCGCAATTATGGATAACTATCCTTTGATAGTAAATTGTCCACATGATATTCTCATATTCTTGGGGCCAAATGCCTTTGTGACTCCCACATTTCATGAAAACCAGGTTGCAGCCAGCCAGAGTTTCAGGGTTAAGGCAAGAGGAGGTTCTTATTTCGAATTACCAAATAATACAAAATGAAGGAAAGTATATTATTTTCTTGCTTTGCCTCCAATTTAAAATAATACTGTCTGAAAATTCAGCATCTTGGAAGCAAAGAAGTAATAATAGAATTGCATCCTGGACTGATAGAGAATTGTTTTTTCCAAACTTTCTTAATATTATAATGTCTTTTAAAGAGGAATTATAGTAAAAAGATACATTTATTTAGCCATTCGAATGTGAAAGTGTTAGTCGTTCAGTCATGTCTGACTGTGTCCCAGGACTATAGCCTGCTAGGCTCCTCTGTCAATGAAACTCTCCAGGCAAAAATACTGGCGTGGGTTGCCATTCCCTTCTCCAGGGGATCTTCCCGATCCAGGGATTGAAGCCAGGTCTCTCACATTCCAGGCAGATTCTCTATCATCTGAGCCACTAGGAAGCCCTATTTAACCCTTTGTCCCTGTTTAATTAGACTGTTGTCCTCATCGTTTTCCAAAGCACATCAACCTTGTCTTTTCCATCAAACCTCTCCTCCTTTCTTCTTTCTTTTCTTGTATGTCCAGTAATAAACTTGCTTTTCCTGGGTCGGGAAGATCTGCTGGAGAAGGGATAGGCTACCCGCTCCAGTATTCTTGGGCTTTTCTTGTGGCTCAGCTGGTAAAGAATCCACGTGCAATGCAGGAGACCTGGGTTTGATCCCTGGGCTGGGAAGTTTCCCTGGAGAAGGGAAAGGCTACCCACTCCTGTATTCTGGCCTGGAGAATTTGATGGACTATATAGTCCATGGGGTCCCAAAGAGTTGGACACCACTGAGTGACTTTCACTTTTTTTTCTCACTTGTACTTAAAGATTGCATCATTTTCCCTTCCTCTTAAAAAATCTGTCAAGTATATTTCACACAAAATATCCAGAAAGAGAAAGTTATACATATATATTTACTTACTTTAAAGTTCTTTTTGTGTCTAAGGTCATAGGGATAAAACTAAGTCTGTAAAAATGATAAATTATACTAACCTCTATTGAGAGAGTTCATTCAACTTCCAAAGTGCTCAACTTGTTTCCAGGGAGTAATTTAATTTATATTCTGGTAGTATCCGACTGAATTAAAAATGAGAGAGAGAGGGCTTGTAGAGAGCAGTAAAAAGACACCTGTCTGGATGCATGTTAATTGTTTCTTTCATTGAACTTTTAACATGGCTGGATGTACTGTATGGTATGAACTCATTACCTCACTAGGGTTTTCCATATTATACCTCTGGTCATTTTTCCTCCACCTAAAAATAGTTATACTTAAGAAAAATTGACACCATATTTTTTCCTATTTGCTTTCTTTGCTTTTGCTTTACATTCTCTTCCACCCAAACTTGAGTCTTCTGGAAATCTGATCATCTCTCTATTTTGCCCCACTCTCATAGTTTTTGACATAAGGCTTGACAATTTGTCTTCTAATTTTCGTTTTCCTATATTTATCTTATCTCCATGCTGTCTCACTACCAGTTCCCAATGTTTAAATAATTGATCATTGATATCAGTGTATTTTAAGTCACATCTAATGTGGCAACTGAATTATCTCTCTTTCACACAGTTAATTTAATAGGATTTTATAATTGTTATCCACATGGTTAATTATTTCAGGTATCTCAAAGACCAGCTTTGAACTTTTAGGTGAGTTCAAATTTGTAGTATTCTTGGCCAAAATTCTACTCTGATAAAGTCTGTGTCTTTCTGTTAAGGGTCACCCAGAGACCCAAGGCTAGTAAGAAATAGATTAGATAGAAGTAGAGAGATAGAGAGATAGATAGATTTATTGGATTGGCCAAAAATTTGCTCAGGTTTTTCTGTTAACATTTTACAGATCTGAACAAATCTTTGGTCAACCCAATACTATATGAAATAGTCTTACAAAAATGTGGAGCCTAGCTAAGCAGGCCTGTTATTTATAGGGCAGGCAGTCAGGAAGGTCAGATCGTGAGGAGGTTAGAACTCCACAAGATGAAGCTCGGATCTCATGGGTGGGCAGCCAAGAAAGGAAGATTGCCAACAGGATAAAGTCCCAGGAGCATGAGCAGAAGTCTGGACTTATGAAAAATCTAAGCCCTCTTTCAAAGGACCTCGCTTTCTTTGAACATTGTGGTCCAGTGTTGAGGAAGCCATGAGAGATGGGATAAATGAGGGATAATAAAAACTGGGAAAGAGACTATGAAAGATTGGGTCAAAAACTGTAATAAGAGAAGGTGAAAGTGAAGAAATATTGTCAGGTCCATTTATAGTTAATTTAAGGTCAGTTGATCAGGGGCTTTTGATTACATCTACAAAATTCCTTCATAGCAGCTCGTAGGTTAGTGTTTAGTGTATAATTGAATAACTGCATGTATAATTTGAAAAGTGTCTGCTGCTTCCCCTCTGTCCTCCAACTTTATTGAGAGAATATCCCTCTTAGCCCACTCTAACTGGGAACCTTCCAGAAAGGGAACTCTGAGACTGAAGTCCAGCTGCACCAGGTGCACACCTCACAAATCTATCTTCCTAGAAGTCTCTAGGAAGAAGGTTCGACCAGATGTTGCTCTGTAGTGCTTTAATTCCTAACAAACAATGCTCATAAAGGATGCTGAAAAGTAATGACCGTAACTAATTTTAGCTAATGTTTATTGAATAAACAGTTATTGTGCTAGGTATTGTTAATGCATGTACGTATATCGATTCTTATCTCCCTAAAATCCTATTTTGTTTTTGTTTGTTTGTTTGTTTTGACTGTGCAGCATGTGGGATCTTTGCCCCCCAAACAGGGTTTGATTCCATGCCCCCTGCATTCAAAGGGCATAGTCTTAACCACTGGACCACCAGGGAATTTCCTCTAACAGTTTTATTAGGCAAGATTCTACTTTAATCCAATATTCAGGTGACAGGACCAGTTTTTGAACATAGAGAATTGAGCCCTAGAACCTATAAGCTTTGCCACCATGCTAGGCTTAACCATTACCAAAGCCTGAATTTCTTAATTTTATCACAAAAATTTTAAATGCCGTAACTCAACTAAAATTCTTCAGACTCAAATGATTAATCCACTTATTTCCTATCAAATAAGACAGCAATTAGGATAAGAATGTTTCTTTACTTTTCTACTAAATGCTTGTGCTTTTTTGTTTTCAAACTATGGACTGTACATTTTGTCACCTATCTGGGCATAGAGAGCCCATTTAGTTAAGGAAACGCTTCCTGCAGGACTAAGACAGAGCTGTCGCATTTCCAGTCTCCAAGTGCACACACTCTCCCCTGAATAAGACCTGGTTTCCTGCAGGATATAGAGCACTTTATATTACACACAGTTCATCCCAACAAAGCCAGATGCAAACATGCAATGAAGGATGAAGGAGGCATCAATAAACTGAAGGATTTTAGTGAAACCACTTACTGTAAGTGGGACAGACTTGGATGGCGTGGTCGACAGAGTAAAGTACTCTGAAAAATCACCGGCTCCCACTGTTTTATCTCACTCACGCTGGAGTTATTCCTAAAATGAAAGTACTTGGTGAGGCCAAGGATTTCCTTCCATAAGGCTAGTGGCTATTAAGGAATTGAAAGATGGGGGTGTCATTAGGCAGAGACTTAAGCGGGGGGGGGGGGGCAATCAGTCCAATCACTCTATATCATGTTACCAGGATATACAAAGATTACTCTAATCCTTAGCACATCAATTAACAACTAACCTGTCTTTTTTTTTCCCTGTATTTTTTTTTCATGGAAGCAATATTCACAGCTGATGTCTGAGCTCTTAGACAGTAAAAAGCTTGCCATAAAACAAGAGATGTTAGGGGCTTCTTATGGAATAATGGAAAAATGGAAATTAATGTCAAAATGATGTCATGGCTTCAAAACATTGTTGGTACATGTGCCTGACAGGCATCCTTGACACACTCTGTAATGACATAGTAAGAAAGCAAAAATAATGTGACAATGGCTTTCTATAGGACTTATGAAGAATGACTGGATGGGGGCTGCACTCCATAGGCTGATCTCAAGCAGAAGATGCATTTCCTCCGTAAGACATCAATATTTATGAGGTTTATTGATTATCTTGTCATGTTTAAAATATGTGCTTAACAGTATATTTAAGGGTCAATGGGAGTCACAGGGACACATATGAGAGAGCAGCAGCATCTACCAGCAGGACAGGAGGGAAATTGTGACATCTTTTGTCAGTTCTTACTGGTTCAAGCAAATTGTAGTTCTCAATCTAAGAAAATAAATCATTACAAATTTAAAAAAATTCTCACAGGTCAACAGCATTTTGTAGACAAGGTTAAAAATATTTTAAAAAACCAACAATAATATTAATCTTGGATAAACTCTTCCAATAATCTTCTTTAAGAGTATTATTAGAGAGTGTCCTGCTTATTGCCATTTATTCACTGTGTGAACCATCAAATCACATAATTTTAGAGCTGGAGTAAACTTTAGCAGTCATCTCCTCAGAGATACTTGGTATCATAGAGCTGGTTTGTGGTAGAATGGGTGCTGATACTTTGAATAACAAGGATGGAGTCATTTCCTTTATGCCAGGTTAAATCACTTAGCCCTGCATCTGGCTGCAAGTATTGTATAGTGTACTAAGAAGCCCAGTAATAGGCAGTTCTAAGCAGATTTACAGATCATCAATGCCTTGGAAGATCCAGGGCCCTTCCAGCTCTCCCATCATCTTTCTATGTTTCAGGGAGAAAGGAGGAAAAAAGAAAATGAGCTTAACTAACAGATGTCAACTCTTTGTCAGATCTCAGTCATATGGCCTCCCCTAGTTTTAACCAACAATTTTAAGATTCAGACAATGAGGAAGAAGAGGACTGAAAATGACAGTTGAGGCCCCCAACCAAAAATGTTTGCCTTCCCACCTCCTATAAACTGAATTGTGTTTCTCAAAAGTTATATGTTGAAGCCTTAATCCCCTGGTTTCTGTATTGAAGATAGTGCCCTTAAGGTGAAGATTAAGATTAAATAAAACTTTGGGGTGGAGCCTGGATTTGGTAGAACTAGTGTCCTTGTAAGAAAAGGAAGAGATCTTAGAGCTCTTGCTCCACCGTGAGAGGCAACTGTTTGCAAGCCAGGCAGATGGTCCTCACCAGAGGACAAAAGTCCATCAGAACCTTGATCTTGGGCTTTCCAGTTTCCAAAACTATGGGAAAATATATTTCTGTATTTTAAGCCACATAGTCTATGATACTTTATCATGGCAGCCTGAATGGACTAATACACCAGCATACACAGATATGGGCATTCACTCATTCGTTTAACAAGTGCTGAGGATATTCACAATGTTGCAGTCACTGAGATACACGCAGGGATTGAGATGAACATGGCACAGTTCTGTCCAGTAGGCAGGTGGCAAGACAATCAACAATAGCAACTGTGTGATAATTGCCCTCATAGGTAATCACATATTGTTATGGAAATACAAAGGGAGTAAACAAGGTTTTAACCTAACATCCCAGCAGCACAGCCTCAAAGCAGATGTTTAAGAGAGGTTGATCTCTAAGCAGTCTAATTACTTAACCTCTCTAAACTTTAACTGTGAAAATGAAGAGAAAAACCAAATCAACTGCATAAATTTCTCTTGTTAATTTAATGAGATAAACCTTATAAATGAAATGAAGAGATACACCACGGTACCTGACCTATGCTAAGCATTGAAAATCATTATAATCACATCAACTATGTCAGAGGTTACCATACTTTTTCTGTAAGGGACTTAATAATAAATTTAATAGACTTTGCAGTCGTATTGTGTCTGTTTCAATCTGCCACAACAGTGTGAAGTTAGCCATGACAATATGACAATACGTAAATAAACTAGGATGCTGCTTCCCGAGGAAGGGCTTCCCAGCTGGTCAAGAATCCTCCTGCCGATGGAGGAAATGCAGGAGATTAGGGTTCAATCTCTGAGTTGGGAAGATGCCCTGGAGAATAAAATGGCTACCCACTCCAGTATTCTTGCCTGGGAAATCCCATGGACAGAGGAACCTGGCAGGCTACAGTCTATGGGGTTGCAAAAGAGTCAGACACAACTAAGTAAATGTACATGCAAGAATTCCAACAAAACTTTACAAAGACAGGTGATGGTCCAGATTTAACATGTATCATCACAGATGAAGTGAAGTGAAAGTTGCTCATTCATGTCCCATTCTTTGTGACCTCAGGGACTATATAGGCCATGGAATTCTCCAGGCCAGAATACTGGAATGGGGAGCATTTCTCTTCTCCAGAGGATCTTCCCAAACCAGGGATTGAACCCAGGTCTCCCTCATTGCAGTCAGATTCTTTACCAGCTGAGCCACAAGGGAAGCATTATCACAGATACATAGCTGCAAGTATTTTTAGGCATTATTTTGAAAGATGACTTTTTGTTTGCCTTAGAAATATTTACCTTTATCAACAAAGTGAAAGACAATCTACTGAATGAGAGAAAATATTTGCAAGTCGTATATATGACAAGGTCTTAACATCCAAAATATATGAAAACTCATACAACTTAATAGCAAAAAAAAAAAAATCAGACAAACAATCCAATTGTAAAATTAGCAGAAGATCGGAATAGGCATTTTATCAAAAAAGATATATAGATAACAAATAACTACATGAAAAGATGCTCAACATCACTAATCATGAAGGAAAGGCAAATCAAAACCACAATGAGATGTCACTTCACACCTGTTTTGAATGGCTATCATCCAAAAATGAAAAACAACAAGTGTTGGTGAGGATGTGGAGAAAAGAGAATCCATGTGCCCTGTCGGTAGGAATGTAAATTGGTGCAGCACTACAGGGAAAAGTATGAAGTTTTCTCAAAAGTTTAAAACTAGAGCTCCCATGTTTCAGGAGTTCCACTTCTGAGTATTTATCTAAAGAAAATTAAAAAAAAAAAACTAATTTGAAAAGATATATACACTCCCATGTTTCTTTCATCATTATTTACAATAGCCAAGACATGGGAACAACCTAAATGTTCATCAGTGGATGAAGGAATAAGGAAGAGGTGATATACAACAAAATATTATTCAACGGTTAAAAAAGTGAATCTTATTATTTATGACAGCATGGATGGATCTTGAAGGCATAATGCTAAGTGAAATAAGGCAGATAGAAAAAGATAAATATCACGTGATCTGACTTGTATGTGGAATTAAAACAAAAACAAACAAAAAAGAAAACAAAACCAAGCTTATGGATATAGAGAGCAGACTGATGGTTGCCTAAGATGAGGGGGTTGGGAGTGGGCAAAATGGGTGAAGGAGATCAAAAGTTACTAAAAAGAGAAAGAAGGAAATGTGCATTTACTTTAAAGTTAAGAAAATGTATAGTCATATGAGTAGTGGGGGCATACACATGGGCCACAGCTAAGGACCCTGAATCCCTCAAATGTTTTCTCTTCTAGATTTATATCTCAGGATAAGCAAGGAGTTAGCAGCAAACCACGATGTGAAGTGAGCCTGGCTTTCTTGCAGTTACAGTTTTGTGTTTGCACTTAGGAAAAAAAAAAAAAAAACCTAATCCCTGCTTCAAAAGCTTAAGAACTAGAAGGCCGAGGATGGAACAGGGAGCTTAAAATAGGATAGTATGGGGGAGACTTCCCTGGTGGTCCAGTGGCTTAGATTCTGCACTCTAAATGCCAGGGCCGCAGTTTGATCCCTGGTCTGGGAACTAGATCCCACATGCCCCAGTGAAGATCAAAGACCCTACCAAATAAGTACATAAATAAATATTTTTAAAAATATATGAGTACTCCCTCAATCACCACCTAATCCAAGCATGGTGACTTATATATGGTTCATTCTTAAAATATACTTTTAAAAAAGATAATTTTCACTAAGTTTGTTCTGAGTACCAGACCCTAAACTATGTACTCTGGAAACAAAAGAAAGATGTTAATTTCAGCCCTCAAGAAGCTTCCAACACATTGTGGGTTCAGAGGGCCATAGGAATTGTTCTCTAATACAGCAAATGTTTTGTTTGGTTTCTTGAGAAATTGTGGAAACTTTCTTCAAGAGTACCTGGATAAAAGCAGTGACTGTTTCACTACTCCCTTTGATGATAAAGGTTGAAGACAACTTTTAGGGATAGGCTGTAATTTCATCATAATTCAAATGGTGTCTGTCCAATTTTCAATTTCATAACTCCATAGTCCCTTCCCTTCAATTAGCAAAATCAATCACTGGGGAGCCAGGGCTGACAACTGGAAGTTTCCAACTTGTATGAGCCATGTTTTTTTTTTTTTTCCCAGAGAGGAACCTTGACATTCTCTTCTCATAAGTTTTAAGTTTTCTCCTCCAACTCCCTCACCAAAGTTTTTTTCTTTTTAAAGAACTAAAGAATTGTGGACAAAGTAAAATTGTTGGGAGAGACCTTAAGGTAGAACATTATTATCTTGAGAGACAAGAAGCCTGGGGATTCATTTTGCTTTCTTTTATATAGAAATAAAACACCAGCACTAAGCTTGTCTTCACAGGCAGCCCAGATGCTCCTCTCTCTTTCCTTTTGATGTATATTTGGGTATGAAAGCTTTATTTTCTTTGCTCCAGTGATTGAGGGAGTTTGGTCCTTTCCGTATAAAGCATCTACTTTCATTTCCTTTATTGAAATGGATATTTATGCTACAGAGAATTGTCCATATTTGTCTGTGGGTCCTCCTTTCTCTATTCACATATCTCCTGGTTATATCTTTTTTTTTCTTTTACCAGAAATCCACATGGCATGCTTCCAGTTGTGTTTATCCACTCCAGCTAATTGACAGTCAAGTAAGTGAAGTAATGTGAGGTATTATTGAAAGAGATTTGTTTGCCTCTTTAATTAAGCAGTTGTTCACAGGTGCATACAGTTACAACAAAATTAATTGATAGCTTTATATCACACTTCTTGAGCCGACTGCTATTTGATGTTTGCAAACACAACTATTAGATTTGTCTTATCTTGTATATAGGGAGTCTTTCTCATTTTCTTCCAACAGAGGTTAGGACAGGTTGCCCTGAATGCTAGAAAAATCTATCGAAGCTGCAAAGATAATTTGACTAAGAAGGAAACAAAGTGAAATATTTATTTCTGGAACAGTTTATCACTACTGAGCAGTACAATAGAAGTCGTTTAGGTTTCTGTATGTACTGCCATTTTCCTGCATGTCAAAGATCACTGCTACCCAAACTAAGTAGCTTCCTGCGAAGACTCAGTGTTTATCTTTCAACGATACTGTGGAGTTACACACACTTACAGCGGGCAACTAGTATTTCCTGGGATTAGATTTTATTAGCAGTCATTTTTCACTGTTTTCTACATTGTATCTGAGTACCAGCAAGGCACAGTCCCCTTCTCAGTTCATAGTGGGGCTTCCCCCCAAGGAGATATATAAACAGATGTACTGTCATTGTGTCTCCCACTTGCTAGAAGGAACAGGGGTTGCTGAGTTGGGAGATACCTCATTGTCAGTGTTCCTTTTATACGCAGCTTGGTAGAAGAATTAAAATGCAGCCTCTGAGTGAAACTTTCTGAATTTGAGCCCTTTTCTGTTATTTATTACCTGTGTTGAGAACTTCTCTGTTCTTCCACTTACTTCTGAGTGAATGGTGATAATAAGTAAGTATTCATAGCAATGTGACAATAAAGTGTGCTGATGCAGTTAAATCTTAGAATGGCAAATTCAAAATAAATTACAGCTACTATTACAAAAATAAAATAAATTACAGCTACTATTGGTAAAGTATGGGACTTGAGCAGTTTATATAAACTCAGCCTCAGTGTTCTCATTGGAACTTCTAGATAAGAATACCAATTTGTTAACTATATAAAATGCTATGTGTGGACGTGTGCTAAGTTGCTTCAGTCCTATCTGACTCTTTGTGACCTGATAAACTATAGCCCATCAAGCTCCTCTGTCCATGGAATTCTCCAGGCAAAACTACTGGAGTGGGTTGCCATGCCCTCCTCCAGGGGATATTCCCTACCCAGGGATTGAACCCACATATCTCATGTTTCTTGTATTGGCAGATGGGTTCTTTACGACTAGCACCAACTGGGAAGCCCATAAATGCTATCAGCATGATGCATGTTAATATCTGTTACTACGCTAAAGATTCCTCAATAGTCAGACTCATATACATGATGTTTTCCAGAATATAGAATGTATTAAAAAATTTTTACTAAAATAGTTTTGATTTACAATGTTGTATTAATTTCAAATGTGTCACAAAGGGATTCAGTTTTGTATATACCTTTTTAGATTCTTTTCCATTATAGGTTATCACAAGATACTGAGTACAGTTCCCTGTGCTATACAGTAGGTCCTTGTTAGTTATCTGTTGTATACATAGTGGTATGTACACTTTCATTTCAAACTCCTAATTTATGTCTTCCCTTTCCCCCTTTGGTAAGCTTGTTTTTCGTATGTCTGTGAACCTATTTCTCTTTTGTAAACAAATTAGTTTGTATCATTTTTTTAGATTGCAAATGCAAGCCATATAAGTCTTTATCGTTCTCTGACTTATTTCACTTAGTATGATAATCTCTAGGTCATTCATGCTGCTGCAAATGCACAGCACCGATTTTTAACAATATTGTTGATTTACAGTCATGTGTCTCATTGTATTCTTTCTATCCTCATCTGTTTTACTGTCTGTGGATCACTTCAGTGGTGAAACAGGTAAAACAAAAAACTCACCGAGTGGGTGACTCTCCATCCTGAAACGTTTTATAGCCCCAAAGTCCCTCTTACTAACAAATTACATGTCTTCACGCCACTTAACAGAAATTTTAGCACTTAAGTAGAAAAATCTAGAGAGGGCCAAATTAAAATGTATATTTAACTCTTAGGAGAAATTCCACTAGCACACTTGAACTAGTGACAGATTGGATTAGATCGCATTAACAGATCCTCACTTAGACAAGAGCAGAGTGTTAAGGGAATATTATGCCAAATATAAATTAGACTGGATGAAGGGGACTTGTTTATTAATCCTCTAGGTGAAGGGTTTAACTCTGACCACTGTAGCTAGGTGAATGCCTAGTAGTGGATTTGACTGGAGGGTAGTTATTTAGCGTGTGTACACCAATAAGCACATGTAGACAAAGATCAGCATAAAATCATATTTGAGATGAAAACACAAAAGATCATACTTAAGACACTAAATCTGTCATCAGGTTGAAGGAATAGATTTAGGGTCTGGAGCGGAAGATGAAATCGAAAAGGTCAGGAACTAGATAAATTCAGGAGTGGAGTTAGAGACGAGTAACAGGGCAAGAACAAGGCAAGAAGCCGTAAGTAAACCTTTGGTTGAGAACAAGCCTGGATGATACACCTAGCTCTCTCTCGTGCTGTCTGCAGGATGTTTGGATGGGTCTGACTGAGTAAAAGACATAGTATGTTCGTACACACACAGAAGTCATAAATATTTTGCTTTTGTAAATTTTGCACTCAGCACAAGTTAAATTTTCCTTCTTAATTTTGACTCTAGATTTGTGAATTAATGAGACAGAATGAGAGGCTTAAAGGGGTTGAAGAAATAAGACACATGTTACTGTGTTTATAAGGAACTTCTTTACTTAACTGTTTTACTAAAAAAATGCCAAATCTGATTGCTGAGCAAGTCTAGATGTTGGCCTACAGGGAACAAGATGTGGGTACCATTTGAATTACTATCATTCAGAACCAGACACTGGTTAGTTGTATATATACCTTCTATCCTTATTATCTAAGTTCTACCCAAATATAGGACTCCCAGCTCTCCACACACAGGCAGTAATATTTCCAACTTCCACCCCCCATTTCAATATGCTCTTCTTTACTTGTACTTATTATTACAGCAACCCTTTCACTGTTACCTCTGCAAATCACCTATATCTTAAACATCTTTTCTTAAAATACCTTTTCATCTTCTTGTACATGAGACTTGTCCATTTTATGCATTTACATCCCTTTCATTTTCCTTGTGTGGATTTGCCATGCACTCAGCAACCAATGATGGTCTTCAATCATGAGACAATAGGATGAGACAGTCAGCTCATCCTATTCTCTTTCACTCTGACTACTAGTATCATCTTAAGAAATTTCAGTTTCATGCATAACAAAGCTAAGACTACAGCCTCAGTCTTGAGCCTCTAAAGATCTTCAGCTCCACTCCTTGTCAATAACTCAATCCTGTGGTCGTCTCTTATTTCACATACATTATGAAAATATCTTACTTAAAATGTTGCATTCCTTAAACATTATCAGATTACTACAACACACAAAACAGAATAGGACAGAATAGCACATGAGGAAAGGAAATCAAAAAGCAAATGAGATAAAAATAAAATAAAGATAAAAATAAAGATAAAGATAATAATAATGATAAAAAATAAAATAAAATAGTATCTAAGAGTATATATCAAAAATTCTAGTTGCTAAAGGTGGGCTGATTTCCAAAATAAGGAAATTTGATCATAGTTCCTATAAGGGAAACACAGCATTATTTGATCTCCTTTCTGTGTGATGAAAGTGAAAATGTCCTCAATATCCCTAGTGTTAGCCCTGCTAATGATTGTTGTTTCTTATTATGTTTTTATTATGTCCCCTAATGATGTCAGTGCCCTTCTCCTGAGAAAACGCATTGAAAGCAATCATTATGGTCTCAAAACAATGTATTCTAAATGTGCAACTGGATTGACCCCAGAATAAAATTTAGAATATCAATAATAAACTGTGGATCATATATCTTTCATGAATATTTTTTCTTGAAATGAATCCTTGAGAAGATTTTGACACTAGTGAATTCAAGGTTAATATTGTTTGGGAAAAAAAGGAAAATATGAGAACTCTGTGTTGAAATTTTAAAGTGGTGTTATATGCTTGACACTTGACTAACAGAGGAGAGGCTTGAAATATATTTACTTTACTTGGAGGTGGGTCAAAGAAGTGACCATGAGAAAAGTTAAGATTTTTCTCAAAAATGTTTTCTCTTTATGCCTCAAAACTAGACTTATAGTCCAGATAATTTCCAAGGTGGCAGTTACTAATTCCCCCACCCCTATGACTCCCATCATGGCCATAAAACATCTCACACAAAGTATCTATAAAACATATCTCATTTTAAACAATGTAATTCCTGGTGAACCTTAGAGGTAGATTAATTGGCAAAATGTATCCATAGATAACTGAATGATTTGACCTATTACATAGAAGTGTTGGCTAGAAGCCATTTACGGCTGGAGGACATCTGCCAAAACTTATGATTTGAGTTTTGAATAGTTGATCCTGCGCCACTATTTCTGACAATAATTAAAAGGCAGGATCAATTATATGCTGAGGTCATTTCTAGTACATGACCATCAAACCATTCCATCAATATAGAAGAGAGTACTTGTTCCCCTATTCTAAGTACCAGGATGGCATGTAGATATCTCAGCCCAAATCAGATTCAAGTCACAAAAATACAAACAGCAAGATCTAAAACATGTTCTTGCTTTTGTCTCATTTGAAATGAATTTTCTTGTCTCTCGAGAGACCATACATGCAGACTTTGTCACTAGGGGACTATCAAGATGAAAATTTTGGGTAAGCAGTAAACCATGAACAGGTCCTCTACCATGAGCTGCTATATAGCTTCACTTGTTTACTAACTCCAAAACTGAAGAATGATGCATAAAAGCTGCAGATCTTTTTAGGTCACCCTAGTCCTCTACATTCCAAGCTACAAAAATTCTCAGTTCTACCACCACTGTATGATAATAAAAGTGTTTTGCAAAGAATCTGGCACACAGTTGGTGCTCAATCTTGCTTTGTTGTTGACTTAAAAAATGGGTTCTTTGTTAAACTGTGGATTATTGAGTCTGAAATTTATTCTTATAGAGACTGTTATCTTGAGAAACTCAGATATGTAATTTATGGGAAGCACCCATCAAGGAGAATACTGGAACAAAATTGAGAAATAATTTAATTAAAGCTTTATATAGTTTTTTTCAGAAGAATAGTAAATAATAGTCCTTTAAATTGTAGGACAGATTATGCATGAGGTCTAGCCCCTTGAGCTCTTAGACACAGGGTGAAAAAGGCAGATAATGGGTCTAGGATGAGGACCTATCAGTGAAAGTGTATCTTTAATAATTCTAAAGGTAAGAATTTTATCAATAAATCTTAAATTTTTTTCTATTTTTTAATTGAAGGATAATTGTTTTATAGAATTTTGTTTTTTGTCAAACCTCAACATGAATCAGCCATCAGTTCAGTTCAGTTCAGTCGCTCAGTCGTGTCTCTTTGCGACCCCATGAATCGCAGCACGCCAGGCCTCCCTGTCCATCACCAACTCCCGGAGTTCACTCAGACTCGAATCCATCGAGTCAGTGATGCCATCCAGCCATCTCATCCTCTGTTGTCCCCTTCTCTTCCTGCCCCCAATCCCTCCCAGCATCAGAGTCTTTTCCAATGAGTCAACTCTTCGCATGAGGTGGCCAAAGTACTGGTTTCAGCTTTAGCATCATTCCTTCCAAAGCAATCCCAGGGCTGATCTCCTTCAGAATGGACTGGTTGGATCTCCTTGCAGTCCAAGGGACTCTCAAGAGTCTTCTCCAACACCACAGTTCAAAAGCATCAATTCTTCAGCACTCAGCCTTCTTCACAGTCCAACTCTCACATCCATACATGACCACAGGAAAAGCCATAGCCTTGACTAGATGGACCTTAGCCGGCAAAGTAATGTCTCTGCTTTTGAATATACTATCTAGGTTGGTCATAACTTTTCTTCCAAGGAGTAAGCGTCTTTTAATTTCATGGCTGCAGTCACCATCTGCAGTGATTTTGGAGCCCCCCAAAATAAAGTCTGATACTGTTTCCACTGTTTCCCCATCCATAGGTATACAAATATCCCCTCCCTCTTTAACCTCCCTCCCATTCCCTCCCCATCCCACCTGTCTAGGTTGATACAGAGCCCCTGTTTGAGTTTCCTGAGACCCACAGCAAATTCCCATTGGCTGTCTATTTTACACATGGTAATGTAAGTTTGTATGTTACTCTCTGCATACATCTTACCCGTTCCTCTCCTCTCCCCATGTCTGTAATTCTGTTCTCTATGTCTGTTTCTCCACTGCTGCCCTGCAAATAAATTTTTCAGTACCATCTTTATAGATTCCATATATATGTGTTAGTATTTATCTTTCTCTTTCTCTTTCTGACTTACTTCAATCTGTATAATAGGCTCGAGGTTCATTCACCTCATTAGAACTGACTCAAATGTGTTCCTTTTTATGGCTGAGTAATATTCCATTGTGTAAATGTACCAGAACTTCTTTAACCATTCATCCGTCGATGGACACCTATGTTGCTTCTATGTCCTAGCTATTGTAAATAGTGCTGCAATAAACAATGGGATACATAAGTCTTTTTCAATTTTGGTTTCCTCAGGGTATATGCCTACGAGTGGGATTGCTGGGTCATGTTTTGGTTTTATTTCTAGTTTTTTAAGGAATCTCCATACCATCTTCCATGGTGGTTGTATCAATTTACTTCCCCACCAACAGTGCAAGAGGGCTGCCTTTTCTCCACACCCTCTCCAGCATTTACTGTTTGTAGACTTTTTGATGATGGCCATTCTGACTGGTATGAGGTGATATCTCATTGTAGTTTTGATTTGCATTTCTCTAACAATGAGCAATGTTGAGCATCTTTTCATGTGTTTGTTAGGTATCTGCATGTTTTATTTGGAGAAATGTCGGTTTAGGTCTGTTTCCCACTTTTTGATTGGGTTGTTTGTTTTCTGGCATTGAGTCATATGAGCTGCTTGTATATTTTGGAAATTAATCCTTTGTCAGTTGTTTCATTTGCTATTATTTTCTCCCATTCTGAGGGTTGTCTTTTCACCTTGCTTATAGTTTCCTTTGCTGTGCAAAAGTTTTTAAGTTTAACCAGGTCCAACTTGTTTACTTTTGTTTTTATTTCTGTAACTCTAGGAGGTGGGTCATAAGGATCTTTCTTTGATTTATGTCAAGTGTTCTGCCTATGTTTTCCTCTAAGAATTTTATAGTTTTTGGTCCTACATTTAGGTCCTTAATCCATTTTGAGCTTATCTTTGTGTATGGTGTTAGGAAGTGTTCTAATTTCATTCTTTTACATGTAACTGTCCAGTTTTACCAGCATCATTTATTGAAGAGTCTGTCTTTGCCCAGTTGTATATTCTTGCCTCCTTTGTCAAAAAGGAGGGTACCTTATTTTGGTACCCATGCATGGGTTTATTTCTGGGCTTTCTATCTTGTTCCATTGGTCTATATTTCTGTTTTTGTGACTGTACCAAATTATCTTGAAGACTGTAGCTTTGTAGAATAATCTGAAGTCAGGAAGTCTCATTTCTCAGTCTCCATTCTTCTTTCTTGACTGCTTTGGCTACTCAGGGTCTTTTGTGATTCCACATAAATTGTGAAATTTTTTGTTCTAGTTCTGTGAAAAATGCCATTGATAATTAGATAGGAATCACAATGAATCTGTAGATTTTCAGTTTGTAGTATAGTCTTTTTCACAATATTGATTCTTCCTACCCAGCAATGTGGACTCTCTCTCCATCTGTTTACGTTGTCTTTGATTTCTTTCATCAGTGTCTTATAACTTTTTGTATACAGTTTTTTGTCTCCTTCAGTAAGTTTATTCTTATTCTTAGATTCTTATTTTATGTTATAATGGTGAATGAGATTGATTCCTTAATTTTTCTTTCTGATTTTTCACTGTTAGTATATAGGAATGCAAGTGATTTCTGTGTATTGATTTTGCATTCTGTAACTTTGCTAAATTCACTGATTAGCTCTAGTAATTTTCTGATAGTATCCTTAGGGTTTTCTGTGAATAGTATCATGTCATCTGCAAACAGTGAGAGCTTTACTTCTTCTTTTCTGATCTGGATTCCTTTTGTTTTTTCTTCTCTGATTGCTGTAGCTAGGGCTTCCAAATCTATGTTGAATAATAGTGGTGAAAGTAGACACCTTTGTCTTGTTCCTGATCTTAGGGGAAATGCTTTCAGCTTTTCACCATTGAGAATAATGCTTGCTGTGAGCTTATTATATATGACTTTTACTATATTGAGGTAACTTCCTTCTATGCCCATTTTTTGAAGTGTTTTAACCATAAATGGGTGCTGAACTTTGTCAAAGGCTTTTTCTGCATCTGTTGAGATTATCCTATGGTTTTTATCCTTCACTTTGTTAATATGGTGTACCACATTGATTGATTTGCATATATTGAAGAATCCTTGCCTCCCTGAAATAAACCCAATTTGATCATAGTGTATGAGCTTTCTAATGTGTTGTTAAATTCTGTTTGCTAAAATTTTGTTGAGGATTTTTGCATCCATATTCATCAGTGATATTGGCCTGTAGTTTTCCTTTTTGTGTGTTGTTTTTTTTCTGGTTTTGGTAATTTTAACTTAAATTTTTAAATTAGATGTTGTATATAAACAGTGTGTTCAATTAACAGTTAAACACCCTGAGTCTAAAAGATAGAGGAATAATATTCATATTGTTAAACTAAGTAAAATAGAGATTTTGTTTCTGAGAAGTCAGTACATATTACCTTCCTCAACCACATCCATGGAGTTGTGATGAGTATCTGCATTATTCTTCATCTAAATGAATAAGATTAGCTCCTCTAGCAAGGAGTTAATGTACTTAAACTTTCTGGACAAAATCAGAAAGTTTTTGCACAACTTAAATTTTGTTAAAATGCAATGACTCTTTTTATGAGTTATGAATTTGTTTTCAGTTCCCTAACCAAGCTTCCTACTGAGGAACTACATTACACTGGGAGTAAGGCAAGGGCTTTCTAAGAGTGAAAGTGCAGATGGTATTAAGGGAATCAGTTTCTAGGTCTGCAGTCTCAAAGTATACTTTTTGCTACAACTAATTTGCCTGAAAAATGCCTATGAAGTGGAAGCAACCTAAGTGCCATGGACAGATGAATGGATAAAGAAGATGTCATATGTATATCTCAGGTAAAACTATAATTCAAAAAGATACCTGCACCCCTATATTCATAACAGCACTATTTACAATAGCCAAGACAAGGAAACAGCTTAAATATCCATTGGTAGATGAATGGATAAAGAAGACATTATATATATATATATATATATATATATATATATATATATATATATTCAATGGAAAATTACTCAGCCATTAAAGGGAATGAAATAATAGCATTTAGCAACCTAGCAATTATCATACTAAGTGAAGTAGGCCAGAAAGAGAATGACAAATATCATATGATATCATTTGTACATGGATTCTAAAATATGACATGCATGGGTTAGTGCTAATTCGCTTCAGTGATGTCTGACTCTTTGCAACCCTGTGTACTATAGCCCACCAAGATGCTCTGTCCATGGTATCCTTCAGGCAAGAATACTGGAGTGTGTTGCCAAGCCCTCCCCAAGGTGTTCTTCCAGAGCAGGAGATTGAATCTGCAGTTCTTATTATCTCCTGAGCTGGCAGCTGGGAGTCTTAACTGCTAGCGCCACCTAGGAATCCCCTAAAGTGTGACAGAAATGAACATAACTGCAAAACAGAAATAGACTCACAGACAGAGAACAGACTTGTAGTTGCCAAAAGCGGTGGTGGGGGAGACAAGGATTGGGAGTTTGGAATTAGCAGATACAAGCTATTATATATTGGACAGATAAACAACAAGGTCCTACTGTATAACACAGAGAACTATATTCAATATCCTGTGACAACAGTAATGGGAAAGAATATAAGACAAAATATATATGTATAATTGAGTCATTTTGCACTGCGACAGAAATTAACACAACACGTAAATCAACTATACTTCAAAAACATTTAAAAAACAAATAAGAAGTGATATATATATATATAAAATACACACACATGCACAATGGAATATTACTCAGCCATAAAAGAGAACGAAATAATGCCATTTGCAGCAACATGAATGGACTTAGAGATTATTTTATTGAATTAAGTCAGAGGGAGAAAGACAGATATCTATGATATTACTTAGACATGAAATCTAAAAAATATTACAAACAAACTTATTTACCAAATAGAAACTGACTCACAAGACATAGAAAACAAATTTATGGTTACCAAAAGGGAAGTAGGAGGAGGGATAAGTTGGGAGTATGGGATTAACAGCTTCAAAATACCAATTTTTTTTAAATGCCTACAAAGGAGGGCAAGTTCTTTTCTGTCTCTCATTTCCCAGTTCCCCTCAGCTTGCATTGCAAATGTAGTCATATCGCTCATTGGCCTTGATCTTCGCTTAAGGTGCATGGTCTGCTGTGTGAAACCCTTTGGGAGCCAAACAAATAGACAGTGGGAAGGACTGTAATTGTGTGTGTGCTGCCAGAAAGAAAATGGTCTTAATGAATATTATGAAGACCTCTACAAGCTAGGGTGTCCAATTCTAGGTTTCAATTCTTGGCCTTGAATGAAACCTAAGGAGGATTCTGGACTACAGTCAGTTGAAAAATCATGTGAAGTTTTATTGATGATAGCTGCTGTGTAATTTCTTTTGCAATATACCTCAGGAATGTTTTCAAAGAATCAAGTAACATTACCAAGGTCAGCTTCATGGGTGTAAAACCCATTGTTCAGTCACACAGTCATGTCCAACTCTTTGTGATCCCATGGACTGCAGCATGCCAGGCCTTCCTGTCCTTTACTGTCTCCTGGAGTTTGCTCAAACTCATGTCCATTGAGTCAAAGATACCATCCAATCATCTTTTCTTCTGTCACCCCCTTCTTCTCCTTCCCTCAATCTTGTCCAGCATCAGGGTCTTTTCCAGTGAGTTGGCTCTTCACATCAGGTGGCCAAAGTATTGGAGCTTCAGCTTCAGCATCAGTCCTTCCAATGAATATTCAGGGTTGAATTCCTTTAAGACTGACTGGTTTGATCTCCTTGCGGTCCAAGGAACTCTCAACAGTCTTCTCCAGTAACACAGTTCGAAAGCATCAATTCTTGTTCCTTATGGTCCAGCTCTCACAACCATCCATGACTACTGGAAAAACTATAACTCTGACTATATAGACTTTTGTGAGTGAAGTGATGTGTCTGCTTTTTAATATGCTGTCTAGATTAGTCATAGCTTTTCTTCCAAGGAGCAAGAGTCTTTTAATTTTATGGCTGCAGTCACCAGCTAGTGATTTTGGAGCCCCCAAAAACAAAGTATGTCATTGTTTCCATTTTTTCCCCATCTATTTGCCATGAAGTGATGGAACCAGATGCCATGATCTTCATTTTTTGAATGTGGAGTTTTAAGCCAGCTTTTTCACTCACCTCTTTCACTTTCATCAAGAGTCTCTTTAGTTCCTCTTCACTTTCTGCCATTAGTTAAATAAGCAGGGTGACAATATTCAACCTTGACATACTCCTTTCCCAACTTGGAACCAGTCTATTGTTTCATCTCCAGTTCCAACTGTTGCTTCTTGGCTTGCATCCAGGTTTCTCAGGAGGCAGGTAAGGTGGTCTGGTATTTCCATCTCTTTAAGAATTTTCCACAGTTTGTTGTGATCCATGCAGTCAAAGGCTTGAGTATAGTCAATGAAGTAGAAGTAGATGTTTTTCAAGAAAAACCCATACAGTAGCACAAGGCCCTATGCTCAGGAGAGTCCCATGCGTGGTTTATTGCTCTTCTGCTGGTAATGTTTTGAAAATTTTAATAATTTAACCTTTGACCTTGTGCTTTACAAATGACGTCTGATGGAAGAATAAAATGTGAAAATGAGTAGAGGAGATACACACAGGATGTGTGTCTACCATTCTTATGGCCATTTTTCAAA
Source organism: Ovis canadensis (assembly GCF_042477335.2). Classification (NCBI taxonomy): domain Eukaryota; kingdom Metazoa; phylum Chordata; class Mammalia; order Artiodactyla; family Bovidae; genus Ovis; species Ovis canadensis. The sequence continues at coordinate 61,323,444 of NC_091254.1, forward strand.
TTGTGTTTGTGTTGCCATGGGCACTGGTGAAACTGCAATGCCTGATGCAAATTTTCCGAGTTGTTTTTCAAATGCCCCTCCCTTTCCTCAACCAAATGGAGGATCTACTTGATAACCATGAGCACATAGCCTCAGGCCTCCTGGAGCCTAAGAACACCACCCTGCTGCCTCACCACCAGCCAATCAGAGAATTGCGTGCAAGCTGATCCCAAACTCTGTGACCAACCCCTCACCCTAGCCAGTAGCCTTGCCCTTTAAGACTACTTTGCCAAAATCCTTTGGGGAACTAAAGGCTTTTCAGGACATGAGCCACCTCGTGTCTTTGCATGACCTTGCAATAAACCTTTTTATTCTTCCAACAGATATTTCAGTTTGTTTGGCCTAACCTTGTGTCGAGCACACCAACTGGTGTTAACAAAATGATGACACTGGAGCAAAGAGAAAGACAGAGCAAGCCAGAGTTTGCTTTTCCTTTCAATCTTTCCTTCTTCCCTGGTACACCAAAGGTAGAACACCTATATATATCAAAACCAAACAGAAAACAGTAACAGTTGCTAATTTGTATAGCTTTTCCACTACTCTGGTAAGAATAAAATATATAGATACTTATGAGCTACAAAATACGAATTGTATAATTCAGGTGGTTCAGCTTACAAGTGAAATGTTTCTATATTTGTATGTAAAATTACCTTTGCATATTATAAAGATGAATGGTAAAAGTCACCCTAATACTTTAGAGTTTCAATGCCTTTACTTAGAATGACATTAAACAGCAAATAAAAAATGTCATAACATATCAAAAGGAAGTCTGGATTAAATTAAAAACTATATTTTTAATATATTTACCATCATTTTTTTCTGCTTTCTGAATAAGGGCCCACATTTTTATTTTGCACTGGACCCAACATAATATTTAGCTGGCCCTAAACTTTAAGCATCCATTTCCATCTACTTCTTTATGTAGATAAATAAGCAAAGTTCATAATGCTTTTACTCATAAATATGATCAAACCAGTCAATCCTAAAGGAAATCAGTCCTGAATATTCATGGGAAGGACTGATAATGAAGCCAAAACTTGAATACTTTGGCCACTGGATGTGAAGAGACAACTCACCGGAAAAGACCCTGATGCTAGGAAAGATTGAAGACATGAGGAGAAGTGGACGACAGAGGATGAGATGGTTGGATGACATCACTGACTCAATAGACATGAATTTGAGCAAACTCTGGGAGATCATGAAGGACAGGGAAGCCTGGTGTGCTGCAGTCTAGGTTGCAAAGAGTCAAACATGACTGAGTGACTGAACAACAATAATGAACATTATCACACATGAAATACAATAGTCATCCACAGATATGAGAAATCACACCATTGGCTCTTTAAGAATTGTATTTTCAATACAAATTTGCCTTGTTGTTTTTAGTAATTACCCATCAAATACATAATCTATAATATTTTAGGATTATACCAGAATTATAATCAATCTAGATTACTATCAAACAATGAGAGCTATATGGTCACAATAATTAAGAAGTAATATTAATTTCAATTTATCAACAATTTTGTTGAAGAGAGGCACAATAAAGAGATCAACAAATGACTTTCATTGCTAAAATACTTGAACTACTTCACTCTTATGGAACAGTTAACATCGCAGAAAAGTAACAAGCATTTCCAATTCCCCAGTTTCTGTGGGTCAGGTATCAGGTATGACTTAGCCAGGTGCTTCTGGCTCCTTGTCTGTTCCAAAGCTGTAATCAATGTGTCAGAAGTTTCATCACCTGCTAAGATTCCGAGGAAGAGGCATGTCTAAGCTCACTTGTGGGAGTTGGTTCCTCCAGGGCTATTGCATGGAGGGCCTCAGTTGGTTGTTGGAAGGAGGCCTCCCTTACTTCCCTGCTGCTTGAGAGGCAATTGCTTCCATGATATACACACACACACACATTCTTTTTCATATTCTTTCCTATTATGGAAACCATAGGCTTTTTGTGATCAAACATCAGAAGTGCAGTCAATCAACTTTGCCGCACTCTGTTCATCAGAAGTGAGTTCTTAGCTCCACCCACACTTGAAGGAGGAGGGTTATACAGTGTCTTAAAATCGGCCTTAGTGGTTGCCAAAGAAGCTGAAGTTGAATGGTTCTATGAAGACCTACAAGAACTTCTAGAAGTAGTACCCAAAATACATGTCCTTTTCATCACAGGGAACTGGAATGCAAAAGTAGAAAGTCAAGAGATACCTGGAGTAACAGTCAAATTTGGTCTTGGAGTACAAAATGAAGCAGGGTAAAGGCTAACAATATCGCTAAGAGAACGCACTAGTCATAGCAAACATCCTCTTCCAACAACACGAGACAAGACTCTACACACGGACATCACCAGATGGTCAACACTGAAATCATATTGCTTATATTCTTTGCAGCCAAAGATGGAGAAGCTCTATACATTCAGCAAAAATAAGATTGAGAGCAGTCTGTGGCTCAGACCATTAACTCCTTATTGCCAAATTCAGACTTAAATTGAAGAAAGTAGGGAAAACCACCAGACCATTCAGGTATGACCTAAATCAAATCCCTTATGATCATACAGTGGAAGTGACAAAGATCCAAGGAATTAGATCTGATAAATAGAGTGCCTGAAGAACTATGGACAGAGGTTTGTGACATTGTACAGAAGGTAGTGATTAAGACCATTTCCAAGAAAAAGGAATGCAAAAAGGCAAAATGGTTGTCTGAGGAGCCCTTACAAATAGCTGAGAAAACAAGAGAAGCTAAAGGCAAAGGAGAAAAGGAAAAATATTCCCATTTGAATGCTGAGTTCCAAAGAATAGCAAGGAGAGATAAGAAAGCCTTCCTTAATGATCAATGCAAAGAAATAGAGGAAAACAATAGAATGGGAAAGACTAGAGATCTCTTCAATAAAATTAGAGATACCAAGGGAACATTTCATGAAAAGATGGTAACAATAAAAAACAGAAATGGTATGGACCTGAAGATATTAAGAAGAGGTGGCAAGAATACACAGAAGAACTATACAAAAAATATCTTTATAACCCAGATAACCACGATGGTGGAATCACTCACCTAGAGCCAGACATGTTGGAATGCAAAATCAAGAGGGCTTTAGGAATCATCACTACAAACAAAGCTAGTGGAAGTGATGGAATTCCAGTTGAGCTATTTCAAATCCTAAAGGATAATGCTGTGAAAGTGCTGCACACAATATGTCAGTGAATTTGGAAAACAGCAGTGGCCACAGGACTGGAAAAAGTCAGGTTTCATTTTAATCTCAAAGAAGGGCAATGAAGAAGAATGTTTAAGGGACTTTCAAGAGCTGAAGGACTGATGTTGAAGCTGAAACTCCAATACTTTGGCTACCTGATGTGAAGAACTGACTCATTGGAAAAGACCCTAATGTTGGAAAAGATTGAAGGAGGGAGGAGAAGGGGACAACAGAAGATGAGACAGTTGGATGGCATCACCGACTCGACTGACATGAATTTGAGCAAGCTGCAGGAGTTGGTGATGTTCAGGGAAGCCTGATGTGCTGCAGTCCACAGGGTCACAAATAATCAGACACCACTGAGCAACTAAACTGAACTGAGGATGACTGAGAGTGTCTTAGAGTCTGCCCTCCACAACTGGACAAGGGAAAGAATTTTTAAAGACTCAAATAAAATGACATCAAGTTCAAACTTTTCTGTTTTTTATTTTTCTTTATCTCTAACTCTGCTGAGTAAGAGTTATTTTAATGGTGGGAGAAACAACAAAACAAATCAATAAAAACAGCAAACTCTTCTTGGAATGGAGACTTTTTCACTTCCAAAGTAGCTCTCTAAATAAATATAGCCCTGTACATACTTCATGATATGGCATATTATAAAAGGCATAACTATTCTTAAAATACATAAAATATCTCTCTTTATAAAAAGATATAACCCACTGTTGCATATGTAAGTATATATTTGTATATATATGTTTCTATATATATACTAGTAGTATTGTATACTACTATATCCATATGTATATATGTGTATTTTATGTATTATACATATTTTATATATATATATATATATATATGGATTTCCCTGATAGCTCAGTTGTTAAAGAGTTCACCTGCAATGCAGGAGACCCCAGTTTGATTCCTGGGTCAGGAAGATCCCCTGGAGAAGGGATAGGCTACCCACTCCAGTATTCTTGGGCTTCCCTGTTGACTCACATGGTAAAGAATCCACTTGCAATGCGGGAGACCTGGATTCAATCCCTCAGTTGGGAAGGTTCCCTGAAGAAGGGAAAGGCTACTCATATCAGTATTCTTTCCTGGAGAATCCCATGGACAGAGGAGCCTGGTGGGCTACAGTCCATGGGGTCGCAAAGAGTCAGACATGACTGAGCAACTCAGTGCAGCACAGCAAAGTATATATACATACTGGTTGAATTGGGGAGCCCAACTCAGAACCTGTGAATGTCAACTTATTTGGGAAAAGGGTCTTTGCAGATGTAATTAGTTAAGAATCTTGAAACAAGATTATCCAGGATTTGAAGTGGGCCCTAAATCCAATGGCAGGCGTCCTTATAGGAGAAAGGCAGAAGGAAATTTGAGAGACACAGAGACAGAGACATAGGAAAAAGGTTTTGTGAAAACAGAGGTGGAATTGGAGTGATATGCCCATAAGTCAAAGGTCACCAGAGATTGCTGACAGTCAAGAGAAGCTAGGGAAGAGACTTCCTCAGAGTCTCTGGAAGGGGCCAAACCCTGACGACATTTTTCTTTAATTTAAATGTTTTTATTTTTATTTATTTATTTATTTTAATTTTACTTTACAATACTGTATTGGTTTTGCCATACATCAACATGAATCTGCCGCATGGCTGTGGTACATATACACAATGGAGGATTACTGATGACATTTTGATTTGGGAGTTTTGGTTTCTGGAACTACTGTGAGAGCACCAATACACTTCTGTTGCTTTGTCATAGTTTATTATAACAGCCCTAGGTAACTAATATGTGTATATACATATAAGTATGTGTGTGTATACATATATATATATGTACGTATCTGTGTGCTTAGTCACTCAGTCATGTCCAACTCTTCTGTGATCCCATGAACTGTAGCCTGCCAGCCTCCTCTGCCCAAGGGATTCTCCCAGGCAAGAATGCTGGAGTGGGTAGCCAATCCTTTCTCCAGGGGATCTTCCCAACCCAGAGTTGGAACCCAAATCTCCTGCATTGCAGGCAGATTCTTTACCATCTGAGTCACCAGGAGCTCATGTACATATATATGTGTACTATATATGAAAGACAAAGTGGTATAGAGAGCCATGTGGAGATTAAATTGTTTCTCTCTTCCATGTATAGATGCCTTCATCAGAAAGCTTCATCATAAACGTAAGACACAGACTGTTCCACGCTCATTATTTCACTATTAATGTCATTGCATGACCTGTAGCTGAATTCCATATCTATTCTTCCCAATTCTGCTCGCTGTCCTCTCTTCCCTGCTTCTCCACTTCTCTCTGTGTCCTCCTGGCACTGTCTTACTCCTCAGCTGGCACACATGTGCACCCCATCAACTCCGCACTGCTCTGAGTTGCCTCTTGATTCTGAATCCTTGAAGTGAAACATGTAGGGACCCACAGGTCTAAAGCCCCTGAATTTCCAATAAGGATTCTGTGCACTTTGGAATTTGCTTTCCCCCTTTCTTGACTGAATTTTACAGGCTCTGCCATCAAGTGGTAGGATCCGAAACTACACCTAACATGAAGAAGCCACATTGGCCCTGTAGATGACACACCTATGTAGAATCCCTGTTAGCTGTTGTCAATGATCAATAAGTGATCAATAGAATGCAAGCTGAAATGCTGAAAGAATGATGAAAAATTACCACATTTGGGCTATACTTTAAAAGAATAGTGCACTGTGCTTGTGTTAACATCTCTGTTTTTTAAAAGATAGTTAGCACAAAGATTTCTGTGATTCCATTTCCATTTCATTGATCTATTATACTTCACCTAGTGACCGATGTAAATGAAAATTTTAAGTTTTCAAAATCTGTAATTCCAGTAGGAAACACTGACAGGGATTTACTTTGTAAATAAAAGTGTAAGCAAAAGTACAATTCATATATTTACAAAATTTTTTAGATACTAGCTAGCTTTTAATCCTTAGGTAATATACAAAATGATTAACATATTTTTAGAAAGAATTACAAGAAGAGTTAGTACAAAATCATACTGTACTTTAAGAAAGAAATATCTACCTCTTTTGTGAGATTAAAAGGGGGCAATTCTATTAACTGAAAGTTTTAAAAGCTTTCTTAAAGTTATGTTAATTGTATAATAAGACTGATTTGTCATAGCATCATACCTATGCAAATGATTTCCAAGGGTAATAAATCATCTAACCCTTTCCATAATATATACATACACTTATATTTTGCTAGTGAAAACTCTAGTTAATTACATTTTAAGAAGTATAACAGAACATACAGTCATTTAATGTACAGTATGATACAATAACCTACCACATAAGCTTATTTCTAAATGCAATTTAAACTAGGCACCCCTATGTCACATGATGATTTTCTTGCAGACCTCCAGTTTTTTTGCAGGAAGGGTAAGGGCTTAAAGTGTGCAGAGACTCAGCATATGTGAAAATAATACTGGGTTAAGAGTCACAAGGGCTGGCTTCCAAATGCCACTTACAGTTCTAAAGCCTTAGAGCTTTAGTCTTGTCATCTGTAGAATGGGAATGGCACTTACCTAATTATGCACTTCTACTCACTGTTGGGTAAGCCTCCCCTCACTCAGGCATCCTCATGGCTGTGTACTGATGAACAGGGCACATGTGGTTTATTCACTCACTCACACACACTAACTAGGGATCTAGATAGTTAAACTTGTGGTTACTGTGCTGTGGCGAGAATGGAATGAGTTAATGGTATGAATGCACTTTGCAACCTGTGGAGCATCGCATTAAGGAGAATGCTCAGTACTGGGGGACTGACTGAAGAGCAAAAAATCCTAGCTGAGTACAAGGAAGGGAACCAGTTACTATTGGTGTAGTGGTGGGGTGGGGAAATTCTTTAAAAGTTCTTAGATTTATTGATCATTTTCTATCAATAATTTATTGAATACTTCCCTCTGGTAAGGATTATTTTATCAATGTTATACTCAAGATTGTTGGGATTATCTCTCTCTTCCTTTACTAACAAAATCTACTAGAACGGGATAAAGGAAAAATGAAGAAAAAAATGAAAAAATGATCAGCTTTATCATCAAAGCTGAATTCAGAAGAGAGTCAGAAGGAATGTGAGTCACATCACTGCTACTTGCTCGGGCTTTATTATTTTTAATTTTATTTTTTTTAATTGAAGCATAGTTTATGTACAATGACCTCCCTGGTGGCTCAGACAGTAAAGCACCTGCCTACAATGTGGGAGACCTGCGTTCGATCCCTGGTCGGGAAGATCTCCTGAAGAAGGTAAAGGCAACCTTCTCCAGTACTCTTGCCTGGAAAATTCCATGGACAGAGGAGCCTGGTAGGCTACAGCCCATGGGGTCGCAAAGAGTTGGACACGACTGAGCGACTTCACTTTTATGTACACTGTAGTCCCAATCTCTGCTGTACAGCAAAGTGACCCAGTTGTACACATACAGGCAATCTTTTTTTTTTTTCCTATTCTTTTCCATTATAGTTTATCACAGGATATTGAAATACTTCCCTGTGCTATTACCTTGTTGTTTATCCATCTTATGTATAATAATCTACATCTGAAAATTCCAGACTCCCAGCCCTTCCCTCCCCACCTCTCTCCCCCTTGGCAACCACAAGTCTGTGGGACAGTGTGGAGAGGCTTCTTAGAAAACCGTTTACTCACTTTTTCTCGACCCTTCATCAGCCACCTCTCGGTGTTTGGTATTTCTATGTTTAATTCTTGGCAACATCTCATAAGGAACCCTTTAAAACATTTCCCCAAGTACGGTCACTCTTTTCCTTTTCTTCCTCTCTTGCTGTGAAGTAAAACTCTCAAAGCTATTTGAATACATTAGTCAAAGAAACAATACCAGTGAAATAGAATAAAGAGGAATTATAATAACCATATCTTCCCATTTTGTAATACTTTTCCATTTTTAGCATAAGAATGAATCATCTTGTCTAGTCAATAATGACTAGATGATCAACATCTAAACAATTTTAATAGGTATTTTTGGAAGAAATCTTTCTAGAAGTTTAGATAACAGTTGCCTATTTATTGGCCAATGGGTTTTTTTTTATAATTTTTAAATTTTTCAAATAAATATCATTTAAAAAAATTACTTTCATTTGCAGTTGTTACAAAATATTGGCTATATTCCCTGTGTTGTACAATATATACTTGAACCTATCTTACACCGATAGTTTTTTATCTCCCAGGCAATGTTTTATGAAGCTTAACTTCTGTAAACTAGGAGCACTGATGACCTTCAAAAGGCTGTTGTGAAGATTAAATGGTAAAATGGATATAATGACGTTGTGAATAATAAAGTGCTGTGCAAACCTGAGTTACTATCACTCTGTAGACATGCTCTCCTTTGTCTGCTAACATCCTTGTCGACTCTCTCATCCTTTCTTTACCTGGACAACACCAGTGGGCTGTTCTGGTGGTCAAGTGCTATGGAAAGCAACTGCAGTTAGAGCTATAATTTAGACCTTACTTTGCTGAAAGAATGAAAGCAATCAAAAGGGAACTTCCTGATACTTCACCACATTGACCACCTATGGGCATCTTCATCTCCACACCCTGCTTCTGTCTAGAGCCAGCCCTGCCCCATTGCCTACATCCCATCCCTCCCCCATCTGAATAACACTCTAGAACCCTCCCTCTGCTTCATTAGTGTTTCATTCTCTACTTGACCATTACCATCAGCAAGTAAACATCCAATTTCTCTCCTTCCATTCTCTCTTAAACTCACTTTGATGATCGACCTGACTTTCATCTAGCGATGCCGCTTGGTTAGAGGGCAGGTTGCTAAAGCTGGTGGTCAGTTCTCAGCTTCCATCTTCCTGAACTATTAGCTGCATTTGACATAATCACTCACTCCGTCTATCTTGATACGCTTTCCTCTGTTGGCTTTCTCTACAGTGAATAGGTTTTCCTTCCATCTGCTAGCCTTCTTCTGTGCTGATTCCTTTCCTCAGGACTTGGAAGGATGAAGCGAAGGTGTTTGGACTCATCGCTTCTTCATCTACACACACTCAGTAACTCCAGTTTCACAAATTTAGATATCATCTAGATGTAAACAGTTGGACACAGTTGCACACAATGCAGTGGTTAGATGCCAAAGACTTCCAGATTTCTGTTTCCATTCCATAACTCTCCAGACTCAAAAATCCAACTGATTCCCCAACATTTCCACTGGGCCATACAGAGATAGCTCAAACACCACAGGTCCAATTTGGAACTCTTGCTGTCTGCTGACCTAGCAAGTGATGGTAACTCCATTCTTCTAGGTATTTAGGCCAAAACTCTTGAATTTATTCTCACTTCCATTCTCTCACTCGCACTTTATTTTCAGTGAGTCAGGAAATCCTTTCAAATTTATCTTTAAAAATATAGAATTCAGTCACTTTTCACACCTCCACTGCTACCGCCCTGATGAGCTGCTCTCATTTCCTGCCTAATAAAGTGTAATAGTTTCTATTTGGTCTCATTGCTTTTCCCCTTGATCTCCTAACAAATCAGTGAATTCCTAACATAGAAGACTGAGTGATTCTGTAAAACACAAGTCAGATCATGGTGATCCCATGCTCACAACTGTGAAGTGGCTCCCCATTTCTTACAAAGGCCTTGTTCCTTTCAATGGCCCATGAGACCTGGCATCCCCGTTCCTCTCTGAACCTTCTCTGAAAAGTTATGACCAACCTAGATAGCATATTCAAAAGCAGAGACATTACTTTGCCGACTAAGGTCCGTCTAGTCAAGGCTATGGTTTTTCCTGTGGTCATGTATGGATGTGAGAGTTGGACTGTGAAGAAGGCTGAGCGTCGAAGAATTGATGCTTTTGAACTGTGTTGGAGAAGACTCTTGAGAGTCCCATGGACTGCAAGGAGATCCAACCAGTCCATTCTGAAGGAGATCAGCTCTGGGATTTCTTTGGAAGGAATGATGCTAAAGCTGAAACTCCAGTACTTTGGCCACCTCATGGGAAGAGTTGACTCATTGGAAAAGACTCTGATGCTGGGAGGGATTGGAGGCAGGAGGAGAAGGGCATGACAGAGGATGAGATGGCTGGATGGCATCACTGACTCGATGGACGTGAGTCTGAGTGAACTCCAGGAGTTTGTGATGGACAGGGAGGCCTGGCGTACTGCAGTTCATGGGGTTGCAAAGAGTCGGACATGACTGAGCGACTGAACTGAACTGAAACTGAACTGACTGGTTGTTCCCTCCATCTGGTTTACTCTTCTCCCAGATAACATTAACTTCCCATATCCAATCTTTGTTCAGATACCCTCTTGTTAACAAAATCTCTTCTGAAAACTACCTTTATGACTACCCACTCCACTCTCCGTACCTCACTGCTTTTTTTACCTTTTTCTTTTTTTTTTAGATCTCTGACTTAACTCTTTGTGTGTGTGTGTGTGTGTGTGAAGTATAATTGCTTTACAATGTTGTGTTAGTTTCTACTGTATGACAAAGCTTTCATATACATATATCCCCCCCCTCTTGAACTTCCCTTCCACACGCCCATCCCATCCTTCTAGGTCAACGCAGAGTACCAAACTGAGATTCCTGCACTATACAGCAGTTTCCCACTAGCTATCTAGTTTACACAAGGTAGTGTATATATATTAATGCGGCTCTCCCATTTCACTCCACCTTCCCCTTTCCCCACCCATGTCCACGTGTTCTCTACATCTGCATCTCTATTCCTGCCCTGCAAATACGTTTATCTCTACCATTTTTCTAGATTCCACATATATGTGTTAAGATATGATATTTGTTTTATTCTTTCTGACTTAATTCACTCTGTTTGATAGACTCTAGGGCCATCCACAAAACTATAAATGACCCAGTTTTGTTCCTTTTATGGCTAAACAATATTCCATTGTATGTATGTACCATATCTTCTTTATTCATCCATCTCTCCACGGACATTTAGGTTGTTTCCATGCCCTGGCTACTGTAAACAGTGTTGCAATGAACATTGGGGCACAAATTCTTTTTGTTTTTAAAAAGCATTTTCACCTTACAATATGCAATCAAATTATGTATTTATTATATTTATTGTTTACAGACTATTTCCTCCTATTAGAATATAAACATGACGTGAGGCAGAATCTTTGTTTTGTTCACTGCCGTATTAAAGATCTCCGAACAGTGCCTGACACATGTGCCTAAGCACACAGAAATACTTCTGCATGAAAGGAAGCAGGGATTTCTTGTAAAATGCATCCTGTATTTTAAATGGACTTTAACAGTTGTCCTCAATCACTCAATTGCAAATTCCTTTAAGGACAGATTTTTATCTCTGTATCCGCATGAGTAAATGATGGACTAAAGCAAGAAAGGAGGGAAGATGGATGTTGATTGCTAATTACACAACTGCTCTTAACTTTATTCACTATTCAGATGCTTCTAAAAGAGAAGATTCTATGAGCAGAAACCTGAAGGAATGAAATTCACACATAGTCAAACAACACTATAAAACAGATTTGCTAAGACAAAAGTAACACAACATTGAAAATACTCAGGCATTTTTCAAGCTTATATGATACTAGATTTATGTTGAAATTTTTCCATCAATAGTAATAAGATAATTCAGTAGCGATAGATGAAATTTCACACAAGATAGTCATTAATTTTTACAGATATCATCTTATAATGACCTTAGAAAATTTGGTTTCCGTTGTTACTAGACAAAATTTTATAATGCACAAGTATTACACTATATGTCATGTGAGCTTTCGATTAAGGTTAATATTACTGAAATAACTACATCTGCTTTCCTCTCACTGTGATGTTTATCACCTAATAAAAATGCTAAAGTTACCAAGGAAAGATGTTTAATTTGTTCTCACTGCTCAGTTGTATGTTGCATCCTATTTTGTAGTAAATGGCATAATGTCCCAAGTGAGCTGCCATACTGTCAGATACATTATTTATACATAACATTACTGGTTAATCAATGAACAACAAATGCAGTAGCCTTCTCTTGTCTTCTTTATTTTTAAAGTGATAGCAAGAGGAATTATGTAGAAAAACATTCTTTTTCTGATATTAAATAATCTTTGACGATTAAAAAAGTGAAGTCTACAAAAATGAACATAATAATTAAACCACATGCCCTAGTGCATTCCAATGAAGAAGAACAATTAACTAGTCAAATCTAAGTACAGGTTACTTCTTTTTTTCTAGCAAAACACGGAGAAAGTACCTTTTACTATGGCTTACACACTATTAAGTAAATAAGACTTTCTCCCCAAAGGGATGTATGAAATTCATCTTAGAAAAAATAAATTGAAAGGGCATTAATGGTCCATTTAGATTCACAAATTCTGTCATAATGTGTGATATGACTGCAAACAAAAGAGTGATAAGTATACATGGATAAAACACCTCCTTTACAACCTTATTGATAACTTGACAATGAATCAAAATATTTTTAACTTCAGTTCCTATGTGGACAAAACTTTAGCTTTCTCTGTGGTTCCTTGCCTGATGCCCTGAAAATGGAAGCTAGGGGACTTGATGACAATTTCAGAGAAATGACTACAAAAACTCCTATGGAAACCATCCTTGGGCCTGTTACAGTGAGTCACACACCTGATGATATCGTCAGAGGTATTTCGAACTGCTAAAGTTGTTTCCCCCCTAACATTTAGGAAATCTTCACGGGACTCCCTTCCTTCCCCACTGCTTTATAATCCGCTCCAATGATGAACCTTTGTGTTTCCTTGGTAAAGTAGTACAATTAGGATAAACTGCCTTGTGTTTCAGAGAAGGCAATGGCAACCCACTCCAGTACTCTAGCCTGGAAAATCCCACGGACAGAGGATCCTGGTAGGCTGCAGTCCATGCGGTCGCGAAGAGTTGGACACGACTGAGCAACTTCACTTTCCCTTTTCACTTTCATGCATTGGAGAAGGAAATGGCAACCATTCCAGTGTTCTTGCCTGGAGAATCCCAGGGACAGGGGAGCCTGGTGGGTTGCCGTCTATGGGGTCGCACAGAGTCAGACACGACTGAAGCGACTTAGCAGCAGCAGCAGCATCCTTGTGTTTGGTGCTTCCCAGGTGGCGCTAGTGGTAAAGAGCCTGCCTGCCAATTCAGGTTAAGTGTAAGTTACACCATTTGATCCCTGGGTCAGGAAGATCCTCTAGAGGAGGCCATGGCAACCTACTCCAATAGTTTTGCCTGGAGAATCCCATGGACAGAGGAGCCTGACCGGCTACAACCCATAGGGTCACAAACAGTCAGACATGACTGAAGCGTCTTAGCCACACACACCTTGGGTTCAGACATTCTTCTCTTTTACCAGAAACAGTACTATGAAGTTAAACATTTTTAGTGGGGAAGGTTATATTAAATTGCTTAGCCTTTTTAAGTAAATCTTTTTTTTTTTTTCCTGGAAGGATATGAAATGAAGAGTAAAAACTTAATTTCATAATATAAAAAATGGAAATAATTTAAGTAAAGAAAATGACATTGTACTGCTTCAGCTATTTAGGAACAAAACTATAAACAGATATCCAGCTAGATTCTCACAGGACAGATAACCTCCTAATCTAGTAGGGTCTGGAAATATCCATTTTCCAAGAGGAAGCCATATGCCTAACCAGCATACCTGAAAAAAAGACAAGACAAAGAAATACTTATATTACCACTGATAAGCAGCATTTATTGAGCCCACTATGTGCAGGGCATTGAAGTCACATATGTACATTCTCTTATAAGTCAACTTCAAATTGACTGATTTAATTAGCCATAATTCCCAAATACATAAACATTTTTTCCTATGAGAATGATAACAGCATTTAGAAGCTCCTATTAAAAAAAAAATAAAAAGAGAAGGAAAAAAAGAAAGATGGTTTGTTTTCACTTTAGCTCATTCTGTTGTGGTTTTATTAACAGAAGTTTCAGATCGATACCAAATATTCTGCTCAGTTCCAGTGATTGAATATGAATACATTATGTGCATACAAAAATAGTGATAATCTAAGTTGATACAATAGTTCATTTTGCATTAGTGTCCTAGATGGGACAATGTTAAGAAGCAATTTAAATGAAATTCATTTAAATGTCAGCTCTCATGCTTGCGATTTTTCTATAATTGGTTATTTAATTAAAATAATTCTCATAGTCATTAATTTAGACTAAAACTTGCTGTGCACTGACATGTTTTAATTACATGGTATTAACAAAATTGATATGCTTTAAAAAAGCATGGTTAAATTTTAAACAAGAATAAATTAGAAATCTCATAGATCATCCTACTTAGTGTATTTATGAGAAAGTCGGTCATTTAAAATGTTTATTGCAAACAAAGTCACACAATTATTTTGCATTCAGTGCAGTTTCTGCCCCATATCTTTTAGAAAGATTTGATGCACATACAGCACTCCTGTTTGTGGATGTCTTTAGCAATGTGTAAAGTAAACTAGATTCTAAGAGAAAAACCCCAAAGTGACCCAGGGATGGAGAAAGTGTTGATGCTTATGATACAGAGGCTTATGGAGACTTCACATAAAGAATATTATTTTGTACATAAGGAGATAACTCCAAACTTATATTAAAAGATTGAAAAATAAATGATTCTGTTGTAATTTTGTGAATCCTCCTTGCAGAGACAAAAGAAATAAATATATTGATTCAGCCTTATGTTTTTTTCAAAACTGGTTTTTACATTACATTTGTAAGGTTACATTTGTGACCAGTCTCATTCTCATTTCAATCTTTGCCAAAGGACTAGATAAATATTTTACCCTTTTCAAATCACGATTATAATCTTTGTCATGAGCATGAGAAATCAGAATTTTAGTGTTTTCTGTGAATTAAAGGACTTTTATATTGCTTTGACCTTTTTAATATTCTGTAATTTAATTGGATGGACAGTCTACTTTTACCCAGGATTGCCAGGCTTCCTATTCAATAAACTTACTGACAGAAAGCATCATTTTAAATGGCTGCTTCTTGGTTCCCTGAGTATAAGATTTTGTACTGGTTAAAACATTGTTTTTACCAAATAAAATTTTCCCAGTTTCTTCTGGTCAGCTTTAAAAATTCTTGTGGCCAGTTGGGTTCCCTCACTTTGTTTGTATTTTCGATGTATAGCAGGGGCAGAATCATGTTTCCAGTCCAATTTCTTCCCCCTTACTCAGCATCCGTCTAGGCCAAATATTCATCTAAGCCTGCAGTATGATACCCAGTGGATAACGTAAAAGAAAATGGGAAGTGTCTACTTATACCTTATCTCCGCCTATCTTTCTATGCTTTTAAATGCTGGGCCCACCCAGGGTACATCTGTTATTTTGGATCTTCTTCACCATCTGTTTGAACATGGCGTTGGTGGTCCTGTAGTCAAAGAAGGAAAAGAAAATAGCAATTACTCACCAATTTTGGCTTTTGTCACTTAAATTCTATTTAGATTATCTAAGTAGGTGATAGCTAGTTTACAGAACTCATTCTGATCCCCCTTCATTATGACTTTTTTTTTTTCCTGACATGTCTCTTTCTCATTCCAAAAATTGTAAGACTGTATTAAAAATGGGTTGGTAAGAAGAGTAAAAGTTTACCTTGGTCTTTGTTACAGACAGTTTTAGGATTAGAGAGATTGGAGTAAGTATATTTTTCTCTTTTCCATTGTTCCTTGTATTTTATTATTTTGTTTTTATTGTGAAGTGACTTGATTCCATTTTCAGTACACAAATAATACCAGATTAACCCAATGAGGAGAAGCTGTTAATTCACTGATGTGTATTTGAATAGTACCTGAGGAACTAAAAATAGTTCCTCAATAAATATTAATGGACTGAAAGAGTCAATGACTGAATATAATGATTAAAAAGTACAAAATTCTAATTAGAACTTTTAACATAAAAGGGAGAATATTATTACTTACAAAAGGCAGAAATTAGCAAATGTAGAGAGAAATCCACAAGAACGTAATCTCCATAGGTTTTTTTCCCATGATTCCCAGTGGAGAGGTTACAGTTCAGATGTGCTGACTCACTACTCAAACCATTTCATTTTCAAATCTATTCTGGTTCCTTCATACTGCTATTAAAATGTAAAACATATAAATAAATAAAATTTAAAAAATTCCTCTAACCTGTTTTGAAATTTGGGATTTCAGCATAACTGAAGCTCTTAAAGTTTGACATGCAAATCATTTTAATAGTTCCTTATGCTAAAAGTTGCAATATGTTTATTTTGAGTGAAGATTAGGATTGAGGTGAATTTTTATTGCATCAAACCCTCTTTAGGATTAGAATTCATAAGAGGCAGTGAAAGCAGAGATTTGAATCCTGGCTCAGACATGTGGGTCTCTGTCTTTCATGAGTCCCATGGCCTTTAGCCAATTATTTCTTTGGAGTCTTCTTTATCTTAAAATTTTTATCTACTTAATAATACCTACCTTATAAGGCCAATAGTTTGTTACTATTATTATCCTGATTTTTAAAATTTAAATTACTTTTGCAATCTTAATGTTTTCCCTATCTATATTCCCTTTGATTCCCTATAAGAATGAAAAAAATCAGGTGGCTTGGCTGTCTGGGTGACATGGGTAGTGTTCTAGGACAAGTCCAAATGTGTCTGTGGCAGTTGATGTTAGACTCACCCACATGGGCCTTGATTAAACACATCATCTCAAAACCACCCCCAAGAGTAACAGACAGCATTTTTTTTTTTCAAACTAGAACATTTTCTTTAAATCATGAGATTATGGTTTTGACTGTTTGTGGTGATGAACAGGCACAAAAATACTGACATAGAGTATTAGCATCATTCAGAAGATCATGCCATCATTATAGACTCTGAGTTCCAGGATCATGCTAGGCAGGATTATATTAATAATAAGAACAAGAAATACTAACAAGTACCTAAAAACTCAACAGTGTGTCTGCATAGATATTTTAGGGGAAAAAACCGAACAGACTTTTTTTCTCAAGCCCAGGAATTCACACACATTTTAACCAGGAGTTCAATAGTATTATTGAAAGGATAATAAAATATATAATATCCTTATCCATTTTTTGGTATTAAAAATATGCCCCAAAGTAAAAAGAAACAATGTTTAATCTTAGTTCCATATTACCTTATACAATAAGTTTACCCCTTAAAAACAGACACTTGAGTAAATTAAATCTTACAGTTATATAATCATAGTCATTAGTATACTTGCTATTATAGTATGAATAATTTCTCTTAATTTATGTTTTATAATAAAGCTGGGCCTCCAAGGTGGCTCAGATGGTAAAGAATGTGCCTACAATGAAGGAGAAAAGGGTTTCATCCCTAGGTTGGGAAGATCCCCTAAAGAAAGGAATGGCAACCCACTCCAGTATTCCTGCCTGGGAAATTCCATGGACAGAGGTGCCTGGCAGGCTACAGTCCATGGGGTAGCAAGAGTTGGACTGAGAGAAAGATTTTCATATATTTGATTTTCATAAAGTGCATCAGATAATTAAATTTAATGATAGCTTTTATTAAACAGGACTGTTTTAATATGAATCAGCAATGAATGGTCATCTTACCCATATACCCAAGGGCCTGCAATTATATTTCCATTCAGTGTTCTTTTACCTACTTTTCCACTTTCTTTTAATAAATGGTGCATCAAAGATGGAGTAAGACAGTGATAATTATAATAGCAGTTTTACCTAACAAGTTTTTGGAATCCTCACCATATTGAAGAAGTGCCAAACTCAGGACCAAGGTTTATAAGATTTAATTTCATGATCATTTCAATTCAATATCCCACATAAGAAATTTTTTAAACTTGTTTTCTTGTTTATGTCTCTCTCTCTCTCTAGGTATCATTCCAGGTATGTGGGGCCCTCTCACTTGACCTGTCATCAACCATCCTTACCTCATTATTCCCCTGGGCAAGAGAACCCTTAGATACATCCACCTGTCTCCTCTATCTATAAATGCCTCCTGGCTCTTGTTCTATTTGGCCAAATTCTGATGCTCCATCCTGGATCTCTTCCAGTGGGGCCTTCCTCCCCCACATAGCTGGGCAGAGGATTGGGCTGTAAGTTCTCTCTGATGACCTCAACAATCCTGTTAGACCTTGGGCAGTTGTGGTCAGACATCCAGTTGAGGAAATTAGGGCTGGTGGTGTCCCGGCTATAGCTGGCACCTCCCCTGTTCATAATCCCAGAACCACTGGGCTAGAGTCAAGTGAGATGCCATATATCCAATGATGCTAAGGTGATACTCCTTAACATTCACTTCCTTCCAGAAGTAGGAGTTGGTCTAAAAAAAAAAAAAAAATCACCTTGCAGCATTATCTGCACTGGTCCAGTTGCTGCACCTCCAAATTGATCATGTAGTTAAGCATGTCTTTATCTCAGTCACCGATCATGGCCAACATATGTGGGTGGTTCATAATAGCTTGACCCAAAAGTCAGGGATGCCATGGATGATGGTCTTTCTATGATCCAAGTGAGTTTTCCCTCTCTGACAGATCTTGTGCTTGAGCCGTGTGTAGGTCCTGCTAGCTCGGGCAATGACAGTACCCAGCTCTAACTTCAGGGCTTCCAGTGTCTCCAGTACTGAGATGGAACTGTCATGGGTCCTTGCCCTGGCTCTTCCAGCCCCTGGGCTTCTCCTTCTGCTCCTCCTACACATCACCTCCACCACCTGAATGATGTCCTCCACTAGCAGCCCCAACTCCTCTCTGATCCCTGCCACCTCTCCCTCTACCAGAGCCATTGCCTTCTTGCACAGCCTTCACTCTGAAGATAATAGCCTTGTGTCTGTCCCACCTGCTAACGCCTGCCCCACTTCCCCCACCCTAGTGGTGGGTGGGGAGGGGCAGGCAGGAGACTCCTGCCTCCTGAAGACCAGTTTCTACAATTCAGGCAACCCAGGGTCCCTGGGCCACCCTTCCTTCCCTGGCCCCGTCTCACTGGCAATGTGATTTTTGCCCTGAGCTGCCATAGCTATGTAAGAGAGGGAAGTAAAAGCATGGCCAGTGGCCTGCAGAGCAGGCCTAGTGGCTGGGATCAATCTGTGCCCAGAGCTGGGTCCTTCCCTGGGACCCAGTGACTGAAGAAGGTGAGAGGCAGGGGGTGGCTGGGGGGAAAGGGGCACCCCACACAAATAATTTTTAAAAATAATTGTGACTAACCATAAAACATAAAGAGCCTCTGGAGATGGACTCAAGTGACAAAAATCCAATGGAAAAATTGGCAAAAAATCGGAAAAGATAGTTCTCAGAAAATACTAAGGAGTTATAAAGAAAAGATACTCATGTTACTAGCAATCTGATAAATTAAAACAAAATATTGAGATATTCTAACCCATCAAGCTAGCAAAAATTATACATAGTTTCTGTGAGGATATGAGAAACTGAGGGCTTCCCAAATGGCTCAGCAGTAAAGAATCCGCCTGCAATGCAGGAGCTTCCGGAGATGTGCATTTGATTCTTGAGTCAGGAAGATCCCCTGGAAGGAGGCACAGCAGCCAACTCCAGTATTCTTGCCTGGAGAATTTTCCTTAATCTGTTTTTTCAATGAGGGAACAAATACTTACCGAAACTTCAGTTATAATCTTCAGTTCAGTTCAGTTCAGTCACTCAGTTGTGTCCAGCTCTTTGTGACTTCATGAACAGCAGCACGCCAGGCCTCCCTGTCCATCTTGGCCCTATATAAAGTACTGGAAAGACAAACTTGGTATACAACCTTGAGTCAGTCACAAGTTGTGAAGGAGATAGATCATCAAGCTTTTCTGCTGTAATGTGATAACTGTTCCCAGCCCCTTGCTACAGTGCTGTGAGAGTGCCTCAAGAAGCATCAAATTCATATTTGAGGTAGAAACGGGGATTTGAGAGATGGCTATGAAGCATCTGCCTACGTTGCAGGAGACCTGGGTTCCATGCCTGGGTCAGGAAGATCCCTGGAGGAGGAAATGGCAACCCACTCTAGTATTCTTGATTGAAAAATTCCATGGACAGAGGAGTCTGGTGGGTTACAATTTATGGGCTTGCAAAGAGTCAGACACAAATCAGTGACTGAGCACAGCACTACCAAGGGTAGCCAGTCTTTATTAGTTGTTGCTTCCCAGGTAGCACTAGTGGTAAAGAACCCACTTGCCAATGCAGGAAACATGAGACTTGTCTTCAATCCCTGGGTTGGGAAGATTCCTGGAGGCTGGCATGGCAACTCACTTCAGTATTCTTGTCTGGAGAATCCCATGGACAGAAGAGCTTGGCGGGCTACAGTCCATAGGGTCTGAAAGAGTCAGACACAACTGAAGTGACTTAGCACACATGCTACCTGGGGAAATAAACCATCTCCTACACTTTAAAGTATAATAGATCTAAAATTTTAAATGAGGATGTATTTTCATTTTGCAATTTGATTTTTATAAATTTAGCCAACAAAAAAAAATATTCACCTCTGTGCACAAACATACATGTACAGGACTGGCCATTGCAACATTTTTAGAACATTTATAGTCTTGTAAGTAAAATATGTTATTTTTGAGAAGCCTGTTATATTTATATGGGCTTCCCTACTAGCTCAATTTGTAAAGAATCTGCCTGCAATGCAGGAGACCCAGGTTCAATTTCTGGGTTGAGAAGATCCACTGGAGAAGGAAATAGGCTATCCACTCTAGTATACTTGGGCTTCCTTTCTGGCTCAGCTGGTAAAGAATGGACCTACAATGCGAGAGACCTGGGTTTGATCCCAGGATTGGGAATATCCCCTGGAGAAGGGAAAGGCTACCCACTCCAGTATTCTGGCCTGGAGAATTCTATGGCCTGTACAATCCATGGGGTCACAAAGAGTCAGACACGACAGAGCAACTTTCACTTTATTATATTTATATAACATTGTGAGAAATGGAATGCATTGAGAAGATTAAATAAATAAATCTAGAATCTTGGTTTAGAAGTTGAGAAATGTTAAGAAATGTTATATATAATAATTTTTTAAGATTGTTTTTAAAAGTTCTTTGCTTACTGAGGTTTCATTGGCTAACTTCCAGGTGGTAAAAATTATGGTATTAAAATTATTTGTGGGACATTTGGAATTTTTCCTGCAAGTCCTATAAATATAATTTTGCTTCTGTGACTAAGGACCTTCTGCATTCCTCAGATGTGAGTAATAAAAACAGTTGCCATTCTTATCCAGGAAACTTCTCCATACTAAAAGATGACATTTCTCTCACTTCTGAGAGGATTGAAAGGAATTATTCAGAAACTGCTTATTTATTCAAGGAGGATATATTACACAAACATATTGTGTCTGGATGTGTAGGGACATCCTACAGATGAAGACATAGTCCTGTCTTTAAGACACTCACAGTTTAGACACAGATATATAACTGGCATGATTATATCATCCCTTAGGTATATAAAAGGCTTCCCAGATGGTGCAGTGGTAAGGTATCTGTCTATCAATGCAGGAGATATGAAAGATTCAGGTTCAATCCCTGGGTCAAGAAGATCCCCTGGAGAAGGAAATGGCAACCCACTCCAGTATTCTTGCCTGGAAAATTCCCTGGACAGAGGTGCCTGGTGGGCTACAGTCCATGTGACTCAGAGTTGGATATGACTGAAAGGAATTAGTCAGAAACTGCTTATTTATTCAAGGAGGATATATTTCACAAACATATTGTGTCTGGATGTGCAGGGACGTCCTACAGATGAAGATATAGCTCTGTCTTTAAGACACTCACAGTTTAGACACAAATGTGTAACTGGCATGACTATACCATCCTTTAGGTATATAAAAAGCCCGTCCTTTTTTCAAGTTAAAATCTACTCAGGTCCCTATTTAGCAAATATTGAAAACATTTAGTATCTCTCAGGGCCTCCAACTTTATCTATAAAGAGTACAAGAACAAGAGAGAGCTCCTCAGCCCAAAAGTGCCAGGTTTGTCTCTAATTGCCTCCCAGAGAAGGAACTGGAGAACCTCAGTTCCCTGGTGGAGCCCCTATTTTTGACTACTCCTCTGTTTCTCTAAGACATGGTATTGCTGTCAAATATGGATGGCTCAACTTAGCTTGGTATCATCCCCACCAACTGTTGTGGTGATTCCATGGTGGCAATGTAGTAAAATTGGAGAGAGATAATGATTAGAATGAGATAATATATGTAATTACTCTAGTAGCTTTACCTAACCAGTTCTTGGTATCCTCACACATTTAAGGACTGCCATACTCAAGACCATTACAACTAAAAGATTCAGGGATACATGTTGAATAATTTAAATTCAATAACTCACATAGGTAATATTTTAAAAATAATTGTGGATAACCATAAAAGAGAGAGAGCTTCTGATGATGGTGTTAAACAATTTAATACCTGCTCCGAGGCTGTATGCTGATGGTTCACTGAGGCAAGACACTCTGACCTCCTAGGTACTGTGATGAGCTAAGGGGTTTTCTAACTCTAACTCTCAATGCTGCATGTGCTGTACTTAGTTGCTCAGTTGTGGCTGACTCTTTGTGACCCCATGGACTGCAGCCCACCAGGCTCCTCTGTCCATGGGGATTCTCTAGGCAAGAATACTGGAGTGGGTTGCCAAGCCTTCCTCCAGGGGATCCTCCCAACCCAGGGATTGAATTCGGGTCTCCCACACTGCAGGCAGATTCTTTATCAGTTGAGCCACCAGGAAAGCCCATAACTCTCAACAGTTATCCTCAACTCTTGAAATGATTGCTCCTTTAGATTCTTTTCACGGCCACCTCTCCCAGGCACCAGTCTGCCCTCTTTCTCTGATTCTGATCCTCACTGATTTCCTGTCATACAATGACTGACGTTTTTCTCCTCCTGGGGAGCTACATGACCAGAGTACATATGTCTAATAGCAGAAGAAAAGTGGAGATAGGCAGCTCAGCCGTCATCTCTGGACTGGATAATCCACGCGAGGTCCTGGGTGGAGAAACTGCTTCTAGATAGAGGCTGCTGAAGAAGAGTGTCACATAGTTTTTTAGGGAGAGTGGAAAACTGTAATCTCCAAGCTTTGGAAACGTTCTGTTTTGTAACAGCGGGAGACTTGCATTTGCATTTGTTGTACATGATTCCTTTGTTGGGGAAACTATTTGAGTGAATTTTTCACTATTCAAAATGAAATAAGAAGCATTTTTAAAAATTATATTTGTGGATTTTTCTTAGTTCAAAGACTAATTTTCTAGTTCAAGGATACTCTTAAACTAAGAACACATACATACTTAATATCTACCAGGTAAACAAATTCAGGTTTTATTGCTATCTCCTACTAGCCTCAGAGCTTCCCAGGTGGCACTAGTATTAAAGAACATATCTGCCAATACAGGAGATGGAAAAAGATGTGGGTTTGATCCCTGGATTGGGAAGATCCCCTGAAGGAGGAAATGGAAATCCACTGCAGTATTCTTGCCTGGAGAATCCCATGGTTAGGGGAGCCTGGTGGGCTACAGTCTGTGGGGTTACAAAGAGTTGGACCCAACTGAAGTGACTTAACACGCATGCAAAACCCTTAGGCTTAGTGGTGAGGATAGAGAGGGGTGTGTGTGTGTATGTTTCATGGGGTGTTGATGAGGCTCTGGACTGAGAAGAGAAGATGGACCTTCCAGGCACATCAGCAAAGACCAGAGTATCTATTGTATTGTGTCAGGCTATCTGACGGAGAGGCCCAGCGGGGGTTTTTGATGTCATTGCAGCATCCCTGCAACAAAATTGAAACTATGGATAAATTTTAGTATTTCTTTTATTACTTAGAGCACGTACATTTTAGCTAATTTATCAGGCAATATAGTAAAAGACTATAGGAAAAGACTTCATTTAAAGTTGTCAGATAACACCGAAGACTCAGTTAAATTTCAAGTTCATATAAACAATAATTTTTCGGTATAAATATGTCCAGAATATTGCATGGATATGCTTATATAATAATTAAAAACAATTTATTGCTTACCTGAAATTTGAATGTAACTGGCTATCATGTATTTTTAACTTCCAAACCCAGTCTCATTACATAATAAATCCCTCCCCAACCAAAATTGATTTTCCTAGTATTTTAGGTTCAATAGATAATTCAGCATTCATTTCCAACCATTTTTCTCCCCTATTTTACTTTTGGTGTCTGGAAAGATAAGCACTCAATTTTCTTGGCCATCTTTACATAAGTAGCCAAGTGACTCAATTACTGTCAGGCATACGAGAAGGTCTTCTAGGAAAACTTCCCTTCCAGAATAAAATGACAGTACTACTCAAGGAAAAAACTTTTTTTGTCTTTCTTCTCTTTTCCTGTCTGCGACCCAAAAGTAATGACTGTAAGAACAGCAGCCCTTTTGTATTCATGAGATAAGCACAAGAACAAATGTCTACACACTGATAGAGAAACACTGGGTCCAAGATCATCGAGTCACTCTACCTGCTCTGGACCAGCAATCTCCATACTTCTTATTGAACAGGAAATAACTCCTATCATTAACAGATGTTATATTGAATTTCTGTTATTGTAGGTGGTTGAGAACCTTACTGATAATTCTTGGAATAATGACCAATATAGAGCTTCTAAGCTTTAAATAACTAAAAAATCAAGTTTTGGAAAGAGAGAATGGCATCACAGACAAACTAATTTACTTTTCTGAAGACTCTTTGGGACTGAGGAGAAACGGCAGAAAGAAAATCTGATGTCTCACATCGTAATCTTAAAAGCCAATGGTTGAGCCTATATGGCTAGAGGGATATAGGTGGACAGAGATTTTTATGAGAAACTTGGTGAGATTGCAAGTAAGAAAAGAGAGTCAGAAGCAATGGAATTGTTTGAGGAAATTTGTTAAATTTTTAATACCAACAGAACTGCTCCTGGGCCAAGTGACAGATTGTGGACAGAGTTAGAAGAGGCTGTTCTTTGTAACAAAGAGCACATCCCATCTCCCATCTCTGGCACTCAAGACTGGTGGTTTGTAGAACATCTAGGGGTAACATAATATTAGACAGCATATTAAAAAGCAGAGACATGACTTTGCCAACAAAGGTCCATCTAGTCAAGGCTATGGTTTTTCCAGTAGTCACGTATAGATGTGAGAGTTGGACTATAAAGAAAGCTGAGCCCTGAGAATTGATGTTTTTGAACTATGGTGCTGGAGAAGACTCTTGAGAGTCCCTTGGACAGCAAGGAGATCCAACCAGTCCATCCTAAAGGAAATCAGTCCTAAACATTCACTAGAAGGACACATGTTGAAGCTGAAACTCCAATATTTTGGCCACCTGATGTGAAGAACTGACTCATTTGAAAAGACCCTGATGCTGGGAAAGATTGAAGGCAGGAGGAGAAGGGGATGACAGAGGATGAGATGAGTGGATGGCATCACTAACTCAATGGACATGAGTCTGAGTAAACTCCGGGAGTTGGTGAGGACAGGGAGGACAGGGAGGCCTGGCGTGCTGCGATCCAAGGGGTCACACAGAGTCAGACATGACTGACCGACTGAACTGAACTGAAGGGCAACATCATTGGCATGACCACTGGCCTTCTCATGAGGGTCACATCAGCTGAGGCAGAAGTGGTGGCATCACAGGACCCTATATTAAAACATGCTAGAGCCAGAACAAAAGAATAAGCACCATGTAGTGAGCAAGGCTGCCAGGCTGGTTTGTGAACATAAGAGACGTGTCTCTTCAGGCACTTCCAGTAATAACTGGGGAACATTTTGAATTTCACTGAAGTCCAGTTATTCTGCAGGTTGAGGAACTTTATCCACTGCATTTGGCTTTATAAGCTCATGACTATTCTGGCATAGCATTTTGGTGGGGCAATATTCCTGTTGACCCAGGAATTTTAAATTTATTTATGCACCTCTAAATCCAAGATGTATGTGCGGAATGTGTCTATATTCTTTGAAGAATTTTGCAAATTGCACTACAATTATCTAATGGGGTGTCTACTTCTTTTCTTTATTTCAGGTGCTGGTATTATTTATCCAAATTTTTGTAGGAATCTCCTAGTAGATTTCTATGAATCCACTCTCAGCCTTTTCAAATCCACCCTGTACTCTGCTATCAGATCATGCCAGTTTCATGTTAAAACTCTTTCAATTGCTCTCTTTTGCCTATAAGGTCCAAGTTAAATACCTTCCATAATATGTCCTTTGTTGCTTTTACAACCTGATCCTCCAACATTCCCAAAGTGCTCCCGTCCACTCCAGCCATATAACTACTCCTGAACACTTTATGTCCTTTCTTTCATGGGCGCATTCTTTCCGTACTGCATGGAATTCTGTTTTTCTTCTTGCTTACTTCACTTACTCCTGAAGATTCTTCCCAAAATGATTTTCTTTACTCTTTCCTGGGATCCATTAAGGAGAGTTCATTATGCCTAGTGCAATGCTCCCATAATAATTTGCACACATCCTCAAACTGAACTCATAATTTAGGATTATAGTTATTTGATTGCATGTCTGTTTCATTATATCATGAGTTCATTCAAGGCAACGAATCTGATTTTGACCTCTTCTTAAAACCAGCTTCTAAATAGTAAGTGTTTAGTCATTTTAATTAAGTAAACGAATGATTCATACTCTTTAAAATGAAATCCACTTCAAGTCCTGTTATTTCTACAGGCCAAGTGCTTCTCAATTTGGTTGATTTCTCTCCATTCCAATCATCACTATCATAGGTTAGAATTTCATCAAGTTGTTTCAGGATTAATTCTATGGCCAGTGCTTTTGTCTTCTTTCCATCAGAAGCATTTTAAAAGAGAAGCTATTTGAGCAGATTTGTGGTTTCAGACAAATAAGCCTGGTGGCTATGTAGAAATTGGACTGTGGCTGGTGAAGGAGGGAGAACGCAAGCCAGACTGATTTCCACACAACTGCCAGAGTCATTTTTCTAAAACCCACAATTCTGCTCACATAATTTCCCCTTTTAAAACACTTCCAACCAAAAGTGATGAACTAAGCATGTTTCTCCTGTAGTTTTCTATTTTGGTTACTTGATTCACATAAAGGGAAAAATTAATGTCACAATTAGAACCCAGTGCAGGAGTTTAGTTAATTACCACAAGTTTGGTGTTATAATTGTATGAGTGATCCAGACAGACCACAGAGACCCTATTGCATCAAGGACTCCCTTGCCTGTTTCTCATCCACTCTTGGATACACCAGAGGAGGAAAACAGATTCCTTTGTCATCAGGCGCACTCAGTAAGATCATTATACCTAGGTTATTATTATTCAAGCCCTTTGTTAGGACCCGTGACTCTTCATCAGCCAATCTTGCTCAAGAAGGACCAGCCTCCTGAACTGAACTGATCCAAATCAAATGGCTGGCAGAAGACCTAGCCCCACCATCCTGCCTTGCCCTCAGTTCAGTTCAGTGCAGTTCAGTCACTCAGTCGTGTCTGACTCTTTGCGACCCCATGGACTGCAGCATGCCAGGCCTCCCTACCCATCACCAACTCCCAGAGTCTACTCAAACTCATGTCCATTGAGTCGGTGATGCCAGCAAATCATCTCATCCTCTGTCATCCCCTTCTCCTCCTGCCTTCAGTCTTTCCCAGCATCAGGGTCTTTTCAAATGAGTCAGTTCTTCGCATCAGGTGGCCAAAGTATTAGAACTTCAGCTTCAGCATCAGTCCTTCCAACGAATATTCAGGACTGTTTTCCTTTAGGATAGATTGGTTGGATCTCCTTGCTGTCCAAGGGACCCTCAAGAGCCTTCTCCAATACCACAGTTCAAAAGCATCCATTCTTCAGCACTCAGCCTTGCCCTGGGAAAAGCCTAAGAACCACTGGGCTCTCTTGAGATGCCCAACTTGCCAAGCTGATTCTATCTAACACATTAAAACTGGAAGCTCTCTCAGACCGCTTCCCCAGTAACCATCTATCTCAATTTAGGCAAACTATCTAACCTTCTCATTTATTCATGTCCAGCAACCTTGGAGACAAAATTGTCCTTATTTGCTGCAGATCTGATAGCAACTAAGTCTCCAAAAATGCTGCAAGCCGGCCTACACTACACAGGGAACAAAGGAATGCACTATTGCCTTCTTGATTAATAATCTGATAACTATGATAGCTAGAACTCTTTGAAGGTTTACTACATATCAAGCACAGGTTAGGTGTTTTATGTATTTAATCATCACAACTTTTTGAGTTTGGTACTATTATTATCTTTATTTCATAAAGGAGGAAACAGAGGTCCTGTACCTAGGTAGTAAGTGAAGAGCTGGAATTTAAACCAAATGAGATAAGTAATTTCCCTGCTGAAAATTTCATGCCTATCATACACTGGGCTTTCCCAGGTGATGCTAGTGGTAAAGAATCCACCTGCCAATGCAGGAGACATAAGAGATGAAAGTTCGACTCTTGGTGTCTAGAAGATCCCCTGGAATGGGGCATGGCAACCCACTCCAGTATTCTTATTTGGAGAATCCCAAGGATAGAGGAGCCTGGCGGGCTACAGTCCATAGATTCACAAAGAGTCAGACAGGACTGAAGTGACTGAGTACACACACACACGGACACATCATACATTAAAGACTCACTGGGTATATACCGGGAGTCAGCAATAAGCAAGAGGGAGACTGACTTCCACAATTAGATCTAGTGTCACCCACTGACCTAGTAATGCATTAGGTAGGAGAGAACTTGAAATGTCCACCTGAAATATCAGTCTCAGTGGCAATTGAATGATTATGGCATTAACAATTTTATTGATTGGATCCAGGCCTCCACATCAAGGGCAAACTTAAAAAACAGAAAGAAAGGCTTCTCAGAATCAAGATCATAAAAATAAACTCCATAGTGGAATGAGGAAATAGTGGAATGGGTGTAGCTCAAATCAGAATCACTGATTCTAAAATCCAATGATATCAGACTATAGAATAAAAAGGAATGAAATGCAAGTTAAGAGAGAAAAGATAAGGCTTAGATAAAAATAGATGAGATGGAAGAAAGAAAAGCTTGAGCATAGAATTATTTCCTGGACTGAAAGAACCAGTGAGACTTTAGGTACCGAAGGCTCAATAGTGCCAGGTGATAATATTTTTCAAAAGTATGTTTTAAAAAAAATTCAAGGAAATACTCTAGCCCAGTGAAAATTTATCACAGTAAAATTTTCAAGACAGAAGAAAACAATTGGTCAATGAAAAGATATTTCTGTAGGCCAATAGTAAAGATTTTAAAGAATGCTAATATTCTTCATTAACAAAATGTCAGGAATTTATATTTTTAAGGTCAATTTTTTCATGGCCTATCAATATTTATTTGATCTAGAAAATCCACTTATAGAATTTTTCCTGCTGAAATATCTTTTTAATTCTTTAATATAGAGATTTTTATTTTAAAAAACTGCCACATTTTTATAAAAGTAATAAATAAACTGATCACATTTTATATATAAAAATATAGACAAGGATATCGAACTAGATTCATAGATATGTTTGTGGTACACTGAAAATATAAACTTCTATGATTATTCTTAGAAGGTAGGATTACATATAATTTATGTGTTTTCAAAATGTTTGAAACTTTACAGAAATATCTAACTTCCTATTATCGATAAGAAAATAGAAAAGACATGCTTATAATGTTGATAATTTGTAAGCTAGTTTTGCATCTCTGAGGCTTTCTCCACAGAGGATCTATTAATCTTTTGTATTTTCTTAATACACTACTGAGTTCTGTGCACTGGTGTCTCTTTCAGGTTGTTATATCTGTGTTCCTAAGTGGAATTACTCTACAGCTTTCCTTTTTTCTTCTGCTGTGTTAGTCCAGTTTGGGTTAACAGAGCTACATTTGCTCATAAGATGAGCTTTTCTCCTACCATGCCCCATGCTGTGCTCAGTGTATGATCTAATCCCTGGAAGCCTTTTTTTTTAATAAAAAGTGCCATCTTTTTTATGCCTCTGTGCCTTTGTTCACAATCATTTCTCTGCCTGGCAGGCCCTTTACTGTCTTCTTCCTCCAGAAGCTTCAAATTATCTTTTGAGATACAGGTTAAATGTTCCCTCTCATATGAAGTCTCCTCTACTACCCCAAGAGATTTCTTTTTCCTCTGATCCTGACCCATTTTATAAATAATGTTATCACTCAATAGCATTTATCACATTGTAGTACAATAATTTTTTACCTGTTTGTCTCTCTGATCTGAATGGAGACTATCTTTGCATGTCTAGCCCAGGTACACTGTCTAGTTCATCCCAGTCTCAGACGGTAAAGCGTCTATCTGCCTGCGATGCGGGAGACCCGGGTTCAATCCCTGGGTTGGGAAGATCCTCTGGAGAAGGAAATGGCAGCCCACTCCAGTATTCTTGCCTGGAAAATTCCATGGACTAAGGAGCCTGGTAAACTACAGTCCATGGGGTTGCAAAGAGTCGGACTTGACTGAGCAACTTCACTTTCACTTTTCTCTCAATAAACAGCATTTGAATAATGCAAAGATACTCAGGACCACCTGAGAGTTAATGAGTTAAAAGTAAAAGATCACCACCTCCTTACTCATCCCTTTGAATGATTATTTAATTTTCCAGACTGATAGGGTCAACAGTTATTGTGTTATAACAAAGAGTGAGGTGGG
This sequence comes from Ovis canadensis, assembly GCF_042477335.2. Classification (NCBI taxonomy): domain Eukaryota; kingdom Metazoa; phylum Chordata; class Mammalia; order Artiodactyla; family Bovidae; genus Ovis; species Ovis canadensis. The sequence continues at coordinate 61,354,176 of NC_091254.1, forward strand.
GTTTAATGTCATCTCTCCACAGTCCTTCTATTCGTAGAAACCCAAAGAGGATTTTCCGACCCTGCTGAGACACGTTAAAATGTCCTTCATCCTTCAGTTCTTCCTTGTTATGTTCAGTCCTGCTGTCCCAGCTGTTTATTCTTTTGGGTGCCCTTTTCCATTTGCTAGAACACTATGACTTTTGGTTCCCAGACCCCGTCTCACAGTCCATGTCTCTGCTGCTGCTGCTGCCAAGTCGCTTCAGCCGTGTCTGACTCTGTGCAACCCCATAGACAGCAGCCCACCAGGCTCCCCTGTCCTTGGGATTCTCCAAGCAAGAACACTGGAGTGGATTGCCATTTCCTTCTCTAATGCGTGAAAGTGAAAAGGGAAAGTGAAGTTGTTCAGTCCTGTCTGACTCTTCGAGACCCCATGGACTACTGCCCACCAGGCTCCTCCATCCATGGGATTTTCCAGGCAAGAGTACCGCAGTGGGTTGCCATTGCCTTCTGTCCCTCAGATAACAATGTTACTTGGATCCAGGCAGTAAGCTAGAATTAGTATGATGAAAATGGTCATAATGAAACTGAATCTGTGCAAGTGCCTAGCTTTTCCTACAAATCTTTTATTTCTTAATACTTTCACTGGCTTTGACTGATTGTCCTTTTTGAGTTGATGTATGATTTGCCTCAATGCTTGGAGCAGCAGTGCTAGCCTGAATCTGAAGTGAAGTTTAAATGTATCTGAGGTCTCTAGAAGTGCCTTGTCATTTATGTGTTTCCCAAATAAGAATAAAGATGGTTCTTGTTATTTATTCAAGGAAAGTTATAAGGGTTGTGGAGGAAAACATGAGTTCTGATTGAATATTTTGGTCCATACAAAACCTGTGGATGAACCTGCAGTCCCTGTGGAGAGGAGGGCCCTTGGCAGAGGAAAATGCTTTGAGTGGATGTCAGTGAGGCATTAGGGTGACATAAAAACTTCTTTGCCCCTAGGACACTGCAAAGCTTGCTATGGGCAGCAAGGGCTGCTGGGACAGACAACTCTTGTGTTGGCAACATCGGCATAAATAAACACCAGCCTCAGTCAATCGAATATCTAATAGTTTCCTTTATACTTATCTCTTAAAGTATTTTGGTTTAAAAATGATGTCCATTCATTTTGAAAATAATGAACCGTAGCTCACCAGAATCCTCTGTCCATGAAATTCTTGATGCAAGAATACTAGAGTGGGTTGCCATTTCCTTCTCCAGGGGATCTTACTGACCCAGGGATCAAATCCAGGTCTCCTGCATTATAGGTAGATTCTTTACTGTTTGAGTCACCAGGGGATAACATATTTATTTCTTAAAGTATTTTAATTTAAAAATGATGTCCATTCATTGCAAAAATAATGGAAAAATATTTTTTTTAATGTAATGGAGAAACTAATGGTCCCTGCTAAAATTCCACAACACAGAAATAGCTATGAGTTTTGGTTACTTTTCTACTTAACATCATGGAGCTGCTTTTTCAAGATTTACTACCAGACTTGTCTTCTCTAGAAAACTTTTCCTGAGTGCCTCTCCACTTCTATCCCAGGTAGAGTCACAGTAGTTATCTTTGTTTCTCAATTGTTCAAAGTACATTCTTCTATCAAAAAAAAATGTATAAAAATTTAGTCAAGCTATAATTTGTTTTTTTGTGTATGTTTCTCCCTCTTAAAGATTGAATGCATTTTTAATACAAACCCAGTGGTCTGGTACATATTAGACTTTTATCAAGTTAGTTATGTAAATGCATGAACAAGTAATCATAATTATTTTAGCCACAGGATAAATATCTTTTGGTAGACAATATATTAACAGCTTAATGATAATCTATCACTTGGAAGTAAGCATTCATTATTCTCCATTCATTAGGATACTGATGTTATATCAAATTATTGTTATAAATAACATTGATAGGAGATAGTTTTGTGTATAAATTGACATCTTTCTACAATTCTATTATACAGTAGAAGAGGAGCTATCAGATTAAAAGGAGCAAATTACAGAATTATTTTCCAAAAAGTCATTATCATTTTACATTCCTAGCAATGTATGAGCTTCAATTTCACCTCATCTCTGCTAACACTGATTTACATACTCAATTGTTTATGAAAGAGGGCTTTACTTACACATATACATGTTAATCTGATTATAATTATATATATACTTATTTACATATGATGTTTTAAATTACATATTCATGAATGTTAAGAAAAATCATCACATTATTTAAAAATTTTTTGACTGCATTTTTAAGCTATCAAATTTTAGAAACTGTTTCTTTTAAGATTATTATCAATTTTAAAGGTGGCAGTAGTGAACAAAATCAAATATATATATACGTATGTATGTGTATTTAATTATCTATTTAGATATATATTTGTGTGTCTCTGTGTATATATCACACTATTAAGAATGTTGTTGAGTTCCTGATATATGCAAATATGAACATTGTGATTAATGAACCAGATAAAGGCTAAAATACAGTTAAAGTGTATATTGTAATCCAACCTACGTTCTTGTTTCTTTCCTACTTCTCATCAGACTGTCAGCAACCACACAGTACAATCATCTCGACTTCTACTTCTGTCTGCTATGTTTCACCTGCTTTTCTTCTTTTGTATGTTCCTATGATTTGACAGATCCTGAGAGTTTCTGAAGCATAGTTTCTCCCTGTTCTCTGGAGAATAATTCATGTTTTTGTTCTTACTATTTGATTGGCTCAGTGCAATTGTTGTTATTTGGAAGACAAGGGTTTTAATTTTACTTCATTTTATTTTCATTGGTGAAAATGAAACAATTTTGTCCTAACCCTGGGCACTAGTCTTTTTCTTAAAAGCTGTGGATTGTCATTAACTGACAAAATATTCTGCTGCCAAGAGCTTGCAAGTACTGTATTTGTTGTCTGATGCCAAACATCCTCTTTAAATGCTAATGAACAAAGTATGGCGTGCATTCTGTTCTTGATAGATTATGCCTATACCTTCTGTGGTCAACAGAAGGGGAATTCCCGGCCATATGATTTCCATTCTGGCACACTCATCTCCTTAGCACTTACAAGCCAGTTAGCATTTAGATGTATTACCCAGTCTTATAGTTACAATGAACGGAACAGCTACCGTTTAGTGGCATCAACTAAACCTGAAAAATACAACACTTTGAAGCCACTTTCCTTTGCATTTTTTCCCCACTGAGCAAACACAGTAAATATTCAATTTCACTCCTAAACTTCCACTGGCTGAACTTAAGCAACCAAACTGCAGAAAGCCTTGAACACTGTTCAGTTCAGTTCAGTTCAGTCGCTCAGTCCTGTCCGACTCATTGCGACCCTGTGAATCGCAGCACGCCAGGCCTCCCTGTCCATCACCATCTCTCGGAGTTCACTCAATCTCACGTCCATGGAGTCGGCGATGCCACTGTAGGGGAACAAAATTTGCCATCCCAAATTGTCTCCTTGGCAAGTGGATTATTTCAATCTAAGAACAATAAAGGCCCACAGACTCAGGAAGGAGCTTTGACCTTCCCCCAACTGCTTAAAGAATGTAGATGAAGGACCTGTTCCAGGAAGGAGCTGTCATCCTCAATGACTGTAGGATAAACTAATGGTGTAGGCTGAAGGGAACCCAGCAAAGTCTGCCTGTTGAAATTCCTGTGTCCCACTGTCTCTAGATGTCTCCAGCAAACATTACCAAATATTTGCTTTTCCAACCTCCATGTGAATTGCCTTCTTCCCCTTTGAAGTCCCAAACTACACCTTCTTTTGGTTTTAGCAGAATATGGTATTTAAAGTGAAGGTTTCACCATTTTGGTAAGTTACTCAGTTTCCCTTGGTCTCTCCTATATATCACTCAGTCAGTCAGTCAGTTCAATCACACAGTCATGTCCGACTCTCTGCAACCCCATGAATCGCAGCATGCCAGGCCTCTCTGTCCATCACCAATTCCTGGAGTTCACTCAAACTCATGTCCATCGAGTTGGTGATGCCATCCAGCCATCTCATCCTCTGTCATCCCCTTCTCCTCCTGCCCCCAATCCCTCCCAGCATCAGAGTCTTTTTCAATGAGTCATCTCTTCTCATGAGGTGGCCAAAGTATTGGAGTTTCAGCTTTAGCATCAGTCCTTCCAATGAACACCCAGGAATGATCTCCTTTAGAATGGACTGGTTGGATCTCCTTGCAGTCCAAGGGACTCTCAAGAGCCTTCTCCAACACCCACAGTTCAAAAGCATCCATTCTTCTGTGCTCAGCTTTCTTCATAGTCCAACTCTCACATCCATACATAACCACTGGAAAAACCATAGCCTTGACTAGATGGACCTTTGTTGGCAAAGTAATGTCTCTGCTTTTCAATACGCTATCTAGGTTGGTCATAACTTTCTTTCCAAGGAGTAAGTGTCTTTTAATTTCATGGCTGCAGTCACCATCTGCAGTGATTTTGGAGCCCAGAAAAATAAAGTCAGCCACTGTTTCCACTGTTTCCCCATCTACTTCCCATGAAGTGATGGGACCAGACGCCATGAGCTTTGTTTTGTGAATGTTGAGCTTTAAGCCAACATTTTCACTCTCCTCTTTCACTTTCATCAAGAGACTCTTTAGTTCCTCTTCACTTTCTGCCATAAAGGTGGTGTCATCTGCATATCTGAGGTTTTTGATATTTCTCCTGGCAATCTTGATTCCAGCTTGTGCTTCTTCCAGCCCAGTGTTTCTCATGATGTACTCTCCTATATATACATGTTATTAAAATTGTTTTCTTTTTTCCTATTAGTCTGTTTCATGGTAATTTAATTCTTAGACCAGCTGGAAGAACCTAGAAGCGTAGAGAAAAATTTCTCCCTCTCTGCCCCCACACAATACACTCTTAAGTAGTGTGGCCTTCTGTAGCTATCAGATAATGTCAAGATGATGTGGTGACATGATCTGGTGAAAAATTCAAGGGAAGGGAGGACAGTGAAAAGAATGTGATACAAAGACAATTCATAGGCATTTACCATAAACCAGGCTTGTACTAAGATAATATGATGCTAGTGCATTCATTAGGAACTTCCCTGGTGGCTCAGATGGTAAAGCGTCTGCCTACAATATGAGAGACCTGGGTTCGATCCCTGGGTTGGGAAGATCCCCTGGAAGAGGAAATGGCAACCCAGTCCAGTACTCTTGCCTGGAAGATCCCATGGACAGAGGAGCCTGGTAGGCTACAGTCCATGGAGTCGCATTCATTAGGAAAGGGTCTAGGGAAGATATGGCCTATATATAGCCTTTAGAGCCAAACCACTGATTTTAAATCAGTCATTTGCACCATATTCAATTATAAATATATGTAAAATTAATTTATAAATCTCTTTAAGTGTCTGTTTTGTCAGATTTAGCACCTGTAAGATGACTGTGCGGTATCTCTTCACGGCCGCTGCAGCAAAGTGCAGCGGCTGCTCCTTACCTTGGATGAGGGGTATCTCCTCACCACCGCCCCTGCTGACTTTGAATGTGGAATAGCTCCTCTAGGCCCTCTTGCGCCCGCTCAGCCACAGCTCGTTGGACACGGGGTTGCTCCTCTCGGCCGCCACCCCTGGCCTCGGACGCTGGGTAGCTCCTCTCAGCTGCCACCCCTGACCCCATGTCCAAGGTAAGAGAAATCCAAGTAAGATGGTAGCTGTTGCAAGAGGGCACCAGAGGGCAGACACACTGAAACCATCATCACAGAAAACTAGCCAATCTGATCACACAGACCACATTCTTGCCTAACTCAGTGAAACTAAGCCATGCTGTGTGGGGCCACCCATGACAGGTCATGGTGGAGAGATCTGACAGAATGTGGTCCACCGGAGAAGGGAACAGCAAACCACTTTAGTATTCTTGCCTTGAGAATCCCAAGAACAGTATGGAAAGGAAAAATGATAGGATACTGAAAGAGGAACTCCCCAGGTCAGTAGGTACCCAATACACTACTGGAGAACAGTGGAGAAATAGCTCCAGAAAGAATGAAGGGATGAAGCCAAAGCAAAAACAATACCCAGTTGTGGATGTGACTGGTGATAGAAGCAAGGTCCGATGCAGTAAAGAACAATATTGCATAGGAACCTGGAATGTCAGGTCCATGAATCAAGGCAAATTGGAAGTGGTCAAACAGGAGATGGCAAGAGTGAACGTCAACATTCTAGGAATCAGTGAACTAAAATGGACTAGAATGGGTGAATTTAACTCAGATGACCATTATATCTACTACTGTGGACAGGAATCTCTCAGAAGAAATGGAGTAGCCATCATAGTCAACAAGAGAGTCTGAAATGCAGTACTTGGATGCAACCTCAAAAACGACAGAATGATCTCTGTTTGTTTCCAAGGCAAACCATTCAATATCACCATAATCCAAGTTTATGCCCCAACCAGTAATGCTGAAGAAACTGAAGTTGAATGGTTCTATGAAGACCTACAAGACCTTTTAGAACTAATACCCCAAAAAGATGTCTTTTTCATTATAGGGGACTGGAATGCAAAAGTAGGAAGTCAAGAAACACCTAGAGTAACAGGCAAATTTGGCCTTGGAATACAAAATGGAGCAGGGCAAAGACTAATAGAGTTTTGCCAAGAAAATGCACTGGTCATAGCAAACACCCTCTTCCAACAACACAAGACAAGACTCTACACATGGACATCACCAGATGGTCAACACCAAAATCAGATTGATTATATTCTTTGCAGCCAAAGATGGAAAAGCTTTATACAGTCAGCAAAAACAAGACAAAGATGGAGAAGCCCTACACAATCAACAAAAACAAGATCTGAGACTGTGGCTCAGATCATGAACTCCTTATTGCCAAATTCAGACTTAAATTGAAGAAAGTAGGGAAAACCACCAGACCATTCAGGTATGACCTAAATCAAATCCCTTATGATTATACAGTGGAAGTGAGAAATAGATTTAAGGGACTAGATCTGATAGAGTGCCTGATGAACTATGGACAGAGCTTCATGACATTGTACAGGAGACAGGGATCAAGACCATCCCCATGGAAAAGAAATGCAAAGAAGCAAAATGGCTGTCTGAGGAGGCCTTACAAATAGCTGTGAAAAGAAGAGAAGTGAAAAGCAAAGGAGAAAAGGAAAGATATAAGCATCTGAATACAGAGCTCCAAAGAATAGCAAGAAGAGATAAGAAAGACTTCCTCAGTGATCAATGCAGAGAAATAGAGGAGAACAACAGAATGGGAAAAACTAGAGATCTCTTCAAGAAAATTAGAGATACCAAGGGAACATTTCATGCAAAGATGGGCTCGATAAAGGACAGAAATGATATGGACCTAACAGGAGTAGAAGATATTAAGATGAGGTGGCAAGAATACACAGTGAACTGTACAAAACAGATCTTCATGACCAAGATAATCATGATGGTGTGATCATCTCACCTAGAGTCACACATTCTGAAATGTGAAGTCAAGTGGGCCTTACAAAGCATTGCTATGAACAAAGCTAGTGGAGGTGATGGAATTCCAGTTGAGCTATTTCAAATCCTGAAAGATGATGCTATGAAAGTGCTGCACTCAATATGCCAGCAAATTTGGAAAACTCAGCAGTGGCCACAGGACTGGAAAAGGTCAGTTTTCATTCCAATCCCAAAGAAAGGCAACGCCAAAGAATGCTTAAACTACCACACAATTGCACTCATCTCACGTGCTAGTAAAGTAATGCTCAAAATTCTCCAAGCTAGGCTTCAGCAATACATGAACCGTGAGCTTCCTGATGTTCAAGCTGGTTTTAGAAAAGGCAGAGGAACCAGAGATCAAATTGCCAACATCCGCTGGATCATGGAAAAAGCAAGAGAGTTCCAGAAGAACATCTATTTCTGCTTTATTGACTATGCCAAAGCCTTTGACTGGGTGGATCACAATAAACTGTGAACAATTCTGAAAGAGATGGGGCTAGCAGACCAGGTGACCTGCCTCTTGAGAAACCTATATGCAGGTCAGGAAGCAATAGTTAGAACTGGACATGGAACAACAGACCGGTTCCAAATAGGAAAAGAGTATCTCAAGGCTGTATATTGTCACCCTGCTTATTTAACTTATATGCAGAGTACATCAAGATAAATGCTGGGTTGGAAGAAGCACAGGCTGGAATCAAGATTGCTGGGAGAAATATCAATAACCTGAGATATGCAGATGATATCACCCTTATGGCAGAAAGTGAAGAGGAACTAAAAAGCCTCTTGATGAAAGTGAAAATGGAGAGTGAAAAAGTTGGCTTAAAGCTCACCATTCAGAAAACAAAGATCATGGCATCTGGTCCCATCACTTCATGGGAAGTAGATGGGGAAACAGTGGAAACAGTGGCTGACTTTATTTTTTTGTGCTCTAAAATATCTGCAGATGGTGACTGCAGCCATGAAATTAAAATACGCTTACTCTGTGGAAGGAAAGTTATGACCAACCTAGATAGCATATTCAAAAGCAGAGACATTACCTTGCCAACAAAGGTCCGTCTAGTCAAGGCTATGGTTTTTCCAGTGGTCATGTATGGATGTGAGAGTTGGACTGTGAAGAAAGCTGAGCACTGAAGAATTGATGCTTTTGAACTGTGGGTGTTGGAGAAGGCTCTTGAGCGTCCCTTGCACTGCAAGGAGTTCCAACCAGTCCATTCTGAAGGAGATCAGCCCTGGATGTTCTTTGGAAGGAATAGTGCTAAAGCTGAAACTCCAGTACTTTGGCCACCTCATGCAAAGAGTTGACTCATTGGAAAAGACTCTGATGCTGGGAGGGATTGGGGGCGGGAGGAGAAGGGGATGACAGAGGATGAGATGGCTTGATGGCATTACTGACTGGATAGAGGTGAGTCTGAGTGAACTCCGGGAGTTGCTGATGGACAGGGAGGCGTAGCGTGCTGCAATTCATGGGGTCGCAAGGAGTAGGATATGACTGAGGGACTGAACTGAACTGAAGATGACTGTAATATTAAGACATAAGATTACATATTGTTATAATGGTTACATGAGATAATTGACTAAAACTTCTAACAAAGTACCTGGTACTTGATAAGTGTTCGAAATCTCTATTGGTTTTCTTTTGCTACCTAACAAATTACCATAAATTTAGCAGGTCACAGCCCTTTTTTTTTTTAAATTTCACAAGTTTTCTATGGCAGAAGTCTGGATACAGCTGAGCAAGACTTCTGTTCAGTGTCTCAAAACGCTGCAATCAATGTATCGGTCAGGCTGCCTTGCTTCCTAGAGTTCTCATCTGAGCTCACTTGGTAGTTGGCAGAATTCAGTTCCTTGCAGTTGTAAGGCTGACTTCAGCACTTTCTTCATGCTTGTCCATGGGGGGAGCCCCTCTACTCCTAGTGACCAATTGCAGTTCCTTTCCATGTGGTCCCCTCACAGACCCTTTCACATCATGGCTTATTTCTTCAAGGCCAGAAAGAGAATCTCTTTGTCTAGTCCCGTAAGACAGAGTCCTTCATTATGTGATGTAATCAAGGGAGTAACTTTCCCATTGTCTTTAAGATATTCAATTGACTTGAAGATAGAAGTTTTTGTAGCATCATGTTCAGGAGGAGTGGGTATATGAGAATGTGGACCATTGGGGTTCTTCTGTAGCATTCTAACACAACATATGTGTTAGCTCTTGTATTAGTCAAATACTCTTTGTTATAAGACAAAGAAAACCCAAATTAGAGTAATCAAAGTAACATTTCAAAAGGGGATGTTCATTGGAAGTATTCTGAAGTTGCTCATATCATTCAAAAAGAGGCCGTAAGAATCAGGGTTGTGACAATGACTTTAGGAACTTGAACAAGGGTCAATAATATCCCTGGATACATGATGCCTCAGCGTACAAGCAGACTCACAAAAAGCTTTGTCTTTTCCTTTGTGTTAGGTTCACCCGCTCATGCTTCCCCATGAAACCTGGGGCTTTAAGGTTCACAAGCTTGCACCTTCTCTGAAGGATACAGACTCTTCTCCAATAGCTCCAGAAGAAACATGCTTGTAAATGATCCCAATCATTTTGTGGCATGATTATTAAGAGACCAATAACTCTGACTATGTCAGTGAAGTGTCATGACTGACTTAGCTGAGGTCACAGGCCCCACTATCATGGTTGGCGGCCAATATATTCAATTTCCCGAAAATGAATTAGGTTGGAAATGGAGATGAGTACAGAAGAGTGATTTCTTTTTTTCTCACTGAAATATAGGTATTTCCAAACATGTAGTTGAAAGAATTACATAGTAAACATATATGTACCTATCTCTTAACTTCTATAATTATTAACATATTGCTTTGTTTGTTTTACCACATACCTATAAATCATTTAATTTTTTTCTCGGATCCATTTCAAGTATTTTATAGACGTCAGTATGATTGGTTTAGCTATGAAGTCATATTCGACTCTTGCTACCCCATGGACTGTAGCCTGCTAGGCTCCTCTGTCCCTGGAATTTCCCAGGCAAGAATCGAACACGACTGAGCAACTTTACTTTTTCTTCTTCTTGTAGTGTTTTATGGAATGATAATCTCATATGAGCAAGAAATCATGGAACTTGCCAAGAGCCACATTGGGACTGCAAGTGTTTGATTATGGCCCTTTGCTATTTAACCCAAAAACTGATGAAAATGTCAATTGACCAGCAAATGACAATAGGAAATGTATTCTTCCTGGAATTCTATGCTCTGTCTCCATACACATATGCTAAATAAGCCTTTATAAAATACTATATATAAAAAGGAGCAATTTTTTGTTTTAGTTAGATTTAATTCTGTGTTTATACATTACAATACCCTAATTAGAAAGAGTGTATATTATTTTCACTATTAGATAAGACTACATTTTATTTAGGCTCAAGTAAATGCATTAACTTCTGACCAAGTAATAGGCCCACTTTGCAAATTTAAAACACAAATTCTGCATAGGATGAGAACTTGAATTAGCATTGGCTTAATGCCACATTGTTTTTAGTTTTTATGAGCCAATGTTTTCAGTTTTTGATGTTTTTGATTTTCATGAGCTTTGCATTAATAGACTCATTTTTTTTAAACAAAGTTAACCAAACCCACTAGTAGTCAAGATTATTATATATCATGTACACTTCTTAGAACATTCTACTTGAAAGTTTGGTCACTTGTAATATCATTTAGATATTGGAAGTAAATTATTTAGATGTAATGGAAAAATGTTTATATGCTTCCAAAGAATTTATTATAAGAGCTTTTCCATGACTTTAATTATCTATCTTTCCTAATAGACTTTACAATGAAATCCAATTTTCATAATTTCAACAGAAAAAAAACACAGTGCTTTATTAGTGAAATTGAAATGCATTGTATGTTCACAAATGAAAGGAAAAAAACTTACAAGATGCATGCATAATTTTAAAAAATCAATTGATATGGATTTCTCTGACAATCAAAGGTGTAGTATGAATACTTTATTGTCTAAACTTGAAGGCATTGCAACCACTGTTTCCAAGGACACATATGTTTTCATGGAAACAACATGGTTTTTAAGTCAGAAAGACCATAGTCTTTGGCAACTATAGAATTCATAAACTAGGGCAAATTATTTACCCCTTTGAACCTGTTCTTATGAAAAACTAAGTCTATCATACTTACTAGTTAAGGCTATTAAGAAGATTAAAAGTTTCAATGTATCCAAAACACCTCACATACATAAGCTTATAGGAGGTCCACCAGAAACATTAACTCCTTTCTGATGATTTACTGTAAAGTAATCAAAAGCAAAAGTTCTTTTGAAAGGACTAATGATTGGATATATCCCAAGACAAAACAGGTTTAGGATTTGGAACATATGGAAGTCAAACATAAAGTCTAGAATATAGCCTGACACCAAAGATACGGCAAAGCAGAGAAGCTAGATAGAGACATGGATTTTAGACCTATTCTCTCTCAGTTAGATCTGTGACTTTGAGATGATGCTACATTTCAGACTCAGGTTTTCCAACTATTATACGATAACATGAAGGTGTTCAGAATGAAGTTTCTCTTCAGCACTAAAAATTAATTTTTTCAATTTATTTTCTGTTTGTCAGAAGAAAGAACTGTAAGATCTGAGTTGCTGGTAAAGCTTGAATTTTTTTTTCCCTAGACAATGAGAGCAGCTCATTTTCTCTTTCGTGCTTTCTTTTTATTCAGTAGACTCCTTATTCTAAAATGAATTAAATGATAAAATATACTCCTCACTTCACAAATCTCCTACTCTTTTGCTGTTTGGACCCTTTAACTGGGTCCCTAATTTATCAAATTCACTAAAACATTTCTTTTCAAAATACCTCTAAAAATATCATGGGAAGGCTGACATTTCACTACTAAGGTACAAATTCCATATATTTCTTCAATTAATTCCTCTCCTTAGTGTCATTACCTACAACCAGCTTGTTAACTGTAGGCCAAGTATAAACTTTTAAGACATAAGCTCCTCTACAGGCCTCTATATGTATATTGAATTATGTAAAGTATTGGATGGTAATAAGTACATTCATAAGCATTATTCCTATAGTCAGAAAATGGTTAATTTGAAAGTCATTCCTCCATTCAAGAAGAACAATTTTCTCCAGTCTTCTGACTATTTATAGAAAGACCTTTACATGTGCAAACTAATTAATAAATGGGATCAATTTCAAGGTATTTTTTCTGGTTCATCACCACTTAATCATTCAATTTAAAAAACATTTTAAAGGCCAAGTCTAAAATAGATTTGCACCCATGCCCCCAGTGTGAATTTTTCATTCTTTACAACATGCAGTAGGTACTGTATAATGACCTTTTCTCTGTTTGGAACAGGGATTAGAATAATACATTTGACCCTTTACAGTCACCTGGGAGAGATGTTAGTCTCCAAGTTCAATAAACTGAAATATGTCTCAAGTGTCCCAAGGTTAAGGCCATGACTTTAAACTATTTAACACAGAGTATCACACTGATTCACTTAGACTCTCAGGCTTTTAAAAAAATTATTAGGCTGAATTTTATATACTTTATCAGAACTATTTCTTTTCTTCACACAATCAAAGCAAATATTTTACATTGCAAATAAAGCAAGTTAACCTAAGATGCCTTGTGCATTATAATAAAATTTATAGCTGCATAAATAGCAGTGTAAACTTACAGAAAGACTAGTAATTATAGTGCCATTGATGGTCTTTGTTGCTTTAATTCTGAGGCAGCCAGAATGATTAAACTGAATCTTAATCGACTTCTCCATTAAAAATGCTGGCAGAGGAGCTCCTTTAACCTTTCCCATTGATTGAACACAACAATCACCATTCAATTATAATGCAAAAGGACATTTGTTATAATGTAGAAAAGATGCATGAGCCATTTCCTTTTACTCAAGACAATCAATGAGATGACTCCTACTTCTGCAAAGGTGAGAATGCTCTACCTGGGAGTCTGATAAAGTCAAAACCAAACAGAAACCTCCCAACTGTACAGAGGAGCAGGAATGCACAGATGAAACTCATCTGGAACAGTTTCATTAGGGGAAAATGTATTTTCTATTACTATTTACAATAGCTACATCTATCCTTGATATATTGTTTTTCTTCATAGAGTTTCAAAGTACTTAAATTACCATGATCAAAGGTTTAATGGTGAATTAATGAGGGTGGTTACTGGACCTTTTATATGTGTACTTGGTGCATGCTTAATAAGACAAATCAAGGCAATACTGGTAATTGGAGTAACAGAATTTTAGAGTAGAAAGGAGCCTTCAAGATTAACTAGTTTACTTAAGGACAGTTAATTGTAAAAACCCCGCACTAGGATTCGGGTCAATCAATTGCCAGTTGAACACCTGTTGCATCCGTTACTTCTGCAGTATTGTTCATTTTCAGTTATGCTTTTTACCAGATTTCATACTTGTTTGAATGTGTTTCCCTGGTGGCTCAGACAGTAAAGAATCTGCCTGCAATGTGGGAGACCTGGGTTCGATTCCTGGGTTGGAAAGATCCTCCAGAGAAAGAATGGCAATCCACTCCAGTATTCTTGCTTGGAGAATTCCAGGGACAGGGACAGACATGACTGAGCAACTAACACACACACATAAACTTGTATGGAAGACACAAGTAATGTACTTGCATCATATAACCTCCAAAACACAATTAATATGCAAGTATAGCTGTTTTGCTCCATTTATGTAATAGTGGTAGGTTAAAGATGGCCATGGGTTCTTTGGAAGGAATCCCCCTTTTTGCATCTAGGCTAAGTTAGTGATTTGACCAATAATCAATGATGGAAGCAGTATTCTGGGACTTCAGATACTAGATCATGAGAAGTATTGCAGCTTTTGACCATGTTTCTCAGAAAACTTGCTCTAAGCTAACAGATGAGAAGTATGATCACCAAGAAATCACCACATTACAAGGAAACTGATGCCACCCTATGGAAAGCCTGTAAGGAGACAGAAACCCAAATACCTCCACTGTTCCAGCTGGCCCAGGCCAGGACAGAGATGTGAGTAAAGAACACAGCTTGAATATTCCAGGGCCAGCAGACATAATGTAGAGAAGAAATAGGGAAACCAAATGATACCTAGAAACAAGCCATTAGACTTATGGCCCAGGTCAAATTATGACAAATGACTAAGACAGACTTAATATTAACTTCAGCTTGACTAAATGTTAGAAAGATGTCTTCTTGATTGTAAGCATCATCTATCTTTCTTTTCTTAGAGCATTTACTTTAGAAATGGAAATTCTTTGCCTTTTTGAGAAGTAAGTCTCACAGACTTGTGTGTTTTATGACTCAGGAATATCTTTCTCAAGTACTAGGGAGCCATCTTTTTGAAATGAAAAGTATCAAAAATAAAAGAGCCTTTATTTTCCAGTCTCTGTGGGGAGAATTTGAAATAGCTCAACTGGAATTCCATCACCTCCACTAGCTTTGTTCATAGTGATGCTTCCTAAGACCCATTTGACTTCACATTCCAGGATGTCTGGCTCTGCTTAAGTGATCACACCATCATGGTTATCTGGGTCATGAAGATCTTCCTTGTATAGTTCTGTGTATTCTTGCCACCTCTTCTTAATATCTTCTGCCTCTGTTAGGTCCATACCATTTCTATACTTTATTGTGCCCATCTTTGCATGAAATGTTCCCTTGATGTCTCTAATTTTCTTGAAGAGATCTCTAATCTTTTCCATTCTATTGCTTTCTTCTATTTCTTTGCACTGATCACTGAGGAAGGCTTTCTTATCACTCCTTGCTATTCTTTGGAACTCAGCATTCAAATGGGAATACCTTTCTTTTTCTCCTTTACTTTTCACTTCTCTTCGATTCACAGCTATTTGTAAGGCCTGCTCAGACAACCATTTTGCCATTTTGCATTTCTCTTTTGGAGGGGATAGTCTTGATCATTGTCTCCTGTACAATGTCACAAACCTCCATCCATAGTTCTTCAGGCCTCTATCAGATCTAATCCCTTGAATCTATTTGTCACTTCCATTGTATAATAAGAGATTTGCTTTAGGTCATACCTGAATGGTCTAGTCGTTGTCCCTACTTTCCTCAACTGAAGTCTGAATTTGGCAATAAGGAGTTCATGTTCTGAGCCACAGTGAGCTCCTGGTCTTGTTTTTGTTGACTGTATAGAGCTTCTCCATCTTTGGCTGCAAAGAATATAATCAATCTGATTTCAGTATTGACCAAGCTAGTGGAGGTGATAGAATTCAGTTCAGTTTAGTTCAGTCGCTCAGTCATGTCCGACTCTTTGCGATCCCATGAATCGCAGCACGTCAGGCCTCCCTGTCCATCACCATCTCCTGGAGTTCACTCAGACTCACGTCCATCGAGTCTGTGATGCCATCCAGCCATCTCATTAGAATTCAGTTAAGCTATTTCAAATCCTAAAAGATGATGCTGTGAAAGTGCTGCACTCAATATACCAGCAAATTTGGAAAACTCAGCAGTGGCTGCATGACTGGAAAAGGTCAGTTTTCATTCCAATCCCAAAGAAAGGCAATGTCAAAGACTGTTCAGACTACCACACAATTGCATTCATCTCACATGCTAGCAAAGTAACGCTCAAAATTCTCCAAGCCAAGCTTCAACAGTATATGAACCATGAACTTCCAGATGTTCAAATAGGATTTAGAAAAGGTAGAGGAACCAGAGATAAAATTGGCAACAATCATGGAAAAAACAAGAGAGTTCCAGAAAAGCAATCTATTTGTGCCTTATTGACTATGCCAAAGACTTTGTGTGGATCACAACAAACAGTGGAAAATTCTGAAAGAGATAGGAATACCAGAACACTTGACCTGCCTCCTGAGAAATCTGCATGCAAGTCAAGAAGCAACAATTAGAACCAGAAATGGAACAACAGACTGTTTCCAAATCAGAAAAGTTGTAAGTCAAGGTTGTATATTGTCACCCTGCTTATTTAACTTATATGCAGAGTACATTGTGTGAAATGCCAGACTGGATGAAGTACAAGCTGAAATCAAGATTGCTGGGAAAAATAATAACCTCAGATACACAAATGACACCATCCTTATAGCAGAAAGTGAAGAAAAACTCAAGAGTTTCTTGATGAAAGTGAAAGAGGAGAGTGAAAAAGTTGGCTTAAAACTCAACATTCAGAAAACTAAGATCATGGCATCTGGTCCCATCACTTTATGACAAATAGATTGGGAAACAACAGAAACAATAAGAGTCTTTATTTTCTTGTCTCCAAAGTCACTGCAGATGGTGACTCCAGCCATGAAATTAAAAGATGCTTGCTCCTTGGAAGAAAAGCTATGACCAACCTAGACAGCATATTAAAAAACAGAGGCATTACTTTGCTGACAAAGATCCTTCTAGTCAAAGCTATGGTTTTTCCAGTAGTCATGTATGGATATAACAGCTGGCCTATAAAGAAAACTGAGCACCGAAGAATTGATGCTTTTGAACTGTGGTGTTGGAGAAGACTCTTGAGAGTCCCTTGGACTGCAAGGAAATCCAACCAGTCCATCCTAAAGGAAATCAGTCCTGAATATTCGTTTGAAGGAGTGATGCTGTAGCTGAAGCTCTAATACTTTGGCCACCTGATGTGAAGAGCTGACTCATTTGAAAAGACCCTGATGCTGGGAAAGATTGAAGGTGGGAGGAGAAGCGGACGACAGAGGATGAGACGGTTGGATGGCATCACCGACTCAATGGACATGGGACATGAGTTTGAGCAACAATACATTCCAGGAGTTGGTGATGGACAGGGAAGCCTGGTGTGCTGCAGTCCATGGGGTCACAAAGAGACAGACAAGGCTGAATGACTGAACTGTGAACAGTTGTGGGGGAGATAATCTAATTTAGCAATCACAGATAGACAATCACATTGACTAGCCTCCACTTTAATGTTGTCCAGAACATTTACAACTCACTTCAGTGTTTAAACCCCCCACCCCTCACCTTTCAGTGAAGGTAAGTTCAATTTCTTTCCCTTATTGCAGTCTGTGGTTGTTCAGTCACTAAGTCCTTTCTGACTCTTTTTTCAACTCCATGAGCTGCAGCAATTTCTGCCATTGGAGTGATGTCATCTGCATATCTGAAGTTGTTGACAGTCATCCAGCCAGGCATTTCACATGATGTACTCTGCATAGAAATTTAATAAGCAGAGCTACAATATACAGCCGTGACATAGTCCTTTCCCAATTTGGAAACAGTCATTGCTCCATCTCTAGTTCTAACTGTTGCTTCTTCACCCATATAGAGATTTCTCAGGAGGCAGATAATGTGGTCTGGTATTCCCATATCTTTAAGAATTTTCCAGTGTGTTGCAATCCACAAAGTCAAAGGCTTTAGCATAGTCAATGAAGCAGAAATAGATGTTTTTCTGGAATTCCCTTGCTTTTTGCAAGATCCAGTGAAAGTTGGCAATTTGATCTTGCAATAATCTTGAATAAAGTTATAAATAAATAGTCTTGAATATATTGACTATCTTATTGCTATAGTCTTGAATAAAGTCTTCATTGTCTGTTTAATGTTTCTTAGACATGACCAACTTCTTCATTTGTTCCTCCCCATCTGAGGCCCTAATCATCAAGAGGTAGGAATGAGTCATTCCTATAGTTCCCTGCTCTAATTCCAGACTCCTAAAATCATGTGCCCAAGAAAATGGGTGTTGCTTCCTACCAATTTACTTTGCAGCACACATTAAGGGTCCAGTGCATCTTACTACTTAGGAAAACATGCACAACTGTTTAAGTACTTTGAATATGTGTCTAACCCCTAAAACTAAAAGATTATTAAATGCTTAATAATAATTTTATATATATTTAAATAAGTTCTTATGTGTCACCAGTCTTATATCCCCAGATTGCTTCTTTTAAAAGTCAGCTCCTACAACTGATAGCAATTAGGATATTTTAAAGCAAGTTTTGAAAGTGAAAGTGAAAGTCATTCAGTTGTGTCCAACTCTTTGTGACCCCATGGACTGCACCCTACCAGGCTCCCCCTCTGTGAAATTCTCCAAACTAGAATATTAAAGTGGATGGCTGTTCCCTTCTCCAGGGGATCTTCCCAACCCAGGTCACCTGCATTGCAGGTGGATTCTTTACAGTCTGAACCACCAGGGGATAGTCTATTGAAATAATCAAAGAACATGGAGACATAAGGTGAACAAAGCAAAGCAATCTTTCCATTGAAAAAGACCTGCATTTGAAATGGCACCTTGTCAAATTAAGGACCACTGTGTTTCAAATTTAGGTTCAAGAGAGTATATACTTTTTTAAAGTAGAAGTGAAACTTCCAAGAAAAAGCATAGTTCCAAGAAAAGCATAGTTCACTTGATGGAAATCATCTCACTGTATTTCCAAATTAACATGCAAATTTCTATGAGAAGAAAATAATTTTCTATTGAGGGAAGAACTTGAATATATCTTAGTATAACACCAGCCTTATTTGGCTAGTGACCAGTTACTTCTGCAAAGCTTGCTATCATTGTGTCAGCTTTGGTATTCATGTTTGTCAACCCAGTCCTTCCAGAGGATCTATCCAGAGATCTTTTTAATGTCTGGATCTATTATCTTATAAACAGAAAAAAAGTCATAATCTATAATTTTGTGTACAAGATTTAAGTATTTCTTCCCAGGGCATTTTTTGCTGACTCTGCTTGCCTTTTACTGAAAATTACAACATTTCATGTATAAATCTCTAAAGTGTGGCTTTTATTGGTTTCCTTATTTTCATATACTACATATTTATATTACACTTTATTAATAATTTTCCAAGTCATAAAATCAAAACTGCTGCTTTATTATGTTTTCTGAAAATATGTTGACTGAAGAATATATATCCCCCTACATATCACTTATGGGAGAGCAAGTATCACAAAAAGAAGACCCCAAATGCTGTAATCACGGTGAGCCACAGCTCCAAAGTGGTTGGGAATGTTAAGATGAGTGTTCAGATTTAATGTGAAATGCAGTTGGAACGATTGATTGCTCTCCTTTAGTTTTGACTGTTAACTCTGTTAAATGTTTGAACCATAAAAATTTTCAATATTAAAAAAAAAAAGATGAGTGTTTGCAGAAGGAGTAGCTTAGCTGAAAAAGTAGACAGATTATGTACTTCATCAGACTAAGTGTGGATATGGAACTACTCAAGGCAGGTTTTGGGCACAGGGACTTCATGGCAGCTCTCGACATTGCGTGGGAGGGAACTGATAAATTCTTTTCTGTGGGCTAAAACATATGCCCCCAAGCTTAGGGTACAAAGCAAGCTTTGTCTAGTGTAACAAGTTTTGATTAGATCACTCATGAAGCAGAAAACTTTGATGTGTGATTGCCCCAAGAATTAAAGCCCTTCTAGAATCAATCTACTTGCCTCACTCTGCACTGATGCTGGCTGTGAAGGTAAGATGGGCCATTTAATGACAGGGCTGCGCCTTTGGCTTCCCACTGTTACCTACTTAGTTTTATAAATATCCTAAGATTTATGCATTCTAGGACTTAGCTTGTGCCTTTCTTTATATTGATAGATGACAGGTGTAATTGTGAACAGAATTTACATTAGGCTTTAAAAAAAAAAAAAACCTTTTTTACTATCAAGTGAAAAGATTGTTTTAAAAATACATTGGAATCTCTTTCTCTGAAGGGCTTTGTCTTGGTTAACTTTCCTGGAGAAATTCAAGGGACTCAGAGAAACAGGTATTATATTTCATTACTCTCTACAGACTCATGAGAAGAAAGCCCAGTCAGACAAGAGACAAAATGCTCCTTGGACTCTGAAAGGGTAACCTGGACACAAGCAAGCTGGTTTTCAAGCTTCAGAATAAAGTAATAAAGCCACTCTCTTCTTCTCCACAGCTCTTGTCTCCATATTGCCGTTTGGCATTGATGCACAGAGAACTAGGATTTTGTCGACAGAATTATCAGTTGAAGAAATGCTAGGTACAAAAGAAAAATATATCATGCAAAGGAGAAAACAAAAACTCAACCTGGATATCAAGAATTTCTTAGGGAAAGTGATTTAGGGAAGGAACAGGAACTTTATGAGAATGAAAGGTATAATAAGTTCGCCAAGTGATTTGCTAGATTGGGGGTCAAGGTAGTGCACTGGAGGATGATGAAAAAAGAAAACCCAGGAAAGTCTCATCTTTGAAAATGAATCAAGAAGATTTAAATATTTTTCTATTCTACAGAAGGGTTTATATACATAGGAAATATGTTTGTCTGGAAAATGTTAAAGAACTTTTTCATGAGTCCATCTGAGCTGTCTCAGGAACACAAAGAAATAGATACCCCTTAACAGTTCATGGCATTTTGGGTCAGCACCAAAAATGTATGAGTCAAAGCTGACCTCTTAGGTTATTTAACTGAGGAAGCTCTACCCAGCCTGGCAAGACCAGGAACTCAGGTGTGAAACAGGGTACGGAGAAACCTTAGCTTGGTCCTTTCTTACCACCTCAGTGTTTGGGTAGGGTTCGGGAAGGGGACTTTCTAGTCCCTCTTCTGGCTTAATTAAGTGCCTGAAATTCTAACCCAGTGTTTCCAGCTGTGGGAAGAGTCAAGTCATGGACAGGAGTCGCATCTTTGTTGATGATTTTAATCAGCCACCCTTCCCTGGCATGATGGATATAAAGAGCTAAAATCTAATCCATGCCCTTAGCTGTGTTTGATTGCTTCTGGGCCAACTTCTTTCTTCAGAAACCAGCCCTCAGTAGGGTCAGTCTTGAACAGCTTAATCTGAAGTCTCAGTATTAATTGAAAAGAGTTCTCAGGTCAAAAATGCTGGACTACATTAAAGATGGGATGTTGCTACAGAATTTCATAAATCTATGATACACTAATTTGAGGAGCAATTTTTAAAGAAGGAAGTATAATAATAGCTAGACTCCAACCAAAAAAAAAAAAAAAGAGAGAGAGAGAAGGAACAAACAATAGTAATGAGAGAAGTGTTATCACTACAGATACCACAAACATTGAAAGATGATAAGGAAATACTATAAATAACTCAGTGTACATAAACTCAACAACGTCTTTGCATTCCTCTAGTGCTAAGGCACAAGGTGTGATCACTCATCTAGAGCCAGACATCCTGGAATGTGAAGTCAAGTGGGCCTTAGAAAGCATCACTATGAACAAAGCTAGTGGAGGTGATGGAATTCCAGTTGAGCTATTTCAAATCCTGAAAGATGATGCTGTGAAAGTGCTGCACTCAATATGCCAGCAAATTTGGAAAACTCAGCAGTGGCCACAGGACTGGAAAAGGTCAGTTTTCATTCCAATCCCAAAGAAAGGCAACGCCAAAGAATGCTCAAACTACCGCACAATTGCACTCATCTCACATGCTAGTAAAATAATGTTCAAAATTCTCCAAGCAAGGCTTCAGCAATATGTGAACCGTGAACTCCCTGATGTTCAAGCTGGTTTTAGAAAAGGCAGAGGAACCAGAGATCAAATTGCCAACATCCGCTGGATCATGGAAAAAGCAAGAGAGTTCCAGAAAAACATCTATTTCTGCTTCATTGACTATGCCAAAGCCTTTGACTGTGTGGATCACTATAAACTGTGGAAAATTCTGAGAGAGATGGGAATACCAGACCACCTGACCTGCCTCTTGAGATATCTGTATGCAGGTCAGGAGGCAACAGTTCAAAATGGACATGGAACAACAGACTGGTTCCAAATAGGAAAAGGAGTATGTCAAGGCTGTATATTGTCACCCTGCTTATTTAACTTATATGCAGAGTACATCATGAGAAACGCTGAACTGGAAGAAACACAAGCTGGAATCAAGATTGTCGGAAGAAATATCAATAACCTCAGATATGCAGATGACACCACCCTTATGGCAGAAAGTGAAGAGGAACTAAAAAGCCTCTTGATGAAAGTGAAAGAGGAGAGTGAAAAAGTTGGCTTAAAGCTCAACATTCAGAAAACGAAGATCATGGCATCCAGTCCCATCACTTCATGGGAAATAGATGGGGAAACAGTGGAAACAGTGGCTGACTTTATTTTTTGGGGCTCCAAAATCACCGCAGATGGTGACTGTAGCCATGAAATTAAAAGACGCTTACTCTGTGGAAGGAAAGTTATGACCAACCTAGATAGCATATTCAAAAGCAGAGACATTACTTTGCCAACTAAGGTCCGTCTAGTCAAGGCTATGGTTTTTCCTGTGGTCATGTATGGATGTGAGAGTTGGACTGTGAAGAAGGCTGAGTGCCGAAGAATTAATGCTTTTGA
This sequence comes from Ovis canadensis, assembly GCF_042477335.2. Taxonomy (NCBI): domain Eukaryota; kingdom Metazoa; phylum Chordata; class Mammalia; order Artiodactyla; family Bovidae; genus Ovis; species Ovis canadensis. The sequence goes on from NC_091254.1 coordinate 61,376,854, forward strand.
ACTGTGGTGTTGGAAAAAACTCTTCAAAGTCCCTTGGACTGCAAGGGGATCCAACCAATTCATTCTGAAGGAGATCAGTCCTGGGACTTCTTTGGAGGGAATGATGCTGAAGCTGAAACTCCAGTACTTTGGCCACCTCATGCAAAGAGTTGACTCATTGGAAAAGACTCTGATGCTGGGAAGGATTAGGGGCAGTAGGAGAAAGGGACGACTGAGGATGAGATGGCTGGATGGCATCACGGAGTCAATGGATGTGAGTCTGAGTGAACTCCGGGAGATGGTGATGAACAGGGAGGCCTGGCATGCAGCGATTCATGGGGTCGCAAAGAGTCGGACATGACTGAGCGACTGAACTGAACTGAACTGAGTGCTAAGGCCCCTGGAGAAGGGCATGGCAACCCACTCCAGTATTATTGCCTGGAGAATTCCATGGACAGAGGAGCCTAGCAGGTTCAGTCCGTGGGATTGTATACAGTAGGACATGGCTGAGTGACTGAATTCCCCAAAGTTGGAATCAAGATTGCTGGGAGAAATATCAATAACCTGAGATATGCAGATGAGACCACCCTTATGGCAGAAAGTGAAGAGGAACTGGGGAGCCTCTTGATGAAAGTGAAAAAGGAGAGTGAAAAAGCTGGCTTAAAACTCAACATTCAAAAAACTAAGATCATGGCATCTGATCCCATTACTTCATGGCAAATAGATGGGGAAATAGAGGAAACAGTGAGAGAGTTTATTTTCTTGCGCTCCAAAATCATTGCAAATGGTGACTACAGCCATGAAATTAAAAGACACTTGTTTCTTGGAAGAAAATTATGACCAACATAGACAATATATTAAAATACAGAGATATTACTTTGCTGACAAAGGTCCACCTAGTCAAAGCTATTGTTTTTGCAGTAGTCATGTATGAATGTGAGAGTTGGATCATAAAGAAAGCTGAGGGTCGAAGAATTGATGCTTTTGAACTGTGGTGTTGGAGAAGACTCTTAAGAGTCCCGTGAACAGGAAGATCTAACCATTCAATCCTAAAGGAAATCAGTCCTGAATATTCCTTGGAAGGACTGATGCTGAAGCTGAAGCTCCAATACTTTGGCCACCTGATGGGAAGAACTGATTCATTGGAAAAGATCCTGATGCTGGGAAAGATTGAAGGCAGGAGCAGAAGGGAACAACAGAGGATGAGATGGTTGAATGGCATCACCGACTTGATGGGCATGAGTTTGAGCAGACTCTAGGAGTTGGTGATGGACAGGGAAGCCTGGCATGCTGTAGTCCATGGGGGTCACAAAGAGTCAGACATGGCTGAACATCTGAACTGAACTGAGCACTAAGGCCAAGCCTGGAAGGCTTCCTCACTGCCTTTCTGTATTAGGCAACTTTTCTCCTTGTTGAGTTTATACTTAAAATGTCATATTTAGACATTTCTGATTTTCTTCAAGATTTAATTAATTTGTAACAAATAATTTTCCAATTGTAGGATATTTATCACTTTTTAGAACTAATATAATCTCTCCATGCTCAAGAAAAAAAAAAGATTCAATATTATTTTCCCTTAATTCCTGAAGAAATTTATTTTTCTGGATATACAATTCTGAGCCATAGCTTTTTCTTCTGATAGTTAAAAAAATGTTGTGTCACTACCCTCTGGCCTCCAAGGGTTCTGATAAGATATCCATTGCGTTCTAATTACTTTTCCCCTATAAATAGTGTCCCTTCTTTCTTTCAAGTTCTTTCTAGATTATTTTCTTTGTTTTTAGCTATCAAAAGATTAAGTATGGTGTTTCTTGGTGTGAATTTCTTTAGGTATTGTAATTGTTTCACTGAAAAAATTGCTATTTTTCTGTTTTTAAGGAAAGTATGGATATTAGGAAGCAACTGATTATTTCTGCAACATAATCTGTTCTGTAATCATGTTTGCACCATCTTTTTTTTTTTTTTTAATCCCCCGTCTCCTTCCCTCTGGCAACCCCCTGTTTGTTCTCAGTCTATGACTATTTCCGTTAAGTTTGTTCATTTGTTTTTCAGATTACACATATAAGTGAAAATATATGGTATTTGTCTTTCTCTGCCTGATTTATTTTACTTAAAATAATACCCTCTAGGACTACCCTTGTTTTCACAAATGGTAAGATTTCATTCTTTTTTTTTAATAATTGAGTAATATTCCATACGTATATATGTATACACATACATACATATATGTCACATCATTTTTATCCATTCATTTGTTGATAGGCACTTAGGTTGCTTCTATGTCTTCCCTGTTGCAAATAATGCTGCAGTGAACATTGGAATGCACGTATCTTTTCAAGTTGGTGCTTTTGTTTCCTTTGGCTATATACCTAGTAGTAAAAATGCTGGATGGTATGGTAGTTCTAGTTTTAATTTTTTGAGGAACCTCCATACTGTTTTCCATAGTTGCTCAACCAATTTATTCCCAACAATAGCACACTAGCATTCTCTTTTTTCCATATCTTCGCCAAAACTTGCTTATTGTATTTTTGATAATAGCCATTTTGACTATGTTTCACCATCTTTTATAAACTTTGTATTTACATAGTTCCAAGTTTCCAATTCTGTTGTAGATGAAATGCCAAGAGGTTATTCAAACTGAAATGCTTTCAGAAACTCTGTGAACATTCTTTCATATTTTGGTAGACTGAAAAATTTCACCAGTTCTTCAATCTTCCTTGTACTAACACCTTTTGCCATGTAAACTTAAAATGTAATCTTCTACTGTCCTCAGATTCTGAGCTATGCCATGTCAGCTGTTTTGAGCAATAGAATTTGCAGAAATAAAAGTGTACCAGTATTGAACTAGGCTGAAAAGCCTTGTGTGTTTCTGCTTCTCCTCTTTGGTTCTACTCTTATCTCAAGATATGCCTGCTGAAAGATGGGAAAAACATAAAGCAGAATTCAGTATCCCAAATTCCTAAAACCAGCCTAAATAAGCAAACAGCCAAAGGATCCCCAAAGACATTAGCAAATCCAGGCGAGATTAAGTAAGCCTAATAAACTCCCATTTGATTCCAGATATCCAAACAACAACATTTATTTTGCATTATCACTGAAGTTTCAGAATTGTTATTAAGCATTAATAGAACAATTGATAACTGATACATATATGGCCACCTCATGCGAAGAGTTGACTCACTGGAAAAGACTCTGATGCTGGGAGGGATTGGGGGCAGGAGGAGAAGGGGATGACAGAGGATGAGATGGCTGGATGACATCACCGACTTGATGGACATGAGTTTGAGTGAACTCCGGGAGATGGTGATGGACAGGGAGGCCTGGCGTGCTGCAATTCATGGGGTCGCAAAGAGTCAGACATGACTGAGCAACTGAACTGAACTGAACATATATGGTAGTTGTTGTTTAGTTACTACCTCATATTCAACTCTTTGTGACCCCAAGGACTGCAGCACAGCAGGCTTCCTTGTTCCTCACTATCTCCTGGAGTTTGCTCAAATTCATGTCCATTGAGTCGGTGATACTTTCAAACCATCTCATCCTCTGTCCCCTGTTCTTCTTTTGCCTTCAGCCTTTCCCAGAATCAGAGTCTTTTTCAAAGATTGGCTCTTTGCATCAGGTGGCCAAACTGTTGGAGCTTCAGCTTCAACAGCACCCCTTCCAATGAGTACTCAGGGTTGATTTTCTGTAGGATTTACTGGCTTGATCTCCTTGCAGTCCAAGGAGCTCTCAAGAGTTTTCTCCAGTACCACAGTTTGAAAGCATCAGTTCTTCGGTGCTCAGCCTTCTTTATGGTTCAACTCTCACATATGTATGGGACTACTGGAAAAAAGATAGCTTTGACTGTATGGACCTTTACTGGGAAAGTGACATCTCTGCTTTTTAAAATGCTGTCTAGTTTTGTCATAGCTTTTCTTCTAAGGAGGAAGCATCTGATAATTTCATGGCTTCACTCACTACCCACAGTGATTCTGGAGCCCAAGAGAATAAAATCTCCCATTGTTTCCTTTTCATCCCCATTTATTTGCCATGAAGTGATGGGACCAGATGTCATGACCTTAGTTTTTTGAACATTGAGTTTTAAGCCAGCTTTTTCACTCTCCTTTTTCTCCTTCATCAAGAGGCTCTTTAGTTGTTCTTCACTTCCTGCCATTAGGGTAGTATCATCTGCCTATCTGAGATTATTGATACTTCTCCCTGCAGTCTTGATTCCAGCTTGTGATTCATCCATTTTGGCATTTTGCATGATGTACTCTGCATATAAACTAAATAAGCAGGGTGACCATACACACCCTTGACATACTCTGTTCCCAATTTTGAACTAGTTTGTTGTTCCATGTCTTGTTCTAACTGTTGCTTTTTGACCCACATAGAAGTTTCTCAGGAGGCAGGTAAAGTGGTCTGGTATTTATTCCCATCTCTTTAACAATTTTCCATAGTTTGTTGTGATCCACACAGTCACTAACAGCTACTCTGCCTTCTTGCATTTCTTTTTCTTTGGAATGATTTTGGTCACTGCCTCCTGTTCAATGTTATGAACTTCCATCCATAGTTCTTCAGGCACCATTTCTACCAAATATAATCCCTGGAATCTATTCATCACCTCCAGTGTATAATTATAAGGAATTTGCTCTAAGTCATACCTGGATGACCTAGTAGTTTTCCCTACTTTCTTCAATTTAAGTCTGAATTTTGCAATAAGGAGCTCATGATCTGAGCCACAGTCAGCTCCAAGTTAGACTTACTTTTGCTGACTGTAAGAGCTTTTCTATCTTCATCTGCAAAGAACATAATCAATCTAATTTTTATATTGGCCATCTGGTGATGTTCATGTGTAATGTTCTCTCTTATGTTGTTGGAAAAGAGCATTTGCTATAACCAATATGTTCTCTTGACAAAACTCTGTTAGCCTTTGCCCTGTTTCATTTTGTACTCCAAGGTCACTTGCCTGCTACTCCAGGTATCTCTTGACCTCATACTTTGGCATTCTAATCCCCTATGATGAAAAGTACACCTTTTTTTGGTGTTAGTTCTAAAAGATCTTGTGGATCTTCATAGAACCTGTTAAGTTCAGCTTCTTCAGCATTTGCAGTTGGGGCATAGATTTGGATTGCAGTGATGTTGAATGGTTTACATTGGAAAAAAACTGAGATCATTTTGTCATTTTGAGAGTGCACTCAAGTACTGCATTTCAGACTGTTTTGTTGAATATGAGGGCTACTCCATTTCTTCTAAGGGATTCTCGCCCACAGTAGTAGATATAATGGTTGTCTGAATTAAATTCCCCCATTTTCATCTATTTTAGTTCATTGATTGCTAAGATGTTGTTGCTCACTCTTGCCATCTCCTGTTTGTCCACATCCAATTTACCTTGTTTCGTGGACCCAGCATTCTAGGTTCCTATGCAATATTATATTTTATAGCATCAGACTTTGCTTTCAGCACCAGACACATCCACAGCTGGGCATCGTTTTCACTTTGGCTCAGCCCTAGTAGCATATTGGCTACCTTCTAACCTGGAGGACTCATCTTCCAGTGTAATATCTTTTTGCCTTTTCATACTGTTCATGGGGTTCTTGCAATAAGAATACTGGAGTGGTTTGTCATTCTCTCCTTTACTGGACCACGTTTTGTCAGAACTCTCCACTATGACTCGTCTGTCTTGGGTAACTCTGCCAGGCATGGCTCATAGCTTCATTGAGTTATGTCAGTCCCTTCGCCATGACAAGGTTGTGACCCATGAAGGGAATACATAAACATATATGGTTATGTATACTTATACATGTAAGAGGATACTTATGCATATATGGTTAGTGTTTGTCTTTATTCATTTGAGCTGCTATAACAAAACATCACAGCCTGGGTGGCTTATGACCAACAGAAACTTCTTTCCCACTGTTCTGGAAGTCTGAAACCAGGGAGCCAGTACAGTGGGATTCCAGCAAATGCTTTCTGAGCTGCAGCCTCACAACTTTACTTCCTGATGGAAGTAAAGGGGCAACTCGCTCTCTATCCTCATGACCGAATCACCCACCAAAGGTCCCACCTCCTAATACCATCTTCTTGGGGGTTAGGATTTCAACATATGAATTTAGGGTTTGCACACCATTCAGGCCATAGCAGTATTATTTCTTTATTTCTAATAGCAAAACAGATTTGACCTTTTAAAATATTTACTTGGTTATTTCAGTTGATGTAATTTGATGCCTTTTTATCTCTTCCAAAACTAGTAAGGTGCATTTTTATGGAATTTTCACACTGCGCCTGTAAAGCTATATCTCTGGATGCATACTATTTTCCACATATAATGAAAAATAGAAACATTGTTTTTTAATTATATAGTTGGTATATGTCCTATTTTCTGTGTAAAAATCCATAGATTATCAGTTAAGATAGCAAGCCTTTCTTGTGGTTCCTGAAATTACAGTTTTCCCTTTAGTGCATTCACAAAAATGAAGGTCACCTGACAAATCCCATCTCATTAAAATGAAAAAATATACAAAACAGCTTCCCTATTGAGGATTTTTAAATGCATAATATAACTTAAGGGTACATAGAAATGAGATAATAAAAAAATTCAATATAAGAACCATGGAGTCCCTAGAGATCAAATTATGTATATTTGCATAGACACAATACATGTTCCTAAAGGATATTACAGTTAAAAAAAACTGGTTTTGGCCCTTTAAAAAACGTGTGATATGTAAAATCCCAGGTGGCTTTCTTCTTTCTAGTTTTGAAACTTCTAATACTCTCTCTTCCTTTTTGCTTTTGGGTTCAATAGATTAAAAGGCACTTGGTCATTAAATACCTTTGAAGATAGTTATGTGCAGATTTGACTTTGGGGTACAAATATACAGGAACAATTTGTTAGCTGGGAAGGTGGTAGTATTAAAGAGTAATACTTGAACAAGAATTGCTGGAGGAGGAATTTCCTACTTCAGGCAGGCATCAATAGCAGATGGTAGGATCTACTGGGAAATAAGCACAAGTATTGGGAAGGGGAATTCTGTATCGTGGCAAATAGAAGATCTGATGCAGCAGAAATCTCTCTCTGGAAACTGAAGTTAAATTGCCCATTAATGTTTTATAAACACTTTTTTATGGAAGAGCTAAAAATTAATCAGAAAAGAAGAGGTGTTTTGGATAGCAAGCTTTGCACGGAATTTTCTCAGGACCTGCTGGAAACAATTGATTATCTCCCTAGAATCTGTAAAATGTGCAAGTTTACAAAGAAACTTTTTATGTGGGGGTTTTTTTTTTCAGTATTTTTGGATACAACAATGAATAAAATGCTTGAATATTATATTGAAGAAAAAAAGACAACAAATTTAAAAAATAGCATTGACGTTTACTTTTTGTAAGTTACACAGTTTAAGATGTTTACTATTACATGTCAAAATTTCATTATTAATAAATGAAAAATAAATTTATTAAAAAATTTATGAGTGTATGCTTGCCAAGGGGAAGGGATAGTTAGGGTTTGGGAAAGTCATATACACACACTGCTATATTTAAAATGGATAACCAACAAGGACCTATTGTATAGCACATGGAACTCTGCTCAATGTTATGTGGCAGCCTGGATAGGAGGGGGACTTGGGGGAAAATGAATACATGTATATATAAGGCTGAGTCCCTCTGATCTTCAATGAAATTGTCACAACATTTCATTATGCCATAATACAAAATAAAAAGTTCAAAAAGTTTTTAAAAACTGATTTTTAATGCATATGTAAAATTAATCAAAAAAGGTTAAAATATGCTCATGAAATTTTTTCCAGAGAACCAGAAAAACCTAAGTACCATTCATTATATGGTCACATGAAGACAACTTTCGCAGTGGTCCAGAGGGTTGCTAATTCCTTCTCCAGGGGATTTTCACAACCCAGGGATCGAACTAGGGTCTCCTACATTGCAGGCAGTTTCTTTACCGTCTGAGCCACCAGGGAAGCCTCACACAGGTCCACCCTATCAAAATTCTAATAAGTTTTTGAACATGTTCAGGTTTTTCCTAGAATTGGAGGGAATTCTCTAAAATTTCATTTTGAAAGTTCACTGGGTATTTATTAAGCACCTTATTTTAGGACATAAAAATTAGTTGATACCAATATGCTGAAATACATATATGTATGATTAGTTAGCATTAATTTTTGAGTGCTTAAGAGAAACATTTAACTAGCATATAAAAGTAAATTAAATACTTAAAATAGATCTGGGAAAATATGTCAAATATCTAACATATAATTGAAGCTGTAATCTAACAAATAGTTCTCCTTATGATCACACATCTGTTATGTATAAAATGGATTTTCTATGAAACCAAGATGAATCTAACATGTCATGTTTACTGAAATATGACATATGAAGGAAAAATGAGTGATGAGAACAGGCTTTACAAGTAAAAATCTGTATACAAAATTAATATAAATACTTAAATACCATTATGGGTTGAATTGCACCAATTCAAATTTGCATGTTGAATCCCAGTCCTCACTACCTTAGAATGTGACTGTATTTGGATAGAAAAGTTCTTTCTTTAAGGTTTTTATGTGATCATAAATTTTTATTTATCCTGGAGAAATTTCTAAGGGTAGAATTCCTGGATCATTTTATAACTATATGTTTGACTTAGAAACTGCTGAACTTTTTTCGGAGTGTTTGTACATTTTTATTTTTTCTTTTTCTTTTTTTCTTTTTTAAAGAGGTAACTAAGGTTAAATAAAGTCATTTAGGGTGGGTGCTAATCTGATATGACCAGTAATCTGACAGGAAATGAAGACAGAGGGAAGACCTGTGAAGCATAGGGAAAAGATGGCTTTCTACAAGCCAAGGAGAATACTCTCAGAAGCCACCAACCCTGCTGATACCTTCATCTTGTACTTCTAGTCTCCAAAATTGTGGAAAAATAAATTCCTCTGGCTTAAGTCACCCATAATATAGTACTTTGTTATGAAAGTCCAAACAAACTAATCCAAGTACCATAGAAAAAAATAATTTTAACATAAGAAAGCCAGTTTTTGTTACTGTAATAATAATCACACCATGATGTCATAATTATGGCATGACAATATGTTATATTATACATGATGTCTTAGAAAATGCTATGCTTTCTTCTATATAATTTTCCAACCACTGTTATACTTGGTACACAACCGCTTCTGCTATGAAGTTTCTCTACATTTTATATGTAAATTATTCCTTTTACATCCTCTTCTTCCCACCCAACCCTACTCTCTGCCCTTTATGTAGCAGTGAGAATGTCTTATTGTCAAAAATGAATTACACAGGAAGTCAAAAATAAGGCAAGTGTGTGAATTCAATAGACTTAAAAATCTCTCCATGTTTCCTAAAACTCCCTTGGAGGGAATTTCTCCTTTCTTAATGAGCCAATTGTTTTCATTAACCACTAATTACTTTTTTTAAGCATAGGGGTATATGTGACAATGATGATGAAATTACATGGGAAAATATTTTACTCATAATTGGGAAATATTATACCAACCAAAAATAGCAAACATCGAGGAGATGATTACTTTAAGTTTGTGTGAAAATTTAAGACCTTAGTCTTGAAGTACCATTATTGTACCACGAAGACTAAAGATAAATTTCAATCACATTGTTTTAAGAGCAAGTCACCAAATTCCAGTTGTGATATTTACACTAAAATATAGTCTAAATTTCAGTGATTGTAAATATAATCTTTACTGTGTTATATTTGTCAAGTGTCAGAGGCTTCCTATATTAATTTATTTAGCCAGTACCTATTGGACAACTGACTACCATCTTCTCTGATAGGTACAAAGTAGATTTTGTAGCATCTGTTTAAGCATTATTAAACAGTATGAAATAAACTGTACTCAAACCACTTTCCAAAGAAAGACAAGCTTTAGGTGAAATAGGAATCAGAAAGCTACTGTTTAGCTGAATTTTCAATCTTTCAGAAAACTTTTTCACTTGAGAGGTTGTAAGAGTCATAAAATTTCTTGTGACAGGCATTTAGGAAATACAGGATGCTGATGACTGTAGTCTGGAAACATTCAGATAAACACAAAAGACATGTAAATTGTAGAGCATTTTGAAGAGTCAGCACAACGGTAAAGAGAAAATTAACTAGAAGACAGATCTACCTGCTCTAGGGAAACCTGATAGCAGTCAAAGATCTTCATTGATGATTCAAAACTAGAAGTTTCTCTCGCATTCTGCTCTCTCAGCAGAATATTGTCAAACCAGTAGACTAATAAAAGCGCATGATTAAAATGACTGTTTATTTGCAAAGCTAGGAGACTGAAAAATGTATCCCTTCCTACATCTTCAAAGTCTCCCCCAGGTCAAATGTTGGCTTAACATTTAGACTTGCATGTGATTTTTAGAACTCAACCTAATGGCTCAAACAGTAAAGAATCTGCCTGCAGTGCAGGAGACCGGGGTTCGATCCCTGCGTCACGGATCACTGGATCCCCAAGTCCCTTGGAGAAGGAAATGACAACCCGTTACAGTATCCTTGCCTGGAGAATTACATGGACAGAGGAGTCTGATGGGCTACAGTCCATGGGCTTGCAAAGAGTCGGACACGACTGAGGGACTAACACAACACTTAGAATTCAACTATCAGGTCAGACATTTTTAAGAGAAATTAAAAATTAAGTTTGAGAATATTTTAAATTAGCATTTAAAAGAAAACAGCCAAAAAGAAGATTAAAAGAGAGAGAGAAGTTATTGTGTGTGTAGGATCTAGTAGGTTTGTAAGAAAAAGTTGAGTGATATATACCATCAATTCAGCTGGGGAAAAACATTAAGTAACTAAGTTGTTTGGTCATGTGTACATAAAACTGGGTTCATTACATAATTCAAATTCATTCTTTAGCTTTGTCTCTACATACAAGAAGGTCAGAGAACATCATTGTTGAGAGTATGGGCTCCAGAGATGGGCTTTGTGGGTACAAAAACACTAGCTGGCTAGTTATTTTTGGAAATTTAGCCTAATACTTGGTTCATTCATCTGTTAAAGGGGAAACGAACATTACTCCCTCATCAACTTGCTGGAGAATTAAATGATCAATGTATGTAATGTATTTCATGGAGGGCCTGGTGTAAGTAAACAATTAATATGTGACAACCATAATTATTTACAGCCATCATAATCAAACTAATTTTCATTCACACCTGAAGGAAACAAAATTCTCAAAGGAGGAAAAAAAAGAACAAAAGATATATCCACTTAAAATATATATTTGGCAGTACAAAATGGCTTTAATAGCTTAAAATTTTCATTCTTGGCCTCACAATGACAGAATACCTTAATGAAATGCCTAGACTAGGAATTAAGAAAGTCATTCTCTATCAGGCAAGAAATTGTAAAGGAACAGAAACACCTAGGATTTTACAACTCTTGGAAGATGTTATTTCTATGTGTGATTAGATACCTTATCCTCCCGTTTATAAATTATCTCATAATCTATATGGTACTTGAATCTTTTCTTGGCATTTTCAATTTTAATGATTATGCATTTTATTCTAGAATTAACAATGAGTTCCTTCAAACTTTCTGTTCTCCCTCCACCAGTTCTAATTTGAAGAATGTTAGCTAATTATTTTTTCACTCCTTCCTTCCAAAGTATTTGAAATATATAAGACAGGGGAAAAAAAAGTTCTCTTTTCTAGTCATCATACCAACTCTCAGTACACCCAACTTGTTTTACCATAAAATAGTATTTAGTGATTTTTTAAAAGCACTGGGAGAACTATTGAATGTTTTTTAATCCAAGAAAAATTAAGGACAGCTGTGGAGGCTGGATCCTAGGAAAATGAGGTAAGATTCCAGGTGCTGTCTCTGGCTGCCAGATCTGTAAAACAATATTGTAGTAAAATAAATAAATAGATAGATAAATAAACATGGCTCTTTTAATTACTAAGCAGGCAAGTTCTGGTAAAAGGTGTGTCAAGCCACACATAAGTGCTCACACAACGTAGCTTTTAATTTCCTAACTTGTGTCCATCAGCGTGATGGTGCTCACAAGATAGAAGACCAGCTGTCTTGGACATAATTGCAGCAGGGGAGTTTTAAGAACTGTAGGTGGTATTATTCTGTTTTATTTCATTTCCTTTATTGTCATTCAGGATTTTTAGAAGTATGTTTGAGTGAAAAAATGTTTAAAATAAATTTCTTGGAAATATTCATTATAGTCCCCTTTCAGTTTCATCACTTCAGGCTATAGTCAACAACTCTGAACTGAGATAAAGGGTCCATACTTCCTCACAAAGTCCATTTCACTCTGTGTGTGAATCAGCATGTATTTATGTCATATGACTAATTTTTAGGAGTCTTTAACACAAAATAAATTGAGTCTCTTTGGATCAAAAGATGAGGTGCACAAGGTACCTCATACATGTATACATGAGGTCAGGTGCACTGGTTTTTAGGCTTCAAGCACAATTCTAAATATTTCTCAGATCCCATAGGGAACATGACTAGGAATCAAGTCATGCTGTAAAGGAATGCTCAGCATGAGGACTCAGTTTCAGCTGAATAAACCTAAGTTTATTCAAGAAATAATAGACCAGCTTTCTCCAGAAGCCATCAACTGCCTGAAAGCATGGACAGAGAAACAGTATTGTGGTCAAAGAAGGCGGACTGCAATATAAATGATACGGGATTCCATATATATGTGTTAATATATGACATTTGTTTTTATCTTTCTGACTAACTATATTCTGCATGACAGACACTAGATTCATCCACATCACTACAAATGACCCGATTTCAGTCCTTTTTATGGCTGAGTAATAGTCCATTATATATATGTAAGCTGATTCAAGTTATTGTACACCAAAACCTAATACAACATTGTGAAGCAATTATCCTCCAATTAAATAAGAAAGATAAGGGAAAGAGGGCATTAGGAAGGAAGGTTAACAGCTTTGTAAAAGATTGGCCATGAGTCAGTGAAGGAAAGGAAAGCAGACTGTGGAAAAGGGTGATGATCTCTAAGATTCTAGGAAGTGCATGGAGGGATTGAAATCAGGATTAAAAAGCACTTAAAAAAAACAACAACAGGGATTTTGAGAATCCAAGGAAGAGATTATTTTACGATGCAAGATTTTGGAAAAGGTTCTGAATGATTATGTCAAGATGATGGTCTTGCCTAGTGAAAACCACCACAGAATAAAAGTGAGAGTGGCTAAAATTAAGGAGATGAAGGAACAGTGAGGTACAGGTGCTGGAAATATCTATGTGTGTATTGAAAATGATGTTGGGGAAAGAGGTGTAGACAAAGACTATAATCCAGGCTCTGCAATACTGTAAGACATTGGAGATTCATCCCAGATCCTTACTAACCAAAAGGGGGACCAAGGAAGAATCTTAAAAATGGATCATGTGAACTTTAAAGAACAATACTGGAAGAATAAGGGTCAGGGATTAATTCCAAGACATTTCCCTCTCTGCTTCTTCTGCTACTGGCCTCTCTCCTGTTAGGGGAAGCACACTGATGGAAACCGCCCACCCTGGCCAGACACCATAGTAACTATTTGCATAAGTTGTTTTATGACAGGAGATCCTGGTAAGGAATACAGAACTAATAAGGCACCACCAACTGGAAGAGTTCAGGAAAGGTCGAAAGGAGACACCGCGTGTCGGTCCACTTCCCAGAATCCCTCTCGCTAGCATCCATCTTGGCTGAGCGATGCCTGCGCCATCAGGAAAGACTGAATTAGAATGATTGGCCAAAGACCACCCAGAAACTAATCCTATCACCATAAAACCCCAGACTGCAAGCCACATGGCAGAGCAGTTCTCCTGGGTTCCCTTACCCTACTGCTCTCCACCCAGCTGCCCTTTCCCAATAAAATCTCTTGCTTTGTCAACACATGTGTCTCTTGGGACAATTCATTTCCGAGTGTTAGACAAGAGCCCAGTTTGGGGCCCTGGAAGAGGTCCCCCTTCCTGCAGCACTCCTACCCAGCCCAAGATTCTTGATATTAAAGTTTTAGTTACTCAGTCATGTCCAACTCTTTGTGACCCCATGGACTGTAGATCTCCAGGCTCCTCTGTCCATGGGATTCTCCAGGCAAGAATACTGGAGTGGGTTGCTATTCCCTTCTCTAGGCTCATCTTCATGACCCAGGGATCAAACCTGCATCTCCTTCATTGCTGACAGATTGTTTACAGTAGAGATTCTTGACCACAAACCTCCTTATTTAGATTAGAGGACATATGAATAAACATTCTCACCAAAAGACACTGCTGAAATGAGCTATGTTACCTGGTAAGTAAGAGCATTATTTTTAAATCATGTTAACTCTGTATTTTTCATGCTAACTCTCAAATTAGTTAATTTTCTATTTGGAAAATAGATTCAAAAAAGATATCAGAGTTTGGAGTGGGAGGAATACTAAAACAAGAGCAAAAGAACTTTGGGGATATTTATCTTGGTTTCCTAAGACTATTGTAATAAAGTACTACCACAAACTGGATGGTGTAAAACAATAGAAATATGTTTTCTCACGGTTCTGGAGACTAGAAGTCAAAAATTCAGGTGTCAGTGCAGCACTAGAGTTGAGGTAGAATCTTTTCCTGCCTCTTCTAGCTTCTGCTCCTGGATGGCAATCCTTGGCTTTCCTGGAATTGTGCCAGCATCACTTCAATCTCTGCCTCTATCATCATATGCCTTTCTGTGTGTCTGTGTCTGAGGCCAAATTTCCTGGTTTTATGAGGACACCAGTCAAACTAAATTAAGGGCCCATTCTATTTTCAGTATGACCTGTGCTATCATGATTTATAGTAGGAAATATATATTTGGTGTTTGATCCCTACTCTGGCAGAGCTACCGAGACCCTTGGAATTCCCCATGCTAAAAGAGATTTTTGAAGCCTTTTGTTATGTAATGAGATGACTTTTGGACCACACCTAAGGATGGATGCTGGTTGCCAGAAGACCCGACCTTGTAATTGAAGGGCTGGAACTTTCAGTCCCACTGCCCTACTTCCAGGGTGGAGAAAGGGGCTGCAGATTGAATCAATCACCAATGGCTATTGATTTAATAAACCATGACTATACAAAGAAACCTCAATAAAACCCCCAAAAGACAGGACTTGGAGAGCTTCTGGGTTGGTAAACACTGGCAGGTTTGGGGAACATGGTGTGGCTGGAGAGGACATAGAAACTTCACACCCTCTCCTATACATTGCCCTGTGCGTCTCATCCATCTGGCTGTTTCTGTTATATCCTTTTATAATACACTGGTAATCTAGTAATTAAAGTGTTTCTCTGAATTCTTTAAGACACTATGGCATATTAACAGACCCAAGGAGGTGATTATAGGAACCTCTGATCTAAAACTTATTGGTCAGAAGCACAGGTGACATCCCGAACTTTTGATTGGGGTCTAAAGTGTGTGTGTATGTTGGGAGGGAGCAGCCTTGTGGGACTGAACCCTTAACCTGTGGGATATGATGCTATCTCAGGATAGACAGTGTCAGAATTGAGTTGAGTTGGAGAACACCCAGCTGTGTCTGGAGAATTATTGGAGGGGTGTGGAAAACACTATAGTTGGGTGCAGAATTCTTAGACCCCCATCTTAACTAATTATATCTGCAATGACTCTATTTCCAAATAAGATCACATTCTGAGGTGCTGGAAGTAGGACTTTAACAGACATTTTGAAGGAACACAACTCAACTCATAGCAGCATATTAGGAAAGAAACCTCACAGGCCAGACTGGGGAGCAAGGATAAGGCATGGAGAGGCAAATGAGCGTCAGCTTATGTTGTCATTCCTGGATAACAGAGCATCACAAACTAACGGTGAGATCTGAAATTGAGAAATGTTACTAATAGGGTAGGATATATACAGAAAATGAGATAGGATAATGCAAACTACAACCAAAACTAATATCAGAAATTAAAACAAACCAAAACAAAACGAAGAATCAAATTTTATGTATTTTAAATAGAAATTAGAGCAAGTATGTCAATTTAATTAAATGTTCAGATATATATTTGGGGGGTTTAGTCCTTTGTGATTGATTGCTCCATGAGTATGTCTGATTGCTATTCTGTGTTAGTCCAGTCACACAGCATGATAGGTAAGAACAAGCTCTAGAGCCAGGATGTTTGGCATGAAAACTGTCCCATTACCTTTTAGCTGTGAGAACTTAGGCAAGTTTCCTGCTACTCAATTTGCTTAAAAATTAGTGACTATCACATAAGATCTTTGTGAAGATTAATTATGTTAACCTATGTAATCTGTATCTGGCTCATAGGAAATGTTGAAAAGATATTAATTATCTATATATTTTTAAAATTTTAATTGACTGAGTACCTCATTTTCATAAATAAAATTCTTGAATTATATTAACTTAGATATAACTATGGTCTTCCCAGGTGGCACTAGTGGTAAAGAACCTCCCTGCCAATATGCAGGAGACATGTGACGAAAGTTTGATCCCTGGGTCAGAAAGATTCCCTGGAGGAAGGCACAGCAATCCACTCCAGTATTCTTGTGGAGAATCTCATGGACAGAGGAGCCTGGCAGGCTATGGCCGATTGGATAGTAAAGAGTTGGACATGAGTGAAGCAACTTAGAAGCAGCAGCAAATACAACTTCAGTGAATACAATTAAGTTGTTAAATTCTATTTCAGCTTAAAGTCTTTTATTAAGCACAGAAAGTAGCTTTTCTGTTTTTTTTTTTTGAAAAATAGTGGGGCTTTTTTTTTGCATAGGTTTGAAAGAAATTGCTTTATTACATAGCTTCTCCATTAAAAAACTAGAATATGGCATTTATTAAAAGATACTTAGCCTTTTCATGTACTTTAAGAATCCTGCATTTTTTGTCTGTTATGTATTCTAAGTGATCAAAATAATAGTAAACATTAGTAAGATAATACTGATAATTTACTATCATTTGACCAAGCTCATTATAGACATTTCCTCATTAAATCTGCAAAACAGTCCCATTGTGTTATATATGCTGCTGTTGGTGGTGGTTTAATCCCTCAGTTATGTCAGATTCTTGCAACCCCATAAACTGTAGCCTGACAGGCTCCTCTGTCCATGGGATTCTCTAGGCAAGAATACTGGAGAGGATTGCCATTTCCTTCTGCAGGGTATCTTCCCGATCCAGGAATCCAACCCCTGCCTCCTACATTGCAAGGGGATTCTTTACCACTGAGCTATCAGGGAAGCCCTGTGCTATGTATCTCTTAATGTTTATCTCTCTTTAACTCTGCTTTTTAAATGAGATCAGTGAAGCACAGAGTGCTTTGGTAATTTCCCCAGCGTCATGCTAGCAAGTGGTTTAGTGAGAAGTCAAGCCAGTTTTGGGCTTCCCAGGTAGCACTAGTGGTAAAGAACCTGCCTGCCAGTTCAGGAGACATAAGAGACACAGGTTCGATCCCTGGGTAAGGAAGATCCCCTGGAGGAAGGCATGGCAACCCACTCCAGTATTCTTGTCTGGAGAATCCCATGGACAAATGAAGCCTGGCAGGCTACAGTCCATAGGATTGCAAAGAGTTAGGCAAACCAGTTTTATTTGATAAGAAAGTCTGGAATCTTGGCCTCTTTGCTTTATTACCAGGCCATTTGTGGGCCTCATTTTTATACACAGAGATTTTTAAAAAAATGAAATATATGGACAATTCAAAAATTGTTTCTAAAATCATCCTTTTTCTGTAGATTTTTAATCAGATAACCATAGGACTAAAATATGTTTTATGAGCATAATTTATTTTTAGTATATCTAAAAATTATATTAAGGGAAATTATTAGTTTCTCTGTAAGGAGTTCTTATTTAAAAAAAAAATTCTTCCCTTTCAGAAACATTTAAAGAGCAACCACTGGCAAAGACAAATCCTATTCATATTATTACCTTACAAAGTAAAGCCTTGGTCTAGAAAATTTTCTACGTCAAAAGGCCAAAAGTATTGTCTTCTTGTCTTTACTTTTGCAGTGTTTTTTTATCTCAATAAACCATGAAACAACACCCTTTGAACCGCACCTTCCATGGAACTTTAATACCTGTTCTCTTTCAGATTTGTTTAGAATTGCTTTCTACCTCTGTCTCTGAGCACATGCTGATTAAAATGTTTTAATTAAAATTATGACTACTACATAAAAATTATTGAGCAATTCTTCAGGATGAAAATGCTTAGTGTTGGAAGACTAATTCCACTGTTCATGTTTCTACTGAGCAGTATTTTCTAAAAGGTTAACCTTTGTGTTGTGTAATATTGGATTTAGTCCCAACAGCTTGAAGGTATTGTTTTTAAAACAAGGCCAAGCAAGCAGAAAAGTTTGTACGATGATACAGATTTGATCAGCTCTTAAACAAAACAAGTTCAGCCAGGTTGGTCTGTGCAGTCATTCTAGAACTGAATCCTATTCTTCTACAGTCATTGGGCTGAGAAAGAGTGAATTTTGTTATATTTCAAAACTGTTTTTAGAAGGAAGAGGCAACGTGATGGCCTGGGTCAGTGTCTGCAGCCTGCACTCAAACACTGGAGACACACTGGGATGAAAGACAAGTTACTTAGAACTGTAGCAGAGAGAAAAGAGTTTCACTAAAGGAAGCCAGTAAGATCACTTCTTAATAAGAATGAGTTTCTGTTTCCTGCTTGATGAAGCTCTCTGCAACATAAAAAGCCCTACTACTTCCTTTTGAAGGGTTCTCTTCATTGCCTGATACAGCCCTCCTGTTCGCAATGCAAAATCCTGGGAGGACCATCTTGGGACAACCTGGGGAATTCATTATGTTTGATGCTCCTAATCAAGGATCAGACTTTAACCCAGCCAGCCATTCACATGAACAATAGAGTGGCCTGTTTAAAACCCGTTTTGTTTTTGCACAAAAGCAGAAATCCATAAAGTGAGTTCAGTCCTGTGCTTCTCAAACAGTAATGTATATACAAATATTCTGGGGATTTTACTCAAATGTAGGAGGTCTGTGCTGAAGCCTGAGGTTCTGAACTTCTATCAAACTTTTAGGCAATGATGATGCTGTTGGTCAATGGATCCAACAATGGATGTTAGTCTCTTGTCTTTTTAGGCAAGACCGTGACTTTGCCACACTAGCCAGATGACAACCTGCCTTGATTTTAAAGAAATTGTCTATAGTTTGTACATTTTCCCCTGATTCAAATTCAACAAACCCGGAAGGAGGACTAAATTCTTTCTTATACTACTTCTTCCATAAAACAGCTTGTAGCCAGTTTTCCTGCCTTCTACCTAATGGTTTTCTATTCTTCAGTGTGACTGTGCTTGTCATCTATCTCCTGGTTATCTATTTTTTATATAGTACTGTTTTTCTGTTAATCACAGACTCCTAATATTTCCTTTCCTCCTCTCTCCCCTTTGGTAACCATATGTTTGTTTTCTATGTCTGTAGGTCTGTTTCTGTTTTGTAAATAAGTTCATTTTGCTTAGATTCTACATAGAAGTGGTATCATATGATATTTGTCTTTTTCTGTCTGGTTTACTTCATGATGACAATCTCTGGGTCCACGCATGTTGCTGCAAATGGCATTCTTTCTTATAAATGAATTCTTTTTTATGGCCAAGTAATATTCCATCACACACACACACACACACACACACACACACACGTATACACATACCACATCTACCATGTGATCCAGGGATCTCACTATCTCTCTTCTGGGCATATATTCAAAGAAAATGATAATTCAAAAAGATACATGCACCCCAATGTTCATTTATAATAGCTGAGATATGGAAGCAACCTAAATGCCCATCAATAGATAAATAGATAAAGAGTGATATTAAGATGCCCATCTTTTATTTCATCCAGAGAAATCTGAATTCAGTCAGTCAGGGTTTAGTCTCATTGGGAATACATTCCCTTCAAACATTCACTGGAGGCTTCTAATGCTCCTTCCTAGATCAGCTGTCCCGCTGAGGATTTTCAGAGCTGTCAGCCTCTGTTCTTTTGTCATGACCACTTTGGAGACTAAACAATGGTACGAAGAACTTTGGCCATGACTTTGAGAGTCTATAGCAGACAATTCTATACTCAGTAGAGGGAAAGACAATCAGCATCATTGTCCCAGAGCCTTAATTACGTAGACAAACTTGTACCAACTAATTCAACTTAATGTTGCTTCATTTAGTTATGTCACTTCATTAATGTTCATAGATACCTTTGAAGTTACAGCTGGATACTACATGCCAGGAAGCATTAGAAATGTGGAAAGGATCATTTTGTAGGTTTTACAAGCTTTATGGTACCATTTAAAAACATTAAAGTATACATTCCCTCCCAACCTAGAGTATAGAGTGTATTATTAGTCTATAAAATCAATATCTCTGAGTTTTGCAGAATGCCAATTAAAGAAAAAATATTTTTCCTGTTTTAAATAATTTGTAAGAGTGTTTGAAATAATGTGTAAGTGTGCTTGAAACTAAATATTCAAAAAACTAAGATCATGGCATCTGGCCCCATTACTTCATGGCAAATAAAATGGGAAAAGGTGGAAGTAATGACAGATTTCCTCTTCTTGGGCTCTAAAATCACTGCAGATGGTGACTGCAGCCATGAAATTAGAAGATGATTGTTTTTTGGCAGGAAACCTATGACAAACCTAGACAGTGTGTTGAAAAGCTGAGATACTACTCTGCCGACAAAGGTCCATGTAGTCAAGCTATAGTCTTCCCAGTGGTCACGTACAGTTGTGAGAGCTGGAACGTAAAGAAGGCAGAATGCCAAAGAACTGATGCCTTCGAATTGTGGTGCTGGAGAAGACTCCTGAGAATCCCTTGGACAGTAAGGAGATCAAACCAGTCAATCTTAACAGACATCAACACTGAATACTCATTCGAAGGACTGATGCTTAAGCTGAAGCTCTGGTATTTTGGTCATCAGATGTGAACAGCCAACTCATTGGAAAAGTCCCTGATCCTGGGAAATATCAAGGGCAGAACGAGAAGAGGGCATCAGACAATGAGATGGCTGGATGTCATCACCAAAGCAACGGACATGAACTTGGGCAAGCTTCGGGAGAAGATGGGGGACAGGGAGGCCTGCTGTCCATAGGGTTGCAGAGTTGGACGTGACTGGGGGACAGAACAGAAAGTGTGCTTGAGCTTCTGTAATGAGACATTTGTTTTGCAATAATGTTATAATATTGTTAGAATTAGATATTCTCTGTGATATTCATAGATCTCAAATTATCTTATTAAAGCTGTAATTGGGGATAAAAATTTAAATAACAGATTTTCCAAATAATGAATATAATATCACTTCCAAAACTCCTGCTTCTAATACGAAGTACTGTGGCTCGGAAAATATCCAGTTAAAAAACATGCTAATGATTAAGAAACTCTTAATGACTAAGAGACCTCCTATGAAACTAACAACGGCATTTTAGTGGATGAGCTGACTAGCTGGAGAGGACTTGATATCCACTGAAGCATGAAACTTCCAGAGGAAACTCCCCCACGACATCCCTTTCATCCACAGGGTTTATTCCAGAGGATCATTGATAGTTCTAATAGGCTGTGAGAGGAAGACAGGAACAAAATCCCATCAGGTAGGATCAGCTTACATTATTTAAAGCTTAATATTTATCATAAATTCATAGGGTCCTGAGATTATTGACTTTTGAAGAATAAGATTTTCATAATTTAAGGAGTCATGCAGATTTTCTGCATGAAATGTAGCCTTACAAGTGGTTTTACATGAGAAGCTAAAAAGTACCAATTAACAGAAGCAGTAAAAAAAAGACACATCCATATACTCACAGTATATACCTGGAAGGAATTATCATATATTAACATTTTAAGGTTAAAAGTGGCATGTCTGGTTCTCAGCCAAAACACAATTTTTATATTCATTTTAGAATTAAGAAAATGACACATAATCTTTATTATTTCTTATACACTTTGGGAATGTGAAAAAAACATATTTTTAATCTCTTTTCCTGATGCCAAATTTGTACTTGTAAGTAGTAAACTTCATTGAGTACACACCCAGAGTTTCTCCAGATCTCTCCAGATTGGTACCACAGTGTCACGAAAAGAGTATGATTGAAATTTCACTGGTTTTGCCACCCCTAAAGCAGCCCTTGGTACCCAGGGAGGGCTTTGGATTGCCAGGCATTCGGCTGCCAATGTAGGAAACACATGAGACAAGTGTTCAATCCCTGGGTTGGAAAGATCCTCTGGAGAAGGAAACGGCAATGCACTCCAGTATTCTCGCCTGGAGAATCCCATGGACACAGGAATATGGTGGGCTGTAGTCCATGGGGTTGCAAAGACTCAGATACACTGAGAGACTGAGTGCATGCTCAGTCTCTCTCTCACACACACACACACACGAGTGTTAGGGCAATGCAAAAGAGATCAGGAAAATGATGTTTTCACCCAAGAATTCCCAAGTAACAGGAAAATAACCCCTCAGCTCAAGTGTAGTAGGCAGTCCCCAGCACTGGGAGCAGCTTCATCTACCTCTGGCTCTGCCAACCTCACTTCCAACTTTTCCTTAAGGCAACTGGGGTAACCAGAAATGTCTCTGGGAGCCCCTGTTTCTTTTAGTCATGAGGAAAAACTATCTTTCATACTAATAGGTACAAAATGACCCCTTAAAGAAATGAACCCACCAAATAATCAAAGTAGGATATTGCTCAGTGTAAAATAC
Organism: Ovis canadensis; assembly: GCF_042477335.2. Taxonomy (NCBI): domain Eukaryota; kingdom Metazoa; phylum Chordata; class Mammalia; order Artiodactyla; family Bovidae; genus Ovis; species Ovis canadensis. The sequence continues at coordinate 61,399,480 of NC_091254.1, forward strand.
ATGCTTTGTATAGGTTCAGCAAGAGTCAAAGGAAGCTTGCAAATAGAGATTATTTAATACATATCTGTGTGTTGCAGTCCAGGGGATTGCAAAGAGTCAGGCATAATGAATACATCTAATTTGAATATCAATAGTACAAATTTTTGTTTACTTAGATTCTTTTCAAAATACCTATACGTACAAACATATGTTAAATTTTATAAATATTTTTAAGTTACATGATTGAATATATGTCATTTTCACATTCTCATAGCTTTGTAACATGTGATTATAATGTGAGATATAAAAGAAATGCATAAAAATGCAACCAGAACTTATAGAATGCAGTAGTTAAATCTGGAAATCAAGAAATGCTTCACCATAAAGATACCATTTGTGTTAGGCTTTGGATGATAAATAGGAGTTTCAAAAGAGAAAAAAAAATTGGGGTGGTCTGGGTAGGGAGAAGGAGGAGGGAAATGAGAGAGATTCTGGGCAGTGGAGTGAGATGTCAGGGGATAACTGCACGACTGGTTACTGCAATGGAGTAAAATATCAGATCAAAGGGATGTGAGGCTGAGAGACTATATATCAGTAATGTGTGTGTAAAACTCAGAAAATATAAAAAGTTAAATTGTGGGTATACTGTGAAGAACCAAAAAAAAAAAAAAAAGCTTTGTGAAAGCAGCTTGATCCTGTAGTCAATTAAGATGATCAAAGATTTTGAGAGAGAAAATTGACTCAATTATCATTGTGGTTTAATGAGATAACGCTGGTATTGGTAGTTATTTTTGGCAAATGTATGGAACTTGCCTTCATGCCAAGCATTATGCTATTTTTCGAGTGTATTGTGAAAAACAAGAGGAGCAAGATGATCCTGCCTTCCTAGGTCTTCCAGCCTATGGAGGAAGAGAAATTCACAAGCCATTGCAATAAAGCAGAATAAGCCTTAGAACAGGACATATGGGTGCCATTGGAGCCCGCAGCAGAAGTCCTTGGAGTAGGCTTGGAATTCAGAGTAAGCTTTCTAGCACAGCTGACATTAACCTGATATTGAAGGGTGAGTGGAGTCTGCTATATGAAAATGGAAAAGAGGAACAGCCCAGGGGGATGGGGATTGCCAGAAGGAACAGCGGGAAACAAGCATGGTGAGTCCAAGAAAGGTGGAAGCATGGGTGTTAAGAGTGGCGTGTGCCTGAGGAGGTGCTGTGAGATGGCTGGAGAGTAGAGAAGGACCAGTTTGTACAACACTTTTGAAGATTATTTTTTTAAAAAAAGTCAAGAATTATTGAACTAAATGAACAAAAATGTTGTGAATCATCTTTGTTCTTTAGTGCAAATAAATTAACTTTTATTTGGATCCTGCCTAGGCATTCCAAGCCATATTTTCAACAAATTGGCTTTTGGCAAATAGAATGGAGCTGGTTTTCTCAGTTCAGAGCTCACCAGAGTAGACACTCATATAGCCGCCTCACAGCCTGGGCTTCCTCCTTCATGCCTGGGATCACAAAGTACATGATGGTAAACGGCATCACATCAGACTCAGGAAAAGATGCTGAAATTTTTATAATTTTGAAAGACCCCTTCAATCTGTCCACTCTTTTGTTCCTTCTTTCATCCCACATAACAAGCAGGCCCGGCTTCTATATGTATCTATTTTATCGTCTTTGTTGCGCATCTATAAATAGAATAACTGCTCTTTTCCTGGTGACTCTGGGTGTTTGTTTTCTACTTGTATCTTTCCTGAGGGAAAATGTGACACACAGCTCAGACAGAAAATGTCTCTCTGCTATATTTTAGAACCATTAGAAATTCACAGAGAGTCACGTGGAAGAAAAGACTGTTTGCTTTGCATCAACTGTAGTTTACAAGAGCAAACGCAATGTTCCAGGAATGTTGGAAATGTATGTGATGTTAAATTTGAGGTCATTCTCTCACTTGTCAGAACATGGCTTCCAGTCCAAAGTTCCAAAACTATAGAGGCCTGTGAAATTCTTGGAGAGGTTCCAAGGAGAGCAATGAAAGTGATAAAGGATTTGAAGGCTCATACCTTTGAGGGAAGGCTAAAAGAACAAGAATTATTTCTCCTCTAAATGAGAAGTCAGAGATAATTTAACAATCTTCAAGAATATGAAAGGTTTTATGGGTAGAGCAATGGTGTCCAAATCTAGGGAAGTTTGAACAGTGGGGCCTGGGCACAGTGAAGGCCTGCTGACAGAGAGGGCTGCTGTGTTTTGGCAAGGGGTATTTCACTGCAGAAAACCCTTCTTCTGAGGCCCAGAAGGTTCACTATTACTAGCAGGGAGGTGTCATGTACTGCCTTGCATGAGCACTGGGGTAAAATAAATGACTTCTAAAAATCTCTAAATTCAGTGGTTTTCAGGTTTTTAAAAGGTCTTCCATTTGAAGAGACTCTAAGGGCAAATAAATTATTGGCCAAGACTTTATTCTTACACTTTCTAGAAATAGTAACACATCCTGATTATAGCCTGGTAATATGTGCAAGCAGAATTCCAGAAGCTCCTATCATGTTACCAGTTTACCACTCTTATATATAGTTATATATAATATACATATGCACGATATATACATGATACACAATCATCATGTTGTATTTCTATAGTACTTACAAAAATATTTCTATCCCTATATTCTCTAGGTCATCTCTAGTCCTCTGATCTCTTACAATCTGATGAGATACTGTGGTCCTGAACCATCTCAGTCTTTCACTCTCAAAAACTGAGGATGATAAATATATGGTCTAATAATTCAGGTGAAATAGACATTCTTCCATTTCAGGAGCAGAATCTATGCAGAGAGACACCTGCACATTTTGAGAAGTATACGAAGTTATAATTTTATGACAGACAGCAGCATAGCATTCCATTTACAATCTTTTTACAAAGGTGGATGATAACAGAAGCTAGGACAATACAATAAAATACTATGTCTGCAATAAAAAGTCAGACTTCACTCTCCTGAAATGGGCTCATGCAGATCACTATATCTCTGTTTACGGGAGATTTTAAGATAGTCACAAAACAAAACTGCCAAGCATGAAAGAATAATTCCTTTAACAGCTGTTCAGGAAGGTCAAAAACACAGAAACTACTGAAGGTTACAAAAGTATAGCTAGAACTCTTGGGAGTTGAGCTCCATTGCAATGGAAATTTCAGAATCATCTTCTGGTTGTGCCCGCCAGATGTGAGCATGCTTGTTGATTGTTTGCAAGATGTTAAGAGTCCAGTTCTGCCAGCTGACTTTTCACCTCCTGCCATCACGACTGATTGGGACAGAGTTCATAAATAAAAGCACAGATGTCTCTGATGCTTCATTCAAAAGAGAAACAAACACAGATCAATAGGAACAATCTGACACCAATATCCCAATTTCTGTCCAGACACCAGCAATAGGAAGGCGATTGTCCACAATCTTGAAAATTTGTTCTCCAAATGCACTATTGACAGAAAAGCTGGACATAATAAGAAATTAAATGAAGCTGAATAAATACCTGTACTGAGGGCCAGACACGAAAACTACATTTGATGAAAAATAACCAAAAGGGGGAAAAAAGTATAGATCAAAAGGTCATCATATGAAACATTGCTGTTTTTGTGGTTCGTGACTATGGATTGAGATATAAAATCAGCCTAAAGTCAGACTTGTTTTTTCTTTGCTATTTAAGTTGAATAGATTTCTCTCTACTTTTGAACTGATAGAGCTTTGCCTGTCTTACTTTAAAAAAAAATTCTCAATGAAAACCAAATTTTATGAAATATAAGGAATGAGGTAGTGTAATTTTGACTTTGAAGTCATCTTGGGGAACTCCCAATGTAAACAGTTTCTGCAATTCTGTTTAAGAGCATAGAAATAATTAAAAGAGAAATTAATATTAGTCGGTGTACTGTGACCATGAACATGTTTGTCAAGGTGGGTCCTTGAGTTCCTTATTTTTTAACCTCATCTGATCTTGAATTTCACAGGTTCTGTGTTGTTCTTCCTAGCAGTCCAGCATTACCTCAATATTCCGAAAGCCTCAATGACTTCATACTGTTAAAACCATATTTGATTACTTTTGTTAATAAAAAGAATAAAGGTGTGTTTGGACTGTGAAAATTGCTTCTCATATGAACAAATGGTAACAAAACACAACTTTGCACAGATCCTGCTTACAATTTGGAATCTTTCTCTGTGAGAGGGCTGCTGACTTACAAAGTAAAAACCAGAACTGAAGGAAATTAATCAAGCTTTGACAGAGATGATTTTAAATTCCTCAGGTGGAGCAATCTAGAAATGTCCTGTTATAAAACGTCCTCTCTGAATAATAAAAAAAAGTAAACAATATAAGTGAAGGACTTGAAACACTTTCACACTTGACAAATTTCTTAATCCTAGGAAATCACCATTTCAAATATCACGCCCATTTTGGGGATAAGGAACATCGAGGTAATTTATCGAAAGTCACCTAGGTGCTCTAATTTGAGCCCCACAAAAATTGCTTACTCAAACTTATACATATAGTCAGAGAATGGTCAATCTGAGCATGCCCTATCACAAAGATGCATTGGCAACAGACAGTATTTCCCCCCTTGAAACACTGTGATAAAGAGAATTTGTCTTCCAAGGAAAGTTCTGTATGTACCACTTTTCCAAAAGAACAGTTATAGTTCTAGTAATTTCTACCATGATGCGTCTGAAAGAAAATGCATTTGGTGCCTCTTTGGGGGCACAGGAATATACCCTCACTAAGGGTCAATTTCTCCCTTCATTCATGTGAAGGGAGAACAATGGGAACAGGGCCCCTACTAATTCCAACCCAGCTCTAACAGACTAATAGTTCACGGGAGGGGCTCCCTGAAGCATATTTGAATTACAATGTTGTGTTAATTATTGCTGTCCTGAAAAGTGACTCAGTTATACATTTTTTTTTCATATTCTTTTCCATTGTGGCTTATCACAGGATACTGAACATAGTTTCCTGTGCTGTACAGTAGGACCTTATTGTTATCCATTCTTTATATGCCAGTTTTCCTCTGCTATCCCAAACTCCAATCCAGTCCTTCCCCACTCCTGTCCCTTTTGGCAGCCATAAGTCTGTTCTCCATGTCCTTGATTCTGTTTCTGTTTCACAGATCAGTTTCATTTGTCTTTTTCTGATTAACTTACTTGTACTTTGACTGTACTGTACTTGGTATGATAAATCTCTAGTTGCATCAGTATTGCTGCAAATAACATTATTCTTTCTTTTATATGGCTGAGTGTTATTCCATTGTATATATATACCACATTTTCTTTATCCACTAATCTGTCAATGGACTTTTAGAGTTCACTTTTCTCCACATCCTCTTAAGAATGTATTGTCTATAGACGTTTTAATGATGACAGCTCAAGTAGGCAAACAGGAAGAGAACAAATACTTCCTACCTCCACTTTTTCTTCTATTCAGGCCCTCAACAGATTGCATGATGCTTATTCACGTTGGGGAGAGTCATCTATTTGAGTGCACAGATTCAAATGCTAATCTCAAACAGAAAACATTCTCATTTTGCCTTTTCATACTCATGGGGTTCTCAAGGCAAGAATACTGAAGTGGTTTGCCGTTCCCTTCTCCAGTGGAGCACATTCTGTCAGACCTCTCCACCATGACCCGCCCATCTTGGGTGGCCCCACAGGGCATGGCTTAGTTTCACTGAGTTAGACAAGGCCATGGTCCTAGTGTGACCAGATTGACTAGTTTTCTGTGATTATGGTTTTAATGTGTCTGCCCTCTGATGCCCTCTCGCAACACCTACCATCTTACTTGGGTTTCTCTTACCTTGGACATGGGGTATCTCTTCACGGTTGCTCCAGCAAAGCGCAGTCACCACTGCTTACCTTGGATGAGGGGTATCTCCTTACTGCTGCCCCTCCTGACCTTGAAAGTGAAATAGCTCCTCTCGGCCCTCCTGCACCTGCACAGCCATATCTCCTTGGATGTGGGGTTGTTCCTCTTGGCCGCTGCCCCTGACCTCGTCTTGGAAACGAATAGATAGCATTCTGTCCTTTTTGAGATTGCACTGTTAGCCTTTGCTCTGCTTCAGTTTGTACTCCAAGATCAAACTTACCATGTATCTCTTGCCTTCCTACTTTTGCATTCCAGTCCCTAGGATGAAACGGTCATCGTTTTTGGGTGTTAGTTCTAGAAGGTCTTGTAGGTCTTCATAAAACCATTCACTTCAGCTTTTTCAGCATTACTGGTTGGGGCATAGATTTGGATTACTGTGATACTGATTGGTTTGTCTTGGAAATGAACAGATGGCATTCTGTCATTTTTGAGATTGTACTCAAGTACTGCATTTTGGTCTTTTCTGTTGACTGTGAGGGCTACTCCATTGCTTTTAAGGCATTCTTGCCCACAATAGTAGATATAATGGTCATCTGAATTAAATTTGCCCATTCCAGTCCATTTTAGTTCACTGATTCCTAAAGTGTACCCAGAAATCATATTTAATTTGGGCCCAGTCAAATTTGGTTACATAAACATGACCATCATGGGTTTCAACATTTCTTTTTTGGAGGACAGTTCAGCCCTTAACACTGTCACAGGGAATCTCTCCCTGTGGTACAGCCAGTGCATTTTTAGGTCTTACCCCTTACCCCTCACTATCTAAATAAGCTCAGGTGGGTTTCAAAGACCTGGTCCTGGCCCTTTTCAACGCTTCCTCTGGACTACCAGAACTACAGTCCAGGTTTCTGTGACTTCACTCAAAGGACAAAGTAGTGTGTGTGTGTGTATTTGTGTATTGTTGTTGTTAAAATCTTTATTTTTATTGCATTTATTTAATATTTGACTCTGTTGTATACTTTCTTATTTATATTTGGGTGCCTTCTAATGAATTGGATATTTTTTTCTAGCAATTATGTTTTAAAGTTTTTAATATAATAGCCTTAATCCAGTATCCTTCAGTTAGTACCTAGTGACTACCTATTACAAGCAGTAAGCAGGACTTCCCTGATGGTCCAGTGTTTGGGAATCTGTCTGCCAGTGCAGAGGCTATGGGTTCCATCCCTGGTTGGAGAGGGTCTTGCATGTCAGGGGAGTGATTGGGCCCATATGCCACAGGCTCATTGTTCACGGGATTTTCCAGGCAAGAATACTGAAAGAGAAGTGAAGTGTTAGTTGTTCCATTGTGTCTGACTCTGCAACCCCACGGACTGTAGCCCGTCAGGCTTCTCTGTCCATAGAATTCTCCAGGCAACTATACTGGAGTGGGTTACCCTTTTCTTCTCCAGAGGATCTTCCCAACCTAGGGATCAAACCCAGGTCTCCTGAATTGCAGGTAGATTCTTTACCATCTAAGCTACCAGCGAAGCCCTTTATATCATTAATTAAAAAAAAAAACATTTTGTATGTCACATAATTTAAATACAATTTTTATATCCTGGATGGCAAACACTTCTGAGGTGAGTTCTTTTCTTTCCTTTCCCCTTATTCATTTTAGTCTTTTTAAAAATTCATTGTCTTTGTAGAGACAGGTACTTTTCTTTAACATAATTAATTAGCTTTGAGTGAGATGAATTCCCCCAGAAGCCACTGTCTCAGTGGTATTTGTGTTCAGGGTGGTGAGTGGTCAGGGCCATCGTCTAAACCTTGGAAGTACTTCTCTTTATGAAATAAGGGTGTGTGTGGGAACAAGTTCTTTTTGCTTTTTCTTCTCTTAAACAACCAAGATTGATAGCTGTAGTGGTAACTACAAAGTCAAGCCTCTTCTCTTCTGCCTGCCTCACTAATAAGCAGCTTCCTTCCAGTGGGACCACCTGTGTGATTCCTCTGTTACCTCCACCTCCTTTGCTTTTCCTTCCTACCAAACTGGTTCTTGGGAAGCAACGAGGACCAACCCAAGACCCTGTTCTATGTTTCCAAACATTATGTCACTTGATTTTCCCCCACAGTGCAGGCTACTCTTTTGAATAATTGTTGCCTTCAATCTAAGTTCTGCAGCTCCAAGCATCATTTATTTGCATTTTCTGCCCTCTTGTTTGACCTTCTCTGTACCTGGGAGTCATTTCACATACACTGATACACTGTGGCTCAGGTTACAGAGGTTTTTCTAATTGCATCACAGATGCAGTTTTTTTGTTTTGTTTTGTTTTTCAGTTATTTGTCATCCTTATTATTTTTGGGTAATTACCAAGAAGCAAGGAAAACAGTACTATTTTCATGCTGCTATCACGTAAAATCCAAAAGTGAAGACTGGTCTCATATTTTTGGTTTGTTTCAAACTTTATTTAACCTTTAACTTTTTAGAGGAAACCACAAAGATGAGAAAATTCAGAAACCACATTCAAAGAAATCACCCCCTGTCATGATGTAGCATATTGAGGACAAGAATTCTCTTGTGCAATTTCTTCAACTCTAAGAACTTGCCACTATATCACACTTCGGCATGGTTTTATGGTGAGTTTGACCTACAATATTTCCCAGAAAATAAACATAAAATCTGGACGTTGAACTACATTTAACTTCATGCTTGAAAACAAAGTCTCTAAGAAACGTCAAAAGTTTGAAATAATACATATTTCTCCAGTGATCCTTTCACACATGTTCTGTTTACCCTCAGAAGTAGATTTGAGTGAAGGATAGTTAATATGGAAAATATTGAACTACTCATATATTTTCCTGAATTGATTTTATTAACAGAATATGTATTTCTAGCTCATTGACACAGCAGCATTCATTAACACCTGACCTCTTAATGTCGTTAAACCACAGTGGCATGTCACAGTCACAGTGTACACCAATGTCTCTTTTTTTTCTGAGAAATAAAAAAGGTAAATATTCAATGCTTACATTTAGATAAACTCAGATATGTCACAATTTCTGACAGCAGTCTGGAAACCTAGAAATGCATTACCTTAAAAATAACTAGAATTTAAAAATAAAACAACATTCACAGAAATATTTTCATTAATTGATTTACATTTTTGGATGACAAGTAACTGGAGGATGAATACTCCCATATGGTTATATTTAATAAAACCTAGAATTTCAGGTAAGAATATCTAGGATTTACTCACATATGTGCTGCTGAACTTGGTACCAAGAAAATCTGTGGAGTAGAAATTCACTGAGCTGAACCTTGTAGACACTTGAAGAGCTAGGACAAAAGCATTGTAAATGGATTGCTTCTTTCAACATGTTCTAACACTTCTCTTATATGCTGCCAGCGGTGGGTGGGCAAATATCTTTCAACTCCTGAAAACCTTTAAATTTGGAAGCAGAGAGGATAGTGGTTTGGCCTGCCACAGTTGTTTTGTTGATTGGCACAGAGTTCTAATTATTCTGTGATACATCTCAAGATCTAATAATCACACAGTAACCACATTGTTCTTCATCTGGGGTCCTTTCTTTTCTACCCTAGTTTCTGCTTAAGGCTGGGTGTTCCAGCATCTCCATGAATCTTCCATCTATCCTTTGTAAGTGTCTTGATCATTTACGTTTTTCTTAATATGTTCTGTCAGTGAGTACAAAGGACGTGAGGGTGGTCAGACCCTTATATTCAAAACAAAAATGAAGAATACATTTATTAGAGGAAGGTCAGTTATGACATAAAAAGCAAACAAGTGTCATGTAAATACATGGTCCCTTTACATGTGTTTCAATTCCATCTGCATGGGAAGTGCTAGCATATGGGAAGTTTTCTGTTGGAAAGTATTCTGACCTGCCCTTTGATGTTAGTTGTAACATTAGATATGATATTAACTCTGTAGGTAACAAAAGGAAGTGAGTATTCTTGATTTTAAAACAGAGGAATGTAAATTAGATATTTAAGGGTTAACACCACAGGGCAATGGCAATCATATAATCTTTATTAAGTATGTATTTATTATGCTCAAAACATGTTATCCACTACTATGGGGCATGAACAATTGAGTTTCTGTCTCTCGGGAACTTTTAACACATTTCGTGACAGACTAAACCAGAAATAAACGATTTCCACAAACATTATAAGATTGAATTTCAAGACAAGTGATTCGATAGAATTATATCAAGTTAGGGTCTAAAGGTCTCATATGGGTGTGGATGTAGCTAATCCTTGAAAGGAAGATATAAATTGGATAAACAGAGATAAAAAGAGGGGATTTTGAGGTTAAAAGGAGGTATCAACAGATTTGGAGCTGGAGAAGTTTTTAAGTTATTTGGCTAGAGAAGGTGGTTTACATGAGTGAGTTGTAGGAAATAAATTTAGAAAACATTACTATCAACTTCTGAATCTTAGTGCAAAAGGAGATCTCAAAGAGTTATTTATTCCATACTTAATTTTTGCCTAAGACCATACTTTTAAAAACTGAATTAGAGAAAAATTCTTTTCCCATTTTGGTGATTTTTATAGAATTAGTGATTTTACTAACTTTCTCACGTTAGAATTTCTTTCTTCCATTTGGGCTTATTTTCTCCTCGGTACTAAATTAAACTCTCTTTGGAGAAGGCTTTTATTAGCCCAAATGGTTTATTTAATGCTGTGATAAAAAGACAGTCTCCCAAATATCACAGGTCAAACACTACCAAGGATAATTTCTCACTCACAGAAGAGTAAACGTGCAGTGTGGGCTGGTGGGAGACTGCCTCACACAGTCACTCAAGAGATCCAAGTTTACTGAGGCAACCTCGTTGCTCAGTGGTACCATGTGGAACACTGGCTTCTAGGTTGCTTCAGAAAAGGACAATCCAGCTGTGGCGTCACAAGCTGGGTTTTCATAACTTGGCACATTGCTTCCCCATACCCTTTTGGCCAAGTCATGAAGCCATCCAACTACAGAAGGGTGTAAAACATATGGGGACAGATGAGATATTTGGTGAGTTCCATTGTCTTGGCTATACCTTTTAATGTGGGTAGTGCATCAGTTGAAGGCACATCATAAAATTTACTGACCTCTTGTTTCTTAAAATACTTCTTGTTCTCAAAACTTAAATTTGCAGATTTTATTTCCTAGCCTTTTAATAACTGGGTGAGTATCTTCTCTAAACTCTTGCTTACTAATCTCTATCCCATCCATAAATGGAAATTGTAAAAAATTAAATACATAATTATATTTTAATACAAAACCAATCTACAAAATACCATAGTAAGTTGATGACAATAAAATATGGTATTTGCAAGACAAATGGTCAACATTCTTAGTCATAAATGAGTTCTTAGAACTCAGTAACAAAGATATTGATAAACCAGTGGAAATTAAAAAAAAGAAAATGAAATAACACAAATGACTAGTAAGGATTAAGCATATATTAAGATGACTAAGCTGAACAATAGCAAAAGAAATGAGATTTCTTTGTAATACATATTACTAAAGATTAAAAATCTAACACACCATTTTAGGAAACAGACCCACATAAACACTGGGGGGCAAGATTGATGAGGTCCCATCTATTCAGCAGGGGAAACACAGTTTGAACTCAAACTATAAATTTTGTACTAGCAGTCAAATTCACTGGAAGTATTTCAACATACTAGTAGGATATGAGCAAATTCTGGGTGATATTGAAGGACAGGGAAGACTGGCATGCTACAGTTCATGGAGTCGCAAAGAATCGGGCATGACTGAGCAACTGAACAACAAATTAGCTGGATAAATTTGCAATTTATATATAAACCATGTTTATTGCATAAGACATTTGTAGCCAGTATATAGATCTGCCAAAAATGACTTGGATATTAATATGTTTATCAATACACACAGAATGATGTGCACAAAATTTCATTAATAGTAGACAACATGGAGGTGGCAGAACTAAAAGAGGGAAAAAGGGATTTAAGAAGAAAAATATTATACTTCACAAATTTCCATGTCCTTTGAAATCCTGAAAAGATCATTTTTTTATGAATCAGCTTTAAATTCCCTGTGATAAGTGAAATTTTTAAATATATGCACTTAATACCTAAGGGAGCATTAAAAAGAAGCCTTGAAATGACATCATCCTGAGGTTCTCTGTGTAATAATGACACCACCATTCAAACTCCTGAGACTTAGTCCAATGGCAACAAGAAAAACAGTCAACATGCCTGCTTGCAATTCTAATAACACCTTTTACATCACTTTCAATCCTGAGCCTTCTTAGCCAGTTTTTCTGGTCTACAGGGAGTGTCCATTGCAAAACATCAAGGAGGAATCTTCATACATTATGAAGACTGTCCTTTGGTTTTATCGAAGATGGTGGTAGCAAAAATGACATCAATTTTCCTCTTCAGTCATCATAATCATTATTCCCATTATTTTATATTGGTTCTCTAAGAAATGTAGGAAGCAGTCCAAAGTAATTATTTTTATTATCTGTGTATGAATTTACCATTTCATATATTAGCTATAATCAAAGTTAATTTCAGATAGGCTGTCTGCACCACATCTCTGACTTCTCTCGAAACACACCCTTAGTCTACTTTTAAGATTTTGCTCCTAGTGTTTCGCCTTCTTTACCAACCAACTCACTTTTGCCTGGTCAAAAATGTGTCCTTTCTTTAAAGTCCTCAGTCAATCATCTTCTCCAAAAGGCTTACCCAGACTCTCTAACTAGCAGTGGAGTGTGGAACTTACTCTGGTGTGATTTTGTGTTTGCATCTCTATGAAACATGCGATTAAGACTGCTGTTTCCTTTCTCCCACTTCCCAGCCCGAATCCCTGGAAACATTTCGCAATGTCTCAGTGTTATTTGGGGCTTCACTGGTGGCTTAGTGGTAAAGAATCCACCTGCCAATGCAGGAGATTGGGTTTGATCTTTCCCTCGGAAAGATCCCCTGGAGAAGGAAATGGCAACCCACTACAGCATTCTTGCCTGGGGAATCCCATGGACAAAGGAGCCTGGCAGGCTACAGTCCATGGGGTCACAAAGAGTCAAACATGACTTAGCAATTAAGGAACAACAACAAAAGGACTATTTTGATTGTCAAAATCTGGGGAGGTTGAAGACTGCTGCTGGCATCCTGTGGGTAGAACCTGGGATGCTACCAAATATCCTATAATCACACACAGGACAGTCACTACAACCAAGACTAGACTATGCAGCCTAAAATGCTAATTAGTGTCAAGAGTGAGAACCTCTGCTGCAGATAAGAAGACCAGAATTAGAATGATTTTTCCCATCTTTCCTTTCCACAGAGTGCCAACCGTAATGCTCAACAGACAATTATGTACTAAGTAATGAACAGGCTTCTGACATGTCTAAAAGTACCACCAGGAGGTATTGTCAGAAAGGAGAAATTAACTGTTACTAGTAGTTATGGTTGAATCTGCTAATGTTTGCATATAGTTTCCTTCTTTTCAGGCTCGTTAAGGACATTGTATTTACCCATTATTTTTGCAGTTGAGTATGACTGTTATTTCTGGCCATTATGTGATGGGTGCAAGTGACTTGAGCCATTTCTGGGACAGAGTTCTTAATTGCTGGCCTGAGATCCTCAGGTTCCCTGTCCTCTCTGCTGCTGCTATCAGCGATTCCATTCTGCATCCACAATGAGCACTTCACAAACATACAAAGGATATGTACTGTGAGTAAGAGTAAGAGCACATTGTTTAACCAAAATGCTATCTCCAGCTTTTCAGTTCCATATGCATGTGATTATTGTTAAAAAACTCATGTAAAATTCTGCTCACTCCTAAAATGCTAGCTTATGTCAGCATGATTCCTCTTAAAATGTCAACTTTATCATTGCAGCCTGTTAACCTACCACTCTCTTATGTGAACCTGTTCCTTGGATTCATTTTGCTGATTAATCAACAGATTTTTGAAATCAACCACTTTCGAAAGCTTTCCTAAAGCAGTATTTGATCTGCTGTTAAAATTTTGCTCTAGTGCCCTCATGCATAGGGCTGTATTATTGACTTTACCTTTTCTATCCAATTTTAGTTTATATATGTTCTCAATTGCCCTATATTTATTTCAATTTGCAACATGAATCTAATTCTATTTGCTCCTGTTAGTTTGTAAAATATTTTCTGTTAACCTGAAGTTACTCATGGGACATAGAAGTACCATAAAATTATAGAAAGAACTCTGAGATGGGGTAATGAGGTAGCACATAGAGCTTTGTACCTAAGGTAGAAAAATGGGGTCCCAGTATGACTCTACCGGTTTATTGCTATAAGATAGATACAGCCTACAAATACACTTTGTAAATCATTATGTGCACACAAAGGGGAGTTTTTATCAGTGTGCTCAAAGGTCTCCTGCTCTGGCTTTGTTGGAACTGAGCTGCACAAACACGAATAAATTGACTTCTTGGTTTTCAGGTTCCTTACTTATATCCTGGATTGTACAGAAGTTGATTTTTATTTCTCTTTCTGTGAAGTGAAAGTCTAGGTTTCTATACATAATCAGCAATTATTAATTTAAGTGCTTTTCACAAATTTCATCCTCTTGAAAAAAGAAATGTGGCTTATTCCCTTATTTTTCAAATATACAAAAGATAATTTTTATACACTTCCAATTTGCATCATATTTTACATAAACTCATTCTTAATAAATGTTGACATGAATAACTATATACTATAGTATTAAATCACTCAACAAAACAGCTCATTCAGAGCACAGATTTAATAGTATTAAATACTAATAGGAATAATAACAGCTTTTGCTTAGGCAATGTTGCATGGGTATTGAGTTTATTATCTTAATTTCACAATAATGATAAAAGGTAGACAAAAGTAATTTTTTAAAAGTGAAAGTGAAGATAATATCATTTTTTAGATTGGGATATATGACCTTTTTATTCCTTTTAAATTTCCCAAAGCATTTGTGATCACTCTTAGGAATCAGTGTACAAACTATAATCTGAAAGAAATTGGTGGTATTTTTACAGTACGTGAACACAAGCATCTGATTTATAGTTCAATCTGTTAATGCACTCTGTTATTAGGCCACCTGGCAGTTTTATGCATTGTGAATTTAAAGAGGAGCTCACTGTAACATAAGCTTTACAAGCTGGGGAAATATTATTGAAATGAAACATGAATGAGGACCATTTAAACAATAAAATAATGTGTAGAGACTATATATTTTTTAGTTTTAGCTAATACGTGCCTTAGGTATAAATTCTGAAACAAGTCGAGATTCTTATGAGGCTATAAAGATGAAATTCAAAATAAAGTTATTCTTGTGCTATTGTTAATCACGTAGCATTCATGTGCTTATAGAGAAGCAAAACTACAGCTACAAATTCCTCTGAAAAATTAAGATCACATATCAACTGCATTTTCCTTGAGTAGTCACAGATGTGTACTTGGGGAAATGCTGTCAGAATGAAAACCCAGAACTGAAAGTTGAAAAAAAACACCCTATAACTTATTGACCATCTCTTTTATGACTCTCAGTTTTATTATCACTTAAGGAATTTGATCCACCATTGTTGAAGTACAAAATAAGGTCTGTACAAAGATAATCCTAGAAAATATGTCAATAAGATTAAACACTGGAATAACAGTAAATTTGTATTAGACTTGAAAAAGTATGTCTATATAGTATGGTGATGTTCACCCTATATTGTTCTAAATGCATCAGTTTGTAGCTCATGTAGTTTATAAAAATTGTTATATTATGAAAAATATGATAATTAAGTTGAATTCTTTATAATTCAACTTGATCTATGAAATGTAGGTTTGGTGTATTTGATTTTATATCACTGTTGTAGTTCTCCTAAATATGAATTGGAAGTCAAAAGATAGTAACTGTTTTTATCCAGGACATTATACTACATTCAAACTGCATTATCCATATCAGGTTTTTTAAAGGGATCTTATTATCTGATTCATAATTATGTAATTTCAAGACAAAATTTCCAGTATATATTTGCTTTAAAAACACACAAATGACTCAAGGGAAATGCACTTTTGTTTATATAGACATATTCATTATCTCATTTTTAGAACTTAGAAAATGTGAAAGATTAGTAAGAACATTACAAGTTTCATATTTTGAACATGTGACCCTTCGCAAATACTTCTGGAAAATAATGGCTTTTGAATAAATATTTCTTCTCTAAAATTCATGAGAAGGAATTGAAACTGCTTTTCACTGTCTTAATATTTTTCAAATATTTAACTGACCGGTGAAAAAAAGTAAAATATTTTCTTGTGCATTGAAAGACAAAAAAAATTTTTTTAATATATACAGTAACTAATTGCTATTATGCTTTCAACCCTAATATTTACTTTTCCATTAGACATTTGGATTCTGTATTTTGATTCTGATATTTCTATTCAATCTCTTAGTTTTAATATTTCAGTTTAGAGATTTTTTACAATATGATGCTCAAACCATCTCTTACAGTAGAAAAATAAAAATAACACAATTATGAAGATAAATGATCATTTAACAAGTTAAATTTCCCCAAGGATCAATCATGGCATATTATTTGGGTTAATTTTTTGAGAATTGGTATTTGGATACTTCCTATCTTGCCATTTACTGAGGTTGCTGTGTATTTTTTGCCAGTCTAATGTACCCTGAAGACTTTTGGTTTGGGAACTTGGGGAGGTCACAGGATACGATAAAATTCATTTTACTGAAGTGTACTGGTTATGAAAATTGCTTGTTCCAGTGAACGATTTCACTACTTCATTTACAGCATAAGTGCTCATTGTGCTTCCAGTGGCTGGGATCTGACCCCTATATTTCTCATTTTCCTTCTGAAATGTGGGTCAGCAGTGCTGTCAGATTCCCTCTCTCCTGTAAAACGTTTTATTTTTAAATATTTGACACAGGAGCTTTCTAAAAGAACAGGCTGGAAAAAAAAAAAACAAACAGTTCTACTAGAAGGCATTTATGACTCGAAGACGTATCTTTGCCACTGACCTCACAACACTTCTTAAATAGTCAGAGAAGGGCAACAAAATTGTCAATTAGGCTTCCAGGGAATAGCATTCAGTTCAGCTCAACTCATGGTTGGCAGCATAATCATGCAGATTCAGCTTCTGGAGGAGAAGTTGTTCAAACCTATAATAATGAGGGCTCAACAAACTTGAACTTCCTTTCTCAACAGCAGATCAAAAGCTGTGGATTTGTTATACACTTACTAGGTTTGTAGCACTGAAATATTTCTTTGGATTATTCAGCCTAATTCTTCTGATGCACAAATCAGAGGTCAGATTTCTAGAAAGACTTTAGAAGTCCATATCTGCTTCCACAGAGACAGTGGTTAAAAACAAAACAGATTTTTTCCCTTCTGATTTTCTTCTGATGACACATTTTATGTCCTTCCTTTACTGAGAAGTCAGTGGACCAAAGACAATTTATCAGTATTTAATAACAGTTGACTAAGAAAAACTGATACGCTTACCCACCTTTTAGGATTTGGTATGAGTATACTAACAAATGGCTCAGTGGTAAAAAAAAAAAAAAAAAAAAGTCCACCTGCCAATCTGGAGATGCAGGTTTGATCCCTGGGTCAAGAAGATTTCCTGGAGAAGGAAGTGGCAACCCACTCCAGTATTCTTCTTGGAGAATCCCATGGACAGAGGAGCCTGGTGGGCTATAGTCCATGGGGTCGCAAAGAGTTGGACATGACTGAGTGACTAACACTTTCATTTTCACCTTCATACTAACGAATAATGATAAGAATAAGAAAAAAATCAATAATAAATCATAATCGGTCTTTATATCTTACTCACCACTCCAACAGTTTTATGACTTAAATTAACACCAATTTTTATTAGACTAAGAAAAAAGTAATAGAAGGAAAATGTAAGTAATATAAAGAGCAAAGTAGAAAGTATATAGTCAATGTAGTATAGTAGAAAGAAAAGTCAACAAGATCTTTTCTTATCTGCCAAATCACCATCCTAAAACTGGACTGGAACACTTCAACTAGTAAGATGATATCCATTTGAAATATTTCCCTTCATAGAGAAATTGTGTCTGGTCTTACCCAATAGTAACCTGACCTATTTGTTTCATTTGTAAATGAACTTTTACCAGCCTAGACCTGTTTTCTCAAAAGGAGACAGAGACAGGGAGATGGGACCAAGGCCAATGGTGCTTGCTTGGTCTATAAGAGAAGAATTATTTCCCCTTCATGAATGGAAGCCAGTAATAATAATACTACCTGAAGACAAACAATAGAGGCTCACTGTAGTAATTGCCAGAAACTGAATTGAGAAATCAAAAGAAAAACAACAGCTGGGCTTGCTCTTGTATTGGTCACCTATTGCTCTATTTAGTTCCCAGCCAGAAAGGATCTCTTCTATCTTTCCATGTGATATACTAGCACAAAATCTGAACCACACGTTTACTTTGGAGTCTAGATTCCTTAGACAATTAGTGCTAAGATTTTATTACCACAGTTATTTGAAATTGAATTGCAGTAGTTACTTTCCAGGATGGTCCTTCCTCTCTGAGGATAGATACTGAGGTCAAACAAACCAGGAAAAACACATCAAAGAAAATTTTTGCTAAAAAATACTACAAAATTGATAGTTTATCAAGTAAGAGTGGTAGGGCCCGATTTGAAGCAGGATGCATGCAGGATGGCATCACTGACTGGATGGACATGAGTTTGAACAAGCTCCAGGAGTTGGTGATGGACAGGGAAGCCTGGTATGCTGCAGTTCATGGGATCGCAAAGAGTTGGACACGACTGAGGGACTGAACTGAGGGCCAGATTTAGCATCACATGTCCTGTTTCCCAACTTGATAATAGTTAAATAAATTCACAAGGCTGTAGTATATTAATAAAAAAGATTAAAAGACTTGACTGTCTGTTGAAAAGACCTTGTGAAATTCTCCACTGAGGTTGTGTAACAAATTTGCCATTAGTTACAGGCACAAAGAAGATGCATTTCAATGGAATTATAAGCCTCGGTTGCTATACATAACAAAAATCTACTGTGGAGATGTCTATATATATTTCTGAACACTGAAGTTGTCCCTTTTAGAAAATGTTAGAGCCATATTACACACAGCTGTTAGTGATCCAATAGGAACTGTACCATTTTCCTATGTGTATATACTACATTCATATATGCAGTCTTATCCAAATTGATTGATTTTGCCATATTATATACTGACCATTACAATGAAAGATGAAAGACTATACCAGCATAGACTGTTAGCTTATTGTAAGCAGTCTGTAAATATTTTTAAAAGTTGGTTTACCCAAGAGTTCCCACTATCATAATCTCACCAACTGTTTTTCATTTTTTCTTCTATTCCATGGGGTACGTGACTCAGCATAGAGTCTAGACTCTTACACACCAAAATATATTGACCTGGAATAATTGTACATATAGATACCTCATGTGCATTCCTTTATCAAGATGCTTCCTTGGGGTTAAGGGATTCCCTGTGAAGCATCTAACAATAGGAAGTAGAAATGTTATCACCAGTAGTTCTGAGCTGGTGTATTTTTAACTTGCTTGAGTCTTTCAGCTGAGTCACTTGCCCTGGGGAAGAAATGAGAAAATGAAAAGCAAAGAGCAGAATAATGACAGTGGGAATTCTGACGCACGCTGGAAAAAAGTAAGAATTTGGGATCCTTTAGAGATAATGTAGTGAAACTAGCTCTTCCTTCTTTTATTCTTGACTACAGTGTGTGAACAGATGTGGTGTCAATCTTTCGTGTTAGTTAACATTTTAACCCATGTTTGTTGTGTAGTATATTTGTGTAAGAAAATATGTAAAGTTCTGTTTTTTATTAATACAAGCCAAAAGAATACAAGCAACACTTAGATCAGTTATACTTTCTACTATCACTGTGCACCCAACATTATTTTTGGTATTGCCATGTGTATTAATTCATTTATCTTATACAATGCCCTTTTGACATTGGATATCACCACCTGCCAACTTTTCAAAAGAAGAAAGAGTACTGATAGAGTTTGGATTTGTTTTTTCCAGGCAATGGTATACCTTTCATTGAAGCTTGAAATTGTTGCTGTGTTAAAATTGAAAAAAAAAAAAAAAGAACCTTAAAATATTAACTTAAAATTAGGAAAACTTCACTTTGGGAAAATGCATCAACAAAGAGATATAATTCATCTTGTCATTCAAGAGAGGTCCATCTCTCTGCAAATAGAGAAATTTTATAAGTATAAAAGCACTATTGATTCTTGAGTCCCTCTTCATACATTTTAAGATGGAAAACTCTCCTATGCAGGTAGCAGTCCCTTAAGCAGTGATTAAGAAGAGAAAAAATATGCAGTTAGAGATTGACAAATGCCTTTGACTTCCTGAAGGTAAACCCGCCAGCCAGACTGAAAGTCTGGGAGTACAGCTGATGAAAGTAGGGAGGGTCTACTGTAAAGCTCTGCTCCTTTTTGCTTGAACTTGTCCAGAACTGCTTAAGCTGGAAAAGAGTGACTCAGGCCTCTAGAGCTCAGGTGTTTGATCTTTCTATAAAAATAGCAACCCAAAGCAACTTCTTTTCCTTCAGAACTAACCTCTCATCATTGTTATGTATTTCCTGTTGCCTGGATTAAAGAAGCCAGAGTGAGTGAGTGGAGAGTGAAGTCGCTCAGTCGTGTCTGACTCTTTGCGACCCCATGGACTGTAACCCACGAGGCTCTTCAGTCCATGGAATTTTCCAGGCAAGAGTACTGGAGTGGGTTGCCATTTCCTTCTCCAGGGGATCTTCCCAACAGAGGGATCGAACCCGGGTTTCTGGCACTGCAGGCAGACACTTCACCGTCTGAGCCACCAGGGATAAAGAAGCCAGACTCTTGTGGGGAAACCTGCACCTCTTCTCTGGTCTTTCATCAGGGTCTGGGAATACCTAGACTTAGGTTGGCACATTTACTTTAGGAGGAATAAAATGATTTGTCTAGGTACTCCCAGACCCTGATGAAAGACCAGGGAAGAGGTACAGGTTTCCCCACAATCCAAAAGTAGAACATTGCTGTGAAACCTTTCCTAAGCAAAAATACTGTAAAATCAAGAAGCAGTTACCTTAGGACACATCTTGCTAATTGATACAAAAAATAAATGGAGATAAAGTACAGATGCCTCACACAGTTCAAAGCTGTGTTGGTTTGCTAAGATGCTGAGTTGAGTTCCCGGGGAAGGAACTTGGCGGTTGCATTCTCTGCTCTTCCGGTGAATAGCTTGAGGCAAAACCAACGCTTACCGCCATTTTTGCATTTCGATTTTTTTCCCATGAAAGCAAAAATTTTCTTCAGATTTCTGTTGGTTAGTGAAAACGGGTAGTACTAATGTAGGTCTTTTAAAAAAGTGAAACGGCATAAGATGTACCTTTGAAGAGCAGGGACCGTCTTCGTAGTGGTTGCCAAGGATCCTAGATTCCTGTGCATGAAACTGCCAGTCCAAACCCAGTGGTATGAAATGACAGCACCTCTTGGAAGGCACAGGGAAGGACTGAGAACAGTCTAAATCATAGGGGAGGCACGGGGACATCCTGTCTGCCTCCTGACTGACAAAAGAAACCAGCTAGGGATGTGATGAATACAGTTTTACAGTCTGTTCTTTTAACACACCTCTAGGGGGTTTGAGTAAGTCCCTTGAAAGAGTTATTCCTTGAGAGTAGAGTAAGAGATCCTAACACATACACAGGAGATTTTAGTACTCAGCTTGCTCTGAAGCCCCATGCCTTTGCTTGGGTGAGTCTCACTCTGAGGTCCAGCTGCTGAGCGTGTGATCAAGTATGAGAAGATGGAAGGTTCCTGGAAAGGTATCGGATGCCATTTCCTGAGATGACTGAGCTGAGAGCAACCAGTTGCTGAAAGCTGCTGTTGAGAATCAGCCTGAGACATTCAACTGACAGGGAGCTAGAGAGTGCCCCCCTCTACCTGGGACAGGGACTGCTCAAAGCCCCCACCATCCAGCGTGGGCCACACTGTAGGAATCAGTGATTCAGCCTAACACCTCTGGGAAGGCAGAGACAGGTTGGCGTTTGTTTTGTTCCTTTCTCAGGCAAGTGCATAATAGTGTTGTTCAAGTTCTGGAACTGGCTTCAGCCAACTAGAGATAGATACTGCATTGAATCCAACTGGTTGACCCTTGGTGGGGGTGGTGGGGTTGATGGAGGTTATACAGCAATAATTTCAGCTGAAAACCCCTTTCAATATAATTTTTAAATCTTTTTAATTCAATTTAATTTTTAAATCTTTTTCTGCAAATCTTGACTCTTCAGGTTATCTCAATTAAGTGGTAACACCAACTACTATATGAAGTAGAATTACTCTGTCAAGTAGAATTACTCTCAGCCAAAATTGTGCGTGAATCACCATATCAGTGTTATATAAGAGATTTCTTATGAAGTTAACTAATCTCATGTTTGACAAACAATTCCCTTAATTAATATTCACAATTGAAAAGAAAAAGAAATACTACTCTGGGGAAAAAATGAGAAAAATCAATAGGAATTACCTAAAAATAACATTAATATATATGTTGGGTTTTCTTTTCTGTTAAATTCTATGCCTTCACAGATTTCACACAAGAGAAAGAAAGTGAATATTGAATCAGGGGAATTTTAAGTTATGTAAAATTCTAACTATGATAGT
Source organism: Ovis canadensis (assembly GCF_042477335.2). Lineage (NCBI taxonomy): Eukaryota > Metazoa > Chordata > Mammalia > Artiodactyla > Bovidae > Ovis > Ovis canadensis. The sequence continues at coordinate 61,421,944 of NC_091254.1, forward strand.
CATGTGTGGGGAAAAGTATACTATTATAAAACTTTCTAAAGGTTCTTATGATTATTATTCTCAGAAAACTTTTTCTATAGAAAAGTTAAATTTGTCATTCTCAGATGCCAGTTTCACCAGCAAGAAGATCTCCGTTATGATTTTTTTTTTAAAGTGAATATTCTAGGGCTATAGCTGCTCTGTACACTTTCTTAGAGTTTGGGATTGAGAGCTGGAAGAGATAAAATGATGAGGGGAAGCAGTGTTTACAAACAGCTGTGGCAACCTGACCGATTGACAGTGAAGTGAAGTGAAAGTTGCTCAGTCATGTCCAACTCTTTGCAAACTCATGGGCTATACAGTCCATGGAATTCTCCAGGCCAGAATACTGGAGTGGGTAGCCTTTTCCTTCTCCAGGGGATCTTCACAATCCAGGGATCAAACCCAAGTCTCCTGCATTGCAGGCAGATTCTTTACCAGCTGAGCCACCAGGGAAGCCCAGTTATGTCTTCTAATTGAATATTAATGCTTAGAAAGGCACTTCAAGCTAGAAAGTATTAAGATTCAAGAGTATTAACTGATGCCTCCCAAATCCCAGAAATGCAAAGTGACGCTTGAGATTTAACAAAGCTTTGGGTAACCACTGTAACCTTCCTGACATGCTAAAAAGTGTTTCTCAAATTCTCTCTCAAAGGCACTGCCTAGACTCGCCCAACAAATCAAGCCCCTTCTGCAGATAGCTCAGTTCTCTTCTCTCTAAGAAATAGAAAGTGAGTTGACATGTTCAGATTACATTGCATGAGTCTGTTTATTCTTTCCCTAGGCAAAACCTTTTACCACTCCCTGAGGTGAGATTTCCCATTCTTCCTTTACTTTTCCTAATAGTCCCTTCCATGTCTTTTTAATTTTCTTCAGTAGGAAAAGCTCACAAGTTGTGTATTCTAGAAATAAAAGTCTTATTGTTGAACAAATGATTTGCTAGGTGGAATAGAATTTGTTTAAGGGCAATGCAGACCTTTGAAGCAATTGCTTAGTAAAGTAGTACCTTGTTCAGGGGTTGCATACTATAATTGCCTATAGTCCAAATTATCTTTAAAATATGTGCATGAGTGCTAAATAGCTTCAGCTGTGTCCAACTCTTTGTGACCCTGTGGACTGTAGCCTGCCAGATTCTTCTGTCCATGGGATTCTCCAGACAAGAATACTGGAATGGGTTGCCATTTCCTTCTCCAGGGGATCTTCCCAACCCAGGATCTAATCTAGGTCTCTTACATCTCCTGCAGGTGGGTTCTTTACCACTCGTGCCACCTGGAAAGCATAAACTCTCTAAAAATACAATATTGTATAGTTTCATTGTATGTTCAGTATCTGGCACCAGAATACTTCTCTGGATGAGATGAGAGGCTTTGGGTTTCATGTTGAAATGAAAGCACAGAGAGCTGAAATTGCTCAAGATCAGTGTTCTTACAATGTAGTCCTGCTTAGAGTTGTAGCTACCTTTTCAGATTACAGTTAGTAGCTATTGCAAATCCAAGAACTTTCTTTGAAAGGATGAATGACAATATAGGCTCAGAAGTTGTGCCAACACAATTCAACCCCGGTGTTAACTCAACATTACTTCATCACCATTCCTATCGATTTTTTCCTGTGGAAAGAAAACTCAGGACAGTATACCTTCAGTATTCATGAGGTTTACCTAAAATCTCCATAATTCAGGTGAAAAACAAATATATTATTAGATATTTCAAGTGACTTATTTTTTAAACCAATTAAAAATTACTTTTTAATATAAAAGTAAAAAATTCCTATCATACTCAGAGAGCTATAACTATCCCATCTTTTCTTTCTTTAAATTATAATTTCCATTTGTTAAACATCTAATTTAGTTCTAAAAATATCCATTACCATTTTGATATTTGTTCAAATGTGCCGAGTACTGACCTCTTTATCAAATTAGGTCTGTGATCAAATCAGGGAAAAAATAATACATTCAAATTCTGAATATCTTTGTCTAGCAAAACTAAGCAGTTAATCTTTAATGTTCTAAACCTTTCTAGAAATCTGTGGTTTTTAGTGGCATTGGCGATCAAAATTCTTCAAACCATCTACCTCAAAACTATCTTTAATGAGTTGCTTATAAAATTAAATAAACCAAAAGTGTGTATTCAATAATTTCAAATTATAAATTTTATTACTTCTTTATATAGTTTATTGATAGTATCTAGGTAAGAATGTTTGTGTTAACAATTTCTCTGTAGAAGGATATTTAGAAACTTTGTCACAGAAATACTTTAAAAATACAATAGCTTTTTAAAAGTTATAAATATAGGACATATCAGTTGTAAAACTTTCAGACAACATAAATAGAAAGTAAAGGTCTTCCTTCAGAAATAATCACTATTAATATTCTGTGCATAAACTTTCATGTTTTTTCAATACATAAATACAACACACACACACACATGCACAAACACACAAACACACATTTGCTTTGAAACTGGAATCAATTGATATATTCTCCTTTGTAACCTGCTTTTTTTTCCACTTGGACATTTATTACAGGTCCATTTGTAATTTTCAACATTTGTTTAGTGCTTTTATTTTATGGGCCATAAGCTATACACATATTTCTCTAATGGATATTGAGCTTGTTTCTCCTATAAGTTTGTTTGTTTATTTTAATTTTATAGACAACCAAAAGTTTACCAATGAACAATGAAGTGAAAGCTCAGAGAGGGAATTGGCATTTAGAAGTGAAATATTTGTATATTATATTCCTGGCAAATTTATATTCAGTTTAAATCAATAGCATTTAAGAGACTCGACAAGTTTCAGGGACTCTCCTAATGCTTGCATATATAATGCCATCTAACTTATAACTCAACTCTACTATCCCTACTTTTATAAATAAATGACCGTAACACTGAATATTTTTCTGGTAGAAGTAACATTTAATTAGTAGCAACTCATAAGCAAAAGGCACACTTGAGTTTTAAGGGTTTTCTTTCTTTCTTTTTTTTTTTTTTACTTATTTCATGTTATTTAACCAGTTTCCTCATAATGACTACACAAAATTAACAATAGTGTTATTTTTATTGGTTATTGACCACAGCCTCCAAGGTAGGGGTAAGTTGTATTTGCTTCAGTTTACAGTTGAGAAACCTTGAGGTTGAGAGAAGTATCTTCCGTGATCCAGTCTTGGTGGGACAGGTAGGACACAACCTCTGGTCCCATCCTGCCCTCCCCTCCTGCTCAGCCATCACACAATTGGAAGGTCAAAAACTTTGATTCTGTCCAGAAGAAAACCAGAATAACCATGGGGTGTTTATACTCATTTAAGCATAAAGTTTGTATAGGAAATTGTTTTCCAGAATGACTATATATATTGATTAAGTAAATCAGATAAATTCTATATCTCTTTTTTACTTCCTGGTATGAAATAGAAAATGTATGGCACACTCCAATAGAAATAAGCCCTTTACAGAATTCTGTATTAATGATCATTTTAAAAATTATTTTTCTCAAATTGGTATTTGAAATCTAGACTCTAATACAAGAGATTAATTTATTTTCATGTATCTCTACATTGATGGCTTATGCTTCTTGAGATTTTATGAAGATATCAGAAGAATTGTTGAGAATCAGGGAACCCATAATCTGAAATTATTGTATAATTTTCCTATATCATTATACCCAGAAAATTAAGAAAGATAAACAATGAGCTCTGGTAATCATCTTTTTGTTACTGGATTTTTTTGTTTTGGATTTTTGTTCATTTTTGTTTGTTTGCTTTTTATTGGAGTATAACTGCTTTACAATATTATGTTAATTTCAGCTGTATAACAAAGTGAATTAGCTATATATACACATAGGTCTCCTCCCTTTTGGACCTCCATCCCTTCCATCAAGGTCATCATCTTTTATCTCTTCTCATGAAGGACTATCACAACCTTTTCTATTATGTCTAAGGAGATTGTTTTCAGGCACAAACTGGATTGTCTTCTTGGGGCACACTTGATTTTCATCCTTCTCAGGCTATGTGCACTTCTTCAAGGCTCAACTTGTGATCACATATAATTCATTTGCAGATGGTTGTGTAATGTGGCTACTTTCTGTGCCTTTCTGTACTCAGTGTTTGCCACCTATTGGTGGCTGGAGTCTTTCTGCTCCATTAGCATACTCCTGAGCCCATGGAAAACTGGAGTTGGTGTTTCCAAGTCTGTTTACAAGGAAGATTCATCCTTATTCTGGCTCCAAACCCCAAGCCAATGCCCATGCATGCAGCCCTATGATACTTCATGAGTAGCACAATGTAACATTCTTTAGGCCACAAGAGCTCATGGATTATAGCATTATTACTTCATACTCATTAACTTTTGTTTACTTCCAATAAATGGAAATGAAATGAAAAGTATTTATAATGTCTTACCTTAATTTGTTTTCATATACATATTATGGGAATATACTGCAAGCTTCTCTATTATAATGTCCAATATATTCTATGTGCATAGCTCCCCAGCAAGGCTAGACTTCTCATAGCTCATTTAAATTTATGTTCCCAGAAACTAGCCTGATGCCTGACACACAGCAGTCAGGAAAAGTTTGATGAACTTAAGAGTGAATGAATGAATTGAGAATATTTCTTTTTGTTCCTGGTCTATTTCATTAAAATTATGAATTCATAATACTATTAAAGCAAATAAAATTTCATCTACCCTAGCCATATTTAGAATTGATTATTCCACATAACCTAGAAAATTAGTTGTACAATATTCTACAGTAGATTTTAATATAAAATTTTAAATATGAGAACAGAAGAAAAGCCAAATTTATAAAAGAATTCTGTAATATACAGCTAAACACAGGCATGGTTCCCTTCAGCAAGCTTTCCTATTCAAAACATTTCAGTAAATAAATGTTTAACAAGCAATGAAACTGATGGTTCTATTTACATGGCAGTCAATTTATGTTCTACAAAAGCTAAATTCTGCATTCCCAATAATACTTTATATTCCTTGACATTAGTCTACAACAAATGGCACAATTGTGTTTAAAAAAAAAGAAAGAAAAAACCCATAATAAAAACCATTCACTCTGCCAAATATGTCATTACAATTTTTTTTTCTGTTCAGCTGCCAGATGTATTGCATTATATTATCAAATTGATAGATCTAGTGTTATTTCTACATTTACCATTATACAACAACAAATACGAATATAAGGAAGCCTTGGTAACACATCTTGCTTAATATGTATGTGAAGTAGACAGTTTGTCTAAGAGAAAAATATAACTGATGACAGATTTCATTTCAGTCTGCTACTGCTTATTAAGATGTCTACAAACAAAAAGCCATATCTGGGTACATCTCTTTCTGCAAACAAAGGAAAGTTTTAATTGCTTTAACCAGCATTTGCATTGTCTTTGTGGTGGCAAAGAAAAACAATTCAGGTCTAATCAGGAAACATATTCTAGAGGAGAATTCTTCAGTTTAAACCTTAGGTCTAATAACGTATTTCTTATAATTCTTGAATAAAGTTTAACAATGTAATACTGTGCTGTCTTCTATTTAAATTATTTCTAAGCCATTAATAGAAAGACTGGTGCTGTTTTTTGCTATGACCTTATTAGGAATATCACTCTTAGATGTGAAAATGGTTCCTATAAAATTAAAAAGGAGACTGATCAACCAACCCCAAGCCTCAGCATTATCCATTTTTTTCCATCAACAATATCTTAAACATAAAGAAGGTTTTATGTTGCTCAGTTGTCTCCAACTCTTTGAAACCTCATGGACTGTATAGCCCACCAGGATCCTCTGTCCATGGAGATTCTCCAGGCAAGAATACTAGAGTGGGTTGCCACTCCCTTTTCCAGGGGATCTTCCCAATCCAGGAATTGAACCTGGGTTTCCTGCATTGCAGGCAGATTTTACTGTCTGAGCTAGCAGGGAAGTCCCAAAAGAAGGTCTGCTTCCTAGGCATTCTTTTCAATTCAATTCCTCATATATGGACTACATCCCTACTAGGTGAAAGACACTGTTACAAGCTAAGAATGAATTTAAAAATAAACCTGCAGCCCGAGGTACTTGACTTGGAGTATTTTCAAAACTATTGCAATTTCAGCGTGGGATGTGTTTAAAAAAAAAAAGACCATTTACTACATATAAATGTTACAACAACATTTAATAAGTCAAAATATCCTCCAATTCCAGTCTTAATACCTCATATATATCACTTGCATTCTGTGACTACTACAATGACTCCATTCAGGAAATAAATGCTCTCATTAATGGGTGGATAAAGTAAAATGTGGTATGAAGTAGAAAATGGGTTTTAAATTTGGGAAGAAGCAGATTCAAAGCTTTGCTTGATCTTATCTCATTTGAGTTGTGTAATCTTGGGTGCGTTATTTCTCATCTCTCTGGGTCTCATAAAATGGGAATTCATTCAGTTTTCTTCTACGAATCATTGAGTCTCTTCTATAGGCTGAGAGTATGGTGTTGACCTTGGGGATACCTGCTCTCATGAAGCTTCCATCTAATGCGGGCACACATGATAGTCCAGGAAGAGAAGGCAAGGGGAGAAGGGGTCGACAGAGTATGAGATGGCTGCATGGCATCACCAACTCAATGGACATAAGTTTGAGCAACAATGTATTCCAGGAGTTGGTGATGGGCAGGGAAGCCTGGAGTACTGTTGTCCATGGGGTCACAAACAGTCAGACACGACTCAGCAACTGAGCTGATGATAGTCCAATAGTCACATCAACCAACAGGGTAATTGGAGGGCTGCAAGGATTACATGGGGCAGACTCACTGTTGATTTGGGGTGTGTATCCTCAGAGGGCTTCTTCGATGGCTCAGTGGGTAAAGAATCCACCTGAAATGCAGGAAACACAGGAGTCGCAGGTTCGATCCCTGGATCTGAAAGATCCCCTAGAGGAGGAAATGATAACCCACTCCAGTATTCTTGCTTGGGAAATCCCATGGACAGAGAAGCCTGGTGAGTTACAGTCCATGGGATCGCAAAGAGTCAGACACAACTGAGCGTGAGAACGATGATGATAATCCTCAGAAGGTGTAATTCATATTCAAAGTGAAATCAAATCAGTGATTAAAAAATTTTTCTGTAAGAAAGGCCTTAAAGAATAGGGTGCAAGAAATGTTTGCATACATTGAAATGGCTTTAGCTTTACACTTTCTTTTAACTTTCTTGGTGTCAATATATTTAATGCCAGAGGATAAAATATTGAGTCATTACTAAAGTGTTCTTCAAAACACTGAGTGACTTTGACCAAGTTACTTAACCTCTCTGTGCCTCTTCTGCCCCATTCTAAAATAGGAATTTACCTCATAGTCTTATTATTCAGATTGAATAAATTAATATTTATAAGGTTAAGAACAATGTGTTATACTGATGTCTTGTGTGCTCTGGTAAGTTGCTTCAGTCATGTCCAACTCTGTGCGATCCTGTGGACTGCAGACTTCCAGGCTCCTCTGTCTGTGGGATTCTCCAGGCAGAAATACTGCAGTGGGTTGCCATTTCCTCCTCCAGGGTACCTTCCCAACCCAGGGATTGAACCCGCAGCTCCTGCGCCTCCTGCATTGCTGGTGGATTCCTTACCGCTGACCCACCAGGGAAGCCCTATTGATGTCTTACATTTTGACAAATAAAATATAATAGTAAACTAAAGACACTCTTAACAAGTATGCATTACTGTATTTAAAATAGATAACCAACAAGGACCTACTACTGTATAGAACAGGGATCTCTGCTCAATATTCTGTAATAACGTAAACAGGAAGAGTTTGAAAAAGAATAGATACATGTGTATGTACAACTGAATCACTTTGCAATATACCTGAAGCCAACACATCATTAATCAACCATGCTCCAATGTAAAATAGAAAGTTTTAAAAATAGTCAGCTGAAGAAAAAAAATTTAATTAAAGGTCATTATTTCTGGGGTTGAGAGAAGGTGAGGCTTTTTTCTCTAATTTCCTCCCCCGACCTTACTGCCCAAGGGTGGGTGCTGCACTTCCCAGTGAGTAGATGAGCCCTGTGGGGAGACTCTGGTCATGATGGAAAGTGACTGTGGCAAATGCATCCATCTTTCCTGGAGTCTGGCTGTGACTCTCTGCCTGGGAGCTCCACAGATACTGAACCCTTAGTGGCTCAGATGGTAAAGACTCCACCTGCAATGCAGGAGACCCGGGTTCCATCCCTGGGCTGCGAAGATCTCTTGGGGAAGGGAATGGCAACCCACTCCAGTATTCTTTCCTGGAGAATTCCATGGACAGAGGAGCCTGGTGGGCTATAGTCCATGGGGTGGCAAAGAGAAGGACATGACTGAGCAACTAACATTGTGCACAAAGATCAGAAAGAAAAGATCTTTGCTTTCAAGGAGCCTACAGCCTAGTTAGTGAGAAAAGTAAAACAATAACAATAGCATTACTTTTCAACCTAACCATGTTTATAAAACAATCTACATGGTGATCATTGCCACGAGTATAAAAATCAAGGCTTATTTAACTCGATGTCCCCCAGAGTCTGATAATAATGCACAATAAATGTTTTCTGGATTGAATTGAATACATTCACAAGTACAAACAAATAGTGTAGGAGCAAGTAATTGCCAAAAGAAAGTCATGTCAAGGAATGATCACAGCAGAACTTTGGGGTTCTCATGGCAACACTGGTAGACATGGGGAAACTTCAGCTTTCCTCCATGAGCTCCTGATGTGCAGTCAACTGGGAGCTGCTAAGGAGCCATGGAGCCAGATGGTAGATATCAGGTATCAATAGACAGTCCCAAGAGTTTACCTAATAAGTAATACATTTTGCATTGAAATGTATCTTCATGCTAATAGAATGTCCTAGTTTTAAAGACCTGTTTTCTTTGAATGACTTCATAGGTAATTTTGATTTATAATTCAGCACAGTTCAGTTCAGTCTCTCAGTCGTGTTCGACTCTTTGCAACCCCATGTACTGCAGCACCCTTATGGCAGAAAGTGAGGAGGAACTAAAAAGCCTCTTGATGAAAGTGAAAGAGGAGAGTGAAAAAGTTGGCTTAAAGCTCAGCATTCAGAAAGCGAAGATCAGGGCATCCGGTCCCATCACTTCATGGGAATTAGATGGGGAAACAGTGGAAACAGTGTCAGACTTTATTATTCTGGGCTGCAAATCACTGCAGCTGTGATTGCGGCCATGAAATTAAAAGATGCTTACTCCTTGGGAGAAAAGTTATGACCAACCTAGATAGCATATTCAAAAGCAGATACATTACTTTGCCAACAAAGATCTGTCTAGTCAAGGCTATGGTTTTTCCAGTAGTCATCTATACAGATCTATACACATCTATACAGATGTGAGAATTGGACTGTGAAGAAAGCTGAGTGCCGAAGAATTGATGCTTTGAACTATGATGTTGGAGACGACTCTTGAGAGTCCCTTGGACTGCAAGGAGATCCAACAAGTCCATTCTAAAGGAGATCAGTCCTGGATATTCTTTGGAAGGAATGATGCTAAAGCTGAAACTCCAGTACTTTGGCCACCTCATGTGAAGAGTTGACTCATTGGAAAAGACTCTGATGCTGGGAGGGATTGGGGGCAGGAGAAGAAGGGGATGACAGAGGATGAGATGGCAGGATGGCATCACCAACTCGATGGACATGGGTTTAGGTGAACTCCAGGAGTTGGTGATGGACAGGGAGGCCTGGCGTGCTGCGATTCATGGGGTCACAAAGAGTCGGACGTGACTGAGCGACTGAACTGAACTGAACTGAACTGAACCACAGCGCACCAGGCCTCTCTGTCCATCACAAACTCCCAGAGTCCAACCAAACCCATGTCCATTGAGTCGGTAATGCCATCCAACCATCTCATCCTCTGTTGTCCCCTTCTCCTCCTGCCCTCAATCTTTCCCAGCATCAGGGTCTTTTCAAATGAGTCAGCTCTTCGCATCAAGTGGCCAAAGTATTGGAGTTTCAGATTCAACGTAAGTCCTTCCAATGAACACCCAGGACTGATCTCCTTTAGGATGGACTGATTGGATCTCCTTGCAGTCCAAGGGACTCTCAAGAGTCTTCGCCAACACCACAATTCAAAAGCATCAATTCTTCGGTGCTCAGCTTTCTTTATAGTCCAGTTCTCACAACCATACATGACCACTGGAAAAACCATAGCCTTGACTCGACAGACCTTTGCTGACAGTGATGTCTCTGCTTTTGAATATGCTATCTAGGTTAGTCATAACTTTCCTTCCAAGGAGTAAGCGTTTTTTAATTTCATGACTGCAATCACCATCTGCAGTGATTTTGGAGCCCCAAAAGATAAAGTCTGACACTGTTTCCATTGTTTCCCCATCTATTTCCCATGAAGTGATGGGACCAGATGCCATGATCTTCGTTTTCTGAGCTTTAAGCCAACTTTTCCCTCTCCTCTTTCACTTTCATTAAGAGGCTTTTTAGTTCCTCTTCACTTTCTGCCATAATGGTGGTATCATCTGCATATCTGAAGTTATTGATATTTCTCCTGGCAATCTTGATTCCAGCTTGTGCTTCATCCAGCCCAGCATTTCTCATGATGTACTCTGCATATAGGTTAAATAAGCAGGGTGACAATATACAGCCTTGATGTACTCCTTTTCCTATTTGGAACCAATCTGTTTTTCCATGTCCAGTTCTAACTGTTGCTTCCTGACCTGCATACAGGTTTCTCAAGAGGCAGGTCAGATGGTCTGCTATTTCCATCTCTTTCAGAATTGTCCACAGTTTATTGTGATCCACACAGTCAAAGGCTTTGGCATAGTCAATAAAGCAGAAATAGATGTTTTTCTGGAACTCTCTTGCTTTTTCAATGATCCAGAGGATGTTGGCAATTTGATCTCTGGTTCCTCTGCCTTTTCTAAAACCAGCTTGAACATCTGGAAGTTCACAGTTCACTTATTGCTGAAGCCTGGCTTGGAGAATTTAGAGCATTACTTTACTAGCGTGTGAGATGAGTGCAGTTGTGCAGTAGTTTAAGCATTCTTTGGCATTGCTTTTCTTGGGATTGGAATGAAAACTGACCTTTTCCAGTCCTATGGCCACTTTTGAGTTTTCCAAATTTGCTGGCATATTGAGTGCAGCACTTTTACAGCATCATCTTTTAAGATTTGAAATAGCTCAACTGGAATTCCATCACCTCAACTAGCTTTGTTCATAGTGATGCTTCCTAAGGCCCACTTGACTTCGCATTCTAGGATGTCTGGCTCTAGCTGAGTGATCACACCATCGTGATTATCTGGGTTGTGAAGATCTTTTTTGTACAATTCTTTGTATTCTTGCCACCTCTTCTTAATATCTTCTGCTTCTGTTACATCCATACCATTTCTGTCCTTTATCCAGCCCATCTTTGCATGAACTGTTCCCTTGGTATCTCTAATTTTCTTCAAAAGATCTCTAGTCTTTCCAATTCTATTGTTTTCCTCTATTTCTTTGTACTAATCACTGAAGAAGGCTTTCTTATCTCTCCTTGCTATTCTTTGAAACTCTGCATTCACATGGGTATATCTTTCCTTTTCTTCTTTGCTTTTTGCTTCTCTTTTTTTTCACAGCTATTTGTAAGGCCTCCCCAGACAGCCATTTTGCTTTTTTGCATTTCTTTTTCTTGGGGATGGTCTTGATTCCTGTTTCCTGTATAATGTCACAAGCCTCCGTCCATAGTTCATCAGGCACTCTGTCTATCAGATCTAGTCCCTTAAATCTATTTCTCACTTCCACTGTAAAATCATAAAGCAATGTTGACTATTCCTAATTTCATGCCTTAATTTATTCCTGCAAAATTAGACACTTACCTCAACATAAACATTAATGTCAATCTCTGTGGCATCTGAGAAGGGGATGGAGTTGTCTCATGACATCTACCAACCTGGAGCACAGTTTTCCTTATCCAGAAAAGGGAAGAATAATTTTGTTGCCAGTACCTTCTGTATGGGCTCTAGATTATTCAGAAAAATTCTCTCTTTTGGATTCTGTTGTCCCTTACTTTCTCTTTTTCTCTAAAAAAGATAAATACAAACATTTTTTAGTTCATCCTATCTACCAAAAGCAGAGATGGTACTCCATTTCCCTTTTCTGGGATTAAAAAGATGTTAATGCATTGGGGATACATGTTATTATGCAAATAAATATGTTGATAGATTTCAGGCAGATGCCTTCTCTAGTATCCTGAGTTATTCTGAATCTCATAGAGCCCTGTTACTCAAAGTGTGGTCCTTGGACCAGATGTATCTGTATCTCATAGGAACTTAAGGGAAATGCAATATCTCAAGCCCCATCTCCTGCTGACTCAGAGCCTGCGATTTAACAAGAACCCAGGTGATGTGCATTTACATCAGAATTTGAGAAGCGCTGTCCTAGGTCATATTTTTGGAGGATCAGTTGGGTAAAAAGCCCTGGAGAACAGATAGACTGAAGGTTAGTCAGCTCATCTGTTGATTAGGAGATATTAGATGGCCACCCCAAGCCACGGAGCATTAGGGAATCTTTTGGGGGGCTTAGTTACAAAGAACTGTTCTTTCACCAGATGAATTTTCTAAATGGCTATTGTGCTAACCTCTCTTCTTGCTGATGAGAGAAAGATGAAGTCCATTATTGATTTGGAATTATTGTGCATGCTATGTGCTAAGTTACTTCAGTTGCGTCTGACTTTTTGTGTCCCTATGCACTGTAGCTTGACAGGCCCCTCTATCCATGAGATTCTCCATGTAAGAATATTGGAGTGAGTTGCCATGCTCTCCTCCAGGGGATCTTCCCAACCTAGGAATCGAACTCATATCCCTTAAGTCTCCTGCATTGGCAGGAGGGTTCCTTACCACTAGCACCACCTGGAAAGCCCATTGGAATTGTTACAGAACATCATAAGCAAGCAAGAGATTGCAGAGATGGCTGGTGTGCTAATCTCTTGAGTGGGCACTGTTGGAGGGATAAAGGAGCAAGCATTTATGTGAAGACCGACCTGTAAGTTTCTGCCTTCATAAATATTCATCAGCCAGGAAGTGAGAGAAACCTGGAGGAGGCATGTGTTGTGAGGTTTTTCTGAGTTTGCTTTGTGATTTTTTTCAAGATCCTCTGCTGTGTTTAGGTAATTGGAATTCCATGAGCAATGTTGTTGAGAACTTAATAGAAAAATATTTATACTTTTAGCTGCTCTTGAATAAAATTATATTCTTTCCTGTGATGCTGTTGTTGCACACCTTTTGCCTATTATCAGTCACAAACTATCAGTACTGAATTATTCTGTCAAGTGAGAATCTAGGAACTTTACACCTGCCAGTTCAGGCTGATTTTCAATATTGTGTGAAAATGCCAAGGAATGACCTGTCAGTCTGGATTTGTGACAAGAGTCTTGTTCATGTTGCTCAATGGTTTGTGGAGTGTACCTTTGAAGAATTATTTTTATATGGTTCAGTACATCTCAATATCCCAGGCAATAATTATCTTGTATGCAAGGTCCCAAATAAAAGAGGGACAAAATTGAAAGGGTTTCTTTGTTAGTAATTACACGTGAATATGCTGGGGAAATTTTTGCATCTCATTTTTGTCTGAATCTATTCAAACCTCAATTGTAAGCAAATGCAATTTTTGTATATATATATATATATATATCTGAGCCATTTGCTATCCTATAACATAACTCTACTTCAATATTGAAGTGCCTCCTCCTGTTGGGATAACTGATATAAAATCATACTAAGACATGAAAGAAGCTCTGGGACAGAAGTAGTCAAACTCAGATTTCACAAAGCTCTGTTAAACATCGAAATGAAACTTTGGGAGGTTTGTGGTAAATTGCTTGTGTTTTTCTTTAGCTAACTTTTTTTGTTCTTATTTTAAACAAGGGTCAGCAATACTAGGACAAAGAAGTAATTGACAACCTCCACTGGCAGGTGGGAGCCAAAAACCACAAAAAGCAAAAACTGCTTTCCTGATAATTTGGGGGCCAACTTCAAGGTTAGGTCCTTATTTCTTACCTGAGCCAGCCCAGGGCATCAGATCCCAGTCTCAGATCATAGTTAAGAGCAGCTACAGAATAGAAATAGAGCCAGAAACAGAGAAAACAGAATGATGGTTACCAATGGGGAAGTAGAGAGGATAAATTAGGAGTCTGGAATTAACACTTATATGCACTCCCATATATAAAATAGATGACCAACAAGGATCTACTGTATAGTACAGGAAACTCTACTCAATATCTTATAACTTAGAAGGGAAACGAATCTGAAAATAATAGATACAGATGTATGTATAACTGAATCACTTTGTTGTACCCCTGAAATGAACACAACCTTGTGTATTAACTACACATCAATAATTTTTTAATGAAAAAATAGATAACAGTTCGTGAATGCTTATTCTGTGCATAAATTCACATAAGCAGCTCACAATGAATCTATGTACTAGGTACTATTCTCAGTACTCTGTATATTAGCCCATTCAGTCCTTTAAACAAAATGATGCTCATTTAACTGAAGGAGACTTAGGTATGGAGAGTTAAGAAATTTGCCCAAGGTTACACTATCAGTAAGTGACAAAATCAGGACACCTTGGCTCAGGCATGCACCCTCTAACTGCTCAGTCGTACGATGTACCATATGATGTCATGTGAAATCTTGAGTGCTTTCTCCATGCCATGAATGCATGGATGAATGGCATTTAATCTCATTTAATGAGGTTAATTCATTTTAATGATGAATCTCATTTAATCCTCTCAGTAACCAGACAAAATAGATTGTGTTATTATAACTTTCATTCTACAGATGAGAAAATAGAAGCCTAACCTGCTGAAAGGCACAGAGATGGTTGTTATTGTTTAGTCACTAAGTCGTGTCTGACTCTGTTTTCCTTTTCTAAGTTCCTCTGATATCCTTTCTACAGAGGAGCCCTGCCACACTCCTCTGTCCATGGGATTTCCCAGGGAAGAATGAAGAGAGTTGCCATTTTCTTCTTCAGGGGATCTTCCTGACCGAGAGATTAAACCTGAGTCTTCTGCATTGTGGGAGGATTTTCTACCATCTGAGCCACCAGAGAAGCCCACAGAGGTGGGGGAGAAGAGAATTATGAACAGGAAGGCTATGACTCTAAGTTCCATGTCCTTAACCGTATTTATTCTATCTGGACCTCAAAAACCAGTATGCAGCAATACAGATGCTTTTTATTAAGATTAAACAGATCATGGAGGCTGAAAAAAATGGTTAAGAATGATAACTAGGTTTGAAAGTAGTTACCAGAGGTGACTTTACAAAATCAAACCTGTCAATCCTAAAGGAAATCAGTCCTGAATATTCATTGGAAGGACTGATGCTGAAGCTGAAACTCCAATACTTTGGCCACCTGATGCGAAGAACTGACTCATTGGAAAAGACCTTGAGGCTGGGAAAGACTGAGGGCAGAAGAAGGGGACGACAGAGGATGAGATGATTGGATGACATCACCGACTCAATAGACATGAGTTTGTGCAAATTCTGGGAGCTGGTGATGGACAGGGAGGCCTGGTGTGCTGTCCATGGGCTCGCAAAGTCAGACACAACTGAGCAACTGAATTGAACTGAACCAGAGGTGAAGTCCACTTCCTTTCTTAAAAGGTCAAATCTAAACTGCACACCATCACATATAAATGCCTCCAGTTTGAGGGCTTTGTTTATCCCAGTAGCTTATTGCCTACTGCTTTCTGACTCCTTCTCTACATTCATTGCCAACCAAGCATCTGATTGCTCTTATCAGAATGCCCTGGGTGCACTGCCTGCTGCCTGAAGATTTCTCTCTTCTCTGACTACCTCCTCAGCAATTATTCTCCCTCTCGTGCACACCGACTTGACTCAGTTTAGAGGCTGCTTCCACCAGCATCGTCACCTTGACCTTCTTCAGACTGTATGAGGTATCTGTTCTCCTTGTCTGGGTTCCTCTGATATCCTTTCTACATCTCTATGTATTGCAATTCTCTGTTCTGTATCTACCAACTAGAGCAAGTCCTCTTAAGAGCAAAGATTTTACTTTGTTTCTTTTTGTGTCCCCAGCACTTCAAGCTGTGCTTTGGAGACACTGAACTCTCTGTAAGTGATTACTCCATAAATGTTCTAGCAACAGCCTGAAAAACCCTTAGGGTCAGTTTCTGGAAGACCCCTTGGAGAAGGAAATGGCCACTCACTCCAATATTCTTGCTTAGGAAATCCCATGGACAGAGGAGCCTGGACAGGCCATGGGGTCGAAGAGTGGAACACTATTTAGTAACTAAACAACAACAATTTTAGATTTACAGAACAGTTACAAAAAATTGAACAGCTGCAAAGATAGTACAGAGCAGGCATAGGCATCCTTTACCCAGTTTCTCCCAGCATCATCATTTCACACGACCATGATGACTTGTCAAAACTAAGAAACTGACACTGGTAGCTTTCATTAGTTCTTTCCTAGTCTCTTTATCTCTATTTCGGAATTCCAGCTAGGATGCTCCTTACATTTAGCCACCATGTTTCCTTTTTTTTCCTTAACTATGGTGGTTTCTCAGATAATCACAATGGTGTGATCACTCACATAGAGCCAGACATCCTGGAATGTGAAATCAAGTGGGCCTTAGAAAGCATCACTATGAACAAAGCTAGCGGAGGTCATGGAATTCCAGTTGAGCTATTTCAAATCCTGAAAGATGATGCTGTGAAAGTGCTGCACTCAGTATGCCAGCAAATCTGGAAAACTCAAAAGTGGCCATAGGACTGGAAAAGGTCAGTTTTCATTCCAATCCCAAAGAAAAGCTATGCCAAAGAATGCTCAAACTACTGCACAATTGCACTCATCTCACACACTAGGAAAGTAATGCTCAAAATTCTCCAAGCCAGGCTTCAGCAATAAGTGAACCATGAACTTCCAGATGTTCAAGCTGGTTTTAGAAAAGGCAGAGGAAGCAGAGAACAAATTGCCAACATCCTCTGGATCATCGAAAAAGCAAGAGAGTTCCAGAAAAACATCTATTTCTGCTTTATTGACTATGCCAAAGCTTTTGACTGTGTGGATCACAAAAAAATGTGGACAATTCTGAAAGAGATGGAAATACCAGAGCACCTGACCTGCCTCTTGAGAAACCTGTATGCAGGTCAGGAAGCAACAGTTAGAACTGGACATGGAACAACAGACTGGTTCCAAATAGGAAAAGGAGTACGTCAAGGCTGTATATTGTCACCCTGCTTATTTAACTTCTATGCAGAGTACATCATGAGAAATGCTGGGCTGAAAGAAGCACAAGCTGGAATCAAGATTGCCGGGAGAAATCTCAATAACCTCACATATGCAGTTGATACCACCCTCATGGCAGAAAGTGAAGAGGAACTAAGAAGCCTCTTGAGGAAAGTGAAAGAGGAGAGTGAAAAAGTTGGCTTAAAGCTCAACATTCAGAAAACGAAGATCATGGCATCTGGTCCCATCACTTCATGGGAAATAGATGGGGAAACAGTGGAAACAGTGTCAGACTTTATCTTTTGGGGCTCCAAAATCACTGCAGATGGTGATTGCAGTCATGAAATTAAAAGATGCTACTCCTTGAAAGGAAAGTTATGACCAACCTAGATAGCATATTGAAAAGCAGAGACATTGCTTTGCCAACAAAGGTCTGTCTAGTCAGGGCTGAAAGTTGGACTGTGAAGAAAGCTGAGCGCCAAAGAATTGATGCTTTTGAAGTGTGGTGCTGGAGAAGACTTGAGAGTCCCTTGTACTGCAGAGAGATCCACCAGTCCATTCTGAAGGAGATCAGTCCTGGATATTCTTTGGAAGGAATGATGCTAAAGCTGAAACTCCAATACTTTGGCCACCTCATGTGAAGAGTTGACTCATTGGAAAAGACTCTGATGCTGGGAGGGATTGGGGGCACTAAGAGAAGGGGATGACAGAGGATGAGATGGGTGGATGGCATCACCGACTTGATGGACAAGAGTTTGGGTGAACTCCAGAAGTTGGTGATGGACAGGGAGGCCTGGCATGCTGCAATTCATTGGTCGCAAAGAGTCAGACAGGACTGAGCGACTGAACTGAACTGATGGTGGTTTCTCAGACTTATGTTGCTTTTCTTAACTTTGAAACTATTTTGTAGCCTTTTGTTTGACTCAAAGTTCAACAAGATTGTAGCAAAAGGGTAATATTAGATTATAATCTTTGTTATACTTTCCTGAAATAGTGGACTAAAATATGAGTCCTGACAGATTCAGTCTTTGCCCTGCTCCCAGGTGTCTTGAGACAAACAACTCTTTAGCTCACCATGAGTGACCTTTTAACTACTGGCCCCAGAAATCACAGCATCACAAACTCCCTATAATTTCAGTATCAGTGACAACTTTTTATCCACTAATGTAAGAAAAGCCATGAGATCTCAGTATAAGCAGATGTGTTGAAAATACTTCTTGATGCAAATAAATCTTTCAAAGATGGTTCAAAACCTGCAAGTATTCAACTTTAAAAGATTAAGAAGGTGAATAATGAAATGAAAAACACTGACTTTAGAGTTAGACACTCTCAGTACATTTTTCAACTCTGCTGCTTAAAAACGGCGTGGTTTCAATCCCTGCACTTAGCCTCAATAATCCCACATATATCCATCTGTAATTATAATTCTCCAATGTGATAATACATGCAAAGAATTTCTATGACCTCTATAGCTTGATGCACAAATTATTTCTTGGCACCATTAACCCTATCCCAGGTGAAAACAGTTATAGATGATTAAGGGTTCTTTTATGATATCACTTTCTATTCAAATTTCTCTTCATTGTTATATCTGATTTTGGAATATCTAGGAAGGCTGTTATGGTTTCTATAGCAAAAAATTAACAATCTAGAGATATTAATTGCTTACAACATGCCAAACACATATTCAAACTTCACTGAAGCCCTACCATGTGAGAAGTAGCATGATTCCAATTTGAAGTGGGGAAGAAACTGAAGCTTAGAGGAATTTCTATAACTTATCCATGTTTACTCCGGAAGGAAGTAGAGGAGCCAGGATATAAACTCAGGGAACCTGGCTGAAGAACTCCAACTCCTAAGCATGAATCTGTAACACTTGTGAAGTTTTATCAAAGACACCACTGATCACACAGAATTCTGCAACAGAATGCTCCCTGTGCTAAATAGTAGGTTCTCATTCAGTTCAGTTGAGTCGCTAAGTCGTGTCCGACTCTTTGCAACCCCATGAATCGCAGCACGCCAGGCCTCCCTGTCCATCACCAACTCCTGGAGTTCACTCAAACTCACGTCCATCGAGTCAGTGATGCCATCCAGCCATCTCATCCTCTGTCATCCCCTTCTCCTCCTGCCCCCAAACCCTCCCAGCATCAGAGTCTTTTCCAATGAGTCAACTCTTCGCATGAGGTGGCCAAAGTATTGAAGTTTCAGCTTTAGCATCATTCCTTCCAAAGAACACCCAGGACTGATCTCCTTTAGAATGGACTGGTGGATCTCCTTGCAGTCCAAGGGACTCTCAAGAGCCTTCTCCAACACCACAGTTCAAAAGCATCAGTTCTTCGGCACTCAGCTTTCTTCACAGTCCAACTCTCACATCCATACATGACTACTGGAAAAACCATAGCCTTGACTAGATGGACCATTGTTGGCAAAGTAATGTCTCTGCTTTTGAATATGCTATCTAGGTTGGTCATAACTTTTTTTTAATTTCATGGCTGCAATCACCATCTGCAGTGATTTTGGAGCCCCAAAAGATAAAGTCTGACACTGTTTCCACTGTTTCCCCATCTATTTCCCATGAAGTGATGGGACCGGATGCCATGATCTTGGTTTTCTGAATGTTGAGCTTTAAGCCAACTTTTTCACTCTCCTCTTTCACTTTCCTCAAGAGGCTTTTTAGTTCCTCTTCACTTTCTGCCATGAGGGTGGTGTCATCTGCATATCTGAGGTTATTGAGATTTCTCCCAGCAATCTTGATTCCAGCTTGTGCTTCTTTCAGCCCAGCATTTCTCATGATGTACTCTGCATTGAAGTTAAATTAGCAGGGTGACAATATACAGCCTTGACGTACTCTTTTTCCTATTTGGAACCAGTCTGTTGTTCCATGTCCAGTTCTAACTGTTACTTCCTGACCTGCATACAGTAGGTTCTCATTAGTTATTTATTTTACACATAGTTTCAATCGTGCATATATGTCAGTCTTTCACACCTTTTGATCACAAGCTGAAGACAAGGATCTGACTCCTAAGTTGTGCCTCTCATTAAATACAGACATATTTATTATCTTCTACTCCTCCAAATCTTTAATGGCCAACACATTCCCTACGTGATTGTTCAAGTCTTAACATGTCTTTAGATCTTAAGGATCTTTAGACTGTAACAAATTAAGAGAAATAAGTATTAGAAACAAATAAATTATTGTTTATGTGAGGAAAGGATGCAATATTTTGACCATTTCTTTTAAATATAGACTGTGAAGCTCTTCATACTGACCCAGAAATAATCTGTTTCCTGAGATTCTGTGTGCCTGTGCCAGGTGCTTAGAATTGATCCCAGGATGGCTGGGGACTAAAAACATCTCCAGGATGGAGTTATGCACAGCCTTGCTTGAAGTTACTGGACAGCCTCTTGAATGACACAGAATGAAATCTCATCATAAGGATTATCCAATTGGTGTTATCCAATTGATGCAGTAAATTGAGAATAATCTTTTTTCCAAGTTGATTAGCATTTTCAACTATTAATATTGAGATACATTTACTTTTACATTCTACTTTTTCCCTTTAGTGTGTTTTCTTAATGTTGCCTCTTCAACACCAATTAAAAGTAGTGGCACAATGAACTTTAGATACATTTTGAAATGTGTTGTACCATTAAAGAAAGTTTTCAACCAGGGATTGCATTTTATAACATCACTTGTTAGTTAATATAAGTAGGAAGAAATTAAGCATGCAATGAATGATACCCACTTGGAATAAAGGTAGAATCACTGCTGCAGTATCTTTCTCCACTATATCAGCACCTTAGGAATTGCAGTCACCTCAAACTCTTTCTAGATACATCTAAGAGTTCCCAAAGTGACTTTCATGTGAGTTCCACTTCCTGGCCCTTCTGTTTACATGCTCCCAGGAGGTGGTGGCCATTTTTCTCTTGGGCATCTTTCTGTCAGATGGCATCTCCTTTGTCAGATGATGCTTTCCAAGGCAGCTGCTCTGCTGCTGACACCACTCAGCATCTGGACCAAGATACCATTCCCCAAGTCTGCCAGAACTACAGCTTTCATTGCTGCTAAGTCCTCTTGCTTTCAGTTTCCCATGAAAGTTTTAATGAAACAAATTATGGTGCGGGAGAAGACTTTGACAGTCCCTTGGACAGCAAGGAGATCAAACCAGTCAATCCTAAAGGAAATCAACCCTGAATATTCATTGGAAGGACTGTGATGCTGAAGCTCCAACACTTTGGCCACCTCATGCGAAGAGCCAACTCACTGGAAAAGACCCTGGTGCTGGGAAAGATTGAAGGCAGGAGGAGAAGCTGATGACAAAGGTGAGATAATTGGCTGGCATCACTGACTCAATGGATATGAGTTGAGCAAACTCCAAGAAATAGTGAAGGACAGGGAAGCCTAGTGTTCTGCAGTCCAGGGGGTCTCAAGGAGTCAAACATGACTGAGTGACTGAACAACAACAACAACAATTCTTTAAGTATTTGGTTGTGCGTATGTCAAACATTGATGTAACTTTCTGGTTCCTATTAATGAAGCTCGCAATACTGTGATCAGACTCTCTCCTCTGCTTAGAGCCCATCACACTGCTCCATTTCTTCCCTGAGTCCAAGTGTTTTCCCACTGCCTGCCTGTCTGCTAAGTGGCTTCATCATGTCCAGCTCTGTGACCACATGGACTGTAGCCCACCAGTCTCCTGTCCATACAATTCTCCAGGCAAGTGTACTAGAGTGGATTGTTTATCCACTAAGCTCCTCATTTACATGGATCAGAGCAGGTCTAACTTCACAACTTTCCAGATGTAGCAGATCTGCTTGAATCTTAAGGTGAACACCATTTATGCTCTAGTTTTCTATATCACTTTCTAAAGAGGCCAAGTTTCCATAACACTGGTAATGCAAAGATCATAATGAAAATGTATTTGCTTATTATGTGAGGGGTGCTTATGAAATCCCAGTACATTTCTCACAGCCAGATTAAACATTTTATTGCCTTTATTTTTCATCAAGTATGCAAATTCTTTTTAGCAGGTTTCACTTTTGATTTAAAACCATCTTTCATGAAAAACTAAATCATTTACGGCCATATGGTCTCATGACAATGCATAGTTAAGAAAAACTCAGTGAATTTTATACAGGAATGCCTTTTGGATAGCCTTTCAAGTGAAAGAAACACACTTGCTAGCCACAGAATGAAGTGCTTTCAGGAAAAACTCTGAAATGTCAATAAATGTAATGTGGGCATTTGCCAAAGAGAAAAGATGTAGGTCAATACAATCCCCTTCCTTTTATAGAGAAAAAAAGTGATGGCTTGGTTCCTAGCAAGAGGAGTCAAAACAATGCACTCCCATATGTTATTTTATATATAGAAGCAAAAATTAAAAAAAGACATGCTAGGGAAAAATGTAAAGTGAAGTTAAGAACTGACAGCACCAACACTCAATCTGCTGGTATTTTGTGCTGACATGTTCCACATGGTTTCTCTCATGGATACAAGAGTTCAGGCAAGGGAACTGCCAATAATAAACGTGGCTATCATTTAGTGAGAACCTACTGTGTTCTTTCTTCCCTGGTGACTCAGATGGTAAAGAATCTACCTGCAATGCAGGAGACCCAAATTTGTTCCCTGGATAGGGAAGATCCTCTGGAGAAGGAAATGGCTACCCGCTTTTTGCCTGGAGAATTCCATGGACAGAGGAGCCTGGTGGGCTACAGTCCATGGGGACATAAAGAGTCGGACATGAATGAGCAACTAACATTTTCACTTGTTGTAGTCCTAGGCACTGTAATATGAGATACAGGTTTATAGGTTTATGCTTTAAGCTATAGATTTATGCTTTCAAGTTATAGATTTATGCTTCACAACTATATTCAAAAGACATATTATTATTCCCACTTACAGACAAGGGGACCAAAACTGACAGAGGAAAAGTCATTTTCAAAACAGCTTACAGCTAGAAAATGGCAATGTTGAGATCTAAGCTCAAGTATGCCTGCCTTCAATTTCTATACTATTTCAACAATTCTGTGATGCCTTTCAGCAGATAAATGAATTAAAAAATATATAATCTGAGTTGTTGGATACCCTTTACTCTATTCTGGCCACCCCTACCTGAATACTCAACCAATCAGAAAGCAAGTACCACGTAGTCAGGAGGCAATGTGTATAGTCCTAAGGAACATCAGTGTGGGATATTACCAAGGCTCAGAGTTAGAAACAGAACTGCCACTGATGAACTGCATGACCATGAAAAACTGTTTAATCTGAGTATTTATTTCCTTCTCTGGAAATGAAGATAATAGTTCTGTTTTCAAATGATACTTAAAGGAATTATATGGTGTGATGTATACATGTCACTTGGTTCTATTCATTTGGGATCACATTAAAATTTATGCCTACTGGAGCCCACCTCTATGACCAGGTATTTCTTCAATATCCTCTCAGTCATTACACATGCCCTATCTCTGTATTACACCAATTTCTTGCTATGGAACCTTATCATGACCTCTTATTCATCCTTTTGTTCAGAGGACTTATCTTCCAGACTCTACCTTCCTCAGCTGGTAATTTCTGCAACCTCTGAAACCACACTATGGTTTGTGATAGAGGTGGGAAGCAAATCGTTTTCTTCCAATTTAGGGTCATATTTTATTAGGTGAGCCTCTGAGGGCTTTTGTTTCTTGCCCAGAGCAAAATTACTTTCACCAATACAACTTCTGCATATATTGTTTTTAAACCATCTCTCCTTTAAGCCATAGAACCAGTTTCTCCAGCTAATGGAGAAGGGGGCCGTGGATTCCCCAAGCATCAGCCATTTCTTCCTTCTCTTTTCCCATCTTCCTTCTCCCCACCTCCATCCCTCTGACTTCACCCAGAATACAAAAGTTCCCTTGTGTAGCTATTTCATTAGAAGATACTTAGAAGTATCACCAGCTTATACATTTTGCTGAAGTCTAGATTCTGAATTTCACTTTGGCTCAACTCAACCCAATGAGGAAATGTCATAGCACAGTGTCTGTTACATGGCAACTATTCAGTAAATGCTAATTGTCTCCTCTAATCCTGGTATTATGTTTAAGCCTTTAAAGACTTAACGCAATGCAATCTAGACCTTCCAGGGTGTGACAGTGAAAGATAATTGTGAACACAATACAAAGAAAGAAAATTATTACTATAAATAATTTATTGTCAGATACACAAAGGCCAGGACTTTAGCAATAGGGTAAATGCCTACAAATGTTTGATATGAAAATTCTTCACTGACAGACAAAGAAAGTGTTTCCCTGTCTTCTGATGTGAGGAAGATATTCACAGAAAAGTGTGGATTGCAGTGTAAAATTAATGGAAGTATTAGACACTTTATCCATTCCTGTTCAAGAGTCTAAGGACTAGATGAAGCCAAACAAAATCTCTGAAGTGAAGCATAATCACACAGGAAATGGGAGAAGACGGAAGAGCCTAGGGAGATAGATAAGGTAGACAAAGGCTATCTCTGTTTTAAACTGAAGGTGAAAATGACCTAGAAGCAGAATATTCTGATCTGGAGGATAAATAGAAGTGGTGGAAAAAATGTAGAAGGAGAAATTATCATCAGGACAAGGATGACTGCAGAGAGCAAGATTACATCCTGAATTGAGAGTAAGGACATCTGAGAGGTAGAGAATCTTATTACTCAGTGGAAATAATACAGAAAAAATAATGCATGTTTCTCAAAATGCAGTCTAATATCATCATCCCTCTAAGCATCCAATGTCTCTGTCTACTCCTTAAGTCACTAACATGGCTTTTCCAACCCTGGATAGTATGACACCAACCTAATTCTTCAGCCTACGAGAACAGTTCTTTCAGTTTTCAGGAATGTGTCATCTCCCTAAATCAGAACCTTTGCTCCTGTTTCTCCCTCCAACCAATACTTGGCTTCTGCTCTGGGCTGTACTGTGAACTCGCAGGGCAACCTCCTACAAGCCACTTCCAGTCTCTGGGCCACAACGTCTTCATCTTTCTTAGAGGGAGTTGGGTGAGATTATCTCTAAATTCCTCCTTAGATAAAACATTCTATGAGTCTATGAATCTTCAGGAGAACGTTATTAGCGTCATTCCAGGCTTAGAGAAAAGGGAAGGCAATCGACATTTATGAAGAGGCCACTGCAATACTTTGTTTTGACCCAGCAAGTAAAAAGCATGCTTTACTTATAGAATTTCCCCAATAGCAGATATTGTAAGGAAAGAGAAAAATAATCATTATAGGAGGCAAACTTAGATGATAAAAATGTTGCCATTAGAATATCGTTTTCTAGATGCATGTAAATCAGTAAAGAAACCATTTCCATTGTAACCGTTAATCCTACAGTCACTACTCTTGACTGTTGTTTTGACAAATTGACCCCCTTTCTTTCAATATTTTTATAAGTCAATGTGTTTACTCTCTGTGCCTTCTGAAGTTCGCTCCTTGATCTTCTCAAGTGCCTTGTGTACCTCTTTCACTAAAATTATGATATCCCAATTATTTTCAACTGATTTTCACATATCTGTCTTAAGTCTTTTTTCCCCCCGCCCAGAGATTCCCCTACTTCCTCAACTATGTCAGTTCTCAGGAAGGAATAATCCAATGTGGCTTTCAGATGTGAGGAGGCATGCAGTCTGGGAAAGGAGGAAGGGATGAGACAAAATATGGGGTTGGCCCCAAAAGAAGCCATCCCTGATAGCTCAGTTGGTAAAGAATCTGCCTGCAATGCAGGAGAGAGAAAGAAAGAAAGTGAAGTTGCTCAGTTGTGCCTGACTCTTTGTGACCCCATAGATAGTAGCCTGCACCAAGCTCCTCCGTCCATGGGATTTTCAAGGCAAAAGTACTGGAGTGGGTTACCATTTCCTTCTCCAGGGAATCTTTCCAAGGAGACCCCGGTTCAATTCCTGGGTTGGGAAGATCCACTGAAGAAGAGAAAGGCTACCCACTCCAGTATTCTGGCCTGGAGAATTCCGTGGACTGTATAGTCCATGGGGTCACAAAGAGTCAGACCCGACTGAGTAACTTTCACTTTCCCTTTCAAAGCCATCCCCTGAAAGGGGTCCCTCACCACAACACTGGATTTATGGAGGTCATGGAAACACCAAGAAAGAACTCACTAATCTGGAAGGACTGGACCAGAGTCCAATCCAGAAGTGTAGGCAGATGTGTTCAGGAGCAGAATAGGTGGTGGAAAATCACAAGCTTCTGCTCACATCAAGGAAAAGATAGGCCAGAAATCAACCGGATGGAGAAGACGCAGATACTTAGCAAAATAGGGTGAAAACAGAGAACTGAGACTGGCACAGAAGACGTGGACCCTTTTTCTAAAGCAAACCTATCATGTAAGAAACGAGTCGCCAGTCTATGTCTGATGCAGGATACAGCATGCTTGGGGCTGGTGCACAGGGATGACCCAGAGAGATGTTATGGGGAGGGAGGTGGGAGGGGGGCTCATGTTTGGGAATGCATGTACACCCATGGTGGATTCATGTCAATGTATAGCAAAACCAATACAGTATTGTAAAGTAAAATAAAGTAAAAATAAAAATTAAAAAAAAAATAAAGCAAACCAAAATCACAAGTTCTTCTTCCATACTTCCTGTCCTCATAGAGGTGTGTCACAGCCTTTCCTTTCCAATTTTGATACTTGTGAGAAAATACACATTGTACCACATGTAAACTAAAAACACATCTGTGAATAGAAAACAAAAGCAGGACTTAATACCTGTATTTTTGCCAGATAAAGAATTCCTTTCAAAAAACAATGAGAAAAAGATATTAACATAAATGCAATAATTGGATTTATCCATAGTATGGAAATGATAGTGGCTCTGTTAATGTGTTCATTTTAAATTCAGCATTAATTCTGACTTTTGAAGTGTTCAGAACAAATTGAGAGACCCTGACAACAGTTTCAATCCTAAAGGAAATCAGTCCTGAATAGTCATTGGAAGGACTGATGCTGAATTGAAACTCCAATATTTTGGCCACCTGATGCACAGAACTGACTCATTGGAAAAGACCCTGATGCTGGGAAAGATTGAAGGCAGGAAGAGAAGGGGACGACAGGGGATGAGATGGTTGCATGGCAACACTGACTCGATGGACATGAGTTCGAGTAAGCTTCGGGAGCTGGTGATGGACAGGGAAGCCTGGCATGCTGCAGTCCGTGGAGTCGCCAAGAGTCGGACATGATTGAGCGACTGAACTGAACTGACTGACAACATTGTGGGGTTATTCAGTTACACGTGAAAACATGAATTGTATAAAAATTGTATGAAAACAAGACTCAGTATGGTGATGAGAATCACAAAACTCCTTCACCTTCTTCCAGTATTTACTCCAGAACAGTTTTTCCTAATTTGCCATTCCTGCTTCACTCAGTGGTGTTGTTGTTTGGTCACTGAGTTGTGTCCAGCTCTTATGACCCCATGAACTGTAGTCCACAGGCACCTCTGTCCATGGGACTATCTAGGCAAGAATACTGGAGTGGGTTGCCATTTCCTTCTCCAGGGGATTTTCCTAGTTCAGGGATCAAACCTGCATCTCCTGCACTGGCAGGCAGATTCTTTACCACTGAGCCACCAGGAAAGCCCGTCTCTGTAGAGGAAATGAAATAACAATAATTAATGCATGTATGTGGAATATAGAAAAATGATAGAGATGATTTTATGTACGAAGCAGAAATAGAGACATAGACAGAGAACAAACGTAAGGACACCAATGGGGGAAAGTGTCATGGGACTAACTGGGAGATTGGGATTGATATATGCACACCATTGGCACTATGTATAAAATAGAAAACTAATGAGGAACTACTCTATTGCTCAGAGAGTTCTACTCAATTCTCTGTGGTGAACTAAATGGAGAGGAAATCCAAAAACAAGGGGATATATTGCATACATATATTGCCGTACAATAGAAACTAATACAGCATTGTAAAGCAACTATACTCAATTAATATAAATAAAAGTAAATAAGAATGTACTGTATTCCTATCTAAGAAAATATTTTTGCTAGGCTCAAGAGTTTCTATAATCTAGGCTCTAAATAAATAAATAAAAATAAATTAAACCTAGGTTCTGATCCCTATAGAGGAAGTCAGCTCACTATCAAAGGGTGAATTTGGCAAATGACTCATGTTGGCAAATTAATTAGAATGAAGACACTCAAAATCACTTCTTCTATGTATTGGGTTTTTGTTGTTGCTGTTGTTTGTTTTATGCTCCTTTTTTTCAATTAAGAAATTCAAAATTTATGCTT
Organism: Ovis canadensis; assembly: GCF_042477335.2. Taxonomy (NCBI): domain Eukaryota; kingdom Metazoa; phylum Chordata; class Mammalia; order Artiodactyla; family Bovidae; genus Ovis; species Ovis canadensis. Next base: position 61,450,404 of record NC_091254.1, read on the forward strand.
TATGGCCTAGAATATGGGGGTATTAGTTCTTTGGAGTTTTCATTTCAGAAGAGTTAATGCTGTTTTTTGAGAAAAAATCATGGCCCTTTCCAGACATAAACTTCTACACACCTACAGTGAATTTTCCAATACTTAAGCAAGGATTCCTGTGAAACTCCTGAATTTCCAAAGCTTTATCTAATTTTCTACTTGAGCGGTTGGTAAGTAAGAGACACGTAGCTTTATTTAATCAATAGCTCAGAAGGTTGGCACTTGAGGCTCTCACAAAAAATTCAGCTCTAATTTGACTGTAATAAACTATTTGCTGAAAGCTCAGTAGAGATGCTGATTTTTGAGAGGAAAGCTGTGTTTATAAAGTGGGAAGGGAGAGTGATGGCATTGTAAAGTGTTTGAAGGTCACAAATACTTGCTTGAAGATCTTGTTTTAGCAGATTCTTCACTGACTGCAAAAAATCAGACACTTAGAGTGACTCCATTCCTCCCAAACATATTTTCTCATTCTCTTGGCCTGCCTCTCCCATTCCACACTAACCCTAACTTCCCAAGTCGAGAATCACATCTTTAGAATTACTATTTTTTAAATCTATCTATCTATCTATGGTTAATGTTACTTTAGCATAGTTAATTTACAGTGTTGTGCTAGTTTCTATTATACAGCAAAATATATCCTTCTTCATATTCTGTTTCATTCTGGTTTATCACAGTATATTGAACATAGTTCCCTGTGCTATACAATAAGACCTTGTTGTTTATCCATCCTATATATTCTAGTTTGCCTCTGCTAATCCCAAGCCTCTAATCCTTCCCTCGAATGGGAGAGAATTCATTTCCACAGGTTTGTTGGGGCCGTGAAAATCCCCACATCACTGAAAATATTGTGGTCCCCACTGCCATTAGCTTAAAATTAAAATAATCATAATGATCTACATAAAAATGAAACTGTTCAGAAAGATAGAATATACATGTATATAGAAATTGAAATTAGCTTTTCAGGTTTTTCTCCTTTATTCTCCACCTCTCTCTCCTAAGGTTTGCTTGTTGGGTTATCCAGCACTGGTTGGGGAAGAAAATATTTAAGGACCATTGGTCTAAGGGATGTTAGCTTTCTATTCCTCCAAAGTTATCTAAATGCTATTACTGACCTAGGTGAGGGCATCTGAAAGGAATATACCTGGACTGTATTATCTTATTTTCTGGAAAAATGCCTTCACTGAATTATGATTTAATTTTATGCCCTCCGCTTTTATAAAAGGTCATTTTTGAAGAATAGTCATTCATCCATTTGGAGAGCCATTCTGTATCTTTTGCAAAAGCCAGTGAAAGACTTTGAATATCACATAACCCAAAGTCTCTCTTAAGAGCATTCATGTGACACATTTTTCCTATCATTTAGTGACAGGGAAATATATTTTTTTCCCTCCAGTTAAGTTTCTATTCTGCTTTTGGAGGAGTATTTAAAACAATGTAATCCATAATGTTCTTCTTTTTGACTATTTTAAAAATTGCAAAATTAATTTTACTTCTTTATTGTTATAATTAGTTCATCCTCCAAAAGGAAAGGGGTTTTTGGTTTTTTTTTTTTCTGATCTTAGGATAAAATATTATTTGCCTTTCTTCAACAATGGTTTGTTCTTCACCTAATGGACACTGACTCTTCTCCCATCATGTTTCCGCCTTCACATTACCTGCAAGAAAACTTGAAGACAGTTTTGTGCCCTAGCTCCAGTAAGTGCATCAGGCTTAATGGGATGCCTTTTGTTTAGTAATCTCTGCTGGATCCATCTGACGTCTTTTGTTGCCTTTGCTGTACTTCCCTTATTAGGTTTGCTCTTGCACATTTAACCATAGTGTTAATGTCTGCATAAACCATTTTTAAATAGCCCCCTATTTTTATTGGTTAAAGAAAAATGAATGAATAAACAACGTGGAACAGCTATCACAGATTTTTGTTACATGGATATTCTTATTATTCTTGTAACTTCCAGTTTTGTTTTCCCACTTTAAAATCATGCAACTCCTTTCTGGAAGTAGGCATGATATGAGGATATTTTATAATATTGTGATAAAATAATAACATAATAGTGATTATGTTATTCAAAGCTAACAAGGAGGGAGAGACAAGAATTTGGCTTGGTAAGAAGGCTGAGAGAATGATAAAAGCCCATGGCTCAAGCTAGAGAGAAATTGTGAAAAAAAAAAAGAAAGAAACCACGGAGGACACACAAAGCATGACTAATTTTTATTGATGAGACATTCTCCATTTTTTCCTACCTCCTGATTTCTTTTTCTTAGTGCCCCTCAAACCCCACCTAGATACAGTTCTTTTTTGGAAATCTCCACATTTACTTCTTTCTTTAGTATCTTCTCAGCATTAACAACATTCTGAGTAGGGACATACTGAGGTAAAAATTGAGACAATGTAGATAATGCAATGAAACTCCTTGAAATCTAGGCAGCTCAACTTCAATTCCTCTTTGAAACAGGTATCTTGGTACAACATTGACTAGGTTACCTAGCCGAACCAAACTCACCACTAAGAAATGCTTAAGATTTAAGGAATGATTCTCACAATCACATGTGGGGCAGTGAACATGGGCATAAAGTTCACAGCACCTAACTATAAAGAGGAAACATTTTACACGAACCTGCGCAAATTAATGTGGTAATAGGAAGTTAGGATGGGGGAAGAAAAGCTGTAGCCGTGAAGATTTGTGAGCATAATCAATGAGATGACTTTGTAGGGTTAGATATTTCCTAAATTGTTTGGGTTGCTAATTTATGACTTTCTTCGGAAATACTCTACTAGCCATTCTTTTGGCATTTAAGATGTTATGCACATCGATCGTTCTTAACATGGGGTAGGAGAAGGAGAGGGAGTGACACTCTGCCCCCCAGGAGACATTTGGCAATGTCTGGAGACATATTTAGTTGTTATAACTTAAGGAAGACATCCTCTAGTGGGTAGAGACCAGGAATGCTGCTAAATATTCTGCCATGCACAAGACAAAACCCACAGAAGGAATTATTAGACCCCAAATGTCCATGTGTGTGCTTAGTCACTTGGTCGTGTCCAACTCTTTGCGACCCCATGGACTGTAGCCCGCCAGGCGCCTCTGTCCATGAGGATTCTCCAGACAAGAGTGCTGGAGTGGGTTGCCAGGCTCTTCTCCAGGGGATCTTCCCAACCAGGGACTGAACCCAGGTCTCCTGCACTGCAGGCAGATTCTTTACAGTCTGAGCCACCAGGGAAGCCCTGGCGTCCATAGTGCTGAGGCTAAGACAGTCTGTGCTGCATTAACCTTGTCTTACCACCTGCTTCTGTCCCAGTCATTTAGGGCTTATTGTACATCACGCTCTGGCCACACACCTGGCTTGACAGAGAGCGCATCATTGTCTATAATATAGTCTACTTCATCGTAGGAGTCACAGTGTACACAAGCAGGAATAATAAATCAGGAGGGATAAGCACAATTAGGGTGATTTTTAAAAAGTGCTAAATGAATGCAGAAAGGAGAGATCATTCACTCCTCACTTGTCAGAGACAAGGGAACTCTTCAGGCATGAGGTAGCATTTGAATAGTTTTGAAGTTTGGGGAAACATGACCATTTTATATAAGATGTCACAAAAACTATTTCCTTTCAAAAACATAAATATGCTTAAAATACTAAGTTCTATTCATTTATACTACAATGGGAAAATGACATATATACACAGAATGTCTTTTCCTATTATTGATCTTTGTTTTTTAAGAGAAAATACGCATGGAGTTGTCCTATATTAGCTGTTATGCTGTCTCGTAATTCTCTAGTCTTTGTTGGCCCAAGGGATTGTGACTGATGATCTTGAACTACCTTCAGAAGCATTTGAAATTCACCTGGCCAAAATGTGATTTTGCACTTCTGTGTTAAACCAGAGCAGCCAGGGACTGCATTCCTACTTTTCAATCAGCTGCTGCAGTTCCATTGAGAGAACAGAGTCCATACACAGTTGGCCTGGTTTATGTACAATTTTCCTGCAAATCTGATCTGTCTGAGAATGCCAAGATTATATTTTCATTTTTATTTCTGGGACCTGAAGAGCCTCCATATTTACCTTGCTACAGCAGAATGTGTAAGAAAACACGAACAAGAAATTCTAGGATTCTTGATGGATAAAAATAGCATGTGCCTAGTTTGAAAACTGGAAGATTCCAGTGAAATCCTAAGCCCCCAGGGTCCTTCACAGTGAGACCCATGCAAGGGAGGACATCGGATTGAAAATTGGTGAGAATGTGAATCAAAAAATACTTTTTTTGTTGGAGAGCCTTTAATCAGTCAAGAATATAAGCTGTCTTTCTGAAAGTATTTATTTGAATAAACTCACAAGCTATTTAAAACCTAAGAAAGTACCTTTTTCCACTGATGCCAAAGTCCTAAAGATTGCCTCCTCTAATTTTAGCATTTATGTGTTTTATAAATATGGATAGACATTAGGAGCTATAACTCATATATACATTTGTAAAAAAGAAAAGGTTAAACTGTACATATTTAATAACATCTTATAAGATTGCACGTGTTTCTTGTTTTATGAACCACGTTGTTCAATATCTTACAAGCTGCACTTTAATCCCAATAAAATTTTTTTAAGTAGAAATGACATTAGGACTTTAAGTGGAACAGCAGCCCTGGCTCCCCACGCTGCCGTGTCAGCTATTTCTAACCTGCAGATACAGATCTGCATTCGAGTGTCACAAGTCAGGTCAGAACCAATGTTTGGTTTCCACCTCCAAAAAGTAATAACTCTTACAACTGCCCGGCTAGATAAATATCTGATGAAAAGAAAAGTCTAAATGAATCTGAAGATGGTTTGTCCACACTGAGATGTAAAACTGTTATTACTCTGGGCTTGAAAAGACTGGGAAATAAATGTAGGCTGCACAGAAATCAAGTGGGCACAGGCCGACGGATTGAGTTTCAAACTGTCTAACTTTTCAGTTGCGTGTTTTTTTATATGTTAAATATGGTTCTGAAGATTAAAGTCTTCATTTTCGGCAAAGAAAGGAAATAATGTTTCCTGTCCCATTTGCCAAGCTAAGTGAACAACTGCTCCTGCACAATTAGAATTGTTAATTGATTTGAAAACATAGGGCTTTGAAGGTGGAAAACTGCTGACATTATTTCAATGGGGAAATGCACTCCTGAGAGGCAGCGCACTGCAGTACAATTTCTCTCCTTGTTTTGTTGAATATACATCTATAAAAACACTGTGAATCATGTAGTAAAAACTGCTGTGCTGATATCATAAATCTCTGATAATAAAAATTTCATTGTTGAAACAATAAAATAGACTTTTATTATAACACAGAGTATCCACCTAAACATTGTCCTTTTAGCTTCTTCGAGTTAAATGTATGCACAGTTTTACAGTCTATAAACAGATCTGGAATAAAAGTTAATAAATGTCAAAATTTGCATTTCAAAAAATTCTTGCTGCATTTTAGGGAAGATCAATCTATGAACCTTTCAACATTATGTCAAATGAAATGCTAATTGTACCTTTAGGAATTTCAGAGACAGTGACAAGAAACTAAATGCTCTGTTCCTTTGCATCAGCAAGTCGAGGATAATTGTATATCTACTCTTCTGAACTTCTAAGAAAAAAAAAGAAAAAAACTCAGAAAAAAGGGTTTTCTATTCTTTAACTCAGGAGGGTAAACTCTTCCAGCCACCCTCCATCAATCTACCTTCAAATAAAGTGTGTTAACATGTTGACAGTGGACAAATCACACAGTGCTGCATTTATTCATTTTATAATAGGTTTGTCAAATGAGCTTCAGTTAAAGAGATTTAAGAGTAAGAAAAATTTTCAGCCAGAAATAACCGACTTCTTCCATTCAAAGTGATGTAAGGTTTAAAGGTGTACTTCTTAACAGCCTAATCTTTATTAAAACGCACCCTTTTTGAAGGCTAAGTCACAAAAATAAATACCAGGAGCCCAAAAAGTGCTTTTATTTTCCCTACCCTTAAGATAAAGCACTAATACATCCCTTCCCTATTCTGTAATAAATCTTAGTGCTGTATCTCTAAGAGATACAAATTATCCTCTAGACTGTCTTACAAGTGTGAGTATAGATGGAACCAATGAGCAATGTTATCTAGAAAATAGCACTTAGTGTAAGGTTTGTACCATTTTTTTGAACATTATCCTATTTGTGGCACTGCCTTCATTTCAGAGGCAGGCTGCTGAAATATTTGGTGAACCTACAGAGCAGTGAAAAACGAAGTTCCCTGCAACTGCGAAACAGCCTTTGGCCACCTCTATCACTGCTTTAAGAGTGAAATAGGCAGTTCTCCTTCTTCAAATCCCATTATAGATAGTGTTGAGTCAAAAGCAGAGATTGTTCCCTGCCACATTTCTGAATCTCTCCATTGTCTGTTGATATGTATTAGGAATACGAGGCAAAACCACTTCAAACGTTTAAAAGACTTCATTTACAAAGTATATTACATGGGGCCATTTCCAGGCTCACATTGGACAGGCGATTTGTAATCCTGCAGCTCATATGAAAGAAAAACACCCGAGCCTTCTCACACAACGGTCACAAGGTGATGGAAGAAACTCTGTGTTTTAGAAAATTCAGATGGAAAACATACATATTTCTCACTCTCCTAGAGGATACTACTTTATTTTATACAAACGCTGAGGTGCCTAAAAAAATAATTCTATTTTATGTCTTTCTTCCACAGATTTTTCAGTTAATTCATGAATCTATTTTATTTCTGATTCTTCTCATTCTTAATAAAGGTTGGAATTCTTATTGAGTCAACAAAAATTAAAATATGTTTAATGAAAATATGCTAATAAATAAGCAAAGGGCATTAATAAACATTATCACTGAACAGCATCTTCCACTTACTTCAGACGTCGATAATTTCTATGTAGTGAACAACTTCTTATAATGGCCCACTCTGAGCATCTTTTTGTGCACGTGACTTACATGCCTGGATACAGATTCGATTTAATTCTTGGGTTTAAAATAGTATACCTTTAGGGGTAATGAAACAATAGGGATAAAATAGCAAACATCTATGAAAAAAAAAACAACACCTTAATATTCAAGAGTGATTCTGAGGCATACATACTAGGAACAATTGGTCCAGTTATAAGAAAATAATAACATATATTTTGTAGGTCATGGTGTTTTACAGACAATTTCCAACTTCCTAATATGTACAATTCCCCAAATAAATGCAGAAGCGGCAGCTATTCTGAGAACCCTTCGAGCAAATTTCTCGAGACAAGCTTTGTTATTAATCATCCTAATTTTGTTCCCATTGTGTTACATTGGGGAAAAATAGTTGTACAACAGACAAGTACACTACTAAACAAAACGCTCATCTTTTTCTTGAGTCAAAACGGAAGGCTAATAAAGACCATTTAAAATAAAAGGGCCCATTACTCCTCAGTTTTATATGAGCTTACATGCTTTCATTGTGCAGAGTGTGTTATTAATTTCACATGCCAGATTCATAGGTTTCTGCAATATCAGGTTTGATGTATTCATTATCGGCACTCAGTACATTAATTCACGCTGAAGTCCGGTAAATCAAAATTATACCATCTGGCTTCCTGTTCTTAATGATGAATTTGATGTAGGGGTGATTAAGATTGTTAGGCTTTTGAATTTTAATGTAAAAATTAGGGGATTAAAAAGGCATTTAGAAATGACCAATAGTTAGAATAAACTTACTGACAGGATCTAATTTGTGTACTTGCTAGTAAAGCTCCATTTTAATTAGCAGCCACAGTCTTTCAGCACAAGCTCAAAGAGACAGAAGTTTAGTGATTAAGAAGATGAAGCTGTTAAATTGATAAATTGACCTTGAAATACTTGTAACTGTGGGGGACGGCCCAGTAACTCAGATTGTTAGTATGTTGCATTGTCACATGGGGAACTGAGTCAAGAGTGACCCCGTGCACAAAATTATTTTGTCTTTTTTTAATGGGGGGAGGGGCAGGCGGTTTACCATTCTCATCTGGGGAGCAGAGGTAAATAAATACAAGAACCTGCAGACCTGAGGGTTGACACTATAATAATAGGAAGGGAAAGATTCCATCACTCAGAACTCCTTGACAAGTGACATTTGAATACTATGTCTAAACTTGAAAGCATTGTGTTGTCCTTCTTGGTTCCTTGCAATAATGATGCTGTACACATATAATAAGATCAAAGAGAAAGATACTCAAGCAATGCATTAACTCAGGAAATCTAGGGCATAGCCACCAACACTCTGCCCCACCTTTTTTTTTTTTCCAGAAGAAATATGGAAATCAAAGAATTCTAAACATCCATGTATATAACACACAGCCATTGCACTCAAACTTGACATGAGACTTCTTTTAATTGAAAGACCAATCTGACATTTGACAGTTAAAATTGCCTCTGATTTTAATAGAAGCATTTGAAATGTTACACCGAAGTCATTACACCTTTTATGCATAAAGAAGTTTAATAGTTAAACAAGTTAAGAAGGAAGAGGCTCTTAATGTAAAATATTATTAGAATAATATGAAGAAATATCCTCATTTTTCTCTAAGACATCAAGCTAAAAGTGCAACAAGCTATACAATAGAAAAATAAGTTTGAAAATAAAAGTATCTACTGAGAAGAATAAAAAAAATGTGCTACCTTGTGCAGTCTGATAAAATGGGATGCTTTAGTTCCTGTGAAATTAATAAACATAGTCAGTAATGCACTAAAATAAAATACAGTCAGAATGACTTACATCAGAAAACAAGTACATCTGTATATATCAACAATTTGAAAGATTCTGATTCCTGGCAAGTCAAGGAATATTTTAAATCTTATATTTTAGAGGAAATCGAATCTTGACTAACCACTGCAATTTATGTCATTTTAAATAAGATATATTTGAATAAGTATATTTTTCAAGCCTTAAAAAGACTGATGTCTTTTTTTATAAGCTCATCCTGTGACACACTTGAGTAGGTAGGTATATTGATTTTTTTTTCTTTTTCTGATGGCAATGAAGTGTAAATGGAAAATATCAGACTTGGCAATCACTTAAACCATGAGAAAATTTCAGAGTGAAGGCTATTAGAGTCACTTTGTGATCTCCCCAGATGACCAGAGGGAGGGGAGGAAAAAAAAAAACATTTCTACATTTCTTCAGATCCTTTGTGTGACAGCTAAGGAGAATAACATTCTTTCTAATACGCCAGTTTTCGTCTCTAGTTGAGAATAACCTCAGTGCTTTCTTATGTCACTGGCTGAGAGAAGATGAAAGACCCAGCCTTGTGTAAATGGCTTTGTCTAACCATCAGTCTTTAGCTCTGCATGGCAGCTGTACTATTGACATTAGCTTGTGCACTGGGTGAAATTGAAGTGAGTTAAATGTGACCTTGGCTTAGTTGTTGAAGTAGAAATGAACTCTACTGGGAGTGAAAAAAAATAAGACCAGTTTCTCTAACTTCATTTTTTCTTTAATGAGTTTAACAGCACTCTTAGGATTTGATACATTTTATAAAAACGCTTTTATTTCCTTTTCTATTATACACGGAGTAATCAGCATTAGTAAGGTTAGCTTGCCCTTTTGTTATGAAATCCTTGTTTCAGGTATTTATGTGCCATATTCTGAGAAAAAAGACATTTATTTTTTCCCCCTTGCCTCTTATTGATCGTAACCCATATACAGAGACAGAAGATTTTCATGTGTATGAGTTCATGGACTTTAATAACAAATATGGGGCCACTGAAACAGTTTTAAATGTCCAGTGCTTTTGATGACATTGCATTGTCCACTAGACTACATGCGTGCCCACTGAACAACCTGCTGGAAAGTCACGTGGAGGGAACACATGAGACCTCTGGAAGCCTGGAAGTGCTGGAACACTTCTAAGACTGCAACTTTCTTGTTTATAGACAAAAATATATATAAGGTATTATTTGTGTCAAAAGAACATAGGATTGATGATACTTTTTAGGTGGAGATAATCCAGAAATTCTCTGAAGTTTCATCTCTAATTTGAACATTCCTAACTCCTTTATTTACAGATGCATTAATTACATACTTTTATGTATATTTTTGTTCATGTGCGACTATATATGTGTATAGAGGTGTGTGTGATACATGGACATAACTGATCCCGCCCCCTTGGGGTCTTCTCAAGACAGACCACTGCCCCATGTCCTCTGCCTGCTTCTTGGGTATAGAAAAACTTTAGCCTCCTGCATCTCCCCCAAGTTCCAAAGAACAAATTTAATCAGGGAAGTGAGAAAATACAGAAAGAAAGGAAAACTGTCAACAAGATAAAAGAATAATAGTTTAGCCATTAAACAAAGTCAGGGACCTTCCTCAAGGACTGCAAATAGTATTCTAAGCCTTATCCTTTTAGCTGTTCTGCAGATATTGAAAACCTCCACCAAGTGGAAGAATGCTGTCCACAAGCATATAGACCCCAGGCTGACTGGGACCAGAAGGTGAATAATGCTGACTCCTGATTACCTCATCACCAACCAGCCAGAAGAATATCCATGAGCTGATCAGGTAACCCACAACTTTCATCACCTTGTCTCTTTTTTTTTTTTTTAATTTTTATTTTTACTTTATTTTGCTTTACAATACTGTATTGGTTTTGCCATACATTGACATGAATCAACCATGGTTCCTAAAAGCCACCAAAGAGTTCAGGCTTTTTAAGCACTAGCTGCCTGGACTCCTTGAATGGCCCCCTGAAATAAATAAGCCCCTTTCCCTCACCACAACCCAACGTCAGTAGACTGGCTTTGCTGCACACAGACAGATCCAAGTTTGGTTCAGTAACATGCATACCTGTACACATTATTTTAGCTAATAATAATGACATGTGAGTAACAAATCAGATGTTTCAAGTTCAGTTTCTGTCATCAGATTTATCAAAAATGCTCATCATGGGACTACTTTAATTAGCTTATCTAATACAACTTGAACAAGCACAGTCTAAACTCTTGATATTTTGCAGTTCATAGTTCACTAGTAATGCATTTCTGCCTGTCTGCCTGCGAAGTTGCTTCAGTTGTGTCTGATTCTTTGCTACCCTATGGACAGTAAATCATCAGGCTCCTCTGTCCATGGGATTCTCTGAGCAAGAATGCTGGAGTGGGTTGCCATGCCCTCCTCCAGGGGATCTTCCCAACCCAGGGATTGAACCTACAACTCTTATGTCTCCTGCATTTGCAGGTGGACTCTTTACCACTTGCGCCACCCAAGGCATTTCTACTTCTGTCCTAAAGTAGTATTAGAAAGTGTTAGTAGTAGGCATCACCATTTGGTGCTGATGGAACCTGCACTTTGGGCTTCTTCCTTTAATCATCTTTCTACTAGTTTAATACTCCAGAGTTTTTCTTCTCTCTGATTGTTCTGGGTGAAGTAGTGACTCACCCACAACACTCACATTATAATCTCTACAATATGTTACCTTATGTGACAAAAGGGCTTTGCAAATGTGTTCAAGAGAAGGATCTTGAGGACTATCTGAGTAGATCCAATGTAATTACAAAGATCCTCATCAGAGAGAGGCAGACGGGTCAGTCAGAGACTGACTGTGGACTAGATATGATAGCTGCAGCAGAGGTCAGTAATGCAATGAAGTGAGGCAAGGAATGTGTGAAGAGCCTAGATGCTAGAAAAGACCTAGAAGGAAATGGATTTTCACCTTGAGGCTTTTTCAGAAGGTACGCAGTCCTGCCTGTCTATTTTTAGACTTCCAGAATTATAAGATGATACATTTGTGTTGCTTTAAACCACTAAGATTGTGGCAACTGGTTACAACACCACTGAGAAACTAATACACTGATCCATGTATGCTTTAGTTTTCTGTATAGTGACGCACACTATGACATGGTTGCCACTCATTTAAGTAATGTTTTATCACTTATGATGGTTTGGTTCACCTTTTGACTTTTGTGCTCAAATAAGTATATATAGATTTGGCAGTTATGTTTAGCAATGGCTCTGCAAAATGACAGTATTCAAAAAAGGAATCACAGCGGTCTTCAGAAATAGAAGGCAAATTGGAAAGCTGGCAGGGCACTCTACATAAATTTAATCATAAAAATGTTACGATCACCTGCAGAAGTCAACACAGTGAAAACAGAGAAGAAGGGAAGGACTTCACTTGGATAAAGGGCTGTGGGAAGATGCCATGGTGGACAGCTGGTCACATGCCATCCAGAGTAGACAGTCAGAACTGGTGATAGGGAGCCTTTTAGGCAAATCAGAAAGAGGCCGGGCCAGAAGCTTAGCTGGTTGAGGCCAGCCTTGTGGCTGCTGACCCTCACAAGGACCATCTTGGGACAATAGAGAAACAGGCCTGGATTTGAAGCTAGAATGAGTTGCTGGGCTTCCCAGGTGTTTGTTCAGAGAGTACATGATGAACTTGGAGATAAAACTGACTAGGTCAAGAGGGAAGCACTTTTCTTGGGCTATGCTGTATGTTGGGAGTGTCTACAACTGCAAGACCTTACTCAGGCTGAATTGGCTGTGCTCTGCCTTGCATTCACTAAGGAGTACAGGCTCAGGGAGGTGCTTTGGCAGGATGGACCAAACAAGGGTTTTAGACTTTAAAAGGGACACACCACACTGGAACTCCAGAACTGCCCTTTAGTGGGCATGCATGCTTGGATATGTAAGTAACTTCACCTCTCTGAATCTTAGGCTCTTCTACCAAGTGGGGCTAATAATGACTATTTGGTGTGTAATTCTTATGAAAGTTAAGAGACATAAGGTAAGAACAGTATCTGACATTGTCTAGCATGTAGGAGGAGCTCAGTAAATACGAGTTTCCCTCATTTCTCCCAGGTCTCAATTAAAGGAGGATTGTGAGCATTTCAAGCATCAGTGTGGCCTGAGGTTGGCTCTTGTCCACACCCCTTATCTTGAGTTTCTCATCAGCTTTCCAACAGTCCTTACTCATCTTGCTATGCCCTTATCATCTTTACCATATATCTAGCATTATGAAGACTACTAATGCTATTCATATCCCTTTTTATCTTCTTAAATCTCAACAGAACTACATTCATCACATTCTCAATTACCCTTCTCCAATTCCATTTACAAAAGAGAAAAAGATCATATTTATTTGATATTATCATGTCAGGTATGATGTCATGTATTTTCATGTACACTAAAATATCATATGTATATGGTATATATGTAATCAATTTAAGTAAACATATATGTATGTATGTAGTCTGAATATTTATATTGAATTTAAAATAATAAATAAATATGTCACACTATTATGTGATGAGACTGCATAACACTTTTGGTATATTCATATAATCTTATTAGTCACTCTACAGGCTGAAAAGGTAAAAATTATATATATGTGGCAAAATCCTTCCTGAAAATTAATTAGAATAACTTGATTATAAAATGGTTTTAGGAAAGGGAACATATTACTAGAGTGCCAAGATATCAAAGACATGAATTTCAAATGGAACCACATATAACTCACGTAATTGTTTCAACATTAGGCTGACATACTTTGGATGTTCATTTATCATGCAGATCATAGGCATGAAGAATTTTTCAACTGCTGTGAAAAATATATGTATTTGCAAGGGGTCACTGCAATGATATTTCAGCTGGCCAGGGTGAATCCTACCCTCAAAGAGTGTGTGGGGAGGGGTGGTTATATGGGTGTAAGAATAACTCAGGGGCTCTTCAAATTTTTCCCTCTCCAATCCAGATTTTAATAGAAAAGAAATATTTTTCCAGAGAACTACATGCTCTCTTTCAATGGGGAGGTACACCAGGAATGTTCAGAGGCATTTTTCAAATTGTACCCCACCCTACAGAAGTGATTAAATGCCCTCTTGGAAAACTGCCTGCCCTTCTGTTGTTGAAAATAATTCCCCCAATGTGAGTCACAGCTCCTGATGAAGCCTATTGGCATCTTTCTGGTGTGCTAGTGGGGAAAGCTGGCTGGAACCACTTTGGTAGCCCAGCATTCTTAATTCAATTCCTTTCAAAATCATTATAGAAACTGGGAAAATATATGTTCCAGATATAGACATATGTGGGCTTCCCAAGTGACTCAGATGGTAAGGAATATGCTTGCAATGCTGGAGACCCAGGTTCGATCCCTGGGTTGAGAAGATCCCCTGGAGAAGGAAATGGCAACCCACTAGAGTATTCTTGCCTGGATAATTCTATGGACAGAGGAGCCTGGTGAGCTACCATCCCTGGGGTTGCAGTTGCACCACTGAGCAACTGACACATATACGTATAGATGGACCTAGAGATTATCATACTTTGTAAAGTAAGTCAGACAGAGAACAAGTATGATATCACTTATGTGTGAAATCTAAAAAATAATGATGCAAATAAAGCTATTTACAAAACAGAAACACACTCACAGACATAGAAAACAAACTTCGGTTAGTCACCAGAAAGTAAGATGCCACCTTTACTTTGTGGCAAAAGGAAAGACACCGAAAGGCATACCCATAGACATAGAAAACAAGCTTATGGTTACCAAAAGGGAAGTGGAAAGTGAAAGTTGCTCAGTTGTGTCCGACTCTTTGCGACCCCATGGACTATACAGTCCCTGGAATTCTCCAGGCCAGAATACTGGAGTGGGTAGCCTTTCCCTTCTCCAGGGGATCTTCCTGACCCTGGAATCGAAGCAAGGTCTCCTTCATTGCAGGCAGGGGGAGTGATAAATCAGGAATTTGGGATTAGCAGATACAAACTGCTATAATGAATAGGTAAACAGCAATATCTTACTGTAGAGCACAGAGAACTATATTCAGTATCTAGTCATAACTTATAATGTAAATGAATCTGAAAAAAATATATATTTGTATAACTAAATCACTTTGCTGTACACCAGAAATTAATACAATATTTTAAATAAACTACATTTAATTTTTTAAAAAGCCACCCTATGTGGACACCGGTGTCAATCTAGCAAGAGAGGAATGAAGTCGGATAAGAGGAGAGCAGGAGAAAAGACAGATTGGAAAGAATATAATATGAAAATCTCAATGTGTTGAAATCAGCAGTAAGGAAACAGTCTAGCTCTGGAGTGACTGCTGGATTTAAAACTCAATACTATGGCAACCTTAGTTAACTCACACTCTCTAGGGTTTCCTTCTTGTGTCCAGAACCATCCAGTCACCCCCATCAGGAACAAAGGACATTAGCACAGTATCTGGCGCAGACTAAGCACTTGATAAATAGTGTTTCTTGTCACCGTCAAGTCAGCAGGGAGCACACTGACCTGTCTCTCTTGCACAGGTAGGTCTCCAGTCCCTTGAGTAAAGCTAGGTGGAAAGCATTTGCAGACAAGCTCTAAGAATAAGGCAAAGACTCAATTACTCAAATGGGGCGTGATGAGTTTGACCTGATGCTAAGTCATTTGAACAACAAAACTGGGGCCTCTTTCCTGTGAAGGTAAGTGTCCCCATGACCTGAGGATGCACCTCACCATTATAGAGGACCACATAGCCCAAATGTGGGCAAAAGTGCAAGGTTTCAACGGGGAAGCTATATCATCAAAAGTATAAACTCTGGGCTATTTCTCTCAAAGGATTTTGTAAAATAACCTACCTGAAACCTAAACCTAACCTTTACTCACCTACATAACTTGGATCAAATATCAGTCCTTGTTAGTGTCAGAGAAATAGTACTGTGTTTCTTGCTATGGGCCATATTTTCCCAGTAAATAAAAATGGGTACTTTTGGCAAACAACAGCAAAACGAAAACCCTGTATCCAGCCTAGGCGAGTTATCCAGCTGTCTAGGCGGCAGTGATTATGTCGCAGGGACTGTCACCCTGTGGGCCTGCACTGAACAGGAGCTCTCATGGGCATGTGGAGAGTCCTCCAGACACACAGCCTCTGTGCCAATAATCACTGCCGCCTCCGTGCCTGTCTGTCTCATTGGCTCTACGCTATTTTTATTTTTCCATGTGTTTTCCGGTTTCCCCTGGTCTATATCACGTTGTTTGTGTTTGTACCTGTAATCTCCCACTGGAGTATAAGCATCAGGAGGGCAGGGGGCTTTGTTGTTCCTTTCATTCATGCTAATGTCTAGTAGGAGAATGCCTGGCCCAGGCATTTAAAATTTAAAATTAAAAAATTTAAATTTTTAAAATTTAAAATTAAAAAATTTAAATTTTTAAAATTTAAAAAATTTTTTTAAAATTAATTTTAGACTTACTGCCAAGTTGTAAAAGTAGTACAAAGACAAATATCATAAAATATCTCTCATATGTGGAATCTAAAAAGAAATGATACAAATGAACTTATTTACAAAACTGAATTAGATCAATAGACATTAAAAAAAAATATGGTTACCAAAGGGGATAGCAGGCTAAGGAGAGATAAATTGTGTGTGTGTGTGTGTGTGTGTGTCTAACTGCTGTACACTTGAAATTAACACATTGTAAATTAACTATACTTCGATTTAAATAGGAGAAAAAATTAACAAAAACAAAATATTTGATCCAGGAAAAGTTAGTAAAAAGAATTGCTGCAGATCCTTAACCCATATTCTACAAACATTAACATTTACCTTGTCTGCCTTTATCATTCTCTCTGTGTGTATCTGTCTATTTCTCTCTCTCTCTCTCTCTCTCTCTCTCTCTCTCTCTCTCTCTCTCACACACACACACATATACACATGGGCAAACATGCACACACATATATATTAGTTTTAGCAATACTTTAAATAGTACATTAAATAGTACATCTGATACATAGTGCCCCTGTTAGCCCTAAATATTTCAGTACATTTCCTAAAGTCAATAATATAACCACAGTACAATTATCAAAATCATGATTGTTATATACCAGTTTTATTCAAATGTCACTACTTGTCCCATGGATAAACTATGTAGCATTTACTTTTTCAGACCCAAGACCCAATCCAAGATCATATATTATATGTAATTGCCATGGTTCTTTAGTCTCTTTTGATCTGAAACAAACTATCAGAATTTTTTTATCATTCTTGAAGCATGCAATTATTTTGTAAAGTGTCCCTTAGCTTGAGTTTGTCTGGTGTATACCCTGACTGGACCCAGACTATGCATTTTTGGCAAAAGTATCTTACAAGCAGAACTGGATTCCGTTCAGTGCAGTATATTAGTAGTCACAGGACTTTTTTTTTTTTTTCTTAACTTGTGATGTTAACACCAGTTACTTGATTAAGGTGATATCCACCAGGCTTCACCGCTAAATTGTTCCTCTTGGTTTCTCTGTAATGATTAAGTGTCTTCTCATAACACTCTCATTTTGGAGAGGGTCGTATGTATGTTCATCCTCTGTAAAATTTTAACAGAGAGCTGGTTTCTGGGTATCCAGATTTAGTGATCTAAGAATCAATTGTCCTTTGACTCACCATTCATATAAACCTAGTTCAGCTTACCCTCTCACCTTGCCCACCATCTTTATGTTATGGGTAATAAAACTAAATACAGTACAGTTTAGAATAAAATGATCTATACAAGAGTGAAAACTTTCCAGAATAGTATTCATAAAAAAGAAGTTATCCATGATACTAGATAATTGGTCTAACAAATGCAAATAATTTTCTTTGGATCAAAAAATATCCCTTTTATTGTATTTTAATTAAATGTAATTCTGAGTTTGACTAATGGTTTTGGTGACAAAATTGTAGAAGAGTTTTTTTTTTTAAGTTTTAAGGTACATTTTCAGACTTTCCTTGTTCTTTCTTTTACCTTGATAGAGCAGCCTAAGAAGGAAAATGTCATTTGCATAACTGTTGTGGCATAAGAGAAAACACAGGTGCATGGGCTGTTTGATGGGAAACCATTTGCCCATCAAATATTAAAAGAAGTGAAAAAAAATCACTGTTGAAAATAAAAACCTAGTGTTCTCATAGTAGCAATTGCATAGAAACAATCTAATCATATCATCTATTTATTTTTAATAAAAAAGAAATAAAATTTATATTCAAGTTATTCATCATTAGCCAAACACTGAGCTAAATAAGGTTAAAATTAAAGTTTGTGGTTCACTGATTTGAAGTCTTTCCCGTCAGCTCTTTTTATAGTTGCCTTCCTTTTATCATCTTGGCTCTAAAACTTACCAAGATATTTCTCTGTGCCTTGGGTTCTTCATAATTAAAATGGGGATGTTAATAATAGTATACACAGTGAGTATATAGTGAAGATGGAGTGAGGAAGTAATGATTTCATGTATATAATATTATTAGAATGGTGCCTGCTGCTGCTGCTGCTGCTGCTAAGTTGCTTTAGTGGTGTCCAACTCTGTGTGACCCCAGAGATGCCAGCCCACCAGGCTCCCCCGTCCCTGGGATTCTCCAGGCAAGAACAATGGAGTGGGTTGCCATTTCCTTCTCCAATGCATGAAAGTGAAAAGTCAAAATGAAGTCGCTCAGTCGTGTCTGACTCCTAGCAACCCCATGGACTGCAGCCTACCAGGCTCCTCCATCCATGGGATTTGCCAGGCAAGAGTACTGGAGTGGGCTGCCATTGCCTTCTCCGAGAATGGTGCCTACAAAAAGTTAAATGCTATGTACAGTTTAGCCAGAATAATTATTATTTAAGTTAGTGTGACAGGGTCTTTAAAAACACCCTAGAATCACTCTCACAAGAAGCTCTCCCAAAACTCAGCATATAGTCAGAACCATGGCTATGATTTATTCCAGTTAAAGGATACAAAGTGAATCAGCAAAGGGAAAAGGCACTACTTTGTATGTAAATATACATGTATGTATATATATACAAAATCCAGGAGAAGCCAGACACAAGCGTCCAAGAGTGTCCTTCCAGCAGAGTGAAATAGGACATACCTAAGCACCCCAACAATGAGTTATCATAACACATGTGAAGGGTTGGCTATCAGGGAAGCTAAGGAGAAAATCTGAGCCCAGGCTTTTCACTGGGATTTGGTAAGATAGACACATTTGCCTAACACGTATCAAAATTTCAGACTCCCCAAAGGAAAGCAGGTGTCCAGCATAAATGATATGGTTTGCACAAACTATTTGGGCAGTGAGCCACTCCTATCAGTTAAGATTTGGAAACTCTCTCAATACCCAAGTTCCCAGATGCCAGCAAAGGACCAACCTTGTAAACATGCCTTTCTAAGGAAAGCACTCCACTGTGTTTTTTCCTTTACAGTTAGATATTGCTATCTTATTGTCTCCATGAAGATTCAACACTTGACAAGTTACTTCTTAATGGAAAATAACGTGCTTTAGAGGCATAAGTCAAATAGGCTGAAATGTAACAAAATCAAAGTCAATTATACACTACCAAGTGTAACTTCTAGACAGTGACTTCATGCAAGTATTTTCAAAGCACAATGGAACCAAGGAAATACAAAGAGTACCTTCTAAAACAATAACATAAGGCACCTTACATAAAAAGATAAGTTTTACGAGCAGGTTGAATTTAATTCTTCAGTCTTTTGCTCTTAATATCCGATTTTCCAGTTACACTTTCTAAACTCATTTGATAAACAAACTCAGCTTAGAACTCTGAACAGCTAATTGTTAAATGTGAGTAAATAAGAAGTGAGTGAATAAGGCCTCCAGTATCAACAATATCAATGGAAATGCTATAGATTCTCCAGAATGATCTGGAATCTGCCAGGCAGAAAACTTAGGCATATAATATGCTTTTAATTTCATTGAATTTGATTTACAGTGTTGCCTAATTTCTGCTGTATAGCAAAGTTACTCAGTTATACATACAAGTATATATATGTATGTATATATATTTTTTCATATTATTTTCCATTATGATTTATCACAGGCTATTGAATACAGCTACCTGTGCTATACAATAGGACCTGTTGTTTATCTATTCTATAATAGTTGCCATCTCCTAATCCCAAAATTCCCCATTGATATTTTTGATAATATGTATGATTTACTGACAAATATGCATTAATAACCTTTAAGCAAAGATTATTTGCTTATGTGAAGGCATAACTGTGGGAGTATATTATTCCTTAATTCTAAAAGAAAAAGCATTTGGTCAGGTCAGCTTATCAAATGCCTAATTTGTGCTAGTCATGAGGTTCTGACCTTGAGGAGTTTAACATCTCTGGGGAAACATGGACACATGATTTGAATACAATTCAGTCAAATATAATAAACATGCATGATAAAATTACTATTGGAAAGTCTCAGCAGAGAAATTCCAACTTAAGGTATTTTGCTTTGTGAGCTTAAGTCATTCAACCTCTCTGGGTTCAAATTTCCCCATTTGTGGGGAAATATAGTCTTGTGCTCAAATTGCAAGATTTCAACTAAGAAAAGTTCTGTCTTATTTCTGAGAATTTACAAAGGTGGTAAGGATAAGTGGTAGCTATGATGTTCTAGATCATTTATCAAAAATAATCTTAAGATCCTGGAACATTTGAAATATTAAGAATGTTTTCACTCAACAAATTTTGCTTTGAGAAATACAGGTATTAAATTATTCCTTTAAACTTCGAATGACTCTAAAAGTAACATGATCAGTGCATATTTGTGGTAGACGTCAGAGGCAAGGTTGGCAAAGGTTGTGATGCTTTTCCACTGGCAAACAATCTCAAAGTAAAAACTATTCAAAATCAATTTTTTTTTCCTTTTTTGGTTTATTAAAAACTACTGGAAGAGTATTTGATTTCTGACCTGAAACAGAGTTGGTAGGTGCTACCAAGATAAAGTAGGAGCCTTTAAATTACTGACTCCAAACTTTATTGGAAAAGTAATTTAATAATTACTAAGTCATTAATATAGAGTTTTAAACAGAAGCTCCAAAAAATCTCACACAGCATTTCAAGGTTTAACAAAGTATCCTGACTGGACAGAATTTTTGCCTTATAGGTTAAGAAATCACAAGATGTCTGGAAAGCCCAGGGTAAGGATGAGAGAATTAATATCTAGGTGTTAATTAGATTTAAAGAAAGTATGAAGCCCAGGGAAAGAAGCTATGGCTCCTATTCTGAAACAGAAATGAAGATTTAGTTATTATAAAACAAAAGATTATGCTTATTATAAAATAAAGTTTATTAGACTATATTTCTTGGATTTACCAACACATACATGAGTTAGATTGGAATACAATTAGTTTTTTTTTTAAAGCCATGTGGTAGCACCTGGTAATGGATTGAATCATTGAGTATTCCAACTTGGATTCCTTTCCAACTATGATAGGGAAGCTATCAAGCAGATGAAAAATAGAAAATCTGAAGTTAATTGAATCATTGCCAGGAAAAAGAAGAATGCAAATGATGATTTTGCACTTCGGACAATATTATCTCTAAGGTCCATTTCATCACTAAATTTCTATGAAATGCTAATTTTAAGAATCTAGAATAATTAAAAATATCACATTAGTATAATATGATGAAAATCACTTTTAAAAACTGTTTAAGTAACTGCCTATTACAGAAACCATGGAATCCAAAGGATGTATTTTCAAGCTAGAAAAAAATTAAGATCACCTCTATTATTTCCATTGTTATGCTTTTCAGCAAAGATATTGTTATTCACTTGTCCCTTCTTTAGTTCTCACATCTCTTGTTAAAGGATTATTTTGGGACTGAAATTATAAGCATTCTCTCACCTAATGTTCAAAAATAAAGTAAAAAAATATACATTTCTTCATATCATCTTTTTTTAAACCTCATTTCCCAATCTATCAGAGCAGAAACACTATGGAAGCTACTCAGCTCTGAAGTTCCACCAACATTTTTCATGATTCTTTGCATGTTTCATGATGTTCAATCTCAAAGGATGTCTTCAAGACCAATTTAAATAAATGAAATTAATTGTGGCATATTTCAGAATAATTCATTTTTTTATATTTTCAAATATCTCTACTTTCAAAAGAAAGTCTGGGGTCAGAGATCCAGAATTTTGATTGTCAACAATAACAAGAAAGGAAATTTAGCTAAGAGAGCTCTCTGTCCATTAAATTAATAAACTTCTTATATCTGCTACCTAAGATATATCCTAGCTGGCCATTCCCAGCTAAGTCTCATCAGGTATTTATGATCACATAGATAATACATTCATGGAAGACATTATCTTTGACATCATGAAGAATTACCCAATAATACATTTAAGCTGTCTTTCCAGATTGGTTATGGAATTTTATATGTTCCACATCTTCATTCTTCCAATAGTTAGCTCAGTATTATGTATCTCAGAAGATAATACTCATATGGATAACTTTTCTCAGCTAAGCCAGAAAATCTTTGTTAATGCTGTTGTTTATATTTCTGAGTCTAAAAGCAAGAAAGAAAATAATGCAAAAAAATTTAAAAATTAATGCACATATTTCCATCTTTCTTATATAATAGTGCCATCAAAATTGAGTTAATAACCTCAAATTTTATCACTATAATATTTCTTCACTGACTTCAAAAGAAAGTTTGAGACTTCAGAGCACCTCATTCACACATTTAATCTACTTTTCTGATCATCCTTCCTTATCCCTTTCTCATATGTCTACCTATAACAATATAATCTTGAAATTCAGAAAGGTGTAAATATGATCTTTACACATTGGACTATTTTAGAACACATTGAAAGTATGTAACTTGTTTAAAAAATAAGGTCTTAAAAAAAAGGACAAGGGAGCAATGCTCTATCTTAAAAATGCTACACAATCAAAGGTAAGAAGGAAAATGGACAAATATGGATGTTCTCCCTGAAAATTATCTTGAGGTAGTACTATGAGGTGGGCTCTGAGCAGGAAAGGAAGAGATTTCTTTTGATTTCTGGGGTCTGGATTCCAAGGTGGGAAACCATCTAAAGATTCAAAAGCTTAAGCCATTCTCCATGCTCCATGAAGAAATTCAAGATGTTAGGCAGAAATTCCAGGTCAGGTTTGGACTGGGTTGGAGCTCATCCTAAAAAAAATCAACATTTTGAATAATAGATGTAAATTACTTTGTATATGTATTCATATTTTGCCCCAAGTTCCTCTTAATACTTTGTTAAATATCAAACTTCGGTCATTAGGTGTGTTGTGTGCTCATTCTCTCAGTCACGTCTGACTCTTTGTGACCCCCAAGGACTGTAATCTGCCAGGCTCCTCTGTCCATGGGATTCTCCAGGCAAGAATAATGGAGTGGGTTGCCATTTCCTCCTTCAAATGATCCTCCCAACTCAGGGATTGTAGGCATCTCTCCGGCATTGCAGGTGGAGTCTGTACTACTGAACCACAGAGGAAGCCTTTGATCACTGGAGTGGGGGGCTCGTTAAAACAGAAACTCATGCATACACTTGGGACAAATGGCACCAACTGAGGATGTCAAAGGAAAGAGGCAGCCTCTGAGCATACTGCTTCTACAATCATTTAGCACCAGGGAAGATTTGTAGAAAATAGAAGCCTCATTTGAGTTTCCCAGAAATTATCTGAGTCAAGATACGTGAAAGATGGAAAACATATTCAGGAGACCTTGAGCTAATTGATATATGGTTACTAAAATGAAATTACTTACTGCCTCGCCTCAAAAATAATCTGAGAATCATTCCATCCATTGCTGTTTCATTGCTAAGTCACGTCCGACTTTTCCCGACTCCATGGACTATAGCCAGCCAGGCTCCTCTGTCCATAGGATTTTCCAGGGAAAAATACTAGCATGGGTTGCCATTTCCTTCTCCAGGGGATCTTCCTGACCCACGGATTGAGCCTGCATCTCCTGCATTGGAGATGGATTTTAGTGACTGTAATTATAGAGTCAGGATTCCAAAGGAAACAAGGTTTTTTGCTTTTTAGTTGCTAAGTCATGTCTGACTTTTTGTGACCCCATGGACTGTAGCCCACCAGGCTCTTCTGACCATTGGATTTTCCAGGCAAGAATACTGGAGTGGGTTGCCATTTCCTCCTTCAACTATATTAGATTTGTGAGATATAGAAAGGGAACTATTTATTACTTCCAGTTAAGTATCTGTCTGTGGTCTGCTGCAACTTCTAGCATAGCAAATATTTTCAAAGCTAGAAATTTCAGAAAGCTTTTCAATTTTATCCTATATTTTATTTTTGATGTCTTTAAAGGGCAGTGAAATAGCTATGCATGGACTGAACTTTCTATTCTTACAAGCTAACAGTCAGATAATTTTAAGTCCACTCCCACTTATTTCCTTCCATTATAGAAAGGAAAAGCCATGAGTTCCCTGGTGGCTCAGATTGTAAAGAATCTGCCTCCAGTGTGGGAGACCCAGGTTTGATCCCTAGACTGAGAAGATCCCCTGGAGAAGGACATGGCAAACTACTCCAGTATTCTTGCCTGGAGAATTCCATGGATAGAGAACCCTGGTGGGTTCATGTGGTTGCAAGAGTCGGACACAGCTGAGCGACTAACAGTTTCACTTTCATCTCTTCTACAAGGGAATGCTTCCATCTGAACTGTAGTCTACATTTCCCAAATTGATGAGTATTTTATGCCCCACCCTCATCTTTTATTTTTCAGTTGTTTATCTCACTGTGTCATAACTGTCAGTACATAAATGTAGTTGCTTTTCTCCATTAAAAGAAATAGACCTGCCAGTGATCTATGGGACATATTGCTCAACAACAGCAGAATACACATGAAACTCAAGTGTCCATGCAGCATTCTCCATACTGGAGCATATGTTGGGTTGCAAAGCAAGTCCCAACAAATTTAAAGAGCATCAATACTCCAAAGTATCTTTTCAAACTGCAATGGAGTAAAGCTTTAAATCAGTAACAGAAGGAATATATATATATATATATATATATATATATATATATGTTATATATATACACAGCATACTCTTAAATAATGCATAGATGAAGGAAGACATTACAAGGGAAATTTTAGAAAATACTTTTAGATGAATCAAGTGAAACACAACATACCAAAGACTGAAGGCTTTCCCAAGATCAAGAATAAGATAAGTTTTTTTCCTCTTTTCACTTTTTTTCAACATTGTACCAGAGGTTCTAGCTGGGCTAATTGGTCAAGAAAAAGCAATAAAGACCATCTGTAGTAGAAAGAAAGATTGGTGGTTGTCACAAATGAATTTTTAAAGCTTGTTTTGTTTTCACTCATCATTACGCTTGAGAGATTCTTGCATGGTGATATTTATAGATCTCATTCATTCACTGTCACTGGAATACAATATAAAGAAATGATTATCAATTTCAGTGTTGGTCCTCATCATGATTTCTGATTTTTTGTTATTACAGACAAGTTTGTTATCAATATTCTTATACCCTGGTGCAGAAGATTAGGAAGGGCACTTAGATAAGAGTCAAATTGCTGAGTCATAAATATAATCAACCAGTAGAGCTGTGAAATAATAGCAAATATGAATTGGACACTCTGCCCCCTGGTTCCTGACACAGAGTCCCTAAAATTCTTATAATCTTCTAAGTGATAAGAGTACCAAGCATCTTTTATCTTAATATTTGATTTTGACAATGATTTCTAAATCCTGTGAAATTTCCTGGATGATAAAAGTGTCTTTATTCTAATGAGATGACTCTTGGAGAGCTCCTCAAAGTGTTAGAAAGACCAAACCCTAATTCAGCTCAGTTCAGTCTCTCAGTCATGTCTGACTCTTTGCAACCCCATGATTCGCAGTACGCCAGGCCTCCCTGTCCATCACCAACTCCCGTAGTTCACTCACACTCACATCCATCAAGTCAGTGATGCCATCTAGCCATCTCATCCTCTATCGTCCCCTTCTCCTCCTGCCCTCAACTCCTCCCAGCATCAGAGTCTTTTCCAATGAGTCAACCCTTCATGCGGTGGCCAAAGTACTGGAGTTTCAGCTTTAGCATCATTCTTTCTAAAGAAATCCCAGGGCTGATCTCCTTCAGAATGGACTGGTTGGATTTCCTTGCAGTCCAAGGGACTCTCAAGAGTCTTCTCCAACACCACAGTTCAAAAGCATCAGTTCTCCAGCACTCAGCTTTCTTCACAGTCCAGCTCTCACATCCATACATGACCACTGGATGGTCATAACTTTTCTTCCAAGAAGTAAGCGTCTTTTAATTTCATGGCTGCAGTCACCATCTGCAGTGATTTTGGAGCCCCAAAATATAAAGTCTGACACTGTTTCTACTGTTTCCCCATCTATTTCTCATGAAGTGATGGGACTGGATGCCATGATCTTCATTTTCTGAATGTTGAGCTTTAAGCCAACTTTTTCACTCTTCTCTTTCAATTTCACCAGGAAGCTTTTTAGTTCCTCTTCACTTTCTGCCATAAGGGTGGTGTCATCTGCATATCTGAGATTATTGAGATTTCTCCTGGCAATCGTGATTCCAGCTTGTGCTTCTTCCAGCCCAGTGTTTCTCATAAGCAGGGTGACAATATACAACCTCGATGTACTCCTTTTCCTATTTGGAAACAGTCTGTTGTTCCATATCCAGATCTAACTGTTGCTTCCTGACCTGCATACAGGTTTCTCAAGAGGCAGGTCAGGTGGTCTGAGATTCCCATCTATTTCAGAATTTTCCACAGTTTATTGTGATCCACACAGTCAAAGGCTTTGGCATAGTCAATAAAGCAGAAATAGATGTTTTTGTGGAACTCTCTTACTTTTTCAGTGATCCAGCGGATGTTGACAATTTGATCTCTGGTTCCTCTGCTTTTCCAAAACTAGCTTGAACATCTGGAAGTTCACGGTTCACGTTTTGTTGAACCCTGGCTTGGAGAATTTTGAGCATTACTTTACTAAGCGTGTGAGATGAGTGCAATTGTGCAGTAGTTTGAGCATTCTTTGGCATTGCCTTTCTTTGGGATTGGAATGAAACCGACCTTTTCCAGTCCTGTGGCCACTGCTGAGTTTTCCAGATTTGCTGGCATATTGAGTGCAGCACTTTCACAGCATCATCTTTCAGGATTTGAAACAGCTCAACTGGAATTACATCACCTCTACTAGCTTTGTTTGTAGTGATGCTTTCTAAGGCCCACTTGACTTCACATTCCAGGATGTCTTGCTCTAGGTGAGTGATCACACCATCGTAATTATCTTGGTCTTTCTTTGTACAATTCTTCTGTGTAATCTTGCCACCTCTTCGTAATATCTTCTACTTCTGTTAGGTCCATACCATTTCTGTCCTTTATTGAGCCCATCTTTGCATGAAATATTCCCTTGGTATCTCTAATTTTCTTGAAGAAATCTCTAGTCTTTCCCATTCTGTTGTTTTCCTCGATTTCTTTGCATTGATTGCTGAGGAAGGCTTTCTTATCTCTTCTTGCTATTCTTTGGAACTCTGCATTCAGACGCTTATATCTTTCCTTCTCTCCTTTGCTTTTCACTTCTCTTCTTTTCACAGCTATTTGTAAGGCCTCCTCAGACAACCATTTTGCTTTTTTGCATTTCTTTTCCATGGGGATGGTCTTGATCCCTGTCTCCTGTATAATGTCAGGAACCTCAGTCTATCATTCATCAGGCACTCTATCTATCAGATCTAGACCCTTAAATCTATTTTTCACTTCCACTGTATAATCATAAGGGATTTGATTTAGGTCATACCTGAATGGTCTAGTGGTTTTCCCTACTTTCTTCAATTTAAGTCTGAATTTGGCAATAAGGAGTTCATGATCTGAGCCACAGTCAGCTCCTGGTCTTGTTTTTGTTGACTGTATAGAGCTTCTCCATCTTTGGCTGCAAAGAATATAATCAGTCTGATTTCAGTGTTGACCATCTGGTGATGTCCACGTGTAGAGTCTTCTCTTGTGTTGTTGGAAGATGGTGTTTGCTATGACCTGTGCATTTTCTTTGCAAAACTCTGTTAGTCTTTGCCCTGATTCATTCCGTACTCCAAGGCCAAATTTGCCTGTTACTCCAGGTGTTTCTTGACTTCCTTCTTTTGCATTCCAGTCCCCTATAATGAAAACGACACCTTTTGGGGGTGTTAGTTCTAGAAGGTCTTGTAGGTCTTCATAGAACTGTTCAACTTCAGCTTCTTCAGCGTTACTGATCAGGGCATAGACTTGGATTACCATGATATTGAATGGTTTGCCTTGGAAATGAACAGAGATCATTCTGTCATTTTTGAGATTGCATCCAGGTACTGCATTTCAGACTCTTTTGTTGACCATAATGGCTACTCCATTTCTTCTAACAGATTCCTGTCCACAGTAGTATATATAATGGCCCCTAATTAGAATCTTGGAACTTTCTTGAAACTTGAATGCTTCCTTGCCCATCCTCTAGGAAGCCAAGACAGGCTGAAGATTGAGTAAATGACCCATCATATGTGCATAATGAAACTTCCATAAAAATTCCCAAAGTATGGGATTTAAAGAGCTTCTGGGATGGTAAACAAGAATACATGCACTCACTAGTAGAATGGTGTGTCCCAGAGTCCACAGGGACAGAAGGTTCTGTGCTCTGGAACTTTCTGGACCTCACTCTGTGAGGGGTGTATTTGTTTATCTAGCTGTTCATTCATACCCTTAATATATATTGTCATAAACTGGTAATCTAGTAAGTAAACTGTTTTCCTGAGTTCTGTGAGTGGCTTTTGCAAATTAATTGAATCTGAGAAGGGGCTTGTGGGAACCTCTGATTTGCAGTCCATCGATCAGAAGTACAAATAACAAGTTGGACTTGGGTTGATGGAAAGGTGGTAGCGAGCAGTCTTGTGAGACTGAGCTCCTGACCTGTGGAATCTGATGCTATCTTCAGGTAAATAGTGTCAGACAGAATTGAATTGTAGGACACTCACCTGGTGTTGCCTAATTGCTTGGTGTGTGTATCGGGGGGAAGCCACACATATGTTGTCAAAGTGTTGTGAGCATTAGTAGAGGAAACAGTTTTTCCTAGACAGCAGGTAATAGAAACTTCATTTTCAAAACTGGTTAGATCAATTTGCATTTATATTTCCAGTGTATGTTTGAGAAGTTGATATTGTCATAATACATTGCCATCAGTAGGTTGTAATATGACATCACATTGTGATTTTAATCTCTCCTTTTTCCTAATAAGATTGAGAGCATTTCTTGTATTCTTTTATATTTGAGGTCCATTTATGTTTCTTCTTTTGTGAAATGTCTAAGTCTTTTGACAATAATGCCATTTACTTATCTTTTTCTTACTAATTATATTTACATATTCAATGTACTAAATATTTTGCCAGTTATATTTGTCATAAATATTTTCTATCAATATTTAATTTGTTGTATACTCACTTTTAGATGTTTTTTTAGTTTAAAATTTTAATATATGCAAATGGCTTTTTTTCCTTTTTGATTTGTGCTTTTTTTCTACCTTAAGAAATCATTCATTGCAATTCATGAAGATATGTTCTTATGAAGGTTTTAAAATTTTTGCATTTCACACTAAATACCAGTCCATCTGGAACTCGGTGCTTTTTATGGTGTAAAATGGGGATTGACTTTTCAACATAGGTAAATTGTCACCCTGCTTCTTTAACTTATCTGCAGAGTACATCTTGCGAAATACTGGGCTGGATGAATCTCAAGCTGGAATCAAGATTTCAGGGAGAAATATCAACAATCTCAGATATGCAGATGATACCACTCTAATGGCAGAAAGCAAAGAGGAACTAAAGAGCTGCTTGATGAGAGTGAAAGAGGAGAGTGAATTTTGGAGGGACACTACTCAGTCTTCTGTATGTCTTACTATGATCATCAATACAATGCTAAATAGGTTTCCCTATGATTGATTCTTGGAATGAATGGTTTTAACATTTCCCCATTGAATAGGATATTTTGCTGCCACTGTTGCAGCTATTCTTTGTCAATTTAAGGCAGATTCCTCTCCTCCTAGCTTGCTAAATATGTGTGCATATGCAAGTGTATATTTCAAGGAAACTTAATAAATGTTATCAAATAACTTTTATGTATTTATTGAGAAGATAGTTTTTCTCTTTTAATCTATTACTTAGTAAATTTTAATAGTTTTCTAATATTGAACCCAGAAGCTTATATTTTTATAATAAACTTCATTTAATTATGATGCATTTTTTTCCTTTTTAATTACTGGCATTAGTTTGCCAACATAGGATTTTTCCACCTATGTACATTAGTGTAAATGGTTCATAAATTCTACCTTTGTGTTTTTATTAGTTTTTATGATAAAGTTACACTAGAATCAAAATGAATTTGACATCAAACCTTACTTTCTGAAAGAGTTTTATTTTCTCTTGATGTTGAGTAGAGCTGAATGGCCTTGCTCCTTTCTTTTTCTTTTTTTTTTGGAAAGAAATTTGAAATACTGCTAACATTTTTCACTGAAGGTAACTGCATGCCTTTCATTTTCCTTAATTTAATTTTTTTCTAGGAGTTGCCTATTTCACTTAATATTTCAAATATATTGACATGCATGTTTTAAATGTTTTCTTATTATATTTCTGTTGCTGTTGATTGAGTAATACCCTCATTTCTAATATTTATTTCTGGCTTCCCTTTTTCTTGATCTGATTTCTGAGTATTTTCAAAGATCTAACATTTGGCTTTGCTAATCCTCTCCCGTGCATCATGCCTACTGTTTCATTAGTTTTTATAGTTTTTTTTTTTTTTAGTTTTTTATTTTTTAAATTTTAATATCTTTAATTCTTACATGCGTTCCCAAACATGAACCCCCCTCCTACCTCCCTCCCCATAACATCTATAGTTATTTTTGCATTTCTTTCTTTTTGTCTCCTTTGAATTTATTTTGTTTTCTTGTTAACTTATTCAGTTCTTGTCTAAAATTAACACTTAATCTTGAAACTTTCTTTCTTTCTTTATTTTAACTGGAGACTAATTACAATATTGTAGTGGTTTTGCCATGCATTGACATGAGTCAGCCATGGGTGTACATGTGTTCCCCATCCTGAACCCCCCTCCCACAGCCCTCCCCATCCCATCCCTCAGGGTCATCCCAATGCACCAGCCCTGAGCGCCCTGTCTCATGCATTGAACCTGGATCTGTTTCACATATGATAATAAACATGTTTCAATGCTATTCTCTCAAATCATCCCACCCTCGCCTTCTCCCACAGAGTCCAAAAGACTGTTCTATTCATCTGTGTCTCTTTTGCTATTTCATATATAGGGTTATGATTACCGTCTTTTTAAATTCCATATATATGCATTAGTATACTGTATTGGTGTTTTTCTTTCTGGCTTACTTCATTGTGTATAATAGGCTCCAGTTTCATCCATCTTTGAAACTTACTTTCTAAATACAGCTTAATTGCCTCCCACAAGTCTTGATAAATAGCTGTATATTATAGCTCAGTTTCTACAAGATTGCTTTTTGAATTATGAGTTATTTAGGTCCTTTTTCAAACATATACTTATGTATTTATTATTGTTTTCTAATCAATTATACTTATGTTGGGGAATATGAGACTCTGATAATTTCTTAATACTTAAAATTTTCCCTAAAGTCTATTGTATCTAATAGTAATATAACTACACCAGCTCTCTTTTGAGTTTTTTTTTTTGCCTGCTCATTTACCTAGAATGTCTTTCCTTTCAGCTTTTTTGAGTTCATTGTTGTTGCTGTGTCTTTTACAAATAGGGTACAGTTAATTTGGGCATCATTGTTACAATCAAATGGTCTCTACTTTTTACAGTATAGACTATTTACGTTGGTATCTACCAACTTATTTTGTGCTTCCCAGGTCCACTGGATCAATATAAGGTCAACTCAGGCCAGGTTTCTATTTGTCCCTTTACCTTCTCAAGCCTCTACTCCGTATGGGCAACCAGGATGCTATTTTAAGTCTCCTAGTATCCATGTCCGGAGAAGGCAATGGCACCCCACTCCAGTACTCTCACCTGGAAAATCCCATGGATGGAGGAGCCTGGTGGGCTGTAGTCCATGGGGTCGCAAAGAGTCGGACACGACTGAGCGACTTCACTTTCACTTTTCACTTTCATGCATTGGAGAAGGAAATGGCAGCCCACACCAGTGATCTTGTCTGGAGAATCCCAGGGACGGGGAGCCTGGTGGGCTGCCGTCTATGGGGTCGCACAGAGTCGGACACGACTGAAGCGACTTAGCAGCAGCAGTATCCATGTCAGCTGAGAATATAATCCACTAGGTTGTGATAGGCCCGTTTAGGGAAAGATTGGGAGGAAATTTGTCATATAAACTTGTGGTAATGTGTTAAGGTTCTTACTCAAAGGGATCTTGAGTCTTCCCTTCAATCAATGCTGAGTCAAAAAACTAGCTCAGAACAGAAACTTAATGAAACGTCCTGATTTTCCAGTGCAGCAGTCGACTTCACCATTCACCTTGCCAGATCCCAATATTTTTTCCTGGTTGTACACGTCAAGGAACACCTCTGACTGCTTATCTATGTAATCCTTAAGCATACTACAGTCTGCTGCTACTGTTAAGTCACTTCTGTTGTGTCTGACTCTATGCAATGCTATGGACCGTAGCCTGTCAGTCTCCCCTGTCCATGGGATTCTCCAAGCAAGAATACTGGGTGGATTGCATGCCTTCCTCCAGGGGATCTTCCTGATAGAGGGATCCAACCTGTGTCTCTTATGTCTCCTGCATTGGCAGGCAGGTTCTTTACCACAAGCACCACCACTATAGACTATCAGCTGTCACCACAATCCCTCTGGCCAAGTCATTCAGTTGCCACTGTAGTCTTGCTGTCATTAATAAAAATTATGTCCACCTTACCTCTGTTGGTTAATTGTCACAACATGGCTTCTGCTATTTTGAATCATTATTCCTGTTACTAAGAAAACTTCATGTACCACATGTTCAGCTTTAGCCCATAGAGGAAAGCCACAACCCAGTTTCTAAAAGAAGCATCTCACCAGTACGTTTCTTAGTAACATACTGAAGGGAATATTTTG
The DNA here is from genome assembly GCF_042477335.2 of Ovis canadensis. NCBI lineage: Eukaryota > Metazoa > Chordata > Mammalia > Artiodactyla > Bovidae > Ovis > Ovis canadensis. The sequence goes on from NC_091254.1 coordinate 61,483,199, forward strand.
AATCCTCCCAGGGAACCCAAGTAGTGAGTATACTCCAATCACCTGTAAAGAGTTTATTTTAAAACTGTCATTTCCCTGAGGCTTCTGACTTTCCTTTCTTTAGGCCAGAAATCTGTCCAAGCATCAGAGACCCATCTGACCTGCATAGCGATCCCTTGACTGGATCTTAAAGACTGAGTCACGGAGAATACTCCAACATCAATTAACACCCGCCCTGATCTACCACTCCCGAGTTCCACTCAATCACATGTTTTAGCAATTCCTGCTGGTACATGTCTTGCAATCTGGGCCTGTTTATTCTACTTCCTCTCAAAAAGGGATCAGCATTACCCTGCCTGGGCTATACTGACCTGACCTTGATTACTGGTCTGGAATGTGTGAGAGAGGACAGGACTGAATCTTGAGGAAGACATGTACAGCTAATGTGGCAGCTGCCCCAGCTGAGATCTTTCCAGGTTCATCATGTAAAGAAAGCATAGTTCAAGGTTCAGAAGAATCCATGGCTCAAGATTTTCTGGCTTATTGACCAAATGTACTCATGCCAGTTCTGAAGGTACCACTGTTTATCTAATAGATGCCTGCATTTAACGTAGGGCTGTTTAGTCTGTGCTTTCTACTGTCTCCTTGTCATTCTGTTAACTTTACAATTAAACCCTGGGCTGGTTTTCATCACTATCTGTCACATGGCTGTGTGAGATAAAAGACATTTAAACACTGACATAGAGACCCTCTTGCTTTCAAAGCATACCTTGAATGATAGTTGGTTAGCCTGAGTCTGTCATTTTCTCTCTCTTTCTCTCTCTCTTTTTTTTTTTTTTTGAGGCTCCTAAAGAAGATAACAAAGGCCAGCAAACCCCAGAAGCCTTATAATTATCATTGCCCTCATATCTTTCAAGTGCCATTGCCACTGCACAAGTTCCCACTTGAATTTTGTCTTTATTCACCAGTGAGAGTCAGTACTTTTAACTGCATGGCAGAGGTTATCACCACTTCACCTTTTCTCATCAATGACAGTTCCAGAATTTCATCCTGAGTGTCTACTTTTTAGAGTCACTTGTAGTCCCATCTGTCTTAACCTGGGTTCGTCTTTCAACAGAGAAAGCAGAGTCCATATCCTTCTTTTCCACATAAGGCAGAGACTGAAACATAAGGGTGGATAAAGGGAGCTTACATTAGGAGATGGCAAGTTTGGAACAGAAAGCCAAGAGAAAGCTATGTCATCAGTGTGGGCACTTGGGGCTTAAGTCTACTCAGACATTCTCAACTGCCAGCCCTTCAGGACTGTCTCCTCCAACAGATAAAAGAGAGGAGCATTTTTTAACTAGATCCCATGCCTGATTGGGTAGAGCCTGCCCTTAAACTTCCACACGTGTGGAAATGTACCAGGTAGCTGTATACAGGCCTCACAGATTTGGCATCAGAGAAACCTAGGAAGAAAGCAACTGTCCTTCTAGTGAAGCTATCAAATCCATTCTACCCAGTTTCTGTGTATAGTATCAACCAGGGGCTAGTATAAACTAAATATTTATTTAGGTTTTCCTTAGACAGATAAATCATGAGACTTTCTATTCCAATCCTATGGTGAGAGCTTATAGCTACAGAGTCTCAAAGGGTATGTTTATCCCCTTTTTTACTTGACCAAGAGCCAAGGTCAAGGTACATAAGTATACCTACTATCTTCTGTTACGGTTAGATTTTTCTAGTTGTCTACTATGGGTGTCACCTATGGGAGTGCTAGCCCTCCCAATAAGCCATTAAATCTTGAGCCATGGATTCTTCCGAACCTCGAAATGGAAAAATCTCCATTTCCTGCTTGCCTCCCTCCTCCAGCCCACATTTTGTCTCCTGACTCTAAAAAATGTTAGTCTATTAACCCAGCCCCTGAGACACTGAGGGTTGCCAGACTACCTTATGGTCAAAACAGTCTCCAGTGCCCAATTACCTCTCTGGATTTCTGCTTTCCATCATTTCTATTACAAGTATTTCTTTTACTTTGCTAACACCACCTCTGATGAGTCCTTAAATATATATATATATATATATATATATATATATATATATTTGGTTATTCTGTGTCAAGGTTTTCTCTGAATATTTCATGAAACATGTTGCCAAAATACATGTCTCTTGGATCTGAACATCTGTACCTGAATATCTCAAGGATCTTCAAAAATTGCACTCATCTCTTTTCCACACAAACCTACTCTTCCTCCTATATTCTTTATCTCCAACAGGCATAACTCATCCCACTGAATCCTCACAACTTTCAGAAGCCATTATACTGCCCTTTATTTCCATCATATTATCACATCAGTTTTTACCACTTACATCTCTTGAGCTTACCTACACTCTACATACCACAAACATACCACTACTGATTTCATTCAAGTGGCTTAAGATTTCTCTCCTGGACTATTGAAATCACAGGATAAATAGCCACCATATTTACCTTTACTTTCTATTCTCCAGGTTGCTGCCACAGTGAAATTTTTAACATCCAGCCTAAGCATGATACTTGCTTACCTCCATCATCCTTTTGACAGAATATTGTCCACACAATTTAAGATGATCTTCAGTTCAGTACAGTTCAGTTGCTCAGTCATGCCCAACTCTTTACAACCCCATGAACCACAGCAGGCCAGGCCTCCCTGTCCATCACCAACTCCTGGAGTCCACCCAAACCTATGTCCATTGAGTAGGTGATGCCATCCAATCATCTCATCCACTGTCGTCCCCTTCTCCTCCTTCCCTCAATCTTTCCCAGCATAAGGGTCTTCTCAAATGAATGAGTTCTTAGCATCAGGTGGCCAAAGTATTGGAGTTTCAGCTTCAACAGCAGTCCCACCAATGAATACCCAGGGCTGATCTCCTTTAGGATGAACTGGTTGGACCTCCTTGCAGTACAAAGGACCCTCAAGAGTCTTCTCCAACCTCACAGTTCAAAAGCATCAATTCTTCAGCACTCAGTTTTCTTTATAGTTCAACTCTCACATCCATACATAACCGCTGGGAAAACAATAGTCTTGACTAGACGGACCTTTGTTGGCAAAGTAATGTCTCTGCTTTTCAATATGCTTGTCTAGGTTGGTAATAACTTTGCTTCCAAAGAGTAAGCATCTTTTAATTTCATGGCTGCAGTCACCATCTGCAGTGATCTTGGAGCCAGAAAAACAAAGTCTGACACTGTTTCCACTGTTTCCCCATCTATTTCCCATGAAGTGATGGGACCGGATGCCCTGATCTTCGTTTTCTGAATGATGAGCTTTAAGCCAACTTTTTCACTCTCCTCTTTCACTTTCATTAAGAGGCTTTTTAGTTCTTCTTCACCTTCTGCCGTAAGAGTGACGTCATCTGCATATCTGAAGTTATTGATATTTCTCCCAGCAATCTTGATTCCAGCTTGTGCTTCCTCCAGCACAGCATTTTTCATGACGTACTCTGCATAGAAGTTAAATAAGCAGGGTGACAATATACAGCCTTGACGTACTCCTTTTCTTGTTTGGAACCAGTCTGTTGTTCCATGTCCAGTTCTAACTGTTGCTTCCTGACCTGCATACAGGTTTCTCAAGAGGCAGATCAGCTGGTCTGCTAGTCCCATCTCTTGAAGAATTTTCCATATTTTATTGTGATCCACACTGTCAAAGGCTTTGGCATAGTCATTAAATGTTTCTAAAACATCTACAAATAGATGTTTTTCTGGAACTCTCTTACTTTTTCGATGATGCAACAGATCTTGGCAGTTTTATCTCCAGTTCCTCTGCCTTTTCTAAAACGAGCTTGAACATTTGAAAGTTCAAAGTTCACGTATTGCTGAAGCTTAGCTTGGAGAATATTGAGCATTACTTTACTAGCGTGTGAGATGAGTGCAATTGTGTGGTAGTTTGAACATTCTTTGGCATTGCCTTTCTTTGGGATTGGAATGAAAACTGATCTTTTCCAGTCCTGTGGCCACTGCTGAGTTTTCCAAATTTGCTGACATTTTGAGTACAGCACTTTCACAGCATCATCTTTCAGAATTTGAAAGAGTTCAACTGGAATTCCATCACCTCCACTAGCTTTTCTCATAGGGATGCTTCCTAAGCCCCACTTGACTTCACATTCCAGGATGTCTGGCTCTAGGTGAGTGATCACACCATCGTGATTATCTGGGTCATGAAGATCTTGTTTGTACAGTTCTTCCGTGTATTCTTGCCACCTCTTCTTAATATCTTCTGCTTCTGTTAGGTCCATACCATTTCTCTCCTTTTTTGTGCCCATCTTTGCATGAAATTTTCCCTTGGTATCTCTGATTTTCTTGAAGAGATCTCTAGTCTTTCCCATTCTGTTGTTTTCCTCGATTTCTTTGCATTGATTGCTGAGGAAGGCTTTCTTATCTCTCCTTGCTAATCTTTGGAACTCTGCATTCAGATGCTTATATCTTTCCTTTTCTGCTTTTCTTTTCACTTCTCTTCTTTTCACAGCTATTTGTAAGGCCTCCTCAGACAACCATTTTGCTTGTTTACATTTCTTTTTCTTAGGGATGGTCTTGATTCCTTTTTCCTTTACAATGTCATGAACCTCCATCCATAGTTCATCAGGTACTCTATCAGATCTTGTCCCTTAAATCTATTTCTCACTTCCACTGTACAGTCATAGGGATTTGATTTAGGTCATACCTGAATGGTCTAGTGGTTTTCTCCATTTTCTTCAATTTAAGTCTGAGTTTGGCAATAAAGGATTCACGATCTGAGCCACAGTCCGCTCCTGGTCTTGTTTTTGCTGACTGTATAGAGCTTTTCCATCTTTGGCTGCAAAGAATATAATCAATCTGATTTTAGTGTCTACCATCTAATGATGTCCCTGTGTAGTCTTCTCTTGCGTTGTTCGAAGAGGGTTTTTGCTATGACCAGTGTGTTCTCTTGGCAGAACTCTATTAGACTTTGCCCTGCTTCACTCTGTACTCCAAGGACAAATTTGCCTGTTACTTTAGGTGTTTCTTGACCTACTTTTGCATTCCAATCCCCTATAATGAAAAGGACATCTTTTTTGGATGTTAGTTCTAGAAGGTCTTGTAGGTCTTCATAGAACTGTTCAGCTTCAGCTTCTTCAGCGTTACTGATCAGGGCATAGACTTGGATTACTGTGATATTGAATGGTTTGCCTTGGAAACAAACAGAGATCATTCTGTCATTTTTGAGATTGCATCCAAGTACTTCATTTCGGACTCTATTGTTGACCATGATGGCTACTCCATTTCTTCTGAGGGATTCCTGCCCGCAGTAGTAGATATAATGGTCATCTGAGTTAAATTCACCCATTCCAGTCAATTTTAGTTTGATGATTCCTAGAATGTCGACGTTCACTCTTGCCATCTCTTGTTTGACCACTTCCAATTTTCCTTGATGAATGGACCTAACATTCCAGGCTCCTATGCAATATTGCTCTTTACAGCATCAAACCTTGCTTCTATCACCATCCACAACTAGGTGTTGTTTTTGCTTTGGCTCCATCCCTTCATTCTTTCTGGGGTTATTTCTCCACTGATCTCCAGTAGCATTTTGGGCACCTACTGATCTGGGGAGTTCATCTTTCAGTGTCCTATTGTTTTTCCTTTTCATACTGTTCATGGGGTTCTCAGGGCAAAAATACTGAAGTGGTTTGCCATTCCCTTCTCCAGTGGACCACATTCTATCAGACCTCTCCACCATGACCCATCCGTCTTGGGTGGCCCCACATGTCATGGCTTAGTTTCACTGAGTTAGACAAGGCTGTGGTCCATGTGATCAGATTGGCTAGTTGTCTGTTTCAGTCTGTCTGCCGTCTGATGCCCTCTCTCAGTGCCTACTGTCTTACTTGGGTTTCGCTTACCTTGGACGTGGGGTATCTCTTCACAGCTGCTCCAGCAAAGCGCAGCAGCTGCTCCTTACCTTGGATGTGGGGTAGCTCCTTTCGGCCACGCTCGCCATCGCCGCCCCAGCTGCCACTCTTCAGCGCTGTTGGAGCCACCATTTCTCATCTGGGCGCTGGATTGCATGCCTCTACTTTTTGATTCATGTTCTTCACTGTACCTGGAATGCTCTTCTTACATTCTATTATTTCCTTGAATTCTCATAATATCCTTTGAACTCTTCCCCTATGACTTTGATAGGCAGTCCCTCATCCAGGCTCTCATAGCATCTTTGGATACCTTTGTTTCGGTGCTTTCCACCTACTGGTGATAATTTAATCGTTTGTTTGTCTATGCCACTAAATTAAAACTATCTTTAGAATTTGTACCCTCAGCAAGTAGTAGAAGACACACATTATGATATTTCCATAATTTACCATATCATGGTAAGTGAATACATATAAAATCAAATGACTAGGCTTTATATTTCCTCTGAGATGTAATGCTTACCAAGGTCGGACGTTACTACCCTCGATAAGGCAGAGAAAAACAATAATACAAGTTCATGTAAAATAAAAGGTAAGTGAAAAATACTGAAGATACTTCTTTATATCTTTTGTATTCAACTTTTATTCAAATTTATTTCCTGCATATTTTGAGTCTTTATATTTAAGCATATCAAATCTTCATTGAAAAAAGACTATCAGATGATAACATTTATTTCTTGAAAATTATTATGCAGTATATTCTTTCAGAAGCTACAATTTATACAACGTAATAGGAACACACTTTGAATAGAATGTTTTCACATTTATGTAAGTTTAAATTGTTTCACACGGAGCATCAAGCAATAATGTTCTAGTGTAACTTTAATGTATCACAACATTAAATTTTTCACTCTGATTTCACAATATGACTTGCAAATATGTAAAGAAGGATTATTTAAAATGATTTTTGCATTAAAATAAAGTCAAAGCATTTATATTTTGTAATAAGGATAATGAGATTAAAGCAATAATAAAAATATATGAGGTATTAAAACTGTGTATATAGGTTCAGAAGAATAAAGAAGATAAAGGGAAGTGGAATTCACACACTGTAATATACTATTACTGTAGAAATAAACTGGAGATAAAAATATCAAATGATATAAAATAAATAAGATGAAATAAGCTCACCAGGTGACCTTAAGAGATGTAATTAAGACTCTCACAAAGGTGGTTATTCTCTATAAAAAATATAACCACATGTAATATAATGTACAGACACACATATACATATGTATATATTTAATATGCAGGTCAACATTATGCTAAGAAACCTATTCTTTCATAATTTAGTACTGCTGAAGTTTCATTAATGAACACGTGTAGGCTATAACTACCCCCTACCAGCACTTTCTATTTCCTTTTCATTGCTTTGTTTTTTTCAAAAATATTTTTTCCCTTCCAACATACCGTGCAATTTACTCGTATATTTTCTTTACTATGCTCTCCTTTATCTAGAATTGAAACTCCAAAAGCTTACATGGTAGATAATTAATACTTGCTGAATAAATGAATATTGTCATTTTCACTTAGTCTTTGTTCTACGTTTACTATGTATCTATGTTACTCCTTTCTCTTTTTTTCCCTTTTTTAATTGACTTATAGTTGCTGTACAATGTTATATAAGTTGTGTGCTGTGTGCTAGGTTGCTTTAGTTGTGTCCGACTCTTTGCAACTCTGTGGAATGTAGCCTGCCAGTCTCCTCTGTCCACGAAATTCTCCAGGCAAGAATACTGGAGTGGCTTGCCATTTCCTCCTCCAGGGGATCTTTCTGACCCAGGGATGGAACCCCTGTCTCTTATGTCTCCTATAATAACAGGCAGGTTCTTTACCACCAGGGTCACCATATAAGTTACAGATAAACAATACACTGACTCATAATTTTTAAAGGTTATACTCCATTTATAGCTATTATTAAATATAGGCTATATCCCCAGGTTGTACAGTATATCCCTGTAGCTTATTTTACTCCTAATAGTTTGTACCTCTTAATCCTCATCCTCTATGCTGCCCCTCCCCCTTCCCCTCTACCCACTAGTAACCACCAGTTTGTTTCTCTAAATCTGTGACCATCATTCTCATCTCTTAGCTTTGCCTATGATTCTATAAACTTGAAACAGTAGATAAAATTACATATAGACAAAATTGTTTATATAATGTATAAATTAATATATGTAATTATGTGAATATATTGGATATTACTATATATTTAGTTAATTGCTACAACTGCCTCGAATGAAATGGACAAAATTCATTTCTCATATTTTTAAACAAAAAAAAGTTATGACTGTAGTAAAAGCAGTTAACTTTGCCAGGTATTTGCAGGGTTCTAATAAAATCACCACTTATTTCTTATGTACTTAATTGTCAATTTTGAAAGGGCAGGATGAAAGGCCTCATACAGCACCCTCCATTTAGGAAACTTATTGAAATTGATATCCATTTACTTGAAGGAATTGCATTAACTATATTATAAAAGGGATCACAGAATTATGTTAAGAATTATTTCCGACTGCTTACTCTTAATTGATTCTATATTAGAAGTGGAAAATAAAGAGGACAGAAACACCATCCAACATTTTACCAATTAGGCTATACTACCCAAGAGAATATTAAAAACACTCATTTTTTTAAATGTTTTTAATCCATTAAGAGCAGAATTACCATTCAGACATTCAAAATCAGCAATCAACCTAACAAATTCTTTCATTTTTTTAAAAAAAGAATTACTCTTTGGTGTTCTCTTTATATATCAAAAATACTAAGTTCTGGCCATCAAAACATAAAATTCATAAATCTTCACAATAATATTTCCTACTTGCTTTTCGAAAGATCCTACTATCCCCTCAAAAACTAGTGTTCCATAGATACTAATCAAATTTTTTAAAAATATGTTTCAGTTCAGATAACTTAGAGAAACCATTTAGAATATTCTGGATTAAGTGTATTTAAATAAATTTATTAATTACAGAATTTTCCACAACTTGTCTCAAACTTATTTGTTCTGTTTGCCCTAAGACTACTTTCCAACAGCTTCCCTATGCAGCACATATCTAGATCACCTATCTTTTTTTTAATTAAAAAAAAAATTTTTGGCCACACTATGTGGCATATTGGAGAAGACAATGGCACCCCACTCCAGTACTCTTGCCTGGAAAATCCCATGGACAGAGAAGGATGATGGGCTGCAGTCCATGGGGTTGCTAACAGTCGAACACAACTGGGAGACTTCTCTTTCACTTTTCATGCATTGGAGAAGGAAATGGCATCCCACTCCATTGTTCTTGCCTGGAGAATCCCAGGGATGGGGGAGCCTGGTGGGCTGCCGTCTATGGGGTCACACAGAGTCGGACACGACTGAAGTAACTTAGCAGCAGCAGCAGCATGTGGCATATGGGATCTTATTTCCCTGACCAGGGATTGAACTCATGTCCCCTGCATTAGAAACCTGGAGTCTTAACCACTGGACCACCAAGGAAGTTCCTGGGTCATCTATCTTGAGATATGCTATGCTTCAAGAATTGCAGGATCAATATAAACACCATCAAAATCATTAATTAATTAATTAATTAATGATTATTAGGTCTGCGGAATTCTGACTCAAACCAAGAATTCCTTTAAGACAATAAACATTAAAGACCTAAATGTGAGACCAGACATCATAAAACTCCTAGAGGAAAACATAAGCAGAACACTCTCTGACAAATCACAGCAATATCTTTTTCAATCCATCTTCCAGAGTAATGGAAATAAAAACAAAAATGAGCACATAGGAACCTACTTAAATTCAAAAGCTTTTGCAAAAAGGAAACAATAATCCAAACAAAAGAACAACCCTCAGATTGAGAGAAAACATTTGCAAATGATGTGATCCACAAGGGATTAGACTTCAAAATTTATAAACAGCTCATGAGGTTCAACATCATCAAAACAAACAAGGCAATCAAAAAATGGGCAGAATACCTAAACAGACATTTCTCCAAAGAAGACATACAGATGGCCAAGAGGCATCACCACTAGTTATTGTGGTGGTGGTATGGTGTGCTCAGTCGTGTCCAACTCTTTGCGATCCCATGGATTGTAGCCCAGCAGGCTCCTCTGTCCATGGAGTTTTCCAGGCAAGGATACTGGAGTGGGTTTCTGCTTCCTAGATAAATGCAAATAAAAACTACAACAATATATCACCTCACACCAGTCAGAATGGCTACCATCAGAACATTCATAAGCAGTAAAGGCTAGAAAGGGAGTGGAGAGAATGCAACCCTCCTTCCCTGTTGGTGGGAATATAAATCACTACAGCCACTAAGGAGAACAGTATGGAAGTTTCATTAAAAACTAAAAATAAAGCTACCATATGACACTGCAATCTCACTCTTAGGCATATACCCAGAAGAGAAGCATGGTCCAAAATGATCCATGCACCCCAGTGTTCATTGCAGCACTGTTAACAATAGCCAAGATATGGAAGCACCTAAATATACATTGATGGAGGAATGGATAAAGAAAATGTGGTACATATACACTCAATCATTAAAAAGAATGAAATAATGCCATTTGCAACAACATGGATAGACAGACTTAGGGATTGTCATATTGAGTGAAGTAAGTCAGATAGAGGGGAAATGTAGAATAATATCCTTTGTATGCAGAATCTAAAAAGAAATGATACAAATGAACTTATTTACAAAATAGAAACAGACTCACAGACTTAGAGAATGAATCTACGGTTGCTAGGGTAGGGTAGGGGGCAGGGGGGTGGCATGGAGTGAAGAGATAGAGGGGTTAGGACTGACATGTGTACACTGCTATATTTAAGATGTATTAACAGCAATGAGCTACTGTATAGCATAGGGAACTCTGCTCAATGTTATATGGCAGACTGGATGGGAGCAGAGTTTGGAGGAAAATGGATACATGTATATGTGTGGTTGGGGAAGCCCAACCACACGGTGGTAAAGAACCTATCTGCAGTGCAGGAGACACAGGAGAAGTGGGTTCAATCCCTTGATCAGGAAGATCCCCTGGAGGAGGGCATGTCAATCCACTCCAGTATTCTTGCCTGGAGAATCTCATCGACAGAGGAGCCAGGCAGGCTATGGTCTGTTGGGACTGCAGTCAGACACAGCTGAAGCAACTGGGCATGCATGCATGTGTATGTATGGCCGAGTCCCTTTGCTGTCCGTCTGAAATTATCACAACCTTGTTAATCGCCTATAGTCCAACATAAAATAAAAGGTTTTTTAAAAAATGAAGTACAGTAGTTTGCAGGTTATACTATATTTTACCTGAGGTCAGAATGAAAGAATTTAAACTGTAGTAGAAGGAAAGCTTAATGATCATAATGCAAAATTAATGAAAATCATTACTTGCAATTGGTATCAACAGTAGTTATACAAAGATTTGAAAGCAGGGCTTTGAAGCCATCAGTTCAGTGCCGTCACTCAGTCGTGTCCAGCTCTTTGCAACCCCATGAATCACAGCACACCAGGCCTCCCCATCCATCACCAGCTCTAACAGTTCACTCAAACTCATGCCCATCGAGTCAGTGATGCCATCCAGCCATCTCATCCTCTGTCATCCCCTTCTCCTCCTGCCCCTAGTCCTTCACAGCATCAGGGTCTTTTCCAATGACTCAACTCTTCCCATGAGGTGGCCAAAGTATTGGAGTTTCAGCTTCAGCATCTTCCAATGAACACCCAGGACTGATCTCCTTTAGGATGGACTGGTTGGATTTCCTTGCAGTCCAAGTGACTTTCAAGAGTCTTCTCCAACACCACAGTTCAAAAGCATCAATTCTTCGGTGCTCAGCTTTCTTCAAAGTCCAACTCTCACATCCATGTATGACCACTGAAAAAACCATAGCTTTGAGTAGACGAACATTTGTTGACAAAATAATATATGTCTGCTTTTTAATATGCTGTCTAGGTTGGTCATAACTTTCTTTCCAAGGAGTAAGCATCTTTTAATTTCATGGCTGCAGTCACCATCTGCAGTGATTTTGGAGCCCAAAAAGATAAAGTCTGACACTGTTTCCACTGTTTCCCCATCTATTTCCCATGAAGTGATGGGACCAGATGCCATGATCTTGTTTTCTGAATGTTGAGCTTTAAGCCAACTATTTCACTCTCCTTCACTTTCATCAAGAGGCTTTTTAGTTCCTCTTCACTTTCTGCCATAAGGGTGATGTTATCTGCATATCTGAGATTATTGATATTTCTCCCAGCAATCTTGATTCCAGCTTGAGCTTCTTCCAGCCCAGCGTTTCTCATGATGTACTCTGCAGATACATTAAATAAGCGGGGTGACAATATGCAGCCTTGACATACTCTTTTTCCCATTTGGAACCAGTCTGTTGTTCCATGTCCATTTTGAACTGTTGCTTCCTGACCTGCATACAGGTTTCTCAAGAGGCAGGTCAGGTGGTCTGGTATTCCCATCTCTTTCAGCATTTTCCACTGTTTATTGTGATCCACACAATAGCCAGACTTTGGCCAATAGCCAGCAGCAGTTAGGAAGCAACTATCTTAGAAATAGATCTCCCAGCTCTATTCAAGTCTTCAGATGCTGCAGCTTTGGACAACATCTTGGCTGCAACATCATAAGTGATCCTGAGCCAGAGTTACCCAGCTAGGATGCTCTTGAATTTCTGACCAACAGATAATTGATCAACAGAGCATTGAGGTTAGTTTTAACAGCAATTAGTCACTAACACAGCTGGTCTCTATTGATGTTTTCACTTTCCAGTCCTTAAGTTTCTGCTGTTTCTGTGCCTTCCATTCTCCCCTATTTTGCTCTTCTTAAAATGTTAGTACACTCTTTCTTGCAATCTTTCTACCTCAGGGAGTCTGGGATATTAAAATTAAGAGACGAGAGAAAGGTCTGTGTGTCTGACAACTTTGCTTTCACCTATAATGGCAAATATACTCAGCCTTGGATACAGAGGTTGGCTGATTTCTTGAGAAGCAGGAAAAAAAATTCTGTATAAAAAATTCAACTTAGCATATGTAAAATGGAAATTAGGAGGTAGTAACTACTTTGTAGGTGTTTTGAAGGGAACAAGTGAGAGACTGCATTTAAAGATCTTAGCATGCTTAGCCAGAGAAGGCAATGGCACCTCACTCCAGTACTCTTGCCTGGAAAATCCCATGGATGCAGGAGCCTAGTAGGCTGCAGTCCATGGGATCGCTGAGTCGGACACGACTGAGCGACTTCACTTTCACTTTTCACTTTCATGCATTGGAGAAGGAAATGGCAACCAACTCCAGTGTTCTTGCCTGGAGAATCCCAGGGACGGGAGAGCCTGGTGGGCTGCCATCTATGGGGTCACACAGAGTCGGACACGACTGAAGTGACTTAGCAGCAGTAGCAGCAGTCGCAGTAGCAGCGTGCTTAGCATGAAAACTGATCTATGGTTAGTGCTAAATAAATATTGGTTATTATTACTGACTTTTGCTTGACTCCTTCTATATTTGAACAGGCTTCTAATTCACTAAAATAAATGAGTAAAAATAGTTTATTATAAATTCCTAACACTTCCCAATAGATGATGGTTTATATGAGAGAAGTGTTTTCTAAAACCTGTTATCATAAATTGAGAATAGACATTTTTTAATACATACATTTTCAGAGAAAAAAAAATTAAGCTGAAAATTAACCAAAGGCTATGCTATCTTAATTATAATAAGAGATTGTCATCTTAACATATTGAAAACTAGAGAGGGATGAGCGAGAGACTTAAAACTTAGTAAGAAAGTAAAAGCAGCAAGAGATTGACTTGAATGTCATTATCTTATTGCCTTTTGGAACGAAAAATGTATTGTTTCTCATATAAAGCAAAGCACTGAAAACTATTTGGCAGCAAGGTTATTATTTCACATATAATTACATCTCATATGGAGGTACATTGGCAGACATGTGGTGGCTAAATTGTCCATTTTCAACTAGAAAAAAGAAATGCAGTTCTTTCTTTCACTTACATCAGTCAAGAAGATAGCCGCCCACAGGAAGAGATAAAGACTTATTTGACACTAGATCTATAACCAATGATTTTAGTTATCACTTGAAATTAGTGAGAATTTGAAATGGGCTTAAGATTTTTTGAAGAGCAATTTGGTACCAAAGTGAAATAGCAGATGAAATAGAAAGGTGAAAACAGGAAAGAGAAAATGCTGTTTCCATTGTTTGAGTTTGTTTGGATTCAAAGATTTCTAAAACAGGATTTCTATTAGCCAGATAACCCCTGAAAGCACAGATGTATTAATCTACTTTATTTTTCAAATAAAACATTTAATTAAATTACCTTCTCTATATACAAATTAGATAAATCTGGAGTCAATGGATATACCTGGTGGTGGTTTAGTTACCAAGTCGTGTCCAACTCTTGGGATCTCATGGACTGTAGCCTGACAGGCTCCCTCTGTCCATGGGATTCTCCAGGCAAGAATACTGGAGTGGGTTGCCATTTCCTTCTCCAGGGGATGTTCAGAGCCCTAGAATCAAACCAGGGTCTCCTGCATTGCAGGCAGACTCTTTACTGACTGAACTATACAAGGTATGTTTAAGTTATATGAAATGTGGAGAGAAATTTTTTCTACTTTAGAGGCTGAAAGGGGGGAAAAACAGTGGAGGGGATAGGAAGAGACTGGAAGTAAAGAAAAGGAAGAAGGTTTGTACATTATGACAGTTCTTACGAAGTCCCAAGGTTTAATAAGGTCAATCACACAAAAAAAATGTTGAGTGGATATGCATGTGTGTGTGAGTGTGAGTTCTGCTAAAAGGATTTGATTTTCAAAAAAGAGGGAAACAGGAAGCCAAAAAGCTTGCAAGGCAACATGGATGGACCTAGAGATTATCATACTAAGTGAAATTAGCAAGACAGAGAAAGAGAAATATCATATGATATCATGTATATATGGAATATAAAAATGATACAAATAAACTTATATGCAAAACAGAAATAGACCCACAAACATAGAAAACAAACTTATGGTTACCAAAGGGGAAATGGGGGGGGATGGGATAAATTAGGAGTTTGGGATTAACAGATAGATAACTAACCAAGACGTACTCTATAGCACAAGGAACTATATTTAATATTTTAAAATAATCTATAAGGGAGAAAAATTTCAAAAGGGTATACACACACACACACACACACACACACACACACTGAGGCCTGGCATGCTGCAGTCCATGGCGTCGCAGTTGGATATGACTGAAAAATAATAACAATATATATATACATATATGTAAGTGAATATATGTATACCCATATATATATATATATATATATATATATATATATATATATATATATAACTGAACCACCTTGCTGTATAGCTAAAACTAATACCACATTGTATATCAACTAAACTTCAAGAAAAGTAATTTTTTCTAAAAGCTTGTAAGTGCAACTTTTAGGAAATTCTCAGGAATCATGGGAAAGGATAACTTTCAACATTCACAAGTCCAAGAAACTTCGAGTCCTAAATTCACCTTGACCGTCAGAGAACAAAGAGGCACTGAGAGCCTATCCAGAGACTGTTCTTTTGTCAAAACTTTCTTCCTTTCCATCTTTCCATCATTAAGTAAACAATTTTTGGATGAGTTAGGCTTCTTTTCTCACCTTTCCTGAATTCGATATGCATTTTCACAGTTTAGTTGACATCATAATTATATTGTTAACCACTAGGAGGAAGTACTTTGGGGGAAAAAAATCAAAGTACAGACATTAAGCAAGTTAGAAATAAACTGAGGTGATACAGAATGAGCAAGTTGAATCACTTCACTGTAATTTTGTGCTTGGTCTCCTAAGAGCTTACCTTTTCTTCTAAAAAGCTTAACCTTTCCCAAATCTCTGAAACTTCCCAACTGTTTTTGCTTTGACAATCACTATTATTTAGTTTTGGGCTTTCCAGGTGACTCAGTGGTAAAGAACTTGAGTGCCAGTGCAGGAGATACGGGTTCAATCCTTAGATGGGGAAGATCCCCTGGAGAAGGAAATGCTAACCCACTCCAGCATTCCTGCCTGGGAAATCACATGGACAGAGGAACCTGGTGGGCTATAGTCCATGGAGTCACCAAAAACAGTCAGACAGGACTGAGCTACTAAACAGCAACAACAAATTATCTGGTGTTATATCCCCTCTCAGGCTCTTCTTGTCTCACCTCCTCTAGTTTATATACACTATTCACAAACCCATTTGTGAAACCCAGACCCTTTTCCTGATTTCAAGGGTAGGGGGATATATACATATGAAGATCATATGAGTATAGAGAATTTTACTGCAGATTGGGGATTCAACTGAGAATTCAATTTCAGAACCATATGCAAATGCCTTCTCTTGGAATAATTTCCCTGCTGCTGCTGCTGCTAAGTCACTTCAGTCATGTCCGACCCTGTGCGACTCCATAGACGGCAGCCCACCAGGCTCCCCCGTCCCTGGGATTCTCCAGGCAAGAACACTGGGGTGGGTTGCCATTTCCTTCTCCAGTGCATGGAAGTGAAAAGTGATAGTGAAGTCACTCAGCCTGTATTCTATGTAGCTATCCTGATTCTGACATAGAAAACTTTTTCCTTCACTCATCTCTCCCTTCCTTTACTCTTTGCCCTTTCACCCTGAAATTCACATTCACTTCTAACACAGAGAAGTCTGGTTATCTTTTTGTTTTGGAGTTTCCATTGAAAGCCTACCCTGGAAGACTTATTTTCTGATCAAAGCCATTTACACTGGAAACAAATCACATTCCCAAGTGGTGTGAGTGGTAAAGAACCTGTCTGTCAATGCAGGTAGATGTAAGAGACATGGGTTGCATCCCTAGGTCTGGAAAACACCCTGGAGGAGGGCATGGCAACCCACTCAGGTATTCTTGCCTGGAGAATACCCATGGACAGAGGAGCCTTGAGTGCTACTCCATGGGGTCACAAAGAGTCAGACACGACTGAAGTGACTTAGCACACACGCACATTTAGGGGCAGAATTGTGTTTTATTTATTTATTTTTTAATTTTATTTTTACTTTATTTTGCTTTACAGTACTGTATTGGTTTTGCCATATATTGACATGAATCAGCCACGGGTGTACATGAGTTCCCAATCCTGAACCGTAGCATAGTAACATTTTCCCTCTCCTCTACAAATGCCATTTCTGAAACGCAGTGGCCAAAACCTGCTTTTTCAGTATGCTTCCTTCAGCTCTGCACATTGCAGTTTCGAACATAGTTAATGCTTGCTAAAGATTAAACAGATTTGGGGACCAGGTTCAGAGGAAAAGAAATATGAATCCTAGGTATCCTTACTTCTTACACAGTTTGGCTTTGATACTTATTAAGGGCTAATAATCTGATTTTTTAATACCTCATTGCTCATCTGCAAACTGGAGTTAAAATGGTGATATACTATGTGTGTCTTATAGGATTACTTTATGTATCAAAAAATATGAGATTGTTTTGAAAACTGAGCAGTCTCCTACAAACACTTGGCAATGTTACTAGTCTTTATCTTTTCCACTGTGGATAAGGCTGGTGTGGTATATAGAGTACATAAGCATTGTGTACCCTGCTTTTGCAAACATAGGGTAGGGGGAGGAAATTAGAATCCTGTGTAAAATACATAGTAAGTTCCAAATGAATATGAGATAATAAAAAGGCTTGTAATATGTATTTGAGTTTATCAGTCGGCTTATGGAAATAAGTAAGAATGACCACCTATGAACGTGACCTTAGAAACTGTTACCAATAAGTGATTATCTCTGTGAATATAGTTAAATATCATCAGAGAAGAAGTCTGAGTCACTGTTTACCCACAAAAATCCAAACTTATTTCTCATTTACTAAAAAAGTAATGAACTAGGTATCTTGAAGACACAAAGTAAAATGCAGAAACCTGTAAATTATGTTGCCAAGCATATTAAGATAATACTCACGTCAGTCAAATAGTTCTTTTTTATTTCTTATGCTGCAAAAACATCTCTTCAGTATAGGTGGTATTTTACTTCTAAGATGAAATTTTACCAGCTTAACATTTTTTCTTTAAATTTCCTCCTTTGCTATGTCTTGCTAGGTACCTAAGAAGGACAAAGCTGGAACACTGAAGGCCTGATCATGGCATTTATCTAGGACTCTGGGATAAAAGGAATCAAATGGGTGGACCCGTCCACAATTAATCATGAATGGTGATGTCTTTATTGGCTACTGACCTTGCAATGAGTTGCATGAGTTATAAGAAGGTTCTCTGTTACCTCAGTCCCTATTCTCTTGAAGGAGGATATAAATCACTTGAGCCTCATGAATTTCTCATATTTATAAAGTAGTCTTCCAAATTTTCCACAGAGGATGCAGGAGAACCACTCATTTTTCCAATTTAAAAAAAATAATTTTTCAGCTTGTTCAGATGTCATGAGAGGAGGCTGATGATGGAGATGATCTGACTGAGGGTGACCCGAGGATCCAAGGTGGGTGTCAGCCAGAAGCCTGGAGAGAAGGAGACAGGTTCCATCATCCCCATTTTGAAGTTGTTTGCATTACTTCTCCCCTAACCTTATGCTCGAAGCAACAATCATGGTAGATTGCCTTATTCTGTTCCATTAAGAGCTGAAGCATGTAATAAATCAAATTCCATAGTGACATATCTTGCTTCAGTGGCATGATAAGTTGTTTCTTGGCTGAAATTCGGATGAAAAATATCTGGATTTTGTAAATATACTTCTCCATATTCTCTTGAAACCTAGAATTCAAGCATTAAGTTATGCTTGGAACATGGGTGAACAGAAAGAAGAAAGAGGGATAAGATCTTTAGAAATCTGAACAGATCTCAGTGGGCCAATACCATAATGTGAATTTTGAATGACTCCCTATGCATGAAGGTATTAATAGATGACCCCATGAGGAGAAAAATAAAATATTAAGCCATGCACTTTAAAAACTCTACAAATTAAATTTAAATATCTAAGACCGTTACACAGTAGCATGTAACACAAAATGTATACTCTACCATAAAGAAAAATATAACTTTTTCTCAAAAGAAATTATCCTAGTTTTGTTTCATTAAACCCAGGGGAAACTAATGCTAACAAACCATCTATTAGAGAACTTTTATTTAGTTAGTGTTAGTCACTCAGTCATGTCCAATTCTTTGAGACCCCATGGAGTGTAGCCCACCAGGCTCCTCTGTCCATGGAATTCTCAAGGCAAAAATACTGGAATGAGTTGCCCTTTCCTTCTCCAGGGAAACTTCCCAACGCAGGGATCAAATCCAGGTCTGCTACATTGCAGGCAGATTTTTTTTTTACCATCTGAACTATCAGAAAACATTTGTTAAAATTTCATGCTACAAAATGGAATCTAGACACAGACTAACATGAACTTCCCATTTTGAAAGATATTGTAATAGTTATTAATGAGATGTTCTTCAATGTTTACTGTGAATAATTACTATTTTGACATATTGAGGGTTATAAGGCATGAAATGCCATCTTGACCCCTATAGGTTTCAATCTCCCACAGGCAAGATAAAGGCACCATGCATGTAACTAGAATATAAGGCAAGCTAAGAGAAATGCATTGTGATAGGAGTAAGTCATGCTTTGGGGACTTCCCTGGGAGTCCAGTGCTTAAGATTTTGCGTTCTAATTCAGGGTGTGGGTTCAGTCCCTGGTTGCAGAACTAAGATCCCACATGCCTCGTGGCCAAAAAAACAAAACATGGAACAGAAGCAATATTATAACAAAATCAATGAAGTCTTTAAAAATGGTCCACATTGAAAAAAAAATCTTTAAAAAGAAAGATGCTTTGGTAACTCAGAGTATCACATTTGATTTTAATCATCATTCAAACTTCATAATAAAGCAAAAAGCAACATTTGAATCTGCCTGCGATATGGGAGACCCAGTTTTGATCCCTGGGTTGAGAAGATCCCTTGGAGAAGGGAATGGCAACCCACTCCAGTATACTTGCCTGGAGAATTCCGTAGACAGAGGAGCCTGGTGGGCTACAGTTCTTGGGATCACACAGAGTCATACACAACTGAGTGACTAACACACACAATCACTTAGATTCTCACATGGAACAACTGACTGGTTCAAAATTGGGAAAGGAGTATGTCAAGGCTGTATATTGTCAGCCTGTTAATTTAACTTATATGCAAAATCATGCAAAATTCTGGACTGGATGACTCACAAGCTGGAATCAAGATTGCCAGGAGAAATATCGACAACCTCAGATATATAGATATTACCACTCTTATAACTGATAGTGATAAGGAACTAAAGAGCCTCTTGGTGAGCATGAAAGACAAGAGTGAAAAAGCTGGCTTAAAACTCAACATTCAAAAAACAAAGATCATGGCATCTCCTCCCATTACTGCATGGCAAAAGAAGGGGGAGAAGTAGAAGTTGTGACAGATTTTATTTTCTTAAGCTCCAAAATCGCTGTGGATGGTGATTGCAGCCAAGAAATTAAAAGACTTGCTCCTTGTTAGAAAAGCGATGGCAAATCTATACAGCATATTAAAAAGAAAAAACATCACTTAACCAACAAAGGTCCATCTAGTTAAAGCTAAGGTTTTTCCAATAGTCATATGGATTTTCCAATATGGATGTGAGAGTTGGACTATAAAGAGGGATGAGAACTGAAGAATTGATGCTTTTGAACTGTGGTACTGGAGAAGACCCTTTGACTGCAAGGAGTGAAACCAGTCAATCCTAAAGTAAACCAACTCTGAATATTCATTGGAAGGACTGATGCTGAACCAAAGCTCTGATGCTTTGGTCAATTCATTGGAAAAGACCCTGATGGTAGGAAAGATTGAAGGCAAAAGGGGAAGGGAGTGGAGAGGATGAGTTGGTTACATAGCATCACTAAATCCGTGGCTGTGAATTTGAGCAAATTCCAGGAGACAGTGAAGAACAGGAAAGTCTGGCATGCTGCAGATCCTGAGGTCACACAGAGTCAGACATGTCTTAGCTACTGAACAACAGCAACAAAGCATCTGACTCTGGCCTTGAAGGGGAGTGATTGTTGGATATGCAGAACCAGGGAGACACATCAGGTAGGTACAGCAAGAGCTTAGTCACAGGGCCAGCTGTAGGAAAAGTGATCTCTGGCACTGAATGAACTCATCCTGTGTGCTAGGCACCACTCTAGGCATTAACCTGTTTTAAATCATTTCATTTTCACAAAAGACCTAGAAGGTGGGTACTATTATTGTTATCCCCATTCAGCAGATGGGGTACAGAGTGTGTAAGTAATCTAAGTGAGTGCTGAGTTTGGTTCTCAAACTCAGCCTGGTCCACAGTTAGCCTATCTTCAGCAGGGTTCAGTACACCAAGTGGATTTTGAGAGAACGGCAGGCTAAAACTTAAGACATATTGTGGAGAATCTCAGCTCCAATAAGGAGCTATTGGTTGTTTTTGAGCAAAGAAATGGCTAAAGAAGTACTTCAGGAAGACATCCCATATCAGTATGTACATTAGTTTTGGAAAATAAGCCTTGTGATCAAAGGGACTGGTTAAAAAGTCATTGCAATTATCTATGATATTGTTGGAATGGGAAAATGCAATTGTGAAGAAAAATGGGTAGCTGGTAGTATACAGTTTATCTTCTCCTCTCAATTTTAAAAGAGATTTACCAATCACCCTCACTCCCGACTTATCTAGACTTGACAAGATGATTGGATAATTCATCAAATAGTATACTTAGTTTTCTTTCCTTGGTGAGTTAAGTTGCTTCCTTAGTATCAATTAAAACCTGGGAAGATTATCATCTAATTGCACAAAAGTAATAATATGACAGCTCTGAATGTCTAGTGACCTAAAGGAATTGACATACCTTTGAAGCGTTAACTAATATATATGTAGGAAAAAGAGCAAAACTTCATTAACACACAAACACATTTGGCAAATATTTTTCCAATGTCTTGAAAAAATGCCCCCACTCTAAAAACTTTACAGACATAAATTATGATTGATATCCAGTAAACATTGTGTTTTAATGGCAAAGATATTTTATGTCCTCTCTTCATTTTTTAATAAAATGTCCCAAGGAACGTTGTGACATTCTTATTCTAACGTTATATTTTTAAAGGGTACTTCAATAACTTGAGAGTTTTTCATGTGAATTTTCACTTTTTTCTGCACTTCAAAAAAAAAAAGTAGGATTTCACTGGCTTCTTTTTGGTGCCATCTGTGTTATCAGCAATGAAAATGTAGCATAAGCTTAAAACAATGCAAGAGAGAACTAAGCAAAATTCAGCTAAAACTGTCACGATGAAACTGCTAAATTTCACAGAGATCAAATTCCAGTACACCAAAAATGTTTTGGGGGCCTGCCTAGAATTTCTCACCTCATTAGGTGTGAAAAACATAAATTGAGCACTGTTTTTTTTTTTTTTTTTTCAAAATTTTGCCCATGATGAGAACAGTTGGGGAACCAAGCACTCCACAGCCCTTAGATCTGGTATGCGGAAGAGTGAGAAGAGTGATTGAAGGCTGCACCTTTTACAGATTCTGGCACTTGTTCAGTGATTGTTTTTGAATCTTCAAGGGGCTTATGAAATAATTAATTCATTCCCACATTTCCACTTCTTTCCAGAACACAAAACTAGCACTTTTCATTAAAGAAAAAAGAAGGGGAGATGGCGAATCAAAAATATCTGGTCAAATTTCATATTCCAAGACCAGAACTCGTGTTTTCTGAGTCCAGCTATTTAACTCTAGACACCACATTTCTCTTATAGTTCCCATCTTGAAATTTCAGTATTATCTCTCTGCTCGCCAGACATCTAGGTAGGATTCAGCTCTACATGCATATTAATACATTTCATTTATAAAGGTTGAAATCTCTGACTCATTGCCCATCAAGTTGAAGCACAAACTCAAGATTTTTAAGTACTTAATCTGTACCTTGTAATGAGATTTATATTACAAGTTGGAAAAAAAAAGAAGTGCACTTAATATACAGTCCAAAATAAAACTACGGAGCCTAACTGTGAATCTGAACTTCCAGAACATTTTTATTCCACACATTTTCCTCCAGCATCTATTAATGGAATATCTTTTATTATTCCCTAATTCTGTACCACTGGAGTTTCCTGCCCTGCATGGAGTATCGAATTTTACAGCACATCATCCAAAATTGCACATCTTTTCATAATAATGTGTAAGAGCATCTTGCATTTCCTATCATTTAACTCAAACATTTCTGCTTACTTAGAGAATGATAGAGACCATTGAGTGCATACCCACATTTAATACCATTGTTCATTTCCATGGCAACTTGTACTTTTTAGCTGCCAAAAAGTGAAATATGGTTCAAAAGTGAGTAATACAAAAGGTCATTTCATCTTCTAACACCTAAAATATTTTTACACTGTACCTCCCAGTTACTCCCACCCTCAAAAGCAAAGGACTTTGCAGACTGAAGTAAAGGGTAATTATAATGGAGTTAAATGAAGCTGGAAACAAAGGTATTTTGGGTTAATGATTGTGTTATAATTAACTCTGGTAAATGATACCAAAATGAATATTTTAGCTTTCACTATTCCAGGCAAAAACCTGAAGGGAGAAATCAGTGTAATCATGCTTTCTTCTACAAGATAAAGGGGAGAGATAAATCTCTGTTATTTCTCTAAAGTACAGTTCTAATACATTTTGTTTAAAAAAACTGACAAGGAAGAGCTATCGAAATGATAGTACTTGTGCAGAAATAGTAGCTTCCCACCAATGAGGTTAATGTTGATAGATAATATCCTATGGATATTTCAGAAGATGCCGTATGGATCCATTGTCTGCTTACTAACCTAAAAGAGAATAGTTGGGCTTCACTAAGAAGATGAAATACTTTGAGTTTGTAACTTTTCTCTAAAGAAAGGCAATCTGCTTTAATCAATTGGAGAACACCAAGAGAGAAGGGATCGGGGAGGACACACATTTATTGTCAACAGGGCAACAATGAGAATTGAAATTTTATTCCATAATAAATAACATACTAGAATTTGGGTACAGGTGCACAAGGAATTATTGTCCTCACTGAGCTTATACTGTAGGAAAGGAAGCACAAAACCAACACCAGAGAACATTTCCAATGGACTCTATCAGGGTGAGTAGGGCCCTTTTTCCAAAGACGGTTAATCAACTGTTCCTATATCAGTTGGGATTCGAATTCTGGGGAAGAGGACAAGTTAGCAGCTAAAATATTTAACTTTTATTTCAATATCCATTAGTAGAATCCAGTGTTGAGCCCAGAAATCTAAATAGAAATAGCATGTCACTGTTTTACTTATTTTAAAATTATGCATATAATACAGAGTATGCCTTTAATCAGAAACATTCTTCTTGTTATTATACATAACTGGACCCCCAAGTGTTAGGGGAGAAGCAAGGAGTGCATATAATTGTACTTACTGTCAAATTTCCAATATGTCAGTTACATTCTGTTCAAGTAGTAGCTGCCATTTTGGAATTCTTCCTTTCCTAAGGTCTTTTTGTGCGGGGAACAATGATCATTGAAATATGTAATAGAGTACTTTTCTCTTTAGGCACATAGACTGAGTTCAAGGTCATTTTTCCAAATGTATTTCAGTAAAAGTTGACTGATGGAGAACCACTCCAAGTAAGGGGACACTGACTTGATCTTTTTAGTTTGAATTTTATGTACAGCCTATAGACATGTGTTCAGATCCCATACTTATCCAACTGGTAGTTTGATAGACCTCTCCACTCAATTCTATCTACAGTTTTAAGAAGAAATTCTCTTCATCATTGGAAGAAAGAATACCTAAGCAGTTCCATAGCAGTGGACATAAGACTCTGCTCTTTGCTATATTTGTGTTTGAATTTGAATGATCAGTCACTTGAAGGTCCCTCTGACATAATCCAGTCACCACATTCTCATTTTACCCACAGTGGTTTCACGACAAGTTGTCAGATATACTCAGCACCTCTTGCATCATCTTGTGATCCAGCAATGCTATCTAGAAGGAAATGGGATTAGCAAGCACAGCCTTTGAATCCATGCTGATTTTTAGTGTCACTTGCTATGTTGACTAACTATTCTAGAATACTAGTAGGGACAAGCTGGGGATCATGATTTATAGATTTTAAAATACATCCTTTTTTGTTACTAAAATGAGACAGTCTCCCACCCATAATCTTATAACTTCTTATTTTCTCAGGGATGATTGATGGTAACATTGAGAGCACTTCTACAAATTCTTTTGACCTCAGGAAATAATGGTTCGCTCCTACAACCAGATCAGATGAAGCATGATGTAGGAATGCAGAAGAATTTCATCCTAAAGTGGTTCTGCTAGAAGACCTATAAGACATACTGTGTGACAAGGCCTTCCCTCAAGCCTATCCAATGAGTTTATGACCTAAAATCTGCTTCAGGAAACATATCCTTCACTGCTTTTCCTCTAAATTCATCTCTCTGTCATCTTCTCTCCTCAATGTCTATGGAGAGATGGTTTTAATGGAATGTATTAGGACACCCATTAGGGTGCATGCCACATAACACTAAGATTAAATTTCAGACATAGGGACAGAAGTGTTCCCAGGTGTATGACAATATCTGGTTGAATATGTTAACATGTTAACATCGTTGATTATGTTAACATGACTTAAGAAAAAAATATGACCCATAAAAGTGGAAGAAAGCTGGTGAGCCCCAAATGAGAAAAGGCAGAGCAGCAAATGAGCGTAAGGTCACTCATGTTGAAACTGCCCAGGGCATCGAAAGACTTCACCACTTGGATTTCATCACCATGTTTCCTTTGGTATTATTATCCATACAGATCCTATTAAGAAAACTTAACACCAACTTGACCTTGTTTTTGTCTCATGATCGTGAAGTATACTTCTGATGATTTTGCTTTCCAGGTAGTAATTCTCTACCAAGAAAAGATCTTTTCCATATCTTTTGGTATGAGCCACTTCACCAAATCAAGTTCTCAATATTGAGGACTTAACATATATCATGCATGGTTCTAAGTGTTTTGTTTGTTTGCTTGTTTGTTTTGAGGTAAGCACAATGATACTTTATTACCTCTAAACTGTTAAGTTAGCTTAAGTGTATTATTTTTCAGAAAAGCCTCACTGTTATGCCTTATTATTTCAATCTACTCTTCTAAATACATGTTTCAAATGGATTATATAAAGTATATTTAAAGTTATCTAATGATGATTAGATTTTGTGTTTATCTTGTTGGTATTTATTTATTTTACATATCCATATATCTATTCTTTTTCAAATACTTTTCCCATTTAGGTTGTTACAAAGTATTGAGCAGAGTTCCCTGTGCTATATAGTAGGTCCTTCTTGGTTATCCATTTTAAATATAGCAGTGTGTACATCTCAATCCCCAACTCCCTAACTATTCCCTCCACCCTTGCCCCCTGGTAACCATAAATTATTCTCTCAGTCTGTAAGTCTGTTTCTGTGTGAATTTGTTTAATCCTTGCAACAATCCTATGCAGTATTGGCAATTACAACTCTTCCCCTCTTTCTGCTAATCTTTTGAAAATGCACACACCATTCTTTTAAGCAGAAGGTTCTGTCTTTTCTTTGTGACCTCCTTGATCTCAGCTTGTCCAGTCTTCCTGATTCACAGGTGGGCCAATCCAACCCTTCAGCAAGAGAGAACTGGATAATCTATTCAGTTCACTACTGCTGCTGTTTCTGAACACAGGCAGTCTAACAGATCTTTTTCTGTAACTGCTTTAGGCCTCAGGCTATACCAGTTTATATTCATATTTACAGTTGCTTTCCTGTGAGCATGATAGAACCCCAGGAGTTCTGAGTCCTAATGGGCTCTAGTCTCACTCACACATGGTGCTAGATCTGCCCTCCCTCTCAACACGTATATACGTGGATTATGCTTGGGTCACTGGATTAAAGTTTTCCTTTGGAACCATCAATGTCTTCTCAATGCTTTAATCTTAGCCCCCTTAGTTCTTTCCAGTGAAACTGAAAGTGTTACTTGCTCAGTCGTGTCCAACTCTCTGCGATCCCATGATAGCCCACCAGGATCCTCTGCCCTTCCATGGAATTCTCCAGGGAAGAATACTGGAGTGGGCAGCCATTCCTTTCTCCAGGAGATCTTCCCAACCCAGGGATCAATCCAGGTCTCCCACATTGCAGACAGATTCTTTACCATCTGAGCCACCTGGGAAGCCCAATGGGTTGCCCTAATTTTTAACTGCAGAGATGAAAAAAAAAAACTGAGGTCTCAGTCTCTTATTTTATAGAAGGTTCTTGGACCCATGTTGCAAATTTGTTTTTCCTTTCTCATATTAGTGAATGAAGTGATATTGTGTGGGATATACCTTTGTCAGGATACAGAGGATTCAGTTATACTTCATTCCAAGTAGAATGGACAAAATAGGACCTATAAGTAACTAGAAGGCCACATAGTATCACTTCTATGAAAAACATTGATGATTTGCTAAGTCCTTCTTAACCAAAAATGTCTGGAGTTACTTATTAATTTTTATGTAAATTTGTGTACATCACCCTTATGGACATTCATTATATTTATTAGTGTGCATGTTTTAATTTTATCCTAAGAAATGGATCTACATTTTATGCACTAGTTTGACTGTGTGGATCACAATAAACTGTGGAAAGTTCTGAAAGAGATAGGAATACCAGACCACCTGACCTACCTCTTGAGAAACCTATATGCAGGTCAGGAAGCAACAGTTAGAACTGGATGTGCTTTCAAATAGGACAAGGAGTACATCAAGGCTGTATTTTGTCACCCTGCTTATTTAACTTATATGCAGAGTACATCATGAGAAACTCTAGGCTGGAAGAATCACAAGCTGGAATCAAGATTGCTGGGAGAAATATCAGTAACCTCAGATCCTCAGATATGCAGATGACATCATCTTTATGGCAGAAAGTGAAGAGGAACTACAAAGCCTCTTGATGAAAGTGAAGGAGAGTGAAAAAGTTGGCTTAAAGCTCAACATTCAGAAAACAAGATGATGGCATCTGGTCCTATCACTTCATGGGAAATAGATGGGGAAACAGTGTCAGACTTTATATTTTTGGGCTCCAAAATCACTGCAGATGGTGACTGCAGCCATGAAATTAAAAGATGCTTACTCCTTGGAAAGAAAGTTATGACCAACCTAGATAGCATATTAAAAAGAAGACGTACATTATTTTGTCAACAAAGGTTTGTATACTCAAAACTATGGTTTTTCCAGTGGTCATGTATGGATGTGAGAGTTGGACTGTGAAGAAAGCTGAGCACTGAAGAATTGATGCTTTTGAACTGTGGTGCTGGACAAGACTCTTGTGAGTCCCTTGGACTGCAAGGAGATCCAACCAGTCCATCCTAAAGGAGATCAGTCCTGGGTGTTCATTGGAAGAACTGATGCTGAGGCTGATACTCCAATACTTTGGCCACCTCATGTGAAGAGTTGACTCATTGGAATAGACCCTGATGCTGGGAGGGATTGGGGACAGGAGGAGAAAGGGACGATAGGATGAGATGGCTGGATGGCATCACCAACTCAATGCACATGACTTTGGGTGAACTCCAGGAGTTGGTGATGGACAGGGAGGCCTGGCATGCTGCGATTCATGGGGTCGCAAAGAGTCGGACACGACTGAGCAACTGAACTGAACTGAACTGATGACCAACATAATAGTCAGTCATAGGGCTTCTCTGAGGCTCAGAAGTTAAAGAGTCTGCCTGGAATGAGGGAGACCGAGGTTCGATCCCTGGGTGGGGAAGATCCCCTGGAGAAGGAAATGGCAACTCACTCCAGTACTCTTTCCTGGAGAATCCCATGGAGGGAGAAGCCTGGTGGGCTACAGTCCATGGGGTTGCAGAGTCGGATACGACTGAGCAATTTCATTTCACTTCACTTCACTTCACAACTGACATAGGCCAAGGTGAAGGCCAAAGCTAGAATCAAGTTGAACTGAGTAGAACGTGTATACATTAATTACATTTAGCTACCCTCTAGAATGTTCTAGATTCTCTTCCCTCAAGTTTCTACACATGCCGCTCACTTTATGTCTCTCTTCCAAAAGGCAGAGTCTGTAGGTCTGGTTTCCTGCCAGTCACACTGAGGATTTCGGGAGGATAGTACCTCTTTCCTGGAGGAGGGGAACATGCATTTCTTTTCCGCACTTGGATCCCTCCTGCCTGGCATGTTATCTAGCACATGGTAAAGCGAAAGTGAAAGGGAAAGCGAAGTCATTGTCGACTCTTTGGGACCGCATGGACTGTAGCCCACCAGGCTCCTCCATCCATGGGATTCTCCAGGCAAGAATACTGGAGTGGGTTGTCATTTCCTTCTCCAGGGAATCTTCCCGACCCAGGGATCAAACCCAGGTCTCCCGCATTGCAGGCAGACGCTTTTAACCTCTGAGCCACCAGGGAAGCACATGGTAAGTGACAAATAATGATGTTGAATGAGTTAATAATCTGCCAGCTGGCAATCAGATCTCCTCTATCCATGAGATTCTCCAGGCAAGAATACTGGAGTGGTTGCCATGCCCACCTCCAGGGAATCTTCTCTACCCAGGGTCAAAACTGCGTCTCTTGCATCTCCTGCAGTGCAGGCAGATTCTTTGCCACTGAACCACCCGGAAGCCCTAATATATATAATACATAACACATTATCCAAGGTTAAGCTCAAGTGCTGAATGCCTATATGAAGACATCTGTCACTAAACCATATGAACTTACTGATTATATCAGCACCCTTATCAAAAAATATCTTCTACAGCAATTTCTCTGCACTTAATTATAGATTATCTTTTATGTTTTTCTAATTACTATATGTGACCTAGCCATTGCTTCTTGATATCAGTGAGCATCTTTAATCGCTAGCAAAATATTGCACAGAGTAGGTGTTCCACAGATCCTTGGAACTGTATTAGTCAACTCAGTAAATATTTATTAAATAACCACTATACATCAGGCACTAAGAATACAGCAGAAAAGAATATGTATCTACCATTGCATTCTAATGGAAGATATTGAAAACAAAAAAAGGAAACAAAATTTTTTAAAAAAGTGAAAAAAAAAGAATTTAAGTTTCAGTGTGTGGATTAAATCACTCTGCCTTACAAGTACAAATAGAAGCCTTTTCAATTCATGTGTTGTATTTGAAAAATCTTACCTCTTTTCCTGTTATTTACAAAACCAACCTCTACTTTCACTATTTTTTAGGCAAAGATTAGTCCTTATTTGTGCAAGAAAACTTTCACGAGACTTGGAATTCTCAAACCAGAATGAAACGGAAATATTATATTTAAGAATTAATTATAATTGAATATATGCCAAAAGTACATAAAGAAAAAGAGCTCTGGCATGCTACTCTGCCAGAATAGAAATAGATTTTGGACTCACTTCAGTTTCGAGTAAATTAATGTCCAAAAGCACATGAGAGCAAATGTGCACATGTTTGTAATATCACCAAAGAGGCCAGGGTGCACATGAGCCCTAGAATTTCATCTTTCCCTCTCCTCCAGAAGGTTATCTTGCCCATGGTCTCTATATAATGCTTATGAATTAAGCGTGTGCAGCTTTATTGGTTTTTTTTGTGATAAGGAATATATTTTACCCTTTTTCTAGATAGTGGAAAGGAGGCATAATGTGTTTAGTTGATTTGCCTCCATAAGAGGCCCTGTAGAGTGAAATTCATTGAACTGTTGATGTTTACCAGAAAAATCATAGGGGTGTGTGTGTGTGTGTACATACATATATATATGTACATATATACATATGTACAAGATATATACATATCTTGTTGTTGTTGTTCAGTCACTAAGTCATGTCTGGATCTTTGCAATGCAATAGACCTGTAGACTGCCAGGCTCTGTCACTGGGATTTCCCAGGCAAGAATATTGGAGTGGGTTGCCATTTCCTTCTCCAGGGGATCTTCCCAACCCAGGGATTGAACCCACATTTCCTGCATTACAGGTGTATTCTTCACCACGGAGCCACTAGGGAAGCCCTATATATACTATATGTCTATATCTATATGTGTGTGTGTTTTTTTAATCCCATCTTTTTAGGTCATAAGTATGTGTCAGGCACTGTGCTCAGCTCTCAGGATGCTGACATTAGATGTTACAATTCCTGCTCAGGAAGAGTTCACAGTCTAGCGAGGAGAACAAATCCCACAAATGATTCACCTTGGTGTTGGCTGAGATGTGCCATACTAGAAACATGAATACCCTCACATTCAAAAAACCAGATCTGAAAGAAACCTCAGCATCACTGACTCCAAATCAAGTGAGAGAAAAGGGGCCCACATATCCCATTTGTTCCTCAAAGGCAGATGGAACCCAGGTCTCCTGAGACCAGGAAGATCTTAGTCTGGTTCTGGTTTCTTACCTTGCCATTTGCCAGAAAGTCGATTTGTTTTCTAAAACCAGCTGGTTTGCAGAATCAACAAATTAGTTAAATGTATAAAAAAAGCTTTAAAATATATTAAAAGAGTAACACAAATTAGTTAATATATCGCAAAGCATGATGATAAATATTGTCATTTGATATGTGAGATACATTACACTATCTATTATTCCTGTCTAATTTCTTGATTCCTTCCACTATTGCGGGTTATGCAATTTATTAAATTAACTTCAGGGTTTAGTTCATACTGAACCATCGCCAAATTCTGTGACAGAAGGAAAGATATAGGAGTAGCTGTATGTAAAATTACTGTTGGATAAAACAAATGATTCTTCTTCCTGGTCATAAAAAAAATGCACACTCTTCTGGTGAATTGTCTCATTAAAAAAATGAGATTCTTATCATATGAATTTTATTTTCTCTATTCCTGTATATACATGTTAAAAAGGATTTTTTTTCCTTTTAAAATCGCCTGCATTGTCCATAATCTTGTTTGAATGTTAGTAATTTGGATAAAAATGCATATGCACATCGTATGTGTTTTCAAGATCCTCCTTTGTAGTTCTATAGGACTTTGTGTTATGCTTTATGAGAAATTTAGGACTAAATTGGACCATTTTTATAATATTGTATTATTGCGTTAGGTTTACTTTGCTAATGCTCCTTTGCAGAAAACACTGATACTTCCTGATACCTTCTATAATTATCTTTAAATGAAGACTATTTTAAGATGATTGTTTCAGATTTTAGCTATGCAGCTTCTTATGTATTTTTAAAGTACATATATGCAACACTTCAAAAGAGCCACACAAAGATAACTGTATGTGCAATAGCACTTATATCAGAAAGAACAACAAATAAAATTTTAAACAAACAAGGAATGTCACTTATTCAGGAAACACAAAATATTTCTTATCCAGTGATAGAGATTTTTATATTTACAAAGAAATGACACCTTAAAAGATAATGGTGTTTCAAAAAATGTTTTTTAAGAAACTAAAGTAAAACTTCAGAAACTAATTTAATATCCTATTCATTTAAATCAAGTGTCTTCTCTTTCTGTGAGATACCTAGATATCTGGGGTAATTAAAATTACCTGGGGAATGGCCTCAATCTTCCCCCTCAGTATTCTATTTTACTTCAGATTACGTAGTCTTCTTCTCCGCAATAAAATTGTTTCCTTCTGTCACTCCTTCTGGGTCACTGTCAGCTCCCTGTGGAATTATAAGATTAAAGGTGTCTAGGATGTGCTAGAAGATCCCAGGTTTTAAACCAATCTGATTTCCAGATGATTTCTTGTCTTAATCAGGCAATTACCATAGCAAATCTTCTTGAATTCTGTTTTCCTAAGCAATGGAATAATGGAGTCTTGAATCACTTTCATGGTGATTTCTACATGTCACCTTTATAGTGTTTCAGTAAACAGAAGTTTCCTTAAACACTGTCAGTGAGAGTATTGGTAAAACTTATTTTTTTTTTCTCATCAATTCTAAGTTAAAATGCTTCCATTTATAAAACCCTTAAAACACTTGCTCCCAATCTCTATTTTCTGTTCACTGGGACAAAACAGCAGTCGTTTGAAAGCCACAGGCACCTCTGTAACTAAATCAACCTTATGATTAGAAGTCTATTCTTCAGAAAGAGATATTTGAAGAGTAACAAAGATCAGTTTATCTGACTTGCATAAAACTGTTCAAGTATACTCTATTTATCATATTAAAAATGCATCATTAAAATTTAAAAGCAGGTGCAGTTGCTCAATAAGCTAATGGTATAGTCTGAAGACTCTAGTCAAGATTGTATTGTTGAATTCCCAGTTGGCTAAAGGGGAGTGAGGAGGAGGGAGGGGATGTGAATGACCTTGCACCAAGGTGGTGAGGCCCTCAGAGACTGCCGTGGGCTGGGGTTGAGCTCCACTCCGAGGATCTTTACAGCACTGCATCCTGACGGCTGAGAATAAAAGTGTCCTAAACACACAAGCTTGAAAATCGCTTCATCTTAGAGCCGAAACCTCTGTCTCTACGGGCATGTGAATGTGAGCACATATTTGTATTTATGGGGAGAATTTATGGGCTGTTTGCCTGTGTGCACCAATGATTCCAGGCTCATCAGAGAACATGTTGTAGAAAACAGCATGAAGAAATTTAACGAGAAAAAAAGAAAACGGATGGAAGAAAACTTAACCTTCGTGAGAGTCGTGTCAATCTATAAACTAGTAAATGATCACCTTTATTACAGGTTGGTTTATTCACCTCACATCATCTTGAAAAGAGCTAGACAAGGTTCCTGAAATCTATTAATTAGTTTCCTTTAGCAAATATTAACTCAGCGAAATCCTATTCTTTCATTAAATATGTTTAGAATTTTAAATTGAAATATCTACATCTGTATACCTAGCCCCTGAATAGATAAATCTAACTTACAAAATCATTCTTTAACATAATTTAATAGCAAACTTTCTAGATTGTTCCCTATAATTTTTTTAACATATTGTGCACATCTAAATTTACTATAGTTAGTGTGTCTACTCATTGGTAATGAGAACAATACAATATAACGATAAATGTAATTTTCACCTAAAATCTTCTACAGGGGAGATGACCACAGAGTAAAAATTAAAACAGGAGAGATAAAAGAAAAATAGTCAGCAATTGCCTTTTTACTCCTTGGGACATTCTTTTTTAAGTGGTAGTTGTGACATAAAATAGCTGATATGTCTGTATGAAGTCTTTGGGATGGCATTTTCCTTAACAAACATTTTAAATATTTTATGAGCAAGATGATCTGTTCTCTCATTTCTAATAAAATCCCATGGTATATATGTCCAATCTATGAAATAGAAAAGAATAGATCTACTTTCAATTTATTTTTGTTGTAGTAGAGCTGCTTTGGCCCTCAGTAATGTTCCTCAATTATTAAAAATAAGGAAACCATATCAAAATATTTACTAAATTACTGTTTAGCCAAACTGTCAGAAATATTATTTTTTTTTACTTTTGGATAAATTAATCTATGTTTAGAATCCACAATACTAGGGTAGTTTTCAGGGGCAAAAAATGTAACAGTCTATAATTCTTAAACTTATTATTTAAAGGAAGAATCTGTTTTTCCAGGTAAACCTAACACTGTTTCCTGGATTTGTTGTTTTAGTTTTCACTGGTGTAATAACTGCTCTCTTCCTAAACATCTATTATATTTCCTTAATCTTGTCACATTCTTTTCCTGGTTATTCTCTGTAAGTAATTATTTACTTGTCTTTATAAGCTGATCAATAACCAACTGTGAGATAATTTACAGGTCTTATGAAATATCTATCCATGTGTATACTTTTTAATGTAATAGACTGCTGAGATATGCAGCTTGAAAGATAATATTCAGCAATACATTTTACATTAAAAATTAGCATTGCTGGTTTCTGACACTAAACATTCCAACTACAACCATAACAGCGTTTCCTCTTGCACCAACTTTGAATCCATCTATGCCTTCATTGAAATAGCAAAATATTCCCCTAAAAATCATATATATTTTATGAAATATGCAGGGTTTTTTTTAAAGAGCAACATACTGCCAGATATGAAAAGTTACAGAGAGACTGTTTGATTCTAAAGAGATATTTTTGTTGGTTATTATACTTTGTCAGTTTGCTTGCATCCAAGAGACTTGGGTTCAGTCCCTGGGTTGGGAAGATCCCCTGAAGTAGGAAATGGTAACCCACTCCAGTATTCTCTCTTATAGAATTCTATGGACAGAAGAGCCTGGTAGGCTACAGTCCATGGGGTTGCAAAGCATCAGACACGACTGAATGACTAATACTTTCAATAGAAATTAAGTTCTCAAAGACTCATAATAATTGATGACTACTAATTGTACCCATCTGGGCAGATTATTTAATAATGAAAAAGCAAGATTTTCACAAAGGGGGATGGGCTGGATGAACTAAATCTCATGCATTCACTTACTTTGTGTGCTTAGTTAACAAATTCTGATTTATCAATATCATTTATTTGTCAGAAGATTCCTTTAATCATATGTAATCTCAGCAGGCAGAGAAGGCAATGGCACCCCACTCCAGTACTCTTGCCTGGAAAATCCCATGGATGGAGGAGCCTGGTGGGCTGCAGTCCATGGGGTCGCTAAGAGTCGGACACGACTGAGCGACTTCACTTTCACTTCTCACTTTCATGCATTGGAGAAGGAAATTGCAACCCACTCCAGTGTTCTTGCCTGGAGAATCCCAGGGGTGGGGGAGCCTGGTGGGCCACCGTCTATGGGGTCACACAGAGTCGGACACGACTGAAGCGACTTAGCAGCAGCAGCAGCAGTAGCAGCAATCTCAGCAGGTAAGAAGAGCTGGAAATTCTCAGCTGAGATTTTGAAGTAAAATTTTAAAGGGTCTATTTACAGAGGTATGGGCAAAGTTTAGAAAAATCTACAGTGACTTTTTCAGGTCTCCAAGATTAAAAACAGTGGGAATTCAGAAAGCCATTAATTTTACCACTAGACTTGAAGGAGCAAGAAAAAATGATATAATCAGATGTACAGTTAGAATGGTAGCTACCAGGACATGAGGAGGGAATGTCTCCCAGTAGGAACTGCCTCTTCTGCCCATCACCTCCTTCCTGGACTCCATTGGCTGGACCCCAGGGAAGCCAGGAAGAAGGGAGCCCAGGTGATATGGTCCACAGGGGTCAGGCTTCAAGGGCAGGACAACTAAAAGCAGAGAATGGAGGGGTGGGGGGCAGTTGGCAACTGAGAATAGCCAGCATGGTGCTGAAGACAGGATATGAATAATGATCTCACAGATTAACCAGATTGTTGGCTATGTAAATAAATATCAGGTCAGAGATCATGTTAGAAGAAAGTAATGATACAAAACAGGTGGGGATTCATTTCCATTGATTGAATCCATGTTAGTTTTATAGTGGATCAGAGCAACCAGAATTCAGGCATCCTGATTTGAGTTCTGTTAATAGGCACAGCAGGTGACTGAGCTGCAGTGTTCTATCATGAGGGCTGAATTACAAGTAACCAAATTTAACTATAAAAGATAATATGGGCCAATCTAAAAGCCTATACTCTGAACCTTTAAAACATACATCATTATCCTTTCACTCAAAAATATTAAGGCATTTCTATATGCCAGGTACTGTGCTGGATTCTCACAGTGCCTAAAATATAACGATATCCATAGACTGAGGAGGCAGAGGATGCTTTGGGAGCACGTGGCACTGACACTGGCTCTCCAAGTATCAGAGATGTCATCTAGTGATAAGTGGAAACACAAGAGATGATTAGAAATTATTCTGCTAAAGGAGGGAAAGGCTTCCAGGAAGAAGTATCTGTGAAGGGCCAGAGATGAGAGGGACAAGGGTATGGTCAGAAAACTGAAAAAGTCCAGTTTGGAGGAATATCAAGCATTCAGAATAAGTGAGCACATATTTTCTTGAGCACTTAATGTGTGCCAGGCACTTCTCCTGATTTGTCCACTTGATTTTGAACACAATACTATGAGGAAGTACTACTGTCTGCATGTTGCAGCGAAAGAAATGGAAGAATTGAGAGCGTGAGTCACACCGGTAGTAATACTCCTAGAAGTGATACAATCAATTTTGAAGACTAGAAAGATTCCTCTAACAGCAAGAGAGGCAGGGTAGCTGAGGCATGTAAGACAGATTGTTGGATTGTCACTAGGTCTTGTCCTACTCTTTGTGACCTCATGGACTGCAGTGCAGCAGGCTCCTCTGTCCATGGGATTTCCCAGGCAAAAATGCCAGAGTGGGTTGCCATTTCCTTCTCCCAGGGAGCTTCCTGACCCAGGGATGAAGTCTGCATCTCCTGCATGGGCAGGTGTGTTCTTCACCACTGAGCAACCAGGTAAGCCTGTAAGATGGATTCTGGGAGACAGATTGGGAGATAACTGCACTAGTGCAAATGATGCTTGATGAGGACTTAAAGTAAGGTGATGTGGCTTGTGCAACGTAGGGGGAAAAAAGAAATGTGGTAGACAGACACAGACAGAACAGAAGGATGTGGTCATGTGAGAAAAGCAGGATGTGGAAAATGAAAACTGTAGGGAGAGCTTAGTTAACTGAGAACAGAGCAATATCATTAACCAACATAAAAACATAAATAAGGAACAAGTTAATAAGGAAAGAAAGCTGGGTCCCTTCAGAACATGGCAAAGGATGCTGGTGGGACATCAAGTTTGAAATGTACAGGAACAGCAGGCAAATGTAAAAATAAACAGTAGGAAAGCCAGACTGAGCTTCATCAGGGGAGTTACCTGCATAAGTGAGGCTCTTGTTTGATGAGAGGAGGAGATAAGATCATCAAAGAAACATATATCTCATCTCGGGAGAATCGTGTGTGGAAGCCTGGAGAACAGCAGTGTTGAAGGAGTAGGATGAAGAAACAAGATGAAAGCAGGACCGAAAAATGACATCAGAGACAGGAGGAATTATTCTTACTGATGCTAACTAAGCAAGAACAAAATTTCAAATAAAGATGGAGAGACATCACTGTGCATCCTAGATGGGTTCAGAAGAGTCCTTGAGGTCTGGGAATTTGGAAGTCACAGATAAACTTCCATGTCCTATCCAGGCCAGATTTCTCCAATATGAGGAAACATCCTTTCTGCTTACTTGTGAAAACAAATCCCAAAGTCATAGGCAAGTTTTGTGGATTTCCTGAATCTGGTTCTATACCTCAGAACAGCAAGAGACACCAAGAATAAAGGACATTTATAAAAACCTAAGCAAGCATGGTGTAGGCAAGGCGAGGTGAGGAAGTGGGGAAGTGGCTATGAGCTTTCCAGCAGCTGACTACATTCTGCTGAAGGTAAATGATCAACTTTCAAATATCCCATGCCATGTAGGAATGCACATGACCAGATTAAAGTATAGTGCAGACCTGGGGAAAAGTTCAGAGATGCTGGTTGTCAATTGAAGCTGCCAGATCAATTCCTTAAATTCCACTTCTTCACTCAAAATTCTGGAAAATAACTAGCTTTAAAAGAATTTCCCACACTCAGGGGCTTCCCTGGTGGCTCAGTGGTGAAGAATCCACCTGCCAATGTGGGAGACACAGGTTTGATCTCCGATTTGGAAAGATCCCATATGCCGCTGAGCATGTGCTACACAATTAGCAAGCCTGTGCTCAAGAGCCTGGGGGCCACAACTGCTGAAGCCCTTGCACCCCAGAGCCTGTGGTGTGCAGCCAGAGAAGCCTTTGCAATGGGAAGTCTGTGCATGGCAACTAGAGTGTACCCCCTGCTAGTCACAACTAGAGAAAGCCTGTGCACAGCAACAAAGACCCAGCCACAGCCATAAATAAATAAATTAAATTATTAAAAAAAGATTTCCCTCACTCAAATGTGAGCAAACACTATAAAAGAACCAGCATGGAATTATATAAAACTTAAAAAACACACACAAAATTGTTACATACTGGCCAATAAAAATAAGCCAGCCAGCAAAAGGACATTTGAAAGAACTCTTCATCTCTGTTTCAAAAATGTTAAACAGTCAGTACAGTGTAGTGGTTAATACATGGTCTTTCAGCCAGACCCATGTGGGGATTCAATCCTAGGGTTGCAGGTTATTGGTTGGGAGACCTGGTAGATTGCTTATTATTTCTGTGTTTCAATGTCTTCAGTGGTAAAATGAATAAGATAATAATACTACCTACCTCATAGATTCTTGAAAAGAAGGAAATGATGTGATAGAAGCAAAATGCTTGGGGAGAGTGTTTAGTAAGTACTAAGTATAAGTGTAAGCACTTTGTGCTATTCTTATTCACTTTGAAATGAAAGCTCAAAGTAAATAAAGATTAAAAAAGAGATTATATGACAATAGAAAGAGATTGAAAGCAAAAAAGAAAATAAATAAATCATTGCAGGAATTCTAAGCTCCAAGGCAAATACACAAGTATGGGAAATAGGTAGACCCTTTTATCATTAGAAGTTACAGAAAAGCAATGGTTCAAACAGTAAAGAATCTGCAATGCAAGAGATCGGGTTCAATCCCTGGGGCAGGAAGATCTCCTGGAGAAGGAAATGGTTATCCACTCCAGTATTCTTGCCTGAAAAGATTCAATGGATGGAGAAGCCTGGCAGGCTGCAGTCCATGGGGTCACAAAGAGTTGGACGTGACTGAGTGACTAACACTTTGTCATTAGAAATTATTTTCAAATATAAAATTATGAAATGTTTCAAACTTTTTAATGCAAAATGCATTTAAGGGTTTTTCTGTGTTATGTACACACAGTTGTGGAAAAAGCATATGCTTTAGATCTTTTTACATTTCTCCAAAGCATTACAGTAAATGCACACTTTGAAGCTTTTCTTTTCGATGATAATAAGCTCTTTACCTGAACCTCCATCAGCAAAATGGAGGATGAGAAGAGCCAAGGCATAATCAATCAATGAAGACACTAAACCCTCATAATTTTAGGTCAAACTTTATCTTTTTCATCAATGGCAGCTTATCAATGTGTTTAAGTTTACTTTAACTTTTGAATATAAATTTAAGAAATAAATGAAATTAGTTCTCATATTAACACAATAAAGGACAGAAATGGTATGGACCTAACAAGAGCAGAAGATATTAAGAAGAGGTAGTAAGAATACACAGAAGAACTATACAAAAAAAGATCTTAGTGACCTAGATAACCACGATAGCATGATCACGCACCTAGAGACAGACCTCCTGGAGTGCAAAGTCAAGTGGGCCTTAGGATGCATTACTATGAACAAAGCTAGTGGAGGTGATGGAATTTCAGCTGAGCTGTTTCAGATCCTAAAGATGATGCTGTTAAAGAGCTGCACTCTCCATGCCAGCAAATTTGGAAAACTCAGCAATGGCCACAGGACTGGAAGAAGTCAGTTTTCATTCCAATCCCAAAGAAAGGCAATGCCAAGAATGTTCAAACTACCGCAGAATTACACTCATCTCCTACTCTAGAAAAGTAATGCTCAAAATTCTCCAATTCAGGCTTCAACAGTACATGAATCAAGAACTTTTAGATGTTCAAGCTGGATTTAAGAAAGTCAGTGAATCAGAGATCAAATTGCCAACATCCACTAAATCATCCAAAAAGCAAGAGAGTTCCAGAAAAACATCTACTTTTGCTTTATTACTATGGTAAAGCCTTTGATTGTGTGGATCACAACAAACTGTGGAAAATTCTTAAAGAAATGGGAATACCAGACCACCTTACCGGCCTTCTGAGAAACCTGTATGCAGGTCAAGAAGCAACAGTTAGAACCGGACATGGAACAACAGACTGGTTCTAAGTTACGAAAAGGAGTCCATCAAGGCTGTATATTGTTACCCTGCTTATTTAACTTATATACAGAGTACATCTCTGAGCGACTTCACTTTCACTTTTCACTTTCACAGAGTACATTATGCGAAATGCAGGGCTGGATGAAGCACAAGCTGGAATCAAGATTGTTGGCAGAAATAGCAATAACCTCAGATATGACATAAAGTGAAAAGGAACTAAAGAATCTCTTGATGAAAGTGAAAGAGGAGAGTGAAAGAACAGGCTTAAAACTCAACATTTAAAAAAAGAAGATCACGGCATCTGGTCCCATCAGTTCAGTTCAGTCGCTCAGTCGTGTCTGACTCTTTGCGACCCCATGAATCGCAGCACACCAGGCCTCCCTGTCCATCACCATCTCCCGGAGTTCACTCAGATTCACGTCCATCGAGTCCGTGATGCCATCCAGCCATCTCATCCTCGGTCGTGCTCTTCTCCTCCTGCCCCCAATTCCTCCCAGCATCAGAGTCTTTTCCAATGAGTCAACTCTTCGCATGAGGTGGCCAAAGTATTGGAGTTTCAGCTTTAGCATCATTCCTTCCAAAGAAATCCCATCACTTCATGGTAAATAGACCCAGAAACAATAGAAACAGTGACAGACTTCATTTTGGTCTCCAAAATCACTGCAGATGGTGCCTGCAGCCATGAAATTTAAAAATGCTTGCTCCTTGGAAGAAAAGCTATGACCAACCTAGACAGAATATTAAAAAGCAGCGACAGTGCTTTGCCAACAAAGGTCTGTATTTTTTTATAACCTTATATTGTTAGTCTTAGTTTTGTGTCTGATTTTCACCAAGAATTTTTAAAGACTCTCCAGCTGGTTTCATTTCATTGTATGTGATGCTCTAGTTTTTAAGATTTCTTACTTAAAATGTGAATAATGGAAAACCATATATAACAAAAATATCTTTGAGATAGATCATGATCATTATTTCCCAGTGTTGTGACAAACTCTGGTTCTTTATGTGTGTGTATCAGTGTGTATACAGCTGAAATTTTAAAAGCACTGGGATGTTGATATGATTTTTGTCAAAAATGTCTTTGAAAATTTTTGAAGAGTATTTTTAGCACCCAAATGAAAGTTTACTGCTTTTCTATAAATCTTACTATTTCATAAATTGTTACTTTCTTTTCAATATAATTAAGAAAAGACAGGGGCACAAGATACATAAAACTCAGAACATCAAAGGAATAAGGTGGGTGTAAATAACGTTTGCGTGTGTGATAAGTCACTTCAGTTTTCCGACTCTCTGCGATCCTAGGGATGGTAGTCCACCAGAGTCCTCTGTCCATGGGATTCTCCAGACAAGAATATTGAAGTGTGTTGCCATGACCCCCTCCAGGTGATCTTCCCAACCCAGGGATCAAACCCGCGTCTCTTATGTCTACTTGCGTTGGCAGGTGGGCTCTTGATGTTTACAGGGTATATATAAATGAGTTGTAAGAGAAAACAGGTTATGTATTTAAATCGACTCAACTAACTTTGAAGACTTTCTGGAGGAGGTGAGTTTTTTTGAACTGTGTGAATAAAATACAGAGAAGACACTCTTGGATTCCTTTTACTTTCTAACTGGCATACGAATCAATGTGAGTGGGTGAAATTACCTAAGCAGAGTGTGAATTGAGGGCAAATTGAGAAGTATGAATTGCAAAGCAAAATGGGTCAGTGAAACAATCCAGGGAAGAGACATATTTTTCAAATGGATAGAAACTAAAGAAACTAGGGGAATAGCTAGAAAAATTGCAAGAAAGCGGTACATTGGAGGAAAAATACTAGGGCAAGAAGCATTTTGAGCAAAGAGAAAATAGGTGTTTGAAAAAGAGAATATGTTCAATTCATCAATGCTATAGGAAGTTCAAGGACAAAAATTCTCCCACCACTGGGTAATCTGAAGGACACTGGTGATCTTAACCAAAGGCAAGAGCAGTTGGTAGCGAAAGATGCCATATTTCAGGGTGATCAGCATTGGCGATTACTGGTGAGTAAAGTGGGGAAATAGAGACAGCTATTATGGACTGTTTTCTCTAGAAATGTGGCTGTGAGTGGAAGGGGAAACAGAATACCAAAATCGGCTGCATAACCTTGGAGTAAACATACAGTCACAATAATTATAATTAAACATTATTTGGCCATCTGCAAAATCTTTTCATCATTTTAGGAAGTCCCTGAAAATGTATCATTTGCAAACAAACCCCTAGTCCTTGAGCCACGAGGAGTCCTTTCATGCCTCTAGCACACTTCTTTCATGTCAGCACAGTTTTCTCAACCTTGATGGCACGTGATTTCTCTCCAGTTTTTGCTCCTTTTGCTGTTGCTCTTGTGTGACATCACCAATTCCCTTTCTTTTAAATGTAAAACATGACTTAAGTCACTGGGTCTTCTTCCTCTTCTTTTCTGATGTGTACTGTCTTTTCAATAATCTTGGTGTGTGCTGTGCTTAGTCTCTGAGTCATGCCCAACGTATCTGACTCTCTGCAGCCCCATGGACCTCTGTTCATAGAATTTTCCAGGCAAGAATACTGGAGTGGGTTGCCATTTCCTACTCCAGGGGATCTTCCCAAACCAGGAATCTAACAGGTGTTTTTTGCATCTCC
Organism: Ovis canadensis; assembly: GCF_042477335.2. Taxonomy (NCBI): domain Eukaryota; kingdom Metazoa; phylum Chordata; class Mammalia; order Artiodactyla; family Bovidae; genus Ovis; species Ovis canadensis. The sequence goes on from NC_091254.1 coordinate 61,526,411, forward strand.
TGTATTAGAAGACAGATTCTTTACCACAAGTAACCTTGTGGTAAAGAATCTGCCTGGGAAACCCTCCATATCTTAAATTTCTGCTTTAACCACATTTCTCTGAAGTGGGAAAAACAGCACTCTAATCTTATAAGTATACACAAAGAGCTATACAGTAAGGAGAAGGCATTGCAATTCCCTTGAATGGAAATGATCAATTTTAAACCATAAAACCTGACCAAATCCCATCAAACCAAAAAACTAACTATATTGTTCTGTCTCTACCACATGGACAGAGTAGCTGAGATTTTTTTTTCCTGATACTACTGTTATGTCATTTTTAACATCTTGTCTTCTCAGCATTTGAGCAATAGATATTGGAGTAAATAATACAGCCACAAAATAGTCTGAGTAGCACATACTGAATCAGTATTGATGGAGCAGAGAAACTTGGAAGAGCACATTAGAAGTAATCCCATGGCTTTCAGAGCACAGAATGAGAAGCAGATTGGAAACAGCTAGCTATAGATGGACTGAGAATGTATATGCATTTCTTAGATTTTGTTTTAATAAGTGTAACTTGAGAGTCTATTGCTTTGGGAGGATAATTGGGAAAGAGGAATTTTCTCAATTAATTTTTGTGTCATCTAGCACACTGCAGTGGATAAGCACTCAATACATGTTTGGAGACTAATTTATCCTATAAAGCTCAAATAATATATTGATGGGATGAGCAAATAACATACAGTAATTTAATATCCAGCCAATAAAGTGAAACCAAGTAAACTGAAGTTTACAAGTCCCAGACACTTCAAAAGAATTTTAGAATCACTGTTTGATAGGCCAAGACAATATTAGCTCATTCTCATTTAAATATTGAAATCAAACCTTGTTATTTTTTAATAGACATGAAATTAAATGTTTAAATTTCAAAATTTGTTGTCATTGTTCACTAAAGAAAATTAACTGTTTCATTATTTATCATTAGTGGCCCATTTATATAATGTGACTGGTTGACAGTTTTGCTTTTCATCTTTGAAAAATTAACTATGAATTTGATTCCTTTGAGGCTTCAGACTCTTATTTTTATATGCAAAGTTGTCCACAGACTCTATGTTATTCTTTTTGAATAAAATCTTAAATGAACATTACTTAGCTCTTTCTTCATAAAATCTTTTTATATTCCTATAAAATTCTTATCCAGATGATTTATTCTTTGCTGATTAAAGATGAAGAAAACCATGTTTATTAAGTTATAAGCTTATTAATTGTTAGATTTATATCTGCAACCTTAAAGTGAGTGGATCAAATGTAAATCCCATATCATATGCAAATATACAATAAACTTATGTAATCTAATAATTTTTTAAGGAAACAACAGTATGTACTAAACATTGTTTTGCAACTCACATAACATAAAATTTGCATTGTAAACCAAGGTACTGTCACTTACGCATGAGACATGTTTGTAGCCTCAAAGCCACTCTAATCTTACACATACACATGAAGAGCTTTATAGTATGGAGAAAGCATTGCAATTTCCTTGAATGGAAGTTATTAACTTTAAGCCACAAAACCAAACCAAATCCCATCACATACCACTTAAAAATCTAGAGTCCCTAATGTTCAGCAAGTTTACTATCTTGAGCCTTGAATTAAACTTGTAGAATTCGTATCCTACATGGAGGATCCTCTACATCCTCCGGCTTAGACAATGTGATCATTCTGGTATTGTATTAATATCACTTGAGGGCCACTGTTCTCAAAATTTTACTTGCAATTCTCACACTTTTCTCTGTCTTGGTATTAATTTTGGTTCCATTAGCTTAGAAGTAGACACAGGTGATCATTTATTTTAGATGATACCTAACTTATTTAGAGCAAGTAATTTCACACTTTATGAAAAGCAAAATATTGTGATTATGAGACTTTTTGTCAAAATCAGCATCTATTGTTAGGGACACTGATATAATGCTTTATAACTTTTTAGTCATCCAGCCAAAAGGTAGTTTGTTTTCATAGATTACTATGTTAATCATCATTTTTAATTTTCCTATTATTAGTGTAGCTTTGTATTTAGAACAAAATTTAGAACAAAATTTAGAACAAAATAATTATCCATCTTGACTGTAGAGCTTGTCTTTCTAACTGTCCTACATAAAATCTTTAGGCAGAAAAAACAATCAAAGCTTTTTTAGAACAAATGAATTAATTGTAAAATTAATTGGGCCATGTTTCTACTTTTAAAAATCAAGTTACATTTTAGTCTGTGAAAGCCAACTGTCAGGCTGACTATACTAATGAAATTGGCTCCCTACATTTTAGGGAAACTTTTTCTGTATCTTATCAAGGATGCTTAATATATATTATAAAGCAAAATTAAGAAAAATTACTAATAAAATAATGATGCAATATTTTACATGAGTTTCTAGAGATGAAAAACATCACTGATTTGCAAATGATACAATGCTTTCTGCATTAACTTTTAGATTAGGAGGCTCTATTTCCAGAGATTTCACATTAAGATTTTTCATTCCCTCAAATACTGAATCCATAACAAAATAAAGTATGCTTTGTACCCAAACTGAATGATATTTCACTCATCAGCTTTTTCACTGATTTTTTTAAACTTGCATTACTATTTGCATCGTAGCACCAAAGGAATTAAGTGAGACACTGAAGAATTCTGCAACACTGTAAAAAAAAAAAAAGAAAAAACTGGTAGAAGCTATTTTTTTAAGAACAGAGTGTCATTTTTGTGCCTTGTGGTTAAGTGAATATATCATAGTTGCTTTTTAGTGATCTTTGTAATGTTGAGAATTAGAAAACTTACTTAGATGTGAGATAAAGGTTACAACACAAAAGAATCAGAGTGCTTATGAAGGAAAGAAGAAAGGGAACGAAAGGGGAAGGGAGGCAAGAGGGACTTATTTTTGCCAAAAAAATTTAAAAAAAAAAAACCACACTTTCCTCTTACATGGCTACATATAGGGTTTTATCTGTCCTTCCTCAAATGGGTTTTCATGTGAGTTCTGCAGGAGACATCCTCCGAGCAGCACCTTCATAACAACTTTCACCATCACTTGACCTTTAACACTCCCACAGACCCAAATGTAGAAAATAAATAACCCACTATACTCCTCACTATACTCACATCGTAAGAGTGCAACAAGTCATAAATATTGAGAGAATGAGTCAAGCTTTGTAATGGGAGTGTGGCTCTGAAACTGAGGTTGATCTGAGTTGTGTTCTGGTGTCAGGACTTAATTACTGAATGACTGAATGCAGGTTGACCATTCCCACCAGTACTTTAGGAGGCATCTCTGTCTTCTCGGTTTAATTCTTTTTCTAGGAACTGTATAAAGCCTGTCTCTCAGTCACTATTGGTAAAATGTATTAATGTATAAACAGTACCCAGAAGTTGTCTTCCTAGTTAGGAAAACAATCAATACCTTACCAGGTACAATGACAACTTATGGTCAATGTTTCAGAATGGACAAACCAGAGATTTCTGAGGGCAAATGACATTTCACAGTCAGGGGGACTGGACCAGCAGTTCGGCTGCTTTCTCAGGCAATTTAGAGGACTTCTTAGATGCTATCTTCATTTTTGTTTTATCTCTTACTTTTTTAGGAGTGCAAATCCAGGGAACATGAGTCCTGGACTTGAGGAGTGGGGCAGAGGAAGAGAAGGGTAAATATGAAGATGCATTTCCAATCACCCTGACCAGAACTGCTTGATCTTTCAGGAATTTCTCTAAGAACAAGTAAACTATAAACCAGATCAGTTGTATCTAAAAGAAGAAATGGGGAAAGCCTAATCCACTTGCTGCCACAAGTCAGAGGAGTTTCCAAAGCTCAGTCATACTCTTCAACTTCCAAGTCTGGCTTGTAGCTCTGAGTCAGACAAGCAGTAGTCTTCACTCCGACATTAACAAGGCAGCCCAATCTGTTTGCAAGAGTGTACTTCCTGGGTTTTGGAAACTGTGTGTGAGGGGTTGAGTTGAGATGGTGTGGCCGCTAGGTTGAGGCAGTCAGAATTACCGCACAGCATACTAAGATACATACCTTGGCTCTCATTTTTTATGAGACAGAAATCAAATTTGGGGGATTGTGCTGCTGAGATTTAGGGGTAATTTGCTATTTAAACACAGGTTAATTTATCCCAACAAATATAGAAATTGCACAAGGAGTGGACTGTTCCACTAACAATGAAATCAAAAGATGTGGCATTGGCTTGGCAATCAGGGCTAGGATTGTAAGGAAACATGCTGAAATTTGGAAACATGGCAATCCACATTTTACAGAAATAAAATATTTAGTAAAACTGTTGCTTCCTATCATCTGTAAAGAAGCATGCATGTTTAATGAACTTGTAGCATCAGAGAAAGAGTCGGAGGACAGAAGTGTGATTTTTTGAGAAAATGACTGCATTTGGCATATTAGAAGAAGAGGTGTATTTCAGCAAAGAAATGAAAGATATTCTAGAGATTTTGAAAATTGAAAGATTTAAAATTTGAGAACGGCTGACTCCTTTGAGAACAAAAACGGAAGGCCTTTGCACAATAAAGCCTAACTAAAATCTAGTTTGGTGACAAAAAGAAATGGCCTTCGCACCTACCGTTATAACCCCAGAACAACATAAATTGACTCAGGAAAAATCAGGTTAAATGTGTAAGTTTCACTCAGAAGCTGGAAAAATCTCAGAGAAGCCTCCTTCAAATTGAGAGAGAAGTAAGGAGACAAGAAAAGAGAGAAAGAAAACAGATCTATGAGCTACTTAAAAAAGAAATATCTGTGGGTGTAGTTATTGGCTTGAGGAACTATTCAGAATCAATTTTTTGAGAGATTTATATTGTCAAAGAAACTCTAAGCCTGGACTGAGAAATTCTGTGACTGTTAGAGATTTAGGTGATCCTCAAATCCCCAACATTCCTTGAGCAGGAATTTCCCCAAGAAATTTGTTACGCTATCAGAGAGAACACATTCCCCAATACCATTACAGATGTGGTCTGAGAGGATAATAAAAATTTATATAGTTTATACAATAATAATGAAATTTATAAAAATAGTACACCCAAGTGTACTCATGAATGGATGGATAGATGTGGTATATAAAACATTCAATAAGTGCTGTGAAGATAGATTAAGAAGGATGAGAGGATGGGGCAATGAAGGGGTCAGGGGAGACCTATTTGAGATTACAGTTTATCACTTTTAACACATATTGACACTGTAACTCTAAGTTTAAAGTTAATTTATTAATTTTCTTTTATTTTTCATAGAGATTTTTCTTAGGTATCTCTACTTCTTAATTTTCTTAGCAGTGTCTGCCTCTAAAATACTGATGACCTTGGTCTGTTCTTGGCTTGTCTCCTTTCCTACCTCTGCCCTCTCTGGGCAATTGCATCCTTTTTCAATCATTTGTTGGTTCATTCATTCACTGATTCATTCCAAAACTATTTTTGAACCTCTGCTATATGCCAGGCACTGTGTAAGGCTCTAGGTAAACCATAGTTGTTCTCAGTGTTAGAGTGGGAGATAAAGCCATTAAATAAATAATTACATAAGTAATTATTTAATTATTTAATTACCATTGCAACAAATATTGCAAAGGAAAAGTGCAGACTGTTTTGAGAATGGGGCAAGGACATCTCAAGAGGATAAAGTAAGAGGGGAGCTTTTATAGACAAGTCTATAAAAGACAGTCCATGCAAAGACCCTGTGGCAGAGAGAAGCCACCTTCCAGTTAGCAGCCCTTTGAAAACAAGGACAGAGGGTGTTTCTGATTCCTTTTGTATCTGCAGCAGTGTTACAGCATTTGGAGCAGTGCAAACATACAACAACTTTTTCTTAAACAAATATCTTAAGTAATTAGCAACGAGGAAAAAATAAAGCCAGTGAGAATGCAAATGGAATAATGGAGAAATTAGCAAGGGTCATATACAATAAAATTTACATAACACAACCTGCTAATGAGATTTTGTTCATTCTTTTGTTAGGGACATATTATTATTCAAAGATGAGTGTTAACTTTATGAGTCATCCATGTGCGGTTTAGAACTAAACTAATTCTCAAATTCAAATTCAATTCTCATGGCTTATAAAAGAAATTATTTTTTCTTGCTATCTGAAATGAATGTATGTTAAGAAGAAATACGAGCTGGGTTTACTTATGTAGTACTTCTAATATAAAGTTGGGATTTACAGCCTGCATTAATTATATTAGCCATAAAACAATGGGTCTGTGCTCTGGTTTGAAAATTCACTTCCGCGCCATACTAGCACCATGGGTTTTTTGCTGTTGTTGTTTCTATTTTTTGTTAAAGCCATAGGAAGAGATGAATTTGAGAGTCCTTAATTTTCCCAATCTGAGTCTTGCTTATCACTTTTCATAGTATATAAAATCCACATATATTCTTTTTCATATGTTACCAGAAGGATAATACTAGTATATTTATGTCCTGTTTTATAGCTGAGTGTTTTATGGGTTCAGATGGGTCATACGGTTGTCAAGGTAAATCAATATTGTAATTCTATCTTGTACGTATCTTTGAGTTCTCTGCCATTTTCACTACCCCATCCTTTCAGACAACTGACTTTTACCTCCTAGACCTTTGGAAAATTCTCCTCACTCCTGTTCCCACAACTGGTTTTGTTGCCTCAGTAACTAGAGTGAGTCTCCTTTGCTACATACCTGAGAATGTCATTTCTCCTCTTAGAAATGTTCAGTGGAGCATGGGAACAAGTCAGTCTGAATTGTAAAGTCAGAAAGAGGACTCCGATTGCAGTGAATTAGAAGAGAATATCATGGCAATTGGAGAAGGCAATGGCACCCCACTCCAGTACTCTTGCCTGGAGAATCCCGTGGACGGAGGAGTCTGGTGGGCTGCAGTCCATGGGGTTGTGAAGAGTTGGACATGACTGAAGTGACTTAGCAGCAGTAGCAGCAGTGAGGTAGTAAGATTGAACTGGCCGTAAGTTTGGCCAAAAAGGAAAAAGAAACAATGGGAAGCTGAAGGAAGGAAGAAATGAAGATTAAGGTGGACTAATTATTAGAAGGTCTTAGAAATCTGAAGATGTGGAAGAGAAGACATTGATGAAGGTATTAGTCTCACACAAGAATGGATAATATGTTGAATAAGTATCTTCCTGAAAGAGGAAAGACAGAAGAGAAATGGAAGGTGATGAAAAGATATTTTTTTTTAAATTGAAAAGGGCAAAATGAGGAAAAATATGTTGGATAACTTTCATCTTTTCATTTAATGAGAAGGCAATTTCATCTATAGAAAAAAATGTATAAAAATTATAAATGATCCCTGATATTATATTATAGAGTCCCTAAAACCAAAAAAATAATACAAGTTTAACACTTTATTTTAAAAACTGAAAAAAGTGTTTTGTTATTTTGCTGCTAGACCAAACGACTTCTTCAGACATCTTTCTAGCACAACTAAGTGACAATGAGTGCAAATGATGGATATAAGACAATTGGAGACGAATTACACACCTATTCTATTACCACAGACAGATAATCACTTCAGAAGCCAAAGTCACAGTTAAAGATTTTTTGTGTCTAAATTGAAATTATGCCCAAATCAAATGTGGAACACTGAAAAGGTCACTTAAAACAATATTTAATCATTATTCTAATAGTTAACATGTTTTGAAATCTCACATTAAAATAAGTTATTTCCTTTGGAAAGATAAAATTATTAACATTTATGTGATGCAAAAAAACTGAACAACAAAGTCCAAATGGTGATGATGATAGGTGCTAATACTATCATTTAAATTACCATAAATCATTGGGAAAATCTGATTTTAAAAAGACAAAGCAGTTTAGCAAATGGTCATATTTCACATCATAAATGTGAAATATTATAATTCTATTGTCTATTCTTTTTATGAAAAGTTAGCTTCTGCAGGATGTCTTAATGAATAATAAAACTGACTTGATTTTTCCCACTGCAGTCAACTTTTCTGTCATGTTATTAATGATTAATAATGACTGTATGCTCAACCTTTTTTTCTTCTCCAGATAAAAGTAGTATTCTAACATAAGACTTTTTTTAGCTTTATAGGGGGGTAAAAAAGATACTCTGAACATACAAAGAGCTGAAATAAAAGAAAAATGTCAATCAATATCTCCAGTCTACTCAAAATAATTAACTTATAATACTTAGGCTTCAGTAAGTTATTTTATCATGTTCTAGAAGAGATGGCATATTTTTTTCATGTATTACATTATCTTCATTAGTATTTTTACATTATAATACAGTGGATTTGAACTTAGAGCTAGACTTTTTAAAAGAAGAAAATGTAATACCAATTCAAGAATATCTTAGCTGAATAAAAAAGTGACAATCTCTTTTTTTTTAACTTTAGAATTCATGCTTGTATAAATGTTTCTCTACACTCTTACAAGAACAGCATCCTTTGACAAAGGTCTAAAAATGCCTGTGAAAACCAAACATAATAACATTGTTATTCTGCTACTTATTAACAGAACAACGCTTCCTATAACAATTAGATATGAATATTGCAAACTGAATTTGATATTAAGCTGTCTTTGAAATGCCACTTTGCAGCAGGTTTTCAAATGCTTAAAGCACAGCAGGAGATTAACTCCGTCTTCAAATATTAAATCAAAACCTTTTTTTAACCTGATAAATCTTACTGAAAGCAAGGGCTTCTTTTCAAGAGAGAATTATTCAACTATCAGAAGAGAAAACTAAACCTCTCAACTATTGTTGGTACATGGTCATTTCCACAATGAAATACAAAGTTAGAAAGGTTAGATAAACGGATAGATTGAAAACAAAACAATTAATAGATAGGTAGATAGATGATAGGTGCAACAGTGATCATATTTCTGAATTGGTGTCAATGAACACACGTTTTCAGGTACTCTTTTATGACTGCAGCCCAATGTTTATTTCAAAAGGATAATTAAATATTTCATCACTTAGTTTTTGTTGTGTTTATATATTACTTCCCATCTGCATATGCTCTTTGAAGGTCTCAAATTTCTTTGTATTTGATAACTCTTCATAAGATGTTACAAATACCTCTATGCTCAGGATAAGGATGCCTACAAAGTAACTGTCTACCTACATACCTATTGATAACTCTTCATAAGATGTTACAAATACCTCTATGCTCAGTATAAAGATACCTACAAAGTAATTATCTACCTACATACCTACCTTCCTTTCTACCCATCTATTTAATTAGCGAATTGCTACCTACCTACACATCTATCATAAATTTCCCCTTCTTTGCAAAGTGGAAATTTCAACCAAAGTCACAGTACTCAGTTCTCAAATTCATCACATGAACTCTTAAGAGTCAACCATCCATTGTGTCGCGCATGTGTCAAAGGCTAACTGTCTTAATGCTGACTGGCAGCCTGATGTGGGTAATGCCATTGCTCCACATTAATTAACTCTCTGTGGAGCTGGAATTCTCTTCCTAAACTACTCCTACAGAAAAAACTACCTGGAAACTTGAAGAAACTCTTTCACTTGCATGATAGAAAAATGCAATAACCATCCAGAACAAACATATTGTCAAATATGTCTAAATATCTTAACTAAAGAGTCATACCTAATGCATTTGGATTTAAGGAAAATTGTTAATATAATGTTCCTAAAAATAAATGACACTATTTTACTTTCTCTGCTTTTGCTAATCATTACCTTTAATTTTTTAAATTTATTTCTTCATTTATTTTTAATTTCTTTAAATTAAAAGAAGTATAATTGATTTACAATGTTGTGTTAGTTTCAGGTATATAGCAAAGGGAATTAGTTATATTGTTCTTTAGCTGGTAAGTCATGTCTGCCTCTTTGTGACCCCATAGACTATAGCACGCCACACTCCTCTGCCCATGGGATTTCCCAGACAAGAATACTGGAGTGGGTTGCCATTTCCTTCTCCAGGAGATCTACTTGACCCAGGGATCAAACCCTCATCTCCTGCTTGGCAGGCAGATTCTTTACCACGAGCCACCTGGGAATCAATTACATGTACACATATATCCATTTCTTTTTAGATTATTTTCCCATATAGGTTATTATGGAGTATTGAGTAGAGTTCCCTGTGCTACAGAGTAGGTCTTTATTCAGTTCAGTTCAGTTAAGTCATTCAGTTGCGTCCAACTTTTTGCAATCCCATGGACTGCAGCACACCAGGCTTCCCTGTCCATCACCAACCTTATTAGTTATCTATTATATATATAGTAGTGTGTATATGTCAATCCCAATATCTCAATTTATCCTTCCTCCCTCCTTTCCTCCCTGATATCCATAAGGTTCTTTTCTACATCTGTGACTCTATTTCTGTCTTATTAAGTTCATTCATATAATTTTTTTAGATGGACGTGAGTTTGGGTAGGTTCTAGGAGTTGGCGATGGACGGGGAGGCCTGGTGTGCTGCAGTTCATGGGGTCGCAGAGAGTCAGACAGGACTGAGTGAAGTGAAGTGAACTGAACTGAACATATAAGTGATACCATATATTTTTTTTCTCTGACTTACTTCATGTAGTATGATAATCTCTGCTTACCTTTAATTTTTTTCTAGCAGAGAAATGCCCAAATGTGGGCCAACTGAAGAAATTATTTTTAAGTAGATGTTTATTTCCAAGAATTTATAATGAGATGATCACTTTTATTTCTTAAATCCAAACAGCTCAGTGATAGATAGTAGCAACTCACCTTTAACTCATCAAACAGAGAGAGGCAGATTCACTCTGTACACATGGTTATTTGCTTTCTCTGTTTTATGAGCATTGCCACTCTCTTTAAAATTGAGTCTATAAATAATATATAAGTGGAAATCTATCAGATGCTGCTTGTTTACTTGTATAATACTAATAATTCAAGATTTATATCTTGTTTTTTAACTGAGAAGATGTGATTAAATCATAGCCCTACTGAACATAATTTTTCAATTCTATAGATTTGGCTAAAAAATTAAAGTTATAGAGACAATAGATTTACTGGTTGAAATAAAATGCCATAGTGGAAATATGAAAGTGGTTTTAGAGAATAATAAACATGATTCCAAATCCTAGGAAAGCCAATTACCAAAAAGCGAGTATCATGAGTCGGGTTCCTTAACCTTCAAAAGACCTCAATTCCCTTATCTCTAGAACTCGGGGACCAATCATATCTACCTCATAGTAAAGAGGTAAAAATTATCAACTTCAAAAAAGCTGATAATTTTTTAATAGAATGCTGAATGGGGTTTTCTTTTACATGTCCTGGAATTGATCATTCCTGCCCAAAGTTCAGATGGATAAGATACTCAAAAGTCTACTTTCTTAAATCCACTAATGCTCACGAAGGAAGAGATAGAGTGGGTTCTCCCACCAATATCACAATTTCTCTGTCTGTTTAGGAACAGGCTACAGAGGAGAAATTAGTTGTATTCTGCACTATAAATTGTACAGTGTTTGAAATGAGTAGCTTCTCTTCAACCCTCATTCTGAGGAAGCAATGTGGGGGTGACCTTCATCTCCACCAAGTCACATTGAGAAGGATTTCAAGAAAATCACTCCTAGAAACCAGGACTTTCTATAGTCATGGAAGCTATTTGCCTGAATACACACTAAGCTGAAATACCTGCTGACCCACTCTGATTTTGTAATCACTAGAGGCCTTCTGGAATTTCCTTGCTTTTTCTATGATCCAACAGATGTTGGCAATTTGATCTCTCTAGTCACTAGAGGCCTTGTGGGGCTTTCTTGGTAAAGAATCTGCCTGCAATGCAGGAGACATTGGTTCTTTCTCTGGGTCAGGAAGATCCCCTGGAGGAGGGCATGGCAATCTACTCCAGTATTCTTGCCTGGAGAATTTCATGTACAGAAGAGCCTGGCAGGTTATAGTCCATAGGGTCGCAAAAAGTTGAATAGACTGAGCGACTTTCACTTTCAGAGGCCCTGGAAGAGTAGATGATGTGCCTCCAACCTCCACATTTAGAGAGAGTAATAATTGTGGTACTGCTGCTGCTGCTAAGTCACTTCAGTTGTGTCTGACTCTATGTGACCCAAGAGACGGCAGCCCACAAGTTTCCTCTGTCCCTAGGATTCTCCAGGCAAGAATACTGGAGTGGGTTGCCATTTCCTTCTCCAATGCATGCATGCATGCTAAGTCACTTCAGTCATCTCCGACTCTGGGCGACCCTATGGACAGCAGCTCACCAGGCTTCTCTGTCCATGGGATTCTCTAGGCAAAAATACTGGAGTGGTTGCCATTTCCTTCTCCAAATCATGGTACTAGTATCTGCTTAGTGTCTGGATTTAAGAAAGACATCGGGTCATGAAGTGAGAAGCAACTAATTTATCAGGTAAGGAAAGAAAATACTGTTGACCTCTATCCCATCTCAGTATTCCCAGAAAACAAAGAAAGAAAACATTATTCATGGTTTCTCTCCTGCCACCAATAAAAGCACAGAGGCCAGAGGAGGAGGGAAGGGTTGTAGGACTGCTTGGGAGATTTCATCCAGGCACAGAAACTGCCTTCCTGGGGTGTGTATGGGGAGCTTAGGGCAAATAAAAATGCCTTCTGGCTGCCTTCTCTTCATAGACCCTTTAAAAATATATATATTTATTTATTTGGCTGCACTGGGTCTTAGTTGGGGTATTTGGGATCTTTTGTTTCAGCATGCAAACTCTTGGTTGCAGCATGCAAGATCTCGTCCCCCGATCAGGGATCAAACCTAGACCCTCTGCATTGGAAGTACAAAGCCTTAGCCACTGGACCACCAGAGAAATCCCTCTCCATAGATCTTAGATTAGCAGAGACCAAAAGAAGAAATGAGACACGGTGTAAGTAAAGCCAGATTATTTAATAAAAATCATTTGAAACCTTCACTTGTTACGCAGTAATCCATTTCAAAACTGTAAGTGATAAGGATAGGAAATTGCGAGGAAAGAACAGTGTGGGGAGACTAGTATTTGGTAGTCCAGCAACAAAGTTTGAGACACTTTCAGTGCAAACTGCATGACATCCACGTGGCAGACATATGCACCTTAAACGTGCGTGTGTTAAGTGTATGTAATGTCACCATTCAGAGAACTAACAATTACTAGTTCCTCATTACCAAAACTAGACATTTTACATTTCATTGTTTCCATATTATTATTACTATTTCATGCTTGCTTCTGTAAATCAGGCATTTTGCTAAGTGCTTTAGTTATATCATTTTACTTTTTTTACTGTCTTCATTTTTAAAGATGAAATGAAAGTGTTAGTTGCTCAGTCAGGCTAGTCTGTCCCTTGTGTTTCCCAGGCAAGAATACTGGAGTGGGTTGCCATTCCTTTCTCCAGGGGATCTTCCCAGCTCAGGGATTGAACCTGGGTCACCAGAATTGCAGATAGATTCTTTACTGTCTGAGCCACCAGGGTACTTGGTGAGGATAAGAACAGTGTCCAAGACTGCAGTTATTAAGAGTAGACTCAGAAACTAAATTCATGTAATTCAAAAAATCCATGTTCTTAGCCAAGATGTATCCAGCCTCACAATTTTTTTTTCTCTTAACCCTTAAATTTAACCCTCCTCAGAATCAGACCAGATTTAGTACTGATTACTGTCTCAACTTAGTTCATGTTATTCCTTCTACCTGAAATGTCATTTCCCCTTCTCATGTCCAGTGCAAATCTTAGCCATTACTCAAAGCTTATCTTAAGCCCCATTGTTCTTTTAAGACTATTTATAAAGCACATATATTATATATAGAAACTAGGATGGTATATATTTGTACGTGTAAAAATATATATGTATATTTGTATATACATGTACAAATATATTGAGAAAATATAAATGACTGATTCTAAAAAAAACAAACTCAATTGTTTCATTTCACATTAAATTACATTTTTCCCATTATCTTAAATCCTTTTCAGTCTTACTATTTTTTCTATATAATTTTGAAATTTCTGATGTTCACTAATAGCTTTCTGATTAACTGATTTTATGTATTCTTCTGTTTGCAAGAAATTTCTTTTATGGGTTCTCCATTATTCAGAAAATTTTATAGACAAGGTTATAATTTATGAAACAGGGAGACCATTCTTGAAAAAGACTGAACAGATTTTTAACTACTTCATTAAAGCAATCCATAAATAAAACAAAATACAATGCCAAGATAACTTTTGTAGTTGAGTTTCTAGCAATTACCTTTTTACCCTTTAGTGGTACTGATGTAATATAAAAGATATAATCTTCTTGTTTCATCTCTTTGTAGTTCTTTTCTCATAAATATGACTTGCTATCCAAAGTTTCCATATATGATTAAGTGTCAATTGACTTTTTTTCTTAATATCTCCTATTTCCCCCCAATCCTTGAAACAGAGCAACTGATGGTGGAAGCTCAAGAAATAAAGCAAAGTCCTGCTCCATTGCTGTGCCAACATGCCCCACTTATGTGATCTTGGATCAATTTCTCCTACCTTTGTGTTTCTGTCTCAAAATTGGGGTAATCTTACTTAATTCGGTTAAATTGTTGGGAGGTTTACTGAAGCAATATGAAGCTTCTAGTGGAGTGTTTATCTCATGAGTAAGAGCTTACTGTTTATTGAATCAAGAATAGCTCTAGTTCTCAGATATTTTCATCAATTTCCTCACTAGATATATGCTTGCATTCATTAGTCACCAGTAACTTAATTGCTTGATTCCTTAAGGCTTAGATCACAGGATATTTGCGTCATATAACAAACATGTAGCCCAGCTAACACTTTTTCAGTAGTTGCAATGTGCTAAGCATTGTAGAAGCACTTCTTATAGATTTCTGTTGTTCAGTCGCTAAGTAGTGTCTGACTCTGCTAGCATGACTTAGCGACTGACTATATTATCTTATAGATAATCTTATTTAACCATCATGATAATCCTAATGAGAAAAAACTGGCAGAGGCTACTAATAAACACAAAAAATTCATCTCCCTTTTTTTCCAATCGAATATCTTCCCAGATAGATTTTATTTTCCAGACTCCTTTTAGTTAAATATGACCTTGTGGTGAAGTTCTTTGACCATGTGGTGAAATTCTTGCAAAGGGATTTTGAGTAAAACTGATGTATATATATCAGATGTAGAGGATTTTCCTCCTTCGTGTTATCTTTCACTTTTATCCTCACAGGCACTCGGACATGGCAACTACTCTAAAAAGAGAAAACACCAGAGGTGGGGGGTTTCTGGCTAAACAACTTGATAGAGTTCTTGCTGGAGTCAGGCCAGGGTGATAAGTTCCTAAGGGTAGGGGATGAGGAATTTGATGATAACAACAGTGGGAGGTTTTCCCAAACTGATCCAAAAGATTCTGGCTAAAACTGTATTAAGGGTGCCAAGGACAGAGCCTAAAAGGATGAGATTTGGTTCAGAAGGGAATTCAGAAAAGCCTGACTAAAATCTGGCTAAGGAGTCTTTATCACTACCAGTCAAGTAGTTTGAGTGTGTGTGCTATGTCGTTTCAGTCATGTCCAACTCTTGATAACTTCAGGGGCTGTAACCGCTAGGCGCCCCTGTTCATGGGATTCCCCAGGCAAGAATACTGGAGTGAGTTGCTATGCCCTCCTCCGGGGAATCTTCCTGACCCAGGGATCGAACCACGTCTCTCATGTCTTCTGCATTGGCAAGCAGGCTCTTTACCAATAGCACCCCCTGGGAAGCCTACCAATCAAGTAGTTTACCTGTGTATTACCAACTTTATGGTTGAGAAAATAAGGCTCAAAGAGGTTGTATACATTGTCCACTTAGAGCAAGAGACTGAAAACAGTTTCCAATCAAGTCAATTTTATTTCAAACTCTGTGGTTTTTCTGCCATACAATGGTGCTCTCAAGGACCAGGGAGAATTAAACATTTAAGTATGTGTGTGTGGACATGCATGCATATGGACACGTCCTATTAACATGAATACACTTCCAGTCCAGATCCAAAGTTTACTTTCATTTTTTTCTAACTCTTGTCTTAGAGTATCCCCTCAATCCATGGACTGATTTACATTGTAATTTGAAGGTAAAAATTATGAGATCTAATCCTATAATTGTGCATCTCATTTGTGAATATACATTACCTCTTGTGTCTAGTTATAAATAAAAAAATGTAAAAAGATAAAACAATGAAAATGCAATTTGCCACTACTTGAGTAGCCAAAATGTGTAGATTATATAGAAGAAATAAAGCAAATATCAAAACATAGCATTCTAGATGCTTCCTAGGTAGCTCAGTGGTAAAGAATCTGTCTGCAATGCAGGAGACATGGGTTCAATCCCTGAGCTGGGAAGATCCACTGGAGAAGGAAATGGCAACCTGCCCCAGTATCCTTGCCTGGGAAACTCCATGGACAGAGGAGCCTGCCAAGCTACAGGCCATAAAGTCATATGACAGCAACTGAGCATGCATGAGAAAGCAAACAGTTTGCTTTCTACTCTCTACAGAGTCCAGAAAATGGGACTCCCTAGATGCTTCTTGAGCTATGAGAAAAGAAACATATATGTTTAGGTACTATTCATATGAAATAACTCCTCCCTGCACCTTGCTGAGTTCTTTGCAGAGGCAAGAGAGAGGAATCAGACATCAAACATCAGAAAGCTGTAGGCTCATCTCAGCAGCGTTTGCGTTTTCATCTTCGCAAGGAACTTGTCCAGACTTAAACTTCTTTCTCCTGCCACTTCCCTGTCTGCTCAGGGGAGATCATTCAGAAAAGACTTCACAGCATTTCCACTGCTCAGCCTTGCTGCTGCTGCTCATCTCAGTACTGGGGATGATATTTGCCCCGAGAGATTCCAGAGGCCAGTCAGGGACCCAGCCTGATGACCCTGTTTTGGTCTCTGAAGGAACCTCATTGGAGCTGAAGTGTAACTATTCCTGTGGTGCAACTCTCTATCTCTTCTGGTACGTCCAGTACCCCCCGCAAAGACCCCAGCTGCTCCTCAAGCACTTTTCAGGGAACACTGTGGTTCAAGGCATTAGAGGCTTCGTGGTTGAATTTGAGAGCAGTGATTTTTCCTTCAACCTGAGGAAATTCTCAGCCCATTGGAGGGACTCAGCTGGGTACTTCTGTGCACTGAGTGTCGCAGTGCCTAGGACTGCAGGAGGGATTAAACACAAACCTCTCATGGTAGTGGAGTTTTCAGACACTCAAGATAGCTTCTCATTTTATTTTAAACTGTCTTTTGCTATATGATTGCAAATGAGGCAAAGAGAGCTGAGCAGACAGAGGTACTCTTATATAAGCCTACAGTTCCGTGTCCGGTAAATTTTATTTCGGGAACTTTTTACTTGCTTTAGAAACCACGTAACAATAAATAGTTAAGATCCTAGAATGTTCTTATCATGTACTAACCAGATGCTTAAGGACTTGCCTTGAGGTTGACTGTTTTAAGGGATTGACTGTATGGGTTTTCATTTACCACTTTGTGTCTCGCTCAAGAGAGAAAACTAAAGATGAACTGCTCATGTTCTCTCCCTGAAAATTTGCCTCCTTAACTTGGTCATTCACAGACAATTTTCTTGAAATTTTCTTTCCCCCTGGGTCTCACTGCGTTGGTCACAAAATGTTAGAATATTTTCTCTGAATATTTATTTCACTTAGTAGGACTTCTGAAGTTGGTTCACACTAAGAGATTGATTAGAATCTTACAGGGCTTAGAAAACTGTTATAGTCACATTAGTTCTGGCAACTCTTTAAGAATAGTACCTAAGGAGAATGGAGATTTAGATAATTCATCATAGCTAAAGAATTTTTCTGTTATAAAGGTAGCTTCTCATTCTGTTGGTATTCTCTTAAATTCTATAAATCTACATCAGAAATTTGCGAATATAACTCCTTTGCTGCTTTCTTCCAGCTATGGACATTTTTCCCCCTGCCTTGCTTTCACCCTGTTCTTGTATGAGTTCACTGTTCGAATGTTAGAGTTTGATTCTTATATATTAAAATTGTCATAATTAATCAGGTAGTAAGTTTAGCAATTCAAACTCTGCTAGAATATTGATAAGGATTTTAATGAATACTTGGATTGGAGAAGGAAATGGCAACCCACTCCAGTGTTCTTGCCTGGAGAATCCCAGGGACGGGGGAGCCTGGTCGGCTGCCGTCTTACGGGGTCGCACAGAGTTGAACACTACTGAAGTGACTTAGCAGCATAGTTTAAACAAAGGCAATGAAACCAAGGTATAAACCTAATATCCATAAGAACAAAATAAAACCAATGCAGTCTCTAATTAGCTATAGATGTAAGTCTTCCTTTTTAGGGGCATGTTGTAGAGGACAGTTTTACAAAGAGGTTAAAAGAAATTTGGAATCACACTTTTCTGAGTTGGAATCCTGGCTCTGGCTCTCCAAATAACTGGCAAATTATTTAGTTTCTCTCAGTTTCTTTATGTGTAAAGTAAACTTGTTCCAAGTATTTAATAACATAATATTGATAAAAGACCTAGAATAGGGCCTGGTGTATAGTTAACAATAAATATTGATGGCTGTGCTGTTATTTATGGCAATGCCTACTGTACTCCACCCAATCTTCCTTCAGATATGATCTCTCTAGTCTTTCTACTTCAGCTTGGGTGGAGATATGCATGGGTACACATACTAAGTCACTTCAGTCATGTAACGACTCTGTGCAACTCTATGGACTGTAGCCCACCAGGCTCCTCTGTCCATGGGATTCTCCAGGCAAGAATATCAAGTAATCTGCCATTTCCTCCTCCAGGAGTTCTTACTGAACCAGGGATTGAACCCACATCTCTTATGTGTCTTGCAGTGGTAGGCAGGTTCTTTACCACTAGCACCATCTGGGGAGATAATGCCTTCTGAACTAAAAATGATCCTATATTTTTATTTTTTAATTATCATTTAAATTATCACCTTTCACCTCCTTTTTTATCAGCTATTTTCTCTTTTTTAAAAGTAAGCTCTTTCTCCCTTAAGGTATTATTTTCCATTATCATAGAAGGGAGGGGCTGCTCATTTACAAGCAAAAGTAAAAATAAAATAAAATATATTCTGTTGATGTCACAAAAAGAGAGGCAGTCAGGCAGCATCCTGAACTAGATATGGTCGCTAAATCCACTTATCAGTATATAAAGACAGAGGACAGAGGAACACATCAAACGATACCATTAAGATGCCATCTGTAAATCAAGAGAGGATACTCTACAAGATACAGGACAAGGCTTCTTCAACAAATAAATTACAAGACAAAAGAAAGACATGGATGGAGATCCATAGATTAAAAGACATTTATGGTACATGTCAATCATTCACAATGCATGGACTTCATTTGGATTCTAGTTGGCTAAGGTTTTGTCCTTCTTTCTTCCATAGGATGGTTCTAAAAGTGTTTAGTTATCTTTAGCTTCATTCAAAACAATTTTGTTAGATGCTGTCATATCATCATGCATTTAAAAAAAAACATGGAAATTGGTGAATGTTTGTGTAGACATTTTAGTATTGAAGATGGAAGAAAAAAAACATTTTCAGTGTTTGTGCTTTGTCATTTCAAGAAAGGTAAAAATGCAACTGAAACAAGATTTGTACAGCATATGAGAAAGGTACAACAACTGATAGAATATGTCAAAAGTGATTTGCCAACTTTCATGCTGGGCATTTCTCACTAGATGATACTCTCACACAGTCAGGTAAACCAGTTGAAGTTGATAGTGATGAAATCAAGATATTAATTGAGAACAATGTGTGTTAACCACTCGGAAGATAGCTGACATACTCCAAATACTCAAATCAAGCATTGAAAATTATTTGCACCAGCTGTTTACACTCATCTCTTTGATGTTTGGGTTTCATATAAGTTAAGTGATAAAAGCCTTCTTGACCACATTTCCCATGTAATTCTCTACTGAAAAGTAAGGAAAACATTCCATTTTAAAAATAAGTTGTGATGGAAGATGAAAAGTGGAACAGAAGAGATCATGGGGAAAGTGAAATGAACCACCACCAACCACGCCAAAGGCCGGTCTCCATCCAAAGAAAGTGATGTTGAGTATACAATGGTATTGGAAGGGAGTCCTCTATTATGAGCTACTTCTGAAAAATGAAACAATTAATTCTAACAAGTACAGCTCCCAATTAGACCAACTGCAAGCAGCACTTGGTGAAAAGGGTCTGAAGTTAGTCAATAGAAAATGCACAAATCTTAAATCATGATAACGCAAGACCACAGATATCTTTGACGCACAGGCAAAAACTATTACAGCTTGGCTGGAAGTTCTGATTCATCCTCCATATTCCTCAAATATTGCACCTTCAGATTTCCATGTCTTTGTCTTTACAAAACTGTCTTAATGGAAATATATTTAATTCCCTGGGAAAATGTACATAGAATAGTTCTTTGCTCAAAAAGATAAAAAATTTTGGAAACATGGAATTATGAAGTTGCCAGAAAAATGGCAGAAGGTAGTGGAACAAAATGGTGAATACATTATTCAATAAAGCTCTTGGTGAACATGAGAAATGTGTCTTTTATTTGTATTTGGAAACCTAAGGAACTTTTGGCCACCCCAGTATGAATGTGGTATTTGCTTAAACTAGGTATGTGGTGAGAAGAAAAATAAGTGAGAGATAGATGAAGCAAGCTTGGCCATGAGTTAATCATTGTTACATCTTGGCGATGAATACACATGGGTTTATTGTACTATTTTGTTTACTTGTGTATATGTTTGAAGTTTTCCATTGCAAAAAGATTATTTAAAGGAAATAACTTCTGATCTTATAACAATGTAGCATAATTTAAGGTAAAAATCATTTCAAATTTAGAGGATTCTCTGGTTTCCTTGATTAGAATTCCAAGACATGTTTGAGGATGACCAATCTAAAACATTTTTTGCTGATATTTTGAAGGATACAATTATATGCTGCTGCTGCTAAGTCACTTCAGTCGTGTCCGACTCTGTGCGACCCCATTGATGGCAGCCCACCAGGCTCCCCCGACCCCGGGATTCTCCAGGCAAGAACACTGGAGTGGGTTGCCATTTCCTTCTCCAGTGGATGAAAGTCAAAAGTGAAAGAGAAGTCGCTCAGTCATGTACGACTCTTTGCGACCCCACGGACTGCAGCCCACCAGGCTCCTCCATCCATGGGACCTTCCAGGCAAGAGTACTGGAGTGGGGTGCCATTGCCTTCTCCATATATTGTATCTCATTTTTCTAATTTTTTTCCAATATTCCCGGATGGTCAGGTATAAACTAGTGAAGGGAAAGATCACCTTTCTATAACTCCCAGACATTATTGATAACCTACATGTAATAGAAACTATCAAAGTGCAGTAAGAGTTAGGTAGTTTAGTATGTTACTTTTCTGTTTAACTTCAGCAGTATATTCAATATAGTTGTTGAAATGCATTCTGAAACCAAAACTCAATTATATGATAATTACTAATCATTTTGGATTACCTTCAATTACTAAAAACAATTTGGGGAGAAAGAATAAAGATAAGATTTAATAGAACTTAACTAAAAATATCTTCTATAGAAGACAGATCTTGGGGCAGATTTTGAAAATAAGACATAGATTCGTGAAACAGAAAAGTTGAAGAATGTTTGTACATACATAATATAGATGTTTAAATTACTGTTTAAAGATGAAGTTTCTATGAAGCTAAAATTAATTATTTTAATTTTACAGGATGTATTAACTTTGTTTCTACTTAATTAAAATTTGAGAAAAATTCAGAAATTTCCTTATTATCCAGACATGTATAAATCAGTTGCTGATCACTGCTCTAACAAAATAACACAAATTTAGTGGATTAAAAATGACACATATAATCTTACAGTTCTAGAGTACAAAATGGGTCCCATTGGGCTAAAAATCAAGATGTTGGCAGAGTTGTAATCCTTTCTGGAGCTTAAGGAAGATTCTGACTTCTTGTTTTATCCAGCTTCTAGAAACTGCCTGCTTATTTTTAAAGCTACCAATGGCCAATTGAATCTTTTACACATGGTAACACTGTCATCAACACTTTTGTTTCTCTATTAGACATTTAGTGCCACCTGTAATTAATTAGGAGGCTTCGCTGATAGCTCAGCTGGTAAAGAATCTGCCTGCAATGCGGGAGACCTGGGTTCAGCCTGCCTGGATAAAGCAGAATAATCTATTTTAAAACCAACTGATTAGCCACCCTCATCCTGTTTACTAACTTAATTCTTCCTAATTTTTCTTTGCCATTAGTTCAGTCAGTTCAGTCGCTCAGTCGTGTCCTACTCTTTGCAACCCCATGAATTGCAGCACGCCAGGCCTCCCTGTCCATCACTAACTCCCGGAGCTCACTCAAACTCATGTCCATCCAGTCAGTGATGCCATCCAGCCATCTCATCCTCTGTCGTCCCCTTCTCTTCCTGCCCCCAATCGCTCCCAGCATCAGAGTCTTTTCCAATGAGTCAACTCTTCCCACGAGGTGGCCAAAGTACTGGAGTTTCAGCTTTAGCATCATTCCTTCCAAAGAACACCCAGGACAGATCTCCTTTAGAATGGACTGGTTGGATCTCCTTGCAGTCCAACTAGAACCTAATATATTCACAGTTCCAGGAATAAAAACACAAATGTGGACTGATCTCCTTTAGAATGGACTGGTTGGATCTCCTTGCAGTCCAACTAGAACCTAATATGTTCACAGGTTCCAGGAATAAAAACACAGATGTGGACATATTGGGAGAGGAGGCCATTTAGTTAACACATAGCCTAACTAAACTCCATAAGATTTAAACTTTCGCTTTTGTTTTTAATGCGAAAAACAGACACTTCTTTTTCACAAACAGGTTACATCACTATTTTGTTGTTGTTTAGTCACTAAGTCTTGTCGGACTCCTGTGACCCCAAGGACTGTAGACCACCAGGTTCCTCTGTCTATGAAATTTCCCAGTCAAGAATACTGGAGTGGGCTGCCATTTCCTACTCCAGGGGAATCTTCCCGACCCAGAGATCAAATCTGCTTCTCCTGTACTGCAGGCAGATTCTTTTCCATTGAGCCATGAGGGAAGTCCCATGTTCTTATTTTACTGGTTTAAAATAAAAAGATTGCTTAAAATTAATAGTACTGAGTTCTTTCAGATGACTCACTCAGATCAAAAGATCTATAAAGGCCATTTTGAATGGATATCCAAGCCCTGAAGAAATGTTTACTGTGTTTTCAAGTGACACGTCTATAGTTTCCAAATACCGAAGAAGGCACTGTGGACTAAGGAATACCCTTACCTCAGCAGAATTTGTTTATGATTGAGGCATAATGTGTGATGAAATGTCTAAGCTGTGTGATCTATCCAAACATCTAAGAGGAAGACATAACATTGCCAGAAGCCTATTCTAGAGTGTCAAAGCAGATTCAGGTCTTTGCTTCAGTGGCTGACAATCTTGGATCTTTTGCTGCAGAGGCTGTCAGAGCTTTTCAGAACTTGCTCTTTTAACAAAATTCACTACATACAACAGAATGTCTTTTAAAAAGTGATGGAGAAATTCCCATTAGTCCTCAAGATAAAAAGACCCAAGTTATATACAACTGCTTTCTTTAAAACTGTTATTTTTTTTTCTAGGTAGCTGTATGCAAAATCATAAACTATATCATGGATTAAATTACCTTCAGAAAACTAGGTGATACCCAAATTAAGATGGGTACACTTAGACTTCTACCCACTTTCTTATTTAGACATGATTTTCTATAACCTTTCATTTTTAGACTCAACAGTCATAACAACTGCTTTCTGATATCTATTTTTTAACATGGACCCACCCAACAATCTGCTCCTAAAGTACTTGCATTTCAGTGATAACTCCTACAGGTCATTTGATGAAGTACAATCTAAAAACCCATTGTATGTTCAGCTAAACCCACATTAAGCATTAAGTATATGGGTAAAATACAGAGTAAACTAGTGGATATTCCACTGAAATGAAAAGTCCTCTCAATCATTTAGTCTTGTCAGCTACTTCAGGACACCAACGTCCATTCTGTTTATTTTTCCTGTTTTATTCTGGAGAAATCTATCTGATTCATATTCTGAATATACTGTTCAGCTATTCATAGTTATGCTAGCTATTGAATAAAGGCAAATTAAGAACATTATCATTTAATGTAATATATTTGAATGAACTCAACCTTTTGGCCTAACATTTCTGTCAATAACACCACAATTCTCTCAGTTCCTGGGGTGCAAGATATCATTCCTCTCTCACCTCCCAATCTCTTCTTCCCTTTTTTTTCCTCATATACAGCACTAATGAAAAATGATGATCACTGCCATCTCTATTCTAGAAACAAAGTTGTATATTCTCTCTAATTCATACAATAGTGCAGGCGAGATATTATTATTGTTTTTTGACAAATGAGGAAAGTGAAGATCAAGAAGATGAAATGACTTGCTTACAGCCATGTCACTGGGTCACACTGGACCTAAGATTGAAACCCACCAGGTCTGTTTTGTTCAAAGGAAAAGCTACATGTGTTGAACAGTGATGCTTCTAATTAGTCAAGTCACATCAATTGTCTCTCTAAAGTTGTCTGTATCAGCTCCTTCTTCTCTAGACTGTTTTCTCCCCTTGTCGAGACCTTTATCACATCTTATTTCAACTCTTGAAATAACTCCTTCACTGGTTTCTGCAATTCCAAAATTTCAATCCTTAAAAGTCAGACTAAACCACTTTGATCATGCCCATTCCTTGTTCAAAAACCTCCAAAGGTGCCACATTGCCGAGTGGTGGGTTTTCCAGCAGGCTGATCACAGACCTTTGCCAGATGGATCATAAAACCACATTACCACATTGTGGGCTTCCTCCTCTCCACTGTTGTTGACTCATACATTTGAAATGCACAGGGAGGGCTGCCATGCCAGTCACTTACTTGCATTTCAAATGCCCCAGATTAAAGAGAATATGAATGATTAGAAGCTTTCAGCGTGTCCCTCTTCTCTGCCACGTCCCATTCATTTGGGGGAGTTGGCTAGAAACCACACAGACTGAAATACCACAGGCAGCCTGCAAACTTCTAATTCTTCCCTTGATCCTTGTGGGATTCTGACAGATCTTCCCTTTTATCAAAATGTCTGATACTTTTCTCAATTTCTTTCCTTGAGCAAATATTTAAAAATATCAAACTGCCCAATTCAAAATGCATGCCCCCAGATCTCAGAGATGTCGGTTTACAAGATACAATGCAAACTCCTTACCCTGTATTCACACTCTTTGTAATTTGGCACCATCTCCCATTTAGCTTTATTTTCACTGCTTTCCCAACATTCACCCTGGACTTCAGTGATCCCTGACTACTGGCTAAAACTTACCAGGTGGCTCAAGTGGTAAAAAATCCACCTAACAACGCAGGAGACTCAGGAGATGCAGGTTCAGCCACTGGCTACAACCTCACCATCATTCTCATGCATTCATACTGCAGCATTTATTCAAAGCATCTCTTCTGCCTAATTTGTCATCTGCATTGTTCTGTATTTACCTGAATGTTAAACAACTTTCTGCTTAACTCAAGGTTAAAATAGAAAACTGAAGCTTCCAGTATTAGCCCAAATACTCTCTGTAGTTCAATCCAGGATATGAGTTTCTAACCTGAGTGGGGAGATACCCAGGTGAATATTGACCAGAAGATCACTCCACTGAGAATAGCTGGAGCATGTCATGTTCATAAACTTAGTGATACAATTTCAGGATTACAGAGCTTAAAAAATATTAGAGATGATTTTGTCCAATCCTCTCACTTAACTGATGCTTATGCTGTAATTCTTTGCATTGATAGTTCTTACATGTGTGTGTGTGAATGATCCCTCATTTAAGGGAGAAAATGTCTTATACATTTTTGCATTTCCTGGTGGTAAACATTTGTGTGTGTGCGCATGCTAAGTCACTTCAGTGGTATCCGACTTTACAACGCTATGAACTGTAGCCCCCCAGGCTCCTCTGTCCATGGGCATTCTCCAGGCAAGAATACTGGAGTGGGTTGCCATGCCCTCCTCCAGGGGATCTTCCCAATGCAGGGACTGAACCTGTGTCTCTTTGTTTCCTGCATTGGCAGACAGGTTCTTTACTACTAGCACCACCTGGGAAGCCCAGTGGACATTATTTGATATATGATATATTGACTAAGTGAAAAATTCAAGATAACAGGGCTGACTAAATATTATCAGAAATTACATAAAGTGCTAAATTTAATTTAAGAGGGAATTGTGGATACACTTAAATATGAAAGTGGTCAAGAAGGAAAACTGCAGGGAAATTAATTTCAAAGTTTCTCCAAAAATATCTGGGCATAAGAAATATACAGTAGAAAGCATATGAACGAAGAGTTAAAAAATAATTTTTTAATTAGATTATTTTTTCTGAGATAAGACATTAGGTACAATCACTGAATAACACCAAAATAAGACAATAAGAGCATGACTGTAGAAAAATTCCTAGTACAGAACCTGGAAAAACATTAAAAAAAATAAAGTAACTTTATAAAGGTTGCAATTATAACAAAGCCACACACTAAAACGTCTAGAAGCCATTATCTATAATTTTCCTTAAACTGCTTATTTTGAATAAATAGTTGCTATTCTAAGGTGAATTAATTAGGAACTATATTTGTTTTCGTTGGATGTACAACTGCAATGAAGTCATGCGTTAAGTTTGTTAAAGCTCAGTAATTTTTTTCAACAGCACTTCAGGCTCTATATTCACTCCAAATACACATATACCAAAAATATCCACCTCTACCTGAAGTTTTAAGTCTCTAAAAGGCTATGACTGTACTTCATTCAATGTTTGTTAAATAAACACTAAAAATTTGATTGTCAAAGTTATTATCTTATAAAGAAAAAGAAACTGATATTTTAAAGACAGAGTGTTCCTAATATTGAAAACTAACCAACATAGAATTATGCATCTTCTTTCACCAAGTCCTAAATATGGGATACAAGGTAGCAGTTCCCCTTCCTCTTACCTATGCTGCAAGGAATTTTGCACTTGGAAAGATGAGCCAAGAAGAGAGCAGGCCACCACTCCCAAGGTCAGCTGGACAATTGCTATCAGAGTCACTAGGAAAAGAGATGGTGACTACATCCCCTGCAGTTTTACGAGTTAAGTTTCCATCTCCTGAATCCATACAATGGTTAGATTACAATACTTGGCAGCTTTTTTGTTCAGATATTCCTAATTTCATCCAACAAGCTCAGGTGCAGTGATGTTGCCTGACCTGAGGAGTTTCAATAGTGTAAATCTGGGAGTCTATGTAAAATTTCCAGTTCATTTTATTAATATGGCAAAAATAAGGATGATTGGTTTGTTAACAAAGCTCCATGTTTGAAAATTCCAGTTTCTTGCCTCTCTTGACCATGTCTGGTGGTGTGCTAGTGTGGAGGGATGCATTTATTTTGCAACCAGTGGGAGTGTTCCCACCTCAACTACAATGTACGCATAAAATGTAACTTTCAGGATTCTCAGTAATTAATTTCTTCTTGCTCTAGACTCCTCTCCCTTCCCTTACCATTTTAACTTTCAGTTAAAACAGTTTCACTGTTGAAATATTACACAACAACCACCTGATGGTTCAGTGGGTAAAGAATCCACTGTTATTCTAGGAGTCACAGGAGATGCAGGTTCAGTCCTGGGGTCATTCCAAGATGCCCTGGAAGAGGAAATGGCAACCCACTCCAGTATTCTTGCCTGAAAAATCCCATGGACAGAGGAGCTTGACAGGCTAACGGGTCACACAGAGTCAGACACTGCTGAGTGACAAAGCACAGCATAAGCATCATTACCACTGCCACCTGCCTTGAGAGAAGCAGAGTCTTTTTGGGGAAACTTGTGATATTTTGAAGCTTTTTATGATTCCTTTCTTTGTTTCTCCTCTGATGACCTCCAGATGGCACAGGGAAGACTTGTGTCATCTCATTGTGGGAAGGAAAGAGTATCTTTCCTCTGTGTGGTCCTTCTCTACAGGCTGTTACTTATCTCCACTGGAGATGTCGTCTTCTGGATGGCTCTATGGACATCTTCCAGCAGAAATTATAGCAATTCTCTCTGTATGAACTAGTGTATGGCTTCTGGAAAACTCAGTTGTTCTGTGTTGAGCCCCTTGAAACTCAACTAAGTCTTGTCTAGTCAGATTTGAGAGTGTCCACCTCAGAATATTTGCCATGGGATTCACTTGCCCCACATGGTGACTTCCTCTTGGCTGACACTCCTTCAGCACCCCGTGACCACCTGTGAATCTCTTTCATGACAGTTGAAGGTCGTGGGGAATTAAGGAGTGCCCTGTGGCAGGCTCTTTCATGCTCTCTACCCCACCATGCCATTTTTGGTTCAGGCTCACATATTGGCATGGGACCTCTCAAATTAATTTAGGTTTTCTCATTCCATTGTCTTGAGGTCAGAGGAACTGTTTCTGGAATAATCCCAAACCATTCTTTTTATTGTTTGACAGACTTCACTGAAGTGAGTAAAGGAATCTAGAGCAAGACATTCATGGCCAATTGGTTATTACCTACCTATCTATCTATCTACCTGTCTCTACCTCTGTCTCTCTCTCCCCCTCCCTCCTAGTTAAAAAAAGGCCCTCTATGCCCTTCCTGTCAGGGAAGGATTTTCTTTGTATTGTTTTTATTATTATTTTCTTTATGTTCTTCACCTTTGCCTTAAAGGGAGAAAAGGCTACAGGAAAAGTTGTTAAATTGCTGAGAAGGGAAAATATATGAGGAAATATTTCAAAAATATTACTTTCATTAAACATATCTGGGGAATTACAAGTAGTTTGGTATAGTGACCAATTAATTCCTAAAGGCACAGACGTCTGAAATGGGAAATAATGTGCCCGGGCTATTTCAGCTGCTACAATCAGGAAAATAGCCTCAAGAGTGACACATTTTCTTGATTTAGGGAGATAGTTTCATGGTTAAGAATAAGAACTCAAAGGCATGTTATCTGGGCTCAAATTCCATATCCATTGCCCACTTACCATGTGCCCTTGGGAAATCTACATCCCCTCTTTTCATACTTTAGTTTCCTCATCTATAAAAGCAAGAGTTTGAGTATCTATTTTGGATGGTATGTATAAAAACTCCGAAGAATGTTTGGCATATTGGACAAACTCAAAAAGGATTACACTTATTAACATTGTTGTATTGAAAATAAAACCTCTTATTTTCTAATCTAGTGAGAAAATCTATCACTACTTATGGAGATTGTGCAGTGGAATGAATCCTTGATCACTACATTTATCCCTTGAAATTTTAGCCGTTTTATTTTAGCAGAATAAAAACAAATGGTACTATGCCTAGTCTCATTGCTATTTAATCATACAACCTGAAATGACAATGCTTAGTCAATCCCTGTTAGATTTTAGGTAATCGGTATGTGTTTATTTCCCTAAAAAGGCAGCAATCAATACAATCCTTTCATTTTCTCCTTATTTCACTTGAAAATAATTTTTTTTCTGATGTTCATTCATAAATTCCATTAGAGTTCATGAAAATCTTGGGGTCAAGCTAGAAGACAAAATTTGGCCCCAAGGGACATTTGGCAAGCTGCCACAACAATTGGTTCATACAACTTGAACAATTATTATTATTGAACAGTTTGTTCCCCAGATGCTACTACAACTAGTGAGGCACCTTGAAGTTATGCTGCAAATTATGTTTTAATGAAGATCTGAGTTTGACTTGACTCATCCATATTTGGTCTTCCCTCATAGCTCAGTTGGTAAATCATCTGCCTGCAACGCAGGAGACCTGGATTCGATTCCTGGGTTGGGAAGATCCCCTGGAGAAGGAAATGGCAACCCACTCCAGTATTCTTGCCGGGAGAATCCCATGGACAGAGGAGCCTGACAGGTCCATGGGATCACAAGAGTCAGACATGACTTAGCGACTAAACCACCACCACCACCACCACCATCCATGATTATACTTTAATTTCTCTTTACTACTCCATTTTCTACATGAATTTAGTTTTGAAATCAACCAACTTTGTTCATCAGCAAACTGTAAGAAATTGTTTGTGACAGTATTTTCAAGCATGTTGCTCTCTGAAAAAATGAGAAACGTGTTTAATGAAATGTCAGTATGGAAACAAATGAAAAAGCTTAATGGCCACTCAGAAACAAACATGGAAAAATGTGATGAGAAACCCCTAAGATGGTCATAGTTAAAGGAAGACAATTAAGTGATGCAATTTACTTTAAAATGTTTAATATAATAGTGATTGGAAAATTAAAAGCCAACACAAAATGTCAAAATAAATACAGTGTATCGAAGGTATATTGAAATTAGGAAACTAGGCAAGTATGATACTTGAATTATCTGTAACAAAATCCAGCAAGCTAGAGCACTCCAACCATAAACAATAAAAGACATTAAGATATGTGAAGCCAAACTTTAAACTTGTAATTGCTGTAAAAACCTAAATTATTTCTAGAGAATGGATGATTTGCTGAATAAAAGATTTACTGGGAAGAAGTAGCCTCATGTGCACTTAAAGAGGTTTCAGCGTGGTAAAGTTCTTTCATTTCCCCAGAGAGAAATGAAATTCTCAGATCTGACACAGCAGGTTTAGGGTGGGCTGCTCCCAAAGTGAACTTTCTTGTCTCTGAATCAGTTTTTTTCCTTTCTTAGCATATTTTAAGTGCAACTAAAAGCCTTTGAGAAAGCTTTGTATTTGCTTATGTGAATACTAAAAATTGCCATGTAAAAATGACATAAAGATTACTACTTCAATCCTTGAGCAGGAAATCAGACTCTTCTTCTCTAATATAATTGGTAACATATCAGAAATAATAATATAGCTCTATGCTTAGTAAAAATAACCACATCTGAAGTGTTTTTGAATGACTGAATGAATGGAAGATATGCATTAAGTTATAGGATATTCATAGTTATAAAATTTAATATCAAAATGCAGAAATATCAAAATAAGCCACTTCATTTAGAAGATCTACAGGTAACTCTACAAAATTGGAACTCTAGAAATCAGAAGTGTTTTTTGATATGTGCCATGAAATGCAGAAATATCAAAATAAGCCACTTCATTTAGAAGATCTACAGGTAACTCTACAAAATTGGAAGTCTAGAAATCAGAAGTATTTTTTGATATGTGCCATGAAAATGCTACATGCTACCCTACTTAATGAGATAGAATGGGCCAATGAGGCATCTTGTATACCTTAACAAACTAATAAATAACTTAAGTCAAAATTTTGATTAATGTCTTAGTGTTTGTAATATCCTGCGAGTTTGTATACAGTTTCCAAGTGGACCGGGCACTTATTAAAATATGAGTATGTCAGAACTGATGAAACTGGAAATATCTACTTTTTTTTTCCAGCTACTTTCTTACCACTTTGCTACTCCTATTCCAAAAAATAGTGGTACAATGCATTGCATAAAATTAATGCTCAAATCAGATAAAAAATCTAATATAAAAATATTAGCTAAAATTTTTGCTTCTACCTGTCTATGTGTGTTCCCCTATAAATTTACATATTATTTTTAAACCCAAAATATAGCACTTTATATGTCAGCCATATACTTTATTCTATAAGCACTCACTCTTGTGTAACTTCTTTCTCATGCTATCAGTGGTAATTTCAAGAGTCTTAGAAAAGAGGAAGATATAAATTAAAAAAAAGACATACATGTGCATGAACAATGCTGACTGAAAATATCACTCTAAAGAAGTTTAGGAGCTAAAAAACATAGGAAAAAACTTAATTCAAAAATCTTTCTCTTAGTAACATTATTTTTATTAGAAACTGTCCAGAAATACTTTGTAATCTAATGCAACATCAGATAAGGTTTTACATTTACATCAGGGAAATACCAGTAGAGCAAATTTTACAGAGCAATGAATATTTACCAACAGTACAACTTTTCAAATTCAGGCTAACAGGAAGATGCAGAACAAAGGTGTAGGCAAAACAATGAAACAATTTGTTATGCTGTTTATTTGCATTTAAATCTGAAAAGGGTAATTAAAAGAGTAATGAAAGTTGAAGGAAAACACGTCTAACACTTTCCTTCCATTTGAAATAATTTTTCTATATTGCATTCAATTTCTGTGAAAAATCCTCTCTATACATTCTAAACACAAATAAACTTGACTGTTGTCCCAAGGTGACCATTTTTAAGCGTGCAAAAATTAATGTTTTTAAAACATTTCTTAAAATCATTTGTTAAAACAGTCAAAAACACTAGGAATTATTTCATTGGCTAATCACGCTAACCTTACTTTATATATTACCGCTTGGACTAACCAATCAAAATGCAAAATATTAGCAAGGTCATAGTAGTATAACAAAACATACACTATATTTCACAGATTACAAAAGACATTAAAATTCTGATACCCCATTCATAAGGAAAAGATTGTAATGAGAATAGAAAATGGCACAACATTAATTCATTGTGTGACAAAGAATATAATGAGAATGGGAAATAGTACAAACATAACTCATTCTTGTTACAGTTTTAAGATTGTAATGTCATGGTTCATATCACATACTTAGCAAGAAGGTGGTAGTCAATGTGTTGCAATATTCAATGGCTATTCTGAATTTAGTAACAGCATTATTTTAAATACATGTATGTATCTATACACACAGTATTTTAAATTGTGTACTTCTAGAAATGGGTATGTTTAAAAATTAAACAATGTTGCTAAAAAGTTTTATTTGAAAAGATAGCCTGTGTATGATTAAAATATGAAGAGCACTATCATAAATCCACTGGACAAGTGAAAATGTGAAACTAAAATGTGCTATTGGATACATTCAAGTTAATATTTTACAATGGAATAAAATCTATTGGTAAGTAATGGCTTTAAATCATTTTATAAACCAATGCATGATTTCATAAAATATTTAACTATTACATTGCAAAGTCAGGAATGCTTGCAGCGTGGTTACAAGTTTTCACCCAATAATCAGTTCTGCTCTCTGACTTTCCTGAACACAAATATGGTCTCTAGAATTACTGGAGATTATATTCTAGGAACTGTGAAACACCGAGAAAGAAAAGCTGATATTTCATAATAAAAATACAGTCTTTAATAGTAGCATAAAAAGACTAATAAGCACTTTTTAAAATTTTTATTGACGTACAGTTGATTTACAATATTGTGTTAATTTCTGCTTTATAGCAAAGTGGTTCAGTTATACATATATATATTGTTTTAGATTATGGCTTATCACAGGATATTGAATATAATTCCCTGTACAGATGTACAGTCATACCTTGTTGTTATCCATTCTATATATAATAGTTTGTATCTGTTGATCCCAAACTCCCAATCCTTCCATCCTCCTCTCTGCTTTCCCCTAATGAGCCCTTGTGGCTGAGAAGAGATGTTTTCAAAAAAGTCTAAAAACCTGCTTATTTAAGTTAAGATAAAAATGATAACTCCATTTAATCAGCTTTAAATTATCCACCCCAGTAGGAAGACACGTGGTGGATCATCACAAACATTGCATATGTCTGTGTGTGTCTGTGTGTGTACTGAAAAATGCATTCCTATTTCCCCCCTAGTTGATTCTATGTTTTAATTACATAAGCAGTAGCTAACATTAAGACTCAGATTTAAACTTATTTGCATTTCTTAAATAAATATCCAATAACATGCTGGGATATGGGGTCAAATTTAATTAACCCAGGATTTTAAAATTGACATGAATTATCCCAAAAATAGATAACCAACACATTTTTAATTGAGTAGTTGGCATGGGAATATTCCACTTTTAAACATCTTTAGTTCATGGGGAAAGTTGAATGTAAAAAGAGTTTTTGTAAAATGAATAATTACCTCTATTAAAAATGTGTTCAATGGGAAAGAAGTGCTTGTTCCATTATTAAATCAAAATTCACGCCTAAGGAGGTGCCTAAAACTACATTAAATTTTTCTGGAAAATACAGTTAAATAATCTTTTTTAAAATTTTACAAAATGTGAAGTTCTGATAACTTTCAAGATTTCAGTTATTAGCACAATGAAACAATGGTTAAAATAATGCCTTTGTTATACAAATTAGATTTCTTTGATATTAGAAAATAATATGGAAATATAGAAAGAGTGTGTGTGTTGTGTGTGTTGTGTGTGTTGTGTGTGTGTGGGTTAGTTGCTCTGCTGTGTCCGACTCTTTGCAACCACACAGACTATAGCCCACCAGGCTCCTCTGTCCATGAGATTTTTCAGGCAAGAATACTGAAGTGGGTAGCCTCCTTTCTCCAGGGGATCTTCCCAACACAGGAATCAAACCCAGGTCTCCTGCATAGACAGGTGGATTATTCACCCTCTGAGCCACCAGAGAAGCCGGAGACAGAGAGTTTATTAGCTATTAATAAGAATATTACTGATTAGTTATTCAGTAAAACTATGAATTGGTGAAACTCACTGGTATTGGTCTAAAGGGAATAATGTCTTAATAGATTTTATAAGATTTTAGAAGGGATTATATTATTTAAAACATTGTGTATCCAAGGGATGGTCAGACTGTCTTTCTTTCTTTTCTTTTTTTTTAGAGACTGTCTTTCTTAACAGCTCATTTTATGGCACAGAAAACTCATATTTAGATTAATTGCCCCACCCATTCAACTCCAACCACTGTGATTTTTAAGAAATTAAAGGAAAACTGAGGCATACTACATTAGATGAGCTTCTTATAATTATCTCAAAGTTTTAACAAATTCTAAAACATGACATGATTCCAATATTTACCATATCCTTTGGAAAAGTAAATATTTGGTTCAAAAATTTTTAATATAACATAGTATATTCACCTGCATTTTATAATTTATTTAAACTAGAGAAGAAAAAAACTCACTTTTAAAATTTTCTTTAAATTTTTTTAAAAGAAAAATATATTAAAGTTTATTGTGTGATGAATTTAAACAACTGCAACTAGATCCGGAAATACAAAGAAAAATTTCAAAGTATACTTACAAAACTTAAAAATAAATATGCTGTTCAAAATTTACCGAGTACATGCGTTTTTGACTTGCTGTAGATAATTGGACAATTGCTTTGTACTGCAACATATATCTAAGATTTTTATTTCAGTTTTCCTCATTTTTCCAAATAAATGTTTCAGGATGTGTTAATTTAATGCAGAAAACCATGTGATGCTTTCTTAAGCATGGAATATTGTGCTATAGTTTATGCACACAAGCAACTTTATGTATCTAACGTGATTTTGGCTCTTTAACTTTTAATGCACCAATTAAGATGTTAAAACCTCAGATTTAAATAGCTGTCTATGACTGCTGTCGGTTGATTTATTTCTTGATAATCACTGGAGCTGCTAAGTGAAAAATCAGAGAAAGAATTTCTTTAAAAGATTCTTCTGTGTTGCACTTGCTGAATGCAGACTTTGTAATTGTGATGGTGGTAAAGGGTTAGTGTGACATTTAAAAAATCTGAACACACAATTCTCTTTCTTGTATAATTGCTTTTCATCATCTAACAAGCTTTTTCTGGACCAGTTTTAATCTACTAATCATTGCATGGACTTTGTAAGTTCATACTGAACTTGTGATCTTGAGATTGAAGATATTCTATAAGTTTTTAAAATTTTCAGCTAGGGGATGAAGATGGTAGTGATGAGAAATCAACTTTTCACAAAGAAGCAAAATGTATTCATCCCCTACAGTAGGCAGAAAAATAGTCCTCCAAAGATGTCCACATCCTGACCCCCAGAACCTGTGTACATATTACCAGACACTGAAAAAGAGACTTTTCACATGTGATTAAGATAAAGGTCTTGAGATAGGGAGAGTCTCCTGGATGAGCTAATGGGAAGGGAGGCAGCAGAGTCAGAAAAAGATCTGAAGGTGCTGCTGGGCTTCCCTGATAGCTCAGTTGGTAAAGAATCTGCCTGCAACGCAAGACACCTCGGTTCTATTTCTGGGTCGGGACGATCCGCTGGAGAAGTGATAGCCTACCCACTCCAGTATTCTTGGGCTTCCCTTGTGGCTCAGCTGGTAAAGAATCTGCCTTCAATGAGGCAAGCCTGGGTTCCATCCCTTGGTTGGGAAGATCCCCTGGAGAAGGGAAACGCTACCCACTCCAGTATTCTGGCCTGGAGAATTCCATGGACTGTATAGTCCATGGGTCCCAAAGAGTTGGACACACTGAGCGACTTTAGCTTTCACTTTCACTGGCTTTGGAAATGGAGGAAGAGGAAGGAGCCAGGGAACGTGGGAGGCCTCTAGAAACTGGAAAAGAGAAGCAAAAAGATTCTTCTCTAGAGTCTCCAGAAGAAAAGAGCCTGCTGATAGCTTTGTTTTAACCAGTGAGGCCGATTTTGGACTTCTGACCTCCATAAGCCTTAAAATAATAAACCTTTGTTACTTCAAGGCACAAAGTTTGTGGATATTTGTTACAGTAGGAATAAGAACTAACACAACTCCCCAATACTTTTTAAAGACTGGGTGTAATTTAAGGGCCAGTTTCAACATACAACTTTTTAAAACCAGGCAAACATATAATTAATTTTTTAACGACAATTGCACAACAGCTATATTAAAACAACTGTACAAAAATGTTTTGTATTTTCAAGACAAAAAATTTTTGGAGTTCAAAAGTGATTTCAAATTAGGTATATTTTAAAATGTCTTAAGCAAACCAACTTGCAATTTTACAATGCCTTCTATTTCTCTTTTAGCATAATTATTGAATGATAATATAATAATAAAATAAACCAACTAAGAAACAAGAGTGTCATTTTAAATTCCTTGGTAGCTGACAGGACTGAGAAGTTTTACTATCTTACGTACGTGTTCATTGCAATAATCTTTAGCGAATATGTCTCATCACCTGATTGTATTCTTGGTAAATTTCTTTATTTTGCAGTCTTTATAAGAAGAAAGATACCCATCATCATAAATCTTAAATATCTTTGCAAGCACAAGTGAAAATACAAGCCTATATATGTTAACAGCTGTACAACTGCCTCTTGGGATAAATGTATTATAGATGTAGAACAGTCATAACAGCACAGACAATCTCATTTTTCCCGTTTCATAGGTTTTATACCTGTGCCATCTGGGTAATACACCTGGATGTACAACAGGATACTAAAATGGCCTGGCTTTCTAAATGGCTTTTCTTGGCCTCTGATTTTTGTGTGACTCTTTTAATTGTTTGATTCACATTAAACCTGAGTGCCTTACATGATGTGTATAAATGTTAGTATTAGAAGGAAACGCATTTTGTGATTTTTTTTTAAAGAATATGGGATATAGTTTTATGAAACACAAATGAATAAGATCAACCACTTATTTCTTCTTTCTCTTTATTAACAAAGAGACTGTGGCTGAGTCATTTTACTCATTTCCTGGCTTCCTTGGTGACTTAGACAAGAAATAATCTGCCTGCAATGCAGGAGATCCAGGTTTGATCCCTGGGTTGAGACGATCCCCTGGAGAAGGGAATGTTAACCAACTCCAGTATTCTTGCCTGGAGAGAATCCCATGGACAGAGGATCCTAGAGGGCTATAGTCCATAGGGTCACAAAGAGTCAGACACAACTGAGCTACTAACACTCTCACAACACTGAAAACTGGAGAAATAATTGAGGTTATTCCTAGGATTAAAGGAGATAAATATGCCTAGAAGGTATATTTTACAATACTGTTTACATAATTTGTCGTATCATTTTACTGGTGAGATTTCTTCAAAATAATTAAAATATAGTTGAATAGGAGAAATAGTTTTATCTTTTTTGTCCCTTTCTCTTTTACTCTCATTCTTACTCTTCTTTCATTGATTTTTTTTTCCCTTACTTGATAACGGCATTACTACTATGTCAGTTTTCTCATTTTGGGTAGGAAAATTACAGTGGTTAAAATACAGGCTGATTGACTGAAGTCAACATAATTCACCATAAAATAATTCTTTGTCATCTATTCTTGTTTACCTCCTTTGAGAGAAGCAACTCTATAACCTTCAAAGACAGCTGGTCTCAGGAAATGTCTAGTGCATCCCAACATGATTGTTCTAATAGCATCATCATTTCAGTGACACTATGCCAAGAATGACAAAGTCATTCATTCGAACAAAATTGGTCTACAGTGATTTTCCCCCTCTTATTTGGGTATTCCTATTCTTTTGCAGACCATATACGTCTTCTGGTGCCAATGTCCTCCAACTGTCCTTGAAATATAGAGTTATTGCATGACTGTCCACCCAATCAGTCTTCCTGGAAGCATTCTGTTTTTATTCATTCCCCCAGAATAGCTGCATTAACAGATCCTGTTGGAGAAGACTGGTTCTTCAAAATGCTAATTGATTAACATGAAATGTGGCTTATGAGTTATGTCCAATCTCATTTCAAGTCTCGGATCCTGGCATGACATATGACCAGTTTTTCCCTACTAGTAATGATTTTAATAAATGTCCTCTAATTCCTAGAGACAAGAAACAATAATAAATGGTGAAAAGTCAGGCTAGTCTGTTAACAAATTACAGGTAGATTAGGGATTCCCAGGTGGCACGGTGGTAAAGAATCCACCTGCCAATGCAGGGGATGCAAGAGATGTGGGTTTGATCCCTGGGTAGGGAAGACCCCCTGGAGTAGGAAATGGCCCCCACTCCAGTATTCCCTGGAGAAGGAAATGACAACCCACTCCAGTGTTCTTGCCTGGAGAATCCCATGGACATGGGGGCTACAGTCCATGGGGTCGCAAGAGTTGGACATGACTTAGCAAGTAAACCACCACCACCAGTATTCTTGTCTGGAAAATTCCATGGACAAGAAAAGCCTGGCGGGCTACAGTCTATGGGATCACAAAAAGTTGGACATGACTGAGCATACGTGTATGGATAGATGGATAATTAAGTAGTATGTGGGTGGAGGAGAGTACACGAATAAAAAACTGAGTCACTGTATTAATATATACACATAGTTTTAAATCCAGCTTTTTAAAAAGGTATTCACAGAAACACCATTAGATGCTTTTAAAATGTTTACCTTCAGGACATAATGCTCAGATGAGAGTCAATCCTGACACTACTTTTTTTTCTCTGTGCCCCACTGGTTGGGGAAGCAATTGCTGGTCATCCTCTCAACCATCTGGACACTATAATGTTGGGGAAAAAAAAAACCCACACAACTTTTATCCCCATTATGTGCAGTTAAGTTCCTGTTTGCAAGTGTTATTTATAAGGAAGGCAGCAGGATGGGAAACAAACCAAAGAAAATAATGTTAGCATAAATGCTTCGAAGGAGACATGTGTTGCTAATGGCTTTTCAGAAACCATAGGGAGTGAGGGAGTAACACTTCCACTCCATTGATCTGGCTTAATTTTTTTAAGCCATGTGAACTGTTTGAAGAGCTTTGCAGAATTTCACTCCTGAATCAGGACTTTGTTGCTTTGCTATTACTATTCTAATATAATAACAGGAATGGCAATAAGAAAATACAAAGACAAAAACATTCAAGATGCAACTTCTGGAAATGCATCTGCCATTTTCATGGTGGTCAGGCATACATCCAGAGCAGCAAGCATTCTTCCATGGTGATAAATATAAAAGACGACTTTGAGGAAAACTATGCATGTAGATGAGGTTCACACTAGGACAAAGTCATAATTTTACGTATAGCTTAGGAAGAAGGTAGTAGTTCAGACTTTCTTTGACACCTCTTTTTAAATGAATATACACCATCCAAATCAGTCCTACAAATCATAAAGAAAGGGGGATTACCTTTATTCAATCTTTAATGCTATTGTATTTAACATATTTAACTCAGGTGAGGTCAGTTCATGAGACAGTAAATTTTAATCTTTTGTGTGTGGTGCTTCTACTTAATATACATTGCATGAGATCGACCTGTTTATCAGCAAGGATGTTTGCACACATTTTACAATTTATAAGAAAGGCATTGGTGGTGAAAAGGAGTCAGGAGTGGTGAGAAGGTGAAAAGAAGTCCTTAAGAACTGCCGAATGAACACACATACCGTCAGCCAATGGTCTTATTCTGAGTGAGTCAATTAGTTCTCCTGTCTGGATATTTTCATCTGTGAGGTAAACATTTTTAATTCAGTTACCTGTAGCCTCTCGTCCACCTTAAGAGTTCTATGGCTATTATAATAAAGTTACTGTTAGAGAATAGTATAGAAGTTGAATTCAGGTCTTCAGAGAATAAGTTCAGGAAAAAAAAGAAAAGAAAATCTTTTGTCAAGCCCTTACATATAAAGAAGCAGGGTAAAAATCTTTACCTCTCCTGTTTCCCTGGTCCTAGAAATCTGGATTAATACCACCCCCCATCCCAGCTCTGTCATTATTGTCTGTGCTCTATATATCTTGTCAGGTAGTTTAAAATAACAGTTATTGTTGTAACTCTCAGTTTTTGCTGTGACTTCCCAACAGGGATTCTGAGACATACATTATTTGAGCAAAAATTTCAACTTATTTCTAGCACAGACAGTTAATTTTAAGAATTCTGACTGGCTAGCCAGGGTTGTTGTTGCCCTCAAAAGCAACTTTCCTTTAGAATAGGGAAAAAAAGGAAAAGAAAAGAAAGAGAATTATGGAAAAATCAAGTTAGTTTGTTTAAAGTAACCACAGTCTCCTCACAGTCATATATAATCAAAATGAACAGCTTCTCAATTTATTTTAAAGCAAATAATTGAGCTGAAAACAATTTAACCTCCTTAGCCCCAGATACATGGTGTATTAAAGAGATCTGCAGCCCAAAGGTAGAGATTTTTATCTCATCCATTCCCCCAGAAATGCCTGCAGCTTTGAAGTGGGCAGTTCTTTGAATAATCTGGTAACTAACTAGTAAGGCTTTCCTGAATATCCCTTTTGACTTCCAGGTCATTAGTTCTCAGCACTCTGTTCTCAGATACAAAGTCAAATCTGGTAATGGTTATTAAAAAAAAAAAAAAAGATAGTCTATCTGAAGTTCAAGTGAATATGAACTTTTATGCTTTTATGGAGTGTCTGGAATTTCCTTTTAGTGCTATGCAATGTCAATAATGGCATGCTGGGTTCTGTTAAATGGAAGACAACTGAAGGTATTAGAAGAGTATTTATTCTATCTGGGCTGTGAAAGCTCAGTCTTCTAATCCAAGAAGTGTTTGATAGTTTGGTGGAACGTTGGGAGCATTTACTTTGGGAGATTTTAATTGAGCTTCTCCAGTTGGGTCTACTGAATTTTGCATTTTCCCCCAGTCTCATAAGATCTTTTGATCTTATTGTTCATATTGTTTCCAGAAGCTTTTGATAAAGTCAACACTAACTTGTTCACTTGCGTAAATTATTCTTTCCCTTTAATAAAACAAAGGGATTTCCCCAAATCAAACAGTTTTTAAAAGATTAAGAATAAAATGTGACTTTAAAGTTTCACATATACATTAGTGATTAACAAAAATAAAAATGTAAAGTAGAATTACTTTGTTGAGGTTTAGGTAGTTTGGGTTTTAAATTCTACGTAAATGAGAGCTTTGGAGCTGAAATTCTATTTTGAAGCAGATACTATAATACAGTGATTTTAAGTGGGAAGGGGTGGGGGGCAATACATCCTTCCCAGAGCAGTAAATGGAAGGACAGCAGAATCGTTCAAGTTTCATACACTTTTCATTTTCCTTTCTAATGTTTTCATACATCTCTCTTTGGGCATCTCCCACCATCTACCTCAGAATAGAACACCATCCCTAAGAAGAGTCTGTACAGGTCTCAAGGCTGAGGATGGAACAGGACAATTGCCAAGCTCCACTTTCTATGGTACTTGCACACCAATGCCTGTGAGAACTAAAACTATTTTAGGAAGGATTTGGGGAACGGAAAACAAAATTTTCTCTTGAAATATGATTTTGTTTTTCCAGTTTTGAGAGACCCACAGGGACAAAAAAATTTTTTTAATTTTCTCTTAACTTTACCATTTTAAAAAAACACAGTAGTGAAAGTATGAGGGAAATGAGACTTGCTACTCAGTCTTAGACTTTCAGACCTAATCAGTTCAAGGTGAACTGAAGGACAAATGTCCTGTCTAAGGAAGGGCAGCTGCTACTCATTTCCTCGTAATGGTTACCATAAGGAAATACTGGCTGAGGATTGCCTGATATATATTTTCTCTGAAATGATGCTATTAATATGTATTCTTCTGTGAAATCTCATACATTTTAAAGGTTGACTACTTATTTAGAAAATATTTGAATAGTGTGTGAACCAAACAAAGCTCAGTTGGAGCTTACCCATTTGGGACTTCTGGTCTGTATTTTTCTTTTGTTATATTAAATATAGGTATATAGGTAGTAGGCAGGTTATACATCCTCAAAATCAGGGACCACAGACCAAAGAAATATTATTTAAGAGAAAAGCAAAACCAGAGTTTAAAAAATTGATCTAGGTTATGGATTATCTTAGACCAGAAATGACTTTCTGTGCCTTGATTTCCTCTTCTATAAATGAAAGAGTTGATTTAATGACCTTCAAGCCACAAACCACTCACAAAGGTCTATAATTTTAACATCCCTGGGGAGTTCCTTACAATCATTTAAAAATGCATGAGTGTCTGCGTGAGTGTAAATATGGTAGGTCAGGATTTACAACCATAGATATAGTTACAGATGTAATGGATAACTGCTATTGGCCCAAACTATTGTTTTTTTTTCTTTGTTTTAACCAATGTTTTATGCCATTTAGGCCCATAATCTTAACTCTATGCTATAATACATT
This sequence comes from Ovis canadensis, assembly GCF_042477335.2. Lineage (NCBI taxonomy): Eukaryota > Metazoa > Chordata > Mammalia > Artiodactyla > Bovidae > Ovis > Ovis canadensis. Next base: position 61,569,049 of record NC_091254.1, read on the forward strand.
GCCTGCTCAAGCATCTGTGGAAAATAGAGCTACTTTCGAAAATACATCGCTCTGGGGCACAAACCAAAAGTTATTTTAGAAAAAATTTACTCTGTACTTCATTCTATATCCTACATTAAATAACTGCAATATTTTAAAAAACCATTTTGTGTATCATTGTTTTAATTTATGATATTTGTATATTGCTTTAGAACAACTACCCAGAAATTCCTTTGAAATCTCATTTCCACCTAACAAGTCCATTTCTTTTCTTTCAAGTACAGCTTCTTCAACAGAAAAGCACAAAAGTAGAAAGATTATGAGTCTGAAAGCCATAAGAGAGTAAAAGTGTAGTCAGTTCAGTTCAGTCGCTCAGTTGTGTGTGACTCTTTGTGACCCCATTAATCGCAGCACGCCAGGCCTCCCTGTCCATCACCAACTCCCAGAGTTCACCCAAACTCATGTCCATCGACTCAGTGATGCCATCCAGCCATCTCATCCTTTGTCGTCCCCTTCTCCTCCTGCCCCCAACCCTCCCAGGATCAGAGTCTTTTCCAATGAGTCAACTCTTCACATGAGGTGGCCAAAGTATTGGAGTTTCAGCTTTAGCATCATTCCCTCCAAAGAACACCCAGGACTGATCTCCGTTAGAATGGACTGGTTGGATCTCCTTGCAGTCCAAGAGACTCTCAAAAGTCTTCTCCAACACCACAGTTCAAAATCATCAATTCTTTGATGTTCAGCTTTCTTCACAGTTCAACTCTCACATTCATACATGACCACTGGAAAAACCATAGCCTTGACTAGATGGACCTTTGTTGCCAAAGTAATGTCTCTGCTTTTGAATATGCTATCTAGGTTGGTCATAACTTTCCTTTCAAGGAGTAAATGTCTTTTAATTTGCAGTGATTTTGGAGCCCCCAAAAATAAAGTCTGACACTCTTTCCACTGTTTCCCCATCTATTTCGCATGAAGTGATGGGACCAGATGCCATGATTTTCATTTTCTGAATGTTGAGCTTTAAGCCAACTTTTTCACTCTCCTCTTTCACTTTCATCAAGAAGCCTTTTAGTTCCTCTTCACTTTCTGCCATAAGGGTGGTGTCATCTGCATATCTGAGGTTATTGATATTTCTCCCAGCAATCTTGATTCCAGCTTGTGCTTCTTCCAGCCCAGCATTTCTCATGATGTACTCTGCATATAAGTTAAATAAGCAGGGTGACAACATATAGCTTTGATGTACTCCTTATGGTTGTTCTATTAAAAAATAAATATATTTAATTTGTATCACTCTTTGTCTAACCTAACGGCTCTCGAGGCTTAATATACAAAGTGCTACTAACAATAAAAACTATTGGGCCTTACCCCTAGAGATTCTGTTTTCTGGTTCAAGATGGAGGAGCCATTACCCTAATTTAATACCTTTATTTACAGATGAGGAGTTGGTTTTGCAGATACAGTCAATGATTTGAAGGTATGAGTTGATCTTTAGCTTTTGACTTGTGCATGTTGTAACTGGACAAGCTGAACTTAGCTTTTTGGGACCTGGGTTAACTTCAAATTCAAATATTATCTGGACTTCTTTCCAGTTGCTTTGTTTTTTAGATACCCCAAATTAATCCTTTCCAAATGCATCATTTTTAAATGTTACATATAACCTCATTGTACTCAAATGCTTATGGCTATTACTTGGTGTCATAAAAATTGACAAATATAAAATGTATTTATTATGGACTTAATACTCCCAAGATTCACATGTTGAAACCCTAACTTCCCAGTACCTCAAAATGTGAATATAGTTGAAGATAGGGTCTTCATATAAGTGATAAAGATATAATGAGGTCATTAGGCTATTCAATCTGACTGGTGTCCTTAAAACAAGGGAAATTTGAACACACAGACACCAGGGATACACAGGCACAGTGGAAGGATGATGTGGATACGCAGTGAAAGGAGAAAGTTCTCCAAAGAAACCAAACAGGACAACATTTTGGTCTGGAACTTCCAGAATACAAATCTGCTATAAAATGAATTTCTGTTGCTTAAGCCACCTAGTCTGGTATTTTTTGGGGCCAGCCCTAGTAAATTGGTATCATGTTCTTAGGTAAAATCAACAAGGGACACATATATAAATTGTCTTCTCTATTTATCACAATTTTCCTGGGACTCTGAAATTATATTTTACAAAAATACAATTTTAACATTGTCAGGACTCAATATAAAATAAAGAACTCAATATATAATAAAACATAAAGCAAATATTTCACAAGGCAAACAAAGGCAACATTACAAACAAGGCTGGGCCAGGGTATGTGGTTGACAAGAACAGAATTCCTCTGCTTGAGATGCAGATAAGGTCAGAACCAACCAATCTACATGAAGGTTTTTTTAGCCAATTTGTTTTTCTTGAAGGGTGTGATATTTTCTTTCTATAGAGATTCTCCGAAGCACTGAAATCAACTTGTACTACTTTGAAATAGTAACTTTGTAACAAAAGCCAAAGCATTCTAGAGGTAGAAGATGGACTACTAGGTAACTGATTTAGAAACATTTTGTCTCACAGATGAAATCAACCAGGATAAGAATATTAAATGAATTGCATGGAGTAACACCATCAGTTTATAGCAGATGAATTCACCCAGCAAATCTTTAGAAACTGTCTCGTGATTACTCATTTAAATATATTCTTCATTTCACCATATACATTTTCCTTCCTTATAAATATTTTGTAAAATGGGTACCAATATCTTCCTGATAAACAGTCAACTTCCATGTAATTTACATAAAGCAACAGATACAGGTTCAAACTTATAATCCCGTTAATGGGCCACACCTAAATCAAAAATGCTAATTATAGTTGCAAAAATGATTTTTCCCTCTTAGAAGTATTAATACATTCCATTGCACCAGAGATGAACTTGCAGAGAAATAACTTAGGTGAAAAACATCCTTGTCTGTCCCCTGGGCCAACCGACTTGTTGATGCTTCATCTTGATAGGTACAAGAACAAAACTAACACAAAGTATCACCAACTCTCTGGCAGTCGACTGGTTAGGACTCTGAGCTTCCACTGCAGGTGGTGTGGGTTTGATTCCTGATTTGGGAACTAAGATCCCACGTGCTGAATGGCACAGCCGAAAGTTAAATATATATATTTTTTTAATAAATAAAAAATTTAAAAATAAAGGTGCTTGGAAAAAAAATATGTGCAGAATGGTGAGAAACAACAAATTGCTTTGTTCCAAGACTCTAAGTTTTGAGTTACTTTGTTACACAACAGAGACTAAATGAAACAGGATTTTAAAAATTTTATAACTAATACCCTCTTAAAGATAGCAGAAGATATTTGACCATTAAATAATAAAAATGTACTACTGACAAGGATGATCATAGAATAATAAAAAGTTCTTAGAATTCATAAAATAACCAAAGTGAAATATTCAATGGAAATTTTGGAAGATAAAACTAAACACACAGAACTAAAAAAAAATAAAAAGTGAAGGAAAATTGGAAATAAAACATAATGCATGAATTAATTAGGTATTAGTTACAGAGGTCCTACAGTTGATTTTGTTAGATGTTCTGAAAAGATAAGACAGAAAAGACGCTACCAATGAGAACTGCAGAAAGCCTTTCTAATAAGGAAGGACTCATTTCTCCAGATTGCAGAAGGACCACACAATTAATAAAGACCTATGCCAAAAGCTTGGCTTCCCTGGTGGTGCTAGTGGTAAAACACCATCCTTCCAATGCAGGAAACAGAAGAAACGTGGATTAAATCCCTGGGTTGGGAAGACCCCCTGGAGGAGGGCATGGCAACCCACTCCAGTATTGTTGTCTGGAGAATCCCATGGACAGAGGAGTCTGACGAGCTACAATCCATGGGGTCACAAAGAGTCAGGCATCACTGTGGTGACTTAGCATACATGCGTGTCAAAAGCTATCACCACCACTTTTCCTAAAAGCCTCCAGAGGGGAAAAAAACAAAAAAGGTCTTATACACAGAATTATTGATTATAATGACTTCAGATTTCTCAATAGCTACTCTGGAGTTTGAACTTTGATTTTGGAATAATATGTTTAAACTTTGGAAGAAAAGCCATTTTCAACATAAAATACTATATATATCAAAAACTTCAATCAAAAGTGAGAGTCAATTAAACACAGGTTAACATGCAATGGCTAAAAAGTACCTTGTGCTCCTTTTATTAGGCAGCTGCCAGAGGGTATCCTTTAGCAAGTAAATAAATAAATAAAAATTTAAAAACCACCAAGGAGGACACTATGGCATTTAAGAAACAGGAGCTCAGATACAGAAGATCAGCAAGGAAGATGCCAGGATCTCCACACAGACACAGTCTGGAGGTCAGAAGGTTGTAGGAGGAAGATTTCTGGGAGGAAAAAGAAAATGGTAGAAATCATTTGATTTCTTTGAGCACATGGAAATGGGACTCATAATTCTTTATTAGATCTGTGGGCCTTAGAGAGCCACTTCTAATGAACAGAAAAGCGAATGTTATGGTCTGTGGTCTCTCACCAAATTCATTCATATGTTGATGGTATTTGGAAAGTAATTAGGTTTATATGAAGTCATGAGGGTAGAGGAGACACAGGAGACGTAGGTTTGATCCCTGGGTCAGGAAAATCCCCTGCAGGAAGAAATGGCAACCCACTCCAATATTCTTGCCTGGAGAATCTTATGGACAGAGAAGCTAGGTGGGCTACAGTCCATAGGGTTGCAAAGAGTCTACTGTGAGGAGAGATGTCATGATGATTGGATTAGTGCCCTCAATGGAAGAGGAAGAGAGACCAGAGTTTCTTCTCTCTGCCTCATGAGGATACATTTGAGCCAGGAAGAGAGTTCTCAGCAGAATCTGAACATGCTGTACCTTGATCTCTGGCTCTAGAATTCTGAGATGTCATGTTGGTTGCTTAAGCCACTCAATTCATAATATTTTGTTACAGCAGCCCAGGCTGATGAGGACGTGGTTGCCAAGGCTAGGTCAATGCCATTCAACTTCCTCCTGACTTTGTACCCCTTTCTTAGAGTGTATCCATTGGATTCTGAAGCTAAAATGTATGACATCTGGCTATCCTGAGGCTGCCATGCTGGAAAGACCTATGGACAGAATACATGAAAACAGAGGCGTGCCTGAGGAGCATCAGCTGTTTTAGCTCCAGCGGTTGAAGTCTTCCCAGCCCAAGTGCTAGACTTATGAATGAGTGAGCCTTCAGGGGTTCTGATCCCAACCTCCTAGTTGCCTCCTCTGACACCAAGTGGAACAGAGATGACCCATCCCTACCAGGCCCTACTCAAATATCAGACCCATTAACAAAATAAATGTGGTTAATGTTCTAAACGAGCAAGTATTGTGGTAGTTTGTTGCACAGCAATAGATAACTGCACTGTTGTCTGTGCCTTTGATCTCAGCAGCCCTCATCTTAAGCAGAGAAGCAGACAATGAAATTTTGCATTAGAAGAGGGTAAGGATGCACTAACAATAAACCCACAATGTTCCTCTATGAATAAGTGTATGACATTTGTGTCTGAATTTTTCAGTCATGATTTAGATTTTCTGGAACCCTTTTATGCTTGTATGCTAGATTTTCATTTGTTTTAATTTTCTGAGGCATATGGCTGAGTTCTAGATAATAAAATGGTAATATTTTTCTCATTTTCTTTTTTTTCACAGTATTCTATTTTTCACACAATACATTTATGATAGTTAACAAAAGAGGGGGAAATTTTGAGAGTGTTTTTTTTATGTAAAGATAGCCTCATGAGAAGAATAATTACTTAAATATTAGAGCCCACTCAGATGATAATTCTTGCTACCTTTGATTTTTGAAGCAAAGGTGTTCCCTCAACAAAGCTGCAATGCTGAGAGTAGTGAAACCCTTGATTTTATTCAATTAAGCCTCTTTAAGGACCCAGTTAAAACATGAAAACAGACTAAGAAAAAATAACTTTCCTGTGGGACTCAAGCTCTCCACAGCAGAGTCATTCACTTTTTATGATCGTTATAATTATTAGTAGTGATGGTGATAACAATATATCATTTATATAGCACTTTAGAATTGCACAGAGCTTTCCTACCATCATTTATTAGCTAATCTTCAGAACACTCTTCAGTAATAAGTCAATATTTCTGCCTCCATTTAACAGGTAGGAAATTGAGGCACCATAGACTTGAGCCACTTGTCAAAAGTCAATCAAAAGTCAGCTTGTGGCCTGAGTTGAACAGTCAGTAATGCTACTAAGAGCATCTTCCTCTTAGACCAGCCTGGATCTCACTCAATAACTCTTGCTCGCTGCTTCTAACAGATGTGACTGCAAACTTGATTTTTTGAAACAAGTTCTCTGATATTTTAGAATGCAGTCTTAAGAAGATTCTCCCAAAGTGAAAGTTCTTTATTGCAAGGATCATTTGAAGACTTAAATGAATGTATAAGTTATACTTCTACCTGTATAAGTTACATTACTTCATAGGTAAGCCTTTCAAGGTGGATACCAGAACTCTTGAAAATAGGAAAGAGCTGAATTGTGCACCTAAAATGTATCAGGTATAACTTTGAGAGGTCATGAAATTAACCACGTTAGTTAATTTTAGGAATGGCTTACCCTTCAATGGTGTTTCATGTATAGCTAAATGATACATAACTTTAAATAATAAGATTAAACAGGTGATGTCAAATTCAATAGGAAATATTAACATATTTTCCAGATCCATACCAAGAGGCAAACTTAAAAATCTCTGCTGTCAGAAGTATGAATGCCTCAGTTCAGTTCAGTTCAGTCACTCAGTCGTGTCTGACTCTTTGCGACCCCATGAATCGCAGCACGCCAGGCCTCCCTGTCCATCACCAACTCCCAGAGTTCACCCTATATTTTGCTAATATGGTGACATGGCTGTTAGCCTAATTCTTCATTTCTCTATCAATTATGAAGACATCACAGGTACTATCTTGGGATATATCTCTCTACAGAGAAGACTTTGCCTCTCCCCTATATCTTATCCCTTTATCCAACCACTGCAACATGAGCAGTGACTAGGCGAGTGGACCACCTTGGTTTTCCCAGTAAACAGATATTTGTTCTCAAACAGTGCAATAGAACAGAACATCTTAATATGCTCTTGCAAAATGCATTGAAACTTGGCGTTTGTACTTTTAGCACAAATGTGGCAAACCAAGGACCCATTCTTGTGGGCTTCTTTTAGAGATGCCCATCACCCAGCATCCATTTCATGTCAAGTCCTCCCAACTGTGCCCTGTGGCCAACACTAGCCCACACACACACAAGTATGGCACAGTCTGGAATCAGAGGACTTCTTTTCTTTTGCTGGCTTCTTCATCCTTTGAGCAAGAATTCAAATGTCAATCACTTTTAGTTAGATTTCATAGAGCAGCATCATAAAAATGGTAACCAATCCAATTGCAAATCATTTGATGAATCTTCTTTGAAGAGTTGCCAATAATGCTAATCATCAAATGGTTGAATCCAGCTTTGTAAAGATGCGTTTGTGAAGAACAGCAATCTCCGTGACTTTGACAAAGGAACTGCTGACTTGCATCACTGTTTGTCTTTTGATGTGAAAGAGCAAATCGATTTATAGAGCTTTTGCTTGCAGATGTAGGATATGATTAGTATGCAGAAAGACCTTTCCACAGTGTCATTTGTTTATTTAGCTGCCTCTGCACTCAGCTCTGATTGTGTATACCTAATTAATGTATACAAAGCTAAGAGAAATAAAATCACAGATCCACAATCACAGGATACTACAGAGCATGTCCTTTGTCATGATTGGGTTGGGGGACACTCCAATTTTACTAACAGCCCACCATATAAAGCATGTAGATTTATAAAAAGATAATAATAAAAGTGCAAGCCTTTTCCTCATCAAAGTGATTCCTAGCTATTTCAGCTAGGTGAATTAACCTGCATAAATATGAAAAGGATGTAATTTCTTTCCTGTGTTGCTATTTGAATTTTTATTCAAAGCAGTTGTTCAGTCTTTATGAAAAGTACCCGTGATTTCTTCCAGAGGTCAAAGTACTTTGTAAAACATCCTGTGAGACCTGAATCATCCCGTTCTTCAAGGCCTCCCTGTTCAGAAGCTTGGAAATTTTAGCTGAGAAGGAGTTTCAAGTGAAAAAGTAAAGACGCTAGAGACCTTCATGTCAATAATGAATGATCAATAGAAGTCACACTCTCGAAAATTGACATTCCGTCAGCAGTTGCCTGTTATTCATGCACATTTCACATTGTCTATTCTGGTTTTGAAAGAGACACTGGTAGCAAAATGGCAAAGCTGCTGAAATCTTCAGACCACCAGATAATGAAATCCAGAGTGACATCTAGTGACATCCTACATCAGAAGCACTTGCTTTGCATCTTATAAACCCAGCACCATCACCTAGTTAGCCTTTCCAGTACAGAGACCAGCACTTTCTGTCTAGTTACTGAATTCTAAACGAAACTCTACAGTAATTTTCCTAAGTACGTGATACCTCCAATGGTTGCCTCGCTTTGATACAAGGTAGCTTATTTTTCCACCACCAAACTATGAAAACTTCAATCATTGGCTCAAGTTTAAGGAGCTTTTTTGCGTTTCTCCACAGCTATTCCATCCATGCCAAGGCAGCCTTTTACTCTTCCCCACACTGCTCTGTTTCTGCTTTAGTGCGAACAGCATGCCAGAATCACTGCCCTAAATCATGCCAGGGAGCTGCCGGAATAGTTCAGACCTCTCCAAGAGCAGAAGCCAAGGGAGCTGTTATCTCATTGCTGAAACCCAGAACATGCTATTCCATCTAAATCACTGGTGTCATGGTCTCATTTGCAAAGAAATTTCTTTGATCTTTTTTTCCAGTGTATTGGGGGATTTTTTTTTTCAGGGTGGGGGTGGGTAGTTGTTCTGAATAATGTGTACATTTTACAAACAGAAAACAGAAAATTTAAGTAGAAAAGATGAAACTAACACAGTGTTTAAAATAAAAATTCAAAATAAAAGTTTTTCATAAAATTTAAGTATTTTATAAGGACTCTCACCTGGTGTGAACCTCAACTGAAATATGGCAAAGGGTATCCAATGAGCATCTCAATATAATTAATGTCTTTTTTTTTTAAAGTAAGTCCCTTTTAAATAAAACTGTTCTCTTTTCCCTATGTTTCTCCTCTAAAGGGACATGAAGAATGTGTCACATATAAAATTAAATAAATAAAATTCCCAAATGCAAAGAATAATGATTTGTAAACGGGACGTTTCCTGACATTGCCATAATTAAAAACCAAATGATGTAAATCTATCTTGCAATTCCATAATACAAAAAGAATTAAACGGTACCTCCTCCTAAGTATCATAAAATTGTCGGATGAGGAAGACTGTAATGTTATTAAAAATAAGGTTTCTCTATTTCAAGTATGCAATACATGTGTAAATTCATAGTAATATGCCCCCTGGTAGGTGCTGAGGGTAAAAGATGAAATAAGCCACACAACATCGTAAGTCAACTATACTGCAATTTTTCAAATGATTAAAAGGGAAAAAAGATGGAATAAGCCAGTCAAGCTCCTTGAATTCCTGTCTTTTAGCTTAAGATATCCCAAGATATCAATTCCTGACAGAACTCCCATCAAAAAAGAATATCGAGACTGACTAATGAGCCTCAATTTACCTTTCTGTGAGCTCCTTATTTCTGTTTTGAATTTCATAACATTACACTTCACTTCAAGGAGTCATCCTAATGTTTTCCACTCCAGTTCATTTCATTCAATTCCTTTGTTCTATAGAAGAAGAAACAGAGGTCTGGGAATTTAAACACTTTCCCCTAAGGCTGTAGTTTTAGCAAACAGCAGATCAGGTGAGAATTCAGGCTTCCTGATTTGCTATCAATATTTTCCCCACTGTAACACTTTGTTTCCAGTTGTTACAGGCAGAAAGTACAGTGATCATTGTCAGTAATATTAATAAAAATTTCACAACATTGATAATCTGTTAATTTCTTGCTCTTTTCTGAACTTCATTGGAATTAATTTCTAGATAACATATTTGAAGCAATTCATATCTCTTCTAATTTGAGGGGGCAGTATTTTATAGGGGGAGCATATTGTGAAAATTAATAAAGGGTGTTCTAGGGACGAGGAGGTTCTCACATACCTATCACTAATAGTCAGAATAGATCCCAACAGGAAGAGACTACCTCAAATCTCATGCAGGAATTGATATTACCTTACCAGCAGGAGAAAGATTTTCTCCTTGTCTGCCAATAGCTTAGCCAATGAGAGTCTGTCACGTCTCAACCAATGGCAAGCCACTACCGTTCACATTCCCATTTTCCTCCAGTGGAACTTGTCTTTATAATAGCCTGGCCCAACTTCCCTTTCTCCTTTCTGAGAGTTACCTCCCCTTGGCTTTATCGGACTTGGAGGAATTTGTATGTGGTTCACCGTCATTGTATGTCCTTAATTGCAATTATTTTTGCTCCATTTTGCTGGTAAAATAATTGGCTGCTTTATTGTTTTCAGTTAACAATACTAACATGAGAGAAAGAGATACTTAAGTCTTTATTCTTATCTATTTTAGTAAATATTTGGGAGATTCTGAATATCGGCTTTTATTTGTTCAAGAAAAAAGAAATTTATGCCATGATCTCTAGAGCTTCTTCTAGCTCTAAAAATTTTACTTAAGGTATAAATATTATTCTTGTCATACCTAAACAACATTTGTTAGAATATAATTCTGTCATTAAGCGTCTGCCTCCAATGCGGGAGACCCGGGTTCGATCCCTGAGTCGGGAAGATCCTCTGGAGAAGGAAATGGCAATCCACTGCAGTATTCTCGCCTGGAGAATCCCATGGACGGAGAAGCCTAGTAGGTTACAGTCCGCGGGGTCACAAAGAGTCAGACATGATTGAGTGACTTCACCTCACCTTACCCAGTATACAAAAAGATTGTTTTCTCACGTAATTAGGCAATGGATTTAAAGTTTATACCGTACACTTAAAAATATAGCAGTGCAAGTTTTTAATAATATTAAATTGATCAATTATCGGAAAACTTACTATATTCAAAAGCTTTTTCCTACATAATAAATACCAAGAAGATGTCTTAGGCAGAGAAGGTGTTCTCCCTCATCCTGTATCTCGCCAGTTTATTTCACCTCTTTCTTGTCAAAATAGTAGTCTGCATAGATTCTTGTCAAAGTTTCATGCACTTATTTAATACTTATTTTATGCAATACTCATTTTTCAGTGTCTTTTAAGATAAACTCAAGGAGTAGAAGCATCTTTAAACTCTCTTTTCATCTTTACATATCCACAGTTTATAAGAGTGCTTGTTCTTATATGTGGTGGTTACTCAGCAATGTATTGTGATGATAAATGCATGCACAAAAATCAGAAATGAAAGTAACATTAGAGGTTTACTAACCCAGCTTCCCCATTTGAAGATCATATAGTTACTGAGTTCCACAGATATTTAACAACTTATCCAATATTACCTCATGGGTCAGTCGAAGGACTGAGAGGCCTTCTGACTGATAATCCCATATTCTTTCCAATATTCCTTTATCTTTTTAAAGATATTTTGAAAAGATTCTACTAAAGCATTTACTATGTAAATGATGTTTGGTTACCTTCTGTCATGATCATTTCTGATATATATCTCACATATAATCAATGTAACATTATATGCGCTACAATATATAATTAACAAGCTTATCCATACTGCTTGGGGCATGCACATGTGGTGGCTGAATAATGAGCCCCTCACCCCCCCACCCCCGCCACCCCCCGCCACCCCGCCCAAAGATATCCAGGTTCTAATCCCCAGAACCTGTGAATATACTTATATAACAAAACAGACTTTGCTGGAAGGAGTAATCATCTTGAGATGGGGAGACAATCCTGGATTATTTGGGTGGAACTTAAAAGTTAAAAGAAGGTTGATTGTAAAAGTAAGGTAGAGGGTGATTTGACTATACAGAAGAAGGAAAAGTAGAGACTGAAGCAATGTGAAGATTGCTCTGCTGGCGTTGAAGACAGAATAAGGGGCCAAGATTTGTTTTAAAGATGCTATACTATGTGACCACAGTCAATTTCCTCCTAAGGAGTAAGTATAGAAAAAGTAGTTTTCCATAAAATAAATAAATATGTGGATGAAATAGTCCTGTGATATTGTGATTTATAATATTTATTTGGCCTTCATCTCATTTCTGACATAGACCTCTTAGAATTCTTGACATTTCTTAAGTGGTGAAAGCAGTAAAGGTGCAACTGTTACATTAATGAGGTGGCTTTTGGACCACACTAAGCACAGGAGAGGGGCTGAAGATTGAAATGGCTAATGATTTCATCAGTCATACCTATACTATTGTTTTGTTGGTGTTCAGTCACTAAGTAGTAATGTCTGACTCATTGCAACCCCATGGACTGTAGCCCACCAGGCTCCTCTATCCATAGAATTTCCCAGGCAAGAATACTGGAGTGACTTTCTATGTCTTTCTCCAGGGAGACTTCCAAACCCTGGGATTGAACCTGTGTTTCCTGCTCAATGGGGGAAAGCCACCATAAAAACTCCAAAAGACTGGTTAAAAAACCAAAGGTTTCCTGGTTTGTGGAAAAGTGGAGATTCAGGAAGAGTGGCACCGAGAGGGCATGGAAGCTCCACACATTTTCCCACATCGTGCCCTGTGTGTCTCTTCATTTTGCTGTTGATTTGTATCTTTTAATGTTGATTATAATTAACTGGGCTTCCCTGGTGGCTCAGAGGTTAAAGCATCTACCTGCAATGTGGGAGACCTGGGTTTGATCCCTGGGTCAGGAAGATCCCCTGGAGAAGGAAATGGCAACCCACTCCAGTATTCTTGCCTGGAGAATCCCATGGATGGAGGAGCTTGGTGGGCTACAGTCCACAGGGTCACAAAGAGTCGGACACAACTGAGTGAGTGACTTATCATTAACTAGTAATCTAGTGTGTGAGCAGGTTTCCTGAGTTTTGTGAGCAGCTCTAGCAAATTTATTGAACCCAAGTTGGTGGTGGTGGGAACCTCTGACTCATAGTCAGTAGTTAGAAACACAAATGAAAATCTGGACTTGCTATCAGTATCTTGAAGTGGGAGCACTTGTAAGACTGAGCCTTTACCTCGTGGGATCTAAGGCTATCTTCAAGTAGAGAGTGGCAGTCTGGGGTTGAATTGTAGGACACTAACCTGGTGCTGCAAATTGGTGGTGGTATGACACAAACACACATTGGAATGAGGCCCATGACACTTAAGGTCCTAAGTGCTGGGAGACAGAAATATCTACCCATTCTGTCCAGAAAGAGGACATGAATACAGGAAGTACATCTCAGGAAGCTGGAAAATTCAAGGAGGTGGATTTTCTGAGGGCCCCGGGAAGGAGCACAGCAGGGTGAATACCCTGACTGGAGTGAAACTGATATTGTTCTTGTCTCCACCATGGTAAGAAAGTAAATGTGTACAGTTTTAAGCCACTGTTTATGGTAACTTGTTGCAGCAGCAATAAGAAACTAATACAGTAGACTTAGTATTGGTTGGGGAGTCAGGAGTCCTGGTTTGAACTTGGCTGACTCACATCATCTCTAGGTGTTAGCGCTGCAAATGTCTAAGTGTAGCTCCCAGGAGTATGATGAAGTTCCTCAGTCCTTATTTTCATTTAAACTCAGGGAACCATCTCAGTGAAAGACAATCCTGCCCTGCAGAATACACAGATAGAGTCATTGGCACAGCTGATGTTACCCTATAGGAATCTTGGTATAAGATTTTAAAAGATGCCCTACTGGGAAGATAAATTAGGAAAAAAATAAAGACTTCAGAGGAAGAATAAAGTCCCTTCTTCCCTGAAAGAGCACAGTGCTGGAGCAGACTCCAAGCTGATACTAATGGAAAAACCACCAAATTTTGTAGCCTCTGGACACCCGAGCTTTTGTGCAGTGCACACACTGTGCTCTCTTCTGAGTGCCCTGATCCTAGGAGACAGAGAGGCAGAGCTCAACTTAACTTCCTGGGGAAAGACACAGCCTCTCTTTCCTGTACCTCTTCCATTAGGAACAAATACTCTTGAGAAGAACTGTCTGCTTCTTCACACCAAATCACAACAGGCCTTCAAGACACAAAAATAGTGTATATCAGGACAATAGCAATTTTGCAATGTAATTGAAATCACCCAATATAATTCTTGGTTAAATGAAAATATGCTACATTTTTGCCAAGATGTTTACTTTAGTATATAAAGAAATTATAAAAAGTCTAAGCTAGTTAATAAGGACCTTATAGTTTTTTAAAAAAGGAAAATGCATAAAGAAATAGAAATCCTACTTTAGACATTTCACTAGAATATAAGCTCTCATATCAGCTAGGTCCCTTTTTCTGTCAACTTCCTGAATGTTGTTTTCTTTTTCTTGTAGCTTAATAAGAAACTTTTCTAAATTGCCTTCAACAAGAAATGAATATTGGCTATAAACTACTACAGTCACAAAAATACTAACCACTCTATAATCATCCCAAGTATAATTACACATGGGTCAATTCTTATAGCATAGTTAATGCTATGGTAAAATCCTTGGGAGGGGTTGACTGACACTACTTCACTGTATAAAATTTACATACATATCTATATATGTGCATACATAAAATTTACATTCATAAATATGACCTGAAATCTTACAAGAATTCTTTCAACATCAATTTAAATTTTTTCTGTAATAAAATATAACATGGTCGTATTGTTGTTCAGTCACTCAATCATGCCCGACTCTTTGCAACCTCATGTACTGCAGCACACCATGCTTCCCTGACCTTCACTACCTCCCAGAGCTTGCTCAAACTCACGTCCATCGAGTCAGTGATACCATCTAACCATCTCATCCTCTGTCATGACTTCTCCTCCTTCATCTTTTCCAACATCAGGATCTTTTCCAGTTGAGCTGGCTCTTTGCACCAGGTGGTCAAAGTATTGGAGCTTCAGCTTCAACATCAGTCATTCCAGTGAATATTCAGAGTTGATTTCCTTAAGGATTGACTGGTTTGATCTTCTTGCTGTCCAAGAGACTCTCAAGAGTCTTCTCCAACACCACAGTTCAAAAGCATCAGTTCTTCAGAGCTCAGCCTTCTTTATGGTCCAGCTCTCACATCCGTACATGACTACTAGAAAAACCATATCTTTGGCTATACGGACCTTTGTTGGCAAAGTGATGTCTCTGCTTTTTAATATAATGTACATAAAATTGCAGAGAATTCAATGGCAACCCACTCCAGTACTCTTGCCTGGAAAATCCCATGGACAGACGAGCCTGGTAGGCTGCAGTCCATGGGGTCGTTAAGAGTCAGACACAACTGAGCGACTTCGCTTTGACTTTTCACTTTCATGCATTGGAGAAGGAAATGGCAAGCCACTCCAGTGTTCTTGCCTGGAGAATCCCAGGGACGGGGGAGCCTGGTGGGTTGCCGTCTATGCGGTCGCACAGAGTCGGACACAACAGAAGCGACTTAGAAGCAGCAGCAACATAAAATCGATATTTACAGTTTAGCAAATAGATATACAGTAAATACTCATGTAACTTCCTAGGTCAAAAAGTCATAAATTACTGTCATCCCAGAAAATATATTTTTTCTGTGTCTCTTTCTTTCACAACCCTTCTCCTCTTCCCCAAAGGTCACCACTATTTTGAGCTGTGCCACACTTATTCCCAGCTTCCCTTTTGCTTCCCATCCATATATATATATCCCTAAAATTTTTGACAAGCTTCTGAAGCATATCTAAATAGAGTCACATTGCATGTATTCGTGTGTTTCTTACTTATTTTATTCAATGTTGTATTTGTAAGATTATTTCATATTATTCCGTGTTGCTATAGTTTATATATTTTCATTGCATTATGATATCCTTTTATGAAATATATCACAATTTATTTGCCCATTCTATTAATAAGGAGCACTAACCTATATCTCTCTAGTCTTATTTTACATAAGCATTGTGCAATATATATTAAACTTTTTAAACTTGCTTTTTTCCAACTAACATTGTTATAGATATCTCTTTAAGTATGTTTCTACTTTATAAATTTGAATGAATACATAGGTCATTTGGACCACATTTTAAAATTAATCTTTAACCATGTATGTGGTTATTTCTGATGTTTTATAATTATCAACAGTATTTTAGTTGTCATTGTTATACATACATTGTTTAGTATATCCCTCACTTTCTTAGAATAAATTTTTGTCATTGAAATATTTGAAATACCTTTGAAATATTTTCCTTAGGGTAAATTTCCTAGAGTCAAAAGATGTTAAACATTTTAATGAATATTATTTTCAAATGTTGCACATTTTCCATCTAGAAAATGTATTTCTTTATTTTCTCAAGAACAGAATACAAAGTATCAGTATTCTGATTTCCACATTCTTGCCAACAATAGATATTATATATTTTTACGAGCTTCTCAAAGTTAATACAGGAAACTGACTTGTATTATTTGAAATTGTATCCCCTAGATTCCTGAAAGGTTAAATATATCTTAACTTTAACAGCCATTTGTTATCAAACAATGTCTTTTAACCTATAATGGGCCATTCTTTTGTAAAACCATCACTTCTACACTAAGTAATGAATAACAATTTTTAAAAGTTGTATTTTCCAGAAGGTAGTTATTATTTCCATCACTCCAAGGCCTGATGAATCGTCCACAAATAGTGTAAAAGAGAGACAGTCATTCCTAAGGAAAATTCTGTTGTTATCTGACAAGCTGGGAAGGAAACTTTCCCACTTGATCAAAATGTCATTTTAGCCATCTTTACCATGACCCCATTGAATCAGCCCCCATGATTCCCATAGTGGTAACAAGCCCCTAAGGCTTTAGTTCATAGCAACATCTAGCTCTCCTGTTTAAAAAGAGGAGCAAATAGCATTTACATAGAGAACACTACTCAAACAGAACATTATTCAAGCTCTACTTTACTGAGGGAGTGTCACCTAGTTTTGTGGAAATGGGAAAAAAAAAAGATTTGTGATGAGCGCTTCAGTAGCAATTCAGTAGGACTAAACCCTCCTTCACTTTTAGTAAATTAAATTATGAGAAAACGGCAAACCTCAATGGCTAATCTCTACCACATATTTGTTTTAGAACATTCCACTACTATGGAACATTATTTCAGAGTGAACTGCCTGAGATAATCAGAGAAGTTGGGAACAATTAAATACAACTAACATTTACAAATTTCACAAGTGGAATTAAAGTAAGTGCCGATAATTTTAGAATGATAATATATTATATACTACAGACAATGAGCTGTGATTTGAAGACTCTTAACATGGGGCTAAAAATGTACCAAGAAGTTTTAAGTAATAGTTCTTTATTATCAAAAATAGTTGTTTTCATATACAAATTTATATGGGTTTCAGCAAGACTTGACCACCTTTCCTGGAAAACTTGATCCCTTCCATTGTGTGGACTATATGACCTGAAGTACACTATTCTGTTGAATATATTCTTTTCATTATTGCAACCAATTTTAGACCAACAGATAATTATTCCAAAAAAATAGTGAAAGAAAAATATTATTTCCTCTATAATAGACATCATTATTGAGTTGTTCTTTCATTTCAATATTTTTTAATGTCATGGAGAAGTTATTTTAAAACTGAATAACATGTTAATATGACTTTAATTCCTCTGACAATTTACAGGCACTCTTTCCACACCTAATTTAAGAAACAAAATATCTAGCAGTTATTTATTCAGTTTTCATTCAATTTTAATGGCCTAAATGGAAGCTCAGGAGGTCTCATAAAATCAAAATTGATGGAAGAGATGAAAAACATTTCCTGATTACTAGAAATTGTCCCTCCTGAGGGAGAGGAGAAAAGAGGAAAAGGGGATACATATAATTTATCATCCAAAGTCTCATGGAATCAAAGTCTAAAATTTTAATGTTAGAAATTGCTAAAATATATACTCCATTTAGGGCTTCCCTGATGACTCAGCAGTAAAGAATCCATCTGCAATGCAAGTTCAGTCCCTGGGTTGGGAAGATCCCCTGGAAGAGGGCATGGCAACCCACTCTAGTGTTCCTGCCTGCAGGATACCATGGACAAAGGAGCTTGGTGGGCTACAGTCCCTAGTGTCGCAGAGTCATACACAACGCATCGACTGAGCACAGCATAGCACACATGTTCCAGTTAAAGAGTAGTGTTGTAACTGAGATAGAAATGACAACCCACTTCAATATTCTTGCCTGGAGAATACCATGGACAGAAGAATCTGGAGGGCTAAAATCCATAGGATCACAAAGAGTCAGACACGGTCGAAGAGCTTAGCACACTGTAGCTGAGTTCTCTCACTCTCATTCCTTCCCACTGCAATGTTCTGTTTTGGAGTTACCTTGGAAAAGAGAAGCACATAATTGAAATAAAGAAATGTGTTTAAAATCAGAAATTTGAGACTTCATGTTATGCGCCTGATGCATTTTTCTGTTTTAAATGCTCTTCTAGTTGCTATCTCCCATAACTGTTAGAGTCTGTATGCTCGGCCATATTCTATTCAATTATTCCTAGAGTAATGGAACTCCCTGCAAGATCTTAAATACTGATTTAATATCTAAAATGCTGCATGAAACATAAAGTATTCATGGGTGATGGTTTTAAATAAACACCTGTGAATAGATTAGAACACATACCATGGAAATAAAAGCTGTTCACAAAGAGGCATTTAAATTGGTTGCTAGTATTACTAAAAATTGTGTAGTAGAGAGCAATAAAAATATTGAATTTGGGAGATCATATTAAAATTAAATTTTAAATAATCAGAAAATTTGGGGAAAATGTGCTACAGGATACACTCACTTTAATAAAAGCATGGAGAAAAGTTGAGTAAAAGAATACTTGTTAGTATGTGATGTGCTAAGACCTCATCACCTTTTCTGCTCATGGCTCATGCTTCAGGAGCTAAGAAAGACAAGGTGAGAGAAGTGAGTAAAAAACTGGGACGACACCTTCACTTTGGTGTATTTTACCCTTCTTTATTGTCCTCTGCTTCCAGCCTCATCTGTCTTCCTTTTTTCACGTAGTTTTTAGAAAGGTGACAAGACAGAGCCTTAAGAGAGGCCCCGGTAAAATGTATTATGATCCTGAAAAATGGTGAAATTAAAGCAGAATGGCCACACTCCTTGACTTATGTAAAGTTTATTCAAACCTGCCTTGCTCTCCTTTTGAACCTGACAGTGCTTGGATTTCTTAATAATGTGCAAATTAAAAGGACTTCATCAAAGGCTCAATAATTATGTAGTCAATGTGAAAATAACTGAAAGAAATTCTATAATAATTTCAGAAGAAATATAATATCCTGCATTATATGGATCCAGAACAAATATTCAAACACAAAATCCCAGATGAATAATTAAAATGATTGTATTTCTCCTATAAAATCACCCTGGAGGTATATCAAAATTAGATATTCCCAATTAGTCTCCTATTTAAATTCCATTCTTTAGATTAATAATAAGAATAAAGATATTTATTTGCTATAGCATTAGATTGGGTTTCCCAGGTAGCACTAATGGAATCCGCTGCCAATGCAAGATATGCAAGAGACTCAGGTTTGATCCCTGGGTCAGGAAGATCCCCTAGAGTAAGAAATGGCAACCCAGTATTCTTGCCTGAAAAATTCCACGCACAGAGGAGTCTGGTGGGCTACTTACTGTCCATGGGGTCACAAAAAGTAGGACAGGACTGAGCACACAGACACACACACACACACACACTCACACATAACACTAGATAACAGAAGAGTTCTGTTTTCAGGAACGTAACTACTCCTGTGGTTTCACTCTATCATGTAACTGAATTAAGCTTATTTGAATTATGATATTAAAAGAGTGATTCCTAATTTCAATCATATTACATAGAAATGTTCTAAGGGAGGTTGAGAGCATGGCAAAGAAACATGTTTGGTTTCGGAGGCATTCAGCATCATCAGCCACTTAACAAAGAGTTCACCCAGAAACATATGTCAGCAAGAATCAAGAATAAGGAGCATGTTCTGGGAGCAGCACCATGAAAGAACCAGCAGAGAGACTGGTCAGATGTTTCGAGAACTCAAAAGTGCAGAATCTTAGAAGTCAGCTAAGATGGACACCTGTCCCATTCTTTCACTGAGCTTAGACTGCTCAGAATGTGAACCATCTCTTGTTCACTGATACTGGGGAATGGATCACTCTGTGGGGCCTAGTAGTTGGCAGGCTCCATTTTCAATACAGAGGTGCAGGAGCATATATTTTCTCCTTGCTAGGTCAGAAATGATAAACTATGCTTGCCAAATCAGGGGTTTCCCAACCAGGAGTATGAGCTGGGAGTGAGTGGCAAAAAGAAGCATGCGCTGTTTAAATTCCTCCCCTAGCGGCAATGGCAGTGGTACCCTGTGTTGAGCAACGGGGCAGCAGCAATGTCTGACTATTCATTCCCTGAGGTAGCATCTGGCCTGGGGTTTGAAAAAGAAGGTGAAAGTGTTAGTCACTTGAGACCCCATGGACTCTAGCCCACCAGGCTCCTCTGTCCATGGGATTCTCGAGGCACGTAAACTTTAGTGGGTGGCCATACCCTTCTCCAGTGGAATCTTCCAAGCCCAGGGGTTGAACCTAGGTCTCTTGCATTGCAGGCAAAATCTTTACATCTAAGCCACCAGAACTGGGGTTTGAAGTCCAGTAGTTCCTAGCATCTTTCAAGACTATTTCTTGAGGTTTGCCACTGACCATTAACCAAAACTATCCTTCTGAAAAATTCCTTCTTTTTCAGTTTGCAACCCAGAATGCTGAGCAGGATAGGGCCAACTGCAAAATGAAAGTGCAGGGCTTCCTATTTAAAAATTATTCAGAATTTTAAGACAGCAACATTTCAGCATTAAAACCAAGGTTTTTCTAAGCACGAGTTACTGTGAAGTTGCCTAGGCTGCAAACCCATGAAGCTGGCCCTTCATGGGTATATGAAGGGCCTTTCATGTTGGTAGAACATAGAAGGAAAAGTACTTATCGATAATATATGGTCAACAAAAAAATCTCTGAGAAAGAGAATCTTAAAGGGTTTTGGCAAGGGACACGGTGTTGGTTGTTTGTTTCTGTGAGCAGTTGTAGCTGAAGAATAAATGTTATAACCAGAATCAAGTTATCAGAGCTCATTTCAATCTAACTGAATTGCCAGGGTGTTAGTAAGGTTTGGCAGAATTGCTGTATCTTCCCCAAATAAAACTATTTCTTTGGGACATGCATTTTATTTGGAAAGATCTTGGGTGTGATTTATGAACTTTTAGATGAAAAAATAAAAAGTGAGTCAAGGGTGTTTTTAAAAGGTCTGACTCTAATTCCAGAGGGCCAAAGCAGTGGTGCCATCCGTTCTTTCACTGAGAAATGGCTGTGCTCTGGCTGTGGACACGCTGTTCAGGAGTCCTCTCCGGGGATTCTTAATCGCTTAGTGGTCAACACATTCAGACAGGGCACAAGGCAGATTTAACCAGCAGATTTGCTATTTTAGGGAAAGCCATCTGTTTAGATTTCTCTCCAGTAAAACTGCCCAGTCTCAGTATATTCACCCATAAATTTTGTGTCTGAGTTTCAAAGTCCATGCAACTTTGTATTGAATAGAAGGAAAAATCCCACCAAGTGAAAAAATTGTGGTAACAACAGCTCAAATCATCTGGTGACAGCAGGTCTGTCTACCCTGGGGCTACCCTCTGGGTTGGGCTCTCATACCACTTGACCTGTGCTGTCCTGGGAAATGGGTGAACATCAAACAACACGCAAGTGGTCAAAGTAGATACCATTATACATTTTGTTGCCCAACCAAAGTTTTCTGTTTCGCCTGATATTTTTAGACCAGCTCTCACATTTTTTATGTTAATAGAAAGTACAGGGGAAGAAATCTACAGAGATGTCGTTGGTAGTGGCATATTAAAGTCAGTGGCAGGTTAGAACATCCTTGTAGTGACATGGGAAATCCTTTCAGCTACACACATAGTCTTTCAACACAGCAGCATAGGCTTAGCAGACTAATTCGAAGAAACAGTGTTGCAGAAAGGTCTGTTCTGCAATCAGGAACGTGAAAAAAAATTACCACTCCTTGGCCCACTGGCAGAGCTACTGAGATTTTCAACCTAGAAGAGAAAGACAACTAATGTGCCTATTTAGCCTTTTCCTCCAGTACTCTTGCCTGGAAAATCCCGTGGACAGAGGAGCCTGGTAAGCTGTAGTCCACAGGGTCGCACAGAATCAGACATGACTGAAGCTTAGCAGCAGCAGCAGTAGCAGCAGCCTTTTCCTCTCTCTCATATACTCTCCCTGGGTTAATGTTGGTTTATTTGAATTAGTACATAATTAAAAGCAGCTGTTATTTCATAGGTGACTGGAAGTCTTAATATTCTTTGGGAAACAGGCAAAATTAACTGAATTCATATATTCAATGTTCATTTTTTATATATATTCGTCTTTCTTAAATGGATTTTAATAACTATAGAGCACCTACTTCATGCTAGGGACCATCGTACGAAATACCAAATAATTTGGGGGTATTCATCTTCCCAATATTCAAGGAATTAAATATTAGGTCACTCAAGAAAGTGGGAACTTAAATATACAGAAGATGTGTGACTGATCTAAAGTCGCATTAAATGGATAGAAGTGGTGGGATTCAAGCTCCTGAGCTACCTCAAGTATTTTTGGAGTATCTCAGATAAAAAGGATTATGTAAGGATCACAATAAGCTGTGGAAAATTCTGAAAGGATGGGAATACCAGACCACCTGACCTGCCTCTTGAGAAATCTATACGCAGGACAGGAAGCAACAGTTCAAAATGGACATGGAACAACAGACTGGTTCCAAATAGGAGAAGGAGTACGTCAATGCTTTGTCACCTTGCTTATTTAGCTTATATGCAGAGTACATCAGGAGAAACGCCAAACTGGAAGAAGCACAAGCTGGAATCAAGATTGCCGGGAGAAATATCAATAACCTCAGATATGTAGATGACAACACCCTTATGGCAGAAAGTGAAGAGGAACTAAAAAGCCTCTTGATGAAAGTGAAAGAGGAGAGTGAAAAACTGGGCTTAAAACTCAACATTCAGAAAACAAAGATCATGGCATCTGGTCCCATCACTTCATGGGAAATAGATGGGGAAACAGTGGAAACAGTTTCAGACTTTATTTTGGGGGGCTCCAAAATCACTGTAGATGGTGCAGCCGTGAGATTAAAAGACACTTACTCCTTGGAAGGAAAGTTATGACCAACCTAGATAGCATATTCAAAAGCAGAGACATTACTTTGCCAACAAAGGTCCGTCTAGTCAAGACTATGATTTTTCCAGTGGTCATGTATAGATGTGAAAGTTGGACTGTGAAGAAAGCTGAGTGCTGAAGAATTGATGCTTTTGAACTGTGGTGTTGGAGAAGACTTTTGAGAGTCTCTTGGACTGCAAGGAGATCCAACCAGTTCATTCTGAAGGACATTAACGCTGGGATTTCTTTGGAGGGAATGATGCTAAAGCTGAAATTCCAGTACTTTGGCCACCTCATGCGAAGGGTTGACTCATTGGAAAAGATTCTGATGCTAGGAGGGATTGGGGGCAGGAGGAGAAGGGGATGACAGAGGATGAGATGGCTGGGTGGCATCACTCACTCAATGGACGTGAGTCTGAGTGAACTCCGGGAGTTAGTGATGGACAGGGAGGCCTGGCGTGCTGCAATTCATGGGGTCACAAAGAGTCGGACATGACTGAGAGACTGAACTGAAATGAAGGAGCTAACAACAAAAAAAATCAATATGAAAAATGTCCTAGGCTTCAAAGAGCCTTTAATATAGAGAGAGAAAGATACAAGAACATCTACAAAACCCCAACCGTTTAGTCAACTGATTTTTGACAAAAGTCTAAAGACAATTTAATGGAAAATGAAGATAGCCTTTTCAACAAGAGTTTCTGGGAAAATTAAGCATTCATTTGCAAAATTTTGTTAAATGAAACTTAATCCATTAGTTCAGTTCAGTTCAGCCGGTCAGTCATGTCTGATTCTTTGTGACTCCATGGACTAGAGCACGCCAGGCCTCCCTGTCCATCACTAGCTCCCAGAGCTTGCTCAAACTCATGTCCATCGAGTTGGTGATGCCATCCAAACATCTTATCCTCTGTCATCCCCTTATCCTCCCACCTTCAATCTTTCCCAGGACAGAGTCTTTTCAAATGAGTCAGTTCTTCACATCAGATGGCCAGAGTATTGGAGCTTCAGCTTTAGCATCAATCCTTCCAATGAATATTCAGGGTTGATTTCCTTTAGGATGGATTGGTTGGATATCTTTGCAGTCCAAGGGATTCTCAAGAGTCTTCTCCAACACCACAGTCCAAAGGAATCAGTTCTTTGGCGCTCAGCTTTCTTTATGGTCCAACTGTCACTATCCATACATGATTCCTGGAGAAACCATATGTTTGACTATGTGGACCTTTGTCAGTAAAGTAATGTCTT
The DNA here is from genome assembly GCF_042477335.2 of Ovis canadensis. NCBI lineage: Eukaryota > Metazoa > Chordata > Mammalia > Artiodactyla > Bovidae > Ovis > Ovis canadensis. The sequence continues at coordinate 61,593,550 of NC_091254.1, forward strand.
TGCTTTTTAACACATTTTGAACAATATAGAAAAAATTATTTCAAAATGGATCATATATTTAAATGTGAAATCTAAATGTATAAAACGTCAAGAAGAAAACATAGGAAAAATCCTTTGTAGTTTGGGTTAAACAAAGTTTTATTTGATTCAATACCAAAAGTCAAATTCACAAAGAAACCATAGATAAACACATTTATTAACCATTGATAAAAAATTGTGTTTTAATATCACAATCTAAAAGTTCAACTTGAAAGAGATACTGTTAAGGAAAGGAAAAGATAAGCCATAGAGTAGAAGAAAATACTTGCAAACTACATATCTGACAAAGAACATGTATCATATTTATATGTTTAAACACATAAACTCAAAAATGAGAAAGCAAACACCTCAATAAAAATAATAGGGAAAAATATATGATGGAAACTTTCCCCCAAAAAAAGATATATGGCTATCAGATAACCAGTAGAAAGTTACTAAAGCCATTAGTCATTATAAAAATTCAAATTAAAATCACAATGGTATTTCATTACACACTTTTTAGAATGCCTTTTTTTCTAATAACAATATTGAAGTTCTGGAAAGCCAGTTTGGCAGATTCTTATAAACCTAAACATACGTTTATAATATGACCGAACAACCCCACTGCCAGGTACTTAGCCAAGAGAAGTGAAAATTTCAGTTTATACAATCACTTATATGTAAATGGTTGTAGCAGATTTATTCATATTCACCCCAAACTGGCAAGACCATTGATGTTCACCAACTGGTGAATGGGCAACCACATTTTGGTACAGCTACAGAATGTAATATTATTCACTGATATATTTAACAAGCCACAGATACTCACTGTAAATACATGGATCTCAAAAACATTTTACTAAGTAAAAGAGCCAGGTTTTTAAAGTGTGCATGCCATATGACTCCATTTAAATGACCTCTAGAAAATGAAAAACTGTAAGGAACAGATTACTGGTTTCAGTGGGGTGATCTGATCCAGTCACTGAGTCCTATCTGACTCTTGCAACCCCATGGATTGTAGCCTGCCAGGCTTCTCTGTCCATGGGATTCTCCAGGCAAGAATACTCGAGTGGGTTGCCATTTCGAGTGGGGGTGGTGGTGGGGAAATGTGTTCACTCAAAAGGAGCAAGGGGACATTTGGGGGTGATGGAGATACTCTTCCATCTTGATATTGGTGGTAATTACATGAATGCTCACATTTGTTTGCCAAAATTCATAGAATTATATACTGAAATGGGTTACTGCTGCTGTTTGTTAATTACATTTTAACAAACCTAACTTTGAATAATCAGCATGTCTAAAACTGAAGCCATCCTTTTTCTCATTGAGCCTCTTTATTTATTTATTTTCAGTTCAGAGAAAAACACCATTTTCAATCCACCCTAGGGATTACCCAGCGGGTCCTCCTCTGTCCCTCACTCTGAGCACAGGGTCAGCTTTCTCAACCAGGAAATCTTCTCCCTTTATAAACATTCTCAGAAACCTTTCTTCCGCATTTCTGTTGTCACCACTATATTGGTTCCTTCAAATTTCTAGCCTCATGACAGGTTTTCTCCCCTGGGGTCCCACTTTGCATCAGTCTCCCCTGTGCTTTGCCTTGAATGAGCTTTATAAACCATAATTCTCATTGGGCATATCTGTGCTTAAAATCTTTCAAAAAATTCTGTAAGATAAAGTCCAAGCTCCTTAAACCACAGAGAAATCTTGCTCAGCGTATCCCGTGCCTCTCTCACAGGTATAGTTTCTGTCTCAGTCATACTGTGACACATCTTGTTCTGGAATGTGCCACATGCTGCTTTTTCTCCTCTGAATCTGTGCAAATTCTGCTCTTTTGTCTGAAATGCCTTTTTAGAAAGCTTATCTTTAGTGGCAAACCACTTCAGTATTCTTGCCTTGAGAACCCCATGAACAGTATGAAAAGGCAAAATGATAGGATACTGAAAGAGGAACTCCCCAGGTCGGTAGGTGCCCAATATGCTACTGCGGATCAGTGGAGAAATAACTCCAGAAAGAATGAAGGGGTGGAGCCAAAGCAAAAACAATAACACTTGTGAATGTGACTGGTGATAGAAACAAGATCTGATGCTGTAAAGAGAGCAATATTGCATAGGAACCTGGAATATCAGGTCCATGAATCAAGGCAAATTGGAAGTGGTCAAACAAGAGATGTCAAGAGTGAACGTCGACATTCTAGGAATCAGCAAACAAAAAAGGACTGGAATGGGTGAATTTAACTGAGATGACCATTATATCTACTACTATGGGCAGGAATCCCTCAGAAGAAATGGAGTAGCCATCATGGTCAACAAAAGAGTCTGAAATGCAGTACTTGGATGCAATCTCAAAAACGACAGAATGATCTCTGTTCATTTCCAAGCAAACCATTCAATATCACAGTAATTCAAGTCTATGCCCCAACCAGTAATGCTGAAGAAGCTGAAGTTAAATGGTTCTATGAAGACCTACAAGACCTTTTAGAACTAACACCCAAAAAAGATGTCCTTTTCATTAAGGGGACTGGAATGCAAAAGTAGGAAGTCAAGACACACGTGGAGTAATAGGCAAATTTGGCCTTGGAATACGGAATGAAGCAGGGCAAAGGCTAATAGAGTTTTGCCAAGAAAATGCACTGGTCATAGCAAACACCCTCTTCTAACAACACAAGAGAAGACTCTACACATGGACATCACCAAATGGTCAACACCGAAATCAGACTGATTATATTCTTTGCAGCCAAAGATGGAGAAGCTCTATACAGTCAGCAAAAACAAGACCGGGAGCTGACTGTGGCTCAGATCATGAACTCCTTATTGCCAAATTCAGACTTAAACTGAAGAAAGTAAGGAAAACCACTAGATCATTCAGGTATGACCTAAATCAAATCCCTTATGATTATACAGTGGAAGTGAGAAATAGATTTAAGGGACTAGATCTGATAGATAGAGTGCCTGATGAACTATGGACAGAGCTTCATGACATTGTACAGGAGACAGGGATCAAGACCATCCCCATGGAAAAGAAACAAAAAAAGCAAAATGGCTGTCTGGGGAGGCCTTACAAATAGCTGTGAAAAGAAGAGAAGTGAAAAGCAAAGGAGAAAAAGAAAGATATAAGCAACTAAATACAGAGTTCCAAAGAATAACAGGAAGAGATAAGAAAGCCTTCCTCAGCGATCAATGCAAAGAAATAGAGGACTATAACAGAATGTGAAAGACTAGAGGTCTCTTCAAGAAAACTAGAGATACAAAGGGAACATTTCATGCAAAGATGGGCTCTATAGGACAGAAATGGTATGGACCTAACAGAAGCAGAAGATAACAGGTGGCAACAATACACAGAAGAATTGTACAAAAAGATCATCATGACCCAGATAATCACAATGGTGTGGAAGTCAAGAAACACCTTGACTAGAGCCAGACATCCTGGAATGTGAAGTCAAGTGGGCCTTAGAAAGCATCACTACGAACAAAGCTAGCGGAGGTGATGGAATTACAGTTGAGCTATTTCAAATCCTAAAAGATGATGCTATGAAAGTGCTGCACTCAATATGACAGCAAATTTGGAAAACTCAGCAGTGGCCACAGGACTGAAAAAGGTCAGTTTTCATTCCAATACCAAAGAAAGGCAATGCCAAAGAATGCTCAAACTACCACACTCATCTCAATTACACGCTAGTAAAGTAATGCTCAAGATTCTCCAAGCCAGGCTTCAGCAATATGTGAACCGTGAACTTCCAGATGTTCAAGCTGGTTTTAGAAAAGGCAGAGGAACCAGAGGTCAAATTGCCAACATCCATGGATCATCGAAAAAGCAAGAGAGTTCCAGAAAAACATCTTTTTCTGCTTTATTGACTATGCCAAAGCCTTTGACTGTGTGGATCACAATAAACTGTGGAAAATTCTGAAAGAGATGGGAATACCAGACCACCTGACCTGCCTCTTGAGAAACCTGTATGCAGGTCAGGAAGCAACAGTTAGAACTGGACATGGAACAACAGGCTGGTTCCAAATAGGAAAAGAAGTACGTCAAGGCTGTATATTGTCACCCTGCTTATTTAACTTCTATGCAGAGTACATCATGAGAAACGCTGGGCTGGAAGAAGCACAAGCTGGAATCAGGACTGCCAGGAGAAATCTCAATAATCTCAGATATGCAGATGACGCCACCCTTATGGCAGAAAGTGAAGAGGAACTAAAAAGCCTCTTGATGAAAGTGAAAGAGGAGAATGAAAAAGTTGGCTTAAAGCTCAACATTCAGAAAACAAAGATCATGGCATCTGGTCCCATCACTTCATGGGAAATAGATGGGGAAACAGTGGAAACAGTGTCAGACTTTATTTTTGAGGGCTCCAAAATAACTGCAGATGGTGACTGCAGCCATAAAATAAAAGACGCTTACTCCTTGGAAGACAAATTATGACCAACCTAGATAGCATATTGAAAAGCAGAGGCATTACTTTGCCAACGAAAGTCTGTCTAGTCAAGGCTATGGTTTTTCCAGTGGTCATGTATAGATGTGAGACTTGGACTGTGAAGAAGGCTGAGCACTGAAGAATTGATGCTTTTGAACTGTGGTGTTGGAGAAGACTCTTGAGAGTCCCTTGGACTGCAAGGAGATCCAACCAGTCTATTCTGAAGGAGATCAGCCCTGGGATTTCTTTGTAAGGAATGATGCTAAAGCTGAAACTCCAGTACTTTGGCCACCCCATGTGAAGAGTTGACTCATTGGAAAAGACTCTGATGCTGGGAGAGATTGGGGGCAGGAGGAGAAGGGGACGACAGAGGATGAGATTTTATCGCTGACTCAATGGACATGAGTCTGAGTGAACTCTGAGAGTTGGTGATGGACAGGGAGGCCTGGTGTGCTGCGATTCATGGAGTCGCAAAGAGTCGGACACGACTGAGCAACTGAGCTGAGCTGAACTGAACTGTTTCATTCTTTGAGATTCTCTTGACATCATTTACTTCCGTTTTGGCTCAGATCATAAAAATCTGCTTGCAATGCAGGAGACCCAGGTTCAATCCTTGGATCAGGAAAATTCCCTGGAGAAGGGAATAGACACCCAAGTCAGTATTCTTGCCTAGAGAATTACACGCACAGAGGAACCTGGTGGGCTACAGTCCATGGGATCACAAAGATTAAAATATCATTTACTCAATGGAAACTTCTCTTCACTGCTCCCATCAGCCTGATTTGAATGTCCCACGGGTCGCAATAATATGTGCTTGAACTTTAAGGAAGACACCTATCTTTCTGTCTTGCAACTGTGCATTGACCTGGTAGCCCTCTAATGATGTGTTGCTTAAATAAAGTGCTCATGCATCATATACCTTTAAACCCTCTGCAGCTAGAGGCATTCAGTACATATCTTCCAAATGATTGAGTAAAGGAACATGTAAATAAATATATTACATAATCAGCATCAGAAAACATTGCTTTAACGTTTTAGCCTCCTGACATAAATCTCTTGATATTTTTGGCCTTGGGTAGACTGCTTTCTGAGAAAAGATCCTTTAACACAGTCATCTGCAAAGGTGCCACATGGTCTAAGTAAATCCCTGGGGCTTTAAGGGAGTAAATGTGTTAAGGCAGACATAATGTATAAAGAAGATCAGTTGCAGGAAAAATTCAACAAGAGTTAGTAAGGTCATTGTCTTATATTTAAAGTCCTCAGTAAAAGTTGTCATGGGCTCTTTGTACAATTCCTAGGTCACTCCTACTTCTGAGTCAATACAAGTGAGTTTCTGACGTTGCTATTTGTGGAACTAGGGACTCAGCCTGGACAGATTCTTGTGGCAAGCATCTTCATCCATCATGCCCTGATAAGCATGAGGGTCTGCTGGTTTTTTGTTTGTTTGTTTGTTTTTGGCTTGAAAGAAGAGGTTAATTTTGTTTTGTTTTCGGCGTGTGCTATGTGGTTGTGCAGTGAAAGAAGGCAAAATAAGAATCAGGACATGGAAAGACCCTCACTGGAAAAGACCCCGATGCTGGGAAAGATTGAGGGCAAGAGGAGTAAGGGGTAACAGTTCAGTTCAGTTCAGTCGCTCAGTCGTGTCCAACTCTTTGCGACCCCATGAATCGCAGCACACCAGGCCTCCCTGTCCATCACCAACTCCCAGAGTTCACTCAGACTCACATCCATCGAGTCAGTGATGCCATCCAGCCATCTCATCCTCTGTCTTCCCCTTATTCTCCTGCCCCCAATCCCTCCCAGCATCAGAGTCTTTTCCAGTGAGTCAATTCTTCACATGAGGTGGCCAAAGTACTGGAGTTTCAGCTTTAGCATCATTCCCTCCAAAGAACTCCAAGGGCTGATCTCCTTCAGAATGGACTGGTTGGATCTCCTTGCAGTCCAAGAGACTCTCAAGAATCTTCTCCAACACCACAGTTCAAAAGCATCAATTCTTCAGTGCTCAGCTTTCTTCACAGTCCAAGTCTCACATCTATACATGACCACTGGAAAAACCATAGCCTTGACTAGACAGACTTTTGTTGGCAAAGTAATGCCTCTGCTTTTCAACATGCTATCTAGGTTGGTCATAACTTTCCTTCCAAGGAGTAAGCGTCTTTTAATTTCATGGCTGCAGTCACCATCTGCAGTTATTTTGGAGCCCTCAAAAATAAAGTCTGACACTGTTTCCACTGTTTCCCCATCTATTTCCCATGAAGTGATGGGACCAGATGCCATGATCTTTGTTTTCTGAATGTTGAGCTTTAAGCCAACTTTTTCATTCTCCTCTTTCACTTTCATCAAGAGGCTTTTTAGTTCCTCTTCACTTTCTGCCATAAGGGTGGCGTCATCTGCATATCTGAGATTATTGAGATTTCTCCTGGCAGTCCTGATTCCAGCTTGTGCTTCTTCCAGCCCAGCGTTTCTCATGATGTACTCTGCATAGAAGTTAAATAAGCAGGGTGACAATATACAGCCTTGACGTACTTCTTTTCCTATTTGGAACCAGCCTGTTGTTCCATGTCCAGTTCTAACTGTTGCTTCCTGACCTGCATACAGGTTTCTCAAGAGGCAGGTCAGGTGGTCTGGTATTCCCATCTCTTTCAGAATTTTCCACAGTTTATTGTGATCCACACAGTCAAAGGCTTTGGCATAGTCAATAAAGCAGAAAAAGATGTTTTTCTGGAACTCTCTTGCTTTTTCGATGATCCATGGATGTTGGCAATTTGACCTCTGGTTCCTCTGCCTTTTCTAAAACCAGCTTGAACATCTGGAAGTTCACGGTTCACATATTGCTGAAGCCTGGCTTGGAGAATCTTGAGCATTACTTTACTAGCATGTGAGATGAGTGCAATTGTGTGGTAGTTTGAGCATTCTTTGGCATTGCCTTTCTTTGGTATTGGAATGAAAACTGACCTTTTCCAGTCCTGTGGCCACTGCTGAGTTTTCCAAATTTGCTGTCATATTGAGTGCAGCACTTTCATAGCATCATCTTTTAGGATTTGAAATAGCTCAACTGTAATTCCATCACCACCAGTAGCTTTGTTCGTAGTGATGCTTTCTAAGGCTCACTTGACTTCACATCCCAGGATGTCTGGCTCTAGCTGAGTGATCACACCATTGTGATTTTCTTGGTCGTGAAGATCTTTTTTGTATAGTTCTGTGTATTGTTGCCACCTGTTCTTAATATCTTCTGCTTCTGTTAGGACCATACCATTTCTGTCCTTTATAGAGCCCATCTTTGCATGAGATGTTCCCTTGGTATCTCTAATTTTCTTGAGGAGATCTCGAGTCTTTCCCATTCTGTTGTTTCCTTGTTGCATTGATCGCTGAGGAAGGCTTTCTTATCTCTTCTTGCTATTCTTTGGAACTCTGCATTCAGATGCTTGTATCTTTGCTTTTCTCCTTTGCTTTTCACTTCTCTTCTTTTCACAGCTATTTGTAAGGCCTCCCCAGACAGCCATTTTGCTTTTTTGCATTTCTTTTCCATGGGGGTGGTCTCGATCCCTGTCTCCTGTACAATGTCACAAACCTCCGTCCATAGTTCATCAGGCACTCTATCTATCAGATCTAGTCCCTTAAATCTATATCTCACTTCCACTGTATAATCATAAGGGATTTGATTTAGGTCATACCTGAATGGTCTAGTGGTTTTCCCTACTTTCTTCAGTTTAAGTCTGAATTTGGCAATAAGGAGTTCATGATCTGAGCCACAGTCAGCTCCTGGTCTTTCTTCACTGAAGAAGCTGAAGTTAAATGGTTCTATGAAGACCTACAAGACCTTTTAGAACTAACACCCAAAAAAGATGTCCTTTTCATTATAGGGGACTGGAATGCAAAAGTAGGAAGTCAAGAAACACCTGGAGTAACAGGCAAATTTGGCCTTGGACTATGGAATAAAGCAGGGCAAAGACTAATAGAGTATTGCCAAGAAAATGCACTGGTTTTAGCAAACACCTTCTTCCAACAACAGAAGAGAAGGCTCTACACATGGACATCACCAGATGGTCAACACCAAAATCAGATTGATTATATTCTTTGCAGCCAAAGATGGAGAAGCTCTATACAGTCAACAAAAATGGGCAACAGAGGATGAAATGCTTGGGTGGCATCACGGAATCAATAAACATGAGTTTGAGCAAACTCGGGGAGACAGTGAAAGACAGAGAAGCCTGGTGTGCTGCAGTTCATGGGGTTACAGAGTCAGACATGACTTAGCAACTGAGCAACAACAAATGCCCTCTGATAGGGCTTCCCAGATGGTGCTAGTTGCTAAAGAACCTGCCTGTCAATGCAGGAAATGCAGGTTTGATCCCTGGGTCTGAAAGAACCCCTGGAGGAGGGCATGGCAACCCACTCTAGCATTCTTGCCTGGAGAATCCCATGGACAGAGAAGCCTGGTGGGCTACAGTTCACAGGCTCACAAAGAGTTGAACATGACTGAAGTGACTTAGCACCCACACAGATGCCCTCTGAAACTGGCCATCTTGTGCACTGGTTTCCCCCAGAGGAGAGAGGAGTTTGCAGCAGACCTTGGATGAAGTGTAATCAGTAAAATCGTGGCATCCTTGTGTACAAACACAGGACTGCTTCAGTGCCAAAGAGGCCATAATCACTAGGAAGAGGGCCGAGCAGAGACTGTCCGTTCCCTTAACTCTACTACAGACCACAGGATCAGATACATACACAAATCATTTAACTGAAATTAAGTAAATGTTCCACATTCACAGGTGGATTTTTGATTTTGTCCTGTTTTTGGAGTGGGGAGAATGGAACTAATTTGGACATTTTAATGAACTATAGAGTGACTGTGCCACACTTTTATTCATATTAATCATTTTTTTCTCTTTATTCTAGAATTGAGGGCGTGTTCTCTCCATCATTTATGTTGAGATTTCTAATTCATTTTCAGTCAAGATACTCTCACTGTTCATTCACTGAAAATGAATTAGAAATTACAAAAATCTATAGATTACTCATTTTCAACCAAATCGTTGTTTGAAATGAATGGGTGTGCTGAGCAGCTTGACTTTTAATGAAATTATATTTTATAAAGTTTGAGTCAGTGAAATTGCATTGCATCAATGGCTTGTGGGCAAACTGACTAATGAGGAGTCACTGGGAGCCCTCAGAGTGGCTCCTGGCAAAGCAAAGAGGGCATTAGTAGATATATCAGCCAAGTACTGTTATCGTAAATGTCCTGGCAATGGGATGGTGAGGAGAACTCCTCACAGAGAGCAAAGCCGAGTTAAGAAAAGGAGAGGGCTTATTTCTTTCTACATGCGGTGAACCCCCAGGGGACTCCTAAGAATATCTGAGGCAGTCTACATGCATGCTCAGTTGCTCTCAGTCTCATTTGAGTTTGCAACCTCATTGATTGTGGCCCGCCAGGCTCCTCCTTCCATGGGATTCTCCAGGCAAGAATACTGGAGGGGGTTGCCATTTCCTCCTCCAGGGGATTCCTGGGAATCCGCTACATTGAAGAAAGTGATCTTTTTTTTTTTTTTCCTTCTTCCATGATTTGGCAAGTATTCTAGGCAAGGTTGTAATATAATCTGCAGGGCCCACAGCAATATAAAAATGCAGAGACTTTTTTCAAATAGCAGGAAAAACTACTGTTAAAGGCACTGAAATTGAAAGTTTCCCCTTTTTATGCAGTTTCTCAATTTGTCATAGTATGTTTTATTTGCTATTTAATTTCATCCTAAGTAACAAAAAATTCAAATTTAGCATTCTTAGCATGAATTACTACCATTCTTCCTTGCATTGTACAATGTCATTTTAAAATGCAAATATAAGAATTTGTAAAAGAAAAAAAAAAAAGGCTGAAGAATTGAGGCCTTCAAACTACGGTGCTGGAGAAGACTCTTGAGAGTCCTTTGGACAGCAAGGAAATCAAACCAGTCAATCCTAAAGGAAATCAACTCTGAATATTCATTGGAAGGACTGATGCTGAAACTGAAGTTCCAGTACTTTGCACACCTGATGCAAAGAGCTGATTCATTAGAAAAGACCTTGATGCTGAGAAAGATTAAAGGCAGGAGGAAAAGGGTATGACAGAGGATGAGATGGTTAGATGGCATCATCAACTCAATGGACATGAGTTTGAGCAAGCTCTGGGAGATGATGAAGATGGGGAAGTCTGGCGTGCTGCAGTCCATGGGGTCACAAAGAGTCAGACACTACTGAGCAACTGAACAACAACCATTGTGCAAAAGCACTATGAAGTCAGTAGAAAATATATTTTGAACTTTTATCTTTTCCTGGCTAGTAATATGCAGTCTGATACTCTCTTATGATGGCAGGCAGGTCAGTCAGCCACAGTTCCTGGCCAGCTGGGTAATGCACTTATAATGGTTATACACTTATAACTATTCTGTACTCATACAGCCTTTCTGATTTTCACTTTCAATACAGTAATTGATAAACCACGTCAGATATTCAACATTTTGTTATAAATAAGGCTGTATGTTTTATCATTTTGCTCAACTGTAGGTGAATGTGAGAGTTTGAGCACAGTTAAGGTAAGCTACGCTAAGCCACACTGTTTGGTAGGTTAGGGGAATTAAATGCATTTTCAATATAGGATAGTCTCAAATTACCATGGGTTTTTTAGGACATAATCTTGTCATAAGTTGAGGAAGATCTTACTTATACTTGCATCAACAAGACTGAATCTCAAAAATATTATGTTGAGCAAATGAAGATAGAAACAAAAGAACAGATACTATATGATTCCATTTTAATGAGATTTCTAGAACAGACAAACCTAGTCTATGATAATAGATATTGCAATACTCGTTCCTCAGGAGAGGTTGCGGAATGTCTGGAAAATGTCCTCAGGACACTTTCTGGGGTGCTGGAAATTTCTGTGTGTTGATTGGAGTGTGGGTTATATATGTATATCCTTTTGTCAAAACTGGTTGAACTCTGAATCTCTGAATTTCAATCTATGTAAATAATACCTCAGTAAAAAATAAATTACTTTCTGTTTCTTTCCTCCAAATTTGGTTTTCCTTGCAGGTTTTCTTCTAAGAAAATTTTAAGATCAGATTTGTCAAATGTCACAAGGATTATTTTGGGATTGAAGTGGAAAAGCATTCACCTTGTGCCTTTATAAAGGGAAAGAGTCATTCTTATATTAAGTGATTCCAATGATTATTTTCTAACCATTAAGATTTTTCTTAGCTTAAATTCTTTCACATTGCTATTACATTTATTTGTAAGCTATTGAGATTGGCTTGAGTTCAGTTCAGTCTCTCACTTGTGCCCGACTCTTTGTGACCCCATGAATTGCAGCATGCCAGGCCTCCCTGTCCATCACCAATTCCCAGAAATCATTCAGACTCACGTCCATAGAGTCCGTGATGCCATCCAGCCATCTCATCCTCTGTCGTTCCCTTCTCCTCCTGCCCCCAATCCCTCCCAGCATCAGGGTCTTTTCCAATTGTCAACTCTTTCCTTAATATATAAATTGATTTCCACCATCTGATTTTTTTTATTATTATTAAAAAGCAAAAAAAAATTTTTTTAATATCTGAGCACCTTATTGAATTCTAGTATTAGTTTTGATAGCTTTTTAACTGGTTCTGTACATAGTAAATTTTGATATCCACAAATAATAATTTTTCTAGTATAGTATTTTTTTTCATTTTATTTCATTTACTAGAATAGAACATTAAATAGTCCAATACTATTTAATAAACAGCAGTGGTATGAGATGACACTCCTGTTTATGGGAATATTTTTATTATTTCACTATTAAGACATTTGAGCTGAGAATATAATAAACATATGTCAGGTTTAAGAAATTTCCTTCAATATCTGGGAAGATTTGGAGGGTTTTTTATCAGTTTAATTTAAAAGGATGATAAATTTTATCAAGACTTTTGGGTAACTATTAGGATGCTCATATTTTTGTTTGCTTCTTAAAATATTAGTGAAGTTATCTACATTGATGAATATGTCAATATTTAAACATTTTGAGTACGAAATCTGTACTTGTTGGTAATATATTAGTCTTTTCATATGTCGGTGACTTCTCTTTGTTAATATTTTATTTAGGGATTTTCCATTGATTTTCATAGTTTAGATTGCTGTTTGTTTTCCAAATTTTATCTCAAACCATGTCTGGCTTTGACATTAGGGCTATGTATGTCCTCAGTGGATTATGGGATGCTGCCAATTTTTATCTATTTTTGAAAGAGTCAAAATATTGGAAGAAGATCTGGCATATCTTGTCTGTAAAATTATCTCAATATTGTATTTTTGTCAGAATTTACCTCCTTCATCAACTTTCCCTATGATCATTGATCTATATAAATTATTTTACTCTTCTTAATCTATATATTTCTGGGAAATCCTTCATTTCCTTTTTCAAATCTTCATTTCCTTTTTAAAATCTTTTTTCAAATCTGTTGGAATATAGCTGCAAGTATGACTGTGTCTTTTTTTTTTTAATAACAGTACTATTATTTTTCCCTTTTGTTTCAGAAAGTCTTGCAAAGATTAACACAATTTACTTGTCTTTCTGCAGAGCTTTTTAGTTTTATTGATCAGACCTATGTTTATTTTGTTCTTCTCTTATAAAATTCTGTTTTTAACTCAATTACCTATTTATTTCTAATTTTTCTTTTCACTTTTATTTGTTTTAACTGAAAGTCTCAGTCATAAATTTTCAGTCTATTTTAATTCAGAAAATAGTTATTTAAAGATTACAAATTTCATCTTAAATACTGCTTTGGTTACATTCCATGGGTTTTATTAAAAATCATTATTTTTTAATTTGATATCTTGACTTCTTAATATCAAGAGTTCTTGAGAAGATTATTTTTAAGAGACTGAATGAAGAAGTTTTTATCATTTTATTATTAAAATATATTTTTATTATACTATGGACACAAAATGTGAATTTTATGATTCAGAACTCCAGAATTTAGATTGTCTTTTTGATGTAGAATATGTGAAGATTTTCTCTGACTGTCTCACCATGTTTGAAAAGATGTATATTACCTATTTTTGAGAAATATATAAATCTATATGTTTGCTACTTAAGCAATACTTTATATTTTATATCATTTGTTTTTTTGTTTTCTTAAAATCCTAAAAATTAATGCTGTTAGAGTGTTGTACTCAATAGGTCAGCAAATATGGAGAACTCAGGGATGGCTACAAGACTGGAAAAGGTCAGTTTTCATTCCAATCCCAAAGAAGGGCAATGTCAAAGAGCATTGAAACTGCTATACAATTGTGCTCATTTTGCAAGCCAATGTTCAAAATGGTAATGTTCAAAATCACTCAAGCTAGGCTTCAGTAGTATATGAACAAGAGCCTCCAGATGTACAAGTTGGGTTTAGAAAAATGCAGAGGAACCAGAGATCAAATTGCCAATATTAGTTGAATTATAGAGGAAGCAAAGGAATCCTAAAAAAATCATCTACTCCTGCTTCATTGACTACTGTGGATCACAACAACTGTGGAAAATTCTTAAAGAGAAGAGAATACCAGACCACCTTACCTATCTTCTCAGAAACCTGTATGCAGGTGAAGAAGCAACAGTTAGAATTGGATATGGAACAATGGACTAGTTCAAAACTGGAAAAAGAATACATAGAGACTGTGTATTGTCACCCTGCTTATTTAACTTATATGCAGAGAACATCATGCAGAATTTTGGGCTGGATTAATCACAAGATGGAATCAAGATTACTGGGAGAAACAGTAACAACCTCAGATATGTGATGATACCACTTTCACGGCCAAAAGTGAAGAGGAACTAAAGAGCCTCTTGATGAAGGTGAAAGAGGAGAGTAAAAAAGCTGGCTTGAAACTCAAAATGAAAAAAAAAAAAAAAAAGACCATGTCATCTGGTCCCATTACCTCATGGCAAATATATGGGGAAAAAGTGGAAACAGTGATAGATTTTATTTTCTTGGGTTCCAAAATCACTGCAGATGGTGACTGCAGCCACAAAATTAAAAGACTCTTGCTCTTTGGAAAAAAATTTGATGACAAACCTAGACAGGATATTAAAAAGCAGAGACATCACTTTGCCAACAAAGACCCACACAGTCAAAGCCATGGTTTTTTCCAGTAGCCATGGACTGGTGTAAGAGTTGAGCCATAAAGAAGGCTGAGTACCGAAAAATTAATGCTTTTAAATTGTCATGCTAGAAAATACTCTGGAGAGTCACTTGGGCAGAAGGAAGATCAAACTAGTCAATCCTGAAGGAAATCAATCCTGAAGGAAATCAACCCTGAGTATTTTTTGGAAGGACTGATGCTGAAGCTCCAATACTTGGGCCACCTGATGAGCCAATTCATTGGAAAAGACCCTGATGTTGGGAAAAATTGAGGCAGGAGGAGAAGGGGATAACAGAGGATAAGATGGTTGGATGACATCATCGGCTGAATGGACATGAGTTTGAGCAAACTCCAGGAGATAGTGAAGGACAGAGAAGCCTGGCATGCTGCAGTCTATGGGGTCTCAAAGAGTTGGACACAACTTTGCTACTGAACAACAAACAACAGCCAGTTAAGAGATAAGTGCTAAAGTCTCTTGCAATGATTTTGAATTTATGAAGTTCTTCTTAAATTTCTAGTAGTTTTGAATTCTTACATTTCAAAGCTGTTAACAAAGCTTTAGCTATGTATTCTTGATAGATTTTTAACTCTTATCAATACAAAATATGGTTTTCATTTGAATTTTTTTGGTGTTCCAGTTCTTCTTTCTTCGTTTTGTATTTCCCTAACACATTTTTTTGCAACTGTTTTCAAATATTCCACATCATTGGATTTTAGAGGTATCTCTTGAAATTATTACATATTGTATTTATTCTGTTAACTAATTACTGTAAAAAGAGCAATCAACATGAGAAGGGCAGGCTGGGTCTTTTCTCCATGTAGAAATGAGACAGAAAAGAGCTAAAGAACAGCAATATAAGTTAGATTTAAGTGAGAGAAAATGCAAGGCCAAAATTATCAGTGAACAGTCAGCCCCACAACTGTCTATGTGCCACAGACCAAGGGCTCCTGAAAAGATATTGCCTGGGCCAGAAAAGCCCAGTCTCACTTCCTTTCCCCAAGAATAAGGGGTCCATCGTGCTAACAGTAGGGCCAAGCCTGAGGATCTAAAACAGAGGCATAGTATTGGGGAATTGCTTGGCACCTGTTTCCTGCTGATGCTATGGATGGCCCTTTTTACTTGGAGCTCCTGAGAAAGCAATGCCAAGAAAGGGCTCCTTCCGGCACTGAATGGGCTGACCGCTGTACCAATCAGTACTGCAGGTCTCCATAGTGATGGGTCCTGAGGCTCTGAAACATACATCCTGCCCAGTGTGATGCTCTCCATCCAATCCCTTTTGTGTTTCCCCCATGCTTATAATACTACTTGTGCAGGAACCAAACACCACTTTTGGTTTTCAGGCCTTTTTGCAGGCAAAAAAACCCCTGAGGGATAACAAGCGTTGTAGCAGTTGCCCAGATTGCTGGCCCAAATTACTAGGAATGAGATGAACCTCTCTCCTGCTACCTCTGGAGGCAAACATCTGAAGCTCTCGTCACTGCACTTGCCATTGGCACTGAGACATGTGAACACAAGTAACTGAAATCTTTGGCTTTGCAACAGTTGTTTCTGGTCACTTTAGGCTTTAGACTAAGTACCAGGCAAAGTGCTGAATGCTAACTGTGGAAATGACAGTCGTGCAAATGAAGAAACCGATTAGGGCAGTACATATGCTGTAATTATCATTTCTCTCTTCATTTCTATAGCCATCACTGTTGGATCTGTAGGGCTGGACCCCATTACCCAATGGTAGACTTTGGACATGATGCAATAACATCCCCAAATTTTGAAGTTATCTTTCCACTAGGTTTAAAGAAACCTCTCTTATTTTAGTCTTGCTACAATAGAGGTCGAAGCAGAAATGATGTGATGGAGGGGACGATTGGTCCAAACTGGCGGCCAGGAGAAGGCACTTGTAATGCCAACCTTATTAATATTATGTCAGGAGTCTCCTAGCAGTGTTCAAAATTGCCATTACTTGCATTCTTGTATCTATAAACAATTTTTAAGCTTGGATTTATTTCACCATATAAAGGAGACATTTATCAAAAGAAGCTTGTAATTATGACCAGAAACGAACTCCCAAAAATTGGTTAAGCAATTAACCACAAATCACAGGTACAAACTTCTTCATTTTTTTTTTCTAGTCGTGTTTAGTTGTTTGGGTCTGATTTGCAGGAGAATGGGATTGCTTCTGCTTCAAATGGAGTTATTTTCCATATTTTTCTCATTTGATATGATCTTGGGAAAAAACATAGATATCCCTTAAGAGAGACAAACAATTCAAGTCATGAAAATGGGCTGCATAAAACTGTAATAAATACATATTCAAGGGCATAAATATGTAGTAACACATTGCAACTCAAAATCAAATATGTGGTAGGATTTCCCCAAGGGAGAGAATCAGGCTGCATCAAAAGCAATTTACCCTTTTCCTGAAGGCCCCGAACGTCCCACATTCTCAATTCACACATCCTGCCGTCTGGACCACTTTTGACATTAAGAATTGGTAATATTTTCATGTGTTCTTGCTTTCTGATCATGGTGTCATTCTTAGGCAGATGAGGTACAAATCTGTATCTCAGATTAACAGCTATTGCCTCGCTTTCTCTAAATGCCCAAGAGAGTAATTTTCATTTTCCTTCTCAATATGTACAGAATAGATTTTCATCTCCCATGCCAAATGAAGTTTTATCTTTCTGTCCACAGTGACAATTGCAAGAAAGCTAACTTGTTTTTTTTTTTTGTGCTTTCCTCAAATATAAATCTTGTCACCACCTGTACTATAGTATACCACCTGTACTATAACTCATACAACAACACAATTCTTTTGCCATAACTCCATGTTAAAAGCTCCAATCTTTCCATTAAATACCAGCATCTAACCCATGGCAGTTTTTAGTTGAGGGCGGGTGAAGAGCGCAAGAGGCTTCCCAGGTGGCTCAAGTGGTAAAGAACTCACTTGCCTATGCAGGAGGTATAAGAGAGGCAGGTCTGATCCCTGGATTGGGAAGATCCCCTGAAGGAGGGCATGGCAACTCACTCCAGTATTCTTGCCTGGAGAATCCCGTGGACAGAGGAGCCTGGCAGGCTACAGCCTATATAGTCACAGAGTCGGACACGACTGAAATGACTTAGGACACATGAAGAGAGCAAAGCACAGAAATGAGGCAGAGAGCTGTGGTCTCCATCCCAGGAGCGTCTTTCTGAGTGTGCAGTCTTCAGCTGAACCTCCATTATTTGCTACTCCAGCTTCTACCATAATCACAACTTCCCAGATTCCAACTAAGTTAAGTGAGATGTGTTTCCTTTTCCCACCTGGCAAGTGAAGGTAAAGTGAATGGCTGATTCAAAAGCCCCATCTCCCTTGCTGAGTCATAGAGTTGTTCTGATGATGGAAAAGGAAATGTAAGCTAGACTCTTAACAGCCTATTAACCAGGGAATTTTTGCAGAAACTAATGCCTGTGGCTGGCAATTTATGTAAAGGAATATTGAAGTGTCTCTGGTCAATAATGTTTGGGTAACAAAATATATATAAATAGGTATTAGATGCATTAACATGTCTCTGATACAGTGAACAGAATACCATATAACCATTAGCACTGTTATTATTACCATTATTGCTATTATTATTATTCCATAGCTGTCTTGAGTTATTAGAATTTATTTATTTATTTAGCTCCTTTTTGTTTCATTCTGTTGCATTCTAACCTTTAAAGGTTTGGGCTAAATTTTCTTTTATTTTAAACTTCTGAGCGGATGGGGAGAAGGATCCTTTAAAAAGTTAGCTGGATGTCCTGTTTCATCAAATCCAACAAAATCATGTCATAATTTCAGTTTCTCTACATCTCATCATTCCTTAAGAAATCAGCCTCATCTCTTCACTTGGAAAGTATTCATCAGTGTGTTCAAATAATGACAGATGGATGGATGCTGCAAATAGCTTTAATTTGATCTCAAATATTTTCTCAAGGAAATGAAGCAGAGAAAAAAGCAGTAAAAGTAATCAGTAAGTGGAATAATACCCCCTAAAATTTTTCTGTTGTTTAAGTAACAAAGAGCTAACCTTCCAATTTGTTGAGGAGAGATGGTTGTTGAAGAAATGGTTAACAAACTAATAGAGGAGTAATCTGGTGTGGCCAGAATAAAGTTTACCACTTAAAGACGGAATGCATCACACTTTTACCTTTTTTTTTTTTTTACACTTTTACCTTTTTGAAGAAAGTAATAACCATGCAGCAAACTGAAGTACAGTCTATCTGATCTTTGTATTATTTAATATAGAAACTGAATAGTTATGGTAGTCAGTTACCAGTCTTGTACAACTTAATAGCATCATCTTTGAATTCAGAAAGCTTTAGATTCTATAACTTCATCTAACTAACTATTGTCTTCATCATTTACTAGCAAATCTTGGACAAGATACTTAACCTCTCTATGCTTTAGTTTCCTTATCTGAAAAACAAAGATAATACAATTGACCTTATAAAGCTGACTTGAGAATAAAATAGAATAATGAATATAAATCAGTCCACTGTAACAAATAAATATTATCCATTATTCGATTAGGGTTCCTTTTCAGTTTTATGAAATAGTTAGATATATTATGGTATGAAATCACTAGTTCTCAGGCTAAAATTTTCTTCAGTTCAGTTCAGTGCAGTCGCTCAGTCATGTCCGACTCTTTACAACCCCATGGACTGTAGCAAGCCAGACTTCCCTCTCCTTCACCAATTCCTGTAGCTTATCCAACTCATGTCCATCGAGCAGGTGATGCCATCCAACCATCTCATTCTCTGTCGTCCCCTTCTCTTCCCGCCTTCAATCTTTCCCAGCATGAGGGTCTTTTCAAATGAGTCAGTTCTTCACATCAAAGTATTGAAGTTTCAGCTTCAGCATCATGGACTGGTTGTATCTCCTTGCTGTCCAAGGAACTCTCAAGAGTCCCTTTAAAATTTTCTTAAATCTACAAAAATAAAGAACTGTGTAAACACAAAATAATATAAACCTATAAGAAAAAGTCCATCAAAGAGTTTGGACATAGTCTTCTCTATTTTTAAAATTAGATTTCAACTGGTGATGAGTTCATCCTGCTCCTCAAATCATGATCCCCTGAGACCTTAGAAGATCCTCTCTTGCCTCATTTCATTATTTCTCCATCAGTGTCTCCAACTGATTTCCAAGACCTTCCATTAATTTCTTGGGTACATCAACATGCAGGAGAGAGGCTTTCTATTTTTCTTAATCTCCATAATAAAATAGATTGGTCATTTAAAATGTTTTCGGGTTAACTTTAACTTAGTAAATTATGAAAGCCTCTGCTCCAGTGTTGGTATGAAGAGATTTTAAAAAGGAAAGAAAAAAAAAGAAAAAAAAAACAGTTTGCACTGTTATTGCATTCAGAACAAATGCAGGGCAACTATAATATAACATGAAAACTACAAGGAGAGGCAAATGTTCTTTCACATCTCTGTCCATTCTTTTACTTTTTTTTTCATCGTTTCTCCTTTTATCCATTTTTAAATGTCAAGTTTCATTCTTTTTACTTTATATTCTCTCCCCAAATGGATTCAGTCATTACTTACTTTTAGTTACTTTCAAGAATCTTTTGACTTCTGTGTGTGTTTGTTTGTTTTTCTTTTTTTAGCTCAGAGCAGTCATCTAAACTCATATATAAAACCACCTACTTAATTAAGATCTTGTTTGAAGATCTCAGGACCAGTTTTTCAGGCATTACTTAGAACAGGCATTACCTGTAACCTGTGCAGTCACAAGAATCTTATGCTTGTTTGATTCTGCTGTCTTTGTCCTGAAATTTAAACAAGGGCCCCACAGATGATATAGCCAGTCGTGTTCTTAAAGTAATGTTAAATATGACATGCCCACATCAGCTTTATCCCCCAGACTTTTCCATTTCCAGTTTTCTTTGGATCAGTAAAAAGTAGCTTTTCATCCAGCGGTTCTTGCCAAAAACAAATACTTTTAGAACCCTGTCTGTCCCTCATACCCTCATAGACTATCTTCAAGGATTATGAATTCCACTTCCTAGGCATCTTCAGACATCTATTTCTTTCTAATCTATTTCCGACCACCTACATCAAATGACCATTTTCTTCTGTCTGCCCTACTGCAGAACTCCAATTTTCCTGCTTTATTTCCTCTGCCCTGTGCCTCTCCGCAGGTGTAGTGGTGACTGGTCCTCTACTACCAAGAGACTTATCATCTACATGGAATGTAGAAGGCAAAAGAACCTAAAATGAGTTAGACTGAAAAAGCATTTTAGAACCACAATTAAATAATATGCTCTAGGACCTGAAAGAAAGACATCTCTAATAATGAGAGGTTAGGTTAAAAAGGGTATTCATTTTGACATAATTATGTTGGAGACATGGGTTTGATCCCTGAGTGGGGAAGATCCTCTGGATAAGGGAATAGATACCCACTCTAGTACTCTTTCCTGGAGAATTCCAAGGACAGAGGAGCCTGGCAAGCTACAGTCCCTGGGGTTGCAAAGAGTCAGATATGACCGAGCGACTCACACACACACACACACACACACGTATTAATTATAAGAGATATCTTAGGGACTTCCCTGGTAATCCAGTGGTTAAGACTTCACCTTTCAATTCAGGGGCACAAGTTCAATCCCTGTTTAGGGAACTAAGATCCTACATGACTCACAGACAAAAATAAAATAAAATAAAATAAAACAGAAGCAATATTATAACAAATTTAATAAAGACTTTAAAAATGGTCCACATAAAATTTTTTTTAATATTTAAGCATTTTTTTCCTCAAGGAAAGAAAGCTATGTCTAATCAAAATTTTCTTTTGGTAATTAATTTTGCAGACCTAATACCATTTGGTAATATTGCTCCTTTTTCTCGTTTTTTTCTCCTATAATGCATCCGTAGGTCATTGTAAGACTTTTTAAAAACAGATTATGCCTCTCTCCTGCTTAAATGCTCTTCAGTGAATACATATCCTAAGTCCATTCCATTTAGAGCATTGTTTGTGGCTTTTGACCAACTAATTCTAGCCTCGTTTCTAGCCTCATTCCTAAGCCCCTGTCTGTCCCTCCTTGCATACTCCTGACTATCCACTACATATGACTGAAGAATGTCCTGACCCTCTTCATGGGCCCACACTTCAGGGGCTATTCTTCTGCCTGGAATGTCCTTCATGCTTTTCACCATCTGGCAAGCACCGATTGTCGTTTAAATTCTTATTCTCATGCCCTATTATCTCTGTGCTTTAAGCCTAGCCACGCCTCAACTGTTCAATTTCCTACCCCAGGAAATAAATTTCTCCATTAATTATTTAACTAGGGCTATTATAGTATTTATTATACTATATGTTGTCAATTTCAAAATGCACTTTTTCTACATTTACTATCTCTGAAATCAGTATTATCTTATAATGACAAAAATGTTATTATTTGACATAATTTGCTTCTCTCTTTTTTGAGGGGTATGGGGGCAGTGAGGGCCACACTGGACAGTCTGTGGGATCTTAGTTCCTGAACCAGGAATTGAACCTGCGCCCTCAGCTGGAACCCTAACCATTGGACTGCCAGGGGATTCCCCATGATTTATTTCTTAGTGTCATATAAAACAATGGCATATCTTACAACAGATGAAATCTTAAATTAGATGAAATAGGATAGTTCTTTATGAATATGACAGTCCTTCCCTTGTAGCTCAGTCAGTAAAGAATCTGCCTGCAAGGCAGGAGACAGGGTTTGATTTCTGGGTCGGACAGATTCCCAGGAGAAGGAAATGGCAACCCACTCCAGTATACTTAGCTGGAGAATCCCATGGACAGAGGAGCCTGACAGGCTACAGTCCATGGGGTCACAAGAGTCAGACACACTTTAGCGACTAAACCACCACCACCACCTCCTTCTAGACTGTGAATGTCCTGTGTACTCTAATTTCAAAAAGCCACAGTAGATATGCAGCCCATAAATTAAAAATTGTTTACTTGAGTAGATGGTATATATACTAAAGCACAGAAGATATGAGAAACATTAAAAGACAAATAAGTTTGACAAATTCTAAGTAAGTTCTGTAGATTGTATCAATCTCACTTTCCCAGCTTTGATATTATTGTTTAGACACTAAGTCGTGTCTGACTCTTCTTCACCCCATGGACTGTAGCCCATGAGGCTCTTCTGTCCATGGGATTTTCCCAGGCAAGAATATTGCAGTGGGCTGCCAGTTCCTTCTTCAGGGAATCTTTCTGACCCAGGGATCAAACCTATGTCTCTCACATCGTCAGGCAGATTCTTTACCACTGAGCCACCAGGGAAGTCCCAGCTTTGATATTACACCATAGTTTTGTAAGATGTTATCATTAGGAGAAATACGATTAACGGTACCTGGGATCTAGCCCTACTACATTTTATAACTTCCTATGAATCCATAATTATTTATAATCTGAAGCCTTTTGTTAAGAATAAATTCACAGAAATCCATTAAAAGACAATACAGATTTGACATCATTGTAGACTGAAATCAGAATAGTACGTAAGTGCTCAATAATTAGTTTCTATTACAATTTTACTTATTTTGACTTGCTCTTGATCTGTCTAAATTACCTTATTTGTGTAACTATTGAATATCCAATATGCACAGTCTGTGTAATCATAAAAACGCCAAACATCACCTAAAGTCCAAACCTCCCCCAGTCTTAGGCCTGCAGCAAAGAGGGTGGATGACTTCTTTTTTATTTACTAAGCTTCTACTCACATCCCTTGTGTTCCTTTCTCCCCACTATGCGTCTAGATTTTCTAAGCTGGTGAAAAGTAGAAAAGGAAAAGGCAAAGCACAAAAGGCAGGAACAAAGCTTTTACTTGATCTGGTAAACAGACAATGGATCCTTCTGGAATTGGAGAGTGTTAAAGCCAATGCTCACTAGACTCTACAAATGGACTAACTTAACTCTTTCTTCATGGGAACCTTTGTGTATTTTCCATGTGTGGAAGCTTCCTGGGAGCTCTCTTGACAACATGTTTGCTGAAATTAGCCCTCAGTCCAGCCCAGTCTCTCTCTCTACTTAGCAGCCTCAGCTTTCCACGACAGCCTCTTGTCTTTGAGGTTTTAGCAGGGTCAACACCAGCATCCAACATCAGCATCATTATCAATCTCTCTAAATATCTTCTCAAAGTCCTGCTTCTCACAAGTCTGGGGATAAGGAAAAAGAAGCCCTTCTTTGTCCATGATGGGGATAAGAAAATGGAGAAAATGCCACACCAGTTCAACATTTTCCAAAGTTAGTAAACTCTCTACTTTTCAGCTTCAATGCTTTCATATGCTTGAAGTGGCTGCTGGCTGAAACAAAAAAGAAAATGAAAGAAAATGAAAGTTGCTCGGTCCTGTCCAACTCTTTGAGACCCCATGGACTAACAGTCCATGGAATTCTCCAGGCCAGAATACTGGAGTGGGTAGCCTTTCCCTTCTGCAGTGGATATTCCCAACCCAGGTCTCCCACATTGTGGGCAGATTCTTTACGAGTGAGCCACCGGAGAAGGTAATGGCAACCCACTCCAGTACTCTTGCCTGGAAAATCCCATGGACGGAGGAGCCTGGTAAGCTGCAGTCCATGGGGTCGCTAAGAGTCCGACATGACTGAGCAAATTCACTTCACTTTTCACTGTCATGCACTGGAGAAGGAAATGGCAACCCACTCTAGTGTTCTTGCCTGGAGAATCCCAGGGACGGGGGACCTGGTGGGCTGCCATCTCTGCGGTCGCACAGAGTCAGACACGACTGAAGTGATTTAGCAGCAGCAGCACCAGGGAAGTCCAAGAATATTGGAGTGGATAGCCTATCCTTCTCCAGGGTATCTTCCTGACCCTGGAATCTAACCGGGGTCTCCTCCATTGCAGGCAGATTCTTTACCAGCTAAGTTACCAGGGCTTTGGCTGCTGGCTGAGGCTTATGAAACTAGTGGTCCCCCTGCTCCTTTCCAAATTCTGTGCTGTTCCACTTTACCTGACATCCATGGTATTAGGGCTTTTGCCAAATGGAGATAGAAACACTGCCACATTTAACAAACATCTCATCAATCCATCCAATGAGAAAAGAGGTTAAAGCTTTGGATATAAAGAAATCCTACTGCTAATAGCAATATCTTTTCCAAACAAGTGATTTTTTTCTAAGTAATCAGAAACTTTTAAAAATCAAAATCTTTAAGTTTGTCTCCAAACCATGTCATGTATTTAGGACACAATTATTTAATAGGTCTTCAACAATGTCTGTATCTTTATGTTCAAACAGAACATAAGGAGTGGGGAAATTTCTTTTGAAAATTAAATAAAATTGCATCAAATGGTATTAACAATAAATATGCACATGCTGATATAACTGATTTCTATGCTTTAGCTGATATTCCACCTTTTAAACATTTTTATTAAAGACAATATGGCCTCAATTATAATACTTCTATCAGTATTTTAAAGCTTGAGATATAAACATTAAACCTACTTTGAAAACATGTAAAACAAAATCTATGTGTATTTGTGGACAAGTTTCATATCTAATTCTGCAAAGGTACTAGAGAGTATGTGTATGAGTGTGTCTGTGTATAACCATATTTATACACATATACACACTCATATACACCTATATATATGTGAGTAAACCCTGCTCCCAATGTATATTGAATTTTAAGATGTCTTTCTGAAGTGGCTTTGTGTACTTTTGATGGTCTTGCTTAATAAGGCATTTAAAAACAAAACAACAAATCTGAATAAAATATCCACACTTTAAAGTCTAAGTCAAAGGCTATACACATGGAAGGCTGAAAAATAACCAGCTTTTAAATTCTGTCCTTTCAACAATACAACTGCACTTTCAAATCTGCTTTGTTGTTTTCTTTTAATTCACTAAAATTAATCTTATAGATGTGGATGCCAGATTTGCATTAATTAAAACTCTACTGTAGAAGCCAGGCTTAATTGCAATCAAATTTGCTTAATTATGCATGGAGAGAGATTCCCAAACGAGAAAGGTTTTAGTAAGGATTTTGGTTTTTTGCATTGACAAAATAAATTGAAATTGTCATTTTTTGTGTTTTATGTAACACTTGTAAATAATTTGTGGAGCACCTTAAGTCTTCTATGTAAAGCAATGTTATTGCTTAAGTAATTATAACAATCTGCATTTTTCATTGTTAATTGTGGGTGTCAGACTCATTAATTTTAATTTACAGACTGTAATGAAATTAAGAAAATTTTATGCTGATCTGCTGAAACTTGTCTTACAGGAAGTTGTTTAATACAACTAAACTTTGAAAAAGTCAAGGCTCATTTTTGTAATTTGTATCTCAACAAATAAAATAATCTCACAACAATTTTTCAGTAAAATCTGGCTTGAGGACAAAAACAAGTCAACCTTATGAATAATTTGGCTTTAAAAAAATCACTTGATCTTTGAAGCACAGCAATAATTAAAGAAATTTAACTTTAACCTATATTTTTGGTTAAAAATATCTGAAAAAAAACTAAGAATATAGTTTCAATTCTATTTCATTTTTTTTTCCTATGGGGGATTACGTTATTGAGGAGAATAAGGGATAAGCATAACCAAAAATCAATTTAATCATTCTTAGATCAAAGGATTATTAGCATACCATTTAACTCATATTTCAATGTGGATCATCCATAGTTATTTTATCTCAAATATCCATAGCCATATATCCATAATTTTAAACATTACATTTGTAATCTCATTTGATTTTCAAATGTGAATTCAAAACAAAGTAATTCATTTAGAGATTAGTAAGGCACACATTTAAAATAAAGTTAATGACAAGGAAAAATGCTTTTTGACTTTCATGTTAAGATGTTATGTTTAGCTCTTGAAGCCTATTTAAACTTTAAGTGGTATAATTATTCACATAAAAATATAATGGAAAGAGAAAGTATCTTTCATGCTTATTTAGTAGCAAGTGAACTCTTGGGGAAATTAGCTAAAGAGCCTTCACCTCTATTATTATTCATTCAATTAAAAATTCCCAAACAATTACTATAATTCTGCCTAAAACCAAGCATGAAAGTTTAGTAGTCAAGCACACTTAGAAATGTTGAATGTCTCAAGAAGAAAATGACAAAGCAAGATTATTAGATTATTCCATAATTAAGGCTAAACTTTAATTATAGCTCTTTTAAAATCAAGTTATTCTGAAGAGATAAAATAAACCATCATAGAGGTCTTGGCAGTGTATCACTGCATAGCATGCTCTACAACAAGATATTGGTGGTGGTGGGGGTGGGGGGCGGCAGGGAGCAGTCAAAATCTTTTCTCATTATTGACTCAATAGAAGACATACTAGAGATAAGGAATGCTTAGGGAGGATACCAAATAGACAGAGAAGTGGGTACTACTTATGTAAAGTTTTCCCATCACTTATAAATAATGAGATAAAAGGCAGTATGGTCCAACGTTTAACTAATTGATAGTGAAAATTCAGGAAAGCTCTTTTTTATTCAAGACTTCATTTTGAGAATTGCATTTTATTTGTCCCAATTAAAACTTCAAAATCTGTTCAATTTTGTATTTCTTCACCAGGGCATTTGATCACTATTTTATTTATTCCATTTTTAATTCTAACCATTTTTACCAGCTCCTGGGGAACTAAAAGACTCTACTTCCCCAAATAAAGTTTTCTATGATTTGTGGTTCCTGTCTGTAGGCAATAAAGAATTTGTTTATTAAGATGCATTCCATTATCCTGTGAATAAGCAAGATTTAATATTCTATTATTTTCTTAAAGCCCAGGTACAGTTATTTACCAATGCACTTACTGAGTTTATTTTCTGAATCTCCTTTGCTCTTTAGGATAATTTTCTCTCTTAATTTTGCTTTTGTCTCTAGTCATCCTTAAATCTTCATCTTTAGTTGGCTCTCTCATTTCTTCGCTCTCTTGTCTCCCTTAACACTCACTGTTCCTAATTCCTAAGTACTTTTTCCAGCCATATCCCTCCCTCCCCCTTTTCTGTCGCTCTTTGCTGCCCATTTCCTCTATTCCATTCTCTGTCCCATTTCATCCTGTCCTCTCTGCCCCTAGTTTCACCCAGAGATGCTATTACG
The DNA here is from genome assembly GCF_042477335.2 of Ovis canadensis. Lineage (NCBI taxonomy): Eukaryota > Metazoa > Chordata > Mammalia > Artiodactyla > Bovidae > Ovis > Ovis canadensis. The sequence goes on from NC_091254.1 coordinate 61,621,176, forward strand.
GTGATTGATTTACACAGTGCAGAACATTCCATAGGTATCATATTGCTATACAACATACACATCCCATACAACAATAAATCTAAAAATAACTAGCAAAAGGAGACGTTTAAGTTGAGAGTTAAAAGTGTTAACAGGGTCAACTGGTACAGTTATTGTGTGGACGGTGGTTTCACTACCTTGGAGACAAATGGGCAAGAGCCAATGGAGCTGGGCACTCATGATGAAATTGGTAATAAATCAGACACAGAGTATAAGCATGAATCAGATGACTGTTCTCAAATAAGAGCAAGGCACAGACTTGAAAGAAAAATATGTCATTTCCTTCCCTTTCCCACCATCTCACTTCCATCCATCTTTTGTCTTTCTTGCTTGATGCCTGTCTTTCTCATTCCTACCCTTATTAAGTTTCCTTTATTATGTAATTTTCTAAGGAAGCAAGATGCATACCTTAACCTTGAAATACTTATGCTTCTTATTAAATGCAATTTGATGTGTGAAGTACAGATTTCAGTTCTCTAAAGAGTCAGGTGGGTAATGATGAATAACATCTGTATATCTTAAGAAGTGAAAGGCCATTCACAATTCTGAAGTGAACAGACATAACATCCAAAGATAATTTGTAATCTTCATATAGCCTCTAATAAGAGCACTCTATCACTTGCAGGGAGATGTCGCTTTTTTGTTCTCTTCTGTTCCTTGACTCACGTTTATTTCAATTGTTCTTTCAATCATTCAGTAACCACCCTCCACTCAGGGGTAGCCGCAAGTGCCTCTGTGTTAAACCACTTGTAAGACATATTAAGCCTCACAATGGAGGAGAAATATTGATCCGTGAGAAACAATAGCACCAGACAGAATAAACTAGCTGTTCTCTTTAATGGGCCTCTCAACTAAGCCCAAAATTCAGGTAAGTTTCTGAGAAGAAGAGGCAAAACAGTAAGTAGACTTTGCCAATATCTGAGCTTTTCTGTAAGGGCTTAAGATGTTTCTTTTTATCATGGAAAAATTCAAGTAAATGAAAAAGTAAAGATAATAGTAAAAATGAATTCTATGGACCAATCACACAACTTTACCAATACCAATGTTTCCTCTGTCCTCCAATCTTTCCCATCATTAGATCTCAGACATCAAATGTAATAAACCCCAGTGAACCTTTAACCAAATGTCATTTTGTCTTTGGTTAAAAAAAGGGTTCTTCCAAAAGTTTGTGAAAATTTACTAAAATGCTGTGTCATTTCAGTTAATGAACAATATTTGTCCACTCTACTTTCTACAAAAATCACAGCTAACCACTCTAGCGAGGAGAGTTTAACTACTCCTTAAAGACTTGAACCAACATTCTTTCTCAGTGTTGTCCATGCCCTCCAGCTCCAGACTTATCTGGTGCCTCTCATTTAAAATCTATTCAGAGTTCCTTAGTGGAAATTAATTTGCATTTGTTGGTTTTCTCTAATTTAAAAACAGTTATTATCTAGAACTCTCATCTACTTTTCTCATTTGCAATTTCTTTGTTCTTATAGACATATCTTTTTTTTTTCTTTATTATTTTTTTAGTCAACTTTAGGAATAAATAGGTAATCTTGTATGCCCCTACTTTAATGTCTAAACCATTTTTACTTGAGAATCAGTACTTAAAGTTGATAGCAAATTCATGTGATGACAGAATTCTGATTAGCAAAGAGAAAAAGACAGAAAATTATATTAGAAAACTAGGATAAGAAAACACTGCTTATATTAGTTTCTCTGTTCTATATCTGGTTTTTTTCTTTATATTAACAAAGCCATATTCACAGTACTATCTCTGTATTTTGACCAATAACACAGCTGCAATTGGTGGAGAGATGGGACAGAGAGGAGTGGTGACTATTATAGGTCCCCTCTGTAGCTTTTTTCCTTTCCCAGGAAAATGTCATTGACAAAGCATAGTGCCCTTTTAGTCTATTTATAATGGACAAATGTCTGTCTCAGGAAGATATTAAGTAGAAATCATGTGTTGGTAATATGAAACCATCAGCAGCATAATTTTGGAGGAAAAGATTTCAACAGAACAAGCTGAGGGTGACCTGTGACTGTATTGAGTTGGGACAGTTGAGTGATCTGTAGAAGTAATCTATTGTCAATGTTCTGATCTAGTTGTATCATGGCTGATTTGTTTGCAAGTAACTTCAGATTTTAAAAGAGGAGAATTTAATGGGAGACTATTGGGCAGCTCATAAAAACAAGGTAAGAATGGAGAACTAGTCTTAGAAGCTACAGGAGCAAGAAATTCTTCTCTGGGAGTCTGGGATGCAGGATCTACTCACCTTCTCTGGTACGGGTCTTGGGAACAGGGGAACCCCAGACGTGTCTTCTTGCTGGCATCACTCTCTGCAAGGTTCCAGTCCTAAGAGTCCCGGTTCCAATTTCATCAGGTGCCTGCCTGTGCCCGTACCAGCCTGAAAAGAAGCATTTGGTTAATGGGACCTACATCTCAGAACCTGCCCATCCTACTTGCTTGCCCTGTGGGTTGTCATGGTACTGTGACTACAATGTCACCAAGACTTCACCCCAGAGAATGGCAGTAATTCCCAAAAGGAAACCTGATTGTTGTAAATAAGGAAAATGGCTGCTGAAAAGATAAAATTTACTCCACATAATTATCTTCTTTTTCTATACAAATCTATTCATAATCTTCACAAAGATGAGGAAATAGCAGACTTTTATGAATAGAGTAAGCCATCAGTAGGGTTATTTTCTGTTTTCTTTAAGCCTCTTCTCTCTTGAACAACTCAATTCTTAATATCTTGCTAGAATATTATTGTCTTGCTCTACAAGAGTGAACCCTTCTTTGGGTCATCTTTCTCAAAACTTCTGACCCTCTTCAGTCCTCCCTGAAGCACCCTTCACCCTAGTTTGTTCTTCACATTTACCATCAAAAATATGTGATTATGAACACAGGATGCTGTCGAAGCAGTCTCTACAAAGTTATATCCGTCTTCACTGTGTTCACTTTTATAACAAAAAACACAGCATTCAAAATTTCACAGAAAAGAATCCAGCTTAGGATCTGTGCTCAAAATGAAGCATTCTCAAGAGTGACTAGAATCAGTACTAGAATCAGTGACTACCCTGATTCTTAGTAATAATACCCCATATTATTTGGGGCTTCCTGGTGGCCCAGATGCTTGCTTTACTCTGCAATGCAGGAGACTGAGGTTCAATCCCTGGGTCAGGAAGACCCCCCTGAAGAAGGAAATGGCAACCCACTCCAGTACTCTTGCCTGGAAAACTCTATGGACGGAGGAGCCTGGTAGGCTACAGTGCATGGGGTCTCAAAGAGTTGGACACTACTGAGCGACTTCACTTTCTTTCTTTTCTTTTCTTCTTTGATTGTCAAAACAGCCCAGTCAGCTTGGCATTATATTCTCTAATAAATGAATGAAGTAAAATAAGCAGGAAGATGAAACAACTTGCTTAAGAATATGCTAAGAATAAATAAAAGGGCAGGATTCAACTCATGTTTTGAAAATGGGGTTAGCGTTTTTTCATCACAAGGGTGAGAAGATGAGTGAGGGTGGAAGAAGTTGGACAAGGTGTGTGCTTTATTCCAGAATCACCACTTGAAGTCTTTATTCCAAACTATGTATTTATTATATTCATTCAGTCAGTCAATACTTACTGAGCCTTAACTATCTTCCAGGTACCATTCTAAGTAGCGGTGGTGTATCAGTAAAAAAGAACACAAAAAACAAAAAACAAAAATCTTCCCTTGTGGGACCTATCCTTCAGTGAGAGAAGATGAATGAGTAAATGAATTGAAAAATATGTTTCAGTAGATGGTGATGAGTGTTACTTTAAAAAAAGAGAGAGAGGCACAAGGGATTGTAGAGCTGGTAGCTTGTGTCAGGGTAGCATTTTAAATGAAGCAGCCCACAGTTACAAAGAAGCAGAACTTGAATCCAGGCCTTTTACCCTGCCTATTGCATTTCCTCTGCCCTACCGTGAATCCTGAATTTCTCACACTGCAGCTCTGTTACCTCCAGCGGATTATTCAACCTAACCTGCGTCTCAGTGCTCTAATTTGTAAAGTGGAGATAATAATAATACTAACTTACAGGGTTAGTGTGATGATTAGATGAGTTAGTATATGTAATATACTTTGGGACAGTTCTTAGCACATAGTAAAAGCCATACAGGTACTAGCCATATTAGTGTAAGTAAATAAATAAGGAAAGCAGTCCAAGAAGGCCTCACAGAAGGTAAGTCATGTCCGACTCTTTACAGAGAAAGTAGTATTTGCTTAATGGCCGGAGAAACGTGACATGAGCACTATCTGGGAAACAGTGCTCCAGACAGTGAAAACAGCAGGTGCAAAGCCCTGAGCAGGTATGCGGTAACATGTCTGAGTAACAGCAAAATGCTTGTGTGGCAGAATCAAAGTGGGGAATGTGGATGAAAAATGTCACCTGCCGTATCAGTAAACAAAGGATGCTGCAACCATCAAGCCATCAGCCACTGCAGCCCTGAAGGGACTCAGGTTGGAGATAAACAGGCTGTCCACCTCCAAGCCAACAGCCACTGCAGCTGTCCCCAGCCGTGTACCCTGAAGGGACTCAGGATGGAGAAAAGCCGGATACTGGCCCTAGATAGACAAGGTGCAGATCAAAGGAGTGATTTCAATAAGCCCAGACTCTTGCATCTTCCCATACTCAGAAAAATGTTAAATTTATTAACTTGAGCTATCTGGTTTTCTTTAATTCAAAGTAATCTTTTGATGTTCTGACTACTTGGTTTTGTTGCAAAAACTCATATGTGTCCTGGCCTCTCCCTTACCTCTTCAGAGCAGTCCCTCAGAGATATGAGAGGCTCTCTTCTAGGCTCAAGTCCTCAGCAAGTCTGCCAAATGGAACATAACTCTCAACTTTTAAGCTGTGCATTTTTTTCAGTCAACAGTAAGTAGAGTATGTGGAGATGGGGTTAGAAATGCAATTCAGAGGACTTCCCTGGTGATCCAGTGCCTAAGACTCCACAGTCCCAGTGCAGGGGGGCCTGGGTTCAATCCCTGATCAAGGGACTAGATCCCACATGCAAAAACTAAGAGTTCGAACAGCTCAACCAGACATCCTGCATGCCGCAATTAAGACCTGGTGAAATGTAACTAGGAACTAGAATATTAAGACTTAGATGCAACATTATAACCATTTTGGCCTTGATACTGGGCTGCTGCTACTGCTGCTAAGTCGCTTCAGTCATGTCTGACTCTGTGCGACCCCATAGACGGCAGCCCATCAGGCTCCACCGTCCCTGGGATTCTCCAGGCAAGAACACTGGAGTGGGTTGCCATTTCCTTCTCCAATGCATGAAAGTGAAAAGTGAAAGTGAAGTTGCTCAGTCATGTCCAACTCTTAGCAACCCCGTGGACTGCAGCCTGCCAGGCTCCTCCGTCCATGGGATTTTCCAGGCAAGAGTACTGGGCAAAATGGAAAATCTTGGAGGAACTTCTCCAACAGTAATGTGACTTGACTTTTTTTAAGGGACGACTGGTTGGAGCACTGGGACAAGGACAGACTTACTGATAAAGGTAAGAGCCTACTGAAATCATCCAGCAGGAAGAAGATGGCAACTCAGGTCAGGACAAGAACATAGAAGATGTTGAGAATTGGTCAGATCCAAAAACATACTTTGAAGGCAATGTGGTAGGATTTGCCATTACATGGAATGTGGGATGGAAGAAGAAAGGAGAGGTCAACCACGACTTATTGAGATGTCAGTGGAGGAGGTTGCAGGGAAGATAGAAATTAAATCATGAAAAGTTAACTCTGAAAATCTTATTGCGTGTTCCAAAGTCAGTTGGACTTCAGTGGCAAAACTGCATTAAAATGTATTTAGAAGTTGTTTACATATTGATGGTATTTGAAGCCATGTGCTTAAATGAAATATTAAGAGAAAAGATGGAGTCCAGAGTCTAGTTCTTAGGCAAACTCAGAGCTAAAAGGCTAATGTCAGGGAGAAGAGAGGAAACCAGGAACATGCTAAGTCCTGGAAGCCCAATGAAGAAGTATCTCAGCAAAGAAAAGTAATAGGCTTTTTCAGATGCTCCTGATAAGTCAAAGAGTGAAACTAAAAAACTGGCTGTTCAGATTGAGCAGCATTGGCTTCCAGAAGTAAAGTTGGTGTCTGTGTGTTTGGGGTGGGATGTGGCCAGCTCCATTGTTCAAGGGAGCATAAGAAAAGAGAGGCTGGAGAGAGACAATATAGACCACACTTTTAGGGAGTTTAATGGCAAAGGTATTCAGAGAAGTATCTTCAAAAGGAAATGGGCTCAAAAGAATGTATATTCTTTTTCAGATTCATTTCCTTTATAGGTAACTACAAAATTGTAGGTATAATTGTGCTATACAGTATGTCCTTGTTGCTTATGTATTTTATACAGTAATGTACACATATTAATTCCAAACTCTTAATTTATCTCTCCTCCCCTTTCCTCTTTGGTAACCATAAATTTGTTTTGTGTATCTCTGGAATTGAGTTCATTTGTATCATATATTCAAATGATAATCTCTGGGTCCATCCATTTTACTGCAAACGGCATTATTTCACTTTTTATGGCTGACAATGGAGGAGCCTGGAAGGCTGCAGTCCATGGGGTGGCGAAGCGTTGGACACAACTGAATGACTTCACTTTCACTTTTCACTTTCATGCATTGGAGAAGGAAATGGCAATCCACTCCAGTGTTCTTGCCTGGAGAATCCCAGGGATGGGGGAGCCTGGTGGGCTGCCATCTATGGGGTCGCACAGAGTCGGACACTGAAGCGACTTAGCAGCAGCAGCAGCAGTATTCCACTGTGTTTGTGGTACCACATTTTCTTTATCCATTCATCTGTCAATGGACATTTAGGTTGCTTCCATGTCTTAACTATTGTAAATAGTGCTACCATGAACCTTGGGGTTCATGTGTCTTTTCAAATATAGGTACAAGAAATTATTTTAATATAGCAGAAATCACAGCACTTTTTGATGCTGAAGGAAGAGGACAGGAGCAAAGCAAGAGCACTTGCTACAGAAGAGAGAAAGGGGAGAATTACTGTGTCAGTGTTTGGGGTGGAAGAGAGCAAACAAGTGGAGGGGGAGGTGTTTTTTAAGAGAAAGGAGAGTCCATCCATGGTAACAAGAAAGAAGGCAGAGTACAGAGACCCAGATCCAGAGGCAGCTATTGCGGTGGGCTTTACAGAACTCTCATTAGGATGGATGCTACTGACTCAAGTGGAACAGGAAGTAGAGACAGATAGGAGTGCTTCTTGGGGAGGGATACATTTCAGTGTGAGATTTCCAGGCTGTTGTTTTGGCTGTGATAGGGGAATCTAGGGTATCTGGGGAGTGGCCAAGGGAGGGTAGAAAGGAAACTCAGGAGGAGAGTCCAAGCAGTGAGGGTGAAGCTGCCTTCTCTACCTTCACTGCCAATTCTCCCTGAATGATTTGTCCCCCATCCCAGTGAAGCCCCATACCTGCACCTCAGGAAGGCCCTCACAATACAAAAGCTCCTCTTCGCTTTGCTAGGGTCTGCATAATTAGCATCAGGTTCAGTCCCTTTTCAAGGTACTAAATGTGTTTCTCTTGCCAATGGTGCTCTCCTTTAAGATGTTTGTGTGGATTGCTCATAACTCAGATTTCTCTCCAAATCTCCTCAGAGACAATCCCAGACCACCTGCTAAGGTCTGAATGTTTGTGTCCCCACAAAATTCAGTTGTTGAAATCCTAACTTCCAAAGTTGAGGCTTTTGGAAGGCGCTTAGGTCATGAGGGTGGAACCTTCATGAATGGAATTAGCGCTTTTATCAAAGAGCCCCCTCCCCACCAGAGAGCTTTTGAGCCCCTTTTACCCTCTGTGAGGAAAAGCAAGAAGGCACTCACTGTGAGCCAGAAAGATGGTCCTCATCTGATCATGCTGGCTTGGAACAGGATGATCTTGGACTTCCAGCCTCCAAAACTGTGAGATAGTTCATAAGCCACACAGCCTATGGAATTTTTTAGTTGGAGGAAAATTGTTTTACAATATTGTGTTAGTTTCTGCTATACAACAACATGAATTAGCTATAACTATACATATATCCCCACCCTCTTGAGCCTCTCTCCCACCCTCAACCCCACCTCTCTGGAACACTGAGCTGAGTTCCCTGTATTATTCAGCAGCTTCCCCCTAGCTATCCATTTTACACATGGTGGTATATATACATCAGTGCTTCTCTCTCAGTTCAACTCACCCTCTCCTTCCCTCCTGTGCCCACAAGTCCATTCTCTATGTCTGTGTCTTTATTCCTGCCCTCCAAATATGTTCATCAGCACCATTTTTCTAGATTCTACACACATGAATTAATATAGGATAATTGTTTTTCTCTTTCTCACTTACTTCAATCTGTCGGACAGATTCTAGGCTCATCCACATCACTACAAATGGCCCGAATCCTTTCTTTTTATCAGCCTGGGTATTTTGTGATAGCAGATCAAGTGGACTAAGATATCACTTTGGCGAAGAGCTCATTCCCCTTTTCCATTTGCCACTGTCTAACATGAACATCTTTATTTTCTTCATAAAACTTACTGTCAGAAATTATAACGTGCATTTCCTTATCAGCTGTTCCTTGTCTGCCTCCTTCCATTATAATGTAAACTCCATCTCAGCAGGAACTGAGTCTTTCTTATTGACTGCTACTCATCCAGCACCTAAAGCAGTCCCTGGCCAACAGTGGATGTTCAATAAATCCTTGCTGAAAAACACTAATGTATAATTAAGCATTTTTTGTGAAATATTTTTGACAGATGATAGTGTCCAAAATGGATATTTATCAGGTGATCATAACTTTGGAAGTTCTCTTACTCCATTTTAAACAGATACAAGTGGCAGAACATCCCTGATTATATTAAACTTAGGTGTTCTTCCCCAGGGCATCTTCTCACTGGTCTGAGTTCTACCCTTTGAAGACATGAAGAATGCATTTAATATCTTGCCCACATCCTTCAGGGACATCACAGCTCCTGTTCACTGGGAGGCAGACTCTGCAGTGGAAGCTAGGCTACAGAGAGTCTGTGAGGCAGTTCTCTCAAGAACCAACCACCTGCGGAGGAGTGAAGAAAGCAGGGAAAAAACAGGAAGGAAATATGGACTGTGATATGGTCACAAGAAAGCCTGGGGGAATTACATGGAATGCCCTGAAGCTGGGATGGTGCAGACTTGTCCTACCCTGAGGCAAGGGAAGGAGGACTTTGTATATCACACAGACTAATCAGATACACAGAAGGCACATGGGCCTGTGGGGTGTCTGTTGCCAATACTCAGTGCCCAAGGAGTGAATACTTCAATTCAGGAGAGAATGTGATGTCTCATCTTAGTAACCAATGCACACACACATAAACGCAGACATACATACACACACCGAGCCTTATTTTTTGCAGTTTTAATACCCTTGAGGATTGGGAGATAGGAAAAATTATATTCTAGCACTAATTCCATGATTAAGCTGTTTTATTGGGAACAAGTCTCATAATATCTCCAGATCTCAAGTTACTTTTCATATGCAGACTTAGGACTCCAGTGTTCTTGCCTGGAGAATCCCAGGGATGGGGGAGCCTGGTGGGCTGCCGTCTATGGGGTCACACAGAGTCGGACACGACTGAAGTGACTTAGCAGCAGCAGCAGGATGCTAGAGCTTTTCCACAAGGTTAATTGCTGATCTTTATTCTTGTTCTCAAACTTCAGGATGGTTTACAATGATATGAATTCAGTTTATCAACTGTGTGACTTTTAAGTCATCAAAGTTTTATACCTAGCACCTTCCTGGTTGCTCTTCTTTGGACGCACCCTTGTTGAAGCTGAGCACTGGCACTTGATTTCTGTCATTTCTTAATCTCGGGGCTTTATTGGTTTCCGGTGGTTGCTATAACATATTACCCCAAACATGGCAGTTTACAACAGTAGAAACTTATTCTCACATTTCTGGAAGCCAGGAGTCCTAAGTCAACATCACTGAGCTGGAGTCAAGGTACTGGCAGAGCTGTGTTCCTTCCAGAAGCTTGGGGAAAAACCCATTGCTTGTCTCTTCCAGCTTCCAGTGATGCTGGCACTCCATGGCTTGTGGCCACATCCCTCCAATCTATGCCTCTGTCTTCATAGCACCTTCTCCTCTTCTGTCTGTGTTCATATCTCCCTCTTCTTATGAGGGTAGTCATGCTTGCATTTAGGGCTCACCCTAATAACCAGGATAATCACTCTAGCAACATCCTTAACTTAATCACCTCTGCATTGACACCATTTCTTCCTCTTTAGGTCCTGTTTTACATAGGATGAAGAACTATGGACAGAGGTTCACATTGTACAAGAGGTAGGGATCAAGACCAAACCCAAGGAAAAAAAATGCAAAAAGGCAAAATGGTTGTCTGAGGAGGCTTTACAAATACCTGTGAAAAGAAAAAAAGTGAAAGGCAAAGGAGAAAAGGAAAGGTATACCTATTTGAATGCAGAGTTCCAAAGAATAGCAAGGAGAGATAAGAAAGCTTTCCTCAATGATCAATGCAAAGAAATAGTGGGAAACAAAACAATGGGAGAGACTAGAGGTCTTTTCAAAAAAATTAGAGATACCAAGGGAACATTTCATGCAAAGATGGGCGCAATAAAGGACAGAAATGGTATGGACCTAACAGAAGCAGAAGATATTAAGAAGAGGTGGCAAGAATACACAGAAGAACTGTACAAAAAAATCTTCATGACCCAGATAATCATGGTGATATGATCACTCACTGAGAGTCAGACATCCTGGAATGTGAAGTCAAGTGGGTCTTAGGAAGTATCACTATGAACAAAGCTAGTGGAGATGATGAAATTCCAGTTGAGTTATTTCAAATCCTAAAAGATGATGCTGTGAAAGTGCTGCACTCAATATGCCAGCAAATTTGGAAAACTCAGCAGTGCCCCCAGGACTGGAAAAGGTCAGTTTTTATTTCAATCCCAAAGAAAGGCAATGCCAAAGAATGTTCAAACTATCATACAAGTGCAGTCATCTCACACACTAGCAAACTAATGCTCAAAATTCTCCAACCCAGGCTTCAACAGTACGTGAACCGTGAACTTCCAGATGCTCAAGCTGGATTTAGAAAAGGCAAAGGAATCAGAGATCAAATTGGCAACATCCGTTGGATCATCAAAAAAGGAAGAGAGTTTCAGAAAAAAATCTACTTCGGCTTTATTGACTATGCCAAAGCCTTTGACTGTGTGGATGACAACAAACTGTGGAAAATTCTGAAAGAGATGGGAATACCAGACTACCTAACCTGCCTCCTGAGAAATGTGTATGTAGGTTAGGAAGCAACAGTTAGAACTGGACATGGAAAAACAGAATGGTTCCAAATCAGGAAAGGAGTACGTCAAGGCTGTGTATTGTCACCCTACTTATTTAACTTACATGCAGAGTACATCATGAGAAACGCTGGACTGGATGAAGCACAAGCTGGAATCAAGACTGCTGGGAGAAATATCAATAACCTCAGATATGCAGATGACACCAGCCTTATGGCAGAAAGCAAAGAAGAAGTAAAGAGCCTCTTGATGAAAGTGAAAGAGGAGAGTGAAAAGGTTGGCTTACAACTCAACATTCAGAAAATTAAGATCATGGCATCTGGTCTCATCACTTCTTGGCAAATAGATGGGGAAACAGTGGAAACAGTGACAAACTCTGTGTTTAGGGGCTCCAAAATCACTGCAGATGGTGATTGCAGCCATGAAATTAAAAGACACTTGCTCCTTGGAAGAAAAGTTATGACCAACCTAGATAGCATATTCAAAAGCAGAGACATTATTTTGCCAACATAGGTCCATCTAGTCAAAGGTATGATTTTTCTAGTAGTCACGTATGGATGTGAGAGTTGGAGTATAAAGAAAGCTGAGTGCTGAAGAATTGATGCTTTTGAACTGTGGTGTTGGAGAAGACTCTTGAGAATCCCTTGGACTGCAAGAACATCCAACTAGTCCATTCTAAAGGAGATCAGTCCTGGGTGTTCTTTGGAAGGAATGATGCTAAAGCTGAAACTCCAGTACTTTGGCCACCTCATGCGAAGAATTGACTCATTGGAAAAGATCCTGATGCCGGGAAAGATTGAAGGCGGGAGGAGATGGGGACGACAGAGGATGAGATGGTTGGATGGCATCATCAACTCAGTGGACATGAGTTTGGGTAAACTCTGGGAGTTGGTGATGGACAGGGAGGCTGACGTGCTGCAGTCCATGGGGTCACAAAGAGTCGGACACGACTGAGCGACTGAACTGAACTGAACTGAATATTCACTGATTTCAGAAACTAGGACATATATGTCTGGGGAAACATAATTTTCATCCTACCACAGTGCTCAAAATATTTTTTCTTTGGACTGACATCATATATATTAACTTATGATATCTAGTGTTAGTCACTCAGTCATGTTCGTCTTTTTGCAACCCCATGGACTATAGTCTGCCAGGTTCCTCTATCCATGGAATTCTCCAGGCAAGAATACTGGCTTGGGTACACATTCCCTTCTTCAATGGATGGTTGGGATCCAGGGATTGAACCTGGGTCTCCTGCATTGCAGGAAGATTCTTTACTGTCTCAGCCATGGTGACTTGCATTTATCAAGATAAACTAGGTTATTCTGTAGCAATGATGACAAAACCACCTGACACTTTGGTGGCTTCAAATATATGAGTTTATCCCCCATTCCTTTCTCAGCTCAGTGTGGAGCAGAGGACCTGTTCCACACCATCCTTCAAGGTCTCAGGTACTTCTATCTTGGGAATTTACTCTACTTGGTCCTTGGCAGTCTTTCCAGTTAGTTGGCATATGAGAAAGAGAGAGGGGATCACTAACACATCAGCAGCCCTGCTACCGCGTCTTTTAGCACTTTTTTCTTTTTTTACATGGTAGACTGTATTATTATCCAAAACATTCATTGCCCTACCCTGGGATGCTCCACCCTTTGGCATTCCTCCTTAGAAAACTATTCTGTATTTTCACTCTGTTGAACTCAAGCATGGTCATGAACTTGATCTGACTCATAAAAGTAAGCAGTAGTGACAACACTGGTTAAACAACTCTGGCTTTGGAAAAACTGTCAAGTGTCCACTCTACTTCTAAGGGAGGCCAAAAAATGTCTAGCTGTACTATCCGGAAAACAAGAGAACTCAATGGTGAACCCATCACTCTCTGCTACAACAGTTAGTTACCCTTTTGATCCTCTCTCTCCAAGTGGGAGATCATACTGTGTTCAAAGTATTTGCTGTTCCTCCCTACAACTCTCTTCCTTTGGCATTTCTCCTTGGGGGAAGATTTTGCGATCCTGAGCTGTTGACTCAGGCATGGCTGGGTACATTGCTTTGGCCAGTGAAATATGAGCAGCTGTTACAAGTGTCATTGTAGGAACTAGTGTATGTTCCACCATCTCTCTTTTCCCTCTGCTATGAGACAGTGTCCCAGATAGAGGTTTCTCCATCTGCCTAGATCTTGGAATACAAGGGGAATCCAGCAGAGCTACGGCCAGTCCACCATGGACATGCTGTATGAGTTAGAAATTAACCTTTGAAGCTGTAAGCCACTCAAATTGAGGGACCTTCTTTTCACATAACATCAAGTGAGACATACACTTCAGCACTTCTCAGAGTTTATTAAGAAACAGCCTATGAGGTAGAGATGAGCTAAAGGAAAAAAAAAATTAGCTAGAGATTCTATTACAATCTTCTCACCTCACTCACACATTTTAGATTTCTGATGTACCTTACCTTCCCAGATGTCTTCCATTTTTCTTAATTTAAATTGTTGCCTTAATCTGTTTCTTCTCTTTCTTCATCCACATCACTGAAAGTGTACACTGAGTATTTAAACAGAACTAGAAACTGAAATTTACTAATCTGTCCTTTCTATATCTCCAGATATTCAAATATGTTAATACCTTGATGCAATGGTATGCTGAAGCCAGCTTACATCAGCTCACAGAATTGTTCATTTTTCAGGATTTTTGTGAACAGTTGTTAAACATAGCTATTATGAAAAATTAAATTACATACATTCACAATTAGAAAAATTCTATTTAAAACAAAAGTAATAAGTGATCAACACATCATTTGCTAATAATTTCACTGGAGTTTTCTATTATTAAATCTCTGGATGTTATTTCTCTCTTTTATCTATATGATTGAAGTAGTTTATAATGATGTACTACCTTGTATTTCTTTCAAACTCTGCATTTAGTGATTTCACATTGGTAGCTTGAAATCAGGTAAGATTGGAGTACTTATATCACAGAAATAAGCATACTTTACAAGTCAGAGCTTGGGATATTTTTTAAATTTTTACCAGCACCCGATTATATATATTCCATCTAAAATCACCATAAAAGTTATATAAATTTTAAATCTAAAACGAAGCAAGACTTGAAGGGATTCTTTTTAGAGAAATACATTGAGTTGACACTTTCTACATCTTCAGTAAATACGTTTGTGGAATATCATTTTCTCCTTTAAAAACATGTCTGACTTTATGGGAATACTCTGATGTGAGAATTAGACCATGTGAACTACATGTAAGTCTGTTAGAACTCATTCACTACTCAAGAATAGAGATCAGCAGAAAATAGGAGGTAAAATTTAGTAGGCTAATGAGATGATAGAATTTTCTGACAGGGTTAATTCATTTGTAATAAGGAAGAAGGTCTGGACTACTGAAGGGGAAACAAGCTTTTACTATATAGGAAGGTGTTTACATTACATATATCTATTGCTACAATTTTGATCTTTGTCTGAAAAAAAAACTAAATCTTTCACAGGCTAATCATCTTCCTTATCTTCTTATTCTGACTAATTAGTAATTATAAATCCCCTATTTTAAAACAGGATCTAGGACACAAGGAGAATTGTTAAAAAGTTAAATGAAGCTGGGCTGAATGCCTAGAAAAATTAAAAATTTAGTTTAACACTCCTGGGATTTCTATGTATGCCTATGTATCTATGATTGAATTTATTAGACATAACTAATTGAAAAGAAAAGATAAAATATCTGGAAATTAAACCTCACATAATGTTAGTCAGAGATAAGGAAGTAACGTACAGAAAAAAGTCTATCAAAGTAACTTAATTCAAGGGTTTGTTTTTTTTTTGAAACAAATTTAAGGGGTTCAAACTTCAATTCAGTTCAGTTCAGCTGCTCAGTCGTGTCCAACTCTTTGCGACCCCATGAATCGCAGCATGCCAGGCCTCCCTGTCCATCACCAACTCCTGGAGTTCACTCAGATTCTCACCCATCGAGTCAGTGATGCCATCCAGCCATCTCATCCTCTGTCGTCCCCTTCTTCTCCTGCCCCCAATCTCTCCCAGCATCAGAGTCTTTTCTAATGAGTCAACTCTTCTCATGAGGTGGCCAAAGTACTGGAGTTTCAGCTTTAGCATCATTCCTTACAAAGAAATCCCAGGGTTGATCTCCTTCAAACTTATCTGCACTTAAAATTAATACCTAGAGACAGAAAACTTACTCCCTGAACCCCAAACTCCAGTACTTTGGTCACCTCATGCGAAGAGTTGACTCATTGGAAAAGACTTTGATGCTGGGTGGGATTGGGGGCAGGAGGAGAAGGGGACGACAGAGGATGAGATGGCTGGATGGCATCACCCACTCAATGGACATGAGTCTGAGTGAACTCTGGGAGTTGGTGATGGACAGGGAGGCTTGGCGTGCTGCAGTTCATGCGGTCGCAAAGAGTTGGATGCGACTGAGCAACTGAACTAAACTGAACTGAATGGAGTTCGGTTCAGTTGCTCAGTCATGACTGACTCTTTGTGACCCCATGAACTGCAGCACACCAGTCTTCCTGGACCTTCACTATCTTGCAGATTTTACTCAAATTTATGTCCATTGAGTCAGTGATGCTATCAAACCATCTCATCCTTTGTTGCCCCCTTCTCCTCCCGCCTTCAGTCTTTCCCATCATCGGGGTATTTTCTGATCAGTTGGCTCTCAGCATCAGGTGGCCAAAGTATTGGAGCTTCAGTTTCAGCATCAGTTCTTCCATTGAATATTTAAGGTTGATTCCCTTTAGGATTGATTTGTTTGATCTCCTTGCTGTCCAAGGAACTCTTCAAGGTCTTCGCCAGCACCGTAGTTCAAAAGTATCAGTTCTTCAAGGTTCAGCCTTCTTCATGATCCAACTCTCATACCCCTAACACGACTACTGGAAAAACCATAGTTTTGAATATATGGACCTTTGTCAGCAAAGTGTTGTCTCTGCTTTTTAATACACTGTCTAGATTTGTCATAGCCTTTCTTCCAAGGAGGAAGCGTCTTTTAATTTTATGGCTACAGTCACCATCTGCAGTTATTTTGGAGTCCAAGAAAATAAAGTCTGTCACTGTTTCTACTTTTTCCCCATTGATTTGCCATAAAGTGATGGGACCAGATGCCATGATCTTAGTTTTTTGAATGTTGAGTTTTAAGACAGCTTTTTTACTCTCCTCACCTTCATCAAGAGCCTCTTTAGCTCCTCTTCGCTTTCTGCCAATAGGATGGTATCATCTACATATCTGAGATTATTGATACTTCTCCCGGTAATCTTGATTTCACCCTGTAATTCATCCAGCCCAGAATTTTGCATGATGTACTCTGCATATAAATTAAATAAGCAGGGTAACAATATATAGCCTTGATGTACTTCTTTCCCAAATTGGAACCAGTCCATTATTCCACGTCCAGTTATAACTGTTGCTTCTTGACCTGCATACAGGTTTCTCATGAGGCGGGTAAGGTGGTCTGGTATATCCATCCCGTTAAGAATTTGCCACAATTTGTTGTGATCCACTCAGCCAAAGGCTTTAGCCTAGTAATGGAGTTAGGGGTAGAAAAAAATGGTGAGTGAGAGAAAATAAGAGTTAAATAACAAAAGTGAGGAGACAAACAGATGGGGACAGACATACCAAACAGGAAGAAGACATTTGCTGTGGACATTTGCCAAAAAAAAAATTCTACCCAAAAGAGAATCAGTTGAAAGGCAGGAGAGTTCTCACCTTTGTCTGGGGATGAAAAGGGTTATAAAATTTCATGATAACTACACTGTATAGTGGGATAGTTATAACATTGCCTTGTTTTTAATGCTGCCTTGACCCAGTCTTGAGGCGTTGGCTGGAGGCTGGTCAGTTTTCCTTTTGAGAAGCTGATTTGAATCCACACCCCAATCACTTCCAGCATGGGACTCATATTCCTGGACCACCAAATTGCCTGACTCATTAGGTACCAAACAACTAGGCAGAGCTCCTCTGCTCTGGGGCCTGCAAAATTATTCAAAGTAGCCAGTCCACACAGGCTGTGCTCCACAGTCCCTGCTCACTCTTGCCCTATTTCCCCTCCCCAAAAAAGCCCCTTCTCTTATTTGGAGCTGTAAGCAACAAAAAGTTCTGTCTTCATCCAGCCAAGTGTCAAGGTGTTGTATTTTGCCATCAAAACAATCTTTATTTTTTTTTTCTTTTTTTTTTTTTTAATTTTTAGTTTTTTATTTTTTAAATTTTAAAATCTTTAATTCTTACATGCATTCCCAAACATGAACCCCCCTCCCACCTCCCTCCCCAGACCATCTTTCTGGGTCATCCCCATGCACCAGCCCCAAGCATGCTGCATCCTGCGTCAGACATAGACTGGCGATTCAATTCACATGATAGTATACATGTTAGAATGTCATTCTCCCAAATCATCCCACCCTCTCCCTCTCCCTCTGAGTCCAAAAGTCCGTTATACACATCTGTGTCTCTTTCCCTGTCTTGCATACAGGGTCGTCATTGCCATCTTCCTAAATTCCATATATATGTGTTAGTATACTGTATTGGTGTTTTTCTTTCTGGCTTACTTCACTCTGTATAATCGGCTCCAGTTTCATCCATCTCATCAGAACTGATTCAAATGAATTCTTTTTAACGGCTGAGTAATACTCCATTGTGTATATGTACCACAGCTTTCTTATCCATTCATCTGCTGATGGACATCTAGGTTGTTTCCATGTCCTGGCTATTATAAACAGTGCTGCGATGAACATTGGGGTACATGTGTCTCTTTCAATTCTGGTTTCCTCGGTGTGTATGCCCAGAAGTGGGATTGCTGAAAATATAAGCAAGGTGAAAAGACAGCCATCTGAATGGGAGAAAATAATAGCAAATGAAGCAACTGACAAACAACTAATCTCAAAAATATACAAGCAACTTCTGCAGCTCAACTCCAGAAAAATAAACGACCCAATCAAAAAATGGGCCAAAGAACTAAATAGACATTTCTCCAAAGAAGACATACGGATGGCTAACAAACACATGAAAAGATGCTCAACATCACTCATTATTAGAGAAATGCAAATCAAAACCACAATGAGGTACCACTTCACACCAGTCAGAATGGCTGCGATCCAAAAATCTGCAGGCAATAAATGCTGGAGAGGGTGTGGAGAAAAGGGAACCCTCCTACACTGTTGGTGGGAATGCAAACTAGTACAGCCACTATGGAGAACAGTGTGGAGATTCCTTAAAAAATTGCAAAACAATCTTTAAATCTTATAAAATAGTTGTCACATTTAGATAGAGAAAAGATAAAGGAGGTAACCTAACCCATGGCCACTATGTAAGATATGTTTATATTAATATTTTAATTAAATATTTTAATTAATTTAATAATAATTTACTAATTGTTTAAATTAATTACTTAATTTAATAATTTTAAATTAATTTTAAATATGAAATAATGTAAACCTTGACAACAAAAGTAATTAAGAAAAGGCTCAACAAGCCATATCCACTGACACGACATGCCAGTGGTGTTCTCTCCTCATGATCAGCAGTCAGAGGAGAAGAGCTCCAGAAGGAAAAACTGACCAGTCACAAGAAGGAGAAGGGTATCATGAAACTTCCCAGCCCTCTTAGGGTTGTGGCTGTGACCTCTGCATCCTATGTTTAATCTCCCCAATTCCACCTGAATCTTCTAAGGTTTTGAGGGTCAAAGAAGCACTTTGGTCTGTTCTAAGAGCTAGTGATAGGTAGCCATTTGCAATGAGAAAGAAATTCCACTATTATAAAAAGCCCAAAATTCCTTCCTAATCTTAAATTCCTCATCTGTAAAACCCAAATAATGATCTCTAAGTCATTAGATGAGTAGAGATGACAAACGTATAGCAGTTAGTCTAGTTCTGGAAACAATAACTTGTAATTCACGATAGCTGTGTGTCAAAATAAAAATCTTGCTCCTTAAGGTTACTTAATCCTTAAAGTTATATTTCATGGCTACTGTTTCCATTTTAGACCCATGGCTCTTATCTTACCATATCCTTTACCTCATAAACAGTATACAGTGTACTTGAACATCTTTTTCCTTCTAATTTCTCTGCCTGTGACAACCTCACTTTCAAGATTTCAGCTTACTAACTCCTTTCAACATCAAGTCCCTTAGCCATATGTTCCCATTCATGACAGCACCCTTCTACTAGTCAAAACAACCGGGCTCCCGTTCCCATAGTGCCCTGAATGTGCCACTCTATGCTGTGCTTTCTCCTGTTCTGCAGTGCCATCCTGGAAGATCCTGTAAAGAAAAACTCTTACTCAATTTTTAAGACCAGTTCTTTTAAGACCAGACATATCTTCCACAATGATGTGGTGTGTGTTAGTTGCTCAGTCATGTCCAACTCTTTGGGACCCCATGAACTGTAGCCTCTGTCTGTGGAATTCTCCAGGCCAGAATACTGGAATGGGTAGCCTTTTCCTTCTCCAGGGGATCTTTCCAACCCAGGAATTGAACCCAGGTCTCCTGCATTGCAGGCAGATTCTTTCCCATCTGAGCCACCAGGGAAGCCCCATCTGAGTAATAGTGGTCTCCAACTAGTTCCCTCCATATCATCCTCTTAAATCTTCTTTATAACACTAAATGAAAACTCCAAATTATCTGTTATTGTTTATTAGTTCCAAATAAAACAAAATCCTTGCCATCACAGAGTTCCATATGTTACACTTAAACTACCCAGACAAAGGTCTGCTCTCTGTCTTCAAGGCATGCTTCTTAAAATTATAAGCCTAAATCATAGAAGTAGTTGATATCTATTTTTAATTGAAAAAATCTGCTACTAACTCTTTTTATTCTATTTCCCTTCTAATAATATCTTTCTAATTGCAGTCAAAATAATAAAATTCTTTTAAAGTATAAAAAGTATCATGAGACATATGAATTCACTGCCTCTTCATGTTCAGCCAAATAGACTAATTTTAGTAAGCAGTAATCTCCAGATCCAAGTTGCCATTTTCTAGATCCTAGATTGCTGTTCCTGAGTTATCAGACTTGGGAAAAAATTGTCCTCTACAATAATTTACTTTCTGAACAGACTAAAGGTGCTTTCTACATTACTCAAAATAAAAGCTATGTGCTAGGGAGAAATTTGGCTTACCTTTGCTGCTTTTTATGAAAGCCTATGTTGTGAAACAGTTAAACATTAGCTTGATTGTGTAGATAAAAAGGGGAAAACACTTTGAAATAGGCATGGTTAATGGTTCCTTTTTAAAAGCAAAATCTAACTATAGGCACATACACACTGAGACACAGTGCATCCATCAACCTTAGAAAAAGGTTTCAGGTCTGAGTATTGACATGCAAGATAGTGGCAGAGCTCAAGATAATGGAGCAGCTTTATACCTAGAGTGATGTTTTTAACTGAGACTTCATTGATGTTTTCGAGGTTTCCTGAGAGAAAATAATAGATCAAAAATGGCTGGATTTCTGGAGTTCACAGGACATTTTTTTCCCCAGACAAATCATATGGAATTTTCCTATAGGTCTCTATTTCATTAACTGTAAGCTCAGACAACTCTAAATTATTTATACAAATTATTCAATTTGTGGGTTATTTGCAGCAGTCTTCTTAAATCTTGCCTAATACTTACCTAACAACTGATCCACTTCCTAACCAACCCAATTTTCTGGCTGTCTACCATCATGAACTCAAAGACTAGCAGTTTAAGGAAATCCAAATTAAGAAGACAAATCTTCCCAATATGAAATTTATACAACATACTCCAAAGCATTTTGAAATTTTATATTGTATTAGATCATTTGTGACAATATATTCCTTGACTAGAGTGTAATTTATCATCTTTATTCTGAAATCTTGGATTCAACACTCGAAATGTTCATCACCTTGAAAGACCAGTGGACTTGAGATACAGTTTAGAAAAGTAGGTATCACAGGATAAGTTTTATATTGACTGGTTTAAATTAAAATTGTGGTTTGCTGTAATAGAATAATAAACTTCTCCACTCATCATTTTTCTAAAATTCAGAACTAAAGTCCTTAATAAATAAATCCAGCTGAACATGAATAACATTGCCAAGAACTACATTTAAGAAGTAAAATAAAATCCAAAGAAATAAAAAAGAAACAATACTGATTAAACCATAGTTCATTGAAGTTTATTGATTAAACTGCAGTTCCTAACAACTGAAAAGGATTCCTTCCAATTCACAGAATACTTGCAGATTTAGGCATTTCTTGAACTTGTCCTCAATCTATGTTTCCATATATTTGAATTTTAAAAGTCTGGCACTGGCTGGCAGATTTTTCTTTTTCAGCTAGAAGCTAATATGAAAATCTTCCCAAAGGAGATCATTATTAGGTAATATCTTGAAAGGCCCAATTAGAGACAGGCCTAGCACCTGGGAACCAGGGCACAAGAAGAGAAATGCATTTGTAATGGAGTTTGGTTTTCATGGGAAGGGATGTGGCAAGGCTAGAAAGACCTGGGGGAAATACATAAGCTTTATGAAGCTATGTGCTGTGAAACATGCTGTTATGGATTGAATTATGCCTCCCTCTCCACTCCCCCCAAAATTCACTTGTTGAAGTCCTAAAACCCAGTACATTAAAAGGTGACATTGTTTGGAGATAAGATCTTGATAGGAGGAATCAAGTTAAAATGAGGTCATTAGCCTGGGCCCTAATCCAATATTACTAAAAAAGGAGAAATTTGGACACAAATGTATACAGGGAGAATATCAATTGTACATGAAGGTGACCATCTACAGATTCTCCCCTCACAACTTTCAGGAGGAACCAACCCACCAATACCTTGATCTTAGACTTCTAGCCTCCAGATTGTGAGACAAATATTTCTCTGATTAAAGACACCCAGATTGTAGGACTTTGTCATGGCAAACCTAGCAAGGCTTTTGAACTGTGGTGTTGGAGAAGATTCTTGAGAGTCCCTTGGACTGCAAGGCGATCCAACCAGTCCATCCTAAAGGAAATCAGTCCTGAATATTCATTGGAAGGACTGATGTTGAAGCTGAAGCTCCAATACTTTGGCCACCTGATACAAAGAACTGACTTATTAGAAAAGACCCTAATGCTGAGAAAAATTGAAGGCAGGAGGAGAAAGGGATGACAGAGGATGAGATGGTTGGATGGCATCACTGACTCAATGGACATGAGTTTGAGTGGGCTCCGGGAGCTGGTGATGGACAGGAAGGCCTGGTGTTCTGCAGTCCATGGGGTCCCAAAGAGTCAGACATGACTGAGTGACTGAACTGAACTGAACTGAGCGTGGCATGGGGATGTTAAACATTTTTCCATCTTCATATTTATTCAGTAAAATTTACATTGAAAATCAATCCTTTAGTGTAAAGCAATTACTTCCAGGGAAGGTAAAGAGCTTCTGAAATCTGAATATTTGTGAGTATGTGAATTAAAAAAAAAAAAAAAACAAGCTGATAGCTGACACCTGAGGCATTCTACTTTCTCTTTAGCTCAAATTGTACCAAGAAAGAAAAAAAATTTCCTGATGGAAAGTAAAAAGGGCAGCTTCATCTAACTTCTTCCTCCTTTCACAACTTTATGGCTCTTTCTAAATCTCTCTATTTGCGGAGCACTGTGGAGTAGAAAGAGTCTGAACTTTAAAATTAGTCAAATGAGTATTTAAACTGCAATTCTGTCACTTATAAGTAAATTACTCTGAGTAATTCACTTCTGAGTAATTCTCTGAGTCACAGCTTTACAACATGTAAAATGGTGATAAAATTTGCTTTAAAAGTTTCTGTCACTAAATAATGGGAATAGGAAAGCTATAACAAAACTACAAAGAAACCAACCAAATACAAACTGTAGGATACTCTACAAGGTAAATGGCCAGGTTTTCTTAACAAATAAATGGCATAAGAAAGGGCAGAGTGACACTTAAAGAAAAACCTGAGGGACATATAGCCAGATGCTGTGTGTACAGCTTGTTTGCTCCTGATTTAAGCAAACCAACTGCAAAAAGATTTCTGTTAGATAACTGGGAGACAACGAATACAAGTGGATACTAAGTAATATTAGCAACCTATTATTTGGGAAGCTTGGTATGTAATTGCTATGATCTGAATGTGTTTTCAAAAATTCATGTACTGAAATTCCAATTCCCAAAGTGATAGTATCAGGAGGTAGGACCTTTGGAGGTGATTAGGTCATGATGGTAGAACCTTCATAAGTATGACTAGTGCTCTTACAAAAATGGCTCCAGAAAGATCTCTCACCCTCCTTCCATCATGTGAGGACAGAATAAGAAATTTATGGTAATTAAGAAACATATTTTAAAGAATTCTCAGAGAAAAAGCAAAGTTAAAAATAATTAGAAATTAATTGCAATGATAATAAAACATATAAAAACATGGATAGGACTAACAGTACTCATCAAAGAGAAATTCATAATCTTAAATGTTTCTATTATTAAGAAATAATGAAAATAGATAAACTGAACAATATACTCAGAAAACTAGAAACTAAGAGCAAAGGATGAATAACGAAGGACATGTGACTTCAAAAATAAAAGTATGACTTCCCTGGAAGTCTGTGGTTTAGATGCTACACTTCTACTGCAGAGGGCATAGGTTCAATCCCTGGTTAGGGAACTAGGACCCTGCAAGCTGTGTGGCAGAGATGAAAAAAGAAACAAAGGATGGATATAAAATCAGAAGAACAGGTTAAATGAACACTTTCTTTAAAAAATAAAAAAGCATGAAATTTTTAATCAATTTGAAACTTTTTACTAACTTGAAAATAGAAAACCAATGGAATTTTAAATAAAATCAAGATTTGGTTCTTGAAAAGATGAACTAATTAGACAAACCTCTGCTAGGGCTGATAATAATGACATATATGGAACATGAAGCATAACACTGGAGATACAATCACTTATACAAATATGTCAAAGATGATAAACAAAATTTTCAGGTAATTCTTCACTAAGATATGAAAACTTTGATGAAAATGAATGATAAGACTGACTCAAAATGATATCTGATCCATGGGACATAAAAATTAGAATAACTATCAAAAAACTACTCATCAAAAATGGCATTAGTCCCTTAAATTTTTAACAAATCAATTCTATTGGATTATCCATTCAAGGGACAAATCATTTCAATCCCTGTGTTTAAAAGTACTTTTAAAAAACATACAAAAGCATAAAAAAAAATCACAATCCATTTGACATCAGTTTACCCAATGAAGAAAATCTCAGGGAAAGAAAACTGTAGAGCAAGCTCATTTAGGAATAAAAACATAAAGCAACATTAAAACAAAATTAACAAATTGAATCCAGGAACATTTTCAAAGCTTGGCATATTGTGACCAAGTTAAGATTATTAGAGTCTCTTGGACTACAAGGAGATCCAACCAGTCCATTCTAAAGGAGCTCAGTCCTGGGTGTTCTTTGGAAGGAATGATGCTAAAGCTGAAACTCCAGTACTTTGGCCACCTCATGCAAAGAGATGACTCATTGGAAAAGACTCTAATGCTGGGAGAGATTGAAGGCAGGAGGAGAAGGGATGACAGAGGATGAGATGGCTGGATGGCATCACCGACTCAATAGACGTGAGTTTGAGTGAACTCCGGGAGTTGGTAATGGACAGGGAGGCCTGGTGTGCTGCAATTCATGGGGTCGCAAAGAGTCGGACACGACTGAGCGACTGAACTGAACTGAACTGAAAGATTATTTCTAGAATACAAAGATTCCAGAAATGAAAGTGAAAGTCATTCAGCTGTCCAACTCTTTGCAACCTCATGGACTGTACACTCCATGGGGTTCTCCAGTCCAGAATAATGGAGTGAGTAGCCTTTCCATTTTCTAGGAGATCTTCCCAACCCATGGATCAAACCCAGGTTTCCCACATTGCAGGTGGATTCTTTACCAGCTGAGCCACAAGGGAAGCCCAAGAATTCTAGAGTGGGTAGCCTATTCCTTCTCCAGCAGATCTTCCCACTCAGGAATTGAACCGGGGTCTCCTGCATTGCAGGCAGATTCTTTACCAACTGAGCTATCATAGAATGCAAAGATTTTAGAAATAGAATTCATCATGTTAAGATGTCAATGAATACAAATAATATGATCATCCCCAATAGATACACATAGAGATTTAATAAAATTCTATAAAAATTCAGAATTAAAGTCTTCATAAAATAAGACTAGGACAACAGTTTGTTACTATGATTTGAGAAACTATCATAAACCAATACCTAGGATCCTGTTAAATAATAGGAAGTAGAATCCCCCTATTAGAACCAGAATAATGGAAGGATGCCTATTAACATCATTAGAGAAGCACAAAGTGATGAAATCATTAAGCAGGGGGGAAATTATAAATATTGGAGATAAGGTAGAAAAATTACCATCATAATTGTCCTCAGTTCAGTTCAGTTCAGTCGCTCAGTCGTGTCCGACTCTTTGCGACCCCATGAATCACAGCACGCCGGGCCTCCCTGTCCATCACCAAATCCCGGAGTTCACTCAGACTTACGCCCATCAAGTCCGTAATGCCATCCAGCCATCTCATCCTGGGTCGTCCCCTTCTCCTCCTGCCCCCGATCCCTCCCAGCATCAGAGTCTTTTCCAATGAGTCAACTCTTCACATGAGGTGGCCAAAGTACTGGAGTTTCAGCTTTAGCATCATTCCTTCCAAAGAAATCCCAGGGCTGATCTCCTTCAGAATGGACTGGTTGGATCTCCTTGCAGTCTGAGGGACTCTCAAGAGTCTTCTCCAACACCACAGTTCAAAAGCATCAATTCTTCGGTGCTCAGCCTTCTTCACAGTCCAACTCTCACATCCATACATGACCACAGGAAAAACCATAGCCTTGACTAGACGGACCTTAGTCAGCAAAGTAATGTCTCTGCTTTTGAATATACTATCTAGGTTGGTCATAACTTTTCTGCCAAGGAATAAGCGTCTTTTCATTTCATGGCTGCAGTCACCATCTGCAGTGATTTTGGAGCCCAAAAAATAAAGTCTGACACTGTTTCTACTGTTTCCCCATCTATTTCCCAAGCAATTATTATTATGTTGACATAAACAACATAAAAAAAAAGTGAAATTTAACTACAGCTATTAGGGAAGTTCAAAAATATGACTAGTTACAGAATTAACATACACAACACAGTTTCTTTCCTAGAACTGTGAGAAATCCATCACTTTTGAGAAAATGAAAATTGAAAATGATTTCATTCACAATACAACCAAAGTACAAAGTGCCTGTGGGAACACCTTTAAGATATATGTTTCTGGAAAAAAAAAACTATAAAATTTACTGAGGAAATGAAAGAGATATAAATAAATTGAGACATCATGTATCTCATATGAAGCTCCACTACTGGAGAGATTTCAGATTTCTCAAAATATGTGTAAGTGTAATAAACACGTGCAAATTAGCGTAATACTTGAATGCACAGACTTTGGAGACAGGTAAATTAGAATCCTAGATCTGTCTCTTACTGTGAGCGATTGGATGCTACTTAACTTTCCCTAATGAACTTGTTCATTTAGCTTTAAAATAGTCATAAAGAGATATCTACCTCATAGGACCACTATGGAGATTAAATAAAATAGTACATGTAAAGATCTTTAACACTGTGTTCAGACTCTACTTAGACATTAATAATGTTGGATATCTTAATATTATTATTATTGCATTCTGAGCCAGGGATCTTAAACATTATCTGTAAAGGCCTAAGTAGTAAATATTTCATGCTTTATTACAATCTTTGTTGTTTGTTTTTTTACAACCCTTTAAAATGTAAAAACTCATTCTCAACAAAGTAATAGTCTCTCAGTCGTGTCCAACTCTGCAACCCCAGGGAAGTGAAAGTGAAGTGAAAGTCGCTCAGTCATGTCTGATTCTTTTCAACCCCATGGGCTAAACAGTCCAGGGAATTCTCCAGTCCAGAATAATGGAATGAGTAGCATTTCGCTTTTCCAGGGAATCTTCCCAACCCAGAGATCAAACCCAGGTCTCTCACATTGCAGGCAGATTCTTTACCAGCTGAGCCACAAAGGAAGCCCAAGAATACTGGAGTGGGTAGCCTATCCCTTCTCCAGCGAATCTTCCCCACCCAGGAATCAAACTGGGGTCTACTGCATTGCAGGCAGATTCTTTACCAACCGAGGTACCAGGGAAGCATTCTCAAAAAAGTCCTGTGCCAGAAAAAAAAAAAAAAGGCCATGGGCTGGATATGAGCTGTGGGCTTTTGTTTGTCCTAAACAAGTAAGACAAATTTAACCTCAGTAATAATAAGAGAAATACAAGTTAAATACAAGTTACATGGCCAAAGGATTGAGCTTTCTTAATAATTAGTATTTATGAGGATATGAGGAAATGGGTACTCACACTGCTGGTGAATTTATTACTGGTGGCAAATCAAATGCAGTAAAAGGCTTAAGGTATGCATTTTCATTCACCAAGAAATTCTCTATCTAGATATAGTTCCTAAAGAAGTAATTGGAGACATTCTCATATGTTTAAATAAAACATTTTATCACAAGGATAGTTAAAATGTCACAAAAAATCAGTATCTAGTTAATGGTCTAACTATAGAAGATTGGTTAAATAAATGACAATGCCTCTATACAGTGGAATACTATGCAACTACTAAAAGTAATGATGGATTGTATGCTGTCTTTTTCCATTGAAAAACAGAAAACTAAAATAGAGTCATTAATAACTCATACAAGAGAGATGGTGGAAAAGCCAAGTAAATAACTGAATTTAGAAAACATCATCATGGAATGACTCTGTCTCTCAATAAAAGGCTAGGCATTGTCTTCACTGGACACAAAGACAAAGAAACAAAAAGCATACAAAGTAGAAGAGAGACAGTCTTCCAGGAAGAAATCCCTTCATTTATAGACAGGCTTTTTCAAAATCTTTTTTAAATGTTGAGACCCAATGTAGTTTTTTTTCCAAGGTGTCTTAAAGACTTAGCAGCTTATTTAAGGTTAGTGAAAAAACCACATGAAATTCATGGAATAGCATTATCATTTTCTAAGAAGTTCTTTTAGTTGTCCAATTTAATACACAGTGTATGCTCAGAACTTTGAGTTAGGTGAGATTTCAAGACTAGAAAAATTGTGAAGTAAGCAAAATTTATCACCACTTCTAATAATAACCTCATTGACTTTTGGCTCTGTTTCCTTGGACTGCATCCATGTTCTAACCCCCAAATGCCCTAAAATCTTTATTTTGCAGTCTGTACTCAGCTACTCTGAAGCCCTCTCTTTACAACTAGCCTATATATCTTATTGTCTAACGAACTCATGGCCCTGGAGACAAGTAGCATGTTGCCTGCAGTGAGTGCGAAATTGCTTCAATCGTGTCCTATTCTTTGCAACCCTATGGACTGTAGCCCACCAGACTCCTCTGTCCATGGGCTTCTCCAAGCAAGAATACTGGAGTAGGTTGCCATGCCCTTCTCCAGGGCATCTTCCCCACCTAGGGATCGAACCTATGTCTCTCACATCTCCTACATTGGCAGGTGGGTTCTTTACCACTGTTGCCACACTTCTCCAAATTAACTGGTAAGATTTTTAACAGTTGGCCTCAGGGGAAAAGGCCTTATCTGAAGTAATGTCTTTGTTCACTAGTTGGATCTGAGACATCTTGGCAGATCGGTTGAATAGGACAAGTAAAAAGTCTCTGATATGAATGCCTCCATGGAAGTGTTCATGAGAAATCTACATTCAGTTATTGCTAGTGAAGTTAATAGCAGTACAAGATCTTATAAAAGTTTATGTCTTAATAGTCTCCTTTGCCACCTATGCTTTTCCCTGAATAACTCAGCGAAATTGTGGCTGAAGTTTCTGACCTAGACTGCCCTGGAAAACATACAGCTGTTTCATCATGTCCTTCATTAAGATCCTAGCATTAGCTGATTTTGTTTTCAGTTTTCTTTTCTGAGAGTTGCCCGCATCCTTGTTCATTTTCCCTTAATTCCTGCTCCACACAGTGTAACCAAGGAGGAAACAGATATTCAGGCACGTTGGGATTTTTTTTTTTAATACATCGCTCTAAAATAGCGAATGTACTAGAGATTAATTAGATGAGCAGGTTTTATGATTCAAATGGATACAAATTCCAAAGTAGCACAAGAAGGAGAGTGGGGAAAAAAAAAAAAGACAAAAACAGGCAAGATGATGGTAAGAAAAAAAAAGAATGCAAAGTGAGCAAACAGAAGTGGTAAAGCTCCAAGACCTTTGGTATAATTCTTTGATGAGCAATTGTATGCATGACCTTCAGAGAAAACTTACCTATTTCATGATTTGTTGACAGGCTGGTGTGTGACATTTTGACTAAAGGACCTAGTTACATTGTGAAGAGAAGAAGGTACCCTTTAGGTGAGGAGTATAAACAAATGTCTCCAACTCAGACATTTTTGAAAGAGCTCAAGAGACTCCCGCTAAAGTGCAAGAGGATGACATCCTGTAGCAGCTTTTGAAAAAGAAGATATTTTAGAGCCCATGAGTTCGCTACTACATCATTTTTTTCAGATTTAAGCAGAAAAAATATAGTGGACACAATTTGATCACTTAACACAAAAATCAGAAAAATGCAGCTACTCTGAGAGAAACTGGGAAATAAAAAGGTGAAAGGAGTATAGATGAAATGTTTAAAGTTCAACCTGTTTATCAAATATATAGACATAGCTTGGAAATTTCTAATCCAGAGTAAAGATAACAAAGGGAAATTGATATTTCTCCTCCTCTTTTCCAAAAAGGACATTTGGAATGCTCCTGCTTCAGAGGTACTGTTTAAGAAAATTAGAATATTTGATAGAGATGGAAATCTCTAAGAAGAAAGTTAAGAAACATTTTGAGAAAATTCAGCCTTACTAGAACAGCAGAAGTGGGTGACATTTAGCAATTAACTCCAAGGAAATAAAGAAATGTGCAATAGCAAAAATGTTGATAGGTTTTGCATAAAACAGAGTAATCTATTTCGGCCTTGAACAGCTGTTAAAAGTTCCTTCAAAGTCACTAACAATCAGCTGAAAAATCCTATCATCTGTGTGCTTCCTCCAGAAAAAAAGGAAGAAAAAGGGATGCGGTGTACACTCTGCAGAGATATGTCAGGGGAGGGAAATAGAGATATTTTTCTTAGTCCAATTTTAATAAAGGAGTCTAGAAAAGGCTTTGTACCCAGGAATTTGGGTCTTTCTTTTTCAATGGTAAATGCACTTGCTGGATAATTCTATCCAGCACATAAACCTTTCCTTGAATCATCATGAACATCCTGAACATTTATGAATGAGATGCTCTAATGGGGTTATCTCAAATCTCTTGCTAAATATTTTATCTTATATAAAAGGAAATTCATTAAAAGTATGTTAGGCATTCTTTTATTAGAATAATGTTGGATAGTTGATATCAAAGGAGAGCTCTACTTTAAATGATTTAAATTCTTTTATTGCTCTTTACAAGCCAAGAGTCATTATCAACTAGCTGAGGGCTCCATTTAATCACAAGTAAATATAGTCTGGCAATCACAAGCATCAAAGAAAGCTTCAGACAGAGGCCCACAGAAAGTTTTTGCTTGTGAAAACTTAATACGCTCTAAAGAAGGTTTTTATATTATTTTGGCCAAAACCATTCCAAATCTGAAATTAAAATTTTCAGCATGGGTCTTTGTCAATATTGCTGATATATTAATTTTGTATCTTAATAATCAAAGGTATGTTTGTTGCTTGTAAATATGAATAAAAATATATACTTATGTTATAATCAATATAAATATTAAGCATTATTTTTTTTCTATGGTTAGACTAGTAGCTGTGTGGAGTTATACCCAGATTGATTTTGTAAGGCATGAATAGAATAAAGCTAAAAAAAAATCATTTTTATAAAGCAGCTGTATGAGATCATTTATTCCATGCTGGACCCACCTATTCAAAATGCCAACTCTCTGTTCTCTACCTAACTACCCTTCAAAAGTGTCTCAAGTTCATCCTCCAATTCACAATGATCTCTCCTTTCTCTGAAGCCAGAGCACTTAAAATTTATAGCACTCATTTGGTAATTAATCATGTAATGACCTGTGATATTTCTTTAATTGATATTATTTAATATCTTTCTCATTCTCTCTCTCTCCCTTCCCGCCTTCCTCCACCCCATCTTATCCTCTCTCTCCAACTCTTTCTCTTCCTTATTTTTTTAAACTATGTTTTATACTTTTATGGGAGCAAGTACTACATAAACTGCCACATATAACATTACTTCATGGCACACAACACTGTGTCTTGCAACCAGTAAGTGTTCAATAAACGTTGTTTACTTGGAAAGTGAGTTTAAAACTTAATCTTATACTGGAGGCCTGGTAGATGTCTGCAAAGATTTTAAAAAATTGATAATCTGTGATTTGAAGGATGGAGGTGATAGGCAGCTAGACAGTAGGGTGGAGAGAGGCTTAGCAATATTTCTAGAGAAATTGCCGCATCTTGATTCATTGACTCCTTTTCAAGGTCACGTGCATGGCAGCTCCTTTGAGAGAAGGAAGCAGGAGAGATTCTCACAGATCACTCACCTACCTGCCACGACAGAGAGGCGGGAGCATGATGCAGTTCTGAGGGTCTTCCAGCAGAGGAATGACAAGAACATAAAGAACAAAAGCTTCACAAGACTTAGTCTTCTAGAATCTCCATGGAGGGAAAAAAGGGAACATTAAAAGGCTTCTTCCTATATGTCTCGGTTCCTTTCCACATTTGAGCATTCTAAGAGCCAAAATCATAATTATCAACTTAGAAAGCATAAAGTTTTCAATTTGCATACAAGTCAGAGAAGGCAATGGCAACCCGCTCCAGTACTCTTGCCTGGAAAATCCCATGGATGATGTGGTAGGCTGCAGTCCATGGGGTCGCTAAGAGTCACACATGACTGAATGTCTTCACTTTCACTTTTCACTTTCATGGATTGAAGAGGGAAATGACAACCCACTCCAGTGTTCTTGCCTGGAGAACCCCAGGGATGGGGGAGCCTCGTGGGCTGTCGTCTAGGGGGTCGCACAGAGTCGGACATGACTGAAGCGACTTAGCAGCAGCAGCAGCAAGAGAAAAATAGAGGGGATGAACAAATTCTCCAAGATAAATCTGGTCTCCAACAGAGTTACTTCTTTCTTCACCATTTGGTTTACCTGTGACATCAAAACCATCTCATTATCTTTGACATAAAAACAAAAGTGTATTTAGGAAAGTGTAAGAATTTTACACAGACACTATCAAATTGAATAAAGAGAAACAGAACTCGCTGGCAGTGAAAAGGTAAAGCCTTCCCCTAAATCTTCATTTCTCCTAACTTCCACTGTGGAATATATTTGTGCTTTGCAATATGTTCAAAGTTACAGAAATGGAAAACCTCATGGAAAGATTCACTGGCATTTTAGTCATCAAAGATACTTAGTAAAGTTTAAGAACACAGCAGAATATCAGAATCTCTAT
Organism: Ovis canadensis; assembly: GCF_042477335.2. NCBI lineage: Eukaryota > Metazoa > Chordata > Mammalia > Artiodactyla > Bovidae > Ovis > Ovis canadensis. Next base: position 61,653,958 of record NC_091254.1, read on the forward strand.
ATTCCCTTCCAGAATGCTAAGTAGGTTCCAATAGAATATCTTGACTTTTAATATAAATTTAAAACCATTGGAAACCACTGTAGTTTTCTGAGGGGGGAAAATCAAGAGTATTGAATGTAGGAATATGTAGAATTACATATAATTATTTAATTTTGTCCATGACTTATTTGAAAATAGAAAATGGACTTACCATAATGTTTAACACAAGATTTCAAAGGATTCAAAGGCTCATGAAAAACTCATAGAAGTCAATAAACTTCAGATTACAGATCTTTTTTCAGAAGGAAAGATGAGTTACATAGAGAGTTACATAGAGTTACATAGTGGGAAAGCCATTGAACTTCTCTGGACTTGTATCTTTCCTATATCAAAGACATGGCTATGATGCCATAGTGATTAATATCAGAAATGCTATAGATACAGTAAGTTCACTTTGACTGAATACAGGTAGAGTAGGCAGAATAATAGCACACGCCCCAAGATTTCTATATCCTAATTCCTAGTACCTATGTATGTGTAACCTCACCTGGCAAAGGAGAAATAAGGTTGCAGATGGAATTGTTTGCTAATCAGCTAACCTTGGGATGGGGAGATCATGCTGGATGATCCAGGTGAAAGTGAAAGTCACTCAGTTCAGTTCAGCTCAGTTGCTTAGTCGTGTCCGACTCTTTGCGAATCCATGAATCGCAGCATGCCAGGCCTCCCTGTCTGTCACCAACTCACAGAGTTCACTCAGACTTACATCCATCCAGTCAGTGATGCCATCCAGCCATCTCATCCTCTGTCATCCTCTTCTCCTCCTGCCCCCAATCACTCCCAGCAGCAGTCTTTTCCAATGAGTCAACTCTTCGCATGAGGTGTCCAAAGTACTGGAGTTTCAGCTTTAGCATCATTCCTTCCAAAGAAATCCCAGGATTGATCTCCTTCAGAATGGATTGGTTGGATCTCCTTGCAGTCCAAGGGACTCTCAAGAGTCTCCTCCAATACCACAGTTCAAAAGCATCAATTCTTCAGCGCTCAGCCTTCTTCACAGTCCAACTCTCACATCCATACATGACTACTGGAAAAACCATAGCCTTGACTAGATGGACCTTAGTCGGCAAAGTAATGTCTCTGCTTTTGAATATGCTATCTAAGTTGGTCATAACTTTTCTTCCAAGGAGTAAGCGTCTTTTAATTTCATGGCTGCAATCACCATCTGCAGTGATTTTGGAACCCCCCAAAATAAAGTCTGACACTGTTTCCACTGTTTCCCCATCTATTTCCCATGAAGTGATGGGACCAGATGCCATGATCTTCATTTTCTGAATGTTGAGCTTTAAGCCAACTTTTTCACTCTCCACTTTCACTTTCATCAAGAGGCTTTTTAGTTCCTCTTCACTTTCTGCCATAAGGGTGGTATCATCTTCATATCTGAGGTTATTGATATTTCTCCTGGCAATCTTGATTCCAGCTTGTGTTTCTTCCAGCCCAGCATTTCTCATGATGTACTCTACATAGAAATTAGATAAGCAGGGTGACAATATACAGCCTTGACGAACTCCTTTCCCTATTTGGAACCAGTCTGTTCCATGTCCAGTTCTAACTGCTGCTTCCTGACCTGCATACAGATTTCTCAAGAGGCAGGTCAAGTGGTATTCCCATCTCTTTCAGAATTTTCCACAGTTTATTGTGATACACACAGTCAAAAGCTTTGGCATAGTCAATAAAGCAGAAATAGATGTTTTTCTGGAACTCTCTTGCTTTTTCCATGATCCAGCGAAAGCCACTCAGTCATGTCCAATTCTTTGTGACCCCATGGACTATACAGTCAATGGAATTCTCCAGGCCAGAATAATGGAGTGGGTAGCCTATCCCCTCTCCAGCACATCTGCCCAACCCAGGAATTGAACCAGGGTCTCCTGAATTGCAGACATATTCTTTACCAACTGACCTATCTTATCCAGGTGAGCCCAATGTAATCACAAGGGTCTTTTTTAAATGAAAGATGGAGGCAGCAGAGTCTGCATCAGAGTGATGTAGTCTGAGAAAGACTCAACCAGCCATTGCTAGCTTTGAAGATAGAAGGACACAAATTAAGGAATACAGGTGGCTTCTAGAAGCTGGAAGAAGTAAAGAAATAGACTCCCCAGTAGATCCTCCAGAAAGAAGGCTGCCCTGCCAACATCTTCATTTCAGCCCGTTGAGACCCATTCCAGACCTCTGCCCTCCAGAACTGTAAGATAATAAATTTGTGTTGTTTTAAGGCAATAAGTGTGTAAATTCTTTCAGCAGCACAATAGGAAATAATACAATACGCAAGAAGAGAAGTAGAAAATTCTCCTTTGTCTACTAGTCTGAAGAACCAGAGTATGTCAGTCCTTTCTAAAGAGGTTTCCACTATGGTATCCTAAGTTGGAAATAAATCTAAAAAAGAGGGGCTATATGTATACATCTAGCTGATTCACTTTGCTGTACAGTAGAAACTAACACAATATTGTAAAGCAACTATACTTCAATAAAAATTTTAAAATAAAGAGGGTTCCAAGCAAGCAAAGCAGATAAACATTCCAGAACTCTAGGAGGATTTGGTTTGAAACCTGCTCATTAGAAAGGAAAAGTTAAACATAGGTAAATAAATAAGTAAATCAACCCAAGATAAATCAATAGCACACTTCAATAAGCACTTATTAAACACCCATAGCCTGTGATTCAAGGTAAAGTGCACAAGATCAATGTAGGTGAGGAAGTCTCTCCCTGAACACCAGGGAGGAGACCTGGCCTAAAAGCTTCTTTTTGATGGTGGGCTGAAAAAAAAAAAAAAAGCAATGATAGAAATCAAGACAAAAGGGTGACCAGTTCCCAATTTAAGCTACTGTCTTCCACAATTTCCTAATTGATCTGATTTTCTACCAAAAGTAAGTTCTCCTATAGGTTTGGTTGTGGTGAGGATCAGAGCACCTTCCTTTAAACAAGAATGTATTTTCCATAAACTTAGAAATCCTGGAAGTAGATTTCTATATGACTCTGTTTTTCCTCAAAAATCATTCTCCTTTTTATCTCTTATTTATCTCTGCAAAACTCAACTTGACATTGGTACCTACATCAGTAGGTTCCAATAAGCAAACAAAAACATATTTTTTCCCCAAAATCTATAGAAAAACATTAAGTGTCAGGGACAGATTTTTTTCCCTATAAGTTTTGAGGACCACCTACAGCAGCCATGACAGCTGTGCTAATCGAAAAAGCAAACGAGGCCACAAAGGACTGTTCTTTGACCATGTAATCAATTTTCCACTCAATGCATTGTTCATTCTTGGAGACTTTAATGCCAGAATTGATTTTAACAGCCATTATAGAAATACTTAAGTCAAAGGGCTTGCAACCTTTTTTAGCATGACCAACGGAATTTTTTAAATAGATATGTGAATAAATCATTGAGTATGATTCATATGCTTTTTTAAAAAGGTTCTTTGAGTCATTGTCCAGACACATTCTTTACAAGTAGTGAAGTGGACTGAGTAAAATCTCATGCTGAGAAATAGTGCATTAGCTCGGTTTATGTTTACAAAATTTTGTTTGAAATATTTGTATACCATCTTGGATAGCTCCCTGAAAAGCCAATAGGTAATCAGTTAGTAGATAATGGATGACCACTATTCAACAGGAAACCTGAGAAAGACATTGTGTAAGTGGTCCTGATGACAAAATGTGACCTGAATTTGTGTGCAAGACAGACATTTAAAACCTCAGGCTGAGGAGAGGTAATAAAGAAATAACGAATTACTGCTCAAAGTGACCAAATTAGGAATTCTTCCATATAAAATAAAATGTTGCAAGAATTAATTAAATGACTGTAATTTTTCAAATATTCAAAGAGCAAAATTAACTAAAATCCTTTGTTTATTCATATATCCTCTCATAAGAGGTGGGCTTCCCAGGTGGTTCAGTGGTAAAGAATCCACCTGCAATGCAGGAGCTGCGGGAGCCTCGGGTTCAAACCCTGGGTGGGCAAGATCCCCTGGAGAGGGCATGACAACCCACTCCAGTATTCTTGCCTAGAGAATCCCCATAGACAGAGGAGCCTGGCAGGCTACAGTCCATAGGGTCACAAAGAGTTGGACATGACTGAAGTGACTAAACACACACAAACATTAATAAGAGTTACTTAGGGCATTCCATGTCTAGAAACAGTTATGAAGATAAAATGAAATCTAAGCCATAATTAACATGAAGAACAAGCAATCTGTTGGAAAAGGATGCAGGTTTACAGATATTTTACATATGGAAGCTTTAATAATTGATAATAAGACTTTTGATTTGGACTCTCATAGCAGACAAATTTCTGATGTTAGTGTGCTTTACCTCATCATAAAAATTAGATTGTCCAATAGATTGTTTCGTCCAGAATTTTACAATTATTTTGAATTCATATTTGACTGAACTGGCACAGGATTTAAATAATGTTGTTGAAATATGCAGAGCTGAATCTCATGATTAGAACTCCTCTACCTTATCCAACCAACATTCACCAGTTCCGAAAAGACCTTTAATCCTCCACTCTGCAGTATTATCAGGGCTCAAACACTTAGAAAGGTGTATGTATTCATGGAGTTTGTTTAGCAGACAGTAATAGTTCATGGAAGGACAGTGTTGGTATAACCTGAGTTCTCAGCACCATACCCATTCTTAAGAAGTCTTTATGTGTGATAGGGTGCCCGTGGACACAAGCATAACATTCATGTTAGCAATCAGGATTCATCTGGAGCCCTGCACACACCATAAAATAGAGCTTTAACTCCATTTTTGGTTTCAGTAAGAAACAAAGATGGTGGGCAAAGAGTGGTATCATTTCCTCTTTTTGTTCAATGTCATTGTATTTATCTCTCAAAGGAATGTGACTTCTTCCTAAGTTTCAATTCAATAAAAACAAGACAGACAAGGTTTCCAGTTGTAAAATAACTTGTTTTATTTCAGGGAAATGTAGAGTTAAATTTCCTAAAAATGTTCGTTCTTAGCATATGTATAATCCCATGTGGTGGGATAAGAGAACAGTATATTTGTCAATTTAACAGTCAGTGAAAACTCACAAGCTGAATGAACTATGAACTTGCATCTGATATTGGAAAAGTTACTGATATTAGAAGTGTATTAAAAGTCATTTATAGAAGATATTGAAAGAAAATAATTTAAATTATTTCTCCTTGAAGATCAAGAGAATAATTATCAGAATTCCTGACTGATAATAGTCATGAACAATAGCTATTAGAACATGATTTAAAAATGGCATCACACCCCTTTGTGGGGCTCTGATTAACATGGGAAGCAATCTCAAACTAAAAATTTCCAGTATCTTCAAGAAGTATACTTGGCAATTTGTAGTCTTATCCCTGACTCTGTAAACCAAAGACATTTAGAAACCACCTAATCTTCATTTCTGATGAAGTGTAGCCTTCAAAAATCAAATACAAATTCTTCTTTTACATAATTTTCTTTGTTCTCTGATTGTTGTTTTCACTCTTAAAGGCAAAGCATAGTTTTGACTTCATCTGTGCTGTGCTGTGCTAAGTCGCTTCAGTCGAGTCCAACTCTTTGTGACCCTATGGACTGTAGTCCACCAATCTCCTCTGTCTGTGGGATTCTCCAGGCAAGAACACTGGAGCGGGTTGCCATGCACTCCTCCTGGGGAACTTCCTGACCCAGGGATGGAACCTGCATCTCTCACATTCCCTGCATTGGCAAGTGGTTTCTTTACCACTAGCAGCACCTGAGAATCCCTGACTTCATCTACAGAACACTAAATATAGGCTCTGCCATGTAAATATTAACAGCATTTCTAAAACCATCTAGTAGATCACCAAAGTATCTAAGTAACAATAACACATATTTCTGCATCTGATAGTCATGTTTTGGATGGTACAGGTTATTTGTTCTAGTTCTTATATCATCTTGAAATGATTTGTGTATGTCCAACCTATATATCATGAGTTTTAATAAATACTAGAAAATTTAAGTTTATGGATATGGAGAATATTCAAGGATGGGTGTCAGCAAGGTTCCCAAAGGTTCCTTGTCAGCCAGGTGATTATGAATTGATGCCTTATTTTTTAATTAATTAATTAATTTTTTCACCAATTCCCTCTTTCTAAATGAAAAAATGTAAACATCAATGACGTGTAGACTAATTTAAGTTATCTCAGCCTTTTCCATAGGCACATAAATGCCCAACTTTGCTCTGACAAGCTTGCCTGTATCAAATGTTTTATGTATTGATAACAACCAATAATAATATGGTACTTGAGCTACTGTTAGGAAATAAAGCTCAAATAAAGAGATAAAAGCAGTACACTGACCCTTGATGTATGACCTCATTTTGCCTCTGAACTTTCTGCCCTTTAGCATATAAATTCCTACAGATTAAATTATTTCATTACAAACCTAACCTCTTTTGATTAATAAAACCTCATGTTCCATAATTGCTTTGTGATGCTTTCTACATTATATGCACATTTCATATAGAATGATTTTAATCCTCACAGCTCTGTGAGATATGCACTATTATCATCATCATCCCCATTATACAGCTGAAGAAATTGAAGCTCAGATAAGTTAAGCAACTTGCCCACAATCACACAGCCAGTAAATAGTAAAAGTTGCAATTCGGACCTTGACCATTGACCTCCTGAACCCTCACTCCTATCCGCAATGCCTTCCTGTGTCTGGGCATTCTTTCTTTTATCAGTCTTTCTTCTGTTTTTGCTCTCAGGGTTATATAAAGCTGTTTAAATATTGATTAATTTCCAAAGAGACTGTGTTTATGAAGCACCTAGTTCAAACTCTATCCCCTGATCTCAAAGTGCTCTCTACCACCACAAACAGACCTACCTCACCTCCCTCATTTCTTGCTTCATCAAGCACATCACTACCTTAAGTGTATCTTATGATTGCCCTCTATGAACTTGACTGAAATAAACAACACTCTGTAGTATATAACTCAAGAAATATGAATAGAGACAAAAATATGTGATTTCCATGCTTATAATTTGTATTTTAGTTTGACTCTAGAAAAACAAAAGATGTGTGCCTTTCTGTTTTCTATAACTCTCACTTTGAAAGGATCTTTTTCTGTTTTGTTTTGAATCGTCATCTGGACTTGAGGATTGCTATCCTCCAAGTTGCAAGGAGCAGAGCAGGGTCAAAAGGGAGATATTCCCAAAGGCTGTCCAGCAGCTGTGTCACAACAGAGTCAAAAAGGGCCTCTCTATTTCTCCCGTTTCTGACCAGCCTTGGCCCTTCCTGGTGAGGATATCAGCAAAAGGAGAAATGGCAAGCAACGCAGTCTGTCACACCCCTAGGCAGAAGATGGCATAGAGGGGCTACCCGTTAAGTCAGCAGTGAACCGTACTTAAAGGACAGGCATTAGTGATGCAGAAATGCTTTAGAAAGCTGTTAAGGAAATTGAGCGGAGCGACTGTGGGAAGCAGCCACCTTCGATCCCAGTCAGCCAGGCCCAGTTTCCTCTGTCCCTTCTCACAGTGAACTCTTCCTTTCCTATTCCTCAGCCACACTTTTCTCTTTTCTTCTCATGCCTTTTCCTTCTGCCTGTGAGATACAGAGCGCACATAAAAGGATGCTAACCACTGGAGCCAGAAATCAACATATATTCTGTTCATAAAAGGTAGTCCTAGTCCTAGTTAATGTGTTGTTGAAAATGCTCCTGCAAAGAGCAGTGCACCTGTGGCTTCCTGCCCCACAAGGGCTGAGGTGGAGACTGAGGGTTCTCCCACTGCTGGGCCAGAATCCAGCCAGGTTTGGGCAGCTCTTCCCTAAGGTCAGGTCCTAGGGAGGATGGGCGAGCAATGAATCCAGTTGTCCAAGCATGTACATGGCACCTTGAACTGTTGTACTGGGCATCCCAACCAGAGGATCAGACCAGGGCAATCAGATTGAGTGGTTTGGAATATAATATGATAGTTGTGAAAATTATAAAGCATACAATATTTCCATCTGAATATATTCTTTTGAGTTTATAAAATAGTCACATTAAGAATTCATCTGTTTCTATGATATTTATTTTCTTCTTTATGCTCTGCTTAAGCGCTCAACTTACAAAGCAAAATTGCTTTACTTCTTAATTTTAAAAAGTTAATGTTATAAAAAATCAAACAAATCCTTGGCAATATCCCTGGATGCCTTTGAAATCTTAGGAAAGAAAATAAAACTCACATTCAAGAAGGCCACCAGACTTCCATTTCTGATAGGATGTTGGGCTGGTTTATATATATGCTTTTCCCATGTTTGAGATATTTAGTAATAATAGAAGCTTATCTCCCACCTTCATCACCTTTCTAAAGTGAAGTGAAGTGAAAGTGAAAGTTGCTCAGTCGTGTCGGACTCTTTGCGACCCCGTGGACCGTACTGTCCACTGAATCTTCCAGGCCAGAATGCTGGAGTGGAAGCCTTTCCCTTCTCCAGGGTATCTTCCCAACCCAGTGATCGAATCCGGGTCTCCCACATTGCAAGCAGACTCCTTACCAGCTGAGCCACAAAGAGTCTGCTTGCAGTGCCAGAGACCCAGGTTCGATCCCTGGGTTGGGAAAATCCCCTAGAAGAAAGAAATGGCAACCCATTCCAGTATTCTTGCCTGGAAAATCCCATGGACGGAGGAGCCTGGCAGGCTACAGTCCATGGGGTCCCAAAGAGTCAGATATGACTGAGTGACTTCACTTTCACCTTTCTAAATGTGGTGGTAAAATTTAACACACTTTTCCTGATCTTGCATCAGATTACACAAACATTCTTTTGCTATTATTCTGAATAACAAGCTCTCTTTAATATTCTCTGATCCTACTCTGTGAACAGTTGCTTTGATCATGATTACTACCTTACCACAGAATCCACATAAAATCTGAATTGATGAGTAGCTTGCCTCCATCTCATGTGTCTGCATTTATCCCTCCAACATGAGATTTCTAAAGAAAATAAAATCAGAAGTCACCCTGAACTCAAAACTGTCCTACCAGTTACTATTATTCAAATTAACTTGAAAATAAATATTTAGCAAGAAATTTTGCTTGTAACAAGATGTAGAAAATACAGATGAGTAGCTATTTATTTTGATCTTCAGTTTACCTTCTTCTTTAATTCCTCTGTAGGGGCCCATTTCCAATTCCTACTCTAAAAAGTGAGCAGTAAAATATAGATATCATAGGTTCCTTTTTTCCAGTAGTCATGTATGGATGTGAGAGTTGTACTATAAAGAAAGCTGAGCACCAAAGAATTGATGCTTTTGAACTGTGATGTTGGAGAAGACTCTTGAGAATTCCCTGGACTGCAAGGAGATCAAAACAGTCAATTCTAAAGGAAATCAGTCCTGAATATTCATTGGAAGGACTGATATTGAAGCTGAAGCTCCAATATTTTGGCCATATGTTGCGAAGAGCTGACTCATTTGAAAAGACCCTGATGCAGGGAAAAATTGAAGGTAGGACGAGAAGGGGATGACAGAGGATGAGACGGTTGGATGGCATCACCAACTCGATGGACATGAGTTTGAGTGAGCTCCTGGAGTTACTGATTGACAGGGAGGCCTGGCATGCTGCAGTCCATGGGGTCGCAAAGAGCCGGACACGATTGAGCGACTGAACTGAACTGAACTGAACTAAGTCCCTTTTAAAAGAACAAATGACTTTTCTTCTCTGTCAACTGTTTAAGTTCACCAATGGATCTGGAATTTCCTACTCTGTACAGTTATCAAAATGGCAGAGAATCTCATCTGATGCAGACTGTCATCACTCGTCACTATCGCTGATGCAAGATTCTCTGCAAGCAGTTAGCATCCAGAACAACTTTCCATATCTTTCCACTTCATTAAATCCCCATCATTTTCTAATCACACGAGAGCATCTTTTTTCTGTCTCAACTATTAAATTTACTTTTCTTCTGTTCATATTTATTTCCAATATTATTTTAGCCCTGAAATGTTGGCAATTATAGCATGCATATAAAAAGCTATGAAAATGAAGAATTATTGTGTTGATAATATATGTGAATGGCCACGCAGTACCTACACAGTCAAACCAGAGATGCATGTAGGGGCACACTATCCAAAAAGAATTGGGAGTGTCCATTCTGCCAAACTTCTGATGGACATCTCCAGTCTGAAATTTGCCTTTACCTATGTAATTAAACATTACTGGATGATGAAAAGTTATTTTGAAGATAAACACAAATATTCAAATCAGAAGTGCTTGCATTGTACCATTATCCAAACCAAAGTGCTCCCCTCTGTGAATAAAAGTATTTAGCAACCCTATCAACTGCTTTGTTATTATGCTAAACTATTTCTGCAACTTTCTAATGGGTCAGTTAAAGTTTCTTTCATCTTTACCTAGCCATCAAATTCCAGCTCTTCTTTGCAAATGAGACACTAGCTATTTCACCTCAAAAGCTTAGTATTATGAGAGTTTTGAAACAGGTAATTTTCTAATGTTAACCTAAGTCTAAACAGAGACCTAATTTCTGATTGATCCCAAATTTTACTTAGCGGGAATACACATTTATGTAGAAATATGAAGCCCCTTCTTTCCCTTTTCTTTTCATGAGGACTTTTGAGATGCTGAATTAAGTATTTCAACATAAATCTGTGTTTGCTGTCTAGTGTTAGACATTCTTATCCCTTTACTTATATGGGTGCCATAAATTTTATTTTGAAATGTACAGGTACTCTGTTTTTCATGCACGTGAGGTCATTATTGATTGGCTTAGGAAATGGACTCCAGAGTGTTCATTTAAACTCGATTCCCTTAGGAAATTAACATTTTCATAACAATAATAAAAATAAAAATAAGATATTTTAAATATAGAGTTGTTCATTTCCTCTCCTCTCTTCTGAAAGTCTTTTAAGCATAGCTTAATAGCTGGCTTTAGTTTTTTTAAAAAAATTAAGATGCCTTGGGTCAAAAAAATCAATTTTGGAAGTAGTAATATCAATTTCCTTGGCAGAGTTGCTGAATAGAGTTTTTATTGACTGTGAACTTAAGTTACTAAGAAAAATTAGTGATATTAGCGAGTGGTTGTGTTGCAGGAAGGCGGACCCCTTCCGGGGCCCCAAACTGGGCTCTTGTCTAACACTCAGAAATGAATTGTCCGAGGAGACACATGTGCTGACAAAGCAAGAGATGAAAAGGGCACCTGGGTGGAGAGCAGCAGGGTAAGGGAACCCAGGAGAACTGCTCTGCCACGTGGCTCACAATGTTGGGTTTTATGGTGATGGGATTAGTTTCAGAGTCTTTCCTGGTGGGGCATGCATCGCTCAGCCAAGATGGATGCTAGCGAGAAGGATTCTGGGAAGTGGACAGACATGCAGTGTCTCCTTTAGACCTTTCCCGAACTCTTCCGGTTGATGGTGGCTTATTAGTTCCGTACTCCTTATCACTATCTCCTGTCATAAAACAGCTCATGCAAGTGGTTACTATGGTGCCTGGCCAGGGTGGGCAGTTTCAGTCAGTGTGTTTCCCCTACAGTTGTACTATGCAGATCCATAAGATACGCTAACAATGGCTCACCTTTCAGAGGACAGACCTAAAATAATCTGTGAATAGTATGTGCATCCTTCCTTACCTTGACATTTTGACTTGAAAATCCTTAAATGACTTAGAAATGTATTTAAATTCTTTACTACTCCCCTATGTATGTTATTTTTCATTTTTTTAAAAAAGAAAGAGATCTGAGATGACTACATTAGACACTAAAATAAAATATTTTCTTTCCTCTCCCCATTGCACCAACTGTATGCTGATATTGACTTCACCCAGTAAACATCCTCTAAGGCACTTATTTTAGACCTTCATATGTGAGAACCTAAGTTATGAGAAAACTTTGTTCTAATGGAACTGTTTCACTTACCATTATTTTACCTTCATTTACTTGACCCTGTCAGTGTTTATGCTGATGGCAAATCTTTCTATGATATCAGTATCTACCAGAAGGACATTTTTTGGTTATCTTTTATCCTTTTTTGTTGCTTACTCTTCCAAAACCATTTTAATTTACTCTCTGAATTTCCAAATTTTGTTATCAAATCCTCCATGAAGACATTCCTTCAGGAATGCGAACTTTATCTGGTGAACGTTTAAGGATATTGTCTTTAAATCATTTCCAAAATGCCTGCCATGCCATGATGGACCTTACTTAGTCAGTTACTCACATTATGGCAAGAGTTCAGTATCATAGTAAGAACAGCCCTTCTGTTCCTTGGGCTAGGTTCCCTCAATGACTCCCTGTTACACTTTGAATAGAGCACTGAGCTTGTTACTCTAAAATGTAAGGCTGTTTAAAGTATGACTTGTTATCACTCCTAACTTGTACTGAACAGTCCTTTATCTTTGCATCTTTATTTTCATAGTTTGCCATTTGTAGTCACTTTAAATTATGAGCACCCCAGGCCACAATTCCAATTGCTGTTACCTATGCATAGAATGCCCTCCCTAAACTCCACTCTCACCAGTCATGATTTCACAATTAATTTATATAGACTAGCTTAATGGGTCTACTCAAAGGTCACTAGCTATTGGCTACCTTAATGATTCTTCCCTTTAAGGTTTGGTTTCTCCATTCTTTGTAGGCCTACAGCAATGTGTACATCTATTTTGCTGCTCATAATTTTGATTTCCCTAATTCAACATACTGTTCTCTCATATTTTACTGTGATCTTTATTAAGTCATTTTTGAAATATTCTTCAGCAGTGTGTGGCCCAGAATAGTGGAGGGTAGGCATCTGGTAGCCAGTGTCATCGGTAGACCAGATGTCCTCCTACCAGGTCATTGTTTTTACTTCCTTTCTTTCTCCAGTCAACAAATAAGTATTGAAAGAAATTTTATGAAGAACATGTATTTCTTCCATAATTGATGGATTAATTTAAACAGCCCATTTATACCACTTTACATCTCTTTCCTAGACTAGCACTGTTCAGTCTTTCTAGTGATTACTTTCATAACTTTAAATATTAAGCAAATAGCTTTACTCTTTAATTTCTCAGTAGACCAAATTCTTAACTCCCTTCAGTGAAAAATAAGGATGACCAACTCCCTTTCTTTACCTGTAGCTTTCTTTTTCTCCTTTCAACTCTCAAATTTTACCGTATGTGCTTTCTTTTAAATTAAGGTAATGGCATTTATGTTTTGTACTATAAACATAATTATGTCCCTCAGCATTTTTTGTATACAGAATATCAGTGGTTGTATTATATTTTGACTATGCAAATATTACATAATATATAACCAATAATGTACTATAATTGCATTTTTTTTTTGCATACAGACTTACTCTTTTATTTTGTTGGATTTTGGTTATTTTGTCTTGTTCTAGACTTTCTACTGTACATCTTTTTTCTTGTACTGATTGCCTTCATTGCTTCCTTAAATTATTCCAAATTCCCAAGGATGCTATTAAATCCTGGGAGTCTCCTTTTTTCCCAGAAACCCCTCCACAGTCCTGGTCACCACTGATATCCTGAGTCAAGTGTTCAACAAGCTCCTATATTCTCCATCTTCCTCTTTCTTTGTTTAAATACCTGGAGTTATCCCCCAGTAGCTTCTTTAAAAAGGGAGATAAATTTGCATGCCTTCCAAATATGAAAATATATCTCCTCTAGCTTCAGGTTTGGTATTTGAAATTAGCTGGGTATGTAATTCTAAATTAATATCATTATTTCTCAAACCTTCATAGATATTGCTATATTAATTTCTAGGAACCACTTATACAGATGTGCAGTTGATGCTAATCTGTTTTTGTTGCTTTCGAGATGAACTATTTGTTTCTTTTGAAGTCATTACATTATCCTTGTTATTATGAAAACTGCACAATTATGGGCCTATTTTTTTTTTCCCTCACACATTATGCTAGGCATTGATCTTTCTGTTTAAGGAAACTGTCTTTTATTGTATCTTTGATGGTGCTATTAGTTGGATGTTGGCCCACCTATATTGATTTTACATATATTTTAACTCTTATTTAATATATTCCCTCTCTTTGACCTTTTAATCTACTTCCTGAGCAATTTCCTTGCCTTTATTTGTCAAAGTTTGTATTAAAATTCTAATTTCTACAATTATATTGTATTCTCAAGGTATCTTCATTTAGATCCACCAGTTTGACTAAAAAATAAAAACTACTCCCAAGATAAGTGTTACCATGGGAATATGATAAAACATGACATTTTATATTTCATAAGAAAATTTCTCAACTAAAAGTATAAGTAAAATGATCATCAACCATACTGACTACCCTTTAATTTGATATTCAGTTCAGTTCAGTCTCTCAGTTGTGTCCGACTCTTTGCAACCACATGAATTGCAGCACGCCAGGTCTCCCTGTCCATCACCATCTCCTGAAGTTCACTCAGACTCACGTCCATCGAGTCCGTGATGCCATCCAGCCATCTCATCCTCAGTCGTCCCCTTTTCCTCCTGCCCTGAATCCTTCCCAGCATCAGAGTCTTTTCCAATGAGTCAACTCTTCACATGAGATGGACAAAGTACTGGAGTTTCAGCTTCAGCATCATTCCTTCCAAAGAAATCCCAGGGTTGATCTCCTTCAAAATGGACTGGTTGGGTCTCCTTGCGGTCCAAGGGACTCTCAAGAGTCTTCTCCAACACCACAGTTCAAAAGCATCAATTCTTCGGCGCTCAGCCTTCTTCACAGTCCAACTCTCACATCCATACATGACCACAGGAAAAACCATAGCCTTGACTATACGGACCTTAGTCAGCAAAGTAATGTCTCTGCTTTTGAATATGCTATCTAAGTTGGTCATATTACCAAATAGCAATAAATGAACAAAGTAAAAATAAAATAAGGAGACTCTAGCCTTATAACCAGAGTTTTAGTGCCTAAAACATACTGGGAATGTGTTTCTACTCTCAGGTTTATTTTCTTCACCAAAAAAAAATTAAAATTGATTATTACATAGCCCATAATTTATGGATAAATTAATTTATTTATATTTATGAAGAATTAAAGATTAAAAAAATTTCTCATCACTTCATTTCAACTACATTATTATGCAATACCTGTCTTATGAAACTACATAAATTTCAAATGCACCAAATCAGTGATCTGATTGGATACTAAACTAATATGAAGTCAGAAAAGGTTTTAAAATTCTTGTGACTTTGCAGCTAAAATTTCCAAGATGTTTCATTATGTATCTATGTATATTCAATTTGCACTTTACAATAAGAAATCCATTTAAATATACCTCTATTGCATTGTTTACATTGTACCTGTTTACAAACTTATTCTTTCTGAAGAAGATTTTAAATGTGTGAAATTTTTAAATTTCACAAAATTTAAAAAAGAGAAACAAAAGAACATTGACAAGAGTATGATTCTAGCCTGGTGCCCAAAAATTCAACACTGATTTTTTTGTTTTTAATTATATTCAGAGCAAAAGCAGATAATGTGATTCCTATTTACAGTAGTTCATCTTGCCCTTTAATCATTTGTTTATCGGTGAGACTATTGATTGCTGCTCCAGCCAGGAGAGCAGCCGTGACACAGAGGTAGGAAGAGAAGCAGTGTTATTCTGTGCCGTGGGCTCTTCCAAGCGATGAAACTATAATTCACAAAGTGATAGATAACAGAAGGTAATTTTATGGTTACTAAGAATGAGTTTGCATTTGTTTGTGTAGTTACTATATAAATTTATAGATGCATTTTGTTTGTATCACATTTTAAATTTTAGGGGCTGAGCAGGAAGAGGATTGAAGGAGTGTGAGGAGTATGTTCATGAACTCTTTCCGTAGCAGCCACTTGTAAAGGTGGACTGTAATTCAACATGAAATAGGTTCAGAATGTTCCCACAAACTCATTATAAATCAAGCTGCTTCGAAGGTATGGTGTTATTAAGTTTGTTTTTTGATTTTCTCTTGCCCTTCCTCCATCATCTTATCTAGAGTAAGAGTTTAAAGGCAGGAGAAGTAATTCAGCAAGGACCCACTTTTAGTGGTTGAAATAAAAAGTCTTGTTAGATACATTTCATTAAACCATAAACGTAGTTCCAAGAGCAAAGGGTTTTTTTGTCCCCCCATATCATAGACTGACTTTGTCTGCTATCTGACCCAATTAATTTATGCAAGCAAAATTAGGCATGCATTTTGGAAGTTGTAGATGCCTGTCACAGGAATCCCACTATGGTAATGAACCTCAGCTGATTCCAATAATGATATCAATGGCTGCTGCTTATGCGTTATCCCAACTAAGATGAGTTATAGAAGTTTACTTTTTGTCCTTGAAAAGAAAATCATGTTAATATACCCCATTATGGCATTTAAGACCTTGGAAGCTTCAGGTTTTATTTATAAGAAGAAGTAGAAATGAGCCTGTTAAAAAGTAGTCACAAATCTATATTGAGAAAATTATACCCGCATTATACCATTGGTCCTTTCAAGGCTGTGAATTGCTTGAGATCAAAGAGTCATGTCTCACGCTTTAAAATGGTTGACTCCTGGTTGATTTTGAAAGTATGTATATGAGACACGACTGGACTAAACTTTGAGAGACCTATTTTAGATAATAAATGATTTTCCCTTATTCTTTTTAAGTTTCAGCTGCATGGTCAACATTCTGAATTGTTCTCTGCCATTAGTCATATGGAAACTGGTTCTCCCTGAAACTTCCAATCTCTGTGCCAGAACTCAGCATAAAAATAGGCACTAGATAACTGTCTACTAAACAAATAAGAATAAACATGAAACGCTTTATAATGATAAAGTATCAGAAGTCTGAAAAATTAGAGTATCAGAGAATTGTGCAATGTGAAAGCTGGCTTCATTTGAAGCATGGAATTTTAATTGTTGCCCATTCAGCTAATTATTTAAATACTCTGTAAAAATAGATCTAAAAAGATTCCTAACTTCAGCAAGCAAGCTCTGTGAAAGATCAAATAGACAAGTGACTTTACATAAAGATCTGAAGAATAAAAGTGACACATAAAGGCAAAAAAATTATTAGGATAAAGCTTCGTGCTTAATAAAATTGAACTAATTAAATATACATTTATTGAGTGAATATTATAGCCTTAGCCTGTGCTACCTTCTTTAGGACATTGTTAAAAAGTGATGTAGCATTCCATGTTTCCAGAGGCTTTTAATGTAGCTGTAAGGAAACAGTCTAATGAAGCAATTAGAGATCAATGACCGATTAAACTCAGATATAGCCAAATGGGACTAATCACTCTTCTCTAAATATATTCAACATTTTTCTAAGTCTCTGCAATCACATAGGATATTTCCTATGCCTGGATTACCTTGTACTCATTTCTGCATATCTTAAAGTCCACTCTCCCTCCTAGACCCAATTCATGCCACCTTGTTCTTGAAACCATTTCTCATCACACTACTCAGAGTCACTGAGCCCTTTTTCCATGATGTCACTACTATTTGACCTATAACCTGCATTTAGCATAGTCTCTTTATTTCACAGATTTGCAATTGACTCTTCATGCGTGCTCAGTGGCCAAGTTGTGTCAGATTCTTTGTGACCCCATGGATTGTGGCCCAATAGTCTTTTCTGTCGGTAGGATTTCCCAGGCAAGAATACTGGAGTGGGTTGCCATTTCCTCCTCTAGGGGATCTTCCCAACCCAGGGATCAAACCTGACTCTCCTGCATTTGCAGACGAACTCATTCATATCTGGGTTGAAAGCTGCATAAAGGTCAGTATTTAGATATTTAAAAATACTAAGCAGTGTCTAATATGTAAAAAAAACACAGTAATAATATTTTTCCCTTCTCCCTTTCTTTTTTTATTACCAACAATGCTTTAAACTGAATATATATTTTTAACTAATTTGTATTGGATGATGTAATATTTTACCATTGAGTATAATAGAAGTTTGAAAATTAGTATGGAAGGAAAGATGATAGTTGCAATGGTTAAATATCATTTCATAGAGGAAGTCCAACTTCAGATGGAATTGATGGAAGAGTAGAGGGTATGTAGGGGTGACTTGAAGAATAAACAAGATTTGGAAAAGCATGAAAACAGGATATTTTTGCAGAAGACTGGAAGGCTAGCATCATGTCATGTTGCATGAAAAGTTTCCAAAATATGTTTATGAAGCAAATATCAAAGAAGCCTAAAAGCTGAATGCAGAGCTTTGAGCAGGAAGGAGATAGATATCATCTCAGGAT
This sequence comes from Ovis canadensis, assembly GCF_042477335.2. NCBI lineage: Eukaryota > Metazoa > Chordata > Mammalia > Artiodactyla > Bovidae > Ovis > Ovis canadensis. Next base: position 61,672,131 of record NC_091254.1, read on the forward strand.
CATAGGAGAAATAGAAAGAAATTAGGATTTTCTGGAAACAATCTGATAGAGTACTACATAGAACAGAAAAAGAATAGATTGGATGAAACCGGTTGAAAGGGTGTTATAGTAACTAAGAATGAAACAGTGAATTTCTAAATTAAGGTTACAGTCACATAAATGGAGAGTTTGGAGAAGAGTCTGAAACAAATAAGATAAATGTAGTATGAGAAAAGGACTTTTTAACTGTTTCTACAGAGCAATGATTTCCTTTGCTTCAAATTTATTATTATAATGTAAAAATTTTCACAGGACTGACACCATTTTATCAAATTTTATTTTGCCAAGTAGGAACATTAAAATAATAAAACAACACCTACTATGCTATGCTTTCCTGAAAGAGGTATTTTAACACTGAAATATAATGAGAACTTCTGGTATCTTCACCTATACGAAGACCTACCACAAGTCTTTGCTTGCGTTTTTGATTGCCCTGCGTAACTTACCTGTTCTTAGAAATTCCACTCATCCAAGACCATCTCCGGAATCACTTCTCCACAAAGCTTTTCATGAGTATTGCAAGTAGAAGCAATTGAATGTACTTATTTGTTCTTCTATGCATATCACATTCTTCTTCAAATTTGCATAACTGTTTCTTTTATTACCATGTAAGTTCTTTAAGGATATTCTCCTTAAATAATTCTTCACTGAGTATCTAGTACAAAGTAGTTGCTTAATAGTTCAAAAATATAAAAGGGTAATCAATGACTGAAAATCTTTTAACCTCAGGGACAGAAAGCTATGGTGGGAAGAGAAGCAGGAGAATAACAAAGGCCTATTTTTGATATGTTAGATTTCAAGGTAGAGAATAATAACTAGAATAATGAAAATAATAATAGGAAATATTGGTAAGTTGGATTATGAGTGAAATTTTAGAAATCGAGCTATACAGCCTCGTAGGCTGTAGTCCATGGGGTAGCACAGAGTTGGACACGACTGAAGCGGCTTAGCAGCAGCAGCAGGGAGTTATCTGCATAGAGAAGTATCATTGAAATAGAATCTTGGTGGAGTAGGACTTAACAGAGAAAAAAATAAAATATTGCAATAATTTTGGAGACCACCCAAAGCCAATGGGGAGAAAGATGAAAAGAAACTGGTGTGCAATATGGAGAAAAGGAAGGGAGAGGGAGGCCAGTAAAAGCCACCATCCTAGAAGCCAAAATGGACTTCAAAGCCTGGGGATTAGTCCTCAAATGCTGAAGAAAGTTGCTCTTCACAATTTGTAATGCAATGCTGCTAAACAAAATTAGCAATACTAAAAGGGACTATAAAGACTAACTTATTGCCACCATTGAGTTATGTCCTTGAGAGAAAAAAAAATCAAGTTAGAATACATTGCTTGTTGGAATGTTAAAGAAAAGAAACATCTACACAACAGATATAGGTTCAACAGCAGATGCTTCACAGCCATATGTCGATGAAACTAGCTCAACAAGAAAAGTTATATATAATTCTGGTTCCATGTGTACTAATTTAGTTTTCATTCCATTTTTAATGAATTCACATTAGAGAGGATCTTTTGAAGTCATAATGTGTTATTTTTTAATAATTTATTTCTGAACTTTAAAAATTAATAATATTTGCACAGGGCCATTTTATAATCACAATATGGTACTTCAAGGTGTGAATTATGATGTAATAACTCATAACTTGTGCATTTAAACAAGCACTCATCCTATGGCCTCATTCTTAGCAAAGCAAAAAGGTATGAATTATTATGCAATAACTCATGCTTTGTCACATATTATTACTTAATTATGGAGGAGAGTTTCAACTCATTTCAGTCTTGAAAAAAAATTCTAACATTTTATCCTTAAAAAAAAAATCTCAGATGCTTTTTGACACAATAGAATCACTTTAAGCCTTTTCCCAATCAGACCGCTTTAGATTACCTTGTATTATATCTGTGTCCTTCTCATTCAAGAGGATCTTAGGAAATCTCCATCAGAGAAACTGAAAATCCCAACAGTTCTTTGCCCTGTATTTCACAGAATCATTCATTTATATCTCCAAAGGAAACACCTATATTACCTCAAAAATGTTCAAAATATTACAAAAAATAAATAGCTTCTGTTTCTAACACAAATGAACATAAGTAAGGTAAAAAGTGAAAGTGAAAATGAAGTTGCTCAGTTGTGTCCAACTCTTTGCAACCCCATGGACTGTAGCCTATCAGGCTCCTCCATCCATGGGATTTTCCAGGCAAGAATTCCAGAATGGGTTGCCATTTCTTTCTCCAGAGGATCTTCCTGACCCAGGGATTGAATCCAGGTCTCCCTCATTGCAGGCAGATGCTTTACCCTCTGAGTCACCAGGGAAGCCTCCCCAAAAAATAAGGTAGGAAGGAAAAAGCAAAGAAGATTAAAGATTAATATTTTAAGTAAGATTAAAATAGGAATTTCTATTAACTATGATGGTTTTCTGATAAAGGTGTTAAATCATATAAAAATCCCTCAATGCTAGTATCAAATATACTTGTCTACAATCACTAGAAAACAGCATATGTACTTTCCAGAAAAAGATACAAATATTATCTCAGAGCTATATCATGAATAGTCATTATTAAATGGTAGAGTTTATCTCAAAATCCAAAGCAATATAATGATTTATTCAATGCATCTTCTGGTGATAGAGGATTAAGCTTCCAGTGTAGAAAAGAAAAATGAAAAACAGAAGAAAGACTAGATATATTACAAGAGAAAAATAGTCCCTCAGTCGTACCCGACTCTTTGCGCCTCCATGGACTGCAGTTCTTCAGGTTCCTTGTCAATGGGGATTCTCCAGGCAAGAATACTGGAGTGGGTTTCCATGCCCTCCTCCAGGGAATCTTCCCAACCCAGAGATCAAACCCAGGTCTCTCACACTGCAAGCCACAACCTGAGCCCCAAGGGAAGACCAATATAGGAAATGCAGGCAACTAAGTTTCGATCCCTGGGTGGGAAAGATCTGGAGTAGGAATGGCAATCCACTCCAGTATTTTTGCCTGGAAAATTCCATGAACAGTGGAGTAGAGCCTGGCAGGCTACAATCCATAGGATTGCAAAGAGGCAGGCATGACTGAGTGACTGAGCATGATGGCTGTATAATCTGCAAGTATATCTCAAAGGTAGCAGGACAAGGTGAAAGTTTTCAGTTACTTTATAAAGATTTCTGATGGCATAACTGCACACTCTAGTATCAACCCTTGGTCTTGAAACCTGGTTTAAACTCTGTTCATCCTGTTGTCTGGAGTTGCATATTTATATAATGCACGTCCATATGATCGTGTATTACTTGAACACAATAAGAACCAGGATATATATTCTTATATCTTTTGTACATAGTCAGTGATTACATAAATTGACTTATAATTAAGGCTGATTGGTTTATAATGAGTTCTTGTTATAAATCTTGTTTTATATTAACTGCTGATTTAATGCTTTATGTAGGTCTTGTTCTACTCAGGTTATGTTACACAAAATAGATTCTGTATGTTTTTTGGAAACACCCATAGCCAAGATAAAGCAGTCTATTCCCATAGTCATACATCTCTTCTTTATGTGATGCAATTGTTTTATCTAGACTATTTATAAAATCATTTTGAATTTTAATTTGGACAGAAATTTGAGAAACTTAAGCTAACCAATGTTGTCACTGCTTTGGTTAAAGTTGCACTATTTCTGTGTTTATTAATGCCTTAAAATGAAAGCTTCTGTAAAGAATAAAGCATTCATTTAATGAGAACGATAAAAATGAGATGTTTTTCTTCATAGAATTAGATAATTCCTAATTAGTCTTCTGATTTGCTGAAGTCTGGATCTCATTTAATATTTCCTGGTTCTGAATGCAATATAGTTTTTTATACTCTAGTTAAAGAGCTATGACAAGGGGCTAAGTACCACAGCAATAAGCAATTAAGAAAATTAATCTTTTTTTAAAAATAAGGAGGAGAGCAGTAGGAGTTCACTTCAGAACAGCAAATATTGGATAAGGAAAGCACACTACTAAAATTCTATTAAAGTATGATTATTCATTGTATAATAATATTTATTATTGCCATATGTTTCTACCCAAGATACATCACAGATGTCCCTCCTAAATCTGCTTCAATCCACATACAAGATTTAAACTCAGGGTTGGGTCCACAACTCCATTTGAGAATTTCCCTTCTCACAGATGTTGGAGAAAAGATCTTATTTTCAGTGCAAAACAAATTGACATCCGTGGGTCTAGAGGGACTACTACCATAGAGTCCAAAGCTGCTTAAACCCAGGGTCTCTCGTTTCCATCTGAGACTATTCTGTCCCCAAACTCCTTGAAATTGAACTTGTAAACACTTTCAATGGTAGTTTATTGGAAAAGAATCAACCAGACAGCTAATCTACAATATTAAAGGTAAATTGGAGGAGTGACAAATGTTCACTAACTTATAGGTAATTCTTGAACATATCAAGAAAACCATGTTCTCAGTGCAAAACAAACCAGCAAAAATGTAACTCATATTCTTTCACCTATGGTTGTCTACTTTCTTATTTTAGGATATTTGGAAATCTGTGGTTATTTTTCTGTGTCTGTGTTTATCACCTAATAGTTTTAAACTTGTATTTAATGCTTCTCCTAGAAGGAAAAACTAATTCTTTCCAGGATTCTATCTTCTGTTCTTCACTTGGAAAATAAAATTTGTAAAGACTAAAATCCTAAATATGACTCAATTCCCAATAGCCAACACTTTTTGATATTTTCTCCATAAAATTTCTCCATAAAATTTGATATTTTCTCCATAACTATTTGATGTTTTCTCCATTTACTTCATAAATGTATATGGCATTTATTTCTTGAAAAGAGCTATGAAGTCAATTATTTTACAATATAGTCATCTATATTCCTACATTCTAGCTAAAACAGCAAGGTGGCTTGTTCTATCCTTATAAATGCCTGCCCTTTTAATATGCTGTAAATGCATTCTAAAATTTGTGCTACATTCTGGTTGTTACAGGGAAGAATTAATGCATTCTATTAAACTTAACTTTTGCTGAAACACTCTTACATCAGCTGAAGCTCAGAGCTTTAACTGGAGACTAGCTTCTATAGCAATTAAGGAATAAATACCCAGCTTTTATAATCCATCTTTTGTTCTGGGAAATGCCTATACTTAAATGAGTATGGTGTTAGACAAGAACTTGAGGCCACTAAATATTTAATTTCCTCTAAATCCATCCATATTCTGTGTTTTGACAAGCCTATCACTAGATAGGTATTATTTAAACAAGCAGGAATGTTTCAATTAAGTGCATACCCAAATTTGTCAAGTGATTATACCATACCTCTTCTCAAAAGCTCACTATACCTCTCATAGCATATAGAATAAAATACTGTCTCTCCCTAATGTGTTAGTCCATCTACCATCCTAAATCCACCTTTATCCCTTTTCAAAAGCTGACTATTCCTGGAATGCCTTTTCACCTTATTTGTTTAAATCCTACCAGTTCTTCAAAGTCTATTTAAAATGCAAATTAATCATGATATCCCCAACTGGAATTCATCTTTGTATTTTCAATGTAGCTCCTTTTCCAGTCTACCTTCCTTTGGTGCAATTGATGTGTGTGCGTACTTCTTACTTCACATCATTCCTCGGATGTTAAAAATCTGTTCAGTAGGTACCTCATTTGAAATATATTCTTTGGTTTTCTCTATAGCTCCTTGTCTTGGATATAATAGGTACTCTGTAAATATTTACATTTGAGATAAACAGTAGACAGTACTTGCATTATTCCAAGTAAGAGGGCCCTCTGCCCTGGATGAACCTCATGCTCTACAGGGTCTTATATACCACAAACACACATGCAAAATGAAATGTATTTTAAAAACACCTGGGCACCACTATCGGAGAAGGCAATGGCACCCCACTCCAGTACTCTTGCCTGGAAAATCCCATGGGCGGAGGAGCCTGGTGGGCTGCAGTCCATGGGGTCTGCGAAGAGTTGGACACGACTGAGCGACTTCACTTTCACTTTTCGATCTCATGCATTGGAGAAGGAAACGGCAACCCACTCCAGTGTTCTTGCCTGGAGAATCCCAGGGACGGGGAAGCCTAGTGGGCTGCCGTCTACACGACTGAAGTGACTTAGCAGCAGCAGGGCACCACTATCATGAGGATCTATCATTTAGAATTGGCCCAGCACTAACAGTCTTAAACATCTGCTCTGTCCTTAATACAGAAATGCTTCCTATGTCTCTTTGTCCAGTTCAGTTCAGTCGCTCAGTCGTGTCCGACTCTTTGCGACCTCATGAACTGCAGCACGCCAGGCCTCCCTGTCCATCACCATCTCCCGGAGTTCACCCAGACTCACGTCCATCGAGTCCATGATGCCATCCAGCCATCTCATCCTCTGCCGTCCCCTTCTCCTCCTGCCCCCAGTTGTCCTTCAAATAAGACAGCTATGTTACAATGTCCTAAGCTTTGTAGGTTGTGCTTCAAACTGCAGTAAAAACATTTAAGTTATAGAGAATGCATGCTAATTAATATAAATTCTTCCTCCCAGAGACCATGAATATATTAATAATAGATCCTTGCATGAGAAGTAGAGTTTCCTAGTAGGGCCCATCAGCCATTTTCTTGTTTCTCTTTATTTTAAAGTCAGTGACTTCCATGAATTAACACTGTATTTGCAATAGTTGGCATATGGCAGTTGAAATATTTTGTCATATTAAGAAATTTATACTACCTTTAAATTTCTATAGATGAGGTCTAGATGGCACTTGCACTAAATACAAATTATTTACACTGGCTATTAGATAGTCGTGAACACTATGATTAAGGATTATTTTATTTCATCAAAAATGATGCAATTTAATCAATTTTTAAAATACTAAATTGAAATCTTCAACGTTTTTTAGATACTATTGATCCCTTAATAATTTGTGTTCTTACTTTTAATTTTAATTAATAGCTAGAAGAAAATGTTTTTAAAAATATATTAGGTACTTTGAATTTTTAAATTTTAACTTTTATGTAAGTATGCTTTCATAAAAAATAAATTAACATTTTATACACTGAAGTGGTGGGTGCAGTAACAAGAACCAAAAACGTTTCTCTTTATGTGGATTTTTTAGTTTACTTATTTTTTTTTATTTTATAATATTCACTTTATTTTCTGAAAACATTATAGAAAAAGACACATATGTAAAAAACATACCATTAACCCAATCCTAAACTTATATATACATATATGTGAACCAGGATATACACATTTTTGAACAACAAAAAAATTGAATCATGAAATATACATTCACTTGCAACCTAATAGCTCCAAATTTCCAGAAGCAAAGTGTAAAAGGAGATTTGGGGGAAGAAAAAAAAAATAGTTTTTTTCTAATTTGCTATAATATTCTGCAGCTGCATCATAACATAGTACCTTACTGTTAAATTTGTCTGGTTTCTTTTGTTTTTCTTCTTGCCTTCTGGACTTGCCCATGGTCTAGAATTGTGACTGATACACTTCCATACTAGAATCAGTTCCAGATTGTTTAAGCTGCTTTTTGGAAAGCAGTTGACATTTAGAAATTGACCCCCATTTTTGGAGCCCAGTAGAGAGAATAGAGTGAAAATAAGGAAGAAAAAATCAATACCCCAGTAGCTATTGGCAATGCTGTGTGAAGCCAGTGATCTCCAAAAGAAAATCAGTAGACTTCTTTAAGAGAAAAAGAAGCATAATTTTCAGTTTTGAATGAAAAGAAATGGCCATTTTCTAGTCTAAAACTCTGTCTTAAGTCCCACCGGTGACTAAATATGACCACAAAGCACAGCAGAGCAGGGGAAATGTGACACAAAGCCAATGTCTATGATCCCCCTGGAATCACATCTCACACCACCAAAAGAAAGGACTAGAAGGATCCGTGGACAGCTATTTCCAAAAGGACGATTTCACCCTGAATTCCTGCATTTAATCAGCTGCATGTGTTGTTTATTACTCCAGCGCCATGAACATTATTACTTAATTAAATTGTTCCTATCTTTATCATAAATGCCACATCTATTTAAAGCCATTTTTTATTTAGTTAAATTTTGGTTTATCATCCACAGAAAAGATTATTAAATCGAATGGGTGACTATTTCAGCTCAAGCTAAAATCAGTAATATTTAGCTGGACCTTAGGTGCTAAATTCTCAAACTCCATGTTTTTCCCTTTGCTGCAGTCCTGTATCTAAACATCACTGACGGGGCTTTCTCTCATATTCATCTATGATTTATGGCTGTTCTAGTTTGTGGGACGAAAGCTTCAAGGGCTCTTGCAGTGCTTAAGCTTCTAAATAATCAGAAGTGTTTTCATTTCTCTTTTTGAACTGAGACTGCTATGTGCAATTTTAGAAAAATTAATCATAAAAAATAGATCATAAAAAAATAGAATTTTTTTAAAAGTTCAGAACTTAATGTGTTTTCTACAATAGATACTATCTGACTTTTGTGGGGGGTGGGGAATTAGTTCTGTAAAACATGCCCTCAAATTTCATATAAAACAAAGTCAGTTTAGGTCCTTGAATTTTTAGATCTTCCTTATGTTTTCATTCCTCTGAGAAAATCTGGTGAGAAATGAAGTCTTCAAACGCCTTTGAGTGGTTTCAAACATTAAAATCTTTCTGACAGCAAACTTCTCATTCATGAAACTATAACTCACTCTTTAAGAAGTGGTGTTTCTATTTTGCTATTGAATTTACATAATGAAAATGGTTATAAATAACATTACAGAATATCAAAGCACAAATGATTATTAATTACTTGAACACTCAGAAAGTTTATAATTCAATCACCATAAAAATTATTTTTTATTATGTTGGGCATGTTGTAAATTAATTACTTAAATAGGCATAGTTAAAATTTCATGAAAAGACATCCTCTAAAATAATACCAACATTTTTAAAGAAAATAAATTTAGAGTCTTAGTTCCTGCTAACCTCACATCAACAATAACAAAATCACTTAATTGTTAATTCAAATTACTGAAGTGTATTTTGTCAGAAATCTTTTTTAGAAAGTAAGGCTTTCTAAAAAAAAAAATCAGTTTCCATGGCTGCATTGCAATGTAATTATTTCTTTTTGCTGCCTAGTATCAATTTATTTTAAATTATATTGACTTACTTATTTACTGAAAATGCCAACATGAAAGAAACATGAAAAATTATGTGATTCCTTTCTAGTACTTTCTGTGTTAACTCATTCCATACATTCAAGTTCAACGTAAAAAGAAGTGAAAGCATTCCCAACACAATACATTAAAACTAAGAACAATTATACTGTGAAATTTGTATTTTAAGTCCATACTTTTGAAACTATTTTGAGATTTAAAAAATTATAAAATAAAGCATTTGCTTTTAACAAAATTTGAAGCTTTTTATTCGTTTAGTCAACCAGCATAACATTCAAGAGTAACATCCAATTATTTTCACTTATCTATACAAACAATGTAGGAAATTCTAAAAATAATTCCAACAGATATTCCAACTTGCATAGAATTAAAATTTGGTGTGAAAAATTTGAGGTATATTGAAAATTTGGCTTCTCCACAACATAGTTACAAAAGAATAAAGAGTGATTCCCCAGAAATCCTGAAACTAATACTGAGAGAAAAAAGAAAGAATTGACTACACCATTTTAATAATCATTAATAAGGATTTACATCTAAAAAATCAGAAGCACTTTAAGATTATTGACTTATACCAACAGATGTTCAAAAGTCTCCCTTTATTTCCAAACTTCTATTTGTAGGGAAAGGAAATAACCTTTACTGTATAGTAGGTATAAAAGGAACCAGATGATTCATCTCTGTGAATCTGCTTGTTGAATTTGATGGATCATTCTTAAAAGCGACGTTGCTAATCTTCAGGTTTTCTTTTTTAGGTTATTCACAGATCAGTGGGTTTTCCAGCTAATACAGGTCTGATGCTCTTCTGTCTTCACACATGGTATTCATCATATCTTGACAAGAAAAGACCTTCAGTCTACAAATAACCTTCACTGAAGTAAGACATGTAAGTGGGTTTCTTTATGAAAGATAGATTTTATGGCTGAATAAAAAACAACTGTAGTTAAAAAATGTCATTGCATGGCCTTATTTGAAGATTTTTCCTTCAAGAAACTTTAATGTTTGTTGTTGCAACTACTAATAGACCAAAAAAAAAAAAAAGGATTAAATTACTTTATCTTTATCATTAACCACAAATGCAACAGGAAGGGTTGATCAGCTCTGTATTTTATCATTCTGAAGCGTTCAGCCTTTAAAATATTTAAGCATCCACATTAGTTCTTGTCAAACTAGCACAAAGCAGTGCATAATATGACCCGGGTGTAGGAGCAGAACAAGATAAAAGGTTACAGCCAGGGTGAAATTTCCACAATGGGATTGCCCTGTGCTATAGATAATAGTTTGGCTTCCTGTTTCCAGACAATTGCTAAATGATGTTGAATGTTTTCTTTATGTTTTCACTTGGTCATGCCAAAGGAGAGAATCAAGTTTAGTTGATATTGAACTGCAAGGATAAAACAATAAGTTTCAGGCATCCTACATGCACTGTGTTATTGCACATGGCCAACTAGAAAAAAAAAATAAAATGTTGATCAAATTTCATGTTGTTAGATAACATGATAATTTGGGTTCTCATAGTATAAATGAGACTTCAAAGAAATATTAAAAACTTTCAAGCTGGGCAAAAATCAAAATAATTTCTCACTGAAACTAGTGTCTGAAGAATTTCTCTCTACATAGAGCCGACTGGGTGAAAAAATAGCTGAAGGATAATTTCTTAAAACACTTTTTAAGTTCTTTCACTGGCCTTAACTATACTAGCAAAACTTTCTATAAGCATGTCTAAATTAAACCATGTCAAAAAATGATTATCAGTGAATTAATAGCATTTAAAACCACACATTCTAACCCTTCTATGTGGGATGAGGGATGATAGGGAAGAATATAGTTGCTAGGAGAGAGTGAGACAGTACCAACAAAAAATCCTACCAAATCTTAGACCCTTATTTTCAATAGATACTTACTAAAAAGCAATCCTGCTGGTAAAGAATCCACCTGCCTTGTGGGAGACCTGGGTTTGATCCCTGGGTTGGGATGATCCCTTGGAGAAGGGGACTGCTACCCACTCCAGTATTCTGGTCTAGAGAATTCCACAGACTGTATATCCATGGGATATACCACTGAGCAACTTTCACGTTCACTATCCTGCCCTTGTCTAGCTTTTAATCCAAACAGTGATTCTAGAGGGAAAAAATACTATTAAATAAGCAGTAAGGAAATTTCACAACAGTTGGTATACATTTATTAAATCTAGCCCAACTTTTAATCCTGTTATTCATTCATTTATGGCTTGCCAGGTGACACAGTGGTAAAGAATCCACCTGCCAATATAGGAGACACAAGAGATACAGCTTCAATCCCTGGGTCTGGAAGATCCTGTGGAGTAGGAAATGACACCCATTCCAGTATTCTTGCCTAGACAATTTCATGGACAGAGGAGCCTGGTGGGCTACAGTCCATGGGATCACAAAGTGTTGGACATGACTAAGTGTGCATGCGTACGTATACACGCACACACACATTCACTCATGTATTTATTTATTCATTCAACAAATATTGAATTCCTGGTATGTATGAGTTACTGGAGAAACAATGGTCAACAAGACAGAAAAGGGCCCTACCTTCAAGGAGCTTGCATTATGATGGGAGTCAAAAACATGAACAAAAATTCAATGTAAAACAATTATAGGCTGTAATGTGCAATGTGTATAATAAATCAGGGGCTGTAATGAAACAGACTGGTGAGGGCAGAATTCTCTGAGGGGATGATGCTGCAATTAAGATTTAGAAGGAGAAGGAGTTGGCTGATTATCTGAAAACCAGAAAAAAAGGTGCAGTTGCTTGGAGGGTTCTAGAAACTTAGAAATTTAGCAAAAAACATTGTAACTAAGGACTTCATGACTAAGACAGGGTGCACAAAATGAGATGAGAGAATCACCAAACCACATCAGAGCTGACATGCCTGGGAAGAGTCTGGATTTTACTCTAAAGTCAGTAAAAAAATTTTAAGCAGTCTTTAATGACATTTGAAAAGATTAAATCCAATTTCAAAACACTAAAACAATGGACTAATCAAGAGAACCATAGAGAAGGCTGAGCGCCAAAGAATTGATGCTTTTGATTTGTGGCACTAGAGAAGACTCTTGAGAGTCCCTTAGACAGCAAGGAGATCAAACCAGTCAATCCTAAACAAAATCAACCCTGAATGTTCGTTGGGAGTACTGATACTGAAGCTGAAGCTCCAATACTTTGGCTGCCTGATGCAAAGAGCCAACTAATTTGAAAAGACCCCAATGCTGCAAAAGACTGAGGGCAGGAGGAGAAGAGGATGACAGAGAATGAGATGGTTGAACAGCATCAGTGACTCAATGGACATGAGTTTTAGCAAACTCCAGGAGATAGTGAAGGACACGGAAGTCTGGTGTGCTGTATTCCATAAGGTTGCAAAGCATCGGACATGACTTAGCAACTGAATAGCATCAATTAAGAGGAAATAATCCAAAAGTAAGAAAGGATTTTAAAAAAATAACATTGTGAGAATACCCTGGAAGTTCAATTGTTAAGATTCTGTACTTTCACTGCGTAGGGCATGGGTTCAGTCCATGATCAGGAAACAGACTCCTCAAGCTATGCGTGGAGCCAAAAATATATATATATATACACACACACACACTGTATAACCTTAAAAAAAGTTAAAATCAGGCCTATATCTTGGAAACTTTGTGAATCATCCTTGCGGTTAAGTATTACTGAATTGTTATGGAAGACAATCAGTTCAGTTCAGTCGCTCAGTCGTGTCTGACTCTTTGCGACCCCATGAATCGCAGCACACCAGGCCTCCCTGTCCATCACCAACTCCCGGAGTTCACTCAGGCTCACATCCATCCAGTTAGTGTTGCCATCCAGCCATCTCATCCTCGGTCATCCCCTTCTCCTCCCGCCCCCAGCCCCCCCAGCATCAGAGTTTTTTCCAATGAGTCAACTCTTCGCATGAGGTGGCCAAAGTACTGGAGTTTCAGCTTTAGCATCATTCCTTATAAAGAAATCCCAGGGTTGATCTCCTTCAGAATGGACTGGTTGGATCTCCTTGCAGTCCAAGGGACTCTCAAGAGTCTTCTCCAACACCACAGTTCAAAAGCATCAATTCTTCAGTGCTCAGCCTTCTTCACAGTTCAACTCTCACATCCATACATGACCACAGGAAAAACCATAGCCTTGACTAGATGGACCTCAGTCGGCAAAGTAACATCTCTGCTTTTGAATATACTGTCTAGGTTGGTCATAACTTTTCTGCCAAGGAATAAGCGTCTTTTCATTTCATGGCTGCAGTCACCATCTGCAGTGATTTTGGAGCCCCCAAAAATAAAGTCTGCCACTGTTTCCACTGTTTCCCCATCTATTTCCCATGAAGTGATGGGACTGGATAGAAGACAATAGTAATATTAAAAAACAACCACTGAATATAGAACACTGATATATAAAGTTGTAATTTCAATCATATTCATATGTACTGCAGAATAAAAATGTACTGGCTCAAGCATCTCAAGACTGAGTTTTGTGAAGATCACAGCATTGATGAAACTGTTGAAATTCCTCACTTAAGAGGATGAAATTGGGTGCACATACAGCATGTTGTTATTTAGTATCTTTTTTTTATTGCTTACAGACTTTTGTTGCTTTCTGTCAAACCTCAACATGAATCAGCCATAGATATACATATATCCCCTCCCTTTTGAACTTCCCTCCCATCTCCCTCCCCATCCCAACCCCTCTAGGCTGATACAGAGCCCCTGTTTGAGTTTCCTGAGCCATAAAGCAAATTCCCATCAGCAATCTATTTTACATATGGTAATGTGAGTTTCCATGTTACTCTTTCCATACATCTCACGCCCTCCTCCCCTCTCCCCATGTCCATAAGTCTATTCTCTATGTCTGTTTCTCCATTGCTGCCATGCAAATAAATTCTTCAGTGCCATTTTTCTAGATTCTGTATATATATGCATTAGTATATGATATTTCTCTTTCTGACTTACTTTACTCTGTATAATAGGCTCTAGGTTCATCCACCTCATTAAAACTCACTCCAATGCATTCCTTTTTATGGCTGAGTAATATTCCATTGTGTATATGTACCACAATATATATAGTATCTATAATTTGATTTGAACTATTGAGTTAAGTTTTTAAATCATTGCTTTTAAAAATAATTACTTATTGTTAATATTTTATTCACACTTTAATCTAAAAATAAAATGGTCTTTAACCTTTGGAAAAAGATGGTATTTTCCAGACTGGCGGTTTAATAAATATTCAGGTGGCTAGACCCATCTTCAACATGTGAGGTGAGTAATATAATAGATTGATATTACTCGACAATGGATTAACATGCAATGGAATTATTATAAATTTACAGAATTGCTTATAATAATATTGCAAATGAAAACATAATTTGATACACGTGGGTAACAAGTTTTTAATTATGTAGGAGAATCTGAGAAAATAACCAACATTCAGTAAAGCGAATAAGGTAATATATATTTAAACACTTGAATCTAAAACAATATTACAGATATGATATTGGATATTTTAAAATATTTGGTAACAAGCAAATATTAAGGGCATAATGATTGGACCTCTTTCTGAAGAAAATTTACCAAAGGAAAGGTCACCTTCTAATACTGCTTGCAAGAGCTCTTTGTATTTTTAAGTAAGGAGCTGGAATTGTACTTACTTTTCCATATATTGTTTAGGACAAGCCTTGGTGGTGAAAAACCCAGCCTAGGTCCTACTTTGAAGTCTTGCTGCTGCTGCTGCTGCTGCTGCTGCTGCTGCTGCTGCTGCTGCTGCTGCTGCTGCTGCTAAGTCACTTCAGTCGTGTCTGACTCTGTGCAACCCCAGAGACAGCAGTCCACCAGGCTCCCCTGTCCCTGGGATTCTCCAGGCAAGAACACTGGAGTGGGTTGCCATTTCCTTCTCCAATGCATGAAAGTGAAAAGTGAAAGTGAAGTCGCTCAGTCTTGTCCAACTCTTAGCGACCCCATGGGCTGCAGCCCACCAGGCTCCTCCGTCCATGGGATTTTCCAGGCAAGAGCACTGGAGAGCGGTGCCATTGTCTTAGGGATTGCCAAAAGCTCTGGGGCATCCTACTTCCAGTTTGATTATTCACTCGTTCATTCATTCAAAAGGTTTTGATTGAGCAGTTACTATGTACCAAAGCATTGTCCTAGATACTTCAGTTTCACCAGAGGCTTAGAAGATGATCAATGCCATGGAAGAAAGACAAAGCACTGCAAGATAAGAGTGATCCAGGAGTAACCAGAGGGCAGTTTAGAATTTTAAATAGAGCCATCAACATTCATCACCTTGAGAGAATGACTTGTAAGCAAAGATTTGAAGTTGGTGAGAGGTTTGCCCAACATCTGAGAAGAAGCATTTCAGGCCAGGCCCTAAGGAAAGTAAGCCTTATGTTCTGGAAGAATAAGAAGGGACTTGAGTGAATACAGCAGCATGAACAAGGGAGAAAGGAGTTTTGCAGTCTGGTGCCCATAGAGCAGAAACTCTGGAATTTTAACAGCCACATTATAACAGGTGTGGCTTATTGAAGCAACACGGAAGGAACAGTGGTTAGAAGACTTATTTTGTGTTTGCTTTTGACTGCAAGGTTGTTGTTTGCAGTCAGTGGTGGTTCAGTGGTAAGGAAACCTCTTGCCAAAGCAGGAAACATGGGGTCTATCCCTGGGTCAGGGAGATCGCTTGGAGAAGGAAATAGCAACTCACTCCACTACTCTTGCCAAGGAAATTCCATGGACAGAAGAGCCTGCAGCCCATGGGGTTGCAAAGAGTCAGACATGACTTGGTGACAATAAACAAAAATGCTGTTTTGCTTAGAATTTTGTGACAAATCAATAAGAATAGAAAAAATATTCTTAAGATCATTTATTCACACTTTATATTTTTTACTTTTTAAACTATATCTTTAATAGTTGGATCTCCACCTCTTCTCTTACATTGAAGTGCTCAGGCAAGGTTTTCAGTTTTTATAAAGACTGTGCACCTATCTGACCAACAAGTACTGGTTAAGAAGCAATGATAAAAATTTCTTCCTTGCCCAGACTCTAATCAGATTCCTCTGAGCAATTTTTTCAACTAGTACTCAACTTTTGCACTTCCTTTTTTGACTCCTCATTGTCCAGTTGTAGCAAGAATCTTGCTAAGATGGTTAACCAGAATTTCCCATCCTCTAAATCTGATTACCCTTGATACCCAGTCAGATTCTTCATCCTCCTCCATCCCCAGCCTGATCATACTATCTTGCCTTCAGCAAGAATCCTGAGTTAGCTGAAATCCCTGGCTTTACCCAGATGTTCCCTTTTTAAAAAAAATTTTTACTGGACTATGCTGCTACTGCTAAGTCGTATCAGTTGTGTCCAACTCTGTGCGAACCCATAGACGGCAGCCCACCAGGCTCTTGCCTGGAGTGGGTTGCCATTGCCTTCTCCAATGCATGAAAGTGAAAAAAGGAAGTGAAGTCACTCAGTCGTGTCTGACTCTTAGCAACACCATGGACTGCAGCCTACTGGGCTCCTCCGTCCATGGGATTTTCCAGGCAAGAGTACTGGAGTGGGGTGCCATAGTTGATTTATAATGTGTTAGTTTCAGGTACAACGGGTGTTTCCTCTTAGTAACTTTCTATCCCCTGACTCCCATCCTACACCTTGGTTAGAAATTCCCACCTTTCTTTATTGTATTCAGAGTTGAATGCAGTCCCTCCCCACTGCAGTGGGTGTGCCACCCGCTGGAATAAAGTCCACCTTGCCACTCTTTGAATGTCTTCAGTAACTGTTTCTTTACCAACAGTCAGAAATGATAGGAAAACCCAAGAAGCTGCCCAAATGCTGAAACAAAGATATTCATGATAATCACTTGCAAAATATAGTAAACCCATGAGAAAATATGATATTATTTAAAAATGTACATTCAGGTATGAGAGTCAAAATAAACAGGAATAACTAAAGAGAAACTGTGAAAATTAAATTGTACATGTAAAACAATCTGTCTCCTCTATTATGGGCTACACTCTATTTTTATTTTCTCATTAAATTTACCCATTACAGTCAAACTGAGGTGGGGGGAGTATTACTATGTTTCAGTATTTTTAAACAAAGCAGAAATCTTTTCCATAAATTGTCAGCTCAAAATACACCAAAAAGGAGAAGATAGTTCCGTGAAGCAAAGTGCTTTTCTCAACAAACCAACAATATGTGTTTATTGCATTGGAGCCCAGGACCACCACATGCGATTACAGTAAAAGCTCTGCCTTATTTCCATCTGGCAATGAGAACACAAGATGTTGTGTAAACTACCAGAAGAGCTCTATTTCATTGTAATTAAAATTTAGTGTTACACTTAAGCAAGAAGGCAACTCCAGGAGATGTGATTATCATGAGATAATGACCTTGGGGTGTTGCAAGGCATGCAAGGAACCAAATGCCTCCTGTCCTCTAGGGGGCAAGATTATTTCTACATAACAACCTCTACCTCCTCTCACTCACCCTCCCCAGCTTCTGGAGCTGTATGATCAGTGAAAGGGGAAAGCTTGGGATTAAGAGCACCAATATGATTTCTGCAAAAAGAGGACATTGGGGGACTGGTAGATGACAAAGTTGGCATTGTAGAATGCTGAAGCAGCAGTTTCAAATGAGTTGTGTTGTTTGTGCAATAATTATGCAATGGCTTTAGAATTCTCTGGACACATATAGAACTGTCAGTGATGTCATAGGCATGTAAGTAATCCCCAGCAAGGGCACAGATCTAACCTTTTCCCCCTGTTTTGGTTTCATGATTTCCATTTCATAATAGCAATAAGATATGACAGGTGGTGCAGTTCTTGAGGGTTTATTATACTTCTTGGGTGGTTGAAGCCACTCAGCCTTTGGCCTGAACCTCTCAAGACATCTGAGAAGTATAATAATTTCCCCCAAATGCAATGCCTGTCATGTCTTATTGCTTAATTGCCTTGCACTTACCAAGTAATTCTTAAAGTGAATGCAGATAACAGTGTTCATATTACAGTTTATACTGGTAGCAACTACTTTCTATTGGAATATTCCTTTAATCCAATACAATCTAATGGATTAAAAAATATTCCAGTATATTACCATTATAAACCCTAAGCTAAAAGGTCACTTAAAATCATGAAAAATGTTTATATTTTGTAACAGTGTGTTGGAGAAGAAAATGATCAACTGAAATTCAAGAAGTTAAGTTAACTTGAAATAAGACAATCTTCAAGTGACAACCATGTTGATGAGTCAAGTACTTCAGTTATTCAAGAATATCTCAAACTCTACCATCTGAAAGAGGTGAGAGAGCTTAATTTATAAATATGTTCAGTAAGAAAAGAGAGAACAAAAGCATAAGTATTATAAAAGGGAAACAGTTCTAATGAGGTGGATGAAACTGGAGCCTATTATACAGAGTGAAGTAAGTCAGAAAGAAAAACACCAATACAGTATATTAATGCGTATATATGGAATTTAGAAAGATGGCAACAATGACCCTATGTGTGAGATAGAAAAAGAGACACAGATATAAAGAAAAGACTTTTGGACTTTGTGGCATAAGGTGAGGGTGGAATGATTTGAGAGAATAGCATTGAAACATGTATGTTACCATATGTGAAACAGATGACCAGTCCAAGTTCAGTGCATGAAACAGAGCACTCAAAGTCACTGCCCTGGGCCACCCTGAGGGATGGGATGGGGAGGGAGTTAGGAAGGGAATTTGTGATGGGGGACACACGTACACCCATGGCTGATTCATGTCAACCTATGGCAAAAACTATGACAATATTGTAAAGTAATTAGCTTCCAATTAAAATAAATAAATTAAATTTTTATTAGCATATAATAATTGAAGATAAATTCAGTTACATAAATTTCTGACTCACAAAGAATAAAGTCAAACAACTTCTGTTTTTTTTTTTTTTTTTTTTGGCAAAGTAATATCTCTGCTTTTCTTTTTTTTTTTTTTTTTTTTTTTTTTTTTTTTTAAATTTTAAAATCTTTAATTCTTACATGCATTCCCAAACATGAACCCCCCTCCCACCTCCCTCCCCATAACATCTCTCTGGGTCATCCCCATGCACCAGCCCCAAGCATGCTGCATCCTGCGTCAGACATAGACTGGCGATTCAATTCACATGATAGTATACATGTTAGAATGTCATTCTCCCAAATCATCCCACCCTCTCCCTCTCCCTCTGAGTCCAAAAGTCCATTATACACATCTGTGTCTCTTTCCCTGTCTTGCATACAGGGTCATCATTGCCATCTTCCTAAATTCCATATATATGTGTTAGTATACTGTATTGGTGTTTTTCTTTCTGGCTTACTTCACTCTGTATAATCGGCTCCAGTTTCATCCATCTCATCAGAACTGATTCAAATGAATTCTTTTTAACCGCTGAGTAATACTCCATTGTGTATATGTACCACAGCTTTCTTATCCATTCATCTGCTGATGGACATCTAGGTTGTTTCCATGTCCTGGCTATTATAAACAGTGCTGCGATGAACATTGGGGTACATGTGTCTCTTTCAATTCTGGTTTCCTCCGTGTGTATGCCCAGAAGTGGGATTGCTGGGTCATAAGGGAACTAAAGCAACTAGAAAAGGAAGAGTTGGAGAACCCCAGAGTTAGTAGAAGGAAAGAAATCTGAAAAATTAGGGCAGAAATAAATGCAAAAGAAACAAAAGAGACCATAGCAAAAATCAACAAAGCCAAAAGCTGGTTCTTTGAAAGGATAAATAAAATTGACAAACCATTAGCCAGACTCATCAAGAAGCAAAGAGAGAAAAATCAAATCAATAAAATTAGAAATGAAAATGGAGAGATCACAACAGACAACACAGAAATACAAAGGATCATAAGAGACTACTATCAGCAGTTGTATGCCAATAAAATGGACAACATGGAAGAAATGGACAAATTCTTAGAAAAGTACAATTTTCCAAAACTGAACCAGGAAGAAATAGAAAATCTTAACAGACCCATCACAAGCACGGAAATTGATACTGTAATCAGAAATCTTCCAGCAAACAAAAGCCCAGGTCCAGATGGCTTCACAGCTGAATTCTACCAAAAATTTTGAGAAGAGCTAACACCTATCCTACTCAAACTCTTCCAGAAAATTGCAGAGGAAGGTAAACTTCCAAACTCATTCTATGAGGCCACCATCACCCTAATACCAAAACCTGACAAAGATGTCACAAAAAAAGAAAACTACAGGCCAATATCACTGATGAACATAGATGCAAAAATCCTCAACAAAATTCTAGCAATCAGAATCCAACAACACATTAAAAAGATCATACACCATGACCAAGTGGGCTTTATCCCAGGGATGCAAGGATTCTTCAATATCCGCAAATCAATCAATGTAATTCACCACATTAACAAATTGAAAAATAAAAACCATATGATTATCTCAATAGATGCAGAGAAGGCCTTCGACAAAATTCAACATCCATTTATGATAAAAACTCTCCAGAAAGCAGGAATAGAAGGAACATACCTCAACATAATAAAAGCTATCTATGACAAACCCACAGCAAACATTATCCTCAATGGTGAAAAATTGAAAGCATTTCCCCTAAAGTCAGGAACAAGACAAGGGTGTCCACTTTCACCGCTACTATTCAACATAGTTCTGGAAGTTTTGGCCACAGCAATCAGAGCAGAAAAAGAAATAAAAGGAATCCAAATTGGAAAAGAAGAAGTAAAACTCTCACTGTTTGCAGATGACATGATCCTCTACATGGAAAACCCTAAAGACTCCACCAGAAAATTACAACTTCTGTTTTAAAAATAAAGGGAAGCATTAGACAATTGAGGAAAATATTTTAAAATAGTAATATAGAAAGAATGTGTACATGTAAATAAATATGTGTGTGTGTGAAATACATGATGCATGGACAAACTGAAAATGAAAGAGAGTAGAGATATAAGGTGTTAAGGAATTTTTTTTGGATGAGGGAGAACCTGCTAAATAGGGATGAACCTGATTAGTAGTCTACCCAGATGAAATTTCAATTTCATTATCCATTTCATTTTACTTGTATATAGTCATGTCCCTAACAGAAGAAGAAAAGATTAAGAAGACTCACCCAGAGTCAGAAATCCTGGAGTGTGAAGGCAAGTGGACCTTAGGAAGCATTAATATGAACAAAGCTAGTGGAGGTGATGGAATTCCAACCGATTTATTTAAAATTCTAATAGATGATGCTATTAAAGTGTTGCACTCAATATGCCAGCAAATGTAGAAAAGTCAGCAATGGCCACAGAACTGGAAAATGTCAGTTTTCAATCCAATCCTAAAGAAGGGCAATGCCAAAGAATGTTCAAACTACCGTATAATTGTGCTCATATCACAGGCTAGTAAGGTAATGCTCAAAATCCTTCAAATTAGGTTTCAGCAGTAAGTGAACCAAGAAACTCCAGATGTACAAGTGGGGTCTAGAAAAAGCAGAGGAACCAGAGATCAAATTGCCAGTATTGATTGTATCCTGGCAAATAGAAGGGGAAAAAAATGGAAGCAATGACAAATTTTATTTTCTTGGGCTCCAAAATCATGGCCCTGAACCTCCAAGCAAGTCAACCATCATTTCAGTCAAGGACAGGTATGTGCACATCTCATGGAATGGTGGCAAGCCCAGCATTCACACCAGGTCTAGCCCACTCCAGGACTACCTCTGATTCACCCTTTCTTTGAAGAACTAATTAGGAACTTCAACTCCCACCTCCTAATTGACTAATCCTATGACCTTAGTGAAGGCCATTTGACTTTTCTCAATCTAGACCCCATAGTTCAAACAAGAAGCAGTAATACTTGCCCAACTTCACAGGGTTCTGTGAAGATAAGTGAAATAGATTCTAGAAAAACATTTTAAAAGTTAAGTTTTAGTCAAATCTATTTCTGATATTGTGGTGATTGTTGGTTTTGTTATTATCATTTTTGCACTTGAATGATCATGGAAAATGGATGATAAATACATTTAAGCACAACTTGAGGAAAAACACCAAACTGAAGGGGTTGTGGGGAGTGGCTAGGACAGGGATCTCCTGTTTATTTTCTAAAATTGTTAGGTAAGGCATTTATTACTTCCTGGTAGAAGATGTTGCTGATGTGGGCTTCTTTCTTGCATAAAGCCTGTCTTAATTGAAAAGGAGGTAACAAATCCCTCTTAGTATTATCACTCTGTGTCAACAGGAAACCTTTCAGTGACTTATTAACCTGCTCTTTCTTTACCAATACACATTTTGCTATTTTCAGTATTTTATTGGTCTAATTTATAGAGTCTGTTGTGAGTGTGTTCAAATCAATTTTATCTTGGGTTATTAACTACAGAGAAGAAAAAAAAAACTTGACATAGAATTTTATATTGTTAAGTTTTAATACTTTTTTTTTAGTAAGAAATATTTTTATTTAAAAATTCTTCTGTAAATATTGTTATTCAGGAAGCCTACACACCTGGGTTTGATCCCTGGGTTCAAAAGATCGCCTGGAGAAAAGAATAACTACTCACTGCAATATTCTTGCCTGGACAATTCAGAGGAGCCTAGTGGGTTCCATGGGGTCACAAAGGGTTGGACATGACTGAGTGACTAACTCCATTACTAACTCATACTGTACCACAAACTGAAACCCATGCTTATTTCTCCTTTTGTGTGTGCAAGTGAGTCTTTCTTGATTTATATTACAATTTTATCCTTGCATTGAGTGTAATTACTTTCTTTTTCTATTGGACATAATTTTTGCCTACCACTAAAAATTTTTTTGAAGGAACTTAGATTATAATTGGTGGTTTTATTTCAAATTCCTCTTTTAAGCTGCATTCTGACCACTAAGCATAAGAAAACAAAGGAAGTTTTCCATTTTCTTTGACATAGATCAATTAGGTAATCATAATTTGGAAGCAGATTTTAGTGAAATGAAGTCTTTCTTTATTTCTCTCCCTTAACTTTTCTTCACTATTAATAAAAAGTTTAACTCTCAGATAATTTCTTAAAATTGTTTCCTTTGGTTTTCTTTTTTTTGGAAGTGGATTATTAAATCAGACTTGCCAAGAGAGAGTAAAATTAGAATTGTCTTATGAATGAAGACCATTTAGAAAACAAAATCAGTTCAGTTCAGTTCAGTTCAGTTCAGTCACTCAGTCTTGTCCAACTCTTTGCAACCCCATGAACTGCAGCATGCCAGGCCTCCCTGTCCATCACCAACTCTCGGAGTTCACTCAAACTCACGTCCATCGAGTTAGTGATACCATCCAGCCGTCTCATCCTCTCTCATCCCCTTCTCCTCTTGCCCCCAATCCCTTCCAGCATCAGAGTCTTTTCCAATGAGTCAACTTTTCGCATGAGGTGGCCAAAGTACTGGAGTTCAGCTTTAGCGTCATTCCTCCCAAAGAAGTTCCATGGTTGATCTCCTTCAGAATGGACTGGTTGGATCTCCTTGCAGTCCAAGGGACTCTCAAGAGTCTTCTCCAACACCACAGTTCAAAAGCATCAATTCTTTGGCACTCAGCTTTCTTCACGGTCCAACTCTCACATCCATACATGACTACTGGAAAAACCATAGCCTTGACTAGACAGACCTTTGTTGACAAAGTAATGTCTCTGCTTTTGAATATGCTGTCTAGGTTGGTCATAACTTTTCTTCCAAAGATTAAGCGTCTTTTAATTTCATGCCTGTAGTCACCATCTGCAGTGATTTTGGAGCCCCCCAAAATAAAGTCTGACACTGTTTCCACTGTTTCCCTATCTATTTCCCATGAAGTGATGGGACCAGATGCCATGGTCTTCATTTTCTGAATGTTGAGCTAAGTTAGTATGATTCTAACTTTCTCAAATCATTTTTCCTCAATGGTATTTTTAACCCATGGAGATAAGAGGGAAAAAATACAAAAGTGTTTCTAAATCAAGTACAACCTTGACAGGGATTGTTTATTTACCTCTGTGGACTTCCCAGGTGGTGCTAGTGGTAAAGAACCCAACTGCCAATGCAGAAAACATAAAAGACCCAGGTTCTATCCCTGGGTCGGGAAGATCCCCTGGAGGAGGGCATGAAAAACCATTCCAGTATTCTTGCCTGGAGAATCCCATGGACAGAGGAGCTTGGTTGGCTACGGTCCATGGAGTCACAAAAAGTCAGACCTGACTGAAGCCAGTTAGCATGCATATATGCAGGGACTATTGAAACACAGTCTTTTCTGATATCCACCTAAGGAAAAAATCAGGACGTTTTTCTACATAACAAAGTTTTATTGCACAATGAAACTAAATGAACCTGACCTAGACAATTAATAGTCAACACATGTCTGCTACTGCTAAGTCACTTCAGTCGTGTCCAACTCTGTGCGACCCCACAGACGGCAGCCCACCAGAACACTGGAGTGGGTTGCCATTTCCTTCTCCAATGCAGGAAAGTGAAAAGTGAAAGTGAAGTCGCTCAGTCACGTCCGACCCTCAGCGACCCCATGGACTGCAGCCTTCGAGGCTCTTCCGTCCATGGGATTTTCCAGGCAAGAGTATTGGAGTGGGGTGCCATTGCCTTCTCCCAACACATGTCTACTGTCTGTCTGCTTATATGTCTACTTATATTTTTTAATGCCATTTGAATAGAATACTGTGTAGAAGATGACAATTCATTCAGTAAGAGAACCAGAATTCCAGCCTCCTTCCACCTTAATCAGGAACACTCTACACACATTTCAACACCTCATCATGTCCCTGAGGTGCTTATGACTTTCCTTGGTGGGGATGCTGGTATCACTGCATTATTGACACAGCTGCTTCGTAGTTAACCATGACTGCTAGTTCCTGAAACAACTGTACTTTCCAGATGCTCACTTCTTTCATGTACTTTCCAAACAGCTTAATGTACACATTCTAACCTTTTATTTTTCATACCACTTGTTCCCAGTTTCTATTTCACATCTAACTTAATGACAAATAATACACAGTTATCATGGGATAAGATGTTTTCAAAGATTCCCCAAGAATGCTCATAATAGCTGCTTCAAACATTGTTATATTCCCTAGCATCAGCTGGGGTTTATAGTTCTTTTCTTAAGAGTTCATCTGCACAGTTACTCCTTACAGGCCAGAGATCACTCAAATACATTTCCTTTATTTCTTTGAATTAAAATTATAAAATGTAGTAGCTTAGATTTCAGAAAAAAATCTTTATACTGTGTGGTTTTGTCATGTAGATGTTATGCAGTTTATTTAAAATGGTTAATCATTGCTATGTGCTTGATTGCTCAGTCATGTCCGACTCTTTGTGATCCTTTGGATCGTACCCACCAGGCTCCTCTGTCCATGGGATTTTCCAGGCAAGAATACTGGAGTGAGTTGCCACTTCCTCCTCCAGAGGATCTTCCCAACCCAAGGAGTGAACCTAGGTCTCCTGTGTCTCCTGCATTGCAGGTATTTTTTACCTACTGAGCCATCAGGGAAGCCCTGGTTGCTATGAATTTTAACAATGAAAGACTTTGAAACTGGGATATTTAGGGGATTTAGGAAATCTTCATAGGATTCATTACATGAAAACAAATGTTATTGCACATTTACCTTTACCCTGGAGCAGTACTTGCATTTTAAAAAGCAAAGTGTTAGTGACCATGTTCAGTATGTAGAAAACAGAGGTAGATTTGAGCCTCATTTCCTCTAACTGTAGTTTGCCTTTGTCATCCAGAATTAGATGGAGATCTTTCTCTGGCTCTGAGTGTGAGAATTAGTCCCGATGAAAGATATCACCATTCCAAGGACCAAATGTTTTCTTCCACCTTACAGATATCTTCTATAGGGGAAAAAAATGGAATAAATTAATCAAGAGAGGACCCTATGAGTTGCCATATACTAGTTACCTGTCATTCTCATGGTCCATGGTTGGCACTTGCTGATTTACATGTGTTTTCATTAACAGCTGTGGGCTAAGAACCTAGAGGTGTTTTGGGGTTATAAAGAATCGGAGATTCAATCCTAGATCTATAGAATTTTCTTTTTGCATAATTTCTTTTATCTCATGATAACATTAAGATTGACTGATATTTCAGCCTCATTATGTAAAATATAAGATAAATAAATAAAGAAAGCCCAGAAAAGGAACTGTAAAAAAATTTTAAAATCCTCAAAATAATACCACCACATAAAAATGACACAGATCCCAAAACATTTTAACAGAATTAAAGTAATAAAGTACCACAAGCAAAATATATGCTCTGTTATCCAAGACACTGACAGAGCAGAGATTGCAAAAATCAATGCAGCCATAAACCTAAGACATCTTTCAAACAACTGCTTAAAACTCAGGCCCTGCTAAATCATGAATCCAGGTTGCTAACAAATGAAAAATTGGCAGACTGGGCCTTCATCTCCTTTGACGACTTCTCTGCAACTTCACAAAGTGTGAAAATGTAAAATAGATAAGCAGTCAGTGAGAGAAAAAATTAATATCTTACCAAATTCACAGATTTCATTTATCACCTCTAAAAAACATGGAAACAAATTTAAAGGTGATTCAACATCAGAATATCAACGATTTTAACTTGAGTTCCTACTATGTGCCAGCCACTGTTTGACTGACATCTGATTCAGCAAGTTAAATTCTGTGGAAATTGTGTCTTCGAAGTCCTCCCTTTCATCTCAGAAAACTGAGTCAGTCTAAAATGAATCTCTGCTTACATAAATGACTTCCTCGTTTGCCTTGCTGAAGGGAATGAGCTTATCAGAATCAGCCTATGACAAACCCAAAAGTTTCTTGATGAGATCAGATCATATAGTTCCAGTAAATTAGCACATACCAAAAACAGTATCTGCTGAATCTTCAGTATTCAGAATCCTATCCATTGTCAGCAGTGGAAAATGACCTTCAAGAAGGCTGCTTAACTAAGACTCCTGGAGTTAATTGAGGCTGTGACTGGACCCAAAAACTTTGAATCTTTGCTCTACTACTTCACATTGAGACTCCGTGTCCCTCTGACTTCATGAATTTATTTATTAACTATGGAGAAGTTTTAATACACTAGAAAGTCCAAAATGACTTCTTTATGCTGCATTCTAATGTCTTCAAGTTTCCTCTGGCTACAGACTCTAATTTAGAACCACAGTTGGTAGAGGTTGAATCACAAGACTCTTCTATAGCTTTACTACCCAACATGAGCCCTGGGTTCCTATCAATGTTTTAAAGTTGCTCTCTTGCTTCAAAGAATTTCATGAAAGAAGAGGAAGAATATTGAAAATCATATGTAAAATATATTTTAATAAATGTGAGCAAATGCATTTAGAGGTCATGCTGTACTTCTAATTTTTGCCTCACGTTGTTCTAGCACATTTCATCTGACCTCTCCATTCAGCAAAAATTTCATATATAAAATTCTCTTTCATGAGCTATATTTCAAAATTAGTTTAAAAATATAACAGTCATACTTAACATCTCATGTAAGTTTCATATTATGCCAATTTACTATTATGAAAGATTAAAAATTTCCCCAAATGAATATATTCAGTTTTTATATCTTGTTTGTCATAGAATATGAATTTTTGTATGAAAAGCAAAAATGTTAAATTTTTACATTTGATAATGTACTTCCAAAGTATATAATTTCTGTTATGACACCATATCTTAAGGCATTTTGTATTTATCCTCATCAAAATACTAAACTTCTAAAAAAGAAAAAATACTAAGCTCCTTTCAACATTATTTTATTGGTAAAGGGAAAGGAAAAAGGAAGACTAATGTGTAATATTGTGTAAGAGTCTGTTTTATCTTCCAACTTACTTATCAAGAAACTTCCCTAGATTTGAGAGAAATCATATGAAGTTCAAGTATCCTAGGGATAATATGTGGAGAAGGCAATGGCACCCCATTCCAGTACTCTTGCCTGGAAAATCCCATGGATGGAGGAGCCTGGAAGGCTACAGTCCATGGGGTCACTGAGGGTCAGACACGACTGAGCGACTTCACTTTCACTTTTCACTTTCATGCATTGGAGAAGGGAATGGCAACCCACTTCAGTGTTCTTGCCTGGAGAATCCCAGGGACAGTGGAGCCTGGTGCACCATGGACCCCCCTGCAGTCCATGGGGTCGCACAGAGTTGGACACGACTAAAGCGACTTAGCAGCAGCAGCAGGGATAATATGAATAAGTAGCTTTTCAATGAAATATGAATTACACTGTGGAAGTACAGTAGAGAAAAAATGGAAATCTTTAAAGAATATGAGACCTAAGTCTTATGGCAACGTTCTAGTGTTTTGTACCCAGAGATCCCACTGGTTTAATCTCTCTGATATTTTCCTCTCACCTAGTTCTGGGCCTACAAGGATGCTGATGGGGTAAGGGTGGAATCAGCTAGAATGATTTCTCCAATGAAGGCAAATGAATCAGTACAAGAGAAAACAATATGCATATCAACACCCAAGGTTGCACACTGACACCAGTACTGCTAGGAATAGAGACATGGCTATAGCCTCCATTCTAAAAACTTGGGTCTACAAAGAGATTTAAATAATGTTTGAAGTGGAGATGCTGAAAAGTGTCAGCCATTTTACTTTTGGGGATTCAAATGCTGATACACTTTGACACCTTCTGCTGACAAACAAGATTAAAGGTTCAGAATAACAGCCAACTGTGTCCTGAAGATCAGTGACGTCCAGACAAACCAGTAAGTAGTTGTCTCACTAAGCCTTAATTCTGGAGTCTACAGAAAAAGAACTCTTCCCTGATCTTTCCAAGAATCCTCAAAAGGCGTATTTCTCACCAAGCACCTAGAAAGCATATTTCTAGCCAATGCCAGGAGATTTACGTTTTACAAATGGAATCAATAGCCCAAGGAGGACATTGGCATCCGTACTGAGGAGCTGTGCTACCTGACACATTCAGTTCAGTTCAGTTCAGTTCAGTCGCTCAGTCGTGTCTGACTCTTTGCGACCCCCACGAACCGCAGCACGTCAGGCCTCCCTGTCCATCACCAACTCCTGGAGTTCACTCAGACTCACATCCATCCAGTCAGTGATGCCATTCAGCCATCTCATTCTCTGTCATCCCCTTCTCCTCCTGCCACCAATGCCTCCCAGCATCAGAGTCTTTTCCAATGAGTCAACTCTTCGCATGAGGTGGCCAAAGTACTGGAGTTTCAGCTTTAGCATCATTCCTTACAAAGAAATCCCAGGGTTGATCTCCTTCAGAATGGACTGGTTGGATCTCCTTGCAGTCCAAGGGACTCTCAAGGGTCTTCTCCAACACCACAGTTCAAAAGCATCAATTCTTCGTCGCTCAGCCTTCTTCACAGTCCAGCTCTCACATCCATACATGACTGCTGGAAAAACCATAGCCTTGACTAGACAGACTTTTGTTGGCAAAGTAATGTCTCTGCTTTTCAATATGCTATCTAAGTTGGTCACAACTTTTCTTCCAAGGATTAAGCGTCTTTTATTTCATGGCTGCAGTCACCATCTGCAGTGATTTTGGAGCCCAAAAAAATAAAGTCTGACACTGTTTCCACTGTTTCCCCACCTATTTCCCATGAAGTGATGGGACCGGATGCCATGATCTTTGTTTTCTGAATGTTGAGCTTTAAGCCAACTTTTTCATTCTCCACTTTCACTTTCATCAAGAGGCTTTTTAGTTCCTCTTCACTTTCTGCCATGAGGGTGGTGTCATCTGCATATCTGAGGTTACTGA
Source organism: Ovis canadensis (assembly GCF_042477335.2). Taxonomy (NCBI): domain Eukaryota; kingdom Metazoa; phylum Chordata; class Mammalia; order Artiodactyla; family Bovidae; genus Ovis; species Ovis canadensis. Next base: position 61,701,973 of record NC_091254.1, read on the forward strand.
TATTTCTTGATTCCAGTTTGTGCTTCTTCCAGCCCAGCGTTTCTCATGATGTACTCTGCATAAGCAGGGTGACAAGATACAGGCTTGACGTACTCCTTTTCCTATTTGGAACCAGTCTGTTGTTCCATGTCCAGTTCTAACTGTTGCTTCCTGACTTGCATATAGTTTCTCATGAGGCAGGTCAGGTGGTCTGGTATTCCCATCTCTTTCAGAATTTTCCACATTTTATTGTGGTCCACACAGTCAAAGGCTTTGGCATAGTCAATAAAGCAGAAATAGATGGTTTTCTGGAACTCTCTTGCTTTTTTCGATGATCCAGCGGATGTTGGCAATTTGATCTCTGGTTCCTCTGCCTTTTCTAAAACCATCTTGAACATCTGGAAGTTCATGGTTCACATATTGCTGAAGCCTGGCTTGGAGAATTTTGAGCGTTACTTTACTAGCATGTGAGATGAGTGCAATTGTTCGGTAGTTTGAGCATTCTTTGGCATTGCCTTTCTTTGGGATTGGAATGAAAACTGACCTTTTCCAGTCCTGTGGCCACTGCTGCGTTTTCCAAATTTGCTGGCATATTGAGTGCAGCACTTACACAGCCTCATCTTTCAGGATTTGAAATGGCTCAACTGGAATTCTATCACCTCCTCTAGCTTTGTTCGTAGTGATGCTTTCTAAGGCCCACTTGACTTCACATTCCAAGATGTCTGGCTCTAGGTGAGTGATCGTACCATCGTGATTATCTTGGTCATGAAGATCTTTTTTGTACAGTTCTTCTGTGTATTCTTGCCACCTCTTCTTAATAGCTTCTGCTTCTGTTAGGTCCATACCATTTCTGTCCTTTATCAAGCCCATCTTTGCATGAAATGTTCCACAGTATACTATCCTAAATGTTGCTGTAGAATTGCCATGGTTGTGGAGTTTACATAAAGTGCTCCATGGATACTTCCTGACAGAAACCAAAATAAACGTGTATAATAGACCAAGAAAGCTCCTTCAGCACTGAGATGGTATTTCCTGCATGCCCTAAATTAAAGTGGTGGTCTCAAATAAAATATGTGACCATAACATAGATGTTATATATTGTCACTTGTTATGTATTATCCCAGGACCACCTACTGAAAAGAAACTTATTTCTTTTTCATCGTGGTACTTATTACTCTCTAGAATTATATCATATGCCTGTTTTCATGCGTATTGCCTCTCTCCTCTACTAGATGCAAGCCCCATGAGGATGCAGGCTTGTCTTGTTCACATGGCAACCAGAGCACAAGAGTGTGCCTGAACCACAGCTGATCCTCAGAAAGCACCCTTTGAACAAATGAATGATGTAACATTCTCACCAATGCGGCAGTTAAACGCAGAACCTAAGTGCTCCAAAGAGATGGATAAGTAGGTTCACATATTCAAATACTGCCTTGCATGTGAAGTTTCCACCTTTGTTCTACTTACAACTCAGGGATGCGGAGCACAGAACATATGGAGAAAGGCTCAACTTAAAGTGAGTTTCAGGACCATCTTCTCAGCCCACTTTCCCATGATCTCCATTATTATTTTGCAATTCTAGCCCAGAGAGGAGGCTTCAAGCCTCTACTGAGTTTACAACAGACATCATCCAAATCGTAGGTCACTGGGGAAGGCACAGTTGACGCTAGCCAATAAATGGAGGAAAATGTCTTCCAAAATATTGCTTCACAGTGCCCTTTGCCAAAGTGTTAAAATCACTAGGAGTTCTTCAAAATTATGGTATAAATATTCCTAGAAATCATGTACTAAGAATGTGCAATATAGCTTTTCAAGGAACTTTAAGAAATACCCATTAAAAGCATGTCTTCTACAAGGAAGTAGAAAGGGGAGAAGTAAATGCCTTGTGGATAAGAATATTCTTTAGGTTTAACCTTTATGAAAATACATATATAGGCCCTCAGGGAACTTTGTATTAGTGAGACCCAATATTTACAGAAAAATCACAACATGGCATTTAAACCTGAGTAGTTCACTTCTATGAAATCACAGATATGGTCTGATAGAACCTAGGGAGTAAATAACTAGAAAAAGGGTTTTGATCCATGGTCCATTTTGGAGTATTCTGAACAGTAATGTTCTATTCCAAGGGTGTGATTTACAGTCCTCCCTAAATCTGGTCTCCAGAGCTGACTTAGGCTAATTTCTAGATCCTACTGCATCTACTTAGATCTTGTTCCCCATATATTTTGAATGCTAAATGCAAAACATGTACACTATTGGTGGCTATATTTTAGGTGGGGAATGCAATTCTTCCCCATAGTGGCAATATAGCATCCTCTCAGTTATAAATATCTTCACTTCAATGAGAAAAGATGATGAAATTCTTTTTGAAGACTCTCAAAGGGCTTGCAGATTTTTAAAAATATTACCGCCACTTTGTTTGGAAGAAATACAGTTTGGTCATAAAACCATCATTTGTGATTGGATTTATGGACATGACATGCATTTGCATGCTGTACGTGAAAACCTTGTACCAAAGAGTGGTTTCCAGCAAGGAAATTGTTGCTAGTCAGAATTTTCTGTGTTAACGTGAACAAATTTCAGTTTCCCAAACCTGTTGAAAACAAATGTAATTCAAAGAATCTTCCTTTGCATGGACAGGGGCTATCACTTTCAAAATTCCTCATATGTTCACTGAAATATTTCCAATAAGAAAGGCAAATTTTCTTTAAGAGATGTCTCAAAGTACTTTCTCTTTAAAAGTTAGATCAGGAGAAAAGCATCTTTCTTTTTTAGTTATTCTATTTGTGACATGCTAGGTACTTGCAATCTATCTATATCATGCCTGGAACATTTTATTATCACTGAACACCATACTTAGGAGTATGGGAATTAAAATAAAATAATTACTTACAGAATCTAATTCATATATTCGACTATCTTGATTAAGCACAAGAAACTGTACATGTACTGGATTTTTTAAAGTAACACATAATTTTAAAGAAACTTACATGTAATATTACTATATTACAAAGCAAAAGGAAATAACGGTAAAAGTACATGTAATATTTTGTGCTTAAAAAAATGTAACGTGGCAATTCATTAGCATGTGGGGTATATAGTAAAACTTCCTGAGAGACTGTCATTTGTGTTTGGTTTGAACAGTTGGTAGGATTTTGCTAAATAGAAAATGAGAGCAGTCTACGGCTTTCCTGGTGGCTCATATGGTAAAGAATCTGCCTGCAATGCAAGAGATCCAGGTTTCATCCTTGGGTCAGGAAGACCCCTGGAGAAGGGAATGGCAACCCAATCTAGTATTCTTGCCTGGAGAATGCCATGGACAGAGGAACCTGGCAGTCTACAGTGCATAGGGTTGCAAAGAATCAGACACAACTGAGCAACATAACACTACTGAGGGAATGGAAGCCTCTGACTCAGTGACTGGGGGGCTTCTCTCAAACTTAGTAGCAGGCTCCGATCAAACTGTTAGTGCCTTGGACCAACACTGGAAATATAAAATGAAGCCCAGGCTTTAATGTACACTTCTCAATGCCACAGTAAGGCAACCATTAAGTAATTTGATGGTTGACTAATTTATTTACAGTGAAATAGTCTCCATAGATGAGATCTCTATTTTAATTATCTGATATTTATAAACAGAGAAATTGAAAATTAAGATTCTATATTTTGAACATTTTTTACTGTACTCCTTAAGAGAAACAAGAATTCCTTTATGAACTAAAATGCAAATGAGAATGCATTTGGCAGAATCACTCCAAGCACATGTAAAGCAGCAGCATCACACCAGCAGCTGCTTTGGTCCCAGTGTTTTATCCTGTCAATAGGAAAATCCTTGATGTGCCATTGAATACACAGTTATCTTGACAGCCATCTTCATGTAATATTCAAGATAGCTTTTACAAAGCCTCAGTTATAATATTAGCCTGAAATCAAATGCTTGCTCTTTATTTAAGGGATGATGAACTTGATTTGATGCCTTCTCTGTTGTGAGTCAATTCAGACTCAGAACTCTCATGGACGGGTTTCATTATCCTTAACTGACGGTCAGCTTAAGATGTTACTAGCCAAAACCCTATTCTTATCAATTACAGTTCCACACCACCAGTTTTACCTAGGTTTAACTCAAGAGCTATTTTCATCAGCTTTCCACCATGTATTGGGTCTGACCTTTGAAACAGCATAGCCACTAAGGTTTTATCACCCAAGACAAGAAAGAACTGTCTTAAAAGCTTTATCTTGGTCAGAAGAAAAAAATTATATGATATTAATTGTCTTAAAGTCCTTTCACTGTTGCTAGTCCACACAGAATTGTTGGGATGGAGTTTTTACCATATTGAAACTCATGATTGAGAAGGAAGTTGGTAAGAAGGAAAAAAAGAAAAAAAGGAGGAAGGAAGGGAGGGAATGAGAAAGGGAGAGTGAGAAGGAAGGAAATGAGCAAAGCTCCCAAACATGGTCTGAAAGGCTTCCTTCTTCACTGGTTTTAAGAAGCTGGAAAATCAAGCTCTAGGTTCAAGAATCAAACAGCACACTTAGCTGATAAATCGCTTTAGATTTTAAGTTCTAGATCTACCATCTGTGAGATAAGAGGGGCTTGAGAAAACTGAGCAAACGCCCCTATATCAGTCACAGACCTGGTAGGAACAGATGGCTCACTAGGCGATGAGAGGGTGTTCAATAAACTATTTACAAACTGTGGGCAGAGTGTAAGGATGTCACAGGGAGAGTGCAGGACCCAGAGCTAGTAGGAATAGACGGCCATTATCATCCCCAGGCCTGAAGGACCAGGAACCAAGAAAGGCTGTGAGCAGAGGGTGAGCTGACAGGACTCGTGACTTCAGATTAAGGTCTGCAGCTAGCCCTTGGCATCTCTGTGAGCTAAGACCCAGAGAAATAAATACCACAATCTTACTTTGCTTGGTCCCTCTGACACTCAGCTAGTGCTCCCCAGTGGTGAAATTCAGTGGATGAGGAATCAGCAAGCAAGGAAAACCAATGCTCTGTTCCAAATAAATCCCCTCAGAAGCACAAAGGGGTAATCCGTGAACAAGCTGGGGAACATGTCTGGAGGGATTAACACCAGAAATCCAGTACATAACACAAGTCAGGCACATTATTGCAAACAGCAAATTTATAAAGAAAAAATAAAAATGCAGGGGGACAAACCCCAACTCCTAATTTCATTGAAAAGAATGCTTTGGACAATTCTTACAATACAGTCTTAAAACACAGACAATTAAAAGGTTTTGACTAGAATGTAGCATTAAAATTATACCTGCACACATAAATAGAGCAAAGAAGTGTATTCTAGTTATTAGACACTCAAAAAGTTTAGCTGGGTGTTGACAGATCAGAAACTTTTGCAGGCTTTATATTGAGAAGAAAGTATGCATGAGAATCTTGTTTAAAAGGAGATGAGAAATTTAGAACATAGAGACTCAGAGAGAGGCAAAAGTAACAGAGGAGGAGTACAATGTCTTCTCTTAAAGGGCTTCTTGGATTGTTTTGAACTGTGGTGGGGTTACTAATATAAGCATATTCACTCAAAAATGCAAAGAAATATAGTGGTTTTTGTTGTTTCTATGATTATCTGTGGGGCTTCCCAGGTGGCGCTAGTGGTAAAGAACCTGCCTGCCAACTCAGGAGATATATGAGACATGGGTTTGACCCCTGGGTTGGCAAGATCCCTGGAGGAGGTCATGGGAACCCACTCCAGTACTCTTGCCTGGAGAATCCCACGGAGAGAGGAGCCTAGAAGGCTACAGTCCGTGGAGTCACAAAGAGTCAGACACGACTGAAATGACTTAGCAAGCAGTCACACATGTCTATCTGAGCTCATTTATAAGATCCCAACATATTAAGGTAGCAGGGGAATTTAAAACAACTACATTTAGTAGTATATCTACTAATTTCTGTCATTCTATTAATCTGAATTTTTTAAAGATAACAACCTTTTTTTCTGTTTTTATTGACGTATAGTTGACTTACAAAATTATACTAGTTTCCAGCGTACAACACAGTGATTCAATATTTTTGTAGATTATGCATCAGAGTTATTATACCATTATTGACTATATTCCCTGTGTTGTACATTACATCCTTGTGACTTATTTTATAACTGATGGTCTGTATCTCTCAGTCCCCTTCACTGTTTCACCCCATCACCTCTGGGTATCATGCTTAGAAATGAAATAAGTCAGACAACAACAGCAAGACAAAAGCGGTTTGTCTTCACTTGTATGTGGAATCTAAATAGGATGATAAAAGAACAATATAACAAAACATAAACAGATTCACACACACAAAAAAATTAACCTTTTTTTTTTTTAACATAAATGTCCAACCTCTCTGATTTCTTCCACCACATCTGGCTTCTCACCAAGACGGCAACTGGACAAATGAAGAAGTGGGTCCAAGGGGCCTCCTGAGGGATGGAGGAAGGGGAGCCACATTCTGCCAGGGACCAACAGGAAAGACAGTCTTTCCAACAGTCCTCTAGCTGCCAGTCAACAGGCCTGCTATTCTTGGTTAGTATCTGTGGTGGGTTCTCCCGTCTCTTGGTAGGGTCCTCAGTCTCTGTTGATCAGATACCACTGGACTCCTGTGAGTGCCGGACTGACTCCCCATTTGTCCTGTCCCAGTGGTCTGTCCACCATGCTCTGCAATATGGCACTGCACCCCCACTACCATGATTTCCTTGGCCAATCCCATTTAGACTCCATTTTTCAAGCCACCCATCGTTTGCCTGCCACTCTGAAAGTGAAAGTGTTAGTGTCTCAGTCAGGTAGGACTCTTTGCCACCCCATGGACTATAAGCCCACCAGTCTCCTCTGTCCATGGAATTCTCCAGGCAAGAAGAGTGGAATGGGCAGCCATTCCCTTCTCCAGGAGATCTTCTCAACCCAGGGATCGAACTTGAGTCTCCCTTATTGCAGGAAGATTCTTTACTGTCTGAGCCACCAAGGAAGCCCACTCTACCTGGGTACAATGGACAACCTAAGAAAGCTAGAGTCACACCTCCCTCAACAAAGCATGCTTGCTGGTCCTCTGAGCTAGCCCCTAGAGTCACCACCAGATAGAAGTTGCTCCCAGTTATAAAGTCTGCACTTGTGCTCAGGGGGAGACCAGATATATCCCTGCCTTCCCTCTCCTAAGTCTTCTCCCCTTTAGTCTCCCCACAATCCCAAAAGCTGTCAAAGGCAATTTTTGTCTACCTTCTATTCTGAGATTTCCTGATAGAGTAAAATACTGAACTTGAATAGAGAATTTCTTAAAGTGGGATCCAGGGAGTCCCTTTCATGATTGAAAGATCAAAACCATCCTGGTAATACTAGTGTGGTTTGCCTTTTTCACTCTTAGTCTTCCACTAGCGTATGGTGGGGTTTTCCAGAGCTACAAGATGTGTCATATTACAAAAGACTGAATACAGAAGCATATATGAGACTCCAGCTGTCTCCTATGAAGCCAGACATTCACAAAAATATTAAGCCGTTCCATTCCTCTCACTGATTTTTCCTGGTTTCAAAAAAAAATTCATTTTTTAATGAAAATATGTAATTTATGTTAACATGTAGTGAGCTGCTTATTGACATATTAAAATGAATCTTAAATAATTTTTTAATTCCTCAGTTTTCAGTTCTAATAAGTAAACAACAAGAATTTATATAATCAAAAGCTTCTTCAATAATTCTTTAACAGAGAAAAGGCATCTTAAGATCAAAACTTTGAGATCTGCTGCTCAGGCTCCCAGTCCACTTACTGACAAATTAAAAATAAAAGTGTAATCTGGAGAGCCCTCCACCAAGCTATAGCCTCACTAAGAACTTGAAAGAATCAACGGAAATGTAAATACTCCTGTTCCAGGAAGCGTCAAGATTCTCCTTCCTGGGCAATAAGCCTGTGATTCACTCTTGAGGTGAAATATTGAAATGTTGAAGGTGATGTGATTCAAACAGCGAGGATTTAAAAAGTGTCTTTTTGGCGTCTGGGAGACAGTGCCCATGATACTGTCCTATGTGAGGGCTTCCCTGGTGGCCCAGTGGTAAAGAATTTGCCTGCCGAGCAAGAGATGCAGGTTCAATCCCTTGGTCAGAAAGATCCTCTGGAGAAGGAAATGGCACCCACATCAGTATTCTTGCCTGGGAAATCCCCTAGACAGAGGGGCTCAGCAGTTATAGTCCCAGTTATAGTCCATGGGGTTGCAAAAGAGTCAGACATGACTTAGCAACTAAACAACAACAACCCTACTATGTGAGAGGGTTAGAGAGACAACAAACTAAGACTCTGTGAGGGACACAGATGACAAAGAGTGACAAACCTGGGAGGCAATACAACTCTGGACACTCCTGAGGTCTCCCTGAACAGAGCCCTGCGGGGGCTTATCTAGTAATAAACGAAACTTTTCCAGACACTTGAGCCTCCCAGGAGAAATGTGAAAGGGTGGGAGCAGACATCCTGGGTCAGAGAAGCAGGATCCCCATGCTGTCAAAAGCCAGCTCTTATGGTTACCGGGAGGGAGGGATAGTTGTGTACACACTGCTATATTTAAAATGGAATGCATGTAAGAGTTAAAGATTTTAAAATTTAAAAAACAAAAAAATAAAAAATAAAATAAAATGGATAACTAACAGTGCCCTACTGTATAGCACATGAAATTCTGCTCGATGTTATATGGCAGCCTGGATACAAGGGAGCTTGGGGAGAATGTATACACACATATATATGGCTGAGTTCCTTTGCTGTCCACCTGAAACCATCACAACATTGTTAATCGACTATGCATGCGTGGGTAAGTATGCACTAAGGCGCTTCAGTTGTGTCCAACTCTGTGTGACTCTATGGACTGTAGCCCACCAGGCTCCTCTGTCCATGGGATTCTCCAAGCAAGAATACTGGAGTGGGTTGCCATGCCCTCCTCAGTTGGTTGTACTCCATTACAAAATAAAAAATTTAAATGGAAAAAAAAAATCAGCTGTTAATCTTGAAAACTTTTACCTGAGGGTCAGTGAAGCCTGGGACATACATATGTATTACATACTTATGATCAAGGACTGATGCTCATAAGTTGTTATAAGAATACAACATAATCTATTATAATATAGTTTTTATTAGCCAAGATATTTAAAAATTTCTTATTCTTATGAACATAGAATGAACACATTTATTTCAAAAATGTTAAAATTATAATAATTAAAATTAATATTTTTGAATACTGGGTTTTGTTTTATTTTTTATTGGCATATGGTTGCTTCGCAATGTTGTGTTAATTTCTGCTGCATAGCAAAGTGAATCAGTTATACGTATATATATATATCCACTCCTTTTTAGATTTCCTCCCCATTTAGGTCAACACAGATCATTGAGTAGAATTTCCTGTCCTATACAGTAGGTTCTGAATACTGGATATTGTTTTAAATGTTACTTCAAGTGAATTCTTATCTAATTGTCTGATTAATCCTGAAATATAGGTATTATTATTGTTACATATAGAAGTTATTGTCATTAGTATTATCCTCACTTAGAGTTGGGGGACTGAGGGATTTGTTCACACAACTAGGAAGCGTTAATAAACTATTCTTTGGAATCTTTTCTCCTCAAGTCTACTTAAACAGTAAAAATCAGCCACTCTGTAATAATACATATTTACATTATGTTTCAGTATATTTCTAATATAAAAAAGTCATTCCAATTCTCCATCATCCCCGCCCCCCTTGTCACAGATATCCATCTGAAACAGTCCTGAGAAAAGCAATCTGATTCGATTTGCTAAGGGGGCAAAAATTCCCAGTCAGGTTTAGAGATTGCTACAGTTGGAATGTTCTGAAACCAGAACCATGTTCCTGTCATGGCAAATTAGGTCACCATGGCAAGACGTGGAATCATGGGATGACGGAAAGTAAGAGTACATTATTAACTGATGTCCTCTCCATTTTATTTTTTCTCGGTGACATTTAACAAATTGAATGTAAATGTTCAGAAACACAAAATGCTCTGTTAGATGGTTAAAAAGAGGTGGGGGAGGGGTGGCACATAAACGGGCAGGCAATATGATAATAGGACATCAACTTTCATGAAAATTTCAGGAAATGTCTTTTTCTAAGGATGTCTTTTAGAAATAGTCCTTTAAGTAATTCAGTATCATTATTTAAGTTACTGTTTTTTAAATTTTATTCAAGGAATGTTGATTTACAATGCTGTGTTAATTTCTTGTTAACTTGAGCCCGGTAACTCAGTTATACATACATATACATTATTTTTCATGTTCTTTTCCTTTATGGTTTATCACAGAATATGAAATGTAGTTCCCTGTGTTATTGGAGAAGGAAATAGCAACCCACTCCAGTGTTCTTACCTGGAAAATCCCATGAACAGAGGAACCTGGTGGGCTATAGTCCATGGAGTTGCAAGACTCAAACATGACTTAACAACTAAACCACTACCACCACCCCTGAGCTATGCAGTAGGACCTTGTTGGCAAAATTGATTTTGGAAATTTCTGGGTGGTAAAAACAGAGATTTTTTTTTAGTATACAACCTTCTTATTGTATTATATAATAATATTGTATAAGAATTAAAGCATGAACAGTGTTAAACTACCCTAAACCACAATGAATACTAGAATATGGCTTTTGTAGTATTTAAAACCGTTTATTTTAAATTTCATTCATTTCGGATGGTAAGTAAAAAATAAAGACAATATGCCTTAGTGGCTACACTTGTGAGCTTGGGAACTAGACTCCTTGGTTAGAACCTAGGCTCTATCACCTATTAACTATGGGACCATGGGTAAGTTCCTTAACTTTTTGGTGACTCTATTGCATAAGGTGAAAATGAGTTCAATAATAACCATGTTCACCTCATCAGAAATTTTGTTATCAGAAATAGATGAGTTAGCACATGGAAAGTACTGAGAAAACTTCTTGGTACCTAGTACACACTCAATAAAATAAGCTACTATTACAACTGAGAGCTGCTTGACTTTACTGCTGTTTTAATCTAAATGTCTTGCAGTAAAAACTCAAAAGAAGCAAGATCTTTTTCACCAACTTTAAAACAAAAAACAGATATGTAGTGAAAAGAAATATAAATCCAAACTCAAAGGAGCTGAAAAAAGTTAGCTTTAACTGTTGTTGTTTTATTTTTTCTTTTCTTTTCTTTTTTCTTTTCTTTTCTTTTTTTTTTTTTTTTTTTTTTTTTGCAGATGCAGGTTATCCACAGCAAAAATTCTAGCAAGAGTGGCTTTTGAAAAAATGTTTTCATTTGCTTCACATATTTTTAGAGATAACTGTCATTGTTTTTCAGTTGCTCAGTCGTGTTCAACTGTATGCAGCCCCTGTACTGCAGCACACCAGGCTTCCCTGTCCTTTACCATCTCCTAGAGCTTGCTTAAACTCATGTCCATTGAATTGGTGATGCCATCCAACCATCTCATCCTCTGTCGTCCCCTTCTCCTTCCACCTTCAAACTTTCCCAGCATCAGCGTCTTTTCTAACGAACCAGCTCTTTGCATCAGGTGGCCAGAGTATTTGAGTTTCAGCTTTAGCATCAGTCTTTCCAATAAATATTGAGGACTGATTTCCTTCAGGACTGACTGATTTGATCCCCTTGCAGTTCAAGGGACTCTCAAGAGTCTTCTCCAACACCACAGTTCAAAGGCATCAAGGCCTTCTTTATGGTCCAACTTTCACATCCAAACATGACTAGTGGAAAAACCATAGGTTTGACTGTATGAACCTTGGTTGGCAAAGTAATGTCTCTGCTTTTTAATATGCTGTCTAGGTTTGTCATACCTTTTCTTCCAAGGAGCAAGTGTCTTTTAATTTCATGGCTCCAGTCACCATCTGCAGTGATTTTGGAGCCCAAGAAAATAAAGTCTGACACTGTTTCCACTGTTTCCCCATCTATTTGCCATGAAGTGATGGAATTAGATGCCATGATCTTAGTGTTTTGAATGTTGAGTTTTAAGCCAGTTTCTTCACTCTCCTCTTTCATTTTCATCAGGAGGCTCTTTAGTTCCTCTTCACATTCTGCCATAAGGGTGGTGTCATCTGCATATCTGAGGTTATTGATATTTCTCCCAGCAATCTTGATTCCAGCTTGTGCTTTATCTAGCCCAGCATTTCTCATGAAGTACTGCATATGAGTTAAATAAGCAGCATGACAATATACAGTCCTGATGTACTCCTTTATCAATTTGGAACCATTCCATTATTGTATATCCAGTTCTAATTGTCGTTTCTTGACCTGCATGCAGGTTTCACAGGAGGCAGGTAAGGTGGTCTGGTATTCCCATCTCTTTAATAATTTTTCACAATTTATTGTGATCTACAGAGTCAAGGGTTTTAGCACAGCCAGTGAAGCAGAAGTAGATGTTCTGCTGGAATTCTCTTGCTTTTTCTATGATCCAATGGATGTTGGCAATTTGATCTCAGGTTCTTCTGCCTTTTCTAAATTCAGCTTGAACATCTGGAAGTTCTCAGTTCACCTACTATTGTTTTCAATTGGAGACAAACAGAGATTATTGTATCATTTTTGAGATTGCACCCAAGTACTGCATTTTGGACTCTTTTGTTGACTATGAGGCTACTCCATTTCTTCTAAGGGATTCTTGCCCATAGTAGTAGATATAATGGTCATCTGAATTAAATTCACCTATTCTGGTCCACATTAGTTCGCTGATTCCTAAAATGTCAATGTTCACCTTTGCCATCTCCTATTTGACCATTACCAATTTACCTTGATTCATGGACCTAACATTATAGGTTCCTATGCAATATTATTCTTTACAGCATTGGACTTTACTTTCATCACCAGACACATCCACAATTGGGTGTTGTTTCTGCTCTGGCTCAGCTTCTTTATTCTTTCTGGAGCTATTTCCCCACTCTTCTCCAGTAGTAGATAGAGAAAGATCACTGTGACTGTACAGAAAGGAAGGATGCAATGGAAGCAAATAAGAGATGGTTGTATTTATTCAAGGAAGAGATGAGGTTGAAGCAGACTAGAGTCATGGGAATAGGAAAGGGTAAAAGCAGAACTTCTTTATGAAATATCTAGTAAATAGAATGTAGGACTGCTCCACTATAGATACAAACAATATAGATAGACAGTAACAAGTATTGGCTAAAACATAGAGAAATTTGAAAACTCACTTACTGCTGGTGGGGTTGTAGAATAGTACATTCACTTTGGAAATCAGTTTGTAATTCCTTAAATTGTTAAACATAAAGTTACCATATGATCAAGAAAATCTACCCTTAGGGCTATACCCAAAAGAACTGAAAACCTATGTCCACAAAAAAAAAAAAAAAAAAAAAAACTTGTATGCAAATATTAAAAGTATCATATTTACACTAACCAAAAAGTAGAAATAGCCAAGTGTCCATCAACTGGTGAATGAATAAAGATGTAGTCTATCCATTCCATGAAATAATATTCACCTTGGACTGCAAGAAGATCAAACCAGTCAATCCTAAAGGAAATTAACCCTGCGTATTCATTCAAAGGAGTGATGCTGAAGCTGAAGCTCCAATACTTTGGTCACCTAATACGAAGAGCTGCCTCAATGGAAAAGACCCTGATGCTGGGAATGATTGAGGACAGGAAGAGAAGGGGGTGACAGAAGATAAGATAGTTGGATGGCATCATCAACTCAATGGACATGAGTCTGAGCAAACTCTGTGAGAAGGCAGTTCATGGGGTTGCAAAGAGTTGGAACTGATTTAGCAACTGAACAACAACAAAAAGTTGTGCAACTGTGAATACCCTAAAAAGCCCTAAATTGCACACTTTAAAAGGTAAATTATAAGTCATTTCAATTATATCTCATCAAAATTATTACTAAAAATTGAAGAAACTTTTATTTAAATCTGAGTTTAAGTAAAAAGATATGTCAGCCTACTTCTTTACCTCTTCAATTCAGACTAGATGGTGTTTAGATATATACTCAGTGAGTTTCCTTAGTAAAATTTTGTTTGGAGATAAGAAATGTAAGCCTCTGGCAATGTAGACTAGCAGTGTTGTATACTTTCTAGTACATGCAACCTATAGACAAAAAATGTATTAATATTTAGTGATGTTTTATGTAAAAGCAAACAGTTCTCAGATCAGTCATAGAAAGGAAGAGAGAAAGGTTAACCAGCATAGCATACAAAGCAGAGGGGGACTAATTAGGCCTGAAAATGAAATGCATTATTACATCTTTAGAATGATCACCCAAGAAATTATTGGCACACTGTCTGGTAGAGTAAAGAGGATGGTGATGTTCTAAGATTTCTAAGTCATCTTTTTAAAAACTCAATTGGGAAAGTTCATAAATGTACTCTTAACACCCCCTCAAGTTGTTTCTTTCACAATCACGGAAGCTTGTGTGCCTTTTGTTTTATACAAGGGGAAAATGCACCCAAATACTTGGAAGTTGAAGAATAAGAAGACTTTTAGCTCTGCAAATTACAGTATTATGAGAATGGCTTGGGTAATCTATTACTTGCTATTTTACTAGATGTTTTACTTAATTTATTTACCTTAACTAATTAACTCTGGATCCATTGCTATAAAAGGAGACTAGAAAGTTGCCTGCTTTTATTCTTAGGGTTAAATATCCACAAATGCACCAAAGCTCTTGATAGTCTCCACATGGATTAGTGGAGGAGAGCTATAGAGGAGTCGAAAAACTAGTTCTCTCATGTCTATGTCTTTACTTTTAGGCTTTTTCTCACTTTGTTGTGGTCCAGAGACTTCTCTATAACAATTCTGAATCTGATCAAGATAGTCTTTCCTTTCCTAATTGTGAGGAGAAGATAGGTGAACAAGAGAGACAAAAAAATTACATTTTGCTACTAGAGTCATGTCTACTTAAGAAATATAAAGATGTTTTACTTAAATGTGCCAGATTATCAAGGTAGTAATTTCGTATTTGTTCTGAAATGTTGAAAAATTTTAAATGTAGGTGTTTGGCTGAGAGAATGAGCTGGAATCAGTGTTAAAACTTTTTGGCAGGAAGAATAGGAACTAGATTCTTCAAATCTTGTAATGATGCCAAATATTCTTTCTCCACTGACTTCTCATTTAAAATGTTCACCTTCCAAGTGCAAGTGTATACATATACATATATATATATATAATGTAGTGCAGCAAATACTGTACTTTTTTTCTGAAATTTTAGCAACAATGATTTCATGCCAAGTTGTCTTGACCATCTTTGTGCTATAAAAACTGAGCTGTAATTTCTATAATCAGTTAAATGAATACAAGCTAAGCTGATCATCCTTTTGGCCTAAATAGATTTTTGAGAGATTTCTTTTTGTAAGTGAAAAATGCTTTCCTTTTCTTTACCCTTCTTATTTTTTTTCTTTTTTCAGATGCACCTGTTACATTTTTACCACAACTTCTCAGGCCCAGTTTTATATTCAAACATCTTCTTCTAAACATTTGAACATCTGCTATCATATTTGAGCCCCTGTTAGAAGAATTCTAGGGGACCCATGGGTCTGAAGATCACAAGTCTATGGCTTCAGAAACAGAAAATAGGACACAAGTGATCTGACAGGTAAATTCTCTTGTATAGCACCCAGTAGTAGTGGCACCATCTTTGTATTTTGAAAAACCTGGGGTCAAATTCACACACACACACACACACACACACACACACACGCAGACACTACCATCTCACCACTTTTCTGATTCTGATATTTTCACTTATCAGAAGTTACTTTTCTCTGTAAATAAAACAGAAAAAATAGTATTCCCGTCAAAAAATATTATCCTATTTTGGAGAAAAAGAAAATTCAACACAATAGGCAGACAAGACGAAACTGCCCAGCGAACTCTGCTTGCTCCCTTGTGGAGAGCTCTCTCGCCTTGTTTACATTGCCATCTGCTGTGTTTTGGCCTCTTGGGCTGCAATCATCAGAGCATTTGGGCCTCTGTTATCAAATTTGATTCTCAATTAAAAATGATTATTTGAATATTTATGTATTTCTCTTTTTACAGTATCATTTCCCTTTTAAAGAAATAGTGGCATTATTTTCCCAATTGTAAAAAAATAGTGTAGAAAAAAGTGTATTTTTTATTTGGTTGGTTGGTGTTGGTTAATTTTGCTTTCTTTCTATACTATGGCACCTTTCATCTTACATGACATTTTATGCCAAGTGTAATTTTCTATTATAAGTTAAGCTTTGGTAACATTTGTACTATGGACATAATTCTATGATGATTAGCAAGCAAAGTTATGTAAAGAAATCTGTATCAATGAAGAGAGAGCTTTCTGAGAAGTACCAGTTTTAAAGATGCATATTCAACAGAATAGGTTATTGACACATATCAATAACCTCAAATATGCAGATGACATCACCCTTATGGCAGAAAGTAAAGAGGAACTAAAGAGCCTCTTGATGAAGGTGAAAGAGGAGAGTGAAGAGGCTGGTTTAAAACTCCACATTCAGAAAACTAAGATCATGGCATCTGGTCTCATCACTTCATGGCATATAGATGGGAACAATGGAAACAATCAAAGCTTTATTTTCTTGTGCTCCAAAATCACTGTGGATGGTGAAAGCAGCCACGAAATTAAAAGACACTTGCTCCTTGGAAGAAAAGTTATGACAAACCTAGATAGCATATTAAAAAGCAGAGACATTACTTTGCCCACAAAGTCCATACAGTCAAAGCTATGTTTTTTCCAGCAATCACATATGGATGTGAGAGTTGAACCGCAAAGAAGACTGAGCACTGAAGAATTGATGCTTTTGGATTTCAGTGCTGGAGAAGACTCTTGAGAGACCCTTGAACTGCAAGGAGATCAAACCAGTCAGTCCTAAAGGAAATCAATCCTGAATATTCATGAAAGGACTGATGCTGAACTGAAGCTCCAATATTTTGACTACCTGATGCGAAGAGCAGACTCATTAGAAAAGACCCTGATGCTGAGAGATTGAAGGCAAGAGGAGAAGGAGGTGACAGAGGATGAGATCATGATGATGATCGTGGCATCACTGACTCAATGGCCGTGAGCTTGAGCAAACTCTGGGAGAAGGTGAAGAAAAGGGAAGCCCGGTGTGCTACCGTCCATGGGGTTGTAAACAGTCAAACATGATTGATCAGCTACACAACAATTCAACAGAAAAGGCAAGGTTTAAAGAGATAGTTGGCAAAGCCTTGTTCAGAGGGCTTACCAAGCATTCACAGGCTCAAGAAGGTCCAGGAAGAAGAAGCCCACTACTTAAGACCCATGGTAACTCCAGAGCTTCAACTTTGTATGTATCATCATTGTAAAGGGAAGACTCTCAGCACTGAAAATGGTCCCTTCTGATCAAAGTTCTATGATTCTATGATTTATATCCTGAGTCCTGACAGGGGCTGTCACATAGTAGACACTCATAAGAATGTAGAATGAATGAATGAATGACCAGGCTTAGCATTGTCAGAATTGTTGTTGCTGTTATTCAGTCACCCAGTCATGTCTGACTCTTTGCAACCCCATGAACTGCAGCACACTAGGCCTCCCTGTCCCTCACCATCACCCAGTTTGCCCAAGTCCTCATTTGTTGCATCGGTGAGGCCATCCAGCCATCTCATCCTCTGATGCCCCCTTCTGCCCTCAATCTTTCCAAGCATCAAGGACTTTTTCAATGAGTCATCTGTACACATCAGATGCTCAGAATACTGGAGCTTCATCTTTAGCATCAGTCCTTCCAGTGAGTATTCAGAGTTGATTCCCTTAGGATTGACTTGTTTGATCTCCTTGCAGTCCAAGGAACTCTCAGGATCTTCTCCAGCACCACAGTTCGAAGGCATCAATTCTTTAGCATTCTGCCTTCTTTATGGTCCTGCTCTCACAACCATATGTGACCACTGGGAAGACCATAGCCTTGACTAAATGGACTTTGTCAGCAGAGTAATGTCTCTGCTTTCAAGAGACCCTGTCTAGGTTTGTCATCACTCTCCTGCCAAGAAGTAATCATCTGACTTCATGGCTGTAGTCACCATCCCCAAGGATTTTTGAGCCCCAGAAGAGGAAATCTGTTTCTACTTCCACCTTTTCTCTTTCTATTTGTCATGGAGTAATAGAGCCAGATGTCATGATCTTAGTTTTTTTTTTGGAACTTTAGTCTTAAGCTGGCTCTTTCACTCTCCTCCTTCACCTTCATCAAGAGGCTCTTCAGTTCCTCTTTGCTTTCTGCCATTAGAGTGGTATCATGCACACATCTGAGACTGTTGATGTTTCTCCCGCCTACCTTCATATCAGCTTGTAACTCTTTTCAGCCTTGTAACTCTTTCACTCTTTCAGAAAATTCATCATTTGCTCAGTTCAGTTTGGTTGCTCAGTCATATCAGACTCTTGGTGACCCCATGGACTGCAGCACACCAGGCTTCCCTGTCCATCACCAAATCCTGGAGCTTACTCCTGTCCATCAAGTCAGTGATGGCATCCAACCATCTCATCCTCTGTCATCCCCTTCTCCTCCTGCCTTCAATCTTTCCCAGCATCAAGGTCTTTTCCAGTGAGTCAGCTCTTCACATCAGGGGACCAAAGTATTGGAGTTTCAGCTTCAACATGAGTCCTTCCAATGCATATTCAGAACTGATTTCCTTTAGGACTGACTGGTTGGATCTCCTTGCTGTCCAAGGGACTCTCAAGAGTCTGCTCTAACACCACAGTTCAAAAGGATCAATTCTTTGGTGCTCAATTCAAACACAACTACTAGAAAAATCATAGCTTTGACTAGATGAATCTTTATTGGAAAAATAATGTCTCTGCTTTTAAATATGCTGTCTAGATTGGTCATAGCTTTTCTTCCAAGCAGCAAGTGTCTTTTAATTTCATGGCTTCAGTCATGGCATATGGTCCTATCACTGCATGGCAAATAGATGGGGAAACAATGGAAACAGTGAGAGAATTTGTTTTGTGGGGCTCCAAAATCACTGCAAATGGTGACTGCAGGCATGATTTGCTCAGAATATAAGTTAAACAAACAGGGTGACAGTAGACAGCCCTGTCATACTTCTTTCTTGATCTTGAACCAATTAATTGTTGTTCCATACAGGATTCTAACTGTTGCTTCTTGATCCTCATACAGGTTTTTCAAGAGACAGGATGGTTTGGTATTCCCATTTCTCTAAGAACTTTCCACCATTTGTCATGATCCACACAGTCAAAGGCTTTAGTGAGGTCAAAGAGAGATAGATGTTTTCTGAAATTTCCTTGTTTTCTCTTTAATCCAGTGAATGTTGACAATTTGATCTCTAGTTCCTCTTCCTTTTCTAAACCCAGCTTGGACATCTCAAAGTTCTTGGTTAGCATAAGGTTGAAGCCTAGCACGCAAGATTTTAAGCATGACCTTACTAGCATGGAAAATGAGTGCAATTATCTGATTGTTAGCACATTCTTTGATACTACCTTTCTTGGGAATTGAGATGAGGACTGACCTTTTTCAGTCCTGTGGCCACTGCCAGGTCTTCCAGATTTGCTGACATAATAAATGAGAAACTTTGATGACATCTTCCTTTAGGGACTTAAATAGTTCTGCTGGAATTTCTTCACATCCACTGGCTTCATTAACAGCAGTGATTCTTAAGGCCCACTTTACTTCACACTCCAGACTGTATGGCTCTGGGTGACTAAGCAACCAGAGCCAGAATTATATAACTTTAAAAAGACATATTTAGGGAGTTTGGGGAAAATGGATACATGTATGTGTGTGTGTATACATACACACACACACACACACACACACACACACACACATATATATATATATATATATATAACTGAATCACTTTGCTGTCTAGTCAAGGCTATGGTTTTTCCAGTAGTCATGTATGGATGTGAGAGTTGGACTGTGAAGAAGGCTGAGTGCCAAAGAATTGATGCTTTTGAATTGTGGTGTTGGAGAAGACTCTTGAGAGTCCCTTGGACTGCAAGGAGATCCAACCAGTCCATTTTGAAGGAGATCAACCCTGGGATTTCTTTGGAAGGAATGATGCTGAAGCTGAAACTCCAGTACTTTGGCCACCTCATGTGAAGAGTTGACTCATTGGAAAAGACTCTGCTGCTGGGAGGGATTGGGGGCGGGAGGAGAAGGGGATGACCGAGGATGAGATGGCCGGATGGCATCACTGACTCTATGGACGTGAATCTGAGTGAACTCCAGGAGTTGGTGATGGACAGGGAGGCCTGGCGTGCTGCAGTTCATGGGGTCGCAAAGAGTCGGACGTGACTGAGCGACAACTGAATTGAAATTTGCTGTTCACTTGAAACTATCACAACATTGTTAATTAGCTATACGCCAATATAAAATAAAAAGTTTTTTAAAACTTTTAAAAAAAGAAACATTTAAGGAACTGCTGCATCAGTTACATTAAGATCTCAAAAACAATTAAAATGTAGAAAATCAAAGAGTCCTTAGAACAATGTGTCAAAGAAATGACACATTCAGAAAGGGATGGAAAATTTTTAATTGATAACATAAGCATGAGTTCAACATTGGAAAGTTCAAAAAAATCATATACCCACATGTATAGTTTTCAGTAACGTTCAGTTGCGGTCAGTCGCTCAGTCGTGGCCGACTCTGCGATCCCATGAATCGCAGCACGCCAGGTCTCCCTGTCCATCACCAACTCCCAGAGTTCACTCAGACTCACGTCCGTCATATCAGTGATTTCCTCCAGCCATCTCATCCTGGGTCGTCCCCTTCTCCTCCTGCTCCCAATCCCTCCCAGCATCAGAGTCTTTTCCAATGGGTCAACTCTTTGCATGAGGTAGGCACAGATAAATTGAAAATAACCCTACCTAACTCACTTGTACCAGAAATATCTCAATTCCCATATTTGATTTCTATGGTCTTATGTTTATAGTTATTTTGGTTTATACTCTTCTCCCCATGAGATGTAAGAAACTCTGTCTATAATTGCCTTTTATCATTGGTATTTAGTCCATGAAGTTTTGAATTTACTGAATAAGCAAGAAAATTGGTAAAATTTTTCTAAATAAATTTTGTTTTTCAATTTATTCCAAATTTTTTACCAAAGATCTCTTGCCACAGGAAAATTTTCCCAGCCCAGGGAACTGAGTAAGGATTTCTGATGAGGGAGAAAGGTCTTCCCTTAAAAAGAACACTGTCCTAAGCCTTTAGAAACTTGTAGAACACGTGTTCACTCTTCAGGTCAACTATGCTTCCTTAACGCTCTTTTACATTATTTGTATTTCTTTTGAAAACAGGTCACTTCATTTTAACATTTTAACATACTCCTTCCCTTTTTGCCTTACTTCATTATTCATAGGACATTTTCCTGTGCCTGGAAATCAGTTCTCTTCACTGCTTTTTCCATATACGGATAATAAGATATTAGGAGTTAGTCAACAGCTTCACACATCTGCCCTCCACATTGCCACCTAACATACTATACTGCAACCTGAAAACTCTATAACTTCAGTGTTAATATGAAACGAAATAGTTCCTATGTTGGAAGCCTATAAATTCACACTCTCCCCAGTTTGGTTTATTTGTAATAAGAAGAACTCATTAAAACAGAAAATCAAACAAAGTCTTAGTAGGTGGATATGCATTTCTCTTTACAGCAAATGAGTGACCTAAGAGATTTGGTTCTAACAGTCAGTATTTCAGAAGCTGTTACCATGTGTCAGGCATGGTAACCAGTGTCAGGAGGAGGAATAATAAAAGAGAAAGATGTGGTCTCTGCCCCATAAAATATAAAACCTAATTGAAGAAATAAAACTATGGAGAAGTTTATAAATTGCATAAAATAGTAAAGCTAGATTCTTAGAAGTAGAGAACTATTTAATGAATGGAATGGAAAGAAAATATAGTAATTAAGAAGAATAAAAGATCAGTTGAGCTGGAGTCAATTTGGAAGGCTTCACAGAGAAAAAGAACTTGCATGATGACTTGGATGATGGATGGGATTGAGAGAAGAGAGAGAAAAGAGTACATCCCAGGCCAGCAGGGTTGGTTTCAGCAAAAGCATCAAATCAAAAAAGTTCAAGGCTGCTTAGAGCAGAGCTGAGCTGGGGTACGGAGCCAATGACATGAATACTTAGAGCTGTCTGCAAAGGTTGCAGCTCAGTGGTCAAGGTTTTAAACTGTCAGAATAAGCCCTTTGGACTTCATCTGGTAGGCTGTGAAGAGTCGCTGAAGTCTTTGAGCAGGGGAATGACAAGATTGAAAGAGTGTTTTATGACCAACTTGTCAGCTATGTGAATAATGAATTGGCAAGAAGAGAGATTGGAAGTAGGGAGAATAATTAAAATTAAAAAGGTTCTATAAAAGGAGAAATGGGGACAGATGATAAAAATCTCAGAATGGGGATTAGGAGTGGGAGGAATGGGGAAAGAAGGGGAATAAGAGATATTTTGAAGAAAGAGCTGACAAAAGTTGGTGACTGCTTAGATTTGGTAAGAAGAGCATCTGTGGCATCAAATATTGAAGCCTGGGTGACTACAACAGTGCCATCTTTGTGCCACACACTACAGTTAACATGCAAGATATGTTCATACTGGAAATAAAGAAATGGAGCCTCTTGTAGCAAACATTGTCCCTTGGAAGGACAACATAAACTGTTCTTTTGATGACACAGTATTGATATTAGAAGGGTGGCTTATGTTTGCCTGTCTAAAATGTCCCTTCACAGCAATAGAGCCTAGCTATTTATAGGACATCATACTTAGATTGCATTACCCATCCTTCTTTTGACCAAGCGTTTATTGAATTGGGCTGCACACTGAAGACTTCATGAGCTCGCACGGGCCATCCAAACCCAGAAATTTGGAAATGAAATCAGGGAAGATTATGGCCACAGGTACTGGGTGATATAAATCAGGCTTGAGAGAGCCATTTGAGGGAATCTATGTGTTATTGAGAGGCTTCCCAGGTGACACCAGTGGTAAAGAACCCACCTGCCAATGCAGGAGACATAAGAGACCTGGGTTCGATCCCTGGGTTAGGAAGATCCCTTGGAGGAGGGCATGACAACCCACTCCAGTATTCTTGCCTGGAGAATCCCTGTGGACAGAGGAGCCTGGAGGGCTACAGTCCATAGGGTCGCAGAGTCAGACATGACTGAAGCGACCTGACATGCACCCACGTGTTACTGAACCAAGCCTGGGTCCTCTCACCAGCATGCAGCAAAGTCAATACTGACCCCAGCTTGTGGTGAAGCGCAGTATTTACTGCAGGGTGCCAAGCAAGAAGTCCAAGCAGCTAGGGCACCAAAGATCCTAACTCCTCGATAGCTTTCAGAGAAAGACAGGGTGAGGAAGGGGCTTTGTGGAGTGTGTGATCATCTCAGGGATGTTCTTCTGATTGACGGGGACTGAGGTAGTCAGGAGACAGCACCATCAACCTTCTATTTCCAACCAGTCTGGGATCTGTGTGCTTGCGGGCAGCATATAGTTAACTTCTTCCACCTGATAGGGGTTTCAGTATCTGTAAAATAGCTCAAAGGATGTGGCTCAGGATATTATCTATAGTCCTTGAAGAGGAACTAGAAGTCCTTGACTTTGGTGGCTAAACTATTATTATTTTGTCTTACTTGACTGTTTTCCTTTCTTTCTGCATTCTCTCACCACTCTGATTAAATTAACTCTTTGGAACTCAGGGAAAGTCTAGAAAGCTAATTTTTTTAACATATAAGAGGCTGGTAGAGGACAGACAAGGAATGAAAAGGGGAAGTCTGTTACAGGAAGGCACCAGAGAGCACTGCTTGGTTACACTATGAAGGAGCCATGACAGTATGTAAATAGGAATAGCACAGAGAGAGAAAAGGAGAATGAGAAATTGGCAGATAAACAAAGAAAAGCAATGAGGAGTCATGTTAAACCCAGAGGGGAGAGGGAGTACCTGCCTTGGTCTGCCGTACTCACCAGGTGCTGTTTCCCTCTTGAAACCCAGAAGCACTTCCTGTCTGCGGGTCAGACAGGTACTGTGCATCTTTCCTCAAATGGCTCCTTTGGCTTAAAAGCTAATTGGAAAGGCTGTCTGTCCCTTGCAAGAAAATGATCCCTAGCAAGGAAAATTTTATCCTACAACCTCCGGGTATCATGAACTGAAGTAGGACAGGCAAGAGGAATATTTATGCATGGAACATGTGACTGGAATTAGAGGAGGAAAGCCAGGGCAGGGGCTGAAGATGGTGACATAGTCAGTTAACTGAAGATGATGACTGAAATTTTATCACCAGTGAGCTTATGCAAAAGAACACAGAGAGTTTGGGCAGGATGAGAATTTGGTAGAAGTGTTCTAAGAGGTCACCAGGATTTCCAGCCAGGGCCCTTCAAAAGCCAGCTGAAAAGGGGAGGTGGGGAAGGAAATGCTTATCCTGAGATATTTCCTTTACCCTTTGTTAAAAGACGCAAAGGCTTGTTTATTTTGAAATAAAGGAGACTTACAAAACAAATTTCATTGAAGTGAATAGCTCTTCCTAATGAGGTCAGAAAAAGTACATGCTCAGGTTAAATTTCAGTTTCTAAAAGCTAAAATTAAAAAAAATTTATTTTGGCTGTAATCTATTTCCATAAAGACCTGCAAACCTAGAATTGACAAGTCTCTTTTCTCATATAAGCTGAAGTGCTTCCTTCTCCATGAAATCTCCCCAGGGAATAAATAAGAGGAAAGTAGTAAAATCTACAGTCTTGCACATGAGAAAAAAAATTCAAAACTACCCCAAACAAGCATATTTTTAAATTGAATACTAATGTCTTAATTATACTTTTTAATGCAGTATTTAGAGTATAAAGTATAGGAACAGGTTTGGCATATCTGTGGGCAGGAATCTGACTTCATCAGTAGTGTTCAGAGTTTGCCTGCTATGTGGGAGCAAGGAAAAATGAATTAGTTCTAAGTGCAAGAAATAAGACTGCTTGAATAGCAATGGTTAGGTGCTGGTATGCCCAGTCATGTCTGACACATGATCCCAAGGACTGTAGCCCACCAGGCTCTAATGTTCTTGGAATTTTCCAGGCAAGAATACTAGAGTGGGTTGTCATGCCCTCCTCCAGGGGATCTTCCCAACCCAGGGATCAAACCCAGGTCTCTTGTGTCTCCTACACTAACAGGCGATTCTTTACCACTAGCACCACCTGGGAATCCCGGCAATTGTCAGAACCTAGCACAATGCCAGAAGTGCATTTGTACCTTTTGATCCTAAAAGAATACATGCAAGATCTCTCCAGAACCATCATTGCATTCAACCTGAAATCCTGGATCTATCTTTTAAAACTACTTTGTTTTCAGAAAGTCTCTAAGAACTTAGTGGAGCTCAACTAAATCAGGTGTCCTTCTGGTCTGTTACACGCACTTTGGTGAAACTATTTCTTCTTTTAAATACAAATATATTGCACTTTAGCTCAGAGACACAGCTGAAATTCTGTAAACAGAATCAATGAAGTTCCCTTATTACAGAGGTAAAAGAGGCTGTTTACACCATATAATAATCAAAGAGTTAATCTTGTTTCACTCTTACAGGAGTAAAACCCACTGGCAAGCTTTAACTATGTTAATTTTCAAACTTTCAAGTCTGTACTCAAACCACAAAGCCAGCAAACTAAAGGTAACCAAAGGAGCTCTTTAGTAAAGACAGAAATGAACTATGCCTTTTGAAGTGTTTCCAGGGAAATGTGTTTGGAATATTTAAGTCCCAAGTGAGTTACAAAGGTTATTCATTCACAAGTGAGATAAATTCATAGCTGTCAAATTGTCTGGATTCTCTGTGTGATCACTAGGGCTTCAAATCATTTATTTTTTTCTAGCAAAAGTTCAATATTTTCACAGCTTCAAATTTGATCGTACTTTATAATTTGGAAATAAAGAATTGCTTCTCTTCCTCACCTGCTCACTGAAGCAATAAAGTCCATGAGTATATTAAAGCAATTTTTCTCTTCTGTTGTAGTTACATTTTGTTTCTTTTAATAAAGCCAAATGTTTCTAAATTGGATGTTTTTTCCAGTAAAATAGCTGGATATAATTAACAAGGTGTCTGGTTTCACCAAACAGATGGGGGGATGGGGAATAGATTACTGCAAATATAAACTTTATGGTGTTTTATATTCAGCTATGTTTTCTTGAATAGTTATGAATGAAATTGTTCAAAAGTCCACCAAAATAAGTTTTGCTGTTTTTGGCTCTCTTAGGAGCTGTCATAGGTGATTCAGAAAGAAAGAAAAGAACTTTATTTTAATTGCTTACTTAAGTAAGTGTGTTAGTTGCTCAGTCATGTCTGATTCTTTGCCCCCATGGACTGTAGCCTGTGAAAACCCTCTGTCCATGGGATTCTCCAGGCAAGAATACTGGAGTGGGTTGCCATTCCTTTCCCCAGAGGATCTTCCTGACCCAGGGATCAAACCCAGGTCTACTGCATTGCAAGCAAATTCTTTACCATCTGAGCCACCAAAGAAGCTCATAAAACTTAAGTTAGGTGCTAAGATGAGAGTTAGAATCCTTAACAAAGATGGGTAGGTAAAAAGCGGTTCTTGACAGAATGTTCATAGCAGAAAGAAATGAGCAGTGGCCACTGACCTGGTGAACTTGAAGTTTATTTCAAATTGAAAAATAAAGGTAAGGAGATGGCTCTAGGGAGCTGGGTCCAGACTTGATCTTCTCTGGGAGGTGAGCAAGGACTTCTGGGGGCTCTGACCCAACGTGATCAAATCAAGGAGTTTGAGGGCACATCTGGATGGAAAAGCAAGACAAAGAGAAAAGTTGATACATAACTGCCTCAGTAAGTCCACAGAGTTCTGGCTCCAGTGAGGACAATCATCACAACTCTTACTTACCGTGCAGAAGGAAGGCAAAGTCAGAGATGATCCTGCCTTCAAGAGACATTATCTCTCTGAAGAGACAGGACATATATGATAAAGGTTAGTTATGATGTGAAGGAAGTGAATACCTACCTAATAATTGCTGAAGGGATTTGATTGTGGAGCCTGAAGGAAAGAGAGTGCTGAGGTACATGGAAAGGAGAGGAGGGAACTACAGACGAAGGGAAAGATTCCATGAAGTTGTGTGGTTTGGATTTGCGAAACTAATATAAGTAGATTAATTATGTTTCAGCAGAGGATCCTTGTAGGTGAAGAGTGGGAAAGAAGGTAGGGAAGTAAGTAAGAGCTAAATTGAAAAGCAGTTGGAGTTTGAAGGCAAGAGTCCTTGAAAGCCTTTTTTAGAGGGTAGCGCATGTAAAGTTGTATAAACTATTATCCTGGTGCGAGCCTGTGGGATAGAGTGGGAAGAGACTGTAGCAAGGAAGGCATAGTGGAAGATTACAGCAGGCATGAAGAAATGATGGCTTAGATTTGAGGTGTGGAATGAGAATTAGAAGGACAAGAATGGATAGTGTTTGCTAAGTGCCAGACACATCACTCAGTGCTGTGAAACATACGAATGTAAAACAAAGGATTAAGACCAGCAAAAGGTAACAGGTTAAGTCTAGGGTAGCTCTGTGAACACGTTCCACATACAAGAGCATCTTCTTTGAAAGGCAATTAAAAATTTATCCAGATGAATCTAGATACAACATTCAGTTAAAGATTCAGGTCATATTTCATTTTCTATCAATTATATAAATATATAGATAAAAATGAAACTATATAGAGAGATTTATATAAATCTCATGTATCTATGAAAGATATATGCATATCATATATAGATGGATAGGAGATATATATATATGTGTGTGTGTGTGTGTGTGTGTGTGTGTGTGTGTGATTCTATCCTATAAAAAAACAATTTGTACAAGTTTTTAAAAGGACCAAACATTGTCTTTTGACATATTTCTCAGCACTGGCCACTTTAGGCCAGGTGTCTCACAGTTCACAAATGCATATGTGATTTGGTTGTTTATAAAGTAAATGACATTTTACCAATCTAAGGAAGGATGGCTTTCTAAGAAATTGGGTCGTGAATCTGTAAATTGTAACACCTCTGTAAACTGAAAGAATTTTCATGGTATGATTTTACTTATTTTCAGAAATTGAAGCTTCATAATAAGGAAAGAACACCTGTACAGTCTCATAAGTTCTTTACTCAAAAAGCTGAATGAATTTAAGTTCAAAGAAAAAAGGAAAAAAAGAAACATTATGGGCAATTTGAGTCTGGTTAAACAGTGCAGGGTGACTAGAAGTAGGACTTTCATCTAAGGCAAGACCACATTGAAGACTGCTTTCAATTTTTAGCTCAAGAATATCACAAGATATTAAAAAATCACAGTTGACTTTTTAAAATTTAAGGAAATGGAATAATAATCACTAGACTCAGTTGAAAATATGTTCATGAAGAATAATACAACTATGAACAAAGGACTTAAGCAGTCACACTGATCATAGTGTAAGAAACAGCAGACTTGAGTGGAAATTGACAGTAAAGGACTTGTTAGTAAAGATATAAGAATTCATAGACTGGATTATTTTTGAGAGAATACCAAGGAAAAAAATCCTGGAAAAAAAAGATTAGTCATTCCAATAAAACATTCAAAATAATAATTTTTCTCCAGCCTTTTGCATTTCCTATAAACCTAATGTATTCTGAAGTCTACCTGAATGTTTGCAGGGTAGGAGACAAGCACATGGGCTTAGCAATGGGTGAGAATCTCAGTTCAGCTACTGAAAAGCTATATGAGTTCTTCAACCTCCTTAAACACCAGTTTCTCTTCTTCAAGAAATGCAGATAGTGGTATCTATTCCACAAGTTTGTTGTATTTTAAAAGAAAATGCATTTAAGCACTTACCACAAAATTGGGCCCAGAATAAGAACTCAGTAATGTAAGTTAAAGAGATGGGAATACCAGATCACCTTACCTGCCTCCTGAGAAATCTGTATGCAGGTCAAGAAGCAACAGTTAGAACTGGACTGGATCAACAGACTGGTTCCAAATTGGGAAAGGAGTACTTCAAGGTTGTATATTGTCACCCTGCTTATTTAACTTATATGCAGAGTACACTATGAGAAATGCTGGACTGGATGACGCACAAGCTGGAATCAAGATTTCCGGGAGAAATATCTATCAATAACCTCAGATATGCAGATGACACTACCTTAATGGCAGAAAGCGAAGAAGAACTGAAGAACCTCTTGATGAAAGTGAAAGAGGAGAGTGAAAATGTTGGCTTAAAACTCAACATTCAGAAACTAAGATCATGGTATCTGGTCCCATCACTTCATGGCAGATAGATGGAGAAACAGTAGAAACAGTGGCAGACTTTATTTTGGGGGGCTGCAAAATCACTGCAGATGGTGACTGCAGGCACAAAATTAAAAGATGTTTACTCCTGGGAAGAAAAGCTATGACCACCCTAGCTGCTGCTGCTAAGTTACTTCAGTCATGTCTGATTCTGTGCAACCCCATAGACAGCAGCCCACCAGGCTCCCCTGTCCCTGGGACTCTCCAAGCAAGAACAGTGGAGTGGGTTGCCATTTCTTTCTCCAATGCATGAAAGTGAAAAGTGAAAGTGAAGTCACCCAATTGTGTCTGACTCTTAGCTACCCCATGGACTGCAGCCTACCAGGCTCCTCTGTCCATGGGATTTTCCAGGCAAGAGTACTGGAGTGGGGTGCCATTGCCTTCTCCATGACCAACCTAGACAGCATATTAAAAAGCAGAGACATTACTTTGCCAACATAGGTCCATCTAGTCAAAGCTACAGTTTTTCCAGTAGTCATGTATGATTGTAAGAGTTGGACTATAAAGAAAATTGAGCACTGAAGAATTGATGCTTTTGAACTGCAGTTTTGGAGAAGACTCTTGAGAGTCTCTTGGACAGCAAGGAGATTCAACCAGTCCATCCTAAAGGAAATCAGTCCTGGATATTCATTGGAAAGACTGATGCTGAAGTCGAAACTCCAATATTTTGACCACCTGATGCGAAGAACCGACTCATTGGAAAAGACCCTGATGCTGGCAAAGATTGAAAGCAGAAGAAGAAGGGGACGACAGAGGATAAGATGATTGGATGGCAACACCAACTTGATGGACACGAATTTGGGTAAGCTCTGGGAGTTAGTGATGAACAGGGAAGCCTGACTGACGTGCTGCAGTCCATGGGGTCACAAAGAGTCGGACACGACTGAGCGACTAAATTGAACTGAATGTAAGTTATTATCATTTATAAAAAAATTTAACAAATCTCACTAGTTTCTCATGAAATCACCTTTCAGAAGCAAATTAGCTCCTTCTAGTTGAAGTTTTATTTGCTTTAACATACCCCATCTACTTCTATAAAAGAATTTGAGGAAGTTGACAAGGCTATGTGTTCAATACCATTATAAAAAATATAAATAAGAAAAGTTAACCTACAGTGTAGGAAATGGAAATTAATATATTTACTATTTTTGAGTCCTCTCTGTGTTTCCTGTAAGGGAAGGAACTAAAAATATTATATTGCACTGTCATATTTTTAAGATATTAATTCTTCAAGAAGAACAAATAAAAATGATTGTTGTATTGTGATAGCCCTTTCTAAAATATTTCTCCCTACAAATTTTCATTTGATTGTCACAAAAATCTTGTGAGTCTTTTGACCAGCTATGATAACCCAATTTTATATATGAGGAAGTTAAGACCTAGTATGAAAAAACAGAGTTTAGACTTGAATCCAAGAATGTTGAAAAGCACACACACAAGTTAACTAAACTCTGAGCTCCCTTCAAGTAAAGGCAGAATTGGTGGGACGGGGGAGCATGGAGTATACCTTCTGTTATCTGATAAAATATCTAATAATAAGAAGTATGCCTTGGGCCACTAGATATGGGCATTTACCTTCCATTAAAACTCAGAGAAATTAGTAATATGGATATTTATACAAGGGTCTTTAAACCACAAGGGGAACTGTGATTTTAGTAGAAGTCTTAAACAAAATGCAGACCTGTTCTTTATATGTTTCTTTATTATACAGCCTGAGGGAGTAATTTTAAATTGGTTCTGCAAAGGAATTATCTTTAAACAGCAGATGGCAGGAGTAATATTTTCTAGGTAAATGGTATTCTTTTAAGAAAGATTTATCGAGAGCCTACTATGTGTCAATATCTATGCCAGGTCATGAGTATACAAAGATGAATGTTTTGATTCCTGCCCTCAAAATTCTAATAGTCCAGTGGAGAAATGCTTTTGTCATGAAACATCCTCTTGGTGATGGAGGTTTGTACAGAGGCAGTCAGGAACACAGGATAGCCCAGCAAAAATATCTAAACAGCCTGGGAAAGTTAGCACTTGTAACTACAGAAGACAAATGGTTAAGAGCAGAGAGAGTATTGCAAACAAAAGAAAAGTGTGTCAGGGATCAGACATTGAAGCGAGATGTTTAAAGAAACTAATTCCTTCCATGTCATAGAACTTCAATAAGATAAAGAGGCATGATAGGAAAAGATGCACACAGTGGTCAGATGAGGCTATTTGTGCCCTGCAAGTGAGACAAATTTGGGACCTTGCACCCCTTGATGCAGTGCTGAAATGTTTGCACCTGGACACACCTCACCTGAAGAAACAAAATACTAAGAAACTGTACGGACTGAAAATGACTGTGCATGCACAGCTGGGGCAAATTTTGGACCCAAAAGTTACAGAAACCAAAACACCAACTGCTACTTTTGAGAAGCTTGGAGCAAAAATGATGTGTCAGGAGCAAAGGCAGGGTACTACTGCATACGCCCCTTGCACACAACACCACCTAAAGGGTGGGTAAAACTACCTAAACCACCCCTCTGGCCTGATCCCTGAACCCACCTGTACCCTCACTCTGTATAAGGAACAAGCTTATCCCTCTTTGGGGAGAAAGCAAGCAAGGGAATCTCTTGTTTTTTCTGTTCCCCAAAGCTGCAGCAAGGGGCCCAATAAAGCCTTGCTTGACTTTCTTATCTGGACTATAGTCAATTTCTTTTGATTAGTAAAACCATGGACCTGGTCAATAACACCAGGAATGTAATAGTTTGCCTTTCCTGTAAAGAGATTGTTTATTCGGTAAGAAATGGACATGATCTGCTGGGAACAGGAACAAGGATCCCATACATTATGTCATTGACTGGACAACCAGTTTGCCAAGTAACCAGTTTGCTACATTTTCTGATTCTAACTACCTGCCAAAATAATTTTCCTTATAAAGTTTACAGAGGTTTGTGAATTGCTAATTGGCTTGTTTTAATTTTGAATTTATGGCAACATTTTAAAGAATGTGAGTTTGCATCTGGTTCTGGAAAGCCAACAAATTAGAGATTGGGATGGAGAGAATAGGCTTTTGCAAGGAAAAGAGAGAAGGGAAGTGGGCACACAGCTCAGTCCAAACTGCTGATCTGGGAAGGAGTATTTCCTGAAGAGTGAAAGTGGGGGAGAAAGATGTAAGGGAACCACAGGGAGCAACTAAGGGCCAGAGAGGAGAGATTATGGAATGAAAAGAGCACATTAAGGAGAAGAAATTGGCAAAAAACAAAGATTCAGAGAACAAGGCCAGAATCAGCAAAGAAAAGAAAAAGTATAGGAGAGAGGGCAG
Source organism: Ovis canadensis (assembly GCF_042477335.2). NCBI lineage: Eukaryota > Metazoa > Chordata > Mammalia > Artiodactyla > Bovidae > Ovis > Ovis canadensis. Next base: position 61,734,437 of record NC_091254.1, read on the forward strand.
GGACAAGGAAAAGTCTCAGTACCCTGACATCCCACAGCCTTGATGGGACCCACAATAAACACTACACAATTGATGTAAAAACTTTGTTGTAAGTGGAATATTTGGCAAGCCAGACATTCACAAATTTTATTTCCAGTAAATTGACCTTTGGCTATTATTTTTTCTCATATGTCTAGCTTCCAGTTTAGAATATTTAAAAATAGGAAATATTTAAGACTATACCTGGAAGGAGGGCATAAAGGAAAAAATTGGATTTTTTATTTTTTGTTAAAAAAAAAAATAAAACATGAGTTCCCAATCCTGAACCCCCCTCCCACCATCCTCCCCATATCATCTCTCTGGATCATCCTAGTGCACCAGCCCCAATCATCCTGTATCCTGTATCGAACCTAGACTGGCAATTCGTTTCTTACATGATAGTATACATGTTTCAATGCCATTCTCCCAAATCATCCCACCCTCTCCCCCTCCCTCTTCCACAGAGTTCAAAAGTCTGGATTTTTTAAAACAAGAAACTTGAATCAATTTATAGGTGAGGAGGTGTGGAATTGAACATAACACAAAGAAATGGAGTATTTTTTGCATTAAAGTATTCCACTTATTGTTTGTTGTTCAGTCGCTCAGTCACGTCTGACTCTTTGCAATCCCATGTACTACAGCACACCAGGGTTCCCTGTCCTTCACTGTCTCTGAGAGTTTGCTCAACCTCATGTCCATTGAGTCAATGATGCCATACAACCATCCTCTTCCATCCCCTTCTTATCCTGCTCTCAGTCTTTCCCAGAATCAGGGTCTTTTCCAATGAGTCAATTCTTCGCATCAGGTGGCCAAAGGATTGAAGCTTCAGCTTCAGCATCAGTCTTTCCCATGAATATTCAGGGTTGATTTCCTTTAGGATTGACTGGTTGATCTCCTTGCTGTACAAGGAACTCTAAAGGTCTTCTCCAACACCACACTTCAAAAGCATCAATTCTTCAGTGCTCAGCTTCCTTTATGGTCCAACTCTCACATCCATACACGATTACTGGAAAAACCATAGATTTGACTACATGGACCTTTGTCAGTAAAGTGTTTCTGCTTTTTAATATGCTGTCTAGGTTTGTCATAGCTTTTCTTCCAAGGAGCAAGCATCTTTTAATTTCATGGCTGCAGTCACCATCTGCAGTGATTTTGAAGCCCAAGAAAAATCAATTCTATCACTATTTCCATATTTTCCCCAACTATTTGCCATAAAGTGATGGGACCAGATACTATGGTCTTAGTTTTTTGAATGTTGATTTTAAGTCAGTTTTTCACTCTCCTCTGTCACCTTCATAAGAGGCTCTTTAGTTCCACTTCATTGTTTAGCCATAAGGGTGGTGCCATCTGTATATCTGAGGTTATTATGTTTCTCCAAGAAATCTTGATTCCAGCTTATGATTCATCCAGGCTGGCATTTTGCATGATGTACTTGGCATATAAATTAAATAAGCAAGGTGACAATATATAACCTTGACACACTTCTTTCCCAACTTTGAACCAGTTCATTGTTCCATGTCCAATTCTAGCTGTTGCTTCTTGGCCTGCAGACAGGTTTCTCAGGAGGCAGGTAGGTTGGTCTGATATTCCCATGTCTTTAAGAATTTTCCCAGTTTCTTGTGATCCACCGAGTCAAAGGCTTTAGTGTAGTCAATGAAGTAAATGTTTTTCTAGAATTCCTTTGCTTTTTCAATGATTCAATGGATATTGGCAGTTTGATCTCTGGTTCCTCTCTCTTTTCTAAATCTAGCTTATACATCTGAAAGTTAATGGTTCATGAACTGCTGAAGCCAAGCCTGAGGAATTTCAAGCACTACCTTGCTAGCATTTGAAGTGAGTGCAATTGTGTGGTGGTTTGAACATTCTTTGGCATTGCACTTCTTTGGGATTGGAATGAAAGCTGATATTTCCCAGTCTTGGGGCCACTACTGAGATTTCCAAACTTGCTGCATATTGAGTATAGTACTTTAATAGCGTCATCTTTTAAGATTTAAAATAGCTCAGCTGGAATTCCATCGTAATACTGCCTGAGGCCCATGTGACTTCACACTCCAGGATGTCTGGCTCTAGATTAGTGATCACACCATTATGTCTATCTGGGTCATTAATACCTTTTTTTGCACAGTTCTTCTGTGTATTTTGCCACCTCTTCTTAATACCTCTGTTTCTGTTAGGTCCATACCATTTCTGATCTTTATTGTGCCCATCTTTGCATGAAGTGTTCCCTTTGTATCTCTAATTTTCTTGAAAAGGTCTCTAGTCTTTCCCGTTATACTGTTTTCCTCTACTTCTCTGCATTGTTCACTTAGGAAGGCTTTCTTATTTCTGCTTGCTATTCTTTGGAACTCTGTATTCAGATGAGTATACTTTTGGTTTTCTCCTTTGCTTCTCACTTCTCTTCTTTTCTTAGCTATTTCAGTTATTACTGCTATGTAACAAACTTTCCAAAAACCAAATGGGTTTTCTTGGTTCACAAATCTGCATTTGTGCAGGGGTTGGCAGGGTCAGCTCATCCATGCTCCACCAAGGGTCAACTGGAATGACTCAAAGGCTAGGAGCTGTAATAAGCTAAAGGCTCACTCACTCACTCACACATTTGGCAGTTGATGCTGGCTTTTGTTTGGGCATTTCAGTTCTTCTCCACACGTTCCTTTCAATGTGACCTCTGCATGGTCTACTCTGGTCCTCCTCAGAGAACTGAACTGAAGGCAAACATCTCAAGGGAAAAAAAAATAAGCAAGAATCATCTTGCTTTTCTAAACCAGTCTCAGAAGTCACACAATGTCACTTTTACTGTATTTGCAGAACCACCTTTATCAAGAAGAAAGGGCACAGAACCTGGAAAAGCATCAGTATCATATTTTAAGAATACAGTGATTTAGGATATATATGTATGTCCATCTTTTGAAAATATCAATATAATCTACCACTCAAGCTCCCTTGAGCTGGCAGGAAAAAAACTAGCTCCAGAGCACAACAATAAAATAGCCTTGGATAGGTGAATATGTTTTCCTATTACCAAGAAGCCAGGAATTCAATTGATTGTGAATTGTTTCAAGAGCAAGGATCACTATAAACTTCCCTTTTAGAACTGTTTTTGCTGTATCCCATAGATTTTGAAAAGTTGTGTTTACACTTTCATTTGTCTCCAGGTATTTTTTTTTTCCTTTCTGATTTCTTCATTGACTCACAGTCGAGTTATTTTTGTTTTGTTTTGTTTTGGTTTTGTTGTTGTTGTTGTTTGTTTGGTTTGGTTTTAGTAGAATGTTGTTTAGACTCCATGTGATTATTTTTCCCCATTTTTTTCCTGTAATTGATTTCTAGTTTACACTGTGTGGTCAGAAAAAAATACTTGATATAATTTCTATCCTCTTAAAGTTACTGGGGACAGGAGGAGAAGGGGACGACAGAGGATGAGATGGCTGGATGGCATCACTGACTCAATGGATATGAGTTTAAGTGAACTCTGGGGGTTGGTGATGGACAGGTAGGCCTGGCGTGCTGCGATTTATGGGGTCGAAAGAGTCAGACACGACTGAGCAACTGAACTGAACTGAACTGAACTGAAAGTTGTTGAAACTTGTTCTGTGACCTAACATGTGGTCTATCCTGGAGAATGTTTCATGTACACTTGAAGAGAATGTGTATTTTGCCTTTTGGGGGTGAAATGTCTTATAGATATCTGTTATGTCCAATTGGTCTATGTGTCATTTAAGACCACTGTTTCCTCATTGATTTTCTATCTGGGTGATCTGTCCTTCGATATATATGGGGTATTAATATTATAGTGTTATTAACAATTTCTCCTCTTATGTCTGTTAATATTTGCTTTATATATTTAGGTACTCCGGTATTAGGTGCATATATGTTAATGAGAATTATATCCTTTTCCTGTACTGATCCCTTTTATCATCATATAATGCCCTTCTTTGTTTTTGTTTATAGACTTTCTTTTAAAGTCTTCCTTTATGTGAGTATTGCTACCCCTACTTTCATGCATTTATGATAGATTAATCTACAATGAAGGAGGAAAGAATATGCAATACAAATAACAAAGTATCTTCAATAAGTGATGCTGGGAAAACTGGACAGCTTCATGTATAAGAATGAAATTAGAATATTTTCTCACACAACATACAAAAGTAAACTCAAAATGAATTAAAGACTTAAATGCAAGACTAGAAACCATAAAACTCCTGAAAGAAAACAGGCGGAATATTCTTTGACATAAATTGTAGCAATACTTTTTTAGATCTTTCTCCTAAAGCAAAGGAAACAAAAGCAAAAATAAGCAAAAGTACCAAATTAAACTTAAAAGATTTGAACAGCAAAGGAAATCACTGACAAAATGAAAAGATAACCTACTGAATAGGAGAAAATATTTACAAATAACATGACCAATGAGGGGTTAATATTCAAAATATATAAACATCATACAACTCACTATCAAAATCAAACAACTCAATCAAAAAATGGACAGAATACCTGAAAAGACATTTTCCCAAAGAAGACATGGATAATCAATAGGCACATGAAAAGATTTTCAACATCACTGATAATCAGAGAAATATGAATAAAAATCACAGTGAGCTATCACCTCCAAGACCAGAAAGGCTATCAACAAAAAGACAACAAATGTTGGCAAGGATGTAGAGAAAAAAAAAACAACCTTGTATACTGTTGATAGGAATATAAACTGGTACAGCCACTGTGGGAAACATGAAGTTTTCCTCAAAAAACTGGAAATGCAACTACCATGTGACCCAGAAATTCAGCCCCTAGGTATATATCCAAAGGAAATGAAAACACTAATTTGAAATGGTATGTGTACTATGGACTTCCCTTGTGGTATAGAGGATAAGAATGTGCCTGCCAATGCAGAAGTCATGGGTTTCATCCCTGTTCTGGAAAAGATTCCACATGCCACAGAGCAACTAACCCCATGTACCTCAACTACTAAGCCTATGCTCTAGAGCCCACAAGCCGCAACTACTGAGCTTGTGTGCCGCAACTACTACAGCCTATGCACTCTAGGGCCTGTGAGCCACAACTACTGAGCCCACTTGCAGCAACTACTGAAGCCCACATCACCTAGAGCCCACAGGCCACAACTACTGAGCCTGCATGCTGCAACTGCTGAAGCCCATGTGCTTAGAGGCTGTGGTCTGCAACAAGAGAATTCACCACAGTGAGAAGCCCCTACTCCACAATCAAGAGTAACCCCTGCTTGCCACAATGAGAGAAAACCCATGCACAGCAACACAGACCCAGCACAACCAAAAATAAATAAATAGCTATAGCCATTAACACTAAAGCAGAAGAGATACGTGTACCCCCAATGTTCATTGTAGCATTATTTACATTTGCCAAGAGACAGGAGCAGCCTAAGTCTCCATCAGTAAATGGATGTGGCATACATATACAATGGAGGACGTGGTAAATATATGTAATGAAACACTACTCCAGCCATAAAAAAGAATGAAATTCTGCCATCTGCAGCAGCATGGATGGACCTAGAGGGTATTATGCAAAGTGAAATAAATCAGACAGAGAAAGACATATGCTATATTTTATCACTTGTATATAAAATTTGAAAATGAAAAAAAAAAAACAAGTGAATATAACAAAACAGAAACAGACTCACAGATATACAGAACTAACTCAAGGTTACCATTGGGAAGTGGGAAAGGGGAGGAGCAAGATAGGGTTAGGGGATTAAAAGATACAAACTACTGTGTATAAAATAAATAAACAATAAGGATATATTGTATAGCACAGAGCACGATAGTCATTATTTTGTAATAACTTCAAATGGAGTATAATCTGTAAAAGTGTTGCATCACTAAGTTGTACATCTGAAACTAATGTAATACTATAAATCACCTATATTTCAAGAAAAGAAGAAGAGAATGAAGCAACTATGCAAGCAACTATTTTTTTTCATCCAAATTTCAGATGGTATCTTAGTCTTGCAATTTCCTCCTTTACCTTAAATTCAAGTACAGGGAGTGATAATTTGCTATATTTTTATTAAGATTTTAATTGTACTTTAGAACAGTTGACCCTGAATTTCTCCCTTTTTATACTACGATTATTAACAGGCATAAAAGAAGGCCTAGCATAGGTATTTGGGAGATCTAATTTTCACCATATACACATTCGTCTTAAGAAAGAATCAGGAAAAAGTAAAAAAAAAAAAAAATGGGAGTCAAGAAGAGGAGATAGCACAATGACTTATTGTGTCAATTCCAGTCTGCCCTAATCTTTCTTGAAGATCAGTTATCACTACGTGTTGTATTCCATGAAGTGTGATGAATCCGCCACATCTTTCTAGTGATTAAAAAAAATATTCTTAAATAATTGTGTATTTAACAATACCTAATGCTTACCACTGAAGTATTGTCAGAATTTAAAAATTGCTCACACATAATAACACTGGTTTAATTTTTCCTTGAATGCCATGCTTCTTACCTTAGAAATTACAAAGAATATTTTCTAGACTTAATGATTTCTGGAATATCTTATCTATTGTAAAGATGTTATTTCTTTACTCCCTAGGGGCCAAAGGAAGTGAAATGTTGGAAAACTATGTAGATAAATTAAGGAGAAATATTGTTTTCCATATTAAATAAGCTTCAGTTCAGTTCAGTTATTCAGTTGTGTCTGACTCTTTGCAACCCCATGGACTACAGCACACCAGGCTTCCCTGTCCATCACCAGCTCCCCAAGCTTGCTCACATTCATGTCTATAGAGTAGGTGATGGCATCCAGCCATCTCATACTCTGTCTCATCCTCCAAATAAGGTTGGAAATAAATAAAAACAACCTTATCTTAACCTGTTGTGGAAGGTGAGGCAAATGGCTGTTGATGGGTTTTAAAAGCTCAGAGGATGAGTGGTTTGAATTTCCCAAAGCCACCAATTTCTGCTGGCAGAGTTTCTGAGGATAATGTGAATATTAAAAGGGAAATTATGAATGGTGACAAACAGAGCATTTGGAGGGAATTCCAAGGTTTGAGGCAATATTTGGGTACTAGAACACTTAGGAAAATTCTGTACATGGCTCTTTCCCAACCTAAGAGGAAAGTTTATTCCACATGAAAAAAAATTAAAAATCTTTATATAGTCCATAAATCTTCCAAGCTCTGTCCACTCCTTTCTTTCCTTGTTACATCATAAAAAATGTCTTTTCTACTATCAAAGATAAATCTTTCCATGTAAGCTTCAGGTCCTTTTCTTTCTCATCTCTGCAGACTTTAGTTTTCAATTATTCTCCATTTCTTGTATATTCAACTTCTCCATCTAGACCGAATCACTCTTAGTCAGCACTAATGCCTTCAAGTAGCCTCACATCTTTCAAAAGCAGTATTCATTTCCTTCCAAATACCACTCCTTTGCTCTGCTCTCTAGCATAGTCAAACTTCTTTAAAACCTTGATTCTAAACTCTGAATCTAAATTCTCAGCTCCCATTCATTCTTCAGCCACCCTGATGGTATCTCCATCCCTACAATCACACTGAAATTAATTTTGTCAAAGACAGCACAACTTCCTTGTTGCAAATCAGATTGGCACCTTCTAGCCTCATCCTTTTTCAACTTCCTCTGGCAGTTCTCAGCATGGCCAGCACTTGATCTTTGAAACATGGCCACCAGTTCTTCTTAGTGTCTTTGGCCAGCTTCTTCTACTCTTCTGACTTCCGATCATTGACGTTATTCCAGGCACTGTGTGAGGCATCTTTTTATCTATGCTCTCTTAGATGATTAACAGTACCATCTTTATATAAACAACTTCTAAAACTGTTATCTCAAGCTTAGATCATCCTACTGAGCCCCAAACTCCTTTAGCCGATGGCCTTTTTGAAATTTTTTGTTCTCCACTTAGATGTCTCATAAGTATCTAAATTTAATGTGCTCCAAGCTAAAATTCTACACATTGCCCTGCTTCCAAATACTTCACTTTTAGTCTTTCCTGTTTCAGGAAATAGTATTATGGTCCATCCAGTTTCCATAAATAAATACTTGACAGTTTTATCTCTTTCAAACCCATAGGTAGTCCATAAATGAGTTCTGTTTTTCCTTCTGAAAAACATACCTTGAATTATTCTTCTCTCAATTCTCTTTTTTAATTAAAAAAAAAAACATGTCACAGAAAAGTTGATTACCTTTTGTTCTCTTTTTTTCCCAACTTTAAATTCATTGAGAAGAAGTAAAGTCTATTTTAAACAAATGATTTAAATAAATAAATTTGATGCAACATATTGTCCTTGAAGTTTTGATTATTAGTTTTTTCTATATGGGGAACTTGTTCATTTTGCTCTTGAGACCTTAAAGCTAATTCTTTAAAGGAAGACATATTTTCTCACAGAACTCCAAGAAATTTGTCCTGGAAATGAAAGAATGACTTAAATTTTAGAAAGTTTCTTGCATGCTATTGCCAAAGGATGACTTCAGTTTTAAGTTCAAAAACTGTCTGAATATTTCTTCATTCTGTGCATCATGAAAATTACAGATTACTATTCACTTCCAGAAATCTTCTGTTGGATAGAACTAAAGGTAATCCATTTGGCCCAAAGTAAAAGTGAGCCCTGCAGGTCAAGTTCAGCTCACCTCTTACCCCCACCCCGCCCCCATCCCAGAGTGGCCAGGAGATTTCAATCAAAGATTTTAACAAGGGAGGAAGGAAGAGAAATAAGTAAGGGTACAAAGAAAATAAAAAGAAAGGAAAGAGAAGAAAGGAAAAGGAAAAAAATTTATCCAATTATCTAGCACTCAAATATTAATAAAATCTAATGACTTGGAATCCAAGAAATTTGAGGAACAGGATTAAACAGGAAAAGTTAAGTTGAGATGCTACCATTAGACACCTGAAATGAAAACAGAAAGAAAGATGTCAGCAATTTACTGAAGTCAAAAAATAAGGATGACTTATTGTTTCCAAAGCACCATTGTGCTATGAACTGTGCAATTCAACTTCATTGCATGACACAGAAGTGATCAAAACGGGATTTTCTCTCTTGTATGCCCTTAATCATAAACAGTTTATGTACTTTTGAAAGAAGAAGAATTTGGAATAACAAGAGCATGGAGACTTCTTTTATTTTAAAGCATTCAGTTGACTGAGTCAAAGAAATTTGTTGAAGGTATTAATTGAGCTGCTACCTCAGTTGAAGGACTTTTTAGAATTAATAGGCTCTGAGAGACCCAACCTGTCAGACCCCCCAGTGCCTCAGAAATCTGTAAATCCTTGTGAAATGACAAGACGTTTAAACACCCTGAACCCAAGACTGCAGGGGAACAAAAGGGCATTGCTGATTTGTTCAAAGTATAAGTATGCAGATTCCATGAGGACATGTGGACTGAGCAGATGGCAACTGGGGATAGTACTCACTTCCCATGACTGAGCATTCAGAGCACAAAATATTCAAAACTTTTGAAGAATTGCAGAATTAATTGATGGAAATACACCATAATTTTAAAAGAGATTCATAGAGTTTACTGAGTACAAATCATGCTAATGTCTGTGGCTGTCTTTAGAGGTAATATCCAGATGTGTCTAAACTAACTAATGTCTGCACAATCAGCATCATTCAATTTCATGAGAAAAGGATTGTATAAATTGAATCGACCTGGAAGATAAAGTATTCCTGAAAATTTAGCTCAACTGATGTTTCAATCCATTTGGTCAAATTTTCTATCTTGCTCTCAAAGTGTATTTCCTGCTGTAGTAAATACTGCTGGTGTCTTGGCCAGAGCTCTTTGACCAGGACTGATGTAGCCATTCCCTAATTGGTGGTGTTGGCTACTAATAATATGAAAGTAAAACCTTCTCCAGGTAATTGCCCTCAACCAAGCAAGAGCTGACTAATCTGGGAGGTTATGTCTCACCCTCACTCCTGGGAACAGATCACAGTCAGTAATTTCCTGGAGGCAAGGATAAGGTTGCAGTAAGACCAATTTGATGTTGCAATGCATGTCCTGAAGCTCCCATGGATTGGCTAAAGCTAGACTCCATCAGCTAGACTCCAACAGGCATTCTAGCCTAAGTATCTGTTTCTCTCCTTTTCTCCTGAGAAAATAAGTAATAGCCACCTGAATCCCTGTCTCAGACCCTGCTTCTAGGAAACATGATGTAAAACAGTTGGTACTAGAAGCGATCCTTTTGCTAGATGCTAGAAGATTAACATAAAAATCTACACCAGCCATATGTAAATTGACAAGTAAAACTGTTAGTCGTTCAGTTGTGTTCAATTCTTTACAACCCCATAGACTGTGGCCTGTTGGGATCCTATGTCCATGGACTTCTCTTGGCAACATACTGGAGTGTGTAGCCATTCCCTTCTCCAGAGGATCTTCAGGACCCAAGATTGAACCCAGGTCTCCTGCATTGCGGGTGGATTCTTTACCATCTGAGACACAAGGGCAGACCTATAATAAATATGTTGATTGTTGCTGTTGTTGTTCGGTTGCCCAGTCGTGTCTGACTCTTTGCGACCCCATGGACTACAGCACGCCAGGCCACCCTGTCCCTCACCAGCTCCTGGAGTTTGCCCAAGTTCATGTTCATTGCATCACTGACGCTGTCCAGCCATTTCATCCTCTGATGCCCTCTTCTCCTTCTGCCCTCAATCTTTCCCATGGACTTTTCCAATGAGTTGGCTGTTTGCATCAGGTGACCAAAATACTGGAACTTCAGCTTCACATCAGTCCTTCCAGTGAATATTCAGGGTTGATCTCCTTTAAAATTGACTGGTTTGATCTCCTTGCCGTCGATGGGACTCTGGGGAGTCTTCTCCGGCACCACAGTTCAAAGGCATCAATTCTTTGGTGGCCTGCCTTCTTCACGGTCCAGGTCTCACAACCATATGTGACCACTGGGAACACCATAGCCTTGACTATATGGACCTTTGTCAGCAGAATGATGTCTCTGCTTTTCAACACACTGTCTAGTTTTGTCATTGCTTTCCTGCCAAGAAAAAATTATCTTCTGATTTCATGGCTGTAATCACAGTCTGCAGTGATTTTTGAGCCCAAGAAGAGGAAATCTGTCACTACTTTCACCTTTTCCCATTCTATTTGCCAGGTAGTAATGAAGCCTAATGATCTTAGTTTTTTAAATATGTAGATAGGTCTTTTAAATCCATTCTTTAAGCTTGCCTTGACTCCATTGTACCCATTTCTCACTCCTAGATATCTTAAGTGTTAAACCTATATACTCATTTTTCTGTTAGTCTAAATAAAAGGTAGATTCATTCATTCATCCACTTACTAATTAACAAATATTTATTGAGCTCCTACTAATTGCCAAGGACTGTTCTTAAGAGCAGGGATACAGAAGAGAATAGAATCAAGAGTGAGCCTGTTATGTGACCATGTTTTAGCCAAGATTCCTCTGTGAGCAGAGTTTAAAACAAAGGTTTGCATGCAGATAGTTTGGGAAGTTATTCTAGGAAGGAGAAGAAAGATGTAAGGCAAATGAATACAAAAGGAGATAAAATCAGATAAAGATGCATTGTCAAGCAAGTCATCAAAAAGGGTTCGGTTCAGTTCAGTTGGACACGCTCAGTCGTGTCCAACTCTTTGCGACCCCATGAACTGCAGACACCAGAATTTAATGCTCCAGGGCCATCTGAGGAGACCTAAGAAATGCTTCTTGAAGTAATCTACCTAAACATTGAAAAGGAAAGACTTTCTCCTTTGCCTCCTATCACCTTTTGGTCAAAGGTGACCATAGGCATTAACACCCCTGCAATTCCAGGTTGTATGTGCGTGAATACAAAACAAGTTTCTACTAAAAGTGAGAAGTACACATGTGAGCACAAGGCGAAATAGTCAGATCACACCTACACAAAGCTTGTCAAACCTGCACAAAGAAGCTCAGAATACACACTGAATTGGTCATCTCAGAAGCAGCTAATGTACAATGTGGGGACATGGGGATTCCCCTTTACCTGACATTAAAGCAAATTCTTCACAGGCTCTCTCATATGGTGGTGCCTGCCGTGTTCTCTGCAAACATTTAATATAGGAAGTTTTATTGAACAAATTATATACCTCATAGCTGCAGCTGGTCTTGAATCTGTAACTTTTTTAAATTGCCCCAAACTCTAAATTTTCCTCACCCTTTGACCAGCATTTTGGCTGCTTCATTTTGCCTGCTTGAGTGAGAACCAGACCACCATCCCTACGAGGTCTGCAACCTTAGTTAACTTGCTCTTATTGGCTTTGCTTCAACTGCTTCTTCAACGCTGTCACTATTGCCACTAGGCTTTGATGCTGCAAGAGACACCCTAGTCATTCTTTCAGGCACATCCCTCTCTGTCGTACTTACAGCAAACTTAATTATATCTTCAGTACAAAAAGATTCAATTTCCTCCATCAACATAATATATATATATATATATATATATATATATATATTTTTTTTTTTTACTGCTGACTTTTGGCATGAAAAGTCCAAAACACTCAGATGATAGTAATACCTTCAGATTCACTACTGTGGACATATGCTCCCATCTCCATCATAAATTAGAACTTTTAATCCAGAACAACCAGTTTATGAGGATAAGTACAAATTTGACAAATGGGTCCCTGGAAGTTATTAGGAGAAGGACCAATCTTACTTGTACCCATTGTCTTCCATACAATACAATTCAATACAATTTGCTGCTAGGTCACTTCAGTCATGTCCAACTCTGTGTGACCCCATAGACGGCAGCCCAGCAGGCTCCCCTGTCCCTGGGATTCTCCAGGCAAGAACACTGGAGTGGGTTACCATTTTCTTCTCCAATGTATGAAAGTGAAAAGAGAAAGTGAAGTCACTCAGTCGTGTCTGACTCTTAGCGACCCCATGGACTGCAGCCTACCAGGCTCCTCCATCCATGGGATTTTCCAGGCAAGAGTACTGGAGTGGGGTGCCATTGCTTTTTTTGTCAATACAATTTGATATACAAGTAATTGTATATCAAATTAGAATCATAGTCACAAAGGGACTAATTGCATCTAGTGCTTTTAAAATACAGCACTGGGACTGTACATTCTTGGTAGACTACACATAAAGACAAAAAACATCACAGAAAAATCGTAAGCAGTGTTCAGTAGTCTCATTGTATTGGTAATGTTATTTAAACTATTACATAGATGGAAGAATCAAGCAAATATTTTACATTAATGTTATCAGTAAACAAGATTTTTTTTTCTAGCTGTTACACAAGAAAGTTCCAGAAAAAAAAAAAAATGAACTAAGTAGCGTAGATTATCTCTATTGCTATCACTTATACTTTGGTCTCCATATACCATTTCCTATTAAAACAAGTCAGAGTTCCTTGGAGAAATGGCTTGTTTGCATTCTGAGGCAGGAAAGGTGCTAAACTGTGTTTGGAATATGGGATTGTGCCTTAAAGCAAAGAAATTATCACAGACCAGTGAGATTACATTTGAAAACACAGAAGCCAACTTGAAGGTGCTCCCACTAGCTAATGACGGAAAAATTTGATGGAGCATCAATCAGAAAATAACTACAATGAAATAAAATGTTAAAATAAATCTTTTTTTAATCCCTAAGTTCACAATAATGTTTTTTCAAAACCTCATTGGTGAATTTTACAGGTTGATAGAACACCAAATTATTATTCTACAACTTATTAAGTAAAAGGAAAGAATCAAACACTCATCTTGCATACCTTGATTGCATTTGAAGGAAACCAAATAGTAAGGTCATATTGGGAGGTGAAATATAAAATCTTTACTTTACATATAAAAATCTTCATTTTTACAGAAGACACTGAAAACAGTGAGGTTAAGTAACTTGACCAAGATCTTTGGCTAATAAGATCTCAAATGCACACTTTGGATCATGCATATCGTTATGCATAGTTATCCGGAGTTAACATATAGTTTTGCATCTTGTTTGTTTGTTTGTTTGTTTTGCTTAACATATTACATTTTCTGCATCATTAAATATGTTTTCATAATGTAGATTTTAGTAGCAGTATAATATTTTATCTGCTGGATGTATTTTAATTTGTTAACTCAGTATTATTGGCTAGGTTGTGTTAGTTTTCTATTGCTATGTAATGAATTGCCACCAGCTCAGTAGCTTAAAAATAATAGCCATTAATCAGCTCCCATCTACAGGTTACAAGTCTGGCATGGCATGCCTGAGTTTTGTGCTTCAATTATCTCAAGATTTGAAATCAAAGTGTTGACTAGGATGTTACCTTCTGGAAGCTCTGGGAAAAAAATCTACTTCCAAGCTCATTCTTGTCAGAATTCAGTTTCCTTGCAACTTTAGGACTGAGGTACCTATTTCCAAGCTTGCAGTCTGCCAGAGGTCTATCTCAATTCTAAGTAACTACCTGCATACCTTGCTATGCGATATACCCCATCTAAACACAAGCAACAAGGCATTGATTCTGTTTTGAATCTCTGACTTCCTATTCTGTGACCAGCTGGAGAAAACTCTGCCTGTAAAAGGCTCATGGAGTTAGCTCAGATTATCCAAGTACAGTCTCTCTATTTTAAAAGTAACTGTGCCATAAAATATAGCCTAATCATGAGAGTTAAATCCATTATATTCCCAGGACCCAGGACTAGGCAGCCTGTACATATAGGCGGTGGGGGTGGAATTAATATGAGAAATATCTTCCTCTCTACCCTTTTTCTCCTGCCTAGAGCATAGTTGTATGAGACTATGATTCTTGATTGCTGTCTTCTTGCTACCCTGAAACAACAAGGCAAAGAAAAGAGACTTAGCTTCCTGAGCATAGCAGAGAAGGATGCAAACAGATCAGGTCTTTGATGATACCCACGAACTACTATGCTTCACCTAGAATTACCTACCTCCAGAATTCTTGATCTGTACAATGATTGGTGGTGGTGGTTTACTCACTAAGCTGTGTCCAACTCTTGTTACCCCGAGACCTCCAGGCTCCTCTGCCCATGGGATTTCCCAGGCAAAAATACTGGGGCAGGTTGCCTTTTTTTTCTTTAGGGGATCTTCCCAACCCAGGGATCAAACCCACATCTCCTGCATTGCAGGCAGTCTCCCCATTACAGGCAGATTCTTTACCCCCGAGCCACTAGGGAAGCCCCCATCGTGTTCTTAATGCTGAAGTCACGTGGCATCACTTTTTTAAATTAGAGTATAGTATGGCAAAACCAATACAGTATTATAAAGTAAAATAAATTAAAAATAAAAAGTTAAAAAAAATAAAAATAAATTGGAGTATAGCTGATTTACAAGGTTGTGTTAGTTTCAGGTGTACAACAAAGCAATTCAGTTATATATACTATATATACATATATAATGTGATATATATTCTTCTTTAAATTCTTTTCCATAGGTTATTACAAAATTTAAGTATAGTTCTGTGTGCTATACAGCAGTCCTTGTTGTTTATCTATTTTATATATAGTAGTGTGTGTGTGTGTGTATGTATATAGTATATAGCTTAATTTTGATACTTAGGTATTTAACTTGCTCCTGAATAAACCCTTTCAAATTCATGAGTATAGCATATAATTTACTTTTAAAACATGTGAAAATTTGTATTTATTTCAAAAAACATATACATTTTGTAAAAGTATAAAAGTACACAAAATGCTGATACAAACCTACTTCAACATGGTGGCTCCTCTAGATTAAAGAAAAATAGATTAGAGAATAGTGCAAAAAAGGGCTTCCTTGTACCTGAAATAGACCATTTTTTTCATTCTTATAAATCCTGAAGTAAATAGAAAAAATACTAAAATCTGTTAGAGCTCATAATGGGGGTGACAGTTGCTTTCTTTCCCCCTTATTTTTCTCTATGTTTGAAATATTTCAAAATAATAAAAGCTGAATATCTCAATATTATAAAATAGGGGAAAAACTGAGGCAAGAGATGACAAGAAACTTCCTCAAAGTCAGGAACTTTCTATACTCTCCTGGCAGGAAGGTGTTTACTCACCCAGCCCCTACCCCCTCATCCCTGCTTCTTCCTCTGTGCCCCCACCTGGGGAGAGGGATAAGGGTAAAACATAAGTAGAATCGATCACATTATGATCTTGCTGGAAGGCCACCTACCTAAGGACCACCTCAAGGAGGGAATTTTGAAACAATCAACAATCTTTCCCTTTAGCAGAAGTGCTAGGAGCCACATATGCACCTTCTCCCTGGACCACCATTTGCCTAACAGGCTCCTAAATGCTTGATTTGACTATGCAAAAACACTACTAATTATATTCATTTATGTGACTGACTTACCATTTGAATCTAATTGCCATGCAGCAAAATAACTGTTAAAGCATATCATTAAACAACTTGAATAATTAGAGAGAGATTTGCTTGTTCTCCTAATTCAGCACTAAATTTTAGGGCAGGGACCTCACCCTCGACCTTTTCTATCTTAAATTAACTAGGGAAGAAGGCTGTGGAAACACTGCCACACTCGCTGTTTGTCAGAAACCCCAGGTCTGCTGAAGAGCCCAGGACTCCGAGCTGCAGCTCCATAGCCCTGCCTGGGTGTATTCATCACACTGAGCATTTTTCCTCTCCTTCACTCCATGTCTTCTCTCAGGGACTCCCTGATTTCTCAATATCCACACCTGCCACTCTAGGCGCAGTTTCCCACTCATCCAGCTTCCTCTGAAAATGTGCTGATGTCCCTCTCATCTTTATTGTTTCTACCCAACCCCGGCTCTCCTTCAGCACCTTCCTCTTTTCTTCGAGACTATCGCACCTTTGTGGGTTCGTTACCTTTTATTTGACCTCACTCCTTACATTTTTGTCCCTTTGAGAACTTGACTACATGAGTCACAATGTCTTCCAATGGTTTCTCTCGTGGAGATTATCTTGTCTCAATATCTGCCTGCTGAGAATATGGGGCTATGGATGAAGAGGAAGGAGCTTTCTCATTTATTTGGAAAGGGCATTTCCAAAACTATATCATACAGCCACCTCTTCTCTTAATTCTAATTATTTAAAGTCAGTCTGTCTCTTCCCAGTTTTTCAAGTCACGTTGGTTGTTGGTTGCCTCTTTTCCCATGGTACCAGATCTATTTCTTGTGCTCTCCTTGGCCTCTGATTCATATTATTCCTCTCCTCTGTAGCATCCAGCTCTATACTCAACAAATCACCATTGTCACTGATTAACCTTCAGACTTATTATGCAGCCTTATTCTCCTTGGCATTTTGAAACTCCTGAATGTCCAGCACTATGTCCAGCACTGGAGATATAGTAGTGAACAAGGTTTACATGGGCCTGTCCTTATGAAATGTAAACACACCTACAGACACAAGAACAATTTTCTAAAGTGTTGTGCCAAGAAAAAAAAACACACACACAAAGTACTAAAAAAAACATGTAAGAGGGAGAAAATCTAATTTGCCTGGACATGGAAGGGTTCTCTGAGATATGACTTGAAAGATGAAAAGAAGTGAGCCAGATGGAAAAGTTGGAGAAAGGCTTTCTGAGCAGAGACCAGCGCTCACTCTATCCCAACTTTTCTGGTATCCACACCCTCTCACGACTACTCTGGGCTCTCTCCATCCTGGATCCACAGATATTTTAATGTGTCTTCCTGAGCAACCTAGATCCCTTTACCTTTTTCCAAACCCATTCTCTCATTCCCAGAAACACATTCTAGATCACCTCCACAGTTCATTCTCTTACTTCTTGCTCCTAGAATAGCTAAACAAGATGAAGTCACTATTTTTGTAGGTCAAGGGTTGGAAAATATCAGAAGTTTAAACTTATATGGTAATTGACCATCATTATAACCAATTTCAATAAGTTATCTTCCTTTAAATTTTTGCCATAACCCTGCACTGAATGCCTACTCATCTTGGTCATTAAGACTTCAAGAGAAATACTTTATAATCAAAGTAGTCACTAATCTCACTATTTCATAACCACTAAAATGTTTTAAAAATCTAATGTATGCCTCCTCTTTCTGTTTCTCCTCAAAAAGAGTTTCTTTTCTGTAGGATAACCCAACAGATAATGCTAAATTTACTTCTTTTTCTCAGTCATCCTCCTCAAAATAGCTACTCTGAAAGACTCTACTAGCACTATATTTGTGGCTTCTGCACAAAATGAGCAAAGAAGAACACAAAGGAATAAAATTTATATGAGGTTTTCATATATTTTATAACATTAGAGGCATAATCCTGTAAATTATATGAGGTGATGTCTCCATTTCACAGTTGAGAAAACTGAGTCTCAGAAATATAAGTGATCATAAACAGACAGTAAATGAGAAAATAAGACTAGTATTCACTTCTGAATCTAAGTCAAGGAATCATAACCTTTCAATGCTGCCTCACCTTCCTCTTGGCTTCTATCTTTGAAGAAGGATAGAAGAGCAAATGGAGACTTGGGATACCTCATTAAAGTAAATTCTGTGACTTTGTTGGGTTGAATAGACCAATTAGATTAGCTAGACTAGGCAGACTAGGTAAAGTGGGCCTGCTCAATGTCTTGTAGGCATTAATATCTGTCCTCTGTTACTAGCCTTCCTAACATTATTACCATTGTCTTAGCTCTACCAGACAACCTGGGGCTGCTCTCCATATTTTCATGACTTCTGAACTCTCGGGAGCATGGGTAGAAGAAAGTTAGTCAGTCAGTTCAGTCTCTCAGTCGTGTCCAACTCTTTGTGACCCTATGGACTGCAGCATGCCAGGCTTTCCTGTCCATCACCAACTCCTGGAGCCTACTCAAACTCATGTCCATTGAGTCAATAATGCTATCCAACTATCTCATCCATTGTCATCCCCTTCTCCTCCTACCTGCAGTCTTTCCCAGCATCAGGGTCTTTTCCAAGATAAGGTAGAAGAAAGGAGTTTGGAAATACTAAAGGGGGAGGGGATATGGTTGCTTGTTGCAAATTTTCTTGGTGTCAGAATCCTTTGTTCTTGTAGATCAGGTCATGTGTTCCTATCAACCTCCAGCAAGACTAATGTTATTCTCTATTTTGCAACTTTCATCTCTATCTGAATGGAAGAGTGTTATACCTTTGAAGATCAGAGCTTTGAGAAGAGGCTATCCTGTATATTTCAGGCTACAGGCAACATTCTTTTACAAAAGATGCAAGCCAGTGTGACTAAGCACAGGTAACACAGCACACACAGCCAACAACACAACACATATGTTGTATTGGCCAGGATTTTACACACTTTTATTTCACTCTGCTTGCCTGGAGTCTCAGAGGTTCAAAAAGCTTTCATGTACATATCTTTAAATTTTTTCAGATCCTTCTTAAACAAACAGCTCTACAATCCCATAAGTTCAAAGTCACATGCAAAAAGAAAGGATTGCAATCTTATCAATCATTATAAATTGGCTCCCCTTAGCATGCATCTTATAGCCATGACAATTGTTTTGCATTTTCTGAGGCCAAGAGCATGCTGTATCCTTGAGAAAGGATAGGGAGCAAGGGCTTAATTAAATTGCTATTATGTGCCAGGAACTTAGCTAGGAATTTTACATAGTGATACTTTCTCTGGAAAGTGAAAACCAGGAGATGTAGGAGGTAGAAGAAGAGGAAGAGGAGGAGGAAAGGTAGAGTTGGTGTTGCTGATATTAGTTTTGTCAGCAAAAGTGGAAAGGAGAAAATGTTTGATTTTCTCATTTTCCTAAATATTACTCAGTGAAGGGTTTTTCTAAGGACCAGTATAGTGATCAGGTCAATTATGGGACGAATTTGGACAGCTTTCTGAGCTGCAGCAAATACCTGTAAATTTGCCACCTCCCTTCACCCTCTCATTCCACCCTTCCTCCCCTCCTTACCCTAAGATGAAATGATCTGGGACAAACTAATTGAGAAAACTAGTAGTGCATGCCTTCGGGAGGTTTTATTAATGGAACCAGACACACTGCTATAACAGAATGTACGACTGCTCTTTTACATTGATCTAATTAGAACATTTACATACTGAATGCCTCCTGGACAATTCCCTACCAATGACACTTACAGCATGCATCAGGCAAGACTACTCTTTAGGTGAAATTGAACAAAGAAGTCATCAAGTCTCCTTTTTCTCTAAGAAAAATAACATTGTCAAGGTTATTAGCAATCAATCAGCTGTCGCAGGCTCAGCATAGATGGGGATGTGGGTTTCCTTGTATTTACAAAAGATGGGGAACCAAAAGCACTTCTCACTCTGATACGGAAAGAACTCTAACACGATGAGAAGCAGTAACTTTGTGATTTTGAACAAATAATGGGAATAAAAAAAATTTAGCTGAGAATAAAGTGCAAAAGTATGAGATCACTTTGATTATAATATGGTTACTATTTCATGGTTGGGTGTTTACCATGACTTAAGTATTTAAGGCTTTAGGTTTCTTCCTGCTCACACCAACTCCATGGAATCAGTGTTTATTTTAGAGACGTGAGAAAGTGGTTGTGACAAAGTCAACCATGATGTTGGAGTGGACTAACACTAGAAACCAGAACATCCCACTTCTTGTCCAAGCTCTTATCAATATATATGTATGAAAAGGAATATTTTCCATGTTTCATCTTCGCACCATTCCCCCCACACACCCCAGCAAATTGCTCCCCCCAAATAAGCTATTTCTGATGCTCTTCATGACTTGAATATTTCTTGAAGTGAGAGATAGGATCTATGTATAGCTTTAGTCCATGATATTTACTCAGAACTCATTGATTGATGTTTTACTAATAGGGGTTATCTGAAAAGGGGCCTGAAAGATACATACATATTTTCAGAATCCCCATCTTAAGAACTTAAATTGAGCACAGCTATTTAGGTAACATTCTTGCAGAGAATTTCTTCTCTGTCCTACTTTTAGATAAAGTTTCAAAGTTCTAGAAAGTTCAGAAATGTAGTGGTATAAGTAAAAATAGATACCTGCATAAACTAATATATGCAATGCTAAAAGGGGGGAATAATTATACATTTCTTTGCTTTCTCTTTTCTACCTCATTCTCTTCTTAACTCCTCATCTCTACACATAAAAAAGAGGAAACCAACCCACTTAGAATGAGATTAAGTTAAAATTCTTCATCAAATGGTTGAAGCACAACCTCTTATCCCTGAACTACAGAAATAGCCAGCATCTCCTTTTAAGCAAAAGCAACAGCTCACAATTTAAAAGGGAGATGGCAAGAAAGATATTTCTCTAGTCAAAGGGCATTAGTATGCAAAATATATTAAGTACTGGAATCACATTAAAGAGATGGAAGACCTGATCCAAACAAGACTGTTTATATTGTTGACCAACAGCTGAACGAACATTGTTTCCGAGCATGATGAGCTTTTTATGGATAGTCAATGCTCACAATGGTGGAGAAACAGATCATTCAGACACAAGCCAGACATTTGCAGAGAAGTCATTCATCCCAGATGCTCTCATTTTCAGATTGAAATTTTCCACCAGTGGCTTAATAATTATGCTGTTGCATATACTCTGCAAGCTAGACATATGTGTTGCTTTATGGGACCTCAAGGCCTTGTCTGGGCAGCTCACTCAGTTGGCCCCAAGCCTAATGACCTCATTGTAGAAAGTCCATCCCACTGGTCTCTCCAGCTTTGTTCAGGCTCAAGGAAGAGCAGTTCCTCCTAGTTTCAACCCATAGAGAGCTAACAGCTATTGATATGATTAAATTTTCTGCCCCATTACATATGTTTATCATATTACAACTCAAATATGCAAGGAAAACATGGCTCCTTTATAACTGATTTGATCTTTCTCATAAAGGCCCCAACCAATCAAGTAGTGGAGGGAAAATTAAATTGAGTCCATTCTGGATTAAGATGTATGGGAGCCAGTAATCAAAAGTCTTTCTCTTGGTTTAAATCAGTCTCTGGAAGATGTTCATCATTAGATCATTCCCTGTCTTCTGCCACGCAAAATGTTGTCTTTGTGAGACACACAGAACTTGAAGGTCTGGGGATTAATGAGAGCTCTTGACTTTGCACCGGCTCTTGGACGTGCATTCCTTTCTGGTATCTTCTGTGGAAGGGCTGGTCCATCCTCACATACGGGCATTCTTTATACACTACAGTTAATAATATTGGCTGACAAAGCAGTGGTTCATTTTTCCTTGGCTTGGCCATTGCTTGGTGGCTCACCCTGTGGACTTGACCTCTATTCTACCTCCATTGCTCCTGGTGCTACACCCCTCTGAGTTTCCATCATACTCTCTATCCAACTCCAGTCTTCCAGTATTCTTCTCAGCCCCTGGCATGTCAAGCTCCAGGGTTGCCCTCTGGCTGTCATCTCTTTATTCATATAACATTGTAACCATGGAAGTTCAAGGGTGCAAACTAAAACCTCTATCTGCTTGAACCCTCTGGTCTTCTGCCCTATATGAGCGCCTGGATACCCTGCTCAGTGGCTTTTCAGAGACATCACCAAATCAAAAAGCAAGCACTTTCTACTTTTTCTTTGCATCTTAGCCTGGCTAATTCACCTCCTCCCCACTCATCTCTTAGAGGGGAGACCATAAAGAGGGAATGCTGAGAGACATTTTTGACAACTTTCTTTCCTTAGCCCTCTCATCATTTCCCCACCAAACCCCCATCTGATGATTAAGGGATTTGTGAAGGAAAGGTGGGGGTCCACTTTCTCTCCCCAAGGGAAAAGAATATTCTCTTAAAGCATATCTTTGTCTTTACCAAAATGATCATCACATCTTTTCCCTCTTACATGGACTCAGCACTGATAGAGGGAAACTGATTTATTACTAAGGGCATATAAGTCAGGAAAGTTTCTAAAATATTATACTTCTCACACAGATTTAGGAGAGATCTCAGAGGCAGAGAAGAAAAAGGGAACATTCTTTCAGAGCCTGGTATTTGACAAGAGGTGGATTTCAGGATAAGCAGGGAAATGCTATATGCCATTTGTTTTGCCTCAGAACTGTTCTAAACTGCCACATTTTACAATCTTGTCCTCTGGCTTATTATGAAAGACCACAATAGCACTTTTTATCTTCTCTTCTAACTATCTATACCCCTCTGCTATAAGCAATTTCTAGATAACAGACCCTGCATGGACTGACAGAATACCCTTTCCTGTTTTTGTAAACTGTTTATTCTAGAAATTGTTTTCATACTTTCAAGGACAAAGTGAATACATGTCTTTTTTAATAGTTCCCTTTGGTCTTTTGGTGTTTGATTTGTTTGCTGTCCTGTGTTTGACTTGGATAGTCCAAGAGCTTCATAAATGCTGGCTGATGGGGGAGGCTGTTCAAATTCATTTTTTATGGTTACTACTAATAATACTTTTTCCAAAAGAAGAAATATCTTAAGTATTTAGCCAACTTGAATAAAGCTTCATGCCCCTAGGAAAGTGGGAAAAATCCCAAAGGTTAAATAGAATAATCAATCTTAAAAGCTTTCATTGAACACATTTCCTTTTTTCTTATCTTTGATTGGACTTTTCCTCCAAAAAAAAAAAAAAAAGGCAGAATTTAAGGCATTTTTATTTTTATAAAAAGAAATAAAGAATCTCCTCAGTGCTCCATTTCAGGGCCCAGCCACCAGAATCAAACTATCCTTGTCTCTTGAGGAAAAAATATTCTTGTCTAGCCTGGACTAGTAAAGGAACGCGGTGCTTGTCTGCGCCATCCATGAATTATCATTGTTCTTATTATTTAGTCACTAAGTTGTGTCCTACCCTTTGTGAACCCACAATGTCAGTCACTGTTGGCTTTATCAGCCCATTTGCTTTTGTCACCCCATAGCTTTTGCTTTCAAAGAACTTTTTAACAAATAAATTGCCAGAACAAAGAACATGACCCCATGAGCCCCTTAGGTTTGCAGTTAGGTTTTGCATTCTCTCAGGAATTTAATTGCTCTTGTTCATGCCATTCTCCTAACAGACATAAACAGGCAAGTCAAATATAAAAGTAAAAATCCTGACCCCAGAGGCTATTCAGTACACCTTATGTAATAAACGTAACGTGGGCAAAGTTCTCATCTGAAAGTCCACAGTGTTTTATTTTTTCTTTTAACTTTTTATTTTATACTGGATTAACCATGTTGTGATAGCTTCCAGTGGACAGCAAAGGGACTCAGCCATACATACACATGTATGCTGTGTGTCCAAATTCTCCTTCCATTCAGGCTGCCCCATAACGCTGAGCAGAGTTCCTTGTCCTATGCAATAGGATCTTGTTGGTATCTGTTTTAAATATAGCAGTGTGTACGTGTTGATCCCAAACTCGCCAACTATTCCTTCTCTCCATTCCTTCCTCCTGGCAACCATAAGTTCATTCTATAAGTCTGTGAGTCTGTTTTGTAAATAAATTCATTTGTACCATTTCTTTCTAGATTCTGCATATAAGGAATGTCATACAATTTTTCTCCTTCTCGGTCTGACTTACTTCACTCAGTATGACAATATCTAGGTCCATTTCCAGATGTACAAGCTGCATTTAGAAAAAGCAGAGGACAGAGATCAAATTGCCAACATTCATTGGATCATAGAAAAAGCAAGGAAATTCCAGAAAAACATCTACTTCGGCTTCATTGACTATGTTAAAGCCTTTGATTGTGTGGATCATGACAAACTGTGGAAAATTCTTCAAGAGATGGAAATACCAGACCACCTTATCACCTCCTGAGAAAGCTGTATGCTGGTCAAGAAGCAACAGTTAGAACTGGACATGGAACAACAAACTGGTTCAAAATTGGGAAAGGAATACATCAAGGCTGTGTATTGTCACGCTGCTTATTTAACTTACACGCAAAGTACATCATGCAAAATGCTGGGCTGGACGAATCACAAACTTAATCAAGATTGCTGGGAGAAATACCAACAACCCCAGATATGCAGATGATACCATCTTATTGGCAGAAAGCAAAGAAGAGCTAAAGAGTCTCTTGATGAAGGTAAAAGAGGACAGTGAGAAAGATGGCTTAAAACTCAACATTCAAAAAACTAAGTTCACAGCATCAGGTCCCATCACTTCATGGCAAATAGATGGGGGAAAAGTAGAAACAGTTAAAGAGTTTATTTTCTTGTCCATCTAGTCAAAGCTATGGTTTTTCCAATAGTCATGTATGGATGTGAAAGTTGACCATAAAGAAGGCTGAGCACCAAAGAACTGATGCTTTCAAATCGTGGTTCTGGAGAAGACTCTTGAGATTCCTTGGACAACAAAGAGATCAAATCAGTCAATCCTAAAAGAAATCAACCCTGAATATTCATTGAAAGGACTGATGCAAAGAATTGACTCATTGGAAAATACTCTGATGCTGAGAAACATCGAGGGCAGGACAAGGGGATGACAGAGGATGAGGTGGTTGGATGGCATCATCGACTCAATGGACATGAGTTTTGAACAAATTGTTGGAGATAGTGAAGGACTGGGAAGCCTGGCGTGCTTCTGTCCCTGGGTTTGCAAAGTGTTGGACAGGATTTTGGCCACCTCAGGCAAAGAGTTGACTCATTGGAAAAGACTCTGATGCTGGGAGGGATTGGGGGCAGGAGGAGAAGGGGACGACAGAGGATGAAATGGCTGGATGGCATTACTGACTTGATGGACATGAGTTTGAGTAAACTCCGGGAGTTGGTGATGGACAGGGAGGCCTGGCGTGCTGTGATTCATGGGGTCGCAAAGATTCAAACATGACTGAACGACTGAACTGAACTGAACTGAACTGGACAGGATTGAGCGACTGAATAACAATAATGATGCTGCAAATGGATTATTTCATTCTGTTCAATGGATGTTACATTGTGTATATACTATTGTGTATGTGAGTAATATTTCACAGTGTATATGTACCACATTCTCTGTATCTATACCTCTTCGATAGACATCTAGGTCGATTCCATGTCTTGGCTATTGTAAACAGTGGTGCAATGAACACTGGGGTCCATCTGTCCTTTTGGACCATGTTTTCCTCCAGATATATGCCCAGGATTAGGATTGCAGAGTCATGTGGTAACTCTATTTTTAGATTTTTAAGGAACCTCCATACTGTTCTCCATAGTATCTATACCAGTTTACAGCCCCACCAACAGTGTAAAAAGTTCCCTTCTCTTAACACTCTCTCTAGCATGAAAGTCCACAGTGTTTGACTGATATAACTGTCTAAAATAGGTTGTGTTACACCCTAAGACTGATCAATTGCCCCAGATCCAGAAGTCAGAATAACATGTCTGAGCAGTCCAGACTAGCCTCTTGTAATCTTCATCAGTAGGGGTTTCCTGACAAAGGAATAACACTCCTGACTAACAGTGTGTTAGATACCACACAGCTATTTGCTCAGCTTTGTAGTGTTAAGCTATTAAAAATCATAATGCCTTACATATCCTATTCTATATAGAGGGTCTGTGGGCAGATCTACTTCTGGCCCAAAGAAATCATTGCCTTTCATATTCCAAATCTTATATACAAGTACTTTCAAATGTATTCCCCAATACCCTAAGCAACAAAATTTATGAATTTTGAGGATCCAGCATATATTTATTATATTTAATTTTATATTTTATAAGTTACAGTACACAAATCTTCACACAGATAAATACCTGAAGGTAAACACTAAGACAATGTGGAGACTCATGAAAGGTGTGATTTAAAATATCATTAACGCTTTCAGAATTAAACCTTATATTCTTAGTAGCTTTCGTGGAATCCCAGTCCAAATTTCATCCAACCATAAAAATCATTTTGAACTAATCTGCTAGGAAATTAGATGAGCTATAATGTCTAGGCAAAATCAGCTAAGTTTAAAACGTAATGACATATATAAATGTATATATTATAAATATAAATGAAACAGATCACAGAGTAGTCAAAAAGTGACAGCTGCTTTAATTCGTAGGAGTTTAGACTTCCAGCCCCTCTGGAAATTATGAAATGAGGAATAACAAAAAAAAACCTACCCCCCATTATTATCCAAGCACAAGTGGTATAAGATCATTTATCTTGATGTATGTCACCTTAGAGCACATATTATCCCTATCTCTCAAAGTGTTTTTTCCCCCTTATTTCATCTCTGACATTCATTGTAAATTTAATGATCCACATACGATTTGCTGGTGTCTCAGTCTGGTGTTTTGAATCATGAAACTAGTGCTAAATTTATGGCACTGCAGTACCACTTAGTGAATCATTAAGCAGTACAGTGATTTTAATGATTTGGATCACACTGGACCTCATCACTATATAATGAGGTTCCATTTAGTGTAAATTTTATGTAAAAATTCAATTTGCAAACCAACAACATGAAACTACAACATTTTTTCTAACTTGACATTGTATTTATTTATCATATATTTCTATCAGGGGTCTACTTTTAAGTTCATTCACAAAATAATATTTTATTCTATTTTTTTGTTAGCATAATATTTAAATGACCCTAAGAATGAAAGTGACCAGTGACACACACCTTAAACCACCTTAAACTCTTGTCAAGAGTGAGCAATACAAAGTTCTCAGTAATAACTGCAAACTTCTATATGATTTTATCATCTTTGATAATATATACATTGCCAAACTAAATTGCATTAGAGCCTCTCTTTCATTACCCAGACAGATTACAAATGCAGAAAAGAAACAATTGTTGCAGCATGCCTCTCTCTTCATTTGATAAAAACCCATGGCCTTCAACAATTATGATTTTTCTTCTGAGGAGATAAAATAGAATATTCCAGATAATTAAAATGCCAACTGCAGTTCATCTGTGCCCTATCAAACCATTTGTCAGAAGCTTCCCTTCAAATAAAATTTTGGCCTTAAAAAATGCATTGATTAGTATGTATCAATACGGATGACAAGAAACCCTAGGACTGAAATTAGCTCAGTACTAATTTTTTTAATTAGCAGAAAAGAAAACTGAGGCTAAGGAAGGTTAAGCATCATGACCAAGGTTAAGTAGCTATTATGTGATGTCAAGAAACAACCTCCAACTTCCATGACTCCAACTGCTCCCTCCAAAACTCATTTTAAAATTGAAAGCTAACATAACAATATAGTCATATTATGTCTGGAGAATGAATGTCTGATTTTATCTTTTACATTTCAGTTCCCTCAGAATCATTGATAAGCATGTCTGCATCATGACCTGCTTCACCCTGTATTAAATTATGGTTTTAAAACAGCTCTAACATGCATAGTAACAATAGTAGGTTCACAAGGTACACTGAAACTGAATTTTTTACATTCTTCATGGGTAAGAAAGAATAATTTTTTCAAGTAGTTTCTTAACCTAATCAAAAGTTATTCAAAGGGCTACACCTCTAGAAGATGTAGAATTTATTTCTTACTCATGTTGAATAATGCATTTTTTAAAAAAAACGTAGGCAGGATTAAACAGAAATCAAGTCTCTAAATTAAATAGACTCATGTTTTCAACTGAAACAATAAGCAATGTTGTCTTTTAAAGTCACAAAGAACCATGGTGTCCAATCTCCCTGAAAGTTAGACTTCAATCTGCTAAGGACTGAAATAAAAAATAAAATATAGCCATTTCAAGACTTCCTTCTATGCATGCTTCTTTCTGCGTCTTGGTTCTGCATTTATATTCAGAGGATTAAAATGTTGGAAGAGGTTTAAGCATTCCTTCTTTTCCAGTGAGATGAGATCAAAAAAGCCATTAGACACTGATTCTCAGGAGGTCCCCAGTCTGGAAAGCCCAGCCTGGATGGTGGCCTTCATATGTCCTGGGACCCTAAGAGCTTAGTGATTTTAATTATCTTTGTCCAAGCTCTGTTGTTACTTTTCATCTTGTTTGAACTTCAGCGCCCATCTCTTTTGGAAGAGTTCATACTAGAGCTTGAGAATGCATCTAGATGAGAGTAAGAAGGTAGGGTTTGTCAAGCAGTGCATGGTAGACTACGCTAGTGTCTTGGTCATCCCAACTTCTTCCCAATGTTTCCTTCTATTTTCACCACTCAGCCTATGTGTTATATTAATAGTACTAAATTTTTCAGAATTACTAACCATCTCAAAAATAAGAACTAATATTCTTCTTTTTCATCACATCTATATGTACTCCTTTTTATTTTTTTTTATTTTTTTAAGTGCTATAAATAATATTTATGAACCTACTACCTAGGTGAAAATATAAAACATTATACATCAAACTGAAGCCCCTGGGCCCCCTCCTATATTTCAATTACATGTCCTATGGGATTTTAGCAGGAAGTGACATGATCAGATGAGTTGTTGGGAGCTCACTCTGACTACAGTATGGATCGGAGGAACCAAGCTGTACTCAGAGGGACCACCAGACCAAAGAGTGGAGCGCCAAAGGCCCCGCTCCACACCCCTCAATGCTAAGCATGGCAAATCAACAGCCAAACAAAATTTACAATAATGGCAACTTATACTGGTTTCTCAAACTTCAAGTCATTCCATATTTTTCAAACTGACTTAACAGTCAAATTCCCTCCATAAATCTTTTTGTTTCCTTTTATTTTTTTTTTTAATTTTATTTATTTTTTTTTCATTTTTTAAATTTTAATATCTTTAATTCTTACATGAGTTCCCAAACATGAACCCCCCTCCCACCTCCCTCCCCATAACATCTTTCTGGGTCATCCCCATGCACCAGCCCCAAGCATGCTGCATCCTGCGTCAGACATAGACTGGCGATTCAATTCTTACATGATAGTATACATGTTAGAATGTCATTCTCCCAAATCATCCCACCCTCTCCCTCTCCCTCTGAGTCCAAAAGTCCGTTATACACTTCTGTGTCTCTTTCCCTGTCTTGCATACAGGGTCGTCATTGCCATCTTCCTAAATTCCATATATATGTGTTAGTATACTGTATTGGTGTTTTTCTTTCTGGCTTACTTCACTCTGTATAATCGGCTCCAGTTTCATCCATCTCATCAGAACTGATTCAAATGAATTCTTTTTTACGGCTGAGTAATACTCCAAGTACTCCTTTTTAAATAGAAAATGAAACTATTTGAGCAGCCAAGACTCTTGATTCAGATTTACCACCATGACAGCAAGGTATAAAGCCCTGAAAACAGCATGATTTCAGTGTGGCTACTCAAAGATCCTAACTTAACGTAGCAAGATGTTGGAGAACACACATACTTGGATGTGGTCAAATGTGGGAAAAGTGTAATTAGAGAAAAGGCTTGAAAAGCAGATTAGGTTCAGATTCTGGCAGACAAGCAACGTCCAAAAGAGGAATTGTGGAGATACTTCAGGAAAAAGAAAACTGAGAAAGTCTAGAAGAGGGTTTGGATTTCAGTCCCTAAATCTCCCCATGGGATATCTATTTTGATCTCATTTCCATAGCACCTATGGTTTGTACTTCAATCAGAGTGTGCAGCCATAGTCTTGGCACTACGTTTTAGACAAGCCTTTTAAACACAGTTTTCTTGTCTTACCATAATAGACTTTTCCTCATCATCCAATTGTTCTGGGGATTCCAGGGGCCTTCAGGAAGCAGAATCGTTATGAAGGGTGTTTTCTGGTCTTTAAGATACTCAGTCATTCTTTGCTATTGTCTCAACTTAAAGGTTCTCTGATTAAGGGTAGAAGGGGTGTGTGCTCTGCTGCTAGGTCCAGGAATTCTTGCAAAGCCTGGAGCCCCAGTGCCAAGAGTCCAGCCCCTGAAATGCATCATGAACCTTGCCACCAAGTCTTGTCATGTTGCCAAGAGACCAAGGAATATGGACCATTCCTTCTTAGTCTTGAGGACTCACTGTCTAATCCAGAGGCAGCCACTTCCCCTTTTCTTTCTCTGAGTATTTTCCCACCCTTGTCCCTCTGGTGGAGGCTGCCATAATGTCCTCAAAGAGAGCATTTTCTGCTCTTCAAAATAATGAACTTGAAGCAAGGGAACAAAAAGTTCTGGTTAATTTCTTAGCATAGAAGAAAGCAAAAAAGGAGGTTAAATTTTTAATTTCTCAGTAAATAATTGTCCTGTCAAGCAGATCAGTTACAATAACAATAGACTGGGTATTTACCTAATACGAAGATCAGTCCTCACCTTTATGAATAACAAACATTTGCTGACTATCTACTATGGACCAGATACAGTTCAACAGTCCCTGTCATTGCACTCGCAGTCAAGTGAGGGGACAGCCTGTATTAACAATAGAAAGTAAAGTGTTAGTTGCTCAGTCATGTCTGACTCTTTGTGACCCCATAGACCATAGCCTACCAGGATCCCTCTGTCCATGGGATTTCCCAGGCAAGAATATGGGAGTGGATAGCCATTCCCTTCTCCAGGGGATCTTTCTGACCCAGGGATTGAACTTGGATCTCCTGCATTGCAAGCAGATTCTTTACCATCTGAGCCAGCCAGGGAACCATTTACAATAGAGATGGGGGTGAAAAAACAGAGATAGATAGATTACCTAGCATAGTCCCAAGTAGGGTGTCCATAGGTGCTAAGGAATCCGAGGGCTGGTTAAGTGACCAGTGCAATGTAGATTACATGTAAATGTCTCAGTTATGTCAATTATGTTAGTACTATTTTTGCATTTTTGTCTTAGTTCATCAAATGCTTTCTACAACAAGTTGTTGCACTAGGAAACAGGTAGCAAGAATTACATTCACAATGCTATCAGCAGAGAGGGATACAGTGCCTGGGCCAGACCCTCCAACCATTCTGTTGCAAATTCAGGCCTCTGATATTAAGTTTCGACTCCTGATTTATTAAGTCCTACCCCATTAGTGCTTCCCTTGTGGCTCAGCAAGTAAAGATTCTGCCTTCAGTGTTGGAGACCTGGGTTCGATCCCTGGGTTGGGAAGATCCCCTGGAGAAGGGAAATGCTACCCGCTCCAGTATTCTTGCCTAGAGAATTCCGCGGATTATAGAGTCCATGGAGTCACAAAGAGTTGGACACGACTGAGCAACTTTCACTTCACTTCACTTCACTCCATTAGTGGAAATGCTTACAGCTGAGAAAAATAACTTCAGTTTGTTTTCACAAGCCTCAGAGAAGTCTTGGAGTGACTGGTCTCTTATGTAATTGCCAGTTTTGGAAATTCATGCAAGGTTTAAACAAATGTAAGAAACAAAGACCTATTTTCAATGACACACACTAGAAAATTTCTCAGTTCATAAACACACCAAAAGTTTAGTAAAACGAAACTCCTTCTAATACTTATCAAAAGTTGGTCCCTTAAAAATTTTTGAAAACGTAATTTAAAAATATCTTAGTGATCAATTCGTGTATGGATGTGAGAGGTGGACTGTGAAGAAAGCTGAGCGCTGAAGAATTGATGCTTTTGAACTGTGGCGTTGGAGAAGACTCTTGAGAGTCCCATGGACTGCAAGAGATCCAACCAGTCCATTCTGAGGAAGATTAGCCCTGGCATGTCTTTGGAAGGAATGATGCTAAAGCTGAAACTCCAGTACTTTGGCCACCTCATGCGAAAAGTTGACTCATTGGAAAAGACTCTGATGCTGGGAGGGATTGGGAGCAGGAGGAGAAGGGGATTACAGAGGATGAGATGGCTGGATGGCATCACTGACTCGATGGACGTGAGTCTGGGTGAACTCCGGGAGTTGGTGATGGACAGGGAGGCCTGGCGTGCTGCGATTCATGGGGTCACAAAGAGTCGGACACGACTGAGTGACTGAACTAGTGATCAAATGAGTATTTGACTTCATATATTGTAGACTTGCAATTATTTCCCAGTCAATAGGCTTTTACTCTTTTGGTGAGATGAAGATCAAGAAGAGTGAAACAATACTTAAATATCATGAATTAGGCTTCTATGTTAAGACTCCATGAGGACAAATAGTGAATCTTCACCACTGCATGATCTTTTCTATTTTTACTCACTGAAGCCAGTTTTTAACAGATTCCCCTTCACTTCCACTGCCCTCTGCTGAAAATTCTAGGCTTCAGAAGTTCTATAAGAAGTATATAAACTAAGGTGAACAAGACTTCTTGTCAACTGCATAATACTAAACTTATCATCTTCAAGAATCTTTTACTCAGCTTCACTTCTTGATATAGCATTTATTGTAATAATTTCCTAAACTTACGAAATTAGATTCTAAGAATTTGAGGTGTAGGACCAGATCCTAATCTGATTCTAGCCCCTAGCATGCAGCAAGCTGCAGGAGCAAAGTTTCCAAAACCAAAATCATAGAAGTTGTTTGGGAAAAAACAAAGCATGTGTTCTAATTAGGGCAACATGTGTAAATAGTGATAAAACTAGCATTTTATAGCAAAGACAATATGTAATATTTACAGCCTAAACAATTCATTGCAGTGTTCCAGGATACATTTTTAACACATGACAGCATTCTCAATTACTAAGACTTCATGGAACATGAAACTTTACTTTTTAGAATTTTTTTAAGCTTTCTAAATGATGATTTGCCAGTTATAGGAAAAATATAGTTAGCAACAAACATGAACAGTAGTAAATATCCTCAGAATTTCTATCATCTGTAACCTGGTTCTGGGACAAGAACAGGGTTAAACAGTATGTACCAGACAGAAGAGTCTCCAAGACTAGCCCTCCCCCTACAACTCTGGGGGCACGAGTGAAAGCCTAGATGTTCCTGAAGTTTCAGATAAGGCCATCCTCGCCCCAGAGTCGGAAAGATCCCCTAGAGAGGGCATGGCAACCCACTCCAGTATTCTTTTTTTTTTTTTTTTAATTTTAAAATCTTTAATTCTTACATGCGTTCCCAAACATGAACCCCCCCTCCCACCTCCCTCCCCATAACATTTCTCTGGGTCATCCCCGTGCACCAGCCCCAAGCATGCGGTATCCTGCGTCAGACATAGACTGGCGATTCGATTCTTACATGATAGTATACATGTTAGAATGCCATTCTCCCAAATCATCCCACCCTCTCCCTCTCCCTCTGAGTCCAAAAGTCCGTTATACACATCTGTGTCTTTTTTGCTGTCTTGCATACAGAGTCGTCATTGCCATCTTTCTAAATTCCATATATATGTGTTAGTATACTGTATGGGTGTTTTTCTTTCTGGCTTACTTCACTCTGTATAATTGGCTCCAGTTTCATCCATTTCATCAGAACTGATTCAAATGAATTCTTTTTAACAGCTGAGTAATACTCCATTGTGTATATGTACCACAGCTTTCTTATCCATTCATCTGCTGATGGACATCTAGGTTGTTTCCATGTCCTGACTATTATAAACAGTGCTGCAATGAACATTGGGGTACATGTGTCTCTTTCAATTCTGGTTTCCTCAGTGTGTATGCCCAACAGTGGGATTGCTGGGTCCCCGGTGAATCCTACGGACAGAGGAGTCTGGAGGGCTACAGTCCATGGGGTCACAAAGAGTGGACACAACTGAGAGACTTAGCACAGATATACCCACTCCCCAGAGTGAGAAAGAGGACCCAAATTCCCAATGCCCATAGCAAGACCCCTCCTCACCTACTGTCTGCCTCAGGATGAGTGTCAGCCCTTCATCCCTCTTCCCACTGATCACATGAAGTCCAGGACACCCAGCTGGTTCCTTACCCTTAGCCCTCACCCCTTCACTCTTATCAACAAATGGCTTATGAGTAGAGAAGCAACAAATCTCCTACCCAAGCTCCCTGGTACACTTACTGCCTTGATTGTCTTCATAGCATTTCCAGCACCTGAGAAACTATTACATCTATAGTTGTCTAACTATTTCTGTCCACAAGGATGCACAGTTGGGGAAGGCTTGTCTGTTTTTCACACTGTTGTTGACCAAACATTTAAAAGAGCCCACAACAGGTCAGAGGGGTCCAGTAGACACTGTCATAGGAAAGAACTAATGGATGAATGGACGAAATTCAGAGAAATAATGTGAATCTGATTTAAATCATTTTATTTACCATGCATGTAAATCTCATAACTTTTATGACTATGTTACTATCATGTGATGATGTTACTACAAGTTGGGTATTAGAGGTATGGGAAAATGGTGAATGCCAAAGAACTTACGCTTTTGATCTGTGGCATTGGGGAAGACTCTTGAGAGTCCCTTGGACTGCAAGAATATCAAATCAGTCAATGTGAAAGGAAATCAACCCTGAATATTCATTGGAAGGACTGATGCTCTGATGCTCCAATACTCCAATACAAAGCTCCAATATTTTGGCCACCTGATATGAACTACTGACTCATTAGAAAAGACCCTGATGCTGGGAAAGATTGAAGGCAGGAGGAGAAGGGGACAACAGGATGACATGGTTGGATGGCATCACTGATTGAATGGACATGAGTTTAAGCAAGCTCCAGGAGTTGGTGATGGACAGGGAAGCATGGCGTTGTGCAGTCCAGGGGGTGGCAAAGAGTCAGACGTGACTGAGCAACATGACTGTTGTTCATGACTGAACAACAACAAAAAATGGTGAGGCCTGGGGCCTTCGTTCTACTAATTCCTGATCCTTCAAACTTGATATTTGTCTTAAGAATGTGCATGTATGTGTGTGTGTATATAGAGATGCATTTCATATATAGACATAAATGAAATATATAGATTAATATATATGCATATGTATAGAAATAGACATGCACACATATGAGTTCAGAGCTAAGTCCAGGAGAACACATTACCAATTTTGACTATTAATTTCACCTCAGTAGGAGAAAGAAGAGGAAGTATAGACACGGTACTCCCTTTCATCATCTACAATTTTCAGTATGTAGGCCATGTAAATTTACAATATAACAGGGAATATTTAGGGAAAATGCATATTTTGCAAGGACTCAGATCAAATTCCCTTATCTGGCAAGTAAAAATAATTTGTTTGCGTGAGAAATTTTCAACCAGGAAAATAATGCGCCAGAAGACATTGAAAGTCAGAAGAGAAAACAAGGTTATTAGTAGGCCTTTATGCAATTTATAATCACCTATCTCTGGAGGGGTAAAAATGGTCCCATTTCTCATTGTTGGCAATTCTTCTCAATGACCAATATGTCTACCAACATTTTCTTCTGGAAAATACAGTCAAAGTTGTAACAGAAAATCACAGATGCAATCAAATTCATACTAATGGTTGAAATGCACCATATGTCCTCTGATACCTATGCACAATAGGGTGCAGGTTTAATGACTCTCTTATTGTGCCCCTGTTGTAATTAGGTATTAAAGGACATATGGTATGTTGCCGTTTTAACAGTGAATTTCCTTGTTTTTTATTGTTTTCTATCAGAAGCTTAACAGTCTTTCAGGGTAGTATTAGTAGTGAGAATTAAACCACATGTTGATTTCATTTTTCTAAGGCTTGGAATCTCATCTTGATTGGCCTTATTAGCAGAGTGCCAAAGAAAACATCCAAATCAAATCTATTTTCAGTTAATATGGACTAAAACACATTTGAATTAGTAAGAAATCAGTGAAAACTCTTTGAGACATAGAGACGTAGGATACTCCATGGAAAGTTTAGAAATTAAATAATAGCTTATTTGTCCAGAAAGACAGCACAGTGTGATAGTTTGGAAATTCTTCAACTTTCTTGCAAAGTATTTATTATCAAAATCATTTTTTAATAAGCAACTACCTTGTAAGAGATCTCTATATAATAAAATTCTAAACAAACATACAACAAAAATCCAACTGAAAACAAAAAGTCAACACAATAAGAGCACTGGAAGCTATGAGTCATATTTAATGTAGCTTGTTTAAACACAAGCTAAGATTTTTCCAAGACCCAAAGAGCATGATTTATGCAAATTCACTGTTTGAAAAGAAATCTGAATCAACTCAGAAGACTATTTTTATTACCACAAAAAAATAAGTGAGGAAACAAAGATAGGATGGTATACTACACTGTTTCAAGACATTTCAACATTCACCTTAAAGGTAATTAAATCTGTCCTTAGATTTTTAGCATATATATCCACCAAGCACTGAGCAGTTTTAAATTCAAATGACATTTAGCATCAAGAAGGAATGTTACAGAGTCTTAGGAAGGAGATTTTCACTGGACACTACAGCTTCTTGCTTGAGCTTTACAAGTCTGCATTTCAGGTCAGAGAAAGGGAAAGATCCTATCATGCAAGTTTATATTCTTCAGTCATAAGCGTGGCTACACATCCCTGTCCCAGTCAGCAAGAGGGCACATTACAAGATAGCCAGCCAAGCTTCCAAATGAGCCATGAAGATTAATAAAATACAATCTCCAGCGGATGTTGGCACCTCCCTGTCAAGCTAGCTAATGAGTACTGTGTTACTGTAAGAGTCAACTGTCACATTATCTCTGGACTAATAAATGGACTCTAAGACAAATAACAATACACAACTAAAATTCAGCCTGAAAAGAGCTTTTCATTTACTGCAGACTAGTGCAGCCCCAAGAGGCTCTCTGGCTGTCGGCACCATAAGCGTTGTCACTTTGTATAAGAAGCATTCAATAGGACAAAGTCAGTTTGGGCAAAAGAAGTCTAGAATTATTTTTCTAAATCCAAGGTTTAAAAATTCACAGCAAGCAATTATTATATTTAACCCATACATACATATCAAAACAATTTCTAATATTTAGAGAAAAGCATGCCTACCCCAAGTCTACCAAAAACAAAGTGAGCAAAGCTTGTTTGGGGGAAATTGTTCACTACTAGGAAATTTTTAATTTAAATAAGAATGTACATCTTGTAGTGACAAATTTATTAAAAATTAACTTCATGTCAGAAGTGAGAGGCCACTACAGTCTTTTCATGTCTGTGTGTCTTTCTTGAGTCTGTAACAAAGGATAGAGGCAGTGTAGGGAACTGTAAATGCAGACATCACATCCTTAATCTTATTTCTGCCAATTATAGTTGCAGAATTATTTTTTTACTCTGATCAGGAAAATATATTTGCAATATAATAAGAAATAATTACTGAACAGATATTAAAAGGTCAAATTCTGTGACAAGAAGTGGGATTAACAGAATAAAGGATATGTCACAGAAAGTATTAGATAACTAGATAACTAGTTTTCAATTATTGAGAACAGGAAGAAAAGCTAGAAGGAAGGAAGAGAAAGAAGGAAAGAAAGGAGGGGAGGAAGGGACACACAAAGGAAAAAGAAGGGAGGAAGGGAAGGAGAAGGACAGGAAATAAGAGGAAAGAATGAGAAAGAAATTATAGGAACTATTCTGTGCTTTTAGATACTCAAATATATTATTATTTGTTTTATCACATCATGTTTTATAAAGTTACTCCTGATCTATAATTTATAAGGTAATACAATAAACCTGAATTCTCCTCTTAGCATCAGAGAAATTATGTTCCCAAACCCGAAGGTAAAGAGGTTACTGACTTCTCACTGACTTCTGTGAGAATTTCAGAATGGGGACAAAGAATGACCATAATGGGTCAGCTCTCTAGTCTATCCATCCTGATATTCTAAATTATCTAGGTAGTTTAGGACTTGTAATGGGAAGTGCTTGTTCTAACTCTCTTTAATTTCTATTACTTTCGCGTTGCAAACTGGATTCCAAAAACCTAAGAGGTCTATCTTTACCCCTTGCAATGTGCATACTTACACAAAGTGCTCTGCACAGTTTTGGCACATAGTAGGTGCCTGAGGAATATCAGTCTCCCCTTCCCTTCCCTTTTACTCTGTCTCCTCCCTTTTTCTCCCTGCCCCTACTCTGGATTCAACTCATAAGTGTTCATTGTCCAGAAGATGGTCGTTCAGCAGATGTTTATTTTATAACTCTCCCTACCCCTCCCGATCTCCAAGATGGATATTGAACAAGACACTAGCAAAAATGTTTCATAATTAAAGGATTGATTTTTCATTCTAGTTCTTGAATCATTCCACAATATTCTGTTTTGGTTTCACAAGCACATGAGATAGTGAAGATGTTAACTACTATTATTGCCATTATTATATTGTTATTATCATTATTATTATTGTCCAAAATCTCCAAAGTATTTTCTTCAACTATGTCACCTTTAGAAGAGTAAGCACCTTTGGTTTTCTTCCTTCCATTTGAAGTAGTTCTTCCCTTTATTTTTCCTTATATTTCATGCAAATCTTGTAGGAAAAAAGGTTCTAAACCCAGACAGTTAGGTTAGTTGGTTGCTTCAAATTTACATCTTTTCAGGTTTTAAAACCTGTTTTCTCATTCTCATTCATTCTTCCACAGTTTTGAAGAATCTTAACAGACATTATTAAATTATTATTTAGTTATCAAATAAATTGTTATGAATACCTGTCATGCAGTAATATTCATAATCGCCAAAAGTTTTCATCTGAAATAAAATCATTTCCTAGATTCTAACAACACACTTGTGAGGCAGGTATGTTTATATGCATGAGAAAATTAAATATCACAAGGGATAAATTTATGACCTGTGTAAGGTCATACTGCCAGAGTGCACAGGGTTACCTGAAATGCAGGTTCAGACCTTCTCACCACCACTTCCAGCTCAAGTGTTGCCTGAATCCATAGTTCTTGCCATTCCACTTTTACAGGAAAGAGCCTTTACTTTTGCCAGTCTCCAGAATAGTTTCAATCTTCCTTATCTGCCTCAGATGGCACTCCTGTGCCCCCTACCCACATAGGGTATTTGTCATTTTCAGTATCATTTCAAGGCTTTCTCCATAATGGGGTTTTGACGTAAATTTATATTGCAGGTGTAGGCACTTGATGGTCTTACCCAAAGAAAGAGGAGAGGACAAAGCAAAAGTTAGGATAGCAAAAGGTGGGGAGAAAAATTGTTTACAAAGCTTTGTTACTGCATGCATACATGCTAAGTCACTTCAATTGTGTCCAACTCTTTGCGACCCTATAGACTATAGCCTGCCAGGCTCCTCTGTCCATGGGATTCTCCAGGTAAGAATACTGGAGTGGGTTGCCATGCCCTCCTCCAAAGAATCTTCCCAACCCAGGGATCAAACCCACATCTTTTATGTCTCCTGCATTGGCAGGTAAGTTCTTTACCAATAGCACCACCTGGGAAGCCCCTGCTACTGCATAAATATACCCTATTCTTCCTTATGCTACTACCTTTACCAAAAGAGATTGGAGATAGAAATCAGAGATAAGCCCCTCAAACAGACACATGTTGAAAACATTTCAGCCATCAATCTACAAAAGAAGGTACCCGAATTGTCCATAGTGATTCCTTCCAGGTAATATGTAGAATGGCAACAATGAAAACATAGGGTTAAGATCTGTGTGCCAGCACTTTAGATGCAATAGTTTATTTAATTCTCACAGTAATTTAAAGCTACATACTCTTAGGTTCCAATTTTACAGGTGTGAAAACTGAGGCTTTGTAAGTTAAATAATTCAATTAATGTCACACTAAGAAATAGAAGAGTCAAGATTCAAACTCAGGCTGTTGAATCCCACCCCCTCCTAAGAACAATATTCTGTAAACAAAACGCCACCTGGGCATCTCCTCTTCGGGCATTTCCTGAGGGAAGGATTGTGATCAATATTTGACATTCTCCCTTTTACAAAGCAGCTGACCCCAACTCCTCAGATGAGCACCTAATCTCATTTAACCCTCAGTTTAGGGGAATTATAGAAACACGGTGGAGTGGCAGTCACATGATTTCATCAGTCCACCGACAGAGTGGTTCTGCTCAAATGAATCGGTCGTGCACACAAACAGGAAAAAAAAAAACATCTAGGAAAGATTTCCCCCTCTTCCCCTCAGTTCTCAGTAAAGCACAGTTGTGTGTTTCAGGCCTGAAAGGAAGATTTACAGTAAATTACACGTGCCAATAACATTTGCAGGCTCTTTGTCAGCAGACAGGACCCCAAATGGCTGAGCCAAAAGCCTGAATTCATTGAGGAGGACGCTGTTCACTCTCACTAAGCAGGCTCTCATAGGCAGTGTCAGAAAAACACACTGTCTTTGTTGCATCTTCTTTGTGTAGAAATGGGGGCTTCTTTCTCCAGCCCTGACAGTTTCATGCCAGCTTTGTGGGTCTGGAACTTTTAAAAAATTCCCTTAAAAAAAAAGAAAGAACATGTCCAAGAATAACAAATGAGAAATTTATATCTTCAAAATATGTAGATTTGAGATTTGTTTGGGAGAAAAAAAATGCACAAGCCCTACCGAGCATCTGTAACGATGATATATCTACACGTTATATGGCTGGCTATCTTTAGTTTGTTTTTATATCCTGTGGAGTGTGACATCTGTGCAAAAATTATGAACTGGCTCATATACATGAGGTGCTTATTCAGAGTTTGAAAAATGGGCTATTCTTCTACAGCCCAATTATTTATGAAGAAATTAGAAAGAAACTTTAAAATCTTGGAATCTTTCTCTTAATTTATTTGTGTGTGACTCTAGTCGGTCTGATGGCGCAGAAACCGTCTGTAACAAGGGTGAAGGTTTTTCTAAGTGGGTTAATTATATTTATTTTTGCGGCCACCAGTCCCTCATTTGCTTTTTATAAATTACTCAGGGCAAGGGGCTAATCTCTGTGATCGCTCTCCATCTAGACGTAACAGCTCAACCTTTCATTTGAAGTGGATCTTTCCTATTACAATCTTTTTATGAACCACCTGTAAAAGGAAGGCAGGCTCTCTCCACGTGGAGATATGGATATATGCATATAAAAATTTATAACTATTCCCTAATCACTCAGACGTGTAGGCTAAGCATCACTTATGATTACTACACAGATACTATTATACAAAGAAGTACATTTATATGGAAAACTAAAGAAAGCTTTTATTATAAGAATAAATGTTCACTGATCCTTAACTCTAACTATCCTATTAATGCAACAATAAGGAGGTTCATTCATCTTTACCAGTCCATACTTAAGCCCCCATGAGT
Source organism: Ovis canadensis (assembly GCF_042477335.2). NCBI lineage: Eukaryota > Metazoa > Chordata > Mammalia > Artiodactyla > Bovidae > Ovis > Ovis canadensis. Next base: position 61,776,102 of record NC_091254.1, read on the forward strand.
GCATCTTCAGGCAACGAAGAGAAATCAGATGATTTTCTTTCCTATTTGCTACCCTGGCACGAAATTCTTCTCCCCTCTGCCTTCTGGATTTTTAACTCTACTCCTAAATAAGTTTTCAATCAGCTTTCCAGTACTGGAATAGAAAGTGAATCCTTTATTTAAAAGTCTTTGCAACTTACCCTTTGTTCCAGCTGTGTTGACATGAACCATGGGGAAGGGTGTGGGGGATGGGAGATTATAAAATGCATAGAATGCAAGCCTCCAGAATAACTGACTTTCATCTTTGGGATAATTCATCTTTGAAAGTTGAGTGCACGGAAGTGGGAGAGACTGAGGGAGAATGAGAACCCATATGGAGAATGGGAGGAAGAAAACTAATTTTCCTTGAGCAGTTATTATGTGCCAGGCACCACACACAGCACTTTTACGTACTTTGTTGTAAGGGGTGATTTCTTCCCAGTTTCTCAGATTTTTGGAGTTAACTTTGTAACAGGAAAATAATAGACAGTTGGATATTCATGAGCTTCGAGTCAGTTTTCCTTTTGGCTGTCGGGATCCTCTATGTGAAAGACTAGACAGGCACATCTCAGAGACAAGAGTACACCCTCCTAGGCCTGTGATTTCTGTGTCAATAGCATGCCAAGGACCAGTGAAAGTTTTACAGATGTATCAGAGAACTTCTCTATTGGGTTAAAGGAATTATTTAAAAGCACTCTCATCCACAAATCATTATCCCAACCTACATCATTTTACTAGTGTAGTTTTTTTTTTTTTATGATTCTCTAAGATTCCCTTTTTTATTAATACATCTATGGATGGGGGTACATATTGATTCAGTGTGGGGTACTGTCTTATTTGTCAGTTATTAGTCTAGCAAGGATTAGTAGGGATGATGAATTCCTTTGGATCATGAGACCTGGGCCTGAAAGATGACCTAAAAATCCAGTGTAGGGAAAAGGGTGGATGATAGGAAAAGAACCATGAAGGGAAGCAAATGTGTGGGTGCATGGAGACAAGCAGATGAATCAGTACATAATCAGTATTGGCTAGCTGTCTGCCTCTGGCTGAAGTAGAGCAACTGTATAAAATCTCTGAAAAGAAATAAGGCCATCTCTAGGATGGAACTAGAGATCATCATACTAAGGGAAATAAGTCAGACAGAGAAAGACAAATATTATATGAAATCATTTATATGTGGAATCAAAATTATCATACAAATGAATGACAAAACAGAAACAGACACACACATAAAAAACAAACTTAGAGTTACTAAAGGGGAAAGAGGAGGTGGGGGAGGAATGAATTAGGAATTTGGGATTAGCATATACAAACTGCTGCTGCTGCTGCTAACTCTGTGCGACCCCACAGACAGCAGCCCACCAGGCTCCTCAGTCCTTGGGATTCTCCAGGCAAGAATACTGGAGTGGGTTGCCATTTCCTTCCCCAATATACAAACTACTGTACATCAAATATATAAACAACAAAGACCTACTCTATAGCACAAGAAACTATGTTCACTATCCTATAACAGACAATAATGCAAAAAGAATATATGTATAAAAACCTAAATCACTTTGCTGTACACCAGAAACAAACACACTGTAAGTCAACTATACTTCAACTTTTGAAAGAAAATGTTTGTAAAAACAAAAAGTTTATGTCAATCTTATTTTTGTAAATTCTGTCCAGTAGTTTGGCTTTTAAAAAGTGCCATAATCATTCAAATCCAGTCTCGCCCAACAAAAAAGGAAAGCTTTTTTTTTTTTTGGCTCTCATAGACACTAAGCTTTTATTGAGTATATCATGAAAAATCAGTAAAATTAGTTATGAGAGGAATGTCAATATGATTTTTGATTGCTGGCGAATCCTTGAAAGCAAGATTGCCAATGAATTGGCAATAGTGGGTTGTGAAATAATACTATTGATTTTTTTTTTCCTTCCATAAATACCTTGTTATTAAAAGTGTTTTTCAGGTCACTTAAACAAGAAAAAGCAAGCCACAGGGACAAGGCCCTTTAATATTTTGCAAGGCTGACATCATCGTTGTTAATAAGGCATTTATTGGGGACCCACTGAGCATGGTGACATGCCACCCCCCGTCCCACTTCCCGCCACGCTCTCGGCTGGACGCCGGCCTCTTGGTGCAGTTAAACGTCTGCGATGAAGCCCTCTTGGTTTATTGTTAATTAACTTTAAGTCTAGATTCCCTCCACATATGACTTAACATACAAATTGTGTGCACTTTGAACATAAAGTCTTTGAACATTCCTCACTAATTGTTTAAATGATGTGTGGATTTTGTCTCCAGCAGTTGGTTTCACTTTAACCTTTGGACAAATTGAAAACTTTTTTTCCGTAAAACTCCACTCCCCTTTGTAGTCTAAATTTTGTCCCACAGGGACTGTTTAATAGGCAGTTTTCAGGTAGAAAAGAAAGACCTGATGACCCAATATTCTCTGTTTTCCCCAATGATTAGACATAGAAATTAGTCAAAAAAAGCAAACTGGATTATGATTGGTTACATCTATCTGGGAGCAACTCCCTGAAGTCGTTAAGAGAGCAATAATGAGAGAAAGTTGTTGCTCAAATTGATTTTAGGAGAAAGTCAGGTTCATTTCCCTAAAAAATCTTTTGTATATTTATTTAGTAATTGGTCATGAAATAATGCTTTAGACAGGCAGTTTAGAAAGCAGACCTCCTGTTTAATAAATCTGAGACTTTGATAATTATTAATGCACAAATGCCAGCAGAGAGATGCTTTATTCCCCATGTCATAGCACAGCTATTAATGATACTCAAAGGAGTGAAAATTACTATTTCGGAAGTGTCCAAGGCAGTAAACTGGTAAACAAGCCTGCAGTTAGGGCTATGGATGATGTGAATCAACAAGGGTGAAAAGATTTGGTTACTCTGTGTATTAGTGTTAATAGGAATAGATTATAGAGGAATATTTGTGATGTGACCTTCTGTGCACTAATTGAAATAGTATTCAGAGTCAGCATTGGCGTAATCAAGTTAAACATGGAATCATAAATCATCATGAAAAGTGCTGTCACAACTTCACCGTTAATGCCCTAGACTGCTGGGCAGCCTCGAGAAAATATCTGTTATGCCGATCTTTAGGTTAATAGGAACAGAAATGGCATTTAAAGACTATTTGGATCAAATCTGCTCTGAGGTTGAAAGTGTTCCTCTGTTAATTTACTGGTAATTTGAAGTGATGTAGTTAGGGTTAGAAGGAGCACAGCTGAGCCCCTTATAGCAAAACAAAGGGTTGTGGGAGTTTCTTCTAATATTTATTTAATTGCTTTAGGGTGTAATGCTAATCAGTTTTAATATACATGTGTAGTTCCCTTTGTTTCTCGATTTAAAACAGTTAGCAAGGTGATCAAATGCATACTGTTAGCTATATAACTTGAGGTGATGCATTTGACAAAACAACTTGGGCATCCTTATATTTGTCAAACAGAAAGGTCTTATTGTATACACATGGAAAGACTTCTGACAAGTTAAACTATGTGTCCAGAGAAAGTATAAGAATTTACTAGTAGTATTTTTCTTACAAACATTTTCTATTGATTGAATAGAATCAGATGAACAGGCTTGAGAAAAATCACAGAGGAATTTGTTAAGAAATGATATATACTATTGTCAATAATTCCCCATGTCTCAATGCAGAGAAAGGTTGAGCTAATTTAATCAGTTACTCATCAGATCATGGAGGCAATAAGATGTATGATACTAAGAAGAAAAGGGCTTGTTTATTATAATTTGCTTCAAATGCTATAAATTAAAACAAGTTCCAGAAGACAATTGATGATAGAAGCTTTTCAAAAGTACCATATTTTACTTCAAATCTGAAAACACCTCAAGTCTACCCAGCTTTAAATATTTAAAACTTGCAGGCAAGTTAGGTGAATAAATGTAGGTCTGTTTGATAAATAATCCTAGGGGAATTTTTTCTAATTGTCAACAACACAATTAGAGGAAATGGAGGACAGGATGACTCACCTGTAAATCAAGTAGGATGTTTTTAAGTCATCAATGAATTTTGGATGATCTTACAATTTACCTACAGTAGACAAATAGTTGTAGAAAATACAAGTTCACTTTGCAGTTTGGATGTTAGAGTCTTTCTCTTAGGAGAAGACTTGTGATTTTTGAAACCTTCTAGTTTACTTGAAACCATTTTTAGCATCTTGACAGAAAAAAGTTGCAGAGCCCAGGTAACTCTTCTCTGCATATGCTCAGTTTATAAACACAGTACCTGAGGCTTGGGGATGAAGCAGCTTGTTTAAGTTCCCATAGCCAGCCAGAGTTTGCGGCATTCAAAAACCAATCAACATGGATGTCCCTAAAATAGTACTCTGAAAATTCTCACTTTAGGGTCTTATAAGAAAAGTTTATTAACTTTTCAAAGATATTTTGCTTCTTTTGCATGCAATACCTTTTCAACTTTTCTACCTTTGACAATGCTTAGTAAGAACCTCCAATTCATACTGTTAGAAAGAAGAAAGTGTTAGTCGTTCAGTAGTGTCTGACTCTTTACAGCCCATGGACTGTAGCCCACCAGGCTTCTCTGCCCATGAGATTTTCCAGGCCAGAATACTGGAGTGGGTTGCCATTTCCTCCTGTTAGGTGCTAATCAAATTTCATAAAATTAGCAAGGATCTGTCATGATTTCTACGATAAGAAGACTGAAATGCTGGCTAAAGAACTAGAGGTTGCATTTTTGGAAAATTACTTAAAAGAATGTTGAAAAGAAGTTTCAATGTGCTTCGAAATGGGACATTGCTCATGGTACCATCTCTTTCTATTAATTTCTCTAGCAATAAAATCAATTAGTTATCATAAAGCAGGGAATTATTTGCCCTTTGAGTAGGAAGTTGAAGCTACATCAAGTAAGCAGGACGAGGAAAGGTAGAAGGAAGATTTGCCTTGTGTGGAAATTTTATCTCCCACCCTTTCTTCCTTTATCCCTAGAGATACAAATATGAATTGGATATAGTTGCTGATGTTGATAAGCTCCTAATCTAACAGACACCTACCCTAGGATTACAGAGCTAGATGTGACCTGAAAGAGCTTAAAGATGTGGGTTAGTGACAGGAGTGGAACATTAAGCCATGTCTCCAGACTCCAAGTCCTGTGGCCCTGGCTTCTCCACCTTGTGCTGCGGGCACAGTGGAGTACAGCACAGCCCATCTCAGACCTGGAAGTGAGTTGGAGCAGAAGAGGAAAGATGCTGTGAAGAGCCCCCAGATATCTGCTTGAGTGCATCCATGTGTACTAAGTCTCTTCAGTCTTGTCTGACTCTTTTGAGAGCCTAGGGATTATCGTCCACCAGGCTCCTCTCTCCATGGGATTCTCCAGGCAAGAACCCTGAGGTGGGTTGCCATGACCTCCTCCAGGGGATCTTCCCAACCCAGGGATCGAACCCGTGTCTCTTATGTCTCCTGCATTGGCAGGTGTGTTCTTTACCACTAGCGCCACCTGGGAAGCCCCCGCATATCTGGAGACTCTACGAATGGACACAAGAGCATCAGCAGGGATTGGAGTCAGCCAATAACACAAAACCCTCTTCCAAGGAAACGGATCCTTTAACCAGAAAATCTGAATTGGGGGTAGCAACAGAAAACCCTCCTCTGGATGGCAGCTAATGATTTGACATTTCTCATCTCTGGGAGCAGGTGACACTGTATAATACCAATTGGTATGTAAGGCAGTCAAGCACATGTTTTTCAGGCATTTTTTCTCATATATTTCATTGTTGTCTTTTGGAAACAGCATACTGTTCCTAATTTGGGGTTTTCTTTATCATTAATCAACCTAGAATAATGCCTGGCACATAGTTACTATTGTATAAATATTTGTTAGATATTTTTTTAAGTTATCCAGGGTCATTACTTTACAGGTCTACTTAGCGGTCTTAATTTGAAGTTTTTAAGATGTGTGTTCGTAGATTTTTAAATAGCAGGGTTTTGAGAGGTATAGAAGTGTGAATGGAATTGACATCTGAGCAGAGATGTTGTACTTTGCCCTAACAATTCCACATCTGACACTAATTTTAAAATCTTTTCTCCCAAATGCCCGTTTGCTACCTTGGCTTTATAGGCCAACCTGCCATCCGTGAGCAGAGCTGCGTGTCTCCTCCACTTGAAGAGCCCCAGGAGCATAATATAGTCAGTGGGAGTGCAGGACAGAAAAAATATACACTGCTTTGCACACAGCCTGAAAATCAAGGCATAAAAGAGGGAAAATAAATCAGTGTGCCTCATTCGGACTTTGCATGCATAATTCATCAGCAGAAATAAGTATCCAAATGTTTTACCAGTGAGTATAGGACAAGTTACCTTATTTTTCATTAATATCTGAATCATGGCTACATCCCAGACAATTCTAATATAGATCATTAATTAGACTCTATAAGCGATACATTTAAGGTATATAAATATCCTCAAGTTGCTGATTTTAAGGGTATATTTATTATCTTAAAATAGAGTCCATCTAGTTTCAAGGTTGATCTATTAAACTGAAAATCATGCAAACCACTTAGATCCTTTTACAAATAACTAAAGATCATCAAAACCTCAGTGTTCAACATTGTGAATGAAATTAACATGTACTGAACTCCTGCAAGATTTTGATCACTATAGTGAGCATTGGGAAGATCCCCTGGTAGAGGAAATGGCAACCCACTCCAGTATTCTTGTCCAGAAAAATCCCATGGACAGAGGAGCCTGGAGGGCTATAACCCATGGGGTTACAAAGTATCAGACATGACTGAGTGACTGGGCACACACACAGTAAACATTCCAGATATATCATCTCATTTAATTTTCCTTACTGCTTATAAGATTAAGGCTACTTTCTCCACTTACAGGTGAAGACATTGACATCCAGAGAGACTGAACATCTTTCTCATATTCACACAAATGTTAAACAATGGAATCAAGATTTCACCCCAGATTTCTTTTTATCTAAAGCCAAGTGCCTTTTACTACCCTACGCTACATCTCTAATTGGATCAACAGTAGTACCCAAAAAAACTTATATTCTTGAAAGAAGATGTGTGTGTGTTTATATATCCATACCATGGGGTCGCAAAGAGTCAGGCACAACTGAACGACTAACACTTCAGTTCAGTTCAGTTCAATCCCTCAGTCATGTCTGCCTCTTTGCAACCCCATGGACTGCAGCATGCCAGGCCTCCCTGTCCATCACCAACCCCCAGAGTTTACTCAAACTCATGTCCTTTGAGTTGGTGATGCCATCCAACCATCTAATCCTCTGTCATCCCCTTCACCTCCCACCTTCAATCGTTCCCAGCATCAGGATCTTTTCAAATGAGTCAGTTCTTCGCATCAGGTGGCCAAAGTATTGGAGCTTCAGCTTCAGCATCAGACCTTCCAATGAATATTCAGGACTGATTTCCTTCAGGATAGACTGGTTGAATCTCCTTGCTGTCCAAGGGACTCTCAAGAGTGTTCTCCAACACCACAGTTCAAAAGCATCAATTCGTCGGTGCTCAGCTTTCTTTACTAACACTTACTTAGTTACTGTTAGGTCAGTAAGTGAGCAGCAAAATTGAAAGGTTTGAATATGTTGCCCTGCAGATTAAAATGTTATTATAAAATTTATCCTAATTCCACTTCATCCTGCGGTCTTTGAAGAAACCTATAGCCAAACCATAGCTGACATTTAATGTGAACATCAGCTTAAAGTACCATTGGTGTGAATACCATGAAAACTGCTCAAATATATAAACAATTACATAGTTAATGTAGACAAGTTTAATCACATATTTTTTAATCCTCCAAAATTTAAAAATGAAATTATTCAACTCATGAAATAAATAGTTATATCAATATTTATAATATTGTGATATTTTTCCATATTTGTCTAGGATAGTTTGTCTCTATATTTATGTTATGAGCCTGCAACGTCTGTACACAAGACCCTAATTGAATTTTCTTAATGTTGAATTTTGACATACAATTATATTCATCCTTTGAGATTTTGTCCTACATGAAGTCCTGAAAGATTTTCAGATTAAATTGTTCAATTCTAAAACTCCATGCATGGTTATTTTCATTGAGAGGCAAAAAAGAAAAAAAAATGCTTGAAATATGAATACATAAAATTCTATACCGTACATTATCTGGCTTGGCAATAAACGGAGTGCTTATAAGAGAAAGATAAATCTAATTTAACATTATAACTCTTTATTAATAAAAATATATAGATTCCAAACCTCTTCAGTGACCCTGTCTCACACAGTATAATTTCCTAAAACTTCTAAGTCACTCAATGATAAGAGGCTGATCTAAATGCTTCCACTGCATTAATCAAATACCAGGTCTAATTAAAAGAGCCATGCACAAAGCTTTTTCAAAATGTTGCTCAGGTATTGCAATAATTTCTGATCACCCAAGCCTGGAAGACAAATAATTAGAGCTGCCAGAGCATTCTGATGAGTGATGTCAGCATCTCCAAGTGACCTTCCCTCCACTAATTAATTTTCATCTTAAGAAAAGAGACCCTGTTGTTGCACATTATTAATTGAGTTCACTAAAAGATGCGCCTGATTAATTTTTGTTGATAATACTTGTCATTCTAGGCAGCGGCTGTAATCATTCTATTGGGTTTTATTTTTTTAAGTTGATCTAAGTCCTTTGCAATGTGACTGATATATCTGATACAAAATATCATGCATAAGGGCATATCCTATCATGTGTCTGGGCTATTTTTCATTGCAGTTGTTGGCCAAGGTAAAATGAAATGTCAAAGTGGAGTCTTCTGAGCCATTGGAATCTATAAAGGTGTCGTTTCACTTTGTCCTCATAGCTTATTGAAGCCACTCATTCTTAAGTCCTCAAAAGAGATCACTGCACGTTCGGCAGCCTCCTCCTGGGTTTCACAGTGAAAAGTCGCTTCAACAGAGAAAACCTTGCTTTGTCTTATGAGACTTCTTCATCACGTTTCTGTTATTACCAAAAGATTTCAGACAACTTCCTTTGTCCTCCAAGTGGGATGAATAGTCCACTAAGTAAGTCCAATCTTCTGATCCTGTGTAAGAGGCCTAGAATTTGGATTGCTGCCCTATTCATTCATAAACTATGAGGATTAGAAAAAAAATAGAGAGAGCTATATTAAAGTATTTATTTCATTAACCTAAAATTAAACAGGAAATTACACCTAATGAATGTAAGCTGTACTCTAATATGGGAACATTCACATGTCAGTGAATTTCAAGATCCTTATTAAAACCATAGTTCATTTTCAGAGGAACCTTCTAAAGGTAGAATTAATTTATTGGGAAAATATTGTGTTCTAGTTTGAAAGAGAAAATATTTTATTTGTATTGGGAAAATGAACTCACAGGACTTCTTAGATTTTAAAGGGATCCTGCTAAAGTGAATTTTTACAAATATTAGCCTAAATGATCAAAAAATAAATATAATTTTGTAGATACACGTGTTTAACAGTCAAGAGAAAATGTTTAACAAACTGCCTTTTGTGTTTTGCTTAATCTGAAATCTTTCAAAAGTATTTTGAATCATTGTTGAAATAGGCAAGGTTAGGTTTTATCATCCACACTATATGCTATTTGCTTAAAAGACACTATTTAAACATATTATGAATAGAAGAAAACTAAAAAACTCTGCCTATCTCTTTGAAGCATCCTTCTCCTCTTCAGTTGTAAGCTTGTTCCTTTGTTCAGTTTTTCCACTAGATGATTGCAAGATGGCCCTAAACCAACCTGGACACTGGTTCAGATCAAATGGCCCTATCTTTTAGCTGAATTCACCCCCCTCCGTGAATTATCTTCATAAAAGGAAATGTGACATGGTTCTCTAACAGTAGAGTTCAAGCTCTTTATTTAATCAATCAGTACCATTATTGATACTTTGTGTATCTTCTCTGAAATTTAGGGCTTCCCTGGTGGCTCAGAGGTAAAGTGTCCGCCTCCAAAGCGGGAGGCCCGGGTTCGATCCCTGGAAGATCCCCTGGAGAAGGAAATGGCAACCCACTCCAGTATTCTTGCCTGGAGAATTCCATGGACGGAGAAGCCTGGTAGGCTACAGTCCACGGGGTCACAAAGAGTCGGACACGACTGAGCGACTTCACTTTCACTTTCACTTTCTGAAATTTGGAAGACCTAAAACTGAGTTTCCTTGCCTTGTCAATCCCAAGGAAACAAGAATGGGACAAAAACCAAAAATCCTAAAATGTAAGGGTAAAGGTAATTTTTATGAGTGTTGAAACAGGGATTCATAATGAAAAAAAAAAAAAAAACCAGCAGCATGTATAGACACCAAACCTGATGATTCATGAGATTTTCCATTGTCACAGTATTTTAGATACATATATATATATATTCTATATACTATTTTTCAGATTCTTTTCCCTTATAGTTATAAAATATTAAGTATAGCTCCCTGTGCTATAGTCAGTCCTTGAAAAAACCTTTAGATAAAGTTTTTAAAAAAAAGTTAAAGTTTAAAAAAAGCTTTAGATAAAGATAAAAAAAAGTCCAATGCCAACATTTCGCATACATAGAAATTGATTCTCAGAATATTTTAAGAATAATTGTATATCACAGGATTTACTTTTTATGCAAAGGAAATGAATAGAAAGAACAATAATAAACACCGATTTGTATTTAGTTTAAAAATATCTTTACTTAGAATCATGAGTAGTGCATATCTCTCATGAAATAGACATGTAGTTGTTTCAGAGTATTGCTGAGTACCCACGTGTATCACCACATATGTATTTATCAGTGTTGATGTCTTTTTTCACTGTGGTCTTAAGGGCCCATACCTGTTTATCATGCCCTATTTATTCAGGTTATTGTCTTTTTCATGTAGAAGATTAATAAATAGAAGAACAAGTGAGAGAGAGATGAAGGGGAAGAAAAAGAACAGAGGAGAGGGAGACAAGGGAAAGAGGCTTAAGATCTTTTGGTCCCATCTCAATTTTTTTCTCATTATACTTTCAAATTTTAACATGCAAACCTAAGAAAGGTTACCAGCCAACAATTTGTGGCCAAGTGTAATTTCTTTTCATAATAAAATTGACCTCAAATATTAAGAAAAAAAGAGGGGAAAACAAAACTGGGAATGTTTTATGTTATAATATTCCTTGTAAATTCACTTTGTGTAAATTACAAGGTAGAGTCTTACTGACAGTTAGATACATCTCAGTGACTGATGTCAAGAAGTGATAGTGTAGGACTTCCATGGTGGTCCAGTGGGTAAGAATCTGCCTTCCAACGCAGGGGACACAGGTTTGATCCCTGGTTGGGGAACTAAGATTGATCCCACATGTCTAGGGAGGTGATGGGGGTGGGGTGGGGGGCAATTAAGCCCACATACTACAACTAGAAAAAGCTCAAACACAGCAATGAAGACCCAGTGCAGTGTAGCCAATTTTTTTTTAAGTGATAGTTTATTTCCAAAATAATGTAAATGACACCTTTTAGGGTATATGATTTTAATCAGTGTGGGGGAAATTTAGTCTTTTTCTTTTTAATTTGGAGAAAGTATAAAGATCTTGAAGGAACAAACTTTTGGACTTTAGGGAAGGAAAGACAAGTTCTCGAGATCAGTGAGGATGAAGATGAAGCTGAATGTCAGATGTTGCTCTGAATCTAGGTCAGTATGGCTGAAAGAACATCAAGACTTAGGAGGGGCCCTTCTTTTGAGTCATGTAATTTAAATCAATATGGAGAGATCATCTCTGACTAATATATCTGACATTAATTTTCTAATCAGATTTTACCTATAGTCTGTCAGCATTCCTTTTAGAAGTCATCAATATTTTACTTGGATGAATATCATCATCTTCTTACCTTCTCTAGCAACTTTGTTTCTATGTAATAATATTGCATTTTAGTAACTATATTTAACCAAACTATAAACTGAAAATAAGGAGTTTCTGAACTTGGATTCTGACTTTTAACTATGCCATCACTCTTGATAAGTGCAGTCTTGGATTTTGTACAAAGAACCCTTGTATAAAGTAGGTGTCATTGAATAATATTTAGCCCTGGGATATATATCTATCTCAGCTTCCCTAGTGGCTCAGACGGTAAAGCATCTGCCTGCAATGCAGGAGACCCGGGTTCAATTCCTGGGTCAGGAAAATCCCCTGGAGAAGGAAATGGCAATCCACTCCAGCACTCTTGCCTGGAAAATCCCATGGACAGAGGAGCCTGATGGGCTACAGTCCATGGGGTCGTGAAGAGTCAGACACAACTGAGGGACTTCACTTTTCACTTTCAGCTAATTAACTTCAGTTTTTACCACAATTTATATTGACTGAGCTGTCTTCAATCCAATAGATATTTGCCCACAGAGTAACTGAATTTAATCTATAGCCACGATATATGTGAACATGGCATCTCCAGGTACCCAAAAGCATCCACTTCTCTTTTCATGGTGAAAGATATAATAGCAGTGGGGCTCAGAGGATTATGTATAAGATCTGGGATGAGATTAACTTTGAATCAGTATGACCAAAAAGAGCTGTTCTATCAGATTTGGCATCAAACAATCTCAAGTTTTGTTTTGGTGTCAAACAATCTCTAAGAAAAATTTTTCTTAGAGAAAAATCTTAAGAGTTACTTACATTCTTTGAGTCTCAATCTCTATATGGATAAAATAGAAATATATTTTACATTCCCCTCATAAGATTGAAAGAAAATAAACAAAATAATAAATGTAAAAGCATGCAACTCAATGCCTGATAGATTGAAGGAGTTCAATAAAAATAATTTTACACTCAATATAGATTTATTGGTCTACTTGATTTATAGAGAGATTCTGCTCTTTTAGCATCCCACCTGTCCTAACTTTGTTCCTCACACTGCTCTTCCCTCCCAAGTAGAGGAAACATGGAGAAACAATGAATTTGCTGTGCTCACAAAGGGACCCAACCAAGTGGGCCTACTGGTCAACTTGGAAAGTGGGACTTCTAAGACTGGTCAGTGTTGCCTGATGGTTGTGGAATCAAAGAGATAGAGAGCAAAGTTCAAACTCTTAATTAAGGCCAAACTTGTTAAGGAGCTTGAAATCATATATCAGGAAATATCTTGTGTTCAGCAAGTATAGGAAGGGTTGCAAGGAAGTGTTGAGATGCAAATAGGGTAGGGAAATGACGGATGCTGGTAATAAAAGTTAAAGTAACAATTGGACAATTTTTCAACTTGATTTAGAAAAAGAGTTTTAAAGCCTAAAAAAACTGGCAAGCATCATGATCTATGACAGTTTTAGCATGTTAAATGGAGTTCCACAGATCTTACTAATTTTTGACAACCTCACATCATTTAATTTTTTAAGAAGTGTGTTTGACCCAAGGTTTTTGTAATACCTTTATATTTGACCCTGAAGACATCTTCAGTGTAGCCTCTTTTAAAGATAATTTTGACATAAAGTTAGCTTTGGCTAGTAGCCATACCACCATCACTTTTGACCTTGAGTGAGCTCCAATTTCTAGTAGTATTTGAGTAAATGACTTCTGGGTGAAGGTAAAAGGTCAGGAAATAAAGTATCAAAGTTATCCATATTGATTTTTATTATTTCTTTCTCATTAATTGCCGGTACACTACTTCTTCCCCTCTAATATAATACCTTCTGAAAATTTCCTTCATTTGTAAGTCATTAACAATAATTTTAATGTAGGTCATGTCCTAGTACAACAAATTTGAAAGGCTAGTCTGAACAAAAGTGATAGAGTGGAAAGAACTTTGGGTTTGAAGTGAGAACACTTGGATCCCTATCCTGGCTCTGCCACTAACTAGTCTGAAAGATAAATTATTTTTACCTGAAGTGAGATGATGATAATCATCTCTCCAACTTCACTGGGTCTTTACATGGTTTAAATAAGTTCTTGCCTTGTAAAGGCATATAGAAAGCTATAAAATATTGCACACATAAATCATTACATTAATTAAATTATGTATTTGATTTATGATCTTGAAAATTTAACGATCAAATATTGTCTCAATAGATGACTCTTGGAAATCATCTCCCTTAAAATATATATTGAGCTAAAAATATTTGTATTCATGGAATTTAGGCTATAAAATTCAAAGCTGCAATTCCGAAAATAATTTTATTCTAGAAAGTTAACCCCATAGAGTAATAAAAGCCTCCTCCTAGAGGTCATGGTGCTTGTATTTTTGTCCATTTAGGATCTATTTCCAGCAGTTGCCAGAATGATGTATTCAAATAGTAAGTCAGATCATTTCACTCCTTGTTTAAATTTATCTAATGTCTGCCCATCACTTAGAATAAAAGCTAAAATGCTAACAGTGGCCAAAAAAGCAACATGATAGGGTTGCTTGTTAACTCTGGCCTCATCTACTACTGAGTTCCCCAGATTCACATTCTGTTCTTAGGACCTTTGTGTTGTCTGTTCCCCTAACCTGGAACACTTCTTCTTCATATGCCTAATTCACTCATGGCATCAACTCCTCATTCAAAGATCCTCTTCACAATTGGGCTTACCTTGACTAATCTACTTAAAATTGCAATCCTACCCTACATAGCCAATACACTTATCTTTTTTCCGTAGCACAGATCACCTTCTAACACACTACATCATTTTCATATTTATCTTGTTTTTTGCCTCTACCCACCATAATAAAACTCTACTAGAAAATGGATTTCATCTGTTTTGTTCACTAATCTAGCCCATGTACTTCAGCGTCTGGGCTGTACCGTAAGTGCTCAAAAACTTACTCATTGAAAAAATGAATGATATAATGAAAATACCATATAAACCTTTGTCAGTAGCTGTGCTGCCTTCTATGGCCCATTCCTGTGACCAACCACAAGTATTTACAGCATATGTGCATCCAAAAAGAGGTGAGAAATATGGTTATAAAAAGAGAATAAAACTATTCAGCTCTTCTAAACATAGAATTCATGACCTTGGAATCTCTTTATACATTTTTGTAACCGATGGCATTAACAGGATTTTCTTTGTCATACATCTATAGAACATGGCAACATTAATCTCTTAGTAAATTTGCATAAAATTTGCAAATATAATTTCATGATCCGTAAAACCAAAATCAAAGTATAACATAGCAATTTCATTGACTTAATCTCTCAGAATTCTGTCAAAAAAGTAATCAGATTTTCTTATCATTATTTATTCTTTTTTAAATGCCTGTGGCTTTTCATTCTATTATCTAGTGACTGATTAGTAATTTCCCCTCTTTATTCCAATATTTTAGTTGAGGTTGAAATGATTATATCTAGTATCTAGAATTACCTGACCCATAAGACATTGCTTTTAATTTAGAAATCTCAAGTTCCATACTGGTTCTCTAAAACCCAATCTGTATTGCATCAATAACCCTACTGCTTGGGCGTCCTATACCAATAAGCAAGTTAGTTCCTATAATTAGGGCTATATCATACCTCCCTTAATTAACACTAGGATTTCAGTGGTGGCAACTGTGGTGTTTGGTTTACTGTTCCTGGTAGCAGTCTTCCTTTACAATTCACAGCTGTATACTAAAATTTTGCTTCTGACCCCAAATTTCCCATCTGAAGCCAAGGCACTCAGTTTGATCAGATCACTGTGCATACTGATGAGAATCAGGCAACAGAATCAGAAACAGTCTCATCAGTAAGTCCTAAAATGATTTCTACACACAGTCTCCATACCTTTAGCAATGTTGCACCACTTAGTACCATACCATACTATGAAACCCATTTGCGCAATTGTGCTGTGTGAAAATTATCGTTTTTAGCTCAGTAACTTATTCTTAAATTTACTGGCCTTTTTTTTTTTCTTTTGGGCTGTTGAGCAGCAAGAGTACCAAAGGGTTACTAAACACGTTTTTTAAAGGATTTTCATTTTTCTTACTTTTTATCTAAAGCTTGAAATTTCCTTTTTCCCTTCTGTCTTCACTAACTGTGACTCACTCAAACATAATATACTCTCACTGGATTTTAGGAAAATTGACATGTTAGCTAATGAAATGAAAGGTAAACCTAAATCTACCTCACTAAATGGGAACTATATGTCATATGTGAAGAAAACTGAAGTATTAAACTCAGTCTGTTTGTGTAAACAGGACTTTCAAGACATTTAAACCACAACAATAACACAGATTTCATGGTGCTGCTTCTTATTTCCTCTATGAAACTGGTTTGTCCTCTAAAGCTTCAAACATGATTATTATACAACATCATTCTATAAATTTGTTTCCTAAAATTTCTCCCTTTCCCTCATTAATCTTTAAAAGTTCCATTATTTGCTTCCTTACCAGAATCTATTTCTCTAGAAACATTATATGGATATTATCCAGGTGTGCTAACTCCAGGGTTTTGGCTATTGTCCAGCTTGAACAATTAGCTAAAATTCTCTTTTAGTTTTAACCAGATGTTATAGTCCTCATTTCCTGACCTAAAAGGCTCTTTCAAATTATGAAGAACTTTTAAATACTTGTCCCATTCTCTTTCTGAGCTAGCTGCACCTTAGTGCTAATACGGTCTGATTTTCAGTAAGTGCATATAATTAGTGAGGTTTATACAACATTTGGAGTAAATTTGGCTTAAAAATACTTTCAGTATGAGAAAGGAAACATTAATTAGCAAAGATTTACCTAGTGTATATCTTTTGACTTTGAATCTCTTTTTCCATGGTTCTTAGTTGAGATTTTAATTTCCAAAATGATGAGTGAATTAATTTTAGATTTTTCTAAATTTCATGTAGTTTCATCTATTCAATGAGCCTATATACTTTCTGGAGATATTCCTTTGACCCATTTTGTATCTCAATTTCCCTAGTGGCTCAATGGTAGAGGGTCCACCTGCCAATACAGGAGATGCAGGAGACACGGGAGAGGTGGGTTCGATTCCTGGGTCAGGAAGATCCCCCAGAGGAGGAAATGACAGCCCACTCTAGTGTTCTTTCCTGGGAAATCTCATGGACAGAGGAGCCTGGTGGGCTACAGTCTATGGGATCGCAAAGAGTCAGACATGACTCGGGGACTGAACAACAAAAACCAGGACCCAGAGATGATGCTAACATTCTATGAAAGTGAAAGTCACTTGGTTGCGTCAGACTCTTTGTGACCCCATGGACTGTACAGTCCATGGAATTCTCCAGATCAAAATACCAAAGAGAGTAACTGTTCCCTTCTCCATGGGATCTTACCAACCCAGGGACTGAACCCAGGTCTCCCGCATTGCAGGCAGATTCTTTACCAGCTGAGCCACCAGGGAAGCCAGTACTTTCTATGCCCCATGTGTATATTTTACTAACTTGTAATATGACGAGTAGATATATATTTTGTACTTGAAGAATTCTGAAAATCCACCAGTAGAGTCAAATTGTTTTTAGTCCTGATACACACTAGTCCTCCACGAGCACAACCATTTAATGTTATTTCTCTTAGCCCTTTATTTCTTGTATTTAGTTAATGCCTTACAGATCCTCAGGAGTCAAATTAAGGTCACTGTCCTCCCTTACCATTGGTTACTGAAATCACACAAAAAGTAGCTGCTATTATGTTATACACCTGAAACTACTCTAACACTGTAAATAAACTATACATCAATTTTTTCAATACTTTTAATTAAAAAGGAAAAGAAAAAAGCAGCTCCCACAATACTTTTAATTAAAAAGGAAAAAAAGAAAAAAGTAGCTCCCAGTGGACCCAAAACAGTTGTTGGGGAAAAGCACCTCCTTTCAATTCTGAACAGCCAGGGACAAGGATGATGCGTTGGATAGAGGAAAACAAGTATAAGAAACATTTTAAAAGTCTAATCAACTGATTTGGGGGAAATTCGCAAGATATGTTGCACAAGCAACAGTCTTCTGAGGAAAAACACTCATCAGAAGCTATGCTTAACTTTCCCTGTTCCTTACTTCTACGAAACTTCTTAAAATACAGGCTTTGAGTTGGTAGTGTTTTGTGTTTATATAAAAATGAGTTCAATATTTCTTTATTAATTTTAGTGGTACAACAAGAAGGGTGTATTGCTTTGACATAAGGAATTCGAAGTTACTAGGCACGTGCTCTTCCATTAATCTTTAAAATATATTTACTGGGTGAGCAGCCAACATAATCCTGCCTAAACAGATAAGAAAATGGAGAGCTGGTGATAAGGTGGCTTGTTTAAAGCTGCGCAACAAATCAGGGAGAGAGATGGAGTCCAAGTTCATTCCCCTGCTCTGGGCCGCAGGCGCCCCTACTGGCTCAGACACATAAGAACAGCTAGAAGCTGATGGCTTGGGAATCACCAAGCACTGGATAAAAGGGCTTCATTCTGATCTGATCCTTTCTGGAACGTTCTGAAGAGAATGCCACGAACCAAATTTCTGGAAAGTTTCAGAAGAGAATCCCACAAGTGAAAAGAAATATTTTTTGTCCTATCAGTATTTTGATTTGTATCCCTTGCATAGCGTCAGCTTTTAATTATCTAGAGAATAATTATCCATTTGTGGCTTATCAAGGCCCCTTTCTTCTCTCCAGCTTCCTGCCTGTGGGCCATTTCCCTGCTCATTAATACTTGCATCACAGACAGATCTGCTGCTTTGCGGGTGAGTCTGGTAAAAAGATCTGCTGGGCAAGGAGATAAAATGTATTGAATATGTAAAATTTTGTGATTATCATAAGGTTTAATTCATCCATACTGGGCTAGATAGTTGAACTCCATAACAAATGATAATATAGTTCATTTGTCAGGGGAAGGTCCACTCCTTTTTGCCTTTTATTCTGCATATCTACTTTTCCCTAGTTTCTTTACTTGATGCTTATTATCACAGATAATTGAAATTTGACAAAAGATAATCTTTTGCTGATAGATTTGGACAATGTTCACGTTTTTGAATTTGGCATTTCCCCACCCCTTGAAAAGAAACCTCAATAAATACATCTCACATGTATTAAGGAATAAATGAAAGGTGTGCTTTTTGCGTATTATTTGTGGATTGAAAGATAAAATATGGCGATCAGCATCCTGTCACCCCTCCCCCCTCAAGGATTCTCGGTGGTTAAAGAGCCGGTGCTGGTGGTGCAGATTAGTAAGAAGTCGTGATTGCCTCATGAATCAGGGTGAAGCCACTCTCTGGTGGCAGTTAGTTTGATCTTCCTAGTCACTCTCAGAGGTTATATATCTTTCGAGATGATCACTCACAAGGATATCCTTGAAGGAAAACGAGGCTGCCTCACGAAAGCACAACTAAATGAAACAAACAAAAAGGAACAGTGACAGGGTAAGAGGAGCAACAGGGAGGATTCTTTTAGCATCTACACAAATAAAATGGAGTGTGTTGGTAAATTCCTTCTCCAGCAGCTCAAAGCACTATTCCTAGAGCTATGCTGACCACGTCAAAACAATGCTGCTGCATAAGCAAGGGAATAAACAAAGCGAAGACCCATTAGCTCTGTTTCCATTAGACACGGGAAGGGTAAAAAAAAAAAAAAAAATCAATAACAGGCAAACAGAAGATAAAATTGATAGGAAAGAAATGTTAATTTTAAAGCTTTAAAACGAGGTATTGCGAGCAATGGCATGCAAGAAACCTTTAAAAACTATTTTTAAAACTTTCAAAATCATTTACATTTACATGGGGAAAAGAACTCTAGCAGGAACATATACAGCATATTAAACTTTAGTGCATTTTTAATGACTTGTCTTAAACAAATTATGCATGAGATAGATTACACATCCTTCACCCACTTAACAAAAAGGCATACACACGAACAAAAAATAAAACCAGGTGGCTTTTAAAAAGAAATTAAGTGTATACTTGGTGACTGATTGGGAGAAATGCCAGGCAATGTAAAGGACCTCTCCAAATAGAGTTCTCTTGAAAGAAGCTAGATTGATGGGCGCTTTCGGCCCAGACAGTAGGTTGAACAGTATAAATGATACTAGTCTCTGATTTTGGATTCCATCCTGTAAATGCCCTCAGCAGTCAGAGTAGGGGAGCTGAAAGAACTCTGGGATGATAAGTCTTGAATTCATTCCAAGTCCCACCACTCCTTAACTGCCTAGCTGGACAAATAATTTACCGCCCTTCCTTTTTCTCATTTTTAAGATGGAGATAATAATAATAATGGTGTCTTGTGTTCCTAACTTGGAATAAGGCCCAAGTCTTTGCATTTTCTTAGGCTCCATTTCTCTGTAATATACAAGCATGGTTCAAAACCATTGGTTTAGGGGACTAGTTCTCAAACTTATGGGTATATCTGAGTCCCTGGAAGAGTTTGTGAAAATATAGGCAGCTAAGCCACACCCTCAGAGTTTCTGATTTTTTAGGGCCCAGGTAGAGAAGGAGAACTGGTATTTCTAACAAATTAGCAGGTGGTTCTGATGCTGCTGATACTGGGGCCACACTTGAAGAACTTCCTGTCAAGCCTTGCAATTCTAGTGTGGTCCACTGACCAACAGTCAGCATCACCCAGGAGCTGGTAAGTCATGCATACTCACCCAGACCTTGTTAGAAATACTGACCTGTCCTGCTGAACCAGAACTGGCATTTCACAAGATCTCCAGGTGATTTGTATGCCCAGTAAAGTTTGAGAAGTTCTGTTGAAGAGTATCTTTGAAGGAAGTGGAACCAATCAAAGACTGTGAAAATCTGCTGTAGGGGGTTTGTAAGATGGGCAACAAGTATGAGCAACACAAATCCAGGGTCTTGGCCTTGGCATTTCCCCGGGAAGTCCTGCTTGTGAAATTGACTATATGCACCAATTGTAAACAGCAGTTGTCAAGCAAAGTACCTATGGTACCTAGATATGCTGTGAGTGAAGTGAAAGTTGCTCAGTCGTGTCTGACTCTTTGTGTCCTCATGGACTATACAGTCCATGGAATTCTCTCAGCCAGAATACGGAATGGGAAGCCATTTCCTTCTCCAGGGGAGCTCCCAACCCAGAGATTTAACCCAGGTCTCCCACATTGCAAGCAGATTCTTTACCAGCTACACCACAAGTGAAGCCCAAGAATACCGGAGTGGGTAGCCTATCCACTCTCCAGCAGACTTCCCGACACAGCAATCGAACCTGTGTCTTCTGCATTGCAGGTGGATTCTTTACCAACTGAGCTGGATTTCCGATTGAGCAGGGAGGCCAGAGTAAACAATTACTAGAACACCTTTTCACTACTAATAGAAATCTTGCTTCCTTAAATGATGATCTTTGCAGTTCTCTCTTGCTTTTTTTTTTTTCTGTTGTCCCATGTCCTTGTGTTTCTTATGAGTGTGTTTGTTTTCTTATTTAATTATAGACTTTGTGACTACATGAATTTTGATCAGAAGAAAAGTAAGCTGAAAACACCAAGTGCATTTCCATCAGTAGTTCCTTTAGACTAAAGAGTCACTGGGTTAAGTGTCAATGATCTAATATCAACCCAGCATCACAACAACCCCTTCATTCAAACAAGGCTTCCCGTTATGTGGACTACAAATCGGAGCACCAGCTTCACATTTGTGAGATTTATACGACCATTTAGAGAAATTCTTCTTGTAGCTCCTCTGATAACATCACTGGCAATACAAAGCTGAATGGTTCATATCAGATTTCATCTCTAGTATGTAGTGGTTTAGTGTTTGAGAATGAACTCACAGACTATTAAATTTATAAAAACAAAGACAAATATACAACATAAAGCAATTCAAGCTCCAAAAGCTTTCTATTAGCTTTTGGAAAAGAACCACTACAAAAAGAAAAAGGCAGTGAAGATTAAATCTTTTAAGATTCAATTTGTCTATCCTGCTATGGAAAACCTAAGCTTGCTGAAGACATAGAATTACAGCTTTATTTTAGTCCACAGCAGATATCATTCCAATGATGTTTTACAGTAAAATCAATGAGAAAATATTCTGATTTGCAGAACTACCCTCTACAAGTGATAATAATTATGAAATAATGTATGTGTTATGGCAATATTGTATATATTACATTAAAAATATAAACACTTAAACACAGGGACTTTTTAATTTTCATAAGTGATTTCCATTTTAAAGATGAAAGTACAGTGAAAAAAGTAAACTATTAGAACCTAAGAGATGCTTTGCACTGAACTATTAGTTAGCCTTACAGTCTTTTTTCTTACCAACATTAAAAAAAAAAGAAAACAGATAACTTTCTTACACAAATAAATCAGAACTCTAAACACTGTCTCTCATGGAAGAGAATGCCTTTTACTTATAATAGTTCTGCTTTTCTAATCAAATATTTCTCTATAATAGCCTTTTCTTTCCTTGATGCTCATTTGCTGATGCATTTAAAATTCCTTTTTTGTTTTGTGAAAATTTAAGAATTTATGTTTCTTCATTGCAAGTGATGGAGATCTTTCTGCTACCTATTTGGGCAACAGTCTTTATTAACAAATCACATTACATTATTCACCACTTACCTGGTGGTTCAGCTGGTAAAGAATCTGCCTGTAATGTGGGAGAACCTGGGTTCAGTCTTTGAATTGAGAAGATCCCCTGGAGAAGGGAACAGCTACCCACTCCAGTAATCTAACCTGGAGAATTCCATGGGGTCACAAAGAGTAGGGCACGACTGAGAAACTTTCACTACCTTTAGAAAAATGTGGGATTACTCCATCTGAGCTATGTGTAGAATTAAAGCTGTTATCATATTTGTCTTCTGTGTATTCATCCCATAAATGACTTCTCCCTGAAGGAAAGAATGATTTGTCTAAAAGATACCACACATATTTGAAAGATTCTTATTTATGCATTATACTAAACCTTCTTGGAAGGAATGCTATGACAAACCTAGACAGCATATTAAGAAGCAGAGACATCCCTTTCCTAACAAAGGTCCGTAGAGACAAAGGTATGGTTTTTCCAGTAGTGATGTTCAGATGTGAGAGTTGGACTATATAAAGAAAGCTGAGCAAAGAAGAATTGAAACTTTTAAATTTTGGTGCTGGAGAAGATTCTTCAGAGTCCCTTGAACAGCAGGGAGATCAAACCAATCAATCCCCAAAGAAATCAACACAGAATATTCATTGGAAGGACTGATGCTGAACCTGAAGCTTCAGTACTTTGGCCACCTGATACAAAGAGCTGAGCTTTGGAAAAGACCCTTATGCTGAGATAAATTGAGGGCAGGAGGAGAAGAGGGCAACAGAGGATGAGATGGTTGGATGGCATCACTGACTCAATAGACATGAGTTTGAGCAAGCTCCAGGAGATAGTGAAGGACAGGGAAGCCTGGCGTGCTGCAGTTCAGGGAGGGTCCCAAAGAGTCAGACATGACTTAACAACTGAACCTTAGGAATATTAATTGTTTCTGAATTAGTTGCCCTAACAAAGAAAATCTCCTAGACCACATTGTTTTTTTGATATAGGAGCTCAAATACCTGTCTCAGACATCAGAAGACCCAGGAAGTCTGAAACTGAATCTGCCTCTAGATGGTAAGGCCTTGAGGGCAGGAATTCTTCATGCTTGTCATTGGTCACCTGCATTGGGCTTTATGTAGCAAATATTCTGTTGGTAAATCGATGGAAGAACAGAAAGCCCTTCATGTGTATGCTCTGTATTTAACCACTTCCCCAGCGTATGGTCAGTTTGTTATATGCTGTTTCCAGCTAGGTTAGACAATGGACACTGGGTTAGACCCTTGTACAAATGAAGGGAAGCTTTGAACTTTGGGAATAGCTACTGTTACTGTGGACTAGGATTTTAAATTCCTTGAAAGCAGGTTCTTTGTCACCCCACCAGCCCTCCCCCATCCCACTTTGCACATGGTAGTTGTTTGTTGCACTGAATTAAACTAACTCTGTAAAAGGCATTCAGTTCAGTTCAGTTCAGTCGCTCAGTTGTGTCCGACTCTTTGCGACCCCATGAATCGCAGCACGCCAGGCCTCCCTGTCCATCACCAACTCCCGGAGTTCTCTCAGACTCACGTCCATCCAGTCAGTGATGCCATCCAGCCATCTCATCCTCTGTCGTCCCCTTCTTCTCCTGCTCCCAATCCCTCCCAGCATCAGAGTCTTTTCCAATGAGTTAACTCTTCGCATGAGTGGCGTTAGTGTGGACGAAAATAAATACATTAATAGGCTGCTTCAAATCTGATTCATTGAAGTCATCCTGCTCGAAATCTTCCTTTCTAATTTCATATTAATATTTTTGTTATGTAATGCATGCAGATAATACAAAATTCAAAATATATAAAAGGGCACAGAGTGAAGAGTAAGGCTCCATTACTACTCTGCCACCCAAGGGCTCAGAATTGATTGTGAGAGGGAAAATCTGAAAACTTACCTTTTTGTAACAGGAGGTGTTTGGCAGTTGTTTTTAAGTATAATGGGAAACTAATGTTTTTTCTGCTGGTACTGTAATGCTTGACTTTTTCTTTGTTATTGTTCAGTCACTCAGTCGTGCTAGAGTCTTTTCAACCCCATGGACTGCAGCATTCCAGGCTTCCCTGTCCTTCACAATCTCCTAAAGTTTGCTCAAACTCATCAGCTTTTTCCTCGTCTTTTTAAATCTGGAAAATAATTTCTTTTGTAAAAGCCATCCACGTTTGAGCAAATGGCCCTACTGTGCTTTCACTTCCCCTATCCACAAGAATAACATGGCAAATAGCACCATCAAAGACTATTCCTACCTCTAACAACTATATACTATAAACTAACCAGCTTTGATAGAAGTTTGCTTTGGAAGGTTTCTGTGTTTCCAGGGTTATTTCTCAAAGATACTCAGATAGTCAAGCTGTAGTTTAAGAAAGCAGTATACTGCTTTTTCTAATCCAGCGTAGGGGAGATAAGCCACTCCAAGTAAGAACAAAGAGTGAAAGCCAAAAGCAACAGACAGAGCAGGTATGTTACAGCATTTCCTCATCTTTCAAATCTCAAGTTTTGGTTTTTGTCTCATTGTTTTGCTCCACTTTGTTTTATGAGATTACATGGGCTTTTCACCTATATGTGGAAACACAAAAATTTCACTGAAGCCCAGAGGAAACTGTATATTCTTGTGTAGACATGTACTTGTGTGCTAAATTAACACAGACACACACACACACACAAATGCACAATGCATTTCCACCCTGTAGGGAAGCAGTAACTTTACTAATACCATTTGTGATTTTCATTGTTTCAGTGACTTTAGAGAAATTCTGTAACATGTCTTGATACTTTCAGCAACCTTTACTCTGAAATGATTTTAAGGAAGAAAAATAGAAAGGAAGGCATTAACACTGACAATGTAGCCAATGAAAAATCATGAAACACTGCATTCCACACTTGCCTCTTTCACATCATCCCATAACACTGGCTTCAACCAGAAATAACTACTTCTAGGCACTAGACGAGCATTAAGTTGTCTTTGGATATTTTTTTAAGCTTTGAGATTTCTCAGGTAATACTTCATGCTAAATTAAGTAAGAGAACACTGCAAACAGACCCTCCCAGGCATTATGAGTTTGCAAATCGATTCCACAACTCAGGGTGCTATTTTGCTCTCTGAGCAGTTGGTGTAAAATGTTTCATAATAATTTGAACAATCACCTACTAAAACTTGCAAGCACATGCCTAACACTGATTTTTCCAAAATACATAATAATGCATACCATATACTAGAAGGTAAGACAGAGCCCTAAAGTTTTCCCCACGGATGTCTCTCTCTTTTTCTTTCTCTATTTTCCCAACAGCAATGATCTTTGCTTCAGGTTCTCTAGCCTTAAAATGTTTTATTAAGTATTTCAACTTTGGGAAAGTGAATCAGATTTAATCCAAAAAGGAAAAAGGGTGATAGTAGCGTTTATACATTTCTGGAAGCTGACAGCAAGATAAATCCAACGTGACAAATCTCTGTGGGCTATTAAATGGATTCTGCTAGGGGAAGCCCACATAAGGCATGCCTAATGAGAATGTAGGGTGCTGATTTTGAGCAATGGGGCTATTCTTATGAAAACTAGGTAGCATCCAGAAGAAATGTATTTAAGGATTTAAACACTGATTTCTCCAGGCCTTGGACTTGGCCTAAGCATTACTCATACTCAGGACAGAAAACATGGCACGTTTGTGATCCTTCAGATAACCACACATTTTAGAGGGCAATCCATAAGTCTTTAAAGCCTCTGGGCTTTTCATTTTACTGAACAAGACCCTAGTTCAGTATTGTCAAAGAGAAAATCGATGCCTTCGTGAAAAGAGCTCCATCCTACGAGCCAGAAATTGGGGTTCAAATCCTGCTCCAGGCCCTAGTTTTTCTGTCTATAAAATAGTAGGATAATACCTGTCCTACCCACTTTACAATGTCTTTGTAAGGTTCAAGGAGATAATGCATTGGAAAGAGATTTTTAAGTGTAAGTGCCTTGGACCTGTAAATGTTAGCATCATTAATATCTGGGAAATCATTGTGACCATTTACAGCTTTTCTCTTTATTAAAATTAACTCATGATAAGAATCTGGCCAGGTAAGTACACCCATCAGCCCAGGGGAGCCAGTTAATTCAATTCCTTTGCAAAGAAGGCCACAGGAGCAGAGCTGCCAGGAGCTAATGACATTAATATAAAGCTTTACTCTCTTCCACTTGCAGGCACAGATCCTGCTTTGTTTATCTCTGTATCCCAAGCATCCAGCAGAGTTAACTCACCAAAAGAAGTGTCAAGCATCTACTTGTTGTCTGGTACTGTGTGTACTCATTCGTGAAAGTGTTAGTTGCTCAGTTGTGTCCGATTCTTTGTGACCCTGTGGACTATACCTGCCAGGCTCCTCTGTCCATGAAATTCTCCAGGCATGAATCCTGGAGTAGGTTGCCATTCCCTCCTCCAGGGAATCTTCCTGACCCAGAGATTGAACTCGGGTCTCCTGCAGTGCAGGCAGATTCTTTACTGTCTGAGCCACCAGGGAAACCTATGCTCATTAGAGTCGTAGAACTCTGTAGAATGTCTATTTTCCTTGTTTCATAGATGAAATCTCTAAAATGTCTTACATTACCTCCTCAGGGCTCTGAATGCACCCTCCTGTGGGCTACACAGTGCATGCCCTTATCCTACCCTTCTACCTGGAACACACCAACTGGAGCATGACCACGTGTCCTCAGCCTGACTTTGGTCATTTCTTGGAGCAACTTTGAAGACAATTTACAGCATCTAGAAAGAGCTTCTTTCAGTTTCCCTATCCTCAACAGCAACATAGATATAGAGCTGCTGACAGACACTCTATGATCCCTTCAGTGTCACTTAAAGAGATCTAAGGCGCAATCAGTGAAGAACATGAAGAGCACACCCTTGGAGAGTGGGAAGAGGTGGGAAAAGCTGATGGAGCCCGCCAACCTGCATCCTTAAAGCTCTCCCCTCAAATGTTCCCATGCGCACTCAACACACAGGTGGAGAAGAACTCCCGTGTGACTGGATAACCTGGCTGTGTTGACTCCGCAAGGTAAGCACCAAGACAGCACATCCGGAAGACAGTCTTCCCCACCTGGGGGCCTCCTGGAAACCAGCTCACATTCCTGAATGTCATAGTTAGTCATGTTGGGTACATTTTCTAATTCTTAGTTTCTTAAAAGTACAACAGCTCACACATCCATTTCCAGGAGTTCTGCCTCTCGCAAGCACACCCCTGGAGCATCTCCTCAGGCTAGAAGCTCTTCTGGAAGTCACATCTCATTTCATCACAGAGTATTTTTACTTTTGGATCCTAAAAATGAAGACAAAGAAATCTGTGGGAAGAGAAATACTTAAATCTGTGAATTTGAAGTTCATTAATTTTTAAAGAAAATTTTACTTTTTAAAATATCTTTCATAGATTATAGGTACCAGTATGGCCCCAAAGAGTGAGAGTTATAAAGTCTTTCAAATATTTAAATAAAAACACTAAGAAACTCAACTAAAATGTAAGTGGTATTCTTTTATGTCTCTTTTTGCTACTAATTGTGTGCAGAAGCTGAATGAAGAGTAGAGTAAGTTCTGTTTCATTTTAGAATTAGTCTCCCTTCTATTGAAGACTGGCCTCAGGCAAGTTGGGAAGTAGAGAAAGTGGAGTATCTCAGAGCCCTCCAAACCTATATCCCACTGAATACATTCTAGAACCCAGAAGCCAGAGACTTCCAAATACAAAATTAATTTATCCTGTGCCCATTCTCTCTGAGTCTGCATAGTACACAAACAAACAAACAAAAACTGGATTAATACCAGGGAGGACAGTGACTGGAGTTGACGGCACATTACCTTTATCCAAAGACCTTCAAAGTCTTAAGAAGTGACTGATAGAGGGTTTTCAAATTTTTTTCTGGAAGGCAAATGAGGTAGCTGTTTTGTTAAAGGGGTCAAGGAAAGTCAGTCACAGCCAAAAAGGAAATTTGCATTTTTAATTAAAGAAAGATGGAAATTATACAGAAAAATACTGTGATCGTAAAGTAAATAAAAGGTGGCTTATGGAAAAATGCACTTTTATGTCATTCCCCTTTAGGTAAGACAGTATTTCCATGCCGTAATATATTTTTAGGAGGGTAGCAATCACCTTTTCCATCTCCCTTCCTATTTCACATTAGAGTTTTTTTCCAAGGTCGTTAAAATGAAAGAATGACAGTAGACTTTCTTATCAACAGCTTGTTCCAACAGATACAATACATGGGTTGGGGATCAAAAAGAGCATGAGAAGCATTTCTGCCAACATTGTAGAAAATATTGAACATCTGCTATATCTGGGATCCTGGGAGTTGTAATTATAATTTTTTGAAATCTGTACACAAGAGTTATAAATATTAGAACTGTAGCCTGTGAAAGCCATGAAATATTTAACTTGTTTGGCAGGCTTAAGCAAAGCTCATAAACTTAATTTAAGCAAGCCAAACACTATAGTTTTACCAATTTTATATCTTTCATGTCATTAGATAAATTAAAGCACACTCTAAAACAGCCTAGAGATTGCAACTAGAAGTCCTGGGGTATACGCCCCCCCCAAAAAAAAAAGATGCATTTTGAGAATTAATTAATTTTACTATCGGTTTACCTTTCACCTTTTCTGGTTATCCACCCTTGTCAAGGACTCTTTGGTTTGAGGATGGGAGGGTGGGGGAGATTTGCTATCAGGAAATTGCTTCAGGGTAAGTAAAAAGAAAAACGAGCATCAGGCATCTTAAGCGGGTTCACCACGGGCATGATAGGAACCAAAGGCCACTGGAGATTTCTTCAAGTGTCAGTTCAGTCTGTCAAAAACCCATTTGCCACTCTGAGTGAAACCCTTTCCAACTTGAAAGCAAAGGCCTGGTAAATAGCTCTGTGCTGCCCCTGAAGGTAAGCTGAGAGACTAAGGGAGCAGAGAGAACCCAGGTGTCCATCTTGTTAGATCTGTGACCCAGTTACACAGCTGAGATGCGCCATTAGACAGGAAGGTGGGCTGGAACATGTTCTATCTTTCACAGATTTAACACATCACAGTGATAAGGGGTGCAGAGGATGAGATGATTGGATGGCATCACTGACTCAATGGACATGAATTTGAGCAAACTCCAGGAGAAGGAGAAGGACAGGGAAGCCTGGTGTGCTGCAGTCCATGGGGTCACAAAGAGTTGGACATGACTTACGACTGAAGAACAACAAAGTGATAACCAAACTGACTTCACATCCACTTTCTCAGTGAAAAGTATCAGCTCAGTCAGTTCAGTCACTCAGTCGTGTCTGACTCTTTGCAACCCCATGAACTGCAGCATGCCAGGCCTCCCTGTCCATCACCAACTCCCAGAGTCCACCCAAACTCATGGCCATCAAGCCGGTGATGCCATCCAGCCATCTCATCCTCAGTCATCCCCTTCTCCTCCTATCCCCAATCCCTCCCAGCATCAGAGTCTTTTCCAATGAGTCAACTCTTCGCATGAGGTGGCCAAAGTACTGGAGTTTCAGCTTT
This sequence comes from Ovis canadensis, assembly GCF_042477335.2. Taxonomy (NCBI): domain Eukaryota; kingdom Metazoa; phylum Chordata; class Mammalia; order Artiodactyla; family Bovidae; genus Ovis; species Ovis canadensis. The sequence continues at coordinate 61,805,951 of NC_091254.1, forward strand.
AGCATCAGTCCTTCCAATGAACACCCAGGACTGATCTCCTTCAGAATGGACTGGTTGGATCTCCTTGCAGTCCAAGGGACTCTCAGGAGTCTTCTCCAACACTACAGTTCAAAAGCATCAATTCTTTGGTGCTCAGCTTTCTTCACAGTCCAACTCTCGCATCCACTGGAAAAACCATAGCCTTGACTAAATGGACCTTTGTTGGCAAAGTAATGTCTCTGCTTTTGAATATGCTATCTAGGTTGATCATAACTTTCCTTCCAAGGAGTATAGAGTTGGCCCAAAAGTTCATTGTTTTTGTTAAAGATGTCACAGAAAATTTCGAGTGAATTTGTGGCCAACCCAATACAATTAGCTTCAACATTTCTTCCTCTCCACCCACTCCATGCTTCCTACCCTTATCCCAGGCCCAGAATGGTCCCCAGTAAGGTACTCAGCATAAGAATATTCCTGTTATAGATTCTGAGTGAAGAAAATAAATGATGGTGCTACATTTATGTCATAACACTTTATTTATAAGGTGTCTTTTTGCAATGGAACCTCAAGGCAAGCCTGTTTATGTGTAAATGACTCTTACAAATTAAAAAGTATATAGCCACAGAAAAGAGATAAAGTGATGGGGTGTGCCCATGACTGCACAGCTGATGGTCCTGAGCCCGGCCTGAGTCTCCTGAGACTTGCTTGGCCCAGCATGCTGGTCACAGAGAAGGCAGCCGAGTCACAGAATGCACGCCCAGCAGAGGAAGAGGCAGGGAGGAACTGAGGGTCTCTGAGTCCAGAGTCCCATTGGTGATGCTCTAAGGCCCCTGCCTTACCTCTTCTGGCGCTTTTCAGACTCAGTATCTCTATTAAAATTTCGTCCTCCTATATCCCCGTCTTGTCTCCCTCTCTTAACCCCAACAAAGGACTGAAACTGGCTGTCAGTGCCGGGGCTTGCCACAGTCACAACAGCCTTTGTCAACGAGTTAAGAATCTACAGGAATCCCCTCTTTGCTGTCTCTCCACTCAGTACATGAGAGCAATCAAATGCATCGGCTCGAAACCCCTGGCTGCGAATGCATAAAAGAGCCAATGAATAGGAAAGTTCAAACGAGATATTTCACTGAAATATCCTGCTGATGCCGCTTTATTCTGCATTTAAGAAGATAATACCCATGCCCACACAGCCTCTTTCTCCCTGAAGGAGAGGGTTGCTATCACACAGACTGTCGACACAGGGGAACCAATTCAAGGCAAAACTGAAAGTTCCAATTCAATCCGATTGGCCCATGTCTTATGTCTGGGGCCCATCCAACCGGGCTTAGAAGGGATTTGAAAGAGTCCACATGAGTGGGCGGAGGCCCACACAGGCAGGAACTGATAGATGCCTCAGGTTTACTCAGATGGGAAGCACACATTAAGGTTTTTTGAGTGTCTCCTGTGTGCAAGGCTTTTTATATAGGTTTCTTAATTCACCTTCCCTGTAAGCTTCTGTGATATATTTTAGTAGTAGTATCTCCCTTTTAAACAGACATTAAGTCATTTCCTTAAGGTTGAAAAGCCAGTCTAAGTGGAAGAGATAAATATTGTATGCAAATCTGCAGCAAATGGAAATTTTAGAGAGAATCTACATTCAACACACCCTTGAGAACTCCAGATTTCTATGCCTGGGAGACACAGAGCCAGGATGAAAGGGAATATGCCAATTAGGCTGCCCTACTTCCCAGGTGGCTCAGTGGTAAAAGAGTTTGCCTGCAGTGTTGGAGTCGCAGGTTCGATCCCTAGGTTAAAGATCCCCTGGAGAAGGAAATGAAAATCCACTTCAGTATTCTTGCCTGGAAATCCCAAGGACAGAAGCGCCTGAAGAGCTACAGTCCATGGAGTAGCAAAGGGGTGGACACAACTTGGCAACTAAACATCAGCAACAACCCCTTCCCACATCCTTGGGACAGCTGTGGAGATACTAAAAACAACCCAAGTGCTAGTTCTAGAAAGGTCTCTATGCAAGCAGATGGGGCTGTATTTCCTCTTCAGTGTCTTTCTTCCAGTCCCCCCAAAACTGTCATGATCCCTGGACAGCATGGAGAGTGTGTTTCTGTATCCTAGCAACCAAATGGTTAGGTACTTGACAAAGCAAGGCTGGAGAACCAAGAGCCCTTGTCCTCCTTTACTATTCATCATAGGTAAAGTTTTTTTTTTAAAGGACCAGAATTAAGACACAAAGACTTTCAAACACAGAAATTAAAAGACCTAAATTCCCACAATTTGACATGAGTTTTTTTTCTTTTACAAAAAGTAAGAGATCAGTAATTCCAACAGCTTGCCAAGGTGTTCAGCTAATTTTCCACTTGAAGCTGAGAACTGCCTGCCTACTGCTCTTGTACTGAGTCCATGGCAGGGCATCACCTGTGATTATACAAACAGGTTCAAGGTCCCAAGGGTCAGGCCTGTGAGGCGAGTGCCAGGGGAAAAAAGAAGAGCAGGAGTTTCTGGCGAGAGTTGCAACCTATGAGCCTTGGACTCCTGGGTGCTCACACCTCACCACTTCTATCCTCTGGCTGCGCAGAGGCAGCGCAGGCTTGGAGCCTTTCCAGGATGGTTGTGTGAAAGGGAAAGCTGTGACTCCTAAAGGACTGAGTAGGGCAGAAACCTCTCTGTGAGGACTCCTGATCAAGTCACCACGTCTGGTGGGAACCACATTTTCCACTAGGATTGCTGGGCTTGTTTACATGTGTTTTCTTCTGAGCTACAGTAATCTGTTCACAAGAGACAGAAATCCTGGTAAATCAATCCTTAAAGCCTGTTGACATTTGTCCACTTGGCAGATCATAAAAGCCCCTTGAAAATCACAGGAGCCAATGTGTAAACCGCTTACCAAATCATATGATGTCAACGCCAGGAGAAGGCGTTCTGCAGGATAAGATCACTGAATCGTGACTGCCTTCCGAACGCAACTTTATTTTGGTCTTGGGTTACATGTGAGGTGTTGCCAAGATCAACTGAAAGAGAGACAAAGACATATGAATTCAGCCCAAAAACTGACTTTTAAGTTCTCTGGTCTTCAAAAAGACTGGAGATTCTTTATGAGATGGAGTTTTGCATAAACAGTCTTTGCTAAGGAAAAATTTCCCTAAATATCAGTTAAAATTTAACTAGCTCCCTGTAAATATTTCAGGAACTAGTGCCAGAAATGATCTAGGAGTTTTGAAAGACAAAAAAAAAAAAAAAGAAACTAGCACTAGAGAAAGCCTCATGGCATAAATACAGAGATAATATACACCTTGAAATGGTTGATGGCAATCAGACTACAAAAGGCTAACAGTTCAAGATCACTGCCACTACTTTCTCAAGAATATCTCGGAAAGATTGCTCAGGAGACTTGAAGAGGAATGTAATAGAATAATTATGCATGAAGCATTGATAAATGTTCACCATCTTTAGAGCAGTACAGGTAAATCTCTACCAGAAGCTGTTATGCCTGAACTGAAGCTTATCCCAGGCTCTTTGACAAATCGGGTCCAAAGTCTAAAACCATACTTATATGTGAGGGTAATCTCTCTAGACTCCATTTTCAATCTTCTGCCTTAGTTGCCTAACAATTAATTGCACGTATTTGAGTCTTCCATAGAGACAAAGGCATTAGTTTCATTACATCTCTCCACTGTTTCACAGGTTGTGCTAGATCTTCAGCTAGACAGAGAACTGAGACTCAAAGAAGAGAAAGAACAAGACGAGAGGGAGGGGAGGGAAGAGGGGGAGAAATGGAAATGGATGCTCCGTGTGAAACCAGGTGAGGAATTCTATTGATGTGCATTCATGCCTTGTATCAACAGTCAAGCTAACAATAAGATGTCACCCCCAAGGTCTCCAAAGTGATGGGGAAGCCCTTCATGTATGGGAACTTCTGTGGACAGAAGGGGTGTGACTTCCTGTGAGAGGAGCCTGGTTGGGGTTTCTGACCTTATCCAGGGATCCCGCGTCTTTACCTATGACTGCTGTAAAGGTGCTTCCTGGATTCCAGGAAAGAGTTGTAAGTTCTACACCAGGGACATACGATACCACTGATTCTCACGGTGATGAGGAGCCTCACAGGGGCATAAGTTCAACACCCAGCTGAAGGCTCACATCCCTGTCCAGGGTCTCTGCCTGTCTCACCCAGCCTGTAGAAACGGAGACCAGGAGCATCCTATCCCAAAGACAGCCCTTTTTGATCTTTGGACAGCTCTGACTCTTCAAAACCAATTTTTCTGGGAAAACAACAAAACTCCAGTGTATTATCTACTCACGGCATTCATTTTATTCCCTCAAGATCCTAAAGAAGAAATGGGATCCCTCTTCTTGATGAAATATGAAGCAGAATTCAGGGCTGCAGAGTCAGCTGTCATGTGTGACTTTGGTAGCCTTTCCTCCTCATGCTTCACAGTTTAGGAGAAGAGACTGTCTGGGCTGCATGCAGCTACTACAGCCTGGGCCCCTTTGTCTGGGGACTCTGTGACCTGCTTGGTAGTACCCTACCTGTTGGTCCTTTATGAAAAACAACTCTTCACAGGTTTCTAATATGTCAGTTGTGCTACCTATACTGATGGAAGAGGTTTTCAGTTTAATCCAAGTGACACATTCCACTTTTCCTCTCTCACGCCCCATACATTTGGTAGATGACAATTACAAGCCAGTTCCACATTCTATGCTAAGTTCGGGGACATTCAATGATTATCAAGACACAACCAGTGTCCTCAAGGAGCTGGTTGTCTAGAGCAAAATCTAAGTGAGTAAACAGGTAGGTCTATTAATCATGGTTAGGACCACAGGAACTCAGGAAAAGTGCTCCAAGTCATAGGCAGTCCTAAAAGATCTGATGTTAACAGAATGCCTCCCCAGCAAAGGGAATTGCTTTTATAAAGGCCCAGAGTAGGGAGAGAGCATGATGTATTCCTGAAACTGTGCAGGACATAAGGTGGATAGGAAAAATATTTATCAATACTATATGATTTTATCTCTGCCTATAAGATGTACAAATGATGTTGTGATCACCACAAAAACTTTATGCATTAAATTTTGTGCTTGTCTTAAGTTATTCTTGAATATTAAGGATTAAAATACATTCAGTTATTCAAAGATCTAAGCACTGAGATTCAAGAAAAGATAAAATGTTGTTCTTGGCTTTGTGGAGCTCACAGTCTGGTGGAAGCATTTTTTTTTTTTAACTTGCATGTTGTCCAAAGCAATATTATCAAATAGTAACACTGGTTACTCATGAAACATTCATAAATTGTTTGGGGTACTTGGTTTGAACTGATAGTCTTCCAAGACAGAAACCCAAAATAGAAATCTCCTACTTGACAACGTTCCCTCTCCTGTTAATTAAAACTAGTAATAGTAACCAAAAATAGTTATTCCTCTCCTTGAAGGTTAATCAAACTTCAGAGTATATTTTGGTCAGCAATTAGTTCCATGAGTGTTTATTCTATTGACCCTTGAGAGTCTCTACAAAGCTAAAAAGATAAAAAGCTGAGTTCAGTTGGAGGGGAAAGTGTGGGTGGAGTGTGGACAGAGCAAAGAATGGAAGGAGAAGCTCCCTGGGAGAAAAATCTGAAAAGAAAGCAAATCATCACTGGCAGCTAAATGTTTACCAAGAAGAAAAGACCAGTGACTAAAGTAAGGAGGCAATTTTGATTAAAGAAAAATGTTCTGAATTCTATTTAAAACCTCCCCTTAACCCCATTCAAGGACTGTCTTCTTGAAATCTTATTGTAAACCAGTTTCACAACTTTGGCATCATTGACACTTTGGGTTGGGTAATTCTGTGTTGTGGGAGGTTGTCCTGTGCATGGTGAGAGCTCTAACAGCATCCCTGGCCTCCACCCACTTCATGCCACTAGCACCCCAAACACACACCAGTTGTGACAACCAAAAACATGTCCAGACTTTACCTACTGTCCCCTGGGAAGCAAAACTGATTTGTTTCAAGAACCACTGATTTAAACTAACAGGGACAAGGAGACAGGACATAGTCAAAATACAGTGAATCCTTATGAATCCTTATGAATCCTTATGACAAAAATTATTGTAACCCCATTAGTGTAGATTATAAACATTCTCCCAAATTCTTAACCCAAATAATCTTTAGGGTCTGTCTGACATATGTACACATAAACAAACACTCAAACAAATGAAGCAGATTTTTCCTAACCATCTTTATATTGTGTTAGAACTAAGAAATAAGTCATGTGCTCTGTAATATAAAAATTAAATGGATTTCCAAATCATCTTCCTGGGGTTTCAGAATAATTTCATGTTACCATATCATTGTTGGGAAAAAAAATGTATCTCATCAAAACTATTCCAGAAGCACCTCATTTTGATAGGAAAGTACTTTGTGATGATTACCTAATAGGCAGCATTTGTTGAAATGCTTTTAATAGACCTTTTTTATCACATGCAAAGGAATTTCAATGCTAGTTCAGTCTCCTGTTTCATTCTGTCATGAATCAATTTGTAGAGACATTTAGAAGTCAATAATCCACTGCAGCTTTGATGACAGGTGATTAATTTCTACATTTTAGAGACATAATAAGATTTAGCAATAAAAAGGCCTTGAAGTAACCTACCAAACAGCTTTAATCTCAGCCTTGGGACTGTTGCTAAATATGAATGCTTGTACACAAATGTGAATGATTTAAGTTAGTAGGTTTTATTGCCGACTCCTTGTGTTTTCATATTAATCTTGCTTTACAATCAGGCTATCTATACAATCAATTTATGTTGGATATTTTTTTCAAACACAATGCTTGTGGGGAGGAGGGGGCTAACAAATTATTTACACACAAAGGGTTTGTTCTACCAAAGAAGTCATTTTACATACTTATTGCTGAGGGGATGACTGATTTTATCGGTGTGGCAAGGAAAGAGAGAAAAGAAGTGAAGGTGGCCTTCAAGAGATTTAGACAGGGGCTATGTTCGGGAAATGGATGGTGATGAATGGTGAATGATTATAGCTAACCTTCCTTCTGCCAAATCAGTTGTTCTCTTCTTCATAATACCTTTCTTTTCATCTTTTTTACTCTTAAAATGAATAGAAGCTTCAGAATAATCTCTAATTCTTGTCAAAAAGCTTTCTATAGGGCTTCCCTGGTGGCTCAGTGGTGTATAGAATTCACCTGCCAATGCAGGAGACACGGGTTCAATCCCTGGCCCGGGAAGATCCCACATACCCAGGAGTAACTAAGCCCTTGCACCACAACTACTGAGCCTGTGCTCCAGGGCCTGGGAGCTTCAACTATGGAGCCCTCGCTTCACAGACTACTGAACCCCACACACCCTAGAGCCCATACTCCGCAACAAGAGAACGAGAGAGTAGCCCCGGCTCGCCGCAACTATACAAAAGCCCATGCAGAAACGAAGACTTGGCACAGCCAGTACATAAATAAAATTAATGTTTTAAGAAAAGCAAATGCTGCTAAATAAGTGCAAGTGATACTAAGCAAAGTGAAATTAATCTAATCTAAAAAGAAGAGTACGTGTTCTACTGCCAAGGGATGGTAAAGACCCAAACATAGACATTTGTTTAAAAATAAATGTATAAACAAAGATGGATACATCTGATGTTCTACATAGATTATCCTGCCTCACCAATAAATGGTATTTCTTCGAAAACTCTTTAAGGCAACGTTCCAAGTTCGGTCAAGTTGTGCCGTGCTTGTTAAATCTTGGTAGCTGGAAGTTTCACTTTATTCTGACATGTTTTTGATGTTAAGTGGAGGACCAGTGCTGAAAGTCTTTATTGAAGAAATGTTTCTTTTCACTTGTAGAAAGGAAATGACTAGAGAAGAGGTAGCTGCTTGACACAAGCACCAAAAACAAAAACAAAAAAGAGAGGGGGGTGGGAAGACAGCAGGCTGCTGGGAAAGATCCAAGAATAGGGCATGGAGACAAAAATAAAAGACTGCTCAGGAGACCACCCAACAAACGAAAACTCCAACTCATCCCCCATCACTGTGTTCTTTGCCTTTCCCAAACCCCACCATCAAGATTTCGCTTCCCACATTATTCTTCTTAAAGATTAGACATCCATTATCTTTTATTCTTTCTTCTTTTTTATCCAAACTTGGGCACGTCTTCCATTAAAGTAGTTCTTAAAACAACCTCTTCTTATTTAGTCCCTGAGTTTGGACACGGAGCCCTTCTAAGTAGGTTATCTCACAACTTCAAGTAGTCTTCACTGCATCCTCTTTAACCTGCCTGCTTTCCTCTACGTCTGCTACCAGACTAACCTTCCCACGGGACTCCTTGCTCACCTGTTTACCTTGTCTTGTTCATTCAGACTTTCAAAGACCAAGTCCGAGAGCTGTAGCTATGTGTTCTGGGAAGCAAACTCACTCAGAAGGACAATGCAGATAGTGGCTGCTGCTGCTGCTAAGTTGCTTCAGTCGTGTCCAACCCTATGCGACCCCATAGACGGTAGCCCTCCAGGCTCCCCATCCCTGGGATTCTCCAGGCAAGAACACTGGAGTGGGTTGCCATGTCCTTCTCCAATGCATGAAAGTGAAAAGTGAAAGTGAAGTCGCTCAGTCGTGTCCAACTCTTTGCGACCCCATGGACTGCAGCCTACCAGGCTCCTCCATCCATGGGATTTTCCAGGCAAGAGTACTGGAGTGGGTGGGGATAGTGGAGTGCAGTTTATTACACCGGTGGCCCCAAGGCAGAGTCTCCCCTTAGCCAAGGACCCCGACCAGTTTTTGTGAAAACCTTATATACCCTAAGTGTACATGCTCAAACCCATCTCCCCAAATTCTCTGAAACTAGTCTGAACAAAGGAAAAGAAAGATACAATCAAAGTTAACCCATGATTTGTGTGCCTTAAATCCATGATTCGTATGCCTTAAGCCTAGATAGTTAACAGTGGACAATTATCAATAGGCCTGTGGTCATACTCCAATATGCATAAAAGAATTTATGATTCTATTTGGCTACACAGGTAATTAGGGTGTTCTTTTAGGTGTCAGAGAGTCTAGGTATGAGCCCTGGGGCTCTTCCATCCAGGATGTCTGGTTTTCCAGTTAGTATGTCGTTTCCATAGATACTGGGCATATAGTTCAAAGTCTGCAGTCCAGCCCAAGATAGACTCGTGCTTTCAAGATGGAGCCTGTTCTGTCTGTTTCCTCCTTCATGAGCAACAAATACATGCTGGACACTATAGTAGAGACTGGGAATTTAAAGATCATGAAAACACAGTGTCTTCATTTAAATAACCGAAACCTGTTCAGAGACAAACACCAAAGTGACCACCAGAGTGGTGAGTGTAGTAACACATCTGTGTGTATCTTCTCAGTATGCAATAGGTGCTCAGCTGAAATTGTTAAGGAGAAGGCATTAGGACTGAATCCTGCCTAGTCTTACCAGGGAGACAAAGCAGCTAATAAACACACAGAGTCATCCTTTCCTTAAGATGGCCAGATAGACAGACAGACGGGATGTCCCCCTTTTCTCCCGATTCTCTCTTTTTTCCTTCCCATCTTTTACAAACTTCTTGAAAGACTAGTCTATGTGTGCTGCCTTCCCACTTATATCTCAGTCCACCACTTAACTGACACACTTTCTGAAGGAAAGTCACTAAGTGACTTCAGTCTGTGCAACCCCATAGATGGTGGCCCACCAGGCTCCTCTGTCCCTGGGATTCTCCAGCCTAAATACTGGAGTGGGTTGCCATTTCCTTCTCCAGGGCATGCATGCATGCTAAGTTGCTTCAGTCGTGTCCAACTCTGTGCGACCCCATGGATAGCAGCCCACCAGGCTCCTCTGTCCACGGGATTCTCTAGGCAAGAATACTGGAGTGGGTTGCCGTTTCCTTCTACAGGGCTCAAAACAGCCTGGAGTTAAAACTCCCCTCTGGGTCCTCTCCACCATTCTATGCAAAACAAAGAACTCTCGCCCAAAGAAAAAATGGGCATTAAGGTTGATTACACCCAGCTCCTAGCCGGTCCCAGCCTCTGACCGATCTTCAGAATTCCTTGCCCCAGCTATTTAAGAGATAACTAATCTGAACAACCAAGAAGAACAGGCTCCATTAAGACAATAGATTTCCATATATATGCTTATGTATTCGTACTCTTTTCTTCCGTTAGTGCAGCAGCTCACTAATCTGGGTGCTGCCCCTTCTCACCTCATTAAAGGTGATCTGTTCTTGTAAAGTGCCGGTCTCGTTCTTTCTCCAAATCGCTCTTTCTCTAACTCCCTTATCCTACACTTTCCCTCACTTCGAAAATAAGTGAACTCCTAGATGCCAAATCAAACCATCCCTCTTCTTTCATATCTTCCTGGACCACCCTTGCACGTAAAACTTTTATGTATTTTCTCACTTTAAAGACTGTCTCCTGGGCCTTAAAACACATTCACAATTTCTTGCACACCTTCTTCTAGCTCTTGAGATTTCTTGTGAGTCCTACTTCTTTACCTACCTTTAAAGGTTGAGTTCCTGAAAGATCTCTTTTCACAGTACGCCCCTTCCTTTAGGGCAGGTCATCATTCTCATGGTTATCGCCTCACCTTTCATTATTCCTCATCAGTCTCCAGCCCAGACCTCCCTTCTGAAGTCAGAACCATTACATCTGACTACCTATAAAGCAGCTCATACTATTATATCTAATTCCTGTAGAACATATGTCAATGGGCCACAACATATTGTTTTTTAAAAGGAGGCAAAGAAGACATAAAAAATGAAAAGCATGCTTCATCTAGATTAATTAGATCCCTTAGTCAAAGGGCTGGTCTGTAAAACAAAGAACACACACTCAGGAGTTACACAGGATGTTCCAACTATGAAAGGAAGGGAAGAGGTATTCTAGTACTTGAATCTAGTAAGTGAGTCTGTGTGATGTAAACATAAATAGTAATTGTATTGATAGCGTACATAATCAAAAAGGTTTGGAGACCACTGAAGTAAAGCACAGTTCCTATAAAGACAAAGCTGTAAATTAAGTCTTGTGGAGGACAGTTTTTTTCTTCTTCACCCTGTCCCTGTAAACAACAAAATCTTTTCTCTCACTAAGGCTTTTTCCCTTTGCTCAAGAATCCAAAAATCCCAATTTGAAACCTTAATATAACTGTCTTCCTATCCCCATAAAAGTTTATTTTTCATTTCAGGATACCTTTCAAGTTCCAGAAACTAACTTCTAGAGGTGTTACCAAAATTAATAATCCCATGAGTATTTGTACCAACACAAAACCTTGGGATAACTGTTTACTCTCTGTCACTGATCTTCCAACATTTCTCACAGGCCAAATAGAGAACTTTAAGCCATACACTGGAGAAGGCAATGGCACCCCACTCTAGTACTTTTGCCTGGAAAATCCCATGGACAGAGGAGCCTGGTAGGCTGCAGTCCATGGGGTCGCTAGAGTTGGACATGACTGAGTGACTTCACTTTCACTTTTCACTTTCATGCATTGGAAAGGAAATGGCAACCCACTTCAGTGTTCTTGCCTGGAGAATCCCAGGGACAGGGAAGCCTGGTGGGCTGCCGTCTATGGGGTAGCACAGAGTCGGACACGACTGAAGCGACTTAGCAGCAGCAGCAGCAGCCAGCCATACATACACACACACATGCACATGCACGCATGCATCTGTTGATCTCTCTTTGCACTTAAAAATCTTGTATAGTTCCTCATTTTAAAGACTATTTAAAATGCAAAATCTAGCATTTATTAGTGTTTCCAATGACCAGTTCTAAATGCATTATATACATTAACTTATTTTAACTTTGGAAAAACCTGATAAGATAGATACTATTATCCTGTCAATCATACACCATACAGAAAACAGAGAAAGAGAAAATGAGTAATTTGCTCAAAGTTTGTCCAGATTCAGGTCCATCCACAAGATTCCTCAGCTTTACACAATTAAAAGGACACAAGTAGAGAGAAGCATAAGGATGAGAATCTGCATGCACTGAATCCATTTCTCCTTGAGGGTCCAACTTAATATTCACTCCTCACTGCCCTCTATCCTTGCCCTGAGCTGCAGGGAAGAAAATGTCCTCAATATTCTCCCACATTCCATGCTCCTGTCCATTGGTCAGTCTATTCTTGAAAGTGAAAGTCTATACAATCCATGGGATTCTCCAGGCCAGAATACTGGATTGGGTAGCCTTTCTCTTCTCCGGGATCTTCCCAACCCAGGGATCGAACCCAGGTCTCCCTCATTGCAAGTAATTTCTTTACCAGCTGAGCCACCAGAAAAGCCCAAGAATACTGGAGTGGGTACTCTATCCCTTCTCCAGGGGATCTTCCTGACCCAGGAATCAAACCGGGGTTTCCTGCATTCCAGGCAGATTCTTTACTAGCTGAGCTACCAGGGAAGCCCCTCAAATGCATTAATTTTCTCTTACTTGTCCAAATCCTTTCCTTTCCTCAAGCCCCATTTATATCCCAGACTCTGAAACTTCTCTAGATTTTCTTTGAAGTTATAATAAATATTGCCATGTATTAGTTACTTGTTCTTGAGATGTTTTCATGTGTTCCTTTTCTCATTGTTTTCACGTGTCAATTTTTCCTCATTAATGTATAATTACCTTGAAGACAGAGAACCATCTTGTGTGTTTCTCCTCTGTAACTTTATGCTGACATATAAGGCTATCAATAAGTACTTGTTTGAATGGTTAACAGAATGAAAGACAATCAGGAGTAATAAAATAAATAAATAGAGACAGTAAGAAATGAAAGATCTTATACAAGTATATCTTGAACTTAATATATTAAGGCATTTAAAAATTTTTATAAATTAACATACAATAATAAATACAATAATAACAATTAATTTTATAATTAACATACAATACTGTCTGCAGATTAAAGGATTTTTAAAAGGTCATCTCATACAAATAGAAGCAAGACACTTCTAATAGTTTCAAAAGTTTCATAAAATCATTTTTTTGTGTGTTCCAGCTTATAAAATAAAGCCGATATGAGATGAACGAAGGATGTTAACTCTGATAATAGTACTTACTATACACAAGGTCTCCACTATGTGTTTTGAAGTGTGATACCTCAGTTAAGCCTTACAACACTCCTACAAAGTATTATCAACCCATTTTTAACAGGTAATGAAACTAATATTCAGAGAGGGAAGATAACACTCACAAGATGAGACAGCCATCAAGTTGAAGAGCTGTACTTTGAACTCAGGTCTAGCTGAGCTCTAACCAATCTCTTTTTACTGGTCGTTTTTTACACACTGTAAGGTGATGGTTGCTTCCTTGACTTTTGTAAAGCAAAGGTAACCCAATGCTTTTCTAAAAATATGCAAATAACAGCAAAAAAAAAAAAAAGAGTGCTCAGTTCTTTTTCTCTTCTGAGGTCAACCATGGCCAATCAACATTAATATCCATTTTGATCTCTACAAATACCAAGAATCTCCACACTTTCTCTGCATCTATCAGTATGTATCCTGAGATCCCACTTTGGAGAGTAAAGATGCCAAATTGTTATATATATATATACACATATCTTAATTATACATAATAGTTTTATATAATATCTAGCTAATGACATAATTATATATAACCTAGATATTACATATATATGGATTTTATGTATACAATCTAGAAATAACCTCTTCAGTGACCCTTTCAATTTACCCAACATGCAAAAGTGAGACAAACAAATTTTGGAAATCACTTTCATGAAAAGGGGGCAATGAAAACCACACTGAGGCTGCTTCTTTGCTGCCAGTGTTCATCCTGAGCCCCACATCTGACCAGGAATCACAGCCACCGGATACGGTGCAAAGAGCACAGTGTGTACTTTAACAGAGCCAAATTCAGCTTCTGGCTCTGCCATTTCTGTGAGCCCCTGTTTCCTCATCTGTAAAATGGGGACAATAAATGGAAGCATGCCACAAAGATTTAGTTCAGTTCAGTCACTCAGTCATGTCCGACTCTTTGCGACCCCATGAACTGCAGCACACCAGGCCTCCCTGTCCATCACCAACTCCCGGAGTCCACCCAAACCCATGCGCATCAAGTCGGTGATGCCATCCAACCATCACATCCTCTGTCGTCCCCTTCTCCTCATGCCCTCAATCTTTCCCAGCATCACGGTCTTTTCAAATGAGTCAGCTCTTCACATAAGGTGGCCAAAATATTGGAGTTTCAGCTTCAACATCAGTCTTTCCAATGAACATCCAGGACTGATCTCCTTTAGGATGGACTGGTTGGATCTCCTTGCAATCCAAGGAACTCTCAAGAGTCTTCTCCAACACCACAGTTCAAAAGCATCAATTCTTCGGCACTCAGCTTTCTTTATAGTCCAGCTCTCACATCCATACATGGCCACTGGAAAACCCATAGCCTTGACTAGACAGACCTTTGTTGGCAAAGTAATGTCTCTGCTTCTTAATATGCTGTCTAGGTTGGTCATAACTTTTCTTCCAAGGAGTAAGTATCTTTTAATTTCATGGCTGCAATCACCATCTGCAGTGATTTTGGAGCCCAGAAAAATAAAGTCAGCCACTGTTTCCCCTCTTTCCCCATCTATTTTTCATGAAATGACAGGACTGGATGCTGTGATCTTAGTTTTCTGAATATTGAGCTTTAAGCCAACTTTTCACTCTCCACTTTCACTTTCATCGAGAGGCTCTTTAGTTCCTCTTCACTTTCTGCCATAAGGGTGGTATCATCTGCGTATCTGAGGTTATTGATATTTCTCCCTGCAATCTTGATTCCAGCTTGTGCTTCCTCCAGCCCAGCGTTTCTCATGGTGTACTCTGCATACAAATAAGCAGGGTGAAAATACACAGCCTAAAGATTAACCAAGATAATTTACATAAAGTGAAAGTGAAAATCACTGAGTCATGTCCGACTTTTTGCAGACCATGGACTATACAGTCCGTGGAATTCTCCAGGCCAGAATACAGCAGTGGGTAGTCTTTTCCTTCTCCAGGGGATCTTCCCAACACCAGACATCAAACCCAAGTCCCCCGCATTGCAGGAGGATTCTTTACCAGCTGAGCCACAAGGGAAGCCCAATTTACATAAAGCACCTGGCAAATAGTAGGCAGGCATTCAATAAATAACATTTTCAGGGTTTCCCAGGTGGTACAGTGGTTAAGACTCCACATTTACACTACAGGGGGCATAGGTTTGATCTCTCTCAGGGAACTAGGATCCCATATGCCCTGTGGCATGGTCAAAAAGAAAAAAGAAATTTTAATCTCAAATAAATATTATTATCCTTCTCTAATGACAGAAACTTTCTCAAAAGAGGGTATTTATTCTCAATGAATGTGCAAGAACACATAAAGGAGAATACAGCCAAATTATTATTCAGACAAAATCTGACTAATAAAACATAAATAATGTAAATAACAAAATATAAATTTTGATGATTGCTCTAATAGATGAAAGGATCAGAGCAGACATGCAGATATAATAGAAGTATAGCCCATCAAGAAATATAAAGGTAAAAAATTCTTAATTTGATAAATACTGCAAGAAAAATATTGATTCCAACTTCTTTCATCCTCAATTATTTACTTTCATAAATTCACCATTTGTAGATGTAGCATAGGGACCAAGAAAATTATTAAAAATCACAATAGCCCAAGTAGCGACTCTTCTGTAATTTTGCTTGATTTTATGATCTTAAGTATCGAAAACATATATCAAAAATGGAAACATTGCTGAGACAAAGGACAACTATTTGCTGGGTTAAACTCAGAAAGCTTGCGGCACAGTAGCATCTGTAATAAAATGATGGCTGCCTGTTTTTTCACCAATGTCAAATCATTGTAAAATACGGAGGAGAAGAGAGGAATCAAATCTTGCAGTCCTCGAAATCTGATATGAGGTCTATAAGCAACCCTGTGCAAGACAGGTAGCTTTTACAAGAGGACAAACACACTGTGAGAGAATGAATCAAAGCAAAGGATTAGATAATTGAGGAGGTGACAACACATCAGATAGCGGGTGGCAGAGTGAGGTATGGAACAGGAGTCGCCTGCCCAGTAACACACAAGAAGAGTTATGACATTTATGCATTTTCATTTCTACAGGTGGGAACCTCAAATCATTCCATGGGCTAGCCTCTGAGTACCTCTAATCCAAGCCTGCCAAGGCTCAGTTGATATACTCCTGCATCGTCGGAGATGGACCCCACATATTTTCAACAATATTTCTTTGGTCCTAACAAGATACATTTTAAGTCCAAATAACCTGTAAATTCAAAGCTTATTTTCTACATTTAAGAAATATGCCCATACAGGTTCTATTATACATGGCCATAGATCCAGGAAATACTATTTGACTACCTACTCTGTGTCGGGTTTGTGCAAGACTATTGTTTTATAATTTCATATTCAATCCTATCAGCCAGGCTCTGCTGTTTGTCCTATTTTCTTCTTTTAGTAGTTGATAAAATAAGAAAGAGAGACGATGGTGTGCCTAAGATAATATATTTTTTTAACTTTTTATTTTATATTGGAGTATAGCCAATTAACAATATTGTGATAGTTTCAGGGGGACAGCAAAGGGACTCAGTCATACATATATGTCAATTCTCCCCTAAACTTGCCTCCCATCCAAGCAGCCACATAGCACTGAGAAGAGTTCCCTGTGCAAGATGATGTATTTTAGAAGAATGCTCTGCCCCACATACAGACCTCTGATTGCAGCTGCATTGTTGGAGGAGGGGCGGGACTCAGATGTCCTGGCTATATGCTTGATCTCACAGTCTTAGAGCCCTAAGTGTCTCCTCTTTCTTCCCAGGGCTTTCAGCAAGGATCTCACATCCAGGAGCCCTCAGGCAAGCCAGTCAGCTTTTGGCAGCTTTTTTTTTTTTTTTCATTTTTATTTCACACAACGGATTTATTCTTTGTTAAAGCAAATGAACTTATTTATGAAGCATAAACCGATTTAGAAACAGAGAAAACAAATTGAATTGAAGGGAAAAGGGGATGGGCAAAGGATTAATTAGGACTTTGAGATTAACAGATATACACAACTATCTGTAAAATAGGTAACTAACAAAGACCTTCTGTGTAACAGGGGAACTATATTCTGTATCTTGTAATAACTAATAATGGAAAAGAATTGAATATATATATATATATATTCACTCATATCACTTTGCTGTACATCTGAAACTAATACAATGTAGTAAATCAACTATATTTCAATTTGAAAAAACATAAAGTTTGACTATTTTTCTGTCTTAATTTGTTTACTATGTTTTATAAATTTTCAAGATTTTCTCTTCTGCATCTTTAGCAAATGAAATAACAGCATATGACTCAAAGGCCTAAGGATAAACCAGCAATAAAAGATAATTAGCCCTCAAAATAGCTTCCGACCCCTCCAAACAGATCTCCATTCCAGTTTTAAATTATCCTCTTGACCTTAAAGACAATGCTCTGTGGGAATGAGACACCTAAAACCACTGCTCTTCATAACTCAGTCGAGATACGAATTTAAAGATTCTCACAAAATGGTAATAAATCCAGATCCAAAGACAGTTTGGGAAAGCTACAGGAAAAGTGTTGCTCACTCATCTCAAGGACTTTTCAGTCCTTAAAGAACTTAATTGTCTAAAATTCAGGATATTGAATTTATAGGACTTTTGGAAACTAGCCAGATGTCGCCCCCAAATCTGTATTATAACCTTAGGAGACATCAAGGAAAGGTCAGGCTTGGAGAACCATCAATGTGATCTTGTTAGAGACTTAGTCTGGAAGACAAATGGTCTAAATTTTTAATGGGAACCAATGTGGGGAGTCATGTTGAATGACAAATAAATATACTGAGGTGAGTGAAATAAAATTAGCCCCCATCCTAGCTACAACTCTACCAATCTTTCATCTGAATATCTTGCACTCATAACTTTGAGGGTATTTTGTTGTCTCATCTGAGAATGTAGGCTCCTTGACTAAGTTACTTGGAGACCTCATCTCATGATTCAACTTCAGAATAGCCCAGTTAGACTTCTCCATCTTGGCTTCAGAATGGCATTATCTAATATTAACTTTTCGCTTCATTTCCTCCTGAAAGCCAATTAGAAGCTGGTTGGAGTTTGGATAATTTCACCAAGGTCTTTAGGATGAGATTTGTCATACCTCTGTTAGGAAAACACTTCTTTCAATAGAATAAATTTCAGATTTTTATTGAACAATTGAAGCATGACCAGGAAAAAAAAAGCACTGTGATAATAATATGCTCAGTTGCTCAGTCTTATCCAACTCTTTGCAACCCTCTGTCTGCCAAGCTCCTCTGTTCATGGGATTTTTAAGGCAAGGATACTGAAGTGGGTTGCTGTTGCCTTCTCCTATAACAATAATACAATATAACAATACAAAGCGTTGTTCTTCCACCAAGTACAAGATGCCAGGTAGGTGGGTGATAACTGAGAAAGGAGCAGGCTATTGTCCATGGGGTCACAAAGAGTTGGACACAACTGAGCAACTAACACACACAGAGTAACTGAGCGGTTATTCTCTATTGTTTCCCCAAGAACTACAATAAGAGCTAACACACAGTAGGACCTCGACACATATTTGATAAGTGGTTAAATAAATGAAGAGTTAATGAATGTGATTCAATCTCTTTGTTTTGTACAAAGACCCATAGAAGCTATTGAATTTGTCCTGGACTGTTAGCCAACTGAAATTAAAACACAGAATCTAAATTTTTGCCTCTGTCACAGTGTGACTTTCCCTGTTACTAGTTTGTTTTGGTTTTAATATTTAGAAAATACAGGCTTTTTTTTAAGCAGGATATAAGATAATCAAGGTACTGATATCTCAAGAAGCTATAGCACACAACTTTTCAAATGTGCCTAATTACAGAAATCACTGGGAATGTTTATTAAAAATAAGTTCCCAGGTCTCTGATTGCATATCTCTCACCAGACAAGTCCTGGAAACATTGCCCTAACTAGGTCACTGGAGAAGGAAAGGATCTCCTTTTGCTCTCTGCAAGGATACTTATTTCTGACCAGAGAGGGGAGGTTGGGAGGTAGTAACACAGGATGCTTTGTTTACTGCTGATAAGTCAAAGGACATTGATGAGGGCAGTGAGGAGGGTGATTGTGAGGGTAAGAAAACACCTGGGAGACACAGCATTCACCTTTGATTTATTAATTAAATTCATAGAAAGGCAGCTTCCCTAGAGGTCCTGAAGCTGCACATGCTTCCCTCCACCTTTTTATGAGAAAAAGAATGACCCAAAGGCACACTGAGGTAGGGCTTTTCTTTTCTAAAAACTAAATTGCAACTCCACTGCTAAGATTGGCACTCAGTCATCTATATGTTCCGCATAGCTTCCATGGGCACTTTCACCATAGCAACCATTGACTAGAAAAGGTGAAAATAGAAATATTCACTGAATGAATGGCAGGAGAGTTTTCTCTTCAATCATTAGTACCAGTATGTGAGAATTAATCTTGACAGTCCTTTTCTGGAGTCATTATCATTGCCTTTCAAGACTATGCAGACTATAAACTATATTACTATTGATGTTAAAAGAGAAAATGGAGCAAGAAGAATAGGAGGTAGAGGATTTAGCAAGCACACATGCTAAAAGCCTTAGGGAAAACAAAATGATCAGAAAAAGGAAACTTAGGCATTGTAACTGCAGTCTAGTCAGCGTGCCAATGAAGGACAATATGTAGATCTGTTTAGTGTTAGTCACTCAGTCATGTCTGCCTCTTTGCAATCCCATGGACTTGTAACCCACCAGGCTTCTCTCTCCATGGAATTCTCCATGCAAGAAAAATGGAGTGAGTTGCCATTGCCTTCTCCAGGGGATCTTCCTGACCCGGGGATCGAGTCCCAGTCTCCTGCATTGCAGGCAGATGCTTTACCATCTGAGCCATCAGGGATGGTAGACCTGCTTTAGAGGGTTTCATATCTTTTTGTTTGCAGTTTTCATGAACTGAGCTAATGTGATCCTAGCAAATTGTATGAACACTGTATGTAATTGCTACAATGCAAGTTTTACGGGGTAAAGCCAATGTCTGCTTTACCTGCTATATCCCCAGAGCCTAGCACACAGCCTGAGTGAAGCAGCTCAGTCGTGTCCAACTCTTTGCAATCCCCATGGACTGTAGCCTACCAGGCTCCTCTGTCCATGGAATTTTCCAGGCAAAAGTACTGGAGTGGGTTGCCATTTCCTTCTCCAGGGATTTTCCCGACCCAGGGATCGAACCCAGGTCTCTTGCATTGCAGGCAGACGCTTTACCGGCTGAGCCACCAGGGAAGCACATGGCCTGGCACATGGTAAACACTCAGTAAATATTGGATAGATGTATAAATGATAAGATGCGTGGATGAATCAATGGGAGGATGGATGGATCTTGGCTATATGAGGAGTGGGCATATACATACCTACAAATATCCTATGCCCTTTTCATCTTCAGGAGCTAAGCTGTTCTAAGTCTCTGAAACCATGGTGAGTTATGGAAGATGGGACCTACAGAGTTGTAGTCAGTAATCCTCTTCATAAAATCATCAAGACATTAACTGTTGATGGAAGACCACTGCATTGGTCCCCTAAGGCTGCCAAGGCAAAGGACCACAACTGAATGGCTTAAAGACCAGAAATTTATTATTTCACAGGTCTGGAAGTCTGAGATCCAGCTGTCAGCAGGATTGATTCCATCTGAGATCTATAAAGGAGAATATGTTCCTGCCTCTCTCCTCAGCTGGCAGTCTCTGGCATTTATTGGCTATAGATGCATTACCCACATCTCTGCCTTAAGGATCAAATAGCATCTTCTGTGTGTTTGTGTGTGTGTATGTGTGTGTGTGTCTCTACATTGCCACTTTTTATAAGGACACTAGTCATACTATATTAGGGCACATACCAGTGACCTCCTTTTAGCTTGGTTACCTCTGTAAAGACCCTTTCTGATATACTGGAGGTTAGAAATTCAACATATGAATTTGAGGGGAACACAACACATAAAAACAAGTTATGAAAAATAAGTACCTCCTACAAAACTTATTACTTGCAACAAAGTAAAACTAAATTGCTATTTAAGCTTCTCATTGACTGGAAGACAATATTCCACTAACAAGCAGATAGTAAGTAAAAATTAGTACAAATTACCATTGTTACTTAACATTTCTAAAACATCATTGATATTCTCTTAATTTAATTGTTCTCTACTAGTTTAGTGGACATATTCACTCACTGTTTGAACATACAATTCTACTGTAGAAATATTATAAAAGCCTGAACAGCTTTACTTAAACATCAGTTAGCTCTCATCATCTTTTACATTTAATGGCTGAATTTCTCCAGTACTGTGTTTTTAAAGAATCTAGCTACCAAGGTTGGAAAATAAATATCATATATAGTGTTGCATGTGTTTTGGAAAGATGTAAATCTGAAATAAATTTTAAGTTCTGACCCTTGAAGAGATAATGTGCTCAGAAAATTTACTTAACCAAATAGCTTATTTCCTAACAATGATGAATAACAGAGATTGTGCTATTTATAGAAGTGATTTAGCTGGATATACCCAAATGATAAAGTTCAGCTCACTTTATGTGAGATCAAGTCCCTTTATGATGAAGGCAAAGAATTGTTAAAGGAATCACCAACAGAAACTTTTAAAAGCCTAGATATGTTGTATAAGTCACATCCATGGGGAGTCTGATAAACATTGAAAGGAAAAGATCAAATTCATTGTTATAGTTACAATCATGGTATTTGGCACTTTTGCTCTATGGAAGAAGCATTAACCATATCCTCTGAGTAACTTACACTCAAAAAGGAAAAAAAAAATATGAGGGCTAAATGTTACATTGTACATTCAGAAATGCAGGGAAAATATATGAATCATACAGGCACAGATTCTAACTGGGAAAGTAAACTAAGAGTGAAGAAATTCTAAAAATAAAATTGACTTTACTTTCCAACAGTTATAATTGGTCTTGAAGAGGAGGGGAATTTTTTATAGTTAACCAGGCTTTGATATAAAATCAAGGATCCATGTACATTTTATACAAATGGTCAGATAAAGAAATACAATGTCTAAATATCTTTAGAAAGATAGTTTATTTCTAGATATCAGCAATATTCAATTAGAAATATGTAGTTTTTAAATCCCACTCACAATTGCACCAAAATATATAGATTATCTAGGAATAAATTAAACACAAAATATGCAAATTTACATGAAAAAGTGCAAGATGTTTTTAAACAAATAAAATAGAAAAGTATAGAAGTTATTAAGATGATTTAATACTGCTTAAATGTCAGTTCTTTCTTAATCTACGAAGTTAAGAGTTTTTCCACTGAAAACTTCAATAGAACTTTTTGACTAAATGAATCTAAAGTTATTCTGAAAGAATAATGTGCCTGATAATCAAGAACATTTTTAGAATGAAAACTGCGTAGGGGTTTGCCCTGGCAAATACTAAATGTATTTTTGTAAAGCTTTTGTAAGTTTACAGTAATTACATGAGTTCAATAGACTACAATGTACACACTGACACAACTTAATATATGGTTGGCAAAAAAAAACAAAACTATAAACTTAGACTGCATTTTCAAAAGAGGAAAGAGAACACTGACAGAATAGACTTTATCTGAAGAAAGGGAGGTTATAAATTGGATTGATTCAGTGATAGATGTTTGACCCAGGGGGGTTTCTGGTGTTTCTTCCCACTTTAAAACATTATGAAAACCAAGCCTATTCCTTCTCCAGACAATAGATCTTCCTGACCCAGGAATCAAATGGGGTTCTCCTGAATTGCAGGCATATTCTTTACCAGCTGAGCTACCTGGAAAGCCGAAGAGTAAATGCAGATGACTACAATTCTAAGTCTTCTTCAAAACATTTCACCAGAGACCTCATATTTTATCAAAGTGCTCTAGAGGTCCTTGTGGCAGGTAAATGGGAGGAGAAATGGGTGCATTCAAGTTTGAATATCAAAAAGATGACTTGGCAGCAGTATAATGGATTAGAGGAGGACCAACCTGATGTTTATTATAATAAGCCAAGCAAAAGGGTTGAAGGAGCAGAGTGACAGTGAGGGTGGACAGGGAAAAAAGAATTCAAGAATTATACAGAAGGTAAAATTTTCTTGGTGATCAATGGTATATCAGAGGAAGTATGAACAAAAGTCCAAGATAATTCACAGGTACTGTCTTAACCAGCTGGGTAATAAGGAGTAAAGAAGAGTGGATTTAGAGAGAAAGACAATGAGTCCAATTGCTAGGTCTTTATTTTAGGAAAGAATCTGCATTTTTATGTATTTTATGTATTTGATAAATTTTTTTACATATTGGGGTTTTCCCAATAACTGTAATTGTAAAAGGATTCTGTTGCTTTTAAAAAAGATTGAGAATTTCTGTATTTGAATGACAGTCTTTGCATAGTTACATCAATTCTCATTTTTAAAGAAGGGAAACTAGGTGCTTACAAAGTTATGTGATTTTCATCCTTATACATAATCAGTGTCAAATATGAACATTTTAGCTCCAAGACTTGTAAGCCTAGCCTTGTGCTCAGATCACTAGACTGTATGTGCTTCAGAACATTCCAAACATAAACTCTTACCTGGTAAGGAGCTGAAAGCTTTCCTAGTCCAGCCCTTGGATTGTATAAGAGTCTGAGTTCCAGACGTTTTCCCTGGCTCTCACAGTGAGTATACTAGTAGAGCTCAGATTAAAATCCAATCGAATAAATCATAATCAAGCATGTGACCCATTGCTGTACCCTGCCTCACCACTGGGTGCTAAATCAGTCAGTAGAATTAACATCATTTGATGACACTTTAAAAATAAATTGTACTTTCTATTAACAAAACAGATTAAATGTATCATCTTATTCGATCCTCACAAATCTGTGATTTAGGAATAAGATTTTTGTTGTACACATGAGGAAACTAAAGTTTGTAGAAAATAAAGCCACTTGCTCAAAGTCATATCACTAGTAAGTGGACTCAGAGATGTTGAAACTATAAGCTCTTTTCCCTAATGCCTCATTAACCAAAAAATGAGTTAAACACACACATATATATATATATAACCCAGGAAGAAGTAATGCTTATTTCACAAAGGTCTGTTGCAAGATAATGGAAAATAAAATATTCAAAGTTTGCGTATCCTACTAAAGTCAAAATTTTAAAAACTGCTTACCTAATATGTTTATTTTGACACCATAGATTACCTTTAATACTACCCTTGCCCTGATATACTTGACCTCTATTCATAGAAAATGAAACGCAGCTTGTGCAGATTGATTTTTAGATCTCTTTATTCAAAGTAAAGGATAAGCCAGAATCAAATTTTGGTATGTCTAATATTTATGCTTGCAAAGACAGTCTGGCAAGTGTCAACACTGGGTGTAAATTAGCATTATGTAAGATCAGCAGGTATTGGTGAAAAAGCTATCATCAATAAGAAAGTTCTGCGTGCATGCTTAGTCGCCTCAGTCATGTCTGACTCTATGGGACTCCATGGACTGTAGCCAGCCCGGCTCCTCTGTCCATGGGATTCTCCAGGCAAGAGTACCTGAGTGGGTTGCCTTGCCCTCCTCCAGAGGATCTTCCTGATCCAGGGATCGAACCTGCATCTCCTGTGTCTCCTGCATTGTGGGAGGATTCTTTACTGCTGAATCAGCAGGGAAGCCCTAAGAAAGTCCTATATAACCATAAACACTGCTTCAGAATACCATTTTACTATGGTTGCTTTTTAACAGTATTGCTGAAGTTCATTTTTCTAAAATGTATAAAACTAGTTATTTTTCAGTGGCAGAGTCCAGAGAACTCTTTTTCTAAACACAAATTGAAATAATTGGCCAATATGGTAAAAGGAAAAATGAGTGGAAACCAATAGCCCTGGATTCTCGTTTGAGGCAACATGCCAGACTGAATAAGGGCAAACACTTGCCCAGTGACTGGCACGCCAACCCTATCACTTGCTAGATATGTGACTGGTTCTGTTGCTCAACTTTAGGATGCCTCCATTTTCTCATTTGTCCAGTGGGGATGATAATGTACCTGCCTTACTGAGTTATCAGCAGAGTTAAATGTATACTTGTAAAGTATATTTAACTCAGATGGCCATTATATCTACTACTGTGGGCAAGAATCCCTAGAAGAAATGGGATAGATCTCATAGTCAACAAAGGTGTCTGAAATGCAGTACTTGGGAGCAATCTCAAAAATGACAGAATGATCTCTGTTCGTTTCCAAGGCAAACCATTCAATATCACAGTAATCCAAGTATATGCCCCAACCAGTAATGCTAAAGAAGCTGAAGTTGAATGGTTCTGTGAAGACATACAAGACCTTCTAGAACTAACACCCAGAAAAGATATCCTCTTCATTATAGGGGACTGGAATGCAAAAGTAAGAAGTCAAGAGCTACCTGGAGTAACAGGCAAATTTGGCCTTGAAGTACAAAATGAAGCAGGGCAAAGGCTAACAGAGTTTTGCCAAGTGAATGCACTGGTCATAGCAAACACCCTCTTCCAACAACACAAGAGACAACTCTACACATGGACATCACCAGATGGTCAATACTGATATCAGACTGATTATATTCTTTGCAGCCAAAGATGGAGAAGCTCTATGCTGCTGCTGCTAAGCTGCTTCAGTCGCGTCCAACTCTGTGCAACCCCATAGACGGCAGCCCACCAGGCTCCTCCATCCCTGGGATTCTCCAGGCAAGAACACTGGAGTGGGTTGCCATTTCCTTTCCAATGCATGAAAGTGAAAAGTGAAAGGGAAGTCGCGCAGTCGTGTCCAACTCTTAGCAACCCCATGGACTGCAGCCCACCAGGCTCCTCCATCCATGGGATTTTCCAGGCAAGAGTACTGGAGTGGGGTGCCACTGCCTTCTCCAGGAGAAGCTCTATAGAGTCAACAAAAACGATACTGGGAGCTGACTGTGGCTCAGATCATAGACACTTTATTGCCAAATTCAGACTTATATTGAAGAAAGCTGGGAGAACCACTACACCATTCAGGTATGACTTAAATCAAATCCCTTATGATTATACAGTGGAAGTGAGAAATAGATTCAAGGGATTAGATCTGATAGAGTGCCTGAAGAACTATGGACGGAGGTTTGTGACATTGTATAGGAGGCAGTGATCAAGACCATCCCCAAGAAACAGAAATCCGAAAAGGCAAAATGATTGTCTGAGGAAGCCTTACAAATAGCTGAGAAAAGAAGAGATGCTAAAGGCAAAGGAGAAAAGGAAAGATATACCCATTTGAATGCAGAGTTCCAAAGAACAGCACAGAGAAATAAGAAAGCCTTCCTCAGCAACCAATGCAAAGAAATAGGGGAAAACAATACAATGGGAAAGACTAGAGATCTCTTCAAGAAAATCAGAGATATCAAGGTAATATTTCATGCAACAGACTGGTTCCAAATTGTGAAAGGAGTATGACAAGGCTGTATATTGTCACCCTGCTTATTTAATTTATATGCAAAGTACATCATGTGAAATGTCAGGCTGGATGAAGCACAAACTGGAATCAAGATTGCTGGGAGAAATATCAATAACCTCAGGTACATAGATGACACCACCCTTATGGCAAAAAGCAAAGAAGAATTAAAGAGCCTCTTGAAAGTGAAAGAGGAGAGTGAAAAAGTTGGCTTAAAACTCGATATTCAGAAAACTAAGATCATGGCATCCAGTCCCATCACTTCATGGCAAACTGATGGAAAACAATTGAAACCGTGGCTGACTTTATTTTTCTGGGCTCCAAAATCACTGCAGATGGTGACTGCAGCCATGAAATTAAAAGATGCTTGCTCCTTAGAAGAAAAGCTATGACCAACCTAGACAGCATACTAAAAAGCAGAGACATTACTTTGCCAACAAAGATCCATCTAGTCAAGGCTATGATTTTTCCAGTGGTCATATATGGATGTGAGAGTTGGACTATAAAGAAAGCTGAGTGCTGAAGAATTGATGCTTTTGAACTGTGGTGTTGGAGAAGACTCTGAGAGTCCCTCGGACTGCAAGGAGATCCAACCAGTCCATCCTAAAGGAATACAGTTCCAGAATATTCATTGGAAGGACAGGTGCTGAAGCTGAAATTCCAATACTTTGGCCACCTGATGTGAAGAACTGACTCATTGGAAAAGACCCTGATGCTGGGAAAGATTGAAGATGGGAGGAGAAGGCAATGACAGAGGATGAGATGGTTGGATGGCATCACCAATGCAACGGACATGAATTTGAGTCAGCTCTGGGGGTTGGTGATGGACAGGGAAGCCTGACGTGCTGCAGTCCATGAGGTCTCAAAGAGTCGGACACGACTGAGCGACTGAACTGAACCGAACTGAAAGTACATAAACCAACATCTGGAATGTTGGATTAATTTTTGTTCAAGTAAATGTTGGATAATTTTTTGTCAATGAAACAAATTGTAGACAAGTCACTGTGTGCATTTAGACCAAGTCACACTTAACTGATTCTTGATTACCTTCTCTAATAATATGAAGTGATTGTACAACCTTTAATCTCTTCTTGAATCACCCTTTGGAGAGAGATAATTAGAAAAAGCAACTGCATAATATAAGAAAGGTAAACAAAAGGAAAAATAACGGTAGTATCATTGGAAATTAAATCTCTGGAGACTGCTAATAGGATCATATTTTCTTGAAGTTTGAACTTCATAGGTGGTTTAGCCTTGGGCAAATACCAACTTCTCCTGAACCCATGTGATGAACTACAGGTTCCTTGGTCTCTGAGCCTCACAACCCCCATCTCTATGGTCTCATAGCAATCCTTACTTCAGAAATAGTTGGTAGTAAGATTATCCATGTAAAGAATAGTAGGATTATACACATAAAACATGTTTGACACATTGTAAGAGTGTAATAACCAGAGTTCTGGTGGTTATAAGAATGATGATGATCACACTGTCAAGAAGGAAATTTAGCAGTTTTATAACTAACTCTCCTATCAATTCACAAAATGATTATAAACTATAGAAATTATGTTACATATGTGGCATGAGGCTTAGTTCAACTTAATTCTTTCTTTTACTTGTCAGGGATATGACTCAAATTATAAAAACAAACTATGGAAGTAGAAAAAAAAACCAATTTGCCATTATCACTTACTTCTTTTATTTTGGAAGTAGAAAAAAATGCCATCATAGCTTAATTCTTTTATTTAAAAAGGTTTTATTTAAACGCTAACACCTTTAAAGCTTCACATGGGATTTTTAAAATAACCAACACAGTATTAGATGCGTTCATTTTCAGCTGGAGAGCAGCAGAGTGCTATTAATAACTCAAGGATGGACTTATGATGGCACAGCAAAGAAATCCAGTACAAGTCATCCTGTCCTTCAGACGTGAGGATGTCACTGCCAGTGTGATTGGTACCGCCTAAGTAAACCGAATTAGTAACAATTTTGCAGGCTGAAGAGATTTTAGTAGACCAAATAAAATTATAAGCTATTTTCAAGGCTACTCATAAACATTGTATCAAATACATAAGAATGTTTTTACAAGGAAAACATGATGCTAAACCGTAATTTTTTGTGTTTTTAATCCTTATACAATGTCTAATGTTTTCTGTTGGTGTTATACTGTATCACTGTTTTGGAAAATATGATAAATGCTACCGAAAAAAATGTACAAAAGAAGATAAAAATCATCCCAAAAACTGCCATGCAGAAATAATTTCTTTCTAGTTAATACTTTGGAAAATAATCACGTTAGACCTCTCTCCAAACATTTCTGTACATACAGATTATGTACATATGATGTTTCAATAATTATATCATGCCAAATGGTATTCCTTAATGTTTTTCACTCAACAATATGCTATGATCATCTTTTCTATCTCAGTAAATGTAGATCCATGTCATCATTTTCATTGTCATATTGTATTCATTAGTACATATCAGCAAAATTTACTTGGTCCATCATTGATGAAAACTTAAAACATTCTTTTGTAATCATTTTGTGAAATATGACTATCTTTTCCCCTGATAACCCTTCAAGCCAAATAAAAAGTACTTTTAAAAGAATATTTGTAAAAAATGAGATCCCATTCACAAGTAATTTAAACATCTAACAAGTTATATATTAAAATGGTATACATTTAAACTATGTTTTTATTCCCCAAATATATAGATAAAGAAATATATAAGTCCTATAATAAGAAAACTATAAAATTGTACTAAGGGACAGAGGCAAGACTTGAATAAATGAAAAGATAAAACTTGTCTTAAATATGAAGATTCAATGTTGTAACAAGACTAGTTCTCCCTAAATGACTGCATAAATTTAATGCAACTCTCTCTCAAATCTCAGATTTTCTTTATTCAGAATGATTATCTTAATAATAAGTATGTAAGAACATTAAAAATATTTAGGACAATTTGAAAGGAAGGAGAAGGCTGAGAAGGAGAGAGAGGAGAAAAGTGTAGCAGAAGATATGAGAATGTATTATACAGCTATCATGATTAAAACAATGTGGTACAAGAATATGTAATGAGATCAGTGAAACAGAATACACATTCCTGGAAGTACATAGTGATTAATCACATGATTAAAATGTCATTTCAAATCAAATATAAACTATTCAATAAATACAACTAGGGCAAATGGTCATTATTTGTAAAAATAATAATAATAAAGTTAGATAATGACCTCAGTCTTTCTGTTGTTATTCAGTCAGTAAGTCATGTGACTCTCTGTAAACCCAATGAACTGCAGCAGGCCAGGCCTCCTTGTCCTTCACTGTCTCCCGGAGTTTGCTCAATTTCATGTCCATTGAGTCAGTGATACTGTCTAATCATCTCATCCTCTCTTGCCCCCTTCTCCTCTTGCCTTCAATCTTTCCCAGCATCAGGGTTTTTTCCAATGAGTCAGCTCTTCACATTTGGTAACCAACGTATTGGAGCTTCAGCTTCAGCATCAGTCCTTCAATGAATATTCAGGATTGATTTCCTTTAATTGACTGGTTTGATTTCCTTGCAGTCCAAGGGACTCTCCGGAGTCTTCTCCAACCTTATAATCTGAAAGCATTAATTCTTCAGCACTCAGACTTTTTATGGTTCAACTCTTACATGTGTACATGATTACTAGAAAAAATACGGCTTTAACTATATGGACCTTTGTTGGCAAAGTAATGTCTATGCTTTTTAATACACTGTCTAGGTTTGTCATAGCTTTTCTTCCAAGGAGCAAGCGTCTTCAAATTTCATGGCTGAAGACAACATCAGCAGTGATTTTAGAGCCCCCCGAAATGAAATGTGTTACTGTTTCCACTTCCCCCCTTCTATTCGCCATGAAGTGATGGGACGAGATGCCATGATCCTAGTTTTCTGAATGTTAAGTTTCAAGCCAGTTTTTTCACTCTCCTCTTTCATCCTCATCAAAAAGTTCTTTAGCTCCTCTGCTTTCTGCCATTACAGTGGTATCATCTGCAAAATTAAGATTGTTGATATTTCTCCCTGAAATCTTGATGCCAGCTTATTATTCATCCAGCTTGGCATTTCACATGACGTACTCTGCAAATAATTAAAATAATCAGGGTTAGAATATACAGCCTTGATGTACTCCTTCCCCAATTTGGAACTAGTTCATTGTTCTATGTCTGTTTCTAATTGCTGCTTCTTGTCCTGCATATGGGCTTCTCAGGAGGCAGGTAAGGTGGTCCGGTATTCCTATCTCTTTAAGAATTTTCCAAAGTTTGTTGTGATCCACACAGTCAAGGCTTTAGGGTACTCAATGAAGCAAAAGTATGTTTTTCTGGAATTTCCTTGCTTTTTTACGGTCCAGCAAATGTTGGCAATTTGATTTTGTGGTTCCTCTGCCTTTTCTAAACCCAGCTTGTATATCTGGAAGTGCTTGGTTCATGTACTCCTGAAGCCTCACTTGAAGAATTTTGAGCATAACCTTGCTAGCATGTGAAATGAGCACAATTGTGCAGTACTTTGAACATTCTTTGGCATTTCCCTTCTTTGGAATTGGAATGAGAACTGACCTTTTCCAGGAATGTGGGCACTGTTGAGTTTTCCAAATTTGCTGGCATATTGAGTGCAGCACTTTAACAGCATTGTCTCTTAGGATTTTAAACAGCTCAACTAGAATTCCATCCCACTAATATTGTTTGTAGTAATGCTTTCTAAGGCTTATTTGACTTTACTCTCCAGGATGTCTTGCTCTAGGTAAGTGACCACACCATCATGGTAATCTGGGTCATTAGGACTTTTTTTGTATAGTTCTTCTGTGTTTTCTTGCCACCTCTCCTTAATCTCTTCTGCTTCTCTTTGATCCTTACTGTTTCTGTCCTTTATTGTGCCCATCCTTGCATGAAATGTTCCCTTGATATCTCTGATTTTCTTAAAGAGATCTCTAGTCTTTCCCATTCTATTTCTTTTCTCTATTCCTTTGCATTGCTCACTTAAATCCCAGATGAATCAAAAATTTGGTTGAGTAATATTCTAATGTGTGTGTATAAATATTTAGCTTGCTTCCGTGTCTTAACTATTGTAAATAGTCTGCCATGAACATTGGGGTGCAAATGTCTTTTCATATTATGATTTTCTCCAGATATATGCCCAGTAGTGGAATTGCAGGAAATATGGTAGCTCTATTTTTAGCTTTTAAAGCAACCTCCATACTGTTCTCCATAGTACCTGTACCAATTTACAATCCCACCAGCAGTGTAGGAAGACTCCTTTTTCTTCATACTCTCTCCAGCATTTATTACTTGTAGACTTTTTCATGATGGCCATTCTGACTAGTGTATGGTAACACCTCATTATAGTTTTGATTTGCATTTCTCTAATAATTACCAATGTTGAATATCTTTTCATATGCCTTTTGGCCATCTGTATGTCTTCTTTGGAGAAATGTCTATTTAGATCTTCCATCCACTTTTTGATTAGTTTTTTTTTAATTGAGCTGTACGAGCTGTTTATATATTTTGGAGTTTATTCCCTTGTCAGTCCTGGGCTTTCCAGGTAGCTCCGTGGAAAAGAATCTTCCTGCCAGTGCAGGAGACGCGGGTTTAATCTCTGGGTTGAGAAGATCCTCTGTAGAAGGAAATGGTAACCCACTCCAGGATTCTTGCCTAGAAAATTTCAGAAGAGCCTGGTAGGTGGGCTATAGTCCATAGGGTCACAAAGAGTTGGACACGACTGAGCAACTGAGCAAGCACACCCTTGTCAGTCCTATAATAAACTTATAAGCTATCAGAAAAAAACTATGATGAGCTATAATTTTAATACAGGACACATTTTTTAAATATTACAACAAATGGAAATGGTAAAGGGAATGGACATATTTATCTTTTAGGTTATGTAAAATTTTAATTTTCTGTTTGATTTTTTAAAGAAATAACATACCTAATGTTAAAAGTCAAACCACAAACTGGTATCATTTTTATGTTTTTTTTTTTTCATTTGAAGGAAGGCTTATACTTAGTACCATTGCCTAAACGGTTGTTCTATTTTGCCTTAGAAATCCTAATACAAGCTGGATCCTTCACCCCCGCATGAACTATATATCTGATACTGAAAAACAAAAAAAACTGCTCCATTCCCTCAGTTCTTCTAAATAAGTATCCACCTATAGCCTAATGATACTGTAATTTAGTTTTAACAATTACACAACAATATAAACCTATTCGATCACAAAGTATTCCCTCATAGTTTCATTTGATCATGCCAATATATTGTACATTTGTTACTGACATTTTAAAAAGTTGTCTGTTTAGTCTCTGCAAAACATTTGGAAAGATTTCTTTTCTCCTATGCAAGACAATCTTCCTTTAAACACCGGCGCCCATGTGTAATTATCACAACTGACACAAGATTACAACACAAAACACTGCTCGGATCACCTCTGCTCTAACATAGGATCCTCAATAGAATCACATTTGTTATTGTTTAGTCACTAAGTCACGTCCAACTCTTTTGTGACCCCATGGACTGTAGCCCGCCAGGCTCCTATGTCCATGGGATTTCCCAGGCAAAAATAATGGAGTGAGTAGCCACTTTCTTCTCCAGGGCATCTTCTCAACCTAGGGATGCAACCAGGTCTCCTGCACTGTAGGCGGATTCTTTAGAGCAGAGCCACCACGGAAGCTCCAGAATCATCAGACTTCAGCTTTAAATATTTTTTGTGTACTTGTCCCCTTCCTGCTTCTGAAAGAAACAATCACGTAGACAGATGAATATCTATCCTCTATGTTTTGAGGATTATATAATAAAACATATAAATTATAAGTTACAATAAAACCATGTCTTAGCACACTATAAGTGTTCAATAAATGTGAATTGTTAGTGTCATCATTAGTAAGTTATTTAGTCCAAATTAAGGCAGGGACGCATTAAAAGCAGGAGACCATTGCCAATGTGTCTTATTAGATAAACAGCACATCTGTATCTACCTATATTGGAACTGAATTAAAGAAACACATAATGGCTTTGAGCCACACGTTCCTGACAATGACAAATGGGGTTTCGCCGGTCACATCATGGCACTATGCAAGGGAGGGGTGGGGGAAGGACAAGGGAGGTGCTCCATTGGTGCTTTTACCAAAGTGTATTTAAATTGTTCCTTTCGCACCAAATGCATCGCTAGTCATGGCAGACGGAGAACACAAGGCAGAGAACAAAGATACTCAAGTTGCAAAGACAGCAGAGTAGCATCACAGTGACAGCCCAGCCACTGACAGCTCAGGCAGCTGGGACTTTTAGAGGGGCTGCAAAAGATCCGTTTAGAGGGAACATCCTGCAAGTGGAACAGGATTTGGTGATTTGGGGGAAGACGGTCTGAGGCAAGAGCCATGTTGGGCTCTCTGAAGGGATGCTGGGCTGGACCAGAACACAAACTAATCCCCTTGCCATATCAGCTCTTTGTAGACTAAAAACTGATATTAGAAATTCGCTGTGTTTCCTTTAGTGTATGTTGTACATTCGGTAAGACACATGTGCTATTTTTCAGGATCCAATTTGAGCCAGTCTCCACAAACCCTATGATCTTTTGCAAAAATTCTTCCCTTTAGTTTAAAATTTAATTGCAAAAATGGAAACAAATGAAGATTAAAATTCTGGTGTACTGAACTGACCAAACCCAGAGTAAAGACATATTTTCAAATGGTATGTGAACAAACTTTTGAAAACTGGGTTACTACATATTGAATGAAAGATCACTTAAGAGCGTAAAGTGAAGTGAAGTGAAAGTCGCTCGGTCGTGTCTGCCTCTGCAGTCTCATGGACTGTAGCCCATGGAATTCTCCAGGCCAGAATACTGGGGTGGATAGCTGTTCCCTTCTCCAGGGGATCTTCCTAATCCAGGGATCAAACCGATGTCTCCTGCATTGCAGGCAGATTCTTTCCCAGCTGAGCTACCAGTAAGACACCTGGAAATGCCTGATGACTTAACATATTTTTCTGTTTTGGTTCAAATAGCATTTGCTTTAAACAAGACTTCCATACCACAGAAAGAGGAAGTTTCCAGCCACAGTATTTAATTAGTACCTAATTAGAGCACCGACATAATAAGCGAGGCAGGTTTGGGCCCCCATGTTTGTACCTGGGTATGGGTAAACAGTTTCCAGTGAGTCTTGGCTGTGTGACAGCTCTCAGCTGTCATTGGCACCACAGAGCCCAGGGAAGATGCTGAGGCTCCTTGGCAGGTGTACACTAGCCAACATTCAAAGCAGTTGGAGGAAACCAATCACACCAAGTAAATTACTAAAGCAAAAATGTGGGGGTCTGGAAAGGACGGCATAGTCACATGTATATGCCTCATATTGAGCCACAGTCACCTGAAGGAGTTCATCAACTCCTTTCACACCTGAGGTACCAGCTCTTCCAAGGGTATCTTCAAGAATACCGTTCACTTAGGTAGAATCAGTGCAACTGCCAAAAGCCAAATATCAATCTGATGCGAGTAAAATCCTTGATGAACTGCAATTACCAAATTGACTTGCCTCTGGGGAGCAACCCACCTTATATCAAGTCACTAAGGGAATAACATCACTGTATATCTGGAACTCCCTGGGATTATTGATCTTTTTCTCCTACTAGTAAGCAGCTCTTTTAAAAAGCGAAACTGGGTGGCTGAGCTTCCTGTTCTTTGTTACACAGTAACCAAGTCTATGACCTTAGACCAGGCAGTTCACCTTTCTGGACCTTGGTTTCTTCCACCGAAGAAAGAGGGGATTAGCCCAAGTGCTTTCTGTGAGCTATCTAAAATGATATGATTTGGTGCTGCGTATTTATATAGCATACTCCTTCTGCAGATTTCAAGATCTCTCAAGAGACTCTCATTAGTATTCTCAATATTGCTGTGAGGCAGGCAGGTGGCAAGGTTTATTATCCCCATTTTTTCATAAAAGAGACAATGAGACATTTTGCTGACACAGTGCTCTTGACCAAGTAAAGACTAAAAGTTAGGTGTCCTAATACTAATCAAGAACTCTGTTAAACCACTTTGTTACTAAACTAAATGGAAGGTCTCTGATGAATAAAATATTCTGTGCTCATGGTGGAGGAGAAACAGAGTTTGATCACCTTGCAGGGATGTAATGGTTTCAAACAATGATTTCCAAATTGTCACCCATACAATCTTCCAGGTGTTTTTCTCAGTTCTCACTGACACAGCCCTATGCATATTTTTTCTTCTTGGATATGAATACCAAAATGTGAATGTGCTGAAGTAAGAGGGTGTTAAAGAATGTGTGTAGGCAAAGGAAGAAGGTAGACTGAGGAAGAAATCATTGAATTTGCTTAGAAATTTTTCAAAGAATAAATTATATAATCAATAGGAATATATTATAGAAGTGATAGCTAATTTCAATTA
Organism: Ovis canadensis; assembly: GCF_042477335.2. Classification (NCBI taxonomy): domain Eukaryota; kingdom Metazoa; phylum Chordata; class Mammalia; order Artiodactyla; family Bovidae; genus Ovis; species Ovis canadensis. The sequence goes on from NC_091254.1 coordinate 61,841,728, forward strand.
TTGACATCAATGAAAAGAAAATATCATCTAAGGAACAGTCAAAGATCTTTCAATATTAGGATGTATCTCTCAAGAACTATAAAGGGTCTAAGATATCACCCTATTCGCAAGCTACCAAGTTGGCCTGCCATAGTCTCACAGGTGCTGGCAGGAGAGACAATACTATTAGCTCAGAAAAAAATGGAAGTTAATTGCAGTAGCTAGAGTATCAATATTTTTACTTAGGTTTTCCCAAGCCCCAGTTCCCACAGGATGATGCAAAGAGGGTCAGGTGACACCTGAACGTGTAGGAGACTGCCTTAGAGGAGAGAAACCCTGAACCTGGGTTTCCTGAATTATTTATTGTAACGGACAGTAAACATGCCTGCCCTTTGCACCAGCGGGAGACTCTATCTCTGTCTTCTAAGGCTGTTCAGTATATAAACATGCCTGGAAAGATAGTTCAGAACACAAGCAGTGAGTGCCTCTGCCTGCAAAAAGTGCAGAGAAAGATCTGTGGAGAAAGTTTCCCAACAGCATTTAATGGCTTTAATTGACTCTCTGCATATCTGATATTTTCTGAATTCTTCAATGTTCAAAGTAACTACTATAGCAATACTGATGAAGCACAGGACGTTTTCCCAGCTTGAACTCCTATTGGACTCCCTATTTCTGTCTCCATCATCACAGTTCAACAAGCTCAAAGCAGAAAAATAACTTCTTCGGGACACAACTAGAGATTATCACGCTAAGTGAAGTAAGTCGGAAAGAGGAAAAAAGTACCTTATGACAGCACTTATATGTGGAATCTAAAATATGACACAAATAAACTTATCTACAAAACAGAAACAGACTCACCCACATAGAGAAGAGACTTGTGGTGTCAAGGGGGAGAGGTTGAAGAGGGATGGATTAGAAGTTTGTGATTAGCAAATGCAAGCTGGTATATATAACATGGATAAACAACGAGGTCCTACTGTATAACACAGGGATATATATATATATATATATATATATATATATATGCATAACTGGGCCACTTTGCTTGCAGCAGTAACTAATACAACATTGTAAATCAACTATACTTCAATTTTTAAAATGTAAAGAAAAGTAACTTCTTTGGTTCCTTGCCTTAGCTTTTTCACTTCCTTCCACTTATTAAAGTGGGTGGAAATCCTTCCACAGTGAGAAAATACAAGTAAAACTGTCCTGAAATGCACTCAAGGCCATAGGAACATAAGACTGAGATTCCGAATCCCTTGTCTTAGTTCCGAGGACCCTGCAAAATTATTTCATAATCATTCAAAGCTCCCTTTGTTTCTCTTGAGCTCTGAACCTCAAGTCCTAGTTAAAGACTTCTTATGACCAAACACCCAGAAAACAAAGAGAATCTCTGGGAGCGCCCAGTTCTAGAAGTAGGCTCACCACCAAACATATGCTCTTGTGTCTGTATTCCCCCAGAGCTCCTGGCAGCACTGAGAAGCTGTCTCATTGGCGAGTGAACATGTCCACTCCACAGTTAGCTGGCGGTCATCATATCCCAGAAGTGCTGGTCATTAGCTATGGAACCTCACTCGCCCTGCTTATTCAAGCTTTCTGTGTCTCAGATTTCCATCTGTAACACAAACCTGATAATACTTGCTTCTCAGAGTTAGAAGGAAGATGAAATTAATCCGTATATTTAAAACACTGCCTAGCACCCAGGCATTTGATAACAGTTTGCTGATGAATAAACTTTCCTAGCTAACTTGGGGCCCATTGTACCAAACTGCTGATGTGAACAGCATCATTGCTAAAGTATTGACATTAACGGAAAGAGGTAGATACTGAAAGGACTTATTTTTTGGAAACTCCCCATCATTTCTTTTGATCTTATAAACTGGGCTGCTGAGTGGAGAGGGGACAATGCAAAGTTAGTCTACTCACCCATTAAAAGAGAAAACTACCTCAGAAATTTTGCTGTGTTAGATATATCCCACTCACTATTAAAATAAACATTTTCTTGTGTGCTCTATATTTAGCATCAAACTGCTAATTTTATGTTTGAAAAGTACAGAATTATGATTGGTGAACTATGACCTTCCCCTCTGTACAGAGAAAGTTTGATTTCTTGTAAATGTGAATTGTTATTTTAAGGGGAAATGTGAAGGTCTTAAAAGTGGAGATTTTGCATTCCATACAAACAAATATAGAACAAGAAGAAGTAAATAAATGGCAATGACATTTTTAACATGACATTTTAGAACATTTAAAGGGACCACAAGAACAATAAGTGCATCTTGTGTGCAAATGTCTTTGAAGTTCTAATCTCAGTTCATGCCACTAAATCATCAAGGAAGGTTATTTTTAACTTGTTATGTAAAGGCTGGGGGAAAAAAAATCAAGCAGCGCTGTCTAAATATGAAACGTCAACCAGAGGTTTTTGCTCATTTAGTGCACTAAGGTGATATATAACTTGGATCAGAGGCAATTCATTTATCCCCAAATTTTTCAAAATAGCATGAAGAGATTTACAGAATGGAAGCAAAGAATTTTCTTCAACATTTTCTTTGAGATACTTGGTAAGCGGAATAGGTGCTTCAGTGGTAAAAATTCTGCCTGCCAATGCAAGAGACACAGGTTCAAACCCTGGGTCAGGAAGATCCCCTGGAGTAGTTAATGGCAGTGCACTCCAGTATTCTTACTTGGAAAATTCCACGGACAGAGGAGCCTGGCAGGCTATGGTCCATGAGGTCGCAGAGTTGGACATGAGTGGGCACACATACACACATACACACACACACACACACACACACCACAGGACAGATTTAACCAATTAGCAAAATACCATCCCTTGAAACTAGATGTGAACCAACTTATGAGGACCCTCTGGGAAGAACACCAGCATCCCTGGAGTTCCCTCCAGAGAAGAGCTTTAATACCCACCAGAGGGAAGACTCTGTCATCCTAGAAACAGCCTATCAGCTTGCTCCTTAGGAAAAAGTCTTCCTCCTCTCTCTGTTTCCTAATCTCCTCTTTTTTCTTTCATTCTCCTCCCACCTCTCTCAAGTACACATGCAGTTTATCACCTTTCTTAATCTAGTCTCTTTCTCAAAAATTAAAATCTCCATGGTATTTTTCCTTCACCTGAAATTAATGATAATATGTATAATGGGTAATTTTCTTAGCATAATGAATTCTGTCAAATCATTGGGTACCATTTTGACTTGTAAACATCCCTTTACTTGAGTTGGTGTGAGAGTCATTCATCCATCAGCTTTCAACCAAGACAGTGAATTGGCCTTTTTAGTATACTGTCCACCTTCCTTTAATCATATCTTGAAATTTTTATTTTGTACATGGGAAGCATAAAGGGTGTCATCTCTTCAGTTGGGGAGAGAATGGAAAGATCCAAATTTCTCTCACACTTTAATGTGGGTGAGCCATGATCTACTTGTTAAAATTCTTGGATTGCTAATAAAAGTCATAATATACCAAATGGTGGTAATTTGGATGAAACAAGCATATCAATCATTGAAGAATGGGCTCATGGCTCTTTATCTGGGCAGAATCATTAAGTAGAATTTATGATATATAATGTATACTATTAAGCAGCTTCCATTAAACTTGCCTGCCAAACTCATTCTATGCAGAGGGATGTTTCTAAAAACAAGCTGTATGCAAGAGCGCCACCTATAGTTAAACTTCCACATTTACTTTACAATGCTAAAACCCCAGAAAATTACAAGGTTTGGAAGCAGAAATTTTAAAGAAAAAAAAAAAATAACAAGGAAATGAGATGTTTAGTTTAAGGTGTAAGTCCAAATCACCTCAAAAAAGGAAACTGAACAAAATTATTTGAATAAAAAATATAAATATTATAAAACACCACTTTTCCTATTTAGGAAAAAGTGCTCTTATTTTGCAGATAAGACTACAGGAATACCTTTTCTTCTAACTTAAATAAATAATAATTTAAATGAAACCATTACACTTTTCTACTCTTTAAACATTTTTCTGTTTTGCTTTTTGTTAACTGTACTTTTAGCAATCTGCCTTGGTAAAACCTGAAAACAATAACCATTTAAAATACAAATAAACTTCTTTCTGATGTTTAATTCTTTTAGGAAACACACTGCCCAAATACATTACCTCAGCATAGATATAAGATAAATGAAAAATCCTAAAGAAATAGTGACTGGTACTACTGCTGTGAAATGTCCTTTAGGAGTTGATATCCACAGAAATTTAGTCTTAATACTTGTTCCTTTGACCTAAAAGCTAATTATGAGGGAGTTGAGCCAAAAAGTAAGATGAATAAAAAGACATTTCATTGGTATTACAGAGACAGTTGCCAGAAAGAGCTTACAAATCATGAATCTACGCAGAGATGAAAAGTTGAGTCTAAATTATTATTAGACTAGGTCCTTAAATCAATGAAGAGCAAAAAATGATTGCAGTGGACCTTTAATTTTCAACTATAAAAAGTCAACATGGTGGCTTGTTCAACAGTGTTTTACTGCAGGCCGTTAAGACAGCCTTTAGCTTTTTCATTTCCAAACAGAGTATATTATTTTTAAGCCCAAGTTACAATCAAGTTATGGCTGCAGATCACATCCGAGGCTGCTCACCTCTCTGACCAACGGCTTTAGCAAGAAATAAGCCAGAGGAGGATGGTGCCCCAGAGGTACTTCTCATTATCTCACACTTGGGCCCCTTTGCTTTTCCGAGGCCCATTGTTTCATTTTGGTAAGGATGGATTTTTAAGTAGATTCAGTGCTCATCAAGGCAGGTGCCAAAGGGAGAGCACTACACAGGGCTGCCCTCTGTTTGCAGAGCCGGAGGAGCCGGGACCGCAGTAGCTTTCCCACAATGCCCTGCGACGGTGCTTCATCTCGGCCCTGGGAGGCCCACTTCTCTGGATGAGAGGATAATTCACTCGCTATAGCCCATTCAATCTTCAGCCTCTCGGCTGACGCTGCCAACAGAAGTGCCAATTAATGCCAATTACAATGGTGACTTTTCTGATATGGGCACCTACTCATATAGGCCATCAAACAGCCATCATCTATTAATGACTGTCAGTCATTACCAAGATGGGCCAAGTTTGAACTAGTGACCTAGAGGAGAACTGCTCTTTATCCTACTTCCAACTCCCTGAACCGTCCAATTCCCCTCCCCCTTTCTTGGCCAATGTTCTTAATTATAGTTTTGTACCTGAATAATGAATGTGCTACATTTTGACAGTGACAATTGCTGAAACCCTGACAGCCGAAGTACAGCCGCCGCCTGCCATTTAGCAAGCCCTGTCACAGCCTTCAGGCCAGGAAGGTCCAGCACAAACCTTCAGGGGGCACCACTATTTCCTTTGTCATTCAATCCAGTGTATTTTTTTAAAAAAATTTTATTTGTCTCTATTACTCCTTAGAAATGAAAAGAGCCTTTGTATGCAGATAAATGTGTCATGGACTCCTATGCAGATTCCACCGTTAGGGCTTTCTTATCTGCTCATTATTTCATGGAAACTTATGAGACAAAAACTCCCCCATACAATTAAAGAAGCTGCAAATTAACCTGGAACTGCATCCTTCTGACTCAAAAAGGGAAAGCAAGTTAAGCACAACAAACATTCTAAATGATAGAAAAGCTTCAGGTTTCTTTTGTAAAACACACATCTGAAACTTTGTCTCCCTGAATAAGGTTTTAACCCAATTTGGTATACAACCCCTCAAAGGTCAGTTGCCATCTGCTCTCTGACTCGAGTCTTAAAACGTTTTCAGAAACTCTGAGACTCACTTCACTTAACTCCCAGAATGCTCTGTAGCCTGTAACAGTCAGGAATATCTATTATAAATTTGGATTATTTCTAGACCTTGGAAAAAACTTTTAAGAGAAAGAAATTGTTACCCAGCCCTTCATTCTACCTTCCAGGGAGCCCAAATACGTCTCAGCCCTGCATTCTTCACATGTCAAAAGAACAAAACAAATCACCAAATGGTAGAGTGTACCCTGCTTCCAACTCTTTCCTCTTTCTCTGAAAGTGGCACCAAAAGACAGTTTGTGAAATAATATTCTGGACTTTCACTTAACTTCTCTACACTTTTGATATGTTTGAGGAAATATTTTTTTAATGATAATTCCTTTCTAAAATGTCTAATTTTGACATATCCATTTAGTAATCTGTGCTATTCACCTAGGGAGGTGGTGGGGGTGGCAAATTTAAGGTTAAAACTCACACCCACCCCGACAACCTACTCCAGATAGTGCATAAATCCAATTCCATATAACTGGCAATCTGAACAGGAAATACAGTTAGCATCATTTGCGGACAAGGAAAAGGAGATTTGGGGAGGATGAGGTAAACTGTCCCAAAGACACCACAGCCTGACTGGAAGAACCAGAATAGGAACTGAAATACTGCTGGCTCCATAGAACATGATTGTTCAACTGTGCCATGTAACTTTATTCTGTAGAGATTTATTTGAGAAGTAGGTCAGGGCTCCCTAGGCCAATGCAGTTTGCTCTACACAACTGTCAGACAGCCTATGAGATTTCAAGTCACTCCAAGTTACTTTAGACCAACCCAGCCAGGCAGCATCTTGGACTAAATAAATGTGGCAGAAAACGCTCTGGTTTCCATTTTTGCTCAGTGATATTCAAGCCATTAGGAAAAAAGAGTGGGAGGTGAGAACTGCAGAAGACATTTTTTGTTTGTTGTTTGTTTTCTGTTAATGCTCCAAGACTGTTAATCCCAGGAGACTGGAGACAAGTAAAGAAGGATTTAATCCTTGCAATGGGTATTGTTACCCCCATTTGATGGATGGATAAACTGAGACTCCACAAGGTTTAGCAAGTTGTCCTAATTCACCAAGCTCAACCTAGCATCTCACCTTGCTAAGCCCAGAAGATCTTTCTCACCACACTGTTCTTCAACTAGATCTCTGGTCTCATAGCTTCCTGGATTTGTTTGTTTTAGGTGGAAAAGAGTCCCAGGAGGATATTTCTAGATAGACTAAAGAGTCTGCTCTTGCCTCAAGGGAATAATAGGTAGATGAGTATATGGGAAAAATATTTTTGAAAGTATCAACTTTAAGAGAAAATATTTAAAATATTATGAGACAATGTTTTATAGGGGTTAGCGTGTTTTAAATGACAGATTGTTCCAACTTCGAGAGCACATTGGGGAAGAAAATAAGACCAATGTACACAACAGACCATAGAAGTCTAGAAAATAGATATAAGCCACCTCTACCTATCTTCAGCCTGCCTCTCAAAACAGTAACTACATTAGCTTGTCTGAAATACAGAAGAAATTCCCTCAAAGACACACTAGTAACTGCTTTTTTGAAAAACATGTTGAGTTGTTTCTCCTATCATGCTGTACCAAACACAATATTTCCTTTACATCAAATCTAAAAAAGCTCAACAATCCCCTCAAGTATTGCATTAAAAATATAAAATATTAGAAATAATCCTGGAGATAGATTTTTTTCCTTAAGACTAAAATTTTAACCCTTGATGTAATGGATCTTCAAAGGCACAGAACCATAGCCAAGTGAGGCCATTCTGGACCAAACACAAGAATTTTAGCCTGGATGAGAAGTAATTTTAAGGTCACAGGAGGAAACATCTAGGATCCAGGGATCATAAATATTACAGGGGTTGAAATGCAAAGTCATGAAAGAATAAAGGAAATAATAAAATGTTTGTGACTTCAGGAAATCTGACTCGGAGGAAATGTGTCACACCCCGAGGAATTCACTAATAGAAAATCCACTACCGAAAAGAAGGCATTATTTGCTGGTACAGCTGAAACTAAATAGCTTATGATTCTGCAGAAGACTTCTGTGGGGCAGAATGTCAAGAATTTCTGCAATATTCTACAGAAACAACTGAGGGTATCTTTAAAAAGGACAAAATTTTCAATGGGCCACTCTTGAAGACAGGCAGGAAAATAAACACATGAAGCAAGGAAAAACAGAAAGATGGGATTTTTTTTTTTAAGTTCTTAGTGAAAAGATAGGAACATCAAGATGGAAAAAAAAAGATGAAATAAGCTATTAAACAAACTAGTTTAAATTTAGGACAAAGATTAAAAGATAAAGATTGAGCTGTGTGCCCTTCTCTGTTTTTATTCACAGGAACTAGCAATTCTTCATCTTTTTAGAACTTGAAGCTCTTCCCAGACATCCAGATCTTAGATGACAGCATTTTTCACCTTTACCTACATTTTCCTTCCTCAATTTAACTATAGTTCTCTGTGTCTTACTCCATTTGGAATGCCACCGTTCCAACTTTTAAACAGTTTGTATGCAAGATGTTGTTTTATGTAAAGAAGGGAAAAGATTGACAAATCTAAACCAAACAGGGAAGAATTATAAATATTTTGCTTCACTAATGCAGCTTTCTCCATATGCCTCATATAAAATATTTCCAATTAAGCTCCACTTCTGCAGAAAGCTTACCAACAAAATGTCTGTATTAGTATATAACATGTGTAAATGTAATTAGCTTTTTTAAAAGAAACAATTGAAATACGATGTTTATGACAAGGAACTGAGTGTTTTCTTTTTTCTTTTTGCGAATGAAATCTGAAACTGCACAAGCTATGGACAGACTGATGGCTGGGTCGGTTGCCAGAAGCTGGTTAGGGAAGTCGGTATGAAGGTCACTAATTTCATTCTGTTTTATTTCAACAGGACCTTGAAACAAAGAACACAGCCTTAAATAGATGGTGACGAGGGATGGGTGATTAAGCCAGTACTTCACTATTGGTTCTGTGTGACTTTTAAAAATCAGGAGGTAGTATTTTACCACGATGAATGTTCTAAATTTTATCAAAAAGTCAGATGATGGAGAATGGGATAAGAAAACGATATTTGTAGCAGCATCTAATCATGTAAAAATAATTTTCATTTTTATAACGTGCCTTGCATTTTCCTTTCTATATGCCCAAATTATGATCATTTAGAACCTATCAGCTGGTTGTTTATTTTAAGTAGATGTCTCGGTTTTGTAGTTTCTATGCAGACCTCAGATACAGTCTTTTGTTTTGTCAACTTCATTTTTCTTATTAATAATAGAATCACAGTAAGGCAAATTCATTTCTCCTACAGTGATCACTCATAAATTATTCTTTTAATAAATTTAATTTGCTTAAAGAAGAGGGAAAATATCATATCAATGTCAGTAACAACTAAATATATTTGTTTTGTTTTTATCTTTTATTAGAATAAGGAACTCACTCTACATGACCTGAGCTGTATGGTATACACAATAGAACTGTAGGTTGAAGAGATTCTCTTAAAATCTTATGACAAAACCCTAGATAATATAGTTCCACTAAAAATTTGCACTTTTAACTGTGAGTTAAAATATACTTTATGTTGTACACACATACATGCACAGATGGACTGAAGGGATAAAGCTAGTAAATATTACAAAAAGAAAATAACTGAAAAAATTAATTAGTTAAAAAAATCAAAACAAAACAAAACAAACAAAAAAAATCAAAAGAAATTATAAATTGTTCTTCTGAGTAAACCCAATTTAACAGATGTCAAGAAGGAGGCAAAAATATCCAATAGGGCCTCCAAATCACCATTATCTCAATTTGACATGGGTTTTTGTTACTTGAGTCAGCACTAGACCTGGCCAGTGTCTGAATCCATCCCCCACCACTATGGTGTGGGGACCAGGCCCAACCTTTCAGAGGTAGTATGGTCAAGTCAGGCTCTAGAAATAGGGTCCACTGAGTGTCTATCTGCCTCAGGACAAAAAAGAGAGTACATTTGTTTTCCCTTCAGCTACAAAAACTCATTAAATAACACCTTCCAAAGGACAGCATCACCTAGTGCATGAGTGTGCTCATTTGCTTCAGTCGTGTCTGACACTTTGTGACCATATGGACTGTAGCCTGCCAGACTCCTCTGTCCATGGCATTTTCTCAGCAAGAATACTGGAGTAGGTTGCCATGCCCATCTCTAGGGGCTCTTTCTAACCCAGAGATCAAACCCGCATCTCCTGTGTCTCCTGCATTGCAAGCAGATTCTTTACCACTGAGCCACTGGGAAAGCCTGCATCACTTAGTGCTATGGACCAAATGTGTGTGTTCCCTCAACATTCATATGCAGAAACCCTAATCCACAACTTGATGGTATTTGGAGATGGGCTCTCATGATGGGACTACTACCTTTTTAAGAAGACACAGAGAAAGCTTACTCTTTTTCTCTCTGTCACGTGTGGACATAGCACGAAGTGGTTGCTTGCAAGCCAGGAAGAGAGCCCTCGCTTGAAGTTGATCGTTCTGGCTCCCTGATCTCAGATTTCCAGCCTTCAGGCCTATGGAAAATAAATATTTGTTGTTTAAGTCATCCAGTCCATGGCTTTCTTGTTCCAGTATTCTAACTGACTAAGACACCCAGTTGGATACACCACTGATGGGCTAATTCCTCATGTATCTACAGTATCCCCCTCTACTGAAGATTTTTCAAAGCCTAGCTGAAACTTCCTTCCTCACAGCTCCTAGGACAATGTGGCTCCTGGTATCCCTGGGGCTGAAAGTGGAGAATCACAGCTCCCCCTTCCCCTCACTAGGCCTACAGCTGCCTTGCTCTGAGTTGTCCCAAGACTACAATTCCTCACAGTGGTAACTTGCAGCAGTTCCTCTGAAACAACTCTACCTTCCTTCTGTGTAGCTAGCAGACCTGAAGGGCTCTTGGCCTAACCTTGCCATGTGAGAGAGGTAACTATATTTCTGCAGTGTTTGCTTTTTATGCTGATTCTAGTGAAGTCTCACACTTTCTTAACTCCCTCTTTGTCCTCTTTTATCGTGGCTCAGACAGTAAAAGCATCTGCCTACAATGCAGAAGACCCGGGTTCGATCCCTGGGTAGGGAAGATCCCCTGGAGAAGGAAATGGCACCCCACTCCAGTATTCTTGCCTGGAAAATCCCATGGATGGAGGAGCCCGGTAGGCTACAGTCCATGGGGTCGCAAAGAGTCGGACACAACTGAGCGACTTCACTTTCACTTTCTTTTCACTTTCATCCTGGTTTACCTCAAGAAGCCAGAATCCTTCTAGCCCACCCAATGGGGTTCACTGCCTCAAGACCTCTATGTGAAAAATCCACACTCTTCCTTCTTCCGGCTCTTAACTTCTTCAGCTATGATATTTGCCAACCCACTTTCAATAAGGACAAGCCCCTCCACATGCTATCCATGGAGTGCAGGTTCCTTAGGCTTTCTCCTCCAGATCCTTAAACTTTCCTCACTCTCAAACTACATTTTTATATGACCCCAGAGCTCCCAGTCAGCAAACCCTTCGATCATCTAACATGAGAAACAGACACACACTTTGATCACATAGACTTCATAGCTTTGGGGTACACAAGATAATTTCTCTTCTTTCTTTCCAGTGCTAACTTAATTATCAGGTTGCACACTTTTACATAGAAATTGTAATCAGTTAAGTATCCAAAATGTCCTTACTTGTAACAATGAGGGGGGAAAAGGGAAAAAAATCATTAAAAATTTTAAAGGAACCCAGTTCTAAACAGTTTATAAACTATTTGGAAACTTAGACACACACAACACTAACTACGTTAGTGGCTAGAATCCATAATCGGTGTTGATAACCTCTTAAACTTTGTTGCGTATTAACTTCACAAAAGAATATTGCATGAAGAATTGCATCTTCGTGATTTTCACATACAAAGCATTAGCTTACATATCTTGCTTTTCAGAATTTCTGATTAAATGGTTTAATTTAAATGGAAAATAATATTTAATGTAATATCTAGCCTAAAATGTCCCTGAAGCTTCAATTGCAAACAATCATAATAAAGAATGTTCTTGTTTAATCTACAAAATAAGTACATTTGATTTTAATTACTTGGATAATGACTAAGCAACTACATCAGGCACATCCCTTCCAAGAGATAATGAAAGGCACAGAGGAGCAAACAATATTCCTGCGAACAGACCATCACATTCTGACTCTGAGGATGGCTCCACTAATGAAAATCTGTCTTTGCAAATGACTCATCTTCTGAAGACGGCTCTGAAGATGTTGGAAATCAGAATGATCCATGTGAAAATGAAATTAATCAATATGAAGATGGGGAACAGCAGTCTATCAGAGAAGGGCTGTTTGATAATAATGAAATTGAGGAAACAGTCAGTGGTAGAGAAACAAATGAAAGCCCAGGAAATGTCAATGATAGTAATGAATAAGTAACTAATTCTTGAAATTCAAGAGGAAGAGTTAGCAAACAAAGACAAATTATCACCCAGAAGAATAACAAAGGCAGAAACTACAATTTCCCATGATTCTAAAGATATATAAACATTAATATGGTAATAAATTTAACAGAAAGGGGAATCTAAAAATTTCAGAACTTTACAGCAATAGTAAAGATACAAGTTTTACTGTCTAGTTTGGTCAGAGCGATGAAGCATAAAAGGGTGGAAGTGGAAGAAAAGACTAGAAAGTTCTACTGGACCTCCAGAAGGTTTTGGAAGTGTCGTGTGAGTCTTCTTTTTGGCTTGACTTTGCCTGTTTTGTAATCACACTGTTTTAAGTCCACAGTCCTAATCAAGTCCACTTTGTCACAATAATACGACTCGGTTTCTGTTTTCAGCTGTTCTGGGTTCAGTCTTTAAGGAGTGGATTTTTCATGTCTCAGTTTCATGCTGTTTATCAATTTCACTTCCCTCAAAAATGCTATTATTTGCTTTAATAGTATCAATGGCGAACCTCACACATCCGTAGAGTGGCACCTGGAGAAACTGTGACTACTTGTGTCTCTCAAGGGCAAATTCCTTCTGCTCTGTTTTGAATGCTGCCTGGAAGTATCTTTGTGCATATGCATGCTAATTCACTTCAGTCACGTCCGCCTCTTTGCGACCCTGTGGACCGTAGCCCACCAGGCTCCTTTGTCCCTGGGATTCTCCAGGCAAGAATATGGAGTGGGTTGCCATGAAGTATCTTTGCTACTGTGCACGTAATCAGTTTTCTATACCGTAAGTATTCCCCCTTCTCACTATCAAACTCCCCAAAATCATTTAAAACTGAGGCTGAGTGTAGGCAGTAGAGCTATTATTTAACTGAGTCAAGTCCTCTAAATATTAGGTACAGTTGCAAATAGTTCATATGTGTTCGTTATTTCCAGATTTCACATAAACCTTCAATTTCTCTCTGTTTATTCCAGATTTCATATAAACTTTTAAGTTTCTCTTTGTTTATTTGTTCTGGATTTTTTTTTTTACCAACTCAGCATATTACATTTGGATGTTATTTCTTCTTGTCTTATAACTTGCCAGCAATATTTTCCTCAAACTGGACCTTAATCAACTTAAATCCTGGCATTTAATCAAATGTTGAAAATTAAGGGAATTACTTTGAAAACTAAGCCTGAAATCTACATACAAATTGTTTGTATTGCTCAGAAAAATGTTTTGCTCCATCTCTATCCAACTTAACAAATCAGCAAATCAAAAGGATACTGGACCATTAGAAAAAATATATTATTACTTTATCTAAATCAACATACTCTCTTGACATGCAGGAGACACTTGACACATTAAGAAATAAATGGATCAGTATGTAATTTGTCCAAGTTTATTGTGTCATATAAAAGACAGGAGATGAGAGAATTTTAAGGATAAAATAGTAAACACTGTCAAATACTGTGAAGAGGTCAGAAATGATGAAACTAAGAAAAAGCCAGTGGGTTTGGAAGTCATTCATAATGATGAGTGATCTTTGTGAAAGTAGAGATAGTTTCTGCTTTTGATTTCCCTACCCCCTAAAATTTCAGGGAGAACTGAAGATTGATGAGTATATTGATCTGAAAAATTTTAGAAAAATATGAAATGCAGCACTTTGAAATTATAAAGGAGAAAATAGCAGCAGAGCAAAGCACACACATGGGAACATCTCAATGTTTTTGGATCAGAGTAGGTCCAATATAAGGATGAAATAGATGTGAGTATACCATGGACACGTAGTCCTTAGTAACACACTTCTGTGCATCTTGAGAGCTGACATTGCAATGCAATGAAATTGAAATGCAATGAAATAAAAGTAAGCAACGTGACAAATTTAATGTGCATGTTAATTTCAACTTCTCAAGCCATCATAAAAATGATGGTAAAAAAATTTTAATGTAAAAATACAGGATAAAAGATAATGGGAAAGGAGAAAAACTTGACAAAGTATTTCCACAAATTAGAGAATAATAGAAAATTAATTGTGACAATGTGATTCTATTACACACATGTTTTGGCAAAACTTAAAGTCTGATAGATGAATATGCGTTTATCCTTAGCTTAAAACTTCCTTAATTTTGCTGTTTGGAGAGACATTGCTTTGGGAAAGATCTCTGGTGTTTTACTTACTTGCTGCAAGTAATAAATCCTTCCTTCTGCTTAAAAAAAATGGTCTGATAATACTAGTAATAGTGAGGATAAAAGATGAAACTACTTATTCTGCTTTTGGAAGTGAAAACTGATCCAACAACTAATTTAAATAATATTTAAAATAAAAATCATTTAAATTTAGTGGTCCAACAACTAATTTAACCACTAACTAAAGTTGAAAATATTCATGTGTGCTCTGTCATTCAGTCATGTCTGACTCTTTGTTACCCCATATACTGTCCCACCAGGCTCCTCTGTCCATGGAATTTTCCAGGCAAGAATACTGGAGTGGGTTGCCATTTTCTTCTCCAGGGGATCTTACCAACCCAGGGATCAAATCTGGGTCTCCTGCATTGCTGGCAGGTTCTTTACCACTGTGCCACCTGGTGTTCATACAAACAAAACCTAGAAATTATATATATTAACATACCTATCCAGAGAATTCTCACATGTGTACAAGGAGACATACATAAATATGTCCTTTGCACACAGTGTGCCACAGCAAAAGCATCTATGTCAGGAGTTGGGAAGTGGAAGGGAAACTAAGAGAATGATAATATATTACAAAGCAGGGTTAAGGAATAACTGCTATGAATGGAACAATAAGCAGAAGTATAACTATTTTGAAAAGAAATAGAAAGAGAAATTGGAAAATGGAACATATTCCTATGTCCTGGAGAAGCTTAGTTGATTATATTTTTAATTACACAACAAGAAATATCAGTCTACTCATAACAGCTTTAGATGCAGAAGCTACCACTAGATGAAACTGTTGAAAAATTTTAAGTAAGTCCTATTTGGGGAGAAGGAGTTGAGATGGGAATGGGGGAAAGGGTGAGGAAGAGGGTGAGGTACAGTTGTACCACAAGCAAGTATTACTTTAATTCAACTTTTTAAAATATATCAGAAGCGCCATTTAAAAATAAGAACTGAAACACTGCAGTTGGGTTTGGGATTTAGATCCTTTGCCAGATCTTGTAGATCATTTCTGGTAAGTTCTGAAAGTATACACCAAGTAGAAGTCTATCAAAACTTGAATATCAAAAACTGAAAGAGAAGTGAGAAAGTAGGAACAGCAAGGGTGGGCAATTCTTTCTCAAGACATTTGAAGGCGAGGCAGAGGAGAGGGCTAAGACTGTGTCCAGAGGATCAGGTGAGGACTTTAGGAGAACAGGTGAGTATGGAGTGTGTACAGAGAAGGACCGTTATTGCTGTTCAGTCGCTCAGTCATGTCCGACTCTTTGCAACCCCATGGACTGCAGTATGCCAGGCTTCTCTGTCTTTCACTATCTCCTGGAGTTTGCTCAAATTCATGTCTATTGAGTCGATGATGCCATCCAACCATCTCATCCTTTGCCACCCCCTTTTCCTGCCATCAATCTTTCCCAGCATCAAGGACTTTTCCAATGAGTCAGCTCTTTGCATTAGATGGCCGAAGTATTGAACCTTTAGCTTCAGTCCTTCCAATGAATATTCAGGGTTGATTCCCTTTAGGACTAACTGGCTTGTTCTCCTTGCTCCAAGGGACTCTCAATAGTCTTCTCCAACACCACAGTTAGAAAGCATCAGTTCTTCGGTGCTCAGCCTCTTTTATGGCCCAACTCCTACATCTGTACATGACTACTGGAAAAACTATACCTTTAACTAAACGGACTTTTGTTGGGAAAGTAATGTCTCTGCTTTTTAATATGCTGTTTGTTTAGGTTTAGGGTTGTCATAGTTTTTCTTCCAAGGAGCAAGTGTCTTTTAATTTCATGGCTTTAATCAATGTCCACAGTGATTTTGAAGCCCAAGAAAATAAATTCTGTCAACTGTTTCCATTTTTCCCTATCTATTTGCCATGATGTGATGGGACCAGATGTCATGAGCTTAGTTTTTTGAATGTTGAGTTTTAAGCCAGTGTATTCTCTCTGCTCTTTCACCTTCAAGAGGCTCCTTAGTTCCTCTTCACTTTCTTCCATTAGAGTGGTATCATCTGCATATCTGAGGTATTTTCCCAGCAACCTTGATTCCAGCCTGATGGAAAGAATTAAACAGAAACAAATATCAAGGATACAAGGGAGTGTTGGAACAGCTGATGAAGCACTTTCTTTGCACAGTCCCTGTATTGGTAGTGGGTATTTGGGGTGTATCAGACCCTCCCTGCCTTTGAGGAACCCATAGGCTGAGAGAAGAGACGGATAAGAGAATTCCATACAAGGTGTTACAGGAGCATGGAGGGGGTTAGGACTGTCCAGAAGAGTTTTTAAAGCTTCGCAAAGGAAGTTTAACCAGTGTAGCAAAGCGAGTGAAAATTCCAGGTAAAATAAACGGCAAGCTATACACTTAAAATGGTTAAGATAGTAAATTTTGTTATTTTTATTTGATCACAATAGAAAAAAAGAAGGAAAACAACAAGAAAACACTCACTGGTGTGGAAGAATGTATTGTAATATTTGGGAATGTGTTTAACTGAAAATATTCCATGTGGGTAAATGTTGGAAAATAGACTGAAAAGATAAATTAGGTTCAACTGATGAGAGATCTTATATGCTGTACTAACGAGCTTAAAAGGAGAAGGCAATGGCTACCCACTCCAGTACTCTTGCCTGGAAAGTCCCATGGACAGAAGAGCCTGGTAGGCTGCAGTCCATGGAGTCGCGATGAGTTGGGCATGACTGAGCGACTTCCCTTTCACTTTTCCCTCTCATGCATTGGAGAAGGAAATGGCAACCCACTCCAGTGTTCTTGCATGGAGAATCCCAGGGACGGTGGAGCCTGGTGGGCTGCCGTCTATGGGGTAGCACAGAGTCGAACATGACTGAAGCAACTTAGCAGCAGCAGCAACAACGAGCTTAAAATATATCTTTCATCCATTCATTCTTGAAACATTCTGAGAAGGTACATTTTCACTTTCCATTTCATTCACCTCTGTATTAATACTCTATTCTTCATGAAGTATTTGTTTAATAAAGGAGTTTAAAGAAAAATAAAATGAAAACCATTTATTGAATGCCAGGCATTGGGGAAACATAACACGAACAAAATAAAATCTATACTTTCCAGAAGTAGACAATGTGAAGAAAATATAGGCAGCACCAAATGACCTGCTATAGCCAGTGAAATTGTGTAAGTGGAAATCACGTGTAACATGTGCCACGGGGAAACAGTTACTTGCTGGAGTTCTTTATTGTCCAGCTTACTCAGAGGAGGAAAGGGCAACCCACTCCAGTATTCTTGCCAGGAAAATCCCATGGACAGAGGAGCCTGCTAGGCTACAGTCCTTGGGGTGGGGAAGAGTCAGACACAACTGAGCACACACACCTACTTTTTCCCTGCCCTGGAAGCCATGGGAGAATATTTAAATAGGGAAGAGCTGGACTACCAAAGCATTCTGGAATGTTATGCCAGTTCTTTAAAGACAGAATACATTGTGTGAGAAAGAAACCATGGTGGAATGAGCCACAGAGATTCAGGCTTCATTATTCCCGCATAACATAACTTATCCTGGCTGATGCACTGGTCAATGCCCAAGTCTCAGAAGTAATTGTCCAGTAATGCTGACATCAAGCTTGTTAAATTCTTCTTTGGTTTTCACCAGTCATGATACTCTGAATTTTGGGCAAACAAAAATTAGAAATAGTATTTGTTTAATATATAAACCCTCACTTAATTCACATGGGAGCTTATTTTTTTCAGATATGCTGACTTACAAATACTGCCAGAATGGACACTATTGTAAGGTAATCCAGGGAACACTCACCTTAACACAATCACAATCCTTAAACTTCCTTCTAATATTATTCTTCACAACTCCTCATCACAAATCCTATGCTCCAAGAAACTAAACAAGCAGATTTTTCCCTTATGTAATTTCCAGCCTCTAATTTCTTAACATACGCTTTGCTTTTTATCTGGAATATCTTTTACCCACCATCTTCTTATACCCAAATCCAGTATGTATGTATGAAATATATTTCATACATTTCATAAGTATGCATATACACTCACATACACAATCACACACCTATAATATACAAAAAGTAATCTTTCCAACTAGTGAAAGGAAAGGAAATGAACGAAATTGTATTGAATGCCTTAACTACATGCTTGGCATTGTTTATTGTACACCATTTGTCCATGTACTCACAGAGTACTTTATCTGCTTCTTTCTTGTGATATCCAAAACTGTTTATCATGCTATGTGTGTGTTTGTCTGTATCTTTACTGCCTTTAAGGATAAAACCAGTATCATTTTCAGAGTCCAGCTTGAGGTCTGGCATGTAGTAGAGTCAATAATTTTTTTAATGAAAAAAATCTCCTGAATGCCTTCAACATATATTTATAATCAAAATAGTTGTAAAGGAAAATATATAATTAGAAATTAACAGTTTGCTTATACTATTATGCCTGATTTCCTAGCCTACGTTCCAATGCCAAGCTACAGGATCAATTTAAAACATCACCCTGTCTGAAAAGAGCGACAAGGAGCTGTGATTCACTGAAGGGACCTTCCTTGTTAAGGCATTTAAGGCTTTGATCTGAGATACCTGTCTCATGAACATAAGTACTTAACTGCTAAAGTAAGACTGACTGCAACTGCAACCACCGACCAATCAGAAAACAGGAGTAAAATTGTGGGAGGAAGCCCAGAGAAACAGTAAAACAGATTTAGGCTTCACAGGACACTAATTAATCATTTTGGCTAGAAATCCCCTCTCCCTATGGAGCTTAATGACTTCCAAGGAAGGTTTGGATGGAATATTTCACCAGATGGATCCAGTACCTACATTAAGACTCTGCCACCCACATCCTTATGTATTCATTTATCTCTCCATAAAATATTTGATACTGTGTTTAGTCTGTGCTAACAATGGACTAAAGAAAATGCTGTATGACAAGTCACCTTTGATTTTTCATAGGTAAGTGTAAGCTAAAATGGAGATTCATAATTAAAATTATGTTACAAAAACTTAACATTTCAATTTTATGCTTTTGAACTAATGTACCAGGGTGGCATAATGATGGTGTCATGCTAATTCTGCAAAAAAATAAGAACCTGTCTTGCACTGAATTATTAACATGTAAAGAAATGTCTGATTGACCTCAAAACAGCACAGTACCAACAAAGATATACTGTACAGCACAGGGATATATAGCCATTATTTTGCAATAACTTTAAATGGCATATAATCTAAAAAATATTGAATCACTATGTTGTTTACCTAAAACTAATACAATATTGTAAATCAACTATACTTCAAAAAATCACATGGCAAAAAATCTTTATTTCCTTTAGCCACTGTATTTAAATTGTAATTTACATAACCAGTGTGGCCATTTCTAGAGCACCTACAAGATAGGTATTGTTATTCCATTGTACAGATGAGGAAAGTGAAGCTTCAGTTCAGTTCAGTTCAGTTCAGTCACTCAGTCGTGTCCAACTCTTTGTGACCCCATGAATCGCAGCACGCCAGGCCTTCCTGTCCATTACCAACTCCCGGAGTTCACTCAGACTCACATCCATCGAGTCAGTGATGCCATCCAGCCATCTCCTCCTATGTCGTCCCCTTCTCCTCTTGCCCCCAATCCCTCCCAGCATCAGAGTCTTTTCCAATGAGTCAACTCTTCGCATGAGGTGGCCAGAGTACTGGAGTTTCAGCTTTAGCATCATTTCTTCCAAAGAAATCCCAGGGCTGATCTCCTTCAGAATGGACTGGTTGGATCTCCTTGCAGTCCAAGGGACTCTCAAGAGTCTTCTGCAACACCAGAGTTCAAAAGCATCAATTCTTTGGTGCTCAGCCTTCTTCACAGTCCAACTCTTACATCCATACATGACTACTGGAAAAACCATAGCCTTGAGCTTAGAGGTTAAATTATCCAAACGTATTTATTTGTAACGAGCAGGTCCAGTATTCAATATAGGTCTTCTATATTCAAAGCCCAGATTCCTTCCAGAATTATATTTCATTATATAGCATAACACTTTATCAGAGTGTTTATTTAAAAGTTACATCCATATTTGTATACATAAGAAAACAGGTTGGACTTATAAAGAAGACACACACACATAGGAGAAAATCATTTCAAGAATATAATCTTCTGCTAGAAACAGAGACTGTGATAAAATAACTCAGGCACAAAATATTAGTTTTGTTTTTACCTAAAAATTAATAATGATCAGCTTTATTTGCAAGGCTTTATAGCAAAGGTTAAAATAAATGTTGATAAATTAAGACTATTAACACAGACTGGTAATAGTCTAAATAGCAATTTACTAACAGTGCCATCTTACACTTTAATGAAATGAAAATGTGAATTGATTGGATAAGGAAAGAATCTCTTGTTTATTCTAATCTTAATATTATGGTTGATAATTTCACCAGCAGTCCTGATGAAAATATCCCTGATATAACAACGCCGCAGGAAACTAATGATCATAATGAATCTACTTGTCGCTGAAGTACAAAGATGAGACTCATAAATCTCTTAAAAATTACTAAAAGCAAACAAGTGATCAGGATAAACAAATGATTGTTTTATCATCATTTATTTGTTTTCTACTTTATAGCTATTATCTTCTTTCCTGGGGAAAATGTCAAAATATCTTTTAAGTATTTGCACTTTACTTTAACCTTTACTATCTTTACCCCACAGAAGCTCCTAAAGACTGGACTTCGGTAAACCTTTGTCTGATTATTATTATGAGAGGGTTGTTTAATCTTTTCTTCTTCATAAGATAATCAGTAGTCAACTAACAAATAATATTAGTATATACCTCTTAATACAACATTTTGCCTATTTTTAGGACTTTATAATTTGATTATAAATTATCTTCAAACTTGAAGTATATGTGGTGGCATGCTTTTTAAAATAATTTTTCCAAAACTGTGTCTAAAAATCACAAAATATATTTTATTTATTATTTACTACTTGAAGTTAGCATTCCATAAATAAAATGAAAAGTTCAATAAATTAATTACTCAGAAAGTTCTATTGCTCCTCTCTCTACTGAAGAAACCGAACTAACCAAAACAAAACTTTTGCTCAAAGATAATTGCAATCATTTAGAGAACTGCCTGCATCATAAACTTTCTACTTTTATTAATGGATAGTCCAAATGTGACCAATTTGTCATGAGCAGAAACTAAATCCATGCATGTTAAGTTCAGATGAATAGGAGGAAGAAGTCCTCAATCTACTTTTAAATGAAAATCAGGATATCTCTGATTATTTGATCACAATATTCACTCGTTATAGAATTGAACTTCTCCATAATCTTAGACACTGTCATGTTTATGATCATTACTTACATGATAACAAAATATCTAATCACTCACAAGATTATTGGGATGATGTCATAAGCTGATTACAAAAGTCTCTTGAAAATATAAAATTCTGCAAATATTACTATTTTAGGAGGAATTCTGATCTTAGCAAGGAGTGATTTTATTTATTTACCAAAAATGTATCAATTCTTATTAGTGTGTGCATTGTGTCATGACTCTTTGTGACCCCATGGACTGTAGCCCACCAGGGTCCTCTGTCCATAGGATTTTTCCAGGCAAGAATACTGGAGTGGGTTGCCATTTCCTACTCCAGGGGATCTTCCTGACCCAGGGAATCCACCTCTCCTGCATCTCCTGCATTACAAGTGGATTCCTTACTGCTGAGCCATCAGGGAAGCTCACAATGTGCAAGGCAGTGAGATATCAATGCTTATTAGGTATGGGCAAAATAGTATGCAAAGTACCAGTGACAACAACATCAATGAAACATGGTCTGTAGCCTTGAAGAAGCAGAAAATCGATGTCATGGAAACCCTCTGAAGTGTCTGTCCCGCCCCAGAACTGATTGTCCCTGCCCAGAGAGCTGTTCCCACTCAAAGGGTGGGTGTCTACAGACAGACAAGAGTCACGTGACTTCATTCCTCTGGACATAGTGGATTGGATAGGAGAGACAAGTAAGCCAAGAATGAACCACCAGATGCGTTTCTCCAGAGAATTTGAAACTGAGATTCAGGGAACACCAGTTCATCTCTGTAGGTGATTAGAATTGCAACTTGTCAATTTTCAGTCACCATGTATCTCAGTAGGAGACAGGGAAGAAGAGAAGCTGGTCTGTAGAACAAGACAAATGAAGCTGACAATGAAAATGGTGCCTGGATTTCTGATAACTTTTTATTACTTATTTCAAGTCACTACCTGAGCTCGAGTACATTTCCAACTCTTGGGGACCCTGACTCCCTTCTCTCTTCACCTCAGTAGACTTTAAATTGCCTTTTCTCCTAACACTACCCTCTATGGTTTTATTACCTCCAACCAAAAGAGCATTTCAAAAATACAATATTCATATGTTTAATGCTAGCATAAGACAATCAATGTTATAATAAAGGCACACAGAACACACTGCAGAATCTGAGACGTGGCTGCAAATAACTGATTTTGAGATTTTTTTTTTTTTTTTAACAGAGGAGATGACATTTGGATTTGCACCTGCTGCTGGATCTTCTAGTCTCCCAACTAGGGAGCCTTCCTCCAGCACCTGTGCTCTGCTTGTGTCCCACCCTAGTGGAGGGATATTCCGAGTCTAGCCCTAGTGTACCTGTCACACTCTATTTAACTGGCCCAGACCAGCTTGTACTCCAACATACAGCACTGTTTCATAAAGCAGGGGAACTAGTTCACCAGTTCTGTGCTTTAGTAATTTGCCCAAGACCATACAGTCTTTAAGTGGTTTGACCCAAGAATTCTGACTTCAAATACTATGATTTTTCTGCAGTCCTTGGATGGTGACTACCTCCTGTGAGGATATCCAGTGGCTATAGGGGGTACAGATTGAGAAATTCCACAGCCCTACTGCTTACAGGCTCAAGGCCAAACTCCTAGCAATGACCCTCAAATCCTTCACAGTCTGATTTCAATCAGTCATTACTATGTATCTCCCCATAGATCATCACATAGCAGGCTTTGAACAACCCCTGAACTTATCACCCATTTTCACACTTCTCTTCTTATTACATTCTGACAGGCATGGCCTTCCATCCATCTCTACCCTCCATCAAGCCCTCTCCACCTCATATAGGCAAATTTCATCATCATCTACTCTGCCTGACTTAACACTCAGTCATCCTTCTGAAACAACAGCTAACCAGGAGTTCTCCTGGTTGACCAACTCGGATTTCTACAGAATCACAGGTAGATTCACCTACCCGGAAAAAGGTAAGAGCAGAAACAGCCCTAGAGAGAAAGTGGATATGATCTGAGGTGGAGCTAAAGACTCTGCCATCAGCAAAATATTTTTCCTACCCAAATACCACAGTGCCCGAAATCACCTTGTTAGAGACTTGCTTCTTTGAGTCTAGTATTACCTGGTCTTGTACAAAAACTTTTAGTAATCTAAGTGTAAAGTAACTGGGGGTACATTCCCTTTGTGACAAGAGGAACTAAGGCAGGAAAGAAACAGGTAACTAAGAAATGAGGTATAGAAAAGAGAAGAAAGGTCAGAGAAGGGGCCATCCAGATAGCAAAGTCTAACTTGGCAAGCCTTAAGAATCACACATTTAATTGATTAGAATAGCCCATGACTGATCACTGCTATCATTTGGATTGCATTTAATTTTCTCAGAGAATTTGCTGCATCTGAAGGTTGAAATGTTATTTCAATTGATTTTTAATACATGGCAACTTACATTTCCTTTGGCCATCTTACTGTTGAAATTTAGAAGGCATTGGCTGAAGCACTAATAGATGAGAAATATATGCACTTTATCAAATGATTTGATAAAGTAGTAGAAGTCAACTCAGGTTTTGGTCGGTTGGTATAAGACATGCTAAATATCCATAATTTAGTTCTCATTGCTGCAAATTTCCTCATGTTCTTTTTCCAACAGCAGTACGAAAAGTAGTGAAGCTGGCAAGATCCAGGGAAGAAAGTAACTCAACTTCATTTTTGCTTTGCCACTAAACCCACAATCTATCCCATTGTGTAACCTGCATATGGGTTGCCTCATCTGTAAAATTAGGATAATAATATTTTTTCTCAAACAGCAGAAACTGAGAAATAACTATTTCAGAGCATTAAAAATAGGAATTGACCAATTTTATGATAAACGAGGTGAACCAAATACATCCTTGGTTACAAAACAGCCATATGACGAAAATTATTTAAACAAATATGTATGATCATTTTTAATTTCCTAAACCTTGAAGAAGCCATATCAAAAACAACTTTAAAAGCAAACACACTTCATGACCTCAGATGTAAAATAAAGGTTTGTTTTCATTTTACCCTTTCATGTGGAATTCATGCTGCATATTATGATTATTACTAGCTGGCTGGCAGTAATTATTTTTTATGAATGTAAAAATCCGGTCTCATTATAGAAACAACAATAATAGTAATAACCCCAGGAAATAAAAGGGCACTTTCCTTGCATGATCTCATTTATTTCATGCAATTAACTTTACAGGTGAGGAAACTGGGAGTTGAGAGTTTAAAGAACGTGGTGACAGTCACACAGCCCATGGAATGGCAAAATGCAATGCTCCAGTATGTTCAGCTTTGCCACGGTATTCCTGACATTGGTGGGCTTTCCTCTGGTCTAGGCTTATTAGGGAACACATAACCTGCTATGATCTGAAGGTTTGTATCCCACAAAATTCATATGAGACCCTAATAGCCATTGTGATGGTATCAGGAGATGGGACACTGGGAGGTGTTTAAGCCATGAGGGTGGAGCCTTCATCAGTTGGATTCATGCTTTTATAAAAGTGGCTCCAGGGAGCTTCCCACCCGCTTCCACCATGTGACGATGCAGCAAGAAGGCACTAATTATGAGCCAGAAAAATAAAAAAGCTTTTAAGAGCATATGACCATGCTGATGTCTTGATCTTGGACTTCCAGCTTCCAGAACTGTGAGGCTGTGAGCAATAAATTTCTGTTATAAGCTACCCAATGGCAATCCACTCCAGTATTCTTGCCCAGAAAATCCCATGGACAGAGGAGCCTAGCGGACTACAGTCCATAGGTTCATAAAGGGTCAGACATGACTGAAGCAACTTAGTACACATATAAGCTACCTAGTCTGTGTACTCCAGCCACCTAAACAGTCCCAGTGGTAAAGAACCTGCCTGCCACGCAGAAATGTAGCAGGAGCCACAGGTCCGATTCCTGGATCAGGAAGATCTCCTGGAGAAAGAAATGACAATCCACTCCAGTGTTCTTGCCTGGAAAATCCTGTGGACAGCCCATGAAGTTGCAAAAGAGTCAGACACGACTTAGCAACTGAACGACAGCAAACTAGACTGCTTGGAGCATGTTCTAAGAAGCAGGCACCCAAAGTGTCACATCACAGCCACGTCAGCCTGCACTGCACAGCCATGCTCTGTTGTGTTCAATTCCCGGCAGGCCATTGACTCACAGTAGGAACACTGTAGTTCTTAGTTTTCAGACACTGTTTCTTTGACATCTCTTTCAAGCCTTTGTATTGTTAAAAAAAAAAAAAAATACTGACTTCTGATTGTATGTAAATGGGATTTTAAAAGATAGACTTACAGGTGTGGGTATCAAACAGAATCCCATGTGAAACACACTTTAAATGGAAAATATGCACATATTAACTATCTATACAGACTCACTGCCGCCTTCTCTATTATAATTGACCAACCATATTGTGTGCTCAGGCGCTTCAGTTGTGTCTGACTCTTTGCAACCCTATGGACTGTAGCCTGCCAGCTTTCTCTGTCCATGGAATTCTCCAGACAAGAATACTGGAGTGGGATTGCATTTCCTCCTCCAGGGATCTTCCCAACCCAAGGATCAAACCCTGGTCTCCTCTGACTCTTGCACTACAGGTGAATTCTTTGCCACTGAGCCACCAGGGAAGCCCAAACTATATTGCTACAGCATCTAAATACTCTAACATTCCAAGAACAATTCCCTTTTGCTTTTAGGTCCTTCTAATTTTTTTGTTTCTGCCAGCACACTCCATATCGGTGAACAACTATACTCTTTATAATTCTAAAATATTGAACTATATGCTAAGTAAGTAAAATATTTTAAGATAATGTCCCAAGGGAATAGTATTTCATATTATAACTCAATATGTCCTAAGGTAATTATTCAGATATCAATATGCAAAAGAGCCGTATGTTGTAGTACCCTATATTTCTTTTTATTTCGCTTCTTTGCAGCAAGCAATAAATTTAAAGGTGCAAAGAAAAAAATATTAACGGAAAAAGTTTGCAGTTGATTTTCTTAACAAGATTGTTTGTGCAGGGAGAGAGGAATTTCACTTGGTCCTTTACTAATTATTCATGTAAATTAAATTCTACAAGTGAAGAAAAATTCATAAAAGTCATACTTACTCATCTGAGAGGGAGATATGGCATATGAATGGGGCCCATAACCTCAGAAGGTGAAATGTAGAAAATATCACAAGCAACTCCCACATTAAGTTAAGTGAACCAAAAAAAAGGGAGATTCTTGGTGTGAAGGAGACTTCAAGGATATCCTCCCTAATCGCCTCTTAATAGTCTCAAATCTCTGACACAGGAAACAAATCAAGAATTCAGTGAACATGGAATTATTAATCACTTATATCTGATACCAAATGTAAGCAAGACTAGACCCACTTTAAATTTTAAAAACCTTTTAAGTATAACATTTTTAAAAGCACAGAACATAATTTACATTTTTAAGGCATTATTATGTGATACATTCTAGGAAAACTTAGTTGAATATTCCTTGCATTTCTTCTAAAATCTATACTCTTTTCTCCTCCTAAACAGAATATATGTTAGGATGAAATTTTAACAATAAATGACTATAGACTTGTATGCTGACTAATGTGCAATAGTCAGAGAGAACTCAAATCATTCAGCAAGTATTTACTGACTGCTTCTTGTGTGCAGGGCATGGTGCTAAACAACACAATCGCACATCTTACCTCGGGTTTAATGAATTCTTTCACAAACACTAAATCATTAAACAGAAAGTATGGCCACCAATCACAGGAATGTTTTAGCTTGCATCAAGTCAGAATAAAGTTTTAAACTGTGAAGGAAGGATAAAACAGAATGGAAACAGATATGGATGATAAAGACGGAGGAAATAAAGATAAAACCAAAAGTACACAAAGGTCAAAACCAGGACAGTGATAGAAACTGAGAATGAGTTGGTGATACCAGAATGACAATATAAGTGGCATACAGTTGACCCCTGAACAATATGGGTTTATTCCACTTACATACAGATTTTCTTTCCAGTGTTGTTGTCGTTCAGTCTTTCAGACATGTCCAGCTCTCAAGGACCCCAAGGACTGCAGCATACCAGGCTTCCCTGTCCTTCACAGGAAATAAATACTAAATAAATACTAAATACTAAATAAATACTAATACTAAATAAATAATAAATACTAAATAATCCATGGTTGCTGAATCTGATAATGTGAAACCATGGATATGGGGAGATGATTATAAGTTATACATGGATTTTCAGTATGCAAAGGGTTAGTGCCCCTAACCCCCGGTGTTGTTTGGGGGTCAACTGTATATATCGAGCTGGAATTAACAGTAACAGTGCTGGAAGTTACTGGAAGTCAACTGGAAGTAACCAGAAACAAATATATTAGAGACAGCTGAAGGTATTTGACCAGAACTTGAGAACTTGAAAGATTGTCTTAAAATATACAGTGAGAAAGCGGTCCCAGGAGTAGAATCATCGGACCCTGAGTTTTGGTCACTCACATCTAGTAAAGAGAACAAAGAAGATACAGACAAAGAGTAATTGTTGAGGAGACTGTGGTACCTCCAGAGTCAAAGCACTGAGAGATGATACTGAGTCAAGGAAAAAGTACTAATGAAAAAATAAACAGCAATAAATTCAAGGAGGTTAGCAGCTGAGAGACATCACTGAATCTAAGAAGTGCTAGTTAGTGGATTTAATAGCAAGTTAGCTAGAAAGGTATACAAATGGCCAATAAACACATGAAAAGATGTTCAAGATGAGTAATCATTAAGGGAAATGCAAATCAAAACCACAATAAGATATTACTTCACATCCACTGGAATGACTATTATTAAAAAAAATTTTAAAAGATGATGAAGAAGAAGGAGGAAGAGGAGGGGAAGGGGAAGCAAAGAGGGAGAAGGAGTAGAAAAGGGAAGGGAAGGGAAGGAAAGGACAAGTATCAGAGAGAGTGTGTAGAAAATGAAACACTTGTGCATTGCTGGGAGGAACATAAAATGCTGTGGCTGTTATGGAAAATAGATAAATGTACACTTAGCATGCAATGTAATGATTCCGTTACTGGGTATGTGCTCAGAAGAATTGAAAGCAGTGATTAGCACAAATATTTGTGCACCAGTGTTCAGAACAACATTATTCACAGTAGCCAAATGTGGAAGCAACACAAATGTGTTACATGAAGGGGGAGCCCCTTCCAGAACTGAAGAGTGGGCTCTTGTCTAACACTCGGAAATGAATTGTCCGAGGACACACTCACTGACAAAGCAAGAGGCTTTATTGGGAAGGGACACTTGGGTGGGGTTCAGGAGGGTAAGGGAAGCCAGGAGGACTGCTCTGCACTCAGGTTTTACGATTATGAGTTGGTTTCCGGGTTCTTTGGCCAATCATTCTGACACAGAGTCCTTCCTGGTGGTGTGTGCAACACTCAACCAAGGGGGATTCCAGCCAAAAAGGATTCTGGGAAGTTGGTATAACAAATGGACTGGAATCTTCTCTCTCATTTTGACCTTTCCCAAATTCTTCCAGTTGGTGGTAGCCAGTTATAATCGTTCCGAGTTTCTTACCAGGACCTCCTATGTAAGATAACTCATGCAAATGGTTACTATGATGCCTGGCCAGGGTGGGCAGTTTTGGTCAGTGGTTCCCCTAACAAATATCCATTGACAGAGGAACCAATAAACAAAATGTACATATATACATACAATGGCATAATATTCAGCCTCAGAAAGGAATGAAATTCTGACCCTTGCTACAATGTAAATGAACACCGAGAACATTATACTAACCAGAATAACTCAGATACATTTGTCCATTAATATAAATATTGTATGATCCCACTTACATTAAATACCTAGAAAGGGCAAATTCACAGTGACAGAAAGTAGGATAGAGAATGCCAAGCTCTGGAGGGAAGGGTGAGGTGGGGAATAGGGTGTGGGGGGAGGAGAATGGGGATGTTTAATGAGTTCAGAGTTCTGTTTGGGATTGATGAAAACATTCTGGAAATGGATGGTGTTGATGGTTGCACTACATAGTACTTAAAGCCATTAGGTACATTGAATTGTACACATTCAAATGTTTTAAATGGTAAATGTTATGCTATACATACTTCTGTATGCAAGACAGGGAAAGAGACACAGATGTGTATAATGGACTTTTGGACTCAGAGGGAGAGGGAGAGGGTGGGATGATTTGGGAGAATGACATTCTAACATGTATACTATCATGTGAATTGAATCGCCAGTCTATGTCTGACGCAGGATGCAGCATGCTTGGGGCTGGTGCATGGGGATGACCCAGAAAGATGTTCTGGGGAGGGAGGTGGGAGGGGGGTTCATGTTTGGGAATGCATGTAAGAATTAAAGATTTTAAAATTTAAAAAATAAAAAACTAAAAATTTAAAAAAAAAAAAAATAGTGGGGAGAGAACAGGTCAGCAGAACTGTAAAAGATGAAATCAGACCACAGGGCTCATGAAGGGAGTGTCCAGGATGAAATGGAGTCAACATGCGGCCCTCACTTCATCCACCGAACATGATAGACAAGGTACAAACACTTGCTCAAACCAGCAAACTGTAAATAATATTCTTTGAAAATAGGAAATGAGACATTTCCTGTCAGCTGAGACATTCCTTTTCAACCCCTGTGAAGCTTGGACTCTGCTGAGACCTGGAGATACAGACAATAATTTGTGGCCTCTACAATGGAAAGTTCACTATCTGTCGAAGAATCCTGAACCTGGGGCCAATTTTATTAAACAAATCCGTTGGCTTTTATTAAACACTTCATGTATACTAAGCTAAGAGCTAGTCACTCGAGTCACTAGAGGTTACCTGGAAACCTATCAACAGGCAGCTATCAACAAGGCAAGATTTCAGGAGGAAATAGCCAACCCTTTTCCTTACCTAACTCTCACCAAAAAATACTCAGCCCCAGTAAGGCCATTAATTCTTTTATTCTCATAATCATAATAAAAATTCAAAATTGATATTTAACTCACAGAAGTAATATACTGATTCAAATTCCTCTTGCATTTCAAGTGCCAGATATCAGACTTCCTGGAAAAAGAATTCATAGAGATTCTCCTTTACACTTACACCTAAGGCTGGCAAATTACTCAACAACATTTAAAGAATCCAAAATTGAAATTGCTGTGAAATTAACTGTGCTAAGTACTTTCTACATAATACCTCTTTTGATCCCTACAGCAATCCTAATGAGGTAGATTATGTCAGATTTTCAAAATATCAAACGCAACACAATAATAAACAGCAACAGATACTAAACATGCCTGTTTTTCTTTGAAGAGGCTTCAGCAATTTCATAGATCAGAAGGGAACCATAATCTCAGTTCTATAGTTTTAGCGTACCATGGTTCCTTTTGTACTCTGCTATCCACTTATTTTCAAAAATCAATTGATTTATTTTAGAAACTTTTAAGTAAAAATTGGGGGGGGGGGGATTACACCTTTTTAAACTTTTTTTGTATGACTCCATATGATTTTAGAGGTAGATATTACCTCCTAAAATTTCTTTATAAATTTGCTTCTGAATAAGTATTTCTTATATACTCACCGTGTGTGCTTATTCACTCAATCTTGTCCAACTCTTTTAGGCTCCGTGGACTGTAGTCCACCAGGCTCTTCTGGCCATGGGGATTCTCCAGGCAAGAATACTGGAGTGGGTTACCAGGCCCTCCTCCATGGGATCTTCCTAACCCAGGAATCGAACTCAGGTCTCCTGCATTGCCACTGGATTCTTTACCAGCTGAGCTACCAGGGGAAGCCCATTCACAATGCTATCATCTCTTGAGCATATAGTATAAGCCAAGCACTGTACTTGGTGTTTCTCAAGAGGAAATTGGTGGAGGAGCGGGGAGCCAGGAAGGAGGGGAAAAATAAAAAAGAAAAAGGCTCAGAGTCTTTTTTTCCCCTCAAGGAACACTCCATCTTTGTAAGAGAAATAGTTTATACAACAAGTTGTAACATAATTTGATACAGATAAAGCTGTAGTACAGATATACAAGAGACCATGGGAAGCTGGTGATGGACAGGGAAGCCTGGTGTGCTGCAGTCCATGGGATCGCAAAGAGTTGAACACGACTTAACTAAACTGATGAGAGCCCAGGGAGAAAATAACATTATCTCTCTGAGCAAGGCATCATACTAGGTATCCAGCACTTCCTGAATATAAAAGGATTTGTCTCTGCCTTCTAAAAACTTATAATCCTGTACTAAAGCTAAATATATACACAAATAACTGCATACCAAGGTAGTAGTTACAAGAGCTATTAGATCTATACAAAAATATACATTCTTGGGCTTCCCAGGTGGCTCAGTGGTAAAGAATCCACCTCCCAACTCACTAGACACAGGTTTGACCCTGAATCTGGGAAGATCCCACATTCCGAGGAGCAACTAACTCCCTGCACCACATTATTGAGCCTGTGCTCTAGAGTCTGGGGGCTTCCCTGGTGACTCAGATGGTAAAGCGTCCGCCTACAATGCGGGAGATCCGCGTTCAATCCCTGGGTCAGGAAGATCCTCTGGAGAAGGAAATGGCAACCCACTTCAGTACTCTTGCCTGGAAAATCCCATGGATGGAGGAGAGTGGTAGGCTACAGTCCCTAAGAGTTGGACATGACTGAGCGACTTCACTTTTGCTTTCACTTTCTAGAGCCTGAGAGCCACAACTACTGAAGTCCACACTCCCTACAGTCCATGCTCCACAAGAGAAGCCACCACAATGAGAAGCTCGTGTACCACTGGAGAATACCCTCCACTTACGACAACGCAGAGAAAAACCCATGCAGCAACAAAGAACCAGCACAGGAAAAAAAAAAAAAAAATATATATATATATATATATATATATATACACACACATATGTACATTCTTAAGAGTGCCCTCACAACTATTAGGTGAGACTATAATCCTGCCCCTTTATAGAAACTTTTCCAAGAATCAGGCACCTTTCAGAAATCGTCACATACTTAATTTTCAAACTTGCAGTTTGAGGACTGTAGCATACAAATTCTAACATGAACCCCAGTTGCCCCCACCTCCTACTACTCACACTCTTACATGATTCTTTGCCCCTTGAGTGTGAACATAGTGTAAAAAGGAGGAGACTCTGAATAGTGTGTGTCTATATGTGTGTGTTCACACACAGAGGAAAGAAACAGAGAACCCTAGGAAAAGGTAAGATCAAGATAGCTTTGATGAACATTGTGATTGACTCCACACTATCAGTTCTACCCCAGATGATTAAAGGCTAATATACTCCCCCTGGGAATTGACATTAGTCCAGGGAGTACACACTTCCCATCTTTGTCCAATCATATTGAAGGGAAGAATTTATATTTCTGAATAATGAGGTGTTTTAGACATGCCCAAGGCATCATGGAGTAACAGCTGCCCTTTGCACCCATGAGTGAAGCTGACACAAGAACAAAGCCAACTCAAATTGGAGGGAGAAGAGAACAGTTCACAGCTCTAACATGCTCTCTAGATTCTACCTCCTCTTGGCTTCTTATTATGTAAAATTATATATTTTCTTGTGGTTTAAAACAATTTCCTGAAGACAAAATCTTTCCAACCAATAAAGTTGTGCAAGTAAGCAAATTCAAATATTGCAGGCGAGGCAAATGTGAGAAAAGAAAATATATTTTAATCAGGCTATTGGGTAGGCTGTATTCTGCTTCATAATTATTTACCCCCACCTCCCCTTACCTGAAAGAAGACTGTGTATTCCTATTCCTTGGTGTGTGACTTGCCCAAGCCTCTAGTGAAAGGAGTAGATATCCTCCCTTGGATGTAAATGGAAAATAAAATGTGAGTGTAGGCAGTCTCTGTAACATCTTTGCAAATACTTTTAGAGACAGAGTGAGTTTCATGAGTATTCTTATCATTTCCTTTTGCCACATCCCAAACTGAGGCTGTCTCTTCCCCTGGGTTCTGAGACGTGGAGAAACAAGTAGCGATAGACAAATAGCCCAATAAATCTGAGAAAAATAAGCCAGAGGAGCACCAATCAACCCACAACAAACCATATGTTATGTGCATAAAAAATAGTTATATAAGTGACTGCTAATTTGGGGTTATTTGTTACAGAAGCAAGGCTGACTAATGCACCAATAGAAAACTCATGAAAATCTTCAAGAAAGTAGTTTTTCTAGATTGCTTACGCCAAAGGTGTTCCAAAGGATTTAGAAATGTGGAATGAGGAGCAGTTTCTCTTCCACTTATGAGGCAGAGAGCCTCAGAGCACGTCATTGCCCTAACAATGAGAAAATCCAGGTAAATATACAGAAATCATAACTTTTGTGGAGTTCATCACAGGGTCACAGGGCAACCAAATAAACTACATTCATAATGTAAGCAAGCCCCTCCAATGACAGATGAGGCACACAAAATTTCACATTTGCTGGAGCATGGAAGAAAGGGATGGTCGACACGGAAGTGGGTAAGAAGTGGATGGGAAAGAATAGGAGATGTGGAAGTAATTAGCTTACCGATTAACGATGGTAAGAAAAGAGCAAATCCTAAGAATAGGAGAGCAATTGAAGAGAGCAACTTGACTGTTCTGCCAGGTTCAATTTCCTGGTCTAAACAAATTATAGTCTATTATTGAGAGATCTTGCAAAAGGGTTTTCCCAGCCATTGACAGCAATCTTTAAATAATAATCAGAGAGAATAGAAAAGGGAATGTTCAAAGAACAGAGATGGGTGGGGAAGGAGGGGGATGAGTCACAATTAACAAAAAGGAAGGGGAGATTCTGCAAATGCCAGGCCAAGACCTTGACAACAAATCCAGGTAAGAATCTATAGCAAGTGGCTAAAGGGGTGTTTGAAAGCTCCTAGAAGAGTTAACCAAGAAGGATTCACCTCATTGATTTCTTAAATAAGATACATTAGTAGCTCAGTAAAAATCCATTGGCATTGTATTTGTGAACTTTAAGCAAAGCCTGTGACAATCTTTCACGTTATTTATATACTCAGATGGATATATACGAACTCTAGTAAGGGGAGGCTAAGCACTTCAAGAAACAGGGACTATAGAAATTTAAGAGTGGTCCCTATTATAAAGGGGGCTTCCCAGGTGACGCTAGTGGTCAAGAACCTGGCTGCCAGTGCAGGAGATATAAGAGACACAGGTTCAATCCTTGGGTAGAGAAGATCCCCTGGAAGAGTACATGGCAACCCATTGCAATATTCTTGACTGAAGAATCCCATGGACAGAGGAGCCTGGTGGATAGGGTCACAAAGAGTCAGACTTGACTAAAGCCATTTAGCACACATGCATGCCTCTTATAAAGAGATTCTAGAGAAATTACTTTGTATGGGAGGAGGCTATTCTATTAGGGTAACAAGTTAATGCAATTTAATTTTAATTTAATAATAATCTAATCTTAATCTAATAACTTAAATTTATTGGAATAAACTTAATAATAATAGTATTGATTTACTTGGACTTCTCTGGTAGCTCAGAAGGTAAGGAAGCAGCCTATAATGCAGGAGATGCAGGTTCCATCCCTAAGCAGGGAAGATCCTCTGGAGAAGAGATGGCTACCCACTGCTGTATTCTTGCCTAGAGAACTCCAGGGACAGAGGAGCCTGGTGGACTATAGTCCTTGGGGTCACAAAGAGTCAGACATGACTGGGTAATTAAAACTTTCATGAAGATCCCCTGGAAAAAGGAAATGGAAACCCACTCCAGTGTTCTTGCCTGGAAAATTCCATGGATGGGGGAATCGGATATGACAAAAGAGTCGGATATGTCTGAGAGACTTCACTGTGCCAAGAATGGTGCTGGGCACTTTTCATGAATTAGCTTTTTTTCAGCCTTCATCACAAACCATTTTAGAAAAATATTATTTGCCTCCTTTACAAACAAGAAAACTGAAGCTCAGAGAGGTTAAGTAACTAAAGGAATACAGCTAACAGATGAAAGAAGGGAGACCAGAAGGTGGATCTGAGTGTAAGGGCTGTGCTCTTAAATACTAAACTGGACTTGGCGTAATTCTGGGGCATTTTTTCAAGATACAACAGAGCAGTATCAGGCCATGTGGAGAGATCTGATCTGATAGGCAGGAGCCTGGGGAAGAAGACAGCAGTAGAAAGCCAGTTCTGTCTCAAGCAGAAGGATGATGAGAGGAATGAACGGAACCAGAGAACAGGAGATAAGCTAGAGGAACTTGATTGTAGAGATGCAGAGAGAACAAGGTGGCTTGAATTGTGGTTAATGAGGCAGACCAGAGCAATGGCTTGACCTAATTTTCTTCTAATAAAAACACTAAAAACTGCACCCTCATGAATGTTGCTTTCAATCCAGTTGAGCCTTTGGCGTTGCTGGTGGGAAGGAAACGCACTGGTTGACAGAGACTCTTAGTGTGTTGATAAAAGAGATATTTCTGCAGTCTTTGTTAATTACCCTTAATAACTTTATTACTCTTGATAACATCCTAATGTAAATATTTGATCTTTTTCACAAATCTTACATTCTAATCAAAGAAGATAAAGCATCATATAAAGTTTTATATTTGTTAAACGTGTACTCCATCAATATTGTTTGGTCTCTACTAAGACCATATATAAAGGCAGTTTATTTATATAAACTTTTAAATAGTAAAAGACCATGCTATTACATGTTGGGCTTCCCTGATAGCTCAGTTGGTAAAGAATCTGCCTGCAATGCAGGAGAACTGGGTTCCATCCCTGGGTTGGAAAGATGCCCTGGAGAAGGGAAAGGCTACCCACTCCAGTATTCTGGCCTAGAGAATTCCCTGGACCCACAGAGTTGGACACGACTGAGCAACTTTTACTTTCACTTTCACTACATGTTATTGTCAAATAGCACAATGAATTAAGCATAGTTAGTATTTCAAACTTAATGTATAGCAATATCTGCTATTTAAATAACAAATCTGAAATTTGGGGAAGCAATCCAAGTTTATGAGTAAATATGAAAAGATTCAAACCAATGGAATTGTTAAAGTTCTTATAGTGAATATACATAGATATTAATATAACTAAATTATCCAAAGGTAACACTATAAATTGGGAGCCAACATTATAATACTTGTAAAATGGCAACCCACTCCAGTATTCTTGCCTGGAAAATTCCATGGACAAAGGAGCCTGGCAGGCTACAGTCCACAGGGTTGCAAAGTGTCAGACATGACTGAGAGCACATGCAAATAAAAAAATTAATAATAATATATGTTATAATATGTGTGTGTTATAAATTTAGAATTCAAACAATGCAAAGGAAATGCTCTTTTTATCTAAACCTATGAAAACAGTTGGTCACCTGCTGACTCTAAAGAGAATCTAAAGTTTTCTGTCATTTATAAGTGGTCTCCTGTCTTAAATATAAAATCATTGGCTTACACAGTGAAATCATTATAAATCTCTCACAAGCTTTTAAACCAATCAGTCAAGCTTAGAATGCAGTGATTTGGAGAATCATAGCTCTGAGGCTTTGGGGCCTCAACGTGCAAAGGTAATAAATGTAAATGATTTTCTAACTTGTAGAAACATAGGTTAGTTTGCTCTTTACCTCCCAAGGAGCAACTGAGTTTGACTGAGGAGGTTTACTGTGATCCCAGGGAAAAAAAACCTATTATGTCATTTTCTTTCCTGAATCCTGGGAGAAAGAATAACATAAGAAGCAGTTAATCTGTTAAGCACACAAAACCTACTATATAAAAAACTGCCACTCAGAAAACCTAGATTCCTTACGTAATGTGTAGCATACTCAGAGAGTCTTTCTAAAGCAACATTATAAGTGGTTTCATTTACCCTATTTTCCCTGCTCTGGGCAAAAGAATCTTAATTATAACAATCAGAGAATATTCAGTGGGCATCATTGTCATTCTCAAAAAACAAAAACCCTTTTGTAATCTTTATGAAATAAAACCCAATATTTGAAAATAAATCATATGAAGAGTCTGAAATGATTCTTTTTAATTTGAGATAACTTCATGAAGACACTAAAAATGAAAACAATGCTTAAAAATAAAATTTTATATAGGTATGTAATTGTACAGTTAACTAAAGCATAATTTTATGCATATAACTAATAAATCATATAAAGTGAAATTCTGACTATACTTAAAATATCTCCTCACTAGAGATCTGCTAAAATTTCTTAACTCCAAATGGATAATAAAATATGCCCACTTATGTCTGATCCAGATTTGAGACCTTGTGTTCTTTTAGTTCTACTGATGGTCTTTGTGTCCATGCTGTTTTGGTCCCCTTATTGTCATCCACGAGGTTGTGTCATGACAATGTCAGAACAATTACTCTTTCACTTCTGTTTCCTTTCTCAGTGTTCAGGTTTTAAATGACAAATTTTGCAAACAGGCTTTGCCAAACCCCTTGTACTCATCACCTTTGCGTTCTCAAGACTATCTGAGCCCTTGTGAGTCCACCTGTGCCTTCTGTAGTCTTCACCTGAATGTAATGGTGAAGCAAAGAAGGCAATTTTAATGTCCTTTTAGCAGGACTCCTAGCTAATATCCAAACCGGAAAAAAAAAAGGGAGGGGGGGGTCTGTGGGCACCGTGCCCACAGTGGGCACAGTGGGCAATGAAGAAATGTAGATACCATGAAGTATTCCAATATAAAATACCTTCCCACCACCCCACACTCTCTCTGTTTTTAGTTGTTTTATTGGAGTGTAGTTGTTTTACAATGTTGTGTTAGCTTCTACTGCACAACAAAGTGAATTAGCCGTACATATATGGCTTCCTTTTGGGTTTCCCTTCCATTTAGGACACCACAGTGCATTAAGAAAACCATAATTCAAAAAAACACATGCACCTCAATGTTTATAGCAGCACTTTTTACAATAGCCAAGACACAGAAACAACCTAGATGTCTGTCAACAGGTGAATGGATAAAAATGATGTGGTACATAGATACAAAGGAAAATTACTCAGCCACAAAAAGGAACAAAACTAGGTCATTTGTAGAGATATTGATGTACCCCACACTCTCTTTACTGCTCTTGCTACAGTGTTTGAGGGATGCTCCTATTTACCATTTTGTGCCCAGTATTATGTAAGCAAAACTTACAAATGTTAAAGGATGTATAGCTTCATTTAAGCAATGATTTCTGCTTTATAACTCTTTTTTGGAGGTCAAATTTCCCTTTTTATAAAAATATTCTCTAATAACTGTAGATTGTAATATTAAACAGGCTTAGAGATAGTGTTATTTTTATATATTTGTAAAGCAAAGATAATTTTTACCCTCTTCTTGAAACCTCTTTCTGCACCCTGGCTTTTACCCTTATTAACCCCTTTGACACTTTGCAAAGAAAAGAAAATCCCTTTGCATTTTCTACTCCCTGCTATACCTATTCAGATCTTATAACATCCAGCTAACATATTGCCTTCTTCATGTAACCATTCATAATTATTTCAGCTTTCATTTATATATCTCTTCTGTCCTATTCAAAAATACTACAGTAAAGTACATAACACACAAACACTGCTTATTTGCTAATTTTGTGAATTGCTGTTGTTTAGTTGTTGAGTCGTGTCTGACTCTTTTGTGACCTCATGAACTGTAGCCCACCAGTCTTCTCTCTCCATGGGATTTCCCAGGCAAAAATACTGGAGTGGGTTGCCATTTCCTTCTGCAGGGGATCTTCCTGACCCAGGGATCGAACTCAGGTCTCCCACATTGGCAGATGATTCTTTACCACTGAGTCACCAGGGAAGCTCCAATTTTGTGCATACATTAGTATTATTATCCCCGATTAGACTGTAAGTCTCTCTCTTATGTTTGTGTATTCATCATAGTATTGTGACATCTATGAGAGATCAATAAGTAAAGATGAATTGATTTGCTTGCTGAATTAAAAATCATTTAAAATATACTGAACAATAAGAAGGAAGGGCAATGCGTAATGAAATGTTTATTTAAAATTTGAAATATTTTAGATACATAATGAGTGGAATTATTATCCAAGTAATTTTTAAAATTATTAGAAGGCTAAAATGAGGGAGTTCAAAACTTGGAGAAGTGCATTTAAGACAAATGAAAGTTTTTCCCACAGCAGAGCCTGAACTCTGAAATTTTGCATCAAGAGATGGTGTAAAATGAAAAAAATGAGATTCATGACGAGTTGAGATAACTTAATTCACATAAGAGTCACGACTAGCTAATATTCATGCA
Organism: Ovis canadensis; assembly: GCF_042477335.2. Classification (NCBI taxonomy): domain Eukaryota; kingdom Metazoa; phylum Chordata; class Mammalia; order Artiodactyla; family Bovidae; genus Ovis; species Ovis canadensis. The sequence continues at coordinate 61,881,522 of NC_091254.1, forward strand.
ATTTCTTATCACATGCCAAGAGACTGGGTAAACCAGACTGCTATTTCATTTAATTCTCACAAAAAGTCAGATCTATTTTTATCCCTATTTTATAGATGAGGAAACTGACATATAGAAAAGAGGTTAAGGAACTTGTTCAAGGTAATCCAAAATATGCTGAATTCCTATTTTTACAAAGTCATTAGGCTGGGTGGTGGTTTAGTCACTAAGTCATGTCTGACTCTTGAGACCGCATGGACTGTAGCCTGCCAGGCTCCTCTGTCCATGGGATTTTCCAGGCAAGAATACTAGAATGGATTGCAATTTCCTTCTCCAGGGGAATCTTCCCAACCCAGGAATCAAACCCGGGTCTCTTGCATTGCAGGCAGATTCTTTACTGACTGAACTACAAGGGAAGCCCTCAGACTACAAATACAGATAAACAAAATAGTGTAATCTTAAAAATGCTTTGGGAGCCCCCAGGAAAGGAATTGACCCGGATGTGTGAATCAGAGGCAACTTCCAAGGGAAGCTCAGACATTTTGAAGGATGAGACTGTGTTAACCAGGCAAAGAAGCAAGAGAAGAGTGTCTCAGTTCAATTCAGTTCAGTTCAGTCGCTCAGTCGTGTCCAACTCTGCAATCCCATGAATCGCAGCACACCAGGCCTGCCTGTCCATCTCCAACTCCCGGAGTTCACTCAGACTCACGTCCATCAAGTCAGTGATGCCATCCAACCATCTCATCCTCTGTCATCCCCTTCTCCTCCTGCCTCCAATCCCTCCCAGCATCAGCATCTTTTCCAATGAGTCAACTCTTCGCATGAGGTGGCCAAAGTACTGGAGTTTCAGCTTCGGCATCATTCCTTCCAAAGAACTCCCAGGGCTGATCTCCTTCAGAATGGACTGGTTGGATCTCCTTGCAGTCCAAGGGACTCTCAAGAGTCTTCTCCAACACCACAGTTCAAAAGCATCAATTCTTCGGCACTCAGCTTTCTTCACATTCCAACTCTCACATCCATACATGACCACTGGAAAAACCATAGCCTTGACTAGACAGACCTTTGTTGGCAAAGTAATGTCTCTGCTTTTGAATATGCTATCTAGGTTGATCATAACTTTTCTTCCAAGGAGTAAGCGTCTTTTAATTTCATGGTTGCGGTCACCATCTGCAGCGATTTTGGAGCCCAAAAAATAAAGCCTGACACTGTTTCCACTGTTTCCCCATCTAACCAAGCAAAGAAGCAAGAGAAGAGTGTCTACAAGAACAAAAAACACACGCAAGGAAGTCCAAGGAGGCATAGCTCAGTCTGATAATCCCAAGTGGTTGATGCAACTAGTGGCTAACTAGTATCAGATAAAGTTCAATAGATCAGGATCCCATAATGATGTACATATGCATTTATGTATGTTTACCTACAAAGTATGTATACAAATTTAAGGCCTTTGAAAAATTTTTGTTCAACAACATTCATACTGGTTTGGAAACTAAAATAAATGAAACAACAAGAGAATAAAAACTAACGCATAATCATATAACCTAAATTATTGAGAGTGCTCAAGATCACTAGCCATCAGGGAAATGCAAATCAAAATCACAATGAGACATCATCTCACACTTACTAGAATAACTATAATCAAAAAGACAAGAGATATTAATAACAGTATTGATAAGAATGTTGGGGGGGGGGGGAAGACACTTGTACATTGTTGGTAGGAATGTAATTGATGCAAGCACTATAGCAAACAGTATGGAGATTCCTCAAAAAATTAAAAGTAGAACTACCACATGCTCCAGCAATCCCACTTCTGGATATTTATCCAAAGGAAATGAAATCACTATTTCAAATAGATAGTGCATGTTTATTGAAGCTCCATGTTTATTGAAGCTTTATTTATAATGGCCAAGAAAAGGGAACAACTTAAATGACCATCAATAGATGAGTAATAGCTAAAGAAAATGTGAGATATATATATACATGATAATATATTATTCAGTCATTAAAAAAAAGAAGGAAATTCTGCCATTTATGACAATATGCCTTGAGAATGTTATGCTAAATGAAGTAAGTCAGGCAGAGAATGACAAATGCTTTATGATATCATTTACATGTGGACTGTAAACACCAAACTCATAGATACAGAGGACATGTGCCTGCATGCTAAGTCCTTCAGTTGTGTCCAGCTCTCTGCAACTCCATGGACTGTAGCCCACCAGGCTCCTCTGTCCATGGGATTCTCCAAGCAAGAATACTGAAGTGGGTTGCCATGCCCTCTTCCAGGGGATTTTCATTACCCTGGGATCGAACCCGCATCTTCTATATCTCCTGCATTGGCAGGCAGGTCCTTTACCACTAGCACCACCTGGGAAGCCCCCATACAGAGGACAGGAATCAAACCAGGGTCTTCTGCATTGCAGTTGGATTCTTTACCAGCTGAGCTACCAGGTAAGCCCATACAGAGGACAGATTAGTGGTTTTCAGAGGTGGAAGGTAGAGGGTTGGCAAAATGGGTGCAGATGGTCAGAAGGTACAAACTTTCAATAACAAGAAAAATAAGTTTGGGGATATAACGTTCAGCATGGCAACTACAGTTAACACTACTGAGGTGTATGTTTGAAAGTTAAGAGAATAAATCTTAAAAGTTCTCATCATAAAAATAAACTGTAACTATGAGAGGTTATGGATGTTAACTAAAGTGGTGATCATTTTGCAATATATACATATATCAAGTCATGGTGTTGTAAATCTAAAGCTAATACACTTTTATATGTCAACTGTATCTCAATAAAACTGAGGAGGAAAGCCAAAGGGAGGTGTAAGTATGGGATATGAACAGTAGGTTTTGTATCCGTTGAAAGGGCCATTTTAAGACAATGTATTAATGAAATTTAATGATAGACATGCATAGCTGGGGTATATGAATATATCCCGTTCTCTCCATTGAATAAATCGTCTTGATTTGCTTTTAAAAGTATAACGAAACAACATAATTAAGGCAGAGCATCTGCAAATGCTATTTCTGCAGAAGAATCAATGTCACCTACATCAAAACAGATTTTTTCCTTGAAAATTTGTAATAATAATAACTGCTTAAAAATGATTATTAACAGAATATGATTAATTTACAGCAAATCACCGAAAATTGTCTCAAAAAAACTTAGTAGAGCAAGAAAATTTATGAAGAAGGTTGTACTGATTCTGAGTAGTTTCAGTACTGTGACCTCATTTCTCTTTGTTCTTTCGACACAAAATACAAAAAAAAAAACCAAACCTTTATATGTTAGTAAAATATATTTAATGATGTGTGAATAGTATGAATTTCATTGATTATCATAATCTTTACATTTTGAAAGATGTTTTCTTAAATCATAAAAAATATTGTGATAATAGTAAAATTAGTAACATCAGGTACTGAAAAGTCTATCAGCTCTGCTTTCCCAAATATGTACTAAGAGAAAAATAAGCTCAAATAAACTCTTATGAAAAGTTATTGCTAAACATAAGCAAAGATGTTGGCACAATGGAGTATAATGAGATAAGTTTATGAGTGGCTATAAAATGCCTTTTCTGGAAATCTTCCCCCAAAATCATTATTTACATATTTTTAAAAGTTGAATAACTGCTTTCATGAAAGTAAAAGGCCTGAGCAGATGATTGTTCCAAGAAATCTCTTGCTGTTCACGTTTTTGTTTTAATTTGTGTGCGTGTGTGTGTGTTTGTGTAGCCATGGACCAAATGAATTCTAGTTTTTTTCAATACTTATGCTATTGCTAAAGTTTATATATATACTAAATATCCCACTAAGGTTTTATTTCTATGAATTGAGCTTTAAATTTCTTGGTCAAGTTTCCAACCATGATTATGCACAATGATCCAATTACATAGTTTATGAGTTAATTTATTAACATTAATTATTGTTCATGTAAAGCTAGAAAACAGGATCTTGAAAAAGCTAAGTTTAAATATAAAATCACAGAACCAATATTTCAGCAGTAACATGAATCAGGTAATAAATAGCTCCCTTTGATCATTGTTTTTAAAGCCTCTTGAACCATGCTTTGATTAGTTCTATTTAATATTTAACATCTGGTTAGTCAATTTCAATCTGCAGGAAACACTGCTGGAAAAATTCTATGCTGACTAAATACATTTATAATACTACAAAGCTGACATGTAATTGATTTTAGTTCTCATAAAAGGATTATGCTAACTTTCCTTAATCTATATATTTGTATTTTATGCCGTCTAGTGAATTCACACCAGAGATGCTAAATTTTTATTTCTTATCAATATTTTATGTAAAATTGATAGGATTATATTTTAGCCTAAGTACCACTTTCCAGTTTTTCCTTTGAAAAGAAAATAACATACTAAAAAATATGACTATACAGCCATAGCTCTAATATAGTGAAGGCTGCCTGGCTGGCTACAGTACTTCCTCTTATCCTTGAAAGGCATACAGTAGCGTAACATTTTCTATAGCTATCAGGTCCCAGAGAGACTTCTGGATTTTTTTTTTTAAAAGATGTAAAAACTTTATTTCCTCCAATTCTGGGTTTACTTTTTTTTAAGTATTGGCAAATTTAAGAAATCACAGATTTTCTCATTGTTAAATAAAAAGTGCCAATGTTTGTAAAGTATTTGGTTATTAGTCATTTAATATCATTTCATATTATCACATATTAAAATATAAAAGTGTGCCAAATCTGTAATAACCATTTCCAAGTAGGCTAAGGATTTATTTTTAGTTTTATCTTTATAACACTGTCTCAATTTCACTGGTGATCTAATGGTTGAGATTTGGCACTCTCAACTGACATAGATATTAATTTTTTTAGAAGAATAAAACTTACTTTTTCTATTTGGTTTCAAATACCCACTATGTTGAAATTGGTGGACTTTCTTTTCATTGTTGGATTCACATTCTTCTTTCGGAGTGTGGTTGCAAAGTGATGTAAAAATTATGAAGACAATGTCCAAATTTCAATTCTTGCATTCATCTTCTCCAAAGATGACCTACATTACAATCATAACAAGTTAGAAAGGCAATACACTAAGGAAAGAAGAAATATTTAAAACAAAACTAAAAGAGTAATAAAACTTTTCTTTCTGAAGAAAAAGTCAGCAAAGATTATAATTTCTAGAAGTAAATAAACTAAAGGAAGTAAAAAATTTTCTGTAATTCCAGTGGTTAGCTGTCCCAGCTCTACCCAGCTTTGCCAGTGGTCTGCAATAAACCTTGTCTTCCACCCACTCTTGGATATTCCCAGTGCTTGGTCAAATACTGAGCCCTCCTTAATAACTGGGGCTGCCCTGATAGCTCAGTTGGTAAAGAATCTGCCTGCAATGCAGGAGATCCCAGTTCAATTCCTGGGTTGGGAAGATCTGCTGGAGAAGGGATAAGCTACCCACCCCAGTAATCTTGGGTTTCCCTTGTGTCTCAGCTGGTAAAGAATCCGCCTGCAATGCGGGAGACTTGGGTTCAATCCCTGGATTGGGAAGATCCCCTGGAGAAGGGAAGGCTACCCACTCCAGTATTCTGGCCTAGAGAATTCCATGGGCTGTATAATCCATGCAGTCACAAAGAGTCGGTTACGACTGAGCAACTTTAAACTTCACTTAATAAATAAATACTAATACATAAAGACTATGTTTGGTAAATATTTTAATAAATATTAATGGATAAAGTGTAACAAAAGCATATTTATGGTGAGAAATTCTTTTTTTAAATGCCCATCAGTTCAGTTCAGCTCAGTCACGCAGTCATGTCCAACTCTTTGCGACCCCATGAATTGCAGCACACCAGGCCACCCTGTCTATTACCAACTCCCTTGAGTGGAGTTCACTCAAACTCACATCCATCGAGTCGGTGATGCCAACCAGCCATCTCATCCTCTGTCGTCCCTTTCTCCTACTGCCCCCAGTCCCTCCCAGCATCAGAGTCTTTTCCAATGAGTCAACTCTTTGCATGAGGTGGCCAAAGTACTGGAGTTTCAGTTTTAGCATCATTCCTTCCAAAGAACACCCAGGACTGATCTCCTTTAGGATGGACAGATTGGATCTCCTTGCAGTCCAAGGGCCTCTCAAGAGTCTTCTCCAACACCACAGTTCAAAAGTATCAATCTTCAGCACTCAGGTTTCTTCACAGTCCAACTCTGGCATCCATACATGACCACTGGAAAAACCATAGCCTTGACTAGACGGACCTTTGTTGGCAAAGTAATGTCTCTGCTTTTCAATATGCTATCTAGGTTGGTCATAACTTTCTTTCCAAGGAGTAAGCATCTTTTAATTTCATGGCTGCAGTCATCATCTGCAGTGATTTTGGAGCCCAAAAAAATTAAGTCTGACACTATTTCCCATGAAGTAATGGGACCAGATGCCATGATCTTTGTTTTCCGAATGTTGAGCTTTAAGCCAGGTTTTTCACTCTCCTCTTTCACTCTCATCAAGAGGCTTTTTAGTTCCTCTTCACTTTCTGCCATAAGTGTGGTGTCATCTGTATATCTGAGGTTATTGATATTTCTCCCGGCAATCTTGATTCCAACTTGTGCTTCTTCCAGCCCAGCGTTTCTCATGATGTATTCTGCATATACGTTAAATAAGCGGGGTGACAATATACAGCCTTGACGTACTCATTTTCCTATTTGGAACCAGTCTGTTGTTCCATGTCCAGTTCTAACTCTTGCTTCCTGACATGCATACAGATTTCTCAAGAGGCAGGTCAGGTGGTTTGGTATTCCCATCTCTTTCAGAATTTTCCACAGTTTCTTGTGACCACACAGTCAAAGGCTTTGGCATAGGCAATAAAGCAGAAATAGATGTTTTTCTGGAACTCTCTTGTTTCCCCATGATCCAGCAGATGTTGGTAATTTGATCTCTGGTTCCTCTGCCTTTTCTAAAACCAGCTTGGACATCTGGAAGTTCACGGTTCACTTATTGCTGAAGCCTGGCTTGGAGAATTTTGAGCATTACTTTACTAGCATGTGAGATGGGTACAATTGTGCGTTAGTTTGAGCTTTCTTTGGCATTGCCTTTCTTTGGGATTGGAATGAAAACTGACTTTTTCCAGTCCTGTGGCCACTGCTGAGTTTTCCAAATTTGCTGGCATATTGAGTGCAGCACTTTCACAGCATCATCTTTCAGAATTTGAAATGGCTCCACTGGTATTCCATCACCTCCACTAGCTTTGTTTGTAGTGATACTTTCTAAGGCCCACTTGACTTCACATTCCAGGATGTCTGGCTCTAGGTGAGTGATCACACCATCATGATTATATCGGTCGTGAAAATCTTTTTGTACAGTTCTTCTGTGTATTCTTGCCACCTCTTCTTAATATCTTCTGCTTCTGCTTCTGTTAGGTCCATACCATTTCTGTCCTTTATTGAGCCCATCTTTGCTTGAAATGTTCCCTTGGTATCTCTAATTTTCTTGTAGAGATCTCTAGTCTTTCCCATTCTGTTGTTTTCCTCAATTTCTTTGCATTGATCACTGAGGAAGGCTTTCTTATCTCTTCTTGCTATTCTTTGGAACTCTGCATTCAGATGCTTATATCTTTCCTTTCCTTTGCTTTTCACTTCTCTTCTTTCCACAGCTATTTGTAAATGCCCATAGTAAAAACTAATTTAAAAAGGTTAAGTAGTATTTGATGTTTAAATTCATCATTTTTTCCTTCTAATATGGTTATATTATGTTGCTAAAATAAAACTGGCTATGTTGCTGAAATAAAACTGATTTTTCTTGTAAGAACTTCAGCTTTGAGTGAAATGGAAAGCACTGAGTTTTGAACCAGGTAATGACATAATCTTGTAAATGTTTCTCTCAGGGGTGGTTGGGTTGAGAACAGACCAAAAGAGACAAATGTGGAAGTAGAAAGACCAGTTAGAAGGCTAATACAATGATCTGGGCCACAGATGATGGTGACTTGGACCAGGGATAAAAAAATTAAAAAGTGATTGGGTTCTATATGCATATTTTGAAAGCAACACCAAAATATTTGCTCATGTGGAAGATATAGTCCAAAAGAGGAAAAGGAACTGAAAATGACTCCAAGGACATTGATCTGAGCAGGGGGGAAGGTTGAGTTTCAGATGCTTACTAGACATTAAAGAAGATATAAAGAAGGCTGAGTGCCCAAGAATCAATGTGTTTGAATTGTGGTGCTGGAGAAGACTCTTAAGAATCCCTTCGATTGTAAGGAGATCAAACAAATCAATCCTAAAGGAAATCAACTGTGAATAGTCATAGAAAAGATTGATATTGAAGATGAAGCTTCAGTACTTTGGCCACCTGATGCAACAAGCCAATTCATTGGAAAAGACCCTGATGCTGGGAAAGATTGAAGACAAAAGAAGAGGGCAGCAGAGGATGAGATGGTTAGACGGCATCACTGACTCAATGGACATGAGTTTGAGCTATCTCCAGGAGATAGTGAAGGACAGGGAAGCCTGGCATGCTGAAGTCCATGGATTTGCAAAGAGTTGGACACGACTTTGCAACTGAAGAACAAGAAGGAAGCTGGCCTTATGGGTCTGAAGTGTAGAGTCACTAGCAACTATGGAGATTATTGGACCAAAAGATCTGTGAAGTTTTGCTCTTCTCACAGTTTTACCACCATGCCTGGGGCAAAGGTCATTTGACATGATCAGAAGACTTATCAATTGGCCACAATTTGGAGGTTTGGAAGGATACTATATTTGCCTTATAAGATAATAGCTTTGTCAATTCCCACCATACTTCAACTGTTGTTTAATGCACTGGTGCTCAGAAACCTCAAAAGAAGAGAACAAAGAGAGCATGCATTTTCATAGTTATATATATATTTTTTCTGATATTTTGTGAGATTTTCTGGAAGGATGTAAATTGGCAAATACATTTGTCATAATTCCATTTCATTTTAACAATATTTATTGAGCATTTATGATGGGATGGCTGCCAAGGGACTTACAAATTAAATAGAAATCCCATAAATTTTGCAAAAATATAAAATATTATGGCTCTCAAGACACCCATAGTCTAAAGAGGAAATATACACAAAATAGGAGACATGCTTCAAAGGTAGCAGTTCTTAAACTATAATGTGCACAAAAATTTCTATACACAACCCCAGGGATTCTTTTGGTAAACCGGGAGATGGGCCTAGTATTCTAAAAACATTCCACAGTATTCTACTGAAGATAATCTGTAACTCTAAATAATGAAAATTGCAAATGTATCCAATAAAAATTATCTTTATTAATTTATAACATTATGTGTCTAACCCAGATATGAGCTGGGGTCAACTTGTCCCTTAAGATGTAAATAAATTGGCTCAAATCCAAAACCTGGATCTATGGAAGTCTGAAACCCTCTTAGAGATTTTTGTATTTTCTAGAGAAATAACTTTCCAGTCTTATGCTTAATTCTGCCTCTAAGAAACCTGTTTCTAGATATACTGTTTCCCTCCTATACAATTTTGACAGATGCCAACCTCCCTCCCCTACCATCCCATTCTATACTCACATACATGCACAAACACACAGCATTAATTAATAGAATGTCTGTATGCTCAATAACTCAGTCGTGTCCAACTCTTTGTGACTCCATGGACTAAGGACTGCAGCTCACCAGGCTCCTCTGTCCTGGGATTCTCCCAGCAAGAATACCAAAGTGGATTATTTCCTTCTCCAGGGGATCTTCGCAACCCAGGGATTGAACCCAAGTATCCTGCATTTTCTGGAAGGATCCTTTTACCACTGAACCACCAGTTAAGCCCAAATTAATACATTTTATTAAAGTTTTGAGAGGAAGAGTTGAAAAGAAAAAGAGCAGACACTGAAATTCATGAAAAATTTGGGGACCTAAGAGTCTAAACAGGAAGTCAGAGGAGGCGTACACTTTGGAACTGCAAAATCAACAAAGGATAATTTCAGAAGCCTGTCAGAGAACTCTACATGTACAAGACCCATTTCTGTCTAATTTACAGTGCTCGCAGCAAAGGAAAAAAGGTCTTCAGACTCCTCACATTGGTATAGACAATGAATGCCTCACCCTGATTTAAAAAGCAATATAAAGTTACACTGTACATAAAAATGCAAACACATCCAGTGAATAATCAAGTTCAGTTGAACAGTAATGATCTACACAATGTGCTAATGTAAAGAATGCAAAGAAATTAAAGGATGTAAATGTGAATAATATAAAGAATGTAAAAAAAATTTAAAAATTAAGAATGTAAAGAAAGCTGAACACCAAAGAATTGATATTTTTGAATTGCGGTGTTGGAGAAAACTCTTGAGAGTCCCTTGGACTGGAAGGACATCCAATCAGTCCACTCTAAAGGAAATCAGTCCTGAATATTCATTGGAAGGACTGAAACTCCAATATTTTGGCCATCTGGTGCGAAGAACTGACTCATTGGAAAAGGGACCCTGATGCTGGGAAAGATTGAAGGCAGGAGGAGAAGGGGACGACAGAGGATGAGATGGTTGGATGGCATCACCGATTCGATGGACGTGAGTTTGAGCAAGCTCCGGGAGTTGATGGACAGGGAAGCCTGGCGTGCTGCAGTCCACGGGGTTGCAAAGAGTCAGATACAGCTGAGCGACTGAACTGAACTGAACTGAATGTGCTGATGTGTTAATATTGTTGGTGATTAGATAGGTCAAAAGAAGGAGGGAATTACTGGAAAAGGCTCCACAGAGAAGCAGAGATGTGAAGCAGGAAAAAGGTGGGCATATTTTTTCAAAAATAAATGGAGGAGTTCAGAGTGGAAACAGAGGATACAATGGTGAAAAATGACAGGGATATAAACTTGCCTGAAGGATCACACCAAACTGCATTATTGGCAATAAGGGTAGATAGTTTGGGTGGATGCAAGTGGTTCTTGAAGAATGTTAGCAGTTTGATTTCAAGTGCTGCACTCAATGCGCCAGCAAATTTGGAAAACTCAGCAGTGGCCACAGGACTGGAAAAGGTCAGTTTTCATTCCAATCCCAAAGAAGGGCAATGCCAAGGAATGTTCAAACTACTACACAATTATACTCGTTTCACATGCTAGCAAAGTAATGCTCAAAATCCTTCAAGCTAGGCTTCAACAATGAGTGAACCAAGAACTTCAGATGTACAAGCTGGATTTAGAAGAGGCAGAGGAACCAGAGATCAAATTTTCAACATCCATTGGATCACAGAAAAAGCAAGGAAATTCCAGAAAAACATCTACTTCTGCTTCATTGACTACACTAAAGCTTTTGATTCTGTGGATCACAACAAACTGTGGAAAATTCTTCAAGAGATGAGAATCCCAGACCACCTTACCTGCCTCCTGAGAAACAAAGAAGCAAGAGTTAGAACCAGACATGGAACAAGGGACTGGTTCCAAATTGGGAAAGGAGTACATCATGGCTATATATCATCACCCTGCTTATTTAACTTATATGCAGAGTATGAGAAATGCTGTGTTGGATCAGTTACAAGGTGGAATCAAGATCGTTGAGAGAAACATCAGTAACTTCAGATGTGCAGATGACACCTCCCTAATGACAGAAAGTGAAGAGGAACTAAAGTGTCTCTTCATGAAGGTAAAAGAGAAGAGTGAAAAAGCTGGCTTAAAACTCAACATTCAAAAAACAGATCATCTGGTCCCATTTGGTCTCATCACTTCATGGCAAATAGAGGGAGAAACAATGGAAACAGTAGCAGACTTTATTTTCTTGGGCTCCAAAATCACTGCAGATGGAGACTGTAGCCATGAAATTAAAACACACTTGCTCCTTAGAAGAAAAGCTAAGACAAACCTATACAGCATTAATAAAAACCAGAGACACCACTTTACCAACAAAGGTCCATCTAGTCAGAGCTATGGTTTCTCCAGTATTATGTAAGGATGTAAGAGTTGGACCATAAAGAAGGCTGAGCACCAATGATGCTTTTGAAGTGTGGTGTTGGAGAAAACTCTGAGAGTCCCTTGGACTGCAAAGAGATCAAACCAGTCAATTCTAAAAGAAATCAGTCCTGAATATTCATTGGAAGGACTGATGCTGAAACTGAAGTTCCAGAGTACTTTGGCCATCTGAAGCAAAGAGCCGACTCACTGGAAAAGATCTCGATGCTGGGAAAGATTGAGGGCAAGAGAAGAAGAGGGAGACAGAGGATGAGCTGGTTGGATGGCATCACTGATTCAATGGACGTGAGTTTGAGCAAGCTCTGGGAGTTGGCGAAGGAGGGGAAACACTAGCAAGCTGCAGTCCATGGCGTCACAAAGAGTAGGAAATGACTGAGTGACTGAGCAACAAGATTAAGAACTAGAAGATGATCACTTGGGAGCTTAGGGAGGATTCAACGCAAAATTGAAAAAGGATCTTGTGCTAAGAATAATTTTTACATTTTAAAAAGATTGTAAAGGGGGAAAAAAAGAGAGTATACAGTAAGGGCCATGTGTGGCCCACAAACCCTAAAATATTTTCTGTCTGACCCTTTACAGTAAGTGTTTGTTTTTCCTTGGTTTATATCTTTAAAACCTCTGTATACTATTATCAAAAAGGATCACAGTCATTAAATAGTGAGTTCTGAGAGAAAGAAAATTCAAGGGCCTTATTAATTTCTGCGTCTTTCAGCCTATAAAAGTGCACAGAATATGGTAAAAGCTCAGAACAAACTTACTTTATTGAAGAGTACACAGAACATGAAAGTTAAGACATTTCAAAGGATGAAAACCAAGAAGAAACATGGAAAACCACAGATCTGAAGAAACAACTTCACCTCTTCTGTTCACTTCGCTAGCAACATCTCTGGATTTGTTTAAAACGAAAATGTATGGTGCTACAATCCGTGGCGTTGCAGAGAGTCTGACAACACTGAGCAACTGAACAACAACCGTATGTATGGACATATACTTAATTTTCATATTCATTTTAAGTACCATCTTATTTAGAATGTCAAAGAAACCAAAAAAAAAAAATTGGAAAAGGAATAAGTTTAAAGAGAAAATTCAATTGTGTTGTAAAAATCAACTGTTGGAAGGCTATTGCCTTAATAAGGGTAAAGAATAATAAATGAATACAAGATGATTGCAAGATGATTGTCTTTTTAATAAAAGCAGCTAAATTTAATTGAGAACTTACTATGTGCTGTGCTTGTGTGTTCAGTTGTTCAGTCATATCCAGCTCTTTGAGACTCCATGGACTGTAGCCCTCCAGGAGACTCTGTCCACGAGGTTATCCAGGCAAGAAGACTGGAGTGGGTTGCCATTTCTTCCTCCAGAGGATCTTCCAAGCTCAGGGATCAAACCCATGCAGCCTGCATTTGCAAGCAGTTCTTTTATCACTGAGCCACCTGAAAAGCACCCTACTATGTGCCAGGCATGGTTACAGGCAACTTTACTTGTATTAGCTTACTTATTTCGTTCTATAACCTCTTTAGATAAGTACCATCATTATGCCTATTTTATAGATGATGAAATTAAGGCCACGGGTGGTTAAATAAGATACTCAATTTGCAGAGTACATGAAGGATCTGGAATTTGAATTCAAGTGACCTGGCTCCTGGACATGATCTGCTAGTCACTATAACTTCCTGGAGGTACACTGGGATAGAAAGAGAAAGAAACAGAGAGTTAACAAAGAGTACCAACACAAAGTGGTAAGGATTAAGGGGTCAAGAAAGAGAAAAGAACTGAAGATGACTCCAAAGTTCCCAGTGGGAAGAACAGGAAGGAGTGATAGGAAGTTTGATAACTAGTTAAGTTATAAAAATGTGTTCAGTCAGTTCAGTTCAGTTGCTCAGTCAAGTCCAACTCTTTGCGACCCCACGGACTACAGCACACCAGGCCTCCCTGTCCATCAACAACTCCCAGAGTTCACTCAAACCCATGTCCATTGAGTCAGTGATGCCATGCAACCATCTCATCCTCTGCCATCCTATTCTCCTCCTGCCCTCAATCTTTCCCAGCATCAGGGTCTTTTCAAATGAGTCAGTTCTTCACATGAGATGGCCAAAGTATTGGAGTTTCACCTTCAGCATCAGTCCTTCCAATGAACACCCAGGACTGATCTCCTTTAGGATGGACTGGTTGGATCTCCTTGCAGTCCAAGGGACTCCCAAGAGTCTTCTCCAACACTATAGTTCAAAAGCATTAATTCTTCAGCAATCAGCTTTCTTCACCCTCCAACTCTCACATCCATACATGACCACTGGAAAAACCATAGCTTTGACTAGATGGACCTTTGTTGGCAAAGTAATGTCTCTGCTTTCTAATATGCTTGTCTTGGTCATAACTTTCCTTCCAAGGGATAAGCGTCTTTTAATTTCATGGCTGCAATCACCATCTGCAGTGATTTTGGAGCCCAGAAAAATAAAGTCAGCCACTGTTTCCACTGTTTCCCCATTTATTTGCCATGAAGTGATGGGATCGGATGCCATGATCTTAGTTTTCTGAATGTTGAGCTTTAAGCCAGTTTTTTCTCTCTCCTCTTTCACTTTCATCAAGAGGCGCTTTAGTTCGTCTTCACTTTCTCCATTAAGGGTGTTGTCATCTGCGTATCTGAGGTTATTGATATTTCTCCCAGCAATCTTGATTCCTGCTTGTGTTTCTTCCAGCCCAGCGTTTCCCATGATGTACTCTGCATAGAAGTTAAATAAGCAGGGTGACAATATACAGCCTTGACATACTCCTTTTCCTATTTGGAACCAGTCTGTTGTTCCATGTCCAGTTCTAACTGTTGCTTCCTGACCTGCATACAGGTTTCTCAAGAGGCAGATCAGGTGATCTGATATTCCCATTTCTTTCAGAATTTTCCATAGTTTCTTGTGATCCACACAGTCAAAGGCTTTGGTATAGTCAATCAAGCAGAAATAGATGTTTTTCTGAAACTCTCTTGCTTTTTCCATGATCCAACGGATGTTGGCAATTTGATCTCTGGTTCCTCTGCTTTTTCGAAAATGAGCTTGAACATCTGGAAGATCACAGTTCACATATTACTGAAGCCTGGCTTGGAGAATTTTAAGCATTACTTTCCTAGTGTGTGAGATGAGTGCAATTGTGTGGTAGTTTGAGCTTTCTTTGGCATTGCCTTTCTTTGGGATTGGAATGAAATCTGACCTTTTCCAGTCCTGCGGCCACTGTTGAGTTTTCCAAATTTGCTGGCATATTGAGTGCAGCACTTTCACAGCATCATCTTTCAGGATTTGAAATAGCTCAACTGGAATTCCATCACCTCCACTAGCTTTGTTCGTAGTGATGCTTTCTAAGGCCCATTTGACTTCACATTCCAGGATGTCTGGCTCTAGGTGAGTGATCACACCATTGTGATTATCCAGGTCTTGACGATCCTTTTTGTACAGTTTTCTGTGTATTCTTGCCACATCTTCTGAATATCTTCTGCTTCTGTTAGGTCCCTACAATTTCTGTCCTTTACTGAGCCCATCTTTGCATGAAATGTTCCCTTGGTATCTCACAAAATAAGAGTAAGAGGTGATGATATATTTGCTCATCAAATTGTGAACATCTCTTCTTTTTAGTAAGAAATTTTCCACTTTGAGTAAAAATATAGATTAGGAGTTGATTGTGCCTCTTAGTATCTATATTTAAAATTCTGCAGCTATTTTTCATGTGACATAATACTCTGTATTTGTGTAACACCTTTCTTCTTAGGACATCAAAGCATTTTACTAAAATGCCTTATCTTATCCATCCTCATAACATCTCCTTTCAAGAAAGGCAGTGTCAAGTCTAATGACTACAATTTTACAGATGAGAACCCTAAGACAAATGGAGCTAGTGACTTGCCAAGATCAGAGAAAACCTGCAGCAAAACTAGGTGTAGAACTTGTGCTTTTATGAATTCAAAATTCTTTCCAATCTCTTCTTTTTTTCATATCTCATGTTCCAATCTCTTCTTAATGATATGCCTCAAATTTGTCTTAACTTTGGCATTCTTTTATCTGTAAATTAGCATGTAGAGAGTCATGCTAATGATTGTAATCTAATTTTATCTGTAAAGTGTGTTTCCTGAATTTGGCATTTTTAATTAGTAAATCTATAAAATGGTCAAAATTAATGCTTTAGGTTGGGAAGATCCTCTGGAGAAGGGAAAGGCTACCCACTCCAGTATTCTGCCCTGGAGAATTACATGAGATTGCAAAGAGTTGGACTTGACCGAGCAACTTTCACTAAAAATACCCGATTTTAACCCTAACAAAGCTTTGATATTTGTGTAAATCCTCAAAGTCCAAAAAAAATTTTCCATCTTCTATTTGGAGAAACTTTAGTATATCAAAGCCCCAAATTATCAATAGACAATAAAGGAAAACAAGACAATACATACACATACATACACACACATTCACACAGAGAGAGGTAGTGGTAATAAAGCAAGAAATTAAGGTGTCTCTTTAAAGGAAATCAAGCATTCCCTCCTGAGAGTAAGAGGACAAACAATAATGCCTTAAACATCTCAGGAAAAATTTTAAAACAAAAAATTATGTTACTACTCAGTTCTATATTAACTATGATTTCCATCTCACTTCATTGCAAATGCAATGCAAAATTTGTTGATAATGGCTCAGACAGGAAAGAATCTGCCTGCAATGTGAGAGACCTGGGTTCAGTCCTTGAGTTGGGAAAATCTCCTGGAGAAGAGAATGGCAACCCACTCTAGTATTCTTGCCTGGAGAATTCCATGAACAAAAGAGCCTGGTGGGCTACAAGTTCATGGGGTTGCAAGAGTCAGACACAATTGACTGACTTTCACTTTCATAAGTACTTAGATGTTCATATCCTAAAAAGAGAAAAGACAGAAAAAGTGTTGACTTAATTTTTTAAGGGAGATAGTAGAATATATTCACTTTAAGAGTCCTTTAACAAAATCCATATGTACACGCGTGGATGGTGAGCACAGTGTCTGGGGCAAGTTGCCAACATTAGATCAAAGGCTCTATGATTATCCTATACAATTTAAGGCAGGTATACATTTGACTTTTCCTCCTGAAGCCCAGCTTTTAAAATGTGTAAGTCCTCTTAAAAATTCTACTGGCAGGAGATTCTAGTTCCAAAAGGAACTGGAACAGCTTTTTCAATGACAGTGAAAAGAACAAGGATGATGAAAAACAAATGATGTACAATGATGTGCCAAAAATAATGTCAAATTAGATTCATTTTTATCCCCAAAGTCAAAGAATTATTGGGGAAGCTGAGTTGGATTTCATGTTTATACCATTTTCGGTAAAAATTCTAAGGCCTTATAAATAAATATTTAACATTTTTCTGTTCCACAAGACTGCCATTATTAATAACTAATTTAGCATTCATGGATAGTGGTCAACCACTTCCTCCATAAAAATAAAAATTGTGAGGAATCAGTGTGAGTTTTCTGGATGACTCAAAGCTTTGTGCTTTATAAAACGTTAAATGTAATGGTCCAAAACTTGACAGTAACAAAAAAAAGTAGCTCTTTTAATAACATAAACGATACAATGTAAGACCATTTACTTTTTCAAAAGTACTTAAACACTTGCTCTTTGTCAAGCATTGCTGAAAGCAGTGGGGATAAAAAATGAACAAAAAGGAAACACTACTTCCATGATGCTCACAGTCCAGAATGCAAGGATAGAAAAGAACTCATAACTGATTAAATAATTGTATAATACACCTGGTGGAGATAATGGCTGAAAAGAAAAGCACGCAGCTCAAGAGTCAGAATATTGGATGAAGTGTGTCATAGACTCTTACACATTTATGTTGCTTAAATTGAGTCCAATCTTAAAACTGCCAAAGAAACCTAAAAGTAATTGTGTATTATACCTTACCCTATTAAAGAGTTTAGAAGAATCCAATATAGTTGGAAAAACTCACCTGTTTTGTCCTCATTTCTGGGATCCCTTCCACAGGAAGATGGTGAGCATTCTGTCATTCCATAAAAATGTATTAAGAACCTACAATGTACAAGGCCACATGTTCAGGAGTGTGGTGGTGAATAAGATCCCAATTTTATTCTCAAAAAATGTAACATCAGGGGAAAAGGAGACACAAAACTAATTTGAGTCATGTAACCAACATAAATGCTACCAGAAATGCAAAAAGTTGAAAAACTATGCTCATACAAAGTTTCTCTTGAATGGATCTGAGTGGAACTATGGAGGGTGAGAAGGATTTAGGCAAAAAGGTCAGCATGAGCAGAGGTGGGGTGAGAAAGATTGTGCAGGCTCTGGGACCTGAAACCCAGGAGGGAACTAGAGATGAGGCTGAAAAAAGTAAATCGAGAACAGATCCTGGAAGGACCTGAATAATGGTTTAAACATAATCCTGTAGGTAACTGTGATCCACGGAGTATTTGTGAGCCAACAGGACACTGTCATATTTGCATTAGAAAGGTGTCTCTGGCAGCAAGGTAGAGGAGTAGTAGAAAACTGTGAGCTCTTGCACTGAACTCCTGGGAAGTGAAAAGGGTCTAAACCAAGACAGAAATAGGAACTGAATTGATAGAATAGCTCAAATAGACCTTTTTATTTGACAGCCAACTTGGTGGGGCATGAAGCAGTGGAAATGTCTTTTTATACAGGTAAACAAATCTTCGAGATCAGAAGTGGAACAAGTAAACATCTCAATTTTTTTTTCTGGAATCAGCTCAAATATAAACACTGTGCTTGCAAAGTAAATATGGCTTTCTACTTAATAAGTGTCTATGAGGTCATAATGGTTGCCCAACACTGATAGGCTCTGTTTGTAATGAAAATATGAAGCCTCAAACCAATTATTACCCCTCAAATAAAAATAATAATTTGTTGAAGTTGCATATAATGGGGAGTTTAATTATGTAGCATTATTTAAAAGTGTTATTGGGCATTAGCAATTAACATGAACTCTTGAGTAATTGGCAGACACTATGTTAACCAATCTTAGATTTAGTATCTTTGATGCCTTTGTTCATGAAGAAGGATGGAGTCGAATGATTTGATCAGTCTTCCCACTTACCATAAAACCACTACTCACAATCAAAAATCATTTCCCACCTCATTTCAAATCTTCAGAAAGAATAAGTACCTTTAACTTCCTATTAGAAGAGTTTTCCAAAAACTAATGATTTTCAATGTCAAAGAGTTCTTCTGACTAAATTACTCCTGGTAACTCATTCTTTTATATCATTTTAAATAATTCTACTCCTACCTCTTTAACTTGCAAATATTTGTAGAATCTTATAATATACCATGTAGTCATTACTTGCCTAGCTATATATTTGTCTACTTAAATCTTTTCTTATAAATTAATCCCTTCCTTCTCTTAATCATTGCAATTGCTTTCTCCTGGCCTTGCTCCAATTTTTCTTCAAATTATTGGTTCTGAGGTACCTAATATCTAATGCAGTATTCTAGGCTTAAATGATATGTGGATATTTCCTTTTTATTTATTCACTGCACTGTTCATGTGTGTGTGACTTGCTGTGTACCATTGCTCTTATAGACCCTGTTCCCGGTGGAAATAAACTTCATCCTTGAAAGATAATCATTTGTCTCTCAGATCTGATAAAGATGCCTATTTTTATATAATCCCTTGTCTACTATTACAAAAAATGTAAAATCATCCACCATCAGCATTAACAAGTTAATTGAATTTGGTTTTAGTGCTTTTTGTGCTTCAGTATTTATTTTAGCATATATATATATGTCTTGCTAAGTCATTGTAAAAAATGACTACATTAGAATATCCTATTTCCCACCATATGTATCTACTGGAAATGCATATATCTCAAAATTATTTTGTATATTTCTCCTTTTCTATTATATTCTATCTAAATAAATATAAGGACTAAGGAAATCTAATTAGAACAAATGATTATCTTAGTTTCAACAATAAAGAAGAATGTGAGATTTTATAGAAAAATTTCCATTCTATGTTTCTTATGCTATAACCTTTAAAATAATATTTATTCAAATTTCAAAAATTAAAAATCTGAATCTATTGATTCAAATAAGCACATGATTCCCAATAATAGAGAAATAGAAAATGAGTTAATACTACATCTCTGGATTTATGGGACTTAAGAATATGTTTTCCTTAAGCCAGGCAAACAAACAGTCCTTCACCTATGTCCCAAGCCTTGGCAACACAACTCATGAAATTATATTTTCCCTTTTGTATCTAAAGTCATGTGAAGGAGAGACTTTATTTTTTCCTCTCTCCTCTTCATGTGTTATTGAGTCAATTATTTATCCATATTGAAAAGAGTATCTTCCCAACAGTACTCAGAGCTCCTTTTGGGCTAAAACCATATTTCAGTTTTCCTACTATGTAAGCAAAGTATTGGGCATATAGTGGCAATTCAATAAATTCTCTGAATTTTACTGAATTCATGAGGAATGAACTAGTGGGTAAATAGTCATCACTTCTCCAGAGATGACAATTTATGGAAAGATGGACACAGTATTTTCAGAAAGAATGTTTTTTTAAAAAAGAGAAAGAACTTTTATTCAGAAAGTAAAACTACCATACTTTGTTTTTATTATTTTTCCTTTCCAATTTCTCTGACTCCTAGGAATCAGATGTGTTCTGGTGCGTATTTTTAAAATTGCTGACCTTTTGATAGAAGTAAATCTCAGATATTAGAAAGCAACTGGCAAGATTTGAATAGTTCTGTAAATTGGATAATGGTACTATATTAACTGTTAATTCCTTATTGTATACTGTGATTATGAAAGAAAATGTCCTCATTTTTAGAAAACACATACTGAAGCAGTTAGGGGGAACAAGGAATTATCCCCACAATTTATTCTCAAATGGTTCTGAAAAAAATCAAAGTAAATAGAGAAAGAGGGACTTCCTTGGTGGTCCAGTAGCTAAGACGCCAAAATCCCAATGCAGGGGGCCCAGGTTTGAACCCTGGTCAGGGAATTAGATCCTACATGCCACAGCTAAGACCCAGCACAACCAAATAAATAAGACAAAAAAGTTTTTTAAGAAAGAAACAAAAAGAGAGCAACAGAGGCAGAAGAAAGGGAAAGACTAAGCAAATGTAGTAAAATGGTAACATTTGAGGATCAGGGTGGAAGCATCTGAAAGTGTTGTACTAATTTATGCACGTTTTCTACAAATCTGAAATTATCGTTATTTCAAAACAGAGTTGTTTGAAATAGGTGTGTTAACACATGATTAAAGAAGACAATTTCAGTGATACAAACTCTATTTAACACTTTATGAAACAGACAAGCTCCACTTGAAGAACTGCAAAATGAGATAGAAGTCAGGAAGCTTGTACAGGACAAAAAAAAATAAAGAACAGAGAGAAAAAATAGAAAGTACCTAACTGGCTGGGACCACATAGTCGATCTTGTTTAAGATTAGAAGTAACAAGGAAGTAAGTGCGGAGCCCAGAGTAGGCTCCACCTCTGGGGATTGGCTGACTGCAGACAGCATGTCTGGTCCAGGGGATCATTTAAGTGGCAGAAAGTCATCTAAGATTCGGTTTGTTAGTGTGGTACCCTAGGTAGGAGCAAGTCCATCTTGAAACCAGGAAGTGATCTCAATAGTACACTTTACCTGATTGAAAATTTATCCTTTGTAAAGTGTTTTCACATTCTACATTATTATCTCACTGAATTGTTCTCACAACTCTTCTCTTTCCCTGAGAAAAGAAATAAACTCAGAGAGTATCTACATTAAAGTGTCAGAACTGGGAGTCAAAGGCTTGCTACTTGAAGCACAGAGTTATTTGTTCTATATACCATTCCATTTCTCTATGATTAAAAACTTAAATCAATTCCCTAGGGGCATTTTAAAAGCCTGGCATTACAAATGCCCAGGTATTGCTTTTTTTCACCAAAGCTCCAGATATGTTTCTAATGAGCAGCCACGCAAAAAACAACTGGACTATATGATATTTTACTTTCGTCTAGTTTGTTTCACTTTTTCTATTTCATATTCAGTGTTTCCATTTCACTTAATTTATGTTTTCCAATTTCCACCTCTCTTCTTGTTTTTGTTCTTTTCAAGACTTTGTGTAAAAGAAAAGCTTTTGTGTATATATATTATATATATATATTTTTTTAGAAAGCTTACAAATTTTTGCCTAACTAAAAAATTTATGACATTCTGATTTCACTTGTTTGACTTAGTATGAATAAAATGCTGGATTTAAAAAAAGAGACATGCAACAAGCAACAAACGTTTACTCTATAGCACAGGGAACTATAGTCAATATCTTGCAATAAACTATAATGGAAAATTCTCTGAAAAATAATATATGTGTATATCTATAAAAACATATACATATATGTGTATGTGTATATACACATTATATGAACATTATATGCACATTATATGCTTTATATGCATTCCTGTATAATTTAATGACTCAAGTGTATGTGTATGTATCAGTTCAGCCCAGTTCAGTCATTCAGTCGTGTATGACTCTTTGCAACCCCATGAACTGAAGATGCCAGGCCTCCCTGTCCATCACTGATCCCCGGAGTTTACCCAAACTCATGTCCATCGAGTCAGTGATGCCATCCAATCATCTCATCATCTGTCGGCCCCTTCTGCTCCTGCCCTCAATCTATCCCAGCATCACGATATTTTCAAATGAGTCAGTTCACATCAGGTGGCCAAAGTATTGGAGTTTCACACCTAGGACTGATCTCCTTTAGGATGAGCTGGTTGGATCTCCTTGCAGTCCAAGGGACTCTCAAGAGTCTTCTCCAACACCACAGTTCAAAAACATCAATTCTTCAGTGCTCAGCCTTCTTTATAGTCCAACTCTGACATCCATACATGACCACTGGAAAAACCATAGCCTTGACTGTACGGATCTTTGTTGGCAAAGTAACGTCTCTGCTTTTTAATATGCTGTTTAGGTTGGTCATAACTTTCCTTCCAAGTACTCAGTGTCTTTTAATTTCATGGCTCCAGTCACATTCTGCAGTGATTTTGGAGCCCAAAAATATAAAGTCTGACACTGTTTCCACTGTTTCCCCATCTATTTTCCATGAAGCGATGGGACTGGATGCCGTAACCTTTAGTTTTCTGAATGTTGAGTTTAAGCCAACTTTTCCACTCTCCTCTTTCACTTTCATCAAGAGGCACTTTAGTTCTTCTTCACTTTCTGCCATAAGGATGGTGTCAACTGTATATCTGAGGTTATTGATATTTCTCCCGGCAATCTTGATTCCAGCTTGTGCTTCTTCCATTTCACCATATCTCATGATGTACTCTGCATATAAGTTAAATAAGCAGGGTGACAATATACAGCCTTGACATACTCCTTTTCTTATTTGGAACTAGTCTGTTGTTCCATGTCCAGTTCTAACTGTTGCTTCCTGACCTGCATATAGGTTTCTCAAGAGGCAAGTCAGGTGGTCTGTTATTCCCATCTCTTTCAGAATTTTCCACAGTTTATTGTGATCCACACAGTCAAAGGCTTTGGTATAGTCAATAAAGCAGAAATAGATGTCTTTCTGGAACTCTCTTGGTTTTTCGATGATTCAGCGAATGTTGACAATTTGATTTCTGGTTCCTCTGACTTTTCTAAAACCAGCTTGGACATCTGGAAGTTCACAGTTCACGTATTGCTGAAGCCTGGCTTGGAGAATCTTGAGCATTACTTTACTAGCATGTGAGATGAGTGCAATTGTGCAGTAGTTTGAGCATTCATTGGCATTGCCTTTCTTTGGGATTGGAATGAAAACTGACCTTCTCCAGTCCTGTGGCCACTGCTGAGGTTTCCAAATTTGCTGGCATACTGAGTGTAGCACTTTCACAGCATCATCTTTTTGGATTTGAAATAGCTCAACTGGAATTCCATCACCTCCACTAGCTTTGTTCGTAGTGATGCTTTCTAAGGCCCACTTGAATTCACATTCCTGGATGTCTGGCTCTAGGTGAGTGATCACACCATCATGATTATCTGGGTCATGAAGATATTTTTCATATAGTTCTTCCGTGTATTCTTGCCACATCTTCTTAATATCTTCTGCTTCTCTTAGGTCCATACCATTTCTGTCCTTTATTGAGCCCATCTTTGCCTGAAATGTTCCCTTGGTATCTCTAATTTTCTTGAAGAGATCTCTAGTCTTTCCCATTCTATTGGTTCCCTCTATTTCTTTGCATAGATCACTGAGGAAGGCTTTCTTATCTCTCCTTGCTATTCTTTGGAACTATGCATTCAAATGGGTATATATTTCCTTATCTCCTTTGCTTTTTGCTTCTCTTCTTTTCACAGCTATTTGTAAGGCCCCCCCAGACAGCCATTTTGCTTTTTCACATTTCCTTTCCATGGGGATGGTCTTGATCCCTGTCTCCTGTATAATGTCACGAACCTCTGTCCATAGTTCATCAGGCACTCTATCAGATCTAGTCCCTTAAATATATTTCTCACTTCCACTGTATAATCATAAGGGATTTGATTTAGGTCATACCTGAATGGTCTAGTGGTTTTCTCCACTTTCTTCAATTTCAGTCTGAATTTGGCAATAAGGAGTTCATGATCTGAACTACAGTCAGCTCCTGGTCTTGTTTTTGCTGTCTGTATCAAGCTTCTCTATCTTTGCATATGTTCTGTGCAAAGAATATAATCAATTTGTTCTCTGTTGACCATCTGGTGATGTCCATGTGTAGAGACTTCTCTTGTGTTGTTGGAAGAGGGTGTTTGCTATGACCAGTGCTTTCTCTTGGCAAAACTCTATTAGCCTTTGTCCTGCTTCATTCTGTTCTCCAAGGCCAAATTTGCCTGTTACTCCAGGTGTTTCATGACTTCCTACTTTTGCATTCCAGTCCCCTATAATGAAAAGGACATCTTTTGGGGGTGTTAGTTTTAAAAGGTCCTGTAGGTCTTCATAGAACGATTCAACTTCAGCTTCTTCAGTGTTACTGGTCAAGGCATAGACTTGGATTACTGTGATATTGAATGGTTTGCCTTGGAAAAGAAGAGATCATTCTGTCATTCTTGAGACTGCATCCAAGTACTGCATTTCAGACTCTTTTGTTGACCATGATGGCTACTCCATTTCTTCTAGGGATTCCTGCCCACAGTAGTAGATATAATGGTCATCTGAGTTAAATTCACTCATTCTAGTTCATCTTAGTTAGCTGATTCCTAGAATGTCGACATTCACTCTTGCCATCTCCTGTTTGACCACTTCCAATTTGCCTTAATTCATGGACCTAACATCCCAGGTTCCTATGCAATATTGCTGTTTATAGCATCAGACCTTGCTTCTCTCACCAGTCATATCCACAACTAGGTGTTGTTTTTGCTTTGGCTCCATCCCTTCATTCTTTTTGGAGTTATTTCTCCACTGATCTCCAGTAGCATATTGGGTACCTATGACCTAGGGCATTCATCTTTCAGTGTCCTATCTTTTTGCCTTTTCATACTGTTCATGTGGTTCTCAAAGCAAGATACAGAAGTGGTTTGCCATTCCCTTCTCCAGTGGACTACATTCTGTATGTATATGAATGTATACACATATGTATATGAATCAACTTGTGGTTCACCTAAATATTGCAAGTTAACTATATTTCACTAAAATATATACATTAAGAAAAAGGAAAAAAAAAAAACCTAGATGTCCATCAGCAGATGAATGGATAAGAAAGCTGTGGTACATATACACAATGGAGTATTACTCAGCCATTAAGAATACATTTGAATCAGTTCTGATGAGATGGATGAAACTGAAGCTGATTATACAGAGTGAAGTAAGCCAGAAAGAAAAACACCAATACAGTATACTAACACATATATATGGAATTTAGAAAGATGGCAATCATGACCCTGTATGCAAGACAGCAAAAAAGACACAGATGTGTATAGCGGACTTTTGGACTCAGAGGGAAAGGGAGAGGGTGGGATGATTTGGGAGAATGGCATTGAAACATGTATACTATCATGTAAGAATCGAATCACCAGTCTATGTCCAATGCAGGATATAGCATGCTTGGGGCTGGTGCACGGGGATGACCCAGAGGGATGTTGTGGGGAGGGAGGTGGGAGAGGGGTTCATGTTTGGGAACGCATGTACACCCATGGTGGATTCGTGTCAATGTATGGCAAAACCAATACAGTATTGTAAAGTAAAATAAAGTAAAAATAAAAATTAACAAAAAAAAAAGGATACTGTTGGAATCCCAGGACCTCCTTTTGTGCCCCTTCAAATAAATAATCCCTGACCTTCCCTGGGCTTCCCTGATAGCTCAGTGGGTAAAGAATCCACCTGCAATGCAGGAGACCTTGGTTCAATCTCTGGGTTAGGAAGATCCCCTGGAGAAGGAAAAGACTACCCACTCCAGTATTCTGGCCTGGAAAATTCCATGGACTGTATAGGCCCTGGGGTCACAAAGAGTTGAACATGACTGAGTGACTTTTACTCACTTGACCTTCCTTAAAGGTAACCACTCTTCTGCCGTTTGTGTTAATTATTTCCTTGCATTCCTGTATAATTTTATGACCCAAGGACACTTTGCTAAATACTGGGGTCTAGTTTTGTCAGTTTTATTATTTAATGCAAACAGAATCTTATAGTTTATATTCTTTCTCTTATTACATGACTATGAGATAAGGAGTTTCTCCCTTTTTATGCTAAGTAGTATTACATTGCATGACTAACCCACAATTTATCCACTTTCCTGTTGATGGACATTTGGATTGTGGTTTTTTTTAACATTTTTGCTATTATTAATAAAGTTTCTTTAAAAAATGGCATCATTAAGGAACATTTTTGTAAACAATTGGTCAAACAAGTGAACTTAGTTGTTTCTCCACACCTGAAAGCATCAGATTCTTCCAAAGCCCATTCATTCTACCAGGGCTGTATTGGGCCACTTGGTCTGCCCATGATCTCCCATCACACATTCCCTTCTTGATCTCTGTGTTCATGGACTGTTATATGTGATTAGAGCAAATATACTCAGAGTCTCCATGAAATTTAATCAAAAAGGAATTTGTGCTGGGAGGAGTGAATTTCTGGGTGTAGAGCACTTCGGGTTTCTCATTGACCATGAGCACATCTGAACACTACCCAAGTGCCTTAGGAAAATTAGGAGTGTCCCAAGAGTGACCTCTTCCAGTCCACTCAGACCCTTTAATTAACCCTGGCTGCTAGTGGTCTGAAAAGGTAACCACAACTATATACATGTCTCTCTGGGATTCATTTACTCTCTGAGAGAATATGTATGAATTGGTCTGTTGCTCAGATTTATTGATCTCCAGATGCCATGCCTTATTTTCAAGAATTACTTTTATCTCTTTTATTCAAGACTATTAAATGTTTTAACCACATTCTCAACCATCCCCAGTATTTTTTTTTTATTTTTTGCTCAATACACACTGATTTCCATAATCTCAACTCGTTTTATATTTTACACACTTTGATGGTAGGGTAAATAACTGATCTAACTGGACTGGATTTTATTACCAAGAAAACTATTTTCCCTACATTTTTGAACTACTCACTAGTTAAATAAAGCTCTTTCCTTTTCTCCCTAGAAACATTGACCCTGAGCTGACAACAAAATCCTAGGTGGGATATTTAAATCTTAAGTGAGTGGTCAGTTAAGTGCCTGTAGAGGTAAAAGGACAGATAACATATTTGGTATGCTAATGGAACCTATTTACTTCAAGGAAAATGACAAAAACATCAATCAAATCAGAAGAGGCTATTAAGTATTGTTAACTCCCTTGCAGATGAGCAATGATTTCCATTGAGATTTAAATAAATATTCATGAAAAGGACCAATGACAGAAATTTAACCAAAAAATCATACCATGATAAGGTTTCTACACAGCTTATGCCAAAACTTACCTGGCTCCCAACATCACAGGATCTTTGATTATTTGGGAAACATTTCTTTTAAAATATTGGTGAATATTAGCATTCTTTTTTCATTTTAAACCCAAAACATATTTATATAAAATTATGCCCTTGAGGTATCTCTAATTCTCAAAAGATTGTATATTTCCCCTAACCATAAAACTTACACAATTGCTAATGCATTGATATTATTCAGAATATATTTCAATTAAAGCACACACACACAAACTGGAAAGCTTAAAAAAGTTTAAGTCATATAAGGTCATAATTTAAAATTATATGCAAATTATGTGACAAGCAGTTTTTTTGCCTCCATTTGATGACAGCTCTGCACAAGTCTTTTATAAATACCTTAAAACAAAATTACATGGGTAGATTCTACTTCAATCCATTTCAATTCAATAAATATCTATTGAGCTACTACAATATTTTTAGAATTAGTTTGGATTCTGTTAGAAGCACATAGTACAGCATAGGAACTCTTATCTTAATGGTAACTAAGAACTGAGATAGAAAGTAAACAGATAAAAGAAGTGGTTGTTGTGACTATTATCAAAAAGACAAAAGACAATGTGTTGATAATGATGTGGAAAAAAAGGGAACCCTGTACACATTGGTGGAAATGTGAATTGGTTAGAGCAATTATGGAAAACAGTAAAGGAGCTCCTTAAAGATTGAAAATATGACTAGTATATCATCCAGCAATACCCCTTCCAGGAATTTATTTCAAGGAAATAAATCAATATCTCAAAGAGATATCTGCACTCCCACGTTCACTGCAACATTATTCACAGTAGTCAAGAAGCAAAAACAACATAAGTGTCTGTCAACAGATGAAAAGATAAAGAAATTGTAATACACAGTGGAATACTATTCAGCCTTTAAAAAGTAGGAAATCTTGCCATTTGCACCAAGATGGATCAACTTGGAGAACATTACACTGCTGCTGCTGCTGCTAAGTTGCTTCAGTCATGTCCGACTCTAGGCAACCCCGTAGACGGCAGCCCACCAGGCTCCCCCATCCCTGGGATTCTCCAGGCAAGAACACTGGAGTGGGTTGCCATTTCCTTCTCCAATCCAAGCAAGAACATTGGAGTGGGTTGCCATTTCCTTCTCCAATGCATGAAAGTGAAAAGTGAAAGTGAAGTCGCTCAGTCGTGTCCGACTCTTTGCAACCCCATGGACTGCAGCCCACCAGGCTCCTCCGTCCATAGGATTTTCCAAGCAAGAGTACTGGAGTGGGGTGCCATCGCCTTCTCCGTGGAGAACATTATGCTGCTAAGTCACGTCAGTCATGTCCGACTCTGTGTGACCCCATAGACGGAAGCCCACCAGGCTCCTCTGTCCCTGGGATTCTCCAGGCAAGAACACTGGAGTGGGTTGCTATTTCCTTCTCCAGGAGAACATTATACTGATGTGTAATTAAATATGGGCTTCCCTGGTGGTTCAGATGATAAAGAATCTGCCTACAATGCAAGAGATCCAGGTTCAATCCCTGGGTCAGGAAGATCCCTTGAAGAAGGGAATGGCAACCCACTCCAGCATCCTTGCCTGGAGAATTCCATGGTCAGAGAAGCCTGGCAGGCTACAGTCCATGGAATCAAAAAGTTAGACATGACTGAGTAAGTTACACACTTTCATAATTAAAAAAGCCAGACACAGACAAATATTGTATTATCTCCCTCACATTTGAAATCTAAAGTATTTAAACTCATTGAAGCAGACAGCAGAATTCTGGTTGCCAAGGGTTGTGGGGAGGGAGAAATGGGGAGACGCTGGTCAAAAAGTACAAACATTCAGATGCGCAAGATGAGTAAATTCTGGAGATCTACCTAGAGCAAGGTGAGTATATTAAAAACAAATATTGAAATCTACTAAGAGAGTAAATATCAATATTATGTATTCTTATCCAGAAAAAGAAAAGAAAATGGTAACTATATGAGATAATGAATGCATTAATTCACTGGATTGTGGTCATTATTTCATTACCAAGGTACCAAGTTATACATCTTAAATACATGCAATATTTATTTGTCAATTATGGTTTAATAAAGCCAGGAAAGTAGAAGCAGTTCCTAAACAGTATGTGTTCATGCTAAGCCACTTCAGTTATGTCCAACTCTGTGTCACCCTAGGATTTGTAGCCTGCCAGGCTTCTCTGTCCATGGAATTCTCCAGGCAAGAATACTGGAGTAGGTTGCCATGCCCTCCTCCACTTAAATAGTATAGAACAGCATTCATTAATTGATAATAAACACAGAAGAGAAAGGAAAAAAAAGAAACCAAATGTAAGGCTGGATTTTCAAACCTCTAGATGATATGTGACTTGATATTGTGTTTAGAAGAATTGGAAGAGATCAGATTATAAAAGTAATTGAAAACCAACAGGATATTAGACTTGGTGCATGAGATACTGAGAAGCCGGAATTTTTTTTTCTCTTTTCCACTGTGGTTTATCCAGGATATTGAATATAGTTCCTTGTGCTACACAATAGGACCTTCATGTTTACCCTTTCTATATATAATAGTTTCAGAAGGCTGGAAATTTCTTAATCACAAGATTATTATAATAAAAGTGGGAATTTAGGAAAATTGGTCCAAGAAAGTCTCCAACATGGACAAGAAAGATCAAGAAGATAGAGACTTTTGCAGAGGGAGTAATTCACTTATGAGCTGACAAAAACCTGGAGAGATCAGTAGTAGAAGAAACAGAGGGAAGATAACTGAAATGGAATCTTTCGGAGGAGAATTTAAAAGAATTTGGCCACTGATATTTGAAAGGAAGACAGAATTCATGACTTGAAACCTGATTGACTCTGTTAGAAAAAGAAAAGAATGAGAAGAAAACGTACATGGGAGGATTCAGTTCAGTTCAGTCACTCAGTCTTGTCCAACTATTTGTGTTCCTATGGACCGCAGCACACCAGGCCTCCTTGTCCATCACCAACTCCCGGAGTTTGCTCAAACTCATGTCCATTGAGTCAGTGATGCCATCTAACCATCTCATCCTCTGTCGTCCCCTTGTCCTCCTGCCTTCAATCTTTCCCAGCATCAGGGTCTTTTCAAACAAGTCAGTTCTTCGCATCAGGTGGCCAAAGTATTAGAGCTTCAGCTTCAACATCAGTCCTTCTGATGAATATTCAGGACTGATTTCCTTTAGGATGGACTGGTTGGATCTCCTTGCAGTCCAAGGGACTCTCAAGGGTCTTCTCTAACACCATAGTTCAAAAGAATCATCTCTTCAACACTCAGCTTTCTTTATAGTCCAACTCTCACAGCCATACATGGCTACTGGAAAAACCATAGCCTTGACTACATGGAGCTTTGTTGGCAAAGTACTATCTCTGCTTTTTAATATGCTGTCTAGGTTGGTCATAACTTTTCTTGCAAGGAGCAAGTGTCTTTTAATTTCATGGCTGTAGTCACCATCTGCAGTGATTTTGGAGCCCAAAAATAGTCTGCCACTGTTTCATCATCTATTTGCCATGAAGTGATGGGACCAGATGCCATGATCTTAGTTTTCTGAATGTTGAGCTTTAAGCCAACTTTTTCCCTTTCCTCTTTCACTTTCATCAAGAGGCTCTTTAGTTTTTCTTCACTTTCTTCTGTAAGGGTGGTGTCATCTGCATATCTGAGGTTATTGATATTTCACATGGGAGGATTAGAAATTGCTTTTTTGAGGTAGCAATTTTGAGATGATGACAAGATATGCAGGGAGAGATTCCAAACTGAAACTCTGAGCTTTGCTTTTCAGAAATTAGTTATTATTTGTAGCATTCTATGGCTCTTCTCCATTGTTCATTCCTTACCAAAGAATAAAGTTTTACCTCAAAGAAATTTTCATGAAAATGAGTCTTGATAAGATTCATTTTCAACTAATTGAGTCTCTCCTAACTGCCAGTCACTGTGGTAGACACTTTCACATACATTATCACATTTAATTCTCACAGCAACTGCATGAAGTTGTTTATCTAGAAATTCTAATTAATTACATTGTAATGAAAATGCAAGTGCCAAATATTAATCAAATATTCATTGAATTAATTAGACATATATTGTTTGATTTCTGATCCAATACTGCTCCACTGCCCAGATTCCAAATTTCCTTTGAATATACATTACTAGCAAATATCTATTAATGTTTAATAATAGACATTATACTAGATGTGTACAGTATAGCCTGCTGCTGCTG
Organism: Ovis canadensis; assembly: GCF_042477335.2. Classification (NCBI taxonomy): domain Eukaryota; kingdom Metazoa; phylum Chordata; class Mammalia; order Artiodactyla; family Bovidae; genus Ovis; species Ovis canadensis. Next base: position 61,913,464 of record NC_091254.1, read on the forward strand.
CTGCTAAGTCACTTCAGTCGTGTCCGACTCTGTGAAGCCCCATAGACGGCAGCCCACTAGGCTTCCCCATCTCTGGGATTCTCCAGGCAAGAACACTGGAGTGGGTGGGTTGCCATTTCCTCCTCCAATGCATGAAAGTGAAAAGTGAAAGTGAAGTTGCCCAGTCGTGTATGACTTAAAGCGACCCCATGGACTACAGCCTACCAGGCTCCTCTGTCCCTGGGATTTTCTAGGCAGGAGTATTGGAGTGGCTTGCCATTGCCTTCTCCTATATATAGTATAGTCAAGTATACTATATTATACTTTTTGTTATGTAGCAAAAAGACTAGTTCAACATCAAATAATGCATGAGAATAAAATGCCTTAGTGAAAACAAAAACATATTGGGAGATGGAAAACCCAACTTACAATCTAAGATCAACCTCAGGTAAATCACTGAATTTTGCTGAGGCTTAGTTACTTCAACTGCCACATGAAATCAAGGCTCTCATTAAGTCTCTATTTTTGGATTGTTGTATGGATCAGACGAAGTACTGGTGAAAAAGTTCTTTACTGAATGGAAGGAGGCAAACCAAAGGTTTAAGAGAGAGAAAGAGGATATTTTTCTTTGGATTCCTCTTCTTCCACTTTTAAAGACTTCCCTTGAGAAAGCTTGTGGATAAGAAAGGTGGTAAGAAAAGGGATTTTTTTTTAATTTCCATCACCTCCATTCCTCCTCCATGTCCACCATCCATCCCTTTTTCTCCTGTGTGGCTGAGCCTATATCCAAATATATCTCTGTAATTAAGATTATCAGTACTGATTGCTTACATGGTTTTACTCAATCTTGTCATCATAACTCTTACCTCTAGCTTTTAATCATTGACACTCATCACTGTATTAAATGACAGAAGAGTGTCCATTCTTCATCTCATGCTGGACAGCTCACATGTCCACCTTGATGCTGACATGTTAACATTGAAGAGGTTTCAGTCTTTCTGTTTACAAATGTTCAACATGGAAGCACAGACTTTCTCTCTGAACCACACAGTTACTAATTGTATTTCATTTGCCATTTCCATTTTATTTTAATCTAATGAAACTTTTTAGGACAAGAACTTTGTTTAACATCTCCTTGTGTTCTCATATAAATACCATAGATGGACCCTAAAACACCTGATATTGCTGGAGTGAGAATATTTTAGAGAACTCTGTGGCTTTAGGTATGATTAGTTGTATCTCATTGGAGGCTCTCATCTACCACTCAAGGTTTTCATCCAAGGTTGCATGTATCTTTTCTCTTCACAGGGTCCACCATTCCCCTCCAACTTGCTAAGAGTTGCTTACCATTGGATGTTGCCTCAGTCTGGCCCAGAGCCAGGGCAAACTCTTCCATTTAACTTGGATTGAATGATACAGAGGCTTTGTGTATCAGAACTGCAAACCAGACCTCTTATTTTCCTAAACTTTCTGTGCCCTCTACCCCATCACTGTGATAAACACTATCTACGGAACCAGGACCTACTGTACTGTGCTTAGACTTTATAAATACTAGCCACCTGAAATGACCACTTTTGTAGGTCAAATATAGTCAGTTTCCTCTTATCAATCTAATATTTTTCACTCAATATCCTCTACAATCAAGAAAAGCAGACATAATCATCCCCATTTTTACTGCTGAGAAAACAAATACTCAGTTCAATAAGTGACCAGGTTACAGTCAGACACCTGAGAAAGTAGTGGGGCCCAGCTTTTAAATAGCAAAGTAACACCTATACACTCAAAGATAGATTTTGAGGATAGATGAAGGTCCAGAGGAATTCATGAGAGTAATGATGGGTAAACAATACTAAGATTCAATAGGAAGATTATAATATAGATTATCTCTGGTGGCTCAGAAGATAAAGAATCTGCCTACAATGCAGGAGACGAAGTTTGATCCCTGGGTCAGGAAAATCCCCTGGAGGGTTAAATGGCAACCCATTCCAGTATTCTTGCCTGGAGAATCCCCATGGACAGAGGAGCCTAGGGAGCTATAGTCCATAGGGTCACAAAGAGTTGGACATGACTGAGTGACTAACACTTTCACTTTCATAATATAGAAACAGCAAATAACAACAAATTATGAGAATTCATCCATAAGTAATAACAATACACTCAGAACAGAAAGAAAAAGCATAGATCAAAAAATTACTTTGAAAGTAAAGAAAAAAATCCTAGAGATTTAATTTCTGTATACTGGAATGTCTTACTCATTAAGTCAGTTGACTTGTCCTTTCTTTAAAATGGGGAATATCAGAAACCCAAAATAAAAATAAATAGGCGAGTGATCAAAGAATACTGATAGGCAGGCTTTCAAGTTTCAAGGTTCTTTTATTTTCTTTTGGCTGCCCTGGGTCTTTGTTGAGGTGCATGGGCTTTCTGTAGCTGTGGCTCACAGGCTCTTTAGTTGCAGCATGTGAATTTAGTTGCCCTATGTCGTGTGGGATCTTAGTTCCCCAACCAGGAATTGAACCCACATCCCATGCATGGGAAGAAAGATTTTTAAGTACTGGACCCAGCAAATCCCTCAAGTTTCGAGATTCTTAAGTCAGAATGGAAAATTGCAGAGAACTCAGGAAGCTGGTTGTATTGCTTGGGTGCCATTCTGATCCTATCCCCACTAGTCCCTGATCTCATAACTGACTGGTAAAACCCTGAAGTGAAGATAGGGGGAGAGATTGGATTATTTAATTCTATGCTATGGAGAAAGCAGAAATCAAAGTGAAGGATATCAAGGTGAGAAAATGTGAAGGATTAATATCTAGTAAGATTGAATAAAAGCGTAATATCTTGGTAATATATAAAATCAGTGAGTGCAGGGCTAGCCTTCAGTGAGAAAGTGGAATGCTTGACCCAGGCACTATGCTATGAAGGACACAGGACTCTCTCTCGAAGCTACTACAAATGGGCTAAAGGCAATTGTCATGATGTCAAGACAAACTGCACACATTCTATCTAATGAGGTCAACTTTCATTCATTCACTTTGCTTTCTTGTTTCTTTTCAGAAACTTCTTAAGTAAAGGTATTTTTTTAAGAGAAAACACTAAACATTTTCATACTGAAATAACTATTATCATATTTTAAACTTCCCTTCCAGACTTGATCTGTGTAACTGTGACGATTTGAACATAAAATTTGTGTTTCATATTTTTCTACCTGTCATTATACAACTAGCATGTTTCCATGTTTCTAGTTATCACTTTAAAGGCTGACATCTGTGGGGCAGTCAGCGTAGAAACTATTAAGATTTATTCTAAATATTCAGCTGAACAGTTTAAAGTATTTTTCTTTCATTTTTTAAATTTTTATGTTTTAGCTGTCTATTTTTTTAATTTGTATTTTTTATTGGTCTATAGTTGATTCACAATGTTGCATTAATTTTAGGTGTACAGCAGAGTGATTCAGTTATACATATATATGTATCTATTCTTTTTCAAATTCTTTTCCCATTTAGATTATTATAGAAAATATAGCAGAGTTCCCTGTGCTATACAGTAGATCTTTGTTGCTTTTCTATTTTAAATATAGTAACGTGTATATGTCAATCCCAAACTCCCAATTTATCCCCCTACCACCTCTTCCCTTTGGTAACCTTAAGTTTATTTTCTGTGTCTGTGAGTCTGTTTCTTATTTTAAGTGCCAAATTCCAGGAAAGAGATCTGTGATGGTTTCCATTGTTTTACCTGTCCAGCAGAGGACTGTGGCAAAGGAATCCTGTTTTCTTTGGGAATATCAGACTGTCTCTGCCTTAACCCATTTGGTTCATATAGGGCTGACCCCAAACCAGTAGTAGGGCAATCACTGGATTATTCAATATCTTCCATGCAGCTGGATAAACCAATTGGATGGGGAAAAATTATGTGACCATAGTCAGCACAGTGAGAAACAATTATGGAAGAAAGGTTCTATATCTGCCAGATTTAAAGCTGGTAGAATGAAGGGCTGGGTTTACTTATGCCACCACAAGGCAAGAAACTGTCTGAGACTTTAACAAAGAATAGAAAAGTTTTGACAAGAGATGTGACAGAGAATGAGAGAAAAAGAGCAAGTCCTAACTGACTTTTGAATACCTGGATACAACTAGGCCTGACTTTTCAAATATTTGAGCTAATAAATCTTCGTTGAGGTTTAAGCTAGCTTGAGTTAGACTTCTATTACTTGGAACCAAAATAGCCTTGAATGATTCTAAATCGAAGAAATGAGGCATGAAACTGTAAGAAAGGTTGTCTATACTTAGGGCCTTGGATTTGTAGAATATGTAAAGCTCTCTCTGTTAACAGATGTACTTCACCCACAAATGAACTAAATATCACGAATGGGGTCTAAAAACTGGAAATGTATAAAATGCAGGGTCTTGTTCTTGCAAAATGAGCCAGGTAACTTGGATGAGCCTGCACAACTAAAGGGGCTGTTGTAGGCTTTGGTCACATAATTCAAATCTGACTTCATGCTAGCTGCTGTTCGCTGCTGTCTGGGAGGGGTTGACCACCTTGTTTTACACATCGATTCTACGTACTCCAACTGGTTGGAACTCCCAAGACAGGTGACACTGGTTTCAGGACTCCAGCTTCATTTTGATGATCTGATCCAAGGTGAATGGGCTATAAGAATACTGAGGACCCAGAGACCTAGCTTCTTGGCGACCACCCTAAGAACTCTCTTCCCTCCAAGTTACTTTCTCTTAGCTCACAATGTCCCACAGAAGAAAAAGAAACTTTAGTTGAGAACAGGGCTGGACAGAAGAATGTATCTAATTAGTGCTATTGCAGGGTTTACTGTTACTGACTTTCTGAGCTCCTACTCAATGACAGAGACCATGTAAAACATACACACAAAAAATCTGATTTAATACCAAGTCTATACTCTACAAGGCAGGTGTTAATGGTATGATCATTTCATAGATGAGGAAATGATCCAGTCTCCACTAGAAATGACCTTGGAAGTTCCATTTTAAGCCACTTATTTTACATGTCAGGACTATAAGCTGAGAGTGGTCAGGACTGGCCCAAGGGCATTCAACAAACCAGCAAGGTCAAAGCTTGAACTCAGCTCCCTTGATTCTGTCCTCTTTTCTCTTTCTTGGGCTCACGTTGCTCTTTTTCTGTCCCCAAACACTGAAAAACAAATATACAAATTGGGAAGAACTCCTTCTGACAACAAATAGAGATATTAGAGATATTAGGTAACAAAATACCAAGCTTAAAGTCCAATGAGAAGGGAATTTATAAAGTTTGGAAACAGGCCATTTTGCTGTCTGATAAATGACAGGAGAGATGTTGACAGGGCCTCTTCAGAGAAGGAAAATAGTGAACAGGAGAAACTGAACTCCTTATGTTTAGCTATCATATTTACAATCTCCTCCTCCAGGTATAAAAATAACCTTAATGGGGAAAACAGCCATGGGGAAAAAAATTCAAGAAATTGGTAAAACCAAAGAAATGGTGAGAATAAAACAACACCCAGTAAAATAGACAAGAGTATGTAACTGCAAACAGCTGGTAAGTGGGTGGATAGAAAGTGAGTGTTAGTTGTTCATTGCGACTGACTCTGGGACCCCGTGGACTGTAGCCCACCAGGCTCCTCTGTCCATGGAATTCTCCAGCAAGAACACCAGAGGAGGTAACTATTTCCTTCTCCAGGGGATCTTCCTGATCCAGGGATCGAACCCAGGTGTCCTGCATTTCAGGCAGATTCTTTACTGACTGAGCCATCAGAGAAATCCCAAGTGGGCAGATGGAAATCAGGCATTGTGAGATAAGGGCAATTTCAAAAATCAAATAACAGAAATAGTGGTCGTTTACTCACCTAACGAAGGCCAGTTTAAAAACTCAAATCAGTGAAGTTAGTACTTAAAACGTCTATGGTGAGTGACTGGGATCACTCTCTCAGCTCTCCTAGTCCATCCCTTCCTAAGGAAAAGAATTTTTTAAAAGCAAAAGGCCCAGTTTCTCACCTGTCTTAATGCATCATAAGCATCAGATCCAAGCACAAATCTCTCTTAAAGAGCTTGGATTAGCACCTCAGGGTGCCAAGCAGAACTGACACGAAGAACCCCAAAGTGGCTTATTTAACTGGCTAATTGTTAACTGGTAGGAGGTGGGCTATGACAGGGAGTGGGAATGGGCCTGCCTTCTGCATGAATGAATTCAACACATGGAATTCATGCTCATATTTACATTTATAACTTACAAAATTTCTATGTCATTGACCCCAAGCTGATAAACAAAATTACAAAGTTCATTTTAATTTCATAGTCTCGGCCAATCTCATCAGTCTCCCCATTAGGTTTTCATATTAAAAGAAAGAGAAAAAATGAGAAAGCATATGTTTTTAGCCAAGAATAAATATAACAAGAATAAAGGAAATAAAAAATGAAAATTGACCTCAGCACAATGACTTAAATTTTTCCACCTTTCTCATATGGAGAGTTTCCAAGTTCTACCATTTCAAAGAAAACACCTCATCGAAGAACACATAATTGCATGTTGTTTCCATTCTTTAAATGTGGGAAATGAAGTCTTTTCACATTCACATCATCAGCTGTGCCCTAGGAAACCTTCCATTCTTTCCAAATTAGTTTTTGTATCATTAAACCAATCAGCATTAGGTGCTTAGGATTATTTTCTGGAATAAACCCTGAATCACTGCCTACATCATGTATGTAATAAAGGCAAATAATGACATCATTATATAGCACATGAGCACTGACCCTAAATGACCAAGACCTAAAAGAAATCAGGGCTGTTCTAATAAGAATCAGGCAGGATGCCTAATGAAAATCAAACAGCAGACCTAATAAGAAAGAATGTATTTTGCTTCTCCTTCAAATTCACTTTTGATTTGCTTTTCATGAGAATCCCTGTTTGAAGTGGAACTCCCGCAGGCTAGAATTCTCAGAGTTAACTCTGCGATGAGTAACTCCCAGGTGGTTCTCTGGGCCATTTGATCTGGGACAAGAACCACTCGCTCATGCAGTAAGTATTTGATGGGCATTTACCATAATCATAGGCTTCAACCTGGCTGTTTTCTAATTGAACAAACATCACTGAGTGCCGAGTACAAACATGGACGGAGCTAGACTCAGAAATTGAAGTAATAAATAAGAAGTGTCCTAATCCCAGGAACGGCGGAGTCTGGTGGGCTGCCATCTATAGGGTCGCACAGAGTCGGACACGACTGAAGCAACTTAGCAGCAGCAGCAGCAGCAGCAGCAGCAGCAGACATCACTTAGACATCATTTATATTAGACATCTCTGTGTGTTTATTACATGCTAGGCACAAATATCTATGCATTATTAATTAATAATCTGATATTCCCAACAGTTCTATGAGGAAGTATATGTTTTATCCCATTTTACAAGTGTGAAAAATAAGGCTTTTCCAGATTAAGAGACTTGCTCAAGGTCACATAGCAAGGGAGGTGCAGAGATGAGGGGTAAAATTCTGTCCGTCTGCAGCTTAGACACTGTATTATCTTCTATTGGAACCATTTGAACCTGCTGATATTGGACCCTGCTATTTTTTTTTTTAACCTACAAAATGACAAATAGGTTTTTCCCAAAAAGAACTGGGGTATGGTATGGAAAAGAAAAACAGAAACCTTTCTTTATAAAATAAAGGATGATTTGCAGCAGGATGGTTATCCACATCACCACGTGTGTGCCCTGTCCCAGCCACGACTCTGTAGCCTTAAAAGTGGGTTCAAATCTCCTCACGTCCTGTCCGCACCAGAAATCCAGTACCAACACAGTGAGAACACACCCTATACTCACATGAGTCCTCCCCTGTCTTAGTCTGGCTGAGATCCCAACTATTCTTGTCATAACACTTACTTATAGGCTTGGAATGGGAATGCAAAAAAAGTGTTGTTAATATTTGCCTTGTCTTAAAAGGAAAAGCAAAGAGCCTGGACAGAGAGGATGTGGTAGGTGTCAGAAAGAGAACAAGATTATGCACATGTAGGAAATCAAATGAAATTTTTATAACATTCTTTTACACAAATTATTTACAAACTTGATTATATGACTCACTTTGTGAAGCACTTTACCTCTAAGAATGGATGTAGTCTGAGCACTCTCTTCTGCTTTGAACGTACACAGAAAATGGAAACTTTCAAGTTTAAAGATGTAAACTTTCTACCATCTATTGTACACACTGGATGAGCTAAAGTATTTCAAATCCACTCTTTGCACCCCTTGTTTACTGCTAGTAACTCAACATGCATGAGTTTTGAGGAAAGATTAGAAATGCATTTATTCTGAGTATGATTCCCTATGGGCATTAACTATATAAAAATTGATGGAATTGTTTCTCAGATTCTTTCCCATTATAGGTTATTACACAATATTGGATATAGTTGCCTTTATTATGCAGTAGGTCCTTGTTGTCTTTTATGTATTTTTTAATGTATAATAGTGTGTACTTGTTAATTTCAAACTGTTGATTTATCCCACTTCCACCCTGCCCCTTTGGTAGCCATAAATTTGTTTTCCATGCATCTGTGAGTCTGTTTCTGTTTTGTAAGTTCATTCATATCTTTTTTTAGATTCCATACACAGACACATACACACACACACACTTTGCTATACACATGAAAACACAACATTGTAAATCAATGTATACTTCAATTTTAAGAAAAGAACTGGTGTAATAAATCACAACCAGTTCAACATTTTTAAAAATGAATGCAATTGGTTGATTAACATAGCTTTTACAGGGAATTAATCTTTTGCTTCTGAGACTATCAGCCTCTTGAGAGCAAGGACCATGTAAAATTCTGAATTTCTCACAGGTTAAATAGCATGCAATAAAAATGTATCATTTGGTCTCTTTATTTAACTTATAGTCTTTGCAACTATTCAAGAAAGAAACCAAGTAAGAAATTGTATTTGTAGCCTTGATGTTTGTAATCAAAAAAGGGCTGAGTTGCAGGAAACCATGTTTTATCAGTCAACCATTAAAAATATCCCACATAGTAGCAGGCCTCTGCACAGCCCAAACTGACCAACATGAAATACTTCATCTCCTTGGACAACACATCCCGTAAATTATGAAAAGAAAATGGTATTTTATGAGAGCCAGGCAACCTCATTTTCTAGGCAGCACATTTCATTCATATCTCTGTTATTAATAGGTCACTTACAGGATTCATGACTGGTGCCACTGCATGAAGGTACCCATACATGGACAATCACCGTGGCGAAAAGTAGTATATCTCAGTTCTTTCTAGAACAGTAACTTTATCAAAATGATCACAAGTGTCCTTTGAACTCCACTCAAACATTTTCTAATTGGAAATGTTTTAGGTCATGTTCATCAGAGTTCCTAGATTTCTTTTTAACTTCAAAACTTTCAAAAATCTCCTTTTTTACCCATGAGTTTGGCCTACTAAGTTTGCATTTCCTCCATGGATTACTGCAGGCAAAAGTGCCTAGTTGTACTTTTATAACTCTCGAATCAGCTCATCTTTTGCATGAGTAAACATACTCAATGTTTTTAAAATTAGAAGCTGACCAGCACAGGATGAGATGGCACTATAAAGAGAGCTAGGATAGATAATTAAGGATTAAAATCTAAACCATTGCCTCCCATGCTCTCACACAAGGTAGAGCAAGAAGTATGCACGACTTCCATCTCCTGAGTGAAATACAGATACAAGGGGCCTGCCAGATGAGGCTTTCTGCAGTTTTCATTATAAAGTTAATATTTATCTTATAGCACTGAGTTTATCTTACCAACATATCTCATTCAAAAAAAGAAGAATTCCTTGATTTACCACATTAAAGTAAATATTGCTATGAGATATGTGTTAAATTTTTAATAAAAACCACCCTATCTTGGTTGGATCAAAGAAAGCTGCTTCAGCTGAGATGTAAACAAAACCAAATAAAAATACGTAATTCCGAATACTAAGCATCGCTGCACATATCAACCAGCCCACCCGTGACAATTTGCAGTCTTAAGTGGCTATTTCAGAATTTCAGCTAAGTTTATTATAAGTCATCATCTTTGAACTCAAATGGGCAATCACCTGCAATGCTGACCCATAGGATAGCATTTCAGAAATGTATACTCCTCGTCTCTGAACTATCACCCCTGAAAGGTACCAAAGTGAAGTTTAATTCAGTTAGATTTATAAACAGCATCCTTTGCCTTGTGTGCATGTAATTTTTGTATGGTAGATTTATTAGCATGGTATGTTCTTCTTTGTGCAGAGTAGTTCAGTTCAGTTCAGTTGCTCAGTTGTGTCCGACTCTTTGTGACCCCATGGACTGCAGCACACTGGGCCTCCCTGTCCATCACCAACTCCCAGCGTTTACTCAACTCATGTCCATTGAGTTGGTGATGCCATCCAAACACATCATCCTCTGTCGTCCCATTCTTCTGCCACCTTCCATCTTTCCCCACATCAGGGTCTTTTCAAATGAGTCAGTTCTTCACATGAGGTGGCCAAAGTATTGGAGTTTCAGCTTCAGTATCAGTCCTTCCAATGAACACCCAGGATTGATTTCCTTTAGGATGAACTGGTTGGACGTCCTTGCAGTCCAAGGGACTCTCAAGAGTCTTCTCCAAGAGTAGAGTTAGATGTAGAGAGGAGAGATGTACAGAGTAGATCTGCAGAGTAGTTAGATGTACAGAGTAGACTTAGATGTAGAACCCAGGTTGTTTTCAATCATCCCATATTTTGGGGGGGGGCTTCCCGGGTGGTGCTAGTGGTAAAGAACCCAGCTTCCAATGCAAAAGACATAAGAGATGCAGTTTCGATGCCTGGGTCAGGAAGATCCCCTGGAGGAAGGCATGGCAACCCACTCCAGTATTCTTACCTGGAGAATCCCATGGACAGAGGGGCCAGGTGGGCTTCAGTTCATTCATAGGGTCACAAAGAGTTGTGCACAACTGAAGCATCTTGGCACACAGCATGCATATTCTTTCAGTTAGCAATAAGGTGATAAAGATTCTCAACCTCCTATGAAGGAGAATGAAAAGTCAGTGAGCTGGGGAAGGCTCCACATGTGTACAAAGTGAGCCACCAGCAGCTTGCAGCTGATGCTCATGGAATCACTTTTCCACCCTGGAATAAGCTGCATGGAGGGGAGAACACAGGACAAAATGGACAGAGAATATAGGACCGCTTCAAACCTCCAGTTTCAGAAAGCCAAGTCTTTAAACTCAAAATCCGTAAGTCAAATATATTTTGGACCATCTAAGATGCTGCTCCCTGTGACAGACAAGCCCCACAGCCTTAATACCACAAACTCTTCAGCCAGACTCATGCGCATTTGAATCACAGCTCTGTCACTCACTCTTTGGGAATGTTATACAACCTCTCAGGCCGGTGCTTAGATTTCCTCATCTATAAAATGGAGACAATAATCATACCTATCTCTTAGGGGTGACAGGAGAATTAAATGAGTTAATATTTGTTAAGTTCTTGGAAAGAGTCTGGCACACAGTAAATGGCACTGTATTTAGTGAATATGCAACATATTTATATTACTAATTACTATTGTTGTTCAGTCACTCAGTCATATCTGACTCTTTGAGACCCCATGGACTGCAGCACGCCAGGCTTCCCTGTCCTTCACCATCTCCTGGAGTCTGCTCAATCTCATGTCCATTGAGTCAGTGATGCCATCCAACCATCTCATCCTCAGTCATCCCCTTCTCTTCCTGCCTCCAATCTTTCCCAGCATCAGGGTCTTTTCCACTGAGTCGGCTCTTCACATCAGGTGGCCAAAGTATTGGAGTTTCAGCTTCAGCATCAGTCCTTCCAATGAATATTCAGGACTTTAGGATGGACTGGTTGGATCTCTTTTCTGTCCAAGGGACTCTCCAGAGTCTTTTCCAGCACCACAGTTCGAAGGCATCAGTTCTTCTGCACTCAGCCTTTTATATGGCCCAGCTCTCACATCTGTACATGACTACTGGAAAAACCATAACTTTGACCATATAAGTACTGTCTCTGCTTTTTAATATGCTACCTAGGTTTGTTAGACTGTGGCCCACCAGGCTCCTCTGTCCATGGAATTCTCTAGGCAAGAATACTGGAGTGGGCAGCGTTCCCTTCTCCAGGGCAATCTTCCTGACCTAGGGATTGAACAAGAACCTGCCTTCATTGCGAGAGACCTGGGTTCAACCCCTGGATTAGAAGATCCCCTTGAGGTGGGCATAGCAACCCTCTCCAGTATTCTTGCCTGGAGAATCCCCATGGACAGAGGAGCCTGATGGGCTACAGTCCATGGGGTCTCAAAGACTCAGACATGCCTGAGCAACCAAGAACAGCACAGGTAGGTTCATCATGTCTTTTCTTCCAAGAAGCAAGTGTCTTTTAGTTTCATAGTTTTAATCACCGTTTACAGTAATTTCAGAGCCCAAGAAAATAAAGCCTGTCACTGTTTCCATTGTTTCTCCATCTACCTGCCATGAGTTGCCATGAAGTGATGGGACCAGATGCCATGATCTTCATTTTTGAATGTTGAGTTTTAAGACAAATTTTTCACTCTCTTCTTTCACCTTCACCAAGAGACTTTTTAATTCCTTTTCACTTTCTGCCATAAGGATAGTGACATCTGCATATCTGAGGTTATTGACATTTCTCCCAGCAGTTTTGATTTCAGCGTGTGCTTTATCCAGCCTGGCATTTCGCATAATATACACTGTATAGAAGTTAAATAAGCAGGTGACAATATACAGCCTCGACAAACTCCTTCCCCAATTTGGAACCAGCCCATTGTTCCATGTCCAGTTCCAACTGTTGCTTCTTGACCTGCCTACAGGTTTCTCAGGAGGCAAGTAAATTTTTCTGGTATTCCCATCTCTTTAAGTTTCCAGTTTGTTGTGATCACAAAATCAATGGCGTTAGCATAGTTAATAAAGCAGAAGTAAAGGTTTTTCTGAAATTCTCCTGCTTTTTCTATGATCCAACAAATAACAATCTGACCTCTGGTTCCTCTACCTTTTCTAAAACCAGCTTGAACATCTGGAAGCTCTTGGTTCATGTACTGTTGAAGCCTCACTTGAATGATTTTGAGCATCAGTTTGTAAGCATGTGAGATGAGTGCAACTGTGCAGTTGTTTGAACAATCTTTGGCATTGCCCTTCATTGGGATTGGAATGAAAACTGACCTTGTCCAGTTCTGTGGCCACTGTGGAGTTTTCCAAATTTGCTGGCAGATTGAGTGCTAGACCATTCAGGTATGACCTAAATCAAATCCCTTATGATTATACCATAGAAGTGACAAATAGATTCAAGAGATTAGATCTGATAGACAGAATGCCTGAAGAACCATGGATGGAGGTCTGTGACATTGTACAGGAGGCAGGGATCAAGACCATCCCCAAGAAAAAGAAATGCAAAAAGGCAAAATGGTTGTCTGAGGAGGCCTTACAAATAGTTGTGAATAGAAGAGAAGTGAAAGGCAAAGGAAAAAAGGAAAGATATACCCATTTGAATGCAGAGTTCCAAAAATTAGCAAGGAGAGATAAGAAAGGCTTCCTCAGCAATCAATGCAAAGAAATAGAGGAAACCAACAGAATGGGAAAGTATAGAGATCTCTTTAAGAAAATTAGAGATACCACTGGAACATTTCATGCAAAGATGGGCACAATAAAGGACAGAAATGTTATGGACCTAACAGAAGCAGAAGATATTAAGAAGAGGTGGCAAGAATGCACAGAAGAACTATACAAAAAAGATCTACAGGACCCAGATAATCACAATGGTGTGATCACTCGCCTAGACACCCTGGAATGTGAAGTCAAGTGAGCCTTAGGAAGCATCACTACGAACCAAGTTAGTGGAGGTGATGGAATTCCAGTTGAGCTATTTCAAATCCTGAAAGGTGATACTGTGAAAGTGCTGCACTCAATATGCCAGCAAATCTGGAAAATGCAACAGTGGCCACAGGACTGGAAGAGGACAGTTTTTATTCCAATCCCAAAGAAAGGAAATGTCAAAGAATGCTCAAATTACTGCACAATTGCACTCATCTCACACGCTAGTAAAATAATGCTCAAAATTCTCCAAGCCAGGCTTCAGCAATTAGTGAACTGTGAACTTACAGTTGTTCAAGCTGGTTTTAAAAAAGGCAGAGGAACCAGAAATCAAATTGCTAACATCTGTTGGATCATTGAAAAACCAAGAGAGTTCCAGAAAGACATCTATTTCTGCTTTATCGCCTATGCCAAAGCCTTTGACTGTGTGGATCACAACAAACAGCGGAAAATTCTTAAAGAGATGAGAATAACAGACAACTTGACCTGCCTCTTGAAAAATCTGTATGCAGGCCAGGAAGCAACAGTTAAAACTGGACATGGGACAACAGACTGGTTCCAAATAAGGAAAGCAGTACATTTAGGCTATGTATTGTCACCCTGCTTATTTAACTTATATGTGGATTACGTCATGAGAAACGCTGAGCTGGATGAAGCACAAGGTGAAATCCCTATTACCAGGAGAAATATCAATAACCTCAGATATGCAGATGACACCACCCTTATGGCAGAAAGTGAAGAAGAACTAAAGAGCCTCTTGATGAAAGTGAAAGAAGAGAGTGAAAAAGTTGGCTTAAACTCAACATTCAGAAAATTAAGATCATGACATCTGGTCCCATCACTTCATGGGAAATAGATGGGGAAAAAGTGGAAACAGTGATAGGCTTTATTTTGGGGGGCTCCGAAATCACTGCAGATGGTGACTGCAGCCGTGAAATTAAAAGACGCTTACTCCTTGGAAGAAAAGTGATGACCAACCTAGACAGCATATTAAAAAGCAGAGACATTACTTTGCCAACAAAGGCCCATCTACTCAAAGCTATGGTTTTTCCAGTAGTCATGAATGAATGTGAGTTGGACTATAAAGAAAGCTGAGCATTGAAGAATTGATGCTTTTGAACTGTGGTGTTGGAGAAGACTCTTGAAAGTCCCTTGGACTGCAAAGAGATCCAACCAGTCCATCCTAAAGGAAATCAGTCCTGAATATTCATTGGAAGGACTGATGTTGAAGCTGAAACATCAATACTTTAGCCACCTGATGACTCATTTGAAAAGACCCTGAAGCTGGGCAAGATTGAAGGCAGGAGGAGAAGGGGACGACAAAGGATATGTTTGGATGGCATCACCGACTCAATGGACATGAGTTTGAGTAAACTCCAAGAGTCAACAATGGACAGGGAGGCCTGGCATGCTGCAGTCCATGATGTCACAAAGAGTCAGACATGACTGAGCAACTGAACTGAACTGAACTGAACTGAGTGCAACACTTTAATAGTATCATCTTTTGGGATTTGAAGTACCTGAACTCGATGTCCAACTCTTGTGACACCATGAACTGTGCTCACCAGGCTCCTCTGTCCATGGAATTCTCCAGGCAAGAATAGTGCTGTGGATAGCCATTCCTTTCTCCAGGGTCTCTTCCTTACCCAGGGATCAAACCTGGGTCTCCTGCATTGCAGGCAGATTCTTTGCATCTGAGCATCAGGGAAACTCCATTAATCATCATTAAAAATATATATATTAACAAAATTTTAATGTATTTATTAAAGTAAAGCATTCTATTAACTTTTTTGATTTATATAATAGGAGTACTAGAGATAGATTCAAACCTTACCTCTTTCTCCAACTCTCTGCTTTTTCCCTCCCTCTTTACCCAGCTCATTAGCCTTTTAATCAGAGTAAGAGAACTTTTTCTCTTTACAACAATAACTCTAACATTTCGTTAACACCCTATATGTACTAGGTTGCTTACCTCATTCAGTCCTCATGAAAAAACAGTGAAACGAGTCTTATTATTATCCCCACTCAACAGAGGAAGCAATGAAGGCATTGAAAGGTACATAAATTATCCAAGATAACAAAATCAGTATGGAACAGAACCAGGATTAGAATCCAGACAGTATAGAAGTTTGCTTCATAGAAAGTAAATATACCACACCAGAAAAAATAAATCCCTGTTGAACTGACCACTTACAAGACTAATCCTTAGGCTTCCCTGGTGATCTAGTGGTTGAGAATAGGGGTCACAGATTCAATCCTTGATCCAGGAAGATACCTAATGCCGAGGAGCAACTAAAAAGCCCATTTGCCACAACTGCTGAGTCTATGCATTGAAACTACTGAAGCTTATGCACCAAGAAGCCACTGCAATGAGAAGCCCGTGCACTGCAAAGAATAGCCCCTGCTCACTGCAACTAGAAAAAGCCTGCATGCAGCAATAAAGACCCAGCACAATAATTAATCTTAAAAAAAACTAATCCTCATTCAAAATTCCCTCCTACCTCCACTCACTGTATACCACCTAATATCCAGGCAATCTGCATATCCATGAGAACTAATGATTGCTGTTTTAAGCCACTGAGTTTGGGCTTAATTTTACTGATAAGGGTTTTGTATGCTTTTAATAAATGGAAACAAAATTGAATTTGAAAATGCTTTTAAAATATTAAACAAACGTATATTGAAAGCCTGTATATTTTCTTATAGAGTATATATCCGCACACACATGCACAAACAGATTTCAGGCCAATTGTTTATACAGCTTAAATAAAGCTTCTCCTAAAAAATCAATTCTTTTTCCCAAAACACCAATGTCTATACCCACATTTCAGATTAACATGCTTTTGTAAACAGCAAAACAAGACTGCAAATCTTACCTAAAATCCAGAATTCCATGAAGTCAAGGGACATACTGTCATAAGACTTTTCATAGCATCTGCAAAGCAACTGTAGAGTTAAACCAGTCAGCAATTGAAAAACAGAAATTTCAACAAGTATAATGACTCCACGTGTTTCTAAAGAGATAGATTCAAATATCAAAGAATTAAGGGATGCCTATGTGAACACTGACAAAGTCCTTGAATAATTTTACAAAAATAATTTGTGATGATTATACTCTGCAAATAAGACAAGAAATGAGCTCTTCCTCCAGGAGGCGGAGCTGAACCAACAAAACACAAAATAGATTCTGTCCCCCTCCTCCCAAAAAAACTTGATTTATTTTTTGGTACATAGTTAAAATGAAGGCTAAATTTGGTTAAAATATAAGAGCAATTGAACATATTTTATATATATAACTGTTAACTTTATTTTTCAGGATAAAGCCCACTCAAGCCTTTTTTTCCTGATTACATTTTGGCCAGCATTTTTAAATGGATTCACTCAAGAAGGCTTTTTTCTCTACTACCAATTATCCTCAGAGAAAAGCAAAGAGGATTTCTTCTCCCACACTTCTCTATCAAAGAATCTTCAAAAAGTAAACCCATCTAAGTCATAAAAAGATTTTAAGAGTAATTCTGCTATCTGGTGGCAAAATGCATAAACAACCAGAGCAACTGATGGGATTACAAGTACCAATGAATGGGTCTGAATTTTTCTTACATTTTCCAAAAAAAAAACCAGACTTTTCTAATCTGAACTAAAAATAAAACACTTAAATTTTGTCAAAGAAGCATTAATTTAGGAATAAAGAAAGGGAAATGATAGAGTATTATTGAATATTGTGTTAGCAACCATTAGAAACTTTGCATTCAATATCTGAGAAAATTTGAATCACCAAGAATTTCCTTCAGTGATAAAGAACAACTCTCCAAAGCAGTATAATCGTCCCAAAGATAAACTGGTCAACTGCCATTGTGATGCAAATACTCCCTGTGACCTAAAATCATACCAAATGAATTTTAAAGCAGGAAGAGATCCTAAATATTACATAGCCTGACATTCTCATTTTACAGATTAGGAAACAGAATCCAGGAGATTACGTGACTTGTCTAAGACCACACAACTAGTTAAAGTCAATGAAGGGCCTAGAATCTAAGTCTCCTGACTTAAGGACCAATGATATTTCTCCTCTTCTCGGCCTTCCCCCGTGGCTCAGAAGTAAAAGAATCTACCTGCAATGAAGGAAATGCAGGAGGCTCCAGTTCAGTGCCTGGGTCAGGAAGATCCCCTGGAGGAGGGCATGGCAACCCACCCCAGTATCCTTGCCTGAAAAAGCCCATAGACAGGGGAGTCTGGTGGGCTGCAATCCATGGGATTGTAAAGAGTTGAACATGACTGAGCTACTGAGCACACACACTTCACTGAGAAACGGTAGCAGTTATGAAAAAGAATTTCAACCAAAGCCTATTGCATCCCACATGTTTTCCTCATTGAGTCTATTTCCCCTCTTTGAAAAGAACAGTGGGTTTTATCGACAGCAAGTTTAATATTGTTTTCCATACTTAAATGTTACAGAATCTTAAACCCTCAAAGCAGGGCTGCAGGGGCTCCTTGATGGGACTTCCAGGCAGGATAACCTGTGGATTTCATCCTCTGCTCACCCCATTGCCAGGAGTCCTAGTGCAGAACACCATCATGCAATCTCACTTATATGTGGAATCTAAAATATAACACCAATGAACTTACCCATGAAACAGAAACAGACTCACAGACATAAAGATCAGACTTGTGGTTGCCAGAAGTGAAGTGAAGTCGTTCAGTCGTGTCCGACTCTTTGTGACCCCGTGGACTGTAGCCCACCAGGCTCCTCCATCCATGGGATTCTCCAGGCAAGAATACTGGAGTGGGTTGCCATTTCCTTCTCCAGGGGATCTTCCAGACCCAGGGATCGAACCCAGGTCTCCTGCATTGCGGGCAGACGCTTTAACCTCTGAGCCACCAGGAAAGCCCTTGTGGTTGCCAGAGGAGGGATGGATTGGGAGTTTGGGATTAGCAGATGCAAACTCTTATACATAGAATGAATAAGCAACAAGGTCCTACTATAGTGCACAGATAATTACATTCAATATCCTATAATAAACCACAATGGAAAAGAATATGCAAAAGAATGTATCAGATGGTAAAGAATCCACCTGCAATATGGAAGACCTGGGCTCTATCCGTGGGTTGGGAAGATCCACTGGAGGAGGGCATGACAACCCACTCTAGTATGCTTGCCTGGAGAATCCCCATGGACAGAGGAGCCTGACAGGCTATAGTCCATGGGGTTGCAATCGGACACAACTGAGCGACTAAGCACAGCTCAGCACATAGTATAATGGAATCACTTTGCTGTAAAGCGGAAATTAACACAACATTGTAAATCAACTATACTTTGAGAAATAAAACTTTTTAAAAAGACTTGGAAGGTTTTTGTTTTGTTTTGTTTTGCTTCATTCCCCAAAGACAATGAGTGTTCCTATCAAAGCAGAAATGAGAGAGAGGAGAAAATGTTGCAAGAGCACAGAGATGAGGGCAAGGATATCTTCTCTTCCTCTTCCTTTTCTACTTCCTCCACCCACAGCTCCAACTTAGCCCTCCCTTCAACCACTATCGGCCTTTGTCTTATTGGCCCCTTATTGGCACTCTCGTAACTGCTACCTCTGTCCTTCCTCTCTCCGCTGTTTACTGCCATGCCTTCTATTCCAGTGCCCATTTCTTAGCTTTGGAACATCAAGAAATCTCAGTACCTAGAAGAGAAGTAACATCTAGTCAGGCCCCTCTAACACAGAAGAGAAAACAACTGTGGTCTTGGAAAGTTAAAAAAATTATTCTCTGCTATACAACTCTTTCAACTCAATAAATGAGATTATATATTTTTTCGATTATGCTTTAACTTTCTTGCTTGAGTTCAGCATTTTAAGCCCCTCAAAAATCAAGTCAAAGTTGGTTATGTCATTGTATAGCAGTTCTTTCTTGTTTAGGTTTATCAGAAAGTTTTTCTCAGCCTGCCTTTTGTATTTTCAACAGCCTTTCATGAGAATAATCAGAGCTATAAAGTACTTAGTGCACCCAGGACCTTTCTTGAGATCATCTTTAGGACACTGATCATTCAATCCAAATAACAGTATTATCATTCAGTCTGTATTTCAATATCTTCACAGAGATATTTCTGCTTTCAGCACCTAGTATGTAGTATGAACTGTCCTAGATGCTGAGAATACAGCTGCTGAGAGAACAACGTTGGGGAAAGGGGACCACCTTTCTTAGTGGAGTTTACATTCTAGAGGAAAGCACAAAATATGTAATAAAGGAGTACCTCAGATGACAGAAAGTGCTAAGAAGAAAAATGAAGCAGGGTGGAGTATACAAAATGATACAGTTCTAAGTAGGGTGATGAGTAAAGGCTCACCTTTATTAAGGTGGGAATATTTGAATATCTTGGGAGACTCTCATACATTTTATTAATTTGTTGAGTTCTAGGAAGTACCAAAAACCATTTGCTTTTCAATTACTCAAAAACAATTTGTTTAGCCACACATTCTGGAATTTTTTCAGAGTTAACATCAACCTTATATTTTCTTGAATTAGCCCTGTATTTTCCCAGAACCAGTCATGTCACTGATACAAATAAGAAAATAATAAATACCAGGATATATAAAAACAGAAAATGTAAAGCCACATTATACAACTACATGGAAGAATATGATGAAATTTGTTTTTAAAAAAACCAGGTTTTTCCCTTCTGCACTTTTACCTACTGAAAGAAAAAAATCCATGTTTATTATTATTATTACCAGCTACCCAAGTTCCTAAGCAGTCAGCAATAAACTGTGAAGTGTTCACCTGGGTAGATGAGAAAAGTTGTGGGAGGAAAAACAGAATGAACCTTTAAAACGTCTTTTGCAGAGAACTGAGTTTCATCTTTTTGCCCCAGACTGAACTAATAAAGACATAATTTATTCAGCCAAAGCACCTCAAGTCAAATACAGAGTTTTTGTGGCCCAGGGAACATCTTTTCATGCCACCTTACACTTGGTTTACAGAAGAACGAGTTCAAATAATTTGGCCAAGGTCACATACTGAGTTTGTGGTTTTGTCTGTTTTAAAACTGGAAAACTTAATGTTTTCCCCTTCTTATTATACTCATCAGAATCCATTGTCCCTTTCTTCACTTCTCTGCCCAGCTCTGCAGAAAACACTTAAAATCTTTAACTGCTTTGGTCATTTTAGTTCTTTCAAATTGGGCAGTCACACAATTACTTCGTGTCCAATATAGTTACTACAAAATGTCCAGAAAAAAAATGGGCGTTGTTGCTATTAAGAAAGGCAAGGGGGGGTGGGGGGGGCAGGGGGGAAGGATGTTAACATGGTTACAGGGTAAAACAAAATAAAATGAAAGCAAAATCGAACCAAAAATCTTTATATAGAATAAAAATTAATAATATCTTTGAATCAAATTCCCCAGGGTCATGCACAAAATTTGATTATTTATTCAACTTTGTTTAGGGAAAACATCAATGATGAGTCAAAAAATTAAGCTATCCCCTCTTCCCAATTAGTTCTATTAAAGAATCCATAACCTGTTTTTTGACTTCACTTTCACTTTTCACTTTCATGCATTGGAGAAGGAAATGGCAACCTACTCCAGTGTTCTTGCCTGGAGAATCCCAGGGACGGGGGAGCCTGGTGGGCTGCCATCCATCTATGGCGTCGCACAGAGTTGGACACAACTGAAGTGACTTAGCAGCAGCAGCAGCAGCAGCAGCCTGTTTTTTAAACTTCAACTATATTGGCCTTTGTGTAATATAAAATCTTTACTTTTTACTTTCTTTTGGTTTAGCAATTTTTCAAGGTGATTAATTGTCTTACTACCACATATTAGAACTTACCATCTAGAATTTGTTTTCTCCATGTTTGAATTCTCACCTCTGTTTTTAACTAGGTTTTGGAATCAGTCCTAGATTCAAATCCTGTGTCTTTTGGTTGTGTGCTGAATGCTGTGTGTGATGTGGGCTTATTTATCTCTCTGAAATTCACTTTATGCTTAAATGGCAACAAATAGTACCAAACGCTTCAAATAGTTATTTTGAGAACTAGATAAATAATAAATATGATACCACTCACAGTTATTGTTAAATCAATACTAGTTTCATTTCCTCCTCACCAGAAATTTTCCTTGTTTGCTTAAAACAGTATTTCTTCTTGCAAAAAGTTTACAGTATAATTGTCAAACATCTAGAAAACAGAGACAACTAAAATAAGAAAATTGAAATTATTCCTATTTCTCATAATCAAAAATAATCAGATTAACATTTTGTATATGTCTTTCTACTCTTTCCTTCTTTAGATATACAGAATATTTTTTAACTGTAGCACTACCTTAAGTATCAGATACATACATAAATTGCATAAATCAACTCTCACAAAGTGAACACACCTAATATCACTACATTTGATGTGTTTTTGACCTTGACAATGTATCACAACCACAAACGCATGGGAGCCAGACTCTGAGGCCATATCTCCTGAGGTTGAGTTCTGCTCTCCAGTTTCCTGGTGATGTGACCTGGATAAACTTTTAAAGTCACAGTTAGCTGCTAAATAGTAACAGTTTCTCCAGTTATGAAGATTGCATGAGTTAATTTATGTAGTTTACTTAGAATAATATGAGACATATAGCATGTACCCAGTAAGGTAAGACATTGTTATTATTATGCACTACCTGAAGAACCTATTCTCTCCCAATAGTTACACATTCCCGGGGTGCATGAAAGTCATTTTTCTCTTGAAGAATTTGGTTAGCTCCCTTAAAGTCTTCTCTGATTTCCTCATATGCAATTAATCAAATGGAAAGCAATCACCATCCTCACAATAAGCCACATATTTCCATTTGAGATCACATTTCCTCAGCTGGTACCAAAACTGCAAAGTGCCCTCATTACACCCTAACCTATCTTCCCAAACAGAAATCTTTTTACTCCCTTCTATAAACACTTCTATCAGGCAACTCATTCTCCTTTAAACATGTCTTATTCTTTTCCACCTCCGGCTTTGGGTTTACATCTCCCAGCTTTCTTGAAATGCCATTTTTTGTCTTCCATCAAGCTTCCAGTATTTCCCACATTCCTCCCGGAAGAGCTTCCTCTCACGTCCATATCGCCCTCACCTGGCAGTAATCAGGCACTGGCTTCCTCACAACAAAGCAGTTCACCTGTATATATGGCACTTCACAGCTCACAAAACGCTTTCACATCACCGTCTCTTTTGATCCTCACAGCAATCTGATGAAATAATAAAACAGTGACTATTATCCACATTTTACCATCAAGGAACTTAACTCTTCATCATGAAAACACATCCAGCCCCTGCCTAGTATGAAAGCTCCTCCAGACCAAAGACATTACACTTTTCGTTTTCTTGTCCTCAAGATATATTTACTCTGGAATTGATCTACTGCCCAAATCATTGTTATCAATAAAAATAGCAAACACTTTTGAGTGCCTTGTAACATATCTCTGGGCTAAATACACACTGTTACCGTTTATTTATTTAGCAGTGTATTCAACATCTGCGATGTGCCAGCACTCTGCTCCATCTTGGGACCCCTTGCTAGGAGTCTCTTTGATTCTCTCTCTATATTGAGATTATGGGAAAGAGCACTGGAGTGCCTTCTGGAAAACCTTGTGTCAAGTACTGCCTCCACTAACATACATGTAAGGTTATCTTGTGTGTCTCTGGACCTGAATTTCCTTGTCTATC
This sequence comes from Ovis canadensis, assembly GCF_042477335.2. Lineage (NCBI taxonomy): Eukaryota > Metazoa > Chordata > Mammalia > Artiodactyla > Bovidae > Ovis > Ovis canadensis. Next base: position 61,936,940 of record NC_091254.1, read on the forward strand.
ATATCTCTGACCTGACCCCTCATGAGATTATTATGAAGATCAAATAAGATTCGCAAGTACTTTTTATGCTTTATGAAAATATAAAAGTATCAGTGTTGCATGATTATTAAAAACTGGCTCTTGCCCTTGCCTTCCCACAATCCAGTTAGGAAGATAAGGAATATACGTAAGATGAGTTCTAACATACAATGACGTATTTTCAGTGACAGAAGATGCCAATGTATAATAACCGAGAGAGAGAACACGAGAAAGTAACATCACACTTGTAAATTCAGAAGATTAAAATGTTCTCCCAAATCTTAGTTTGTCCCCTACTTTATCAATGGGAAAATATTAATTCTTCTTGGGAATTAACTTTCCATCAGAAATTGGATTACTCATTTGGATTCTTTAAATGTTTTTAATGCCCTGGATTACTGTGGCAGTACCTTATTCAGGTTCACTCATTCTTTTACACTTATTCCAATGAAATAGTAAGTTATTGCCCCCCGATTTCTGAGGGAGAAAGAATAGGAGCAAATGTAAGGAAGCTGCTCTTTGATCTCCGTGCACATCAATTACAGGTAATAAATCCCCCTGCAGTTGGAGCTGAGACAGGATCTCAAAAGCACATGGACTTTCCTATTAGAAAATATAAACCAAATAGTGACTATTTGTTGTTTAGATTTATTTTGTGAGTAATGTAACTGAAAAAACAACCCAGCATTGAAGGATGTATCATTTTTAATCTCAGCACTTTTAGCTACTGCCAACACCAGATAGAGTATCTTATTGCAATAATTCAAGGATTTCTCTATTAGTTTCTCTAAGCCCTTAAAGCAAATGAAGCTCTTATGATATAAAACACCTTCTTTCTCTATTTTTTTCTCGGCTCTCAAGCCTAAATGCATTTCAGGGTAGAATTTTAAATGAACTAGATAAATGAAATTCTATCTAACTGTATTAATTTTTGACACTCTTTTTATGATTCTTTTAAAAAGAACATAGAAACGAATTGCAGCGCTGGCTGCCGTACAGTCATGATGAATAGCATGCTACAAATAATTTTTTTTTTCAAACTTTTGAAAGAACAATTTAGATGTTTAATCTCTTAGGTGGCTTTACAAATACCCTCCATTGATAATTGACCAAGGAACTAGCAATGAGGTTTCTTAAACAAAGAAAAGCACTCGTATATTAAAGGAAGCATTTTCATACTTTTTCTCCCTATTGTTTAACCTTTTGTTCCCATCACGAATACCTACCCGTAGTTCTTATCTCTGACCTTGAGGAACTGTATAGCTTTATCGAGACTTCCTTTTAGCTCACAGATGACCTTCAGCGGATGTCATTGAGCTCTGACCTGCCTCAGTGATCAGCTCACACAAAATACATATGCTGAACAGTGCTGGTGTGTGCAGTAGGGGTAAGTGAATTATTTACAAAAATTTGAGTTGACACCTTTTATCAAATGTGGAAAGATGAAGACAAAACAGCTGCTATTGCTGTCGTAAGCAATCTGCTAGTGATTGAATAAAAGTGTCAAGAAAATGGCTGCTTGATGGCCTTTTGTTCTCCCTCATCCAGCTTGATGTTAGTTTGAGCTGTCAGTTAGGAATCACGGCAGTGTGATTTATCAATAGACTGAGTGACCTTCTCTTTTAGCTTGAGGTAGAACTAGAAGACAGCGCCCTCTACTGTGAACACACAGCGCTTCCTCTTAGAGTGCCATTCTGGTGATTGGTCTGCATTTGCTGGAAGCGACTCACTCTTGTGATAATTAAGGCTTTTAAAATTTTGTCCTGTTTCCATTGCCGCCACACGTTTATTTAAAATTAGAAAAATAAAAATAGAAAACCTTCAATCATATTCTATACCTTCCAGCAAACTGAATTAGAAAATCAGTATTTCAGATACAATGCTTCCTCCTTGCTAATTAAACTGCAGAATAAGGAAACATTATCTTTGATAGCAAACTGAATCTTTAAATAGTGTTTGGACTATATTGATATTAATATCCATTAACATTAACTCAAATTATTTTATAGCCTCTATAAAAAGATGGATTTAGACTTATTTTTCTGTCATACTATCGTGGTCTCCTCAAGAAAGATATTATTATCAATCAGAGCTTTGTGGATCTTTGAGTAATACGAAATCATAGCGGGAAAGGACCTTACAAATGAATATTCCCACTGCCATTGTGTAGATATATGTGTTTATTTAAAGTAGAACTTTCTAATTTAATAAATATTTCTCTTATCTAAAACCCAAAGGAGAATAAGGTTTTTCTAGCAGCTATTGAAAAGGAAATAGTGAATCTATTTGAAAGAATTAGAATAATATTATCTGATTTCCAAAAGCACATAATCTTTTAAGAGCAATGAGATCTAATTTAACAGGCAACAAACTTTTGTGCTTTTAAAAACTATTAGATATACACAATTTAAATACATTTAATTTCTCCCTTAGGTATTCCACAACAACTTTTTATTTTAACTTCTTATTTTGTATTTTTATATCAGACATGAAAAATCATTGTGGAAGTATTATTTTTTCAGCCAAATCACAGACTTAACTATCCAAAGATACTTTGTTAGGGCAGTCTATCCTCAGCCTCTCTTGCACCTCTCTTCCATTGCACCGCAGATTAGGGCAGACCAGGTTAGGAAACTAAAACGATGTGCTTCCCCATTTCACAAAATGTCCTCTTCGGCCTCCCTGCCTTTTCTTCCCTAATTTAATTTCAGCCATTAGGTGGTAAACTCACTCTCTCGTAAATGAACAGAAGCACCAGGCTTGGGGTTCAAACCTCAGTTCCTGGCACGAGCTTTGACTTTTTCCTCTCCATCCTGATATACATACACACCATGACTTGTTCATAAAAGATCTGCAGCAAAGTTGAATAATATGTAAATTTTATGTTGTAATGAATTAGGTCCTAAGATCTTTAAAGGTCAGACACCTGGTATAATACATCACATTCTTTAATATCAACTACAAAATAACTGTAATAAATTTTTCCAACACCACATCCTCACACGCTGCTACCCACAAGGAAGCACCAAAGGAAATGTGTCATTTGTCAAAACATGCAAAAAAACTGGCATGTGTACAAGTCACTTTAAAAATAATTCTCAGGTTAGAAATAGCTTTCCAAATGAATATTTTGTGGTTAAACAAAGAAAAACACATTAGTGCTTGACTGAAATCATCTCCTGATGTGTTAAAAGAATGAGGAGAAAGAAACAACTAACATTCTAGGATATATGATCAAATCGTTTTAATTAGTTACAGGATAAATGTATAATTTATAGGCAAAGAGCCTTATTTGATTATCTTTAAGGAAAAACTCAACAAGCATGGAAATTTAAGTATGGATGAGTGAGTGGTCTATTATAAAAATGTATAGCTTCTTGAGTTATCGAAATTTTATAGTTGCTATTAAAATTAAAATATTTATTTCTTTTATAATGCTATTTGCAAGCTTCAATTACAAGTCTCTATTATAAGAACATATCTCTTAGCAAGGGAAGGAAAAGAGATTTGCTCACTGAAAGGGCAGACTTTAGAGATTCTTTCTAAAGTGCAAACCCACATGAATACTTGCTCTCATTCCCACCCACCCCATGTCCCTATACTCAAATAGTGTATTTTATTGACTTAAGGTACAGTGAAATGCACATATAAGCAGAAATGTTCATCTTTAGAATTTCTAGTGTGACTCCAGGTAGGTCTCTGATATGTATTTGTAACACTGTTGAAGGCATGCCCTTAGAAATATACATTGGTGGGACTTCCCTGGCAGTCCAATGGTTAAGAATCTGCCTTGCAATGCAGGGGACATGGATTCCATTCCTGGTTGGGGAACCAAGATCCCACATGCCAAGGAAAAACTAAGCCCGTGGGCAGTGAAAGATCCTGAATGATGCAACAAAGATCCAGCATACCATGACTAAGACCTGATGCAGCTAAATAAATTTAAAACCTTTGCAAAAAAAAAAAACATATATATAAATAAACATTATTTTAAAATCCATACAAACACACACATACACATATATATATACATACGTACACAAAGTGGTTATTTCATATACCTCACCACTACCACTAATCTGGTGAATTTTCAATAGGAATTGAGACTCTATTTGAGAAATAATTGAAAGGTTGATTAATTTTAATAAGATTCATGTTTTAAAACTGCATATGCTTACTGAAACACTGTGATCACCTGAAACACCACTTTTATTTTTTTCAACCTATTGTACGGTTGAAAATAGGACCTATTCTATGGTCCTGTTCACATGTATATATGGCATCAGTCAATAGTTACAAAGTGAAGTGGAAATTTTGTCTAGATCATTAAGAGATACCCTATAAAAAAGAATTGAACCCAGTGTAGTTTTAGTACTTGAAATTTCTGGAAAACTGCCCAAATCCCACCCTTTTTAATATATATACATAAAGTTAATCAAAATATTCATAACCTTTATAGCCAGATATAAAACGGACTTTCTAGGCTGGGGAGAATGAACAAGCAGCTGAACACCTGTGTTCTTGCTCCCTGTGAGTCAAACCTAGAACTCCTTAGACAAATTGAAGGGACTAAGGAACTCTAGAATGAAACTTTCTGGGTTTTAAGTAATTTGCTCAAAGTGGGAAGAGGATGTAAAGAAATAATTTAAAGAAAAGAAATGCACAGTAATCAAAGAAAAGCAATTTAGGTAAACTGACTAAAATAAAATTTTAGGCCATTGACACACAATGGTCATGAAGGTGTTATAAAAAGTGCATGTTCATCCTCTACTGGTGGAAGTGTAAATTTCCTTAGCTTTCTGGAAAATACTTCCAGAGAGTAAGAATTTGGTAAACAATTTGGCAGTATGACCCATTCATTCACTCATTCAACAAATGTTTATCGAATGTTTGGTTTGGGGCTAACAGTAAGCAAACACAAAAATATCCCTGCTTTCTTAGAACTGATATTCTGGTGCAGGAGATAAACAATAAGCAAGCAAATGATTAAATAGTCAGCATGTCAAATCTTGGTAAGAGTGATGGAGAAGGAAAGGAGCAGAGGTGTGTGGCTATTTTAAGTAGAATGGTCAAGGTAGCTTCCCTGAGAAGGTGGCATTTGAGCAAAGACCAGAAAGAAGAGAGGGTTATTAAGGGAGGAGCCCCAGGCATGGTTGACCTCTAAATCTTACGTAGACTTGGCTCCATGCCATCAGATTGGTTTACTGCTAGTCGCAGGGGTGGGGGAACACCCCTCCCAGTCTGCTCTCTGCTGTGGTGACCAAGAGGCAGACCCACCACCTGAATATCCCTGTATTGGAGAACCCACCCATCTCAGCCAGTGAGATGCTGTTACCCTGCATAGGATGCCCAGGCCCTCGGGAACCATCTTCAGAGTTGACAAACAGCTGGGCCCTGGTGCTGCAATAGGCAGCAGGACAGAACTAGCCCCTTGTAAGCCTCTGAGCAATAGGGGAGTTGGGGGGAGGGGGGAGCACTAAGCCCACTATGCTTATTCCCGTCAGTACTCACCTTGGCTTTCCCCTTCCTGTCCTGGCTCTGAGTTTTCTCTGAAGGAACTCACATTGGTCTGTCTCATTTATCCTAGGGAAATAAGCAGAAGTCAAAACTGAATATGGGCTTCCCTAGTGTCTCAGGTGGTAAAGAATCTGCCTGCAAGGCAGGAGACCAGAGTTCAATCCCCGGGTCAGGAAGATTCTGTGGAGAAGGGAATGGCTACCTACTCCAGTATCCTTGCCTGGAGAATCCCATGGACAGAGGAGCCTGGCGGTCATGGAGTTGGACACGACTGAGCAACTGTCACTTTTCACAAAACCAGATCTCTGCCTAAATTCTTTATCAGTTATTTACAATAGAAATATCCAGACAATAGAAATATACAGTGAAAGGGAGCACTACAACTTATATTTACGATGATTTAAACATCAATATTCATAGAGAAAGACAGAAAACAAGTTCAGTAATGTGTCATGTTATAATTTATAGCCTGTGATAAAGCAGGTTAGCAAACTATGGCCCAAAGTGGCAAATCTGACCCAAGGCTTGTTTTTTTTCTCTTTTTCTTTTTCAAGTTTTCTTAAACACAGCCCTGCCCATTCATGTCGCTACCTTTGTAATAAGACAACAGAGCTGGGTGGTCACCACAGAGACCACATAACCTACAACAGTAAATATTGACCATCTGACTCTGACAGTTTGCTAGTCCTTGATCCAGGCACAGATATTTTCATTTCTTCCTTATGTCTCTGTATTTCTATACTCTTTACAGGTAAAAATATATGATACTTATAGTCAGAAAAGAAAGATAAATAAACAGCTTTGTTCTTTTCTACTGTCTGGGAATATTTTCATACCAGAAAATGATAGGCAGCTATTTATCAGATCCAGCTTGGTCCTCAGCCATAGTTAAATAGCTTGTTGAAAGTGTTAGTCACTAAGATATGTCCAATTCTTTGTGGCCTCAAGGACTGTAGCCCACCAGGCTCCTCTGTCCATAAAAGTCTCCAGGAAAGACTACAGGAGTGGGTTGCCATTCCCTTCTCCGGGCATCTTCCTGACTCAGAGATCGAACCCAGGTCTCCTGCATTACAGGTAGGTTCTTTACTCTCAGAGCCACCAGGGAAGCCCTTCAAACAGCTTTGTAATGGGGACTATAAAGTTGCTATTCATATCACCAACATGTGTAGCTCACAGTTACCATGTTTCAGGCCTTTAAGTGCTTTGCAACTATTAACTCTCTATGAGATAGAAATGATTATTATCTCCTTTTACAGATGAGGAAACTAAAAAACAAAGGAGTTAGATAATTCACCCCAGGTCTTACATTTGTACACAAGAGCCAGGATTCAAATCCAAGCAGGCTGGAGCCAAGATATGTACTCTAAATCCTGTACTGTGCTGCCTCCTTGTGACTCTTTAATTCTTGTTCTATCTTCTCACAGGAAACAAGTATTTTGTTCAGGATAAAAATTAGTCATCTCAAGTTAATACTTGAGGTCCAAAAACTTCTGCAAATGCTGAAAGGGGAAAAGAGATGGATGGGGAGAGAAGAAAAAAGGAATAGATGTGGAAGTTTGACTTTTCATAGTCCTGACTTTTATCAGAAGTAGGTCATGGAAAGTAGTTTGGTATATTTACTACTCAAGGTTTTCCAAAGAAACAGAACCAACAGAATGTGTGTGTATATAGAGAGAGATTTAATTTTTAAAAATTGGCTCTCATAAGTGTGGGAACTGGCAAGTCATAATTCAATTGGCTGGCCAGCAGGCAAAGACCCAGGGAAGCTATAATGTTGAGCTTGAGTCTGAAGGCCATGTGGAGGCAGAATTCCTTCTTTCTTGGAGAATCTCATTCTTTTTCTCTTAAGGTCTTCAACTGATTGGACAAGGACCATCCAACAAAATGAAGGGTAATATGCATTACACAAAGTCTACTGATTCAAATGTTAATCTCATCTAAAAAAAAACAAACATACTTTCACAGTAACATCTGCACTGACACTTGACCAAATATTTGGGTACAATGATTTAACCAAGTTGATACATAAAATTAACCATCGTCTCTGAATTATGATGCAGGAGAAGGCTCTTAAGAGTCCCTTGGGCTGCAAGGAAATCAAACTAGTCAATCTCAAAGGAAATCAACCCTGAATATTCATGGGAAGGACTGATGCTGAAGCTGAAGCTCCAACACTTTGGCCACCTGATGTGAAGAGCCAACTCATTGGAAGAGAACTTGATGCTGGGAAAGATTAAAGGCCAAAGGAGAAGAGGATTGCAGAGGATGAGATGGTTAGATAGCATCACTGACTCAATGGACATGAGTTTGAGCAAACTCTGAGAGACAGTGGAGGACAGAGGAGCCTGGCCTGTTGTAGTCCATGGGGTAGTGAAGAGTTGGACATGACTTAGTAACCAAACAGCAACAACTGAGTAAACAAATGAGAAGAAGGAAAAAAATAGAGGAGAGAACTAAGGGGCACAGCTACAGTAGGATTTGGGGTTCTAGAAAGGAGCACATACTTCTCTTCCCTCAGGAGTTTCCAATCTATCAAGAGAAATAGACAAGCTGAGAGAAAAGTCACAGTGGTAGATAGGCTGGTGCCTTGAGTCCAAACAAGGATTTTGACCCGTCTAAGCAAAGGTGTTCAGTGGGGGGACAAGCAGACCAGGAAGCAGGCTGGACAATCAGCCTTAGGGTTTAGCTTGGAAGGGCAGTGAAGCTTGGCCAAGAGGGATTGTGGGTGGGATAGGAGTTGGAAAGGACAGCCAGGAGTCTAATATCTTATCCTGTGTCCTATGCTGCAAGTAAAAGCAGAAAAACATTTCTTCATAAGACATTCTGTGATCTTCAGGAGCATCAACCATGCTGCCTTGGCCAATAGGAAAGCATGTATTGAAAATGGAGCAGTGAAGCCTGGCTTCAGCTTCCTTTTGATGAGGGCTTCAAGGACCCTCTTCACCACTTTTATCCTTCAAGGATTTACAGCTTGGGTAGGGAAGATGTCCTTTTCATCAAGGGGACTGGAATGCAAAAGTAGGAAGTCAAAAGATGCCTGGAGTAACAGGCAAATTTGGCCTTGAAGCACAGAATGAAGCAAGGCAAAGGCTAACAGAGTTTTGCCAAGAGAATGCACTGGGCATAGCAAACATCCTCTTCCAACAACATAGGAGAAGACTCTACACATGGACATCACCAGATGGTCAATACCGAAATCAGATTGATTATATTCTTTGCAGCCAAAGCTGGAGAAGCTTGATACAGTCAGCAAAAACAAGGCCAGGGGCTGACTGTGGCTCAGATCATGAACTCCTTATTGCCAAGTTCAGACTTAAATTGAAGAAAGTAGGGAAAACCACCAGCTCATTCAGGCATAACCTAAATCAAATCCCTTATGATTATACAGTGGAAGTGACAAATACATTCAAGAGATTAGATCTGATAGACAGAGTGCCTGAAGAACCATGGATGGAGGTTCATGACATTGTACAGGAGGCAATGATCAAGACCATCCCCAAGAAAAAGAAACACAGAAAGGCAAAATGGTTATCTGAGGAGGCCTTGCAAATAGCGGAGAAAAGAAGAGAAGCTAAAGGCAAAGGAGAAAAGGAAAGATATAGCCATTTGAATGCAGAGTTCCAAAGAACAGCAGAGAGAGATAAGAAAGCATCCCTCAGTGATCAATGCAAAGAAATAGAGGAGAAAAATAGAATGCGAAAGACTAGAGATCTCTTCAAAAAAATTAGAGATACCAAGGGAACATTTCATGCAAAGACGAATACAGTAAAGGACAGAAATGGTATGGACCTAACAGAAGCAGGAAATATTCAGACAAGATGTTAAGAATACACAGAAGAACTATACAAAAAAAAAATCTTCATTACCCAAATAACCACGATGGTGTGATCACTCACATAGAGCCAGACATTCTGGAATGTGAAGTCAGGTGGGATTTAGGAAGCTTCACTATGAACAAAGCTAGTGGAAGTGATGGAATTCCAGCTGAGCTATTTCAAGCCCTAAAAGATGATGCTGTGAAAGTGCTACACTCAATATACCAGCAAATTTGGAAAACTCAGTAGTGGCCACAGGACTGGGAAAGGTCAGTTTTCATTCCAATCCCAAAGAGCAATGACAAAGAATGTTCAAACTACCACACAATTGCACTCATCTCACAGGCTAGCGAAAGTGAAAGTGTTAGTCACTCAGTCGTGTCCAATTCTTTGCGACCCCATGAACTGTAGCTTGCCAGGCTCCTCTGTCCATGGAATTCTCCAGGCAAGAATACTGAAGTGGATTGCTGTTCCTTTCTCGAGGGCATCTTCCCAACCCAGGGATCAAGTCAGGTCTCCTGCATTACAGGCAGAGTCTTTATCATCTGAACCACCAGGGACGCCTGCTCAAAATTCTCCAAGCCAGTGTTCAATAGTATGTGAACCGTGAACTTCCAGATTCAAGCTGGATTTAGAAAAGGCAGAAGAACCAGAGATCAAATTGCCAATATCCACTGGCTAACAGAAAAAGCAAGAGAATTCCACAAAAACATCTACTTCTGCTTTACTGATTACTTCAAAGACTGTGATTGACTATGTAGATCACAACAAACTGTGGAAAATTCTTTAAGAGATGGGAATAACAGAAAATTCTTACCTGCCTCTTGAGAAACCTCTATGCAGGTCAGGATGCAACAGTTAGAACCAGGCATATAACAATGGTTTGATTACAAATTGGGAAAGGAGTACTTCAAGGCAGTGTATTGTCACCCTGCTTATTTAATATATACACAGAGTACATCATGAGAAATGCTAAGCTGGATGAAGCACAAGCTGGAATCAAGATTGCCAGGAGATATATCGATAACCTCAGATACACAGACGACACCATCCTTATGGCAGAAAATGAAGAGGAACTAAAGAGCCTCTTGATGAAAATGAAAGAGGAGAGTGAAAAAGCTGGCTTAAAACTCAACGTTGAAAAAACTAAGATCATCGCATCTGTCCCCATCACTTCATGGCAAATACATGGGGAAACAATGGAAACAATGACAGACTTTATTTTCTTGGGCTCCCAAATCACTGCGGTTGGTGACTGCAGCCATGAAATTAAAAGACGCTTGCTCCTTGGAAGAAAAGATATGACCATCATAGACAGCATATTAAAAAGCAGAGACATTACTTTACCAACAAAAGTCCATCTAATCAAAGTATGGTTTTTCCAGTAGTCGTGTATAGATGTGAGAGTTGGAGTATAAAGAAAGCTGAGTACCGATGAATTGATACTTTTGAACTGTGGTGCTGGACAAAACTCTTCAGAGCCCCTTGGACTGCAAGATCAAACCAGTCAATCCTGAATGAAATCAGTCCTGAATATTCATTGGAATGGCTGATGCTGAAGCTAAAGCTCCAATGCTTTGGCCACCTGATTCAAAGAAATGACTGATTCTGGGAAAGATAGAAGGCAGGAGGATAAGGGGATGACAGGGGATGAGATGGTTGGATGGCATCACCAACTAAATGGACATGAGTTTGAGTAAGCTCTAGGAGTTGGTGATGGACAGTGAAGCCTGCTACAGGCTTGGACATGAGTTGGACATGCCTGGGCAGTTGAACTGACTGACTGAAGGTAGTGCTACCAGGGAACAGTACTTTGCCTCTCCAAGGGGTGTGGCAGGACCACAGACAATTATCACAAGAGTTGTGGAGTCACAGACATTTGTGAGGCCAGATGGGAGATCACCATATGTAAGCAGATGTCAGACAGACTAAGAGACTCTTCAGGATACTGGTGAGCCTGTGCTTGGGGTTACAAGGATTTAGGGTTGAATTAATACTACTCTTACCTAACGAGGGTTGGTGCAAATAGGCTGAGGAACTTTGGGTGATAGCAGTGTGTGATGCTTGTTTTGATGGACATAAGAACAGAGCGACACTGAGCAGGGAGGCTCAAGAGATCTTTGGAGTTCAGGCTGTTGTGCATAATTCCATGTAAAGTGAACATGAAATATACGTGGGCCTGAAGGTTGAAGTGGGAATTACAGCTTCTCTAACTCCATAGACTTTTTCAGATTAAGCCTTTTCCAGATGGAAAATTATGGAATCATTGAACCACAATGATTCTTCTTTCCCTTTCCTTCCACCCATTACCCTCCCCAGCCCCTGCTCCCATCCCTTCACTGAAAATTCATTTTCCTTATTGTTTACTCTCCCTCAGGAAAAAAGCTTCATGTTCCTTTGCAGACCAATAATTTCCTAATTTGTTGGACTGGAAACAAAAGCAGAATGTAAACTCCATCAAGGTGGGAGTTTTATTTTGGTTGTTCCCTATTTTATCCCTGGTGCTTGAAAGAGAGTCAATAGATAAGACATATTGCTTAAAAAAAAAAAAAAAAACAGTCAACTCAGTTTCGTTTTATTTTGGAGGTCATAACAACTTGTGTTACTAAAGGGAAGCCCAGGAAGAGGTCAAATTGTTTAGCAGGGTACCAGGTATATGTTATTGTTGTTGTTTAGTGACTAACTCTTATCCAGCACTTTTGTGACCCCTATGGACTGTAGCCTGCAGGCTCCTCTGTGTTAGTGGTCAGCAAATGTCAACTGCTATTATTTATATAATGAAAAATAAAAAGTAAAAAAATTTATTTTCCAGTGAAATATTAAGTAGCTAGACATATAGGGGCCTGGTTATGAAAAGCCTCCATGCTATATTGAGGTACTTAAATTTTATTTAAAAGCAAGGTTTTCAGAGCATTTTAAGCAAAACAGTAAATGGTAAAGGTTCCATTTTAGAAAGGCTTCTTTTGTGGTGGTGTGAAGAATGAAATTGGATGGAATTTTGAAAAAGCAGAATGGAAAAGAGGTGGGAGATTGGAAAGGTATTTGGGAGGTAAACTTGGCAGGAATTGTTAAGTAATTCAAGAAAAGCTGGGGTGGGGGTGGGGGAAGCTAAGAAAAAGTGCAGCAAGAGTATTCTGGGCTCAAGAGAGCATATCTTACAAATAAGTTTGTAAGTGACTTACCAAGAAAGATCATACAATCTGCTTTTCTGGGGATGTTTAAAAATGAGATTGAGCTATCTGTGTTTGGTAGCTGAGAACTTGGGCTTGGTCAGAAGTTAGCCCAGGCTTTTGATGTTATAATTTCAACAGAAAGCCAAAAAAACAGACATTTCGATATATAGAAATAAAATATAATATTTGAAAGGTTGAATCATACACATATCTTACCTTCACATCTTCTTGTGCTGTTTTTATTTACCTACAGAATTTTTTCCCATTCACCTTTAAATATGCTATCATTTTCTGCCTATGATTTTTTCCAATCATGGTCTAATTACGTCCCATCATTTTATGACAATGACATTGCTGCCTAGTGACTTCATTGCTGTAAAGAAACAATATGAGTTTACACCTGAAAAAAAGCATAATTAAAAGCGTAAATTATGGCTGCTGTCAGGACAACAGACATTAACACTGAAACTTAGAACATAATGCTGAAATAGGTTAGACTTATGCTACCTGAAATCACTGTGAACCTTGAGTGTTTTCTCTACAAATAATCCACCCAAAAGTTATGACATTTTTTAAAACTAGGAAACTAGGTGAATCATCCTATATTGCCTCTTTTTCAGGTCTTTTTTTTTTTTTCTTGATACATGCCATGCTGATATTAAAAGGTGTTATGAGAGTATATTAAAGGCTGCTGAAAAAGATATTAGTATAAAGTGACATAAAAAAAACCAACAAAGTTATGAATATAAGCACTAACAGAAATCTTTAATCTTGTACAAAGGTCCAGGAAACTTAGCCAACATCTAAGAAATGTGATGTTTCAACTACCATCTGCTAAGTAAAACCACAGCTGTGTCAATTCTCTCCTATTCTGAGATGGAGAGGTACCCCTGCTTTCACTTACACATCATTCTCTTGAATCATATTGAGGTTCAGAAGGCCAGCCCTCATTGCCAGTATACTATTCAGACTACAAAGTAGAGATCAAAATTTCAACATAGGCACTCAAGAACCCTGCTTCTCTAGAGGTTCTGGGAAACTTTGACAAACATGTTTTTGCCTGGAATGATAAGCCTCATAAACAGAGATCCACAAGAAAGGCCTGTGTACAAATAAAGGCTACTTGACTACTTCATTTGGGGTGTTGCAGTGGATCATTTTGAGGGGCTAGAATGGCTGAGGTCTAGTATCAACTAGACTTCAAGGGCTCCCCAGGTGACACTAGTGGTAAAGAACCTGCCTGCCAATGCAGGAGACATAAGAGATGCTTGTTCAATCCCTGGGTTGGGAAGATTCCCTGAAGAAAGGCATGGCAACTGACTCCAGTATTCTTGCCTGGAGAATCCCATGGACAAAGGAACCTGGTGGGCTGTAGTCCATGGGATCTCACAGAGTCGGACTAGACTAGAGCAACTTAGCATTTAGGATCAAGTACCACTCTGTCTTCAAATCTAAAGAAACACATACACACACACTGAAAATTTTGGCACTTCAGAGCAACAAACAATCTTCCCCTAAAAACTTGTGTTTTCCTTTGTGCATGTGTGAGTATCTTTATCTGTTTATCCATATGAATATATAATAGATATAGGGGGCTTCCCAGGTGACCCAGTTGTAAAGAATCTGTCTGCCAGTGATGGAGCTTTGGGCTCAATCCCTGGGTCAAGAAGATCCTCTGGAGGAGGAAATGGCAACCCACTCCAGTATTCTTACCTGGAAAATCCCATGGACAGAGAAGCCCAGTGGGCTACAGTCCACAAGGTCACAAAGAGTCGAAAACTATTAAACAACTAAGCACACACACACACACAATAGGCAAAAGAAGGCGGCAGCAGAGGATGAGATGATTAGGTAGCATTACTGACTCAACAGACATGAATTTGAGCAAACTCTGGGAGATAGCGAAGAACAGACAGACTTGGCAGGCTACAGTCCATGAGGTGACAGAGAGTCAAACGTGACTTAGGAACTGAAGAGCAAAAATGGTAACAACATATATATATATATCTTTATGATTTCTAGACTCTTGAATATTTTATTTTATATATTTATATGTATAAATAGACTTCCCTGATGGCTCAGATGGTAAAGAATCTGCCTACAATTCAGGAAATCTGGGTTTGATTCATGGGTCAGGAAGATCCCCTGGAGAAGAGAATGGCTATCCAGTCCAGTATTCATATGTATAAATAGGCATATAGATACATAAAATAAAAATATGCACCCTGATCCACCAGTGCATTTGTGCCTGTATATACACATGATCCTATACAAATAATAAAATGGTATATCTTATCACAAAGAAGAATAATAATAGATAAGAAGATAAGAGGGAACTTTTGGGTATTATGAATACATTTATGGCCTAGATTGTGCTGATGGTTTGATAAATATATGCTTTTCCCCAAACTCAAGTGTATACATTAAACATATACAGCTTTTTGTATGTCAAAAAAAATGCTTTTAAAGAAATGAAGTATTATTTTATATGCTACATTTTACATGGAATCTCAAATGTTTACATGAAAATCTCTTATTTTGGTCAAAATATTTTTAAATTAGTTTATGAAAAGTGAAGGGAGCAATTTTAATTTGTTCAAACCTTCTAAAAAGCAATTTAGCAATGTATTATATAAGATTTTTTTAAGTTCATGCAATTTGATCCAATAAAATTATTCATAATAATATTCTAAGGCAAAAATAAATATAAGAAAAACACATAGATATGAGTATTTTCATTACAGTATTATTTACAAAATGGAAATGGAGGCAATAGAGCAGTGTGAAATATAAGGCAGCCATTATAAAATTATTATAAAAACCCAGAAAATAATATAAAGAAAATGCATCTAATAGTTTGAATTCCTAAATATATGAGAAAATTCTTGTCTTATCAACTCTCTGGCCTTGAGAACTGCAAATAAGACAATGCCTCAATGTGATTATAATATATAAGGAAATACCAGGTTATATATTATATATTTTCAGAAATATTTTCCATTGTTTTTATTTTTATTTGTATATAGTCAAGTCCTGCATAGATCATAACTATTGAAAATTTTTGCAGACAGGAAGCTAAAAGGATTATTCCAACTGAAACAAACACATATTTTCCTAATGGTGAAAAGCAGATTATTTATTCCTGAAATTCACTCTTTCCCCACTAAAGAATCTGCATTTGTGATAAGCAAGTAGGTTTCTTGAGGAGTGATTTGCCATGTTTACCAAAATGTGAGGTCTAATTTCTGTTAAAATATTTTTCAGTATTTTTAATGAATTTTAATAAAGGTTTATCAGGTGCTTGTTATGGTGCAGAACTTTTATTAAATTCTGTGATCCATAAAAGGTTTTTTTTTTTTGAATGACACATAGTTTAGTTTTTCATTTAGAGGCTATAAAAGTGTTCACAAAAGTTATGTTGAAAAAAAAGTGATTGAAAGTGCTAAAACACTGTACAGAATATAAAATCCTTTCATAGACTTTTTATGACACATGAAACATGAGTCTTAAAGGTTTAATGTTACTGACTTTTATACAAGGCTTTTTAATTCTTGATTCCAGTTATGGTTCTGCAAATGAACTGTGACATTAAAAGGAATCAGGCTGGAACTGCCAGGGCTCACTTTCTAGATGAGTTCCCACAGGCCAGAAGAGGTTCTCTCTAGGACCCACCCCGCCCACAGCTGATTAACACACACTCGCTTTCCAGGAACCAAGGAGGGAGCACACTTGACAGTTCCCTCCTCCCTGAATTCAGTATGAATGTTGGGGAGGGCACCAGATTACTATTAGTAAACATGAAATATTAAGGGTGACTACACATTCCTCCTTGCTTCCTTCATGTCCTACGCCATTTACTGCTCTAATTGTGGTGTTGTCTTGGCCAGTCTACAGAACCAATATTGTTGTCTGTTCCATTAACATCATGGATAGAAATTTCCCTTGGCTTTACTTTTAGGGAATTTTGCATCAAGGTACAGGCTTGAATCTAGTAGAGACAACAAATTCACTCCTCTTTTGCTAATTTCTAGTATTTAGGGTCAACCATACAAATTTGCCATTTTGGTAACAAACACTGAAACCTTCAATTTTTTTTATGGCTCATCTTAGTCTTCCAAGAATGTTGAAAAATTAGTGAAAGTCACTGTGGCTTTTAAAAGGCAGCCACAGTGGTGATTTGGGATAAAGAGGAGAACAGAGTAATATGGATGAGTTCAGTCAATGTAAGAAGCCAATTTGTGGCTTTCAGGTTAGAATTTGGAGTGATATGCTTAGCTTAAATGATCTTGAGTAGTGCCTGAACATTATATGTTATTTTGTAAGTGTAGACGTTGTTCTTTTGTTGGTTAATTTCCTAGAGGACTCAAAGTTCCAGTTTCCATGTGTTGATACTGCACTTTGAAAATTGCACACAAAAATGCTTGTGTTTATAGAAGAGAATGGAAAAAGTATGATATTGAATAGCTATTCCAGATATCCTTGTGCTGCTTTAAGGAGTCATCAATGGTACACTCCAAAAGGTTGAAATAAAATACCTGTGCTATATATGATATTCGTGATTCATCTGTTTGTTTTAATAAAAAGTATCTTTCTTATTTCAAAAGTATTTTAATATGAAAGGGACTAGACCTTGGATTTCTCAAAATGAGTCACAACTTAATATCCTGAATATAACCAAAAGAATGATCAAATATAATGAAAATGTCTGCTTCATTGTAATCTGTGATGTTTCTAATTCAAAGCATGTGAGTCTAATTCAGTGAAAATTATAAAATAATTTATTTCTCTATATTCTTCAGCACTACATATTTTAAACCAAAAGCTCACAAATTTACAATAATTTTAGTGTGCTTTAGAATTATTGAAAGACATATTTTTAATATATTACTATATAGTGCATTAAAGACTACAAATTGTAATTGTTTCTTAAACTTCCATGATTCATGTTTTATCCATTTGTAGCTTAGTTTATTGTAAGTACTGTGTCTGTAAGATATTAAAACTGCAGTTCAGCTAGAATATCCTGTGTGAAGACTATTCTTTTTTTTTTTTAATTTTGTATATGTGATTTTATTAGTCATTCAAACAATCTGAACTGTTTTTTGAATATTTTTTCTTTCTTTTTTTTATTATTATTTTTTATTTTTTTTTCCTTTTATTTATTTATTTATTTATTTTTTTAAATTTTAAAATCTTTAATTCTTACATGCATTCTCAAACATGAACCCCCCTCCCACCTCCCTCCCCATAACATCTTTCTGGGTCATCCCCATGCACCAGCCCCAAGCATGCTGCATCCTGCGTCAGACATAGACTGGCGGGAATGCAAACTAGTACAGCCACTATGGAGAACAGTGTGGAGATTCCTTAAAAAATTGCAAATAGAACTACCTTATGACCCAGCAATCCCACTGCTGGGCATACACACCGAGGAAACCAGAATTGAAAGAGACACATGTACCCCAATGTTCATCGCAGCACTGTTTATAATAGCCAGGACATGGAAACAACCTAGATGTCCATCAGCAGATGAATGGATAAGAAAGCTGTGGTACATATACACAATGGAGTATTACTCAGCCGTTAAAAAGAATTCATTTGAATCAGTTCTGTTGAGATGGATGAAACTGGAGCCGATTATACAGAGTGAAGTAAGCCAGAAAGAAAAACACCAATACAGTATACTAACACATATATATGGAATTTAGGAAGATGGCAATGACGACCCTGTATGCAAGACAGGGAAAGAGACACAGATGTGTATAACGGACTTTTGGACTCAGAGGGAGAGGGAGAGGGTGGGATGATTTGGGAGAATGACATTCTAACATGTATACTATCATGTGAAGTGAAGACTATTCTTTAAGACAGATTTGCCTTTCTCTCACATATCCTAAATTAGTAAATTTTTACTAAATTGCCAAATGATTTCTGCACTTTCTGGCCTTTGAATATTATTTACCTATCTATTACTCTACAGATGAACAACATAAAATTCACAACACTTAATCCATTACAGCCAAGAGCTAATAAGCAAAAATTCTGCCTGAAACACAAAAAAAAAAAAAAAGAGAGAGAGAGAGAGAGAGAAATCTGCCTAAAGAGAGAAGCATCTGAGGTACATGAATGAAAATCTGAGTGAGCAGAGGAAAGGAAAAGAACATTGTCAGCTTTACAAATATTAAAAATATTTTTAGAAGTATCAAACATTGCTAATTTTAAAAAGAGAGATGCAGTAAGTTAAGAAAGTATAAGCAAATCTAACTTTTTGCAAAACAAACTTTCCAAAGAGGCAGTATTCTCTAAAAATCATGTTTTAATCTTTCAGTAGGTATTAAATATAGATTTTTTGGGTTTTAGGACCTAGTTATATGTCTCCTGCTTGGTGTGTCACTGGATTTTAAAATTATAAGTGTGATAGAATGAAGACACCTGCATTACTTCCACTTGTAAGCAATATGATCAGGTGTGAGACCCCCAAGCTGTCATCCCCGCTTAGAAGCCACGGTTGAGATGGCAGAGGCACAGAAGGGAGGAGCCCTGCCCTGCATCCTGGGGTCGCTGAGCAGAGAGGCGCTACTCTGGAGCATCACCTGACCTGCGTCGTAACTTGCAAGAGGAAGAAATAAACCTTGTCATGTTCAGTCACTAATATTTCAGGATTTATTTGTTACTGTAGCAAAGCCTAACCTATCTTTTATTTTAATGTTGTTTATTGTAGTGAAATCTCATAATATAAATACTATATTAATCATATTTGACAGTACAGCTCAGCAGCACTAAGTACATTCACAATGTTGTACAACTCTCACCGACATCCGTTTCCTCAAATTTTCACCTTCCTAAACTGAAACTCTGTCCCCATTAAACACTAAGTCCCCATTCTCCTCTCCACCCCACCCCCCGGCCGCTGGCATCTACCAATGTACATACTGACTCTAGGAATTTCAGTATTCTAGGTACCTCATGTGAGTGGAATCAAACAGTATTTGTCTCACCTAATATATATTGGGGGTTTCCATGTGGTGCTAGTGGTAAAGAACCCACCTCCCAACGCAGGTAGATGTAAGAGACCAGGGTTCGATCCCTGGGTCAGGAAGATTCCCTGGAGAAGGAAATGGCTACCCACTCCAGTATTCTTGCCTAGAGAATCCCACAGACAGAGAAGCCTGGCAGGCTGCAGCCCATAAGATTGCATAGAGTTGAATATGACTAAAGTGACTTAGCACACAATATATATTAGACTGCATTTTTAGGTTTACCTTACTATATGTCCTACAAAAAGATTGTACCTTCTATTTTTCTCCCCTGCACTATATAGTAAGTTCTCATTAGTTATCTATTTTAAACACAGCAGTGTATATATGTCATATCCCAACCTCCCAATCTTCACAGCACCCTTTCTTGTAAGCTAGAAAACTCAAAGCCATCCTCAATCTCTGCCTCTTATCTCCTCACCACATCAAATTAGTTCTTACATGCATTTAGCCTATAACTACCATATTATTACTATTCCACCAAACTATGCCATGTTCTAAGCACCAAGAGTACAAAAATAAATAAGATAGAAGCTTACATTTTTGTGAGTGAGACATAAAATCTGACAAATTATTTGAACCCAGTGAGACTAGATGCAGTAACAGAAGTCGGTACAGTGGAAGCACGAAATGAGAGCTCTTACTTTCCATAAATCAGGTGAGGCTTCCCAGAGAAGAAAACATTTAAGCACTGTCTGAAACAATGAGTAAAAACTCATCTTCCCCCCAGTGGCTGCTTAGCCTGGCTTTCTCTTAATCTTAGACAATTAGCGTAGCCTCCTCATAGGTCTCCCTGCCTTCAGACTTCTACTCTAAGCATCAGTTCTCCCAAATGCCAACTAGGTTATCTTTCTGAAACTCAAAATTAAGCAGGCTATTCACCTGCAAGAAAGCACCCTACAGCTGACTTCTCCATCTCATTTGCTACCTCACCTTCCTTGTGTTCACCGCAGTGTGTATGTGCGTGTGCTCAGTTGTGTCCAACTCTTTGGGACCCTATGGACTGTAGCCCACTAGGCTCTTCTGTCCATGGGATTTCTCAGGCAAGAATACTGAAGTGGGTGGCCATTCCCTTCTCCAGGGGATCTTCCCAGCCTAGGGATTGAACCCATGTCTCCTGTGTCTCCTGCATTGGCAGGTGGATTCTTTACCAGCTGAGCCACTAGGGAAGCCTATGCTCACCACAGACAATTCCTCATCTTTCCATGAATACTCCCAACTTTTCACACATCAATGCTGTCTCTTGCTCCCTCTGACTTGATGGCCAAACCTCTCCTTCCCCTTCTCTGCTTTGGCAAATTCCTATAATAAAGCATCAGTAATTCATAGATCCCTTGCTCAGATGGTAAAGAGTCTGCCTGCAGGGCAGGAGGCCCAGGTTCAATCCCTGGGTTGGGAAGATTACCTGGAGAAGGAAATGGCAACCCACTCCAGTATTCTTGCCTGGGGAATCCCATGGCTGGAGGAGTCTGGGGGGCTACAGTCCATGGGGTCACAAAAAGTTGGGACATTACCAAGTGACTAACACACTTTATAATAAAGCAATTCCTGGCACAAATCTGGCAGAATACATCCTACATTTTGTTTGTGCTCTGCAAATCTACCTCTTATAATAATAACTAATGTTTATTGAGAACTTCCTCTTTGCTAGGCACTTAAGCATTTTCTACAGAGATTATTCCATTCAGTTCTCACAAAAGACCTAGGTGGTAGCCATTATTATTATGTCCCTTTTACAAATGAGGAAACTAAGGCTTGAGTTAGGTAGCCAGCATACATATATATACAGGCAGTAAGGGATAGAACTTCCCTGGTGACTTAGATGGTAAAGAATTGTCTTGCAATGCAGAAGACCCAGGGTTCGATCACTGGATTGGGAGGATTCCCTGGGGAAGGGAATGGCCACACACAGAAGCTTGGTGGGCTACAGTCCATGGGATCACAAACAGTCTGACACAAGTGAGTGACTAACACTTTCAGTTTTCACTTTTAAGGGCTAAAACCAGCATGAGAACCTGTCATAGTTGGACAGTTGGATTCCAGACTTGTACACTTCACCACTATGCCTCTTAGTCCCCATTCAAGTTAAAAATCCCTTGGTGTGCACTCTGCCTTAATCTCATTCTTTTCTTGTTTTTCCCACATATACCCAAAAACCCAGCTATTGTTAGGTCAATACATGCTTAGCATCTTATTCCCTCACCTTGAAAGACATTTTCTCATTCTATTTGTCCAGTTTACTCCTCTTTCCTTCCATTCATCAGCCTTGGCATCCTCTCTTCTCACATTGCTATGTGAATGCCTACATGGTGCCTTAACCACTGGTCTTTCTCTCAATCTCTCTCTCTCTCTCTCTCTCTCTCTGTTCTGTGCTTGAGGGCCTCTTACTGCACCACTTAGCTAAGTGTCTGGCCTACAGTAAGTACTCAACAAATGTTTTTGAGAGAATGAAGGAATGATGTAGGATTTGCTCTTCGCATTTTACCACTATTAAAAATGTGGTCCTCCAAATGATTAACCTTTTATTTTTGAATGAAGGACATTTTGTCCCTTCTTAATAACTTCCTAATGAAAGATTCAATTTGTGAGTTATGTGACCCCATTCATATTCTATTTCTTAATTCATTATTTATTTCTCTCATATATGTATGAGCAGATATATATTATAGAAAATTAAACCTCCACAGTGAAAGTGCTATTTTCTCCTAACTTTTTATTTAAAAACTTAAATTTTCAGACTTAACCTTAAAATGTATGTTTCCAGTCTTTCTTTTCTCTCTTGTAGTTTCCTAAAGGGTTCAAAAGTAACCTGAGCAAGCAATAATAATAATGGTTAAAAAGTATTAAACTCATTATATGTGACAATCTCTGTTTTACATAAAACAGCTCATGCGTTCCTCACATAAACTCTATGAGGTTATTTGTATTATCTCCAATTGACACATGAGGAAACTGAGGCCCTTTGAGATTAAGGAACTTATTTGAGGTCACACAGTTAGTGAAAACAGAAGATGACAACTGCTTTCAAACTCGAAGTCATCTGATAGCAGAGTATTTTGAAGGAGCTGATGTTTTACATGTTGATACCTATATTTCTGAATAAACTAATAAGAATGAGAGGAATAAAAGTAATCTATGTTGGTAATAAAAGCCATACATGATAAACCCACAGCAAACATTATTCTCAGTGGAGAAAAATTGAAAGCATTTCTCCTAAAGTCAGGAACAAGACAAGGGTGCTCACTCTCATCACTACTATTCAACATAGTTTTGGAAGTTTTGGCCATAGCAGTCAGAGAAGAAAAAGAAGTAGAAGGAATCCAGATTGGAAAAGAAGAAGTAAAACTCTCCCTGTTTGCAGCTGACATGATCCTCTACATAGAAAACCCTAAAGACTCCACCAGAAAATTACTAGAGTTAATCAATGACTATAGTAAAGTTTTAGGATATAAGATTAATACACAGAAATCCCCCTTTAAAACCTGAAAAAAAGAGAAAGAAATCCCTTGCATTCCTATACATACTAACAATGAGAAAACAGAATGAGAAATCAAGGAAACAATTCCATTCACCATTGCAACAAAAAGAATAAAATACTTAAGAATAAATCTACCTAAAGAAACAAAAGACCTGTATATAGAAAACTATAAAACACTGATGAAAGAAATCAAAGATGACACAAATAGATGGAGAATTATATACCACGATCATGGATCAGAAGAATCAATATAGTGAAAATGAGTGTACTACCCAAAGCAATCTATAGATTCAATGCAATCCCTTTCAAGCTACCAACGGTATTTTTCACAGAATTAGAACAAATAATTTCAAAATTAGTATGGAAATACAAAAAACCTCAAATAGCCAAAGCAATCTTGAGAAAGAAGAATGGAACTGAAAGAATCAACTTGCCTGACTTCAGATTATACTACAAAGCTACAGTCATCAAGACAGTATGATAATGGCACAAAGATAGAAACATAGATCAATGGAACAAAATAGAAAGCCCAGAGATAAATCCACACACCTATGGACACCTTATCTTTGACAAAGGAGGCAAGAATATACAATGGAGAAAAGACAATCTCTTTAACAAGTGGTGCTGGGAAAACTGGTCAACCACCTATAAAAGAATGAAACTAGAACACTTTCTAACACCATACACAAAAAATAAACTCAAAATGGATTAAAGATCTAAATATAAGACCAGAAACTATAAAAGTCCTAGAGGAAAACATAGCCAAAACACTCTCTGGCATAAATCACAGCAGGATCCTCTATGACCTACCTCCCAGAGTAATGGAAATAAAAGCAAAAATAAACAAATGGGACCCAATTAAACTTAAAAGTTTTTGCACAACAAAGGAAACTATAAGTAAGGTGAAAAGACAGCCTTCAGAATGAGAGAAAACAATAGCAGATGAAGCAACTGACAAAGAATTAATCTCAAAAATATACAAGCAGCTCATGTAGCTCAAAACCAGAAAAATAAATGACCCAATCAAAATATGGGCCAAAGACCTAAACAGACATTTCTCCAAAGAAGACACACAGATGGCTAACAAACACATGAAAAGATGTTCAACATCACTCATTTTCAGAGAAATGCGAATTAAAACCACAATGAGGTAGCATCTCATGCCGGTCAAAATGGCTGCTATCAAAGAGTCTACAAACAGTAAACACTGGAGAGGGTGCGGAGAAAAAGGAATCCTTTTGCATTGTTGGTGGGAATGCAAACTAGCACAGCCACTATGGAGAAGAGTGAGGAGATTCCTTTAAAAACTGGAAATAGAACTGGCATGAATTCAGTTCAGTCACTCAGGCTTGTCTGACTCTTTGCGACCCCATGAATCACAGCACGCTAGGCCTCCCTGTCCATCACCAACTCCCGGAGTTCACTCAAACTCACATCCATCAAGTTGGTGATGCCATCCAGCCATCTCATCCTCTGTCGTCCCCTTCTCCTCCTGCCCCCAATCCCTCCCAGCATCAGAGTCTTTTCCAATGAGTCAACTCTTCTCATGAGGTGGCCAAAGTACTGGAGTTTCAGCTTTAGCATCATTCCTTCCAAAGAACACCCAGGACTGATCTCCTTCAGAATGGACTGGTTGGATCTCCTTGCAGTCCAAGGGACTCTCAAGAGTCTTTTCTAACACCACAGGCATCAAAAGCATCAATTCTTCAGCGCTCAGCTTTCTTCACATTCCAACTCTCACATCCATACATGACTACTGGAAAAACCATAGCCTTGACTAGACGGACCTTTGTTGGCAAAGTAATGTCTCTGCTTTTCAATATGCTGTCTAGGTTGGTCATAACTTTCATTCCAAGGAGTAAGCGTCTTTTGATTTCACAGCTGCAGTCACCATCTGCAGTGATTTTGAAGCCCCCCAAAAAATAAATCTGACACTGTTTCTACTGTTTCCCCATCTATTTCCCATGAAGTGATGGGACTGGATGTCATTTTCTGAATATTGAGCTTTAGGCCAACTCTTTCACTCTCTTCTTTCACTTTCATCAAGAGGCTTTTTAGTTCCTCTACACTTTCTGCCATAAGGGTGGTGTCATCTTCATATCTGAGGTTATTGATATTTCTCCTGGCAATCTTGATTCCAGCTTGTGCTTCTCCCAGCTCACCATATCTCATGATGTACTCTGCATACAAGTTAAATAAGCAGGGTGACAATATACAGCCTTCACGTACTCCTTTTCCTATTTGAAACCAGTCTGTTGTTCCATGTCCAGTTCTAACTGTTGCTTCCTGACCTGCATACAGGTTTCTCAAGACGCAGGTCAGGTGGTCTGGTATTCCCATCTCTTGCAGAATTTCCCAGTTTATTGTGATCCACACAGTCAAAGGCTTTGACATAGTCAATAAAGCAGAAATAAATGTTTTTCTGGAACTCTCTTGCTTTTTCCATGATCCAGCAGATGTTGGCAATTTGATCTCTGGTTCCTCTGCCTTTTCTAAAACCAGCTTGAATATCTGGAAGTTCACGGTTCACGTATGGAAGTGAGAAATAGATTTAAGGGACTAGATCTGGTAGATAGAGTGCCTGATGAACTATGGACTGAGTTTCGTGACATAGTACAGGAGACAGGGATCAAGACCATCCCCATGGAAAAGAAATACAAAAAAGCAAAATGGCTGTCTGGGGAGGCCTTACAAATAGCTGTAAAAAGAAGAGAACTGAAAAGTGAAGGAGAACTGCCATACAACCCAGCACTCTCACTGCCAGATGTTCACACTGAGGAAACCAGAATTGAAAGAGACACGTGTACTCCAATGTCCATCACAGCACTGTTTACAATAGCTAGGACATGGAAGTAACATAGATGTCCATCAGCAGACAAATGGATTAGAAAGCAGCGGTACATATATACAATGGAATATTACTCAGCTACTGAAAAAAAACACATTTGAATCAGTTCTAATGAGATGGATGAAACTGGAGCTTATTACACAGAGTGAAGTAAGTCAGAAAGAAAAACAACATAGTATATTAACACATATATATGGAATTTAGAAAGATGGTAACAATGACCCTATATGCAAGACAGCAAAAGTTATAGGAATAGACTTTTGGACTCTGTGGGAGAAAGCAAGGGTGGGATGATTTGAGAGAATAGCGTTGAAACGTTATTACCATATGTGAAATAGATCAGCAATCCAAGTTCGATGCATGAAACAGGGCCACTCAAAGTCGGTGCACTGGGACAATCCTGAAGGATGGGATGGGGAGGGCGGTAGGGTTCAGGATGGGGGACACATGTACACCCACTGCTGATTCATGTCAATGTATGGCAAAAACCACCGCAATATTGTAAAGTAATTAGCCTCCAAGTAAAATAAAAATTTAAAATTTAAAGAAAAGTAACCTATGTTGGGGCCGTGAGAGTATTACGGAGAGATGAAAAGTTCTCACACATTGCACTACACCCTGATTGTGGGTCTGTGATGCCTTGGCAAAATGTAGTATTGTTAATCAACTACCCCATCCTTCAATCTGGGTGTGAAAAGCTAGGTTTGTAAAGTGATTTCTTTTTCAATCCTCCCTCAGTATTGTTGTGCTTATGCCTTTCACTAACTGATTGACTTGATAATTTGTATAGAGAGATTCAAGAGGACCAAGACCTCATGATCAAGTTCATTATTTTGTTGATCACTTGTCTATGGCAGTTCACTGATCATGCACGTAACCAGCACTGCCTCTGATCTTGTCCTCAAAGACCTTATAATCCAGCAGGAGAAAAAATAACTGGAATATAAGACAGGAAAGTGGACATATGATAAAGATACAGACTATAGTGCCAGGTGGCACTAGTGGTAAAGAATTCACCTGCCAATGCAGGAGACACAAGAGGTGATCCCTGGGTTGGGAAGATCCCTGGAGTAGGAAGTGGAAACCCCTCCAGTATTATTGCCTGGAATATTCCATTAACAAAGCAGCCTGGCAGGCTACAGTCCAGGAGGTCACAGAGTCAGACACAACCAAGCACACACATAACTGCTAAATGCAACTGGGAGAGGGAGACAGGATTTCTACTCTGTGGAACACATAGAATTTGAGATGGAACTTGAAATCGGAGAAGGATTTCAACAACTGATAATAAAGGAAATGCAAATATAAATGAGGGCAAAGGGTAGAGGAGAGAAACATGAGACCTACTGAAGAAACAGAAAGCAGTTCAGATGGCTTTCTGAATTCTGAATTCAGATGGTGAATGGAATGTCTGCTGAGGAGCACTGGGAAGCAAGAGGAGATTTTATTTGAAACCCTTTCATGGGGTCTTGAGTAACAAGCTAAGATGTGGAATAAGATTCTTCAGGATTTGAGAAATCAATGAAGGTTTCAGGAAGATATTTTCTGGCAATGGTGTCTAATAGGGAGAAGGGAAAGGTCTAAGCTCAAACGTTTTGAGGATATAGCAATACTTCTCAGTTCAGTTCAGTCGCTCAGTCGTGTCTGACTCTTTGCGATCCCGTGAATCGCAGCACACCAGGCCTCCCTGTCCATCACCATCTCCTGGAGTTCACTCAGACTCATGTCCATCGAGTCCGTGATGCCATCCAGCCATCTCATCCTCGGTCGTCCCCTTCTCCTCCTGCCCCCAATCCCTCCCAGCATCAGAGTCTTTTCCAATGAGTCAGCTCTTTGCATGAGGTGGTCAAAGTATTGGAGCTTCAGCTTTAGCATCATTCCTTCCAAAGAAATCCCAGGGTTGATCTCCTTCAGAATGGACTGGTTGGATCTCCTTGCAGTCCAAGGGACTCTCAAGAGTCTTCTCCAACACCACAGTTCAAAAGCATCAATTCTTCGGTGCTCAGCCTTCTTCACAGTCCAACTCTCACATCCATACATGACCACTGGAAAAACCATAGCATCGACTAGATGGACCTTGGTCGGCGAAGTAATGTCTCTGCTTTTGAATATACTATCTAGGTTGGTCATAACTTTTCTTCCAAGGAGTAAGTGTCTTTTAATTTCATGGCTGCAGTCACTGTCTGCAGTGATTTTGGAGCCCAAAAAACTAAAGTCTGACACTGTTTCTACTGTTTCCCCATCTATTTCCCATGAAGTGATGGGACCAGATGCCATGATCTTCATTTTCTGAATGTTGAGCTTTAAGCCAACTTTTTTGCTCTCCTCTTTCACTTTCATCAAGAGGCTTTTTAGCTCCTCTTCACTTTCTGCCATAAGGGTGGTGTCATCTTCATATCTGAGGTTATTGATATTTCTCCTGGCAATCTTGATTCCAGCTTGTGTTTCTTCCAGTCCAGCGTTTCTCATGATGTACTCTGCATAGAAGTTAAATAAGCAGGGTGACAATATACAGCCTTCACGTACTCCTTTTCCTATTTGGAACCAGTCTGTTGTTCCATGTCCAGTTCTAACTGTTACTTCCTGACCTGCACACAGATTTCTCAAGAGGCAAGTCAGGTGGTCTGGTATTCCCATCTCTTTCAGAATTTTCCACAGTTTATTGTGATCCACAGAGTCAAAGGCTTTGGCATAGTCAATCAAGCAGAAATAGATGTTTTTCTGGAACTCTCTTGCTTTTTCCATGATCCAGCAGATGTTGGCAATTTGATCTCTGGTTCCTCTGACTTTTCTAAAACCAGCCTGAACATCAGGGAGTTCCCGGTTCAGGTATTGCTGAATCCTGGCTTGGAGAATTTAGAGCATTACTTTATTAGCATGTGTGGTAGTGTGAGCATTCTTTGGCATTGCCTTTCTTTGGAATTGGAATGAAAACTGACCTTTTCCAGTCCTGTGTTCACTGCTGAGGTTTCCAAATTTTCTGGCATATTGAGTGCAGCACTTTCACAGCATCATCTTCCAGGATTTGAAACAGCTCGTTCATAGTGCTGCTTTCTAAGGCCCAAGCCTGCAGAGCAATACTTCTAGCTGATAGAAAATAAGTATTTAAAAGGAACAAAATGAGAGACAAATTCAGGAGATCATATGGAAATGGAAGCTACAGGACTTATAACTCTCACGATGTCGTCAGAGAACCCTTACAGTTTCATCTCTTATTGATTTGGGGACTATTGATGGCTTTGTTCATCAATAGTGGGAAACATAACAGCAGAATAAATAAATCTCAATGGGAACAATGACTTTCACATCTGGACATGTTCCACTCTGTGAGATAGGAACCATCTAGGGGAGATGCCCAGCAGACAGGATTTCAGAAGAGTCGTCACTTGGACATATGCATTTCTCAGTACTCAGAAAGGAGTGCCTTAAAACCACGAGATGTGGACAAATGTCCAAAAGAGACAAGATCACTGATAGAAGGTGGACATTAAGAAAGAGGCAAAAAAAAAAAAAAAAGAAGAAGAAGAAGAAAAGAGTAGGCAAGGAAGAGATGATCACCCTGGCGAGAGCAGAATTATGGAAAACAAGAAGATAGAAAGTATGGGCAGGAGTGTCAAATGTTGCAAAAACATCTCTGAGAATTACAATTAAGATGAGAGTGAGATGAGATGCTGACTAATAGGACATGAGGAGAAGACAAAATCTGGGACTGTGGTCACCCTGGTAATAGTTAAAGAAGTAATCAGTAAATTTCAAGAGATTTTCTGCTCAACTAAATCAAGTGAGATATTTCATAACAGAGCTTATTACCTAGACTCTATCACAGTGTTCTTTCCCATTATGTGTCCCTGAAAGAAGACAAACTTACAGAAACAGGAGAAAATGACTTAAGACTAAGAAATTGACATGAAGTATTTTTTAAAAAAGAAATGAAAAAAATTATTCTTCAGCAAGTATTTGTTGAGCAGTTAGTGCAGAAGACCTGGGTTTGATCCCTGGGCTGGGAAGATCCCCTGGAGGAAGGAAAAGTTACCCACTCCAGTATTCTGGCCTCAAGAATTCTATGGACTATACAGTCCATGGGGTCACAAAGAGTCAGACACAACTGAGTGACTTTCACTTTCACTTTCACTTTTAGTGTATGTGAGACTTAGATGATAGAAATTGATATAAAAATTTATTTATAGGTATTTTATTTTTTAAATGCCATTGTAAATGGGATTTCTTGATTTTGATAGTTCATTTTTAATGTTTAGAGATGCAACTGAGTTTTGTATGTTGATCTTGTATCTTATAACTTTATCAAATTTCTTTATCTGTTCTAAATATCTTTCTGTGGAGTCTTCATGGTTTTCTACATAAAAGATCATGCCATACGCAAAGAGATAATTTTACTTAGTCATTTCCAATCTGGCTTCCCTGGTGGCTCAGACAATAAAGAATTTGCCTGCAATGCAGGAGACCCAGGGTCAATCCCTGGTTTGGAAAGATGCCCTGGAGAAGGGAATGACTATCCGCTCCAGTATTCTTGCCTGGAGAATTCCATAAACAGAGGAGCCTGGCAGGCTACAGTCCTTGGGGTCACACAGAGTTCACATGACTGAGCAACTAACACATTTTTACTTCTTTTCCTTGCCTAACTTGCTCAAGATTTCCAGTACTATATTAAATAGAAGTGACAAGCGTATGCATTCTTATCTTGTTTTAAATTTTACAGGAATACTTTTAGTTTTCACTACTGAGTATGAAATTCATTGTGAGCTTTTCATATTGACCTTTGCTATATTGAGGTAAGTTTCTTTAGGATCTAATTTATTGAGAACTTATATCATGAAAGGTTGTTGAAGTCTTTTGAATGTTTTTTCTACATCAACTGATATGATCATATGATTTTTATATTTCATTTTATTAACATGGTGTATCACATTGATTTTTTGTGTTGAACCATCCATGTATACCAAGAATAAATCCTCTTGGTCATGATTTATGATCCTTTAATGTGCTATTGAATTCTGTTTGCTAATATTTTGGCATCTGTGTTCATTAAGGATACTGGCCTATAATTTCTTTTCTTATGATGCTTTTGTCTGGATTTTGCCAAAGATGTAAAAGCTTGTACACTGAAAAATATGAAAGAGTAATAATGAAAGAAATCTTAAAAGATACAACTAAATAGAAAAACATCTCATGTTCATGAATTAGAAAAATTAATAATTGTTCAAATGTTCATATTACCCAAAACAATCTACAGATTCAGTGCAATCTCTATCAAAATACAATGTCATGTTTTACAGAAGCAGAAAAAACCAATTCTAAAATTCATAGAGGACTGCAAAAGATGCTGAATAGCTAAAGGAATTCTGAGCAAGAAGATAATCAGATGTCCTGATTTCAAAATACATTATAAGACTACAGTAATCAAAATAATATGGTACTAGTGTAAAAATACACACATAGACCAGTAGACCCAGAAATATACCCTCACATGTATGACCAACAGATTTTCAACAAAAGTGTCAAGAATAAACAATGAGAAAAAGATGATCTCTTAAATAAATGGTGTTGGGAGAACTGGACATCCACATGCAAAAGAATGAAATCCCTTATCTTACACCATACTCAAAAATCAATTCAAAATTGTCAAAATTGATAAAAGACTTAATGCAAGATCTGAAATTATTAAACTCCTAGAAGAAAGCACAGAGAAACTTGTGTTATCTTGACATTGGCCTTGACAATTATTTCTTGAAAAGCATAGGCAGCAAGAGGAAAAATAGACAAATGGAATTTGTCCATTAAAAAGTTTCTGCACAGCAAAGAAAGCAATAAACAAAATAAAAAGGCAATCTACAGAATGGGAGAAAATATTTGCAAACCATATATCTGATAAAGAGTTAATATCCAAAATATATAAGGAACTTCTGCAACTCAATGGCAAAATAATGAAAGTAATAAACCAACTTAAAAACATAGAACCTGAATAGATACATAGGTACATGAAAAGGTGCTCAACAATAATAAGCATCAGAGGAATCCAAATCAAAACCACAATAAGCTACGACTTCATACCTTTCATAGTGCCTATTATCAAAAAGACAAGAAATTAACAGTGTTGGTGAAGATGTGGAGAAAAGGAGACCCTTATACACCTTATCACTGTATTAGCCTAAATATTACCATTAAATAAAAGAGATGCATGATATGGCAGAATACTACTTTTGTGGTTTGCATTAACATATAAATGTATTCTTTATGGCTTGACATAAGCTTAGAACATGGAGAAAGCAAAGGAAAACATCTACTTCTGCTTCATTGACTGCACTAAAGCATTTAACCGTGTGGATCACAACAAACTGTGGAAAATTCTTAAAGAGATGGGAATACCAGACTATCTTACCTGTCTCCTGAGAAACCTGTATGTGGGTCAAGAAGCAACAGTTAGAACTGGACATGGAACAGCTGACTAGTTCAAAATTGGGAAAGAAGTATGTCAAGGCTGTATATTGTCACTTTGCTTATTTAGCTTACATGCAAAGAGTGTGGGGGGGTGGTGGTGTGTGTGTAGGCTGAGTGGTTCAGTCATGCCCCACTCTTTGTAACCCCATGGACTGTAGCTCACTAGGTCCTTCTGTCCATGGAGTTTTCCAGGCAAGAATACAGGAGTGGGTTGCCATTTTCTCCTCTAGGTGATCTCCCCAGACCAGGGATCGAACCCACATCTACTGTGGCTCTTGTATTGGCAGGTGGATTGTTTGATTGTTTACCACTAAGCCAACTGGGAAACGTGCAGAGCTCAGTTCAGTTCAGTCGCTCAGTCGTCTCCGACTCTTTGCTACCCCATGGACTGCAGCACCACAAGCCTCCCTGTCTATCACCAACTCCCGGAGTTTACTCACACTCATGTCCATTGAGGCGGTGATGCAATCCAACCATCTCATCCTCTGTCGTCCCCTTCTCCTCCTGCCTTCAATCTTTCCCAGAATCAGGGGCTTTTCCAAGGAGTCAGTTCTTTGTATCAGGTGGCCGAAGCATTGGAGTTTCAGCTTCAGCATCAGTCCTTCCAATGAACATTCAGGACTGATTTCCTTTAGGATGGACTGGTTGGATCTCTTTGCAGTCCAAGGGATTCTCGAGAGTCTTCTCTAACACCACAGTTCAAAAGCATCAATTCTTTGGCAGTCAGCTTTCTTTATAGTCCAACTCTCACATCCATACATGACCATTGGAAAAAACATAGCCTTTACTAGACAGACCTTTGTTGGCAAAGTAATTTCTCTGCTTTTTAATATGCTATCTAGGTTGGTCATAACTTTTCTTCCAAGGAGCAAGCGTCTTTTTATTTCATGGCTGCAGTCACCATCTGCAGTGATTTTGAAACCCCAAAAAATAAAGTCAGCCACTGTTTCCACTGTTTCCCCATCTATTTGCCATGAAGTGATGGGATCAGATGCCATGATCTTTGTTCTCTGAATGTTGAGCTTTAAGCCAACTTTTTCACTCTCCTCTTTCACTTTCATCAACAGGCTCTTTAGTTCTTCTTCACTTTCTGCCATAGTGTGGTGTCATCTGCATATCTGAGGTTATTGATATTTCTCCCAGCAATCTTGATTCCAGCTTGTGCTGGAATACACAGAGTACACCATGTGCAGAGTAACAACATGCTAAATGCCAGGCTGACTGACTCATAAGCTGGAATCAAGATTGCTGGGACTATCAACATATCAACAACCTCGGATATGCAGATAATACCACTCTAATGATAGAAAGCAAAGAGGAACTAAAAACCCTCCTGACGGGGGCGAAAGATGTGAGTGAAAAAGCTGGCTTGATACTCAGCATTCAAAAGCTAAGATCGTGGCATCCAGTCCCACTACCTCATGGCAATTAGAAGAGGGAAAAGTGGAAGCAGTGACAGATTTTATTTTCTTGGGCTCCAAAATCACTGCGGATGATGATTACAGCAAAGAAATTAAAAGATGCTTGCTGCTTGAAAGGAAAGCTATGACAAAAAAGCAGAGACACCACTTTGTTGATAAAGGTCCATATAGTCAAAAGTATGATTTTTCCTGTAGTAATGCGTGGATGTGAGATTTGGACTATACAGAAGGCTGAGTGCCAAAGAATTGATATTTTTGAAATGGGGTGCTGGAGAAGACTCTTGAGAGTCCCTTGGACAGCAAGAAGATTAAAGCAATCAATCCCAGAGGAAATCAACCCTGAATATTCATTGGAAGGACTGATGCTGAAGCTGAACTCCAATACTTTGGCCATCTGATGCAAAGAGCTGACTTGCTGGAAAAGACCCTGATGCTGGGAAAGACTGAAGGCAAAAGAAGATGAGGGCAGCAGAGGATGAGATACTTAGATAGCATCATTGATTTAATGGACATGACTTTGACCTAAATCTGGGAGTCAGTGAAGAACAGGCGATCCTGGTGTGCTGCAGTCTCTGGGGTCACAAAGAGTCAGACAGAACGTAGTGATGAACAAATACAAATACACTGTTAGTGGAAATGTAAGGTGATTTGGCTACTATGGAAAACATTATGAATATTCCTCAAAAAATTGAAAAAAGAACCACAATTTTTCAGTCCATGGGGTCACAAAGATTTGGACTTGACTGAGCGACTGAACAACAACAAGCTTATGATCCATTGATCTCACTGCTGGTTATATAGCCAAAGGAATTGAAATCAGGATCTTAAAGATACATATCATGAACATTGCCATGTTCTTTGTAGCACTATTCGCAATAGCCAAGAAAGGGAAGCAACTCAAAGTTTCATTGAGAATGAATGGATAAAAAAGAAACTATGTTATTTACATATACTGGAGTATTAACATGCACATATAATAAAACATAATATTATAATAAAGGAGAAAAATCTTGTCATTTGCAGAAACAGATGAATCTGGAGGACATAATGCTAAGTGAAAAAGCCAGACATAGGACAAATACTATGAGTCCACTTACATGAGGTATCTGAACTAGTCAAACTCATGAAAGAGAGTAGAATGGTGGTTACCAACAATTGGAGGCGTGAAGAGGAACGGGTAGGTGTTGGTACAAAGGCACAAGCTTTGGAAGGTGAGGAAGTTCTAGGGGTCTATTTACATCACAGTGCCTAGAGTTAACAACACCAGAGTGTATCCTTAAAACATTTGCTTAGAAGGTAGATATTATGTTTAGTATTCATATTTTTACCACAAAAGTAAAGGGTAGGAAGAAACTTTAGATGTGATGGATATGTTTATGCAGTTGATGTGCTGATTTCACACTTCTAAACTCAGCATCATTACGAACTTTTAAACTCATTCTTTTAAACTCCACAATATTATGAACGAAGCTAGTGGAAGTGATGGAATTCTAGTTGAGCTATTTAAAATACTAAAAGATGATGCTGTGAAAGTGCTGCACTCAATATGCCAGCAAATCTGGAAAACGCAGCAGTGGCCACAGGACTGGAAAAGGTCAGTTTTCATTCCAATCCCAAAGAAAGGCAATGCCAAAGAATGCTCAACCTACCACACAAGGGCACTCATCTCACAAGCTAGGAAAGTAATGCTCAAAATTCTCCAAGCCAGGCTTTAACAGAATGTAAACCATGAACTTCCAGATGTTCAAGCTGGATTTAGAAAAGGCAGAAGAACCAGAGTTTAGAAAAGGCAGAAGAACCAGAGTTCAAATTGTCAACATCCCCTGGATCATTGAAAAAGCAAGTGAGTCCCAGTAAAACATCTACTTGGGCTTTATTGACTATGCCAAAGCCTTTGACTGTGTGGCTTACAGCAAACTATGGAAATAGGAATACCTGACCACCTTACCTGCCTCCTGAGAAATCTGTGTGCAGGTCAAGAAGCAACAGTTAGAACTGGACATGGAACAACAGACTGGTTCCAAATTGGGAAAGGAGTGCATCAAAGCTGTATATTGTCACCTTGCTTATTTAACATATATGCAGGCTACATCATGCAAAATGCTGGGCTGGATGAAGCACAAGCTGAAATCAAGATTACTGGGAGAAATATCAATAGCCTCAGATATGCAGATGACACCACCCTTATGGCAGAAAGTGAAGAGGAATTGAAGAGCCTCTTGATGAAAGTGAAAGAGGAGAGTGAAAAAGTTGGCTTAAAACTCAACATTCAGAAAACTAAGATCATGGCATCCAGCACCATCACTTCACGGCAAATAGATGGGGAAACAATGGAAACAGTGACAGACTTTATTTTGGGAAGCTCCAAAATCACTGCAGTTGGTAATTGCAGCCATGAAATTAAAAGATCTTGCTCCTTGAAAGAAAAGCTATGACCAACCTAGATAGCATATTAAAAAACAGAGACAATACTTTAACAACAAAGGTCCATCTAGTGAAAGCTATGGTTTTTCCAGTAGTCATGTATGGATATGAGAGATGAACTATAAAGAAAGCTGAGTGCCAAAGAATTGATGCTTTTGAACTGCGGTGTTGGAGAAGACTCTTGAGAGTCCCTTGGACTGCAAGGAGATCCAACCCAGTCCATCCTAAAAGAAATCAGTCCTGAATGTTCATTGGAAGGACTGATGCTGAAGCTGAATCTCCAATACTTTGGTTACCTGATGCGAAGAACCAACTCATTGGAAAAGATCCTGATTCTGGGAAAGATTGAAGGCAGGAGGAGAAGGGGATGACAGAAGATGAGATGGTTGGATGGCATCACTGACGTGATGGACATGAGTTTGAGTAGGCTCCAGGAGTTGGTGATGGACAGGGAAGCCCAGCATGCTGCAATCCATGGGGTCGCAAAGAGTAGGACATGACTGATCGACTAAACTGAACTGAAAACTCAGCAAGCTATATAAGTTAAATATGTACAGTTTTCTGTATGTCAATCATACCTCAATAAAATTTTTTTAATTAGAATAAAAAGTGGTCTCTACCCTTTGGGAACTTATTTTGCAATTAGGAAAGAATATGTTAAATCAAGCTCATAGATAAGAGAATAGATTAGTGGTTGTTAGAGGTGAGGATGAAGTGGGTAAAATGGGTGGAAATGAGTCAAAACTTAAAAACTTGCAGTTATAGAATAAATAAATCATGGAGATATAATGTCACAGCATGGTGACTATAGTTAGTAAACTATATTGCATATTTGCAAGTTTCGAAGAGAGTAGTAATCTTAAAAGTTCTGTGTACTTATGTGTAGTGACAAATGTTAACTAGGCTTATTGTGGAAATCACTTTACAATATATACAATATAAAATCATTGTTGTATAATTGAAACTAACATTTGTTGTTGTTAAATAACTAAGTTGTATCTGACTCTTTGGAAACACCATGAATTGTAGCCCACCAGGATCCTCTGTGCATGGGATTTCCCAGGCAAGAATACTAGAGTGTGTTGCCATTTCCTTCTCCAGCGGATCTTCCTGACTCAGGCATGTAACCCACATCTGCTGCGTTGGCAGGCAAATTCTTTACCACTGCCACCAGAGAAGCCCTAAACTAACACAATGTATGTCAATTATACTTCAGTAAAAAGAAGTGTTTGTAATTAGAAATATGAGAAGCCTTTAAATAAGATTCAGAAACTTCAAATTGATAAGAGAAAATGAGTTAAAGAGAAAAATATTTTAAAATATTATTATTCAAGCAGGATTAAAGAACACATCTGCGATAAAGATGAAAGCAGGCCCCTTAAAAGGGAAAATGGTTACTTAAGCAAGGTAAGACACACAAAGGAATTTTAAAGAATGTTTATGCTACATTAGCTTGAGTTAACCTGTTCTCACATTTTCAACATTAACAGCAAAAACAATATCACAAGCACCTAGTCTCTTGAGAGCACT
The DNA here is from genome assembly GCF_042477335.2 of Ovis canadensis. Classification (NCBI taxonomy): domain Eukaryota; kingdom Metazoa; phylum Chordata; class Mammalia; order Artiodactyla; family Bovidae; genus Ovis; species Ovis canadensis. Next base: position 61,974,657 of record NC_091254.1, read on the forward strand.
TGATATCTGTGACATAGGAACTAATTAATTAATAGAACATTGAGTTGCATAGCATTGTTAAACCTGAAATGTGATTTGGGAATGTTAGGATCTCTATATTTAAAGTACAGTCTTCTAAGAATGATTTAAATACCCTAAGAGCTCATAATGATTGTTCATATCACACAATTGACTATCTTTTAGAATGTATCAATAGTCTTATATAGCCACAGAAAGCAAAAAGTAACAACCCCTGAACTTCTAGAAATCTCTAGTGAAAAAAATTTTAATGATATTAAAATAAATTGAGTCAGCAAAAACACTTCATATTCTCCAGACTTATTTTTGGAAAGGGTGAGCAAATGAATTAAATTGTAGGTAAATACATATGAGATGCAAAGTAACAATGCAGATAACAATCCATTTTTTATAATTAAAGCTTAGCTGAACTATAATTTGGCCACAATGATAATTTTGTATCGAACTATAAATAACAACAGGAGATCTGTAGAGAAAAATTGCCTTGCAGCATTTTTGGAAAAATTAATGTATATCCAATATTGATCTTGATTTGTGCATGTTAAACTGTTCCTCCTTGAGTAAAGTATTATTGAAGTCAATAATATGCTATAATCTCATATGACACTAATAAAATAATGCAAATGACAATTCATTTTTGTTAACTTGTCTATGACTTGATGGATAAATTTTGTTAAAAGAGGAAGCAAGAACTTAGTGCATAGTAGGCATATCTGTAAAACAATTGTGATTGATTTTTTTTGAGGGGGGGGTCACTTTCCTAAGATAGAAAGTGAAGGAATCAATCTCTTGAAATTTTTCCCAAAAAGTGTTTTTATAACTGATGATACAAATTTCAGAAAACCGAAGCCACGTACATTAGGTAGTTTGTTTTGTTCACTAAGAATGTAATAGAGTAATGGTGTTGCCAATAAAGTCCAAGGAAGCTAAAAACATGCAAAACAGCAGCATTAGAATGATTTTATGTGTAATACTTCCTTAGTGGCTCAGTTGGTAAAGAATCTGCCTGCAATGCAGGAGACCCGAGTTCCATCCCTGGGTCAGGAAAATCTACTGGAGAAGGGAATGGCAATTCTTCCCTGGAGAATTCCATGGACAAAGGAGCCTGGCAGGCTACAGTCCATGGGGTCGCCAAGAGTCAGACATGACTGAGCAACAAACACACATAGTAATTTTATTACTCAAAATTGTTGAAATTAGTAACACTAAAGTTGTTTTCTTATACTCAAGTGATGCTAGTAAGGGAAAAGAATAGCTGAGCAGTGAGAGAGCTAGGTAAAGTCTTAGATTCAAGGAAAAATTTAGAGCAAGGAAGAATTATTTTGCATCCATTCCAGTTTTACTATGTATTCATTATGAGAAAGCAATGAACTAAAGGCCTGTGTTTGCACAGAACACCAATTAAATTTGCAGGAGAAAATACAAGCAGTGTAACTTAAGAAAATAAATTTATGTTTGAGTCTCCCTGGTTATTTCCTAGCCATCATTTAAACTCTTGAAAATGCACCTTAACTCTTTCAAGGCACTTACAATCCATTTTGGCAGAGGCAGATACTTTACAGTGAGAGCTAAGGTACCATTTAATCCAAGACTTTATAACCCAGGAGTGCCATGGGCGATGAGAATTCCTCTGAGGCATGCTTTCTTTGGAGAAAATATTGTTTGACCACAGTGTGAGTTTGGTCATGATGTATACAGAACCGGAATGTTAAACAGGATGGTAACTTAGGTAAAAGGTCATCTATTGGGGAAAAAAAATTTTTGGCTCAACTATGTAACACTAGGGCTTAAAAATAAGAATGTCCTGCCCCTTCTTGCCTTACTGGGTCTCAGAGATGAAAGGGAAAATTCAAATTAGTAAATTAGTTATCCAAATTAATAAATCTTTTTGCCATATAAAATATGTTACTCAAAATGAATCATAGACCTAAATGTGAAAACTAAAACTATAAAATTTCCAAAGAAAAATTTAGGAGCAAAAAATTCTTTGTGACTTTGGGTTAGACAAAGATTTCTTAGATGTAACACCCAAAACATTACTTATAAGAAAAAAAAATGGACTTTATCAGAAGCAAAATCTGCTCTTTAGAAAGTCTTAAGTGAAGGAAAAGACAAATCATAGATCTGAAGAAAAATTTGCAAGGTATATAGTTGATGAAGAACTTGCATATCTATAACATATAAAGAATTCTTAAAACAATAATAAAACAACTTAATTTTTTAAATGAACAAAAGATTTGAACAGACATTTCACTAGAGGAGACTGCAATACTGATTGCAAATGAACTCATCAAAAAATGCTAAACATTAGTCATTAGGGAAATGCAGACAAAAGCTGCAATGAGGTACTACTACATACCTGTTAGAATCTGTAAATTTTTAAACTTTTAAAAGCTAAGCTTGGCTTGCATTGACAAGAATATGGGGTAACTGGAATTTCATATGCTGCTGCTATTCTCTGTGTGCTTAGTCGCTCAGTCGTGTTTGACTCTGCAACCCCATGGACTATAGCCAGGCCCTTCTGTAGATGGGATTTTCCAGGCAAGAATACTGGAGTAGGTTGCCATTTCCTCCTCCAATGGATCTTCCCAATGAAGGATCAAATCTGCATCTCCTGCATTGAAAGGCATATTCTTTTACAACTGAGCCACGTGGAAAGCCCACAGTACTGATGGGAATGTAAATTGGTACCGTTACTTTGGAAAACAGTCTGACGGTTTCTTAAAATGCCATATGATGCAGCCATCCTAATCCTAGATATCTGCCCAAGAGAAATGAAAAGCACACATCTAAACAAAAACTTATATAGGCTACTGGGAATCACAGTCTAGGGAACAGTCAAAGTCCATCAAGTATAATAAGGTGGAAAGGGCTTAATAGAGATTTATATAGAATGCTACTGGGTCCAGAAGAAAGCCAGTTACTCAGGTAAGGGGATAATGATCAAGGAAAGCCCTAGATCGTTCTTAAAAGACCAAGTCTTGCAAGACAACAAAAATTAGAAAGAGTGTTTCAGAATGTGCAAAACTGAACTCAAAACATCCCAAACTAAACCCCCATTTTTCCCAAAATCTGCTGCACCAGGAGCTGTCCCTGTGTCAAACAATAGCAACTCCATCTTTCCAGTTGCTCAGAACAGAAAACTTAGAGTCATTTTTGACTCCTCTCTTTCTCTCGTATCTCTATCCAACCCATTAGGAAATACTGCTGTCTCTGCTTTCAAAATATTAATATATCCACAGTCTGTCAACATTTCACCATCGTTGCTGTTCCCAGCTATCATCATCTCTTGCCTGCGATAGACTCCTATCTAGTCTTGCTGCTTCTAAATTGGCCACCATCTGTAGTCCATTCTCAACACAGCATCCATCACTATCATTTTAAAATGTAAATCAAATCATAGTAGTCCTCTGCAATGACCTCCCAATCCATTCAGAGTAAAACTAAGGTCTTACAATGGTCTGAAAGGCCTTCACAAGTTAGCCCCTCAGTCTCTCTCACTCCCTTTCCCAGCACTCTTCTCTCTTACCTCTCCTCACTCTTCTATTCCTTACCCCTCCCCAGCCTCACTAATCTCCTTGCTGCTTTTAGAACAGGACAGGCAGATTTCTATGTTAGGGTTTTTGCACTGCTGTTCCTTGTGCTGAAGCTCTTTTCTTCCACGTCTCTAAGTGGCTAATTCTCATACCTTCTGCAGGTCTTACTCAAATGTCACCTGCCTGAAACACTCTATATGAAATTGCATCTCGCCTTTCCTCCCAAACTACCACCTCACATTCTCAGTTCCCCTTGTTGAATTGCTCAGTCATTTTCAACTCTCTGTGACCCCATGCACACTGCAGTGCTCCAGGCTCCCCTCTGTCCATGGGATGTCCCAGAGGAGCCTGGTGGGCTGCCTTTCCCAGGCAAGATACTGGAGTGAGTTACCATTTCCTTTTCCAGGGGATCTTCCCAACCCGGGATTGAACCTGCATCTCTTGCAAGTCTTCTTCATTACAGGTGGATTCTTTACTGTTGAGCCACCAGGGAAGTCCTCAATTCCCTTACCTTTTCCTAACCTTTTCCCCATAAAACTCACCACCTGCTAACATACTATACTTATTTATGATGCTCATTGCTGGTTGGTCTTTCTGCACTGGAATGCAAGCCCCATGTTCTCTTAATTGATGTATCCCTAGATACATTACCTATTACATAATAAATGTTTATTTTTTGTGTGTTCAATAAATGTAAGGTTCATGAAAATGAGAAAAATAGTCATTCCAATGACTGCAAATAGTCAGTGTCACTAGAGTGTTAAGAGCACATGAGATAAATGTACATGAGAAGGTAAAATTAGAGTTGTAGAAGATCTTTCCATCCTCTGCAAAGAGTGCCAGCAAGTGGGGAATCACAGACAAGATTTATACATGGAATTAACATGATTATATTTACATATTAGATCACGCTTGCAGCAGTGTGAATCTGACATCTCCAACTTTCCAGAGTCACAAAATAAAATTTTAAAATAGCTTCTTTCTGTTGTCATAATCCTGGCCCTTCCTGAGTGCTATAGAATCATAATTGTTAGAAAACAGATTCTGAAACAGACTGCCTGAATTTACATTCCTTTTCTACCAGTAGCTCTAGGATTTAGCAAATTACTCAGCCTCTCTTTTCTTTATCTGTAAAATAAAGAAATAATTCTTTTTAAAATGTTGTTGTGGTCCTTTAAGAGTTTTAATAAATAAGACAGTTCATGCTTGAACATGGTAAGCACTATAAACGTGTTTTAATATTTTTAATATTAAAAGGAAAAAACACATTTCATAGATGCTTTATTTAATGCCAAACTATTGCTTCATCTTTCCTCCAACAGTTTTGCATTTTCTAAATTGAGCAATCCTTTCATACATAAATATTGGCAGTATTTTCATATATTTTAAGTTAGTAAAACTTAGGGATGTGATCATAAACGAACACTTCAAAGAATAAGTGTTCTGTTGTGTTTTGACTTTAAACGACTCCTGTCTCATATTTCCACAAATTCCAATCTAGATGAGCAATATTCATTAAAATACCCACCGCTTGTTTTATTATTTATAGTTTATATGTCTTTCCATTGAAACAAAGAGACAGATTGTCTTCTAGCTGAGACACCTGGAAGGTGCTTGAAGTACAAAGGCCATGATTCAAAAGTCTGCAGTGCAGTCAACAAGCAATTACTTTTGCATGTGATAGGAGACTGTCAGCTTCAAACACAGGACATTCTTTGGGAAGATTAGTCCAAATTACATTTTATTACATTGGCCCACTTGAATGCCCTAAACTTCATATACTTCTTATTCTAATGGAATTCCAACTGAGGCATTAATATATTGTTTATGACATGTTTGGAGTTCTTGTGTTATCAGCATGCATTCATGAGAGAAGCTTCAAACAGTATCAGATAACAGTGAGCTGGATGTTGGCTGTTGTACAGCATAGGGGATTTTATCATCTTGTTGAACCAGTGGCAGTGATTAAATTAAACTGTCTGAACAAAGCTTTTGCATGTCAGACTGTTGAATGGCAAAATGGAAGAGCGACACACTTCAAAGATCAGAGGAAAGGAGACAGGGCTAGAAAAACAGTTATATAACTGTTTATTTACAACACTCAGAGACAAAATCAATAGTTTTAAACTGTTGGTTTTCATTTTACTTCATCTTTAAACTTTTCAGTATCATTTTATACATTTTCAAAGCATATTTCCCCACATTCTTTTTCATGTAACATACTTAATTTAACTTGGAATGTTGATTGAACGATTAGGTAGTTAGGGGAGGATTTTTTTTGTTCTGTTTCTTTGTGCATGGGTGATTTTTAATTTGGTTTAATTTCTAATTTTTCTCTTATTATTCCTAATGAGATATTTTAGAGGAAAAAAAATGTCCAGGAAAATAAGCTGGTTTCATAATTTTTATCTGGGGAGAGAAACACAGGGCTTCTATTTTTCCACTTCAAGAGACAAATCAGAATTTTAAGGGAGAAGTTTAATACAGTAGAACTAAACTGAAATTATCTTTATAAGCTGAAACATTGTAATATATGAGCTCGCTGAAGGAATTTATCAGTAAAAAAAGTTTTACGAATATAAATGTATCTGAGATACAAAGTTAGCTTTAGAGGAATCCACATGTTTTCCATCCAACAAGATTTGTAAATCAACAGACTGGTCTGACACTTATTTATAATTATTATTTTTCTTAGCAAAAAAAAAAAATAGTTTTGTTAGTCTTGAGAAAATGTTATTTCCTCTCACACAAAATAAAACTGGGAAAAAATCCAGAAAAAGCAAATTGAGTTTTAGTGCTGTTTCCATTACAAAGCCTACATAGTTTTAGATCATTGTTTAGACTAGTGATTTCCTTTTTATTTGAAGACTCTAAGTCAACCATTTGGAAACATTTAAGAAACTTCCAGTGTCTCAAGGTGGTTATAGAAGATAGGTATTCAGATGATACTAACCCTTGTACATTAGTTTCTTCAATTTTGATTTACACCATTTCCAGAGCTTTAAGATAATGCTCATTTTGAAATAAATGCTGGTTCTTAATAATGCGTCTTCACATTTTGTTTTTCATTTTCATTTATCATGGAAGGTGATAAACTTTCAGAGAGACTCTAAGTACTCAGTGACATCCACTAACATTTTAAAGTACAAAACACTTTAAATTCAATTCCTCTTGAGACACTTAGTGATAAGGGGAGAAATCATAGTAAAAATGAAAACAAAGTCAACATGTCCTTTTAGAATATTTCACCACAAACAACCACATCAGTATGCATCCTTTACAAATTTACTTTTTCAACCCACCAAATATTTAGGACATGCTGAGTGCAGTGAAAGACATGGAAACCAACAGAGGACAATCAGGATTATCTACAGATACAAGAAAAGATGAATTTTTATTTAGTTATGTGGCATACTTTTGGAATTGGGTTAGAAACATTCTCAATTAGAAATTTGTAAAGACAGCAAAACAATCCCTAAATTCATAGATTTCAAAATCCTAAAATCCATATGAAATCTACATGATTATAAATTTATGAATTATAAATTCATTTATAAATTGTATTTTCATAAACTGTTTTTGATTAAAATATAATTAAGAAGTTACTTCTGTCATTTTCTATTACACAGAATGATAATGTTTATGTTTATTCAAATTATTTTTAAAATTTTCTATTCACTCAAAGTCTACTATGATCTAAAAAAATTGAGACTTTAAATATTGTAAGTAATGAATTGTTATTTAGTATAATAGTGTCAATTATCTTCAACTAAAAAAAGTTACTATATAACATCAATATTTATACTCTAAAAACAAAAAGTAAACTTTTCAATTTCTCACTGCACTCTATAAAAATTATTCATGAATTAGACAATGAAGTAAACCTCTGTGAAGTCATAAAAACAGAAAAATGTTCATGTACACTACCTGGTAAAAATACAATAAAAAGTTAGAAATGAGTAACAAAATTTACATAAACACTCAACATGTTGGAAATTTTAAAACACTTCTTAAGTAAATTTTGCCTCAAATAAGATATTATGAGAACAACATGAGTCAAAACTCATGAGATATCTTCAAAGATTTTTCAAAAGCAAGTAATACTCCTGGATGTTTATGTCATTCAAGAAAAGAAAATAAGAACGTTTATTAAATAAACACTTAGCTAAAGAAGTTAAAAGAAAAGCAAAAATATCTCTTAAAATATAAAATGAAATTAAGGACTTAAGTTTAGAAATTAATAAATTAAAAAAACTTTGAAATTGATAGCTTCATCTATAAACTGATATTAGAAAAGAAAGATAATTCCTTAACAAGTCTATTCAAGAAAAATAAGGAAAAAGCAGATACAATGTTAAGAATCAAAGTGGATCTATACCAGTTAAATTCTCAAATTATAAGGGAATATTATTAACACACAACTCAGAAGCCAAAAAAAGAGAGTTGTTGATGTTACTACATCAAAACATAAACATTTTGTTTGGCAAAAGACATCCTTAGCAAATGAATAAGACAAATTACAAAATTACAATCTGGGAGAAAAGTTTGCAACCTACATGAAAGACAAAATAAGTGAAATAAGAATAAACATAGTTCAGAAGAAATAAATATGGTTACAAAGCTCTAAAAAATCACTCTTCTTTGATCTAGCAGTTCTATTTTTAGTAATTCATCCTGTAAAAAATGTTTCAAAAGATACAGTCAGACATTGCATTTAATTTAAAATACAGAAAAATGAGAAACAACTATATTGGTGAAAAAGTCACAATACACACAAAGAAATAATAAGTAGTCATTAAAACAGTTCAGTTCAGTTCAGTCACTCAGTCATGTCTGACTCTTTGAGATCCATGGACTGCAGCATGCCAGGCCTCCCTGTCCATCGTCAACTCCTGGAGTATACTCAAACTCATGTCCATTGAGTCAGTGATGCCATCCAACCATCTCATCATCTGTCGGCCCCTTCTCCTCCTGCCTTCAATCCTTCTCAGCATCAGGGTCTTTTCCAAGGAGTCGGTTCTTTGCATCTGGTGGCCAAAGTATTAGAGTTTCAGCTTCAGCATCAGTCCTTCCAATGAAAACTCAGGACTGATCCCCTTTAGAATGGACTGGTCGGATCTCCTTGCAGTCCAAGGGACTCTCAAGAGTTTTCTCCAACACCACAGTTCAAAAGCATCAATTCTTCATTGCTCAGCTTTCTTCACAGTCCAACTCTCACATCCATACATGACCACTCGAAAAACCATAGCCTTGACTAGACGGACCTTTGTTGTCAGAGTTATGTCTCTGCTTTTATATATGCTATCTAGGTTGGTCATAACTTTCCTTCCAAGGAGCAAGTGTCTTTTAATTTCATGGCTACAGTCACCATCTGCAGTGATTTTGGAGCCCCAAAAAATAGTCTGTCACTGTTTCCACTGTCTTCCCATTTATTTCCCATGAAGTGATGGGACCAGATGCCATGATCTTAGTTTTCTGAATGTTGAGCCTAAAGCCAACTTTCTCACTCTGTTCTTTCACTTTCATCAAGAGGCTCTTTAGTTCTTCTTCGCTTTCTGCCTAAAGTGTGGTGTCATCTGCATATCTGAGGTTATTGATATTTCTCCCAGCAATTTTGATTCCAGCTTGTGCTTTATCCAGCCCAGAGTTCAGCAACAGATAAATAAAACATAGAATAAATAAAACAGATAAAATAAAAGATAAAAGAGTTCAGAAACAGATAAATAAAAACATCCCCAAATCTATTGTTTAATGAGAACTAAGAGGGAAGCAGTTTACAGAACAGTATGCAGAGAATGATCAAAATTAGGATTTTATAAAAATGAGGTAGGAGAGGGGTTACATATGCCTAAGCAGGCCTGGAAGACTACACACCAATCCAGTAACTATGATCTTCTCTGGGAACTGGCATTATGATTATGCAGGTTCGATTTCCTTCCATCTAGAGCGATCTCCCTTTGTTTCTCTGACACGGGTTGAAGAGATCTGAGCCACTTATGGATGAAAATGTCCCACCTCAATACTTCCCTGGGAGTCCAGTGGTCAAGACTCCACATTTTCAATGCAGGGGGTGTCGGTTCAATCTCTGGTTAGAGAACTAAGATCCCACATGCCATGCAACGTGGCCAAAAAGATATAAAAAATAAAGAATATCCTTAGATCCAGGATATACTTCTGATCAACTTGTTATTTGACTGTTCCATCTCTCCTCCCCTGTGTTTTCTGTAACTAGAAGCTAAGTCTGCAATCTTGATTAAACATTTAGAGTAGACATTTTTGGCAAAATATAAGCAGTTTACTCTGGGGACTAGGATTATAGTGAAGGCACAGAGAATATATTTACTTTCTACAGTATATATTTCCATATTATCTCAATTTTTGCAATAAAGTGCATGAGCAACTTTTAAAAATAGAGACATTTGCACTGACACAAATGAAACTTAATAGTATACCGATCAAATATTTAAAAGGAAAAAGGAAGGTACAAAGTAAGATCTTTCTTTAAAAAAAAAAAAAGAAAGGATTGTGAATGTGTGTGTGTGTTTCTGTATATACGCACATGTATCCATGCAGGCATTTATCAAGAAAGAAGTAAAAAGTGTTAACAAATGTTACTTTTAAGGGTGGGGTTATTTAATTTCTATAGTGCTTTATTTTATGCTTTTGCTTAATTCATTTTTTCTTCCATAAGCACAAAATGAGGTTGTGAGGGGGTGAAATTTGTAATTATTTAATGAAACTAATTTATTTTAGATGTAGAGAATAAAAACTTCTAGCAATGAGGAGGAAGAAAGAACAAATGGAAGAAGAACTCAAAAACAGCAATGTTTGAAGCAATGGCCTGATTTTCCAAGGAAATACCAAATTATATTCAACATAAGTGACTCTTATTTTCCAAAACTGTGCATTCCCAGAAAATGCATTCCTAAACATGTCTTCACTAAGCAGGTCATATTTCATAACATCTTCATTGCAATTGTATTTGGGGACAGGAAGCAGGGTACTATATTTATTCCATGGAATTTTGCTGACCAAGTTTCAATAGAATCATAGCAGTAATCATGAGCTGTTAAAATAATTTAAAACATAAATTATATTCCAAATAGTAAAAAAAAAAAAAAAGATTGTAGTGCTTATTAGGTCACAAGAGTCAGAGAAGAAGATAAATTAACACATGCTGCTGCTACTGCTAAGTCGCTTTAGTTGAGTTCGACTCTGTGCAAACCCACAGATGGCAGCCCACCAGGCTCCACCATCCCAGGGATTCTTCAGGCAAGAACACTGGAGTGGGTTGCCATTTCCTTCTCCAATGCATGAAAGTGAAAAGTGAAAGTGAAGTCGCTCAGTAAGTGTCTGACTCTTCATGACCGCATGGACTACAGCCTACCAGGCTCCTCGGTCCATGGGATTTTCCAGGCAAGAGTACTGGAGTGGATTGCCATTGCCTTCTCCGAAATTAACACATAAATATGTTTTAAGTTATAAACTTAACCTTTTAACCTTTATTTTGTAATTTATTGTTACAAAATTTTCATAAACATCTTTCTATACCAAGTAGTGATGTTCAAATCATTCTGACTTAAGTTGGCATTGAGACCATTCATGTAAGTATTAACTAGGCATTGCAATGGAATCTTTTAAGTGTTCTTTTAAAATTTGAAGATATGAAGTCTTAGGAAAAATAAATGGGTAAATCTTTTCTACTTTTTCTTGTTTTCTTGATCTTTCCTACCCTTAACAATGTGTGTGTGCTCAGGCAAGCTAGATTCTTTGTGACCCCGTGGAAGGTAGCCCACCAGACTCTTCTGTCCATGGACTTCTTCAGGCAAGAATACTGGAGAGGGTAGCAAGTCCCTTCTCCAGGGGATCTTCCCAACCCAGGGATTGAACTCAAGTCTCTGCATTGCAGGCAGATTCTTTACCACCTGAGCCACCAGGGAAGCCCAAAAGTGAAAGTGAAAGTCGCTCAGTTGTGTCTGACTCTTTGCAGCCCATGGACTATATATATAGTCCATGGAATTCTCCAGGCAAGAATACTGGAGTGAGTGGCCTTTCCCTTCTCCAGGGGATCTTCCCAACCCAGGGATCAAACCCAGGTCTCCTGCAGTATAGGTGGATTCTTTACCATCTGAGCCACCAGGGAAGCCCAAGGAAATCCAAATTAGCCCCAAAACACTGGAGCTGAAAATAACAGACACCTATTGTCTCACCGTTTCTGTGGATTAGAAATCTTGGAGCATTTGGTCTGGGTGATTCTAGCACAGAACAGGCTTCCCAGGTGGCAATAGTGGTAAAGAATCCACCTACCAATGCAGGAGACTCAAAAGACATAGATTCAATTCCTGAGTTGGAAGATCCCTTGCAGGAGGAAATGGCAACCCATTCTTGCCTGGAAAATTCCATGGATAAAGGAGCCTGGCAGACTACAGTCCACTTTCACTTTCACATATCAAGTTAAAGAAGGGGGGGGGTGATTTTTTTTTAAACCCAGAATTAATGTAAGGATAACAGTCAATTTCTGCCTTTTAATTCTCATTTCATAAGGTTTCCTATCTGCAAACCATTTTCTGCTTGTCCACTGTTCTTGTTCTTCAGTTTTTTTCTGACAACATTTTGAATCAGTTTCCTAGAGGCAATAAAGGTTTTCAATTTAAAGTGTTTTTCAAAAAGAACTACTTCCTGGTAAATGGCACTATGCCATGCTTTAGTTGACATCCCAATTTCAAGTGATTCATCAGAATTCATCACAACTGAGCCTGTGTGTATGAAAGTTGCTCAGTCATCTCCAACTCTTTGAGACCCCATGGACTATACAGTCCATGGAATACTCCAGGCCGGAATACTCCAGGCCAGAGTACTGGAGCGGGTACCCGTTCCCTTCTCCAGGGGATCTTCCCAACCCAGGGATCCAAACCAGGTCTCCCACATTGCAGGCAGATTCTTAACCATCTGAGTCACCAGGGAAGCCCGAGAGTGCTGGAGAAGACTATCCCTTCTCCAGCAGAATTTCTTGATCCAGAACTGAACCTATTAAGTAATTCCTTATGATTCACTTAGGTGTCCCCAAGGATCGTTGGCTCACCCTGTTGCATCTTAGAACCTGCCACTTGTGTTGCAAAAAGAGGAGAGTTTTTGCTGGTTTTGGTGTTTTACTTTACACAAAAGTGACACTATCTTCTTCCAGCTGTGTCCAATCCTTTGTGACCCCACGGACTGTAGACTGCCAGCCTCCTCTGTCCATGGAATTCTCCAGGCAAAAATACTGTAGTGGGTTGCCATTTCCTCCTCCAGGGGATCTTCCTGACCCAGAGATCGAACCCACATCTCCTGAGTCTCCTGAATTGGCAGGCAGATTCACTCTCCTCTCAGAGCGAAATATTTCACTAGTTACATGAGATAATTCTTGTGAAAAATGAATTAACAGGTACCACGCTTATGATTTATTCAAGAAATAAATATGATACTAATAGTAATCCTTAAAGATTGGTACCCCAGTTAGCTACCCAACCAATTCATCACTTAGCCCATTCTCAGTTTTTGAGAGAGGGAAATGCAGAGACCAGAGGAAAGGCTGCAAGAAGTCTGAGATAGTGCCCACTATGCATAGGAAACCATGAGATGGAGAAAAGAGCCAGCCAGTTGATTAATTAGCTGCTGCAAAAGTGAAGCAGAGTGTTGTTGCCTCAACAAAATGATTAACCCTAGAAGAGGAGGCAAGATGAATCCATTGCCCAGGGAACATCCACTAGGCCCATGAACCAGCAAGTAACTGGGGCTGTGACTGGATGATCAAGACCACTGCTGAGTCCTGAATGACTTTGCAACATCCACAGGGTTGTTCTCCTCCTTCTCCGTGTACCTTTAAAACAAGAGCCTAAAACCTGGTGGAACTTAAGCATGTCTCTGTTACTTACACCTGTAATGAAATCAACCAATGCAAAAGCTTTAGATATTGTCAGATATTGAAAATTATGAATATGTTTTCACTTCAGTTCAGTTTGAGGAAGAAGATTATTTTCAAATATCAAAAACAAAGACTATTTTCAAGCTTAGGACTAAGATAAGCCAGCGTCGAATAATGCTTTATGGTTTATAAACCACTTACATGCTCCTGCTGCCATGTATCCTTCACAGAGTAATAATGTTGCCATTATTATCTCTACTTTACAGATGAAGAAATAAGCACAGTGTATATTGGAAGGGGGAAGAAGCAAGGGATGGATGAGAATTGTATACTTTACACAGGATTTTTAAAAATTTCTATACCAGTTGAGAAAACTAAGATCATGGCATCCAGTCCCATCACTTCATGGCAAATAGATGGGGAAACAGTGGCTGACTTTATTTTGGGGGGCTCCAAAATCACTGCAGATGGTGATTGCAGCCATAAAATTAAAAGACACTTACTCCTTGGAAGAAAAGTTATGACCAACCTAGACAGCATATTAAAAAGCAGACACATTACTTTGTCAACAAAGGTCTGTTTAATCAAGGCTATGGTTTTTCCAGTGGTCATGTATAGATGTGAGAGTTGGACTACAAAAAAAGGCTGAGTGCCAAAGAATTGATGCTTTTGAACTGTGGTGTTGGAGAAGACTCTTGAGAGTCCCTTGGACTGCGAGGAGATCCAACCAGTCCATCCTAAAGGAGATCAGTCCTGGGTTTTCACTGGAAGGACTGATGTTGAAGTTGAAACTCCAGTACTTTTGTCACCTGATGCGAAGAGCTGACTCATTTGAAAAGACCCTGATGGTGGGAAAGATTGAGGGCATGAGGAGAAGGGGCCGACAGATGATGAGATGATTGGAAGGCATCACCGACTCAATAGACACGGGTTTGGGTGGACTCTGTGAGTTGGTGATGGACAGGGAGGCTGGCGTGCTGCGGTTCATGAGGTCGCAAAGAGTCGGACACGACTGAGCGACTGAACTGAACTGAACTGATACCAGTCGAAATACATCTTATGCAAATATTTTGTGTAAGAGTTTTGTAAGAGTTAGATGGATAATATTTTTAGCAAGCAGTTTCCATTACTCCACATCAAATTGAGATGAATGAACATCTAGTAAGTTATAAGTGATATATATGCATAAACCATTCAGGAGAGACTTTTTAATCATTTTGACTACAGCAAGAAATTTACCATATTATTAGTGATTATTATTAGGGCCATAATAACACATAAACAGAAGTCTTCATCTTTCCAAAGATTTTAAAAAACAGTTAATATGTAATCCTCTCTGGGTCTATTGGAGGTTACTCTTTTTACTTGGTGTTTTTATCAACATAATAGTTTATCAAGATACTACTCTTTAAAATTGTCTTTAATGGCTTTTCTGACAAGAGTTTCAGTGTGGTGCTTAAAAGTATAGATTTTGATTCAGAATGCTTGGGTTTCAATCCCAACACAGACAGTTACCTTAGGCAAATCATTTTATTTCTCTGCATCAACTTCCTCATTCATAATGTGGGAGGGATTATAATAGTATAAACCTAATAAGATTTTCATAAGGATTAAATGATTTAATACCCACAAACTCTTAAAATATTATTACTACCTTGCACAGAGTAGTCCCTAAGTATTTGTGAGACATTATTATAGTGTAACTATACATTAGTATAGTTATTCTGTACATATGACTTATGAGGAAGTTCAACATAAGCATATTGAACTTGAGAACAGAGCAGTTTTCCAAAAGTTTGTGTTCAAATTAGAATGCATTGCCTCAAATAAATGGTATTGCCCTTGGAGAATAAGAATCCAGGGAAACCTATAAATGTCCCTTTTGTCAATGATGTGGTTGAGATTGTATGGTACTTTCAAGCTCTGCACTCCCTGAGCCCCTCTAAGTTCTAGGGAGCAAGTTACAAAGTGGGTGTCAACAGACACACTGGGGAGCACCAAGGGGTCATGGAGAAGATGAGGGGGGCTGTGAGGGCAACAAGGCTCCAACAAAGGATGTAGGAGAACTCTTCCTTCTGACGCTTGAAGAAGGCTAAAGATCCAAGACTCCAAGGATTTCAGTTGCAAGAAAAGACTCCAGATTGCCGGTACAATAGCACGTGTGTGTGTGTGTGTGTGTATGTGGTAAGTCACTTCTGTCGTGTCAGATTCTTTGTGACCCTGTATATGGACTGCAGCCCACCAGGCTCCTCTGTCCATGGGATTCTCCAGGCAAGAATACTGGAGTGGGTTGCCATGACCTCCTCTAGAGGATCTTCACCACCCAGGGATCAAAGCCACGTCTCATCTCTCCTGCATTGACGGGCGGATTCTTTACCACTAGCACCAACTGGGAAGCCCACAGTAGCATATTCAATGATTTTTAGATGTAACTTACTGAACTATCTGCTGCTAGCATTATAATTTTCAAGATGTCAAAAGGAAGTACCAAAAGGTCCCTGAAGAAATGCTTTTGATTTTTGTTAAAAGGTAGGTTTGCATAAGAGGTTGGGGCCGGCGGGGGGGGGGGGGTGGGGGGGGGAGGAGCATGTTTTCTCTTGGCAACAAGTCTTAAAATAGGATTATGAATGAAAGAAAAAGGAGAGAGATTTCGATAAACTTCTGGTTTGGCACTTTGTCTCCTTACATCACGGGCTTCCCAGTTGCCCCTAATGGTAAAGGATCTGCCTGCCAGTGCAGAAGACTCAGGAGACACAGTTTCGATCCCTGAGTGGGGACGATCCCCTGGAGGAGGAAGTGACAACCCATTCCAGTATCTTGCCTGGAAAATTCCATGGATAAAGGAAACTGGCAGGCTACAGTCCACGGGGTCATGAAGAGTCGGACGCAGCTGAACACACACACACTCCGTAATCACAAGCTGACGTGTCCTGGGCATAGTACTGTTTGTCATGCTTTTGTCTCCTCCATTTTTCTCAGACCTTTTAGGAAAGAACCTTGACAGACCAGAAGGACATACAGTGCAGCATGGAAGTAATAAAGGGTCTGGGCTTTTGCACCTGCTGTTTCCTCTGCCTGGACACATTTTTCAAACCAAAGCTCTCTCTCTCTCTCTCTCTCTCTCTCTCTATCTATCTATATATATATACACACACACATATATATGGGCTTTGGGTCTTATTTAGAAATCCCTGGTTCCAGAAAACAACTTTCCAGATCCCTCCAAACTAGCATGCGTTTCCTCCATTATAGCAGTTGTGCACTGAATTGGAATGTCTTGTTTGCTGATCTTTCTGAGCTCCTGAGAATAGGGACAATGTTCTACGCACCTTTCTATCTGCAGTACCATGTGTCATGACTTTCATAAGAGGGACTCAATAAATCCTGGCTATCTGAGTGAAGGAAAGCGGGAACCTCAAGGAGATAGAAAGATGGATTCCTCAGACCTTTCTTGTTCTCCATGCTTTGTTTTGAGTTGGAACTGAGTGTATCCAGATCCTTTTCACCTATAAAGTGGAGCTAATAGGTGGTCCAGAGAAAAAGATGCAAGAAATGGGTGCTAAGGGCCAGTTCTGATCCAGGCTGTAAAGAAGGAACACGTGTACACCCGTGGCAGATTCATGTTGATGTATGGCAAAACCAATACAATATTGTAAAGTAAATAATAATAATTACCTCAACTATTAAAAAAAAGAAGAATAATCATGAATTCTACAATATCCAGACAAGTTGAATAGAGAATGAAATTGACATTGTCAGAGCAAAACTGCTGCCCGGGAAACAGCTGATACCCAGTTACAGTAACCTTTGTCTTCTTTGTCTTTAAGAAATGCAAGCTTAGAACCAGGCAGATGAACAGACATTGATCAAATAGAGGAATGGAAACCTCAACAGTTCAGTTCAGTTCAGTTCGGTTCAGTTCAGTCGCTCAGTCGTCTCAGAGTCTTTGCGACCCCGTGAATCTCAGCACGCCAGGCCTCCCTGTCCATCACCATCTCCTGGAGTTCACTCAGACTCACATGCATCGAGTCAGTGATGCCATCCAGCCATCTCATCCTCTGTCATCCCCTTCTTCTCCTGCCCCCAATCCCTCCCAGCATCAGAGTCTTTTCCAATGAGTCAACTCTTCGCATGAGGTGTCCAAAGTACAGGAGTTTCAGCTTCAACATCATTCCCTCCAAAGAAATCCCAGGGTTGATCTCCTTCAGAATGGACTGGTTGGATCTCCTTGCAGTCCAAAGCTCACTTTTGCAGAGGGGGCATCTGTCTTCCACTGACACCCTAGGTTATGTGAGCATTGGGACTGAGGAAGGAGAAAACCTAATTACAGAAAGAAAGCTGGGTGTTCTGAGTAAGTTCTCTCCTCACCTGCTAGGTGGACCTTCTGTGAGTCCTGCTTATGGAAATATGAAAGCTATTCCTCTTAGTGCTGCTAAAATAGCTTTAGGTCATTCAGCATATTAATGTAAGGACCTGGTCTCAGAATTAGAGATAAGCAAATGCCACTATATTCCAATTATGGAAATCAGGGCTGTGAAGTTAAAAGCCACTCAAAGAGACGATTTGCTAGCTCAATAGAACTAAGGAATGCTTAGCTTTTAAACTTGGTTGTATCAGATGGAAGGAAGTATTATTGGAGAACTGGGAGATTCAATATCAAGACTAAAGCCATATCTACATACGGCAAGTGTATCAGCCAATGTGGAATGGACCCAGTATACTTTTTGCCTCCATGATGAAGCTGGGCAGTGATCAACCGTGTCAACTGTGCTGTGATCTAATTCAGACTGTTAGAAATAATCGAATCAGCTCTAAGCAAGCTAGTGACTTTGATTATGATTTTAAATTGAGAGTCTCTGGTATTCTTTAAAATCTCAGAAAAACAATTTAGTCAAAATAGTCAAATCTTCTCTCAAATATTAAAAAAATATGTATTTTTTTAATTTAAAAAATTTTGCACAATTTCTAAAGGTTATACTCCATTTACAGCTATTACAAAATATTGGCTATATTTCCCATGTTGTACAATGGGGAAATTTGCATTTTCCCAAATGAAAATTGCAGCTTTGTACCCCTAAGCTGCAAACGACTAGTTTGTTCTCTATATCTGTGAGTCTGCTTCTTTCACATTCACACGTTTGCTGTATTTTTTAGACTCCACATATGAGTGATACCAGGTAGTTTTTGTTTTTCTCTAACTTATTTCACTCAGCATCATGTCCTCCAAGGTCACCCATGTGTGTAGTCATTCAGTCGTGTCTGACTCTTTCTGCCCTCAAGGACTGCAGCCCACCAGGCTCCTATGTTCATGGGGATTCTTAAGGCAAGAATACTGGAGTGGGTTGCCATGCCCTCCTCCAAGGGATCTTCCCAATGCAGGGACTAAACCCTGGCCTCTTGCATTGCAGGTGGACTCTTTATTGACTGAGCCACAAGGGACAAGTTCACCTGAGCTGCTCCAAATGGCAAAAAATTATTCTTTTTTTTTTTTTTTTTACTTAGTAGTACTCCATTGTGTATAGTTGTTAACTTGCGGTAAAATCTTTTGCTGTAGCCCACCAGGCTCCTCTGCCCATGGAATTCTCCAGGCAGAATATTGGAGTTGGTTGCCATTTAAAATATGTATTTAAAGTGAAGAGGAACTAAAACGCCTCTTGATGAAAGTGAAAGAGGAGAGTGAAAAAGTTGGCCTAAAGCTCAATATTCAGAAAACGAAGATCATGGCATCTGGTCCCATCACTTCATGGTAAATAGATGGGGAAACAGCGGAAACAGTGTCAGACTTTTTTGGGGGCTCCAAAATCACTGCAGATGGTGACTGAAGCCATGAAATTAAAAGATGCTTACTCCTTGGAAAGAAAGTTATGACCAACCTAGACAGCATATTGAAAAGCAGAGACATTACTTTGCCAACAAAGGTCCATCTAGTCAAGGCTATGGTTTTTCCAGTGGTCATGTATGGATGTGAGAGCTGGACTGTGAAGAAAGCTGAGCGCTGAAGAATTGATGCTTTTGAACCATTGGAGAAGACTCTTGAGAGTCCCTTGGACTGCAAGGAGATCCAACCAGTCCATCCTAAAGGAGATCAGCCCTGGATGTTCAGTGGAAGGAATGATGCTAAAGCTGAAGCTCCAGTACTTTGGCCACCTCCTGTGAAGAGTTGACACATTGGAAAAGACCCTGATGCTGGGAGGGATTGGAGGCAGGAGGAGAAGGGGACAACAGAGGATGAGATGGCTGGATGGCATCACTGAATCGATGGATGTGAGTTTGAGTGAACCCCAGGAGTTGGTGATGGACAGGGAGGCCTGGCGTGCCGTGATTCATGGGGTCGCAAAGAGTCGGACACGACTGAGCAACTAAACTGAACTGAAGATGTAGGATTTCTACAAACCACACATGCATTCTAGAAAAGATTGCTTAGTTAAACATATACATTATAGTTTATATTTTTGTTTTAATTACTGTTATTTCCCCATGTTACACAGTTATTACTTCAAGTATAAGTCTTATCACATTTGCCAAATTGCCTAATGAGCAAAATGTTCGGTTTTGGCTACATTTTACCTATCATTTGACATAACATGATTTACATACTGTTCTCACACATAGCATAACAATAGAAGCAAATGTGTAATAACTCACAATAACATGGGTAACCATAACTGGAAACTGACTATTTAAATAAACACAAACAATCCACTCCTTATACCTTTTTTAAGAATTTAGAATTTAAATTAATCTTACCGCCTTTGATGTGAAGCTTTAATTTTCTCTCCAGTTCTCATATCACTTAGCTCTTGCAACTTTCTTACTTCCCTGTACACATTCAAAAGACGTTTAAATAGATGGGAAAAAAGTGGAAACAGTGTCAGATTTCATTTTCTTGGGCTGCAAAGTTAATGCAAATAGTGACTGTAGCCACAAAATTAAAAGATGCTTACACCTTGGAAGAAAAGTTATCACAAAGCTAGACAGCATATTAAAAATCAGAGACATCACTTTGCCAACAAAAGTCTGTGTAGTCAGAGCTATGGTTTTCCAAGTAGTCATGTATGGGTGTGAGAGCTGGACCATAAGGGAGGCTGAGCACCAAAGAATTGATGCTTTCAAACTGTGGTGCTGGAGAAGACTCTTGAGAGTCCTTTGGACAGCAAGGAGATAAAATCAGTCAATCCTGAAGGAAATCAGTCCTGAATATTCATTGGAAGGACTGGTGTTGAAGCGCCAATATTTTGGCCACCTGATGTGAAAAGCTGACACATTGGAAAAGACCCTGATGCTGGGAAAGATTTAGAGCAAGAAGAGAAGGGGGCGACAGAGGATGAGATGGTTGGATGGCATCACCAACTCAATGGTCATGAGTCTGAGCAAACTCAGGGAGATATGAAGGACAGGGAAGCCTGATGTGCTGCAGTTCAGTTCAGTTCTGTTCAGTTCAGTCGCTCAGTCATGTCCGACTCTTTGCGACCCCATGAATTGCAGCACGCCAGGCCTCCCTGTCCATCACCAACTCTCGGAGTTCACTCAAACTCACATCCATTGAGTCAGTGATGGCATCCAGCCATCTCATCCTCTGTCGTCCCCTTCTCCTCCTGCCTCCAATCCCTTCCAGCATCAGACTCTTTTCCAATGAGTCAGCTCTTCACATGAGGTGGCCAAAGTATTGGAGTTTCAGCTTTAGCATCAGTCCTTCCAAAGAACACCCAGGACTGATCTCCTTTAGAATGGACTGGTTGGATCTCCTTGCAGTCCAAGGGACTCTCAAGAGTCTTCTCCAACACCACAGTTCAAAAGCATCAATTCTTTGGCACTCAGCTTTCTTCACAGTCCAGCTCTCACATCCATACATGACCACTGGAAAAACCATAGCCTTGACTAGACGGACCTTTGTTGACAAAGTAATGTCTCTGCTTTTCAATATGCTGTCTAGGTTGGTCATAATCTTCCTTCCAAGGAGTAAGCATCTTTTAATTTCATGGCTTCAGTCACCATCTGCAGTGATTTTGGAGCCCAGAAAAATAAAGTCTGACACTGTTTCCACTGTTTCCCCATCTATTTCCCATGAAGTGATGGGACCAGATGCCATGATCTTAGTTTTCTGAATGTTGAGCTTTAAGCCAACATTTTCACTCTCCTCTTTCACTTTCATCAAGAGGCTCTTTAGTTCCTCTTCACTTTCTGCCATAAGGGTGGTGTCATCTGCATATCTGAGGTTATTGATATTTCTCCCGGCAATCTTGATTCCAGCTTGTGCTTCTTCCAGCTCAGCATTTCTCATGATGTACTCTGCATAGAAGTTAAATAAGCAGGGTGACAATATACAGCCTTGACGTACTCCTTTTCCTACTTGGAACCAGTCTGTTGTTCCGTGTCCAGTTCTAACTGTTGCTTCCTGGCCTGCATACAGATTTCTCAAGAGGCAGGTCAGGTGGTCTGGTATTCCCATCTCTTTCAGAATTTTCCACAGTTTATTGTGACCCACACAGTGCTTCAGTTCATGGGTTCACAAAGAGTTGGACATGACTTAGCAACTGAACAACGATGACAGTAACATTTCTTGAATGCTATTTATGTTCCAACAATGGTGTCATTTTCTTTGTAGACTATATCTTTTCCCCAATAACCCTGTTATTATCATCTCTATATAAGACATGAGAACATTTGGACTGATTGTTGTTATTCAGTCACTCAGTCATGTCCAACTCTTTGCGACCTCATGGACTGTAGCACTCCAGGCTTCCCTATCCTTCACTATCTCCCATAGTTTGCTCAAACTCATGTCCACTGAGTTGACAAGGCCATCCAACCATCTCATCCTCTGTTGCCCCTTTCTCCTCCTGCCCTCAGTCTTTCCCAGCATGGGAGTCTTTTCTGATGAGTCAGCTCTTTGCATCAGGTGGCCAAAGTATTGACAGTGAGGGACTGATTGAGGACAAACTATTTATTCAACCACAGATAGAGAGTTTCAAATTATTGATCAGCAAATAATCTCTCTCCTTCCCACTCTGTGAAGAGTAGACTTCCCTGCATTTCTAATATAGGCTTTGACCATGTCATGATATTGGACTTGCTGGATTTATGGAATGTTAACAGACATGAAGTGAGCAGAGATCTTAAATGTGCTTCATGGGTTTGGCTTGTTTCTTGTATCCTGGCCATCTTCCATGAGAAAACATGATCCAGATGGATGCCACCCTTCAGCCTGGGTCATGTAATGAATACACAGGGCAGAACCCCTGCTCCAGGAAGCTGTTAATCCTAGAAGAATCAAGACAGGTAGTGTAAGCTTCAGTTAAACCTGTAGCTTATAGCCTAGAACCTAGCCCAGCCACTGACTTGCAGATCTGTGAGCAAGAGAATCAGTTGTTGTTTTATGTTACCAAGTCTGAAAATATTTTGTTGCTATGGACTGAATGAATGTTTGTGTCCCCCTGCTCCATATTTGTATGTTGAAGTCTAATTTCCAATGTGATGGTATTTGGAGTTGGGGCCTTTGGGAGGTAATTAGGACATGAGAGTGAAGCCCTTGTGAACCTGAATGAAGGTCAAGAAGCAACCGTTAGAACCAGACATGAAACAACTGACTGGTTCAAAATTGGGAACAGAGTATGTCAAAGCTGTAGACTGTCACCCTATTTATTTAACTTATATGCAGAGTGCATCATGTGAAATGCCAGGCTGGATGAATCAAAAGCTGGAATCAAGATTGCTCAGAGAAATATCAACAACCTCAGATATGCAGATGATACCACTCCAATGGCAGAAAGCGAAGAAGAACTAAAGAGCCTCTTGATGAGTGTGAGACAGGAGAGTAAAAAGGCTGGCTTAAAACTCAGCATTCAAAAAACTAAAATCGTGTCATCCAGTCCCATCACTTCATGGCAAATAGATGGGGAAAAAGTGGACACAGTGACAGATTTTATTTTCTTGGGCCCCCAAATCACTGCAGACCATGACTGTAGCTACCAATTAAAAGATGCAAGCTACTTGGAAGGAAAGCTATAACAAACCTAGACAGCATATTAAAAAACAGAGACATCGCTTTGCCAACAAAGGTCCATATAGTCAAAGCTATAGTTTTCCAGTAGTCACATACAGATGTGAGATTTGAACAAGAAGGCTGAGTACCAAAGAACTGATGCTTTCAAACTGTGCTGCTGGAGAAGATTTTTGAGAGTCCCTCAGACAGCAAGGAGATCAAACCAGTCAAACCTAAAGGCAATCAACCCTGAATATTCATTGGAAGGACTGATGCTGACACCGAAACTCCAATACTTGGCCACCTGATGTGAAGAGTCAACTCATTGGGAAAGATCCTGATGCTGGGAAAGATTAAAGGAAAGAGGATGACAGAGGGTGAGATGGTTGGATGGCATCATCGACTCAATGGACATGAATCTGAGCAAAATCCGGGAGCTAATGAAGGACAGGGAAGCCTGGAGTGCTGCAGTCCATGGGATGGGGTCAAAAAGAGTTGAACAGCAACAGGAAGAAACACAAGTGAGATCACCTCTCCCTCTGGCGTGTGAGAGAGTAAACAGGCGTTGACTTAAAACCAGGAAAAGGGCCTTTACTAGGAGCTGACTGATCTTGCAGTTCTCAGCCTCCAGAACTGTGAGCGATCTGTTCCATGCCAAGACATTTGTTGTGCAGCATTATTGAGAGAGTGTAGATGTTAAGTTGCAGCAGTAGGATTCACATCCATATCTGTAGGTACCAACACTGGAGCTCACTTCTTACTCAACATTGCCTACCTGTGAAGTGATAGACTAGTAAAAGGAGTGCAAGATATATGGCTCCAAAGTCTGAGGATTACAGGCTGAAGAATTTAGAAAGGAAATGGGAAAGGAAGCTAAGATAATGCATAGGGAAGCTGTGGGACTTAAAAGTACTTAAGGGAAGGAGATAATCTATGAGACCTAGTTCCTCTTCCTCCTTATGCTCAGTCCCCAAACCCACACCTCCTCTTTTACCCTCCTGCCCCAATTCTCACCTCTGGATAGTGCAGAGAAGATAGAACCAATACATGTGCCAGTGAAAAGAAATCAAACTGCTCCAGAAAAATCCTGAAGTGTCTGTTTTATATATATTTCCTTCATCTTTCATTTTAAAAGATTAAAGAATACATCTATCCATATTTCTACTGATTGCAAGGATCCAGAAAACCACTTATGAGTCAGTGTTTCACAAATGTTCATATATAAGTGGATTTGTTTTGATAGCAATATCACTTTCTGATGAGATGGAAACCTAGAAATTCACAATAGTGGTTTTCGTTAAAGAGCATCCTTGGCACTTTTTATGGCAAAAATTATTAGCAATTGTCTTTGGCAAAATTCCAAGCCAAGAAATTATATTATACCTGTTCATACTCTTCCCATGATTTCAAATGTCATTCTTCTTGCTTTCTTCCTTGAAACGGTGTGATGTTACTGTGAATATCTAATTCAATTCCAGAAGTCAGTGAGCCATGGTTTCTCTTTTCTTCATACCAGGGCTTTTAGAATTTAATTATTTAATTGTTATAAAACAATAATATGAAAGAAAACATGGTATTTATAACCTTGATAAATGGCACCCCACTCCAGTACTCTTGCCTGGAAAATCCCATGGACGGAGGATACTGGTAGGCTGCAGTCCATGGGGTCGCTGAGGGTTGGACATGACTGAGCGAATTCACTTTCACTTTTCACTTTCATGCATTGGAGGAGGAAATGGCAACCCACTCCAGTGTTCTTGCCTGGAGAATCCCAGGGACGGGGGAGCCTGGTGGGCTGCCGTGTATGGGGTCGCACAGAGTCGGATACGACTGAAGTGACTTAGCATAGCATAGCATCAACAATATTTGATATAAAATTTGATATAAAATTCCTAATATTTTAAAGCCAATAAGACCATCAGTTCAGTTCAGTTCAGTCGCTCAGTCATGTCCAACTCTTTGCGACCCCATGAACTGCAGCACGTCAGGCCTCCCTGTCCATCACCAACTCCCGGAGTTCACTCAGACTCGAGTCCATCAAGTCAGTGATGGCAGCCAGCTATCTCATCCTCTGTCGTCCCCTTCTCCTCCTGCCCCCAATCCCTCCCAGCATCAGAGTCTTTTCCAATGAGTCAACTCTTCGCATGAGGTGGCCAAAGTACTGGAGTTTCAGCTTTAGCATCATTCTTTCCAAAGAAATCCCAGGGCTGATCTCCTTCAGAATGGACTGGTTGGATCTCCTTGCAGTCCAAGGGACTCTCAAGAGTCTTCTCTAACACCACAGTTCAAAAGCATCAATTCTTCAGTACTCTGCCTTCTTCACAGTCCAACTCTCACATCCATACATGACCACAGGAAAAGCCATAGCCTTGACTAGACAGTCCTTTGTTGGCAAAGTAATGTCTCTGCTTTTGAATACACTATCTAGGTTGGTCCATAGAGAGAGATAAATTAGAAAACCTCCTAGATCTTTCACTCCCAATACCTATGATATTTGAGATCATTCTTGCCAGATTTGAGGCCTCTCTAGCAATACTTACCACTTACCCCATATTTCAGATTTGCTTGCTAAAAGGTAGAACCACTTTAGGGTAGGTATAAGTGAGACTAGATTTTATTTTACTTTGGAATTCTAAATATATTATTATTCTTAACCTGAGATTTACTGCAGTGCCTAATATCATGCCCTCCTACAGGCTGAAAATGCTTCTCTAACTTGTATTATTCAGGATTCTCCAGAGAAACAACATCTATAGAATGTGTATGTATGTATGTGTGTGTGTACACATCCTTTGAATTGATAACATTTATTTTGTAGTCATTTTTAAATTTATTTCATCTTATATATATAGCAGACACATTGTAGTCTTATAGGTTACAGATATAGATATCAATTCACTCAGTTCAGTTCTTTGTGACCCCACAGACTGCAGCACGCCAGGCTTCCCTAGTCCTTCACCATCTCCTGGACTTTGCTCAAACTCATGCCCATTGAGTCGGTGATGCCATCCAACCATCTCATCCTCTGTCATCTCCTTTTCCTCCTGCCTTCAATCTTTCCCAGCATCAGGATCTTTTCTAATGAATCGGTTCTTTGCATCAGGTAGCCAAAGTATTGGAGCTTCAGCTTCAGCATCAGTCCTTTCGATGAATATTCAGGACTGATTTCCTTTAGAACTGACCGTTTGATCTCCTTTCTGTCCAAAGGACTCTCAAGAGTCTTCTCCAACACCACAGTTCAAAAGCATCAATTCTTCGGCGCTCAGCTTTCTTTATAGTCCAACTCTCACATCCATACATGACTACTGGAAAAACCATAGCCTTGACTAGACAGACCTTTGTTGGCAAAGCAATGTCTCTGCTTTTTAATATGTTGTCTAGGTTGGTCATAACTTTTCTTCCAAGGAGCAAGTGTCTTTTAATTTCATGGCTGGAGTCACAATCTGCAGTGATTTTGGAGCCCAAGAATATAAAGTCTGTCATTGTTTCCATTGTTTCCACATCTATATAAATATATCAATAGATAGATAGAGGACATATTGATTGATTTTAAGGAATTGGCTCACAGTGTGGAAGCTGAGAAGTCTGAAATCCTAAGGGCAGGCAACCAGGCTGGAAATTTCAGCAGGAGTTGATGTTGAAGGTTTTAGTGAAGGACAGTCTGGAGATAGAATTCCTTCATCTTCCAGGGACCTTAGTCTTTTCTCTTAAGGGCTTCAACCAACTGGATAAGACCCATTTACATAACGGAGGATAATCTGCCTTACTCAACATTCATTGATTTAAACGTTAATCACATTTAAAAAATACCTTATCAACAGTATCTAGACTGACATTTGACCAAATAATGGATACCATTAACCTGGCTAAGTTGACACATGAAATTAACCATCATACTCACTGATCATTAAAGTGGGATGACTGTATTCCAGGAGCTGCTCTAGATGATCAAGTGGTGTAAGGGAATAAAAAACAGAACTTCTTTTTATCTTTATTTTGATCAGGAAAAAATGTATCTTTGCAGCTGAGTTAATGCACAGACTGATAGCCACACCATTCTCAGACCATATAAGAGACGTCCTATGCCATGACTCTGGCTCAAGGTGTCCCGGGGGAAGGAGAGGGAGGTCTGGGGCACAGAGCATTGACACAGGTCACTTGTAGCACAGGCTACGTTCTCACGTTTACCTGACCCATTGTGGTAGATGGAATAATAGCTCTCTGGAATATATCCATGTCCTTATCCTGGGAATCTGCAAATATTCATTTTTCATGACAAAAAGACCTTTGCAGGTGTGAACAAGTTAAGGATCTGAGATGGAGGATTTATCCTGGCTTATTCCAGTGGGCCCAACATAATCGCAATTCCTTTTAAGAGAGACACAGCAAGAGCCAGAATCAGAAGAAAAAGTGATGTGACAGCAGAAGCAGAGACTGGAATGATACCCTTTGAAGACAGAGGAAGAGGCTACAAGCCCAGGGATACAAGTGGCCTCTTAAAGCTTCAAAAGGCAGGGGAACAGATTCTCTCCTAGTTTCCAGAAGGGATGCAGCTATGCCAGTCCCTTGATTTGGTCCAGTTTGCAAAAGCAATGTACTAACAGCAGAAAAGGGAAACTTTTTTGCTAATCTCAATGAAAACCTCTACATCATTTTTGAATGGGATTTTAAAATGTATATCATGATTTTTAATTAGTACTGCACTTCTGCAAGTATAGCTAGTATCTTCATGAGTTATTTCACCTACAGTGTTTATTAAACTTTGTATCCAAAAACCCTTAGAATCAGTTCTTATTTAACTACCAAGGGGGTAAATTGAGATTTGAAAAGTAATGTTGCATAGTCGTCCACATTGAGAGCCTAAGACACCACAAATCCATTGCTGATGACTGTGGCTTGACACTACCCCAGTAGCCAACTCCGCTGGTCAGGATTTCACCTTTGAACTCATAAGCAAAGTCAGCATTAGGGGGAGGTAGTCTCCTCAGCTAGAGCTCCAGCAGTTTTAGGATTGTGAAAGGGGAAGAACAGAGGATGAAAGCCCAAGAGCATCTTGTCAGTGCACACCTGCAGATCACTGACCCTGGGCACCAGAGGTCCAGCCTGTGGCTGCACACTTCTAGGGTGAATGAGCAGGTAATGATTATAATCAAGGCCACCTGAAGGAGAGAAAAGATAAAAAGTAAACCAACACCCTCAGCATCCCTCCTAAAAGGCCACACATCTGTTAAGACCATCAAGACCATCCTCTACCAGTGGTAAGAATGCCTCTAGGGATTTACCCCCACTAGGGCCCTCATATTCCCACCTCTAAACTGTTTTCCCAGTTTACTTCCATATCAGGGATATCAGCTTGAATTCCTCCAAGTTCTCTGCCTTCCATCCGAATATTTTTCCTTCATTTGAAACAAGAGGAAAGATGGAAATGTCCCTTCTCTTTTTGAAGGCTAGCCCTTCCTTCTTTTCCTGTGACCCTGCTGTACCCACAGCTCTTCTCTTTCTTCCAGATCTGCTCATTCCTTTCTACTGGGTCCTCTTCTTTTGCAAGCATAGAAAGGCACCACCCACTCTTAAGTACAAGTCACATCCTTCATTTTGTTACAACCACAAGCCAACACGTTCCCTTATTCTTTCTTCTGATGTTGAATTTCAGGATAATGATGTCTTCAGCCAACTCCACTTCCTCTCCACCCATTCACTCCTTCACCCTAGTGGAAAAGGAAGGTCTTTACTGTTTCCTAATATACAAACTGAAGTATTTTCCCACTTTTTCTATGATCCAGTTAAAGATTTGAGACTCACTCCTTGTGAGTTCCTTCTTCCTTAATTATATCCCTCAGACTTACTTGCTACCTTTTGGCCAACTTGATTTTTTTCTCATCATTCCTTACCTCCTGAAGCATGGGGTCTTAAACTTTAATGTTGGGACTACCCTGCTGGTCCCGTGGTTAAGACTCCAAGATTCCCAGCTTTATAGCAAAAGGAACTCAGCTCGGTGCTCTGTGATGACCTAGATGGGTGGGATGGAGGGTGCTGGGAAGAAGGCTCAAGAGGGAGGGCATGTATATATACATACATACATACATATATATATATATATATATATATATATATATATATCTGATCATGTTGTTGTACAGCAGAAACTAATACAACATTGTAGAGCAATTATCCTCCAACTAAAAATAAATGTTTTAAAAATACGTTACAAGAAAATGAAGACTCTGCACTTCTAATATAAGGGACACAGTTTCAATCCCTGGTCAGGGAACGAAGATCCCACAATTTGGTGAAACAAAAACAAAAAAAAAAATTAATGTTTGTTAGATAAATGTTGACAACTTGTTAAAAATGTAGACTCCTTAATGTTATCCTCACATTCCGATTGAGTAAGAATGAATCTAGGAATCTGTATTCAATAGCCTTTCCCACTGTGGTCCTAAGGCCTTCCTCCTACCCAAGTGAAATACTCTGTGATCCTGTCTATGCCCCAGGCCTCAGCTAATACTGTATCTCTTGGTTTTCATCCTCCTTATGCAAGCTCTAAACTTGCATTCCCAACCAGATGTAAGCCTCTCTTTCTCTAATTTTAAAGCTGATATCTTACCCTTACGGAACGTTAGAAACAAATCCATCACCTTCCCCTGAACCCCGTTTCTGCGTCCGTCTTCCTTGTCTTTATTAATCACCATTTTTCCAATTATGTGGGCTCTGAAACCTCAGGAAACCTCGGTCATCAGCAAGCACTTATTGTCCCAAGAAAATGTTCATGATCGTCCCCTCCTTGGAGTTCCAGGGGATGGTCACCTTTCAGCTGATCTTGCCAGCATCCTAACTGGCCTTTCTTCTCCAAATAACCTGACCTGCTGCTGCTGTATTAATCTTCCTTAGAAACAGTTCTGTTTCTAGAAAACTTTAATGACACTTTCTTTTCAGTCCAATTTAATTCAAACACTTTAATTTGCAACCAGCATCTTCCTCTGAGGCTCTGAAATTCCTCTCTTGAAGGTTTCACATGTGTACATCCTCCTCCCAGTTGTCCTACATGCAGGATATTAATCCTTTGTTAACTGAAGGTATTTTTTCATTTGTTTTGTTGCCTGTGAATTTTTATGGTATTTTTGTGTTTGTCTGAAAGTTTGAATTTCTATGTCACCAAACTTGTCCACCTTTCAGTTCAGTTCAGTCACTCAATCGTGTCTGACCCTTTGCGACCCCATGAATTGCAGCACGCCAGGCCTCCCTGTCCATCACCAACTCCCGGAGTTCACCCAAACTCATGTCCATCCAGTCGGTGATGTCATCCAGGCATCTCATCCTCTGTCGTCCCCTTCTCCTCCTGCCCCCAATCCCTCCCAGCATCAGAGTCTTTTCCAATAAGTCAACTCTTCACATGAGGTGGCCAAAGTACTGGAGTTTCAGCTTTAGCATCAGTCCTTCCAATGAACACCAAGACTGATCTCCTTTAGAATGGACTGGCTGGATCTCCTTGCAGTCCAAAACTCTCAAGAGTCTTCTCCAACACCACAGTTTAAAAGCATCAATTCTTCAGCACTCAGCTTTCTTCACATTCCAACTCTCACATCCATACAGGGCACTGGAAAATCATAGCCTTGACTAGAAGGACCTTTGTTGGCAAAGTAATGTCTCTGCTTTTCAATATGCTGTCTAGGTCGGTCATAACTTTCCTTCTAAGGAGTAAGTGTCTTTTAATTTCATGGCTGCAGTCACCATCTGCAGTGATTTTGGAGCCCAAAATAATAAAGTCTGACACTGTTTCCACTGCTTCCCCATCTATTTACCATGAAGTGATGAGACTGGATGCCATGATCTTAGTTTTCTGAATGTTGAGCTTTAAGCCAACTTTTTCACTCTCCTCTTTCACTTTCATCAAGAGGCTTTTTAGTTCCTCTTCACTTTCTGCCCTAAGGGAGGTGTCATCTGCATATCTGAGGTTATTGGTATTTCTCCCAGCACTCTTGATTCCAGCTTGTGCTTCTTCCAGCCCAGGGTTTGTCATGATGTACTCTGCATAGAAGTTAAATAAGCAGGGTGACAATATACAGCCTTGACGTTCTCCTTTTCCTATTTGGAACCAGTCTGTTGTTCCATGTCCAATTCTAACTCTTGCTTCCTGACCTGCATATAGGTTTCTCAAGAGGCAGGTCAGGTGCTCTGATATTCCTGTCTTTTTTAGAATTTTCCACAGTTTTTTTTTTTTAATCCACACAGTCAAAGGCTTTGGCATAGTCAATAAGGCAGAAATAGATGTTTTTCTGGAACTCTCTTGCTTTTTCCATGACCCAGAGGATGTTGGCAATTTGATCTCTGGTTCCTCTGCCTTTTCTAAAACCAGCTTGAACATCTGGAAGTTCACGGTTCACGTATTGCTGAAGCCTGGCTTGGAGAATTTTGAGCATTACTTTACTAGTGTGTGAGATGAGTGCAGTTGTGCAGTAGTTTGAGCATTCTTTGGCATTTGCCTTTCTTTGGGATTGGAATGAAAACTGACCTTTTCCAGTCCTGTGGCCACTGCTGAGTTTTCCAAATTTGCTGGCATATTGAGTGCAGCACTTTCACAGCATCATCTTCCAGGATTTGAAATAGCTCAACTGGAATTCCATCACCTCCACTAGCTTTGTTCATACTGATGCTTTCTAAGGCCCACTTGACTTCACATTCCAGGATGTCTGGCTCTAGGTGAGTGATCACACCATCATGATTATGTTGATCGTGAAGATCTTTTTTGTACAGTTCTTCCGTGTATTCTTGCCATCTCTTCTTAATAGCTTCTGCTTCTGTTAGGTCCATACCATTTCTGTCCCTTATTGAGCCCATCTTTGCATGAAATGTTCCCTTGGTATCTTTAATTTTCTTGAAGAGATCTCGTCTTTCCCATTCTGTTGTTTTCCTCTATTTCTTTGCATTGATCACTGAGGAAGGCTTTCTTATCTCTCCTTGCTCTTCTTTGGAACTGCATTCAGATGCTTATATCTTTCCTTTTCTCCTTTGCTTTTCTATTCTCTTCTTTTCACAGCTATTTGTAAGGCCTCCCCAAACAGCCATTTTGCTTTTTTGCATTTCTTTTCCATGGGGATGGTCTTGATCACTGTCTCCTGTACAATGTCACGAACTTTCGTACATAGTTCATCAGGCACTCTATCTATCAGATATAGTCCCTTAAATCTACTTCTCACTTCCACCATATAATCATAAGGAATTTGATTTAGGTCATATCTGAATGGTCCAGTGGTTTTCCCTACTTTCTTCAATTTAAGTCTGAATTTGTCCACTTTTACTGTTTCTTTTTAAAATTAATTTATTTTTTAATTGAAGGATAATTGTTTTATGGAATTTTGTTGTTTTCTGTCAAACATCAATAAGAATCAGCCATAGATACACCCATATCCCCTCCCTCCCGAACCTCCCTCCCATCTCCCTCCCCATCCCATCCTTCTAGATTGTCACAGAGCCCTTGTTTGAGTTCCCTGAGTCACACAGAAAATTCCCATTGGCTCTCTACGTTACAGGAGAAGGCAATGGCAACCCACTCCAGTACTCTTGCCTGGAAAATCCCATGGTCGGAGGAGCCTGGTAGGCTGCAGTCCATAGGGTCGCTAGGAGTCTGACACGACTGAGCAACTTCACTTTCACTTTTCACTTTCATGCATTGGAGAAGGAAATGGCTGGTGTTGTAAGTTTCCATGTTACTCTCTTCATACACCTCACCCGCTCCCTCCTCCCCTCCCCCCATGTCCATAGGTCTGTTCTTGACATCTGTTTCTTACTTTGCTTCAAGTGGCTTTTTTGTTCCAGGTTTTTGCAGATCACTCTAAGATGAACTCTGTCTTGTTTTATGTTACTCTTATACCTGTCTTCTCTTAGACCTTAGATTGTAAATTCCCTAAAGGTAATATGTTATCTTCTTTATAGAGGTAGTGAGTATATTAATGAACACTTATTTTGAGCTATTATTATTTTTAGTCCCTGACAAGTATGGATTGATTTAATCCTCATTTCAACCCTATGAGGTAGGTACTACTATCGGGCCTTTCATATTGATGTGTAACCTTAGGTAATTTGTCCTAGGTCAAATAACTATGACATAACAAGGTCACACAGCTAGTAATCACGGTGGAACCAGATTTAGAATCTAAGCAATTTGACTCTGGAAACTGACTGGAACTACTACCTTATGCTGTGTTCTCATATGTGGAAGTGTTAGTCCCTCAGTCATGTCCAACTTTTTATGACCCTTTGAATTGTAGCCCATCAGGCTCCTCTGTCCATGGAACTCTCCAGACAAGAACACTGGAGTGGGTAGCCATTCCCTTCTCCAGGGGATCTACCTGATCCCCAGGGATTGAACCCATGTCTTCTGCATTGCAGGCAGATTCTTTAACATTTGACTCACCAGGGAAGCAGGAGATGGGGGTTCAATCCCTGATTTGGGAAGATCCCCCGGAAAAGGGAATGACTACCCACTCCGGTATTCTTGCCTGGAGAATTCCATGGACAGAGGAGCCTGAGGGGGCTACAGTCCATGGGGTTGTAAAGGGTCGGACATGACTGAGTGACTAACACTTTCACTTTCACATGTGGAAAAAAATAATGGGTATTCTATGAGTACTTGCTGAATGAATAAAATTTAATATGTAGGCTGGGTGCGTATTTCTAGGCTATACATAGTTTCTTAGAAGACCTCATGAGAGCTTGAGAGGTCGTGAGAAATGGTTGAGCAGCCATAATGTGAAATGCCAAAGGACCCAGAATTGAAACTCCAACTTATGAAGCTTTTAGAGTACCAGTCTGCACGCACCCAGTTGGCTAAGAGGGAAATCCGATGATGAATGGGAGGAGCAGAAAAAAAGGTGGAATCCAACGCAATGGGCAGTTTTCCACATCATTACAGCAGTATTTTGTAACAATTTCTTTGGCAACTGACAGCAGGCATTTAAATCAGCTATTTCCTCCTCAGAATTCCTCTCTAAAGAATAATAATGGCCTCTGCGACTCTGAAGGAAATGTAGCCCCTACTTGGATACAATCTTATCTGGGAAATTGCCATGGTATTCGTCACAGCTGT
The DNA here is from genome assembly GCF_042477335.2 of Ovis canadensis. Classification (NCBI taxonomy): domain Eukaryota; kingdom Metazoa; phylum Chordata; class Mammalia; order Artiodactyla; family Bovidae; genus Ovis; species Ovis canadensis. The sequence continues at coordinate 62,009,183 of NC_091254.1, forward strand.
CACTGTGCTGAGCCCATTAGAGATGTCTGAATGGAGATCTACAGGGCTGTGGGCTCTGAGTGCTCCCACTCCACAATCTTCCTGGGTTTCAGCAGAAAAACAAACACCACCCAACATTTTGGGGACAGAGTCTCCTCAGAGTGGGGTCAGCATCAGAGCCATTCATACAGCTTCAAGCCCATAGAAGTTACTCTATGGCTTGGGTTGTAGATTTACAGGGACATTTGCAGTGATAGGGCTTCCCTGGTGAGCAGAACATGAGAAAGAGTTTATGGAGAAAGCCCAGATTTCTACTTCTTTAATTGAAGAGCATGAGGGGAGCTAAAGAACTAAAAAGTTGGGGTATTTGGGATCAGAGGTTGGCACTGGGACCTTGGACCCAGTTCTTTTTAGTTTGTTTCAGTGAAAGAGTGAACTGTTTACTGTTATTCTTCTCATGCAGAGAGTGTTAGAGCAGAAAGTATAATTCTGGATGATATATAATTTCAGAAACTTGGGCCCAGAGATGTACAGTGACTGGGCAGGGTCCCATATGCAGCAGGTGGCAGGACCCATGATGCCTGGATTTGGGCCAGGTGGGACTTATTAAAATTTGGTTCTGTGAGGAAATACTCCTAAAAATTTAATGTTAAGTTTTCTTCATTAAGAAATAAGGACTAGGGACTTCCTAGTCGTTCAATGGGTACAGCTTGGTGCTCCCAATGCAGGGGGCCCAGGTTCAATTCTTGGCCAGGAAACTAGATCTCAGTGCACCCAAATTAAAAGAAATACATAATTTTTAGAAAAATAAAAAAATAAGGACTCCAAATCCAATTTGCTTTTATTCTCAAATTAATTTTTTTTAACCCACAGTTGGCTTTACAAAGAAACAGACATAAAAATAGTCTTCTGTTCAATAGACTAAGGGAGACAATTTATTCCAAAATTGCACTGTCCTAGAGACTAACTACGGAGAAGGCAATGGCAACCACCCCAGTACTCTTGCCTGGAAAATCCCATGGATGGAGGAGCCTGGTAGGCTGCAGTCCATGGGGTCGCTAAGAGTCAGACACGACTGAGCAACTTCACTTTCACTTTTCACTTTCATGCATTGGAGAAGGAAATGGTAACCCACTCCAGTGTTCTTGCCTGGAGAATCCCAGGGATGGGGGAGCCTGGTGGGCTGCTGTCTATGGGGTCACACAGAGTCGTACACGACTGAAGCGACTTAGCAGCAGCAGCAGCAGCAGCAGCAGAGACTAACTTACTGCACCGTGGGAGTTGCTGAGTCTCAGAAAGTTGGTTACCCACTTTGACTCAAAACAAGGTCTTTGCCATACACAGCACAGTATGGGATTTTCTAAACTAGAGACTGGGTATCACTTACCTTGCGCAGAAGCAAGTTACTGGGGTGGGTGGGTGAGGAGGAGACACTGCCTGATGTGGTTCCCACCTTTGGCCCTCTCCTTCTACCTAAAGACCCTGCTGAGGCTCCTGAAGACCATGGGCCTTACCAGCAGCCTCCGGTTTCCCTTTCGTTTTTGTTTAGTAAAGAGGTGGGCTTCCCCAGTGGCTCATCTGGTAAAGAGTTTGCCTGCAATACAGGAGACAAGGGAGACACCTGTTTGATCCCTGGGTCGGGAAGAGCCCCCAGAGAAGGAAATGGCTACCCACTGCAGCATTTTTGCCTGAAAAATCCCATGGACCGAGGAACCTGGCAGGCTACAGTCCATGGGATCAGGAAGAGTCAGACACCACTCAGCGACTACACACAGGAAAGAGGCAGTCAGCAAAGGCAGAGAGAGGTGAGGTAGCTTAACAACACCATGGCAACTGTTCCATTATCTCATCAATTCTTTTATTTCTTCCCATTTGCTCACCTAACATCGCCCCTCTTCTATTACTTGCTCTCATTTTGAGCGAAGAAGCCACGTTTCCATCCCCACCCCACTGCTTGACTGAGAACAAGCACTCAGCCAACCGTTTGTGGATTACACCAGTGACCTGACTTCTTTCCACCACATCCCATTTTCCATCCTCTCTTTTTTTCTCCTCTTTTGCTGACGGTCCCCAATCTTCAACTTTTTGAGAACCAGTTGTGAGATAAACAGTAGCAAAAACAATGGCTGAAACAGAGACAAAAGTTTCTTTGAACCAGTTTTATTTTCTAATTTGTTATTACATTTACAAATGATGTCTGTGTTTCCCAAAGCATTTTGTAGAACTCACTTCTTAATCATTTTGCTATTTTCAGGTTGATAGAATAATTTTTTCTTTCATAGTAGGTGAACCAGAACAAGGGTACAGCTTTGCAAAGTGTTCTGATGACAAATACCCCTGAAGTATTATTATTGATAGATGGTAACATGACACATGAAATCAGAGTAAAAAAATAAGAGCCACACTGAAATTATTAACATAGAGAGAAAAAGATACACCATGCTTAACTTTTGTGCCACATTTACCTAGATCATATCATTTTAATTCTCTTTATTAAAACAATATTTTGAGTTTATAGCCATGAATGTATCACCAATATTTTTAATAATATTACTATGATTATCTTCAATGTATCATAATTAAATATAGTTCAATGATACATCTAATTATATCCAAGTATATTTTTAAAGTTTCTGTACAAGTTTAAAAGTGTATATAAATACTATCTCTAATAAAATAAAGGTTAAAAAAGATAAAAAAATAAAAATGTGTATTAAAAGAGCTTGGCTGTATGCAAAAGCCAATGAAATTCCATCATGTATATCTTAATTGAGTTGCATGGACATATATGTACATATATAACCACAAACTAATTTAAAGTTTTCTCTTTAATTTTAAGCTTAATATGATTAAATTAGTTGTAAAATAATCAGTTGTCTTATAATCATATTCAACTATTCAAACTAAAATGAAATATATCTCCCTTTATTAAAATAAGTCTACCGAACTGATTAAATAGATGACAATATAATTTCCATTACAAGTGCTTTTTCTGCCATCTAGTGGAAAAAATGAAATCCACGTGGGGTCACATTTTATAGTTTTAATTCTATTGTCTCAAATTATAAAACAAGGGCTTATTTGAAATCTCAAGAAAAGAAAAGAATGTGTTCTTTCCCTGGTTCTGGTTTGATCTGCAGGTGGAACAAATGTGGGTAATCCTAAACATTCTTCATATTGCCAAAGGGACTACAAACGAAAATGTAAGGGGTGCTTTGGACTTTCTATAAAAATCACAGAAGCCATGGATTCTGAACAAGGAACTAGCACCCACCATATTATGTAATTGGATCATTGTTCATTGTCAAGGTGATGAAAGATGCCTCTCACCTTTCCATTCCTTTCTGTTCATGTCTCGCTGCTCTAGTCCTATAAACTGAAGGAGAAAGTTTAGACTAGAGAGGTGGTTTGTTGAGCACTGTCTAGATCAGTGGCTCTCAAGCATTTTTAAACTACAACTCACGCTAAGATGCATATTTGACATTGCAACTCAGCGTGTGTACATAAAAAAGAAGACAAATTTTCCACAAGTAATAACCTTTAAATGAGTGATCACTGTGATATTTCACATTCTGCTCTGTTTTATTCTGTTTCACTTTTTGGTATTTTTTAAATAATATTTTTAATTGATTTCATGATCCACTAATGGTTCTGAAGACTGAAAAATCACTGGTAAGAATTTCCTGAAAGTGAAAGTGGCTTAGTCGTGTCTGACTCTTGTGACCCCATGGACTATACAGTCTCCAGGCCACAATACTGGAGTGGGAAGCCTTTCCCTTCTCCAGGTGATCTTCCCAACACAGGGACTGAACAGAAGTCTCCGCACATTGCAGGTGGATTCTTTACCAGCTGAGCCACACCTGAGAAGTCCTAAATGTTTACTTCCCCTGCCTTAAAAATATATGATTCTACATCTGAAAAAGTTGACAAAATAAAAGTTAAATGAAAAAAAGGTGATAGAGATTGGTTAGTTAGTACAAAGACTTTTGAGTTATTCTCAAAGATATCTTATTTGGTGAATGTTGTCTATTATACCACTAGCATCATCCTCTCTGTCACTCAGAATAGATGGCTTAGCTTCATTTTCATAGCCACCTCTCTCATTGAATAAATCATCAAATTCTGTGTATTATATCATCACAATGTGTCTCATATCTTTGTTCCTCTTTTCATCTGGTTTAGAAGCCTTCCCATTTGTCCCTGGATGGTCACAGAAGCTTCCATCCTGCTCTTCCTGACTCCATCACTCAACCCTCTGGACCATCCTTCACACAGCTGCCAAGACTGACCCTCCTCCTTACAGATCAGATGACATCATTCGCTGAATTCCGTAACTAATGAAGGATGGCATTAAAAACCCTCCTGGCTTAGCACTTCGTTGGAATTTAATATTTTAGATTAGATTATCGTTCTCTCCATTGCATTCTGAACTAGGACTGTATCTGTATCTCTTTTTGAACACATTATATTTGCCCCAGCAGATACTTAATAAGTATATGTAAAAGGCACTGAACAAAACAAAACAAAAAAACAGCAAAATAAAAAGAACAACAAGAACAAAAGAACACAATGAAACAGCACTGAACAAAATTTCCTTTCTTAGTATATTATGTTTTTTAAATTTTATTTTCTTTTTTTAATTGAAGTATAGTTGATGTAAGGGCTTCCGTAGTGTGGTAAAGAATTTTCCTTCCAAAGCATGGGTTCAATCCTTGGGTCAGGAAGATCCCCTGGAGAAGGAAATGACAACTCACTCCAATATTCTTGCCTGGAAAATCCTATGAACGAAGGAGCCTGGTGGGCTACAGTCCATGGGATCACAAAAGAGTCAGACACAATTTAGTGAAAAAAGAACAATAGTTGATGTATAATACTGTATGTTACATGTGTATAATATAGCAATTCACAACTTTTAAAGGTTATACTCCATTTATAGTTATGATAAAATATTGGCTACAGTCCCCATGTGATACAATATATCTTGTAGCTTATTTTACACATAACCTCTTGATTTCCTACCCCAGTATTGCCACCCCCCACTTCCTCTTCCCACTGGTAACCAGTAGTTTGTACTGTATATCTGTGAGTCTACTCTTTTGTTATCTTCACGAGTTTGTTGTAATTTTTACGTTCCACCAAAAAAGTGATATCATAAAGTAATTGTCTTTCTCTGTCTGATTTCTTTCATTTAACAGGATGTCCTCTAAGTCCCTCCATGCTGCTGCAAGTGTCAAGATTTCATCCTTTTCTGTGGCTGAGTAGTATTCCATTTCATATGTACATTCCACGTCTTTGTCTATTCACCTGTGAACAGACATTTAGGTTGTTCCCATGTCTTGGCTATTGTAAATGGTGCTGCTACGAACATTAGGGGTGCATGTATCTTCTTGAATTAGAGTGTTCATCTTTTCCAGATATATGCCCAGGAGTTGCTAGATCATTATATTGCTAGATCATATGGTAGTTCTATTTTCAGTTTTTTGAGGAACGTTCATACTGTTCTCCATAGTGGATGCACCAGTTTCCATTCCCAGCAACAGTGTAGAGGGGTTTACTTTTCTCTACATCCTCTCCAGCATGTATTATTTGTAGACTTTTTGGTGTTGCTTATGTTAAAGAATATGCATATGCTCCAGCTTTTTCTTGGACTGCCTTACTTTCTATGCTCTGCCTACAGAAAGCCTTGTCTCCCTTTAAATACCAGTTCAGATATCATCCTTTGCAAGAAACTCTCTTAGTCCTCAGCAGACTGAACATCCACAGTCTAATAGTAACTTCAGTATCTATTCAATGCTTAACGTCATTGTGCCAAATGTAAGATTTGTGTGTGTGTGTGTGTGTGTGTGTATGTGTCTATCTCACTTGACTGTGAACATCTTGAGGACAGAGAGCATGCCTTGTGCATATTCCTAGCCCTTAAGGCTGTTCCAAGTGTCAAATGTTTGTTCATTTACTTGAACATACTTGTTATGTGTATCTTTTTAAATAGGAACTGGAGACTGCTGATAATGATGTTTATGTAGGCTAGCCATGTCTTAGATGGGTTATTTTAAGTTTCAGAAAAGGGTTTGACCAAACTATTCAGTTTGAATTATTGGTCTACCCACCAACAATTTTTTTTTTTAGTATTTACTAAGCACTATATAGGGCTTCCCAGGGGCTAAAATAGTGGTAAAATACCCACCTGCCAATGCAGGAGACATAAGAGACACAGGTTTGATCCCTAAGTCAGGAAGATCCCCTGGAGGAGGGCAGGACAACCCACTCCAGTATTCTTGCCTGGAGAATCTCAAGGACAGAAGAGCCTTGTGGACTGCAGTCCATAGTGCTGCAAAGAGCCAGACACAACTGAAGTGACTTAGCACACACACAAGCACTAAATGCTTCTGAGAAAAAAAAAAGAAAGAAAACAGGAAATTGAACAGCCATCTCCCAATGCCCCATTGAATGGCTCTTCACCATGTTGCCAAAATAATCTATATTTTCTTCTGTCACTGAACTTCCTCCCTGCACTGTATGATGATCTGTTTCCACGAGATCCTTGAAGGTAGGGGAGCTCTCATTCATTTGTATACTCAGAAACCTATGAACCACTTGCACCTAGCAGATGTGTGTTAATCGCTCAGTTGTGTCCAACTCTTTGCAACCCCATGAACTGTAGCCTACCAGGCTCCTCTGTCCATGGAATTCTCCAGGCAAGAATACTGGATAGGGTAGCCATTGCCTTCTCCAGGGGATCTTCCCTAGCAGATGGTCAATAAATATCTGTTGAATGAAAGAACAAGAAACACAAAGAAGTATAATGGATAAAAAAGTATTAGATACTATGTCCATCTTCAAGGAGCTGATGCACCACTTAGGGAAGTAACTTAGAGAAGTAAGTTACTTCCCTGAAATTAACTTAGGGAAGTTACTTAGGGAAGTAACTACCTAAATATTCTGACCGTCATGTCCTACAGTTAATAGACATTTAATACATTTTAATGGATTACAATTAATAAAATAAGAGTCCATTTCTATGCTCAGGAAAAATGCGAAACACTCATTAAGAAGCACAAGTGCTGTCTGTCCTCTAGGAGAGCATAATCAAGTGTGAGGTAATAAAAATGTTCACAACACATTACTCAGCAGGTTGGTTTCCTGCCAAATGTATTTTGGAGATATCACTGTAAGCTGGAGTGGTTAGATAAGACCTCTTCCCAAAGGAAGAAGGTCTTTGTCAAGAACTGTGGAAAGTTTGAGATGTTAGCCTATTTGCAAAGTGAAAAGTTAGTCTGCCACATTTTTATAGATGCTGCCAGAGACCACAAAACTCTTGGGTCAGAGGCAACGGCCTCTGTTACTCTGAGCACAGCTGGCAGCAGGAGCTTTGCCTCTATACTGGTTCTCTTTATCCTCTATGGCCCAAGGAGGTGTTAAAGGAGGATGCTGTACACTCCATGGGTTTGCATCACAGCTGATGGACCCTGAGCTAAGGAAACCTCAATCTTCTACAAAGAGCCAGCTAGCAAACCTGTTCAGTCTTTGTCTGGAGGGACACATTATCCCTACCTTCCTGGTTAGAAAACAAATCTGTTTTCTCTCAGAAGGATATTCTATCTTTGTGTCCCAAGGCTTTTTGCTGTACAAACATCCTTGAAAAAATGGCCCAGAGCAAAAGCTGTCAATGCCTTTCCTCAGAAAATGGACAGAAACACGAGAGAACCATGGAGAATGTTTTTTCAACATTCTTAAATTGATTCTTGAAGGTCAGCTGTCATTTGATCAAGTAATAGGAAGAGAATAAATATTTTGGGAGAACAAAGAATTTCATGTGCACATGTTTATTTGATGACAGACATCTCCAGGCCTTAGTTTCTCTACATCCAGAATTGGAATCAGAGAAGGCGATGGCACCCCACTCCAGTACTCTTGCTTGGAAAATCCCATGGACGGAGGTGCCTGGTAGCCTGCAGTCCATGGGGTCGCGAAAATTGAACACGACTGAGCGACTTCACTTTTACTTTTCACTTTCATGCATCAGAGAAGGAAATTGGCAACCCACTCCAGTGTTCTTGCCTGGAGAATCCCAGGGACGGGGGAGCCTGGCAGGCTGCCGTCTATGAGGTCGCACAGAGTCAGACATAACTGAAGTGACTTAGCAGCAGTAGCGGATTTGGAATAGTACCTACTTCACAAGATTGTTGTAAAATTGACATGAGGTTGTGTGTGATTACATGTAACATCCAGCCTGGTAACTGACACATAACAGGTACCAAACTGTTAGTCCTTTTCCATTTTCTCCAAGTATATATAGGTTGAGACTCTGTACACTGCCCTGACATTAAGAAAGGGGGAAAGAAAGGCCTTTAACCAGTAAATCTGCAAAATTTTTATTGCGCATCTACCGTGTTTCAAGCACCTGGCTAGATACCATGCCTGCCCTCTTAAAGTTTACCTTCTACCACACAGAGAAACTGAAAGAATAGAATTATCTTGCTGTCATCAACTAAACTCCTTAAAGGTATACCCCCAAAATTTTATGGCAATGTCATCTGACCAGGAAGCCAGGGAATTTGAGACAGACTAGCAGCATTAACATAAAATAAGAACAGAGAAATGTCAAGAGTTCAATGAGAGCATACACCAGTCAACAGTGGCTTTTCAGGATGATGTTGAAAGAAGGATACTAACAATCACAGCAGGAAGATTTCATGTGAACGTTATCAACACATATGTATGACTGTTAAATCGTTCATTTAACAAATGTTTATTGAACATTCACTACAAGTTATGCTATGTTTAGTAACAGGTGCTAGAATTCCAGGATCAAGAGTGGGGATCCCATTGGGGTGAGATGGCCTTCAGGAAACAAGGGATTAATTTTTCATAAGTTGGTGTCAGTGTTCATCTATATATGGATGGAGAGAGAAGTGTGAGAATATTGGAGATACTATGAACAAGATGTTCAATGCAAGGATGATCAGATTATTGAATCATTGGACAATCTTAAATTAGGACTTGATTTAGGAGAAAAGGGAATTGTTAAAATTTCTTTCTTTATTGATGGAAAGGACAAACAATTATTTGTCGTATCATAGACCATATATACTGGAGAAGGAAATGGCAACCCACTCCAGTATTCTTGCCTGGAGAATCCCAGGCACGGGGGAGCCTGGTGGGCTGCCATCTATGGGGTCGCACAGAGTCGGACAGGACTGAAGCAACTTAGCTGCAGCAGCAGACCATATATGGGCTTCCCAGGTGGCTCAGTGATAAAGAATCTGCCTGCCAACTCAGGAGATGCAGGAGATGTGGGATCGATCCCCAAGTTGGGAAGATTTCCTGGAGTGGGAAATGGAAACCAGCTCCAGGATTCTTGCCTGGAAAATCCCAAGGACAGAGGAGCCTGGCAGTCTCCAAACCATGGGGTCACAAAGAATCGGATATGACTTAGCAACTGAGCATATATGCACGCAGACCATATTTATGCCTGAACTATTTAATAGTAATAAAATAATAATTTTGAGAGAAAAAAAAGAGAGTTTTAAAGACCATCCCTATTTGGGAGTAGAATGGGTCTTGATAATGTAACCACAATGTTAAGCCTGCTCTATATAGAATAGTATATGAAAAACCATTTCCAGTTGACTTTTCTGGAAGAACAATGGCAACAACAGTTTTTTCCTATTTTGTTTCCAAAGTGAAGCAGACTAGATTTCAGTTATTTGTCAAGAAGCTACCCAAGGGGCTAGATTGTGAGAGATGGCACGTGCTGTTTGACAGCTGAGTGATGGGGGCTAACCAAGAGGAGAAGTGAATTACATTTGAAATGAGAAGCCAAGACAAGGGTAAGCAAGCCAAGCCAAAGGGAGCAGCATTTCATCTTCAGTTTCTATTACTCGTGGATCATGAGATGAACTTCAGCTGACACTGAGTTGGTCTTACATTAGATGGCTTCAGAGAGTGTTGGGTCTAGCTGTCAAATGACTCAAAGGACCTTAAAACTCTCCATGCGCCAGTCTCATCCCCTCCCCTACTGCCTTGTACAGCTAGCTGGCAGCTAGCTGAATGCTTCTGCTAGCACTTGGCTTTCCCCAGAGAGGGGAGATAGATACATTATCAGTAACATCCTAGTTTGAATTCTTTTGCTCTGACTTGAGTTTGTTAGGGAAAACAAGAAATCTTGGCATAAAATGCTGAAAAGGAGAACAGAAAAGAGCTGAGAAATCCCAGGTGTGAAAGCATCTTCTCTTCCACACATTGTTTTCCCTAGGGACTCCCTTGTTAACCAGATTTACTGCTAAATCCCAACACACATTCTAAAACCTCTCCGAACTGATGAAAGTGACAGTGTAGAAGTCATAATAATCCATCACAACAGCTCTCTTCCTTTCTAAGTCATGCTCCTGGCTGCTACCTTGAAAGGTCAAGTCCACACCAGTTTTTCCTGAGGCTACAAAACTCCAAGGTCTTTGAGCAATAGCATTTGAAGGTAAGAACAGGTTACAGAGTGCCATTTTTGTGAAATGGAAGGACTTTTGTCTTTGTTCCACACAAAATGCTTTTCTCTCACTCTTTCTGAACCTGGCTCTTTCCATTTCTATCAGGTAAAGATAAGTAAAAGCAGGAACTGTTTATCCATGGCTGAAATGAAACCTTACAGACCTCCCTCTCCCTGACAATTTTCTATTAGTAGACTTCCAGGGAAGCTCCTGTCTAGCCAGCTATGTGCTTCTGTTTTACTTGATGATTGTCAGTGTTCACCAGAAACAAAGATCACTGATATTCCCACTGGCTTTTTCAGAAGCAACTGAACGTTGAGCTCTTTTTATGTTGAAAATAGAGATTTAAGCATTATTCATAAACTTTCTCCCAACACATTCTCATCCTGATGGGCTTCTTTCACTAATTAGCTATGCAAGTCTTTGCACTAAAATTTAGCTACCTATTAATCCTTGATTTTCCTTGCTATGCAAACACAGTATATGTTTACATACAAATACAGTTTGTCTATGTTTCCAAAAAAAGAGTATATAGAAGCAGGAGTTTATAAAAACATTAGGTCTGACTCCATTGGTGAGGAAAAAAAATGCACTTTGAATTTGTGTATTCAGAAACACTGAGCCACTCTGTAATACAGAAGAACAAATCTGACTCCATATAATATCTGTATAATATCTATATCTTTTACTGTAGCCTTTGTATTCTATTGATTTTGCTTCCAGTGAAGAATGTACAGTCCAAAGTGTTGCAAAGAGTTGGACATATCTAAGCCACTAAACACGCACACACAAGAATGTTACCTATGGCTTGAATGTTACCTATACAGAACAGCCCATTCTCAAGGCTCTGACCTTTAAAGGTATAACACTTTCCCATTCCATACAGAGATAAAAAGTTGCAGCACAGAGCATAACACTTATCTTGTTGGAGGTTTACAGGAACATCATGACCTGAGATCAAGAAGTTTGCAACAACCAACCACACGCCCTACCCTGTTATTATGTGATACTAGGTCCTGTCTGATTCTTGGCAGCCCTGTGGATTTCACCAGGCTCCTCTGTCCATGGGATTCTCCAGGCAAGAATACTGGAGTGGGTTCCGTTTCCTACTCCAGGGAGTCTTTAAGACCCAGAGATTGAACCCACATCTCCTGCACCTCCTGCACTGGCAGGTGGATTGTTTACCACTATCGCCACCTGGGAAACCACCTTGTTAGTGCAAAAAAAGCCAAATTCTGATTTGGGTAAGGTGGTTCTCTAGGATATTAGTCTACCATCTTCTTGGTCTGATGACTTTTTGAATAAAGTTGTTATTCCTGGTTCCAACACCTTTTCTCTCAACTTATTGGCCTGTCCTGTGGCAAGTAGGACTCAGTAACAGCTCCTGAAATTAGGTTGCTAGATAAGTCCAATTAATGTAAAATCTAACATGGAGATTAATTTTTATGAAACTCCTATGATGTGCCAGATGGTATGCTATGGGTTTTATGTATGCCCACTTAATCTTCATAACACTGTGAACTGTATATTATAATCCTTATCCTATAGATAAGGAAACCGAAGGTTGAATAATGTACATGGAACGCATGCCTGTCTAATCCCAAAGTCTGAGCTTTCTGAAAAACTATGATTAGAGCTGAAAGGAATCTTGGGGATTACCTAGGATAGCAGCTTTCCAGAATGTAGGATGGGTGTCAAAGGGGGTGGTACATGGGAGAGTACATTTCAAATGCAATATGTGCCATAGTGAAGAACATTTTTTCAACTCTTTTCATCTTTTAATAACTCAGTTCTCTGTCCCTAAGACTTGTTTATCTTCTTTTCTTTCACAGAAAGATTAGGTCTCAATACCATTGCTTCTAAGGACAATACCCAACTAAGATGTAAGTTTATGTTTATTTTTCATTATAGTTATTTTTATAGCTGCTTTCTAGCTAGGGCAAATGAGGCTGCTTTTCCTTTTTGTAGTCATGTAAATCTTTATTTTAAAGGTCAACATATGGAGATTATTCTAAGCTAGGCTACTTAAAGAAAAAAGGTTATAAATAATAGCTCAGTGGTGTATACATGTGGTGAAAATTATGAAGATGCCCTAGGACAGCAATCCCAAAGTTTTTGGCCCTGGGGATTGGTTTTCTCAGCCAATTTTTCCAGACAGATGGCGCATTATGTTTATTATGTTGCTGATCTGACAGGAGGCGGAGCTCAGGCAGAAATGTGAACAATGGGGAGTGGCTGTAATTATAGATGAAGCTTCACTCAGTCACCTACCACTTACCTCCTGCTGTGTGACCCAGTTCCTAAAAGGCTATGGATGGCACTGATCTTGGGAATTCCTTCCCTAGGAAATCTAGATTTTGGGGGCCTTGCTTTGTGGATTCTAGGCTAAAACTCACATGATACAATTGAAATTCATTTAGGCCCAGAGAGTCTTAATGACCCAGATAACCATGATGGTGTGGTCACTCACCTAGAGCCAGACATCTTAGAGTGTGAAGTCGAGTTGGCCATAGGAAGCATCACTATGAACAAAGCTAGTGGAGGTGATAGAATTCCAGCTGAGCTATTTAAATCCTAAAAGAAGAGGCTGTTGAAGTGCTGCATTCAATATGTCAGCAAGTTTGGAAAACAGCAGCAGCCACAGGACTGGAAAAGGTCAGTTTTCATTCTGATTGCAAAAAAAGGGAATGACAAAGAATGTTCAAACTACCATACAGTTACACTCTTTTCTCATACTAGTAAGATTATGCTCAAAATCCTTCAAGTTAGGCCTCAGCAGTACATGAACTGAGAACTTCCAGATGTACAATCTGGATTTAGAAAAAGCAGAAGAACCAAAAATCAAATTGCCAATATTCATTGAATCATAGAGAAAGCAAAGGAATTCCAAAAAACCATCTACTTCTGCTTCATGGCCTACACTAAAGCCTTTGACTGTGTGGATCACAACAAAGTGTGGAAAATTCTTAGAGATGGGAATACCAGACCACCTTACCTGTCTTCTGATAAACCCATATGCAGGTCAAGAAGCAACAATTAGAACTAGACATGAAACAACAAACTGGTTCAAAATTGGGAAAGGAGTACGTCAAGGCTGTGTATTGTCATTCTGCTTATTTAACTTATATGCAGAGTACATCATGCAAAATGCCAGACTGGATGAATCACAAGCTGGAATCAAGATTGCCAGGCGAAAGATCACTAACCTCAGATATGCAGATGATACCACTCTAATGGCAGAAAATAAAGAGGAACTAAAGAGTCTCTTGATGAGGGTGAAAGAGGAAAGTATTTTCACTGGCTTTTCAGCTGGCTTAAAACTCAACATTCAAAAAACTAAGATCATAGCATCTGGTCTCATTACTTCATGGCAAATAGAAGAGGAAAAAGTGGAAGCAGTGACAAATTTTATCTTCTTGGGTTCCAAAATTATTGCTGATGATGACTGCAGCCATAAAATTAAAAGATGCTTGCTCCATGGAAGGAAAGCTCTGACAAACCTAGACAGCATATTAAAAAGCAGAGGCATCACTTTGACGACAAAGGTTCATTTAGTCAAAGCTATAATTTTTCCAGTAGTCATGTATTGACGTGAGAGTTGGACCATAAAGAAAGGTGAGCACTGAAGAACTGATGCTTTTGAATTGTGGTGCTGAAGAAGAATGTCCGTTGAGAGTTTTAAGTCTGTTGGACTGCAAGGAAATCAAACCTGTCAATTCTAAAGGAAATCAACCCCTAATATTTATTGGAAGGATGGATGCTGAAGCGCCAATATTTTGGCCACCTGATGCCAAGAGCCAGCTCGTTGGAAAAGACTCTGATGCTGGGAAAGATTGAAGGCAAAACGAGAAGAGGGAGAGGATGAGATGGCTTTGCCAACTCAATGGACATGAATTTGAGCCAAATCTGCGAGATTGTGAAGGACAGGGAAGCCTGGTGTGCTGCAGTCCACGGGCTCGCAAAGAGTTGGACATAACTTAGTGACTGAACAAAAACAATAACAGGCCAAAAGAGGTATAATTGTGTCCATAACATACCAGTTTACTGAACTGCTGAAACATGATCATTTACCTTTTTTCAAAAAAATTGAAGTCTAGTTGATTTACATTGTTTCAGGTGTACAAAGTGGTTCAGTTTTATATATATACAGATAAAGATATACATGTATTATTTTTCAGATTCATTTCCATTATAGGTTATTACAACAAATTGAATGTAGTTCCCTGTGCTATACCATTTATCCTTGTTGGATCATTTACCTTTTAAAAATATACAATGATCTCCCCACAAGGTCAATTTCCGCTGTTGTTTTCCTGGTGGGGCTTCAGACATCTTTTGACTCCACATACAAGATAGAATGAAAGAAAACAGAAACTGTTTCCTTCTGGAGCAGTCACGTAGTTTCAGTTTTCTTCTGGTGCCAAAAGGTGTGAAATAGGACTGGGTGGTATTTAAATTATTTCAACTGGGATTTTCAGCTTCAATGAGAATTAGATATTTCACATTTGTTTTTAAAAAATGTACATTAGTTTATTTAGGTATTTCAACATATATCGATAAGCATATTCAAGTATGAGCTGTAACTGTTACAACAAAAAGGACTTTTACTGGGAGGGGAGCAAGTAGATTGTCTAAAATATTTAACATGTGAAATAGTTTCCTAACATTCGCTCTCGAAAACAGAATTACCAGAACAATCTCTTCAAAGGGTTGGATGTATCTTCACAAGCGTGCATCTGGCGAGCTATTGTTTTCAGTAGCTGGAGGTGATAATGTGATCCCTTCTGATGTAACACACCAGAATTTCTATTCAGTTCCTGGGGACCCACAAGAGACCCCAGTTTTTTGCTCTAACAGACAAAGCATTATTAGTTAAGAGACTGAGTGACTTCACTTTTACTTTTCATGCATTGGAGAGGGAAATGAGAACCCACTCCAGTGTTCTTGCGTGGAGAATCCCAGGGACAAGGGAGCCTGGTGGGCTGCCGTCTATGGGGTGGCACAGAGTTGGACATGACTGAAGCGACTTAGCTGAGGCTTCTATTTAAGGCTGTCAAATGTACCTTTTCTTTTTTTTACACACTTAAAATACCTGGTGTATATAAGCTCAATAGTAAATATACTAAGAGATGTTTGTTGTTGTTATTGTTAAAAATCGGATTTCCAAGGACAGTATTTCTGAAAAAATGAATGTTTTTAACCTGTCATTGAAAGGCAATAATGTAGATCTGCAAAGATGTCACAAAAGTTCACAAGCCCATTAGCATCATCAATAACATGCTGGTTAGGAAAAGAACCCTAGAGAAGGTAAGCAACTATCATTCAGTACAGTTCAATTCAGTCGCTCAGTCGTGTCCGACTCTTTGCGGCCCCATGAATTGCAGCACACCAGGCCTCCCTGTCCATCACCAACTCCCGGAGTTCACTCAAACTCACGTCCGTCGAGTCAGTGATGCCATCCAGCCATCTCCTCCTATGTCGTCCCCTTCTCCTCCTGCCCCCAATCCCTCCCAGCATCAGAGTCTTTTCCAATGAGTCAACTCTTCGCATGAGGTGGCCAAAGTACTGGAGTTTCAGCTTTAGCATCATTCCTTCCAAAGAACATCCAGGACTGATCTCCTTTAGGATGGACTGGTTGGATCTCCTTGCAGTCCAAGGGACTCTCAAGAGTCTTCTCCAACACCACAGTTCAAAAGCATCAATTCTTCACCACTCAGTTTCCCTCACAGTCCAACTCTCACATCCATACATGACCACTGGAAAAACCATAGCCTTGACTAGATGGACCTTTGTTGGCAAAGTAATGTCTCTGCTTTTCAATATGCTATCTAGGTTGATCATAACTTTCCTTCCAAGGAGTAAGTGTCTTTTAATTTCATGGCTGCAGTCACCATCTGCAGTGATTTTGGAGCCCCCAAAAGTAAAGTCTGACACTGTTTCCACTGTTTCCCCATCTATTTCCCATGAGGTGATGGGACCAGATGCCATGATCTTTGTTTTCTTTTTTTTTTTTTTATTTTTTTTTTTATTTTTTTTTTATTTTTAGTTTTTTATTTTTTAAATTTTAAAATCTTTAATTCTTACATGCATTCCCAAACATGAACCCCCCTCCCACCTCCCTCCCCAGAACATCTTTCTGGGTCATCCCCATGCACCAGCCCCAAGCATGCTGCATCCTGCGTCAGACATCGACTGGCGATTCAATTCACATGATAGTATACATGTTAGAATGTCATTCTCCCAAATCATCCCACCCTCTCCCTCTCCCTCTGAGTCCAAAAGTCCGTTATACACATCTGTGTCTCTTTCCCTGTCTTGCATACAGGGTCGTCATTGCCATCTTCCTAAATTCCATATATATGTGTTAGTATACTGTATTGGTGTTTTTCTTTCTGGCTTACTTCACTCTGTATAATCGGCTCCAGTTTCATCCATCTCATCAGAACTGATTCAAATGAATTCTTTTTAACGGCTGAGTAATACTCCATTGTGTATATGTCCCACAGCTTTCTTATCCATTCATCTGCTGATGGACATCTAGGTTGTTTCCATGTCCTGGCTATTATAAACAGTGCTGCAATGAACATTGGGGTACATGTGTCTCTTTCAATTCTGGTTTCCTCGGTGTGTATGCCCAGCAGTGGGATTGCTGGGTCATAAGGTAGTTCTATTTGCAATTTTTTAAGGAATCTCCACACTGTTCTCCATAGTGGCTGTACTAGTTTGCATTCCCACCAACAGTGTAGGAGGGTTCCCTTTTCTCCACACCCTCTCCAGCATTTATTGCTTGCAGATTTTTGGATCGCAGCCATTCTGACTGGTGTGAAGTGGTACCTCATTGTGGTTTTGATTTGCATTTCTCTAATAATGAGTGATGTTGAGCATCTTTTCATGTGTTTGTTAGCCATCCGTATGTCTTCTTTGGAGAAATGTCTATTTAGTTCTTTGGCCCATTTTTTGATTGGGTCGTTTATTTTTCTGGAGTTGAGCTGCATAAGTTGCTTGTATATTTTTGAGATTAGTTGTTTGTCAGTTGCTTCATTTGCTATTATTTTCTCCCATTCAGATGGCTGTCTTTTCACCTTGCTTATATTTTCCTTTGTTGTGCAGAAGCTTTTAATTTTAATTAGATCCCATTTGTTTATTTTTGCTTTTATTTCCAGCATTCTGGGAGGTGGATCATAGAGGATCCTGCTGTGATTTATGTCTGAGAGTGTTTTGCCTATGTTCTCCTCTAGGAGTTTTATAGTTTCTGATCTTACATTTAGATCTTTAATCCATTTTGAGTTTATTTTTGTGTGCGGTGTTAGAAAGTGATCTAGTTTCATTCTTTTACAAGTGGTTGACCAGTTTTCCCAGCACCACTTGTTAAAGAGATTGTCTTTACTCCATTGTATATTCTTGCCTCCTTTGTCAAAGATAAGGTGTCCATATGTGTGTGGATTTATCTCTGGGCTTTCTATTTTGTTCCATTGATCTATATGTCTGTCTTTGTGCCAGTACCATACTGTCTTGATGACTGTGGCTTTGTAGTAGAGCCTGAAGTCAGGCAAGTTGATTCCTCCAGTTCCATTCTTCTTTCTCAAGATTGCTTTGGCTATTCGAGGTTTTTTGTATTTCCATACAAAGCTTGAAATTATTTGTTCTAGTTCTGTGAAAAATGTGGCTGGTAGCTTGATAGGGATTGCATTGAATTTGTAAATTGCTTTGGGTAGTATACTCATTTTCACTATATTGATTCTTCCAATCCATGAACATGGTATATTTCTCCATCTATTAGTGTCCTCTTTGATTTCTTTCATCAGTGTTTTATAGTTTTCTATATATAGGTCTTTAGTTTCTTTAGGTAGATATATTCCTAAGTATTTTATTCTTTTCGTTGCAATGGTGAATGGAATTGTTTCCTTAATTTCTTTTTCTACTTTCTCATTATTCGTGTATAGGAATGCAAGGGATTTCTGTGTGTTGATTTTATATCCTGCAACTTTACTATATTCATTGATTAGCTCTAGTAATTTTCTGGTGGAGTCTTTAGGGTTTTCCATGTAGAGGATCATGTCATCTGCAAACAGTGAGAGTTTTACTTCTTCTTTTCCAATTTGGATTCCTTTTATTTCTTTTTCTGCTCTGATTGCTGTGGCCAAAACTTCCAGAACTATGTTGAATAGTAGCGGTGAAAGTGGACACCCTTGTCTTGTTCCTGACTTTAGGGGAAATGCTTTCAATTTTTCACCATTGAGGATAATGTTTGCTGTGGGTTTGTCATAAATAGCTTTTATTATGTTGAGATATGTTCCTTCTATTCCTGCTTTCTGGAGAGTTTTTATCATAAATGGATGTTGAATTTTGTCAAAGGCCTTCTCTGCATCTATTGAGATAATCATATGGTTTTTATTTTTCAATTTGTTAATGTGGTGAATTACATTGATTGATTTGCGGATATTGAAGAATCCTTGCATCCCTGGGATAAAGCCCACTTGGTCATGATGTATGATCTTTTTAATGTGTTGTTGGATTCTGATTGCTAGAATTTTGTTGAGGATTTTTGCATCTATGTTCATCAGAGATATTGGCCTGTAGTTTTCTTTTTTTGTGACATCTTTGTCAGGTTTTGGTATTAGGGTGATGGTGGCCTCATAGAATGAGTTTGGAAGTTTACCTTCCTCTGCAATTTTCTGGAAGAGTTTGAGGAGGATAGGTGTTAGCTCTTCTCGAAATTTTTGGTAGAATTCAGCTGTGAAGCCATCTGGACCTGGGCTTTTGTTTGCTGGAAGATTTCTGATTACAGTATCAATTTCCGTGCTTGTGATGGGTCTGTTAAGATTTTCGATTTCTTCCTGGTTCAGTTTTGGAAAATTGTACTTTTCTAAGAATTTGTCCATTTCTTCCACGTTGTCCATTTTATTGGCATACAACTGCTGATAGTAGTCTCTTATGATCCTTTGTATTTCTGTGTTGTCTGTTGTGATCTCTCCATTTTCATTTCTAATTTTATTGATTTGATTTTTCTCTCTTTGCTTCTTGATGAGTCTGGCTAATGGTTTGTCAATTTTATTTATCCTTTCAAAGAACCAGCTTTTGGCTTTGTTGATTTTTGCTATGGTCTCTTTTGTTTCTTTTGCATTTATTTCTGCCCTAATTTTTAAGATTTCTTTCCTTCTACTAACTCTGGGGTTCTCCAACTCTTCCTTTTCTAGTTGATTTAGTTGTAGAGTTAGGTTATTTATTTGACTTTTTTCTTGTTTCTTGAGGTATGCCTGTATTGCTATGAACTTTCCTCTTAGCACTGCTTTTATAGTGTCCCACAGGTTTTGGGTTGTTGTGTTTTCATTTTCATTAGTTTCTATGCATATTTTGATTTCTTTTTTGATTTCTTCTGTGATTTGTTGGTTATTCAGAAGTGTGTTGTTCAACCTCCATATGTTAGAATTTTTAATAGTTTTTCTCCTGTAATTGAGATCTAATCTTAATGCATTATGGTCAGAAAAGATGCTTGGAATGATTTCGATTTTTTTGAATTTATCAAGTTTAGATTTATGGCCCAGGATGTGATCTATCCTGGAGAAGGTTCCATGAGCACTTGAAAAAAAGGTGAAATTCGTTGTTTTGGGGTGAAATGTCCTATAGATATCAATTAGGTCTAACTGATCTAATGTATCATTTAAAGTTTGCGTTTCTTTGTTAATTTTCTGTTTAGTTGATCTGTCCATAGGTGTGAGTGGGGTATTAAAGTCTCCCACTATTATTGTGTTATTGTTGATTTCCCCTTTCATACTTGTTAGCATTTGTCTTACATATTGCGGTGCTCCTATATTGGGTGCATATATATTTATAATTGTTATATCTTCTTCTTGGATTGTTCCTTTGATCATTATGTAGTGGCCTTCTTTGTCTCTTTTCACAGCCTTTGTTTTAAAGTCTATTTTATCGGATATGAGTATTGCCACTCCTGCTTTCTTTTGGTCTCTATTCACGTGGTATATCTTTTTCCAGCCCTTCACTTTCAGTCTGTATGTGTCCCTTGTTTTGAGGTGGGTCTCTTGTAAGCAGCATATAGAGGGGTCTTGTTTTTGTATCCATTCGGCCAGTCTTTGTCTTTTGGTTGGGGCGTTCAACCCATTTACGTTTAAGGTAATTATTGATAAGTATGATCCCGTTGCCATTTACTTTATTGTTTTGGGTTCAGGTTTATACACCCTTTTCATGTTTCCTGTCTAGAGGATATCCTTTAGAATTTGTTGGAGAGCTGGTTTGGTGGTGCTGAATTCTCTCAGCTTTTGCTTGTCTGTAAAGCTTTTGATTTCTCCTTCGTATTTGAATGAGATCCTTGCTGGGTACAGTAATCTGGGCTGTAGGTTATTGTCTTTCATCACTTTAAGTATGTCTTGCCATTCCCTCCTGGCCTGAAGAGTTTCTATTGACAGATCAGCTGTTATCCTTATGGGAATCCCCTTGTGTGTTATTTGTTGTTTTTCCCTTGCTGCTTTTAATATTTGTTCTTTGTGTTTGATCTTTGTTAATTTGATTAATATGTGTCTTGGGGTGTTTCGCCTTGGGTTTATCCTATTTGGGACTCTCTGTGTTTCTTGGACTTGGGTGATTATTTCCTTCCCCATTTTAGGGAAGTTTTCAACTATTATCTCCTCAAGGATTTTCTCATGATCTTTCTTTCTGTCTTCTTCTTCTGGGACTCCTATAATTCGAATGTTGGAGCGTTTCATATTGTCCTGGAGGTCTCTGAGATTGTCCTCGTTTCTTTTAATTCGTTTTTCTTGTTTCCTCTCTGATTCATTTATTTCTACCATTCTATCTTCTATTTCACTAATCCTATCTTCTGCCTCCGTTATTCTACTATTTGTTGCCTCCAGAGTGTTTCTGATCTCATTTATTGTGTTATTCATTATATTTTGACTCTTTTTTATTTCTTCTAGGTCCTTGTTAAACCTTTCTTGCATCTTCTCAATCCTTGTCTCTAGGCTATTTATCTGTGATTCCATTTTGATTTCAAGATTTTGGATCATTTTCACTATCAATATTCGGAATTCCTTCTCCGGTAGATTCCCTACTTCTTCCTCTTTTGTTTGGTTTGGTGGGCAACTCTCCTGTTCCTTTACCTGCTGAGTATTCCTCTGTCTCTTCATCTTGGTTATATTGCTGCGTTTGGGGTGGCCTTTTTATATTCTGATAATTTGTGGAGTTCTCTTTATTATGGAGCTTCCTAACTTTGGGTGGGGTTCTATCAGTGGCTTGTCAAGGTTTCCTGGTTAGGGAGGCTTGTGTTGGAGTTTTGGTGGGTGGAGCTGGGTTTCTTCTCTCTGGAGTGCAATGGAGTGACCCGTAATGGGTTATGAGACATCAAAGGTTTTGGGATAATTTTGAGCTGCCTGTATATTGAGGCTCAGGGGAGTGTTCCTGTGTTGCTGGAGAATTTGCGTGGTATGTCTTGTTTTGGAACTTGTTGGCCCTTGGGTGGAGCTTGGTTTCAGTGTAGGTATGAAGGCATTTGATGAGCTCCTATTGCTTAATGTTCCCTGAATTCAAGAGTTCTCTAATGTTTTCAGGCTTTGGGTTTAAGCTTCCTGCTTCTGGTTTTCAGTTTTATTTTCACAGTAGCCTCTAGACTTCTCCATCTATACAGCACCGATGATAAAACATCTAGGTTAAAGATGAAAAGTTTCTCCACCTTGAGGGACACTCAGAGAGGTTCACTGAGTTACAAGGAGAAGAGAAGATGGAGGGGGTAGTTAGAGGTAACTGGAATGAGATGCGGTGAGATCAAGAGAGGAGAGAGCAAGCTAGCCAGTAGTCACTTCCTTATGTGCGCTCTATAGTCTGGACCGCTCAGAGGTATTAACAGAGTTATACGGGGAAGAGGAGAGGGAGGAAGTAGATAGAGGTGACCAGGAGGATAAGAGAGAGGAATGAGTAGGAGAGAGACAAATCCTGCCAGTAACCAGTTCCTTAGGTGTTCTCTACCGTCTGGAACACACAGAGATTCACAGAGTTGGATAGAGAAGAGATGGGGGAGAAAAGAGACAGAGGCCACCTGGTGGAGAAAGAGGAGAGGCCAGAGGAGGAGAGAGTGGACAAGTCAGTAATCTCGCTCTCAGGTAAACTTGGGTAGTGAAGTTTGGGTTTTTAAATGTACAAAATTGACAACAAAGATTAAAAATCTGGAGTAGAGGTTGGATTTTCAAAGATACAATATTAAAGAAAAGCAGAAGGAAAAAGGAAGAAAGAAAAAAAAGAATTATTAAAAAACAAACAAACAAACAAAAAAACAAAACACCAACAACCATCCAAAGAGTATATATGGTGTTTGCCTTAAAAAAAAAAAAAAGTCTTTTTTTTTTAAAAATAGTAATACTAGGTTATAGA
This sequence comes from Ovis canadensis, assembly GCF_042477335.2. Taxonomy (NCBI): domain Eukaryota; kingdom Metazoa; phylum Chordata; class Mammalia; order Artiodactyla; family Bovidae; genus Ovis; species Ovis canadensis. The sequence continues at coordinate 62,032,024 of NC_091254.1, forward strand.
AATAAAAATTAGAGGAGAAATAGAAGACTTAACAATTAAAAAAAAGCTCGGAAAAAAAAGAAAAAAAAAAGCAAAAGGCAAAAAAAAAAAAGAATGATTTTAAAAATATTTAAAAATTAAAAATATATCTGGCTCTTCTCTGATGTTATGGGCCGTGTGGGCTCACTTCCAAGGTGGTTCCCTCTGTTTAACTTCTTCTGTTTGCTGGTTTTTAGGCTCACTAGTTCAGTCGCGCTGTGGGGAGGGGGGATGCTGCAAACAAATAGCACTGCCGTGTGTACACAGTATCTCTGCCCCGCTTGACCTGTCCTTTCTCGCGGCGTACAAACCGCTCCGGCTCTATGATGCTCAGCCGGGAACCGTCTGGGGCCGGCCCTAGGCTGCGTGCACTTCCCCGGTCCAAGCCGCTCAGGTTCGGCCCTCAGGCAGCCCTCAGAGGCACAAATGCGGCTGGGACTGCGCTTTGTGCCCTTCCCAGGTCCGAGTAGCTCAGGAGTTTGGCGAGCGCGATCGCCGCGGCTTGTCACCTTTTCCGCCGCTGCCGCTCAGCTCTCTGGGTGGACCGCTGGCGCACCCCGTGAGGCAGACTGTGACTGTCCAGCACCCCCAGAAGTCTTAGCAAAGGAGCCTGCTTGCAGTTAGGTAAGTAAAGTCTCTCCGGGTCTGCAATTGCCCCTTTCCAGTCCTTACGGCTCTGGCTGCCTGTCCCCGGCGGGGAATGGTCTGCAGCCGGCTTTTTCCGCTCCGTCCTTTGTTCTGTGCTCAGTCCTGGCGGTGTCTTATGTTCGAGCTTTTCGCGTGGTAGCTATCCCACAGTCTGGTTTGCTAGCCCAAGTTAGATCGTTCTGGTTGCGCGTCAGGCGTTCCTGCCCGATTCTTACAAAGCTCTGCAGCCCGCGCCTCCCGCGCGTCCCTGCCCTGCCCCCACTTCCCAATGGCGGATGCAGGCGCCTGTGCTGCTTTTCCGCTGGGGGAGTTACTGGTGGGCTTGTAATCTCTTGGTTTTAATTATTTATCTATTTTTCTTTCCTGTTATGTTGCCCTCTGTGTTTCCAAGGCTCGCCACAGACTCGGCAGGGAGAGTGTTTCCTGGTGTTTGGAAACCTCTCTTCTTAAAATTCCCTTCCCGGGACGGGCTTCCCTTCCCGGGACGGAGCTCCCTCCCCACCTCCTTTGTCTCCTTTTTCGTCTTTTATATTTTTTCCTACCTGTTTTTGAAGACAATGGTCTGCTTTTCTGGTTGCCTGATGTCCTCTGCCAGCCTACAGAAGTTGTTTTGTAGAGTTTGCTCGGCGTTGAAATGTTCTTTTGAGGAATTTGTGAGGGAGAACGTGATCTTCCCGTCCTATTCCTCCGCCATCTTTTTCTGTCTCCGATCTTTGTTTTCTGAATGTTGAGCTTTAAGCCAACTTTTTCACTCTCCTCATTCACTTTCATCAAGAGGCTTTTTAGTTCCTCTTCACTTTCTGCCATAAGGGTAGTGTCATCTGAATACCTGAGGTTATTGATATTTCTCCTGGCAATCTTGATTCCAGCTTGTGCTTCTTCCAGCCCAGTGTTTCTCATGATGTACTCTGCATGTAAGTTAAAGAAGCAGAGTGACAATATACAGCCTTGACGTACTCCTTTTCCTATTTGGAACCAGTCTGTTGTTCCATGTCCAGTTCTAACTCTTGCTTCCTGACCTGCATATAGGTTTCTCAAGAGGCAGGTCAGGTGGTCTGGTATTCCCATTTCTTTCAGAATTTTCCACAGTTTATTGTGATCCACACAGTCAAAGGCTTTGGTATAGTCAATAAAGCAGAAATAGATGTTTTTTCTGGAACTCTCTTCTTTTTCAATGGTCTTTTGTTACATTCTCAGCATCTGCTTCCTGTTTCAGCTAAAACTATCAGGCATCTGATTTCCAGCCTTTTTCAGCTCCTCCCGTGTTGTCTTTTCACCCAAGATGGTGATGGATAGTGAGAGGCACATGGTGTGTGGGCTCTATAGTCAGTTCAGCTGGGTTGGAATCCTGGCCCTGCCACTTTCCGAATGAAGCTATTTCTTTACCATTTTTGCCTCAGTTTCCCTACCTGCGATGATGTGTGGTGGTGGTTTAGTCACTAAATTGTGTCCAACTTTTACGATTCCATGCACTGTAACCCACCAAGCTCCTCTGTCCATGGTGATCCTCCAGACAAGAATACTGGGGTGGGTTGTCATTCCCTCCAGGGGATCTTCCCGACCCAGGGATTGAACCTGTGTCTTTTAGGTCTCCTGCACTGGCAGGCGGGTTCTTTACAACTAGTGCCATCTGGAAAGCCCCTACCTGCAATGATGGGATGATGCAATCTCCTACAGTAACAATTTGAGACAAGTCAAGCATCAAACAATGTTTTATATGGAACAGGTTTTCCATGTGTGTTAGTTATTATTTTTCAAGCGCATGGTGGATATTGTTTCTTGGGTGCTGAGTCTACCAATGCTCTCAGCTAACATGTTTATTGAGCACTTACTATGTACCAGTTCAAGATGCTTGAGATATATCACTGAACAGAACCCCACAGATCCCTGCCCTTGTGGAGCTTCTTCAGGTAGAAGACAGAGAGTAGTCAGTAAATATTATAACTAAGTAAATTGCATTAGAGTGATAAACACTATAGGAAACAAAAGGTATCAGTATGGGGATTGGGAGGTAGGCAAGGATGAGATTTCATACATATGTTCAATACAATATTCCTAAAATAAAACTCATTTTTCTGGAAAAATTAGATTCCCTGATTTTCATTTATTGATAAATCATTCTCTTTGCTGCTCAGGTTAAAAACTCAAGTCACTGGGAATTCCCTGGTCGTCCACTGGTTAAAACTCTGCACTTCCACTGCAGTGGGCAAGGGTTTGATCCCTGGGTGGGTGATAGGGGGGAATTCAGTTCCTTTAGTTTCTTTTCTATATTCCTCCTAACGTGCCACTACATTTCATGTCTTCCTTTATTGTCTCTTGAATCTACCAACTTGAACCTTAGGCCTGTGTTACTGTCAGCTGTCACAGCCTCCTAACCAGAGCCTGCTTCTGGTCTCATCCTGAACTTCACTTGCAAATTCCTTAACAGTTCACCCTGTCTCTTCCTTTCTCTGATGCCTATGGAATGAAGATGGAAGTTGTTCAGGGATGTAAATTCAGGGATGTTCATAATTTGGTTCATCCTGTCTTTCTAGTCCACTCCCACCCCGCCTAAATATAACTTTCCATTTCAGTAAGAATAACCTTCAGGTCGGTCAGTCGCTCAGTCATGTCCGACTCTTTGCGACCCCATGAATTGCAGCACGCCAGGCCTCCCTGTCCATCACCATCTCCCGGAGTTCACTCAAACTCACGTCCGTCGAGTCAGTGATGCCATCCAGCCATCTCATCCTCTGTCTTCCCCTTCTCCTCCTGCCCTCAATCCCTCCCAGCATCAGAGTCTTTTCCAATGAGTCAACTCTTTGCATGAGGTGGCCAAAGTACTGGAGTTTCAGCTTTAGCATCATTCCTTCCAAAGAAATCCCAGAGCTGATCTCCTTCAGAATGGACTGGTTGGATCTCCTTGCAGTCCAAGGGACTCTCAAGAGTCTTCTCCAACACCACAGTTCAAAAGCATCAATTCTTCAGCACTCAGCTTTCTTCACAGTCCAACTCTCGCATCCATACATGACCACTGGAAAAACCATAGCCTTGACTAAACAGATCCTTGTTGGCAAAGTAATGTCTCTGCTTTTCAATATGCTATCTAGATTGATCATAACTTTTTTCCCAAGGAGTAAGAGTCTTTTAATTTCATGGCTGGTCACTTCTATAGATTCACCTTCTGTGCCTACACACCACACTAGGTTCTTTTCTGACACTCTATTGCTTAGCATTTGCTTTCTCTTTGTACAAGTATTAGGACTTTCCTTAAATTTAAAATTTCATAGAAACTTCGTGTAGTTTGACGTATCAACGTATCCCAAGTAAGACATCCCCATGAGGAAAGTGGTGTGGACCTGACCTCAGCAAGGTGGATGCGCTGATGGAGGGAGCTCACGGTTTTCTGGAAACTCAAGCTTTTGATATCTTTATACCCAGCTTACTTAAGATTACCAGCTAACTAGTTTACACCAAAAATGTACAAATAAGATCTTTTTTTAGACTACCTGCATTCTCCCCTGGCTTACAAATCCTGTTCTTTATCTCAATGATTTCCTCATCTGAGCAATTTATGTAAAAATAGTATCTGCTTTTTGAAACATGTTAGTCACTCAGTGTGTTGGACTCTTTTTGATCCTCTGGACTGTAGCCCAGCAGACTATGTCCATGGAATTTTCTAGGCAAGAATACTGGAGTGGGTTGCTATTTCCTATTCCAGGGGATCTTCCCGACTCAGGGATTGAACCCGAATCTCCTGCACTGCAGGCAGATTGTTTACCATCTGAGCCATCAGGGAAATACATATAGAAATTATTTCACATTTTAAAATGTTTCAGGCTTCCCTGGTAGCTCAACTAGTAAAGAATCCACTGGCAATGCAGGAGACCGCAGTTAGATTCCTGGGTCGGCAAGATCCCTTGGAGAAGGGATAGGCTACCCACTCCAGTATTCTTGGGCTTCCCTGGTGGCTCAGACATTGAAGAATCCACTTGCAATGCAGTAGGCAGGCCTGGGTTGGGAAGATTCCCTGGAGCAAGACGTGGCAACCCACTCCAGTATTCTTGCCTGGAGAATCCCCATGGACAGAGGAGCCCTGCAGGCTACAGTCCATAGGGTCACAAGAGTCAGACACGACTGACTAAGCATAGCAGCGATTCAAGTGATGAAGTCTTTAGAAAGGCAAACCCACCTTCTACTTTTGTTATGCAAATAAAATCCAACTCCATTTGGATGGTTTGTGTAAAATATAGTTTCCACTGGTAAATATCAAAGCACTTTTATTCATCTATTTTATTCTGTGAGGTCCTAATCCAGTGGGTTACCATCTTGGTTTCTCAGCAATACTGTCCACTTGACTCAAGCTGCCTGCATGTAAATGGTTCAACAATTTCTTTTCCTTTATATGGGTCTCAGTACTAGTGAAATACACAGTTCTATCTCATAAAAGCCCTTTCCCAAAAATTCCTTTTAATTGAAATATTAAATCATACCAGTCTTTAAAACCACAGGGACCATGTACTGGGAACTATCACCAACCAAAACTATTCTTTCGGATTCAGGTTTCTCAGATGGCTGGCTATTTTCAGCTGAGTTCCTAAGCAGGACTAAACATAGGGTTCCTCTTCACCAATATGGGATAAGACAGCCATCAAGGCTTTGCTTAAAAAAAAAAGCCTATCTTTCCAGTTTAGCTTTGCTTTAGATTGACTATAATGGTTTGTTGATAACAGGTGTTTTATATTTGTTCCTTTATTAGTCTTGTTACAGTTGCCATAAAAAAGTACTATTTCCTCACAGTTTTGAAGGTTGGAAGTTCAAGATAAAGTTGTTGGGTGGTTGGTTGTCTTAAGCCCCTTTCCTTGGCTGGTAGACGGCCACCTGCTTTATGTATCCCCACAGGGTTTTTTTTCTGGGCACACGCAGCCCTGGTGTGTGTCCGTACAGGAGAGCAGTCAGCTTGGGTTAGTTCTCATCCTGAAGACCCATGTTTAACTTACTCACCTCTTTCAAGGCCCTTACCCTAAATATAATCCCACTCTAGAGTAACTGGCGGAGAAGGCAATGGAACCCCACTCCAGCACTCTTGCCTGGAAAATCCTGTGGACGGAGGAGCCTGGTGGGCCATAGTCCATGGGGTCACTAAGAGTTGGACACAACTGAGCGACTTCATTTTCACTTTTCACTTTCATGCATTGGAGAAGGAAACGGCAACCCACTCCAGTGTTCTTGCCTGGAGAATCCCAGAGACGGGGGAGCCTGGTGGGCTGCTGTCTATGGGGTCACACAGAGTCAGACACAACTGAAGCGACTTAGCAGCAGAGTAACTGGAGGTTACTGTTTCAACACAGGATTTAGGGAAACACAATTCAGCCCAAAGTTTCCTAACAGAGATCCCACGCTCACGCTAAGTCGCTTCAGTTGTGTCCGACTCTATGCGACCCTATGGAGAGCGGCCCACCAGGCTCCTCTGCCCACAGGTTCTCCAGGCAGGAATAATGGAGTGGGTTGCCATGTCCTTCTCCAAAAAAAGCATCTAAATATTTACCAAATACTTATAGAAACACAAGTTGAATTCGCAGAAACATACTTTAAATCAGAAGTACAGGCTGATTTCACCAAAATGGTTTTATTTCGGACACTGACAACATGCACAACGATGCAACTGTATGATTACTTTGTTTGGTTTTCTTAAGTATTACTTAAGTATGCATTGAAAATACATGTTTACATTTAAGAAATGTAACACATTTAAGTCCTCTGTAAACAGAACTCCTTCTCAATATATTTTCCTGCTTTGTTTCATACATAAATAACATAATCTACAAAGTTATAAATAAAACTATTAACTCTTATGACGTAAAAGTATATACAAATTTTGGAGCTTGACAAGAGTGTTTTCTTTCTGATTTTATATAAGTAACAACATGCAGTGTTTGCAATGTTTTTTAATCATATAGATGACTTATAATCAAAACCTTTATTGTCTCCCAAACTGTTCTCCCTATAACAGACATTCAGTGTACTTGGTAAAGATGGCACCATTCAAAAGTCAATGTGGTCAAAAGACCAGATTTTTAAAACAGAACAGAAGGTTGCCATTAAATATTATTAAGCCTTATTAAAATCACTTTAGTTTGTCTGAAGAACAAAATATGCTACCAGAGTATTTGCTTGTACTATCATTTAACTGGAAAGCTAACACAATCTTAAAAAATCAGATTCAATTTGTAGTAGGTCTTGGGAAAAAATAGTTCATGGAGATTCTGTTAGAGGAACAGAAACCATATTATCCTAAATTTTCTAAACTTTATTTTGAACCATCACTTCAATCAGTTAAAACTTACAGGGTAAAAAATAACGACACACAAAAATGATCTTAGAAAGGTATATTCAGAATTCCTGATGCAGAAAATGTGATTATTTTTTGTTTAATGACTGGAAATCTTTATTCCTTCAGAAACTAGTAACATTTATTGAATGTCACCACCTGTTTGGTGATTTACTAGATAACCACTCAAGGTATTTTATTAAGTAAGCACTCAAATTATTTTTACTTAACAAAAGTAAAAAGACTTTTCATGTTGGAATTGTTTCATTATGAATTAAAAACTTAGAAAAACATTCTCAATTAATATCTTCCCTAAATTTAAATGAATCAAATGACAATACTAAGCTAAGCACTGTCATTACCTTTAAAATCTAAGTTTTCTGAAAGTTTTACTTTTCAATCAATATGATCTGGGTCACACTATTAACTGCCACTCAACTTCATGTTTAAAAAAAGAAAATATTCTTTGTTAAAGAGCAGATTGACAACACGTTTTCCATGTTCTTACAAAAAACAAGATTCTGACATGCATAATGAATCTAAATCAAAAATCCACACATGGTAGCGGAAATTCTGTCAACTTTCAGTCTAATACAACATAAATCCACAGTTATTTTGCATAAACAATTCAAAATTTAAGTTTATAATGGAAATGTCAACAAGTCTTAACTACAACATTACTACTGATGGGTTCCACTATAGTTCACCCAGGCACAGCAGATGTGCACATCTGATGGACAGACTGCTTAGAAAATTAAAGCTATCAGAGCTATAAATTAGGAATACATAAATATGAACACAGCAATGCCAAAGCATTAGAGCGGTTAAAGAAAAAAAAAAAAGATGTGATGTAAACACAACTGATAGTTTTCTCTGTAAGCCACTTTCCACTGATTTAGAAAGCTATGGTTTTATAATTCTTTTAAAAAGGACAATGTTTCCACATTGCTACATGCAGTGATTTCATTGTATGTTCTTGACTACAACGCAATCTTCAATCTTCTTACACAGCTTGACATAGCTCATCAGGATTTCTTCAGGAAGTCAGCTTGTCATATTTTCAGCAGCCTAGAACAAGAAAGTATGATTCAGTAAAACAAAATCATGGGGGGGGGAAAAAACACCATGGAAATAAATTTGTCAATATTGCACTGTCATTAACAAACAACTCTTCCCCCACATATAGCAAAGCACTTTTATCAGCACAATGCAGAAGCGTTCACTTTTTGCAGGACATTATTAGAACTACCATTTGGACTGACTGCTAGGCTAACAGTAGAAAATTATTGTGTTTGTGCTCAGTCACTCAGTTGTGTCCAACTTTTTGTGAGCCCATGGATTGCAGCCCGCCAAGCTCCTCTGTCCATGGAATTTTCCAGGCAAGAGTACTGGAGCGGGTTGCCACTTCCCATTCCAGGGGATCTTCTCAACCCAGGGATTGAACCTGCGTCTCTTGAGTCTCCTGCATTGGCAGGTGAAGTTTTTACCACTGCACCACATGGGAAGTCCAAATTGTGACATAATCTTAAATAACAGTTAATGTAAAAATATAACAAGCACTACTTGAAAAATTAACTTATAGAAGTCCTCATCCACAGTCTTTGTTAGTTTGTTTCTGTATTGTTTCATTACAGTGCAAAAAGGGAATTAAGAATGAAAAAGATCTGTTATGCTGTAATGCAAAGGAAAAAAAAAGGCAAAAGAGGAATAATGAATTCGTGGCTAACACAGCTTTACCTAAACCAGCATCCATTACCCTTTCCCTGATTACTCTGTAGAAATTTCCACACACCATTATCATTCATCAGAAAATTATTTTATATGCATTTCTAAAAGATAGGATTTAAATAGGCAATTTCTCAAGGCCAAATATGGAAATACTGAATTTAAATAAAAGTACATGGTAAACTCAATTCATTTACATTTCAACCTCCTAATTAAAACTTGTTTTTTAATATTCAGTTCAGAGATCCTTCAAGGAAATTCCTTAAGATACCTGGAAAGTCGTAGGTAACTAAGTATGAAACATTCTTGTCAACAAAACCTCCCATGTTTTGCTATATAATGGTTGTTCATCTTTCTCTTCTTGGGTTTACTATTCACAAGAATTAGAACCTGATCCCATTTTCATACTAATTTTAGAGGTTCCCCTTCAAGATAGAAGGCAACATGTCTTTTCATTTGAATTAGGCAAGCCGTCAACCTTGTAGAGCATTCATGTTAAATGGGTGCAGAACTACTTTCCAGTTGAAAGGAAGACAGCAATGGCATCCTAGAAACTCAAACAGTTTCCAGACAGTCATTAAAGACTCCAAAAGTGTATACACAGCGGTTCTGGGGAAAACCCACATCCGAGGTCTTCTCTCCAAACTTTCCATTGCCCAAGTTTATTCCCTCCTTTGAGGATGGATGGGGACATGGGACTTACTTCATCCCTCATTTCTCTGCCAACTACAAATTCTACAGTGCCAGTGTCCTCATGCTGCAGTGAGGAGATACATCACATACTCTGAGGTATCTGGTAGTACAGGACAGCTTCAAAAGAAAACACAAGGCTTAGTGCGTTTGAAGTCACCGATAGTGTATAATTCAAGGTACCATGGCAAGAAAGTAGAAAATATGGGAAAATGAGTTTTGCCCACAATTTCTGAAATCAGAATCTATAAATGACTGCCAACACATAAATACTAGCTTTGAGGAAACAACACAAAAATTCAGTGTTGATAAAAGTAACATTCATAAAAATAAAGTCTTGTTTTTAAAATAAATACACGTGATTAACAATTCTACTTATGCTGCAGCAAATAAACATAAGGCAATCTGTCTACCACTGTTAAGAAATTTATCTATCTGGGTGACACACAACTAGCTGCTTTTACTATAATATACGCACACACATATTTATGCATACATATAAAATACAACACCTATATACAAATCTAAAAGATTTGAAAGAGAAAAACAAAATAATTAGCAAAATTATTATAATTTTCTTCATATTTAAGAACAGAAGAAAAAACTATGTTTCAGATCAACAATTCCTTGCAACATTTCATCACATCTGTGATTTATATTGTACATGGTCTAAAACAGATGAGTACCATATAATTAAATTCTAATCACTAGGATTTCTAGGTAAAGATAATACAATGCAGCAAGAAGAGTTTCTCCTTACTCTATTTATCACACTAAGAGAAATAAACAAAAAATATGCAGAAAAAAATTCATGAGCAGCAACCACACAAGAGAGAGAACCTATGCATATTAAGGCAGTAAGGCTGGGGCAGGGTAAGGCGGTCAAGAGAAGACAGGTGTGGCTGAGTGCAGTTCTGAACCAACCAGCTCCCAACCCAGATCCAGCAGGAGCAGTTAGGAGAGAACAGACTTTGATCTGCAGAGAATCAACCTGAGGAAGTTTATTCATTTTTAATTCAATGAGATTAACTATAATATTTTTATTTTCAAAGTAGCATGAGACCAGCTAGAATGATGTTAACCAAATATTATCAGGGGTTATCTACTGGTGATCTTGAATGATTTTTGTTTCCTTCTTTGTATTTTCTGATCTAAATATTTAAAAATTACCAACATGTATTACTTTTATACAACTTAAATAGATTTCAAACATTACTTTCAAGAAAAAGTTCTAATGAACATTTCTTCTTTACTGGAAACTTTTCACGATCTCTTCCCCTACCTAGTTTTAGAAAGAGTCAGGTATACCAATTTTAGATTATGGGAGAAATGTGTTTTAAGAGGCTTTGTGGGTGTATGAGACTGATTTTCCATTCAAATGGGCAACACTTTCTGATTTTTGTTCAACTTAATTGTAGTAAGTCCCCTACATGGAAATGAGTTCTTTTCTGAGAGTGTCCAATTTGTTCATAAGTCCAACAAAGTTAGCCTAGGTACCTAACCGACACAATATGGTACTGTACTATAGGTTTATAATAGTATTATTATAACTGTATAACTGTATTTTAGGTTTATAATACTTTTCACACAAATAATACATAAAAAACAGACACAAAAAATAAAGAAACATTTTGAATCTAACAGTGCGGTACCGTGCAAAGTATAAGACAATGGCTGGCATATAGGGAATGGCATTGAGTGGACAGGCAAGAAGAATTACTAATGGTGAGGGAGAGGATGTGCAAGATGGTAGAGCTGAAGGATGGTCAGCAATAGGAGGCAGAGGGCAAGCTGCAATTTCACTCACACCTGACGTTCACAACTTGAAAGTTTGCTATGTAGGGGAGTTACTGCATTGACTTTGCCTTCAGAGTTCATTAAAATCCACTGGATGTGGAATAACCAGGACATCAAAGCTGAAAAAGTTATGTTAAACAGGCACTTCTGAATCTCCTAATACCTTGGTTTTTATTCTAAGAAGCTATGTTATCTGCCCCCTACCTGTCCAGCTAGGTTTCTTGTCTCCAGTTCCTTCACATCAGTCAATCTGCATTAATACAAAAATCTCTTGCTATTCTGCCTTCTTATTCTCTTTCAAACTCCAGCATAGCTGAATAAAAATTTTTGTGGTTGTGGAAGATGTATATTAAGTAAATTCTCTTCCACTGAAATTTCAGAAATTTACTAATAATAGGCTATGATACCTGTTATTTTTAAAAACAGGGTTATGAGACAGTATTAAGCCAGGGAAGGTACTTGGGCTCCAGTCCACTGGTTTGGTTCTAATCATTTCCTGCTTTTTTAAATAGCAGGCTCAGATATTTTTTAGAACTTACTGTAGGCAGAAACTTAGCAGTTAACAACCCTGACGTCAGAAGGTCTGAGCTCAAATCCTAGCTCAACCACTGAACTGGAAGTCTTGGGAGAAGTGAGTTAGCACCAAAGCTTCAGTTTCCTTAGGGGTAAACTCTTACTAGTCGTCACAGTAAACATCCGTGCATTGACTATAAAGGAAACAATGCAGCGAGAGTCCTCAGTGCAGAGTTTAGCAAAAGCAGAGTAAATACTAGCTATTCTTACTGTATTATGTAGTTATTTTTCTTTCTCTCATATGAAAGCAACAGTTATTGAGTTAAAAAAAGGAATATAAGTTGCTAGACAACACAGGGAGCTTAACTTGGTGCTCTGTGATGGGATGGGAGGTGGGTGGGTGGTTCAAGAGGAAGGGGACTTGTGTGTATTTGTGGCTGATTCAAGCTTTGCATGGCAGAAGCCTCAGTTCAGTCGCTCAGTTATGTCCAACTCTTGGTGATCTCATGAACCGCAGCACGCCAGGCCTCCCTGTCCATCATCAACTCCCGGAGCTTACCCAAACCCATGTCCATTGAGTTGGTGATGCCATCCAACCAGCCTACACAATTGTAAATTGTGTTTATTACACAACTGTAAAGAAATTATCCTCCAATTAAAAATACATTTAAAAAAGAAATATAAAATTTGAATAGTTTTCATAATTACTTAAAAATTCTGATTAGAAGCCTTACATGTATATCTGACAAAAGTTCATTTCCAAAATATTTAAGCAAAGACTACCCACAAAGAAGAATAGGACAGATAACCCAGAAAAATGGGCAAACTACATGAAAAGATATTTCACAAAAGAAAATGCCTCCCCCCCAAATTCATTTGATCTCACTGGTACTCACAGAAATGCTAATACACAAGGAGAAGTCCAAACACACTTACCAGAATGACTAAAATTAAAGAACACTCACAATAATAAGTATAGAGAAAGATGAGAAGCAAGGGAAATTCATTTGCTGCTGGTGGGAATACAAATTCATATAACCACTGTAGTAAAGTCTGGCCTTAATTCCTCAAGTTGAAGATACACAGAAGCTATGATTCAGCAATTCTAGTTCTAGATACACACTCAACAGAAATGCCCACATACATGTATCAGAAGACATAGACAACTAAGCTCAGAGCAGCATGTTCATGATAGCTCTGGACAGGGAGCAACCTAATACCCATTCATAGTAGTAAGGATAAATAAAAGTACTACATTTGTATGAAACATGATTATTACAGTGAAAAGGAATGCACTACAGCTGCATACAACAGAAATGAACCTCACAAAAACAATGTCAGATGAAAGAACTCAGTGGAAAAAAGAAACTGTGCTGTCAAATCTCACAGCAAGTTAAAAATTTTTTCACAAAATTAAACTGGTGTTTAGAGATCCATGCTTAGTCAGTGAAAATGTTAAAGTCTCTATCATAAAAATTAGGAGAGTAGTTACTGGAATGGGGAGCAGGAAAGAGAGGTTAGTGATAGGAGAGCATAAGGGAACTTCTAGGGTGCTGACAATGAGAATTGTACTTATGATACATTTTTGCTCTGTAAATGTGCCTTGTTTACCTCTTGGTGTTAGATTTAATAAAAAAAAAAAAAGTTTTAAAAAGCACAAAACCAATGACCCAGATTATTTGAATTTATCAGAGAGTAACTTAATCTGAGATGGGTAAACTGCATGTCTCCTCAAAGGAAAGACAAAAGGGTAGAGGATAAGTTACTTCATCCTTGGACAAGTTTTAAGAAGGACTAACTTAAGTGTTCATATGCTGCTGCTGCTAAGTCGCTTCAGTCATGTCTGACTCTGCGAACCCATAGACGGTAGCCCAACAGGCTCCGCCGTCCCTGGGATTCTCCAGGCAAGAACACTGGAGTGGGCTGCCATTTCCTTCTCCAATGCATGAAAGTGAAAAGGAAAGTGAAGTCACTCAGTCGTGTCTGACTCTTCGCAACCCCATGGACTGCAGCCCACCAGGCTCTTCTGCCCTTGGGATTTTCCAGGCAAGAGTACTGGAGTGGGGTGCCATTGCCTTCTCCAAAATGTTCATGTGAGTTTAATGAGTTTAACACTCAATATGAGTGTTACATAAATATGGAAATAACATCATGTGAGATTTTAAATAGGAGTGTGTGCAAACAAGAAAGGGAACACAACACCTTTACTGTTTGCAATCTCAGCAATTAAAAGGTGGTTGATGCGAATTTGAAAAAAGGTGGTCCTCTGGGTCCACGCTGGCAACACAGCCCATCTGGCCTCAGCAGTTCTTGGCCTCTGGACTACTCTTCCCTTTCCTTCAAGGATGTGCACACACTAACAGCTCCATCAGCCGCCTATAGAACCCCAGAAGTATGACAGCCTTTCTTCATCCCTTTAAGTCAAGCTAGCCTGATTTTGTACTGAGATGTTCACTGTATCTGAATCACACAACCTAATCTCTTCACCAAAAGGTTATCTAGCTACACTCTCAGCCTTCTTTCCAGAGATCTATCTGGGTAGGCTGAGAGCTTCCCAAAGTGAGCGCTGGTTTCTTTTTACTTATTCCTTCCTCAATTTCCTATTCCCCTTACATTTTACCATAAGCAGCAAGGAGAAACCAGGCCCTACTTTCCATGCTTTGGAAATTTCCTTAGCTAAATACCCAAGTTATTGCTTACAAGTTTTATTTTCCTTCCAACAGCAGAATATAATTCAGCTGAGTGCTCTTTATACCGAGGATGGCCTTTCCTCCAGGGTCCAACACCCGAGGTTGTTCATTTCTGTCTGAGACCTCAGACAGGCACCTTTCACGTTCATATTTCTAACAAGATTCTATTCATAATGATAGACATATTCTCTGAGATGACTGATGCTCTTTTCGTTCTGAGCTCTCACTAGAATCACCTTTAATGTCTATCATTCTACCAAATCTTTAAGGCCATCCAGGCTTTTATTATCAAGCACCCTAAAACTTTCCAACCTCTATCTATTACCCAATTCCAAAGTCACATCCACATTTTTATGTATTTCTTATAGCAGCACTCCACTTTCCAATAGTAAACCTAAATTAGATTTCTAGGGTTGCAATAAACATGTACCATCAATTGGGTAGCTTACAACAGAAAATTATTCTCTAATAGTTCTGGAGGCAGAAGTCCTCTGAAGGCTCTAGCAGAGTATCCTTCCTTGCCTCTTACCTTCTGGTGGCTGCCAACAATCCTTGGCCTTCTTTGTCTTGTAAACACCATCACTCCAATCTCTGTCTCTGTCATCACAGAGCATCCCCTCTGTGTCCTCACAGGGTATGTGCTTTGTATATCTGTGTCCAAATTTCTCTTGTCTTTATAAGGACACTGGTCATTAACCCATTATGATCTCATGGCAATTTGATTATACCTACAGATACATTATTTCCAAACATGGTATATTCACAGGTGTTGCACACTTAAGCATATCTTTGGGGGAGGGGGGCAGAAACAATATCACCCCCAACACAAGCAGAATTCTAAACATAATCAGAGACTTTTACAAAAAGACAACATGGTTCAGATAGAGTATTTTGTGATCTGAACATACACTACTAAGATCCCGGCCTTCAGAATTTCTCCTGATGACAGATGTTAGTTTAACCTTGTTTAGAATTATTCACATAAAATTTCAGCATTAATTGTTTTCTAAACAAAAGCATTTTCATTCAGAGTGAGTGAACATATGAATCTCTACCTTTAAGGCTTCTGTGGCCTTGCGAAGTTCCTTAATAACTGATGATAAAGCTTCTGGGTTAATTCCTTGTTCACAAAGCCGCACACATATAGACAGAGTTTCCATATCTAATCCAGTATTCAAAATTCTTGAAATCTCAAGTAGGACTGGAAAAAGACAAGAAAATTTTAAGAATAAAATCTTGTAACATTTAAAAAATGCACGTGAATACCTCTGTTTTTAATTCATATAATGTTGTATAACACCAAAGAACAGCACAGCATTCCTAGATTTGGAAACCGGGATGTAATACTGGAAAACCGGCATGTAATACTGCCCTTACTTAGCTCTAGAAACTTACAAATAAATTACAACCTCCCTCCACATAACTTTTCTATATCTTGGTTTATATTCTACTACTCATTTAGTATCTATCTAAAATTCACATACCATAGTCCAGATTATTCCGAACATTTTCCCACTTTTTAGCATTCTCTTACAATGTAATTTAATCATTCATGTAATATTCCATTTTAAGGAAATAACATATATTACTTAACTGCTCTATTTTGTTATGTGGGTCTCCTGTTTCCCTGATGAAAATAATACCATGACAAATATCTGTACATAGGAACTTAATTTTATCAGAATAAATTCCTAGAAGTGGAACTGCTTAGTCAGTAATATACCATTTGGATTTTGATATGAGCTGTATGAAAATAACACTTTATTTTGGGATGAACAGACAAATGAACAATACTAAGCCACCTTTAATTTCAGTCTAAGTCCTTTTGAAAACTTTCATAATATTCATGATTTTTGTGATATGGGCCTGTTCCACTTTTTCATACTTCATATTCATTTTCATCTTGAGAAGTTCAATTTGTTTAAAAAAAAAAAAAAAACCTCTCTTCCATTCCTATACTTAACCTGAACACATGGAGTACCGTTCTAATGTTTTCACCTGCTAATCCTAACATCTGTATCAACTGAGGATCAGTTTTAACAGATTAAAATTTTCTTATCATCAGTCACATTCTTCTGTTTTTGCATACCTAATAATTTCTGACTGGATGCCAGACATTGTGAATTTTACTGTGCTGGGTGTTTGACAGTTTTGTATTTCTATACATATTCTCAAGCTTTGTCATGAGATATAGTTATCTAGAAACAGTTTGATCCTTTGGTATCTTTTTGGGGTACTTTCCTTGCACACTGATCAATGCCATGCTGAATACCTGAGGGAGAACATTCCATGGACCTCCAGAATTCTCTCTAGGTGCAGGCTCTTTCCTCTCAGGTACTCTGTCTTAAAAACTCTGCCTGCCTTGGTCTCCCTGGACCCTAAACTCCTGCTCAACTCAAGGTATCTGCTGGGTTTTGCCTCAGTTACTCCCATCCTGCCACTGCACTGCAGCCTTGAAGGCAAAATCTTAAAAAAAAAAAAAAAGAATATCTGATCTTGTCATATTCCTGTTTTAAATGTAGTAGCTTCCAAGAGTTCTCAAATCTTCAATAGGGCCTTAGTATATTCTCCTGTCTGGCTCATCTCACATTTCACAACCATAATTACACTGTCTTTACATGAGCCTTTCAGTCTCATTTACCAAGTTCTTCCCAGTGTAAGACCTGGGGAGAAGGAGTCCAGATAAGTTATTGCAATTATGCAGAGACTGGTAGGTGGCATGGACAGGAGAGATTAATACAAAAGGTCAAATCTGAGATGAGTGAAGAACTGAAGAAGCTTAGTGAAGGATAGAGGTAGGGGAGACCTCACATGAGAAAGCAAGGGGATTGATGGTGGGAGCATGGGCTATATGTTTGCTTCACCAACACTGCCTTGCACACTGTGGACTCTCTTTACTTCTTTTGCTAGTTTACAACTTGATACAAGTCAACTGTGTATTGAAAATATTTGGGAAAAAAAATTCTTGGCAGGCAGATTCTTTACCACTCAGTCACCTGAGAAGCCCCTATACAAGAGGATGAATGTGGGTTATATGCAAACACTTAGCCATTTTATATGACAGACTTGAGCACCCACAGATTGTGGTATGGGTGGGTGGGTGAGGGTGCCTTGAACCCAATTTCCCGGCAAATACTGAGGAACAACTGTATCACACTGAAGCCTCAAGTAGGGAAGAAGGAAAGTTTAATCACCATTGCCAAAAACATAATTTGTTGTTACTGTCGCTAAGGCTAAGTCATGTCTTACTCTTTTGCAACCCCATTGACTGTAGCCCGCCAGACTCCTCTGTCCATGGGATTTCCCAGGCAAGAATACTGGAGTGGGTTGCCATTTCCTTCTCCAGGGATCTTCCTGACCCAGGGATCAAACCCATGTCTCCTGCATTGGCTTATGTAGGTCAGCCCAGTCCCTTGGGCAAGTTAAAGTTCTATTTCTGGCAATGCGAGTGGAGAAAGGTGGGATTATTAAAGGACTGCATTGAGGACTTTTTCAGTTGAGTGTGTGGTCAATTCTTAACAGTGAAAGTGTCCCTATGTTTCCCTTTGTGCCTCAATCATTAGAGACAGCCTGGAAAATATTTCATTAACTTTGCAAAACTACACATTTTGACTGACTGTTTTGGACTCAATTATGATTCAGGAGATGTCAGTTTGATCCCTGGGTTGGGAAGATCCCTTGGAGGAAATGGCAACCCACTTCATTATTCTTGCCTGGGAAATCCCACGGAGAGACAAGTCTAGAAGGCTACAGTTCGTGGAACGGCAAAGAGTCGGACATGCCTGAGTGATTGATCATGCATGCATGGCATGATAGCAGCTAGTTCCAATGGACATGACAGGACCTAACTGCCACATTTAACACATGTTGATACACTGCCAACCTGGGGCTTTCCTTTTTACCTTCTGATTTGGGGACACACTGTGTATAGAGGAGCAGTGTTCTCTACTTTGCACACTCTCTCCGCCAGTGTTGGTTGAGAAAAAATAATCTGGTCTTTCTTCACTTTTTCATATTCTAACACTATAATCTGCAGTTCTGCCTGTGAAAACCTTGATGATGCAGCCAATTAAAAACAATCAGTTCTCATTTCTGTATCAGTAGTTTCATCAGAGAGAAAATGTGGGCTTTCTATTCAAATGGAATCCTGTGCCCATATAATAAGGAACAGTTAATATAAGAAAACTGACTAGAAGTCAGGCCTCAAATACACTTCACACTGTTCAGAAACCACATTGGCTTCCAAGCAAAGATGTAAGACAATAATGGTGTACACTAGTCTCTATGTACACAAATCCACTTACAAAATAAAACTAATAAGTTCTGCTATTTCAAGAAGGATGGGAAAATAGGCTGAATATGGTATTAACAAAATTCCATTTTTCAGAAAAAGACAAAAGCAGACACTGAGTAAAATATTAGAAGCAAAGACTCTTAATAAAAAAAAATTCTTTGAAAAGCGAAGCAGCAGCGAGTGCAAAGAAAATCATAAGCTTTATCACAAGTCCTCATAAAGAAGGAGCTCTAATAGGAAGTGGAGCCTATAGTGAAAGAGCCAGAGATAGGACATGAAGGCTGACACTGCTTAATGAGAATTTCACGGTTTGAAAGAGACAGCAGTTCATGTGGGTATCCCTTGGAAAACGCAAAAAAGCAAAACTTAACATCTATCAAACACACATATACAGATGCAGGCAAATAAAATGGGGACAACAAAAGGGGTCGCGGAATGATGTTTATACACAAAAACAGTGCAAGAACTACCTGTTAATGGTCACCTTCGAGATACCTTTATCAGGTTATCTTATTTAAATATTTACAATAATCCTAGGAGGTAGTAGGGGGCTTCCCTGGTGGCTCAGACGGTAAACAATCTGCCTGCAATGCAGGAGACCTGGGTTCGATCCCTGGTTGAAAAGATCCCCTGAAAGAGGGCCTGGCAACCCAAGCCACTCCAGTATTCTTGAGCGAAGAATCCCATGGACAGATGAGCCTGGCCGGCTACAGTCCATTGGGTCGCAAAGAGTCGGACATAACTGAAGCGACTTAGCACTCACACAGCACGAGGTAGCAGTCTTGTTTCACTGGGGTAAAAAAAAAAAAAAGCAGGCTCAAAGATGTTTAAACGACTTGTCCAAGCCTACACCAGGGCTATAAAGTGGCAGAGCCGGCAATAGAAAGAAAGGAAAGACAGGGTAACTCCAAGACACTTTTTTCCTCTATTACTTGCGGGCAGTTTTTACCTGCGTGCTCCCTGCTGCAAAACAGGTAAATACGCCCACGGTCTCCGGACACCGGCATCACCGGCTCCAGGACTAAACGGGGGCAACTCTGATTAAAGCACAACTTGTTTCTTCAAGGGGTAGGTATTTAACATGCTCCCGCTGCAGCGCAAGGTACAAGGAGGGATGGAGCGGTGATCAAACACAGGAAGCCACTGTCTGCAAGGAGCTCACAGTCTGGGGCGCTTCGGAGGCGCTCCCCTCACTGGATGCGGCGCGCGGGGTGGGCAAGGCGCGCGAGGCCGGCGCAGGAGAAGGGATGCGGGGGAACTGGCGCGGGGACCAGGCGTGGCATGAGCTCGCGCGAGGAAGGTCGCGGGGACTGGGCGCGGGAGAGGGCGCGAAATGAGCACTCGGGAGAAAGCCCTCGAGGCGGGAAACAGGCGACGCGCGGGGTCCGTTGCGGGAGGGACCAGGCGCGCGCCGGGCTGACGTGAGACCACAACGCCGTGCGCGCGACAAACTACGCAGGAACGGAGAGACGACTCTCAAAGGATGGGGCCATCAGCTCTGGAGGGTCCCTTAGAAGCATCTCCAAAGATGCCGAGCGGGGCAGGAAGTGGACCTGAAGTCCTCGTGGGCCCAGCCCCGCCCCAGGGCCTTGGCTCTGGGGAACAGAGGCAAGGTAAAGGGGGCGAAACGGGCACTCACTGTCCATGGTCTCCCTCACCGCATTCAGATTCGCTGCCGCTGCCGCCGACCCGGCGCCACTGCTGCTAGCCATGGCGGAGGCCGAGGGAGGCGGGCGAAGGGCCTGACCCGGAACTGGAGCACCTTCCTTTCTCCTGGGCAATCACACCGCGCGTTCCGGGCTCACGCCGGCAGGCTCCGCCTCTCGCGCTGTTCGCCAGCGTGAGGCTGCGTTGATTTGAATTTGGAGCCGCGATACTCTGGGCAGAACGCGAAGCGAGGAGTTGCCATTCGAATTTACTACGCGGCCTCGCTGCGATTGGCTGGTTCGCGGACAGCGGTACGACGTCATTGGCCAGTCGCGCACAAGGCCCGTGCGCTGGTTGGCCTGAGACAGCGCGGAAGCGGGGAGTTAAAGAGTCTGTGCCTGTCGTGGGAGCTTACCCGGCACCGTCGGGAGCGCCCTGGAGTCGCTTTGGGGGGGCTTCCTTTTTATATACACAACTAGGTATGTTCTTTGTGATTCCTGGCCTTTCCTCCTGTCTCGAGTTGGAGAACTCCCTTTGCCCGGCTCTGAACCAGCTGCACGCTCGCCTGGGAATGAATGAGAGCTACCGGGGAGTGGGTGTGGAAGAGGGGGCCCCAGAGAAGAGTGATCGAGTAGGGATGGGAATGACACTGGCGTCAGCGTTCTCCTTTGCCTGTCATCCGAGGAGGCTAGCTACACATCAGCCTTCCATGGAGTGGGTTCTTTTCTCTAGTTGTACTGCCCCTCACTTTAACGGGAAATAATGTCGTCTCGCTTCCATCGTGGGAGGGTGGGGGTCTTAGCCAAAGGCTAAGGGTGTTTGAGAAGAGGCAATCCAAAGCGGTTAATTTCGTAGCCCTAATCAGTCATTTCTTTTCTGATGGGGGCTAAAGTGCAAGACAGGCACCTATGTACAAAGGGACCAGAGTTTTCCTCGTCTCTTATTTGCTACTGTTGTTCTGTCGCTCAGGCTTTTCCGACCCTTTGGGACCCCCGTGGACTGCAGCACGCCAGGCTTCCCTGTCTTTCATCGTCTCCTGGAGTTTGCTCAAACTCATGTCCATTGAGTTGGTGATGCTATAAATAACTGTTTAGTAACTGCAGTTTGCTGGGTAATTGCTGGGCTGTTGGAATTACGTACAAAGTGTTTGTTTACAGACTTGAGATAATAAAAAGCTGTAGGTCCACTGTTCTTTAGCAGGAAAAGGTTTTGTGCCTATTAGAACGTTTAGTTGTCCCGAAGGGGGAACTCACCTCATTCACATTCGGTTGAGTGCTACTTACAAACCAGTTGACTTCTCTGAGCTTGTTAAGTCTCCTGCAAAATTCTGTCACTAATACTTTACCTACCCTTCTAGCTTTCAAGATTATTTAGAGCATCACACTTGTGTAAACTACAAAAAAGCCCCAGGAGCTTAAGTTTTGAGTTAATTCTTTTTGTGAAATGTATGTTTGGTAATGGGGCTTCCCTGGTGGTTCAGCAGTAAAGAATCCGCTTGCCAATGGCAAGGGTCGTGCATTCGATCCCTAGATGGGGGAGATCCCCTGGAGAAGGAAATGGCAACCCACTCCAGCATTCTTGCCTGGGAAATCCCATGAACAGAGGAGCCTGGTGGGCTATACTCCATGGGGTCGCAAAAAGTTGGACTCCACCTGGATGCTAAACAACAACAACCTTTGTTGAATACACTTTAGTTGTCAAAATGAATGTCTGTGGAACTTTGTACTTTTATTATATATACTTATGATTTCTTTTTAGTTTTTCCTCTGTGCTATGGGAGATGTCAAAGAATCAAAAATGCAAATAACACCTGAAACTCCAGGAAGGATTCCTATTTTAAATCCTTTTGAAAGTCCTGGTGATTATTCTAATCTCCATGAACAAACTGTCTCCAGTCCTGTTTTTAAATCGACAAAATTACCGGTAAGTTAGTCTCAACTACTTTTTCCGAATAACTTTAAATGTCAGTCTTTCTTTACAAGTGGTAAACTGGAGTGCACTTTTTAATTCTAA
Organism: Ovis canadensis; assembly: GCF_042477335.2. Classification (NCBI taxonomy): domain Eukaryota; kingdom Metazoa; phylum Chordata; class Mammalia; order Artiodactyla; family Bovidae; genus Ovis; species Ovis canadensis. The sequence continues at coordinate 62,054,369 of NC_091254.1, forward strand.
TGGTTATTGGTTTTTATAATATAGTGACTGGACTAAAAATGACTTAGCTAGTTATACGAATATTATATATACTAGCTATACTAATATTCTTTTGGATTTTTGCCACCCAGTCTTAGCTTTCAACTTGCTTTTTTTTAGTTAGCATGTTTCTCACAGCTGTGGGTGCCACTAGTTACTATGTTGATGGTCTAAGTACTAATACCATAATAGAGAAGAAACTATTTCGTCTAATTATTTTCAGGTATTCAGCACATTTTATTTGAATGGTATGTGTCAGGTACAGTTCTTTCCTGCAGAGGTTACATCTCGAACAAGTCAGAGTCATAAAACACTAATTCTCAGAGAGCTTGTACTCTGTACCAGGGGTCAGCAAACTTTTTCTGTTAAGGGCCAGATAGTAAATATTTTAGGCTTTGCAGATTATCTGGTTGCTGTTACAGTTACTCACCTCTGCCTTGTATTATAGAAGCAGCCATTGGTAGTATATGAACAGTAAATGTGGCTGTGTTGCAGTAGAGCTTTATTTATGGACACTGAAATTTGAATTTCATTTATAATCTTCACATGTGAGATGCTAATATTATTTTGGATTTTTGTCACCCATTCTTAGCTTGCAGATTGTTTGAAAACAAGTCAACCTGTACTCTAATGAGATAGACAAGGCTAAACTGGCAACCTCAAGAGAGTATGTAATGTGCTATAACAGAAGGCTGATATGGAGGGAAATAGTCTCTTTAACATATTAGGGAAGGCTTCCTCTCTTTAGCTTCTTTTTACTGTTATTGACTACAATGGAGAAGTTCTTTTGAAGTTTGATCTTCTGATTTAGCAAATTATCTAGAAAACTGCAAACTGTGTGGCTTTTGATGCTACTAGCTACACGTGCATATCTACATGCAGCTAGTTATGCACTAGAGGAAAGTTTTACAGTTATACACTTTATATTGAGTCATTATGTGACCTCATGATTTTAAATTGAATGGTATTCAATTTTATTTAATCTTAATAAAAATAACAAAATGACTGCAACTTAATCCTCAAAGCAAGAATGCATGACAGACATCTTGGATTTTTAAGCCTGATTTTTCAAAAATATATTCCAAATTTACCAATTAGAATTTGGTTTGGTTTACAAATTCTAATTGTAGAGTTACAAAAATAAACTTTTGGTTTATTGGATCGTTGAATACAGAAAAGCAGCACTGGTTACCACTCATAATTATTTATTGCATATTTTATGAGCTTTTGCAGATATTTTTGTAGTTAGGACTTTGTATAATTTCAATTCATTCCTGGTGAAAGTAAAGGCTTTTGATAACTCTAAGAGATTTTTAGTTTTATTTTGTGTTTTGCATCACTGATGAGAATTATTTGTGGAATTTCTATACCTTTAATATGCTGTGATTTTTCTATTATTATGTAATTTCAGCAGTCACCCAGATGGAATGTCAGGTCAGTTGATTTAGTGTGATCTGCTTACCATTTGCCTTTTAATTTAGTGATAAAGTCAAATATCTGTAAGATTTTTTATATTATAACCATTCACATTGTTTTTGAAGCTGACATTTGAAGTTAGCATTTTGATGCACTGTTATATGCTTTTGCTCATAAGATCACTTTCTTTTGTTAAGACTCCAGGGGAATTTAGATGGTCTATTGATCAACTAGCTGTAATAAATCCTGTAGAAATAGACCCAGAGGACATTCATCGTCAAGCTTTATACCTAAGCCGTTCTCGGTAAGTTTTTCTTTCTTGCTCTTAAGTGTAATAACGTGTTATCAGTCCAAGGTAATGAATAATTCTTTTCCCTTTAATTTTAGAATTTAATCACACAAAGATGTACACGTGTTGAGATGCTCTTGCAAATATTTGTCCTGCTGTTGTACCCCTTCTTCTCTTGACTTGGTAGCTTGGTGACCATCCCCTTGTAATTAATGCTCATCCAAAGTGCTAAAGAAAGGGACTAGAATGGGGATAGAATGTAAAAGGATTTTACTTAACACTAGATGATACCTTTGATAGGGAAAGTGAAAAGTATATCAAAAAGCAAATGTGTCACAAATGAGATGAATTTTTTGTGGTACGCAAACCATATGTCTTATTTTGCCTCCTCTCTTCAGTATGTTGAAACGTGAACAGCCAAGAGAAATTTATAGAGCCCTGTAGGGGACACTGAAGCGGTACAGGAAGTTATTCCTGCCCTTTAGACTCAACAAGTTGTGAAACAACATTTCTATACTAGTAAACCAGGTATTATCTGAGCAGGTTTATGAAAAGACTCTTGGTGTATTTCAGTAAATAGACCTGTAACACAGAAGAGGGGAAAAGGCGCTGATTTTAATTTAACTCATGTAATTCAGTAAATGGTTATGGTTTCTACCGAGGATAGTGAGTATACTCTTAAAACATGTTGATTCATTCTTAGAAATAAGCGCAGGCTTCCAGTGCCTCTTCCTCACTAACCCAAGTTCCCTGTTTCAGAGCTTCCCACCTTTTTCATGCCATGCTACGTATGAGAACTGCAGTTCTCTAAAAAATGAGAAATGCAGGGTATCCTGGTGTAAAGAAATGAGTCTATCCATATTGGAGATGAAGAGTCCCGAGAGTGCTTCCCTTCCTTGCCCGCCAAGGGTCTGTTCAGGGCACACCAATCATACTGAACAGTGTATGTGTTATGCTGGTGTATTGGTTAGGACACCCTGCCCTGTATGACTTCTCAGACCCTCCTGTCATCCAACTCTACAATATTTGGCCAAACTGATTTTCACTGCTTCCAACCATCACCTGCGTATCCCAGGTTGTTGAAGTCCTCTGATGAAGAAGCAGTAGGTTTCTGAATTCAGTATTGCTAGATCAGACCTTACTAATATTGTACACTGTTTTTATGCACTGAGATCTCGATGATGTCCACGATAAGAGGAAGAGCACTGAGTTAGAAGTCTCATAATGGCTGTTCAAATGGAGATATGTGGATTCTAACTGTTGTGTATTTTCTCACAATTCCTGTATTTATAAATCCACTTGATTTTAATTTTTAATACATGTACATTGGGGGCAGGAGGAGAAGGGGACGAAAGAGGATGAGATGGCTAGATGGCATCACTGACTCGATGGACATGAGTTTGAGTGAACTCCTGGAGTTGGTGATGGACAGGGAGGCCTGGTGTGCTGCAAGTCATGGGGTCGCAAAGAGTCGGACACGACTGAGCGACTGAACTGAACATTATTATAAGCTTTGTTAAGGTACAAATTAGATTAAAAAAATTTAGAGAGAAAAAGGTGTCTTACATAGTTATTCATGATAGCAAATACTTTCTCTGGGAAAAGATTAGGGAAGTGGTCCTTCAAGGCTAACTGCTGAGTCCTTGGCAAGTATATGCCTTGTCCTTGAGACCTAGCAATATTAAATCTATAAGTAATAAATTTGTGGTTCTGTAATTGCATATTCTATCAAAGTGGGAAAAAATTCGTTCGGACAAGTTTTATATTTCAAATTTTATAGTGTTGATATTTAATTTCAGAATTAATAATTTTGCCAGTTTATTTAGAACTGTAAGGATGATAGTCTTTTTTTCATTTATGTCAAAAGTAAGATTTGATTCCAGAACTACAACTATGATAATTTTGCTATAATAGAAGAAAAGGAATTTGGACAGTTTTTAGATTTCTGTGGCATGACATACTTCTTAAATTGTGATTAAAGGGCACAGTTTATTCAAATTATTTTATTTCTGTTGTTAATAGTAATTTAAAAATTGTATCCATGTAAGCCTTTTACTAGAAAATATTCCATTCAAACTGTGAATGGAAACGGGGGGGCAGGTAAGGCTAATAGCACAAGGCTGACTCTCCAAATACTGTCATTTACAAAATGTGATAAGATCCCAATTTTTCTTTTAAAATGAGCTTAACATTTGCCAGTTTCTAACGTGGAAGAAAACTATTTCTTTGAAAGGTTATTATTTTAAATGTTCAGTCTGCTGAAGTAATGGTATGGTTATTTTTCTTTTTTATCTCTGCGTAGAATAGATAAAGATGTGGAAGACAAAAGACAAAAAGCCATTGAAGAGGTAACTTGAAACTATTACTGATGGTGAAGCCAGTTAAGCATCAATTCTGCGTGCACAGCACCTCTAAGAGAGGAAGACTTCCTTCACATTCTTTCCTGTCTCAGCTTCCCCAAGCCTGTCCCTTCCCAGTATCCCTCGGAGCTCCCCTAAGACTAGTGTTTTTGAGCTGATCCAGCGTCTTTCATTGTAATAATCTGTTTAATGCTTTTCTCCCCAAGACTGAGTTCTTTTCTGGTCAAAATTCATCTCTTCCTTCTCAGGACCTAGCATAGTTTGTCTTCTTGTGCCTTTGATGAACACGGACCATTGTTTCAAGTGGGAGTAGAGAAAGCTGGATATTTTCAAGCCTTGAAAATCGTGCCTGGCCTCAGGAATGGTTTTATTTTTTGTTCTTGTTAATTCTTTGAATTTTTAAGACGCTGAATATATTTCATGAAATATAGTATACTGTTAAATAGAAAAAGTATATCACAAGATAGTTTTTTGTGTTTTTATAAAGCTAATAAACTAAGCATTTCACTTTTTGCTTTCCTTTTTTTGCTAAAATCCTTTAGAGTGTAAAGGTTGTCTGTCTTAGTTATTTTTCAGAAAGTCTTCAGGCCGTGACAGCGTTTTTTGTCCTTCCTTTTCCCCTTACTAGTCTTCCTCTGCCCTCTTCTATTCGTTAGCTATGCCTGATTCTTCTACACCCCAAAAGACTTGAGCTATGGCATGTTCTGAGATTCAGTGAGCCCCATATTTCAGATATAGCCTGTTTCTTAGGAAACAGTTTCATAAGCTTTACTCCTGCTAAATATTATCTACTTGTTAATCTATCTAATAATTTCAACATTTTCATTCTAATCCAGTCACCTGATTCCTCTCCAGTTGAATGTTCTCAGACTCTTCCCCATTTCCCAACATTTTGGGAAATATGCTTCCTCTTTCAAATTCTCAACTTAATTTTAAAGGGAAATTTAAGAAAAAACTTAAGAAAATTAATTCAGAGTGAAGACTATGGCTAATGTAGCAGAAGTTAATGGATCAGTAGCAAATTCAATTCAAGTTTATATATGTGACATACAGTAAATACATGCACATAGTAAAAACAGAAGAATCCAAACTGCAAAAATAAAAACATAAAATTAAAACAAAGAGCCTCTCATTCCCTGTCCTACTCCTTGAAAGTAATTGCTATTAACATTTCTTAAGTATACTCTCAGATTCATTTTGTGTATATAATAGTTCATGTCCTTTAAATAATTGCACATAAATAGGATCATCATTCTGATACTCTATTGCCTCTTTCTTTTTCTGCTTAATAATCGCTTAGATTTTATTTTTGATTATCAGCACATAGTGATTTTTAGTAAATAGCATAGTATTCCATTGTATGAATGTATCATAATCAAATCCAGCCCCATTGACAGATGTGTAGGTTGTGTTCAGTGTTTTTCTGCAATGAACACACTTGTACATATATCTTTATGGACTCGCTAAATCAGAGGGTTTGTGTTTTCAATTTTGGTATCAGTTCAGTTCAGTCGCTCAGTCTTGTCCAACTCTTTGCGACCCCATGAACTGTAGCACGCCAGGCCTCCCTGTCCATCACCAACTCCCGGAGTTCACTCAAACTCACGTCCATCGAGTCAGTGATGCCATCCAGCCATCTCATCCCCTGTCGTCCCCTTCTCCTCCTGCCCCCAATCCCTCCCAGCATCAGAGTCTTTTCCAATGAGTCAACTCTTCACATGAGGTGGCCAAAGTACTGGAGTTTCAGCTTTAGCATCATTCCTTCCAAAGAACACCCAGGGCTGATCTCCTTTAGGATGGACTGGTTGGATCTCCTTGCAGTCCAAGGGATTCCCAAGAGTCTTCTCCAACACCACAGTTCAAAAGCATCAATTCTATATTTTGCCATATTGCCTTCCCTAAAGGTTGTACCAATTTGTTCTCCTGGCCATGTTATGATACTGCCTATATTCTCATATCTGCAATACTGGCTGTCAGCAAGCTGCTTAAATAATGCTATTCTTACTACTTTAAAATTTTTATCTTGTTATTGGATTTCCATCTCTTTCGTTTTGAGTGAACTTATGCTTTGCTTCATGAGTTTGTGAGTCTTTTATATTCCTTTTTTTTTAGGGGAACTGTATCTCTGCTCCCCATCTCCATTTTTTAAACATCATTTCTTTATGTGTTCATAGGTAGTTTAGTCAGGAAATTAGTTTTTTGTCATAAGTATTGCAAAATACAAAGAAAATTTTTGTGTTACCTTCAAAACGTAGAGTTGGGAGGGCAAAATACTGTACTACTTACTGTATTAGAGTGTTGGTATAAATGTCTTTCCTCTTTTATTCCGATATAAAGTGAATTAAGCCTAATACAGTAATACAGCATTTATCCAAATGCTGTCCCTCCACTTTTGATTACATTGCTGAATGGGAAAAGAAATGTATGTGGTACACCATTATATGCAGGCATTCTACCACACAAATACAAAAGACAGTAAGTCCCTGTATTCGAACCTTCAAGTTGCAAACCAGAACCCGTGCCATCAGCGTCAGGCGTGAGTGAAAGTGCAGCGTGCCCTCCGTCTCCTGTTGCTGATGGTCCCCCAGCTCTCCCCTCTCCCACCTCCTCTCCCTCCTCCAGCCAGTAGCTCTTCTTGTCTTTTCACTTGATGTCAGCTCCTGTATGCCAGCTGTACTATCCTGTAAGATTCAAAATGTTTTCTTAATTTTTTTATTTGCTTTTTCTGTGTTATTTGTGTGAAAAGTATTATACATCTATGACAACACAATACTATATAGATGACTGTGTTAGCTGGGTACCTAGGCTAACTTTGTTGGATTTACGAACAAATTGGACCTGCGAACTTTTTTTGAAATAGAACTCATTCATATGTAGGAGACTCTCTGTAAATACCCTCAGGAGCATAGATATTGTTACATGTAGTAAAATAATTCGCAAGGGATGATTTGGGTTTTTATTTTATTTTTAAATATTTATTTAAGCTTACATAATTTTAATGTTGGCTTTGTTTGACAACTGATCCACAGGATTCCTGAAAAGTTAATAATCAGATTTTGAGAGTCAGGACAAGGTAGCTCCAGCACATCTCCTCTTGGTTTACAAATATATGTCTGTCTTCCTTTCTTCCTTCCCTCTTCATCCTCCCTTTTGTCAACCTCATCCTTCCCTCCAAAAAAGTTTGGGGAGAAATGAAAGATATTTTCTTTGTGAATAATACCTTTAGCTTAATTTGCAAATTTCAAATGTAAGGGGTTGATTTGAAGTTTTAAACTTTCTCTTTATATATACTTTAAATTTCTTCCATTTCACCTTTGCTCACTTGAGCTTTAAGTGTTAAATTTTAAAATATAACTATAAAGTCAGTGTGTAGCATGTTTGATGGTTATTTAGCACAACTACCATTTCCTATTTCATATGCCTAATGGAAGGACTTTTAATTCTCCTAGTTTTTCACTAAGGATGTCATCGTACCCTCTCCTTGGACTGATCATGAAGGGAAACAGCTTTCAGAGTATCATTCCAGTAAATGTGAGTGTATTAAAAATTGTGTGAATAAAACTCATAAAAATAGAAAGCAGTGAATGTAAAACAACATATATAGTGAAGTATCAGTTTATCTGCTTTGGTAGGAAGCTTGCTATAAAATTAAATTTCTGGGATACCAGGTTTAACTATTTAAAAGTAAGGATTCAAAACTTGACTAAAATTTACAAAATTCTTTTTTTTTAGCCATTCTCTTCTGAATTTAATTTTTTTCTTCATGATTATTGTGAATATCAAGTTATAATGATGGTTATAGAGACCCATAGGTGCAGAAATAGTATTGGATATAGATCTGACTTGTTAATGATTTTTGCAGTGATTTTGAAAGTTAATTTTTTTAATGGAAATCCTTAAATTGCTTTGTTTTTTGCTAGTTTGCTGGTTTCTTATAGTAGTAGAGGAGGAATGGGCATTTATATGACCTCTGGGGTGGTGTAATACAGCCAATTATCTGCAAAGTTAATAAGAAAATTGAAGGTCAAGCCAACAACCTTTCGAATGTTTTTCTACTTGCAGGAAATGGTTAGCTTATATTTGCTCTCACTGTCCTCTGAGTTGTGAGCAGTGTTCAAATATTGCTTTTATACACACACCCCTCATTTCAGTGGAATTGCTACTTTTCAGAATGGCACCCATTAATAGGACACAGTATAAGAGGGAATGTTTGTCCTGTTCTTTATCAAGACACAACAATATTGGAAAGATGGGTCAGTCACTTTTCATGTGCCCAGTGTTCAGCGCTTTCAGTATTCTTGCAACAGCTTGTATGAAAGAGGTGCTGTTATTGACCTCATTTTATAAGTGAGAAAACCTAGTTTTCAAAAGGCTAGAGCACCTGTCCAGAGTTACAGAAATAAGGTGTCAGAACCTGGCTTTAAAGCGAAGCATTTCTCAGTTCAGATTCTGTACTTCGTTCAGATTCATTTCAAAGTAAAGGTGGCGTGCAATAGCCAGTGGAGACCTGGGTTGTAGACCTTCTGTATTATAAACCGGAAGGAGTGATCTTGATCAACTTTTTCAGTGCCTTTTGGCCTCAGTTTTTTATTTCTAAAATCAAGGAGTTAAACAAGATGGTTGTATGTTAACATCCCTCCCAGTTCTGAAATTCTGTATCCAAGGTAACATCTTCATAGATACTAGGTTCCCTGCCCCCAGTTTTTAAATGTTGGACTTTTGAACAGGTGAATCAACCTTCTTATGTGATCTTATTTTTAAACATCATTTTATACTTAAAGTATCCTGTTTTAAAGTGACGTGAATCAGGAAAATGCTAGAAATACCACATATGGCCTCTTTGGTATGGTCATCAAGCCCATGATGACAGAGTGTTGTGGCTGATCAGGGGAGCTTTGCTATGCAAGATGGTGTTGGAAGACAGTTCAGTTCTCTGTGGGTCTCTCATTTCTATACGTCTCACGAAGGGTAGCACGGACAGGTTTTGTTCCAAACTATCTTTTCAAGGATGTTTGTATTGTGAACATCCTTGGAGAATAGAGATAGAGCATCCTTCTGGAGCAGAAGGTAGGTTTGTGTTGATATCTGATATAATAGTGGTACTGTTTCCCTCTGGAGCAGGTTGGGTTGCAGCTTATAAGAATGGGATTTCCTAAGCTCAGGGTTTCTTGGTGGGGACACGGACCCTCTGTGTGTGCTGTATCTGCCAGGACTGTTTCGTATCACTTAGGATTGATGGTCAAAGAGAACTGATACGAACATGAAGCTCATGCTGCCTGCTATGGTGAGAATAGTGAAGTCCTTTGTCTTTGACCCGAAGCCTTATGTCTTCAGCCAGTGTCCATGGAACGTTGACATGCTAACTTGTCAGACCCTTCATAGTTCTTGACATATAGTAGCTATTAGCCGCATGTGGCTATTTAAATTTGAATGAACTAAAATTTGAAGTTTGGTTTCCTGGTCATACATTCACATTTCAGGTGCCCAGTAGCCACACCTAGTGGCGACCGTGTTGGCCCCAGATACAGAACTTTTCCATCATTCCAGAAAAAGCTCTCCTGGAAAATGTGATCTTAGAATAGAGGATGGCAACCTCTGTCTGTAAAGGATCAATTGTTAAATATTCTAGGCTTTGCAGACCATACTGTTTCTACTGCAACCACTCAGTTCTACTGTACCATGAAAGGAACACTGATGATACATAATGAATGAGTGTGGATGTGTTCCAGTAAAACTTTATTTACAAAAAAAGGCAACAAGACAGATTTGGCCCATGGGCAATCATTTGCTGACCCTTTGTCTAGAGTAATACTGTCTGAGTTTGAGCTGTGCTGTATAGCAGTATAGTTTAGTAGCTGTGTGACTTTACGTGAGTTACTTAGCTGTTCTGTGCCTCACTCTCCTTACCTATGAAATGATGGTTGTTGGGAAGATTAAATGAGATGATACCTCCAAGACCACATACTTAGCACGTGGTTAGTGCTCAGTGTTATTTACCTAAAGAATAATAAAGGAAATTGTGAGTCACGGGGGAAAATGATTCTGTTTGTACATGTGGACTTTATGCTGTCAACTTTTACTATTACTAATATTTATGTAGCAGGGTGCTTCAAGGAGTGTACTTGTTGTTTTATTTATGGACTTAAATGAGAATTTCTTAGAAAAGTATACACAGGCTGAGAATTTCTGAGCTAAAGACAGTGTGTTTATCTGATTTGATTGTGCAGAGCTAGAGTGCTCTCCAGAATGACCACACACCCTGCATGCCCACCCGCAGTGTTTAGGACTCCTGTGTCTCTACATCCCTGCCAACACTTGGCTTTCAGATTTGTGCCGTTCTAATGTGTTGGGGCTTCCCTGGTGGCTCAGTGGTAAAGAATCCACCTGCCAGTGCATGAGACCCAGGAGATGTGTTTGATCCCTGGGTTGCTGGAAAAGGAAATGACAACCCACTCCAGGATTCTTGCCTGAAAATCACATGGACAGAGGAGCTTGGCAGGCTACAGTCTACGGTATAACAGAAGAGACATGACTTAACAACAACAGCAGTGGTTTGTTTGACATTCTAAATGATTGTTTTAATTTTCATTTCTCATATGCTCACAGCTTTTTAATTTCCTTTTGTAAAATCCCTATTTATAAATCATTCTTATTGGAGTTGTCTTTTTCTTTTTCCATTTAATTGCTAAGATTCTTTGTGTAGTTACATTAGTAGTTACATTAGTTCTAAACATTTCACATGTCATCTCCTTTCACATGTGTTACTTTTGTTTTGATGTCTTTGGTCGTGTAGGAATTCTTATTTTGTTGTAATCAAATCTATGTATGTTTCCTCGTTTGATTGTGGTGTTAAAGTTATGGAGTCCTTTTAGAGGAAACAACTGAGGAGACAATTGCTATACAGTTGAACAGTGTTGTGATAATGCCACAGTCAGGGAATTGGGAAGAAGAGTCAGGAAAGAGTTTTAGAAATACTTAGAGTCAAGAAGGAGAAGGCAGTGGAACCCCACTCCAGTACTCTTGCCTGGAAAATCCCATGGACGGAGGAGCCTGGAAGGCTGCAGTCCATGGGGTCGCAAAGAGTGGGACACGACTGAGTGACTTCCCTTTCACTTTTCACTTTCATGCATTGGAGAAGGAAATGGCAACCCACTCCAGTGTTCTTGGCCTGGAGAATCCCAGGGACGGGGGAGCCTGGTAGGCTGCTGTCTATGGGGTCACACAGAGTTGGACACGACTGAAGTGACTTAGCAGCAGCAGCAGAGTCAAGAAAGAGAGCCTATTTGTTTTTTATGTTACTCAAATGTTTGGTTGAAGGAAAACTGCTAGGTTTGGAAGAGCTTTATATACACTATTAAGATGTTTGGTGAAAAAGTATGAAAGTGTTAGTCACTCAGTTGTGTCCGACTCTTCTCTGAGAGCTGTGGATGGTAGCCTGCCAAGCTCCTTTGTCCATGGGATTTTCTAGGCAAGAATGCTGGAATAGGTAGCCATTCCCTTTTCAAAGAGAAGGTCTCCAGGAGACCTTCCCAATCCAAGGACTGAACCTGGGTCTTCCACATTGCAGGCAGTTTCTTTACCCTCTGAGCTACCAGGGAAGCTCCTTAAGGTGTTTGAACTCTAGCCTAAGGACCAAGGATGTTATAGGGTTTTTGCAGCAAAGCACCTTTATTACATTTGCCTTATAGAAGGTCACGCTGCCTACAGCAAAGAACGCATTTGAATTTAGAATTTTATTTATCTTTTACCATTCTGATAGTAGACATTTAATGAGAGATTTTAAATTATCCACCCACTCACTCATTCACCCATTTATTTACTACCTGGTGATTTTTTCAATTTAAGAAGCTTAATACTAGTCATTACCTTATATATTTAGAAAAAAAATTATGTGTAGCCATATCTTTGACTCCTGTCTTGAGGGGAGGAAAAAGACTGAGTGCAGTTTTACTGATCAAATTGCAGTTTCTGTCAAAATGGCCTGGCATTTTAATTCCAATAATTTATACCCATTAAAAAATAGTTATTAATGGCAGCTCTGGGTCTTTGTTGCTGTGCATGGACTTTCTCTGGTTGCAGGAAGCAGGGGTTATTCTCTAGTTGCTATGTGAGGGCTTCTCATTGTGGTGGCTTCTCTAAGCGCAGGCTCTAGGGCTTGTAGGCTCAAGTGGTTGTGGCTCACAGGCTCTGGAGCACAGGCTCATTAGTTGTGCTGCACAGGCTTAGTTGCCCCACAGTTTGTGGAATCATCCTGGACCGGAAGTTGAACTGGTATTCCCTACCTTGGCAAGCAGATTCTTAATCACTGGCTCACCAGGGATGTCCTGTCCATACCTATTGTGAAAAAGCATCTAGCCACTGAGGATCTGCTTGAGGACATTGACATTAGCTAACATGTGTCCCTAGCGTTTTAAGGTTGACATAGAGACCAACCCTGCTCCCCTTAAAAAGGATCTTTTGATGCTTCCTTACTTGCTATGGTGATCTTTGAGTTTTAGCCTTGTGGGGATTCCCTGGTGGGTCAAATGGTAAAGAATCTGCCTGCAGTGCAGGAGACCTGGGTTCAGTCCCTGGGCTGGAAAGATCCCCTGGAGAATGGAATTGCAAACAACTCTAGTATTCTTATCCTCAGTTCAGTTCAGTTGCTCAGTCATGTCCTACTCTTTGCGACCCCATGGACTGCAGCACGCCAGGCCTCCCTGTCCATCACCAACTCCCGAAGTCCACCCAAACCCATGTCCATTGAATCAGTGATGCCATCCAACCATCTCATCCTCTTTCGTCCCCTTTTCCTCCTCCCCTTAATCTTCCCCAGCATCAGGGTCTTTTCAAATGAGTCAGCTCTTGGCATCAGGTGGCCAAAGTATTGGAATTTCAGCTTCAGCATCGGTCCTTTCAATGAACACCGGGACTGATCTCTAGGATGGACTGGTCGGATCTCCTTGCAGTCCAAGGAACTCTCAAGAGTCTTCTCCAACACCACAGTTCAAAAGCATCAATTCTTTGGTGCTCAGCTTTCTTTATAGTCCAACTCTCACATCCATACATGACCATTGGAAAAACCATGGCCTTGACTAGATGGACCTTGGTTGACAAAGTAATGTCTCTGCTTTTTAATATGCTGTCTAGGTTGGTCATAACTTTCCTTCCAAGGAATAAGTGTCTTTTAATTTCATGGCTGCAGTCACCATCTGCATTGATTTTGGAGCCCAGAAAAATGAAGTCAGCCACTGTTTCCACTGTTTCCCCATCTATTTGCCATGAAGTGATGGGACCAGATGCCATGATCTTAGTTTTCTGAATGTTGAGCTTTAAGCCAACTTTTTCAGTCTCCTCTTTCACTTTCATCAAGATGCTCTTTAGTTCTTCACTTTCTGCCATTAGGGTGGTGTCATCTGCATATCTGAAGTTATTGATATTTCTCCCGGCAGTTTTGATTCCAGCTTGTGCTTCTTCCAGCCCAGCGTTTGTCATGATGTACTCTGCATATAAGTTAAATAAGCAGGGTGACAATATACAGCCTTGACGCACTCCTTTTCCTATTTGGGACCAGTCTGTTGTTCCATGTCCAGTTCTAACTGTTGCTTCCTGACCTGCATACAGGTTTCTCAAGAGGCAGGTCAGGTAGTCTGGTATTCCCATCTTTTTCAGAATTTTCCATAGTTTATTGTGATCCACACAGTCAAAGGCTTTGGCATAGCCAATAAAGGAGAAATAGATGTTTTTCTGGAACTCTCTTGCTCTTTTGATGATCCAGCGGATGTTGGCAATTTGATCTCTGGTCTCTGCCTTTTCTAAAACCAGCTTGAACATTGGAAGTTCATGGTTCACATATTGCTGAAGCCTGGCTTGGAGAATTTTAAGCATTACTTTGCTAGCGTGTGAGATGAGTGAAATTGTGCAGTAGTTTGAGCATTCTTTGGCATTGCCTTTCTTTGGGATTGGAATGAAAACTGACCTTTTCCAGTCCTAGTGCTCCAGTTTTAATGTTCTTATCCTAGCGCTTCCACAAATTGGAAAATAAATAAATTTAACAGAAGCTTGTCAAATTTTATATTTACATATGCAAGCATTTGTTTTTTAAATGTAAAATAAAAGCTCCCACACTTTATTTTTTTGATATGGAAAAAGTAACCCTATAGTAAATGAATAGAAAATTTAAGATTTTTCACTTAGAATGTTTTATAGGTATCAACACAAATAATGAATCTCCGGTTGGAAGAAAGCTGACCATCCATTCTGAAAAAAGCAATGGTGAGTATGGTATAAACTAGAAAAGAAATATGTTCTATACTAATGCAACATTTAATATTAAATTCAGTTCATGTGATAATATTTCACTCTGGAATTGAAATTGTTTGCTTTTTATAATTGAGCTTTATGAAAACTGACCTTGTGAAAGTGAAAGTGAGATTGTTCAGTTGTGTGCAGCTCTTTGCGACCCCAGGGACTGTAGCCTATCAGGCTCCTCTGTCCATGGGATTTTCCAGGCAGAGTGCTGAAGTGGATTGCCATTTCCTTCTCCAGGGGATCTTCCCGACCCAGGAATTGAACCCAGGTCTCCCGCATTGCAGGCAGACGCTTTACCATCTGAGCCACCAGGGAATATTAATAGATCTATCTGGCCATGTTTGAGAAATGGCAATAGTGTGTTATGTTGTGGTGCAAAGCCTGTGGATTGATTTTTGGTTTTGGAAGGCATTCTTGTGAAACTTTGTTAATATTGGGAAATCTGTCCCCAGATTTAAGCCGGCTGCTTTTTTAATTCATGTGCCAGCAGCACAACCAGGACTTAACTTTTAGCATTTATGGGTTTACATCAATGTTAGAAAGTGAGGGAACCTGTCTATGGGAAGATGGTGTGGAATGGGATGCATAAAGGAAATGACCAAGTTTGGCTGGAGCGTCATGGGGAGACAGTTGATTGGGAAACCCGTACTGAGCTGCATGTTAGATGCTTGCCTTGATTTAACTGTGTTTGTATTTATTTATCTGCTTGCTTCCAGCTGCTTGCCAGACATTGCTGTCTCTTCCTGTGGATTTTAATTTAGAAAAGATATTAGGTAAGTATTGTATTTGTTTAAACCTTTAATAACTTAAATAAAAGATTTTGTTTTAATGCTTCTTTGTAAATGGGGATCTGTGGCAATACCTCTTTTTAAAGAGGTGAGGAAGCCATCCTGGAATTTCTAATTTTTCTTTAACAAGGCCTGAATTAGCCTTTTTGTCATAATGAACTTAACTATATACATAAACTATTCACAGACACATCTTAGTGATATTACCCATACTAATAAGGAAACACTCAAAAAAGGATTTCAAACAGCATCTATGCAGTTAAACTTTTACCCTCTTTTTGAAAAAAAATTCAAACCTAATACAAACTTTTTTTTTTAATCAGACAATTAAAATATAACTGCTCTTCTGAATGACTAGCTCTGCCTTTTATTCCATTAATATTAAATGTAGGTGACTATTTTAGAGCTGATGAATTTGCAGATCAGTCTCCTGGAAACCTCAGTTCTTCATCCCTCAGAAGAAAGCTCTTTTTAGATGGCAACGGAAGTATCTCTGACTCCTTACCTCCAGCTTCTCCCAGAAGTCCTCGTAGTGGTGCCCAGACGTCACTTGAGGTTTTTTATTCAATAGAATTATCTCCTGTGCAGTGTAGGAGCCCTGTGCAGACCCCGAGTTCGGTAAGAAGTGGATTAACAGTGACTGGTTGGTTGGCTGTAGGCATCTTGGACCTAGAAGTTCCTGTTGCTCTCAAGAGGAATGATTCATTGTCTGTTGGGTTTTATATTTCATGTGGGTTAGCCCAGTTCACATTTTGTCATTAGGTATAGAATGGTTTTGGTCACACTCCAACTGTGTATTTAGAGGTAAATGAGTCTCAAGAAATTTCAGTATAAGATATTTACTGAATTATGGAAGATTTTCAGCATAACACACCTAGTTTGGTAGTAGTGGAGTAACTTAATTTTTTTCATAAACTGCTACTTAGTATAATGGTTTGTGTAAATATGGTGTATTTTTATCTGTCTAGTATATTATGTTTCAAAATTTTGGAAGTCTTCTTAACTATCCTCACAAGATGCCTTGCCTTTTGGTGTCTTTCTTTTTTTTTTTTTTACCTTTTTTCTTCTTATTAAAGTATAGTTGACTTACATTGTTGTGTTAGTTTCAAGTGTACAGCAAAGTGATTCAGTTATACATACATATGTATCTATTTTTTTCAGATTCTTTTCCCATGTAAGTTATTACGAAATATCGAGTATAGTTCCCTGTGCTGTACAGTAGGTCCTTGTTGATTGACTATTTTATATATAGTAGTGTGTGTGTGTTTATCCCAAGCTCCTTGTTTATCCCTCCCCACCTTCCCCTTTGGTAACCATAAGCTTATTTTCTGTGTCTATGGGTCTGCCTTTTGGTGTCTTGCCTTTTGCCACAAAGCAAAGGTGGCATCTTGCTCTCTGAGGGCTAACCAAATTATACAACTCAGCTTATAAATGTGTTTTGAAAATAAAGACAAGTAGCACCTGGTGTAACAAAGCTAAGGAGGAGATCCCTATAATTTTGTTTATTTAATTTTATCACAGGGGCAGTTCTCTTCTAGCCCTATTCAGGATAGTGCAAAAAGATACAGTTTGGGAAGCATCACCAATCCTTCACCATTTTCTTCACCCACTTTCTCACCAGTTGCGTTTCAAATAGGAAAGACACCACTCTCAGGTATGTCTTATAATAAAATGCCCAATTAAAATTTTTATATTATCAGTGTTTATTATTACAGAGGCTTATTTTAGCTTGTTCTAACTATAGAGCTCCAAATGACTAGTAACCCTTTTGAAATTTAGAAACCTGGGTTTTTTTTAACAAAAGGAATAATTTACTTTCAAAGACTGAAATTCTCCGCAAGGTTTTGCTCTCATGTCAGATACAGGTAATTTGACTAGCACTATTTATATCAAATATCTTACAAGCAGAATCAAAGAAAGATGGCAGTTGTAGAGATAAGTTGGTTTTGGAATGCCCTCCACTGTGTAATTCAGACTTTGGTAATCAGATATTCGGGCTTCTCAGGCAGTGCTGGTGGTAAAGATCCCATCTGTCAGTGCAGGAGACATAAGAGATTGAAGGACAGAGGAGCCTGACGGGCTACAGTCCATAGGGTCGCAAAGAGTTGGACACAACTCAAGTGACTTGGCACGCACGCACAGTCAGATATTTATATTTTGTGAAAGTGTATTTGTTTGCGTAACGTTTTTAGGTGAATATCGTATGGGGGGATTTACATATTTCTCCTTACACTATATCAGTTTCTTTTTTAAAAAATTACAGCACTTGTTGAAAATCATTCACAGTTTACAAAAATCTATTCATGATAAATACAGTTAGAAAACTGAAAGCTATTTTTGTTAGTCTTCTCCTTATATATGTACATGTGTATATGTGTATATATATCTCCACTTATATATGAACACACACACATAGTTCCATATCCTGCTTTCTTCACAAAGCATTTTATTATAAGTATTCATAAGTCATCCAAGTCATTTATTATTGTTTGAAACCATGATTTTGAATCACTGTATGATAGTCCATTTCATGGATGTACCTTTGTTTTTAATCATTGGTAAACATTTAGATTATTTCTAATTTTTCCTTATATATACATTGTATTGTATATATTTATTTCTTTAGGTTAAAATCTCAGAAGTAGAATTATTTGGTGAGCAAGGATGACTGTTTCTAAGCTCTTACGGAATTTTGTCAAATTTTCTTCCTAAGAAGTTGCACCAGTTAAAATTTTCATCTGTGGTGTGTGAGGAAGTTATTTTCCCCCATCTAGCAACATTGGTCTTCCCAGTGTTCTTTTTGATTTTTTTTATTGTTTGATTCTTTATGATGTTTGTTGATTTGGTGTGTTACAAAAAGGTCTCTTACTGTACTAATTTCTGCGTCTTTAATTTATCACAATGTAGAATTCTTTCCAAATGTTTACTGGTCATTTGTTTGGGAAGGTGAAGGAATTATTAGTTCAGACATCAGAATTTTTGTTCAACAAATGGCCACTCATTGCTTTAATTTCCCTACTCTTTATTATTTGTGTGGCCAAACACTTCATGAGTTCATTTACCAATGGGAGGATTGTTTATGTGCTTTGCCCATTTTTTACACTTTTGTTTTTATTAAGCTAATGAAGTGTTGTAAAAAACTATTAACTTGTAAGACATTTTTATAATTTCATTTACCATCGTTAAGCTCTTTATTTTTGCAGACATTGTTGTGCAGTCCTTTGTTTACCTTTTAATATTGCTTACAGCGCCCACCTGGGGCTTCCCAAGTGGTGCTAGTGGTAAAGAACCCATCTGCCAATGCAGGAGACATAAGAGACACAAGTTCAATCCCTGGGTTGGGAAGATCCCCTGGAGGAGGGCATGGCAACCCACTCCAGTATTCTTGCCTGGAGAATCCGCATGGACAGAGGAGCCTGGCGGGCTACCGTTGATAGAGTTGCACAGGGTCAACACAACTGAAGTGACTTAGCGCTCAAGCAATTTAGCACGCAAGCATGGCTGGTATTTTACCTAAGGACAGATTATTACATATTTCATTTACCAGGTTATTTTGCAGCTGTCAGCTGGCTTGTTCTATATCTTGGATTTGAACAGCATTGCTGTAACAATATGTTTGTCAGGAAATGATTTTCAGGGAATAAAATATTTTGTTTAACTACAAAAGGGAAAACACCAGAGTTTGAAGAGCCTCGCCCTGCCTATGGATACACATTTGTTTGTGCTGTTATTTTTGACACCAAAATTTCACTTTAGGAAATACCACCATTGTTAGAGACATCCGGTTTTGCTGTCCTGGACTGTGATGATGACCATTTAATAATGGCTTTTCCATTTCTCATGAGGTGATTTCTCCTTCCCCATCTATTTTTTTCCCCTCCCTATCTTTTAGAACGAAGGAAGTTTGCTTTTCATTCTCCTGATGCTTCATCTAGGACCAATTGTAATGGGATTACCAATCCATATATCAGAAGTCCTTACATAGATGGCTGCTCACCAATTAAAAACTGGTCTCCTATGAGACTGGAGATGTGCAGAGGAGGTGCCCAGTATCGGACCTCGCTGATTCGGGTCCCTTTTACTCTTGAGGCTCGTAGCGAAGATGAAGAAGACCAGGCAGCTGTTCCTTCCACAGACGCCTCCTCCCCAGCCACGGGCACGGCTGGCGCCCACCTGCCGCAGTTGGGCGGTGACGCGTCTCCGCGCGGCGCGCACTTGGTGGTGACCGCCATGTCTATTACCCAGAGCCAGTCCGGAGCTTCTGAGAAAGAACTGGAACTGCTGCAGGATGTGGAGAGTGAAAAGGAGAATAACACTGTGGATATGGTCGATCCCATCGAGATAGCCGATGAGACCACCTGGATTAAGGAGCCAGTTCATAATGGGAATTTACCCACGGCAGATTCCATGAGCGGGATCGCTTTCAGTATTGAAAGCTCTCACATGTGCTTGTCACCTCTCGCAGAAAGCAGTGTCCTTCCCTGTGAAAGCAGTAACATTCAGGTAAGGTGTTTGAATGTTCTGGAGTCCTTTCCTTGCTCCCTTGGTGTTCTCTAGCCTTTCCTTTATAAGATTATTGTAAGAAAGAAAATGGGTTTGGGACCTAGCCTTCCCGTGATTAAGACTCCTGGCTTCTACTGTAGGTGGCGTGGGTTTCATCCCTGGCCAGCAACTAAGATTGGACATTTCCTGGGTCATGGCCGAAAAGAGAGAGAGAGAGAGAGAGAGAGAAATAGGTTAAATGTGAAACCTACCGCATTATATATTGTTTTTTGAATCAGCACTAGATGATATCAAGAGGGTTGTTTTCTTTGGCCTGGTGATGCATATTTTATGATCATATTCACTGATAATTCTTTGGAGTACGAAAAAAGCGGAAAGCTGCTAGAGTCTGGCAACTTCTCAGGGTTCACCTTTCTTTCCTGTGGAGCTAGTTCCAAAGGAATTCAGTTTGTGGTGTAGCTTTGTATGCTAAAAATACAATAGTTTTGGTTTTTCTTTTATATGATTTAGGGAGAAGACATAGTTGAGAATAATTTTATGTGTTTTTTTTGTACTTTTAAAAAACGTGATTCATAACCGCCATTTTTCATTTAATCATACATTTCCAATTTTGTAGTATCAAATATCAAGAAGGCTTGATCATTTGACAAATACAGTTCACAGTTAGCAGCTTCCTTTCAGAAAGACATTTGTTTCATTAATTGCCATATTCTTTGAGTTGGGAGTTTTGAAAGAACTTTAAAATAGTCAGAAAGGCAATTCTACCTCCCATTTCATAGTAACAATGTCTGACACTTCTGTAGCTCTTAAAATATACCAGGCATTATTTCAAGTACTTTACATGTGTTACTTTGTTTAATCTTCATAATAATCCTATGAAATAGATGAACTATTGTCCCCATTTTACAGATGAGGAAACTGAGGGTCAGAGAGGATCAGTAAATTGCCTTTGTAATTATTAGTAAGTGGTCAAGCCAAGATTCAAATCCTGGCAGTCTGGCTTTAAAGTCCATATTCTTTAAGTTAATACTGGTCCGTAGTAATAATTAATACACAGTCTTCCACTGTGCCAGACACTCTTCCAAACTCTTTATACTAATCCATCTAATCCTCACAACTCTATAATGTTATAGTGCTGTCAGTTTTGACATGATAAAGTTTAAAACTCATGGAGAGATTTTTAAATGACTCCAAATTACATATACTCCTTTGCTCATATTTTATGCCTCTATTGTCTATCGTAACTTCTAGGATCATTGCTCAGAAAATACACTAGAATCACCTTTACATATTCCAGCCTCTAAATTTGGTTCCTAAATAAAGAAGCACATCAGGTCAAACTTAGTCTTAAAAGTATCATTAACTTTTTTGCTCTCTTTTTTTCTTCCTTTCTTTCAGAATTCTTATAGAAGCACTAGAAAATACTTCCATAGACATACAAATTAATCACCCAGTCCAACCACCCATTGGGAGCCTGTCTTACTGCTAAATTGCCATCCACTCTCTCCCTGAGTACCTGCAGGGATGTCCCAGCCTATCTTAGAGAACTTCTCTCCCCATTTACAAGTCTCCTTCACATAGTTCTTTCTGTCTGTCGTATCTACCTGTCAGTTTCAGTTTTACCTTTTGGGCTTTATCTGTTAGCAGAAAATTTTGTAGTTTAAAAATATTTTCATACATTCTTTACTTCCAACCACAGAGGTAGCTCCTGATATTCAGAAATGGTCACCTTTCTCAGGGCCTTTTGACTTGCTTTATTGTGACAAGTTGGCCTCCAGGCATGGTACCCAGCTGTATTCCTGGAGTATCCCTTCATCCTGAGAATTTCCTCAACCTCTCCCATGTTCTGTGCCCCATTCTCTTTCCAGGCTTGCTTCTCGCTTGACTGGAACACATTTTCCAGTAGCTTTCTGGGGAAAAGTCCATTTTTCAAGATAACACACTTTTGCTGGATTTATCTTTATTCTGTCACATTTGAGAATTTGGAAATAATTGCCCTTCAGACTTTGACGGCGTTGTTTCATTGATTCTATTCTCAATGTTGCTGGTGAAAGATCTGAAACCATTTGAGTGCTTCACCGTTTTGCACTGGTCTCATTTTACCCCTTTCTGGAGTAAAGGGTCCTGAAATTGCAGTGATTCTTTGGTGTGGGTTCCTTTTCATCAGTTGCACTTGGCACTCAGTTCCTTATGATTTGTAAACTCTTGCCCTTCACTTCTTGGATCTTTTCTTGAATATTATCCTCAATTTCCACTGTTCTCTTCAGAAGTCCTTTTGATTCTCTAATTTAAACAAATCTTTTCACTGTTCTCTTCAGAAGTCCTTTTGATTCTCTAAACAAATCTTTTCACTGTTTTTTGTTTTTAACTCCCTTTTGTTCTAATTTTGGGGAAATTTGCTCAACTTTATATAATAACCCTTCTATTGAGTTTTTATTTCTGTATCTTGAATTTCTAAGCTTTTTTTTTTTGTTATTGTTGCTTGTTTAGTCCTTGGCATTAATTCAGAAATCTGTAGCGTGGCTGGCAAAGCATTGCGTGGTCTGGCCTTGGCTTTACTCTCCAGCTTTATTTTGTTTCTCTTCCTTCTCTGTTTCAGTCACATTGGCTTTCCAGAGTTTGAAATACTGTGTTGCCTCCCCTGAGGGCTGTGGGGAGTGGTGAGGTGACCTCTGTTGTCTAGTTGGCACACAGTATGCACTGACATTAGTAGTGGCTTAGATGGGAGCTGGCGAGGGGCAGGGGAGGGGGTCAGCCACCATGTTACCTACATTTTTCTTAAGATGATGATAGAATGGACTTTCTAGGCTATTCTGATGTTGGTGATTGGGGCAAATGTAGTTTTCTCTTAGCTGATCATAGTTGGCATATCGGGGTTAAGTGCAAGATGACTGCCTTGTGGGTTGTGTTGTTTGGCGCTCAGCACTGTGCGGTTAAGTGCAGTCTGTGCAGTGATTGGACAGAGGCAGGGGGCCCTCAACTCTTCCTGACCTCATCCCAACACTGTGAAAGTTATCTTTCCCGAGCCTCAGTCTCCTTATCTGTGCAGTTAATAGGGTATTGCAAGGAGAAAATGAGAATGATATTACACTGAGTACCATATGGGATCTGGTACTTTTTTAGGCCTTCACAAAATACTTGTCCTGTTTGTACCAAAATTGAAGTTTGCTAGAGTCCCTTTTTTTCTTTTGCTCTTTTGGGCTGTAAGAGTGTGTTGTAGACTGCTACAGTTTTAATTAAAATGAAAACTTGAGCTAACATCTAGAACTATTATATAAACATGGTATTATTATGAAGGTAAGATTTTTTATTTCAACAATAGGTTAGAGTATAGAACATCTTTTAAAAATGTGTGTTGTTTTGAATCCTCATAAGGTAGCATGCCTTTTTTAGGTAAATTTTATTTAGAGATGCAAGTAAGCTTTTAGAGACAAGCTTAGTAAATAAATTGCAAGAAGTTGATTGTAATTTTTATTTTCATCCACCGGATGTGAGCACAAAGTAACAGAAAAGTATGTTCTTGGCACCTTGTTCACTGATTTTAAAGAAAATTACAAGATGTATTTTATTAGAAGGAATTGTAGTAACTACTTTGAAGAACAGTTCTATGTAGAACTACCTTTTATGTTTATATATTGCTTTTAAAATTCAATATAATCAATATTAAATATTACTTGTAGTGTTCAGTTGTGAATGATATATATAAAGTGATTTAATTTTTTTAAATGGTCTTTACATTCAATTATATAAGCCATATCATATATATATATATTTAACATTTTATATAAATATTCTAAAATAAATTTACTTAAACATAAAAGTTTCTGAAAATACATTTTGTGGTTAAGTGAATTAGTTTGTGGTGTTACCTGTGGTGGTTTTTGTCTCTCCTCATTCCTGGCAGATGGATAGTGGCTATAATACACAGAATTGTGGGAGCAATATTATGGATACCGTTGGAGCAGAAAGTTACTGCAAAGAAAGTGATGCACAAACCTTGGAAGTCGAGAATAAATCTCGAGTTTTTAATACAAAGGTATGGAAAAAACATAGAGCAAGTTTGAAATGGTTGTAGTATTTTACTAAATGTGACTATTGTCAGCCTGTTTCTTTTCCCCATTTTGCTTAAAACTCCACTATCATCTTTATGCCTCATCCTGTCTTCATTTAACAGCAGGAGAAAGTGCTTCAGACCACTTCATTTTCCTAACTCTTCTGCTATGAGGGAGCATAAGAGCTTGGGGTTGGCGGGGTGGGGGAGCTAATGCTACTTTGGAAATGGGGCTGAAATCAGTTCCTTTAAGCTACAGGGCAACAGGAGGAGAGGGTGTCAAATAGGAGGGAGGTAGACCTTTTTGCCTAATATTGTCTCAAAGCTAAATATAAAGAGTTTTGATTATTAGAGAGGGAAATAGTACAACTGAGAGATAACACATCAATTAAGAACAGGCAAAGGTAAGGACTCTTAAAATCCGAGCCTTCAGAGGTAAGATATATGTATCTAAAAAGCTGAGTATTTTTGGAAAAGTACACTGGTTGACATGGACATTCACTGAACCTCCAGAGAGGACAGCTATGACTATATACTAGGAGACCCTCCGTATTATCTGCCAGTTCCACATCCATTAATGCAGCCAACCTCAGATCAAAAGTATTCAAGGGAAAAAAATTCCAGAAAGTTCCAAAAGCAAAACTTGAATTTGCCATGTGCCAACTATTTACATGGAACTTATATTGTATTTGCCACTATTTACATAGTATTTATACTGTATTAGGTATTATAAGTAGATTAGAGATGATTTAAAATATATGAGAGGATGTTTGTATGTAAATATCAGTGCTATGCCATTTCATATAAGGAACTTGACTATCCACAGATTGTGGTATCCTTGGGGGGTGGGGGTCCTAGAACCAATTCCCTATCAATACTGAGGGACAACTGTATTCATATTTGAAGAATTCCATTATAACTTTATAATATAACTTCTCACTAATCAGGAGAATCTGATTTTTGTGTGCCAGTTTAATATGCAGGCTACACTATTTTACCTTTCCTCCATTTTGTCATGAGGGGTGGGATACTAGTTGTCCACTTAAAAGCAAACAAGCATTAAGATACAGGAAGTACTTTTATGATACAGAACACTGATTTGTAACAAAATATGTCTTCACTGTCCCTCTAGAGTGCATAAGGAAATTTGCATCTAGGTTTTAAAGACAGTTCACATAATAATTGTATCCTTAAATGGTACTGTTTAAACTGAAAATAAGGTATTTCTTTTTTCACAGCAAGACCACTCAATGCAAAGGTGTTGGTTGAAAACTTCAAACCTGCCTCAATGCAGCAGTCCTTAGGATACCTCTCTCAGAACCAAAGACTATCACTGGACAGCTCCTCGTATTTTTTATGCATGGGATCAATAATGTGATCATGATTGGGGAAAAACTGCTTCAACTAACATGCTGAGCTTTTTTCTTTCCCTCCTTAATGTGAAAAATCAAGGGCTTAATTCAGTGACACAGAGACAACAGAAAAGCTCCTGGAACTTTCAACAAGTTACTTCAGTACAGGTTCATTTTATTATCAATAAATATTTTTATATTGACATGGAGTGATGTGTTTAATGAAAACTTGAGTGATACCTTTGCTTCAGTCCTACAGGGTCAATGAACTGCTTCTTAGTGAGCCTTACTGACAGTACTAATTTAGCATTAGTCTGGGAAGATGAGGAACTGTGAAGGTGCTACGTTTTATTTTACATAAAAGTATGTGAATATACAGATGAATTCAAATTTGTAACCTTTGTGAAAGGAGTAAATATTAAGAAGGGAACTTACGAACTTTGTATTCAGGTTCAGAGTAGAATGGGTATATAATTTTAGGGGGAAATATTCTTTACTTTTGGAGAATGTATACTCAGATTTTACAAATCACCTTTTAAAAAATGTCTCATTTAAGGAATAATAATTCACATGCAGCCCTAGGAAATAAAGACATCCTCTCATCGTGTCACATGCTCCCTTCCTTTTGTGCACCTTGTGAAGTTCCTGCCAGCCTGCAAGGCTTATTTCTTGCTGTGTACCTGCCTTATCCTCCCCTCAGTACACTAACCATTAAAGCCACCAGCCACTAGTTCCACTGCTGATTAGTGCGTTAGGAAGCCGAGTCCTCAGTCACAGGATTTCATGTGTGTTGCTCAGTCCTGTCTGACTCTTTGCAACCACACGGACTGTAGCCTGCCAGGCTCCCGTCAATGTGATTTCCCAGGCAAGAATACTGAAGTGGGCTGCCATTCCCTTCTCCAGGGGGTCATGGAAACTTAAAACAATCGTACATAAGAGGAATTCTAGAGCCCAGGAGTAGGACTTGGTTGTGCTTTTTTTAATAGCACAAGGCAAGAAAAAATGTAGTTGTGATTATAACTTGAATTCAAGTCCCTCCTTGTCACTTATTACCCGAAATAGGTCATAAAACTCTATCAACCTCTCACCTGTTTGTTACATGGGGATAATAGTCTTTATCCAACAGGGCCTCTTAAATGAAATATTTATGTTGTTACCATAAGAAATGGCATTTGAAGCATCTTAGATTATCAAGGAAAAGGCTTCAAGGGTGAAAATAAGGTTTCTGGTCATTTTGAGCTACTCAGTAGGGACTAGAGCCTGAATTAGGCCTTCCATATAAAAGAGGCACAAGAGAAGAAATCTGGAAAGAGATATATGAGGTCAGTGTAGCCTTGTCTTAACCTGAAACCTCCCTTTTCCTCAACTGTAGGGAGACCATTGCCCATGGGCAAAGAATCTTTGAACGGTTGGGCATGGAAATCAATTTTGTTAAACACATGAAAATTATGAAACTTAAATTTCCCCATGTGTAAATAAGGTTGGAAGGTAGCCATGCTCATTTGTTTACATCAACAGAAAGCAGCCCATGGCTGCTTTCTCTCTGCAAGAGCAGAAGGGTGGAGTGACACAAACCCCCTGGCTGGTGGAGGCTGACATGACTGGCCTCTATGGACAAGGCTTGCTGACTGGCAGGCACTCTGGGGCTTAGTTCACTCGTGGCTTTTCCTCTGACGGAAGCAAGTTCTGCCGCACTGTATGGATGTTTTCCTCAGTCCCAGGAAATGGGAACAACCATTTTATCAACTTATTGACCAGAGATATATTAATACATCTTTCGATACCTGCAATGTTTCAGTATTCACTTACATAACATACTGCTGGCCACAGGCGGTCGTTTCTGCAGAAATCCCTGGGTCAGTAATGTATTTCCAATTACTGAGTGCCTGGATGACAGTACATCTTGTAATTGCTCCCACTCACTACACCTGCTGGTGTGTGTGCTAGTTTCACTCAGTGCCCTCCAAGCTCCTTCAAGGCAGAGATCGTTTGCTTGACTGGTGACAAGCCTGGTACACTGTCAGTACTTCGGAAATTGAATGAGCAACGTAAAATGTTTTAGGGTATCCGCATCCCAAAATATTTCTGAAAATACTGACTTTATCATTAATAATCTTTGTGGTTGACAAAGCAGTTGTCACTGGCACACCAAACAGCAACACTTCAGTCAACACCTCATTCAACCCCTCCTTCCCTACATAATCTGATACATATACACGCAATTTAAAAGCCATTAATTACTCCCTTTTTATAAGTTAACATGCTGTGACATTTAAAGTGCCATCGCTAAGCTTTCTTTGAACCCTAATGTGTTATTTTCAGGGAGATATCTGAGCTGAAGGTCAAGGATGATGATCACACTTATCTGGTATTTAAAAAAATAACTATTTTCCCAGTCAGATCAAAATATTCTACTTCACCTTCCTTCAACAATTTCCCAAATAGTCACATCTGTTTACGGACCACTAATAAAATGCAGGTTTTTAATAGTAAAGGAATACAATGTAAGTTGTGGCCATGTGTGTACAAGTTTCTCAGTCATGTTCGACTCATTGTGACCCTTCCCCTCCACCCCCCGCCCCACTGACTGTAGCCCACCAGGCTCCTCTGTCCATGGGATTTTCCAGGCAAGAAAACTGGCGTGGGTTGCCATTTCCTCCTCCAGGGGATCTTTCCAACCTGGGGACTGAACCCACGTCTCTTGAGTCTCCTGCACTGGCAGGCAGATTCTTTACTACCATGCCACCTGGGGTGCCCTAAAATGAGATAAATTAAAGATGGCAGAGGAAATTAAATGCTGAATTCCCTGACAGCTCTTGACTTCATTGTCTTGAATTCTAAAAACTGCCATCCCATACAGTTACAGCTTTCAAGACTTAGATTGTTCCTTGCTTCTAAAAATGTTATATTTTCACCATAGGAAAATTAGTTTTTTTCTGTCAATAGTAGATAATCAAATTATGCAAAACTCATCTCCTCTTCAGTGAGCAGGTGAGTGCTCCCTTTCAGTGATCTTCACAGATCCCTCAGTTTCTGTCCTGTCACTATATAAGTGATGGTTATTCAATTGAGTTTTTCTGCATAAATAGTTCTTTAATCCTGGAAGGAAGCAGTATGATGGGACAGACACAGTCAACGGTTCAATAAAAATGCAAATTTTAAAAATTATTAAAATATACTTAGAAGTAACAAACTATATCACACACTTCTTAGGTTTACAAGTGTTCTCTCAAGATTCTTTTTTTAAAGGAAACCAATCCTTGAAGTTTTTTGTTGTTGCTGACTGTAGCTATTTTTGAAGCTTCTTCTTCTTTCTCTCTGGTTCATTAATGTCCATGTTTGAAGAATCAGCAGAAACGCTTATTCCTGGTATCTAAAGTAAAGCAAAATGGGAGAAACAGGTGAGTAAAAGCGTAACATCATGAAGAAACCTCAATCCAATCTTCCTCTTCTTCACTGACACTTTGAAGTTCAAAAAGATGGAGGGATGGTGGGGGGAAGGGGAAACAGTAGTTTTCCACACAATGTACCTATGTATGTATATCACACGCAAAGGAATAGTGGTTCAGGATATAACAGGAAGACATGATCTCAACAGACAGACGCCTGTCATTTGGAAAGGGTGTGTTTAGCCATAACATACTCAGTTTCTCTACTGAGAGCTACTGTCAGCATTAGAGGCCTCAGGTGTGTTGGGAGCAGAATCAAGGTTAAGGTCCAATGTCTTAGGGTGAGTCACACTTTAAACTGCTTTTCAAAAGTGCCAATTTCAAAACTGGTAAAAAGAACTAGGCGGATCTCAGGATTCCATTTGTGGAACCAAGGAACTCAGAAGTAGCCCAGATGCCTGAGTTCCTGCAGCCTATGGAAATCAGTGATAAAATAGGATTTCCTCTGTAGATACCTGTCCTGCACACTACTTTGAAGATTCTATAACTAAACAGAAGTAACCCAGGACTGTATCACTCTCTTTCACAAAACACGTACTGTTTATTCCACAACAACATGAACAGCATAAGTCTGGTCTTACCTGTGGTTCTACCAGGGACATTCGGATTTTCTGATGCTGAAGATTGGATGAGTCTAACATGATTTTCACTTTAACTTTATCAAATATATGAAATACTGTGTCTTCTATTTTAAGTGATGGTATCTAAACAAAACACATTTTACTATTTTTAATTGCTTTTTTCCACTTGAAGCTTGGTTCTCATTCTTTATAATTTATCTTCCAAATTAATTTAAACGTTTAAGTTTAAAAATAACCTCAATATTTAATAAGCACCTAGGTGTTCAACATAACCAAAACCACTAATCTAACACCCTCACATACAAATGACCTATTTATGTGCAAACTTCTCCCTTTCACTCTGTGGTACCAATATTTTATTCATTAATCACAGGTTTCTCAACCCTTTAACTAGCAAATTGTTGGTCTTGTACAGGAGCACACAGGTAATTGGGCAGAATTTGTTTTGTACTTCTACTAAGGTCAGGGAAATAGGGAGTGTGTCAGGTAAAACACACTGGGAACTGGATGATAAAATTCCCTTCTTGGAGCTGTCAACAGCCATTTATTCCTTGACTTTAATCCATCTGTTCACCAGGAACAAAGCATAATTCAAGTTTTCCTTAGAAGGGAAAACTTTACAGAGTAGAAAGAAATTAATAACTTTTGTATATGAGAACATATACTGAGGTGAGAAATTGTGAGTAAAACGCTAAGCTTAGTAGGCATAAAATTCTGTAGGGTACAAAAATAATTTTACCAGTTAGAGGTACCACTTGCAACCTACTGAAGACAAAGCGTTCCCAGTCCCACCAAAAGAAAAACCCCAAAATAAAACCATCAGAAATACTGTACCTCATCATCATATATAAGCCGTGGCTTTGGTTTGTCCTTTTCTTCAAAAAACACTGTACCTTCTAAACCATACTTTGGAATTAATACCACAATAGCATTCTTCCTTACAAATAGAATATAAGCTTCTTCACTTACTATTCCTTTGCTTTTGAAAAATAACTGTAAAAGAGCAGACAACCTTATTAAGAATTACCTTAAAGTATTTTGAAGTTAACAAAAAAAAATTATGCAATCAAATTAAAAGTGAACAAAACTTCATTTCTGCTAACATTAGTGACAGAAGGCAAATACCTGGGTATGAAAAGCCACAGAGGCACGCTGAGCGTACTGAGCCATTTTGTGCCGGAAATTGAGATTTTTACATAAATCTGCAAGCTTGTGTTTGTCGGTCAACTCTGGATAAGTACAGTCAGCTCCAATAGCCACAGCCAACAACCGATGAACAATGATGTCTGCGTATCTAGACACATGAAGAAAAAATAAGAATCATGCCATGTTAGCATTTAAATATCCTTTTACAATTTGAAATAAAGTATTTTCTCTCATTTGTTAAGGAGAAAATGTACCTTCGGATGGGTGAAGTAAAATGTGTGTATATTGGGGATGCTAAGCCATAGTGATGAAAATCATTGTCCATTCCAGAGCAGAAGTACACAGCTTGCATCATACAGCGAGTTGCTAATATTCTTAACAGGGTGTTTAGATATGGGAAAATAGGTGAATCCGCCTGGTCCAAAGAGTCAGCTAAAGCCTTGGCTGTATCAGTTTTAATTTCCAAATTCTGTGAATAAATAGAGAAAACTGTTAGTCCCTTGGTCGTGTCCAAGTCTTTGGGACCCCATGGACTGTAGCCTGCCAGGTTCCTCTGTCCATGGAATTCCCCAGCAAGAATACTGGAGTGGGTAGTCATTCCCTTCTCCACAGGATCTTTCTGACCCACGGATCAAACCTGGTCCTGCATTGCAGGCAGATTCTTTACCATATGAGTCACCAGAGAAGCCCAGAGAATATGGAAAAGGGATCAAATTAAACATTTAAAAATCATTACCAGCCATGTCTTCAAAATGTAACTGATCAGGCTAGAAAAGTATGGTGTCTTTTGACCAGGTAATAAGTGTTTATGCCTTTTAGCCTTACCTAGGAGAACTGAAAATAAATTTAGTAAAAGTCATAGTGGTTTTGTGTAATATCAAACCTTAAATTTTTCTGAATTCATTTGAAGGTGCTGAAGTACCAACATTCTCAAGAAGTTTCAAGGGGGAACGAATAGTGGGGGCAGTAGTGCTGCCTCTCAAAGTCCAGCTGTTCTCGCCTAATCTTTGTTGGTTTGGAGAAATGTCAAAGCAGATCTGGTTCCGTTTCCACATGTTGGGATTTTCTCTACGGATCCTTTTCCTCCATTCAATGTAGAAGTAAAGGCCAGAGTATTGGTGACTACAGCTCAACATGATGATACAGCAGTTAACTGCCTATTCTACTTTGCAAGATGAGGCAAAAATACATAAACCTTCCTTCCTCTACCCAGGTCACAGAAAGAAACAGGACAATAAGAGAACATTCTCCAATTTACAGAGTAAGCCTTGGAGGAGAAGAGAAGACCATATATCCATGTTGATGGATATAATAAGAGCTGGCCCACCATAAAGGTCTGAAAAATGAGAAACCAGCATCCTCCTGTTAGAATAATGCTCTGAGATCCAACACCCTTTCTTCTCTCTCTTCTGGACAGGAAAGCTGTGGCTTGAGCAAGTGATCCAAAGAAAACCAATGCAAGCCATAGTCACCCCAAAAGCAGGGGTAATCATGTCTAAATAAAAGTCTACTAACCAGAGGCAGGGGGAAAAAGGGGCTGAGAAAATGGGTTCCCCTTTTTATGTTTCTTCTTTTTTTCCATGTTTGCAAAAATGGACTTCTTCCTTAGGGATGTGAAAGAGGACTGAAGCGAGTTGAAGATAAAGAGGAAAAAAAAACAACTAAGTCTTAAAAGGTCAGTAGTTCAGAGGAGACATGAAGTAACACAAGCATGAAGAAAATGTGTAAAAGCACAGAGACATGGAAAAGTTTAATACGTTCAGGATATTATAAATAACGTAGCCTGGAACATCTGGCTTTAGTATAGGGCAAATGATTTCACTGTGTGAAGAGATGACCATACCCAAGTTAGATGACTTCTTTAATGAAAAGAATTACTGGCACATTTTTGCATTAGGAAACAAAACTTTTATGGAACTGTGACTATAGATTATTCAGGGCAAACACTATATCACAACATGAATACAGATAATGTTTCTAGCTATGGAACCATACCTTGGATTTAGCTGCCTTAACAAGAATTTCATAATTTGATGGAGGAGGAGCAGGATGTTTTCGAAGCAGAGCATGCTCAGAAAATTCTTCATGAATTTTTTTTGCAACAGAGATATTGGCAAGTAACATAAATTCTTCCACCATGGAATTTGTTTCTCTGCCAAATGAAAAGACATTAAATAAGGAAAAAGAATGAGACTTCCACATATCATTCACAAGTTATCTTTTCTGTTAATGAGATAATGAAAATTCCTATGCAAACATTCATGTGTGTATACACATGAGTATTTTTAAGAATTAAACATCCCTTTCATGTCTCAGTTACTATGCTAACAATCTCTTACAATTCACCTACTGCATGAGTAAATCTTATGCTAAAGGGTATTTTACAAGCAGCATTAAAAAACAGAAGCTTTACTAACTCTAGTAACATGTAAAACCTAAATCATAAGCATTTTCACCTTTTTATACTGAGTCCAAGGAGATTTTTATTTAATTCTGTATCTACAGAAATACAGTTTTCTAAGAATTAAAAGCTATTTAGGTCATATCAATATTGGCTTAAAAAAACTGAAATTTTCACCAACAAATTCCACAAATGAAAAGATATTTAAAATAGTTATTTTGGGTGCTTATTATGTCCCAGGCATTGTGCTATAAGTGCTGTTTTCATTGTGGTATGTGTGCATGTATATACATACATATACATATGAATATAGGTACTAGTCCTATTTTGTAGATAAGAAAACTAAAGATGTGTAACATTAATCTCTCACTAAAGGTCAGAATTACTAGTGTAACAGGATCTGGGCCCATTATGACTTGACTTCAAAACTCTTAACTAATTTGATACTGTTTTTCATCAAACACAGTAAATGATTTGTGTATACAAAATATTAGTAAGTGATCTTTTTTTTTTAAATAATTTTATTTATTTGCTTGGCTGCACTGGGTCTTCATTGCTGTGAGCAGGTTTTCTCTAGTTGCAGTGAGCGGGGGTTACTTTTTTTTGTGGTGCGCAAGCTTCTTGTTGTGGTGTCTTCTCTTATTGCAGAGTATGGGCTCTAGGGTGAGCAGGCTTCAGCAGTTGTGGAACATGGGCTTAGTTTATCCAAGGCATGTGGAATCTTCTTCCCAGACCAGGGATCAAACCCATGCCCCCAGAACTGGCAGGCAGATTCTTAACCACTAGATCACCAGGTAAGCCCCTGTGTTCTGTTTAATAGTGCTTTCTCCCAAGTTACTGAAAATGCATTATTAATCTGTCACTCATGTTTCCTTCTTTAACAACATAACTTCTTGACAAGACTCCTGAAGCACGTTAATTTTTTTTTTTAAATTAGGAAGACCTCCAAACACGTCTTTAAAACTATGGGGACAATCTCTTAGAAATGTGATTTTTATTCTTGGTAAGAAGAAATGGTTGATGTTCTACTTTGGTAAAACAAGATTCAAGATTTTCCTCAAAAGAGCCCTTGGTAGTGGGTGTACTGTTCCTACTAACATTAGACTTATTTGCATAGTTCACTCAAAGGTATTTTTAAATTGTAGCTCTAAAGCTGTAAAGCACACACTGGTCCTAACTAACAAACTTGAGTATAATCCCGTTTTTAATCCTTGGTCATCTGCTAGAAAAGTGTAAATGCATGCTTAATTTCAGAATCACCTTATATAAAAGGTATGGAAAGACGCCTAACTCTGACTTAATCAAAATCAGCCTTGCCTCAGGGATCGAACCCAGGTCTCCTGCATTGCAGGCAGATTCTTTACCATTTGAGCCACCAGAGAAGCCCTTGCCTCCTAAACCTTAACCCAAATCAATAAAACAATAACAAGGCTTAACCTCTGACTATTCTTCACAACACCCTATGAGTGCGTACCACTACCAATTCTATTTTACTTAAAAATAAATCGAAGTGTAAAGAGGTCAAATAATTTGTCTGGAGTCATTGGCAGAAATGGGATCCAAATTGAGGCAGTGTGACTTCACATTCCAGGGTTTTGGCCTAGGTCTGTCCTATCACAGTATATTCCCTATTATTCTCTATTAAATACTTAAGAAATTAATGAGGGTAATCCTCTTTTACTTACAATAACTATTACTAGTCAAGTTCTAATACACCACACATTAAAACAAATGAAGCTGGCAAGTTTTCTTTTATAATACAAATAAGGTATTTGAGTTTTAGATGAGACTAGAAAGTAAAATCATATTTATTTTTCTCTACAGAAATCATGACTCCACTAAAATACATATTTGGGGGTACAAATGTTTTATTAATATATACACTAGATATTATATTAAAATAATAATCTTATCAACTACTCATCAAAAAAAATTGCATACCTGAGTTCCTTGGTCTGCAGATCTATAGGATCATGAGTTTCACTGTCCATGTGGAATCGAACTTCTGGAGAAGAAAGAGTCAAAGCCCTAAATAAAATAAGGAGGTGAATCAGTTATGTGAGCAGTAACAGATATAGCTCTGGAAGTTACTCTTAAAACAGAAATGATTAAAGCAAGTATGTGACAGTTTCTCTTTTGAAAGCTTTATAACCACCTGCTAACTTTTATGTTCCTTTATATTTTCACAGATGGTCTAATAGTTTATAGTTCTAGAATCAATTTTAAAAGGCAGGACAACAGCAATACAACAAAATGAGTCCCTGTGTTTCTCAGGATAAAGAATGTCTTCTGTACCCAAAATGAGAGGGTTTGATAAGTTTCATAAAGAACGCAATCAGTTATATTTTATTTACTACAGGAAGGGTGAGGGATGGTGGAAAGAGGCAAAAGGGAAGCTTCCCTGGGCAAATGAGTAGCACC
Organism: Ovis canadensis; assembly: GCF_042477335.2. NCBI lineage: Eukaryota > Metazoa > Chordata > Mammalia > Artiodactyla > Bovidae > Ovis > Ovis canadensis. The sequence continues at coordinate 62,089,434 of NC_091254.1, forward strand.
AAAAGATCCTCAGTTCAAAAGTATCTTCCACATACACTCAACCAGCCAATGAGGAGACTGATAAACCACAACTCACGTTACAGATACTGATGGCTATTAGTATCTGAGTACTATGTGTCAGATAACATACTAGGCTAAGTGCTTTACATGCACAGCTCATTTAAAGATTTGGCAAGTTCTTCTTTCCACAAGGCAAGCATAATGTGGTTCTACACATCATGAACCTATCTGCATCCAGTCAGTTCCAAATCAACCAGAAACTAAGAATTTTATTGAGGCTGGGTAACTTCGGACAATCACAAAGAAGGGGAAAAGATGAGTTTGGGGCAAGTGGGATTCCAAGTCCTTTTTTCCTTGACTCACCTTTACTGCAAGAACTATAGAAGGAATACTAGAGAGGGAATCTGACAAATATGCCTTTCTTTCCATGACAAATAACTTGAGCAATACAAGGTTCTACACTACAATTAACGTGTTAATTAATACAGCTTGACCTAAAGAGCAAGGTACACTAATCATATTTTGATCATTACTTCTTCACAGAACATTTAAAACATAACTCTTATCCTTTAAGATAGACATATGACAGATATAATTTAAGATAAAACATATCCTTTAAGAAGGTGAAAGATAACCATTTTTTTTTAACTGATTGCTTTCTCTATTCACCCTAAGACTGAGAAGACTCAATGATAGGTTTTACCAGTAGATGAGTATCTACTTTCAAAACTAGAAGTACAGAGAGTTTCAAATTAAATAAATAGCTTTTCTGTCCTAATCACAATCTACATTATAGATACAAATCAACATCTCTTATTTTAAAACTGTCAAAATAGTTTCAATTGGTTTTATTCACTTTGCTTTTACAAGAAACCTTCTGATACCTGGCATACTGTAAACCTTCAATAAATGAATACGATGAAAAATGTGTTGTTTTGCATTACAAAAGAAATCTAATTATAGTCATCTTATTTACGTCTTAATGACAAATTTGAGCAATAAAGTTTTCACTGGGTTTTACTGCATCTAAATTATCCTTTCAATTTCTCTTCAAGTCAGTTTCAAGTTTAGTATTTTGGATCATAAGAAAATTCCCAGAAAACTGAAATATGAGTAGAGTTAGGTAGGGGTGGCTCAGCATAAATACCTAGAACACCACTGTCAATGGAACGTCCTGCAGGAAATGGTCTCAATCCACCCTATCCAATATGGTACCCACCAGCCTACCATGTGGCTCCTAAGCACTTGGAATACCGCTAGTGTCACTCAGGAACTGAATTTTTAACCTTTAATTTTCACTTTAATAGGCACATCTTATGAAAACAGCAGAGATCTAGAGTTTGCACTATCCAACAAAACCACTTTCAGTAACCACTTGTGACTCCACTGTGGATGGGCATGGGCATCCAGAGACCAACATATGAAAGGCTCAAGTACTTGCTTTACTCTGACAGTTGATTGTTTTTCAAGAATCAAATTTCTTCTGACTACTTCAACAGATTTGGGTATGTGGATATTCCTTAAAACTCCTTTGCAGTCAGGCAAATGCCATGAGATAACAGCTAAAAGATGTGAATCTGCCACTAGTGATCAGATCTTCGGTAAGACTGCTTCAATGTAACCCCTAATCATTTAAAAACTGAAGATGTTGGATTAAACATGCTCTAAAAATCTCTTCCAACTCTAAGTGCAAGGATTTCATTTATCTTTATTGAAACATCTGAGAAAAAACGTTTAGTCTTGAAATTCATTTCTAGTTAAAATCAGGAACAAGCCATAGAAAAGTCTCAAGAAGATCTTCCCTTCCAAAAATTTCTTCAAGATCTTTAATTCAGACATATCAAGGTCTTCAACATAACAGAACTCCTGAACAAACATCAGTCCAGAATCAAGTCGCTAATATTTAAATAGGTAGCTAGAAGAAATAGAATGTATCTATTTAAGAGTCCCTACTCAGTCTATTAAATAATTCATCATTGACCAAGATAAACACTTCATAAAGAGTTCACAAGTTATCATTAACAGCAGGATAGGAGAATTAAAATAAATCAATATTTTTGAAATGTACCCTTTTTCAATTCTTCTTTTTTTCAAAATTTTAGCTAGTTTATTTAGTCCACGGAGACTAGTAGTAATATTATCGTTCATGGCTGCTGAATCAATTCTCATCTGAGCTTCAGCATATGTAAGGGAAGCCTAAAAAAAGAAACCATATATTAATACAAATGCTTAAAAATCTGGTTTACTTTTGAAAATTTATGTTTCCACTATAAAATATCCATGATTTCAGAAAACCTAAAATCAATAACAAAAGAGATTCCTGGTTATAATATTTATATTCCACACTGATGATTTCTGGTTCATTAACTCTTATCTGATGCATTACACAACATAAGCAAACTTACATTAAAACAAAATTAAATGGTAGAATTTCATTATTCTTTTAATGCATAAATACTTAGAAAAAGTTAAAATAAGATAAAAGGAAGGTTAGATTATTCTTTGATAATGACTATAAAGTGAAATCATTTCCAGATGACCAGTACTTCCTTACATACAGCAAATAATAAAACCGTAAGAATCGAGACATCATGTTTTATAGGAAATCTACTAAATACCCCAAATTAAGTATTTAATCTAAGAATTAGAAAATCATAGTAGAAAAGATTAATTTCCAGTACAATCTAAATAAACAAACAGCTTTCTGCTCTGCTCCTATATTTCCCTCCTCATGGAAAAATGCCTTTTAGCCTTTTTTTTTTAAAATAGTTTTATGAGTAAAAATCAGGAATAGTGAAAAAGAGTTAGGTGATGCAGATCAGGATAGATTCTTGGGAGAACCAACTTATCTACTAGGAGCTAAGAGTTCCTTGTCTAAAAATGTTTTATGTTACATGTTTACTAAGTTTTTTTCATATAAAATTTTGCTACACTAACCAACTTTGGGAGAATTATAAACTCCCCTTATTTAAAAATATAAATCTAGGAAAATTTAAATCATTCACACATGACTCCTTGTCAGTTTCACACTAAGCTTTATTTCCAACCACTAGCTAATCAGAAAAGAAAGATGTTAAAGGGAGAAAAAAGAAGGTAACCTTAGAAAATAGATCACTGGAAAAAGAGGGTTTCGCAGACATCAGAGGAAGAATCAGAGCAAAATGAGAACATAACGAAATTGGATGAAAGATACAAAAGAAGAAAAGGAGTGAGAAATGTAATCTGGCTCCGTTCTTTTTGAACATCAATTTCAGACTAGTTCTACTAGAATTCAACTGTGGCTTATATCATTTCAGTGAAAAATGTGAGGAGCAAGAAGATGGTTTACACACCATCTTTTAAAATACTAACCAGTTATAAATTGGGATAACTTCAAATACTGGAGTTCCTACATTAGGGCTAAAAGAATCTACTTGGTCACTTAAGCATACAGGCTTTCTAAGTTTCTGATGACAGAAAAACTGCCACATAATCTCATTTCTAGATAACATCAAAAATTAAGCAGATAACTGAAAACAACAAGATTTAGTGGCAATACTGGGGGAAAACTTCTTTATAATACACCTAACTTTTAAAAAACAATCTAGAACATTGTTAAAAGTAAAAAGGATGTGCAACATGAAATATTAAACATGAAACCAACCTTAGAATTAATGACACTTTTGGTAAACCTCGTTTTTAAGATTTCAGCATTGTGAGTCATTTCCCAAATACATGAAAATGCCAACCTATGGACAAAAGTAAGACAGTATTTGTTAATGGGAATCAGTTAAAGTAGTGAATACTATGTTTTTATGAAGAAGCGTGCATAAATACCTGTCAACGTTAGATCTCAGGGAACATAAGTTAGAGCTAAGCAACTCTGGAACCATGTCAATCCTCTGAAACATATAAAATAAGATAGCAGCTTACTGAGCTATATCCATACATTTATTTGAGGTTCTATTCTCAAATAACATTGATGTTCTAAGCGGGGTGGGGGAAGCCCTCTATAAATAGAATTGAGACAATGTGAAATTAAAAAAAACAAGTCTATTTCTAGAGAAGTAGCTACACACAATTTTTACAAGAAGGAAGCAACGGGCTCTCCTCATAGCTCAATTGGTAAAGAATCCGCCTGCAATGCAGGAGACCCTGGTTCAATTCCTGGGCTGGGAAGATCCCCTGGAGAAGGGATAGGCTACCCACCAGTATTCTTGGGCTTCCCTGGTGGCTCAGCTGGTAAAGAATCTGCCTGCAATATGGGAGACCTGGATTCAATCCCTGAGTTGGGAAGATCCCCTGGAGAAGGGAAAGGCTACCCACTCCAGTATTCTGGCCTAGATAATTCCATGGACTGTATAGCCCGTGGGGTTGCAAAGACATGACTGAGTGGCTTAAAAAAAAAAAGCAATGGAAGAAAACTGGATTTCATGTCAGTGGTAAGTTCTCTACACTACCCACCTAGCTGTGCCCTGAAAGTTTGAAATCTCTGCTCTATACAAAATGTTTGTACTAGATAGCAGACACAAGCCCTAAGAACTCTACAACGGGACCCTCCTCCAATGCTTCACACAAACTGCATGGTGTTTTCAACATCCTTAAAAAAGAGAAACAATGAATTCTTATGGAAAAAAGGTACACAAAAGAACTCTGACAGTTAATTAAGCCTGACTTTCCCTTCTACTCTCACAATTATTCTCTGTAAGTTTCTGGGAGCACACTTATGAAGAAGAAATAGTAATTGTGACAGAACAGACTCATGACTTAACTATATATAAAAAAATGGAAAATATATTAATTACTTAGACAAGTTGACACTTCACAGCAACTCATATCAACTGCATCTACCTGTTATTTGGCTAAGTAACAAAAAACACTGCAATATTTTCACTGATTTAAGGTTGCCATTCTGAAGGAGATCAGCCCTGGGATTTCTTTGGAAGGAATGATGCTAAAGCTGAAACTCCAGTACTTTGGCCACCTCATGCGAAGAGTTGACTCATTGGAAAAGACTCTGATGCTGGGAGGGATTGGGGGCAGGAGAAGAAGGGGACGACAGAGGATGAGATGGCTGGATGGCATCACTGACTCGATGGACGTGAGTCTGAGTGAACTCCGGGAGTTGGTGATGGACAGGGAGGCCTGGCGTGCTGCGATTCATGGGGTCACAAAGAGTCGGACACAACTGAATGACTGAACTGAACTGAAGGTCGCCTTATTCTATGTATGTCCTTTAGCTAATTCATATATTATTCCACACTGTTTCAGAATCCAAAAGTACCCATGATTATGACAAACTACACAATTAACAAAGTGATTACTCATATTTCGCTAAATACTGAGGCTCTCCCTTCCTCAGGAAACACCTCAGATGACTTAATTAAGAATAAAACAGATGACAGAAAAGATGTATCAAAATTCCACTTTAACACATTTACCTTTTCACAAAGATATACAGTTGTTCCCCTTCTAGCTGACTCTTGATCCAAAGCATTTCCTGGCCTAATAAAATGGCTAACATCAGCAATATGAACACCAACCTTAAAAAAGATAACAAGGATGTCAACATGCTTAACTGGGTAAATGTACCAAAGGAATTCTAACGAGAAGAAATTCAGCTAAAAGGAAAAGAAGACACCAGTCACAGTTACCATTTCAGCTTTTTCATGCCCATGAGTCTCTGCAGCTACAAAAGATTCTACCTGACATGAATAATTCACAAATTCTACAATGGGTCAAAAGAAAATTAATTCAAGACCAGAACTACTTTTGAATAGAATGTCATCGTAATTACAAATACCTCCAAATTTCCATTTTCAAGTTCTCTACAATGGAGAGCATCATCTATATCAGTACATCCTGGGGGGTCCACACTACAGACGCACAGATGTCTCAGGTCTTCTCGGTTTTTCATGTCCTAAAAATGCCATATTATTGAAAACTAGAAAACAATTTTGGTGGTACAGATGTAACACAGCTCTATCAAATCAATGATAATTATAATAAAAAGCAGCTTTATATTCTCAGTGATAACAACACTTCATGATTTATAATTTGTGAAGCCCTTGCCTTTGGAAAATGTGATATCAGCCAGTGTCTGTCGCCTAGAAAAGTCTGTCTTTTAGTAAAGTAAATGCTTTTCGTGATAACCTAAGCATTCTGTAGCAAACTAAATGCAATGGAGGAGGGGGATAAGGTTTCTACATGGTTTTTAAAAGACACATACAGAAACCAAATAAAACTAGTAGCTTAGATACAGTAATCCATAAACTCGCTAGGAATTCTTTTCAACATACCTTCTCAGTGATGCTCCAGGGCATCTTTGGTAGAAAGCTAAGAACAGCCTGTGAGAAAGCCTGATGGGGAACATCATGCTCAAGTAACAAAACTTCTGTTTCAGTCTCTTTGTCTCCAACTTCACCTAAATTTTTCACAAAGTGTCCCTAAAACCAAAGAGTATTATAAGACCGGTGTATTTTACAGCTGTTTATTAACTTATATTCTATTATCACACTTAATGGTTGAACGTTTTCCATTACCACTTTAGTATTTCTAAATTTTCTCCACAATTCTTAAAAATGATTATTAGGTAAATTAAAGCTAAAAATGACAAGACTTCTCAAGTGATTTATGGTGGAGACTTTCTGAGAGTTCAGTTCTCATAAAACAAGGTCTCTGTTTAGTTCCTATTATCTCTCAAGTTTAAAAGTTGCTTCAAATATCCCAGCTTCAAAATTTGTTTACTAGAATCTACTTAGGTCTCAAACACTAATTTTGTAGTCACTGTCACCAAAAATTACTTGTTAGGAAGTCTGAGTAAAATTAACCAAGTGATTTACATTGGAATTTCCTAGGATTAATTTTCAGATTGGATGTACTACTTAATACTCCTAAATTTCAGCATGCCTTTTATATAAAGACAGATTCTATTTTTAGTAAAAGAAGCAACTTTATTCCTAAAGTTTTAAATAGTCTAACATAAAATTATTATTTCAAGCTTACATTTGGATATCTGGAATTTCTCGGCCAACCATCAACAGCAACAATAATTCTCCGTCCTTCTAATGTAGAGGCCTGTCTGGTTTCTATCCGAATTCTAGGGATTCTCTTATCAGCAGGAGTAAAGAGATGTCTTCTTGACTAGAGAACATTAGGAAAAAGCATTTACACACAAAAGGCTGGGGATGGGAGCAAGGTGAGGGCTCTAAATTTTGTTCAATGTACATCATTTTCCATTACATAGCAACATGCTCTTTACTCACCTCCTTAATATCAGACTTGGAAAGCATGCCACAATATGGTCTCCAATTCCTTTTTATTATCCCAACAACTCTACCTGTAGGCTTTAACATTTTTTCATTTACAGCAGTCTTAAGCTGAGATGTAAAAATAAAAGTAAAAACCTTCAGTTATCTGTCCTGTAAGGGTAATGAGACAATTTCCCTTCAAAATTAGAATACAGATACTAATACTTTTTCAAGCAGTAAATTATGACATAAAACTATGGAATTTTGATGCTTCAAGATTCCAGCAAGAGCATGCCAAACAAAACCACAAAAATAGTTCTATAATAAAGCACTACCAAAAAAAAAACCCAAAAAGAGAAAACTGAATAAATATGTGAGAACCCAACTCTTCAGTTTTAATGTGAGGCTTTACTGACATATACAGACACACACGCTCATGCACAGGTCTGGTAATTAATAGGATTTCAGTAGTTTCCAGTAATGAGCAGAGTGGTACTTATTAATTTATTTTAAAAAAAGAGATGTATCTTTAAATGCTTGTCTTATTCAAAATATAAACCCAAATAAGTAATAGTTCTTACTAAAAATAGCAAAAGAACCCTATGCTATTTCACCTCTAATACTCTCCTATGGCCTGGACCTTGTAAAGATAATGTTATAGTAAGACTCCAAAGTAGTGATTATAATTCATACAGAGAGAAGAACTACTAATGGTCTGTGAATTCCAACTACTTGTATCATTCTTGTAATTCTAAAATGGAAAAATACCTATCAGGTAGACTTTAGGTCATAAAAAACAACAGAAAGGATTCTCATCATAATAAATATGGTAACAGAGAAGGAATTATTAAACAGACCTATTTTTAAGGGCCTAGAAGTACATCTATTATGCTGAGGGGATTTTAAACATTGCATAAAAGCATTTTGGAAAATTTTAAATCTGTAAAAGAAAAAAAAAGAAAATTTTATTTACTTAAACAATTCAGCTAGATCATATAACTGAATGTCAGAGTTCAAGTTTCATACTCAAGTTAAGTCTTTTTGTATTTTGTATTTCAACCTGTTTATTTGAGCAAAGTAAGACATTAATTTAAAAGACTAACTTGGAGGCAAAGAAATCAACTATGTATATGACATACATTAAACCTACAGAACTATAATTTTATTCCATAAATCTGAAAGCAATGAAACCTATTTCATTTAACTTTCTCCAAAATTGTTTCATTGAATTTTCTCCGAAGCTAATACATTAACAAATTAATCAAAGCTACACAGACAAAAAATAAAACCTGTTTGGTTTCATACAATGCGTTCTCTCTCCTCTTCCTTCTCTATATCATCTTCATTTTGACCTTCATCTTGTAAAACCACAGAAGATGGTGCTACCCACTGATGCTTGGGAAGAAGCTCCACAGCCACAATATCTTCATGAATAGCTCGGTTTAAATTTTTAAGTCCTTGTAAGATTATCTGTGTGAATAGCAAAGAACACATGCCCAGATATTTTCAAAGGCTGTATAATAATGGGAAGGTTGCCCTAAAGAAGTTGAGATATATTCTGATGTCTCTATGTCTATTTCCCTTCCTTTATATTTTTTCTTCCGTCATAGTGTCCCTTTGCTCTGCCCTCTAAATTTCTCAGTATCAAATAGAAAAAACAATGTCAGAAAATATGACTTGTGTTCATGTGTTCCACATAACTCTTACATTAATACCAGAATTTTTAATCTCTCTAAATCTCAGGGTCCTGATTGGTAAAACAAAAGAGTGCCTACTTTTATAGGCAGAGTTGAAAATTAAATGAAATGCAGCATTCAAAGCACTAAGACAAGTACTTGGCAAATAGTCAGCACCCCAAAATGACTGCTGTTTGCTTTAAAGTGTGGGAAGCCCTCTGGAGCAATTATACATTAGGTAAATGGTATTTCCCATAATAGATCCTAATGCAGAAAATAGAGGTACCATAGCAGGGTTTGTTTTTGATTGATTATATTTGTATTCTCTTAAAAGGGGTTAATAGAAAGTTCTTTACCTCAATAAGCAGTTTCCTGAAAAAATGATTAATTCTATCATCTGTGACTTCTCACATAACTTACTTCAAGCTCACAAACTAGGAGGGTAAAGCAAATTTAAATTCTTGTACAAAAATCTGAAACACTTATGAAAGAAAAAAATGAACAGAAAATATTTTAGTGTGAAACGCACTCATGTACACACTTGCCTCTTTATTGTCTTCGTCATCACCATGGACCCATACTGTAGCTTCTAAGTAATTTTCCCTGCTGGCTCGAAATGTCCCTTGAAGGTATGTGCCAGATTTGATGCCCTGTTGTAGCTTACTTAACGGAAGATGCTCTGAAAATATTGTTTTTCCACTTTCTATTTCATTCTGTGAAATAAGCAAACCAAGAGATATAGTTAGTATGTGAGTCTTCGGTATGCTCCACATACAACTATTATCACTATCAGGTATTATTTAAAACAACCACCCACGTTACAGTATATACAACTCTTATGAATTTAAAAGAACATAGCACAGTAAGAAAAAAAATGCTTTTTATTCTTACGGCAACATACACAAACATTTCCATTTCATTACATTTTGGTATCAGCCACCGAAGAAAAAACTCTATGTACCCCTCCAACCCCGTCCAGGCCTTCTCGAATGAAGGTGTGTAGCTATGTGATCAAGTGAGCGGGCAGAAGTATATAAAGGGTAATAGGAAACCTCAAATGTATGAGAAGACTGTGGTTCCGGAAAGCACAAGAAAAGCTATTTTTACTTAGATTATTTTAAACAGCTAAGGCAGTTAGACAGAGGTAGCCTGGGACCTACTGTAGATCCACCGCAATACCTTCCAGAATCCTCTGAGACCTCCAACATCCGATAACCTAACTGCTTGGCTCCTTTAGACGTCTACACTTCCTAAATTTCCCATCTTCTAAGGAGATCATTTTATACTTTCTCTTCTGCTTAACTCTCCAAGTTCCTTGTCTTCCTTCCTCATTCTCAGATAAGGGACCTCCACCTCCACAATGAGAATCGGAAGCAATCAATAGAGACTCGCTCCATGCTGAATCTGCTCACCTATGAGCATCTATCCACCACTTCCTCACCTCTACTCAAGAACTTTGTTATTCTCTTTCTGGAATCAAATTCACCCCTGTACTATAACATCCTCACCATCATATAAACATGAACTATTAAAAATAAATATGGACTTATTAAACCTACCATGAACATGACCTATTAAACAGACTAATGATATGGCCTATTAAAACTAATTGTACCCTCACAGTCCCATCTATCACCAAATCCTAAAATCAACAAAATATTTATATCAATGAAATACACACAACATCTGACTTCTCACTACCTTAACTTCTGCTACCATGATCCAATTTTCTGTCTTGTCTCCCAGGGATACTAAAATATCCATCTAAGTGGAGGCCCCTGCTTCTAACCTATTCTCCTTAGAACAGGGAAATAGGTATATTATTCTGCTCAATAGCTGTCCAGTACTCATGGACTAAAATCCAGATTTTTTCCATGACTTACTACATCCTTACATGATCTGGTCCCTGCCTATATTTCTGACTTCATTCCTAACATTTTTCTCCCTTGCTCACATCCCATCCACACTTTTAGGGATTTCTCAATGTCAACTTATTCTAACCTCAGAGCCTTTTAACTTGCTATTCCTTCCACGTGAAATGCTCTTCCCCTAGTCATTAACTCCTTTAACATACAACACAGCTAAAATGTCTCTGTCTCAAAGGAATTTGCTTTAACATCCTTCCCATCTCAACTTAGATACAATTTTATCAAGAAGCCTTGACATTTCAAATCTGGGTTAGATGCCTTGGCTAAGTACGGTTAGCTCTCCTATCATGCTTGTTCTGAAAACACAAATGTGTTCCAATGCAACTGGTAAATTAGAAAACTACCAGGTGAGAGCAGAGAACTGCATCCAGCTGAACCAAGCTGAATCCACAAAACACACACACACGCGCACACACACACACGTCTCAAACACCTAATGGTTACTTAAGATTACCATGTTTTATTAGCCACACCATCTTCATCTGGTTTAACAACTTTCTGTTCAAATTGAGATAACCCTCTTTCCACTGCGTCAGGAAGTTTCTGCATGTGTCCCTAATCACATTTTCCCTTAAGCTCTGTGAAAGTGAAAGTGAAAATGAAGTTCCTCAGTCGTGTCCGATTCTTTGCGACCCCCATGGACTGCAGCCTACCAGGCTCCTCGGTCCATGGGATTTTCCAGGCAAGAGTACTGGAGTGGGCTGCTATTTCCTTCTCCAGGGGCTCTTCCTGACCCAGGTATCGAACCTGGATCTCCTGCTTATAGGCAGACACTTTACCATCTGAGCCACCAAGGAAGCCCAAGCTCTGTAGTTTTCATTATATAAAATTTTACGTGGCACAGTGACTTTGGGGAACACACACACGTACTATAATAGAACTGACTGCAGTTTCACTATATCCTACATTTACTCTACTCTGTCATAGTACATAGTCAAATACCGTGAATTATCAATGTTGGATTACTTCCTGTTTCTTCATTTAGACCTATCCACCTCATTTAGTGCTACCCAAATCAACTCTGTGATAAAGGAAGTGTTCTTGTGATCTCTAATATGGTAGTCACTAGGCACAAGGGGCTCTTGGACACTTGAAAGGTGAACAACACAACTGGGAAACTGAATTGTAAACTGAATTAAATTTAAACAGCTGCATGCAACTAGTGCATATATATTAGATAGGATAATCCTATTACCTGTATTCTAAAAATAAAGTCCAGCTTTTATTTTTTCACTTCTATTTAGTTTTGTGAAGTAGCTGGTTGAAAACAGGAAGAGAAAAAAACGCTGTAAAGATTGGATGCACATATAATATACTATTATATAAAACCTAACAGTATCTACCATTTACATTTACCATAATTATGTGCCAGGCACTGAGATAAGAATTTTATTAACACTACTATTACCTGAGCAAACTCTGGGAGATAGTGAAGGACAGAGGAGCCTAAAGTGCTGTAGTCCATGGAGTTACAAAGAGTTGGACACGACTTAGCAACTGAACATTATCACCATCCAACCCTAACAATGCTATGACACGGTTATTGCCAAACACACTTCACATTCAAGGAAACAAGGTTAAGGATTCCCTCTCATATCCACTACTGCAGTGACCCCCTACTCCTGCCTCTGCCTCTAATCTTGCTGAGATACAATGTATCATCTTATAAATCAAGATTAGAGTGGTTTTCCAAATAAGTAACATTTCTGATTGTTCTCCATTCCTCCTAGCCACACTCTTATCAAACTTTAATGTGTTCAGCCTAAGAGTATAAAGTAGGGAGCCCAGAATCCTATGTGCTAACTTCTCTTAGTAACAGCCCTTTCAGTTCAGTTGAGTCGCTCAGTCGTGTCCGACTCTTTGCGACCCCATGAATCGCAGCACGCCAGGCCTCCCGGTTCATCACCAACTCCCGGAGTTCACTCAGACTCGCGACCATTGAGTCAGTGATGCCATCCAGCCATCTCATCCTCAGTTGTCCCCTTCTTCTCCTGCCCCCAATCCCTCCCAGCATCAGTCTTTTCCAATGAGTCAACTCTTCGCATGAGGTGGCCAAAGTATTGGAGTTTCAGCTTTAGCAACATTCCTTCCAAAGAAATCCCAGGGTTGATCTCCTTCAGAATGGACTGGTTGGATCTCCTTGCAGTCCAAGGGACTCTAGAGAGACCTTTATATGATAGTTTTAAAAAAAACTACTAACAAAATAAATTCCTGAGTCCTCACTATCTGGCCCCTTCCCTTCCTGTCCTACTTCTCATGAGCCCTCCCTCCTCCTATGGAATTAACACTACAGCTGGATACCCTCTCTCCAGTGCCCACCACCTGTTTGTCAAATACCTACTCCTTATCACAAGCCAGCCATGAGTTCCTTCACTGATTAATCACACAAACAGTGCCACCTTGTGCCAGGCCCTACTTGGGTTGCTGAGGATCAGTGAACAGTGGTATTGTAGAAGTCAAGACTTTAGGGACGGCATTTTGATCAAAAGCCTATTGCAGCCATTCGTGTTGTTTATCACCGAATTCCTATTTCAATTCCAGCTTGCCCACTGATATTCCAATTTCTAAATCTGGTAATTATAAGCTTAACATCCCAAAGTGGCTATGTTAATCTTTCACTTCTCAAAAACAAAATAAAGCAAACTCAAACATACCCCTTCTTCAGACAAACAAGCAAGACGATCTATGAGTTCAGGGTTAGCAGTTAGGCTTTTTATATATTCTTCACCTGAAAAATAAGTTTTTTGTTCTTGATAAGTTTAAATGTGTTTTTTATCCCCCTTAGATTCAGAAGAACATGGGTTATCTTATTTGTGACAGTACACATGTCAATTTTTTGGGGGGGGGAGGGACCCTCTCTGCTGAGGTAGTCAAGCCTGAGAGGCAGTGGATCGAGTGTGTCTATGAACTTTTATTGCTAAGCCCATTCCAAATGTTGACAGGGAAATTAACAGCCACTGCTGGCACAACTCGCTTAGCTTAGCAATGTTGAAAAATTAAAAAAAATACAAAAATATCACATTAAGCTATATATGACCATGAAAATACCAAATAGTCAAATGAACATCTGACCATGGGCCTGATAATTTTTGCATGCATCTGCAAACATGAACTAACAGTCTGGATACATGGAGACTTACAAGTGAACGCTGGTATCCCTTCTTCTATGGCTTTCTCTTTGTTTTTCCTGTCATTGGTTATGAAGATAACTTGCAGCTGATTCTCTGCTGACATATCCTTCAAATGTTCATTGTACCATTTTGCAGCTACTCGGATGGCTCTATCATTCCTGTCATTAGAATTTTCTCCCTGTAACTGTTCTACATAAGTTTCTCTAAGTGCAATGAAAAGGGGAAAAGAGAAAGATAAGAAATGGAAATCAACAGAATCAAGCACACATAAAAAGTCTTTGGACATAAATGCTTAATGATCACTGAACTTAGAGTCAATAGTACATCTTTTCCCCTCAATGTATTCACATTTATACCTCACAGAGGAAATAAATAAGATAAAATAGTGATGTTTTTAAGACAACAATTTGCTTAGAAAGAAAAAAATCATATTACTAATGGAATAATAAAAAGGCTAAAACAAATTCACCTCACCAAAAGAAAAACACAGAAATTTATACTATAGGTTGGGACATTTAAAAAAATCAGTTTGTTGAAAAAAAAAAAAAACTATACTAATATTTTACAGGTCTGATAATGAGATTTCATTCAAACTGTAGATTAACAGAAATTCCTAAAAGCTACCAATTGTACGATTAGATGACTTGTGATCATATGATTAATGTAGTTATTAAATACATGATGCCTGTAAATTATGCATGATACACTCATAATACATGACAAGGGCCAGCAAGAGAATGAAAGACAAGACCCAGATATGACTGCATATTCCTTCTAAGTCCACCAACTCTGTGCTATCAAATGTCAGTATACTTACTTCTTTAAATCTGTTCTTCAAAGCCAAATTTAAGAACAATTACAAAATTCAGCACAATAACTTCTACCTACTTCTTAAAGGTTAAGGATTCAATTTTAGAGTTTTATAATAAATATAAACAAACCTGCTTTAATATAAACATACCTGCTTATGCTTTCAGAATTATCAAAGACATGGTCATAAATTTCTGAATTGGTTTTAGCATGCCTGAGTGTCCTAATTCTTCCTGTCAACCCCAGTACTGCTAAGCTCTATTGACTGCACTTAAGCCAACAAAAGTGTTAACTTTGGATTAAAAATCTGATGGTCATGCTCTACAGAAACTAGGTCTCTGAGTGCTGAAAAACAGTTCCTGTTTTTGGATTTTAAGGAGGAGATAGAAACAAGAAGTCTTGAAGTGCTTAACTGATATTCTTTACATAAATAATATTTAAGTGTGGGATATAAGAATAAGGAAGAGAAATTTGAGATATTAAACATTTTTAAAGTTGTATATGCCCATGGGATTTCATTATCCAATCCACTGTCTAACCCAACAGTTCTCAATATCTGGGGTGATATTGCCCCCCTACAGGACATTTCACAACATCTGAAGACATTCTGGGTTGTTACAGCTCAGGGGATTGGTGGGGGGTGGGGTGGGGGGGTGTTTGCTACTGGCATCTAGTGAGTACAGGCCAGGAATGCTGCTAATCACCCTCCAGTGCCTCACACAGCCTTTCCATAACAAAAAATTACCAAGTCCAATATGTCAATAATGGCAACATTGACAAATCCTGATTAATAAAAGTAAACTGGATTTGTTATCAATTATTTATGTAATACAAGAAATGCATGTTCAGTCCATCAGTCGTGTCTGACTCTTTGCAACCTCATGGACTGGCCTGCCAGGTTCCTCTGTCCATGGGATTTTTCAGGCAAAATACTGGAGCAGGTTGTCATTTCCTCCTCCAAGGGATCTTCCCAACCCACGGATGGAACTCACATCTCCTGCATTGGCAGGCGGATTCTTGACCACTGAACCACCCACGAAGCCCAATGTAATAAATAGACAATAACATATTTTCTAAGATCACACATTAAGTTGAAACAAACATCTTAAATCTGAAACGAATTTTATTTCTTAACCTTACTGTCTTCAATGTGATCAGTTATAAGGTATTAGTGTAACTTTTAAGAGCCCATTAAGAATATACCTGCTTTATATTTTTAAAGCTCTCTTTCATAAACTCCTATATTTAATTAACTTATGTTGGTTATTCATATAATATGGTATATCAAAAACCTAGGCAAATCTCATCTTCCAAAATCCTACTGCTCAACTCATGCTAAAACCAATTCAAAATGAACACATTTTGGAAATTAAAGGACCTACCACATTCTAGGAATCAGGAGACTTCGGTTCTGGCTTTGACCCAATTGATGCCTATGTGACCTTAGCAAGGTCTGTAAACTGTAAGAATCAAACATTACTCCCAGAAGTATGAAACTTAAGTGTATCTTCCAACAATGTCACAGGTGACAGCCAGGAACTTTCACCCCCCAATTTAGCTAACTCTAGTTTCTTGATAACTGAGGTAATTTTCCCCCCTACCTATGGTGTTCGTTAGTAAATGTGTAGAAATGCTTCTCTTGGTTATTAGTCATATCTCGGATTCGTTTGTATACCGGAGCACTCCTATTTCTCACTTCTTGGAGAACTGTTTGTAGCACGATGACATTCCTGATGGCAGGGTCCTCAAGGACATCAATCTTTTAAGCAAATAAATAAATAGTTATTTTTTCCCGTGTTCATTCATAAATTGCTTCTGTTGAACCTAAACCTCTGCCGGTTTTTTTTTTAAACTACCTGTACGTTAAACTAAGGAGCTATTTTGCAGCAGAAAACCCTGCAGGTCGATTAAAGAAGAACACGTGTGAACAAACTAGTTACAAAACTTTGACGAATTAATCATTAATAAAGAGATACGTTGGCCCACATGGTTTTCGCTCGTAGGGACTTACAAGCTGCCTGAGGGTCGCAGGCAGGAGGCCACAGAAGCCCAGGTCCCCGGCCTCCAGACATTAAAATCTAAGGCAGAAGAGACAGCAGGAGTTAGAAAGTTGACGGATCTAAAATTCTTATAACTCCAAGAACTCAAAAAAGTAAAGGTTAAAAAAAAAAAAAAGTACAAGGAAAAAGAACCTCGGCCTGGGGGCAGGAGGCATGGGTCCCGGTGGGGTTGGCTCTCCCTGAGTACGTAATACTGCCCAAGACGCTCCTCCTAGGGTCTCAGTGTCCCCGCCTCCCTTTCTCCTGGTGGGACAGCGGTGCCGCGGCTCCGCCCGCCTACCGGCGCACCTGGTGGAGCAGCACGTTGGTGTCCGGCAGCAAGTAGTGTGGCTGCGGGCAGAGGCTGCTGGCCCGGTCCAGGGGTTGCAGCTCGAGGACAGGTCCCTCGTGCGCTCCGCCGCACGCCGCGCACCCCGACGCACCGCAGCCTATGTCATCCCGCAGGTAGTGCTCGCGCACTATCTTCATCACGCCACCCGCGCGCGTCTTTTTCAAGAAAGTCTTGGACTTGAGCATCTCGCCTCCCTGCTCGGAATCCCGACCCGCTTTAGTGCTCTTCCGGCGGAAAGTGTCACGCTCGGAGCCCTGTTGCACAACCGCACTTTAACCAGAAGTTCGCTCCTTCCTCCTCCGGGATATTAGTGTACCCCTCTCGCGGAAAAACTTCGAGACTGCCGTTGACTGGCCTTCTAAGGTCTGTGAGGATTGGGCGAAAGCGGGCAGATGGGCGGAGCCCAGAGCCCTTTCCATCCATGAAATGGGCGAGGCCAGCTCTGGACTCCAGCTCCCAGCATTCATTGCTTCCCGCGCCCGGTGGACCCGGGAGCGCTGAGTTCCGGCAGCGTGGGCATCAGCCAGGAATCTGTTTCCTCTGTCCTCCCGGCGCGGAAATGGTTGTCTTGGTTACCGGTGCTAACCGTCTCCCACCTGTGATTCCTTGTTGAGGGGCTGCAACCCAAGCTGCCCTCTGGAGACACTTCCAGCTCCTCTAAGAGGCAACTGCTCGAGTCTTCAGCGTGGAGTAATTGAAGCTTTCCAGGTAGCTCGAGGCTACTCTGTTTTCGCATTGGTGTAGGAATCCTTTGATGCTGCCAAATTCGGGTTTTATCCTTCACGCAACACGTGTGGGCAGTGCCAGTCCCTCACCCTTTGTAATCCCGGTGATGTTACCTGTCTTTGATTCGCCTTTCCTTACCTACCGCTGTCCCTTTAAAAATGAGGGAAGCCAATCCATCCAGAGTTCTCAGGATTCTCCTATACACATTTTTCCTAATCCTTCAGTTAAAAAAAAAAAAAAACAAACAAAAACTAGTATCTTCAGTACCATAAGTAATTTATTATATTGTGCAGAATTAAAAGCAGGTAGTTGCTGAAATTTGTGTGAAAGGGTAGAGTTTTAGACTGAGGAATTTTTCTTTTACCATCTTGTTTAATTTTGCTATCTGCAAGTTTATAAAAATGTGTTTTATCTCAGCTTCCCGTTTTCAAAAAACTTCAGTGATGCAGCATTACCTGTAGGATAAATTTAGAACATATTGAAATATGCAAGGACCTCCACAGTCTTGATTATGCATAAAGGACTACCCTTCTGTGTATTTCTGTGGGGGTGGGGTGGTGGGGTGAGGAGTCACTACTCATTTTCACATAGACTTGGCCCAACCTGACTACCATTATCTCCTGAGGTTGTTTTACAGTTTCATCACCTTTATACCTGCATGCTTTTCATTTTTTATTACTCCTCTCCAAATCCCTCAAGATTCTAAATCCTCCCTCTGTGTAACCTTTCCCTGACCAGCTCAGAAGTATCTTTATCTTATAACATGTGTTACTTTTATGAGTAGCATTCTTGGCTACTAGCGATTTAAGTCTTTATTGTTTATCTCTTTCTTTACACCCAAGTAAGAGACCTGCCCCCAGGAACTGAGTTTTCACTTATCAAAAGTGTGGGTTCATAATAGGACTTAATGAGTTTGATTTAATATGTTTGATTTGAGCAGTAATTTACCAATCTGTCCTAGATTTGGGGGTCCTCCCATTTGCCTAATAATTTCTTAGGGAATCCTTAGTATATCTTTGATAAACTTTCTGCTTTCCACAAAGAATGTTTGAATATATTTAAATCAATATTTTTTAATCTACAGAAAATTGAAATAGAGTTGGAAACGAAAAGTGACCCGTAATAATTTAAAATGTCTCGAAAAGTCAGCAAGGCATCAAAAAAAATGAACATCTCTAGCTCCCTGGAATCTGAAGATATTAGTTTAGAAACAACAATTCCTACAGATGATATTTCCTCATCAGAAGAGCAGGATGGCAAGATCAAAATCACCAGGCAGCTAATTGAACGGAAAGAACTGCTTCATAATATTCAGTTACTGAAAATAGAGCTATCACAGAAAAATATGATGATCGATAATTTGAAGGTTGATTATCTTACAAAGGTAAGATCATATGTAAATTTTGTTATCAGTGTGCTTTGTTGTCTTCAAACTGCAGATAAATAAGAATTAAACTTATGAATATATAATCAGAACTTGATACTTTTAACATTTTGAGAGAATAATTATCGGTGTTTTTTTTCTAGCCAAGTTGTTTTTCTGCTTCACTGAGAATTAGCTCTGATATGACTAGCTGGGTAGGAAGAATCAAGATTATTATTACATTATTGAATCTGCTTAATCCTCTACCATGGAGATTTGGTTTCTTTTATACTCTGCTATTTGATAGTTCCTGTGTCATAGTACCAAGTATAACAAATTCAGTTACCGTAGCTTTAATAATTATCTGCCAAATAAGAAGGAATGCCTCAGTCCTTGTTTTTCTGCCTTTTGTGGGTTTTTTTAGAGTATTTTATGTAAGACCTGGTGAAGTTGTCACTAGTGATAAAAAAATTTACAGGGATTTCAGAAAGATAGGAGACACTGCTTAAGTCTTACTACTCTGTCTTCTGAGAAAGTCTTCTCTTTCCACAGAGAAGAGATATGGAAGATGGTAAACCCTCCATCTTTGCTCTTGACTTCCAGCTCTACCTATCTCCTCCCCTCCCATTTGGTTTCAGTTATCTTATCTTTTCTCTGTTAAGTCAGTCTTGGGTAGTTCTTGCCTATGTATAGGGATCATGCTGCTAGAAAAATTTCTTTAGGAAATTTAGGAAAATGAAATGTCCTAAACCCCAAGGTCTTGATGATGTAAAGAAATCGTTTAGGTACATTTTTAAAAAAACATTAATAGTTAATGTTTATTGAGTGCCTGTTCTGTGCCAGACTCTGCTCTGTGAGCTTTTCATGTGTTATCTCATTTGAGCCATACAACTGTTTGAGGTACAGGTGCTTTTAGAGCATCTTCTCTGACCCATCAAATTAAGTGAACCAATAGAATAAGTTAGATGGGTATTTCATTAAGTACACAGTAAGTATTAGTTATTGTTGTGGTTATTGACTAAAATAATATTCTCATTGTTTTCACCCTGTTTATTTTTTGTGCCTTTTATACACGTTCATAGGATTACTTGCCTTGTTTGTTGGGTATTTGTCTCTTAATAGAGTGTAAGATTCCTGAGCACAGGAACAGGGGACATCTTTGTAGTCCCTGTTGTAGCTTCAATGCTTAGAACTGTCTCTGGCACCTAGCATATGCTTGGCTGTTTCTTATATGAGTAACTGAACCCCATTTGCTCTTGAAAAAATGGAACCACAACTGGTTAATACCTTACCAAAGCCATTCACATAGAAGTGATGGAGCCAGGTGGGATTAACACCAGGAAAGCTAAAGCCTGTATTCCATCCAAGTAAGTCTCCTAAGACTTCCTTTTAGGTTCTCTGTGGTGTCACCTACCAAGACTAGGTCACTTGATATTTTATCATTGTATCCAGTGGTTTCCCATTTCTTTTCCTTGAGTCATATTTTTACTCCTCAAATGGATTCCCATGGTGATACTGGCTTATGTATCTCTACCCCTAAAATCTCCTTCACTGGAACTAATTAAAGAACCCCAAGGTAGGTCTCCATTCTTTGACCCAGACAGTCAACAAATAATCTGTTTTTAAAAATATTTATTTATTTTTTGGTTGTGCTGGGGTGTCTCTTGCTGTGTGCGACGAGTAGGGGGCCACTCTCTAGTTGTGGTGTGAGGACTTCTCATTGCGGTGGCTTCTCTTGTAGCAGAGCACAAACTCTGGGGTGCGCAGGCTTCAGTAGTTGTGGCCGGGGGGCTGGCTCACTAATTGTCGCACAGGAGCTCAGTTGCCCCGTTGCATGAGGGATCTTCATAGACCAGAAATCAAACCGGTGTCCTTTGCTTTCCAAAAAGGATTGTTAACCACTGGACCACCAGGGAAGCCTTAAGTATTCTGTGGTATTCAGCTGTGTACCACATTCAAAATTACATTTTATTTGGCTACTTTTTAAATTGCTCATTTTCACCTTGCATTGTGCTCAGTTGTCAATGGTTTCTCTTTTTAAAATGTAATGTTTACGTTACTGGAATAGTGGTTTACTCTTGAGATGCTTCCAAGGATAGCAAATTAGAGCTACAGTTCTAGATACACACAGTTTGAGTTTAAATCCTAGCCCTTACATTTACCTTGGACAGATTCCTTAAGTTTTTTGTTCCCTGATTTCCTGTAAAATAATAATCATGTTTTGTACTTCATGGAGTTGTTAGGAAGATTAATCAATGCACATAAACTCTTAGATGGCTGTGATGGAGTGTGTGCTCAGTCATGTCTGACCCTTGTACAATAAGTAATAGGGGTAGTTATACTTGCTTAACACTATATTATTATTATTACATTGTATCCCATGGTGCTTTATATAATTTTTTATTGTGGTGGTTTTCTGGTTGGGCTGAAAATGTAGAAGATTAAATTAGTCATATTCCTGAGTTTACGATACATAATCATCATTGACCCTTGCAAGATAAGTTCTTATTTTGTATGTTTATTCTTTTATTCCTGTAATGCATTTCCCTTCCTCCTCCTCTTTATGTTTGCCTTTATCTTTTAACATTTGTTCTTTTTTTTTTTTTTTGATAATTTCAAACACATTTATTTTCTCAATCACTTTGAGGTTGATTTGTGTCATATAATTTCAACAAACGCAAGGTTTACAGAAAAACTGTGGTAAACAATGTAACTGTCTCCAGGAAGAGTCGTATTTACAAATTAAAGAACAACTATTTAATTAAATGTAGGTTTTAGAAAAACATTATGCATTACCACCATAAAAAAAAAAAATATATTCCTAAGTATAGTTCTAGTATCCAGTGAAATCTGAAGAGGTAAACAAAAATTTTTTTCAGTCATATTCAGAAAATCTAATGTGTTGACTTGCTTGTTGAGTCTTTTCGAGTCTAATCTTTTCAGCTTTGGTGATTAACTTCTCAGTAAGACCTGGTACTTTTCTTTTCATGAGGTTGATTAAGTTTGGCCTGCCTATCTACCGAAATCTTCAGCCAATACCTCTGTTCATGATCACCAGAAAGAATCTCTAATTTCCAGCAGTGTTTCTTTTTAATTTCCGAATGTGCAGTTACTACTGCTTGAGCATCCTCAGGAGTTTTAAATCTAGCATGGCATTCTGTATCTCCTTCCAGCAAATCAACATAAACAACTTCTGAGATTGCTGCCAAAGTACCCTTGACTTGTTTCCTGCCAGGTAAAGGCTCGGTGCTAATGATCTTCACAATCACACCACTCACAAACTGTGGTCCTGCTGCATTAACTTTCTCCTGAGGACCACACTCTTCACTGTTTTTTCATTTTTCATTCCGGAATTAGTAGGTACTCCATTTGTTTCCATTTCTGATTGTGATTTTATCTGGGATATTGTTTTTTTTTAAAGAAGCCATGCTGGCTTTTTGCAGTGCTAAATACTCTTTCTTCAAATCCAACCATTCTGTTTTTGGTAGTACTCGTAATGGAATAACCTCTTCTCCCATTTTATGCCTCTCTTTATGTTTTTTCTTATGCTTTCTTTTTGCTTTCGGTAGGGATCCGTCCTTTATATCTTCAGTATCCTTTTTCCTCTTCCGTAGAGACTTCTAATTCTTTGCTTTCTTTACAAACTTTTGGAGCTTCTTTTTTAATGTTGTCTTTCTGAGACACTTTCGTAACCTTCGCTTTGGGAGTGAGGCAGTCTGCATCTTCAGAGCCGCTTCTTTTCCTCTTCCCTACTTTGACTAAAGGTAAGCTGGATACTTCGGTTTTTTCTCGTTTTTTCTTTTTCTTTGTGGGTTGTTTTTGGGGTTCAGTAACCTCTACTTCAGAGCTCTCAGATGTGGTCCTTGATCTTTTCTTAACAGACACTTTTGTTGCTCGCGTCCATATTTGACTCCTTGGTCTGGATATTGTCGTCTTTCTTTGTTCAGCCTTTCTTCTTCTTTTTCTTTTTCTTTTCTTCAGTTACTGTGAGAGCAGGAATGGGCTTGTTTTTCACTGTCTTGGGAACTACACCAGGTTTTCTTGGTGCTTCCTCTGGTGGGTTATTAAGAAACTCAATAGCTTTTGCAGCTTGTTATTTTGTTTCAAATTCCACGAAGGCAAATCCCTTTGGGTCCCCAGTAGACTTATAATGTAGTATACTTATATAAACAACATTGCTACATTTCCCAAATACTCTCTCAATCCAGCTGTGGTTAACATCCTTGGGAAGTAGTTCCACATACACAGTCCGCTCATCCTCATCCTTTGGTCTTTCACCCAGTGGCTTTTTCCTCCTGATTCTGGTGCCTTCTAAATCCAGCTCTACAACAGCAGAACTTTTTAGTGCTCTGGCTATTAACTTTCCATCCATGGTCAATTTTTTCATTTTGTTGAATGACACAAGAAGTGATATATCAACATATCCATCTCTAGATTTTTCTATCTGCTCTTGAAGAAATCTATCCTTATGGAGATTTGCATCTCCAAACCAGAAGTCCACTTGCTTCATAATATCTGCAAGCACCTGTTTAACTCTAGACCGTTTCTTTTTTTCTACTTCTTTTTTCTTTTCTATGCTTTCTTCCATTGCCTTTTCTTTATTTCCACTTTCAGTTTCCATTTTCTGTCCAATTCCCAAAATACAGAGCCAGAGACTGCATTCTCAACATTTATTCTTTAAAAAAAATTTTTTATTGAGGTATAATTGATTTATAGTATTATATGTTTCAAGTGTACAACATAGTGTTTCACAATTTTTATTTTTCAAGTTATTTATTGATTTATAAATAAAATCAATCAATCAATTAATTAATTTAAATTAATACATAAATTCAGCTGTGCTGAATCTTTAAACTGCTCACATGGTTTCTCTAGTTGTGGCTAATGGGGACTACTCTCTAGTTGCAGCGCATGAGCTTCTCATCATGGTGGCTTCCCTTGTTGCAGAGCATGGGCTCTAGGGCATGCAGGTTTCAGTGTTACAGAGCATGGGCTCAGTGGTTGTGGCGCACAGGCTTAGTTGTCCCATAGCATGTGGTATCTTTCCAGACCAGGGATCGAACCTGTGTACCCTGCATTGGCAGGTGGATTCTTAACCACTGGATCACCAGGGGGCCATCTCATAATTTTTAAAGGTTGTACTCTAATTGTAGTTATTATTATAAACATTTATCTTGGAAATTAGTATTTTTCTTATTTTTTTCTTTACATAAATCTAGACTGCATATTTTGTTTTAGATTTTATTTCTTTTATAATTTTTCCTTTCAACTCAGTGCAGTTTTTAAAATCCTTCATGTTGCTACATGTACATGTAGTCCTTTGCTTCCAGCAGCCACGCAGTTCTGGTGTCTACCCATCTGTTTACCCCCTCCCACTGTGATAGGCCCACAGGTTGCCTCCAAACCCTTGCCACCAAATGTGGTGTTCCCTTCTTTAGATATTTCTCTTCCAGACCTGATTTGAGATATATATTGGAGAAGGAAATGGTAACCCACTCCAGTATTCTTGCCTGGAAAATTCCATGGGCAGAGGAGCCTGGCAGGCTACGGTCCATGGGATTGCAAAGAGCTGGCCATGACTGAGTGAGTGAGCACATTGACACATATACTCAGGAGTGGAATTTCTGGCTGCAGGGTACATGTCTACTTCATTTAAGTGTATTTCCAGATTTGTCTCCAGGATAGCTGCCTACTCTACATTCCTGTGTTTTTTTGTATACAAGCACTAGAGTTGTCCTGCTTGGAGACCCCTTCAGTTCAGTTCAGTTCAGTTCAGTTCAGTTCAGTTCAGTCGTGTCTGACTCTGCGACCCCATGAATTGCAGCATGCCAGGCCTCCCTGTCCATCACCAACTCCTGGAGTTCACTCAAACTCATGTCCATCGAGTTGGTGATGCCATCCAGCCATCTCATCCTCAGTTGTCCCCTTCTCCTCCTGCCCCCAATCCTTCCCAGCATTAGGGTTTTTGCCAGTGAATCAACTCTTTGCATGAGGTGGCCAAAGTATTGGAGTTTCAGCTTCAGCATCAGTCCTTCCAATGAACACCCAGGACTGATCTCCGTTAGGATGGACTGGTTGGATCTCCTTACCGTCCAAGGGACTCTCAAGAGTCTTCTCCAACACCACAGTTCAAAAGCATCAATTCTTCAGCACTCAGCTTTCTTCACAGTCCAACTCTCACATCCATATATCAACACTGGAAAAACCATAGCCTTGACTAGATGGACCTTTGTTGGCAAAGTAATGTCTCTGCTTTTCAATATGCTGTCTAGGTTGGTCATAACTTTCCTTCCAAAGAGTAAGGGTCTTTTAATTTCATGGCTACAATCACCATCTGCAGTGATTTTGGAGCCCAAAATAATAAAGTCTGACACTGTTTCCACTGTTTCCCCATCTATTTCCCATGAAATGATGGGACCGGATGCCATGATCTTCGTTTTCTGAATGTTGAGCTTTAAGCCAACTTTTTCACTGTCCTCTTTCACTTTCTTCAAGAGGCTTTTTAGTTCCTCTTCACTTTCTGCCAATATATTTGCTGTCAAATATGGGAAGAAGTGAGAATCCCCATGGATAGGGGAGCCTGGCGGGTTATAGTCCATAGGGCTGCAAAGAGTCAGAAATGACTGAAGCGACTTAGCATGCATGCATGGGAAGAAGTATTATAAGGTAGAAGAATTAATCTGTAATTCGTCAAATCCAGGACACCTGGATTATAAAACGAACTATTACGTGTACTACTAAGGTTAAACACTGCTAAATTAAACTGTTATGTGCTGTAGTTTGTAAGATGTATTCTGGCTTCAGAGATGAAAAGTGTGAAGGTATGTGAGTCTGGGATTGATGAAAGAATAGTATTTTTCTCCACTCATTTATTCTCCAGAGCTTACCGATGCATTGAACATCCTGTATATGAAGGTGAAAATGTCATGTTCAGCATTGAAAAAAATGAATTTTCCTGCATGAACTGTAGTGCCATGAAAATGGTTGCAAATCACAGGGAGGGTAGGTTTTTGCTGAATATAATTTGTTGCTATTAACATTTAAATGGCCTGATTTTAAGTTATTGAGGTTCCCGTCATCAGAAGCTTTCAAGTAGACCTGAATGATCAAGTGTCTTGAATATTATAGGTGTTTCTTCTATGGAAAAAGATTGAACCAGCTGTCCAGTGTTCAGTTGTTAGTATGAGAATTTTGAAAAACATTGGTTGCCAGTCACAAAAGTGTGGAAACCATAGCTTAAACAGGATAAGGATTTTGTTTCTCTGGTATAACAGAATTCTGAATATAGGCAACTTAGACCTGGTATTTACCATTGATATCATTAGAAACCCAGGCTCCTTTTAGTCTTCTGGTGGCTGTAAAAATAGCATATGTTTTTCACCTCAAAATCACAGATGGCTGATCTGCCTCCGCTGTTGTGTCCATGTTCTAGGCAGAAATAAGGAGAAGGGTGATGGAAAAATGCAGCATATGCCAAATGAATTTGTTCTTTAAAGAGCTTTCCTAGAGCTCAGGCTGGTGACGTTGATTGACTAGGACTATATAGCATGGCTACACCTAGGTGCCAGGAGAGGGAAGCTGGGAAGTGTATATTTTTAACTGGACATGTTGCTGCTAATAAAAATCAGAGTTACCTGAGAAAGAGAGATAAGTAACAGTTTTTTCCTCTCTTCAAGATCTTTCTTAGTTCAGAAATAAGTGAATCTGTATAATCTAACATCTCTCCACACCAATATAGGAACAATATAGTGCTTATGTTTATTATAGCTTATTACTAGTGATATGTTGTTGTTCAGTTGCCCAGTTGTGTCTAACTCTTTGTGACCCCATGGACTGCAACACGCCAGGCTTCCCTGTCTTTCACTATCTTCCAGAGTTTGCTCAAACCCATGTCCATTGAATTGGTGATGCCATCCAACCATCTCATCCCCTGTCACCTGCTTCTCCTCCTGCCCTCACTCTTTCCCAGCATCAGGGTCTTTTCCAGTGAGTCAGCTTTTCGAATCAGGTAGCCAAAGTATTGGAGCTTTAGCATTTGTCCATGCAGTGAATATTCAGTGTTGATTTTCTTTAAGATTGACTGGTTTGATCTCATTGCTGTCCAAGGCACTCTTAAGAGTTTTCTCCGACACCAAGTTCAAAAGCATCAATTCTTCTGCACTCAGCCTTCTTTATGGTCCAACTCTCACATCCGTACATGACTACTGGAGAGACCATAGCTTTGACTAGATGGACCTTTGTCAGCAAAGTGCTGTCTCTGCTTTTTAATACTTTTCAAAACTAATGGTATAGTTTATTACTAGGACTAATGTTGCTTTGATTTCTCCGTCTCTAAAAACCCAAGCAGATTATTCACAGGATACTTCCCAAGCATTGATTCCCATTCCCCACTCAGCTGCTTGCTGACTGAGAGCCCTGGAAGGGGAGTTGCTCAGGCCAGGCTTCCTGATCTTAGAGGACTGTTCGGTGCACTTTTATGCACACTTATTGCTGTCTAACTCTCCTTGCTTTCTCCACTTCCTTATTCCTCTCCTCCTCACTCTTCTAGCCTGTCAGTTTTTAAATGCTAAAATCTCTTTTTGTTTATCTCTCACTACTGATCCCTGGGTTCCTCATTGCCTGGGAAGTGCTGGAGGGTATCTCCCTAGCTTGACTGTCTCTGAGTCGAGGGATTTAAATCTAGAAGTCAGTTGAAACTGTTAAAGTTCCCACCCTGAAAAAAGCAGAAGTTTCACTCCTTACGGTAACAGTCTTCTTGAATTGCAGAATGGTAATTATGAGGAATGTGGTCATAATTTGTTGATTTAAGACATTTATTGAGACGTGACTGGGAATACAGCAATGAATATGACAAGAGTCCCTTTTTTATGGAGATCACATTTAAGTGAGAGACATCATCGAACAACAATTAAATAAGCTGTCTTCAGGGTCATGTGATACACCATTGCTTAGCAATGGGAATTTTCTGCTTTAGATAGGAAGTCAGCAAATTTTCTCTGTAAAGGCCTGGGCAAGACAGTAAATATTTTAGGCTTTCCAGCTTGCATATGGTGTATTACATATTCTTCCTTCTTCTTTTCTTTTGGCTTTTAACAACTTTATAAATGTAAAACCTGTTCCTAGCTTGTGGACTATATAGGAACAGGACATGGGCAGGATTTGGCCCGTCAGTTTGATATGTTAAGCCTTGCTTTCAATTCTGTGTTAGAGAAGCCATTTGAAGAGTTTAGGCAATTGGACTTATATGTCCTGATTTCTGTTTTCAAAATGTCACTGAAGCAATAGACTAAAAGCAGGTAAGGTAGAAGAGAAAGACCGTGCTAGATAATTGCCTTGTGTAAGACTCCAAGTTTTTGGCTTCATCTCCTGGAGCCATTTATTGAGAAATAGAAGGCTGGAAGAAAATTAATGTAGGAGGTAAAATATAAGTTCTGTTTTGAACACATTAAACTTTAAATGCCAATTAGACTCCCAGATGAAATTGTCACTTTGACTTTAGAGGAAAGTCCATGACTGAGGGTAGGTAGATGTGTCTGTGTGTGTGTGTTTGTATGTAATATACATCAGCATGTGACAGTGTTAGTTGCTCAGTGACTCTTTGCTACCCGTTGGACTGCAGCTTCGAGGCCTCTCTGTCCATAGGATTCTCTAGGCAAGAATACTGGAGTGTGGTGCCATTCCCTCTCCAGGAGATCTTACTGACAGGGATCGAACCCAGGTCTCCTGTGTTGTATGCATGTAAGTACCACATAAAGCTTTGTTATTGGGTGACATTACCTGGGGAGAGTAGAGGACCCCAAACCAAGTCAAGAGGTAGTCAAACATTAGAAATAGGGTAGAGGAAAAAAATCCATCATAGGAACCTGAGAAGCTTAAGAGGGCCCTGTGAGTTAAGGAAGAAAACCAAGAGGAATATCACATAAGATGAAAGAGGATGGAGTGGTCCACTCTGCCAAATCATGCTATCATGTAAGATAAATATGCAGAAATAACCATTGGACTGGGCATTATGGAGGGGATTCATAACCTGAACAAGTATTGTTATTGGAATAGTGTGGGACAAAAACCATATGAAAGTTTTATTAAGGATTGACTTGTGTTAACCTGCATATTTTAAATGGTGAACAAGAATTGCCTGGGTTGAAAGGGAGAGAGTAAAGAATTTTTTAAATGGACTAAGAGTCAGCTCAAGTGTATGGAGACTTAAGAGAGAGCATAACATGTTTGAGGAATGGCAAGCATTTATTTTGGCTAGAATAGAGTTTTCTTTTAAGCTAGTGACAACAGGCATGGTTGGCAAGGGCCAGATCAAGAAGGAGTAGTAGAGGGACTTCGCTAGTGGCATAATGGATGAGAGTCCACCTGCCAATGAAGGAGATACAGGTTCGGTCCCTGGTCCAGGATCCCACATACCAAGGAGCAACTAAGCCCCAAGAGCCAGGACTACTGAGCCCAACTGCTGAAGACCTTTACGCCCTAGAGCCCGTGCTCCACAACAAGAGAAGCCACCACAGCCAGAAGCCCACACACCACAGCGAACAGTAGCCCCTGCTGTCCACAACTAGAGAAAGCCCACATGCAGCAACAAAGACCCAGCGCAGCCAAAAGTAAATAAATAATAAGTAACTTTAAAAAGAAAAAAAGAGTAGTGTAGAATGCCATGAACTTTGGAATTTATTCTGAAGACAGTGAGGATCCGCTGAAGGATTTAACACTGGGGAAATACATTTTTGATAGCATTTTTAAAAGATACGGTAAAGGGAGATAGTTTTGGAGATTCGCAAAACTGAAGGTGGGGAAAGAGTAGGAAACCACTGTCATAATCTAGGTAAGATATGACAGGGATCTAACTGAAGACTTGTCAGTGGATGTTAAAGAGGATGGTGTAGTTGTGGCACCTTTTTATGGAATAAACTCAACAATAAAAAAACAGTGATTTTTGATCAGAATAAGCAATGGGAGAGATGTATCAAATGTGACTGAAATTTTTTTGCCCTGGAAATCAAGGAGATGCAAAGAATATAAGATTAGGTGAGGTGGGTGACTAGGTTCATTTTAGACATTTGTAGCATCACCCATGTAGTAGTCAGTTGAAGACATGTTTCAGACAGATATATGGATCTACAATATATGCAGAGTCTGGCCAGGAAAAAATTATCTGGGCAAGGCACCAGCATAAAAACCCCAGTTGTCAAAGAGTTTTTCAGTGAGATTCAGTTCAGTTCAGTCACTCAGTCATGTCCGACTGTTTGTGACCCCATGAATCACAGCACACCAGGCCTCCCTGTCCATCACCATCTCCCGGAGTTCACTCAGACTCATGTCCATCGAGTCCGTGATGCCATCCAGCCATCTCAACCTCAGTCGTCCCCGTCTCCTCCTGCCCCCAATCCCTCCCAGCATCAGAGTCTTTTCCAATGAGTCAGCTCTTCGCATGAGGTGGCCAAAGTACTGGAGCTTCAGCGTTAGCATCATTCCTTCCAAAGAAATCCCAGGATTGATCTCCTTCAGAATGGACTGGTTGGATCTCCTTGCAGTCCAAGGGACTCTCAAGAGTCTTCTCCAACACCACAGTTGAAAAGCATCAATTCTTCAGTGTTCAGCCTTCTTCACAGTCCAGCTCTCACATCCATACATGACCACTGGAAAAACCATAGCCTTGACTAGAGGGACCTTAGTCGGCAAAGTAATGTCTCTGCTTTTGAATATACTATCTAGGTTGGTCATAACTTTTCTTCCAAGAAGTAAGCGTCTTTAAATTTCATGGCTGCAGTCACCATCTACAGTGATTTTGGAGCCCCAAATAATAAAGTCTAACACTGTTTCCACTGTTTCCCTATCTATTTCCCATGAAGTGATGGGACTGGATGCCATGATCTTCGTTTTCTGAATGTTGAGCTTTAAGCCAACTTTTTCACTCTCCTCTTTCACTTTTATCAAGAGGCTTTTTAGTTCCTCTTCACTTTCTCCCATAAGGGTGGTGTCATCTGCATATGTGAGGTTATTGATATTTCTCCCAGCAATCTTGATTCCAGCTTGTGTTTCTTCTAGTCCAGAGTTTCTCATGATATACTCTGCATAGAAGTTAAATAAGCAGGGTGACAATATACAGCCTTGACGTACTCCTTTTTGTATTTGGAACCAGTATGCTGTTCCATGTCCAGTTCTAACTGTTGCTTCCTGACCTGCATCCAGATTTCTCAAGAGGCAGGTTAGGTGGTCTGGTATTCCCATCTCTTTCAGAATTTTCCACAGTTTCTTATGATCCACACAGTCAAAGGCTTTGGCATAGTCAAAAAAGCAGAAATAGATGTTTTTCTGGAACTCTCTTGCTTTTTCCATGATCCAGCGGATGTTGGCAATTTGATCTCTGGTTCCTCTGCCTTTTCTAAACCCAGCTTGAACATCAGGGAGTTCACGGTTCACGTATTACTGAAGCCTGGCTTGGAGAATTTTGAGCATTACTTTACTAGCATGTGAGATGAGTGCAATTCTGCAGTAGTTTGGGCATTCTTTGTCATTGCCTTTCTTTGGAATTGGAACGAAAACTGACCTTTTCCAGTCCTGTGGCCACTGCTGAGTTTTCAAATTTGCTGGCATGTTGAATGCAGCACTTTTACAGCATCATCTTCAGGATTTGAAACAGCTCCACTGGAATTCCATCACCTCCACTAACTTTGTTCATACTGATGCTTTCTAAGGCCCACTTGACTTCACATTCCAAGATGTCTGGTTCTAGACTAGTGATCACATCATCATGATTATCTGGGTCATGAAGATCTTTTTTGTACAGTTCTTCTTGTATTCTTACCATCTCTTCTTAATATCTTCTGCTTCTGTTAGGGCCATACCATTTCTGTCCTTTATCAAGCCCATCTTTGCATGAAATGTTCCCTTGGTCTCTCTAATATCCTGAAGAGATCTCTAGTCTTTCCCATTCTGTTGTTTTCCTCTATTTCTTTGCATTGATCACTGAAGAAGGCTTTCTTATCTTTCCTTGCTCTTCTTTGGAACTGTGCATTCAAATGCTTATATCTTTCCTTTTCTCCTTTGCTTTTCTGTTCTTTTCTTTTCACAGCTATTTGTAAGGCCTCCCCAGACAGCCATTTTGCTATTTTGCATTTCTTTTCCATGGGGATGGTCTTGATCCCTGTCTCTTGTACAATGTCATGAACCTCATTCCATAGTTCATCAGGCACTCTATCTATCAGATCTAGGCCCTTAAATCTATTTCTCACTTCCACTGTATAATCATAATAAGTGATTTGATTTAGGTCATACCTGAATGGTCTAGCGGTTTTCCCTACTTTCTTCAATTTGAGTCTGAATTTGGTAATAAGGAATTCATGATCTGAGCCACAGTCAGCTCCTGGTCTTCTTTCTGTTGACTGTATAGATCTTCTCCATCTTTGCCTGCAAAGAATATAATCAATCTGATTTTGATGTTGACCATCTGGTGATGTCCATGTGTAGCGTCTTCTCTTGTGTTGTTGGAAGAGGGTGTTTGCTATGACCAGTGCATTTTCTTGGCAAAACTCTATTAGTCTTTGCCCTGCTTCATTCCGCATTCCAAGGCCAAATTTGCCTGTTACTCCAGGTGTTTCTTGACTTCTTACTTTTGCATTCCAGGTCCCTATAATGAAAAGGACATCTTTTTTGGGTGTCAGTTCTAAAAGGTCTTGTAGGTCTTCATAGAACCATTTGACTTCAATTTCTTCAGCATTACTGGTTGGAGCATAGACTTGGATAACTGTGATATTGAATGGTTTGCCTTGGAGATGAACAGAGATCATTCTGTCGTTTTTGAGATTGCATCCAAGTACTGCATTTCGGACTCTTTTTTGACCATGATGGCTACTCCATTTCTTCTGAGGGGTTCCTGCCTGCAGTAGTAGGTATAATGGTCATCTGAGTTAAATTCACCCATTCTAGTGCATTTTAGTTCGCTGATTCCTAGAATGTCAACGTTCACCCTTGTCATCTCTTGTTTGACCACTTCCAATGTGCCTTAATTCATGGACCTGGCATTCCAGGTTCCTATGCAATATTGCTCTTTACAGCATCGGATCTTGCTTCTATCACCAGTCACATCCACAACTGGGTATTGTTTCGCTTTGGCTCCATCCCATCATTCTTTCTAGAGTTATTTCTCCACTGATCTGCAGTAGCATATTGGGCACCTACCGACCTGGGGAGTTCCCCTTTTGGTATCCTATCATTTTGCCTTTTCCTACTGTTCATGGGGTTCTCAAGGCAAGAATACTGAAGTGGCTTGCCATTCCCTTCTCCAGTGAACCATATTCTGTCAGACGTCTCCACCATGACCCGCCCGTCTTGGGTTGCCCCACAGGCATGGCTTGGTTTCATTGAGTTAGACAAGGCTGTGGTCCTAGTGTGATTAGATTGACTAGTTTTCTGTGAGTATGGTTTCAGTGTGTCTGCCCTCTGATGCCCTCTTGCAACACCTACCATCTTACTTGGGCGTGGGGTATCTCTTACCTTGGGCGTGGGGTATCTCTTCACGGCTGCTCCAGCAAAGCACAGCCGCTGCTCCTTACCTTGGACGAGGGGTATCTCTTTACCGCTGCCCTTCCTGCCCTTCAACTTGGGATAGCTCCTCTAGGCCCTCCTGTGCCTGCGCAGCCACCGCTCCTCTGGTTGCTCCTCCCGGCCGCTGGCCCTGGCCTCAGTGAGATTAGATTAAGGGAAAAATAATCCCAGTGACAGCCTGGTAAAAAATGATTTATGAGGCAGCAGATTCAGAGCATAGTTTAATAACCATTTGTATGAACAAACAGAAGGTTTTATTATATTTGCAAATTGACCTTGTTATTTACCTTTTTCTCTTGATTAAG
Organism: Ovis canadensis; assembly: GCF_042477335.2. Lineage (NCBI taxonomy): Eukaryota > Metazoa > Chordata > Mammalia > Artiodactyla > Bovidae > Ovis > Ovis canadensis. Next base: position 62,123,543 of record NC_091254.1, read on the forward strand.
ATTGAAGAATTGGAGGAGAAACTTAATGATGCACTTCACCAGAAGCAGGTACTAGCCCTGAGATTAGACAACCAATTGACTTTCCAACAAAAAGATGCCAGGTAAAAGTTTTAAAAAGCAATAATATCTATTTAGCCGTTAAAAATAATGTCATTACCTATTTGTGCATGTGATTCTAAGCTAAAATAGAGAAATCTTAAAGACAGTAATCATTTTTGCATCCAGACTAAGAAATAACTACTTGATATAATACACAAAAATACAAAAAGCCAGAATTTGATATTCATTCAATACATATTACAGATATAACTGAACCATACATGAAAATGGAAGCACTCTAAACTTATCACCACTTAACTTCCTATCTTTTTTTCTCAGCTGTTTGTAAGACCTCCTCAGATAACCCTTTTGCCTTTTTGAATTTCCTCTTCTTAGGGATGGTCTTGATCACTGCCTCCTGTACAATGTCATGAACCTCTGTCCATAGTTCTTTAGGCACTCTATCTATCAGATCTAGTCCCTTGAATCTATTTGTCACTTTCCCTGTATAATCATAAGGGATTTGATTTAGGTCATAGCTGAATGGTCTAGTGGTTTTCCCACTTTCTTCAATTTATGTCTGAATTTGGCAATAAGGAGTTCATGATCTGAGCCACAGTCAGCTCCTGGTCTTGTTTTTGCTGACTGTATAGATCTTCTCCATCTTTGACTGCAAAGAATATAATCAATCTGATTTCGGTATTGACTATCTGGTGATGTCCAAGTGTAGAGTCTTCTCTTGCGTTGTTGGAAGAGGCTGTTTGCTATGACCAGTGCATTCTCTTGGCAAAACTCTGGTAACCTTTGCCCTGCTTCATTTTGTACTCCAAGGACAAACTTGCCTGTTAACTCCAGATATCTCTTGATTTCCTACTTTTGCATTCCAGGTCCCTATAATGAAAAGGACATCTTTTTTGGGTGTTAGTTCTAGAAAGTCTTGTAGGTGTTAAAAGAACCATTCAGCTTCTTCAGCATTACTGGTTGGGGCATAGACTTGGGTTACTGTGATATTGAATGGTTTGCCTTGGAAACAAACAGATCATTCTGTCATTTTTGAGAATGCACCCAAGAACTGCATTTTGAACTCTAGAAGAGAAATTGAAGGCAGAGGGTAAAAGGAAAGATATACCCATTTGAATGGAGAGTTCCAAAGAATAGCAAGGAAAGATAAGAAAGCGTTCCTCAGTGATCAATGCAAAGAAATAGAGGAAAACAACAGAATGGGAAAGACTAGAGATCTCTTCAAGAAAATTACAGATACCAAGGGAACACTTCATGCAAAGACGGGCTCAATAAAGGACAGAAATGGTATGGACCTAACAGAAGCAGAATATATTAAGAAGAGGTGGCAAGAATAAACAGAACTATACAAAAATATCTTCCCCAGATAATCACGATGGTGTGATCACTCACCTAAAGCCAGACATCCTGGAATGCAAAGTCAAGTGGGCCTTAGGAAGCATCACTACGAACAAAGCTAGTGGAGGTGATGGAACTCCAGTTGAACTATTTCAAATCCTAAAAGATGATGCTTTTGAAATGCTGCACTCAATATACCAGCAAATTTAGGCAACACAGCAGTGGCCACAGGACTGGAAAAGGTCAGTTTTCATTCTAGTCCCAAAGAAGGGCAATGCCAAAGAATGTCAAACTACCACACAATTGCACTCATCTCACTTGCTAGCAAAATAATGCTCAAAATTCTCCAAGCCAGGCTTCAGTAGTATGTGAACTGTGAACTTCCAGATGTTCAAGCTGGTTTTAGAAAAGGCAGAGGAACCAGAGATCAAATTGCCAACATCTGCTGGATCATGGAAAAAGCAAGAGAGTTCCAGAAAAAAACGTCTGCTTTATTGACTATGCCAAAGCCTTTGACTGTGGATCACAAGAAACTGTGGAAAATTCTGAAAGAGATGGGAATACCAGACTACCTGACCTGCCTCTTGAGAAACCTGTCTGCAGGTCAGGAAGCAACAGTTAGAACTGGACATGGAACAACAGACTGGTTCCAAATAGGAAAAGAAGTACGTCAAGGCTGTGTATTGTCATCCTGCTTATTTAACTTATATGCAGAGTACGTCATGAGAAGTGCTGGGCTGGGTGAAGCACAAGCAGGAATCAAGATTGCTGGGAGAAATATCAATAACCTCAAATATGCAGATGACACCACCCTCATGGGAGAAAGAGGAACTGAAGAGCCTCTTGATGCAAGTGAAAGAAGAGAGTGAAAAAGCTGGCTTAAAACTCAAGATTCAGAACACTAAAATCATGGCATTCGGTCCTATGAGCAAACAATGGGAACAGTGAGAGACTCTATTTTCTTGGGCTCTAAAATCACTGGACAGTGACTGCAACCATGAAATTAAAAGACACTTGCTCCTTGGAAGAGAAGCTGTGACCAACCTAGACAGAATATTAAAAAGCAGAGACATTACTTTGCCGACAAACGTCCTTCTAGACAAAGCTATGGTTTTTCCAGTAGTCATGTATGGATATGAGAGTTGGACTATAAAGAAAGCTGAGTGCCAAAGAATTGATGCTTTTGAACTGTGGTGTTGGAGAAGACTCTTGAGAGTCCCTTGGACTGTAAGGAGATCCAACCAGTCCATCCTGAAGGAAATCAGTCCTGAATATTCATTGGAAGAGCTAATGCTGAAACTGAAACTCCAATACTTTGGCCACTTGATGCAAAGAAGTGACTCATTGGCAAGGACCCTGATGCTGGGAAACATTGAAGGCAGGAGTAGAAGGGGATGACAGGATGAGATGGTTGGATGGCATTACCAACTCGATGGACATCAGTTTGGATCAAGTTCCTGGAGTTGGTGACGGACAGGGAAGCCTGGTGTGCTGCAGTCCATGGGGTTGCAAAGAGTTGGACACGACTGAGTGACTGAACTGTACTGAACCAGCTGTCTTAACCTTTCTTCATTTGCTTTATAGAAAGTATTGATATATTCTGTGGTCCTTTGGATTCTTTTGGGCTGAAGTACCTTCTGTTTGCCTGCCTACTTTCTCCAGCTCAGTTGTGTGCTTATCCAAAGTTCCTTGTATTTTTCTCAAATCTACCTATGCTAACTGTGCTTACTATACTTCTATAACTTAATTAAAATTATATTTTAAAATGAATACAAAGGCATATACATTTATTTGCAAATTATAATGAATTCTTTGGAATGATTCAATAAAAGTGAGTGACTAAAAGATCATCAAATAAGTGTAAGCAAGAGATGTTTAGACATTGGGGCATAAATCAAATCTATAAAAAATATGCTCAGATTTTTTTCTCAAGTATCTTTTTAAAAGGTTTCCTGCCATTGTAAAGAAATTGAACTTGGAAATTGTGAGAAATGATTTACAGAAAAACAAGGCACATCTCCAACATGACAGAAAACCGAGACCCTGAGGGCAAAATGTTTCAGATGAATGTTTATTTCTATATTTTAATTAGAGGTAAATGTAAAAGGAGGCATCTTTTCCGGTTATGAGATTTTACTATTTAACTGATATGTTGAAGAATTATCTGACCAGTTATCAGCCACTATCACATTAGATGAGTGTGGTTCTCAAATTTGACCATGCATCAGAGCCACCTGGAGGGCTTGTGGGAAAAGACTGTTGGGCACACTCTGGGTTTCTGACTTGGGTTGGGCCCTGAGAATTTGCGTTTCTTCCAATTTCGCAGATGATGTGAGTGCTGCTACTGGCTTGTGGGTAACGCTTTGAAAACCACTCTACTGGGTAATAGGGCTTCTATTCTAGTTCTTTAGACAGTGATCAAATTAAATGAAGTACGGAGGGCAGTTAGGAGACTATTGCTGTAATCCTCTTGATAGTGGTAAAAAGAGGTTGGATTCTGAATATATTTTAAAAGTAAAGCCGGTAGGATATCCTAATGGATTCAGTGTGGGGTTTAGGAGAGAAAGAGGAATCAAGGATTGTACCAATCCTTGGCCTGAATAAATCAAAGGATGGAATTGCTGTCAACTAAGATGGTGAAAACATAATGGAATAGGTTTGTGAGTGAAGAGCGGGAGTTTAATTTGGAACGTTAGGTTAGAGTTATTGTATTAGACATCCATGTGGATATATATGAGAAGTCTGATCTAGAGAGATAAATCTAGGAGCCATTAGAATACAGACAGTATTTAATTCACAAGACTGGATGAATTCCCCAAGGGAGTGAACACAGACAAGAGGAGAGGACCAAGTAATCCCAACATTAAGATAAACAAGATAAAAAGACTGGGAAAGTGTCGCCAATAAAACAGGAGAAAAATGAAGAGGAAAATAATACGGTATCTGGGAAACCAGATGAAAAAAGGAGAGGGCAGATGTCTCGAGTGCTATTGATAGAGATAAAAAGAAATGAGAATTGATTATTAACAATCTGGATATTTCAGTTACCTGGAAATTTTGCTGGAAGCATGAAAACCTTATTAGCCTTTGTTTAAGAGGAAAGGCGATGGAGAGAGTGCATATAGAAAACTGTTGAGAACACAATGGGCAGTGAAATGGGGTCAAACATTGTGGGGGCTTTTTTGTTCATTTGTTTTAAAATAGGACAAATAGTGTTTGTATGTTGATGGGGTACAATGGTGGGGGGGATTCATATGGTCCCTTACTGCTCAAAATTTTCCAGTAGGCAACTAACCATGTCTACTACATGTATTCCTTGAGAAAGGTGACAATTACTGTTTTCATTACCTCATTGTCTGTATTGACATTATGGTGGTTCTGTGTTACCATCTTAAATTACCTGGATAAAGACAATGAAAATTAGTTCAGTGAGTAGGGTCTAAAGCAGATATATCAGATTTACACCTTAAGCAGAGGAAATGTATAATTTTATAATTTGAATTTTAAAAGTTATTAACATTTTCTATTTAATAATTTTTTTTGCTGCACACTTAGTAATTAGTATAACTTTGTCATTTCCTGTTTAACTGGTTAAGTAAGCATTTAGCTGGAGCCAAAAATATTGCTGTTTCTCATTTAATTTGATGTTACTGTAAAATAGGAACTTTGAGAAATTATGTCTCCGTGATTTTTTTAACCTTACCATACATTCTGTGATATTGTAGAAAATATCAAGAACTAATGAAACAAGAAATGGAAACGATTTTACTGAGACAGAAACAACTAGAAGAGACAAATCTTCAGCTAAGAGAGAAAGCTGGAGATATTCGTCGAAACCTGCGTGACTTTGAGTTGACAGAAGAGCAATATATAAAGCTAAAAAGTTTTCCTGAAGATCAGCTTTCTATTCCTGAATATGTATCAGTAAGTGTCTTGTATCATAAAAAACAAAAAAACTGTGTTTTCAGACTAAAATTTGCCATTTCCGTAATAGCCATAACTTTTCAAGTACCCAAGTGATACATTAATTTATGTCTCTGATCTGAAGGTAGTGAAATGGTGTTCAGATGACCAAATTTTAAAGTGTATTTACCACTGAGCTCTGAAGTCAAGCAAATAAATGGGGTTAATGGCTGGAAGATCCATAGAAATGAATTATTTTATCATGAACTCTGGTGGTTTGTAATGTTTATAGAGATGACAATGGTTGCCAGGGGTTAGGGACAGCAGAGGAGAGGAGAGTGGTGTGATTATGAAGGGATAGCTTGAGGGAGATGCTTATGGATCTATGTAGGTCAAGTTCTAAACTGTGGTGTTGGTTACATGGGTATGTACATGGGATTGATCTATGGCAGTGGTCTCAAATATTTTTAGTATCAGTATCATTGACACTCTAAAAATTATTGAGCTTTTGTTTCTGTGAACTGTGTCTGTTAATAATGGATTAATTAGTACTGTAAATGTATCTACTTAGAATTTTGCAACTGAAATAACTTCTAGGGAAAAAAAAACACTAGTATTTGAGAAATGAAAATTGCAGACAGTTTTGGATTATGGTTTAGCTGTGTCAGGAATCAATCTTTCTGGTGTTTTGTCAAACCAGCCAGAGTCTGAAAGAGCGTGGGTCATAAAAACAAGTATATAATATATTCACAATTTTTCTAAGAATTGTTTTTGATTTAACATTTATTTGCATTGAGATAATCATATAATTTGGCGTTGGGGTACAGAATGAAGCAGGGCAAAGGCTAATAGAGTTTTGCCAAGAAAATGCACCGGTCATAGCAAACACCCTCTTCCAACAACACAAGAGAAGACTCTACACATGGACATCACCAGATGGTCAACACCAAAATCAGATTGATTATATTCTTTGCAGCCAAAGATGGAGAAGCTCTATACAGTCAGCAAAAAAAAGACCAGGAGCTAACTGTGGCTCAGATCATGAACTCCTTATTGCCAAATTCAGACTGAAATTGAAGAAAGTAGGCAAAACCACTAGACCATTCAGGTATGACTTAAATCAAATCCCTTTTGATTTTACAATGGAAGTGAGAAATAGATTAAAGGGACTAGATCTGATAGAGTGCCTGATGTACTATAGACGGAGGTTCATTAAATTGTACAGAAGACAGGGATCAAGACCATCCCCACGGAAAAGAAATGCAAAAAAGCAAAATGTCTGTCTGAGGAGGGCTTGCAAATAGCTGAGAAAAGAAGAGAAGCAAAAAGCAACGGAGAAAAGGAAAGATATTCCCATCTGAATGCGAGTTCCAAAGAATGGCAAGGAGAGATTAAAAAAGCCTTGCTCAGCGATCAATGCAAAGAAATAGAGGAAAACAATAGAATGGGAAAGACTAGAGATCTCTTCAGGAAAATTACAGATACCAAGGGAACATTTCATGCAAAGATGGGCTCAATAAAGGACAGAAATGGTATGGACCTAACAGAAGTAGAAGATATTACGAAGAGGTGGCAAGTATACACAAAGTACTGTACAAAAAAAGATCTTCATGACCCAGATAATCACAATAGTGTGATCACTCAGCTAGAGCCAGACATCCTGGAATGTGAAGTCAAATGGGCCTTAGGAAGCATCACTACAAACAGAGCTAGTGGAGGTGATGAAATTCCAGTTGAGCTACTTCTAATCCTGAAGATGATGCTGTGAAAGTGCTGCATTCAGTATGCCAGCAAATTTGGAAAACTCAGCAGTGGCCACAGGACTGGAAAAGGTCAGTTTTCATTCCAATCCCAAAGAAAGACAATGCCAAAGAATGTTCAGACTACCACACAATTGCACTCATCTCACACGCTAGTAAAGTAATGTTCAAAATTCTGCAAGCCAGGCTTCAGCAATACGTGTATCGTGAACTTCCAGATGTTCAAGCTGGTTTTCGAAAAGACAGAGGAACCAGAAATCAAATTGCCAACATTCGCTGGATCATAGGAAAAGCAAGAGAATTACAGAAAAACATCTATTTCTGCTTTATTGACTATGCCAAAGCCTTTGACTGTGTAGATCACAATAAACTGTGAAAAATTCTGAAAGAGATGGAAATACCAGACCATCTGACCTATCTCTTGAGAAACCTGTATGCAGGTCAGGAAGCAACAATTAAAACTGGACATGGAACAACAGACTGGTTCCAGATAGGAAAAGGAGTACATCAAGGCTGTATATTGTCACCCTGCTATTTAACTTATACGCAGAGTACATCATGAGAAACGCTGGGCTGGATGAAGCACAAGCTGGAATGAAGATCGCAGGGAGAAATAACAGTATCCTCAGATATACAGATGACAACACCCTTATGGCAGAAAGTGAAGAGGAACTCAAAAGCCTCTTGATGAAAGTGAAAGAGGAGAGTGAAAAAGTTGGCTTAAAGCTCAATATTGAGAAAACTAAGATCATGGCATCTGGTCTCATCATTTCATGGGAAATAGATGGGGAAACAGTGGAAACAGTGGCAGTCTTTATTTTGAGGGGCTCCAAAATCACTGCAGATGGTGACTGCAGCCATGAAATTAAAAGACCCTTACTCTTTGGAAGGAAAGTTATGACCAACCTAGATAGCATATTAAAAAGCAGAGACATTACTTTGCCAACAAAGATCTGTCTAGTCAAGGCTATGGTTTTTCCAGTGGTCATGTGTGGATGTGAGTTGGACTGTGAAGAAAGCTGAGCACCAAAGAATTGATGCTTTTGAACTATGTCATTGGAGAAGTTTCTTGAGAGTCCCTTGGACTGCAAGGAGATCCAACCAGTCCATCCTAACGGAGATCAGTCCTGGCTGTTCATTGGAAGGCCTGATGTTGAAGCTGAAGCTCCAGTACTTTGTCCAACTGATGCAAAGAGCTGACTCATTTGAAAAGACTGTGATGCTGGGAAAGATGGAGGTCAGGAGGAGAAGGGGACGACAGGATCAGATGGTTGGATGGCATCACCAACTCAATGGACATGGGTTTGGGTGGACTCCAGGAGTTGGTGATGGACAGGAATGTGTCGCGTGCTGCGGTTCATGGGGTCGCAAGGAGTCGGACACGACTGAACTGAACTAGGCAAATAGTTTTGATCTCGTGGATTTCCTAAAAGTGTCTCAGAGTGGCAGCAGTGGCCTACAAGTCCCAAGAACACACATCCCACACATATTGCAAGTTTGTGATACACAGAATTCATTTCACCCTAAGATGCCTGAAATTTTTCATCTGTAAAAGGCTTAATAATAATAACAGTGTCTTTATTCAATATCTTATAATAATCTATGATGAAAAAGAATCTGAGAAAGAGTATATATATATATATGTGTGTGTGTGTGTGTGTGTGTATAACTGAATCATCTTACTGTACACCTGAAACTAACAGAATGTTATAAATCAACTACTTCACGTAAAAAAATAATAATAAATTAACAGCACTTTTCTGTTGAGGTAATTGTGACGATTAACTGTGAATATGTACGTAGAAAGCTTAACAGTGCTCAGAACTTAGTAAACACATAATAAATATTATCTTTTCTTTTTGCTGGAGTGGTGATTGCCTCTCTTGGTTCTCACTGGATAAGGTTTCTAGATTAATAATTTCCTATAAAATGGAGTACTGTTTTGTTCATCCAGCTTTTTATTTAGATAGCTCAAGCATAAATTTTTCTGCCTCCAGTACTGTCCAGAACCAATGATGTATCTCAACTGCTGTCATTGAGGCTCTTTATTCAGCATAGCTGGAAAGTATTCCATTAGTGGCAGTCATACATGTTTTTGTTCTCTGGTGTTCTTTGTCTTATCTTTTGTTTTCAGATAGTATTGTCCTAATTAGTTAATTATACACAGATTTATTGTGTTAAGTGCTAGCTTTAGTACTGGCCTCTTACCAAATGTGGCACTCCTACAATACAGCAGTACATTAAGGAGTTTCAGATTGTATGACTATACAATAATTAGTCACTACTTGCCTTCTCCTTACTTGCGGATAGCTTAGTTTTGTAGAAACTTGTCAGATGGAACACTTTACTAAGTTAGGCAGAGAATTGAGAGTGGAAACAGAAATTTGAACTGATTGGGAGTAGTGACATGAAGGATACCTCCTGATTATTTATCCCTTACACGGCATTGGTAGTATAAGTAGAGCTTCACCCCGCGCCTAGGATGGTAGTAGTGGTTTAGTTGCTAAGTCATTTCTGACTCTGCAACCCCGTGGACTATAGCCCACAGGGCTCCTCTCTCCATGGGATTCTCTAGGCAAGAATACCCGAGTGGGTTGCCATTTCCTTCTCCAAGGCTTTTCATATATATATTTAGGCACTGGGGACAGAGCAGTGCACAGACGACACAAATCTTCCTGTCTTCCCAGAGATTACATTCCTGTGGAGCAACACACACGGCAAACTAAACCAAGTAGCATGTTTGTCGTAAATGGTATGGAGAAAAGAGCAGAGTGAAAATAGGAACTGCTGTCACTGAAGGTGCTGTATTAAATCAGGTCAGGCAAGGGAATTCCCTGCAGTCTAGTGTTAGGACTCCATGCTCTCACTGCCACAGGCCTGGGTTCAGTCCCTGACTGAGGAACTAAAATCCCTCAAACAGTGTAGCCTGGCCAAATATATATATATATATATATATATATATATATATATATATATATATATAATCTCAGGGGAGTCAGGGAAGGTTTTACTGATAAGGTCATATCTGATCAGAGGCCTGAAGGGAGTGAAAGCATGAGCCATATATTTACATATGGGGAAAAGCTTGCTTTCCTATCAGAGGAAATAGCAAGAGCAAAACTTCTGAACACTTGATATGTTCAGGAAATAAGCTGATAGTGTAGAATTAGCTATAGTAGTAGGTGAGAAGTAAGGAGGAAGTGAAGTATTGATAGAAGAGAGGAAAGAGAGACTGTGTCAGGGCCGGGGACTTACAGATAATCTGGGCCTTAAAGGGACTAAATTGAACTCAAAGTATTAGTGGAGAAGTCAGGGCCAATTAAAGACCACCTTGTTTTAGTTTTGAGCAAACAAAATTTAGTGTATAGGCATATAATCTGAAACCCCTTAACACTTTTCTTTATTACCTTAATACTTTTATTTATACTACTGATAATTGAGAGTACTATTAATTAGCAAATTTTAATTGTAATTTGTGTTGCACGACTGTTTGTTGATTTTTTTTTTTTTTTTAAAGATTCGGTTCTATGAACTAGTGAATCCATTGAGAAGGGAAATCTCTGAACTACAAGTGAAAAAGAATGACCTGGCAGAAGAATTAAGTGCAAACAAAGGTCAACTGAAACAACTGACTGAGGTTTGTCTAATTTTGATCCCTGGTGGTAAGAGACTCCAAGGAGGTCTTAAGATTTGTGATAAGGAATATAAAAGTCAGTGATAGAAAAATGGGACTTGACCATGCTGACTGCTGTGATTCTTCATAAGTAGTGGGAAGGAGATGAGACTGCAAATAGCCATCTTAAAGACTGATAGGGTACATCCATGATACTGACCTATAATCCCCAGCTGAGTGTTTTGTTCTTGTAATTCATTTCATTCTGAGTTCTTCATTACAGATCCACCCTGTGGATGATACGAAAGGGAGCTGGTCCATTTATTAGTCATTTAGTCTCTTAATACAGTTACTTCCCCTAATACCTGTTCAGAGCACGTGCTCTGATAATAGCATCCATCCCTGTGAGGCCTGATGCCATGCCAGGTGCTGACAGGGGTGAATACAAGTGTCTGCCCTTCCAGAGTTCAAATTCTAGTAAGGTGGAGTTATATCTTAGATGAGATCTTGACACTCATTTTTTGTGTGACCTTGAACAAGTCATTCAGTGTTTCCTGCTCTGTCAAATGGAGAAAATAATCTTATTTTTCCATTCATTCCATTGAAGTGCCCACACTTGTGTTTCAAAGTAAAAATGTGATTTTTAGTAAAGTTGCATATAAATAGCTATTTTGTGTCCTACTTCAAGGGCAACTTTTACCAAAGACCTACTTTCCAGAAATAAAGTATTGTGATTTAATTTAGATTTTGATGCTCTGATTTGTAGCACTATTAGTGCTGGATGGAATCTACTTCTGTTGTTAGTATAGAGCCACTGTTGCAGGCAAATGAAGGCTCAGCTTCCTTCTTCTGGTAGGAGCACTGAAGTCATCAGGAGCGATGCCACAGTGTGGTGGTTTTTTTCTGCTGCTAACCTACCACATTGTTGTGCACATTTAGAAAGATAGCTCTTAATTTAAAAAAAAAATTTGCATCCAGAGTCACAATAATAAAGGACAAAGTTCTAAGGCCTCCGTTTGTCTTCTAACTAATTTTGCAGCCTTGAGCAAGTCATTTACTTTCCCTTGTCTCTGTTAAATGGCCAGGGTGGTGGTGGCGGCGGTGGCACAGGGTTTGTCAGGGACAAGGCAGACGCGTTTTCAGACTTGGTTCTGCCACACTTTATGGTACCTCAGCATCCATCAAGGACTTCTTGTATTTCAGAGGGAGTCTGGAAGAGCTTTCTAGCCTCGTTTCTATCAAACCACCTCTGTTTTAAATCACTTTTGACATTTGGGGATTCTACAAGTGATTTCTCCTGAACAAAGGACTCTTCGACCCCCCCAAAAAAGAGTCCTGAATCTCTAAAATTATCATATTTTTACTGTATGGTAAAGCAAGTCTCTCTACTCTCAAGGGTCAGTAATGGCATTATATCCCAGATTTTAGTTTGTTTCAACCTTACTAATACCTTTAGTGTTTTATTGACATGAAAGCATAGATGATTAACACTGGTTTCATTCATAGGGTCCCTGAGTGTTTTTAGTGCACTGATAATTCTTAAACACAGAAGCAGTTTTGTTTGTGAACATGTTCGAGTTCTCCCGAAAAAACAAAACCAACAGGATAAATAAATGTTTATAGATAGAGAAATATTTTAAGAAATTTGCTCATATAGTTGTAGCAGACTATGTGCAAACTTATGTGCGTGTATGCTAAATCGCTTCAGTCGTGTCCAACTCTGCACCCCTATGGACTGCAGCCCACCAGGCTCCTATGTCCATGGGATTCTCCAGGCAAGGGTACTGGAGTTGGTTGCCACGCCCTCCTCCAGGGGATCTTCTAGACCCAGGGATCAAACCTACGTCTTTTACATCTCCTGCATTGGCAGGTGGGTTCTTTACCACTAGCGCCACCTGGGAAGCCCCTGTAGAGGCTTGGCGAGTCCAAAATCTTAACAGCGTAAGCAGGCAGCCTGGAAATTCAAGAGAAGGTTGCAGTTTGAGTCCAAAGACTGTCTGCTGACAAAATTCCTTCTTATTCAGTCTCAGTTTTACTAAGGCCTTAACTGATTGGATGAGGCCCATATGGGAGGTAAACTGCTGTCCTCAAAGTCTACTGGTTTAAATGTTAATCTCAGCTTAAAAAATGTCTTCACAGAAACATCTAATATAATGTTTGACAAAATATTTGGGTACCATGGTCTAACCAAGTTGACATAAAAAATTAACCATCACTGAACCTTTCCATCTATAAGTTTGCTTCTTAAAGTTTTACCACCTTTCAGCTAAAAATATAATCCTATGTCTTGAAACTCTTTCTGAATTTCATACTATAAAGGAAAAATTGAATCACATTCAGGAAAAAACAGTTAATGCCTTATCTCTATAATAAAAGGTCTTAGAAACTCAGAGAATATGGTTTAAACATATGGAATTACTTTTGTATTGAAACCACCCTTAAAGTTAGATTTTCTGCTCTGTGAAGGGCCTTACCCAGCTTACGCAACACAAAGAAAACATAGAATGAATATTTTTATTTTATTTATATTTTTTATTTATTTTTTGGCTATGCCATGTAGGATCTTAGTGGGATTTAGTTTCCTGACCAGGAATCGAACCTGAGCCCTCTGCAGTGGAAGTGCAGAGCCTTAACCATTGGACCACCAAGGAAGTCCCTAGACTGAATATTTTAAATGAAAAGTCAAACCAGCAAGGACCTTTTTTTTATAAGGGTATAGTGAATCAATGTTAATATTTAATGTTAAAAGAAATTTTGTTTGACACTATTTTGTGGAGGTTTATTTTTTGAGGTGGTTTGTTAAATTATTTACTGCTTTGATATTTGGGGAATTCAGAGATACTAGTTTAAGTTTCATCTCTGCAGTTTGATGATGGTGTGATGATCTTGGATAAAGGACTTAGTCTTCTCTACCCTTCCCTTCAGTTCCCATGATAAAAATACAGATGAGAATATGTAACTCTTCCCTCATTTACATGGTCATTATTATGAGAATAAAATTCAGTCAATAAATATTCACTATACATCTGTTATGTGCCAAGCATTGTTATAGGTATGTGGGGTACCTCAGTGAATAAAACAAAGATCTCCAGCCTTGTGAAAATTATATTTTAAAAGGAGGGCAGGGAAACAAACAGTAAACATATTAGAAAGGAAGCACAAAGTAAACTATCAAATTTACAGACAGCAAAGTTTTTGAGGGGTAGAATACTGTTACCAGTAAGGCAAATTGGAGGACCATCTCAGAAGACAAGTAAATATTATAACCAATGTGTTTTCTTTTATACATCTCATAGCTTATGATCCCCAAATTAGCACATTCAAAATTGATTAGCATCCCTAGAGAGTATAATTTTTTTCTGTTTTATTATGAAAGTTTTCAAGCTATAGATAGCTAGAAAAAAATTTACAGGGAACACCTAATTTCTGCCTGATAATTTATACTTACCTTAATCTGTCCATCCACCAGTAATATTTATTTTATTAGAAATTGCCAGATTTTTTTTTAATGTATCAGTAGTTCCTTTATATTGCTGGGGAATATTTAATTGTATGGATATATTCATTCTCCCTTGATGGGTATTTGAGTTATTTCCACTTTGAACCCATTATAAATGAAGCTGCCCCAGACTTTTGAACATTGGCTTTGTGTGGACATACATTTTTGTTTTTCCTTAGATAAAATTTAAGAGTGATACTTTTTACTTCTAGATTTCTATTTGTTGTTTATTATTGTTTTTATTGCTCTGGTATTTGTTTTTTCATTATGAGCATATTTTCCTTTATACCACTGAGAATAGTTAAAACCTCTACTTGAAAATCTTTCTGTGCCAATTCCAAAATCTGGGTCACCTCAGAGTTGGTTTTTGTTGATTATCTTTTCTTTTAAGAATGGGTCACATTTTCCTGTTTCTTCAAAGGTCAGATAACTTTTTAAATTGTTTATTTAAATCATAGAGTAAATGTAGATCTGAATAGTACAACTGCTATGTTGGATAGACTGCATTTTGACAGTTACTGATGTTTTTGTTGTAGCAGGAATTTAACTGATTTATGCTCAAGCTGTATACTATGTCTTTTGGGCAGCACATGAAATTTCAGTTGAGGTGGTTTTTTTTTTGGCTTAAGTAGGACTGCTTGGGTCTGTCCTACATATATGTTGTTCAGAGGTCAGCCAGATATTTGGCAGAGATTATCCACAGAATAGAGTTCCCCTTCTCTGTCTCTAGAATTCCCTCCTCACTTTAGAGCATCTGAGTTACCCATACTCTGTTTTCTGCTTCTTCAAGCTAAAAAGATGAAGGATTTTCTCTTATACATCTGTCATCTTACTTGGCACGTGGTAGCTCTGCCTTCCAGCTAAAAGGCTTTTTAAAAAAAAAAAAAAAAAGAGAGAGAGAGAGACACGGGGAAATTCACCCAGTGCTGTTCCATTCTTCCTCTTATAGATTATATCCCTCCAGAATCTGCCTGATTTGGGTCACTTTCTTGTGCGTTCAGGTGGTTGTTTTATATTTTGCCAGAATTTGAGATTGTATTGCCAGTAGGGTTGGTCAGATGGGGACTTACAGATTCATCACCAGAAATGGAACCACCTTACAATTTTGTCTGAAACACAAGTGAAGAAAAAGAAAATAGATTCTGTGCATGTGAAATATTTGGCTTTGAAACCCACTGTTTTCTCTAAAAGGAACCTTGGCTTTGTTAGAGAGTCTTTCAACATTTTTAACTTTGTACTGACAGGGGTGATGACTCATGAGGCATTATTTGTTGTTGTCCCGTCGCTAAGTAGTGTCCAGCTCTTTGTGACCCATGGACTGCAGCACACCAGGCTTCCCTGTCCTTCACTGTCTCCTGGAGTTTGCTCACATTCACGTCCATTGAGTCTGTGATGCTGTCTCACCATCTTATCATCTGCCGCCCTCTTCTCCTTTTGCAGTCTTTCCCAGCATCAGGTCTTTTCCATTGAGACAGCTCTTTGCATCAGGTGGTTGAAGTACTAGAGCTTCAGCTTCAGTATCAGTCTTTCCAATGAATAGTCAGGGTTGATCTCCTTTAGGATTGACTAGTTTGATTTCCTTGCAGTCCAAAGGAAAGTACCACAATTCGAAAGCGTCAATTCTTCGGCACTTAGCCTTCTTTATGGTCCAACTCTCACATTTGTACATGACTACTGGAAAAACCATAGCTTTAACTATGCAGACTTTTCTTGACAAAGTGATGTCTTTGCTTTTTAATATGCTATCTAGGTTTCTCCTAGGCATTATTAGGGGAAATATTAAAAGTAAAATAAAATACATCACTAGACCTTGAACAAAATGTACAGTTTTGGACATTGTGACTTTGGTTGTTTGCACATCTTATTTATTAATAATTATTGAATTCCTTATATAGCTATAAAGTTCAGAATTTAGAAACTAAACTCTGGTATTTGGGCAACTGAGTTTAGTATCTGAGGACATAGAGATTAAGATGGGTCAAATGAACCCCAACAGCTGGGGAAAGTGTAATTGAAGTTCATAGAAATCACAAAATCATGAAATCACATAAGGTGAGGATTGACTTGCAAGAGGATAAACTCAGGACAAATACAAGAAGGTAGTATTATTTCATAGAACAGTTCAGTTCAGTCACTCAATTGTGTCCGACTCTTTGTGACCCCATGGACTGCAGCCTGCGAGGCTTCCCTGTCCATCATCAACACCCAGAGCTTCCTCAAGCTCATGTCCATTGAGTTGGTGATGCCATCCAACCATCTCATCCTCTGTTGTCCCTTTCTCCTCCCACCTTCAATGTTTCCCAGCATCAGGGTCTTTTCCAGTGAGTCAGTTCTTCACATCAGGTGGCAAAGTGTTGGAGTTTCAGCTTCAGCATCAGTCTTTCCAGTATTCAGGACTGATCTCCTCTAAGATTCACTGGTTGGATCTTGCAGTCCAAGGCACTCTCAAGAGGCTTCTCCAACACTGCACTTCAAAAGCATCAGTTCTTCGGCACTCAGCTTTCTATAAAGAAACTCTCACATCCATACATGACTGCTGGAAAACCCCACAGATATGAGATGAGAAACTGATTAAGAAATGTAGTAGAATGTGATTTTTTGACCTTTAAAAAATAGAACATAAAACAAGTAGTAAATTAATAGAAACTTAAAAGAGGAGGCAACAGTTGACAAACATAAATGCCTCAAAAGTGACAGGATCATGACAGTCCCATGTGTATTAAGATATTTTTTAGTTATGTCTCTGAGTTTTATAACTGGGAGTTAAGGAAACAAACTTTCCACTCTACTAAGACTGTGGGATTAAGTTGGTCTTTTCCAAAATGATCTTAATTTTGTTGACCACATGGTGGCAGCATATATCCACTGATTTCTGTAATCAGTTTTGGGCTGCTCAAAAAATACTGTCATTGCCAGAGCTTTACTGTGTTACCTTATTTTCCTTTATATTTCTTATTTCATATCTGTTTCCTTAAACCAATCAAATACTATGTCTTCCTAATAAAACTAAGTTGATCTATAACTGGGAGATAGAATTTTAAGAAACAAACTTTTCTGGCATAATATGCCAGATCAAAGGTGTCTCAGTTATTAACCCTGATATCATAATTATACCTAACAGATACATTCAAAGATGTTAAAGCCCCACAAGTACACACTTAGTTATACTTTTATTCATATATTCTGCTACCTGGTGGCATATATGAGATGAAAAACTGATTTAGAAATGTAATAGAAGCTGATTTTTTGACCTTTTAGTAGATTTCTTGAATTTTCTTTCATTAATTTTTTCTACATCTTTAGTTATTTGGAAATAATATCTATTGTAGATACTAACACTGGAAAATAAGGCTCATCTTTTACTTCAAGTTTAGAGTCTTTAAGGGTCAGTAACATAGTCTAATTATAGCATATTTTGAGCTGTTACATATGTGAACTTGTGTATAGTACTTAGTGTTCTCATAAGTGCTGTACTTTTATTTTCTATTTATGAAATCTCTTTGTAATAGGTCAGAATTCTGGTCTAGTGCATGTAGTTAAGCTATTTGCATCTGTTATGCTATTGTAGAGTTATTTTCAGCATGCTTCTTTCATTTCAAAAGAAATAAATGTTAATACTAATAAGGCATTAATGAGTCTGTGTGGAATGACATTAAGTTTCATGTTGTTGTTTAGTCCCAAACTTGTGTCTGAATCTCTAGTTATCCCATGGACCATAGCCCTCCAGGTTCCTCTGTCCATGGGATTTCCCAGGCAAGAATACTGGAGTGGGTTGCCATTTCCTTCTCCAGGGGATCTTCCCAGACCAGGGATCGAACCCACATCTCCTGCATTGGCAGTCAGATTCTTTACCACTGAACCACCAGGGAAGCCCAAAGTTTCATAAGGAAATTATGCAATATTTTTCTCTTATGAGAGCTTTGGTAACTAGGAAGCAAAAGTGTTTTGTTCAAGAGAACTTCCTTGTTTAGGAAACATAGTTACATTTGTTGAGAAAACTTCTGCAAGATTACCTTGAGGCTCATCTTAAGTATTCATACCTGAATAATCCTGTCTTTATTTGAATGAAAATGAAGCATTTCATTAATGATACATACTTGTGATTCAGGTTTTTTTTCATTTCAGGGATTACTTTAACTGTTTGTTTTCTGAAGTTTCTGTTTTATCCTGCCCAAAGATGAATTTAAAATTCCCTTGTTAGATACATGCTATGATGGTACTCATCAGTTATAATTATTTTAGAGTATCTGACAAATTCATTCAGTTCAGTTCAGTCGCTCAGTCGTGTCCAACTCTCTGCAACCCCATGAATCGCAGCATGCCAGGCCTCCCTGTCCATCACCAGCTCTCAGAGTCTACCCAAACCCATATCTATCGAGTCGGTGATGCCATCCTCTGTTGTCCTCATCCTCTGTTGTCCCCTTTTCCTCCTGCCCCCAATCCTTCCCAGCATTAGGGTCTTTTCCAGTGAGTCAACTCTTCGCGTCAGGTGGCCAAAGTATTGGAGTTTCAGCCTCAGCATCAGTCCTTCCAATGAACACCCAGGACTGATCTCCTTTAGGATGAACTGGTTGGATCTTCTTGCAGTCCAAGGGACTGCACTGCACTTATCCTACACTGCAGTTCACAAGCATCAGTTCTTCGGCGCTCAGCTTTCTTCACAGTCCAACTCTTACATCCATACATGACTAATGGAAAAACCATAGCCTTGACTAGATGGACCTTTGTTGGCAAAGTAATGTTTCTGCATTTTAATATGCTGTCTAGATTGGTCATAACTTTCCTTCCAAGGAGTAAGCATCTTTTAATTTCACGGCTGCAATCACCATCTGCAGCGATTTTGGAGCCCCCCAAAATAAAGTCTGACACTGTTTCCACTATTTAACTGTGTAGATCATAACAAATTTTGGAAAATTCTTAAAGAGATGGGAATATCAAACCACCTTACCTATCTTCTAAGAAACCTGTATGTAGGTCAAGAAGCAGCAATTAGAATATGGAACAATGGACTGGTTCAAAATTGGGAAAGGAGTACAATAAGCCTGACTATTGTCACTCTGCTTGTTTAACTTATATACAGGATATTTCATGAGAAATGTCATACAGGCTGGATGACTCACAAACTGGAATCAAGATTGCTGGGAGAAATATCAACAACTTCAAATATGCAGATAATACCACTTAATAGCAGAAAGTAAAGAGAACCTAAAGGGCCTCTTGATGAGGGTTGAAAGAGGAGAATGAAAAAGCTGGCTTAAAACTCAGCATTCAAAAACCTAAGATCATGGCATCCAATCCCCGCATTTCATGGCAAATAGAAGGGGAAAAAGTGGAAGCAGTGACAGATTTTATTTTCTTGGGCTCCAAAATCACTGTGGACAGTGACTGCAGCCATGAAATTAAAAGGTGCTTGCTCCTTGGAAGGAAAGCTATGGCAAACCTAGACAAGATATTAAAGAGCAGAGACGTCTCATCCCTTTGCCAACAAATGTCTGTATAGTCAAAGCTATAGTTTTTCCAGTAGTCATGTATGGATGTGAGAGCTGGACCATAAAGAAGGTTAGCACCAAAGAATTGATGCTTTTGAACTATGTTGCTGGAGAAGACTGTTGAGAGTCCCTTGGACTGCAAGCAGATCAAACCAGTCAATCCTGAAGGAAATCAGCCCTGAATATTCATTGGAAGGACTAATATTGATGCTAAAGATCCAATACTTTGGCTATAAACTTCTCTGTATCAGAGGATGAGATGGTTGGATGGCATCATTGACTCAATGGACATGAGTTTGAGCAAATCCTATGGGACAGTAAAGGACAGGAAAGCCTGGAGTACTGCAGTTCATAGGGTTGCAAAGAGTCAGACAGACTTACAACTTAACAACAACAACAATCAAGAAACATAATTAAAGAGAAGAGTTTTACAAAAACAAGGAGAAATTAATAAAAGTATAATAATGATAGGAAAGTTTATAATGTACTTCCTTCTGAATTGAATATATCTTATAGACATAAAAATGAGTCAGGGCTAGAAGAAATGAGGCAATAATTTTGATTTACTTGTTATAATAGAGTTTAAAATTCCTTGGCCAGGGGATAATCTTTTTTTTTTTTTTTTTAATGTCAATGAAGGGAATTCCCTGGCTGTCCAGTGCTTAAGATTTAATTCCTCCTAGGGGATCTAAGATCCCATAAGCTACACAGGGTGGCCAGTAAATTAATTAATTAATTTAATTCAATGAAAAGTTTACAAAACTATCATGTATATACTTGGCTACATAGTAAAAGATTTAAATGTTAAGGACAGATTTAATAGTTCCTATTTTTATTTTAATTCAGTAGTGGTCATTTAAAGGGGACTGGAAATAAATTTGGAAATTAAGAAACTTTTTTTTAGGTCAAAAGTAATAAACAAGAAAAACACTTTTTAAATCATAGAGTAAATAAAAATATGAAAACAAGAACATTTTACATCAAAATCTTTTAGACTTATTTAGAGCTGTGCCAGAGGAAAATCTATAGCCTTAAATTACCTTTATAATTGAAGAGAAGGATGGAAAATAAAAGCATATAGTAGTCAATTTTAGAAAGAGAAAAGAACAGTAAAATAAGGAGTTTGCGATTATTGGACATTAATTAATATTGCATGTAGCTCTGTGGTGACAGTCTTAAAAACTGAAAGAAATGTCCCAACAAAATGTAGATTACCACACTAAGTAAAAGTGGAGAACTTGAAGAGAAGAATTACTGCAGAGGTATTACACAGTGAATTCTTCAGTCACTAGTCGTGTCTGATGCCTTGTGACCCCATGGATTACAGCACGCCAGGCTTCCCCTTCCTTCACCATCTCCCTGAGGTTGCTCAAACTCATATCCATTGAGTCACTGATGCCATCCAACCATCTCATCTTCTGTTGCCCACTTCTCCTGCCCTCAGTCTTTCCCAGCACCAGGGACTTTTCCAATGAGTCGGCTCTTTGCGTCAGGTGGCCAAAGTTGGATCTTCAGCTTCAGCATCTGTCCTTCCAATGAATATTCAGGGTTGATTTCCTTTAGGATTGACCGGTTTGATCTCTTTCCAAGGGAAACAGTAAGTAAAGGTATATGATTAATGAAGTTACCAGATTCGCCAGACTTCCCAGGTGGCACTGGCAGTAAGGAACCTGCCTGCCAGTGCAGGAGACATAAAAGATGCAAATTCAATCCCTGCATCAGGAAGAACCCCTGGAGAAAGGCTTGGCAACCCACTCCAGTATTCTTGCCTGAGAATCCTATAGACAGAGAAGCCTGGCAGGCTACAGTCTATAGGATCATGAAGAGATGGACACGACTGAAGTGACTCAGGGCACGTGCTCCAGGTTCACAAATATATTGCCCTGGTAGGGTCAGTTGATTTCTATAAGGATAGCTGATTCCAGTTTGTTAAAAGTTGTCGTTTAGTCGCTAAGTTGTATCTGACTGTTTGCAACCCCATGGACTACAGCCTGCCAGGCTCCTCTGTCCATAGGATTTCCCAGGCAAGAGTACTGGAGTGGGTTGCCATTTCCTTCTCCAGGGGATCTTCCCTACCCAGGGATCGAACTCACATCTCCTGCACTGGCAGATGGATTCTTTACCATTCTGTCAGCCAGGAGGCCCATAATTTAACTATACCAAACTAGTACTGAAAAAGATGGAAAGCTCTGAGAAAGATAGTACAAAACAAATCCATCAGCCATTTTTACTTAACGACTAAAGTTGCAGAAATTCTAAATGCTCAAAAATGAATTCTAGCATTTTATCAAAAGAATAGTGCTTTATGTCTAATACAGTATATTTTAGGACAGAAAGAATAAACTGTTGCATCAGCAAGTTAAAGAAGAATACTCATTTAATTGTATCATTAAATGAGAAAAGATTATAAAATTCAGTGAACATTCCTAAGAAGGAGACTAAGTATTTACTTTCAAAAAATGTTAGCAAAATACTTTATCCTAAATGGCAAAACTATAGAACTTTTTCTGTAAAAATCAGTAACTAGACACAAACTTGGGTTGTTTATTATTATCTAACATAGTCTTGGAGGGCCCTAGCAGATGCACTAAGAAGGAAAAACTCTCCATGTAAACTTTTGAAAGGAGATTAAATTTTTTTTCTGTTAGAAACCACCTAAATTTAATGCAGAAATGTATAAGTGATCAATAGCATTTCTTTAGGTTTAGAGAAATAACTGGTAGAGATGGACTTGGGGGAAAATAATTAACTCATGATGCAGATAGTAGGCTTATATGAAGAGGACTATTAAATTGTATTGTTGAACCTGGAAGCACCATATCTTAGGAGAAAAAGTCATAAAAGTAGCATTTTTTCCCATATTAATGTATTAATTAAATTCAGTTATTCTGTATCCCAAGAATTTTCTGATTTTCTGTGTTTGATTTTTTTGGTGGAAGACAGATAATTCTGTCCAAGGATTGGGCTTGAATAAATGATTTTGGCTTATATGAAAAAGTAAGTGTTCTGGAATTGCCAAGAAAAATGTGGTGGAAAAAATTGAAAGGAAGGGGACGTTGAGATGCTTCTCCTACCAAGATCCCACTTTATACTTCAAAACTAAATGTAATATTGACATAGAAACAGATGTCAGTAGAGCAAAATATAGAAATAGATCTAATTATTTACTACAATATTTGGCAACAAACATCTGTCTAGTCAAAGCTATGGTTTTTCCAATAGTCATGTGTGGATGTGAGAGTTGTCCTGTAAAGAAAGCTGAGTGCCGAAGAATTGATGCTTTTGAACTGTGGTGTTGGAGAAGACTCTTGAGAGTCCCCTGGACTGTAAGGAGATCTAACCAGTCCATCCTAAAGGAGATCAGTCCTGAATATTCATTGGAAGGACTGATGCTGAAGCTAAAACTCCAATACTTTGGCCACCTGATGCAAAGAACTAACTCATTGGAAAAGACCCTGATGCTGGGAAAGATTGAAGGCAAAAGGAAAAGGGGACGACAGGATAAGGTGGTTGGATGGCATCACCGACTTGATGAACATAAGTTTGAGTAAGCTCCAGGAGTTGGTAATGGACTGGGAAGCCTAGAGTGCTGCAGTCCATGGGGTTGCAAAGAGTCAGACACAACTGAGTAACTGAACTGAACTGATTTACCACAATAGCCATAGTTCAATTCAGTTGAGAAAGAATATTTTTTAGTATAAGGGTCCTAGCACAAGTGGGTGATACTCATCTGTTAAAAGAAAAGTTGATTGTCACATTTTATACTATATACATGTATTAATTCTAGTTGGATTAAAATTTTTCAAAGGAAACCTAGGCCATTACTTCAACAATCATGCCAATTTTTAGCTCAGGGTCCACGTGCCTCTAGGTGGAATGGGAAAAACATTATTTTCACTTCTCACCGAAATTTAGAGCTTTAGTTATAAATGCCACAGTAGGTTTGTCCCTGCCTAGAGCTCTGTCAGCATTAGAATTCAGGTATTTTCCTATCACAGTGTAGTTACCACAAGTATCTTTAGAGATAGGCTCATCACTATTCCAACCCTAGCGTAGTTGTTAGACTCCTCACTAGATCTTATCTTAATGCAGTAAGGGAAAAAAGGTCATATGTCGGGCTTCCCCAGTGATCCAGTGGTTAAGAATCTGCCTTGCAGTGCAAGGGACTCTGGTTTGATTAAGATTCTAAGTGCCACAGAGCAGCTCAGCCTGGGAGGTACAATGCCTGAATCCACGCTCTAGAGGTTGTGAGCTGCGCCAACTGAAGCCCTGGTGCTCTTCTACAAGAGAAGCCCATACACCACAGTGAACATTACCTCCCACTCACTGCAGCTAGGGAAAGCCTAAGTGCAGCCACAAAACCCCACACAGCCAAAAAGTCTTTTTTTTTTTAAGACAATAAAAAGACTCAATTTTTCAAAAGAACATGTATGACTTTAAAAAATATTTCAGTAGTTTTACTGCAGTATGCAATTAATACTTGAATGACATGGGGTGCTGACCCTCTGCACAGTTGAAAATCCGCATAGACCTTCTAGTCAGCCCTCCCTACCTGTGTTTGGACACAGATTTAAGCAATTCTGTGTTTACGGATTCAACCAACCACAGATCGTGTAGTATTGTAGTATTTATTATTGAAAAATATCATCATGTAAGTGGACTTGCACAGTTGAAACCTGTTAGTTATTCAAGCGTCAGCTGTAATGTGTTTCCTTTGTAATTCTGCATTATTTTTATTTTTGATTTTGGAAACTTTAGTCTCCGAAGGGATTCACAGTTGTCACCAGATTGCTAGTGGAGTCCAGGGCACAGAAGAGTCTCAAAAATTCCTAATTTATATGATTATTAGCAGTACTTCTCAAACTCTAATGTAAATACAAGTCACCTGGGGATCCTGTTAAAATGAAAACTGACAGAGTAGTTCTGGGTCGGGGCCTGAGACTGTTCATTGTTAGGATGCCTCCCAGCCTGTGCCCCTTCATGGACTGAACTATGAGTAGCTAAGTTTTGGACTGAGTTGTCCAACATAGTGGTCATGGCCACTTGAGGCTATTTAATTAAAATTTATGTTCTCAGTTTTACTAGCCACAGGTGGTTAGTGACTAGCCTATTGAATGGTACAGATGTAGAACATTGTCATCGTTGCAGAAAGTTCTATTGGACAGTGTTCTAGAGGTTGGAGTAGTCTTAGCCAAGACAGAGAAACAAAAAGCTTTAAGAGAAAAAAGTAAAAAGGAAGCCACAGGCAAAGTTTAATATTTAAAGAACACATTTGGTACAAAAATTGGAATGTAGATGATCCAAAGTTAGTATCAGTACTGCTTAAAGCTCTTAGAAATTAACATGAAAAAGACAACCCAATAGAAAAATAGAGAAAGACTATAAATAGATATTTCACAGAAAGTACAGATCCAGATGTCCAGGTGCTCAAACTAACTAGCATTTTGGGAAATATTATACAATTAAAATAACAATGAGAACTCAGGTTGGCAAAAATGGAAAAGGTCTAATATCTATGTAGGTATAAGAGAAAAGATACAAACATTGCTGGCGGAAAAGTGAACTGCTGTAATCTCTTGGAAAGACATCTGGCAGCATCAGTTAAAATGAAAAAGAAGCACTCCTCAGCGCAACAATCCAGTGGCGCTCGAACCTTGTCCCATGGAGTAAAATACTAACATGTAAGACTGTGCACAGGGAGGTTTCCTGTAGCAGGTGCTGGAAGGGGAAAGGAGGGACAGGAAACAATAAATTCTAGTCAATAAAACAACAAGAAAATGGTTACATAAACAATATACAGTGCACACTGGAATTTTCTGTAGTCGTTGACAAGAGAGAATTGGAGAATATCAGTTATTTTAGGATTTACCCAAGGAACCTATCTTCCCATTTGTGTTGTTTTCATGAGTATACGAATATGGAGAAGAAGAGGGAAAAATGCATGTTATATAACGTGAGTCACCTGAGGATGCAGATGGTATATCAAAGAGAAGAGAGGGAGGAAAGAGATTAAAAATATGAAATTTCCTTCTCTTTAACTAGTATGTAGGATAGTTCCACAGTATAT
The DNA here is from genome assembly GCF_042477335.2 of Ovis canadensis. Classification (NCBI taxonomy): domain Eukaryota; kingdom Metazoa; phylum Chordata; class Mammalia; order Artiodactyla; family Bovidae; genus Ovis; species Ovis canadensis. The sequence continues at coordinate 62,149,272 of NC_091254.1, forward strand.
ATCAGTTGCTCAGTTATGTCTGAGCAAGTAAGGATGTATGATGCAACAACAGGTGACTTATTAATGGTAAAAGAAAGTCACCTTTGCTTTACTAGTAAATTGTCATAGTTATTTTAAATACTTCCACAGTTTAAATGTGCACAAAAAAATTTATGTAAATAATTCTTAGTGACTCCATGGACTGTAGCCTGCCAGGCTCTTATGTTTATGGAATTTTCCAGGCAAGAATACTGGAGTGGTTTGCCATTTCCTACTACAGGGTATCTTCCCGACCCAGGTATCAAACCCACATATCTTGGGTTTCCTGCATTGGCAGGCTGATTCTTTACCAGTGAACTCCCATGGAAGCCCCAAGTTTTCCCTTTAAAAAAGCTTAAACTTTTGTTTGACCTTATATTTATTGAAAAGATATTGAAAATTATCATGTCATATATTGAAATTTTCATGTTCTTTTTAGCTTACTTTTTATATTCAGTTTTGTCTTCCCGCCACCACCCCCCCCCCCCCAACACTTTAAAGAAGAAGTCTAAATTTTTTGAAAAAGATTGTATTTCTTGAGGATCTTAACAACAAGTAGTAGTCTCTGGCAGCAAACAGATGGTTGTCTCTTAAAGGAACAGTCTTTAACAATCAAAGATTAATTAGGTTTCTTGTTCTTTTCAATATTTACTTGCTGGGAGTAGGTTATAGGCAATGTGAAACTTGTAAGAGTTCTGAGGAGTGAATTCTCATGTTCTCAGAATAGCTAATTTCATTTCTACTTCTCTTAGCTGCTCTATTTCTCCCCAGGCAAGAGATCACTTCATTTATTGAAGATTTATTTTGACTTGTAGGTTACCATTCTTTTCTCAGTATCTGTGGTGTGAGAGACAAAAGATTTAAATGATGCTTAGAAATTGTATCTAAAGTAATTGCCTTTGGGTTTATGCAGCTGCTAATTGTTTAAAATATGCCTATTTAATTGAATCTTTGAATACATTTTTATTTTTGTGGAAAACATTTATTCAATGTTATCTTGTTATGATTTTTATAATATGTTTTAAGGAATAATTGTAGTAATTATTTTCAAGGAAGGGAATCTAAAGTTAACTATGAATTATGCCTGTGCCATATTTTAACCTGTAAAATTTGCAGTTAAAGTTTTTTTTTTTTTTAACAGCCTGGATTTGGGCAGTAGATAATATTAACTTCCAGTCAATCGTTTTATAGGTTCCATGGATAGAATCTGTAAAAATCAGGAACTTGAAGTTAAGAAAGGAATGAACTATTTATGAATTCAAGAACCTGAATTCTAGCCCTATCTCTGCTCAGTCTGGAATCTGGGACAAAAACACTTAACCCCTTCAGGCCTTAGTGTTCTTATCTTGGAAATAAGAAGATTCTTATTTCTCGTGTTATCTCGTGTTTCTTTCATCTCTGAAATTCTGTAATTGTGTCCTGCTCAGCTGCTGTTGTTTGGAAATAAAGACTTTATTTAAAGGTCTAATGGTTGATAACTTTGCCAAAACACCGTGTAACATAATTTTTTTTGTTTTTATATTGAACAGCAGAGAAACACAGAGTGAAAAACAGTGTTTCTTCCATTGCTCTCTGCCCTCTTCCCTTCCGCTGTGACGCTCACGTGCATGTCTCCGTTTCCATTCCTAAGACCAGCATCCCTGCAGAACTCCTCCCCAGTTAACGTTTTCTTGGTTAAAGTCTCTTGCTTCACTTTTTTAAAGCTTTAAAAAATTTTTCTTTAATAAAGCAATTAATAAAGAAATTGTAACTGACATTTTACACAAAGAATACATGTTTAACCACCATCCAGACTAAGAAATGGAAGCTCCTTTCACGCACCTTTTCTCAAAATCTTTGAGATGTTTCAACTGAGGGGTTTTTTTTCAGATGATAATTTTCGTTTCAGTTGGAAAACCCATTTATTAATCCTTAATTGTTAAAGTTGCTTTTTCTACATTTTGAGCTTGTTGTCTTAAATGCTAGTGCTGCATAGTCCCTTTATATCAACGTTAGTTGACTCTGCACGCATTTCCAGTGTAACTACTGTGTGAGGTTCCTGGGTATAACCAGAGATCCAACAGGACTTCAGGGAGCTTCAGAGTGGGTGTGTAGAAAACCAAGGGTTAGAGACAAGGCAAGGAACATGCAGCTACAATAACAGACTTATTTTCAGGCTAGCGGTAGCCTTGTATTATTTCCTATTATGAATAATTTAGGAGATGAAAAAAAATGACATTAAGCCCAGCAATCAAAATCAGTTCCATTCTAGATACAGAGGAGACCTGCAAACTGAAATCTTCTCAGTGACTTGGTTTGTCCTTGATATCCCTGTGCAGTTTTTTGGTTTTTTTGTTTTCCTTTATTGAAAGAGGACACTGAGACTTGCTGTTAACCAAACCTGTTTACTTTTTATTTAGACATTTTCTGCTAGAAAGAGTTGGTGATTGGAAATTTTGTTTTCTTTTTTACGTTTGAAAAAATTAAGTTTTTTACTTCTTTGAATTCAGTCAATTTAATATCCTGTTTAGCTCCTTCTTTTCCAATTTTTGTTGTTGTTCAGTTGCTCAGTCATGGCCAACTCTTTGCGACCCCATGGACTGCAGCATGCCAGGCTTCCCTGTCCTTCACCATCTCCCGAAACTTGCTCAAACTCATGTCCGTTGTGTTGGTGATGCCATCCAACCATCTTGCTCTGTCGTCCCCTTCTCTTCCTGCCTTCTAGCTTTCCTAGCGTCAGAGTCTTTTCCAATGAGTCAGCTCTTCGCATCAGGTGGCCAAAGTGTTGAAGCTTCAGCATCAGGTCTTCCAATGAATATTCAGGACAGATTTCCTTTAGGATTGACTGATTTGATCTCCTTGTAGTCCAAGGTAATCTCAAAGGGACTCTCAAAAGTCTTCTCCAACACCGCAATTCAAAAGCATCAATTCTTCGGTGCCAGCCTTCTTTATGGTCCAACTCTCACATCTGTACGTGACTACTGGAAAAATCATAGCTTTGACTATCTTTAGCCTTAGCCTTAGGAGAAGGCAATGGCAACCCACTCCAGTACTCTTGCCAGGAAAATCCCATGGACGGAGGAGCCTGGTAGGCTGCAGTCCACAGGGTCGCACAGAGTCGGACACGACTGAAGCAACTTAGCAGCAGCAGCAGCAGCAGCCTTAGCCTTAGCCTTAAAGTTTTCTTTCTCTTGTTGGTTTTCTTTCTCTTTTTGGTGTTCTTTCTCTTTTTGGTGTTCTTTGTCTTGTTGGTGTTCTTTCTCTTGTCAGTGTTCTCTGCTTCCTCCCTGTCTTTTTATTGAAACTGCCTGACAGAATCTCAACTCCTGATTTTTCTACCTGAGCACTACTAAAGAAAATCACAAAGGCAGTAACACAGCTATAAGTTTATTGTTACCGACTTTGAATGGGCCCACACAATTGTGCTGTAATTCAATTTTTTTCTAGTTTTCTCCTTTTTCACAGCAGTTATTTTAGGCATTCAACACTTCATATCTCTAGCTCTCAGCTTTCCTCCTCTCTCTTTCTCAGCAAATGAGTTGGTGTTTCATTCCACAGAGAAAATGGAAATCTTCAGATGAGAACTGCCAGTTTCTTGCCACAAACCTGTTTACATCTGTACGGTTTCTGTTTTGTTTGTTCCTACTGTTTGTGGTGGCAAGAGGCTTGCTTTCAAAGAGTAGAAAATTATATGCCTCCAGAAACCAAGAGATGATATAAAATCTGTGAACCAGTAGGGTAAGAAGTGGTTCTGTGGCTTGCTGGGAATTGATAGGAGCTACCTGAAGACATCCAAATGCAAGTTTTAAATACTCTTGTCAGCTGGAGCAAAGCCTGCCTTGATCAGCATGCCTGCTGGGCTAAAGACTAGTCTTCACAGAGAAAATGGAGCCTTCTCAGGGGCTTTACCCCCCAACCCTCACCATGCCTGTTTTCTCCAGTATCAGTACCTCTTTTTCTATTCTTTCATATCTATATTTAGACATTCTCAAGCAATCCCATTCTTGGAACCTTTCATGTATCCCTGTTTTCTTGTCTAACTACTCTACTTTCTCTACTTTTAAACTGAAGAGAGAATTGCCTTCTGCTCTGGTGTTTGACAGATTTCAGTTGGAGTCTTTACCATACTGTTTGTGAGCTCTGAGGTTCTTATCCTCTCCAAGCCTACTTTCTTCAACCATAAAAATGAGATGAGGATAATATTAATAATATGCCCGGTCATAGAGTTAAATATTAAAGAATGTAGGTATACTATTAATAGCGCCAAAAAGGTCATATTGAGTCCTTTGCTTACATACATTTGCTTTAGCCCCTGGCAGTCTGTCTTCTGTTCCCATCCCTGAAGCCCTAATGTGTTGTTTGTGGGTTTTGTCCCCAGTAGTCATTGATAGCCCTGACAGCCTCGCCTCCTTAAAGTAGTTGTTTGGTTGTCCCTGCCGCACACCCCAGGCTCACCCTCTGCTTCTGTGAATATTCCCTCGGGTTCCTTTGACTCTGTCCTTCCCTCACCCTTTAAATGTTTATCTTCCTCAGCATTCTGTCTCAGCCTTTGTGCAGTTGAGCTATCAGTTTAGCTAGAATCTCTCTGGTAGCCAAAGCAAAGAAAGAGCATTGCGATGATATTAATGTATAGTTCATGGTCGTTTACTATGTGTTAGGCATTTTTATAAGCGCTTTACATGTGTCCCTTGGTATAATCTGCACAGCAGCTCCGTGGGCCAGTGAGGTAGATAAGAGCATTGACGTCCTGAGAGGTAAACCCCCTCCAAGAGCTGCTGCAGGTAATTTAGTTCTAGGCAGGTGAATTCTGGAGATCTCTGTCCTAATCATAACACTATATGTTCTCCCCCAAAACAGATGATTAGTAATGCTTAGAAAGGTAAGAACTGGAAACTACAGCATCTTCTGGGACATAGATCTGAAATGGTATGTGTGGTGATTTTTTGGGGGAGATGAGAGTCTCCTCAGCTTTGATCTGCTAATAAATAACTCTTAGTAACATTTCATCCCCATGGAGAACGTCAGTGCAGAATAGTATTACCAACACAGAACACACCCAGTATCATTTTTCCGTGATTACATTTTTCATATAGCCATCTGATAGAAATTTAGAGCTAACATTTCACAGTCAGGCCTAATAGTTTAAAAGGGACATAAACACTGTCTTAGTCATCTTTGTATCTACAGTATCTAGCCCAGGACCAGTCACTTAGAAATAGTTGAGTCAGTCTGTGACCTGCATGTGACCGCACTGAGCTCGTCAGCTCCTTAAAAAAGAATGACTTGGGACAGGATGTATTTCACGTGACAGGTTCTGGGGGTAGAGCTGATGATCACTTGCAAGATCTGCTGAGTTCAAAGGGTCAGAAGTAGAAACTCCATCCCTATGTCCTGCTTCTCCTCCCCATTTCCATATTCATGTTTTTCTTCATTAATTTATTGTATTTATTTCATTCTTACTGTATACCAAGTCCTGTATAAAATAATGGAGATCCAATGGCAAACAAGATAAAGTCCCTGCCCTTAAGATGTTTACACTCTGGTGTGAAAAAACTAATTTGATAATACACTAAGATCAGTACTCTAAAGGGAGTATTGATAGTATTCAGGTCTTCAGGCAGTGAGAACAGGTTAGAGGAAGCAGTGTGTTCAGAGAACCTCAGATCTTCATTAGGGTGAACTGTGAATGTGAGAAATGGTGAGAAATGAGGCTCGTAGGAAGCAGGGCCAAGTGCGCATTTAAGGCTTGTACTTCTGCTCCTCTGCCACATGTCTGCAATCCCTTTCTCCTCGTTTGATGAGTACGAGAAAGCTCAGTGTAGAAATGTGTTCCAGGCACTACAAAACTCCTTTTTTGCTGAATACCACAACTGAAACTGCACGGTTAATCTTTTCAGTAACTATTTTTCATTGTGAATGTTTGATATTCATGTGGCTCTTTGCCTGTCATTGTGAACTCTTCAAGAACAGGGGCAGTGTTTCATTCATTTCTGTGTCTTTCGCATCTAATAGTAACTCAGTAAATGTTGAAAATGTCATTAGCATATGTAGTCATTTTATGTGTTATGCTATTCACCAAAGCATAGTTGTCCTATTTTTCTATGAAAAACAGAGTTCAATTTTTTTAATATAAATTTATTTATTTTAATTGGAGGTTAATTGCTTTACAATATTGTATTGGTTCAAGTTTTAAACAAATGAACTTATAGACTACTCAGTGAGTTTAAGATTACTGGCCTTTGAGTAAGGAAAAATTACTAAATAGAAAAATTGAGAATTTTTTAAAATTACAAAGATACTCACAGTTCAACAAAAGCATTCAATACAGAATTTGGTCAAGTATGTTTAGTTTGAATGGTTTGTTACTGTTTTTGACCTATAGACTTATGAGGAAGATCGCAGAAACTACTCTGAGCTTCAAATTAGATGTCAACGTTTGGCCTTAGAATTAGCAGACACAAAACAGTTAATTCAGCAAGGTGACTACCGTCAAGAGAACTATGATAAAGTTAAGAGGTAAGTAGTTAAGATGTCTTTGTTACTTGTTCTCTTTTTTAGCATGCATCAGAGTCACTTGAATTCTTACCATCAACATCATTAATGCTACTTTATAGCTCTCTTTTTTTTCTGTTTCCATAGTTTTTTCTTTTCTAAAATGTCATATAGTTGGAACCATGCCACACAGAACCTTTTCAGATTGGCTTCTTTGACTTAGTTATATACATTTAAGTTTCCTCCATATCTCTTCATGGCTTGATAGATCATTTGAATAATGAATAGTATTCTATTGAATAGTACTCATTGAATAATAATATTCCATTGAATGATGAATAATATTCCACTATCAAGATGTACCACAGTTTACTTATTCATTCACCTGCTGAAGGACATCTTAGTTGCTTCCAGGTTTTGGCAGTTAGGAATAAGGCTGCTATACAAATTCATGTGCCAATTTTTATATGGACATAAATTTTCAACTCCTCTGGGTAAATACCAAAGAGTGTAAACATACTCATATGGTAAGAGTATGTTTAGTTTTGTAAGAAACCAGCCAAGTGTCTGTCCCAAAGTATCTGTACCATTTTGCATTTTCACCAGCAGTGAGTGAGAGTTCCTGTTGCTCCACACCCTTGCCAGTATTCATTATCAGTGTTCTGGATTTTACATTCTAATAGGTGTGTACTCATATCTCATTGCTTTAATTTGCATTTCTTTGATGACAGGTGCTATGGAACATCTTTTCATGTACTTAGTTACCATCTGTATATCTCCTTTGGTGAGGTATCTGTTAAAGTCTTTGGCTTATATTTTAATTGGGTTGTTTGTTTTCTTACTGTAAGTTTTAAGAGTTCTTTGTATATTTTGGATAATAGTCCTTTATCAGATACATCTTTGGCAATATTTTCTCCCAGTCTTGCCATGTCTTCTTATTCTCTTGATATATACCTTATTCTTTATTGTATAAAAGCGTGTAGTTTTGGCAGCTTGGTGAGTTTAGATTGTCTTTTTATATCAGTTGTTTTTATTTTATTTAGAAGTTGCTTTTGCCTTTTTAAATGTGATAGGAACCCAGGGAAATCCTATGTGTATAAATATTTTTGAACTCTTACTTGACTGTTTTTATTTTATGGAGTGAATTTAAGTACTTTGCAGTTTTATCTAAAGTGTTTTCAGCTATTTCTTTTCAACAAAAGGCACATACACTTTCAAAAAAATGATACTTTCTGAGGATATGTTTCCCATTGTGTTGCTGCTGAACAGCTATAGCATATAATTTTCCTTTTGCTGGAATAGACTAATGAACCACTACTTAGCTATATGCCCTTAGGAAATCTCTAATTATTCTAAGCTTAAGTTTTGTCATTTGTGAGGTGGTACTAATACAATAACTACACTGTATAAATTTAGAAGATTGAATAATTTTTATGAAAGTATATATGTGTGCATATATACCCATATATAGAGATTATTGTAAGTGTTCACTCCTGTGTCTACTTGTACCTAAAACAATTCTTAAACCATTGTAGTCACTCAGTGAGTGTTTGTTAAATGAATGAATGCTTTATAAACTGTAAAACACCGTAAGTAAATTTGCAAGGATTTGGGAATATGACGTTGGTACTCCTACTCCCGGCATGACTGGCATGCAGTGTGTGTTACTATGTATATATTTTTATATCAAAATGTAGAGATTATTAGAGCTTGAAATCCATGACAGCTATACGATTGGGTTCTCAAATAGAGCTAGATTTCAAAAGAATCATTTAAAAATGAAGTAGATTGTGATGATAAGATGATACTTTGAGTTGGTGTTTTGATGATCTCTCAGGGCTTCCCTGTGGCTCAGCTTGTGAAGAATCCAGCTGCAGTGTGGGAGACCTGGGTTCGATCCGTGGGTTGGGAAGATCTCCTGGAGAAGGGAAAGGCTACCCACTCCAGTATTCAGGCTGGAGAATTCCATGGACTGTACTGTCTGTGGGGCCACAAAGAGTCAGGCACGACTGAACAACTTTCACTTTCTGCCACTATAAATCTATAGCAACAATAGGTAAAATATGAAAGGAGAAAACTAAAAGGCATAGTCATCAAAATAATCCAGAGTGGCCATGAAAGGATGGGTAAATGAGCCAAGATGAGCCATGAGTTGATAGTTCTTTATGGTGAGTGATGAAAGCAGGGAGTGGGGTGGGGAGGTGTCTCATTTTATCATCTTTATATATATTTATATATATATATATGTATATATATGTTTTCTACAATGAGAATCTAAGAAATAAAACTATAATAAACATCATCATGTGCTAGAAATGGAACAAGAAAACAACCAGGCAAGGGTGGCTCAAGCTGAGAATCCTTTGGTTTACTCAGTAGAATGAATGGAGTTTTAAAAATTGGTCTGATCACAAAAATATAAACTGGGAGAAAAAATCACTTTAATGTCCTTGATAAATTCTCACAAATGTACAGAAGAGAACAGGTATATTGTAATTAACTGCATCATTATTAGAAAGAATTCAAATGCTTTTTGACAGCAGCATGGAGAGCAGGTTATATTAAAAAAAAGAAAATAGATTATAATTTATTTCTATAATATAATTCTGTGTGACAATTAAAATAATTAAATTAGACCTGATTGTATATATTTGCTCGCTCAATCGCTTCATTTGTGTGCAACTCTCTGCAACCCCATGAACTGTAACCCACCAGGCTCCTCTGTCCATGGGATTCTCCAGGCAAGAATACTGGAGTGGGTTGCCATTTCCTTCTCCAGGAGATCTTCCCGACCCAGGTATCAAACCCACATCTCTTTATATCTCCTGCATTGGCAGGCGGGTTCTTTACCACTGGCGCCACCTGGGAAGCCCCTAGTGTATATGGATAAGTCAAACACATTTAATTTTAAGAAGCAAAATGCATATGCCCATCTTTCTTTTTTACACTAAAAAATCATAGCAAAAGTCATTACCTTGTGAGAATAAAAACATTTGTATGTAAAGACATAAAACAGTTAACATGAACCAGAGTGTTAATACTGATAGTCATCTTTAGTTAGTAGGTTTATGGGTGATTGTTATTTTTTAACTTGTGCTTTGCTCAAGTATAAATATGCTATTTTGTTAAGCAGAAGAAATCTTAGAAGTCATCTTTCTGAATGAGTTATTGAAAATCTGATGAAAAGAAAAACAATTTTTAATAGCTCTCCCATGGAAACACCAGGAGAGTAGCTGAAATAAAGGGCAAAGAAACTGATTCTGGCTATAGAAGAAAAGTTAAGAAATAGTAAATCTGTTTCTCTGCTCATTTTTTAAGATATCTGTTTGTAGGTTTGGTCCAATTCTTAGTTTTTCTGTGTTGGGGAAAGAGCTCATCTAAGAATGGAAATTAGAATCTCTGGGTAATCATGAACAATTTGTGAATGAAGCAGTCACAAGAATGCCTGCCTGTGTATCAGCAACACAATCTGAGTAATGAGTGAAGGGCTTTTGAGCCTAACAACTGAAAGCCTAGAGCCATGTTTAAATTCTTTAAAAGTTTTGACTTCCAGATTAGATTGAAGATGATTAGTGAAAAGACACCAGAGTATACCTTTAAAAGTTTTATTGTTTACTTTTGTCAGTGTAGCTTACATATTTATTTTTTACAGATAATAAATTTATATTTATCTGAGCAAGATCTCAAAGAGTCTCCTAAATTTGAAAAGCAGATACTTTATTGTTCACAGAATGACACTGAAATATCTCTGTTCAGTTTCCTGAAATATAATCACCCCTTTTAAAATGCTTGTTATAAAAAGAGATGTAGAATTTACATATGTACTTGAGTTCTAGTTTAATAAAAACAAATGTATTTGAATTTTATAGTGAGCGTGATGCACTTGAACAGGAAGCAACTGACTTAAGGAGAAAATATGAAGTACTTGAAGCCTCTCACATAACTCAAGCTAAAGAAAGAAGTGAATTATCAAAAGAGGTAAGCTTATAGAGTCACTTGTTTGTTTGTTTTTAATATTCATTTGTTTGGGTGCACTGGGTCTTCACTGAGGCACGCAGGGTCTTTATTGTGTCATGGTCTTTTGAGATCTTTGTTCCGTTGCATGTGGAGTCTTAGTTCCCTGACCAGGGATTGACCCTACATCCCTGCATGGCAGGGTGGATTCTTTAACCACTGGACCACCAGGGAAGTCCCGAGTCACTTGTTTTTTTATTGTACAGTGATTGTGGACATAGCCCAGGGCAAGAATTGTGAGAGGGAAATTGTTTCTTTTTTGATATAGTTGCTGGAAAGAAGGGACTTTTTAGTAGCTCTGTTTGGATGGAAATTTTCATGATAAGAATTAGCCTCTTTATATGTTGAGCACAAGCACAAATGAAAGAAATAATTCAGTAAACCTTGAAAAGTAAGATGACATTGCTCTGGACACTCTGTCTCTGCCTGTGTATAGGTAGCCACCTTACAGCAGACTGTTACTTTACTGCAAAAGGATAAAGAGTATCTCAACCGCCAAAACATGGAGCTTAGTGTTCGCTGTGCCCACGAAGAGGATCGTCTTGAAAGACTTCAAGCTCAACTTGAAGAAACTAAAAAGGCTAGAGAAGAGATGTATGAAAAATACGTAACATCCAGGCAAGATTTACATGATTTTCCATAAAAATAGATGTCAATCAAACCATCTTCTTTGAGGGAACTCCTGGCTTTGGGGACAAATAAGGTTTATAGGATAATGTTAAGATAATTGTTTTTGTTTCTTCACAAGATACTCATATTCTAACTGATTTTTTTCTGAAGACATTTTGTTTTTTTCCAAAAGCCTGTTTTTTTTAGGTAGGGAGATCTACACTGTTACTGTTTTTATTAATTTTTTAAAATGATATAATCTTTTTAGCTCCCAGTGACTTAAATCTCTATATAAGTGTTTTAAGAAAGTATTTATATACTTTTATATATTTAATGTTAGTTGCTCAGTCATGTCCAACTCTTTGTAGCCCCATGGACTGTAGACTGCCAGGCTCCTTTGTCCATGGGATTTCTCAGCAAGAATCCAGGAGTAGGTTGCCATTTCCTACTCCAGGGGATCTTCCTGACCCAGAGATAGAACCCAGGACTCCTGCATTGTGGACAGATTCTTTACCATCTGAGACACTGTATGTTTATATGCCTCATATATGTCTCTTCAGAAGGTATGTATTTTATCAGCATTTTTGTGAGCATTTCAAAAACTAAAATTCTGAATTTTATCCTTTAAGACTTCATATATTCGTAACATTTTTCTCAGCTGGTGGTATTTTTCATCAGTTTGTGCTTCTGCTAATACCCTATGTAATGCTTTGTGACTTTGCTAAGAGATCACAGTGGCTGTGGTTGTTGTGCTTAGAAGGAAAGTTTTTGTCAAGAGTCCACGAGGGTCTTTTTTTTTTTTTAAGATTGTCCCCTAATATGCACCACATCAGATTATTATTTCTAAATGAAGTGCATTCCACAATGCATTGGTTTAAAAGTCTTTGGCCATATGCATTAAAAACTATTAGTAAAATATTTTTGAAGATGAATAATTATCCAACATGAACTAACATTTTTTATAGTAATTAAGCTTTTGGGGCAGTATGTTTAAAAGGAAATCTTAGATGGAACTACTTTGAAAAAGTATTTTTAGGAATTATAAAACTTTATATCTAATACTGTTTTTTTAAGGAACATTGTATATAGAGCATATTTGATGTAAGGTATTAAAATCTTACACGAGGGGCAAAGACCTATTTCTTTCACCAAAAAAAAATAATAATAATAATGGATATTCCTTTTGACTCCTTTCAGAGACCGTTATAAAACAGAATATGAAAATAAACTACGTGATGAACTGGAACAGATCAAATTGAAAACTAATCAAGAAATCGATCAACTCCGAAGTGCCTCTAGGGAAATGTATGAACGAGAAAACAGGTAAAAAAGGAAAGTAGGACATTTCTGTGATATTTTATTGGTGTTTGAAGCTTATAGTTTTATTGAAATTAAACTTTAGTTCACAATGTAATGTCTTTTTTAATATGTTAGAGAAAGTTTATCATAAATCTGAATCTAAGTATAATGAAATATTAAAGTTCTCAGGCCTTTGATAACTAGCTTACAACAGGGTTTGTCAGACATTAGGCCTCTTTATTCTGTTATTCCTATTGTCTTTTTATTACCCTGTTAACTTGTCCTTTTGCCTTTATGTTAGTTCCATATTAAGGACAGAAATGAAAAGGAAATTAGAACTAAGAGATGCTAGTTCTTCCTATAACATGCCAGTGATTTCTCCAGGAAATTTCAAAGACTGGAATAATAATAAGAAATATTACTTGTGCCTTGTTTAGCTGCTGGACCTAAAAGAAATCATATTTTTAGATAATCTTAAAGGAGGATAGGTTTTTTTCATGCAGTTACTTTTAGATCAGCATATATCAGGTTTCCTTAGTGATTAGCAGTATTAAGAGAAAAATAAATGCTACTTATTTCAATAGCAGTTATTTTTATATACTATCATGATTCATATGGCTTTTCAAAGTTGACATCTAGAGGGAAATTTATTTGGAAATTAACTTAATTGTCATACTAGTTTATTAACACTGACTTGAATGTATTTGATCTTTGCCAATAAGCAAGTCTTTAAATCAGACTGTGGTTGATATTAGAGAAGTTTACACTTGAACTCTCAGAACAATAAATTTATTTATTTAGCAAATATTTACTAACCATGTACTGATACATGTCATGAGCCGTAGATACACTGATGACCTTTGCCTTCACAAAGCTGGCAGTCTAATGGAGAAATAAGGAACAATTAGCAAAAGTATGATAATAATAGAGCAAATGGCAGGATACTCAGAATGAGACCACATAGACTGAAGGTGTATCTAACTGAGCCCTGGGAGGAATTGGGGAAGGTTGCATGGAGGGAGAAATGCATATGCTAACATCTGCATGGTGACTAAGAATAAGACTGTCAGTTATGGAAGGGAAGGAAATTAGGGGCGCTAATGCGTACCCTGGAGACAAGTCAAAATGAAGTTTTTGGAACAAACTGCAAATAATTCAGTATGGTTAGCCCATAGAGTGAGAAGCAGTGAATTGTAAGAAATGAAGCAAAAGAGGGAAATGGGTCCTAATTATGCATTTGAGCTATTGTCTAACATCGTAAACAGTTAAAAGATTTTGAGACTATGCATGATATGATCTGACTTTATATAGAAATCCATTCTGTGATGTGGAGGAAGATTGAGGGTGTATAAAGCTGTAGACAAAGAGGCCTCTTTTAGAGATTGCTTCCCTTACCAAGGTGGGAAGTAATGATGGAACTACAGTAGTAGCAGCAGAGATGGGGAGGGTTGGGCCAGACTGGGAAAAATGCTCAGGAGGTAGCACTAAGCTAACTGGATAGACAGGAGGATTCGGTGACTAGATTGGACTGGGGAGTGAGAAGGATGTCACTAGGTTCTTGATTGGGCAACCGTGGGGACAGTGATGCAGTCTTTAAAGCATCAGAAAAATACATGGCTTTACCTGAGAAACATGACAAATTTAGTTTAGTTTCACTAAGTGTCTGTGACATGCGTAAATAGAAAAATTGACTGTATACGGTCTAAATCTTAAAAGACCCAGAAAGTGAAAGTGAAGTTGCTCAGTCGTGTCTGACTCTTCGAGACCCCATGGACTATATATATCCTACCAGGCTCCTCTGTCCATGGAATTTTCCAGGCAAGAGTACTGGAGTGGGTTGCCATTTCCTTCTCCAGGAGATCTTCCTGATGCAGGGATTGAACCCGGGTCTCCCACACTGCAGGCAGACGCTTTACCCTCTGAGCCACCAGGGAAGCCACCCACTAAACTTGTGGCATAGGTAATGCTGCTGCTGCTAAGTCGCTTCAGTCGTGTCCGACTCTGTGCCACCCCATAGACGGCAGCCCACCAGGCTCCCCCGTCCCTGGGATTCTCCAGGCAAGAACACTGGAGTGGGGTGCCATTTCCTTCTCCAATGCATGAAAGTGAAAAGTGAAAATGAAGTCGCTCAGTCGTGTCCGACTCTTCGTGACCCCATGGACTGCAGCCTACCAGGCTCCTCCATCCGTGGGATTTTCCAGGCAAGAGTACTGGAGCGGGGTGCCATTGCCTTCTCCGATAGGTAATGCTACTGTTCTCTTTTACAAATAAGTACTTTTAGTCCTGTGACTCAGTTCTGTTATGGATTTTGTAATAAAAGCTTTTATTGGTCAACGTAAAAATCTTAAAATTTATGGGATTGTTTCTATGATAAACATGCATGATTACTTCCAAATAGTGCACATACCCACATAAACCTTAATATGTAGTCATTTTGAGAATGTACTGATTTTTTAGTGTTTGTTGTTGTTATTGTTGTTGGTGGCGGTGATTTTTTTTCTAAAGTCCTTTAAAATACAGCTCATGTATTTGCAATTTGTATTTATAAATTACAAATGCAATTTACAAATTGTATGTACAAATTTACATGTATTTACAAATTGATGTAAACAAATTGATGTAAACTCCTCTCTAAAATGATTGGTAGCAGTAGGTTGGGAAACAGATGATGGAACCATTTCTGGAAGCAGGGAAATTGAGCAGGTTTCCTTTTCCCCTATGTTCTGACTCCATAGCCACATCGAAGTGGATGCCACCTAGTCAGGGAGTTCCTGGGATTGGGGCTACCACCCTAGAAACTCCAGCCAGCCACCAGGATGACTGCATGATAGTGAATCTAGGGTGGATGGTTGCCACCAGGTGGAGCCAGACTGCAGCCTGGGCCCCCAGCCAGCTGTGATACAGACTCACCTGTATCATTTTATTAACCTCACAATAATCTAATCCTGTGTTTTATGTGGCTGAATTCTTTTGAATCCCAGTTTCCTCATTCCGGTGGCAGGATTTAACTGTAGTTAGAGCTTACATCCCACTTGTCTTTCACAAAGTAAAAATAAATTGTAAATTATTTCCTTTGAAACTTAAAATAATTAAGGAAAGGGTTTTAGTGTTCCTTGTTATGAAACATGAGATCCAGAAAACACAAGAGTACTCATTTAGGTGTTTTTGTGCCTGAGCAAATTGATTACTTGCTCTGGACTTAGATGTTTATGTTGATTACTTGTACTTCATCAAAGTGTGCTGTTACAATATGAATTAAAGTGGGAAAAGTACTTACACTTGCATAAATGTACTTAGTCTCCTTGTCTCTTGGGCAATAAGCATTTTTAGGAGAAAGTTAAGTAAGATTAGAGAAATATGATTTGCTTTTAGTTTGTTTTCTATGCAATGGGGGATATTATAAGAGAGTGCCTTTTTAAAGACTTAAATATAAATCATGACACCGTAAAACCCCTTCAAGAGAAATATGCAAAATATTCTCTAACATATGTCATAGCAATCAGTCTCAAGTCAATAGACATAAAAGCAAAAATAAACAAATGGACCTAATCAAACATGTAAACTTGTGCATAACGAAGGAAACCATAAACAAAATGAAAAAAAAAGGCATATAGAATGGGAGAAAATATTTGCATACAATATAACAAAGGTTTCATTTCCGAAATATACAAATAGTTCATATAACCCAATAACAAAAAAGCAAACAACCCAATCAAATAATGAGCAGAAGACCTAAATAGACATTTATCCAAAGAAGACACACAGATGGCCAATAGACACATGAAAAGATGCTCAACATGTCTAATCATTAGAGAAATGCAAATCAGAACTACAGTGAAGTGTCACTTCACACCAGTCAGAATGCTGCTGCTGCTGCTGCTAAGTCGCTTCAGTCGTGTCTGACTCTGTGTGACCCCATAGATGGCAGCCCACTAGGCTCCACCATCCCTGGGATTCTCCAGGCAAGAACACGAGTGGGTTGCCATTGCCTTCTCCAATGCATGAAAGTGAAAAGTGAAAGTGAAGTCACTCAGTCGTGTCCAACTCTTCACGACCCCATGGACTGCAGCCTACCAGGCTCCTCCATCCCTGGGATTTTTCCAGGCAAGAGTAGTGAAGTGGGGTGCCATTGCCAGTCAGAATGGCCATCATTAAAAAGTCTAAAAATAACAAAAATGATGGAGAGGGTGTGGAGAAAAGGGAACCTCCTACATTGTTGGTGGGAATGTAAATTGGTTGCACCCACTATGGAAAACAGAATGGAGATTCCTTTAAAATCTAAAAATAGTTTCTGTATGATTCAGCATTCCTACTCCTGGGCATATATCTGGAGAAAACTCTATAATTGAAAAAGATATGTGTACCCACGTGTTCATAGCAGTTCTACAATGAAGTAATACTCAGCCATAAAAAAGAATGAAACAGTGCCCCCATATTGCAGCATCATGGATGGACCTAAAGATTATCATATTACGTGAAGTAAGGCAGACAGACAAAGATGAATACTATATGACATCAGGTATATGTAGAGTCTAAAATATAATGCAAATGAACTTGTTTACAATACAGAAACATTCTCACAGACATAGAAAATAAACTTAGGGTTACCAAAGGGGAGCAGGGATAAATTAGGAATTTAGGATTAACAGATACAAACTACTCTATAAAAGAAATAAGATCCTACTGTATATTACAGGGTACTAGATTCAGTTTCCTGTAATAAACCATAATGGGCTTCCCTGATGGTTCACTGGTAAAGAATCAACCTGCCAATGCAGGAAATGTGAGTTTGATTCCTGAGTTGGGAAGATCACCTGGAGAAGGAAATGGCAACCCACTCCAGTATTCTTGCCTGAAAAATTCCATGGACAGAGGAGCCTGGCAGACTCCAGTCCATGGAGCCACAAAAGAGTTGGACACAACTGAGGGACTAAATAGCAACAACAATGAACCATAATGGGGAAAAAAAATAGATACTGAAGGGTTGAGATTTAATGAAGGAACTTTGCTACTTTAATAAAGAGAAAGAGTGCCTTTTATTTTCTCTTTTTAGATGTGAAAAAAAGATGGAAATCATTCCCTCCAATCTTGATCTGCCTCTGCAGTCAATCATACCAGTAGTTTGTGAAGTTAAGGAGTTGAGAGGCAAGAAGAAGAAAAAATAAGAGATAAAGACTTAAGAAATGGCTGAGATAAGCAAAAAGAGAACTTACGTATTTGGGTACATCTAAAACTCCAATACTTTGGCCATCTGATGTGAAGAGCTGACTCATTTGAAAAGACCCTGATGCCGGGAAAAATTGAGGGCAGGAGGAGAAGGGGATGACGGAGGATAACATGGTTGGATGGCATCACCAATTCAATGGACATGGGTTTGGGTGGACTCCGGGAGGTGGTGATAGACAGGGAGGCCCGGTGTGCTGCAGTTCATGGGGTCGAAAAGAGTCGGACACAACTGAGTGACTGAACTGAACCAAAAATACTTTATTTGGAATTATAAGGTGTATGCATGCTTTAGCTCAGTCTAGGAGTTAGGTTTCTTGTCTTTCTCTGAACTTTTTTCTTCTTTAAAATGATATTTGGGAGCTATGTAAAATAATGAGTGAAACTCACTCTGGTGGTGAGATTTATTATATAAAAGACTTCTTACTTAGTAGGACCCTCTTGTACATTTGGAAGAAGAGCATTATTCCCTGAACAGGGAGTATAGTGTGAGAGAGATTTGGAATCAGACAGATTCTGGCTGTACGACTTTATTAGCTGAGTGAATATGTCACCTAATATCACTGAAGTTTAATTTTTTGTTTTATAAAATGAGTGAGTATATTTCACAGGGTGATCTGTAAGTTCTAAATGAGATAAAATATGTAAAAAGTACATTATAAATTATAAAGCTGTATATAAATGGTATTTAGGTACTTTTTATTTATGCGAAATGCTTAAAAATTTTCTTTTATTCATTATGTTGACAATTTAAGTAAAATGAGCATTATAAAACAGAAAACTGCTAACATTATAGAATTGTTTGCGTGCCTGTGTGCTCAGTTGCCAAGTAATGTTCGACTGTTTGCAACCCCATGGTCTGTAGCCCACCAGACTCCTCTGTCCATGAGATTCTTTAAGCAAGAATACTGGAGTAGGTAGCCATTCCCTTCTCCAGGGGATCTTCCCAACCCAGGGATCAAACCCAGTTCTCCTGCATTGCCGGCAAGTTCTTCACCATCTGAGCCACCAGGGAATCCCTGGAATTGTTTATCATCACTAAAAGGCAATATTACAAAATATATAATTATTCTTAAGTATTGATTTCCATGGCATTTAACCATTTTCGTTAAATAAGACAATATAAGCATAGAGGTGAAACTCCAGTACTTTGGCCACCTCATGCAAAGAGTTGACTCATTGGAAAAGACTTTGATGCTGGGAGAGATTGGGGCAGGAGAAGAAGGGGACGACCGAGGATGAGATGGCTGGATGGCATCATGGACTCGATGGATGTGAGTCTGAGTGAACTCTGGGAGATGGTGATGGACAGGGAGGCCTGGCGAGCTGCGATTCATGGTGTTGCAAAGAGTCGGACACGACTGAGTGACTGAACTGAAAGCATGGAGGGTCTGCATACCATTTGTTTCAGTCTAAATTTCTGCAAATGGCTGACTTTTGTTGATTAATATTGTGAGATGGTGAAATAAGAGGAGATAAATTCAGCTGATTAAGTTTTTCCAGAACGTAAAACTGGTTCATTATTATAGTCTCATTATTATAACCACAGAAAGAGCTATACGCGTAGTAATACTGTAAAAAAGAGTAAAGAAGAGTTTGTGAGAGATGCTCATTATACTCTTTTCTGCACAGAAAAATATGAAAATGCAAATTGCTCTACAGTTATTTAAAAGGGGGAAGGCAGTAGGGAAAAGGAAATCAAAATTATGCTTTTAAGTGTCACAATTAGTATTGCTTTAGTCATTTTATTTTCCCACCATATCACTGGAAACCATCTTGACCACAATTTATCATTTCCAAAGTACTCAAGAAGAAATTTAAAGAAATAAAAAACTTAAGTTTTGTGTAGAATCTCAGTGTGATATTAAGTACCTTTGAATCTTGAATCTGTTTATTTACAAAAATTAGTTGAGTATACATAACACATTACAATAGGTGAATTGCAACTAGTGTACAGGGATTTCATTCATGATTTGAGAAGTGTATGCCCTCATTAGTGCTTAAACAAGCATACTTCTTTCACTGATATCTTAACAGATATCTGTATGTGGGGTGGGCAGGGAGGGCGGCGGGGGAGCATGCCGCATGACAAGGGGATCTTCCCAGCAGGGATTGAACTCATGCTCCCTGCAATGGGAACATGGAGTCTTGAGCACGGAGTCTTAAACCACTGGACTGCCAGGGATGCCCTGTATATTTTTAAAGTTCTTTTATGAAAACACTTAACCATATTCATAGTGTCTTTGCAGTTAGACTATTCTGAAAGTATGTGGCTTTACAGATAGCTTCTCAAATAATTGTAAATGGAGTTTTATTATTAGCTATTTTTTATTGTAAATTATTTTCTTTATGCCCGGTAGGTGATTACCACAGGTGTTCACTGCTTAATTGATAACATTTAAGAATTTTCAAGGTGTTTAGGGTGTTCCAGGTAAGAAGCAGTGAGAGTTTGGGTTGTGCAAAAACTTAGATTTGCCTGCACTGTTTAGTTCATAGGATGGTGAGGGAGGCTGGTTGAAGAGTGGGGTCAAATTTTTAAATGTTCTGTTGTCAGGTTATTCTAGGAGATTTTATAGTAAAAGAGTGACATGATATATTCGTTTTTTGTAACCACAGTTGCAGTGTGAGATGGATTATGATTGTAAAGGACACAAAGGCAGGAAGACTGGTAAGGAGACAGTTGCAAAATTTAAATGAATATGAAAAATGGAAAGAGAAAATAAAAGTTGAAAGAATATTTATAGTAGAATTGACAAGATCTGGTGATTGGCAGGAAGTGAACAAGAATGACTCAGCTCTTCTGCTTGCCTAGTCTCAGAGAGGTGAATAGTTAGATACGGCCATTAACTCAAGGTTATAGACAAAATTGAGAAAGGAAGATAACAATTAATTCCTGATGTTTTACTGATATGACAGCTCTGATCAAGCTCCAAAGTACCTTCTCTAAGATCATATTGTTTGTCTGTTGTTCATTAAAACAAGTTTAATTTTATTATTTATTTTGTTATTATTGGGATAGCATTTGACATTTGACATTATCATACAGTTGGTCACTTTTACCCATTTTGCCCTTCCCTTCCCTTTCTCCTCTAGTAACCACCACACTGTTCTCTGTATGTTCATGTTTGTTTTTGTTTGGTTTGGTTTGTTCATTTACTTTGTTTTTATTTATTTACTAGTTTTTTATAGTCCACCTATGAGTTAGATCATACAATATTTGTCTTTCTCCATCTGACATACTTCATTTGGCATAATAACCTCAAGGTCCATCCATGTTATTGCAAATGGCAAGATTTCATCTCTTTTTTATTGCTGAGTGCTATTCCATTGTGTGTGTGTGTGTTCAGATTAGTGTTTTCTTGTTCTTAGACTATATATCCAAAAGTGAGATAACTGGATCATATGGGAGTTCTATTCTTAATTTTTTAGGAATCTTCATACTGTCTTCCATAGTTGCTACACGAATTTACATTCCCACCAACAGTGATTAAGGGGTCCCTTTTCTCCACATCCTCTTCAACACTTCTTATTTCTTGTCTTTTTGATGATAGTTGTTCTTGTCAGGTGTAAGGTAATAGCTTATTGTGATTTTGATTTGCATTTTTCTAATTGGTGATTTTGAACATCTTTTCATGTACTTATTGAGCACCTGTATGTCTTCCTTTGAAAAATGACCATTAAGCTCTTCTGCCCATTTTCAATTGGGTTGATTTTTATTGTTGAGTTGTATGAGTTCTTTATCTATTTTGTATATTAATCGCTTATTGTGTGTATCATTTACAGACATCTTCTCCCATTCAGTAGGATCATTGTTGTGTTATTGATGATTTTCTTCACTGTGCAGGTTATTAATTTAATGTTATCTTATTTGTTTATTTTTGCCTTGTTTCCCTTGCCTGAAAAGACATATCTAGAAAAATATTGCTAAGATTGATGTCAAAGAACATACTGCTTATGTTTTCTTCGAAGGGCTTTATGGTTTCAGGTCTTACATTGAGATTTTTAATCCATTTTGAATAAATTTTGTATATGATGTGAAATAGTATTTTTGCATGTGGCTGCCCAGTTTTCACAACACCATTTATTGAGGAGGCAATCCTTTCTCTACTGTATGTTCTTTGCTCCTTTGTCATTCCACTTGTGTCGGTTTATTTCTGGGCACTCTGTTTTGTCACATTGATCCATGTATCTGTTTTTCTGCCAGTACCATTCTCTTTTGATTACCGTGGCTTTGTATATACATTGAAGGCAGAATGTGTGATGCCTGCAGTTGTGTTGCTTTTTCTCAGGATTGCTTTAGCTATTCGAGATCTTTTGTGGGTCTGTGATTTTTAGATAGTTTTGTTCTGTTTCTGTGAAAAAATGTCTTTGGGGTTTTGATATGGATTACCTTGAACTTTAGACTGCTTTAGGTAATAAGCCATTTTGATAGTTAATTCTTCCAATCCATGAGCACAGAACATCTCTCCTCTTGTTTGTGTCTTTTTCAATGTCTTTCAACAATAAGATCACATAATTTATAACTAGGAATTTTCTCTACTGTGCCCCGGATACAATTCCCCTCAGCCCTCAGGAAAGACCCTGAGGCAAGAAGGGATCTTAAGCTGCTGAAGCTTCTGTAGCAGTTTTCTCTGTTTTCCCCAAGGTATGCTTACAAATATTATACTTTTATTTTTTTACAATAAAAAATCTTGGGAAGCATTGCCCTAATTTTAATTCTCTAAATGAATACCTTCATATTTTAAAAATTTTTTATTAAGTGTAATTGACTTATTATATTAGCTTCTGGTGTACAGCATAGTAATTCAGCCTTTTTAATAGATCATACTTGATACAAAGTAATTACAAAAGCATGGCTATAGTTCCCTGTGCTCTACAATACATTCTTATGCTTATTTATTTTATACATAATAGTCTGTGTCTTTTAATCTCATACACCTATCTCTTCCCTCCCCTAGATTTTCATATTTAGGTTACATACTAACTGTAGCTACTATTTATTGAGTATGCATAAATAGATGTATCACATACGTTGTAGAGAGAATTAATTGGGGCATTTTATGAGGTTGTAGGTATTAGTATCTCCATTTTACAAATGTAGAAACTGAGACACTGAGAGATTGTGATTTTTCTGTAATTGTAGACGTTTTAACTGGTGAAACTAGATACCTCTCACTCTATAATGTAATGAAGATTCCCATCTTACTGGCCAAGGATATGCAAATTGACAAAAAATTTCTTACTGAAACTAATTTTTGTGGTAATGTTTTTGGAAAAGAATCTCAGCCTTTTCAGAGAATTTGCAAATCTTGAAGGCTTTGCAGGTGGTGCTAGTGATAAAGAATCTGCCTGCCAATGCAGGAGACTTAAGAGATGGGAGTTTGATCCATGGTTCAGGAAAATCCCCTGGAGAAGGGCATGGCAATTCACTCCAGTATTCTTGCCTAGAGAATCCCCATGGACAGAGGAGCCTGGTGGGCTACAGTCCACAGGATCTCAAAGAGTTGGACATGACTAAAGAGACTTAGCATGCACATATGCACACAAACTCTACTTCACACTTGAAGGCTGAGTGTGAATTATGAGAACTGTATAAAAGCATTTGTAATTTTGAAACTTAGAGAAGAGACCTTTATTTTTCTATAAAATGATGTTTTTTGACAGGGCCTGCCTCTCTGAGACTCCTCTCCTGAGTCCTAGGCTCTGCACCTGTAAGTAGAGCCTGTCCCCTCTCTGCTGCTCAAGGGCACACTCCAGTAGTTCTCCCTTCTGCCTCCTATACTGGCAGTTTTCCCCTTTTTCCCATGTATAAGCATATTGTTTCTCCTATCTTTAAAAAAAAACACTGTATCTCCACTTCCCACTCTCATCCCCCCATTTCTAACCACCTCCCCCATTTCGTTGCTCTGCTTTGTGGCCAGATTCCTGCAAAGAGTTTATATGCTCATTCTTTGTTGTTATTGTTGTCAGTCAGTCGTGTCCGACTCTTTGAGACCCCATGGACTACAGCACGCCAGGCTTTCCTGTCCTTCACCATTTCCCAGAGTTTGTTCAAATTCATATCAGTGATGCCAGCCATCTCAAACTCTGTCATCTCCTTCTCCTCCTGCCTTCAGTCTTTCCCAGCATCAGGGTCTTTTCCAGTGAGTTGGCTCTTCACCTCAGGTGGCCAAAGTATTGGAGCTTCAGCTTAAGCATCAGTACTTCTAGTGAACATTCAGGGTTGATTTCCTTTAGGATTGACTGGTTTGATCTCCTTGCAGTCCAAGGGACTCTCAAGAGTCTTCCCCAGCACCACAGTTCAAAAGCATCAATTCTTAGACACTCGGCCTTTTTCATTGTCCTACTCTCACATCCGTACATGACTACTCATTCTTTACCCCATTTTAAAAGTCCACTGCCAAGCTTTGCCCCTGCCCCATACCAATCTAACAAAGCTACTCTTACCAAAACCCCTAGAGACCATGTTGCCCAAAGTGTAGTGGTCGGGTTCTTAGTTCTTATCTTGCTTAACTGCAGCAATATTGAATACAGTTGATCACTCCCTCTTCCTGGAAACATAGTCTAACTGCCTTCTAGAATCCTGCACTGTGGCTTCCCCATCTCCTTGACATCTTTTGCAGCTGCCTCCATGGCATTTCCATTTGGTTATCTAGTAAACATCTTTAATTTAACGTGTCTAGAAGCAAACTTCTGTCCCTCCAACCTAGCTCTGCCTCAGTCTGCTGCTGCTGCTGCTAAGTCGCGTCAGTCGTGTCCGACTCTGTGCGACCCCATAGATGGTAGCCCACCAGGCTCCCCTGTCCCTGGGATTCTGCAGGCAAGAATACTGGAGTGGGTTGCCATTTCCTTCTCCAATGCACGAAAGGAAAAGTGAAAGTCAAGTCGCTCAGTCGTGTCCGACTCTTCGTGACCCCATGGACTGCAGCCTACCAGGCTCCTCCATCCATGGGATTTTCCAGGCAGGAGTACTGGAGTGGGGTGCCATCTCCTTCTCCTTGCCCCAGTCTGACCCAATGCAATTAAAGACAACTCTAGTCTTCTCACTCAGACCAAAACTTTGAGGTCCTTTTCAAAATCTTTCTTATTTTCCATGTTTTAGTCATTCTAAGATCCTTTTGATTGTGTCTTCATAATTTATTGATCTTTTATCATCTCACAGATATAGCCTCAGTTTAAGGTACCATTATCTCTTGTTCTGATTACTGCAAGAGCCCCTTAAGTGGTCCCCTATCTTCCTTCTGTGTTCCTGTTAAACAGTAAGTCAAATTGGATCACTCCTCTGCTCAGGTAAAAAGGCATTCCATCTTACCGCATCAAAGTTTAAATGATTAAAAATGAAATTATAAGTGATTAATATGGCCTGTGATAACTACATGATCTATGCCTAGTATCCCCACCTTTCTTTCATAGCCTGTCTTCTAGACACTTGCTTAATCACCTTGCCTCCTCTTCCTCTGACTGTTAGGCATGTCTGCCACCTCCTTTGTATGTGCAGTTCCCACGGCTTAACCACCATTTCTGGATGTCCTGGAGCCCTATCTCCTCGCTTTCTCCACACCTTCAGATGTCACTTGCTCTCTATTTTTCCTGACGAGTCTGTTTAAAACTATGAAAGCCCCCTCTTCTCCTGTACTTGCTCACCCACACTCGTTAGCCCCTTCTCTGCTTAATTTCTCTCCAAGGACTTAGGACCTACTGGCATATGTTTGGTTTCTTTCCTACTATAATGTAATCTCCATATGAGTAAGGACTTTCATCTTTGTTCAGTGTTATACTCCCCTGTGCTAATGTCTGATTTATAGTAAGTGTGAAATAAATACTTGTTTAGCGAAAAAATTATTTATTCCTACTTTGGAGAAATCAGACTATGGGTTTAGATGAAATGAAAACCTGTACAAGATTTATAAGATGGATTTAATCCGGACCTAGCTTGGTAATTGACGTTCATAGTCACTCAGTTAACTGTCCGCCAGAGTCACCTAGTTTCATTTTAATATATTCCATTTTATTCCATCAACTACTTGTTAAACCTCAACACATTAATGGAACAAGTGTTTTGCATTTTGGTACTTACCTTTTTTATAATTTTAAAAGATCATTTATCTACTTTTGGCTGAAGTTTTCACACCTATAAAATGAAAAAAATCTACTTGGGAACCAACTGACATAAAGGGAAGAAAAGTCTAGCTTGTTCATTTGACAGTAATCTCAGTAAGTTTCCACTCTTAGAATGCCTAGCTTCCCCCAAGAAAGTATGTTATATAAAATTTCTACTTTGCTCCTTTTTTTCATATCCTGTCTATTCAGTTGTCAACTATTTATGTTAATTAAAGGACAGGTTATCAGTCATTGATTGTATAATAGCAGATAATCCACTTAGAATTCTTTTATTTCATGCTATCTTAGAAACAAATGCAAATGAGCAGTTGTATGTTTTGTCCTGGAGGAAGAATCTGAAGGTAGAGGAGATTAATTCAGATGCTTTTCTAATAAGTAAACTTGTCCTATAAACAGCTGCTTTCAGTCCCTTTTTTGTCCCAACTAGAAAAAATATGTTCATTTTTATTAAACAAAAATATTTTTATTTGGATACAGAAAGAGGAGAATGGGTTGCTTAGTCGCGCTTGCTGAACTCTTCTGATGACCATGTTTCTTTTGCTGTGTATCCTTGGTCAGTTTCAAGTTCTGAGGCATTTGCGATGTTTATTCAGACTAACACGTGCTCTTGGCATTGTCAAATTCTAATTTTTTCTTATTAGAATTTTAAAAGTTCCTAAAGTTTTTCTCTTTCTTGTCACATTCTTCCTACCACTTTCCAAGTATGTATTTCGGTTTGGCCTATTGATACCATGAAATTGTATCAAATATATCTTGCTGCTAAAAAAGTAAGAAAATACATTCCTTCCTGTACAGAACTCTAATATTATTGTATGTTTTGTACTGAGGTTTGCGGGTTTCAGTTGTGAGATTATTATTGTTGTTCAGTCATTAAGTCATGTCCAGCTCTTTTCCAGCCTCATGGTCTATAGCCTGCCAGGCTCCTTTGTCCATGGGATTTCCCAGGCAAGACTGCTGGAGTGCTCCCCAAGTGAAGGGCAGGATGGGGTTGGGAGTGGGAGAGAGATTCAAGAGGGAGGTGACATATGTATGCCTATGGCCGATTCATTTGATGTGTGGTAGAAACCAACACAGTATTGTAAAGCAATTATCTTCCAATTAAAAATAATAATTAAAAAAAAAGAACTCCCAAGTGGGTTGCCATTTCCTTCTCCAGGAAATCTTCCCAGACCAGGGATCAAACCCATGTCTCTTGCACTGGCAGGAGGGTTCTTTACCACTGAGCCATAGATGCCACAAAAGCCCATACTTTTGGATAAACTTACATGTTCAAAGTCATCTCTGCACAAATACACTAGGTTGCATATGAAATACGTCTATTTTGTTGTAACAGTTAAATTCTTTTGTTGGAGAAATAGTTAAGAACTTAACTCTTAAAGTTTATTGTTTGAGTGTTATAATTTAAGTGATATCTTCCAGTTGTTTTTCCATAGAAGTCCTGGTTTATGCCTATTTCTCTGGCATAATCATATTTTTTGTTTGTTTGTTTTTGGCTATGCTGGGTCTTCACTGTGATGTCCAGGCTTTTCTTGTTATGGTGCTCAGATTCTAGAGCATGCAGACACAGTTGTTGCGGCACATGGACTTAGTTGCTCTGTGGCATATGGGATCTTAGTTCCTTAACCAGGGATCGAACACACATCCCATACATTGGCAGGCAGATTCTTAACCACTGGACCATCAGGGAAGTCCCTGGCATAATTATTAACAGCACCTTCTTTCACTCAAAAAGCACCTAAGTTGAAATGTGTATTATTTGGACACTAATGATAATACTTGGAGAAGGAAATGGCAACCCACTGCAGTACTCTTGCCTGAAAAATTCCATGGACAGAGGAGCCTGGTAGGCTACAGTCCATGGGGTCACAAAGAGTTGACACGACTGAGCAACTTCAATGTCAATGTCAATGATAATACTAGGATACTCACTTTTTTTTTTGCATTTTACATGGAATTGATAAAATTTCTTTTCCCTTTTCTACTACCTTTCCTCTTAATCAACCTCCCACATGCAAATATAGAATGATGGGAAGAGATAAGCATATGTGTATGGAAGATGGAGTTAGTAGGAAGCAACATGAAAGAATTACACTTTAGGAATCAGTTAAGAAAAACAGTGTAGGAATCAAATGCTAGCTTTCTAAAAAGCATTTCTAAGGATGAAATATTTGAATTTGTATAATTTAAAACATTTGCTATAATGTTGGCCACCTTCCAACATCTTTCTCTGTTATTATATTTTATTATATATACTCAGTTTGAACTTTGAAAATTTTAACTCCATTAGCTTGTTCATGCTCTTAATTTTTCAAGTTTGTCTTTTGAAGAACATTTGAGTTCCTGCTATTTGTTCTGTAATTATATTTATTTTACATTTTCTAATACATTTAACATTTTCAAGTGGATGGTTTACTTGTTACATAACAGTTACAGTCTTAGCTGTGACAGGAATCAATCCATCTTGTGTTTTATCAGACTAGCTTGAGTTTGCAAGAACATGGACCATAAACACAAATGTATAATATAGTCACAATTCTTCTAAGAATTGTTTTTGACTTAACATCTATTTGCATTAGGAGATAATCATATAATATAAATCTCACAATGACAGAATTTCCCAAAGAGAGGATCTCTGTGAGACAAGGGTACTCTTCAGAGAGGCGGCCTCTTGTGATGAAGAGCATGGACCCAAGCACCATTCGGTTTGGGTTCGCATTTGGGCTCCAGAGTTTATTTACCATGTGACTGTTGTAGGCAAATACTTAACTGCTCTGTGTTTCAGTCTTGTCCTTTGTATTATGGAGATAATGATACAGCCTATACTTTGTGGGGTGGTTGTGAAGGTTCGATGAGTTATTAATATATGTACAGTGCCTGACAGAGTTCCTAGCACAGCATGAGCACTCTGTGTTTACTGGTTCTGTTATTGTCAGTGGAAGAATTGCAGTTTCTCGCTCAGACTGAAACATTAAATGTCAGTTCATAATATTAAAGGAAGTATCTCTGATCTTTATGTTTAAAGGAATTGTGCTATTTCTTACTGAAGTATGCAGGTTGTGGCAGGATATGGAAGGCGTGGTACCTGATAAGACCAGTTTATACAGAAATCTTACCAGCAGGCACCTGTGGGAAGTCTTGTTGGTGGAAACTTGAGTTTCTAGCACTTTCTCCCATTCATTTCATTTTTCTTTATTTGAGTAAACTTTATTTATTGGTCCTTCAAGGGCTAACTTACATGTCTTTCATTCACTCATCTGTTCCTCTGCTTAAAAATAAACAGCTCCTCTTCTTTGTGGCCATAGAACTTGTTTACGCATTAATATAGCACTAATGATAGTTTCCCTGGTGGCTCAGCTGGTAAGAATCCTCCTGCAATGAGAGAGAGCTGGGTTCGATCCCCAGGTTGGGAAGATCCCCTGGAGAAGGGAACAGCTACCCATTCCAGTATTCTGGCCTGGAGAATTCCATGGACCGTGTAGTCCATGGGGCCGCAAAGAGTCTGCCACAACTGAGTGACTTTCACTTCACTTCACTTAAATGATAGTTAGCTGGATGATGCAGACTGTGGCATAGTGAATGCACTGGTACCTTCTAACCACACTTGGTCTCATAAGCCCTAATAGTTTATTTGGGGTTTTATTTCTTTCTCTTTCTTTCTACCTCCCTTCTCTCCCTCCCTCCTTTCTCTCTTTCTTTCTCTTCCAGTTTTATTGAGATATAATCGACACAGCACTGTATAAGGTTAAGGTATACAGCATAATGATTTGACTTTTATACATCATGAAGAGATGACCACATAAAGTTAAGTGAACACCCATCATTTCACATAGATACAAAATTAAAGACATGGCATCACCAACTCAATGGACATGAGTTTGAGTAAGCTCCAGGAGTTGGTGATGGACAGGAAAGCCTGATGTACTGCAGTCCATGAGGTCGCAAAGAGTCAGACACAACTGAGCAACTGAACTGAACTGAACTGATGAGAACTCTTAGGATTTATTCTCTTAACTTTCATATATAACGTACAACAGTGCTAATTATATTTATCATGTTGTACATTACAGAGACACAGATTTGATCCCTGGGTTGGGAAGATCCCCTGGAGAAGGGCATGGCAATGCACTCTAGTGCTCCTGCCTGGAGAATCCCATGGACAGAGGAGCCTGGCAGATTACAGTCCATGGGATCTCAAAGAGTCAGACATGACTGAAGCGACTTAGCATATAGGCACATTGCTAGTACTTATTTACCTATAACTGGAAGTTTGTACCTTTTGGCCACTTTCATCCAATTCCCCCTCCTCCTACCACTCTCCCTGCCCCAACTCACGTAGCCTGATCTTTTTTTCCTGTAAGTTTGTTTGCTTGTTTGTTTCTGTGGTATAATGACCTACAGTACTATGTTAGTTCCCACAGCATAGGGATTCCATGCATGCATGCATGCTTAGTTGCTCAGTCATATCCAACTCTTTGCAACCATGTATACTATAGCTTGCCAGGCTCCTCTATCCATGAGATTCTCCAGGCAAGAATCCTGGAGTGGATTGCCATTCCCTTCTCCAGGAGATCTTCCCCACCCGGAGATCGACCCTCAGTCTCCTGCATCTCAGGCAAATTCTTTATGGTCTAAGCCACCAGGGAAGCCCATAATGATTCCATATTTCTATACATTTCAAGTGATCATTATGGTAAATCTAATTATTATGTTTGCTTTTATTTCTAATGCCCATTTCTGCAGTAAAGGAAATATAGTTAGAGACTGGAGCTTTTTTACCTACCAACTAAGCTTTTATTATGATTAACTAGTACTCTAAATGTGTCTCCTTGGAATTTTGCAACTGAAATAACTTCTAGGGAAAAAAAAACTATATAGTATTTGAGAAATGAAAATTGCAACCAGTTTTGGATTACGGTTTAGCTGTGTCAAGAATCAGTCTTTCTGGTGTTTTGTCAAACCAGCTGGAGTCTGAAACAGCATGGGTCATATAAACAAGTATATAATATATTCACAATTTTTCTAAGAATTGTTTTTGATTTAACATTTATTTGCATTGAGATAATCATGTAATTTGGCCTTGGAGTACAGAATGAAGCAGGGCGAAGGCTAATAGAGTTTTTCCAAGAGAACGCACTGGTCATAGCAAACACCCTCTTCCAACAACACAAGAGAAGACTCTACACATGGACATCACCAGATGGTCAACACCGAAATCAGACTGATTATATTCTTTGCAGCCAAAGATGGAGAAGCTCTATACAGTCCACAAAAAAAACACTGGGAGCTGACTGTGGGTCAGATCATGAACTCCTTATTGCCAAATTCAGACTGAAATTGAAGAAAGTAGGCAAAACCACTACACCATTCAGGTATGACCTAAATCAAATCCCTTATGATTATACAGTGGAAGTGAGAAATAGATTTATTAAACTAGATCTGATAGAGCGCGTGATGAACTATAGACGGAGGTTCGTGACATTGTACAGGAGACAGGGATCAAGACCATCCCCATGGAAAAGAAATGCAAAAAAGCAAAATGGCTGTCTGAGGAGGCCTTACAAATAGCTATGAAAACAAGAGAAACAAAAAGCAAAAGAGAAAAAAAAGTTATACCCATTTGAATGCAGAGTTCCAAAAATAGCAAGGAGAGATCAGAAAGCTTTCCTCAGTGATCAGTGCAAAGAAATAGAGGAAAACAGTGGAATGGGAAAGACTAGAGATCTCTTCAAGAAAATTAGAGATACCAAGGGAACATTTCATGCAAAGATGGGCTCAATAAAGGACAGAAATCATGTGGACCTAACAGAAGCAGAAGATATTAAGAAGAGGAGGCAAGTATACACAGAAGAACTGTACAAAAAAGATCTTCACAACCCAGATAATCATGATGCTGTGATCACTTACCTAGAGCCAGACATCCTGGAATGTGAAGTCAAGTGGTCCTTAGAAAGGATCACTACGAACAAAGCTAGTAGAGTGATGGAATTCCAGTTGAGCTACTTCTAATCCTGAAAGATGATGCTGTGAAAGTGCTGCACTCAATATGCCAGCAAATTTGGAAAGCTCAGCAGTGGCCACAGGACTGGAAAAGGTCAGTTTTCATTCCAATCCCAAAGAAAGGCAATGCAAAAGAATGCTCAAACTACCACACAGTTGCACTCATTTCACATGCTAGTAAAGTAATGCTCAAAATTCCCCAAGCCAGGCTTAAGCAATACGTGTACCATGAAATTCCAGATGTTCAAGCTGGTTTTAGAAAAGACAGAGGAACCAGAGATCAAATTGCCAACATTCGCTGGATCATAGAAAAAGCAAGAAAGTTCCAGAAAAACATCTATTTCTGCTTTATTGACTATACCAAAGCCTTTGACTGTGTGGATCACAATAAACTGTGGAAAATTCTGCAAGAGATAGGAATACCAGACCATCTGACCTGTCTCTTAAGAAACCTGTATGTAGGTCAGGAAGCACCAGTTAGAACTAGACATGAAACAACAGACTGGTTTCAAATAGGAAAAGGAGTACATCAAGGCTGTATGTTGTCACCCTGCTTATTTAACTTCTATACAGAGTACATCATGAGAAACACTGGACTAGATGAAGCACAAGCTGGAATGAAGATTGCTGGGAGAAATATCAGTAACCTCAGATATGCAGATGACACCACCCTTATGGCAGAAAGTGAAAAGGAACTCAAAAGCCTCTTGATGAAAGGGAAACAGGAGAGTGAAAAATTGGCTTAAAGCTTAACATTCAGAAAACGAAGATCATGGCATTTGGTCCCATCACTTCATGGGAAATAGATGGGGAAACAGTAGAAACAGTGTCAGACTTTATTTTTTGGGGCTCCAAAATCACCACAGATGGTGCTTGCAGCCATGAAATTAAGAGACGCTCACTTCTTGGAAGGAAAGTTATGACCAACCTAGATAGCATATTGAAAAGCAGAGACATTACTTTGCCAACAAAGGTCCGTCTAGTCAAGGCTATGGTTTTTCCAGTGGTCAGGTATGGATGTGAGAGTTGGACTGTGAAGAAAGCTGAATGCTGAAGAATTGATGCTTTTGAACTGGGGTGTTGAAGAAGACTCTTGAGAGTCCCTTGGACTGCAAAGAGATCCAACCAGTCCATCCTAAAGGAGATCGGTCCTGGGTGTTCATTGGTGGGACTGATGCTAAAGCTGAAACTCCAATACTTTGGCCACCTCATGTGAAGAGTTGACTCATTGGAAAAGACTCTAATGCTCGAAGGATTGGGGGCAGGAGGAGAAGGAGACGACAGAGGATGAGATGGCTGGATGGCATCACTGACTTAATGGACATGGGTTTGGGTAGACTCCGGGAGTTGGTGATGGACAGGGAGGCCTGGCATGCTGCAATTCATGGGGTTGCAAAGAGTCAGACACGACTGAGCAACTGAACTGAACTGAATCATATAATATAAATCTCATAATGACAGAATAACTAAATATGTAGTTCATTTAGTGATGAAAAATATGTGTTTAATAAATTCTGAGGATATCATTCTATCTATAAAATTAAAAATTTCATATCTCAGTTAATTTGATAATAATAGAATATTTTTGAAGGTCTTTGCAATCAGGATGATACCAGAAAATAATGACATGCTGTTTTTGATGTATATTTTAAAAGGTACCTCTACTTAGATAACAGTATGCCGAAGTTATTTTCTATTTAGTAAGAGTTGTCTATACTCCAGTTTTTTTTTTAATTATTTTATTTCTGGCTCATAAGCTATTTTACTGATTAATCTCTATTGGTTGACACTTTCTAAATTTTGAATCTGTTGTTAGCATCACTGTGCAAAAGATGACATCAAGCCACTGGCACAACAAGTATGACCACTAAACATTTCTGTCTAATAGTTATTAGATAGATTTACTCAAATTGTGTGAGTTTTCATGGCTCCCTACTGACATTCTGCATCAGTAATAAAAACCAACTTCTAATATCCAGTCCTGTTCTTTATGGGAGATAGGTTGATATAATGTAAACAATACTCACTTTGGAGTGAAACACAGCTGAGCTCAAATTATGGATTTAACACTGAAACTCCATTACTTGGACCCAGGGATTTAAGCCCTCTAAATAATTTACTTGACCATAAAGTAGATTAGAAAATATAACACCAAGGATTTGTAGGGATTAAGTGAACACAATCATTTACATTATACTCCAAATTTATTAATGTTATACCTCTGTTAGAGGATTTTAAAGAAAAATTTAATGACTCCTAAAGAAACTTACTGTTGGTATTTTTCTTGATCCAAACTTCTACTATGATAAAAAACCAAATAGGATTTGATTTTTGAAGGCCCCTATCTGGCTGTATACCCTTCATACTGTTCATGAACAGTATGAAAAAGGCAAAAAGATAGGACACTGAAAGATGAACTCCCCGTGTCTGTAGGTGCCCAGTATGCTACTGGAGATCAGTGGAGAAAGAACTCCAGAAAGAATGAAGAGACAGAGCCAAAGCAAAAACAATACCCAGTTGTAGATGTGCCTGGTGATGGAAGCAAGATCCAATGCTGTAAAGAGCCATATTGCATAGGAACCTGGAATGTTAGGTTCATGAATCAAAGCAAATTGGAAGTGGTCAAACAGGAGATGGCAAGAGTGAGCATTGACGTTTTAGGAATCAGCAAACTAAAATGGACTGGAATGGGTGAATTTAACTCAGGTGACCATTATATCTACTACTGTGGGCAAGAATCCCTTAGAAGAAACGGAGTAGCCATCATGGTCAACAAAAGAGTTCAAAATGCACTACTTGGATGCAGTCTTGAAAATGACAGAATGATCTCTGTTCATTTTCAAGGCAAACCATTCAGTATCACAGTAATCCAAGTCTATGCGCTGAACAGTAAGGCTGAAGAAGCTGAACGTTCTATGAAGACCTACGAGACCTCTTAGAACTAACGCCCAAAAAAGATCTCCTTTTCATTATAGGGGACTGGAATGCAAAAGTAGGAAGTCAGGAAACACCTGGAATAACAGGCAAATTTGGCCTTGATGTACAGAATAAAGCAAGTCAAAAGCTAATAGGGTTTGGCCAAGAGAACACAGTGGTCATAGCAAACACCCTCTTCCAACAACACAAGAGAAGACTCTACACATGAATATCATCAGATGGTGAACACTGAAATCAGATTGATTATATTCTTTGCAGCCAAAGATGGAGAAGCTCTATACAGTCCACAAAAAAAAAAGACTGGGAGCTGACTGTGGGTCAGATCATGAACTCCTTATTGCCAAATTCAGACTGAAATTGAAGAAAGTAGGCAAAACCACTAGACCATTCAGGTATGACCTAAATCAAATCCCTTATGATTATACAGTGGAAGTGAGAAATAGATTTATTAAACTAGATCTGATAGAGTGCGTGATGAACTATAGACGGAGGTTCGTGACATTGTACAGGAGACAGGGATCAAGACCATCCCCGAGAAAAAGAAATGCAAAAAAGCAAAATGGCTGTCTGAGGAGGCCTTACAAATAGCTATGAAAACAAGAGAAACAAAAAGCAAAAGAGAAAAAAAAGTTATACCCATTTGAATGCAGAGTTCCAAAAATAGCAAGGAGAGATCAGAAAGCTTTCCTCAGTGATCAGTGCAAAGAAATAGAGGAAAACAGTGGAATGGGAAAGACTAGAGATCTCTTCAAGAAAATTAGAGATACCAAGGGAACATTTCATGCAAAGATGGGCTCAATAAAGGACAGAAATGGTATGGACCTAACAGAAGCAGAAGATATTAAGAAGAGGAGGCAAGTATACACAGAAGAACTATACAAAAAAGACCTTCATAACCTAGATAATCACGATGCTGTGATCACTTACCTAGAGCCAGACATCCTGGAATGTGAAGTCAAGTGGTCCTTAGAAAGCATCACTACGAACAGAGCTAGTGGAGGTGATGAAACTCCAGTTGAGCTATTTCAGATCCTAAAAGATGATTATCTGCCTCCGGAGAATCCTGTATGCAGGTCAGTAAGCAACAGTTAGAACTGGACATGGAACAACAGACTGGTTCCAAATAGGAAAAGGAGTACGTCAAGGCTGTATATTGTCACCCTGCTTATTTAACTTATACGCGGAGTACATCATGAGAAACACTGAGCTGGACGAAGCACAGGCTGGAATCTAGTTTGCAGGGAGAAATATCAATAACCTCAGATATGCAGATGACACCACCCTTATGGCAGAAAGTGAAGAACTAAAGAGCCTCTTGAAAGTGAAAGAGGAGAGTGAAAAAGTTGGCTTAAAGCTCAACATTCAGAAAACAAAAATCATGCCATCTGGTCCCTTCACTTCATGGCCAGTAGATGGTGAAACAGTGAAAACATTGGCAGATTTTATTTTGGGGGGCTCCAAAATCACTGCAGATGGTGATTTACAGCCATGAAATTAAAAGACCCTTGCTACTTGGAAGGAAAGTTATGACCAACCTAGACAGCATATTATAAAACAGAGACATTACTTTGCCAACAAAGGTCTGTCTTGTCAAAGCTATTGTTTTTCCAGTGGTCATGTATGGATGTGAGAGTTGGACTATAAAGAAAGCTGAGCACCAAAGAATTGATGCTTTTGAACTGTGGTGTTGGAGAAGACTCTTGAGAGTCCTTTGGACTGCAAGGAGATCCAACCAGTCCATCCTAAAGGAAATCAGTCGTGAATATTCATTGGAAGGACTGATGTTGAAGCTGAAACTCCCATAGTTTGGCTTCCTGATGCGAAGAAGTGACTCATTTGAAAAGACTCTGATGCTGGAAAAAATTGAAGATGGGAGGAGTAGGGGACGACAGAGGATGAGTTGGCTGGATGGCATCACCGACTCGATGGACATGAGTGTGAGTAGGCTCCCGGAGTCGGTGATAGAACTGCAGCCTGGTGTGCTGCAGTCAATAGGGTCTCAGAGTCGGACACGACTGAGCAACTGAAGTGAGTGATCTGATCTGGCTGTATCACTCCTAATTTTCACTGTTGTTATCTTCCACCTTTTGGACATTCCCCTTAACTGTCACTGTGTGTATCTTTCTGTCAATTTCACTTCCTGCTGTCGTCAGCACTGTAAGTGAATGACTAATTCTGTGGCCTCATACTTCCTTGAGCCCTGCATGAACATTGACCTTCATCTCAGCTCTGCTTCATTGCTATTCTCATGTCACACCCTCCATTTTATGAACTAAAATTCCAGAGCTGAAGGCAGTACTCTACCTCTGAATCACCATTCTTTGACAGCAGTCTCTGGTCTTCCATCCTCCCTGCACAACCACTTCCTCGTAATCTGTGGGTTATCTTATCAGGACTTCAAGTCCTTTGTCCCTTGCCTTCTAATCTCAGTCCTTCTCTGTTCTCTTCCTTTCCTCTCCAAGTGAGACCCAGGATCCATTAGTTCATCAGTTCTCTTGCTTCATTTCCATTTGGATTTTTTATCCAAAAATGAAGGTTTTATCCCAAACTTGATTTCCATTTGGATTTTTTTGATCTCTATATTGTATCTCTATATCTATATCTCTCACTATGAAGTTGTATTTTATATTTATTAACTTCTCAAAACCTCAGCTTTCTTGTGTTTATTATCTTGGTAGTTATACCTACCTCATTACATTATGGCAGGGTTAAATGAGTTGCTATATATACAAACCAGCCAGCCTGCCTTCAGCCATGTTGAGAAAAATTGTGATGAAAGGTAGCATGACACTTAAAGATTAGAGCATGTTTGTACCTATGCTGCTGTGTGCTGCTAGAGAAACTCACCAAGCCAGGCGTATTCATATTACATGCGCTATAGATCACCCAACCCCTAGGGCATCCCTAAGATTTATCAGTTAGTCCGACTCCAAGCAAACCCATTTATGAGTCTTGAAAAGATGAATACTGTGTGTTTGGAATACCTGAAATATATATTTAAATTTTAGAAACCTCCGAGAAGCAAGGGATAATGCTGTGGCTGAAAAGGACCGAGCGGTGATGGCTGAAAAGAATGCTCTAGAAAAACACGATCAGCTGTTAGACAGGTAAGCATCCTGAAAACAGAGACGTTGAAACTTTGATTTTTGTTCCCGTTACTCTTTCTTTTAGAATATATCTTTTTAATAGAAGTTTAGTTTTCATTTAAGTATTATGTACATGTAATAATTTACATATATGATAATGGTACATATTGAAACAAGACAGAGAACAGCGTAGTCACCCTAAGGAGTTTCCTTATGTCCCTTTGGTCAGTCTCAGCCACCACCCATCAAGAGGTGAACACTTTGTGATTTCTCTCACTGTAGTTTAGTTTTGTTCTTCATGGATGAAAAAGACATGGAATTGTGCAGTGTGTACCCTTTTGTGTCTCAGTTCTTTCACTCAACATTGTATGTTTTCATCCATTTTCTGTTATACCAGTAGTTCATTTCTTAACTTGCTGGGCATGAATATTCACAGTTTGTTTATTCGTTCACCTCTCAGTGGACGTTTGTTTTTCTCCCAGTTTGGTGCTACTATGAGGAAAGCTGCTATGAATGTTTGTATACACGTCTTTTGTGGGTATATGTTTCTGTTTCTCTCGTATAAATAGCTAAGAGTGAAATTGCTAATCATCAGTAGATGATTATTTTTACCATGAAAGACGTGGAAGTTGAAATAACTCCTTGACCCATGGACTATAGAATCAGTTATGTTATGTGTTAGCAGACATGAAAGCAGCATTCATGTCATTGTGCATCCATCCTCAGAATTGTTGGTTAACTAAATACATTGTCATTGAGTAGTAATATTTTGAAAAGGGTTTTTTTTTGTTTTTTTTTTAGCAGTCAGTCTCAGCAGTGGGTTTAAAATATTCAGTGAGCCATGTTATAAACAGAACAGGGTCATCCCGACTCTGCTGTTCCCCTTATAGAGCACAAGTCGAGTAGATGTAGCACAATTCTTAGGCCACCTAGGATTTTCAGAACAGTAAATGAGCATTGGCATCACCTTAAAGTCGCCAGCTTCATTAGCCCCTAACAAGAGAGTCAGATTGTTCTTTGAAACTTTGAAACTAGACATTGAGTTCTCCTCTCTGGCTATGAAAGTCATAGGTGGCATCTTCTTCCAATAGAAAGGTATTCCATCTACATTGATAATCTATGTTTAGCATAGCCACTTTCATTAATTATCTTAGCTAGATCATCTGGATAACTTGCTACAGCTTTCACATCATCACTTGCTGGTTTGCCTTGCGCTTTTATGTTGTGGAGATGACGTCTTCCCTTAAATTTCATGATCCCATGAACCAACCTCTTCAAGCTTCAGACTTTTCTTCTCCAGCTTCCTTACCTCTCTTAGCTTTCCAAAAATTGAAGAGACTTAAGGCCTTGCTCTGTATTCGGCTTTGGCTTAAGGGAACATGGTGGCTGGCTGGTTTGATCATCTGACTAGACTACTATAACTTGCTTCATATCAGCAGTAAGGCTGTTTTACTTTCTTATCATTTTTGTCTTCACTGGAGACACAGTTTCAATTTCCTTCCAAGAACTTTTCCTTTACATCCACGGCTTGGCTAACTCTTCAGCGCAAGAGGCCTAACTTTCAGCCTATATCAACTTTCAACCTATAGCAACTTTCAGTGTGCCTCTAAGCTTAATCATTTCTAGCTTTTGATTTAAAATGAGAAATGTGTGCCTCTTCCTTTCACTTGAACACTTTGGAGGCCATCGTAGGGGTAATTTCAGTATTGTTGTTTCTCAGGGAATAGGGAGGCCCAAGGAGGGGGAGAGAGCCTGAGGAGATAAGAGAGTCTGTAAATGACTTTAAGTACTAAGCTGTACAGTCTGTTTGCCATTCTGTTGAATAACATGATCAGAGTTCCCAGTTCTAGAATAATTACCCTGGAAGAACGAGTGATGAAAGTAGTACTAAGTTAATAACAGGAAGATAGTTCAGAGAATACTATAAATAGTTTATCTTATATAGGCAAGATTTCTAAAGCCCCCAAACAATTACAGTAGTAACATCAAAAATCACTGATCCCAGATCACTATAATAAATATAATAAGTTTAAAATATTATGAGAAATCTCCAAAATGTGACACCGATATGCAAGTGAGCAGATACTGGAAAAATGGCACTGGTGAACTTGCTTGGTGCCACAAACCTTCAGTTTGTAAGAGAAAAAAGAAAAGTCAGCATGTGCAAAGCTCAATAAAATGAAAGTGTATTAAAAGGAGATATTAAATAGTGGGGCTGTATGTAACCTTGTTCTTTATGAACCTTGTTCATAATTTTCCAGGTCTCCTGTAAATGTGTTATCATACTTCCATAATTTAAAAAATAAAAAAATATAAAAAAGGAGATATTAATATTTCTGTATCAGCTTAGAATTAAAATACAAGGACAACTTTGAAGATTTTCATATGGAGATACTATTCTATGGTAATAGGAGTTATATCTAGAATGTGATACATTGGTTGGTTCTGGGCACCCAAGCTCTAAACCAAAGGTCTTAATTGACCAAACCTACTCAGAAGATTAGAAAACATCCTATTAGTGCCCAGATTATAACTGTCTACAAATAGTTGAAGGGTACTTTTCTCACTTGGTAAGGTCTAAAGTAGTAGAATTAGAACAACTGAGTAGACATTACAAAAAGAGTAAAGATAAGCTTTCTGATGAAAGTGAAAGTGAGTCTCTCAGTCATGTCCGACTTTTTGTGACCCCATAGACTATACAGTCCTGGAATTCTCCAGGCCAGAATACTGGAGTGGGTAGCCTTTCCCTTCTCCAGGGGACCATCCCAACCCAGGGATCAAACCCAGGTCTCCCACATTGCAGGCGGATTCTTTACCAGCTGAGCCACCACGGAAGCCCAAGAATCCTGGAATGGGCAGCCTATCCCTTCTCTAGCGAATCTTCCCGACTCTGGAATCAAACCAGGGTCTCCTGCATTGCAGGCGGATTCTTTACCAACCGAGCTACCAGGAAAGCCCAAGCTTTCTGATAGGGCTTTTCAAAACGCCTCGGCATCGAGTGTGTTCTCCATCAGCAGAAAAGTGCAGGCATCAGCTGGCTAAGCATTTGGTAGGATTGTGTTTATACGGACTGAAGTATCAAGTGGGTAGTTTGATGCATTTATAAAGTCTCTCCTTTTTTAAGTATTTGTTTAGTTATTTGGCTGCATCAGGTATTAGTTTTGGCACATGCAGGATTTTTCACTGAGGCACATGGACTCTGTAGTTGTGGCGTACAGACTTAGTTGCTCAGAAACATGTGGGATCTTAGTTTATTGACCAGGGATCAAACCCATGTCCCCTGCATTGCAGGGCGGATTCTTAACCACTGGACCTCCAGGAAAGTCCCTGAAGACCATTTTAATCCTGAAATTATCTGTAACAACAAGTTCGAAAGAGTTAATACACTGATTAAGTTACCATGTAAAAGGAATGGTGAACCCAAGCAATTTTTGTATCTTAAAATCTCTGTAGTTCACTTTTCCTGTTGTTTTTTTTTAATAAAAACCTATTGTTTAACACAATATTCGAAAAAGATACTCTCTCTGTATATATTTAAATATCCACTGAAATTCTTTTGAGTATAGTTGGCCTAGGAATATTTTGGGAATATCGTGTATATGTTTTGTGTATATTGAAACCCTAGGAAAAATATTTGTTTTATTTTTCAGAGGTTGAGTTTTTACTCTGGCTTCCTTTGTGTCAAAATCAGAATAAACAAATGTGTTTCATTTACATGCACTGCGATTTCCCTGAATCGTGCTTAAGTAAAGCCTGAGACATGTCTATACACAATTTTCCTGTCAAGGATAACCAATCACAACTTTTTCATTTTTGTTGAAAGTTTTACTTTATCAAATGCTTCATTTAATGATTAAACAACCTGTGTTATTATAAAGAGAAATGTAAGGAAGTGGTATGCCACTTTCAAACATGAATGAAAAAGGCTTTTTGCTCAAGACTTTAATTTTCTACAAAAACAAATCGGGCTTTTCTCAGGCATAGAAAAGACCTCTATATGTCCCAATTCAAATTACATAATTTATTTAATAAGTAACAAATACCCAGCTTTCATGAGCAGGAATAGTTATTACCTCTCCTTCTGTTGCTTTGAATCTCTATAAGCACTCTGAGGACTCTTTCTGCCCGAAGGGGAAATTTTTAAACTCAGTCAGTGTGAACAGAGTAAATTTGAATACACTGTTACATCTGTGGGATCCTGCAGGAGAGGCCTGTGTTTGAATCTTAGTTTAAGTTTATAATCCAGCTGCTGCTGCCAAGTCGCTTGGGTTGTGTCCGACTCTGTGTGATCCCATAGACGGCAGCCCACCAGGCTCCCTCGTCCCTGGGATTCTCCAGGCAAGAACACTGGAGTGGGTTGATATTGCCTTCTCCAATGAATGAAAGTGGAAAGTGAAAGTGAAGTCGCTCAGTCGTGTCCGACTCTTAGCGACCCCATGGACTACAGCCTACCAGGCTCCTCTGTTCATGGGATTTTCCAGGCAAGAGTACTGGAGTGGGTTGCCATTGCCTTCTCCAGAGTTAATTTTAATAGTCTTTTCCAGTTATAGTTATTTTAATTTTTTTAGCTATGATTTGATGTATTTGGAATTTTTTTTTCAGTTTGTAGATATTGTTAAGTGAATATTACTTGACAATATGATTTCAATCCCTACAACTTCTCTGGTAATAGTAGAATTTTGTCCTGATTTTCCACTTGTAGAAGACAGAAGATAAGAGGGAATAGGAGATCTAGTGAGTAGATTAAGAGAGTCATATGTTATATTGGGCTAATTTAAAGCTTGATATAGCAGCCAGCTGTCCTAAATTTCCATTCAGTGCTTTATCCCCAAGAGTAGAACAGTTTTGACATGGCTTTATTCTACCTTTTGTCATATTCTTATATTGTTTTATCTTTGTTTCTTTGTTTTTTAATCGTGCCTTGCTCCTTCAATAGGCCCATAAATGTTTGTGTCATTTGAGATGGGATAAAGGATGTTGAAATTTGAAATAGAATTATTTATACTGTGTTTAAACTTTGTTTACTTAATAAATTCTGTGGTAATTTCATTCATATTATCCTTAGTTTTCCTGGTTACATAACGTTTAGTTCACATCATAGTTGTTATTTGAATGCAGAAATTCTTGATTCTCAATCCCATAATAAATTACTCTTTTGACATACTTCTCTATGAAAGAAAGAATATACAATAAATTCATGCTTCTTAAATAATTTTTAGTATTTTATTTTTTCTTTGAAAATGTGCAAAGTACTCTCTTTAATTGTAAGCTCAGTTCAGTTCAGTCGCTCAGTCGTGTCCGACTCTTTGGGACCCCATGAATCGCAGCACGCCAGGCCTCCCTGTCCATCACCATCTCCTGGAGTTCACTCAGACTCACCTCCATCGAGTCCGTGATGCCATCCAGCCATCTCATCCTTGGTCGTCCCCTTCTCCTCCTGCCCCCAATCTCTCCCAGTATCAGAGTCTTTTCCAATGAGTCAACTCTTTGCATGAGGTGGCCAAAGTACTGGAGCTTCAGCTTCAGCATCATTCCTTCCAAAGAAATCCCAAGGTTGATCTCCTTCAGAATGGACTGGTTGGATCTCCTTGCAGTCCAAGGGACCCGCAAGAGTCTTCTCCAACACCACAGTTCAAAAGCATCAATTCTTTGGCGCTCAGCCTTCTTCACAGTCCAACTCTCACATCCATACATGACCACAAGAAAAACCATATCCTGGACTAGACAGACCTTAGTCAGCAAAGTAATGTCTCTGCTTTTGAATATGCTATCTAGGTTGATCATAACTTTTCTTCCAAGGAGTAAGCATCTTTTAATTTCATGGCTGCAGTCACCATCTGCAGTGATTTTGGAGCCCCCCCAAAATAAAGTCTAACACTGTTTCTACTGTTTCCCCATCTATTTCCCATGAAGTAATGGGACCAGATGCCATGATCATTTTCTGAATGTTGAGGTTTAAGCCAACTTTTTCACTCTCCTCTTTCACTTTCATCAAGAGGCTTTTTAGCTCCTCTTCACTCTGCCATAAGGGTGGTGTCATCTGCATATCTGAGGTTATTGATAACAGCTGCTGTGCTTTGCTGGCGCAGCCGTGAAGAGATACCCCACGCCAAGGTAAGAGAAACCCAAGTAAGATGGTAGGTGTTGCAAGAGGGCATCAGAGGGCAGACACACTGAGACCGTACTCACAGAAAACTGTCAGTCTAATCACACTAGGACCACAGCTTTGTCTAACTCAATGAATTGTAAGCTACTCTGATGATTTTTCAAAGTTTATAAGATTATGTTTTATTACTTGATTACTCTTATTTTTTGAAATGTTCTGTTTGCCCATTGGTTTGTTTCATTTATATTGAAACAGTCAAGCTCCATGTTCTCAAATTTTCTTTCAGTTTTTAAGCTGCTGTTCCATCTGACATATATTTGGCCACTTGTATAGGATATTCTAAACTGGTTTCATCACATCCTAAGTTACCACAAGTGACTCTATTTCTTTCCTTGTAAAGGCTTTGGAATTAGTAGTATATAATGTCATGTACATGAAAGCATTAAGAAGTTTATTGCTGAGATGAAAATTATTTCTTCCTTCTTGGTCGAGACACAAGGCTTTGAAAAGAACTGATAAGAAAAACCCATATTTGGATCACAGTGTATGGATTTTGTTTTATCCACCTCTCATCTATCTTTCTTTTTCTTTATAAGGTATTGGTCTGATCTGAAATTCCTTGTCCCACCAGAAACAATGGCCCAGGGGGTCCTGTAGCCAGTCATGGATAGTTTGTTGCTTATAATTGGGCTTAAAGGGTACTACAGGTTCTAAAGTGATATACCTATTCTCCTCCTCAAAAGAATACATCTTTAGTATTTTCATGCAGCGAGTCAAAATACACACATGCACAAAACAATTAGATACTGTTTTCTGTCAGTCTGTTTTTTTTTTCCAGAGGACTAGGTGGCTTCTGTAGCCAAAAAACAACAAAAAAAGCTATATTAGGGAAATTAATGATGGATGCCAGTATTGTTAGTCCGTGGGACAGAACATCTTTATACAGTAATAGACTAGAGTTATCAGCATATCTTGTTGTGTAAATGGAACAATTGATATAGAGAAAGCTGTTTCCATTCCTGGCAGCATAAACCTCTTCTCTCCTCAAGCCAGAATAACTTTCAATGGATATC
The DNA here is from genome assembly GCF_042477335.2 of Ovis canadensis. NCBI lineage: Eukaryota > Metazoa > Chordata > Mammalia > Artiodactyla > Bovidae > Ovis > Ovis canadensis. The sequence continues at coordinate 62,194,226 of NC_091254.1, forward strand.
ACTCTCAGAAGATCAATTCACTGTTGATATTATCAAATCAAAACTGGGCTTTAGCAGTCTATCTTAGTCCTTATTCTTTTTTAACTTATTATTTCAAATTTCATTTGTGCACAAAAGCTACAAGAATGATGCAAAGAACTCCTTTAGGTCTTTTATCTAGATCCTCCCCTTTCTAGCATTTAACTACATTTGTTCTATTATTCTTATTCTCTCTCTCTCTCCTCTTTCTCTCCCTTCTTCCCCCACACATTATTTTTTCTTTCCTGCATAGTTTAATGCATCATATACTTTTACATCTTCACAGTTTATTTTCTAGGAATAAGAATATTCTCTTATACAACCACAGGACACTTGTCAAATTCAGGATAACATTGATAATAACACTGGTATCCATTTTTGCCATTGTCCCAGTAATGTCCTTTTATAACAGTTTTTTGTCTGGCCCAACATCCCATCCAAAATTATGCTCTACTTTTAGTTATCATGCCTCTTAGTCTCCTTTAATCTGAAACAGTTCATTTGTTTTCTTTTCCATTTTGTTTTAATGACTTTTGATTGATATGTTGGATCATATACATATATATGTCTCTTCTTTCTGGAATCTCTTCTGCTCAGCTTTTAACTGTCACTTTAGGGAATGACCAAAAGTGCTTTTAAACTCAAACCGTATCTTTTCTTATGTTTTGTAAACTGTACTTCCAGCTACGTGATTGACATTTTTACCTCGATGTTTTTCTGGACCTTTAAACTCAGTATTTCTGAAACAAACTCAGCTTCCACCCACATTCACCCTTCCCAGAACAAAAAGTGGCTTTAGCTGACCTCACATCAATAAACTATACTAGCATTCTTAGGTCATTTATTTCTGTTTGACCTTCCAGAATAATAATCCTTTCCCCTTGTTCCTCTGTGTAATCTTGCTAAATTTCATAGCTTCTAAAACCCCTGTCATATCTGTATAATCCTCTGCATTCCTGCTGCCATCATCCTGGGTCAGCTTCTCGTTACTTCTTGACTGGTGTCATGTTGTAATTGTGTACAGTAGCCTCTTAATTGATTGCTCCATCTTTCCCCCTCAGTCAGTCCTCTTGCCCAGACCTGTTTCTCCTCCCGTAGTTCTGCATTCTGACTAATGTCATTATTTGCCCAGGCACTTGAACAAGAGAGCTGGTGGTTCACATCTCCTTTTTTTTCCCCCCTCACTCCTCTTCTCTTTATTCAACCAAGAACTGTTTGTTGACAACTGCCATGTGCCATTTGCTGTGCTAGAAGTTGATGTACATAAACAAATCCGTGAAGGGAGACTGCCCCTACTGAAAGTCAATTGAGGGAGACGGAAAATAACCAAACAGATCCATAATTATTATAATTATGTGTTTTGATGACTGCTCTGAACTAGATTAGAGGAGGAATAATGGATCGGGCAGGGTATATCATGGTAAGATAGTCCAGAAGGGCCTCTCTGAACACTTAAACTAAACAAATGTCATGTTATTTCTAATTTCTAAATATATCTAATCATGTCCCTCCTCTTAAACCCAGGTGCCGCTGCTTTAGTCAAAGCTTTCTTTTCTCTTGCCCGAACTATTTATAATAGCCTCTGAACCATCTTGCCACTTTCAGTTTAGTCCTATTTTCATCACTCATTCTTCAAGAATAATGTTCTAAAACTGAGAGCTCTGATCATGTCATTCAGAAGAATGGCATCCAGACTGCCCACAACTTAGCATTTAAAGTCATTCACAGACTTCCTGCCTGTCTTCGCAGTTGCAGATCTTTCTTTTGATTCTCCCCTTATACTCAGGACTAGTTGATCTTTTCACATTCTGCAAGAGTGTGGTGCTTCCTGGCTCACCCTTTTATATGTATTCTTTGCTAAGAATGACCTTTTCTTTCCCTTTCTCATGTATCTTACCTTTCACCTGTCAGGTAGAGGCACATTCATGAGGTGAGACTGAAATCACTGATCTTGTCTTCCATGCATGCCTTAAGTTCCTGTCAGAAATATTGACATCTCTGCTATTTTCTAGCATTATAATTGTGTTTAATTTGCAAATCTTTCCCTCTGAAGTGTTGGGGGTTTTTCTTGAGGTCAGAGGTTTTTCTCTTCGATATCTTTGCCTCTCTAGTAAGATAAGGCCTCTATTCAGTGTCTTTGATATAAGGAATTCTCAACAAATATTTATCAATTTCAACTGATCAGAGCTTACCATGTTCATTTTGACTCTTTCCATCATGAAGGCAGTTTGAATGCTGAAAAGAGTGCCCCAGACTTGATTTTACTGTATCAGTGATTCCCAAATCTAGATGAATTTCAGTTACCTGGAGAGATATTTTTGGGTTTTGGGGGAAGACTTTTTTTTTTGCCTCCCTCTACTTGGTAGAGGGTCCCCAGGAATTTGGATTTCCTACAAAGCTCCGCAAATAATCCTGAGCTATTCATTCCTCAGATATGTGTTTTGGAAACACTGCAACAGTATCTATCACTGTGCCCTTCTTGGTGCCTTAATTAACCAGTAATCTCAAAGAAAATATAAGCTTTTTTTTTTTTTAACTTGGATACAATCTCAAAAATGACAGAATGATCTCTGATCGTTTCCAAGGCAAACCATTCAATATCTCAGTAATCCAAGTCTATGCCCTGACCAGTAGCGCTGAAGAAACTGAAGTTGAACGGTTCTTTGAAGACCTACGAGACCTTCTAGAGCTAACACACAAAAAAGATGTCCTTTTCATTATAGGGGACTGGAGTGCAAAAGTAGGAAGTCAAGAGATACCTGGAATAACAGGCAAATTTGGCCTTGGAGTACAAAACGAAGCAGGTCAAAGGCTAACACAGTTTTGCGAAGAGAACGCACTGGGCATAGCAAATACCCTCTTCCAACAACACAAGAGGAGACTCTACACATGGACATCACCAGATGGTCAATACCGAAATCAGACTGATTATATTCTTTGCAGCCAAAGATGGAAAAGCTCTATACTGTCAGCAAAAACAAGACCAGGGGCTGACTGTGGTCAGATCATGAACTCCTTATTGCCAAATTCAGACATAAATTAAAGAAAGTAGGGAAAGCCACTAGACCATTTAGGTATGATGTAAATCAAATCTCTAACAATTATACAGTAGAAGTGACAAATAGATTCAAGGGATTAGATCTGGTAGAGTGTCTAAAGAACTATTAATGGAGGTACATGCCATTGTACAAGAGACAGGGATCAAGACCGTCCCCAAGAAAAGGAAATTCAAAAATGCAAAATGGTTGTCTGAGGATACCTTACAAATAGCTGAGAAAAGGAAAGAAAAGGAGAAAAAGCAAAGGAGAAAAGGAAAGATACACCCATTTGAATGCAGAATTCCAAAGAATAGCAAGGAGAGATAAGAAAGCCTTCCTCAGTGATCAATGCACAGAAATAAAGGAAGACAATAGAATGGGAAAGACTAGAGATCTCTTCAAGAAAATTACAGATACCAAGGGAACATTTCATGCAAAGATGGGCTCAATAAAGGACAGAAAGCATGTGGGCCTAATAGAAGCAGAAGATATTGAGGTGGTAAGAATACATCGAAGAACTATACAAAAAAGATCTTTATGACCCAGATAACCACGATTATATGATCACTCACCTAAAGCCAGACATCCTGGAATGTGAAGTCAAGAGGGCCTTAGGAAGCATTACTACAAGCAAAGCTAGTGAAGGCAGTGGAATTCCAGTTGAACTATTTCAAATCCTAAAAGATGCTGCTGCTAAAGTGTTGTACTCAATATGCCAGCAAATTTGGAAAACTTAGCAGTGGCCACAGGTCTGGAAAGGTCTGTTTTCATTCTAGTCCCAAAGAGAGGCAGTGCGAAAGAATGTTCAAACTACTGCACAATTGCACTCATCTCACAGGCTAGCACAGTAATGCTCAAAATTCTCCAAGCCAGGCTTCAAGAGTATGTGAACCGTGAACTTTCAGATGTTCAAGCTAGTTTTAGAAAAGGCAGAGGAACCAGAGATCAAATTGCTGACATCCGTTGGATCATCAAAAAAGCAAGAGAGTTCCAGAAAAACATCTATTTCTGCTTTATTGACTATGCCAAAGCCTTTCACTGTGGATCACAACAAACTGTGGAAGATTCTTAAAGAGATGGGATTACCAGACCACCTTACCTACCCCCTGAGAAATCTGTATGCAGGTCAAGAAGCAACAGTTAGAACTGGACATGAAACAATAGACTGGTTCCAAATCGAATAAGGCATATCTCAAGGCTGTAAATTGTCACCCTGCTTATTTAACTTATATGCAGAGTACATCGTGAGAAATGCTGGGGTGAATGAACCACAAATTGGAATCAAGTTTGCCAGGAGAAATATCAATAATCTCAGATATGCAGATGACACCAGCCTTATGGCAGAAAGTGAAGAAAAACTAAAGAGCCTCTTGATGAAAGTGCAAGAGGAGAGTGAAAAATTTGGCTTAAAGCTCAACATTCAGAAAACTAAGATCATGGCATCCAGTCCTATCACTTCATGGCAAATAGATGGGGAAACAATGAAAACAGTGACAGGCTTTATTTTTCGAGGCTCCAAAATCACTGCAGATAGTGGCTGCAACCATGAGATTAAAAGACCCTTGCTCCTTGGAAGGAAAGTTATGACCAACCTAGACAGCATATTAAAAAGCAGAGACATTACTTTGCCAGCAAAGGTCCATCTAGTCAAGGCTATGGTTTTTCCAGTAGTCATGTATGGATGTGAGAGTTGGACTATAAAGAAAGCTGAGAGCCAAAGAATTGCTGCTTTTGAACTGTGGTGGTAGAGAAGAGTCTTGAGAGTCCCTTGGACTGTAAGGATATCCAACCAGTCCATCCTATAGGAAATCAATCCTGAATATCCATTGAAAGGAGTGATGCTGAAGCTGAAACTCCAACACTTTGGCCACCTGATGCGAAGAGCTGACTTTTGAAAAGACCCTGATGCTGTGAAGGATTGAAGCCAAGAAGAAAAGGGGACGACAGAGGATGAGATGGTTGGAGGGCATCACCGTCTCCATGGACATGAGTTTGCGTAAGCTCTTTGAGTTTGTAATTGACAGGGTAGCCTGGCATGCTGCAGTTTGTGGGATCACAAAGAGTTGGACACAACTGAGCGACTGAACACTACTGAACTGATGATGCACAAAACTTAGAAAGGAATTAAAGAGAAAAGTGAAGATAGGAAAAGGAGGGAGGGTAATCCAGAACATTGAATTGATAATTTGAAAAGGAAGGTTTCTAAATCAGAAACAGACTAAAACAAAAACAAAAACAGAAAGAGAAAAAAGTCATCCAAACATTTAGTGAAGTGATATTAGACATAGAGAACAGACAAAATATATCCATGTTCAGAGAATTATCAAGAAGAATTTTTAAAAAAGAGAAAGTTAGTGTGTCAGGATAAGAAAGCAAAATGGAAGAGGAAAAAATATTTAGAGATATAGTAGAAGAAAATTCTTTCTGAGATAAGGATCTGCAGTTTAGCAGAATTCACCACATTCTGGGTGGTGTGGAGAGAACAGGAACAATAGTGCAGTAAATCCAAGTGAAGTTGTTAAATATAACTTAAAGGAACATTATTAGAAGTATCTGGACTGGATAAGTAAGTCATTTGCTAAGGAACAAAATACTGGTTGAGCTTAATTTTCTCTTTCCATAATTTTGTACTTTATTTGTTTAGCAGTATTATTATTTTTTTAATATATTGATTGATTAGTTGATTGCTTTGGTAACCCCAGGTCTTAGTTGCAATAAGTTGCAACTTAGTTGCATCCTCAGTTGTGGCATGGAGAGTCCTAGTGGTGGCAGTGTGGGATCCAGCTCCCTTACCAAGGGTCAAACCCCAGTCCCCTGCATTGGAGGTCAGAGTCTTAGCTACTGGACCACCAGGGAGGTTCCTGACAATATTTATTAACCATCTGTTTTAAGCAAGCACTTCTTGACAGTGGAATTGAAGATATAACAAAAGGTCTCTGTCTCAGCAGAATTTACATTCTTATGGTGTAAATCAGAATGCATGTAAATAAGCAATAAAGAAAGTAATTTTTAGAAGGTAGCAATTATTTGTAGTGATGCTTCCTAAGGCCCTCTTGACTTCACATTCCAGGATGTCTGGCTCTAGGTGAGTAATCACACCATCCTGATTATCTTGGTCGTGAAGATCTTCTTTGTACAGTTCTTCTGTGTATTCTTGCCACCTCTTCTTAACATCTTCTGCTTCTGTTAGGTCCATACCATTTCTGTCCTTTATCAAGCCCATCTTTGCATGAAATGTTCCCTTGGTATCTCTAATTTTCTTGAAGAGATCTCTAGTCTTTCCCATTCTGTTGTTTTCCTCTATTTGTTTGCATTGATCGCTGAAGAAGGCTTTCTTATCTCTTCTTGCTATTCTTTGGAACTCTGCATTCAGATGCTTATATCTTTCCTTTTCTCCTTTGCTTTTTCACCTCTCTTCTTTTCACAGCTATTTGTAAGGCCTCCCCAGACAGCCATTTTGCTTTTTTGCATTTCTTCTCCATGGAGATGGTCTTGATCCCTGTCTCCTGTACAATGTCACGAACCTCCATCCATAGTTCATCAGGCACTCTGTCTATCAGATCTAGTCCCTTAAATCTGTTTCTCACTTCCACTGTATGATCATAAGGGATTTGACTGAGGTCATACCTGAATGGTCTAGTGGTTTTGCCTACTTTCTTCAATTTCAGTCTGAATTTGGCAATAAGGAGTTCATGATCTGACCACAGTCAGCTCCTGGTCTTGTTTTTGTTGACTGTATAGAGCTTCTCCATCTTTGGCTGCAAAGAATATCATCAGTCTGATTTCAGTGTTGACCATCTGGAGATGTCCATGTGTAGAGTCTTCTGTTGTGTTGTTGGAAGAGGGTGTTTGCTATGACCAGTGCATTTTCTTGGCAACACTCTAGTAGTCTTTGTCCTGCTTCATTCCATATTCCAAGGCCAAATTTGCTTGTTGCTCCAGGTGTTTCTTAACTTCCTACTTTTACATTCCAGTCCCCTATAGTGAAAAGGACACCTTTTTTGGGTGTTAGTTCTAAAAGGTCTTGTAGGTCTTCATAAAACCATTCAGCTTCAGCTTCTTCACTATTACTGGTTGGGGGATAGACTTAGATTACTGCGATATTGAATGGTTTGCCTTGGAAACAGAGATCATTCTGTCGTTTTTGAGATTGCATCCAAGTACTGCATTTCAGACTCATTTGTTGACCATGAAGGCTACTCCATTTCTTCTAAGGGATTCCTGCGTGCAGTAGTAGATATAATGGTCATCTGAGTTAAATTCACCCATTCCAGTCCATTTTAGTTCACTGATTCCTAGAATGTCGACGTTCACTAAAGCATCACTACAAAGAAAGCTAGTAGAGGTGATGGAATTCCAGTTGAACTATTTCAAATCCTGAAAGATGATGCTGTGAAAGTGCTGCATTCAATATGCCAGCAAATTTGGAAAACTCCGCAGTGGCCACAGGACTGGAAAAGGTCAGTTTTCATTCCAATCCCACAGAAAGGCAATGCCAAAGAATGCTCACACTACTGCACAATTGCACTCATCTCACACACTAGTAAAGTAATGCTCAAAATTTTCCAAGCCAGGCTTCAGCAATATGTGAACTGTGAGCTCCCTGATGTTCAAGCTGGTTTTAGAAAAGGCAGAGGAACCAGAGATCAAGTTGCCAGCATCTGCTGGATCATGGAAAAACCAAGAGAGTTCCAGAAAAACATCTATTTCTGCTTTATTGACTATGCCAAAGCCTTTGACTGTGTGGATCACAATAAACTGTGGAAAATTCTGCAAGAGATAGGAATACCAGACCACCTGACCTGCCTCTTGAGAAACCTATATGCAGGTCAGGAAACAACAGTTAGAACTGGACATGGACCAATAGACTGGTTCCAAATAGGAAAAGGAGTACATCAAGGCTGTATATTGTCACCCTGCTTATTTAACTTCTATGCAGAGTACATCATGAGAAATGCTGGGCTGGAAGAAGCACAATCTGGAATCAAGATTGCTGGGAGAAATATCAGTAACCTCAGATATGCAGATGACACCACCCTTATGGCAGAAACTGAAGAGGAACTCAAAAGCCTCTTGAAAGTGAAAGAGGAGAGTGAAAAATTGGCTTAAAGCTCAACATTCAGAAAACAAAGATCATGGCATCTGGTCCCATCACTTCATGGGAAATAGATGGGGAAACAGTGGAAACAGTATCAGACTTTATTTTTCTGGGGTCCAAAATCACTGTAGATGGTGACTGCAGCCATGAAATTAAAAGACGCTTGCTCCTTGGAAGAAAGTTATGACCAAGTTAGACAGTATATTCAAAATCAGAGACATTACTTTGCCAACAAAGGTCCGTCTAGTCAAGGCTATGGTTTTTCCATTGGTCATGTATGGATGTGAGAGTTGGACTGTGAAGAAAGCTGAGTGCCGAAGAATTTATGCTTTTGGACTGTGGTGTTGGAGAAGACTGTTGAGAGTCCCTTGGACTGCAAGGAGATCCAACCAGTCCATTCTGAAGGATATCAGCCCTGGGATTTCTTTGGAGGGAATGATGCTAACGCTGAAATTCCAGTACTTCGGCCACCTCATGCGAAGAGTTGACTCATTGGAAAAGACTCTGATGCTGGGAGGGATTGGGGGCAGGAGGAGAAGGGGACGACAGTGGGTAAGATGGCTAGATGGCATCACTGACTCGATGGAAGTGAGTCTGAGTGAACTCCGGGAGTTGGTGATGGACAGGGAGGCCTGGCATGCTGCGATTCATGGGGTTGCAGAGTCGGACACGACTGAGCAACTGAACTGAACTTAGCAATTATTTAAGAGAGATAAAATGAGAGTGTGATTCAAGGAAGTGAAACTATATGAGGGGTGACATTTTTGCATCCTGAGTGATGAAAAGTCACTGGTCCTATGTGGACTCAGGAAACCTGTTACCCATGTGGCCCTCCTTAAAAAAACCTACTTAAAAGTGTAATCTGCACTTCCCTGATGGCTCAGAGGGTAAAGGATCTGCCTGCAGTGCAGGAGACATGGGAGACTCAGGTTCAATCCCTGAGTCAGGAAGATCCCCTGGAGAAGAAAATGGCAACCCACTCCAATATTCTTGTCGGAAAATTCCATGGACAGAGGGACCTGGTGGGCTGCAGTCCATGGGGTCACAAAAGAGTCGAACACGACTGAAGCCTCTTTTAAAGCATGTCACCACAGCCAAAGAATCAAAGAACTTATGCATTGAGATGTTAAGGTGTAAAAGAACTGGCAGTGAACACTTAATGTAAAATTAAATCATAATAACTGTTGTCATTCTGGTTTCAAAACACATTATAATCATAATAGTTAAGGGGAAACTACAGCATAAAAATAATAATTTAACATAAGTAAAGGCAAAAATAGTGACTTGCGACTAAAATTAGAGAATTGATGGTGAGAGGAAAATAGTGTGTATATAATATATATAATATTGTATAATTATAATTTCCTCAAACTTCATAAGAATCAATAGCATTATCAACAAATATATATTTAAACATATTAGTTATGAAAGAAAACATTAATTTAACTGAAAACAGATAATATACTTGCATATTGCCAGAGGAGAAGGGAAAAGAAAAAGAAAGCATAGACTTTATAACAAAAAATAGATAAAGCAAACATCAAAGAAGCATAAAATGGAAAATATAAATTCTTAAGATGACAGACAACTGAATGTGTCTTTTCTGGCAATTTTAAGTGTGATGGACCCCCTATTATATAGGAAATGAAATACAGTTTGGGTCAAAAATTAAACTATATTCTTTTCACAATAAATATCTCCCGATATTTAAAGAGGAAAAATAGGGACTGTGATTGTGATCCAGTGATTAAGAATCTACCTTACAAGGCAGGGGACACAGATTCATTCCCTGGTCAGGAAACTAAGATTCCATATGCTGTGGGGCAGCCAAGCCTGTGTGCTCTAGAGCCATGCACCCGGCTACTGTCTGCAGGCTCTAGAGCCCCTGCGTTTGAACTGTGGTGTTGGAGAAGACTCTTGAGAGTCCCTTGGACTGCAAGGAGATCCAACCAGTCCATTCTGAAGGAGATCAGCCCTGGGATTTCTTTGGAGGGAATGATGCTGAAGCTGGAACTCCAGTACTTTGGCCACCTCATGCGAAGAGTTGACTCATTGGAAAAGACTCTGATGCTGGGAGGGATTGGGGGCAGGAGGAAAAGGGGACGCAACAGGAGAGGCCTATGCGCTGCAATTAAAGAAAGCCCTCGAGCCGTCACAAGGATCCAGCACAGCCAAAACAAAAGAGATGCAAAAGATTTTTTTTTTAAGTGAAAAATAACACTATTCTAAAACTATTCTGGAATAATTCCTTTATTAAAACTGTTTTAAAATAATAATTCAGGGCCTTGAGAATCCCTCTGTCGTGACAATATATACACAATGAAGAGATGCTCCAGAATATTTAGGCATCACATTTGCCACAGGGAAAGTGCGCACTTTTTCACTGAATCTAGCTTAAGGCCACATTAAGTTATGATCAAAGATATAGTTCAGTATGTAGCTCGTTAATTAGCTTAGTGAGAATATGGTGATAGTAAGATCAAGGTTTCAGGTCCATTCATCTTGCAGACCTTTTATTTTATTTTTTGTGGAGGTGAGTGGAGGAGGATGAGGGGGTTCTATCATCTTTTCTAAATCTATCCAGCTGCCTCACATATTGTAATTTTTGGTCCCAAGTGGAGAGAGTAGATAGAATCAGTACAAATATGTAAGTGTTACTAGAAAAACAACTCAAAGCACATGCTCTTCTGGTGACTTATCAATAACGTGTGTTTGTAAATGAAAGAAAACACATCATCACATATCTGCACATTTTTCAAGATGCTTTCTTAGAAATCCAGAGTCGTTGTTGGTCAGTCATTATGTATATGAATTGAATCAGAGAGAGGGGTATGTGTGGGTGGGTGGGTGTGTGTGTGCGCACACACGTGCATTTATATAGCTTTCTTTATAGGCTGCTGCTCTGTTGCTTAGGGGGATATTTTCATAGATTTACATTTGGTAAATATATCTGTGTCCAAAAAAAGATATGTGTAAAAAGTTGGAATGCCAGCTGACTAAATCAACTCATAAAAACTTCAGTTAAAAGCAAGATATTTTCCACGATTATTTTAAAATATGATGTTTACTGGAAGGAAAGTCCAGAGAATTACCACAGATGAAGTGTGAGTGTATTTCTCCCACTTGTAAATGAGCTCTTATTTCCTACAGTGTATATTCTGGTCCACAATGAGTCATTTTCAACATGTTTCAATTTAACTCCTAATACATTTTTAAACTTGGCAGGCATATTTAGATGAACGTTACTTCCAGTTTTAGAGACTGCTTCTAAATTATACTTCAGTACTGCAGTCATTATGAAAAGTTCTTTCAGTAAAAAGGAAACAGAATTGATTGGAAGTGTTATGTTTTGAAGGAATAAAAATGGTTGTCATGAATAAAAATCAGATAGTTAAGCTTTTAAAAATTTTGTTACTGCATAACCCTCCTAATATTATCTTAAAGTGCTATAAGGTTCGTCTTATTGATAGAAGGCACTCAAGAAAAAATGAGATTTATTTTAGGTAATAAAGTTAATATTTATTGATCTCTTACTATGCCTAGCACTGTTTAAGTGTTTTAAGTGTATTAACTTTTTTAATGGCCATATAATAAGTAGTAGTTCAGTTTCTATAAACCATTCAGACTTTTTTTCTATTATATTACATGGAGCCTGACACATTTCTGGACATATAACTGGTGTTACATGAATGTTTGTAAAAGTTAATATTTTATGGAGAATTTTACATATGATGAATATTTAATAATTCCTGTTTATAAATTTGTGCAGTCCTGTGAATCTTACAGTCTACTGGCAGATTTCAGTTGATCAAACTGTCCAGTGTTACAATTTTAATATCTTTATTTTTATCATAAAAATGTTTACTCTAACTTTAAAGGTTGCCTAAAGTTTAGAGCTGGGAAAAACTTAGTTATTGAAAACAGTCTACTCATTTAGCAGATGAGGAAAGAATCCTAAATGGTTATATGACTTGCCCTGAGTTATACTGTTACTAGGAGCAGCATGAGAAGTAGACATGTGTTCTCTTTGTTCCTGTCCTGGTGTTCGTTCTGCCACAGAATTGTGTCATTCCATCACTAAGAATATGAAGCACAACGTGTGTGATGTTAAACAGCATCAGTATGTACATTTTTGCTCTCCAGTATGCATGTTAAAAACAATAACAAAACTCACAATGATGCTGTATTAATTTCCTGTGGTTGCCATAATAAATTATCCCAAACTTTGTGACTTAAAACAGCAGAAATTTATTCTCTCAGTCTGGAGGCTAGAAGTCTGAAACCAAGGTGTCTGTAGGGCCATGCTCTCTCCACAAGCTCCAGGGACACGCCATTCCTTCCTTCTTCCATCTTCTGGGGCTCCAGGCATTCCTTGCTTTCCTTGGCTTATGGCCACATCTTCTCTAGTCTCTGCCAGTCTTCATATCACCTTTTCCTCTATATGTGTTTTATAAGGATATCTGTGATTGCATTTAGGGCCCACCCAAATAACCCAAGGCAGGCTCTTCCTCTCAGGATATTTGCTTAATCACATCTGCAAAAACCCTTTTTACATGTAAGGTAATATTGGAACATGGACATACATTTTGGGGACAGCCCACCATTCAACCCATTCAATATGCCTTTTAAGTCATTTGAATTAATATAAAGTTGGATTATCTTTTCAACCTACTAATGTGACATTTAGCAAATTACTCGATCTTAAATGACACCTTATAGATTCTAGCCTCTGTACCATATGATGTGTGATGTGTATTTACTCTGAACTAAAAGACATCCTACTTCTAATAATATATTTTTAAGAACATCATGGCAGGTACATTCTGAGTTAAAGAAACAGAATTGGATGTTTTTAACATAGTGTGGAAAAACAGCTTTAAGCTAAGCTATATTAACTTCATTTAGACCATATAATTGCTTTCTTCTATATAGCGAATACTTTTTGCTTTATTATACTTAAGATTCAATAAGTAAGATCTTTTAATAATATAATGACTTCCATGTTTTATTTTTGTTATACTCATTTTTTTCATTCAGCAAACTTTTAGCCCTTCCTGGTTTTAATAAATGTATGTGTAACCTGTTTATTTCTAAGTCATATGCTGGATACGTGATCATTTAGTTTCTCCTTCTGTAGAAATCATTGTTACTAGTATGAAGAAATTCCAGAAATCATTGTTACCAGATGTGAAGATATTCTCAATTCCTTTTATCTGTTAAAGGGTTTTACTGTAAATGAAGGAAGAAACATAACTATATATTATATAATTCTGTGCATCATAGAATTAAATGATATTTATTTTACAGTTTAAATTCTCAATAAATGTTAACTATTATTATTTATTCTCACCATCCAGTTAGTTGACTTTTAAACTTTAATTGTGTATTCTCTGTTCAGCACAATAAAGACAAAGGGTTGAAGCAGTCTCTGACTAGATCTGGAAGAACTATTTCATGCAGATGGATAACCTTGACTGTTACAAAACTCTTGGATGAAGGAGGTCCCTTTCCTCAACTTACCATTTATTTTAATCATTAGTAATTCATATTATTGGGATTTCCCTTGCATTATTTGAGAGTTTCAAAACATTGTGTTGGCCAAAAAGTTTGTTTGGATTTTGCCATAACATCTTACAGGAAAAACTTTTTAGCCAGCCCAGTAATATATCCATGTGTTTTTTTAATGGGTTTTTTTTTTTTAACTTAAAGGCAATATGTTTTTATTTTACAAGTTAGAAGTCTAATCTGTACATTTGTCAAAAGTAGGAAATGAGTTAATAGATCTTCAAACAGCGAAACTTAACTGACATCCACATATCTATTATTAGATTTCAGATGTTTTCCTTTAATTCACTGGAACCCCAAATATGAGTTTCTGTTAGCGAGAATATTCATAGATGCTCCAAATGTAATGATGCCTGTCATTTCTAACATACTTTTTGTCCAAAATCACAGAGATGGAAAATGACCAAAAGAATACATCTCCCAGCCTCCAGGCAAGGGTGCACCCAGATCATTCAGGTCAGGTAGACTGTCCACATGTAAACCTGTAGAGGAATTCATATTCCTGTAAATGACAATGAAATGTTAGCTTTGAAATAGTTTTTTAAAGTAGTTTAGAGGAAAATCACAGTATGGTTAATAGCCTGTCATTTATGAGAATGGAATGTTCTGTATGTTGGTACCACAAGACATGTCTATTCTTATTCATTTCTCATCTTTTGCTATTAGTTAAACTGTGCATTTGATCCAGAAATAAGTCAACAGATGTTTAAATGGAAAATGTGTTATGAAATCCAACCATTTGTGTATAGTAAGCATAGATTTTCTTTTTTTTCTTTTTTTTTTTGGACCTCAAAGTAATAGCACTTGAGGTCCAAAATCAAGTTCTTTAACTAAAATGCTGGTCTCTAATTTTTGAAAATTAAAACCATGAACTGAGTGCTTCTAAAGATAACAATTTTTTAGCCAGTTTTCCATGTCACTAGCTACTGTACAATTATGTGTTATCCAATAGCAAATAATGCCTCTTATCGTGATAGAAACCACCTCTTGCTCAGCTCTCTTATCGTGCTTAAATATTAAGCATTACACTTATAAGAAATTGTAAGCTCTAGTAGCTGTTCTACAGGCTTATGTACCAGTTTTCGTCCCACAAATTTTAAGCAGAACTACCTTTACAAATTAAAGTATACACAACAAACTGGAAAATTCTTAAAGATGAGAGTACCAGACCACCTTAACTGCCTCCTGCAAAAGCAGTATGCAGGTCAAGAAGCAAGTTAGAACTGGACATGGAACAACGGACTGGTTCAGAATTGGGAAAGGAGTGTGTCACCCTGTGGCACATTAATTTAATTTATATGTAGAGTACATCATGCAAAATGCTGGCCTGGATGAATCACAAGCTGGAATCAAGATTTCCGGGAGAAATGTTAATAACCTCAGATATGCAGATGATACCACTCTAATGGCAGAAAGAAAAGAGGAACTAAAGAACTTCTTGATGAAGGTGAAAGAGGAGAGTGAAAAAAACTGGCTTAAAACTCAACATTCAAAAAAGAAAGATCATGGTATCCAGTCGCATCACTTCATGGCAAATAGATGGGGAAAAAATGGAAACAGTGACACTTTATTTTCTTGGGCTCCAAAATCACTGCATCAGTAACTGCAGCCATGAGATTAAAGGATGCTTGCTCCTTGGAGAAAAAGCTGTGACCAACCTAGACAGTGTATTAAAAAGAAAAGACATCACTTTGCCAGCAAAGGTCCATATAGTCAAAGCTATGGTTTTTCCAATAGCCATGTACAAATGTGAGAGTTGGGCTGTAAAGAAAGCTGAGCACCAGAGAATTGATGCTTTTGAACTGTGGTGCTAGAGAAGACTCTTGAGAGTCCCTTGGACACCAGGGAGATCCAACCAGTCAATTATAATGGAAATCAATCCTAAATATTTATTGAAAGAACTGATGCTGAAGCTGAAATTCCAATACTTTGACCACCCGATCGATATGAAAAGCTGACTCATTGGAAAAGACCTTGAAGCTGAGAAAGACTGAGAGCAAGAGAACAAGGGTGCGACAGAGGATGAGATGATTGGATGGCATCACCGATTCAATGGACATGAGTTAGAACAAACTCTGGGAGGCAGTGAAGGACAGGGAAATCTGTCATGCTGCAGTCCATAGGGTCACAAAGAATCGGACATGACTGAGACTGAACAACAACAAGACACAGCTGAAGTTTATGCCTTCTTACATCATACATATGTCTTTGATGGTAGAGAGCACTAGAGCAATGTTAAATTAATGCCTCACACTTTCTATAAGCTTTCAATAAAAAGTTTAGCAATTGTAATTCTTGGCGTTCATTTGACTAGACTATGAAAAAGTTCGTTTTTCTTTTTATGAATTTTATTTATAAAAATGATGCAGTTTATAAACACTTCTAATTTTTAATTGCTGATACTATCTGATGAATGTTATAAATTTGTACATACATAATTGTGTACCCAAAGTAAAACTCCATACAGCTAAACTCATTTTCCTGTATCATGGAATATTGTTGTTTAGTCGCTAAGCTGTGTCTGACTCTTTGCAACCTCTTGGACTATAGCCTGACAGACTCCTCTGTCCATGGGATTCTCCAGGCAAGAATACTGGAGTCGGCTGCAAATTTCCTCCTCCAGGGGATGTTCCCAACCCACAGATCGAACCTGCGTCTCCTACGTTGGCAGGCAGATTCTTTACCAGTGAGCCACCAGGGGAGAATATACTGGATATTGTCATGACTGCCTCTTCTCTGTGAGAATTAAGTATCCACTGCACAATTTTATGAAATGTTCTCTGCTTCCCTCAATTCTTTAATATCTGAATGAATCTAAGGCTTCCTTCCTGTCAATTTCAAATGTGTAACATTGCTTACCTTATTTCTTTTTAGTTTAAATGTGAGCCAACATTATGAACCCTGTACTTTTCTGTGAACCTCAGGAAGCAGAAGAGAAATATCTCTCTCCCTATGCTTTCAGAGGAGAATGTATGTATGTATGTTGTACTCAGATTTCTCTTGGGTGAAGTGTGGACTATGACAAGAATAATAGAGAGGTAAAATCTCTCCCTAAATTTTTCTTTCAATGGACTAGAAAGTGTTCAGCTCAATAGTCCTTGAACCTTTGTGCGTAACACTGTAGATGAAAAAATTTCTTAAGATATGATTTCTGTTTCCAAAGAGCTAAAAGAATAACTGTATATACATATTTATATTTTAAAGCAAAATGTTCTGTATCTCAAGGATCTCTACTGGTCTATGAATATCCCTATTTATTTTAAAGTAGTATAGGGAATGATCTTTTAGAGAAGGAGGTATGTGAAACAAGCATCTGAAGTTTGAATTGTGATATGCCAATCTGAGAGAAGGGCATTCCCAAAACTTTATAAACCTTCCTAAATGTAGAAGGAAGACAATTAAAGGATTATCCAGAAATAACAGATAATTCAGTCAACTGATTTGGCATATGTACAGTTAGGCAGAGGAGATAGATAATTTCATATTCTGGTAGCCCTGAAATAGAAAACAAAGAGCTTATATTCACTTCAGTGAGTTGTGAGGGGTAATGCGATGAGAATCATTTTAGATCATTAACTTGGTAATAAGCCATGAAATTAAAAGATGCTTACTCCTTGGAAGGAAAATTATGACCAACCTAGACAGCATATTAAAAAGCAGAGACATTACTTTGCCAACAAAGGTCCATCTAGTCAAGGCTATGGTTTTTCCAGTGGTCGTGTATGGATGTGAGAGTTGAACTATAAAGAAAGCTGAGCACCAAAGAATTGATGCTTTTGAGCTGTGGTGTTGGAGAAGACTCTTGAGAGTCCCTTGGACTGCAAGGAGATCCAACCAGTCCATCCTAAAGGAGATCAGTCCTGGGTGTTCATTGGAAGGACTGATGTTGAAGCTGAAACTCCAATACTTTGGCCACCTGATAAGAAGAGCTGACTCATTTGAAAAGACCCTGATGCTGGGAAAGATTGAGGGCAGGAAGAGAAGGGGACGACAGAGGATGAGATGGTTGGATGGCCGACTCGATGGACATGGGTTTGGGTGGACTCCAGGAGCTGGTGATGGATGGGGAGGCCTGGTGTGCTACGGTTCATGGGGTCACAAAGAGTCGGACACAACTGAGCAACTGAACTGAACTGAATATATATTCAGAGAAATATATATTTCAGAATAATTCAGGATACCATGAATAGGAGCATCTGACACTCAAGTAACAGATAACCATGGCCTCAATTGGTGTGATAGCCCAAGGGAATAGATGGGAAAATTGGTTTTAGAAATACAGCTAGGGGCTGGTGACTTGTGGAGATTCTCTACCCTGTTCTCTACTCATCACACTTCCTTTCCCAGAGAAAAGAAATTCTTAATATGTTTGGCTCCTGTTCCAAGATGGTTCTGGTCATCTTTCTCGTTTCTGGTCTCTAATCTCTCACAATCATGAAGACAGGTTGCTCTTCCATTTCCTCTTTCCCTGTGACTAGAAAAACAGGGTTGGAGATCACTTGCACTTGTTAATCTTTGGCAATATATACACATGCACTGATGTATTTAGTCTCCAGGAGCCATCCAGAGTTAAGATGGGACTGGGGCTTAATGACCTCTCTTAAGCTGATCACATTCTCCATTCCCATCTACCAGAGACTTCTAAATTGCAGTTTTCACTCCTGAGCCCAGCTGAATAACACAGTCGTGATTCTGTTTCCCATTTGCTCCTGGCCTCTTTGCACCTGTTTTTTTAGGAACATCATGCTGAGGGTGCTTATTTTCATGGATCATTAAATATTTCTTGGATCTCCCCAAATGTCATCTTAACAGCACTCAATCCCACTGTCTCCACAAACAAGTGGATCCTATGGTCTGCACATATTAGAGGCAATATAATTTATGTTTCAGATTACCATTTCCAGATGTAGATTGCCCGGGTTGTGATACTTGCTCCATCATTACTGAGTACATGACTTAAGGAAAGATGTTTAACCTCTGTGCCTGTTTCCTCATGTATAAAATGACAATAATAGTAACTTAATCATAGAATTGTTGTGAAGACTAAATTGGTGTTTGGCACAGAGTTTGCCACATAACCAACATTAAACAATAGTTACTGTGATTAGTAAAGATTCAGTAACTAACTAGGTTTGTGTGTTTGGGGGCACTTATCAGTGATTTCTACAAAATTCGGGGTAGTGAAGTTGACAGTAATTTCATAAGACTTTGTGAAAGCAGAAGTGATTCACAGATGAATGAGGGTTATGATACTGATTTAGGACTTGTACTTGAAGCTCTAACACATCATTGACATAATAAAAATATGGTAAATGGGAATAAGGATCTCAAGCCTGGGAGAAAGATTAGGACTGCAAGATAAAAATTGGGGACATGTCAACATTGCTGAATCTTGTAGTAAGAACTGTGAAATTTGAGAAGAGATTTAATGAGTGCTAAATACTTTCTGTGAATTAGATACTCTGTCAAATGTTTTGAGAGTTTTTTTTTCTTCTTTGATTTTTTTTCTTGATTTTTATTATTTCTCACAAATGGCTATTTTTTAAGTGAGGAAATTAAGGCTGAAGTAGATTGTTTTCTTAAAGTATGATAGCTGAAATCTACAAGCAAGCTATTAAACTAATCTCTAGCAAGATTACAGAACACAGGGTCGTGATGAAAATAAGTTGATTATCTCTCTGTATACTAGTGATAAGTAGTTGAAATTTTTGAAAATTAAAAGTCTTTTAGTACTTACTGTTTGTAACAGCATCAAAACTACTAAATACTTAAGGATAAAATTAACAAAATATGAAGCAAGTACATGACACTGAAAATTAGTAAATATTGCTGAGAAAAAGTAAGGCAGACCTAAATAAATAGATACATCACATTCCTAGATTGGAATGCTGAATATTGCTAACGTGTCAGTTGTCATCAAAGTGATTGATAGATTCAGTGCAATTGTGATGAAAAACTCAGCAGGTATTTAGTTGGAAATGAGAAGCTAACCTAAAATTTACATAGAAATTTACAGGACCCAGAATATCCAAAATAATTTTTTAATGTGAAAGTGCCAGTATAATTCAATAAAGAATTATATAATCTTTTCAGCAACATGCTAGAACATTTTTATATCCATGTGCAAAAAACTAAACCACAACCCTTACCTCAAAATATAAAAATTAATTTGTATTAGATGCATTCTGGGCAGATGTTTTCTCCAACTCTGTGATTTGTCTGCCTTTTCCTTTTTAATCAGAAGAGCAAAAATTTCCTTTTTCATGAAGTGCAGTTTAACAACTGTTTTCTTTATGGTTCAGCAGCACTCATAGATCTAAATATAAGGACAAACAGACACACACACACACACACACACACACACACACACAAAATACAGAAAAATCCTATTAACCTTAGGTTAGTCAAAGAACATGTAAATAGGACACAAAGAGTGTGAACCGTAAAGAAAACAGTTGTTAAACTGAACTTCATGAAAAAGGAAATTTTTGCTCTTCTGATAAAAAAGGAAAAGTCAGGCAAATCACAGAGTTGGAGAAAACATTTGCCCAAAACGTATCTAATGAAGAACTTGTACCCAGAATACTTACAATTTAATTAAGAATATAAACTTTCCACTTAAAAAAAAAAAAGTGGCCAAGGTTTGAATAGACATTTCATGAAAGGAGAAATGCAAATAACCAATAAGCAAAAGAAAAGATGCTCAATATCATCACTCATCAGGAAAATGAAAACTAAAACCACAATTAGATACCACAACAACCAGAATGCTACAATCTAGAAGGGCTAGACTTTAAAACACAAATAATACCAGATGTTGGCAAGACTGTAGATTAGCTGGACTGTCTACACATTGCTGGTGCGAATGTGGAGTGGTACAATCACTTTGGGGAACAGTTTGGCAGTTTCCTATAAAGTTGAGCATTAACTTACTGTATGATTCAGCAGTGCTACTTCTGGTTATTTACCTAAGAGAAATAAAAATGTGTGTCCACAAAGGGCCTGAATATAAATGTTTATAGCAGCTTTATTCATAATGGTCCAAAACTGAAAACAGCCCAAATATACATCAGATAGTCAATGAATGAGCAAATTTTGGTATATTAATTCTCTGAAAAACTACCCAGCAAGAAAAGGAACCAGCTGCTCAACACGCAACTCCATTGGTAAATCTTTCTAAAACGTAGTATGTTGAATGAAAGAAGGCAGTTAGAAAAGGCTGCGTACTATTTGACTTCATATATGAAACATTCTAGAAAAGGCAGAACTAATAATGACTGATGATCAGTCACCAACAGCCAGAGGTAGGTTGAAGGAACTGACTTCAAAGTAGCACAGGGAATTTGGGGGTTTGATGATAATGTGGTTTGATTGTGGTCCTGGTTGCATGACTGTGAACATTTGTCAAAACTCATAGACTTTTATACTTAAAATTGATTTGGCTGCTCTTGGTCTTAGTTGTGACACGTGGGGATCTTCGGGCATGTGGGATCTATTAATAGTTACCTGACCAGGGATTGAACCCAGGTCCCCTGCATTGGGATCATGGAGTATTAGCCACTAGACCACCTGGAAAGTCCCAAGCTAATTTTTGTTTTAAGGTGATTAAAAAAGGTATAGCCAATGGGTGGTATGCCAATATTCAAATTTATTTCTCTACTTTTATGGCAGGGGTGGGAGAATCAGACAAAAAATAACAGGAATTTTAAGATCTCTATTTTCAGATGACTTGTAGGAGTGAAAACTAGTAAGAGGCTAAATTGTGACGATGCAAACCAGCACTATAAACAAATAGGAAAGAAGGGTCATTAGTTTAAAGAGCTGACAGAGTTAAGAAAAAAGTTGAGCTTTGTAAAATTTTTTAGGACACAAGAGAGCTTAGCAGGTTTGTAAGCAGAGGAGACTCACTATGACAGAGAAAGTTTGAAAATGTAATCAAGTGATAATTGAGGAAGTCAAAGTGTTTTGGTATCCAGAGGTCAATTAGAGAACTATGATCCTTTGAACCAGAAAAGGAACATTTTCAGAGATAGAGCATTAGAAAAGAAAGAAAATTAGGGTATAAAGAGGTTTAGGGTAGAGAGGAGAGAATTGAAAGAAACCTTTGCTGGATAGGTAACTGATCTTAGCAAAGAAGGAGTCATCAAAGGAGAGTGAAGAAGGCTCTAAAGGACCCAAGGTGTTAATAAAAGACAGCATTTTGGGGGAACACTCAGTATAGAAAATAGAATAGTCTAATAGGTATGGATACATTTATTCCAAGCATCAGTAAGAGTTAGGTCATAAACCTGGTTAGCATGTTGTCACTAGTGTTCCAGAGCTACTCTTAACTCAAATCAGAGCCAAAGCAAATCTAGCCTGCCATCTGTTTTAGTACAGCCTGCAAGCTAAACATGGATTTTTATATTCTTTAATTATTAGAAAAAAATCAGAAGAATATGTCATGACATATGAAATTCAGATGTTAGTGTCCATAAATAAAGTGTTATTGGAACACAGCTACAGTCATTTCCTTATGGATCATCTATGGCTTCTTTCAAGCTACAGCTGCACAAAGCCCAAGTTTTTTGCTTCTAGACCTTTACAGAAGAAATTTGCTGATTCCTCATCTCAAGCATTTAGGCCAGCTTTTCAGTAGCTCCCACAAGTAGCAGTGGTCATTATCCATCTTCTCTGTAGCCATTCCCAGTTCTGAGTAAGGCGGGTTACCATTTGTAGATTTCTTCATGGATATCAGGGTGCTCTTCCCAATGCATCTGTTTAGCTGGGCTAATGAAAAATTATTTGACTTTGAAGACATAGTTCTGTGTCTTGACACGGATAAGATATTCACATTCTACTAACTGGAAACAAACAAAAACACAAGTTCTATGCTTGCAAAATTTTTGTATTTCAAGTAATTAGAATATTTTATGGTTCATGTGAAACATAGTACAACATGTAGGCCAGATTGAAAACTACAGTTTGTTTGCCAGGAAAGCATGTAAGGTCACCTATCATTTTATCCATGAGAGGCCTGTTTTTGTTTGGTTTTAGAAAAAGGGTTGGCGATCTTGAGTATTTAATTTCATTCAACAAATACTTTGCGTTTACTATACCACCACAATTTTAAGCATTTTTCTGGTGTAAGCTCACTTAATCCTCATAACATGATGAAATAACTATAATTATTAACATTTTGTAACTATGGAAACTGAGACATAGGTAGTAAGGGGCAGTTGTGGATCCATTGCAATCTAGCTTTAGAATCCTTGCTTAATTTAATTAAATGTAAATATTTAAAATTGCAGTTTATAAAAGAGTACTTTAGTCTCATCACATGAACCTTCAGTATCACTTGATATACTTTTTGAGTCAATTAAAATGGCTTTCCAAAATATCATCTGCACTGCTTTTTGTATTTTTTCATTTTTGGAATCCTTAGATGATACTGTTGCCAAATTTTCATCTTTTGCCACAGTACCCTTTCCAAAAGGTTTTTTTTTTTCCATTTGTTCTTTTGGTGTGTTTGTGATCTCCACCACGTGATTGATTATGTTTCATTTGTAAGATAATTTTTGACATCTGCTTTGGTTGTAAGGCAGCATCCCAGAAATAATTACTAAATGTGTTGAATGTCTTTGCCTCTATATTTATTGATTCCTTCAAGAAGACAGTATCAGCATCAAAATTTGCGTTGATTATGGTCTTTACAAGCCAGTGTGCCCTTCCTACACAGTGTTTTACATTTCAAAGTAAAGTTATTTAGAGAATTTTCAATGAAAAGGATATTATAAAAACTCAAAGAAAAAGTGACCCTTTGCTTTCAGGATGGTTTTTGAGGGAAAGGCCTCATCTTACATTCACACCTGTACTATAGGTGATGGTGGGCAGGGAACCAACTTTGTCTAAAGCAAGAGAAGTAACTTTTCTCTCTAGACTTCCTTCTAGAAAGAAAGTGAAAGTGAAGTCGCTCAGTCATGTCTGACTCTTTGCAACCCCATAGACCATAGCCTACAAGGCTCCTCCGTCCATGGGATTTTCCAGACAAGAGTACTGGAGTGGGTTGCCATTTCCTTCTCCAGAGAATCTTCCCAACCCAGGGATCAAACCCAGGTCTCCCACATTGTAGGCAGACGCTTTACTGTCTGAGCCACCAGGGAAGCCTGCCTTCTAGGACATCCATAATACCTTTAATGACCTGAGCCTCCTTAAACTCCACACCTAAACCCAGGTTTACTCTGCCCATGAGGAACCACTGTGTGTTTGATTCTTTCCATGAATAGCCCTAGCCTGTTTTATCTTCTCTTTCAACTTTGTCTCTGCAGTCTTCTTTCTATAGTCATGTCTGTCCACACTAACCTGCCAACAGTGTGTTGCTAGAGTTTGAGTATGTCTTTTTGGTACACACTTACTTTCATTTGAATTTTTTTCTCTCTTGGACACAGGATGTTCCAAGAGAAGAGCCCAGAAATTTGAGGCAGATCTGGGTGCAATTTCCAGCTTTGTTACTGACTTGGGCAAGTTATTAACTTTTTCAAGTCTCAGTTTCTTTATCTCTAACAAGAGAGTAATCCACAACTCTGTGTTAGTTTTAGAGATGATTAAGTGAAAAAAAATATGTATACATGGATAGCAAATACAAACATAAGACACTAAATTATTGAGCTTTGTTCCTTTGTAGTGATCTATACACTTGTTGACAAGAGTCATGCCAGTTCAAGTTTTCTTACAGTAAAATCCTTTAGGGTTCATCTCTGACTGATTTGTTAAGTCTGTATTTATTTGGCTGTGTCAGGTCTTAGTTGTGATATGTGGGCTCTTTTTAGTTGTGGCATGTGAGCTCAGTTGTGGCATGTGAACTCTTGGTTGTGGTGTGTGGGGTCTAGTTCCCTGATCAGGGATTGAACCTGGGCCCCCTGCATTGGGAGTGCAGAGTCTTAGGCACTGCACCACCAGGGAAGTCCCTCATCTCTGACTTTTGATCACAAGCCTCCTTCTAGCCTAATATTAGAAAGTAGAGGCTTTGGGTCTTGGTTACAATAACAAGTAAGAAAAAAGGAAGAGGCAACGGAATCTAATAAAAGTGCCAACCTTCTTCCAGCCTGGGGCTTTCCTGGTGGCTCAGACAGTAAAGAATCTGCCTGCAGTATAGGAAACATGGGTTCAATCCCTGGATTGGGAAGATCCTCTGTAGAAGGAAATGGTTACCCACTCCAGTATTCCTTCCTGGAGAATCCGTGGACAGAGGAGCCTGGCAGGCTATAGTCCATGGGGTCACAAAGAGCTGGACACAACTGAGCAACTAACATTTTCACACTTTTCCCCCAGCCTCATGAGAAGGAACTTAAACACTTCCTGGGCTGGAAGGGTACAGGAAAAGTGTAGGGAGAGAGGTGATGGGGCTCCAGGAAATATTTAAGGAGAGAAAGCATTTCTTTATAGTACTAATGTGAGATTTTTAAATGTTTATTTTTTTTCATTCAATTAATACTTATTTTATTTGATTATATTAAATACTTTATTATTACACTTTCATCCTGATGTATTTATTAGCCATAAGTAGACACTTAAATAAATACCTCAGTATGCAGAGATTTTCTGAAATTTTATAAGTATTTGACAGACAGCCATAGAAGAATCATAGCATGATTCTTCTATGCTAACAGGCATGATATTTTATTGTATATCCACTTGTTTGAAAATCCTGAGGTAGTATTGTGTAGGAAAACTGGTAAGCAATTATTTAGTCCACTAAGTCTAAGGAGAGAACTTTAGAGAGGAGAAAGTAGACATAACAGAGTGATTTCGTTCTTCTCATTATTGTGTTTTGTTTTTCTTCTTCATGTCTGTTTTACATGCCCTCATGATAGATATTCTTGTGGGTAGGCTAGTGAGTTGCACTTGTATTTTTTAAACCTTGTGTCCATTTTGCAACAATTTTAATCATTATAGAACCTAGATGTATCATGCTATATGCTATCATATCACACAAACTTTGCTCCATTTGCATTTCTGTTTTAAAAATATTTTTTGAATGTTGTCACGTCTCCATCTACCACCTTAGTCATTAGGTAAACTACATTTTTAGAAACTTTCATCTTTCTTGTAGCTCATTCCTACCTATCCTATCATTTTGTTTTTTTTTGTTTTTTTTTTTTTTGTCCCTTCACTTCCTGTAATTTGTTTTTATCTTAAACTGACATCCAAACCTGGAAATAGTCATGTTAATTCACTCGTTTTGTCATATTTCAGGAAAGATTGTCACTCATCAGATTCGTTTATGATACTTTGGTGTTTTCTATCCTGGCTTGGACCTACTTAATTTCAGTTTTGTAACACCTAAAATGGTTAATATGAGTCTGTTTATTCAGACTCATATTAAAGAGTCATTAAGAGCTTATTACATATCACCTGATACACTAGATCCTAAGAATCCAGAGATACATTAAACTTGAGTAACTAGAATAACTTGTATTTTAATCGTACAAGGCACTGTTGTATGCTTTTCACGTATATTTGCTCGTTTAGTCAGCTTAAACTCAACAGTCCCAAGTCTGTCCTCAGAGATGGAGCCATGGCATCTGAATTCTTACAGGTTCCAGAGGCAATGCTGATGGTTGGCTCCTTTAGCCTATTTTCAAAACACGTTTATATAAGTTAAGTTGTAGATTTTGCCTGTTAATAGGAAGTTTGCCTAAATAAATGACCTTTATTTTCCATTTTGCCTTATACAGTACTTTGTGTGTTAGCTGTAATAAGTTGATTTCCATTCTTTACCCTATATCTTGGGGGAAAATGGGGCAAAACCATGATTAGCCTACATTCTGCTACTGTTCATACCTGACACTGTTCTTCATAAAAGCTCACCCCAAAAGTGTTTTTTCTTAAGACTTTTTATTTTTAAGACACCATTTTTTTAAAGGAGTTTTAGGCTCACAACAAAATTGAGAGGAAAATACATAAAACAAACTATATAACTATTTTTAGATTTGACTTTTTAATGTTCTGATTTTTTTTCTTTAATGTAGCTTCACACTACATTAAAAAGCCTATATTGAAAGCAGCATGAAATAGTTTTGAGTACTCCAATGCACTGATGTAATAAATACTCTTAGTTCAGAGGATGATTGAAGTTGAATTTTAAGTGTTGTCATGTTGCCACAAAAGAGAAAACAGCTACACATTCAAATACTGTTATAAAATATTTTACTCTAATTTTATCTCATGCATGCTTTGAGTTATTTTAAGGCAGCATTCCTTTCGTTATATTTGTTTCACTTAAGTACTTACTTTTATCTATCTTCACATACCTGGTACCAATTTTTTGCCTTTATAGATGGCCAAATATTACTACATATTGTTTATTAATGACATTACATATTTTATTTGATCATGATATGATAGATGCATTGAATTACTCTTAATGCATGCTTGAAATTCTTATAAATCCATGGTACAGTTGTTAAACATACTCAGCGTTTTTAACTCAGCAAAAGAAGCTCTCTCACATTCATTGAAGAATTAGCTTGTAAGCCAAAAATGACAGATGTAGTATTACAGCTGAGACGTGGACTTGTTGAAAAAATCATCTTAATGGCAGAAACATTTGGACAAATACGCAAACGCCTTTTAAATTCCTTTCTCATGTCCTATAATAATCATTGTTGTAATACTGATAGTTGTTTTGTAAGTTTTTACTACCTGCTTTTTTTTCTTTTTCAGTTTAGAAAATTTCACACTTGAAATGACCAGAGTTACTAGAGTTCTGTTTCTCTGTAACATAATATGTGTATCTTTAAACTACTCTTCTGATTTTCGCTGAAAATAGTTTGGATTCAGTATCTAAGTATATATTTTAAAATTTTATAATATTGAGAACACAAAAGAATGAAAGAGAACAGTTAGTAGAACAATAGGTAGCAGTAATGTATAAAAGTAAAATCTCTAAAATTACATTTTTCATTTTAATGTCAATGAAAAGAATGCAATTTCAGATATATTCATGGTTCTAAGCATGTTTTTGACCTTTAGAACTTTCACATGGGCAACATGGTCCTATCAGTAGATTTCTTTCCTTTACAAACAGCAATTCTCAATTAGAAAACAGACACTTCCCTCTGGATCGGTATATTACAGGGTAGCTAGTTGGTATGTAATCTGAATAACACAAGATTTTGGTATACTCACCTTTCCAACTGATATATATATATTGATATAATTGAAGAGTATAACTATATATTTAAATATTAAACATGTAGTGATATGATGTTATTTATAAAGAAAAACCTGTAGATATTTGACAAATCCTCCTTTGAAAATTCACTTATAAGTTGTGATATCAATATGTATAAATATAAATGTGTATATAAATGTACATTAATTTGGAATGTATAAAACTACATAAAATTTTGGGTTTTCTTTGTTTGCTCTTTAAATATATTTTTGGTTGCACTGGGGTGTGCAAGGCACACAGGCTTCAGTAGTTGCCACACACAGGCTCAGTAGTTGCAGCTCGCAGGCTCTAGAATGTGGGCTCAGTAGTTGTGGCTCACGGGCCTAGCTGTTCAATGGTATGTGGAATCTTCCCCGACCAAAGCCCATGTCCCCTGCATTGGCAGGTGGATTCTTACCCACTGTACCACCAGGGAAGCCTGTTTGCTTTTTTTTTTTTTTTTAGTAATTTTACTCATTTATTTATTTTTGGCTGTGCTGGGTCTTTGTTGCTGCCTGGCTTTTCTCTGCTTGCAGAGAGTGGGGGCTGCTCTCTATTGCAGTGTGCAGGTTCTCGTTGCAGTGGCTTCTCTTGTTGCAGAGCACAGACTCCAGGGCTTCAGCCATTGCAGCATGTGGCCTCAATAGTTGTGGTTCCCAGGTTCTAGAGCACAGGCTCAGTAGTTGTGGCACATGGACTTAGTTGCTCCATGGCATGTGGGATCTTACCAGACCAGGGATCAAACCCTTGTCTCCAGCATTGGCGGGTGGATTCTTTAACACTGAGCAGCCAGGGAAGCCTCTGTTTCCTTTTTTAAATAACAAATTAGAAATTGGAGATTGGGTCTGGTACAGCAGGAGTGCTTATTTCTGGCTTCAGAGATCTTTCAAGTGTTTTCAGGATATTAAAAAACTAAACTGATATAATGTACTTCATCCCTTATTTGGCTAATAAATAAACACTTCAATTTTGAGAAGTAAAATATATGTCAGCCATAATTATTTAAATGGAGGGTGCTTAAGTTTACATTTTTTAAATTGCTCATATCAAACATTTTTTAGTTGCCTTTAAAAATTACTTTTAAGTCAAACCACATAATGTAAAAACAACTTTTTTTCCAGCCTTTCACATCTCCCAGATATTGTTACCTACAATAATACCATTTCACCAGGATGCACACTTTTCATGTTCTTATGTGATTTTGGCTATATTTATAATACATGTCTAAATATGTATGTAAGTAATGAATCAAGCTTGTATTTTTTAAACAAACACAATAGAATGTATGGATCTGAATGATTATATCCTCCACAAAGTAAGCACTTTTGGGGCTCATACAATGCTTTTCCCAACTGTTCAGTCATCGCTCAGTATAGTTAGTATAGTTAAAAGTATATAAAAGTATAGTTACTTTTTAGCACAATCCTTAGAGTAGCCTTTAATTGTAAGAGCTTTCTTCCTTCAAAGATGTATTTGTTTTTGGAAAATCATACTTAGAGTAAAACTCATTGCTTTGGGTGGGTGAATAAACTGGGCACTACTATTAGTATAAAAAATGAAGTGAGAAACTGGGGAAGGGCTAAATATCTTGACAATCGAGGAATAATTAAGAATGGAAAATTATGGGGCCAATAAAAATAACACTTAAAAGGGGGATTTAATAGCATAGGAAGATTTTTACATTCTATTGAGGGGGGAAAGGATAGCAAATTCGATATGAGGGTGTGATTTACATATAGAATGTACATATATGATAAGATAAAAAATTGGTGAGAAACCATGTTTCATACACCTGTGGGACCATTTTTAATTGATACTGCCACTTGGGAGGGCAGTATCTCTTAAACTTTAAAATCCTTTGACTCAGCAGTTCCACTTCATGATCTTTCTTAGAGAAACATTCACTCATGAACTGGAGGCATTATTTAAAATCATCTTTGAAGCACTCTGTATAATAAAAAAAAATTGGAAATAATCTAACTGGTCATAAGTTTAGTATAAAATAAATGAATTTGGGAATTAATTAAATGATTATGTCCACATTGTGATCTGCTACATAGAAAATGGAAAGAATGAGGTAGAGGCATGGAAAGATCCCCATATTCTTAGATGAAAAATAGTTTACAGAGTGTATGTGACATGCTGCCATTAAAAAAAATAATAAAAGTAGATTGATATATCCTTCTGTGTACATGTATTGCTTAAAAAGAAAAAAGAAAACCTCAAAGAAGATGCACAGAAAAGTGGTAAATAGGAGGTCTTTAGTCTTTACTTGGGGCTTCCCAGGTGGCACTGGTGGTAAAGAACCCGTCTACCAATGCAAGAGACATAAAGAGATGTGGATTCAATCCCTGGATCAGGAAGATCCCTTGGAGAAGGAAATGGCAACCCACTCCAGTAATCTTGCCTGAAAAATCACATGGACAGAGGAGCCTGGTGGGCTATAATCCATAGGGTCGCAGAGAATTGGACATGACTGAAGCAACTGAGCAAGCAAATGTTTACTTCTAATATTTGAAGTCTTTCCCTAAGACTGGATGTGATACAGAATTAAAATTAAAATCTTCCAGTTTGTGTTTTAGTTTTGTTCTTAACTGATAAATATAATTCTTTATTTCCTTTATTTGCCAGGTCAATCTGCTTTAATTTATTTTTGTTGGACTGTTTTGACTTTGCTCATGGGTGTATATGTGTATATTCCATTATTGTAATTATTATTTGCCTGATTTTGTAACTGCCATTTGTCTGGGGTTCATCTTTGGTTTCTCGTTTTTGGATATTTGTTTTAATCTCACTTAACGCCATAACAAACCACTTGTGGAATCTTCGTTCCTGACCAGAGATCAAGCCCTGAGCCTTTGGAGTGGGATCCTGACTCCAAGACCCTAGACTACCAGAGAACTAACCCTAGGGAGTTTCAAATAGTGAGAACTCACACAACGGAAACCACCTGAAAACAAGATCCACATCACCCAACCACCAGTAGCACCCTGTACAGGACACCTCATCTAAGCAACAAACAAAACAAAAATACAAACCCAATCACCAGCAGACAGTATTACCACCTCACTCAGCCTTGCCCATCGGAGGAAAAACAAGCAAACAAAAAGCACAAAAATCTCACCCTGTACAAAGCTTACACAAACCACTGGACCAACCTTAGGAGGACAGAAACCAAAAGGAAGAAAGAATTCAACCTTGAAGCCTTGGAAAAGGAGACTTCAAGTGAGGTAAAAAAAAATAATGAAAAGGCAGAGAAATACTACACAAATGAAGAAACAAACTAGAAACACAGAAGTCCAAATAAATGAAGAGCAAATAGGCAAACCACCTGAAAAGAATTCAGAATAATGATAGTAAAGATGATCAAAAACCTTGAAAACAAAATGGAGAAAATGCAGGAATCAATTAACAAAGATCTAGGAGAATTAAAGAATAAACATACAGAGATAAACAACACAATTACTGGAATTAAAAATACTCTAGAAGGAATCAATACCAGAATATCTGAAGCAGAAAAATGAATCAGTGAGCTGAAAGATAAAATGTTGGAAATAGCTTATGAAGAGCAGAATAAAGTAAAAAGAATGAAAAGAACTGAGGATAGTCGCCGAGACCTCTGGGACGATATTAAACACACCAACATTCGAATTATAGATCTGAAGAAGTCCAAGAAGAAGAGAAAAAAAAAAGGGTATGAGAAAGTTTTTGAAGAGATTATAGTTGAAAATTTCCCCAACATGGAAAAGGAAACAGTCAAGTCCAAGAGGCACAAAGAGTCCCATGCAGGATAAACCCAAGGAGAAACACACCAGGACACACACTAATCAAACTAACAGACTAAACACAAAGAAAGACTTAAGAGCAGCAAGGGAAAAGCAACAAGTAACATACATGGGAAGCCCCATATGCTTAACAGCTGATCTTTCAGCAGAAACTCTGCAGGCCAGAAGGGAATGGCAAGGTATATTTAAAGTACAGAAAGGGAAAAACCTACAGCCAAGATTACTGTACCCAGCAAGGATCCCATTCAAAATTGATGGAGAAATAAAAAGCTTTTAAGACAAGCAAAAGTTAAGAGAATTCAGTACCACCAAACCAGCTTTACAACAAATGTTAAAAGGACTTATGTAGTCCAGAAATACAAGAGAAGAAAAATGATCTACAAAATCAACCCTAAACAATTAAAATGGCAATAGGAACATATATGTCAGTAATTACTTTAAATGTAAATGGATAAATGCTTCAACGAGAAGATAGACTGGCTAAATGGACACAAAAATAAGACCCATATATATGCTGTCTACAAGAAACCCACTTCAGACCTCAAGACACATAGACTGAAAATGAGAGGATGGAAAAATATATTCCATGCAAATGGGAAGCAAAAGAAAGCTGGAGTAGCAACCCTCATATCAGAAAAAATAGACCTTAAAATAAAGATTACAAGTGATAAGGAAGGACACTACATAATGATCAAGGGATCAATTCAAGAGGAAGACATAATGATTGTAAATATCTATGCACCTAACATAAGGAGCACCTCAACACATAAGATAAACACTAACAGACATAAAAGGAGAAATTGACAGTAACACAATAATAGTAGGAGACTTTAACACCCTACTCACACCAATGGACAGATCATCAAAACAGAAAATTAGTAAGGAAACGCAAATCTTAAATGATACATTAGATGAGATGGATCTCATTGTTATCTTCAGGCCATTCCATCCAAATGCAGAAGACTACACCTTCTTCTCAAGCGCACATGTGACATTCTCCAGAATAGGCCAATTCTTGGGTCATATATCAAACCTCAGTAAATTTAAGAAAATTGAAATCGTATCAAGCATCTTCTCCTACCACAATACCATGAGACTAGATATCAATTGCAAGAAAAAAACTGTAAGAAACACAAACACATGGAGATTAAACAACACGTTTCTAAATAACCAACCAGTTACTGAAGAAATCAAAAGGGGAATCAAAAAATTTTTAGAAACAAATGACAATGAAAACATGAGAACTCAAAACCTATGAGATGCAGCAAAAGCAATTATAAGAGGGAAGTTTATAGCAGTACAATCCTACCTCAAGAAACACGAAAAACATCAAATAGACAATCTAACTTTGCACCTAAAACAACTGGGAAAAGAAGAACAAAAAAAAAAAAAAAACCCAAAATTAGTAGAAGGAAAGACATCATAAAGATCCAAACAGAAATAAAAGAAAAAGAAATGAAGGAAACAATAGTAAAGATTAATAAAACTAAAAGCTGGTTCTTTGAGAAGATAAGCAAAATTGACAAACCTTTAGCCAGATTCATCAAGAAAGAAAGAAAGAAGAATCAAATCAACAAAATTAGAAATAAAAAGGAGAGGTTACAAAAGACAATGCAGAAGTGCAGAGGAATTTAAGAGACTTTTCTGAACAGTTATATGGAAATAAAGTGGGTAACCTGAAGACATTGACAGATTCTTAGAAAAGTTCAGTCTTCCAAGACTGAACCAAGAAGAAATAGAAATTATGAACAACCCAATTACAAGCAGTGAAATTGAAGCTGTGATCAAAAATCTCCAAAAAACAAAAGCCCAGGACCAGATGGCTTCACAAAATAATTTTATCAAACATTTAGAGAAGAGCTAATGCCTACCCTTCTAAAACTCTTTCAAAAAATTGCAGATGAAGGAATATGTCCAAACTCATTCTATGAGGCCACCATCACCCTGATTCCAAAACCAGACACAAAAAAAGAAGACTACAGGCCAATATCACTGATGAACATAGATGCAAAAATCCTTAACAAAATTTAGCAAACAGAATTCAGGAACACACCAAAAAGCTCATACACCATAATCAAGTTGGGTTTATTCCAGAAATGCAAGGATTCTTCAATACATACAAATCAATCAGTGTGATACACCATGTTAACAAATTGAAAGACAAAAGCCGTATGATAATCTCAATAGATACAGAAAAAGCCTTTGACAAAATTCAGCACTCATTTATGATGAAAACTCTTCAAAAACTGGGCATAGCCTACCTCAACATAGTAAAAGCCATATAGGATAAGACTACAGCAAACATTATTCTCAATGATGAAAAACTGAAAGCATTTCCCGTAAGATCAGGAACAAGACAAGGATGTCTAGTTTCACCACTATTATTCAACATAGTTTTGGAAGTCCTAATATAGCAATCAGAGAAGAAAAAGAAATAAAAGGAATCCAGATCGGAAAAGAAGTACAGCTCTTAGCAGATGACACAATACTGTACATAGAAAGCCCTAAAGATAGTAGCAAAAACTTAGTAGAGCTAATCAGTGAATTTAGCAGTGTTGCAGGATACAAAATCAATATACAAAAATCACTTGTATTTTTATATACTAACAATGAAAAATCAGAAAGAGAAATTAAGGAATCAATCCTATTCACCATTACAGCAAAAAGAATTAAATATCTAGGAATAAACTTACCTAAGGCTACAAAAGAACTGTACACAGAAAATTATAAGACACTAATGAAAGAAATCAATGATGTCATAAATAGATGGAGAGATATTCCATGTTCCTGGGTAGGAACAATGGAGGAATGTCTGTTTAGGTCTTTTTTCCACTTTTTGATTGGGTTGTTTGTTTTTCTGGCATTTTTACAACAATATTGTGAAAATGACTATACTACCAAACACAATATTCAGTTTCAGTGCAATCCCTATCAAGTTACCAGTGGCATTTTTCACAGAACTAGAACAAAAATTTCACAATTCATATGGAAACACAAAAGACCCCAAATAGCCAAAGTAGTCCTAAAAAAGAAGAATGGAGCTGGAAGAATCAACCTTCCTGATTTCAGATTATACTACAAAGCTACAGTCATCAAGACAGTATATTCCTGGCACCAAAACAGAAATTTAGACCAATGGAACAAGATAGAAAGCCCTTACACTTACAGATACCTTAATCTTTGACAAAGGAGGCAAGAATACACAATAGGGCAAAAACAGCCTCTTCAATAAATGGTGCTTGGAAAATTGGACAGCTACATGCAAAAGAATGAAATTAGAACACTTCCTAACACCATACACAAAGATAAACTCAAGATGCATTAAAGACCTAAATGTAACACCAGAAACTATAAACCTCTTAGAGGAAAACATAAGCAAAACACTTTGACATAAATCAAAGCAAGATCCTCTGACCCACCTCCTAGAGTAACAGAAATAAAAACGAAAGTAAGCAAGTAGGACCTGATTAAACTTAAAAGTTTTTGCACAGCAAAGGAAACTATAAGCAAGTTGAAAAGACAACCCTCAGAATGGGAGAAATAATAGCAAATGAAACAACTGACAAAGGATTAATTACCAAAATATACAAGCAGCTCATACAACTCAATGCCAGAAAAACAAACCAATCAAAAAGTGAGAAAAATCCCTAAACAGACATTTCTCTGAAGAAGACATACAGGTAGCTAACAAACACATGAAAAGATGCTCAACATCACTCATTATTAGAGAAATGCAAATCAAAAGTACAATGAAATATCACCTCACACCAGTCAGAATGGCCATCATCAAAAAGTCTACAAACAATAAATGCTGGAGATGGTGTGGAGAAAAGGAACTGCTCTTACACTGTTGGTGGGAATGTAATTTGATAAAGCCACTATGAAAGACAGTATGGAGATTCTTTTAAAAAAAACTAGGAATAAAACCACCATATGACTCAGCAGTCCAACTCCTAGGCACATACCCTGAGGAAACCAAAATTGGAAAAGATACATGTATCCTATGCAGCACTGTTTACAATAGCTAGAACATGGAAGCAACCTAGATGTCCATCAGGAGCTGAATGGGTGAAAAAGTAGTGGTACATATACACAATGGAATATTACTCAGCCATAAAAAGGAACACATTTGTGACAGTTCTGATGAGGTGGATGAACATAGAGCTTATTATACAGAGTGACGTGAGTTAGAAAGAGAAAGATAAATATTGTATTCTAACACAAAAATATGGAATCTGGATGAATGGTACTGAAGAACTCATTTACAGAGCAGCCATGGAGAAACAGACATAGAGAATAGACTTATGAGCATGGGGAGATTGGAGGAGAGGGCGAGATGCTTGGAGAGGGTAACATGGAAATTTACATTACCGTATGTAAAATAGGTAGCCAGTGGGAATTTGCTGTATGGATCAGGAAACTCAAACAGGGGCTCTGTATCAACCTAGAGGGGTGGGTTGGGGAGGGAGAAGGGAGGGAGTTTCAAAAGGGAGGGGATATATATATATACCTATGGCTGATTCATGTTGAGGTTTGACAGCAAAACAACAAAATTCTATAAAGCAATTATCCTTCAATAAAAAAATTAATTAAAAAAAATTAAAACCTTGAAAATATTTACTTGTGCAGAGAAGAAGGAGCAATATGAAAATATAAACAGTTATCATTATAAGCTTATGATTGACATTTTTTCTGTTTTCCATATTTGCCAAAATTCTATGATAAATCTATTATTTGTATAATCAACACAAAAATTGTAAAGCCATTTTGAATAAATGATGAGAAGACATTTCTCATGTGGCTTATAGATCATCTCAGAATAAAAGTAAATCCAAAGTATTTCTTAAACAGTGATCAAATTGTTCATTTACATAAGTGTCTATTCCCAGCCCTATGAAGTAGTAGCACTTATCCTGATGTCACTGGTGCATTTGTTAAAAATTTAATTCTCTTTGTTTTATTTACAATTTGTATAGCTGAGACTGTCTAGTAAATACATTAGTATGGTTTGAGTAGGTAATTTTGACTACTGGTTTAAGATACCAAGTTTCAAATCATTGTGAAAGACTTCTATTGTCTTCATGTGTTTGACATTGTATCTCTTCTTTAAAAAGAAAAAGTCTTTATTCTTTTAAAGTCTTGAATATGATGCATGGCCAGTATATATATTTTTTTATTAATCACTTTGGTTCTGAAATACAGGTTTTGGTAAACTCTGGCATACATGTCTTTGCTCAAATACCACCTTCTCCTCCCAACCCCTTTAAAATAACACCATCGCTGACATCTGCATATTTCCCCTACTCTATTATTATTATTATAATTTATTACCATATCACTTTACATTTGTTTGCCTTCCTCGCATCATTATAATGTGAGCTTCTTAGAGTAGTAATGCAATTTGTGCTTCTCTGGTATCCTAATAGAACCTGACACACTTAAATACACAGTAAATATTTTTAAATGAATTAAATGTTGTGGAATGAAATATTCTGGTTGGGACCTCCCTGGTGGTCCAGTGGTTAAAACTCCATGCTTCCATTGCAGGGGCATAGGTTCAATCCCTGGTCAGGGAACTAAGATCCTGCATGCCATGTGGCCTGCCCACACCCACATACACACTCACACACACACAAAAGGAAATATTCTGGTTAATAGAAAGTTAACCCTATATAAAACAGCCTATTTGAAAGAGAAAATAAAAAGCTTACTCCATACTCATGCTTTAAATATGTAATTGATAGAATACTACATATTTAAATGCATATCCTTAGAAGGACTGATGCTGAAGCTCCAATACTTTGTTCACCTGATATGAAGAGCCAACTCATTGGAAAAGACCCTGATGCTGGGAAAGATTGAGGGCAGGAGGAGAAGGGGACGTCAGAGGACAAGATGGTTGGATGGCATCAGTGACTCAATGGAAATGAGTTTGCGCAGAGTCTGGGAGATAGTGAAGTACAGGGAAGCTTGCCATGCTGCAGTCCACAGGGTGACAAAGCGTCAGACGAAACTTAGTGACTGAACACCAACAACAAATAATATTAGTTAATACAAGATTAGATACAGATCTATAAATATAGATATACAGATAGATATTATTGAGAGCAAGAAAACCTTTAGGGATAATTGAAAAACCAATAGTTTAGTATCTTTAACCTAAGATAATTAGCTTTTTCTCAGTTCACAGAAGCAGAAAATCCAAATGAACAGGTTTGTGTGTGTGTGTTTTTCCTCAATTCTTAATTAGCAGAATGATTCGGAAGGCTTGGTTAACTGTCAATGACTCATCCAGAGCATTTTCAGCATGTGGTTCAAGGCTAGTATTACAAGTGGAACTGGTCTAGAAGCACAACCAAAATTCTCTCTAAACAGAATGGAAATGAGTTTTATCCCCATAGGAGGCATAGAAAGTAAAGGTACAGATTAGTTATCAGCTCAGCCAAAATGAATACTTCAAAGGAAACTGAACATCAACTCAGTGAAGCCTGTTGAAAGAATAAGAAGGAAGGACCTGAAACACCAGAGTGAAAAGAGATTGATGTCCCACCCGTGTAAACAAAATTCATTCTTAGTAATCAGAGATGACAGCTTCTGTCCCTGGCTAATCCAGTTTCCCACAGTGTAATCCCTATCTGAAGTTTCAGGCCCGTCTCTGTTTCTGAGCACTATTCTTTTCTTGGTTTTATTTTTGTTTTTTCACATGTAGAAAGTTCATCAGCAGCCTGTGCTCCATTTGTTTGTGGAGTTTAGAATTAATTTCTCCTCCCCACACAGAGGATTTAGTGGTTCAACCATGACTTCCTGCTCCCGTGTATTCTTATAAACCCCACAAGTATTTTCCCTGTATTGACCCAGAGTTCCTCTCAAAACTTGATCTAACTGATGCCCAGCTACTAAAAATCCCTCCCTGAACACTTGCCTATAACTGGAAATCCTATGACTTTGCTTAGCTTCTTTTACCAGTCTTCCTTGTATGTGCCTTGCCTCAGCTGCTTCACTGCCTTCATTCTAAATTAGACCAGCTCTCAGGATTTCTTAATGGAAGGACCGCCTATCGATCCTGGTAACTACAGGAACCTTACCACTGGATATGTGAGATCTTAGTTCCCTGACCAGGGATCAAACCGATGCCCCCGCAGTGGAAACATGAAGTCTTAACCAATGACTGCCAGAGAAGTCCCACACCCACTTTTAATATTTGGGAAGCCATGAACATTATGTGGATAAAAATTCAAAGATCAGCTGCTGTTACTCATTGGAGTAAAAACTAGATTAATAATTATAGCAGTCTTTGACTTTCTTGGGCCTCCCTGGTTGGTGGCTCAGACAGTAAAGAATCTGCCTGCCATGTGGAAGACTGGGTTTGATCCCTGGATCAGGAAAATCCCCTGGAGAACGGAACAGCTACCCACTCCAGTATTCTTGCCTGGAGAATTCCATGGACAGAGGGCAGAGTTGGACATGACCGAGTGACTACCATTTTCACTTTTGACCTTCTTACCCGTGATAACTTTGTTGATAGAAATGGGAGTAAACATACATTGCTTGGCTTAATACATCAGAGTATAATGAGCAAACTTTCACCATAGTATATATGTAAAGACTGCTGATGTAAATATTGTTATACAGATCTGTTGTTATTTAGTGTTTTATCTAGTGCTTTTGTTCCAATGAGCTCTCCTGTTTCTGAAGACAGAATTCTATCTTGATGTCTCTCCTGCAGTTATTTCTCAGCATTGCAGAATATGCAATGCTGCTTGGAGTTTATTCACTGTAGCTGAAAGCATTTCTTATGGGTTAACTCTGTTGTTCCCTGTCTAATTGCTCATTTTCACCTTTTCACAGATGAAATTCTCCTTGTTTGTCCAGCTTAAAGTATGTTGCAGTGACTATTCCTTAAGAGCAAACAGTTCATTCTAGGTCTTTATAGTACTATTCTTAAAGTAGTGTGTGATTTATGAGTAAGTCTTATGCAAACTAAAAACCCAGCTAATGTAAAGACTAATCTAGTCAAACTAGGGACCTGGGGTGACTATAGCTGGAGATGCTGATAAACTTTGTAAGAAATGTGACCTCTTAAGGTTACTACGCTGAATTAGAATGTCAAACATAAACTTGCGAACATATGAATAATATTGCCTTCATTCAAATAAAAGTTTCACATTAAGAGGAGAAGATGAGAAGTCTGAGTCAACTGCGTAAAATGTGACAGGTTATATTAGCAAAACAAATAGGAGGAAGTTAGCTGAATTGTCAGCCTGTACCCTGGTCACCATCTCTTCCTCACACTGAAACTGCCTTTGCAGCGCTAATGTTTCTAAAGTGTTTTCACAGTTCAACTTAAGTTAAAATAATAACTATTATTACAAAGACATAATGATTTGAGGCAGATTTTCCTTTACTGTGTAAACGACATGAGAATAGATGAATCCTTTAGAATTATCATTTGGTTCATGTAAGTGGCATTTTATTAAACTTAATATCCTCAAATTTTTAGGTAATCACTATTGTACTTAACTGTGTAGTAAAATGGGAAGGTGAATAGTGCTAAAAGAAACTTTCAAATGCCACATAATGAATAAGAAGAGCAGGTGTAATCTAAAAGCTAAGTCTTTCATTTCCTGTTTGAAGTTGACCTCAGAATTACTCACAATGTCCTGGATCGTAAAAAGGCAAACTTTACATTTTAATTTTTTCAGAACAATCTCTTTTAAAGATAAATATCACATTCCAAATGACTTAGTATTTATTTCAATAATAAGGTCTAGTATGCCCCATAGTGTAGCATACAAATAGGTATGGATTTCACATGTTTTATGCATTTATATTTTATATGACAATTTACCCCAGGGAATTCAGGGCATTTTCATGTCAGTAAGTTGTTTAATTAATAAATTTTTGACTAAAGTAATTGTTTTACTGCTTCATATCCATGACGATGGCTATAATCAAAGAGACAATGATAAGTTTTGATAAGAATATGGAGGACTTACCACCCTCGTAATTGCTGGTGAGAATGTGTAACCACACTAAAAGCAGTTTGTCAGTTCCTCAAAAAGCTTAAAACCTGAGTGACCATATGACCTAGCTATTCTTTTATATATGTATATAATTAATGCCTGGACTTCCCAAAAAGTTAAACACACAAGCTGACAGTCACCTTAAAGCCTTGGTGTGTATTAAGTGATGTGTACCAATAAGCCTGAATGGAGCTTCCACTACTCTGAATGTAACATACTTGAAAATAAAGAAAGATTCAAGAGTACCAAGAGTGAAGTAGCCTGTAGCAAGAATCTAATGCCTGTCTTCTCTGATATTTAAAATGTTCTTGTCACAAGAGTGAAGCGACTTCCTTTAAAACACGTTTGAAAGTTTATCTGACTTCAGAAATATCAGCTAAGATTCTTATGTAATAGTGGAAAGATCATTACTATGGAGTCAGACATAGCTGGATTTGAGACCCCTTCTGAAATCTACCAGGAACTTCTTCCCCTTAAAGAAATGAATTAATCTCTGAACCTCTGGTTTCTCATCTGCAAAATACCTAATAGAGTTGTGGGGTTAAATGAGATGCCATGGGTAACACAGACTGTACTGTCTGTTTCTCTGGCCTGCATGTACTCTTGTTTCTACTTCTAGAGAACTTCCGCCTTGGACTTCTTCCTGCTGTGTACTCAAACTCACATCTGCACAAAGAGTTAATTCTTCTTCTTGTATGTACCCATCAAACCTAGGGTTTACCTTATTGAAGCGCTTATCTTGTTCTATTGAATTTTCATATTTATTTGCATCTCTTCTCCAGAAAACTAAGTTCTTTTTTTTTGGGGGGGGGGGCACACCACGCAGCTTGTGGCATCTCAGTTCCCCAACCAGGGTCTCAGTCCCTGGACCAGGGACTGAAGACCGGCCCTGGCAATGAAAATGCTGAATCCTAACCACTAGACCACGAGGGAACTCCCAAAACATAAGTTCTTCAAAGGGGAAAAAAAATTGTCTTCCACTGTATACATATTTGCCTGGCATGGTGACTAGCTCAATAAATATTTGAAAAAATTGAATTTTAGGAACATCTAGCATTATATTGGGTTCATAATAACTCCCTGAAAAGGCATACTATGTCTTTGTTTTGCTTTTTGTTAGAACATAGTCAACTTGAAGCATTTCAGATCTACAGTATGCAGTGATTTATATGTTAAATGGAAATGTTTTTATTACTAGTTATACCTATGGAATGAAGAGAATGTTTCTTATCTGTTTTGTAATAGACTGCTTATTGTTATATATTTATCTTTGTAATATGTACATTATGTTTTCTTATAAAAATCAAATATATATTTACCAGCTTAAAAATGTATTTTATATATGTCTCAGGAATTGCAAGTTAATGCATATATTTCATGCCATTCTTCTCCATTTAATATTGTTTAGACTTAGAATGAAATAGCAAGGTTGGAAACAATGCTATAGATTTAAGCCTATGAAATATATGGAAATTAAGTCATTTTAAGTAATAACTGAACCTTGTTCTTACCATTTTTATTTTAAATGTCTTATCTCGCAAAATAATAATAATAGGTAATAGCTATTTTGGAATGGGAAGAATGAAAATAAGAGATCAGTAAAGGAAGTTTAATCAGTATGTTTTGTTTCCCCAGACTTAGCATATTTCCATACACACGACCATCTAAATTATTTACAAAAGCTTTGCTGAATAAATAAAAGTTATTAACTGAATGATAATATAGGGATATTGAACAGGTAGAAGTACTGCTTATGTTTCTATAAATTGAGATTCCTTTATTGTGTCATAATTGTTTTCTTTTTTCAGGTACAGAGAACTACAACTTAGTGCAGAAAGCAAAGTAACAGAATTTCTCCATCAAAGTAAAATAAAATCTTTTGAAAGTGAGCGTGCTCAACTTCTACAAGAGGAGACTGCAAGAAATCTCACACAGTGTCAGTTGGAATGTGAAAAATACCAGAAAAAATTGGAGGTACATATACAAGCTTTTGTTTTAAAATTAACACAGAATGTCAGCTCTGTAAGCATAAGATCTGTTTTCTTTTTCATTTAATTTTGGTTGTGCTTGGTGTCTGTTGCTGCACACTAGCTTTCTTCTAGTTGGGGCGAACTGAGGCCACTGTGGCACTTGGGCTCAGTAGCTGTGGCGCACAGTTGCCCCACGGCATGTGGAATCTCCCTGGACCAGGGATTGAACCCGTGTCCCCTCCATTGGCAGGCAGATTGTTAACCACTGGACCACCAGGGAAGTCCATATATCATATTGAGCTTTATAAATAATATTTGTGTTATGCATGAGAAGGAGCCGTGTCTTTAATTTTTAAAGATCTCTTATCAAGAGAATGTATCTTCCTCTTTTAGATAAAAAGGTGGAAAGAAGTAATGGACAGCCTCTAAGAAAAGAAATGCAAATTGCCATAGGTCTGTTTGTTGTTTTTAAAGTGTTGGCAGAAGTCCCCTTAAATGGGAAATCTCATTTAAGTAGAAAATGGACCATCCCTTCTAGAGAATGATATGGTAATTTGTGTTAAAATCCTTAAAAAATTGATCCAGTAATTTTAGTTAAAGGAACAATGAGGTGCTTGTTGAGAACAAGTAAGGTTTTATGTTCTTTGTGTATATCACAGCATTATTTATTATCGTAAAAACTGGAAGTGTCTTAAAATGTCCAGCAATAGATAATTAAACAGTTTTTGATTAGTATGTTAAAATTATAAATTTTGCTGTATTCATACATTGTATGATTATGTGCAATCATGTTCTTCAATATGTTAGAATCAAGGAAATGCTTCTTTAAAATGCTGAATGAAAGACACAGTAATATCATTAAAGTGAAGTCCCTCAGTCATATCCGACTCTTTGCAACCCCATGTACTGTAGCTCGCCAGGCTCCTCCATCCATGAAATTTTCCAGGCAAGAATACTGGAGTGGGTTGCCATTTCCTTCTCCAGGGGATCTTCCTGACCCAGGGATCGAACCCAGGTCTCTCGCACTGCAGGCAGACTCTTTACCATCTGAGCCACCAGGGAAGCTTAATAATATCATTAGCATGATTAATTAATGATGTAAGTATTCATTACAATAAACTTTCAGAGACTACATTTTGGAAAAGTACTCTGATAAGATTAACAAAACAAAAGGAACTTCCCTGGTCATCCAGTGGTTAAGAGTCCACCTCAGAGTTCAAGGGGGACACGTGTTATATCCCTGGTTGGAGAACTAAGGTACCACATACCATGGAGCAACTAAGCGCACACACCACAGCTCTCTAGTCCTTGCACACTGGAGCCCATGCAACACAGCTAGAGAGTCCGTGCACCACAGTGAAAGATCTGCATGGTGCATCAAAGATCCCACGTGCCCCAACTAAGACCCAGGGCAACCAAAATAAATAAATAAATATTTAAAAAATAATAATAACAACAAAATAAAGAGTCTTACAGAAAATAAAGCCTTAGGGAAAAACATAAAGACAGTGTTAATTAAATAGCACATATTTAAAGAAACATGAGTAAAAATTATAGATGATACCTACTTCTGAATAAACCAGTGTTCTGCATTTAAAACTTTTTCAGGTACCTTCTTTGGGAAACTGCTGCAGTCACAATCTGCTACAGGCGACTCTCCCACACATTTTAGATTAGATTAGCTCTGCTTTGGTGTTCGTCATCTGCAAATTTTTTATGGTTTAAGTATTGTAATTCCTAGCCATTTCTTTTTCTTTCCACATCAGATGGCTGTGCTTACGGATGTGTTTGGGGGGAGTGAGGGGTTATATTTAGGAAAGTAGAAAGCCACTTGCCCTATCTGCATACTGAAACCAACATTTCATTAACCAATACTTTACAACACACAGCGCTGATGTTCTAAACCTTCTGTTTT
Organism: Ovis canadensis; assembly: GCF_042477335.2. NCBI lineage: Eukaryota > Metazoa > Chordata > Mammalia > Artiodactyla > Bovidae > Ovis > Ovis canadensis. Next base: position 62,238,832 of record NC_091254.1, read on the forward strand.
ATTGTTTTTAGCTGGTTGTAGTCAAAACTGATTTCATGACCTCCTAAAGGTTGCAACTTGAAATATGAAAACCAGTTTTCCATAGAGCTACCCACTTAGTCTGTGGATGCAGGTGACTAGTAATTATTGAGCTCTCTGTAGAGGCCTTACATGGAGAAACACCTTTGTGAAAAATACTATGATTGTAAAAACTTGAGTTGATAAAACTGAGGTGTTAGGGGAATTTCTTTAGTTTCTCCTCTGTTAAACTAGGATCTTTGAGAGGACAGGGACTATTTATTTACTATTGTCATCAGTGCCTAACACAGCACCTCACTCATAGTGGATGCTCAATAAATATTTAATGAGTGAATGAATGGTTTGATGCTGCGCTATGCTTAGTCAATCAGTCGTTTCTGACTCTGCGACCGCATGAGCCGTAGCCCACCAGGCTCCTCTGTCAATGGGGATTCTCCAGGCAAGAATACTAGAGTGGATTGCCATGCCCTCAGGGGATCTTCCCAACCCAGGGATCAAACCCAGGTCTCTCACATTGCAGGTGGATTCTTTACCATCTGAGCCACCAGGGAAGCCCAAGAATACTAGAGTGGGTAACCTATATCTTCTCCGGGGGTCTTCCCGACCCAGGAATTGAACTGCGCCTCCTGCATTGCAGGCAGATTCTTTACCAGTTATAATGAAGTCAGAGAGAAATAATGTTGTGAAGGGTAAAGATTACTATAATTATGTACTTTTTGATGGCTTTTACCCAATATTCTCATTGATTTATGCCTTAGGGACAGTCTGTTTTATTTTTTTCTTATCAGTTTCCAAATGCTTTCCAAAAACTGGCTTTAGAACTTTCTTGGTGATTCAAGTGGTTAAGAATCCACCTGCCAGTGCAGAGAACACATGTTCGCTCCCTGGTTCAGGAAGATCCCACATTCTGTGGGGCAGCTAAGCCCATTCCACAGCTACTGAGCCCACGTGCACCTGGAGCCTGTGCTCTGCAACAAAAGAAATCACTGCAATAAGAAGCCCACACACAGCAACTAGAGAGTAGCCCCCACTCACCACAACTAGAGAAAGCCCTCACGTAGCTACAAGACCTAGCACAGCCGCAAGGAAATAAATGGCAAGTTTTACTTAAGAAAACACTGACTTTATATTTTTGTCTTAGAGCAATTATTGACCTATAATTTTGTGTTTTCATTCATTTATGTATGTTATCTATATAAGTTTATAACTTTGTATTATAATTCTGTTATTTAAAGGAAGGAAATATCCACTGTGAGAGCTTGATATTTAATGGATTCTTAAAAGCAGTTGACCTATTTTTTACATTCATGATTAAACTCAGATGTTCATAGGTTGGTTTTTCCCTAAAGAATCTTTAATGTAATAGCCATCCATAGGTCTAGTAATCATGTTCTTCAGTGGCTTTTCAGAAACTGTAATAAATTTATTCACACCAGCCACTTAGACAAACCCATGATAAAAGAGAATTCTCTACTGTGGTGTACCAGAGGTATTGAAAGGTACCCCAAGTCAAAAGTTTCTGGCCCTCTCTTCTTTCTGTCATGAATGAGAATTTTAAATTGTATCTTTCAATTTAATACTACCTTTCAGTCTCCTCTTAAAATAGTATTTTATGAAATATGTCGTCTCCAGCATTTTAGTTCTTTGTTTCTTCAGATATCCATTTCTGCAGTTTTTCTTTCGTAGTTTTGTTGGGAAAGTGAGATACAGATGAAAGGTTATCAGCCCTGCTGTGAGAACCACCATTTAACACTGTCCTTACTGAGCCTTTCTACTGACAAAGGCATTAATGTGTCACCGGCGACCAGATTCTTAATGAATTACATCCCAACTTAGTGAACTCTCTGAAAACCCCAGATTGTTTCACTGTGCAGTGATTTTGTTATAATAAATTCTCTAGAAAGCATTTCCAACCAGCAAGAATTAATGCTACAACAGGAATTTTCTTTTTCTGATCCAGTCAAGGATACTACAAATCATCCTACAAATATAACTCCCGTGTTACTCTTTTTCCATCTTCCAAAGGAATGTATTTAGAGGGTAGGGGGTGATTGTTAGTTTATTTGGAGTTGGGAGAGAGTTTTGATGGAGGTAATTTAAGAAAATGAGATGAAATAGATTAAATTAAATCAAAATTTCTGCTTGTTAAAAGCTGTAAATAAATCTTCCATGTCTTTTTTCTCCCTATTGCAGGAAGCAGTCACATACATTTGTTAAGGTAAACTTTATGTCATTAGAGAAAACTTTTCTTCAAAATTACTTAATAATAGAGAATTCAGGATAATTAAAGCAGTATATCTAGAGAAGGAAATGGCATCCCACTCCAGTATTCTTGCCTGTAGAGTCCCAGGGACGGAGGAGCCTGGTGGGCTGCCGTCCATGGGGTCGCACAGAGTCGGCCATGACTGAAGCAGCTTAGCAGCAGCAGCAGCAGCAAAGCAGTACGTCTCATCTTTATGAGCCATTTAATACAGAGTATTCGTACTTGTATTTCCTGCAGTGGTAATAGTATTTTTCAGCACTTTTACTATATTCTAGTCACTCTGCTGAACACTGTGAATTTATCCTCTCATTTAATGCTTCCCACAACACACTGAGGTAGGCCTAGAAAGAATAATTACCTAAGATCACAACGAGTAAGTGTCAAAGCCAGGATTGAAATCCAAATCTTTCTGGCTCCAAACCATATTCTTACCATAATATTCAATTGCTTCTCAGGAAATACTGCATTCCTTATGCTGATTGAAGAAGTAAGTATAATACCACCCCATAATTTAGTCTGTACTAGTAGGTAAACTTGCTAGATAGTTGCAATTTAATGTAAGCGTTAAAACATTCCTTTGTCACTAGAAATGTCTCCTTCTTGGTGAATTCAGTATTGTCACCCTAGTGATTTCTTCAGTAAGTTACCATAGGAAAATATAGGCTTCTACTTAAAATAACTCCAATTTCCATGTCTTTTATATGTCTTTTTAATAAATTTGTTATCCTTTCTTTCTGTACAAAGGCACTTTCTGGTACTGTTCCAAGTAGCACTTCACATTTACATTTTGGTTTGCTGCTTTGAATTTATGATTGTTCAGCAAACCAAAAATCTTAACTAAAACCATGGTCAGGGTAAATGAAACAGTCTGTGGTAGAAAACTGAAGGACTCATTACGAGTATGTAATTTTTACACACAGCTTTGCAAGTCTTTCTCAAATATCTGTGATCACTAGATAAATAATCTCCACCTAGGTGAGGAGTATAGCATTATTGCATTTTTTGAATTCTAACAAGCAAATGCCAATGTTACTCCTACAACTATTCCTAAGTTTTACATTTTTTTCAATTTATATAAAAAGGTGCTTCATAATTTTCAGTTCAAAACAAATTATTTTCCTTGGGAACGAATGTATTTTACCTCTTCGGTCATCTTCATTGAGCTTTCTCTTCATATCTAAATCATTAAAAAATATTTTTTGCTTCATGTTTTCGTCTTAACTGCCAACCAATTTAATTCTGCCTTTGCCATTTTTTTTTCCACTTCTAGGTTCTAACTAAAGAATTTTATAGTCTCCAAGCCTCTTCTGAAAAACGCATTACTGAACTTCAAGCACAGAACTCTGAACATAAGGCAAGGCTAGACACTTATGAGAAACTGGAAAAAGAGCTTGATGAAATAATAATGCAGACTGCAGAAAGTAAGTCTCCCCCAACACACACACCCCCAACGCAGACACAGCTTTTTCTTCTGACAGCACAAGGAACCTGATACTGTTTCTAAAACTGCTTTGCTATATTTCTTTAAAATATTACTTGTGACTTTCTTTGAAAGAATACTTTGTAATTTAAAAAATAGTTAACCTTAATTCTAGTGATTTGAGAGCAAAAAATATATATTTGTCTAACTATGATAGATTTTATCTTTTCATTTATTTATTTGTTTTACTGTTTCATTTCACTCATTTAGCGATAAAGTGATTACATATGCCAGGATCTAGGGTGTAGAGTTCATGCAATAATTCTTGCTTATAGGTATTCCTAGTCTATTCTGCTGGGAGAGACAAACATGTCAACAGATAATTAAAGTGCTATTAGCAAAAGAGAGGCAGATCTTGGTAAGTACAGAAGAGATCGTGAGTTAATTCCTTGTTCGAGGTGAGGAATCCCAAAGAGGGGAGATAACATTTGAATGAGTCTTGAAGGACAGATAGAAATTCATTGCACACCCTGTATTACAGACTTTGACCTTTAATTTCTACTTCTTTATTCCCCTCTTATTTGCCATCTTCCTGTGTTGTCCTTGACTCCAAGAGAATATTTCAAATTAACATTTCACCATTGCCTGAGATGTTTGCTACAGTACATTATTTCTATTCAAAAGTCAGAAATGATAGTATTATTCTTATAAAAGTAGGTTTAATCTTCAGCTGAAGTTGAGGTTGACTCTATCTGGGGTAGCTTTTCTTATGAAGACTGTATTATGTTGGTAGCCCAATTTAAGAAAAACTTTTTTTCATTAATTACCTTTTTTTAATTTCTAAGGTCAGTGTCTGATAACTGCAGTAGTTTCCAAATTTATCCTCAGTTTCTTCATGGCATCTGAGTAACCTCTATAAAATATAGATTTGACCATACCATACACCTGCTTTAATGCCCCTATAAACATAAATCAGCCTAAGGTCAAATTCCTTAGCATGTCTTTTTATGATTAGACTCATTTATCTTTGTACTTTTTCATGCCTTGCCATTCTTATCATATCACCTTATTTTGAAAGTTCTATATTCTTTTTTATCTCTGTAACGTTGCAGATGTCCCTCTGTTTAAATAAATAAGTAATAAAAGAAAACTTCCTCAATCTGATAAGAGATACCTATAAAAAATATACAGCTAATATAACTAATGATGAAATATCAATTGCTTTCCCTTTAAGGGAGAGAACCAGGCAAGGATTTCTAGAGGATTGCCTTCTAGAACCAGGCAAGAAGTTTTCATAACTTCTATCAAACATATTTGAGCTTTAATGGATGATAGGAAAAAATTTACAAAGATCGGAAATGAAGAGGAAAGACTATATTTTCAGATTACAAAGCAATCACTGACACTGATAAGTAAATTTAACAGGCTATGATAATTACATGAAAATATACTAGAAGTAAACAATTGGAAATCGAAATTTTAAAAGCAATTTTGTTTACAATAGTATCAAAAAACACAAAATATATAGGAATAAATTTAACAGTACAAAATACAAATCATTGCTAGGAAAAATTAAAGAAGACTCTCTAAAATATCTAAAGATAAAATCATGAATTCTATTAATTCAGTGTTGTTCCAATCACAGTTCCTTTTTTAACATTTTAGTATTCCATTTATGTGAAAATTCAAAGTCTACTTTTAATAATAGCATGACACACCTACCAGAATGCCTGAAATTAGCAAGACTGACCATTCTCAATGTTTGTGAGGAAGACTTTCTTATAAAACCAAACAACCTATCCAGTTATCCAGCAATTTCATTCTTAGTTACTTTCCCAAAGACAAAGAGCATATGCACACTAGAACAACCCAAATAATGTGAGCGGGTCAGAGGGAGGAACACAATTGGAAGGCCCACACAGACTGACTTCAAGACTTACTATAATGCTATTGTGTCAAGCTAGCATACTACTGGCATAAAGAAAGACAGATACAGCAACAAAATAAATTAGAGAACTAATAAATAGACCCACACTTTCTGGGTTATTTGATTTTTAATAAAGACAGCAAACCATTCAACTGGAGAAAGGAAAGTTCCATACATGGTGCTAAAAAAATTAGACATATTTTTGAAAGTGAACCTCAACCTTATTTCATACCATACACTAATACTAACTTAAGAAAAAACTTGCAAGCAATAAGTAAAACTGTAGATGTTTGGAAAACATGATTGTTTTTGCAACTTGATGCAGCTCAAAATTTCCTAGATAGGTTCTTGAAAGGAACTATAATAAAATAAAGCTTTACTAAGTTGATTTCATCAATATTAAAAACCTCTGCTCTTTTAGAAGACATTTTTAAAAAATGAACTAAGTTGCAGAGTAGGAGAAGTAGTCATAGTCTTATATTTGACAGAGCAATGGTATCCATATTAAGAAAATGACTCGGAGGAAATATTCACAAAAGTCTTGACATAAGATTATCCAGATGGGCCTATCTCAAGGGTCCTTGTAAGAAGGTTATGTGATGATGAAAACAGAAGTTGGAGAGAGGATTTGAAGATCCATAGAAAATGTTAAGAAAGTCATAAGAAAAAATATATTTACAGTACTTCACTCTATCTATTAATACTGTAGGTTTACATCATCTTCCCATGTGGTGCTAGCAGTAAAGAACCTACCTGCCAATGCAGTGAGACATAAGAGACACAGGTTCGATCCCTGTGTTAGGAAGATCCCCTGGAGAAGGGAATGGTAACCTACTCCAGTATTCTTGCCTGAAGAATTCCTTGAACAGAGGAGCCTGGCAGGCTACAGTTAGGGGGTCGCAAAGAGTTGGACACAACTGAAGCAACTTAGCATGCATGCATCTACATCAATATTGTTTTAAATGGTGCAAACCACTGTAGATGTTATATGTATTGCTAATGCTAGATATCCAAAATGAAAAGATAGATGGACCTAGAGGTTATCATACTAAGTGAAGTAAGTCAGAAAGAGAAAGACAAATATCATAATAATACATTTATATGTAGAATCTAAAGTATGGCACAAATGAACTTAGTTACAAAACAGAAATAAACTCACAAACATAGCAAACGAACTTATGGTTACCAAAGGGGAAGAAGGAGGTAGGAGAATTAATTAGAGGAGTTTAGGATTAGGAAATACAAACTACTATATGAAAAGTAGATAAACAAAATAGATAAACCTACTTTCTAGCACAGGGAACTGTATTTAGTACCTTGCAATAAACCGTAATGGAAAAAAATATGAAAAGGAATATATATACTCACTTTGCTATACATCACAAACACAACATTGTAAATCAACTATACATCAGTAAAAAATTCATATTATTAAAAATAAATGAAAAGATAATGTGAAGAAAAAAATTCACATTTATTTACAGGTATAAAAATTCATGCATGGATAAAAAAGAAGCAGCAATATCACTTTATCACAGCCCAACGTAACTGATATGATTGTTTCAGGGTAGCCTAGCCTATACACTAATGACTGAATCACTATAAAATTTTTGTGACATACAGTATTACAGTCATATTTACATTACAGTATTGGAAACATTGTTACACCTTTTAAAAAGCTACTTACCTGTGATGATACACTAACATGCAGTTTCTTCAGTTATGAGAGACATACAGTACAGTAATGTAATTGTTTGACAGCAAGGTTATAAAACAGTAAGAAAACTAACACATTATTGATTTTGTTAAATATTACCTATGCCTGTATAAGGATAGAATAGCATCTACATATACTTTATGCATTCATGACTTACCTTATTCTTAGCTTTTTTAGATATTTTAAGGCTACATGGTTCATCTGCAAGTTTTTTCAAATTGTTTCAAATCTCCAAAAAATAGAATATTCATGTATGAGTGTGACCCAAGCAGTTCAAATCCTTGTTGTTCAAGGGTCAACTGTATATATTTCTCAAAATGCATTGAATGGTAGACTTAAGATTTGTACCTTTGACCATATGTAAATTTTATTTTAAAAAAAGAACCGTAAATAATATTGAACTATAGTTGATAATTTACACATGGAACTGTTTGGAGTGAAGGCTCAGTACTGCAACTTCTTTTGAAATACATCAGCAAATAAGATAGATTCTCGAATGCACAGCATTGGTAGCTCAGATGGTTAAGAATCGGTCTGCAATGCAGGAGACCTAGGTTTGATCCCTGCGTTGGGAAGATCCTCTAGAGAAGAGAATGGCAACCCACTCCAGTATCCTTGCCTGGAGAATTTCATGGACAGAGGAGTCTGGCAAGCTACAGTCCATGGGGTCACAAAGAGTTGAACACGACTGAGCGACTAACACAACAACAACAACTTGGATGAATACAGTGATGGACAGATGTGTGAGATGTATAATTTAAATTCCAGATGTTGGATATATGTGTATATTTCTTTCAGGTTTTTCATATATGTAAAATATTTTCTTAATAAAATTTTTAGAAAAGATATAAAAATTAATTTTTTTGCTGTGACATTGTATAAACCATATCTTTGTTAAACTAGACTTATTTGTACTTGGAAGACCAGTAAACTAGGTTCTTTTCTATCCATTTACACTGGAAATTAGAATATTCCTATCCTTGTTTAATGAATACTTACTGAAAAATGAAATTTGTGAAATGTAAGGGCAAAACATTCTTTTTTAGTACCATAGTGTGTACAGTACTCAAAGGATTGTTGTCTAATTCGTCTCATTTCAGCTGACACAAGATGCTTAGACTTTATTTATTAAGGTGTAACCATGACAAAAAATCTCAACAACCAGATAACCATGATGATGTGGTCACAAATTTCAAGCGAGACATCCTGGAGTGTGAAGTCAAGTGGGCTTTAGGAAGCCTCACTACAAACAGCTAATGGAGGTGATGGAATTCCATCTGAGCTATTTCAAATCCTAAAAGATAATGCTTTTAAAGTGCTGCGCTCAATATGCCAGGAAATTTGGAAAACTCAGTAGTGGCCACAAGACTGGAAAAGGTCAGTTTTCATTCCAATCCTAAAGAAAGGCAATGCCAGAGAATGTTCAAACTACTGTGCAGTTGTGCTCATTTCACAGGCTAGCAAGGTAATACTCAAAATCCTTCAAGCCAGGCTTCAGTAGTACATGAACCAAAAACATCCAGATGTACAGGCTGGATTTAGAAAAGGGAAAGGAACCATAGATCAAATTGCCAGCATACCCTGGATCATAGAAAAAAGCAGGAGAATTCCAGAAAAACATTTACTTCTGCTTCATTGATTACACTAAAGCCTTTGACTGTGGATCACAACTAAATGTGGAAAATTCCTAAAGAGATGGGTATCACCACCTGAGAAACCTGTATGCAGGTCAAGAAGCAACACTTAGAACCAGACATGGAACAATGGACTGGTTCAAAATTGAGAAAGGAGTATGTCAAAGCTGTACAACCTGCTTATTTAACTTATATGCAGAATGTACATCATGCACAATGCGGGGCTGGATGAAGCGCTAGATGGAATCAAGATTGCCAGGAGAAATAGCAACAACCTCAGATATGCAGATCATACCATCTTCATGGGAGAAAGTGAAGAGGAACTAAAGAGCCTCCTTAATCAAGGTACAAAAGGAGTGAAAAAGCTGGCTTAAAACTCAACATTCAAAAAAGTAAGATCATGGCATACATTCCCATCACTTCATGGCAAATAGATGGGGAAACAAATGGAAATGGTAACAGTTTATTTTCTTTGGCTCCAAAATCACTGCAGATGGTGACTAGCTCTGAAACTAAAAGAAGCGTGATCCTTGGAAGAAAAGCTATGACAAACCTAGTTGTTGTTCAGTTGCCAAGTCATGTCCAACTCTTTGTGACCCCATGGACGGCAGCATGCCAGGTTTTGCTGTCCCTCCCATCTCCCAAGGTTTGCCCAAGTTTGTGTCTGTTGAATTGGTGATGCCATCCAACCATCTCATCCTCTGTCACCCTCTTCTTCTGCCTTCAGTCCTTCCCAGCATCAGGGTCTTTTCCAGTGAGTTAGCTGTTCATGTCAGGTGGCCAAAGATTGGAGTTGCAGACAGTGCATTAAAAAGCAGAAACATCACTTTGCTGACCAAAGTCCGTATAGTCATATGTATGGTTTTTCCAGTAGTCATGTTTGGATGTTAGAGTTGTACCATAAAGAAGGCTGAGCACTGAAAAATTGAAGCTTTCGAACTGTGGTGCTAGAGAAGACTCTTGAGAGTCCCTTGGACAGCAAAGAGATCAAACCAGTCAGTTCTAAAGGAAATCAGCCCTGAATATTCATTGGAAGGACTGATGTTGAAGCTGAAACTCCAATACTTTGGCCACCTGATGTGAAGAGCTGACTCACTGGAAAAGACTGATGCTGGGAAAGATTGAGGGCAGGAAGAGAAGGGGACAACAGAAGATGAAATGGTTGGATGGCGTCATCAACTCTATTCACGTGTGTTTGAGCAAACTCCAGGAGATGGTGAAGGACCAAGAAGCCTGATGTGCTTCAGTCCATGGGGTCACAGAGTCAGATATGACTAACTGAACAGTAGCAAACCATGGCAAATTGCAGTATCCTGTTTATGCTTGAATTGCTTTTTGTAATTAAGTGTAATATTACTTTGGAGAAGGAAATGGCAACCCACTCCAGTATTCTTGCCTGGAGAATACCATGGACAGAGGAGCCTGGCAGGCCCTGGTCCATAGGGTCGCAGAGAGTCAGACACAACTGAAGCAACTAAGCCCGCACATAATATTAAGTATTTGAGGAGTTTTGTTTTCAAAGATCTTATCAAGTTGTTAAAAGTATAGATATTGTCCAGAAAGTAAATAAATTTTTTGTAAATATCAGATTTCTAATTGTCAATTGAGGGACCTCTTCTCCATCCTCCTTCTACTTGTAACCTCTGCTCAGCATTTGTCACATTTTTCAAAACTCTTCTCTTGCTTCTTAAATCATCACTTTTGATTGTTTCTTCTCCATCATTTTTATTATCTCTTCTTCTATCTGTTTCTAGTTCCTGGGGATTTTTTCCCCTCATCCTCTTTAACTCTTACTTACCTGTTTTCTAGATAATCTTATCTCTTTCCGCAATTTCAGTTAGTGTCTTTAGGCTAGTCATTCCACAGGTCTGTATGGAATTCTAGTTTTCATTCCTTTCCTAAATCCAGTTAATAATAGTACCTGTAACTTGTGAGGAGTTCTGTTTTCTCATTACTGGAATTTTTTTCCTATATAAAATCAGAGTTAACAACAAAAATCTGTTGGTCATGTCACTTACCTGTTTTAATCACTTTTAACTTTTTGTTATCTTGTTGTCTTAGAATAAAATCCAGGCTCTTTAGCCTAGCAAACAAGACTACTACCATTGTTTTTCAGACTAACTGTAGCCACTTTCCTCCCAATTGTTAATACTAAAACTTCTCAGCTCTGTGCCTTTACACATTACAGTTCCTTCCGGCAACTTCTCTGTAAATGTCATTCTCCCCATACCTTCTTTATGCCTGTAGCATGGGAAAAATGGTAGTACTCAGATATTAGTTGTGCTTCTAAGACACATTCATATGTCTTTAGTACCATTTACCATGTTGTATAGTATATTGCTTCTTTAATTAAATCATCACTAGAATAATTATACCATAAGTTACTAACCAAGTAAGTATTTCTCAAATTTAAGTTGTCCATCAGTATCTGATGAGTTTTTGAGATGTTAGCTAAATTTACTCCTCTCTCTTCTGAACTTAGAACGATGTAAGACAGACAAGAGTCAGACGGGTATCTAATGCCAGCTCTAGCTCTGATAGAGATGAAGTGAAGTCAACTTGGATCTGAGTAGTGATAGCTGATAACACGACTGCTCATGGCACCACGCATCTCTCGCTTCCACATGTCCCTCATAATTAACAGTCTGACCTCTGAAAACTGATCTTGGTTCAGTGTGAAAAATAGAGTCAAAATTGAAGGAAAACACTTACAAATATTCCTAAAATGTTTACTGTACCACAGCAGGATCAAACAACAAAAAGGCATATTACAGTGATAGGCCTGCAAGTAACTTCCTTACTAATGTAGAATCTGTGGCTTTGTTTTAAACTTGAAACACTTCTGAAAGTAGGTTTCTCTTTTGGACATTAAAATAATGGTTATCAATGAATAATGTTATAAAAATTGTTATATGTCATTGACTGCTTTAAATTGAGCTATAAACCTTCAGTTTTTATGGCCTTTGATTAAATGTTTTTTCATCTCAACTTCCAGTAAAATTATCATTGCATTTAAACTTTTTACCCATAAAATGTTAACCAGTTGGTTAAAATTTCTTTTGGGGAGTGTGTGACAATAACAAAATTTAGAAGTAAAGGTTGTTGCTAAATTTTTTGTAATTAAAAAAAAGTCAATAGGTTCTTAGACTGTATGTTTTCTTTACAGAGTAGCCTACATAAATGCATAATTTCATTATTGCAAGTTAGGATAACTTGATAACAAGTTATATAACTTTATCTTCTGATAAAATAATGAACATCTTTTCTAATTAAAAATAGTCATTTATCAAGAAGAGAAGTGATGAGATTGAGGTTATCTTTACTTTTTCATAATTACATAACAAACATTTCATGCAAAAAGCCTTTGAATCTCAGAATAAACAGTCTATATTATTGTGTTTTATAACAAGACAACTTAATGTGTCATATGATGCAGTCCCTTACACTTTGAAGCAATAAATGGGACAACTCCAAGCAAGCAGACACTTTATGAAATATGCTGCTATTTACAAATGGCCTGTTTGAGATTATGCATATAAGTGTTCTTATATTCACTAATTCATTATTATGACCTCTTTTATTTTCACTTCTGGCATGCTTTTTAAGAAGAAAGAATTTCACAGCATATACTTATTATTTTCCAGTTGAAGATGAAGTTGAAGCCGAAAGGGTTCTTTTTTCCTATGGCTATGGTGCTAATGTTCCCACAACAGCCAAAAGACGACTAAAGCAAAGGTAGGATCAATATATATTTGTTTACTTATCTAGTCAAGCTAAATGTAATGACATTCTGCTTTTTGATAATGTACTAAATGGAGTGACAAATAAAGTTACTGTATTTCTTCTTATGCATAAATATTACATTGTTCATGAAATATAACATAGTAATAATCATGCCTTTCATGTATTTTTAAGTAGACTGTAAGTGTACATTAGAATTTTCCTCGAATTGGATTCCATTGAATAATGGCATCATTTAAATGCTGATAATGGCAGCATTTAAATTTTTTCAGGTTAAAATTAATGAATTGTGTTTCCTTTTTTCCCTTGTTTCATATTCGCCTGTGTACATTCCTTGACTTATACTTGAAAGAGAGAGAGAAAAAGATTGAGAGAGAGAGAAAGAGAGAGAGAGCTAGCATATATGCACTGGTCACTCAGTCGAGTCTGACTCTCTGTGACCCCGTTGACTGTAGCCCACCAGGATCCTCTTTCCATGGGATTTTCCAGGCAGGAATACTGGAATGAGTTGCCATTTCTTCCTCCAGGGGATCTTCCCGACCCAGGGATCAAAACCGTGGCTCCTATGACTCCTACATTGTAGGAAGATTCTTTTACTGCTGAGTCATCAGGAAAGCCCAGCAGATATATTGTGACTGAAAATATAAAAGACTTTATGAAGACCAAGAAAATGTTTAGAAGATCCACCAGTTATTTTATAAAATACTATTTATTGAAAGTATGCCAAGAGAAAATTGTACCTATATTAATTGGTTTTCTAGTTGACCTAACTCCTTTCTCCCACCTAAATTCATCCTGCTTTGCAAAAAGAGTCCCATTTGCTACCATAACAAATCTAAATGTTTCTGTCAGACTTCTGAGCCCTTCCATGTAGCTCTGCTTCTCCAGCCTTATTTGTCTGTCTACCCAAAATGATGGTAGTATATCTCCCTGCCTATAAACATCTATTTTCCATGTAACCACACAACAAGCATTTGTCTTTATCTTGCTAGCTCTCATTTCCATATTGCTTCCCCAGCCAGATGGAAAGATCCTCAAGGTCAGCAAGTACATCTTATTCTTGTTTATTCTCCATTGTCTCTACCCAGCATGGTGTGAGATAGCTAGCAGAATTGTCTCTTCATCTAAGTATTTGAGGATTCAAAGCTGCTTATTTATCTGTTATTTTTATATGAATTGATTTAAACATTTAGAGATATTACATACTAAGTAAGAAAAACAATTAATCTTAACTCTAACACTTTTATAGAAGCTTTGGCTCAGAAGATAACATGTCTTTATAGATATAGGTCATTTTATGAGAGGTAACAAAAAGATGCTTAGAACTTGTGTTTCCTACTAGTTACACTAAATAGATCAAGGATAGTTGACTACTAGATAACAAATTGTAGCTGGCATGGTTAATTCTGTTTAGTGAAGATGCAAGTATTTCTAAATTATGTATTATTTGAAAAATTGGGTGTAATCCCATTCCATTCACATTCTTCCCCGAGTCCCTCCGAGTTCACTAAGGATGACCTAGGATAATTTGTCGTTTTCAGGGTATTTCTGTATTTGAGGATTATATTGCCAAGGGAAAAATAGAAAAGTGATTTTATGGGCAAGCAACTTTTTTTTTTATCAGTGGCAAATGATTGGTAAAATGCTAAAAATTGAAATTTGAAGGAAAAAGTCCATAATTTTTGCATCCAGTTCCTTCAAATGCATCTTGTTCACAAGAAAAAAGAAATTTTCTCTTATAAGGTTTCTTTTGGTAGCCCCAAATACTGAGTTATTCTAAAATTGAAAGCAATTATTACTATTAACCTTAATATTTTTTTTGGAATTTCCAAAGCAGATGTTAATTTCTTAATATTTAGACTGAAAATATAAGGAACCACAACTGATTCATGTTCTGCATAATCTTAACTGTCTGTTCAAATATTTCTAAAGATTTTATCACTGAGCTATCTATGTGCCTTGAACAAGTGCCTAATGGGCATGCTATTAATACCTCCTACCAGCTGGTGCCAGGCATTCTTCTCATGATGAACCAGAGGGTTATTTTGAGGAAGTGCTTCTCAGGTCATCTAAATGGAGTGAAGGGAAAGTAAGTCTGGATAGCCAGAGGACATTTATGCATTCCTTTTTCCATTCATTCAACAACTTTTATTGAGTACCTACTGTACGCACAAAGTTGACCCATGTCAAAGAAAACCCCTTTTGAGGATCTGATGCATTTCTGAAGTTTGCAAAGTCCTTATTTGATTTTCTGATGGATATTTGTAAAGAAGTAAATGGCTTTGTACTTTAGGTTTAATTTATTTAAGATTGTTGTATGGCAGAAACCAATACAACATTGTAAAGCAATTATCCTCCGATTCAAAAAGAAAAAAGATGAAAGCAATATAATCTTCTAGAAAATTTATATTTAATTTATCACATTTAAAATTAAAACAATGGAAGCTTAGGGTGACTTATAAAATAACAGAATGGCCCATGAAATATTTACATAACAAAGTTTCCATTATACATCAGCCCATAACAAAGTGTATTGAAATTTCAAAGGAACTTGTTTCACATCTGCTATACAGTATACCCCATTCATACAGTGTTTGATTTGAAATCTCATATATTCAACAACTAATTCCCTGGTGGCTCAATGGTAAAGAATCCGTCTAACAAAGCAGGAGACGCAAGTTCAATCCCTGGATAGGGAAGATCCTCTGGAGAAGGAAGTGGCAACCCTCTCCAGTGTTCTTGCCTGGGAAATCCCATAAACAGAGGAGCCTGGCAAGCCACATTCCGAGGGGTTGCAAAAGAGTCAGACACAACTTAGGCACTTAACAACAACAAATATTCAACAACCAATTCAGGTATTTCAGGGTAGCACTTAATTGGAGGGGGTTTCTGATTATAAAAATAATACGTGTTTATTTTAGAAAATTGGTAAAATTACCAGTAATCCTGCTATCCAAAGATAACCATTCAAAAATGTATACAGATAGATATATTTTCTACATATTTATGGTATTATTGTATGTAACTTAGAAGTTTAACTTTTTGTCTTCTAATTTTACCCTGAACATTTTCTTATATCATTGGATATTCTTCAAATAGATAAATTTTAATGGTTATTCAAAACTTTAGTTTGTAGGCCTTCTGTTTTTGAGTGCCATATTGCCATTAGTAAATCGTCACTGAAAATTTTCGCTAGTTGCCTATTGCCACTTAAGGCATATTATGAAATTAAAATGAGAAAATGGATACAAAGTTCATCACAGTGAATGCCTGGCATCGAGTAGGTGTTCAAGTGAAGTTTGTTATGTTAGTTAATGTTCCTTAAAATAAATTGATCAAAGCATTGATTTTAGAGATAAGGCCAGTGTTCCAAAAATGCTGGTGAGGCATAATTTGAATTTTCCTTTAAAACAATTTTGTTTTATTGTAATGAGACCCTCTTGAAGTAATTAGTAGAAACAACCCCTGGACATGAAACTAGTTTTGAGATTCACATTCTTTGATATAACTCAATTTCTTAAGACATAGACCATAATGCCAGTTTCCCATAAAGAAGTAACAAAACTAACTTTTCTAAATTAGTTTGAAAAATAAATTCCAGAAATGTATCCTAAACGCATTACAATTGTTAAATAAGGGTGCTCCCAGTTTGAATTTTCAAGAGAGATATGAGCAATAACTAAATATTGTATTAAGCTTTCTGGGCCAAAGTCATGGAAAGTTAAAAGGGCTTAGACAATTAAAGCAGATTAAAATAAAATAAGCTCTTCTTGACTTGACTAAACTTGAAAATCTGAAGTAATGTTTTTGTTTCGGTCATGATTGTTTTGAAAATAGCAAACAAGATTTTCTGGTTACATGTTTTGGTTATGCTCTTTAACTTGTAATACTAAATGGGCAACACCCAGGCACTAACGTGGTCCTAGTGTGTGCATCTCTGTTTGTTTTGGCAGACCTGAATGTGGAGACTTTTCTGAGGGTTTTTAAACCTTTCAAATTGCAAGATTTACTGCATACTACTGACCTTTGTTTTAGTTTCTGTCTAGTTTTATAAAGAGCTTTAAGTTGAAACTTTCACAGTAGACTAATCTTTATAATAAAGGAAAAGATAACACAGAGGGAGCTTTTATTTTTCTCTAGCAGACTTTTGAGCATAAAGTAATTTTGTTTTCCTCTCCTTTATTCTCATATATGTGAGTTCTCATTTTTGTCCTTAGAGAAAAGTTGTGCTTATTTCATTTGGGTTGGTTTTAGGAATAGTCCTTTAAAAAGCTACTGCTAATCAACTTGAAAGTTTAACCCTACAGAAAAACTAGAAAAAGACATACAACTATAGGTAATCAGAATAAACCACTATTTATTTAGTCCCTGTAACTGCCACAAAAGTGGGCAGTGCAGGGAGCAACCTGATGCTCTCTGAAGCTGAAATCATTCTGGCCTGTATGCCCTTTTTCTGAACCATTTCTTCATGCCGTGCTAATAGAGACAGAACTCTGACCTTCTAAAACTGAAGAAGATCAAAAACCCCAATGTTATTTCGGTCTATGTAACTAATTAGCAGGTACCTGAGTATATACAGTTAGTATTTAAATTTTGGTAATACTGAGTGAAGTATCCAGTATTGAAGGACTCAAGACAGAGTATCAGTCCCCCACTGTGCTTTGATAACTCAGATATGAGCGAGGGTCAACCATGTTCACTTTGGCTGGGCTATGCTTCTATGAAATTATGTGTGATAATCAGAAGTGCTGACTTCCATTGACAAATCCAAAATGGTAACTTTTATTTGGTGTCATGAGGTGCTGAAGAAAGCTAAGAGATAACCCATGGGAATTAATTTTACCATATAACAGGTAAAAATTTAGTTTAAAATTTAAATATAAAACTATACTCTGGTGGTATTAGTTTCTAGTTCATGTCAAATTTAATCTTGGTGCAGGTAAAAAAAAAATCACATGGCAGTTAAGTAATTACAAAGAATTGAATGCTGTACCTACTGTAGTATCCCAACAAAGAGCCTGTAAAAGCAGTGCTTTCTTGAGGAGTTCAGTACTAAATAAATAAATAGCCTACCAACCAAACTTTAGCAGGAGTCATTTTTCCTGACTGTATCCCTGGTTACTCATTATAAAGAACTCACTATAAAGACTTGTTTTCATTGTATGTGCATTGTAGTTAAGGAGACATAAACTCAGCATAGTTGAGCAATTGTTCATTTGTCTTGCCTTGAATTTCATTTAAGCTAAAATCACGTCCTTTCTTCTGACTTCTAATATCCCAGATTTCTAAAAGAATATACCCGTAACATCAAACTACTCAGCACAGCAACATGCCACATTTAAATATTTAGGAGGTTGAAATATAAAAGCAGTCACAGGTGAATTCGGCCAAAAGTTTAGGGAAGAGCTACCACTTATCCTCAAAGTCTTCCAGAAAATTTCAGAGGAAGGAGAACTCCCAAACTCATTTTGTGAGGCCACCATCACCCTGATACCAAAATCAGATGAAAATACCGCAAAAAAAGACAGTTACAGGCCAATATCACTGGTGAACATACATGCAAAAGTCCACAACGCTCTAGCAAATAGAATCTAACAACACATTAAAAAGATCATATATCATGATCAAGTGGACTTTATCCAGGGATGCAAGGACTCTTTAATATATACAAATTAATCAATGTGATGCACCATATTAACAAATGAAAAGAGAAAACCATATGATCATCTCAACTGATGAAGAGAAAGCTTTCAACAAAATTCAACACCCATTTATAATTTTAAAAAACCTCTGCAGAAAGTAGGCATAGAAGGAACATAACTCAACATAATATAGTTAAGGGACCGACTCGTTGCAACAGCATGGACTACAGGGCTCCAGACTTCCCTGTCCATCACCAACTCTGGGAGCCTGCTCAAACTCATGTCCGTCAAGTCAGTGATGCCATCCAACCATCTCATTCTCTGTCATCCCCTTCTCCTCCTGCCTTCATCAGGGTCTTTTCCAATGAGTCAGCTCTTCATATCAGGTGGCCAAAGTATTGGAGCTTCAGCATCAGTCCTTCCAATGAATATTCAGGACTGATTTCCTTTATCATTGACTAGTCTGATCTCCTTGCAGTCCAAGGGAGTCTCAGGAGTCTACTCCAACACCAGAATTCAAAAGCATCAATTCTTTGGCACTCAACTTTCTTTGTAGTCCAACTCTCACATCCATACGTGACTACTGGAAAACCCATAGCTTTGGATAGACGGACCTTTGTCAGCAAAGTAATGTCTCTTCTTTTTAATATGTTATCTAGGTTGCTCATGGCTTTTCATCCAAGGAGCAAGCATCTTTTAATTTCATGGCTTGAGTTACCATCTGCAGTGATTTTGGAGCCCAAGGAAATGAAGTCTCTCTCTGTTTCCATTGTTTCCCCATCTATTGGCCATGAAGTGATGGGACCAAATGCCATGATCTTAATTTTTTGAATGTTGAGTTTTAAGCCAGCTTTTTCACTCTCATCAAGAGGTTCTTTAGTTCCTCTTCACTTTTTGCCATAAGGATGGCGTCATCTGCATATCTGAGGTTATTGATATATCTCCCTGCAATCTTGATTCCAGCTTGTACTTCTTCCAGCCTGACATTTCGCATGATGTACTCTGCATTGAAGTTAAATTAGCAGGGTGACAATATACAGCCTTGATGTACTCCTTTCCCAATTTGAAGTCAATCTATTATTCCGTGTCCAGTTCTAACTGTTGCTTCTTGACCTGCTTACAGGTTTCTCAGGAGCAAGGTAATGTGGTCTAATATTGCCATCTTTTTAAGAATTTTGCACAGTTTATTGTGATCCATACGGTCAAAGGCTTTAGCATAGTCAATGAAGCACAAGTAGAGGTTTTTCTGGAATTCTTTTGCTTTTTCTGTAATCCAGTGGATGTTGGCAATATGATCTCTGGTTCCTCTGCCTTTTCTGGGGCTTCCCAGGTGGCTCAGAGGGTAAAGCATCTGCCTGCAATGTGGGAGACCTGGGCTCGATCCCTGGGTTGGGAAGATCCCCTGGAGAAGGAAATGCAACCCACTCCAGTATTCTTGCCTGGAAAATCCCATGGATGGAGAAGACAGTCCATGGGCTCGCAAAGAGTCAGACACAACTAAGCTACTTCACTTTCTTTCTTCTTTCTTTCTTTCTTCTGCCTTTTCTAAATCCGGCTTGAACATCTGGATGTTCTTGGTTCACATACTATTGAAGCCTAGCTTGGAGAATTTTGAGCATTACTTTGCTTGCATGTGAGATGAGTGCAATTGTGCAGTAGTTTGAACATTCTTTGGCATTGCCTTTCTTTGAGATTGGAATGAAAACTGACCTTTTCCAGTCCTGTGGCCACTGCCGAGTTTTCCAAATTTGCTGGCATATTGATCACAGCACTTTCACAGCATCATCTTTTAGGATTTGAAATAGTCAACTGGAATTTCATCACCTCCACTAGTTTTGCTTGTAGTGATGCTTCCTAAGGCCCACTTGACTTTGTGTACCGGGATGTCTGGCTCTAGGTGAGTGATCACACCATCGTGATTATCTGAGTTATGATCTTTTTTGTATAGTTCTTTTGTGTATTCTTGCCACCTCTTCTTAATATCTTGTGCTTCTGTTAGGTCCATTACATTTCTGCCCTTTATTGTGCCTACCTTTGCATGAAATCTTCCCTTGGTATCTCCAAGTGCCTTCAGTTCAGTTCAGTTCAGTCGCTCAGTCGTGTCCGACTCTTTGCGACCCCATGAATCACAGCACACCAGGCCTCCCTGTCCATCACCAACTCCCGGAGTTCACTCAAACTCACATCCGTCCATCGAGTCAGTGATGCCATCCAGCCACCTCATCCTCTGTCGTCCCCTTCTCCTCCTGCCCCCAATCCCTCCCAGCATCAGAGTCTTTTCCAATGAGTCAACTCTTCGCATGAGGTGGCCAAAGTACTGGAGTTTCAGCTTTAGCATCATTCCTTCCAAAGAACATCCAGGACTGATCTCCTTTAGAATTGACTGATTTGGATCTCCTTGCAGTCCAAGGGACTCAAGAGTCTTCTCCAACACCACAGTTCAGTCCCTTACCAGATATGTATTTTGAAATCTTCTTTGCCAGTTCTGTGGATTACCTTTTCACTTACTCTTTGTTTTTTTTTAACTTACTTACTTTTGGCTGCTCAGGCTCTTTGTTGCTATGCATGGACTTTCTCTAGTTGCAGCAAATGGGGGCTACTCTTCACCGTGGTGCGTGGGCTTCTCATTGCGGTGGCTTCTGTGTTGTGCAACACAGGCCCTAGAGCTCGCAGGCTTCAGTAGTAGTAGCATGTGGGCTTATTTGCTCCATGACATGTGGGATCTTCTTGGACCAGGGATTGAAACCATGTCATCTGCATTGGCAGGCGGATTCTTAACCACTGGACCACCAAGGAAGTTCCTCTTTTCACTTTCTTGATGGTGTCTTTTGAAGCGCAAAACTTTTTAATTTTAATTCAGTCCAGTTTGTGTCTTTTGTCATTTGTACTTTTGGTGCCATATCTGAGGGTCTTTTCCCAGATCCAAGTTCATGAAGATTTTCTTCTGTGTTTTCTTCTAAGAATTTATACTTTTAACCCTTTCATATAAATCTTTGATCCACTTTGAGATAATTTTTGATATCATGAAGTAAGGGCTTTGTACCTTTTTAATGTGGCTAATAGAAAATTTAAATTGCATGTGTAGCTTGTATTATATTCTGTTGGACAAAACTGGCCTAAAATAGTAGTCTCCAAACTTTTCCTATGAATCCCTATTAGGGGGAAAAAACTGAGCGTGTACTCAGGAATATTATATGTCTGTGTGTATGTGTGTGTCTTTAGTTGCTGAATCGTGTCCAACTCTTTGTCACTCACATATATTTATATATTTATATGTACATATATATGTTGTATGCACACACTGTCACATGAAAAGTGTCTTATATGCATGCTCACTCACTCCAGTCATGTCTATCTCTTTGTGACCTCATGGACTGTAGCCTGCCAAGCTCCTCTGTCTATGATATTTTTCTGGCAAGAATACTGGAGTGGGTTGCCATGCCCTCTTCCAGGGGATCTTCCCAACCCGGGGATCAAACTTGCTTCTCTTGCCTCTCATGTATGGCAACAGATTCTTTACTGCTGAGCTACTTGGGAAGCTCCAATCCATACCATACTGCTTTCAATTTTCTCCAGCAGATCATTCTTCACTTCTGTTTTTCCCTCTACCCAGAATGCAGTTTCTCTGCTTTGTCACTGCATTAGTTAATTTTCATTCTTCAGTGTGGCCTTTTATATTATTTAATGTACTACTATAATTTTTTTTTACTTGCTCATCTTCTTCAGTTAGCTCCTCCAGGAAGAAACTGTGAAATCCTAGTACCTGTGTAGATGATAGGTTTTTAATAAATGTTTGTTAAAAGAGAATGTTCATGATTATTTTATTAATTAATGAATATGTTTCTTCCAACTCAGCTTGCTTTTCTGCAGTCATTGATAGTCCGTATCCAGAGGGAAATAATTGCTAATTTTCTTTTTATCATTTTTAAAAAGTTTAACTGCAAGTATTATAATGATGAAAATTTTTATTTATTGTTTCTCCTGAGTGTTCTGTGTGCTTAAATATTTTATTTTTTGAAGAAAAAGTATCTCATAGTATTTTTTTATTCTTGATACTATATTCTTTTTCTTTTTTCCCTAGAACAAGGACTCTTAAGGGCAATTTGAGAACTGTAACGTGATTTCTAGTAATCTGTGAGAAGATGTATTCTGCTGTCCTTACTACTGACTTGGAAGTGAATTTTTAAAGCATGATTAGTGGGTCAGTTGTAGACCAATTGTACCATAGTGGCTTTCATTTTCTAAATATTGGTCATAAACATTAGCATTCATAGTAATAGTCACAGTTGTTCCCATCAGCATCAGTTCTTAGAAAAGTTTTCTCAATCAAACAGTGCTATGAAATATCCATTGAAATACTGTAGAACACATTTCTGGGTGATTTCAAGAAATTGTAAGATACCTTCCTTCTATTTAAAGTAGATTTTTCTCCCTCAGAATCCTCCAACCAAAAGCAGGGAAATTCAAAGTAGTGATAGCTTTGGTTAGGGCTTAAGCACCAGCATACCAAGAATTTCTTGAATTCAGTGGTTGATAAGTGGTATCACACCATATCTGCATAAGAGCATTAGGCAATTCCCAAACAAAACAAAAAGCACCCAAACCAAATGAGCTGTTTAATATTATTAAACTTGATCTCTTCAAGTCATTAACTGCTTGAAAATGTTAGTAAGGGGTGACCTTTGCATCTCATTATTTTTGTGCATTCTTTATTTCATTTAATCTCATCAATAACTGTTTCTATATAATAGTGTTTGATTGTATTCTTTATACTGAACACTATACAAATATGATCCGTACTACCAACATACATTTATTAAGAAATTGCCATGTCAAAAAAGACCCTAATACTGAGTTCTGTTGGAGACAGAAAGATAAAAGTTAATTTTAACATGTATGGAGGATGAGAAAAAGAGAATGAAAGTATGGATGAAGATAACTGCAAAGTTTTTAAATTAACCTAATGAAAAGACACAGCTAATGATATGTAATACTGATGTTTGCAAAGATGAATCAATAGATTTAAAATGTAAACATAACAAAATTATCATTAAAACTTATTTTATTTGAAGAAGATCTCTATCTTATTTTAAAGCCAGATTTTAGAGAACTTGATATATTTTACATTGGGGGATTGAGTATATGGTAGCCATAAACAACAAACTGAGAAAAATTCTTAAAGAGTAGGGAATACCAGACCACCTTATGTGCCTCCTGAAAAATCTGTATCCAGGCCAAGAACGGTTAGAATTGGACATGGAACAACAGACTGGTTCCAGATTGGGAAAGGTTTACGTCAAGGCTGTATATTGTCACCCTGACTATTTAACTTATATGCATAGTATATCTTGTGAAATGCCGGGCGGGAAGAAGCACAAGCTGGAATCAAGATTGCAGGGAGAAATATCAGTAACATGACACCACCCTTACGGCAGAAAGTGAAGAAGAACTAAAGAGCCTCTTGATGAGAGTGAAAGAGGAGAGTGAAAAAGCTGGCTTAAAACTCAGTATTTCGGAAAACTAAGATGATGGCATCCAGTTCCATCACTTTATGGCAAATAGATGGGGAAGCAATGGAAACAGTGAGAGACTTTGTTTGGGGAGGCTCCAAAATCGCTGCAGGTGGTGACTCCAGCCATGAAATTAAAAGATGCTTGCTCCTTAGAAGAAAAGCTATGACCAACCTAGACAGCATATTAAGAAGCAGAGACATTACTTTGCTGACAAAGGTCCGTCTAGCCAAAGCTATGGTTTTTCCAGTAGTCATGTTATGGATGTGAGAGTTGGACTTATAAAGAAAGCTGAGCACTAAAGACGCTTTTGAACTGTGTTTGTTGGAGAAGACTCTTGAGAGTCCCTTGGACCGCAAGGAAATCCAACCAGTTCATCCTAAAGGAAATCAGTCCTAAATATTCATTGGAAGGACTGATGCTGAAGCTGAAATTCCAATACTGTGGCCACTTGATGTGAAGAAGTGATTCT
Organism: Ovis canadensis; assembly: GCF_042477335.2. Classification (NCBI taxonomy): domain Eukaryota; kingdom Metazoa; phylum Chordata; class Mammalia; order Artiodactyla; family Bovidae; genus Ovis; species Ovis canadensis. The sequence goes on from NC_091254.1 coordinate 62,263,176, forward strand.
TTGGAAAAGATCCTGATGCTGGGAAAGATTGAGGGCAGGGGGAGAAGGGGTCAACAGAGGATGAGATGGTTGGGTGGCATCACTGACTCAATGGACATGAGTTTGAGTAAGCTCTGGGAGTTGGTGATGGACAAGGAAGCCTGGCATGCTGCAATGCATAGGGTTGCAAAGAGTCGGACACGACTGAGCGACTGAAATTAACTAAACTGCAAATACCTTAAAAAATCAATAAAGGAAGAAAGTAAATGAGTGACTCCCTCAGACTAAACAGGGAGGAAAGAGAGTAATGCTAATGGGTACAAATTTTTTTTGAGGGGGAGGAATAATGAAAATATTCTAAAACTAAATTATAGTGATAGTTGTACAACTCTCTATATAGTAAAACCCATTGAATTGTAAAGTTTAAATCAATGGGATTTATGGTATTATAAATTACATATCAAGAAAATTTCATGTTGATAAAGCTGTTTTTTTGTAAAAAATGATTGTCAGGCACAGAAAGACTGTGTGTTTTCCATCTCTAACTTTAATTGGTTATTAAGGCAAAATCTTAGGTGTCGCAAGGATAGAAACCCAGATATGAGCATACCTAAGTGAGCTACCCAGTTCACTGTATAACAAAAGAACTCATAATTTCGAATAACGGGTTCTTAGAAATAGGTATATAGGGTGATATTTAGCAATTTTTTCCAGAGTTTTGTATGAATTCCTTTTTCTGATGTTCAGTTCAGTTCAGTCGCTCAGTCGTGCCCAACTCTTTGCGACCCCATGAATCGCAGCACGCCAGGCCTCCCTGTCCATCACCAACTCCCGGAGTTCACTCAAACTCACGTCCATCGAGTTGGTGATGCCATCCAGCCACCTCATCCTCTGTCGTCCCCTTCTCCTCCTGCCCCCAAACCCTCCCAGCATCAGAGTCTTTTCCAATGAGTCAACTCTTCGCATGAGGTGGCCAAAGTACTGGAGTTTCAGGTTTAGCATCATTCCCTCCAAAGAAATCCCAGGGCTGATCTCCTTCAGAATGGACTGGTTGGATCTCCTTGCAGTCCAAGGGACTCAAGAGTCTTCTCCAACACCACAGTTCAAAAGTAGCAATTCTTTGGCGCTCAGCTTTCTTCACAGTCCAACTCTCACATCCATACATGACCATTGGAAAAACTACAGCCTTGACTAGACGGACCTTTGTTGGCAAAGTAATGTCTCTGCTTTTGAATATGCTATCTAGGTTGGTCATAACTTTTCTTCCAAGGAATAAGCGTCTCAATTTCATGGCTGCAGTCACCATCTGCAGTGATTTTGGAGCCCCCCAAAATAAAGTCTGACACTGTTTCCACTGTTTCCCCACCTATTTCCCATGAAGTGATGGGATCAGATGCCATGATCTTCGTTTTCTGAATGTTGAGCTTTAAGCCAGTTTTTTCACTCTCCACTTTCACTTTCATCAAGAGGCTTTTTAGTTCCTCTTCACTTTCTGCCATAAGGGTGGTGTCATCTGCATATCTGAGGTTATTTTTATTTCTCCCTAGTGTATGTTAGGAAGTATTTAAAATACAATGGAATTATTTCTGTCCTATAATTTGAGTTAGAATGAAAATATTTTTCTTCCTGTCATTGTAGAACATCCTGTCTTCTCAATTTGTGCAGATCTTGAGATTCTAGGATTAATGGACTAAGTTTATGGACTATGAAAATGTAATAAATATTCAATTTTTAAGTTTCTGGAATTACAGAACAAGCCTTTTCAGCATTTTTAGCAGTTTTTAAAGCATTGTGTCCCAATGGTTAGGAAAAACAATTTTATAGCTGAGCCTTTTTTTTTTTCCCATTGTGTCTTAAAAGTGGAATTGGGACATTTTTCATTTAATGTGATTATAAATACTGAAGATTACACTCAGTAAATAAGTTGTGATGTAGTGATCACAGTGTGATCTTTTAGTGATTTCTTTTAGTACAGAATCTTTACCTTTACTATTAGACATCTGTCTCTACTTTTCCTACATGTTTTCCATCTCTATTTTCAATAAAAAATCTTTTTAGTTGTGTTTTTTGTTATGAAATACATTATGTTGTCTGAGGAAAACACTGATGCTCTTCAAAGTGCAAGATTATTATTGTTTCAACTAATTGCCTTATTTGTTTGTAAAAGGGAAATTTTTATAAAAAATGGAGAAAAGCTGTAAATTGCTTTCTTGTGGTCTTTTCAAGCAAATATCACAATGTAACTCTCCACTTTTATAGCAATGGCTAGAAACTATTACTGTGATAATCAACATATCACAGTTGCATTATCATGAAGATTTTTTATGTTGCTTTCAAAATTCTGAGTTGTTGGGATATTGGTCTTCTACTGCTGACACCTGAGAATATTACTTGACTTTATTTTTCTGTTAATATTGAAGTATTATTAGGAGACGGTCAATTTTCAAGCACACAGGCACATTTTTAATGTTTGAGGTAGTAGTCCTCTTTTGTACACATTGATTTTCTTATTCCATTCTTCTAGTGTCCACTTGGCAAGAAGAGTGCTTCAGTTAGAAAAACAAAACTCGTTGGTTTTAAAAGACCTGGACCATCAAAAGAACCAAGTAACACAGCTTTCACAAGAGGTAAATAACCTAAACAAATGAAACACATATAAAGAATCACAGTGTTGATTGTAATTCCTTGTTACTCCTTTGTGTATTTTCTGAGCAGTTTCAAAATAAGCTGTTTGCTAGTACAAAATGATTTTATAGTCTATGAAAACTAACTGAATAAAGCAACTTAAAGTGTATGGTAAAAACTAAGATCAAAAAATGAGATTAAATACCCAGACTAAATATAAATGCAGGCTAGACAGACAAAGCTTTGATTTCTGTAAATATACACTGGCAAAGCAAGTTTAGCAAATTTTGGTGGCATTTTAAGTTTTAAACTAAAGCCTCATTTTCCAAGTAAATTTTCTTTTTGACTTCCTTGATGAAAAATGACTTATCTATTAAACACACTTGACTGGTATACACTTAACCCCTCACAGTCTTTGATATATGATAGTTCCCAAATTATACTTACTTTTTAAAAACTCAAATTTATATTTCTTTTGCTTAGCATTTTACTGTATCATTTAAAGACAATATATACATTTTACATAGTACTTCCAATCTTCTTATTTAATCAGTATCTAATTCCAGTTTTCTATGCTTCTGAAATTCAAGTAATAAAATGATTCAAACCAAAGATATCACCTTCGTAGCATTCCCTTTACTTCCTGAGTTTCAGCATAATGAATTTTTCTATGTTAGTATTTTAGGTCTTATAATAAAGGGACTTTTAAATGAGTATATTAAAAACTATTAATATGTACCATATATTCTGCATTTGTTTGCCTACAGACCTGCTGATATTTGTCTACGTAGTGCCTTCTTTGTAATGTGCTTTTAATACTACAGCATTAGGAGGATCTTTATGCTCAAAGTATTTGTGATATGATATGATATGGTATGATATGATGTGATGTGTGTTATGATGCCTGGAATTCATGTTCCATAAAAATGTAAGAGAGGAGCTCAGTAGATAATACAAGAATCTCAAAATATTGATAATGATTGAAGCTTGGTGATGGGTACATATAGATTCAGTATTCAGTTCTGTACTTTTGTGTGTATTTGAAATTCTTTCATAAGACTTACAGAGAATCAGTAACCCTAAAAAGGTTTCTACTGACTGTAGTGTATACTTTTTCCCTTGCAGTTGAAAAAAGTATTAGAATTTGATATATTCCATGGATTTTACTTTTTCCTGCCTTAGAAAAATTTTCTTAAATTGAAAAAGAATTCCATAAACTAATTAGCTGAAAGGTGATAATATTAGATTGCTTCTATACCAGTAGACTATTCATGATAGATGTTGAAAAAACAAGAGAGAAAGTCTCTCAGAATCTGTATTCTTTTGAGTAATTTATATATTTAAACCACGTAGGAATTTCTGAGAATTAATACAGAGATAAAAATCAACTGACTAATATTTAAATTTAACATTAATTTTTATGTTATTCAAATTATACTGAGATTATACATAAATGAATCGTCTAAATCAAAGTGCTAAAAAAATATTCAAAATGAAAACACATACTCCTTTTATAGCAGCTTTATTGAGTCATAATTGATGTAAACTAACCTGCACAGATTTAATCTGTACAATATAACTGATATGCATAACCATGAAATCATCACCAAAACAAAGACAGTAAACACATCTGTCGCTGCCAATGTTTCCTTGTGTCCCTTGGGAATCGCTGTCCCAGCCCTCCCCACCCCCATCCTTGTCCCTAAGCCACCACTGATTTGCATTATGTCACTGTAGACTAGTTTGCATTTCTTAGACTTTTATGTAAATTGAATATATATACATGAGCAACTCCCAGTTGCCTTATATATATATATATATATATAATATGCACACACTATTTTGTCTGTCTTCTTTCATTCTGCATAATTATTTCAAGATTTGTCCATAGTCCATTCCTTTTACATTGCTGAAGAACATTCCATTGTATGAATTTACCACAGTTGTTCATCCATTCACTTCTTGATAGATACTTAGGTTATTTCTGGTTTTTACCTATTATAAATAAAGCTGATACGAACGTCCATGTACAAGTCTTTATATAAACATATGTTTCTGTTTCTCTGGGGTACATTCCTGGGAATGGAATAGCTGGATTGTGTGGTAGGTGTCTAATGTTTTAAGAAACTGCCGAACTGTTTTCCAAATGTTCATACTATCTACTTTTCCCACTAACAGCATATGAAAGTTCTAGTTCCTCTACCTCCTTGCAATGATTTGATATGGTCAGTCTTTTTAAGTTTACCCCATTCTCATAGTGATTTTAGTTTGCATTTTCATAATGATTCATCTTTGCTATTTGTTTGTCTTACTGGGAGAAGTGTCTGTTCAAATTTTTTGCCCATTATATCAGATTGTTTTCTTATTAGTGAATTTTGAGAATTATTTGTGTATTCTAGATACAAGTCTCTTATCAGCTATATGGTTTCCACATATTTTCTCCCACTCTGTGGCCTGTGTTTTCATCTCTTAGTGTTGTTCTTCGAAGAGCAAAAGTTTTTAATCTTGTCCATTTTTTCAGTTCACTCTTTTTTAGACTGTGTTTGGTATGTTATATCTAAAATATCTTTCCCTAACTCATGGTTAGGGTTTGTCTGTGTAGTCCTGTAGATCTTTCGTAGTTTAAATTTATGATCCTTTTTTAATGTTTGTGTGGAAACGACACAGAAGAGCCAAAAAGCTTTGAACCTGAACAGAACTGGAGGACCAGTACCATCTACTTTCAAGACATTATAAAGCTACAGTAATGAAGATGATGTGGAAGTGACATAAAGACAGGGATAACTGGAACAGAGAGTCCAGGGACAGACTCACACGTAGATTTTTAACTGATTTTCAGCAAAGGTGTTCTTATTCCTTTGTGTAAATCCAAATTTCCATCTGGCATCATATTGCTTCTGGTTGATATACTTCTTTTAACAATATTTATAAAGTAGGTCCACTGGAGATAAATTCTTTTCACTTCTGTATGTTACAAAATGTTATTTTACCTTTTTGTTGTTTAGGTTTTTTGGTCTTTCTTTTTTTTTTTTTTTTTTTAACATTTCTGTCTATTCCTAACAAGAGTAAAGACTGAAACATATTTCTCCATTATGCTACTACAGCCAAATAAACTAGAAGGGTTCACTGGGTAGCCTTTCCCTTCTCCAGGGGATCTTCCCAACTCAGGGATCAAACCCAGGTCTCCCACATTGCAGGCAGATTCTTTACCAGCTGAAAAACAAGGGAAGCCCAAGAATACTGGAGTACATAGCCTTATCCCTTCTCCAGTGGATCTCCCTGACCCAGGAATAGAACCGGGGTCTCCTGCACTGCAGGCAGATTCTTTACCAGCTGAGCTATTAGGGAAGCCCTTTTCTTTTTTTACTGGAGTAAAATTCACGTAACATAAAATTCACCATTTTAAACATTTTAAATTGTACAGTTCAATAGTTTTTGTTATGTTTGTAATGTACAATCATCACCACTATTTACTTACAGAACATTCACATCACCCAGAGAGAAACACTGAACGCACTAAGCACTTACTCCTCAGTCTCCCTTCCCTCCAGCCCCTGGAAACCACTAATGCGCTTTCTGTCTCTATGGGCCTGTTCTACATACTTCATATAAATGGAATCATGCAAAATGTGCCTTTGTTTGTCTGACTTCTTCAGCATAATGTTTTCAAGGTTCATATATTAATATGTTGCACCATCAGTACTTAATTTTTTATGACTAATATTCCTTTGTACAGATATTTCACATTTTGTTTATCTGTTCACCAGTGGTGGACATTTACCATTTCCATCATTTGCCTATTGTAAACAGCACTGAGCATTCACGTACATTTTTGTTTGTTTGAACACATATTTTCAGTTACAAGTACATACCTAAGCATGGAATTACTGGGGTCACATGGTAATTCTGTTAACTTTTTGAGGAACCATGGAACTGTTTTTCACAGCAACTGCACCGTTTATATCCCCATCAGTAATGTTCAGGGTTCCAGTTTCTCACATTCTCACCAATGCATATTTTCTGTTTTCTAGGTTTTTTTAAATTCTAGCCATCTTAGTGAGTGTGAAATGGTGTCTCATTGTGATTTCAATTTATATTAACCTTATAATTAATGATGTTAAGCATTATTTTGTATGTTTACTGGCCATTAGTATATCATTTTTGCAGAAATACAAGATATACCCATTTGAATGCAGAGTTCCAAAGAATAGCAAGGAGAGTAAGAAAGCCTTCCCAGTATTCTGTGCACAGAAATAGAGGAAAACAATAGCATGGGAAAGACTAGAGATATCTTCAAGAAAATTAGAGATACCAGGGGAACATTTCATGCAAAGATGGGCACAATAAACTACAAAAATGGTGTGGACCTAACAGAAGCAGAAGATATTAAGAAGAGGTGGCAAAAATACACAGAAGAACTATACAAAAAAGATCTTCATGACCCAAATAACCATGATGGTGTGATCATTCACCTAGAGTCAGACATCCTGGAATGTGAAGTCAAGTGGGCCGTAGGAAGCATCACTATGAACAAAGCTAGTGGACATGTGGAATTCCAGTTGAGCTATTTCAAATCCTAAAAGATGACACTGTTAAAGTGCTGCACTCAATATGCCAGCAAATTTGGAAAACTCAGAAGTGGCCACAGGACTGGAAAACATCAATTTTCATTCCAATCCCAAAAGAAAGGCAATGCCAAAGAATGTTCAAACTACCACATAACTGCACTCATCTCACATGCAAGCAACGTAATGTTCAAAATTCTCCAAGCCAGGCTTCAACAGTACAAGAACAGTGAACTTCCAGATGTTCAAGCTGGATTTAGAAAAGGCAGAGGAACCAGAGGTCAAATTGCCAACATCTGCTGGATCATCAAAAAAGCAAGAGAGTTCCAGAAAAACTTCTATTTGAGCTTTGTTGAGTATGTCAAAGCCTTTGACTGTGTGGATCACAACAAACTGTGGAAAATTCTTCAAGAAATGGGAATACCAGACCACCTAATCTGCCTCCTGCGAAATCTGTATGCAGGTCAAGAAGCAACAGTTACGAATTGGACATAAAACAACAGACTGATTCCAAATTGGGAAAGGAGTACATGGAGGCTGTATATTGTCACCCTGATTATTTAACTTATATGCAGAGTACATTATGAGAAATGCTGGACTGGATGAAGCACAAGCTGGAATGAATATTGCCAGGAGAAATATCAAAAACCTCAGATATGCAGATGACACCACCCTTATGGTGGAAAGTGAAGTAGAACTAAAGTGAAAGAGGAGAGTGAAAAAGTTGGCTTAAAACTCAACATTCAGAAAACTAAGATCATGGCATCTGGTCCCATCACTTCATGGCAAATAGATGGGGAAACAGTGAGAGAATATTTGGGGGGGGGCTCCAAAATCACTGTAGATGGTGACTCCAGCCATGAAATTAAAAGATGCTTACTCCTTGGAAGAAAAACTATGACCAACCTAGACAGCGTATTAAAAAGCAGAGTTATTACTTTGCTGACAGAGGTCCATCCAGTCAAAGCTATGGTTTCTCCAGTAGTTATGTATGGATGTGAGAGTCAGACTATAAAGAAAGTGAGCACTGAAGAATTGATGCTTTCAAACTGTGGTGGGGGAGAAGATTCTGGGAGAGTCCCTTGGACTGCAAGGAGATCCAACCAGTCCATCCTAAAGGAAATCAGTCCTAAATATTCGTTGAAAGGATTGATGCTGAAGCTGAATCTTCAGTACTTTGGCAATGCGAAAAACTAACTCATTAGAAAAGACCCTGATGCTGGGAAGGATTGAAGGCAGAAGGAAAAGGGGATTACAGAGGATGAGATGGTTGGATGGCATCACTGACTCAGTGGACATGAGTTTGAGTAAGCTCCAGGAGTTGGTGATGAACAGTGAAGCCTAGCGTGCTACAGTCCATGGGGTCACAAAGAGTCGGACATGACTGAACGACTGAACTAAAATGAGCTTTGGAGAAATGTCTACTGAAAGCCCTTGCCTATTTTTAAATTGAGTTGTTTGTCTTTTTGATGTTGAGTCATAAATGTTCTTTATGTATTTGATATTAAATTCTTTTAGCTATATGATTTACCAGTATTTTCTCTCATTCTGTTGGTTTTCTTTGGCTTTCTTGTTAGTTCCTTCAATCACAAAAGTTTATAATTTTGATGAAGTTCAAGTTATCTGTCTTTTCTTATGTTTTTTGTGCTTCACCTTTGGAAGTTTTACAGCTTGAATTTTTATTTATGTTTTTCATTGTGCTTTTTAATTATTTTTTAATTTAAATTATATATGTTTAATATATACAACATGATATGTATAAACATAATGAAATGGTTACTACATCTAAGCTAATTAACAAATTTCCAGATATGTCACATTTTGTTTTTCCATTCATCCACTAATGGCGTTTGGGTCATTTCCATCTTTTGACTATAAATAATGCTACTGTGAACATTTAAGGATAGGCACCCTACATTTAGCTATCTATTTGATTTTTTTTTTTTTTTAGTATACACCAAAGAGTAGAATTGTTGGGTTCATATTTGTTTTGTTTGTTTGTTTGTTTTTATCTTTGTTTTTGAAAGATATTTTCCCTAGGTAAGAATTCTAGGTTGACTTTTTTGCTGTCTCATATTCAGTTTTCTTCATATTCAGTGAAAGATGTTGCTCCACTCTCTTCTAGTTTGTATTGTTTTCGCCAAGAAATGCTCTGTCGTCTTTATCGTTGTTCCTGTCTAGGAAATATGTCTTATTTTCTGGTGACTTTAAGATTTTCTTGGCTCTTGTCAGATTCCACTGTGCTAGATGAGACTTGGGCCCTAGCGCGCTAGAAATAAACTCCCTTCTTGCCTTTGCAAAAAAAAAAAAAAAAAGATTTTCTTTTCACTAGGTTTAACCAATTTGACCATGATGTGACTTGCTGTTGTTCATGTTTCCTGTGCTTGGGTTTTTTCAGACTTCTTTTCTATGTAATGAGTGAGTGAGTAAATAGGGAGTGAAAGTCACTCAGTCATGTCCACCTCTTTGCGACCCCATGGACTTAATTCTCCAGGCTAGAATACTGGAGTGGGTAGCCTTTACCTTCTCCAGGGGATCTTCTCAACCCAGGGATCAAATCCAAGTTTCCCACATTACAGGCAGATTCTTTACCAGCTGAGCCACAAGGGAAACTTCTATGTAATATGATCATCAAGTTTAGAAATGTTTCATCCATTATTTCCCCCAGTGTTTTTTCTATCCTTTTCTCTCTCTTCTCTTTGGAGACTCTATTGCACATATATTTGCCTGCTTGAGGTTGTCCTACAGTAGAACAAATGATGTTCTGTTCTTTCTTTCTTACTTTTTTTTGGTCTTTCCTTTTGAATAGTTTATCTTACTAAGTCTTCAAGTGCAGTAGTATTTTCTTCTCTAATATGTAATCTGCTGTTAATCCAGTCCACTGTTTTTCATTTCACATGTTGTGGTTTTCATTTGTAGAAGTTCAGTTTGGATCTTTTTTTGTATCTTCCAGCTTTTTATTTAAGCTTTTTTTTTTTTAAGATTTAATTTCTTGGGCATATGAAATACAGTTTAAATAATTACTGTATAAGATACCATTATCTAGTAATTCTATTATTGTATCACTTATTGATTGATTGATTTCATTATATATCATATTGTCCTGCTTCTCTGCATGCCTACTAATTTTTTACTGGATGCAGACATTGTGAATTTTCTCTTACAGCTAAATATTTTGGAATTTCTTTAAGTTTCTATAAGCTTTTTTTCTCAGAAACATGATTATGTTTCTTGGAAAATGTTTGATTCTTTCAAGTCTTGCTGTTAAGCTTTTACAAAAGCAAAGAAGGGTTCATCTTAAGGCTAATTTTTCCCCCACTGATGAGACCAAAGTCTTTTGAGTACAAACTGTATATGTGTGCTCAGTCATATCTGATTCTTTGCAACACCATGGACTGTAGCCCGCCAGCCTCCTCTGTCCATGGGATTCTCCAGGCAAGAATACTGGAGTGGGTTACTATTTCCTCCTCCAGGGGATCTTCCCGACCCAGGGATTGAACCCACATCTCCTACATTGGCAGGCAGATTCTTTAACACTGCACCACATGGGAAGCCAGTTGAGTATTATACCCTATATTTTGTGAATTAGTAGATTCCTTGTTTTGGCTGTTGGGAATAGTAGTATTCCGGGCCTATGTGATCTTCAGAGATTGGTCCTTTTATCTTTTCAGTGATCCTGTCTCAGCCACTGGTGGTTTTCTTTACACACATGTACTGTTCAGTGCTCAAGTGAATGTGCAGACTTTAGTGTTCACTGTCTGCACAGCTCTCTTTTATTCATTAGTCTGCCAGGTGAACTGTAACCACCTCAAGTTCTTTTTCTAGCAGCAGCTCCTTGACTCAGGGAGTTTGGCAGACTCTGCCTTGGTTCGTCCTCCCTACGGACTCTCTCTGTGCAGGAAAACGGGGCATTTGTAGGACTGGGCTCACTTTGTTTCCTGTGTCTCAGGGATCCTTGACATCCTTCACTGCTTGATGCCCGGTGTCTTCAGACCATTACTTCATTAGCTGGTCCAGGGCAAAAGAGAAAAAAGTTAGTTGGTTTCCTGTGTGTGTGTGTGTGTGTGTGTGTGTGTGTGTGTATGCCCACCTAATTCCCAAGAAACCACCAAGTTAGTTATAAGTGTTGCTGTTATTAAACAGTAGAAAATCTAGACTAAATGATAAAGCATGCCACATTACCACCCTCAAGAACTGGTCTTCATTCACCACCTTAAACCCTGATTCTTGTTCTTTGTAGTCATTCAGTAAATATTTATCAAACACCTACTTTATTCAACCACTAATGAACAAAAGAGGCACATGGTCTTGCCTTCTTAGTGTGTACAGCCTCATTCACTAAGGCCTTGTTTTCTCTTGCAAGCACTTACACATTTATCTGTTATAGCTAACTTAATTTTAGAAAACTGACTTTGAAAAGAACATGCACAATCTCAAGTGACCAAATGGCAAGATTTAGTTGCCTGGAATTTTGTACCTAGGAGGCACTTGATGAAATCCAGGTAATTTGTTACAGAACTTTAGGTTGCTAGATTTCAGAGAGATTGCAAGATGCATAGGTAGAATAAAGCAGATCTATATGTATGAGACATTCATACAGTCTTGATAAATTTTTTAAAGGAAGATTGCAGAATATTATGTGTTGTGTTCCTCTATTTGGATGTGTGTGTGTGTGTGTGTGTGTGTGTGTATAAAGGGTGGGGTTGTATCTCTGTTAAAGCCTAGAGAAAAGTTTAGAAGATATACAACTGTCATGCCAAAGGCACACAGATACCAGTATGCATGCATTCTTGTTGTGGTTGTTCAGTTGCTAAGTTACGTCCGACTACAACCCCTTGAACTACAGCATGCCAGGTTTCCCCGTCCTTTACTATGTCTCGAAGTTTGTTCAAACTCATGTCCACTGAGTCAGCGATGCCTTCCAACCATCTCATCCTCTGCCACACCCTTCTCCTCTTGCCCTGAGTCTTTCCGAGCACCAGGGTCTTTTCCAGTGAGTCAGTTCTTTGCATCAGGCGGCCAAAGTATTGGAGCTTCAGCTTCAGCATCAGTCTTTCAATGAATATTCAGGGTTGATTTCCTTTAGGATTGACTGGTTTGATCTTTTTGCTATCCAAGGTACTCTGAAGAGTGTTCTCCAACATCACAGTTCGAAAGCATCAGTGCTTCGGCACTCAAGCTTCTTTATGGTCCAACTCGCACACCCATACATAACTACTGGAAAAGCCATAGCTTTGAGTATACAGACCTTTGTTGACAAAGTGATGTCTCTGCTTTTAAATATGCTGTCTAGGTTTGTCATAGTTTTTCATCCAAGGAGCAAGCATCTTTTAATTTCATGACTGCAGTCACTGTCTGTAGTGATTTTCATTATGAATATAAAATAAACTTTGTTTGGGTAAACTTAAAATCAGAGAATTAACAGAGTTTATACCAACATCCAAGTTCTCTTCCCACAGATAAGTGAGCTTAGACCTAGCATGGAAGGTCTGGATGCACCGCAGATAGGCCTCTAATAGAGATCCCAAAACACTGTGCACATTTAAAGTGAAAGAGGATAATAGGAAGGACTTTCTTTATGATCCAGTGGCTAAGATTCCCAATGCAGGGGGCCTGGGGTTCGATCCCTGGTAGGGGAACTAGATCCCAAGTGCCACAACTAAGAGTTCACATGCTGCAACTAAAGACCCTGCATGCTGCAGCTGAGACGTGGTGCAGCCAAATAATAAATTTTAAAAAAGAAGGTAGGGAACATCTCAGTGGCTGTCCCAGCGGGAGAGGGAGAGTTACTGCTCCTATCAGCCTGTTCAGTTACTGGTCCTATCAGTGTTAGAGGATGTGAGCCTGCAGGACCCCCCGTGTTTGTCTCTCTAACATCAAGCAGTCCTTACCACTGGGACTGGGAGTAGAAGTGAGGAACAACTAATTGTTACTGCATGCATTTGTCAATTGTTTGGATTCATTTCAACTCATATAAGATTTTTTAAAAGTATAGATTTGGTCATCGATATATTTTCTAACTCATAATAGGTATGAAGAAAATGTTGACCCATTAGATAGATCATTAACCTAACCCATCCACCAAACATAGGTAGCTTTATAAAGATTATAAAGATAAGTAGCAAAATCCTATCTTTTAAATATATCTATAAACAAGGATTATTACATTCCAGCAGTATTCTTTGTACCCAAAATTTCATTGCCTAGTGTGTACATACATGTACATGAAGACCCATACATACATGCTTCAGTATGCTTATGATACATGCATGGAGACATTTGGAATGATGCACACCAAAAGATGTCATTGATGTTGGTTGTTATTGTGGAAAAGGCACTGAGGTTCCAGGATGGATGGAAGAGATCTTTCAGTTAATACTCCCTCTCTGAACTTTGAATTACTTACTGTGTGTATGTGATACCCCCTGTCTCTCTCTCTCTCCCCCTTTCTTCCTCGCTGCCTCCATTTCTTTACCAAGAACAAGTGTATTAAAGAAATATGGAAGTGTTACAGAATATCAGAAAAGGGATTTGCTATAGGAAAAATTCAAAGCATCTACAAATGTAATGTGGGATTTTGAAGCATTAATACTGAGAAAAGGAAATAGGAAGGGTGTCTAATGTCTGCCCAGATAAGGAAAATTATGTGGCAGAAGGAGTTTTTACTTGATGGAGTCTTTGTAATGCTTGCCAGTATGTTTTAGTTTCTACCAGTGACCTTAGGAAACATGATTGCCACAAACATAATAAATGTCTGTATGTATATCAGAAGATGGAGAAGGCAATGGCACCCCACTCCAGTACTCTTGCCTGGAAAATTCCACAGACAGAGGAGCCTGGTAGGCTGCAGTCCATGGGGTCGTGAAGAGTCAGACATGAATGAGCAACTTCTTTTTCACTTTTCACTTTCTTGAATTGGAGAAGGAAATGGCAACCAACTCCAGTATTCTTGCCTGGAGAATCCCAGGGACGGGGGAGCCTGGTGGGCTGCCATCCATCTATGGGGTCGCATAGAGTCAGACACGACTGAAATGACTTAGCAGCAGCATGTGAGAAGAACGTTTGCCTCTATCCTCTGAGTATCTGACTTGAGAAATTGGGAGGGTTGTTCCACCAGCATTCTGGTGGAGCCCAGGCTCTAGGAAGGAGTCTATAGTACACACAACTCCTACAGCCCCACTTCAGCATTTTAAAGGAGGAGATTCACATGCCAACCCCAGCCCTAAAACTACACAGTCAACATTTCCCACCATATTTCTAAGACTCCACTAATATGAAAGGGAAAAAAAAAGTTCCACTATTTTTTGTATCACTGAAGAGTCAAAGGGCTTCCCAGGTGGCTCAGTGGTAAAGAATCTGCCTGCAATGCAGGAGAAATGAGTTCGATCCCTGAGTCAAGAATATCCCCCAGAGAGGAAATGGCAACCCATTCCAGTATTCTTGCCTGAAAACTTCCATGGACAGAGGAGCTTGGAGGACTGCAGGCCATGGGGTTCCAAACAGTCCATGGGAGAGCAACTGAACATGCATGCAGAAAGTCAAAAGTAGATGATACTGCCAGTTAAAGTGTGATACAGTACTTTATTATCACTTCAATTTTTCTTCTAATTTTAGACAAACATTCTTTAGACAATGATTTTTATCATATATTATACAATTCTGTTTCTGCGCTTTTCTTCTAACACAAACTTTTAGTGGTGAAAATCACATTATCATCTTTCTGAAGACATTTTTATGGCAGTTAAAACTCAACCAATGAAGGGTTATCCAGAACTCAATTGAAACTACAGTGTAAACAATTAAGACCAGATTTGTTGATGTGCAAGCAGGGCCGATAGGGATTCTAAGATGTGTCCCAGTTTCATAGAAAAGATGAAAACTAGTATGATCTATTGAATCCCTTTGCTTGGGAAAGTTTGTTGATACGTAAAATTCTTCCATAAAGACCAGTGGTTTTGTTTCACCAGTAGAAATGCAAAGCTTAGAAAGTAAACATTTGGATGAAGTACCATGTCGCTTACAATTTTTTCACAGTTTTTAAAGGTTTGTTCCGTTTATGGTTAATAATATATTGGCTCTATACCCTGTATTTTACAGTATCTTCTCGTGGCTTACTTACTTTTTACATAATTGTTTGTACCTGCTAATCCCTACTCTCCCTGTCCCTCTCCCTGTGGTAACCATTACTTTGTTCTCAGTATCTATGAGTCTGTTTTCTTTTTGTTATATTCATTAGTTTGTTTTATTTTTTGGTTGCCACATACAAGTGATGACATATAGTATTTGTCTTTCTCTGACTTATTTCACTTAGCATAAATAGCCTCTAAATCCATCCATGTTGTTGGACGTGGCAAAATGTTCTTTTTATGGCTGAGTAGTATTCCATTGTATGTATATACCACTTCTTTTTTTTCTCTCTCTCCTATTTTTTAATTGGAGGATAATTGCTTTACAGTATTATGTTGGCCTCTGCCATATGTCAGCACGAATAAGCCACAGGTATACATATGTTCTGTCAAATACAGTTTAATTCATCAGTCCATCAAAAGTCTTTCATCCACCCAAAACTCTCCTCCAGGCTGTAGATCATTATTTCCTGTTTTAAAATGTCCATTTCTTCCCAGAAAATGTCCAGATTCTTTAGCATGGTCAACTCTTTAGCATGGCCATAGAAACCCAATTCAGTCCAGTTTAACCTATTTGTCATCCTTGTCTTATGTTATCTTTCTCTCCCCACGTCCTTGCTTACATCCAGCTCCCCCACCAAATAATGTGTCCTTTGCTCCCACTACATCCACTTTGTTACCCTCCTGCTTTGAAGTCTCCTCCATTTCCTTTTGTTTCTGTGTTCCATCAATGTCAACAAACCCCAGAGTTCTTCTTCTTACTAAGATGGGCATCTTACCTCGTCTTGTTTTATGGCTTCAGCATGAAGTAGCCTTTTTGGTGTAGGCCTTTTTTAGTAAGCCAGTTGTATATGTGGAAATATATATAATCATAATTCAAACAGTACAGAAGGAGAATTCAGCAAATACCAAGTCTTCTCTACTCAGTTCACCCCATCTCTGAACATCTCTCTAAGTGTCCTGCTTCAGTGGCACTGACTTAGTACAATCTCTTATCTCTCATCTGAATTATTTTAGTAAGCATCTGCTTCACCTTCCTTTCTATTCTTTAAGCCCTCTGCCTTGTTGCCAGAGTGCTGTTTCTAAATATAAATCTGTTTTTCTTTCTTCCACAGTCAGAGCTGTCTGTTTCCTAAGAATAATGATATATAAAAGTGTCCATTATCCGAGCCTTGCCTGCCTACCCAATTTCCTCTTGCATTACACAACACACACACACACACCCCCACTATGCTCCCCCCATACATAACTACTTGTGCTTTACTTGTAATTCTCCAAGCATTCAATGCTATTTTATGTCACCATGCTTTCGCACATTCTAGTCTGCCCAGCATACCCTTGTCTACGTCACAGATACTTGTCTTTTAAGATCAGTTTCAAGTATCACCTATTCTTCTAAGCCTCTTCTGAACCCCAGGTAAAAGTGGCTTACATATCCCCATCATGCCATATATACCTCTCTCTCTCTCATATGTGTATATATATATACCTATATATGTGCACACACCCACATGTCCATATAATTAGTGACCTGGCTGTCTGTAAGCTTTATGTATATGTTTTTATTGGTCTGAGTATTTCCACCATTTAGTACAGTTCTTATTTCTAGTAGGTAATAAATAAATATTTGTTGAAGGATTAGTTTCCAGTTTTGATGGGACAAAGTATGCTTTTTGTTATATACTGGACAAGAGATGAGTATATATATCATCTCTACCCACCACCACCATGAAAAAAAATGCTCCAGTTGCATCAGTAGAATCATCAACCTTTATTAAAAACACTGTGGAGTTTTTTCTTTTGCCTTGTTTTGTTTTAGGGTGAAATGGCTATAAAACTAAGAGCTGAGTAATAAAAAGGTATAATAAAGGTAAGAACATCTTACATGTCTGTAGCATTTAAATCATATGCTGCTATATTCATTTGCCATTAGATTATGAAAACCATGGGCTTTCGGATGGGACAGACTGAGTTAATCTGTCTCTAGGCAAGTTATTTAAACCTCAATTTTTTGATGTGTAAGGTAGGAGTAATAATACTCTATCCATATTTGCCCTAAGAATTAGAGATAACCCAATCTGAGATAAGCACCTAGTACACTGACCTGTTAAATCACTCTGTAAATGCTGACAGTTTAGGTATTTGTTTGTTTGGTTTTTATCCTTCATATCATGTATTTTTCTCTTGGCCATAGTATTGATGAAATAAATATTTTATTAATAAAGATAGCATGTTTTAAAAGAAATAGTAGTTGCATCATTGGAGTTCATTGTGCTTATTTTGCCTGTATGAAAATATTCAAAATGAACTATTTGAATGAATTTTAACACAGTATAATAAGATTTTTTAATGATAATATAAGTAATTTCTATGAAGAGATGTATGGTATGAAAACTGCAGCTCTAAAGAGTAGTAAGCTGCTCTTAATTGAAAAAGTATATTTAATTGCATACAGACATAGCATTTTAGGAGCAGTATGCAAAACTGCATGTTTTAAAACTAATAAAAACTTCAGAATAACCAGAATTTTTATGTTTAGAGAATATGAATTACTAATAAAAATTCAACTAATTTGTTGAGTCATTGTATAGAAAAGATTAAATAGCAATAATATAAATAAGATAATTAACAGCACCAATAACATAGTCTTTATTAGAAATTTTAAGTAGATACTTTTATAAAATCAAAATTATTTTAGGAATAAATAATAATAATGGCTAGCAATATCAGAGAAGAATGAAAGAATCAGAAAAATGACTCAGATGCAAAGTCTGTCCAGTTCACTCAGGTTCCTGGTGAATATGGTATTTGTCTTAGTAACATACTGCAAACTGTAACATGTGATCCCTCCACTCCTCAGACCTAAAAGATCTGATCTAAAAAGATCACTTTTCACCAAGTGATCAAACTGTCAGTAAACTGGCTCCAAAGTTGACCTGCAACAGATTTGGGTTTTGACAGATTTGAATATAAACTCGATCCTTTTTAGTTAAAGATATAACTACCACATGGACAAATAACTGTTACCTTTTTTTGACTGTGACCTATAGTAAGAAGTGTATCTTAATATCATCCCAGTATGTACATATGTATGTATATTTGCTTGTGTGTGTGTGAATATATAGGTGTGTGTGTATCTAAAATGATTTTCCCAACACAGCGAATACCCTTACCACATTCTGCTAGTTGCTATTCTGTTCTGTTTCTTTTTTCTTTTAATACTGTTTGCAACCCACAGTGTGAAAACACTCATCTGGACAGGCATGTAACACATTTTTTCTTCTTAAGTCAGCCTTCCTGAGAAATCAGTTTCAGGGTTAAAAAGAAAGGAAAGGTGAAGAAGTAAAAATGAGTAAAGCATGTTAGAGAAATAGGGAGTCATCTGGTATGACTGTAATATAAAAGTGTGTAAGCTTCCCAGTTGTATGTATCTACTATCTTCAGGAGCAATGCTAATCTAATCTCTCTATCATTTTGAATTAATAGTGTAATGGTGAAGCAGTTGTCATACTTTTCTGTATTTTTGTTCTGGCCCTTTTCAGTCAGTTTTTTCCATTTTTTCAGCATTACCCCTTGAACAGTCTTGAACAGATTCACTGTGGTTTCTGCCATTGGTTGGAATTAGTACCATTTACAGATGTGAGTAATTTCAGTCTGTAACTTTTCCTCCAGACTATTTAGAATACATACATATGACTGTGGATCAGAGAACCCCATTATTTACCTTCTTTATCAAGCCTTTATCTTCCCAAAAAGGCAGCCCTCTAATTCCAGGGTGATTCCTTTCTTAAAACAAATCTTGTTTTAAACTTTATTGAGTTTTTCAAAGGCCTCATATCCATGTTTTAACATTTTTATCACTAAATTGCAGGTATTATTCCTGACAAACTCCCAACAAATAGCAGGATTTTCCATTATAGAAAGTATGTTACTTTTCCCCCCAAAAAAATTTGTTTCCTTATGACTCTTCACAACAGAAAGGACTATGTTAGAAAAATCTATAAAGGTAATGTTATTATAAAATAAATGACTTTGTCAAGTGTTAGATAGTATTGGTATGAAATTGTCTGCCAGCAAATATGTATTAAATGCCAACTGTGTGCCAGGCATTGCTCTAAGCCCTGAGAATAATCAGTGGAGAAGACAGACAAAAATTCCTGCCCTTGCCCTTTGGAGCTTTCGTTCTACTGAGGGGAGAAACAAGAATATTTTGCAAGTAAAAGATATACTCAAGTTATATAATGGAAGTTAGAACTCAAGTTATATAATGGAAAGTAAAGCAGGGAAGAGGATAGTGATTATGACTGCCTGTAGTTACACATGGACACACAGAAGACATAAAATGAGTGCCATGGTTCTCATGTATCTTCTGAAAGTGGCCAAAGCAGCAGGGAAACCACCACAGAGCCTCTTAAGTCCCATGTCAACATCAGTGCCCAGGGAGAAGCAATCAGATGTTTGTAGCATGGGAGAATGGCTGTGAAGCAGATTTCTTTGTGGTAAATTGGTCACATTTCTTCACTGCTTGTATGTGTGCCTATGCATGCATGCTTATAGCCTCATTCTTTATTTGGGGGAAAGTAAGGTGATAGATAGAGTGCCTGATGAACTATGGAATGAGGTTCATGACATTATACAGGAGACAGGGATCAAGACCATCCCCATGGAAAAGAAATGCAAAAAAGCAAAATGGCTGTCTGGGGAGGCCTTACAAATAGCTGTGAAAAGAAGAGAAGCGAAAAGCAAAGGAGAAAAGGAAACATATAAGCATCTGAATGCAGAGTACCAAAGAATAGCAAGAAGAGATAAGAAAGCCTTCTTCAGCAATCAGTGCAAAGAAATAGAGGAAAAGAACAGAATGGGAAAGACTAGCGATCTCTTCAAGAAAATTAGAGATACCAAGAGAACATTTCATGTGAAGATGGGCTCGATAAAGGACAGAAATGGTATGGATGTAACAGAAGCAGAATATATTAAGAAGAGGTGGCAAGAATACACGGAAGAACTGTACAAAAAAAATCTTCACGACCCGGATAATCACAATGGTGTGATCACTAATCTAGAGCCAGACATCCTGGAATGTGAAGTCAAGTGGGCCTTAGAAAGCATCACTACAATCAAAGCTAGTGGAGGTGATGGAATTCCAGTTGAGCTATTTCAAATCCTGAAAGCTGGTGCTATGAAAGTGCTGCACTCAATATGCCAGCAAATTTGGAAAACTCAGCAGTTGCCACAGGACTGGAAAATGTCAGTTTTCATTCCAATCCCAAAGAAAGGCAATGCCAAAGAATGCTCAAACTACTGCACAATTGCACTCATCTCACATGCTAGTAAAGTAATGCTCAAAGTTCTCCAAGCCAGGCTTCAGCAATACGTGAACTGTGAACTTCCTGATATTCAAGCTGGATTTAGAAAAGGCAGAGGAACCAGAGATCAAATTGCCAACATCCGCTGGATCTTGGAAAAAACAAGAGAGTTCCAGAAAAACATCTATTTCTGCTTTATTGACTATGCCAAAGCCTTTGACTGTGTGGATCACAATAAACTGGAAAGTTCTGAGAGAGATGGGAATACCAGACCACCTGACCTGCCTCTTGAGAAATCTGTATGCAGGTCAGGAAGCAACAGTTAGAACTGGACATGGAACAACAGACTGGTTCCACATAGGAAAAGGAGTCCGTCAAGGCTATATACTGTCACCCTGCTTATTTAACTTATCTGCAGAGTATATCATGAGAAACGCTGGACTGGAAGAAGCACAAGCTGGAATCAAGATTGCTGGGAGAAATATCAATCACCTCAGATATGCAGATGACACCACCCTTATGGCAGAAAGTGAAGAGGAACTAAAAAGCCTCTTAATGAAAGTGAGAGAGGAGAGTGAAAAAGTTGGCTTAAAGCTCAACATTCAAAAACCTAAGATCATGGTATCCGGTCCCATCACTTCATGGGAAATAGATGGGGAAACAGTGGAAACAGTGTCAGACTTTATTATTTTGGGCTCCAGAATCACTGTAGATGGTGACTGCAGCCATGAAATTAAAAGACGCTTACTCCTTGGAAGAAAAGTTATGATCAACCTAGATAGCATATTCAAAAGCAGAGACATTACTTTGCCGACTAAGGTCTGTCTAGTCAAGGCTATGGTTTTTCCAGTAGTCATGTATGGATGTGAGAGTTGGACTGTGAAGAAGGCTGAGCGCCGGAGAATTGATGCTTTTGAACTGTGGTGTTGGAGAAGACTCTTGAGAGTCCCTTGGACTGCAAAGGGATGCAACCAGTCCATTCTGAAGGAGATCAGCCCTGGGATTTCTTTGGAGGGAATGATGCTAAAGCTGAAATTCCAGTACTTTGGCTGCCTCATGTGAAGAGTTGACTCATTGGAAAAGACTCTGATGCTGGGAGGGATTGGGGGCAGGAGAAGAAGGGGAAGACAGAGGATGAGATGGCTGGATGGCATCACGGACTCGATGGACGCGAGTCTGAGTGAACTCCGGGAGTTGGTGATGGACAGGGAGGCCTGGCGTGCTGCGATTCATGGGGTCGCAAAGAGTCGGACACGACTGAGCAACTGAACTGAACTGAACTGAAGGAAAAGGAATTCTTATCTGTCCACATTCTGGGCTGGTCTGACATATTGCTTTCTTTTCGTTATTAAGAAGTAATAATAAATACTGGCAAAACACGTACCAGAGCCAGACTCACTGGGTTTAAAACCTCATTTTTGGTAATTTACTAGCTGTATAAAGTTGGATCAGTTGTGGGGGGTGGGGGGGTGGAGGGGTGGGGGGTGGGGGGGTGGGGGGTGGGGGGGTGGGGGGTGGGGGGGTGGCAGGGGTGGGGAACAAAAGCAAGGGAAGAAAAAGTAAGTTTTAAAGCAAAGACAGTCTGAAAAGACTACATACTATCATACTATGTTTCCAAATGTATGACACTCTGGAAAAGGGGAAATTTATGAAGACAGTAAAAAGATCAGTGGTTGCCAGGGATTAGAAGGGATGAACAGACAGAACTGCATGGGTTATTAGGGTATAGTGAAACTATTCTTTATGATGTAAACAGTGGATACATGGGATTACAGTCAGTCCTCCATATCCACAGATTCCACATTCATGGATTGAATCAACCAACTGTGGATCAAAAATACTTGGGAAAATAAAATCCAGAAAGTTCTGAAGAGCAGAACTTGAATTTGCTGACACTAGCAACTATTTCCATAATATAATTGCATATATAATTATATAATATAATCATATTAGGTATTATAAGTAATCTAGATATATTTTAAAGTGTACAAGAGGATATGTGTAGGTTATGTGCAAAGACTGTGCCATCATATTTTCTATAAGGAACTTGAGCATCCTTGGACATGAGCATCCATGGGGGATCCTGGAGACAGTCCCCTGTGGATTCCAAGGGACAAACGTACATTTGTCAAAACCTGTAGAATATACATCACCAAGAGTGAACCCTTGGTGGTTTAAGCTGTGGACTTTGAGTGATAATGATGTGTCAGTGTAGGTTCATTAATTGTAACAAATGGTGATGGCTGTGGGGTTGGGGGCAGGCAGAGTACCTGGGACTCTGTACTTTTGCTTAATTTTGCCGAACCTCAAAGTGCTTTAACAAAAGTCTTTAAAAAGTAAAAAGGAAGAAAGAAAAAAAGAACAAACATGAAAGAGAATGAAATCTGAGAACCACAGAGAAAAGATAGGAGAAGAGGAAAGGAAGGAGTGGGGAAGATGTCAGTGACTGAATGTAAGGGTATCATGGCCACCTTTTGTCACTTGTGCGATTTGTCAGTCCTTAAAGCTGTTTTTGTTGATAGCAGAAAAATACCCCCTGGAAAGTAATACTGTCTAGAGAAAAATTAACAGAACTTACTTTTGGGTAATGTTAAAGAATTTGGG
Source organism: Ovis canadensis (assembly GCF_042477335.2). NCBI lineage: Eukaryota > Metazoa > Chordata > Mammalia > Artiodactyla > Bovidae > Ovis > Ovis canadensis. Next base: position 62,286,381 of record NC_091254.1, read on the forward strand.
AAAGACGGAGTTTTCTGTGTGTCTGTGTACATTTCATGTTGGTGTGTCACCCCTTGTAAAGTTAGTGTTACATGTTTTATGGATGCACAATATGTAGTGTAACTGGACATGATATCTTATTTTTTGATGTTCCAATACAGAATTATATAGAAATTAACATTTTATTTTAATACTAATAAACATATTTACCCTGTGAAGGGCTGATTCACTACATGAACAAAACATTAAACTTTAATTGTAGTACATCTCTGTGTCTAAATTTGCCACGGGCTTAAACCAAGATGTCTTTGTTATAGTTCATCCTGGAAAAAAGTTCAATCACATGGATCCAGGACAATATACTAGAATTTATTCTTTAATCCATCTTTTTAAAGGCTCACAATACCAGATCATATGAGTATGTGTGTGAGAGTGTGTGTGTGTGTGTGTGCACATGCCAAATGCCAGCCACCACTGAAGCAAGGAAAAACAGTGACTTATTTATAAATTATATCCTGTTTACATATCAAACAGATATTATAACTGTTTAAAGTCTTTCCCTTACTAGTGTGCCTTTATAAATTCATAAATGGCTATAATTTTTTCTTTCAAGAGCTATTACAAATCACATTGTAAATCCCTCCTCCGCTGTCAGCATTGTTGTACAAGTGAACCACATTAAAATGAATTTTTCAGGGGTAGCTTTGAGGGGGAAAGAAACTTAAAGCACTTGAACTTGAGAATTCCATTCTCTAACGCTAATCACAGGCCCTTCCAGCTTTCCCAGTTCTTCCCACCCTCCCAGTCTTTTCATTTCCACCACATCTGTGCTTTATTTGTACTCATAAACCCTTTGCATTTCCAATCTGTCAAGCCCCTTGGCTCCACGTGGCCTCCTAATACAGCCTGGGGCCTTATCAGTCATTTGAACATTACATTCACTGACCACTCTCCAAGGCTTTGTTGCCAGATTCATCTATCACGCTTTCCTTGACATTCCCACCTTTAGCCTAATATCTTATAATCAGATAGTTACTCCATCAATATATAATGAAAGGGAGGAGAGGAGAGAAAATTCTTCAATACAGTTTTAATGTACTGAAAATTTCTTGTGGAAATGTTACTTTTGCTGCTTGCAAGTGGAACAAATTCCTGTTGTTGTACATCAACAGGGTTCGCATACCTGTGGCCCAGTATTTTTTATTTTTCTATATCTATCCTGTTTCCCTTTATCTTTACTGAAGGCGACTTCCACTCTTGCAAACCATCCATTCCATTATATAGCTTTCCTTATTACAGTTAGATCATCTAAATTTATTTTCCTTGAGTCTTTTTCACCCAGGGATTTTTTAGTATGTTCACTTACTCTTTTCTTCTGTGATCTCTCTCCAAAAAAATGAGCTTTGTGTGTGTCCGTGTGTGTGTGTGTGCACGTCCGTGCATGCACTCAGGCTCAGTTTGTGTGTGTTAATGTAAATAACTTTTAAAACTTAACCCCTCTCTCTCTTCTTCCTTCCTTCTGCTCTCTCTCAACCTTTCTTCAGCTCTGCCCTTCCCTCAGTGATCACCAATGACTTCCTGATTGTCAGTATTTTCTTCTCAGTCCCTTACTCTTTCAGTGGCATGACATTATAGATGTTACAGACATTACTGAAATTTTGTCCTCACTTTGCTTTACAGCACCATTTTCCCGCATATAGCTCTTTAGTCTTCGTAACTGATATCTTCTTCTTCCAGACCTGAAATGTAGGTGTCCCTTTCATGTTCTTACACCTCAGTAATGATTCTCAAATTTTAGTGAGCATAAAAATCACCAAAGATTTTTGTTGAGAATATAGGTTTCTAGATCCTACCCTCAAAGATTATAATTAGATAGGCCTAGAATGAGGCCCAGGAGTCTGCATTTTTAACAATCTGCATTCTTATGACTCTAATAAAAGTGATTCAAGGCCACACTTTGAAAAAAATAATCCTCTGCAGCCCTATCTACTCCTATGACCTCAGTCATCGCTTCCAAGCTGATTATTTCCAAATATTTTAACATCCTACTCTCATGAATTTCTCCTTATTCTGTAGACCATACTTCTGGACCATACTCAGGACCAGAGCAGGGCTGATAATCATGCTTACTTTGATTATTAAAATAATGTTCAGAGAAACACCTGTAAGCAGCTGTTGCCCTCAGCCCACAAGTGTCATTCTACCACTATGGTGCTGTCTATCCTGGTGCCTCTCCTCAGATCTTCTGTACCTCCCCACTTTTCAGCAACAAAAAAGTAACACCTGGAACCACAGAGTTTCTCCAGGATCCTGCCCCAGTGCAAAGGCTAGCATCCTAATTGGTTGAATTGTATCCATTAAATATTAATATTACCCCTGTTGTAGGGGATGATGTCATTAACTATATGGGGCACAGGAGAAGAAGCTAGTTTTAGTGGGGAGAATAGTCAGTTCAGCATATAAGATAGTTTATGTGCAGTACTCTTAAACCTACTAAAATAGTTGGATGGAGTGACCTGTAATAAATTCAAAAATTACAAGAGCTGTGCTTTCCAAGTTTGACTAATCATCAGAATCTAAGGCCCAACCCTGAGAAATTTATATTCATTAGAATTGGGGCAGGACCCAGAAATCAGTTTTTTAAACATTTCCCGCAGTGGTTCTGATGATTATGTAGATATGAGAACCACCGCTTTGGACTGAGGACACAGAAGTATACAACGAAAGTATTGCCCCCTGTTGAACCTCAAATAGGCATTTCCATTCCATGGCATAGTCAGAAAGATCAGACAACAGGATATGTGGGTTTCTCAGCACAGCTAATTACCACGACAAGAAAGTATCTCATGTATGTATTTTATACACAGAAAGCAACTCAATCTTGCATTCCATTCAACAGAATGCATTTTGTCCCTGATAAGAAAGAGTTCCATTTCTAGGAGTTCCTATGAAAATAAATTCTATAAGGAAATCAATTCCTGTTTGGGAAAAAGGTAACAAAGTATAGTCACCTTCTTAAGTCTTTTAAGTTTAAGAGAACATATATAATTATATTATAATCACGTGTTGCATTTCTCTGAATCATATGTACAGTTTATTGAAACAAAAGAGAAATAACAATTCTATAAAATGTTGTATCGTGAGTTTAGTCCTGAGTCATTCGTTATGTACGTGATTCCTGAGTCACAAATTACTAAGGCTTTCCTATAAGGAAAAGATTACTAACAATAGGCAAAGTGAGTGATTGTGAAACTTTTTGAATACAAATGATTATAGTTACAAAAAGATTGTTTTAAAACTGTATCGGAGAAATTAAATTCTGTTGTTACATTAATTTCAAAAATAGATATTAACATCAGTTTTCATCTAGGGGATTTAAAAGCTTATAAAGAAACATTCTTAAAATTTACAGCCTTATGCAAGTTTTACTACCTAGAGAGAAAGAAGTTTGTTGGTTGCCTAGTAGAGATACATTTTGGAAGTAAGGTTTTTGGTCCTCAGTTTTGTTTATAATACTAAAACCTAACATATGTAATTGCTGTAATGAGAAAAAACAAAGTAAAATAATTAAGGTTAATGACTGCTGTTACATTTTTTTCTGTAAATGCCCTTAGTTCTCCCATGTCCCGCCCACCCCTGCTCCCCACCCCCAACTATTCTGCACTTGGAAACGCAAAATAACTTGTCAGTTCAGTTTATTCAGTTAGGGTCAGTTCTGTGAAAACAAAGTCAAGGCAATTGTTTGATTTAATTGACTGGTGAAACTGGTTATACAGGTAAGTAGAAGTTAGTTTTATTTTTGTCCAGCTGCATATTTGAATGTTCATAAAATAACTTAGCAGAATAATAAGATTCCAGTGACATAGTAATAGATTTTAAAGAATGATTACCAAAGCAAGGGAAAAGGGCTCTAAAACACAAACTATAGAAAATATTCATGGTATTTTTTTTCTTTATGGCTCCACTTTCACTGTAATGAATTGTGTCCAAAAAAAAAAAAGTCTTCTTTTCTTTCACTATTCATATCCTGTTCTTTGAGGAATTTTTTTCCTAGGTGACAGTTAATATAACCTTAACAAAAATGTCCAATATAATTTAGGTGAATCATTTACATAACTTTTATAAAGTGGTCCTCAAACTGTATGCTGATAGCCTTTAAGAGTTAGTCAGCCACCTCTTGGCTTCACTGTCTTCCTCACCCACCTGAACCTCATGGTTGGTCATTTTCGCTATGAATGTTTCTGCCCTTGATTCTTTGTACCTTCCTCTCTACCGTCCTCTGTCTACACCCTGCTGTTCTCCACACCTTCAACTTTGAGGCTGCTAGTCACTCTTTTTTTTTTTTTCCCCTATGAGAGGAGAACCAAAAAAAAATGCAGTGCTACAATAAATGATATGTTTCAATAATTCAAAAAAAAGGTATAGATCTTGTAAATGTAGTTTATTTGAGAGGGAAATATAAATCATTTCTTGTCCTAGAAAAGCAGCAAATCTTCAGCCTCAGTTAAACTTGTTAGGATTTATAAAGAAAAAAGGAAAAAAAATGTTCATATAAAAAGCTAGAATTTTATTGTCAAAGAACATTTAAGGTGATAAAGTAGGAATTTTATAATTTTTTTGTTCTGCATAATAAAATACTCCCTTCCTGACCCCCTCTTCCTTATAATAATAGATACCCACCACTTTTTTTCTAATTGTTCAGTTTTTACATATCCAGCTTTATAATTGCTTTTTCAAGAACTTATTTTATACCAAAGTAGTGGCTTCCTCATACTGACAGTGCTGTTTAGTCCTGTTCTAGCATACATTTTATATTTGCTTAGGAGAAGAAGAGTAAACACAAAGAAATTAAAAAAAAAAAAACTAAGGTTGGTTGATTACATAAATGATAAAATCCTTTAGAAAGATCTTTGGTCTTATATATCAAAAACATTACATAGTTATACCCCTTTAATATTGGTGCTTCTGTTATGGAAAAAATTTTTTAAAGAAAGTATTAAGGAAAAATTTTATCTACAGTATAAAATCATTTGTTTTAGCATTATTTATACTAGTCAAAAATTGATGACAGCCTAAATGTTTGCTAGTATAAACAATGTAATTAAATTGTGACTCATTGGCTTACTAGATAGTTTTATAACCATTAAAAATATGAATTAAGGTCTTCCAACATCCTGGAAGAATGATTATGATAGAAGATAAAGTGAAAAGGGATGATACAAAATTTTACACAGTACACTAACTTTGAACAATCTGAAAAGGAACTAAAATATTTTATTTATAAAATAAAATACTTAGGAATAAATTTGATCAAAGGGGAGAAAGACATGTACACTGGAAACTACAAAACATTCCTGAAAGAAGTTACAGAAGATATCTATGGCTAATAGAGGATTTAAGATTGCTTTTTGTGGGTTTGGTTGGTTGGCTTGGTTGTTTTTTGTTTTCATTTTTTTAAAAATTGAAGTATTGTTGAATTATAACATTGTATAAGTTTGAGATATAGAACATAGTGATTCACAGTTTTTAAAGATTATACTCCATCTATAGTTATTGTACAATATTGACTATATTCCCTGTTCTGTACAATATATCCTTGTAGCTTTTTTTTTCTTTCTTTCTTTTTAGCCATGCTGCATGGCTTGTGAGATCTTAGTAACCTGACCAGGGCCCTTGGTAATAAGAGTGCAGAGGCATAACCTCTGGACTGCCAGGGAATTCCCACTTACTTCTTTTATACATACTAGTTTGTTCCTCCCCTAGCCTCTCTTCCCTCTCCCTACAGATAAACCACTAGTTTGTTTTCTATCTCTGTGAGTCTGTTTCTTTTTTTGTTATATTTACTAGTTTGTTGTATTCTTTAGATTCCACAGATAAGTGATAACATTACAGTATTTGTCTTTCTGTCTGACTTACTTCACTAAGCATAATATCCTCCAAGTTCCATCAATGTTGCAAATGGCAGGATTTCATTTTTCATGACTGAGTAATATTCCATTTGTGTGTGTGTGAGTGTGTGTGTGTAGTTATTGTTTAGTCGCTAAGTCCTATTCGACGCCTTTGGTGCCCCATGGACTGTAGCCTGCCAGGCTTCTCTGTCCATGAGATTTCCCAGGCAAGACTACTGGAGTGGGTTGCCATTTCCTACTCCAGGGGATCTTCCCAACCCCAGAGATCGAGCCCATGTCTTCTGCATTGGCAGGTGGTTCTTTATCACCAGGCTGCCTGCAAAGCCACCACATCATCTTGATCCATTCATCTGTTGATGGACTTGCTTCTATATCTTGGCTTTTTAAGTAACTTCTGCTATGAGTATTGGGGTGCATGTATCTCCATCTTTTCCAAAGGAGAGTAGAACCCAAAAAAATTGCAGTGCTAAAATAAATGATATGTTTAGGGGAGTAGGATTGCTTGATCATCTGATATTCTATTTTTAGTTTTTCGAAGAAACGCCATACTGTTTTCCATAGTGTCTGCACCAATTTATATTCCCACCAGCAGTGTTCAAGGGTTCTCTTTTCTCCACATCTTGCCAACATTTGTTATTTGTGGTCTTTTTGATGATAGCCATTCTGATAGGTGTAAAGTGATAACTTACCATGATTTTGATTTACATTTCTCCAGTGATTGGTGATGTTGAGCATCTTTTCATCTACCTGTTAGCTATCTGTATGTAGAAGACTTAATATTGTTAAGATAACAGTACTGCTCAAAATGACTGACTGATTCAGAGCAGTCCCTATCAAAATCCCATAGGTATGTTTTGCAGAAACAGAATAGCCCATTTAAAAATTCATGTGGAATTTCAAGTGACCTCGAATAGCCAAAACAGTCTTGAAATTGAAAAACAAAGGTAGAAAGACTCATACTTTAGATTTTAAAACTTATTGTGAAGTTACAGTAATCAAAAGAGTGTTATGCTGGCATAAGGACAGACATATAAGACCGATGGAATAGAGTTGAGAGCCCAGAAGTAAATCTCACATATATAGTTTTTTAGTTAAGGATGCCAGGACCACTCAGTGGAGAAAATACAGTCCTTTCAACAAACAGTACTGGTAAAATTGGATATCTACATGTAAAAGATTGAAATTGGACCCATGTCTTATACTACATATAAAAATTAACTGAAAATGAATCAAATATGTTAAATTTCAAAAATAAAGGTATAAAACTCATAGAAGAAAACATAGGAGAATATCTATGACCTTGGAATCAGCAGTGGTTTCTTTAAAATGACACCAAAAGAATGTACAACAACAACAACAAAAATAGGTATGATTATACGTCATCAAAATTAAAAACTTTTGTGATCAAAGGTCAGTATCAAGATGGTGAAAAGATAGCCTACAAAATAGGAGAAAATATTTGCAATTCATGTAGCTAATTAAGGATTTAATATCCAGAATATATAAAGAACTCATATGACTCAACAGCAAAAAAAAAGCCTAACTAAAATATGGGCAAAAGATGTGAACAGACATTTCTCTAAAGAGGATATACAAATGGCCAATAATACATAAAATAACTGTGTTGGAGAGGATGTGGAGAAATTGGAACCAAGTGCATTGCTGTTAGGAATGTAAAATGATGCAGTCACTTTGAAAAACAGTTGGCTGTACCTCAAAAAGTTAAATATAGAATTACCATATGACATAGCATTTCCACTCCATTCCTAGGTAGATAACCAAAGGAATTGAAAACAGGGATTCAAACAAATATTTGTATACCACAACATTAGTCACAATAGTCAAAAAGTGGAAACAATGCAAGTATCCACCAGCAGATGAATGAATAAATAAAATATGCTCTAAACATACAATGGAATATTATTTAGCCATAAAAAGGAATAGGGTACAACATAGATAAACCTTGAATACATTAGAATTAAATGAATTAAACAGATGCAACATGACAAATATCATATGATTCCACTTATATGAGGTATCTAAAATGGGAAAATTCATATAGAAAGCAAAGGGTTTCTGGAAACTAGGGAGTTAAAGGGAGTGTTTTTACTTAATCTATACAGAGTTTCTGTTTGGGTTAATGAAAATGTTCTAGAAATAGATACCAGTGATGCTTACCTGTTGTGAATGTACTTAATGCCATTGAATTGTACACTGTAAAATGCACAAAATCATAAATGTTATGTTTACATTTTAAACATGATTATTTAAAATACATTTAAGTTCAGTTCAGTCGCTCAGTCGTGTCCGACTCTTTGCAGACCCATGAACCACAGCACACCAGGCCTCCCTGTCCATCACCAACTCCTGGAGTTCACCCAAACCCATGTCCATTGAGTCTGTGATGCCATCCAACCATCTCATCCTCTGTCATCCCCTTCTCCTCCTGCTCTCATTCTTTCCCAGCATTAGGGTCTTTTCAAATGAGTCAGCTCTTCACATCAGGTGGCCAAAGTATTGGAGTTTCAGCTTCAACATCAGTCCTTCCAATGAATACCCAGGACTGATCTCTTTTAGGATGGACTGATTGGATCTCTTTGCCATCCAAGGGACTCTCAAGAGTCTTCTCCAACACTATAGTTCAAAAACATCAGTTCTTCTGTGCTCAGCTTTCTTTATACTCCAACTCTTACATCCATACATGACTACTGGAAAAACAATAATAGCCTTGACTAGATGGACCTTTGTTGGCAAAGTAATGTCTCTGCTTTTTAATATGCTGTCTAGGTTGGTCATAACTTTCCTTCCAAGGAGTAAGCATCTTTTAATTTCATGGCTGCAGTCACCATCTGCAGTGATTTTGGAGCCCAGAAATATAAAGTCAGCCACTGTTTTCAGTTTCGCCATCTATTTGCCATGAAGTGATGAGACTGAATACCATGATCTTAGTTTTCTGAATGTTGAGCTTCAAGCCAACTTTTTCACTCTCTTCTTTCACCTTCATCAAGAGGCTCTTTAGTTCTTCACTTTCTGCCATAATATAGTTATTTAGGTGCATAAATTATACATAGTGGTTTAGGTACATAAGTAAAGATGACAAGGAATATGAAAGCATGAAAAATTACTAAATTATAAGTGATTATGTTATTTTGGGGCTTCCTGGTGGCTCAGATTGTAAAGAACCTGCCTGAAATGCAGGAGACCCAGGTTCAATCCCTGGGTTGGGAAGATCCCCTGTAGAAGGGAATGATAACCCCACCCCCGTATTCTTTCCTGGAGAATTCCATTGACATAGGAAGCTGGCAGGCTACAATCAATGGAGTCGCAAAGAGTTGGACATGACTGAGCGACTAACATTTTCACTATATTATTTTGAATAGAAATAAAGTTCAAGTAAATGATTTTCATTTTAGCTAATGGATATTCATTAAAAGATAAATTTTATATCACATGTTGTCTCAGACCAACAAACAGTAAGAAAATTTAGGTGACTCATTCCCCAAATTGGTAAGACTTAATATTTTATTTAAAAATTTTCTTTCCTATTTACATGGTCTTTATTTTTATTTTAAAGAATAGTTATGTTGGTTGGTAATTTTTAAAACCTTCAGATTTACAAAGGAAGAGCTTTTCAGAGTAATTCATGTAAGGGAGAGCTGATATCTGTGCTAGAGCATTTTGAACAGTCAGGTTCTTATAAAATTGCCTAGATTTTAATGAAACCTTTTTTTTTTCTTTAGCTTGACAGGGCCAATTCTCTGTTAAACCAGACTCAACAACCTTACAGGTATCTCATTGAATCAGTTCGTCAGAGAGATTCTAAGATTGATTCCCTGAAGAAGTGTATTACCGAACTCGAAAAAGATGTCAGGTAACCATCTACAAATCTTGTATTTGAGTAATAAAATATTATTATTATTTATTTGGATAATAAAGGCATTGTGAGCATAATACTGCTGTAGTTGAGGTGGGAAATTGGTAAGAAAAAATGTACATGACGAAGGTGATCTTAAATGTGATGTGTTCGATTCTCTTAGAAAAGCTAAATCATATCCCATTAAGGTATTCACATTCCACCTGGTAAATCAGAAGTCTTAGCCTGGAAGTAGCAATGCTACACTGATTAACAAAGCACTCCCCCAACCCCAGGGCACACAACAGCCAACCTGTGCTGTCCTTGTTCCCTAGAATTCTTTAGTGGGATGGGCCACTTGTGGAGTCAGAGCGACTTTTTAAACAGATAAAATGTACACATTTACTTAGATTCCTGTTGACTTTGCCAAGGAATTTAGGCTTTTCTGCCTCTGACCTTTTACATGAAGTAAACCATAAATTACCTTTCACATCCTTAGTTGAAATTATTTTCTTACATGGCACCTTATCAAAAGACTTGCTCCACTGAATAATTATTCAGATTCTTTACCTGTTCATCTCATGAGATCATTTTAATCTTTTTAAATTACAGTAGAATAATGATGCTATGTAAAGAAAGATGTTTTAACTCATGGATGCTTCGTTAGTTGGCTTAATTATCATTAGATTTTAAAATTATTTAGAATAAGTAATTAATAAATTATTAACCAATTTAAAAAGTATAAGCAAAGAATTAGATGAGAAAGAAAATTCTTAAATTAAGTAATTAGAAAAGGTAGTTTATTTAAAAATATAGTTATTAGAGAAGATAGCCATTAAATTTAGGTTACCCAAGATATATAACCAAAAATATAAAACTACTGATAATTAACTGCATATAAGGACCACATGCTAACTGTTTGCACCAGTGGAGCTCTCTGATAACTAACTCAAAAGTGTGAATGTTGTTTTTGATGAATCAGAATAATCTTTTCCTCTCTTTTCTACCCCACCAAAAAATTGGCCTAGAATTTTATTCTTGATCATAATTTTTCAATAATGTAATAATTTTAAATCACATTGATGTTTTAAATGTCAACATAGATAACAGTTAAATATTTAAAATATTCATAACCAGCATTATTAAATTAATTCAATGAATTAACTAAACCGTTCTATAAATAGCTATTGGGAGCAGTAGAAATTAGGTCTTATCATTCACTGGGCACTTGATTATCCTAGGGAAATGGAGGAAAGAGCCCCAAAGAGAATTTTTTCTTTACATATTATAGAAATTTGTTATATTTGAAATTTTGTATAGAGTTTTGTTTTACCTTTGTAATCTTGGAGCAGGGATATATAAAAAGCCCTGTGGGAAATTTGCCTCTTTCAGAATTACCTTCAAGTAAATTTGTTTGAATATTTATTTTACTAAGAATTAGGATAGCTAAAAATGTTTATTATAGAGAAAAATATAGCCAGCTATAGGAGAAAATTATAATGATGAACAAATTCATCCCTGGAGAAAATTAGCCATTTGTCATCTAAGAACATATTAGTTTTGTGATAGGGCCAAAATTTGAATCCAGATCTGTCTGCTTTCTAATTCCATAATCTTCACCTTTATGTTATACTGCCTCCCTATGTTCTAATCTGAATAAGAGCTAATTTTTTATTAATAATATAATTAAGAGAAGAAAAAAAAAACAAAAAATAATGCAGAATAGTAGTTAAAAGGAGAGCTTTTCATGAGTTGATAATCACTGAAACTATGTGACAGATACCTGGGGGCTTATTAAATTTTCTCTCCTGAAATATTTCATAATAAAGTCACTTTTCAAAAAACAGATTTTAAAAGGGAGGACAAGGGCAAATCCAGCTCCGTCCTTAGTTTTGAATTAGAGCAAATCAATTAAAGTCTCTGAACTCCATCCAGTACAACTTCCTGTCATGATAAAATATTACCTTTCTGCAGTGTCCAATATGGTAGCCACCAGCTACACGTGGCGATTGAGCATATGGTAAATGTTACTGAGGAACTAAATTTTTAATTTTATTTGAATTAAATTAATGCTAATGTTCATTGCCAATTTTGGCTAGCTAATGGCTTTAGTATTGGACACTATAGCCAGTTTTCTTATCTGTGAAATGAGAGTGGCACCAACAGCACCTAATTCACATGGTTAACCTGTGCACTAAATGATATAACCTTTGTAACATATATAGCACTGTTCCTACACTTTAAAATGCTCAATTAATGTTTGATATTATTAGTATTGTCTTATTTTTAACATATTTTTATGTTGAAAATATCTTTAAAATGAGAAATAACATTTCTCAAAATATGCTGAATCTTGACAAAAATTTGTTTAGTTGCTAAGTCATGTCCGACTGTTTTGCCACCCTATGGACTGTAACCCACCAGGCTCCTCTGTCCATGAGATTTCCCAGGCAAGAATACTGGAGTGGATTGCCATTTCTTTCTCCATGACAAAAATTAGGACTCCCTTAATAACACCAACAGTAAGTAATCATAAGAACTATGCCAATTATGGAGTTAAACAAACAAAAAAAATTTTATGTGCTAAACATCTGAGACCTTTAAAGCTGTCTGTGTTTCATAAATTTATTATATATTATTTTAGTAGACTCTGAACTGATATTTCACAGGATATGAAGTCTTGCTCTTCATTGAAGCAATTATCTTCTAATGTGAAGAGTTACGGTGCTTTCAGCATTGTAATTATGGCTTTCAAGATGCTGTAGATGTACCCTGATGTCATGGATGAAAAGATGCCGTACAATACACAGCCCAGTCAACAAGTCAGACACAGCAGGTTAGGTCACATTCTGCCTACCATCACCCTGACTCTGAGCCAGTGGCATTTCAAATAGAGTAGAATTATCCTGAGCTTCAAGTACGTATCAGCCTGGTTTTTTTCTCATGGTAAATGCATCTGTAAAAATATAGATATTAATGTGAACATCAAAGGGTAATTGTGAAAATTAAATGAAGTAGCATATAAAAAGCAAAAGCTTCCGGCACACAAGAGAAACTCAGTAAATGTTACCTCCCTTCCTCTTGTACTTCATTAATTCGAACTTTAAACATTTGATGACCCATCCAAAAAGATGACTAAGTGATCATGTTCTTTGAAAATTCCTGTTTGTTTTTGCTGGGTGTGGATTTTAATTGTAAAGAATATTTACATAAACTGATTAATTTGTAAATATTTCTCTAGCTTATACAATATAACCTTCTTTAAAGAACTAAATATAATTTTATCATTTTTCTACAAAATAAGGCAGTATCACTATGTCACACCCACAACTTGCCAGTTTAGCTATTGATACAATTTATTCAGTGCCTAGAAAGGTTAGAGTAAATATGCACTAAAATGAGACTGTGATAAACATGTTAATAGCTAACACTTGAGATATCACTATTCACTGTCATTAAAGGAATAATCTGTTCTAAATGTAGTCTTTTTAACAATCCATCAATCCACAAGACAGTCTGAGTTATATAGGTTTGATCTATAGGTCAGGACTGAAGGAAGCATGGAAAGAGAATAATTAGCATAAATTTTCTTTTTCTGTTGTCAGTTTCCATTTTTTGTTAACTAGTCATTTAGAAGGAAAAGACTACTTAGGCTTATAAGACTAAGCCAGAGTATATTGATCCAGGAAGTTAAGGAACAGTATATCAGGAATATGTTTTCATACAGCAGGTGAAAGAGAGCCATAAACATGAATTTCTGAGTAATAATTAACAGTGAATTGAACAATTATGGGTGTAATATACCATTCACCGTAGATGTGCTTATAAGGAGATTTGTTTCGTAGTTGCTTTATGAGTCACGCATAGAAGCTTTGTGTTTTTAAGGGTAAGTTTCCACTGTTATGAAATGTCCTATGGAGATTAAACTTCCATTGAGTAATTACTGTGTGTGGAAGAACACAGAATATAGTAATCATCATATTCACTTTTAGAGACCCATGTGTTGGAAGTGGTCTCCATTGTGATTTAAGAAAGACAAGGCTAAGACTGAGAATATACACCCAAGGGGCTTCCCTGATGACTCAGTGGTAAAGAATCTACCTGCCAAGGCAGGAGACACAGGTTCAATCCCTGGGTCAAGAAGATCTCCTGGAGAAGGAAATGGCAACCCACTCTAGCATTCTTGGCTGGAAAATCCCATGGACAGAGGAACCTGGCAGACTGCAATCACAAAAGAAGCAGACACGACTGAGCAACTACATGTCTGTGGAGCCAGCGTGTCGCAGAGTTGCTTTGTAAGCCAGTTTATCCACTTGCCTTTTATTCCATATTATATGGTTATTTTTGTTACTTAAGTATGAAATATTTACTTTATTCTAAAAAAATTAGGCACTACATATGAAGCATTTCTAATGAATTATTCGGTCCAAATCCTTTGATTACATCAACGTTCCATTCCTATTACACTGTACTTTACTTATGGGCCTGTTGATATTTGAGAGCCTGTCTTTATGTCTTTGTATGCACGCCCCTGTGTGTACTACATAGAGTACATGTCTACATTCTGTGTTGGGGGGGTACATGTATATGAATATGTAAATGTATATGAGTATGTATATGAACACATCTGTTCTTTGAAAATTCCTCTTCGTATTTATTGGACATTTATTTTCATTTTGAAAAATATTTTGTCTTCTTAGCTAAAGATAGAATTTTAAAGTTACAGAAACACCTGATCCTTTACCATTTTGGGGGGGACTCAAGCAGAACACAGCACTCGATTTCCTTTATATCTAGTTTTTTTCAACTCCTCGGCTCAGTAGGATCTCTGGCGCCTAAATACAAAAGTCTGTTTGTTTTCCTGTTGAGGTGCTTACCTTTATTGACGTTTAATTACCATTTTCCTCTTATGACTCTTATCTAAATCAGTTACACAGTATAGCATTTATATAGAGGTTTGTGTTCAGGGTTTTATATAATCATTCATTAGATAATTCACATGTCCCTTTGACATACATGAGCATCATTTCCACTTTAATAGATGTGAATACTGAGGTTCAGTGGGGTGGTATTTGTGGTGCATTATACTACACAGTTGAATCTGGCACAGTTGGAAATGGAAGTCAGAATTGCATCTAGTCTTTCATCTCAGAGGACACACTCTGATGCTTCCTTGGGGAAGTTCTGTTACTAGGAAGAGAATTTGAATTTCTCTGTTCTCAAGTCCTTGGAATTAACAGTTCTCCCAGAACACCTACTGCTATTCCTTGAGTTTAAAAAAAAAACTCCCCCTAATATTTTAAAAATTGGTGGCTTTCCATTTTCTTAAAGTATAACTTAAAACATCCTACCCGTTCAGCAGACAATTCTCGTTAACTTTACCGTCTCAGATTCTGTTTTGACATTCAAGGAATTGTGCTTCTTCAATTCATTGTTGCTTTTCTTAATCCTGGTTGCAGTACTGTCTGAATAGACTCACCCCAATGGCTTTCAAAGGATATTTAATGGTTCTAATTAATTCTTATATGTTGAATAATAAAACTACAGACAGTGTAAGATAAGCCTCAGATATTTATCTTTTCAAATAATAATGTGTCCTTACAATTAGGCTTGTCACCCTTTCCTATCAGAAAATAGGTCATTTCAAAGAAAAATCCACAATGCAGACTTAGAAATTAAAGACTGAACTAAGAATATGGAGGCAAAAATTGTTTTCCTGAGTTTACTATAGACCAAATATCTAATTTATCTCAGTTATATACCTGGTAATTTAGTATGTGGCTTCCCTGGTGGCTCAGAGGGTAAAGCATCTGCCTACAATGCGGGAAACCTGGGTTCAATCCCTGGGTCGGGAAGATCCCCTGGAGAAGGAAATGGCAACCCACTCCAGTACTCTTGCCTGGAGGCTACAGTCCATGGGGTTGCAAAGTCGGACATGCCTGAGAGACTTCACTTTCACTTTCTTTCACTTTCAAATTATAAAATATACTTTCAGTTTTAAGGATAAATGTTATAATTTGACTTTCAGTGTCTCAAATTTTAATATGGTGCCATATGTACTTTCTTTTTACCTTTTATATAAGTCCCACTTCATCTTTTTACATTTCAGGAGTAACCAGTCATCTTTGAAAAAACACTAGTTGTATGCCCCCACTAGGCAGAAAAGTATTCTATGAAAATGTCTCAGTCACATTGTCAGATTGAAAAATTATTCTTATAAAATAGGTAGGCCAATGATTGAATCAAACATTGTAGTCACTGATCTGATATCTTTATGAACTATAAATTTAATTTTTCTTCAATTCAAATCATCAAATTTGTCTTTAATCTTCTACAATTTCTTATTTGTTAAATTTGTACTAGCATGACAGTTTTTTTAAACTTGGTGTATTTTTTCCCCCTAGCAATTTAAATAAAGAAAAGTCAGCTTTGCAGCAAATGAAGGATCAAATGGCATTAGATTTGGAACAACTTCTAAATCATCGTGAGGTACTTTTTCCATTTTGTCTTACTTTTTAACACTTTAGGCTTTTTCAGAATCAAATTGGGTTGAGATTATTGGATCCCAGTTGCCCATATTCATTATGAGTTAATTCTTATTCCTGGAATTCCTAATTCTTTATGGCCCCTTATTGCCTTATGCATATCTCTGTCATTGAATTTCCATGTTATTTAATAATCATCTGTGTTACACCTTTCTCCCTCTAGACTGTAAATTTCTTTAGTGTACCTCTTTGTCTTGTTTATCATTCTGTAGCCAGTGCCTAGTGTACAATATTTGTGTTGAACTTTAAAAGCCATAAGTTTTCTTTAATTTCTTCCTCATGAAAAATCTTTTAGACTTAATACAATCCCTATTTTATAAAAGAAGTAAATGAGTTTTAGGGGGTTTGCCTAGAGCCAGATGGTCACTGGGATAACCTCAGTTTTCTTCCTCATTTTTAAAGTCAGATTTATTGAGATATAATATACAATAAAATTCACCCTTTCTAGCATACAATTCTGTTAATTTTGTTAATGTGCACAGTTTTGTAACCATCACCACAAGCAATATATAAGACAGTTTCATCATCACAGAAAATTCCCTCTTGAACCCTTTTCCCCAACTCCAATCTGAGCAACCAGTGATCTATTTTCTATCCCTGTAGTTTTGCCTTTTCCAACAAAAGGTATTATCCTTTCACAGAATGTCAAATAAATAAAATTATCAGGGAATTTTCCTGGCAGTCCAGTGGGATAGGACTCTGCGCTTTCACTGACAGTGAGACAAGTTCCGTTCCTGGTCAGGGAACTAAGATCCCACAAGCCAAGTAGTACAGCCAAAAAAGGAAATAATAACAACAATAATAAAATTATTGGTCTTTTCAATCTGGGTTTTGTTCAGTTGCCATAAAAAGATTCATTCATGTTGTTATAAATATTAGTAATTTGTCCTTTTTATTGCTGAGTAGTGTTCCCTTGTATGGATATACCACAGTTTGTTAATCCGTTTGCAGTTGAAGGTCATTTGCGTCATTTCCATTTGGGAACACTTAAAAATAAAGCTGCTGTACACTGTTGTGTATATGTTTTTATGTAAATAAAATTTTCCTTTTCTCTTGGTAAATATCAGGAGCAGGATTTCTGGGTCATGTGGAAAGTGTATGCTTAACATTGTAAGAAACTGCCAGACTATTTTCCAAAGTGACTATGTCTTTTGCATTCCCACCAGCAACAAGTGCCAGTTCCAGTGGCTCTGCATTCTCACCAACAGTTGGTATCATTAAGCTTAGTTTTTTAATCCATGAATTTTTTCCACTGTACTATCACTGCCTTGTCTTAGCCACGTTTTTACCATTTTGCAGTCCTAACAGAGAAAGAAATGCTCAAAGCAGATCATTGGTTTATAAGTATCCTGAAGACATTGCTTCCTAGTCTGGAAAAGATATATCAGGTATTTGGGAAGAAATTTTTGGAAGGAAATTATTGAGAGAGATGAAGCAAAGAATATTCCTAGAAACAACTTAAAGATACATATCCTAGAAATAATGTCAAGGGAATTGGGAGACTGTCTTTATCTTAGAAATGGCCTTTGGAGTGAGTTCTCTTAAAGGTGTATTTTATGTGATGGGTGAAAAGGATAAGAAAGTGTCCCTGGGCTAGATTTTAGAGATGATTTTTAGGTAGATAAGTAGACCTGACAACAAGTTACAGAGTAGAGAAATTTCTGAAGATACTTATTCTTTTTTCCGACTTTCAGCATTCCAGGCCTTATCTACTATTACTTGTGTCCTAGGATTCTGATTTCAAATAGTTGTTGCCTCACTGTGGAAGCCAGATTTATTCAGTATATGTATCATAACAAAAGTTTTTAAAACTGAATATTTAAGAAGTAGTAGCTACAGAGGTCCATTGTCATACCAAAAGCTTTTTTTTTTTTTCCCCCAAAAAGCTGCATAATAGATAATGTATTTAGAATGGCAAGTCTCATTTGAATTTAGAGAATTATGCTCAACTCTGAAAAATATATGAAAGCCTTCATTTATATATTTTGTATGTCACACTTGGAATCACATTATTCATGAGTCCAAATAAAAGCTCTAAGTTTTAATAGTGGGTTGATACTTGAGTAGGTTTAAAGGAAAATTTGTCTAAACATAAAAATTAAATACTAGCAAGGTGAATTAAGTTGACAGCTACCGCATGGCATCAATGAAGTTTGTAAGTATACACATCTAATTAAATAATTATCAGTTAATTTGCATGCATTTGAGATTTCTTCATTTTGGTATACAAATAATCCAACATTATGACTTTTCTTTATGCCAAACAGTCAAAGAAAAGTAGCTTTTCTTTCTCCCCAAAGCAAAATAAAAATTCAAGTTTAATGAAACAAATCTAATATAAGCTTGTAATCTTTTCTAAGAAATGGTTTAAGGAATTCCCTGATGGTCTAGTGTTTAGGACTCCGAATTTTCATTGCCAGGGGCCTGAGTTTGATCTGAAGTCCGGGAACTAAGATCCCACAAGCCTCCTGGCCAAAAAAAAAAGAAGAAGAAGAAGAAAGAAAGAAACAGTTTAGCACCAACTTGCATCACATGTACAGCATGCATGCTCAGTCACGTGTGACTCTTTGCAACCCTGTGGACTGTGTCTCCCCCGGCTCCTCTGTCCACGGGATTTTCCAGGCAAGAGTACTGGAATGGATTGCCATTTCCTACTCCAGGGACCCTTCCCAACCCAGGGTTCAAACCCACATCTTTTGTATCTCCCAAATTGGCAGGCAGATTCTCTACCACTGCATTACCTGGGAAACCCTTATAATGTATGCACACCCAAATGCAAATGCAGAAGGCTTCTATGGAAAGAAAATAGCCTGTAACCTAGGAATATGCTTGAACATTCCTTTGAACATTTACCTGATGAAACAGAATCTGCAAGATTGATTTATTCATTTTATGACTCTGAGGGTGACATGCCCAGAACACCCAGTAGATAACAGTTGAATAAGAATAACTCTGATAAATAAGTCAAATTTATTGAAAGTGAAAATCTGGACTGAGACTAAGGGGAGGGCAAACAGTCACTGAGGGCACAAAATACTGGAGGTGCCCCCTCAGGGGCATGCCCAGTGCAGGGCTGGCAGCTGAGAGCTTGCCTCACCCTTGTTAGGACCCTGTGAAAATGATCTAGCATGAGTCATTGATTCAATCAGGCAAATTTTCTCAGTTTAAATAAGTGATTCATAAAGAGACCAAATGAACATTTAAAGTGTTTCATATTCTTTTTTGCATTGGACAGGTCTTGCTTTAATTTTAAAAGTGATGTTACTTAGTTCTGGTAAGACTGTGTGTGTGTGGTAATAATACGAAATGAGATCCCCACCTCATTTACATAGTTATCAAATATGTGTTACATGAAAAAAAGAAAATGAGTGGGATAGTCCTGGGCTGACAATGCTAGGATAGGTGAGGCAGGGTTTTTCTTTTCTGTATTGGTCTTAGCTCAAAACGTCAGGTTAAAACCTCATTCACATTAGTAGTTCAGTTGTGGTCTTAAGAATTTCCAGGAAGAATAAAATCGATAGTGGTCTCTTATTCTATTAATTTTTAGAATTGATACATTCACAAACCGTTGTGTGTATTTGGAAAGTGTATTGGGTTACTTTTATTCTCATCTTTTCTTTAGAGAAAGTGTATTAACCTAATAAAAAAATGTTAAGAAAGGATTGTTGTTTAGTCACTCAGTTGTGTCTAACTCTCTGTGACCCCAGGGACTACAGCCCACCAGGCCTCTTTGTTCATGGGATTTCCCAGGCAAAAATGCTGGAGTGGGTTGACATTTCTTCCTCCAGGGGATCTTCCTGACTTGGGGATCAAACGTGCGTCTCCTGTGTTGCTGGCAAATTCTTGTCCACTGCGCTGCCAGGGAAGCCCTACTGAGCCTATGCTTTAGAGCCTGTGAACCTCAACTACTGAGCCCATATGCTGCAACTACAAAAGCCCCTGCACCCTAGAGCCGGTACTCTGCAGTGAGAGAAGCCTGATCATCACAGTGAAGACTAGCCCCACTCTCCACAACTGGAGAAAACCCACCCACAGCAGTGATGACCCAGCACAGCCAAAAATCAATCTTATTAAAAAAAAAAAAAAGACACAATTTAATGTCATGATCTCTGCCTTTATAGAAGATCAGAACAAAATCTGGTGCCATTTTTCTTTGTTTTGTGAAACTTTAGGGACCTACTAAGTGCTTCCATTTATATTATATAATTTAGTGTTTGCTGCTGTCCCCTGAGATAAGTATTATTGTCCCTACTTTTACAGATGAAACTGATGCTGAGTAACTCATGGTTAAGTAACCCAACCATGCTTACATACTTACTGTTAAAACTTTTTTATTTTTCTGAAACAGAAGCTTATGATCCTTATTAGTCTCATTTAGACAAAAATCTCATGATGAATTATTGTTTGTGTGAGTTCCAGAAAATTTTTGCCGCTGTAGATGAAGCTATATGCTTTTTTTTTTTCCCAGAAGATGAGAACTGTGTAATTTAACGTGTTTCCTTTTTGTCTTAGTTGACAGAAAACTCAGAGCTAAATATCTTTCCAGGTGTTGTAATCGTTTTCTTTTCTTTCACTTTTGATGCTTCAAAGTAGCTTTTTCTTTATCTTTCAAGTGGAATGAAGTCTTTTTTACCCTTCAATGCCTCCATTTATACTAAGACCTTTTATGTATAAAAATATAATATATAAATCTTAAATAATTAGGTTTCTAAAAATATAAAGGAAAAGACCAACTAACATGATCTCACTTTTAGTTAACAGTATCAGGGCTTCAAATTCAACATTCAGTTTTGAGTATAAGAAATATGATTCCTTAGAGTGACTTTTCTTATTTCATCATATGTCCTTAGAATCTAAGCTTTCAAGAGCAGGAAAAATATCTTTAATCAGCTAAATATCTAGTAAAATACTGAGCATAATTTTAAGAAGTGGATGTAAAAGCTCTTCTTTACATTCTTTAAATTCTAACTGTGTTAGGGACAATGGTAAGAGCTCCTCTTAGGAAACTTTTCAGTGTTTTATTGAGCAATAGTTGGTATCATGAGCTTAAACTGGTGATATTGGTGTTCAACAAAAATGAATCAATTTGAAAACTATTTAGAATGCAGAATCTCGGGGCTCGGTGATTGATTGGATTTAGGGAATGATGAGAGAAGGAATGAGAATTGATGCCTGGGGTTTTGGCTTGTGTCCTGGGTTTATGGTGATGCTACGAAGGCCATAGGACGAATAAGTTTGGGAAAGAACTCAAGAAAATATCTAAGTGGATCTATTCAGTAGAGAGTTTGAAATGTAGGTTCTGGAGTCCAAGGAAGAGAACTTACCTAGAGCTAGAGATTTGAGAGTCAAAGCATAAACATGGTATGTACACAGAAGCAGATAGAAAGAACTAGTGAAGGTGTATAGAGTGAGAACAGAGAGGGGCCTAGGACAGAGTCCTGATGAGTACTAATAGTTTAGAATAGGCAGAGCAAAAAAAGCTCACAATAGAGTGAGGAGTGATCAGAGAAATGGCAGGCACATCAGGAAGAGTGGATCCCTAAAGCCAGAACCATTCAGTAGGGAGTAGGTTGGCAGCAGTGGCTTCAGCTGCCAAAGGGCCAGGTCAAACAAAGATAAAAAAGAAAGTATCATTTGGATTTAAAAAAATGCTAAAACAAAAAGCAGTTTCAGTGGTGCTAAAAGGCAGATTTCAGTGAACTGGTAAATGCATAGAAGTTGAAAAATAATAATAGAAAAAATAAACAACCCTCTGAATAAAGATTGTGGCCACAAAATTAAAAGATGCTTGCTCTTTGGAAGAAAAGCTATGACAAACCTAGACAGCATGTTCAAAAGTAGAGACATCATTTTGCTAACAAAGGTCTCTATAGTCAAAGCTGGGATTGTTCCAGTAATCATGTACAGATATGAGAGTTGGACCATAAAGAAGGCCAAGTGCCGAAGAATTGATGTTTTCGAATTGTGCTACTGGAAAAGACTCTTTTAAGTCCCTTCAACTACTGGAGCAATTTGGCCACATGATGCAGAGAGCCAGCTCATTGGAAAAGACTCCAATACTGGGAAAGATTGAAGTCAAAAGGACAAGGGGGTGGCAAAAGATGAGATGGTTAGGTAGCATCACCAACTCAATGGACATGAATTTGAGCAAATTCCAGGAGATAGAGCAAACTCAAGGAGCCTGGCATGCTGCAGTCTATGGATTTGCAAAGAGTTGGACATGATTTAATGACTGAACAACAACTGTTTAAGAGAATATAAGGTGGTCAGGGAGGGAGCATGAGATCAAGGGCTTTTACCTTCCTGAGTTGGAGAGTATCCAGCCTAACTGGTGATAGGAAGGAGCCAAACAGAGGGAGACACTGAAAGTTCAAAAGAGGATGATCAATTGAGCAAAAGTGCTGGGAAAGGAAGAGATCCAGGATGAAATGATGGGATTTAACTTTAGATAGGAGCGGGCACCTTTTCCATTTTGAAAAGGAGAAATAAAAATTATGTTAAAAGTAACTTAGTAGGTTTAGTGGCAAGAAATTAGGAAGTTCCCATTTAATGGTGGTTTTCTAATGGCAAGACAGGTGATAGGATCAGAATTTGGTTTTTTATTTTATTTATTTTTGACGGTGCGGGGTCTTCTTGCCTGCATGCAGACTTTCTCTAGTTGCAATGAGCAGGGGCTTTTCTTCATTGTGGTATGCAGTCTTCTCATTGTGGTGGCTTCTCTTGTTGCAGAGTACAGGCTCTGGGTAAACGGGCTTCAGTAGCTGCAGCTTGGAGGCTCGCTAGTTGTGGCACATGCGCTTTAGTTGTTCCACAACATGTGGAATCTTCCCAGGCCAGGGGTCAGACCTGTGTCCCCTGCATTATCAGGCAGATTCCTATCCACTGTACCACCAGGGAAGTCCCTGTTGATTCTTTTTTTAGCCATACCGAGCAGCGGTGTGTGGGATCTTAGTTCCCCAAATAGGGATCAAACCCTTTCCCCCTGTAGTACAAGCACGGAGTCTTAATCACCAGACCACCATGGAAGTCCTAGGATCAGAATTTTGAGAAAAATACAGATTTTAAATAGCTGTATAATAAATGAGTGATGTGTATTACAGACATAACAAATAATTGCCAAGGTGAGATGTCATATGTTCATTGTAGTACCATTCTGTGTAATTTTTCTCTAGCAGCTTACACTCAGCATGCTAGGTGCAAGCATGGAGAAGGTAAGCAGTTGGTCTGATCCAGAATTACAAATGTATATGTTCAGCTCTCGTTAACTTGTAAGGCTGGAATTACCTTTATATTCTTTATGTCACATATTTTGAAATACTGTGGAAAAATATAGCAATCAAACAGACAAGATAGCTCTGCTACTTAGTAACTGTGGATTCTTAAGACAATAATTTAACCCCTCTAAACTCAGAATTGTATGAGAATTAAACAATGTAGTGCTTTTCTGACACATAACAGTAACTCAGTAAATGTAGGTCCTTTCCCTCTTTTCCTTCCTTTTCAAGAATCAATTCAGATGTTATCTATTCTTTGAAGCCCTTCATAACTCAGTAAAGAAAACCTTGTTTTTTAAAATCTCTTTCCCACAACTCTAGAAATATTTGTATTAATATTCCTACCACTATATATCATCGGAGAAGGCAATGGCACCCCACCCCAGTACTCTTACCTGGAAAATCCCATGGATGGAGGAGCCTGGTGGGCTGCAGTCCATGGGGTTGCTAAGAGTCGGACACGACTGAGCGACTTCACTTTCACTTTTCACTTTCATGCATTGGAGAAGGAAATGGCAACCCACTCCAGTATTCTTGCCTGGAGAATCCCAGGGACAGGGGAGCCTGGTGGGCTGCCGTCTATGGGGTCGCACAGAGTCGGACACGACTGAAGCAACTTAGCAGCAGCATATATCATAATTACACATGTGTCTTGCCGATGAAGCACCTAGTTTTTCTTTGTGTATTAGCCCTTAGCACAGTATTTAGCACATAGTAAGTATTCAGTTGGGCTTCCCAGATTCAGTGGCTCAGTGGTAAAGAATCTTCCTGCCAGTGCAGAAGATATGGGTTCAGTCCCTGGGTGGAAAAGATCCCCTGGAGGAGGAAATGGCCACCCATCCCAGTATTCTTGCCTAGAGAATTCCATGGACAGGGGAGCCTGGTGGGCTGTAGTGCATGGGGTCGCAAAGAGTCAGGCATGACTGCGCAACTGAATGTACACACACTCATGTCCAAGTATTCAATTAAATGTTTGTTAAACTGTAATCTTTTTCAGTCTTCAATAATAATTTCACTGAGTGAGTGTGAGTGAAAGTCACTCGGTCATGTCCAACTCTTTGCAACCCCATGGACTATAGTCCATGGAATTCTCCAGGCCAGAATACTGGAGTAGGTAGCCTTTCCCTTCTCCAGGAATAATTTCACTAGAAGCTGTCAAATTGAGGGCTTTAGAAACCAACCTTTAATATATTCACGTGCTCCCCCCTCATACATATATATTTGTGGAATATAATACATCTGTTTCTAAAACCTGAACTTCAGACTTCCCTGGTGGGCCAGTGGTTAGGAATATGGCTGTCAGGACAGAGGATGTGGGTTCGAAGATGCGTGGTGTGTTAAGATTCCATGTACCGTGGAGCAGCTGGGCCCTTGCGCCTCAACTGCTGAGCCCAAATGCCCTAGAGCTTGTGCTCCACAACATGAGAAGCCCGTCTACCACCACTAGAGAGGAGCCCCCGTGAGCCACAACTAGAGAAAGCCCACCAGCACCAATGAAGACCAAGCACAGCCAAAAATAAATAAAATTTAAAAAAATAAAACAAGCTTCTTCTACCCTTTCACCCAGTGCTTCTGTCAATAATCTCTCTCAGGGTCCACAAGCATTTCAGTTAGTATTTAACCAGAACTTAACCAACCACTTCTTAGTAAGTGCCTAGAATGTGCAAGGCCTCACACTTGCCTGAATGTTGGCCTAACTCCCACGGTTCCAGATAACTTGCCTCTTACTGTGATGTGTGTCACTTAAAAAAAAAAAAAAAAAAAAAAAACCCTGCAGTTAGCCAGGTTTCTGCAAAATGAAGTCACGGTATAATTATCATTCTTTTATGGTATGTTTATGTTCCAGGACTAACTCCTATGTTCTTTGTGATTTCTCGGAAAGTTTCAGGGACGTTTCGGCATCACAAGTGCCCCTGAGGCAATCCACTTCATAAAGGGCTCAAACAAATTACATATTTCTATATGTGTGTCATTCTTTTTGGTTCATACTTAACTATTTTGAAATTTCCTTAAGAATACCTTTTTACATGTTTTTCTTAGACACCTATGTAGTTAAATTTTACAGTCAGAACAGTCATCATGACTTAAAAAAAATACTGTGTGGGTAAGTTAATTTTTCTTTAAATGAAGATGTAATTATTTCTCAGATTGATACACTTCTCATCGTAGTGTGCTCTTCAAGTTCAAATTTGTTTTTGATTTCCTAGATGTAAAAGAGTGTTTTAAAGGTAATTATTGTAGTGGAAAGCTAAAACATATATAGTATAAGTCATATTTTCCCTATAAAATTTGAGAATGCTTATTTTTTCCACACAAGGGTATGTGAATTTAAGTCTGAGGAAATACAGAGAGTAAAATATTGCAAAAATACTCATTGCAAGTGTTGGATTTAAATAGACTTGAAGTATGACTAAACTAAACCTACTATGTAAAAGTGTAATAATATAACTTCTTCCTACCAAAATATTTTAATTGTTTTCAGCCCAATTATGTTATAACTAAAATATCTAAAGAGCCCTGTGACGGCCTTATACCCACTTGACAGAAGCAGCAACTGAATGTTTCCTCTCCTCAATTTTGAATTGCCTAAAGACACACAGTTTTTGTTTAAGGTTATACTCTGTAGACGTCCATGTTTATGTGGACTTGCACTAAACTTAACAGAACTAGGTCAGATTATTTTGATTTTCTTAAGTACCTTGGCTTCTTTTTTAATCTTTTCATCATCAGGTTTAAAAATACAAATACCCCTGTTGTGTCCTGCAGGTAAAATTCTGCCTTGGGTGAAACATTCTATCTCATCATAGAAATACCTTATTTGTGTACATATGCCCTTTTAACAGTTTTTGCATCATACTTTCACATCTATTATGTATCACATAGACCTTTCATTTTCTCATTTTAGGTTTGTTTTGTTTTGTTTTGTTTTTAAAGAATGAAATGTGTATTTTTCCCACTACATTTTAGAAGTTTGGTATGTTTCCTTTTAAATAGTAAGTACACTTCTCTGACCTTTTTTATCAGTAAGGAACAAGTGAATGACCTCTTGCTATCATTTCTAACCCTGTGTTTTTATGACTCTTAGGCTAGCAGCTGTTTATAACAAACTAAACAATTCTTGGGTATAAGGACACGCACAAAACAAACTGCAAAGCTATTAAAATAAGTCTCTGGAAATATGTGTTGGCCAGGAGAGAATATTAACAGTGAAATGAGACGATTATGGTCTTCTTTGGCAGTATTTTAATTTAAACTTAGGACATCTATATCCCGTATCAAGTCGCTGACACTGAAGGAAGACTGGGAATGTAACATGGAGAAGTTCGGGCACTGGAGTGAGTCACACTCCAAACACCGAAGAGTCTCAAAGAGCCTGGAGTCTGAAATTAATGATGGAAATCAACAAGAATTTACATCAAAACCTACCAGATTATACTGAAATAATAAAAGCCAGAAAGACAACAGCTAGATGAATACTGGTACAGAAGGAAAAGCCAGGTACAAGATGACATGTATACCAGAGGCAAGGCCGTTAAAAGTCCAAGGTGAAATTTGGTAATCAGATCAATGAAGGGATCTGCACAAACCAATCAGAACAGAATTGAGGTTCCCACACTTCTGTTTTCAGTCATCAGTAGCAGTAGCCTACTTCAGTGTGTAATAATGCTAGCTTCTTCTACCTGCCTCACTGTTGAGGATGACCTTAAGATTATATCCAAGTTCAGGAAAGAATGTTGTTAGTGATTAGTTATGTCCCCTAGGCTATGACAGCACAGTTGTGTCTCATTTACTAAATCCTTGAGCTCTCACTAAGCTTTCCATGTTAGATAAGAGTATGACTCCAAAAATATTTATCATCTGAAATGCATTAGAATAAGGAGTAGATAAGCCTTATTCTTCTCTGTTCTGGCCAGAACTTCATTCTGTTGTAGACTTAAAACTTTGAATACTTACCAGGAGGTAATCAGAGGAAAAGAATCAAGATGATAAAAGAATTCCATTCAGCCAAGAGAGATTAATGGATTTGGGGGTGTTTAGAGAAGAAAACTGAAGCTCCAATACTTTGGCCACCTGATGTGAAGAGCCACCTTATGGGAAAAGACCCTGATGCTGGGAAAGTTTGAGGGCAGGAGAAGGGGATGACAGATGGGCAGATGGACAGATGGTTGGATGGGCATCATTGACTCAATGGATATGAGTTTGAGCAAACTCCAGGAGATAGTGAAGGACAGGGAAGCCTGGCATGCTGCAGTCCATGGGACCACAAAAAGTCGGTCACTACTGAGCAACTGAACAACAACAGGGTAGAAAAGATTTAGAGAGATACAAGAAATTCGAAGTAGGCATGTGAAAGAGGCAGAAATAGACTTGTGATACATCTCTCCAAAGGCTGGAATTAAAACCTAAGGGTAGACATTATATGGAGACATGTTTGGTTTGCTTTGTGTGGTTGCTATTGTTGCTTTGTTTTGTTTTGTATAGAGGTTAAATAACTTGAAGGTCCCTTCCAAACCTGAAATTGTGACTGTCAGAGGCCTTGATAGAGAGCATCTGCATTATTGTGTAAATAATGAATTCATTTGAATTCTAATTTGAATTGCTTTGAATTCATTTGAATCCTGATTTCATTTCTTAATAGCTAATGACTTTGGCTGTATTTCTTAAAATCTTCTAAACCTCAGTTTGTCTTGAAAATTGCAGTAATATCTACCTCTTGGTATTTAACAGAGGATTAAATTTTTTTTTTTCTATTTATTGGGTGTGTGCTGGGTCTTAGTTGCAGCACATGGGTTCTTTGATCTTTGTTTGGTATGCAGGATCTTTACTGGCAGCAGTGAGCTTTAGTTGCAACATGCAAGATCTAGTTCCCTGACCAGGGATCAAACCCAGGCCCCCTCAATTGGGAACATAGAGTCTTACCCACTGACTACCAGGGAAATCCTGAATATTAGATTTTTGTATAAAATACATAGTGCAAAGCCTGGAACGTAGTAAATACTACATGAATATTAATTTGCCAGACAAAAATCTGTTTTGTCTATTCTTTAGAGTGTAGCGGTATTAGCATTCAAGGTATACTTTACCTTCTTAAAAAATTATATATTGAGTGAATTGAGAGAGTAGCATTGACATATATACAGTACCATGTGTAAAATGGATAGATTGTGGGAAGCTGCTATGTAACAGAAGGAGCTCAGCTCCGTGTTCTATGAAGACTTAGAGGAGTGGGATGGGGGGCAGGGTGGGAGGGAGGCTCAAGAGGGAGGGGATATATATGCATACTTACATACACACTGATTCACATTATACAGCAGAAGCTAACACAACATTGTAAAACAATTATACTCCAATAATAATAAACTTTTTAAATCATACATTGAGATGTGCTAAAAATTTGCTTTGGTAATGATTTTAAATTATCTTTGGACACTTAGAGTATCAATAGATAACTTTATAACAATTTTGCATTTTCTTTTAAACTATTTTGTTAGATGTGATAATGATATATTTTTTTAATCCTTATCTGATAAAAATCTCTACTGAAATATTTACAAGTGAAATGATCTGAGGTCTGAAATCTGCTTTCAGATATTTCAAAATAACTGGAAAGGAAGTAGATAAAAACAATGTTGACAGAACATTATGGCAGTTCCTCAGGTGATTAAACATGGAGTTACCATATGGCCCAGCAATTCCACAACTGGTTTTTTACTCGAGAAATGAAAACATGTCTACACAGAAACTTATACATGAATGTTAGATGATAACAGCATTATTCACAGCAACCAAAATGTGTAAACAACCCAAATGTCCACCAGTTGATGAATGGATTAAACAAAATGTGGGATAGCTGTACAATGAAATATTACTCAGTCATAAAAATAAATGAATTACTAGTAGATATATAACATCATGCACCTTGAAAACACCATGCTAAGTGAAAGAAGCTGGTCACAATGGATACACATGTTCCATTCATTTGAAATGCCTTGAACAAAGAAATCCACCGAAGTAGAAAGTCAATTAGTGGTTGCTTGTGGCTGGTAAATTGAGGGCAGGGTGAGATAGTGGAGTGATTCCTAAAGGACTCAGGTTTCCTTCTGAGGTGATGAAAAAAAATTTGTTTTCATTTTATACTTTAAATGGATGACTATTATTGGCAAGTGAATTATATCTCAATAAAGCTGTTTTTAAGAAAAAACTATTTATTGCCAAAATGTTGATAATGGTTAAAGCTGAGCAGTAGAAAATGGGGACTAAAAGTTTCCAAAATAAGATGTTTAAATGCTCTTTCAGATGTAGTTTAAACCTCCAATATAGGTATGTACTTGGTTTAGAACAGTTCAGTTCAGTTCAGTTTAGTCGCTCAGTCATGTCCGACTCTTTGCCACCCAATGGACTGCAGCATGCCAGGCTACCCTATCCATTATCAACTCCCAGAGTTTACTCAAACTCATGTCTATTGAGTCAGTGATGCCATCCAACCATCTCATCTTCTGTCCTCCCCTTCACTCCTGCCCTCAATCTTTCCCAGCATCAGAATCTTTTCAGCTGAGTCAGTTCTTTGTATCAGTGGCCAAAGTGTTGGAGTTTCATCTTCAACATCAGTCCTTCCAATGAATATTCAGGACTGATTTCCTTTAAGATGGACTGGTTGGATCTCCTTGCAGTCCAAGGGACTCAAGACTCTTCTCCAACACCACAGTTCAAAATCATCAGTTCTTCAGTGCTCAGCTTTCTTTATAGTCCAGCTCTCACATCCATGACTACTGGAAAAACCATAGCCTTGACTAGACAGACTTTGTTGGCAAAGTAATGTCTCTGCTTTTCAATATGCTGTCAGGGTTGGTCATAACTTTTCTTCCAAGGAGCAAGTGTCTTTTAATTTCATGGCTGCAGTCACCATCTGCAGTGATTTTGGAGCCCAAAAAATAAAGACTGACACTGTTTCCACTGTTTCCCCATCTATTTGCCATGAAGTGATGGGACCAGATGCCATAATCTTAGTCTTCTGAATATTGAGTTTTAAGCCAACTTTTTCACTGTCCTCTTTCACTTTCATCAAGAGGCTCTTTATTTATTTATTTTTTTTAGTTTTTTAGTTTTTTAATTTTAAAATCTTTAATCTTACATGTGTTCCCAAACATGAACCCCCCTCCCACCTCCCTCCCCAAAGAGGCTCTTTAGTTCTTCACTTTCTGCCATAAGGGTGGTATCATCTGCATATCTAAGGTTATTGATATTTCTCCCAGCAATCTTGATTTCAGCTTGTGCTTCCTCCAACCAGTGTTTGTCATAATGTGTTATGCATATAAGTTAAATAAGCAGAGTGATAATATACAGCCTTGACATATTCCTTTCCCGATTTGGAACCAGTCTGTTGTTCCATGTCCAGTTCTAACTTGCCTCCTGACCTTCATACAGGTTTCTTAAGAGGCAGGTCTGGTGATCTGGTATTCCCATCTCTTTCAGAATTTTCCACAGTTTATTGTGATCCACACAGTCAAAGCTTTGGCATAGTCAATAAAACAGAAATAAATATTTTTCTGGAATTCTCTTGCTTTTTCGATGATCCAGTGGATGTTGGCAATTTGATCTCTGATTCCTCTGCCTTTTCTAAATCCAGCTTGAATATCAGGAAGTTCACAGTTCACGTATTGCTGAAGCCTGGCTTGGAGAACTTTGAGCATTACTTTACTAGCATGTGAGATGAGTGCAGTTGTGCAGTAGTTTGAGCATTCTTTGGTATTCCCTTTCTTTGGGATGGAATTAAAACTGACCAATCCTGTGGCCACTGCTGAGTTTTCCAAATTTGCTGGCATATTGAGTGCAGCACTTTCACAGCATCAACTTTTAGGATTTGAAATAGCTCAAGTGGAATTCCATCACCTCCACTAGCTTTGTTCATAGTGATGCTTCCTAAGGCCGAGGTTTTCTGGCTCTAGGTGAGTGATCACACCATCGTGATTATCTGGGTCATGAAGATCTTTTTTGTATAGTTCTTCTGTGTATTCTTGCCACCTCTTCTTAATATCGTCTGCTTCTTTTAGGTCCATACCATTTCTGTCCTTTTTTGTGCCCATCTTTGCATGAAATATTCCTTTGGTATCTCTAATTTTCTTGAAGAGCTCTCTAGTCTTTCCCATTCTATTGTTTTCCTCTATTTATTTGCAATGATCACTGAGGAAGGCTTTCTTATCTCTCTTTGCTGTTCTTTGGAACTCTGCATTCAAATGGATATATCTTTCCTTTTCTCCTTTGCTTTTCACTTCTTTTCACAGCTATTTGTCAGACCTCCTCAGACAGCCATTTCGTTTTTTTGCATTTCTTCTCCATGGGGATGGTCTTGATCCCTGTCTCCTGTACAGTGTCATGAGACTCCGTCCACAGTTCATCAGGCACTTTGTCCATCAGATCTAGTCCCTTAAATCTTTTTCTCACTTCCACTGTATAATCAGAAGGGATTTGATTTAGGTCATACCTGAATGGTCTAGTGGTTTTACCTACTTTCTTCAATTTCAGTCTGAATTTGGCAATGAGGAGTTCATGATCTGAGCCACAGTCAGCTCCCGGTCTTATTTTTGCTGACTGTATAGAGCTTTTCCATCTTTGGCTGCAAAGAATATAATCAATCTGATTTCGGTATTGACCATCTGGTGATATCCACGTGTAGAGTCTTCTCTTGTGTTGTTGGAAGAAGGTGTTTGCTATGACCAGTGTGCTCTCTTGGCGAAATTCTATTAGCCTTTGCCCTGCTTCATTCTGTACTCCAAGGCCAAATTTGCCTGTTACTCCAGGTGTTTCTTGACTTCCTACTTTTTGCATGTCAGTCCCCTATAACGAAAAGACATCTTTTTTGGGTATTAGTTCTAAAAGGTCTTGTAGGTCTTCACAGAACCGTTCAACTTCAGCTTCTTCAGCATTACTGGTCGGGGCATAGACTTGGATTACCATGATATTGAATTGTTTGCCTTGGAAACGATCAGAGATCATTCTGTCATTTTTGAGTTTGCATCCATGTACTGCATTTCAGACTGTTTTGTTTTGGTTTAAAACCAGGTTGGTTTTTACTTTGGGTTAGCTCAGGTAAGAAGGATGCACAGAATGCTGACTTGACTGCCAGATACATTGTTATTCCTCTGAGGAGCACTTCAGTGTAACCTCCAGTGGAGCACATGTTTGCATTATACTTCTTAGAGCTATTTTCATCAAGAAATGCCATCTATGTGTCCCCTTGCCAACATCTTTGCAGAGTTTACAACTTTCAGCCATTTATTGGCATCAACCGTGCAATACTCTTAAGCAGCTGCTCTGCAGTGGAGCTCTTTTAATATGCCACCCACTATGCAAATAGTTTATACTAAATGACCAGGATATGTGCATTCACATTCAAGAGAGTAGTTTATCTCTTTTATAGAGTGTTTGTACAGTCATCATCTTCAACATCATCATTATCTGGAAGCTTCATAAGAATGTCCTTAACTCTTCCACTTTGAGGAGTAGAGTACTGCAGTGTGGTTTTTATTGTTTTGTTTTATTTTTATCTTAAGTTACAATCATATAATTGGATGCAGTTCTACATTTGTTCATTTTAATGAATGGTTCCTTCATTCCTGAAGTTACGGTAATTTTCTTATGTATTTGATATACTAGAATTATAAGATATATCCTATTAGGTTTTTGTAGATCACTAGAAAACGTATCAGAACTAATCAATATTATTATCAGTCAGACTGTTATAGAAGAACGTTTAAAGGTCTCAAACAAGTGGTATAAGGAAAAGAGAATTGAGGCATGGTACTTTTGTTGTACTTGAATTTTAAAATGAATGAGTAATGAATCTATGATTTTTAAAAAGCAGAAATTAAAAGAAATATTTTGACAAATGACTTTCTAAATTAATGGAGCATTTGCCAGGAATTGACTAGGACTGCCAAAAAGAAGGGTCCCTGAATAAGATATTCTACATTTTGTAATTTTGGATAAGAGAGCCTGCTTTCCATCTGAGGACCCTAGAGTGAAACCTGCTTGACAGATTTTCTTGTCCACATATCCAGCTATCTCATTCAGACGAATGGCCCATAGCAGCAAAAAGAAAACATTTTGTCTGTTTCTTCATTCATAAATTGGGACACACAACCAAAGACTGTCAGAAACTGGAAGAAAATTAATAGCACAAGAGAGAAAAAAAAAAGGCACAACAAACAGAGGGACTGACACTTCTCCAGAGAAAACAAAAAAATTCTATGACAGAAAAGAACTTGCAAGGTTTTGTAATTAGTTTCTTCAGAAAGATTTGAGAAATTAGTATTTATAGAAAATAAGCAGTGTATAGAAAAAGTTTCTGGTGTTTTCAAAAATTGCTGAAATCAAAATCATGAAGTTACTGTAAGTAAGTTAAAATGCCAGTAGAAGGATGTCAGGAAAAGTGAACAAACTCTCCTAAAACTTTGAAAAAGGTAAAAAGACAGAAATTTACCAGGAAAAGGTAAACAATATTGACAGTTCTGAGAGAAAGAAAATACTTACAAAGAAATCAGCATTAGCTTGGCATCATAGTTCCCAGAAATTTGACTTTAGAAAACAGAGAAGTAATACCAGCAGAGTTCTGAGGACAAGTACTTTACCAGAGCACCCCCTCATGAAATTACTAGATTGTTTGCCATCAAATGACAGAGAGAGAGACGAGAAATAATGGAACATGCCAAGATGTGCAATAAAAGGAAATTTCAGAGTAACAACTTTGCATCAGTCTTAAGATCAGTCAGTACAAAATTGATTCCAGCAAACAGTATGATTAAGAAGCTAGATAATCTTAGGTAATATGGAAAAAAAAAGGCATTTCCATCAATGAGGAGAAAAAAGGCAGAAACTCTTTAAGAAGAAGGGGAGAGATCACTGTAAGAAAGTCAAGGTTGCTAATCTAAAATGGATAACCAACAAAGACCTAGTGTATAGCACATGGAACTCTGCTCAGTATTGTGTGGCAGCCTGGATGGGAGGGGTGTTTGGGGGGAGATGGATGCATGTATATATATGGCGGCTGAGTCCCTTCGCTTTCACCTGAAACTATTACAACACTGTTTGTTAATTACCTATGTGTGTGTGCTAAGTCACCTCAGTCATGTCGTACTCTTTGCGACCCTATGGGCTGCAGCCTGCCAGGCTTCCCTGTCCTTCACCATCTCCCAGAGCTGGGTCAAACTCATATCCATTGAGTTGGTGATACCCTTAGACTCAGGAAAACTGCCCACCCTCACAATAGAAGAAATGCAAAATAAACATACCCAAACACATATGAGACTGGCAAAGATCCAAAAAGGTGAGACAAGCATACACTTGATCAGTTTGGAAGCTGAAACTTATTGAATCAGAGTAGATTTCCTAAGTTTACACAGTTAATAATCCTGTCCAGAGTAGGGGAGTCTTTGACTTCTAACCGAATACTGACATATTTCCACTACCTGTGCCTGGCTTTCTGTGTGCTCAGTCTCCAGTGGTGGTGTCAATACTATTTGACGTTAAGTGGAATTTTCTTTGTTCAAATTTACCATTGATATAAAAGAGATCATCTGTATAAAAACATAATAAAACTGCATCTTATTTTGGTGTCCATTGTAGCTGTGTATTATCCTAATAGGAATTTTGCAGAATTCTGTTGTTTTTTCAATGTTCTTTACTTAGATTTCAGAAGCTGTGCTAATTTAATGTTAGCACTATCAGATGAACAGCAGTAGTACTGTGACAGCACCCTCCATTGGGGTCATCCTAGTCTAAAAGTAAAAACCTGTGAATTTCCCTTCTGTCTCCTGACCAGCATCAGAAGTGATCTGTTACCTGTAACTGTTCCTATATGAGCAGCAGGTGAGGCCAAAGAGAAACAAAAGCATGACTTCCTCTTGGACTCTCAGGAGCCAAAGCCCTCTGCCTGGTACCCCCTCATCCCCTTTGTTTTCTCCCTCCTTATCCTCACCGTCTCCCCCTTCCCTCCCCTCAGAAGGTATGATTCCCTGGACCCTGTTTATCTATAGAATAGTGTTAGGTTGTATTGGAGGAAATTTTTTTCTTAATATTTTATCTCCATGCCAAGGTATAAAAGGTGTGACTAGTAAAAAGTTTCTTTCAGATAAAAAATGTTCCTTTGATAGGCTGAGAGACCATTGTCTCCCCTCTCACTTCTATTTACCGCGTGGTAACTAGAACAGGAGCTGAAATCTACCGTAACAGCAGACATGTTTTACATTAAATCAGTGGTACACACACCACCATAGGGAAGCATATGAATGAAGTAGCATAGTCTCAAAAGCAATGAGTCCTCAAAAGGCTCAAATATCAGGGACTTCCCTGATGGTTCAGTGGTTAAGAATCCACCTTGCAATGCAGGGGACAAAGGATCAATCCGTGGTCAGGGAACTAAGATCTCACATGCTGCAGAGCAACTAAGACAGGACACAGCCAAATAAATAATTTTTTAAATAGTATATCAGACTGGCAGTTTCTGAAGGTAGACACATCCTCATGTGCATTGGCCAAGCCAGCCCCATTCCTGCAGAAAAGAGAGGATTCTGGCATCGTTTCTTCTAGCTCCTCTCTTGGCCCTGTGAGTTATTAAGGCTTTGTGGCTTAAACTCAACAGCTCTGTTTTAAAATACTCACTCAAGCTAGATGGTTCTAAATAGAACTAATGACAGCCAGAAAAAAAAAAAAAAAAAAGGCCTGTAGGAACTTGCTCTGACACAGAGCTGATGTCTATAAACAGATTAGGAGAAGGAAGCAGAACATTTTCTATCGCTGTAACTTTTGTGTCTTGGCATGAAGATGAAATAAAATCATAGGAGAAAATTACCTCCAACAAAGCCTACCACTGTTCTACAGAGAATAAAGTAAAGAAAAGTTTAGTCTGCCCTCTCTCCATATACTTGTGTTTGATCAAATCAATTTATTAATGAAGCATAAATATCCACTAGTTAGTGTGCGGTGCTAAAGGTTTGACTATGGGGAAAAGAAACAACAAAACAGATGTAGAAGAGAGAATGAGGAAAATTTTTGATCTGGGTTTTTCAAGTTCAGCTTAACTAATCCTTAGTTCAAACAATGACTGATAGACCTACTCAGGTTTTTGTTTGTAGAAGAGTGAGTATTATGTTTTGTTGTGTCTTTACTGAAGTATAGTCGGTTTACAATGTTTCAGGTGTAGGGCAGAGTGATTCTGATTCCCTGTGCTATACAAGTTGGTTCTTGATGTTGATCTGTTTTATATATAGCAGTCTGTATCTGTTAATCCCAAATTCCTGATTTATCCCTCCCCCCACTTTCCCTTTTGGTAACCATAAATTTCTTTTCTGTCTTTTAGTCCGGGAATAGCATAGTTAAAGAAATCCTGAAGCTATATTAAACTTATTGTTTGAACTGCTGATTAATAGACAAGAAAAAAATTTTCAGACTTTTTCCCTTGCATCTTCATGCAAGATTTCAAAAAAGGCTGGTAGGATAGTTTAAGAGGTAGAAGAGAAAAAGTTAAGTGCCTGAATAATCTGTTTATCAAGTATGTGTAGAAAAGCTACAGGGGGGCGTAGCTATGCCCATGACTCCCAAATCTGTTAAAATCACCTGGGGATCTTTAAAAATTTCAGAGAAAAGGCTACACCCCGGTTCAATTATCTCTCAATCTCTGAGAGTGAAACACAGGCATCAGGGTCTTTTTTTTTAAGCTCAACAGGTGATTCCAATGTGCTGAAAAATTTGGGAAACACTAGACTATGGAATTGGAGAAGGCAATGGCACCCCACTCCAGTACTCTTGCCTGGCAAATCCCATGGACGGAGGAGCCTGGTAGGCTGTAGTCCATGGGGTCGCTAGGAGTTGGACACGACTGAGTGACTTGATTTTCACTTTTCACTTTGATGCATTGGAGAAGGCAATGGCAACCCACTCCAGTGTTCTTGGGGAGAATCCCAGGGATAGGGGAGCCTGGTGGGCTGCCGTCTCTGAGGTCGCACAGAGTCGGGCACGACTGAAGCGACGTAGCACAGCAGCAGGCTATGGAAAATATTTTTTTTGAAGTACAGTTGATTTATAATACTGTGTTTGTTCCAGTTGTACAGCAGAGTGATCCAGTTATACATGTATATTTTTTCAGAGTATTTTCCATCATAGGTTATTATAAGATATTGAATATAGTTCTCTGTGCTATACAGTAAGTCCTTGTTACTGATCTCCTTTATGTATAACAGGATAATACTATTGTTGTGTCTCTTAACCCCATACTCCCTATTTCTCCCTCCCCCTCTTTCCCCTTTGGAATGATACATTTATCTTTTAACAATATTAACAGTTATGAGATTTTGTGCATCATTATTGAACATTAATATGTAGTTATTTTCACAACTTTCCTCATTTGTGTAATGTATTGTTTCAGTGTTTTTTCTACTTCAAGAATAAAAATAAATATTTTAACATCAATATCATGAGTTCTGCTTGCTAAAATCATACTTGCCTTCCTCTTCTATTTTCATGTATCAACAGGAATTGGCAGCAATGAAACAGATTATCACTCACATGCGTAGTAAGCGTTCTGAGGACAACTTACTTTTCACTAAAATGGAATCCAAAAATGTGACAGAAAATCAGAAATCAAAGACTTTGAATGTGCCTAAAGAACCTGAAGACAATGTATTTATACCCAAACCAACACTGTTTGTAAGTACAACAAAAATTAATTTAGAATGTTAGTCTTTAGTTTTCACTAAATATATTTGACTTCAATATCCTTCCTCTCACTCATATTGGTTTCAGACTAACTGTAATCATTTTACGAAAGGGCCTTGAAAGATCTGTGTTAGGCCCTTTACATAGAAAGACTAAATCATATGATCAAGTCCACACAGCTGGAAAGTATCAGAACCAAGATTCAAATCCAGGTAATTGAGTTCCATAGCCCATCTTTTTTTTTTATCATACTACTAAATTTTTTTCATATCCTCCAATCCTCCATTCTACCTTGCCACTCTTGGGTAATGAAAGAGCCTCCTATTTTATTTATCAGGAAACACAAATAGAAGTCATAACGTGATGCCTTGGACTTCTGAGTTTGTCCAGTGGTTAAGAATCCATCTGCCAATGCAGGGGACATGGGTTCAACCCCTGGTCAGGGAAGATCCCATATGCCTTGGGGTAACTAATCCCATGCGCCACAACTACTGAGCCCACACTCTAAAGCCCATGAGCTGCAACTACTAAAGCCCATGTGCCCTAGAGCCCATGCTCTGCAATAAGAGACACTACCACAATGAGAAGTCCCCTTACAGCAACCAGAGAGTAGCCCCTGCTCACCACAACTAGAGAAAGCTCGTTTGGAGCAACAAAGACCGTGCAGACAAAAATGAACAAATGCATTTTTAAAAAATGATGCCTTCTGCAACCATGTGTTTGAAACAACAAAGGATGAAACTTTGTTTTGTTGGCTTAGAATGTGAAAGAGATATGCTTGATCTCTCTGGTGAGTGATAGAAGGACCAGATGAGGTGCTACTTCTCAAAACTTCAACTCAGAAGTTTCGGTTACCACGTTTTATACTTTTGTAAATAACTTTCCCATCAATTTTAAACACAATAAAATACTTTCTTTAGGAAAAAAAAAAGAACTTGCCCAGTAATTAGCATTAATATAGCACCTTCCATTCTCCAGGGACAAATTTTAAACGAATCAGAAACTCTTGATTTGACTGGTTTACAGCATGATCTCTCAGTTCTCATTAGGATGTAGCTGAGATCATACCTCTTTTGAAAGATTTTCTCTTGTATATCAAAGAAAGTTTATTATAGATAAAAGAGAAAATGCAGATAAGCAAAAAGAAGTTTGTTGAGGGGGGGGGGGTTGTTTGTTTGTTTGTTGTTTTGACCATGCCTCTCGGCTTAAAGGATCTTAGTTCCCTGACCAGGGATTGAATTCCAGCCCTCAAGAGTGAAAGCGCTGAGTCCTAACCACTGGACAGCCAGGGAATTCCCTGTTTGCATCATTTATAAATTTACATAAGAATAAAAGGGATGTAAAATATCACCTGTCCCCTCTTATTTGTAAAATAATATATTTTGCTGTAAGGAGTTTCTTATGAAGTATAAAACCAATCATATTAACATAAACCAAAAATCTGAAATGCATTATTAGGTAAAAATGTATGTGCACAGAAAGTAGTTAAAAAAAAAAAAGAAATTAGAAATATTTGGATTAAAAGTAGAGAAAATAAATTATGAAATATTGAAAATGATGTTTTAATAATAATGAGAATTTAACAGAATCAAACTAGGAGTAACTTTATGAAATAGTTCACTTTACTTCAACACGGTTACCCCTCCATGCCTTAATTTCTCAGAAAAGGCATGATTTTTACCATCTGAGCATAGAGACTCAAAGCCAGAAAGATTTTCTGTATGATATTCTGAGTCAGTGAGTCCTCAGAATCTTAAACTTTTTTCAGCTCCCTAGATGATTATAATAATCGGTCAAGTATGGGAACTTCTGATCTAAGCTGTTTCATTATACATTCAGAACATGCTACTCAAGATCAATGAGATGTGAGAGATTGCTTGGTGATTACATAGTTCAGCCTCCTTTTTCAAAAAAATGACAGAGTTACAATCTAAATGAAATAAGGGATAATTATCATAAGGATCTATGTGGCAGTAGACTGAGCTAACAGAATGGAGAAAACAGGAAATCTAGATTGACCAGCCTGGGAACAAGGCAGCCCTGTGGATTTCCAGGGCTGAGTCCATGGATCTTCTCCTCTAGTGGTACCTTGGTTTCTCGCTGTTTCTCTCTTAGTGTCTGCTC
The DNA here is from genome assembly GCF_042477335.2 of Ovis canadensis. NCBI lineage: Eukaryota > Metazoa > Chordata > Mammalia > Artiodactyla > Bovidae > Ovis > Ovis canadensis. Next base: position 62,326,774 of record NC_091254.1, read on the forward strand.
GCTCACGGTTTCCACCTCCTTATCCACTTGCTCACAGTTCCTTGTCTTGAGACGTGTTTCTCTGCATCCTTTGCCTAATCTGCTCTCTTCTAACTAGTTCTCTCTGTATTTTCCAAAAGCAAGAATTGAATCGGCACAGTTCCTCCTTATTGGGGGATGGATACCTCTTGTGGCAAGACGTGTTAAGGTTATTAGCCAGCTACTGAATGGCTGCCCTTACTAATGACCAGGGATCATCTGGTACCAAAGAAAGCTGCCTAGGGCTGTTCATTCAGAAGGGCTACGGCTAGGCAGGTTCTCCTCAGAAAGTCAGCTAAGATTATGGCAGACACTATGATGTGTCTGTTATTATAGTCTACAAGAAGAGAGCAGACTGAATATATAGATGCTAATGGGAAATGTAGCGTCAGATGAAAACCCCATGGTACAGCCAAATACCTTAAGCCTATCACATGCTCTGGTCTGCTTTTCTGACCCTTCTCTGTTTCAAGCAACGAACTACTCTTTCTGACCCTGACCTCCTACATGTCTGACTTTAGCTGGGTAAGTAACCTGATTCTGATATCCTGAAATCCTGACTGTCACCAGTACAGAAGTAACAGATTTCTCCAGGATGTCAGCATAAGGTTTTGCAGAGAAAACAGTTAAGATTATAAATGTAAAGTCTTAATTGAGTAGCTTTTATTTCCTCCTTTATGCTTATCTGTATTTTCTTTTTTTCTACAATAATCTTTTTCTTATATACTAGAGAAAATGTTTCAAAAGAGGTGTAATCTCAGCTACATCCTAATGAAAACTGAGAGCTCATGCCATAAACCAGTCAAATCAAGACTGTATTGCTAATAATGTAGAATTTGGAATGGGAACTGACCAGGTCACCTGGGGTGAGTCACTAAAATGCCCTGAACTGGTTCTTATCTATAAAATTAGGAGTGAGATTGCATGATATAAGGCCTGGACTTCTTTTATAGTAGCATCCATGATTATCTTAAAGCATCATAATTTCTACAGTTACTGAGTATTTTCAATTTTCCATAGCAATGCTTTTCTTGTTTTCTCTGATCTTGTTAATAGGAATTTATGGTGCTAATATTTGAAAGTAAGATCTAACCATTACATAATTTTATGGTTCTATAGCTAAAATGGAACATTTCTAATTTACTTCCAGATCCTTTGGCTGAAATTATTTGCTGTTGGTATTTTCCCCTAATATTAAATTCAGTAATGGAGGGATGGATAGGTGCGTGTTTATATATACACTGAAAATATGAAAATATACAGAAAGCCCCTGTTAAATGGGCAGTAGGGTAAAGGTGGATTCCCTGGTGGTTCAAATGGTAAAGAATCACCTGCAATGCAGGAGACCCAGGTTTGATCCCTAGGTTGGGAAGATCCCCTGGAGGAGGAAAGGGCAACCCACTCCAGTATTCTTGCCTGGGAAATCCCATGAACAGAGGAGCCTGGTGGGCTGCAGGCTATGGGGTCACATGGTCAAACATGACGGAGCAACTATCACTTGCACTTGCTGGGTGAACGTAGAGCTGAGTTAGAGAAGAGAGAAGGGAGGAATAAGAACTTAAGACATTTTTCTTCACATAAGTTTATAATCATAAAAATGTCCTGCAGTGTTCATGTGATATTTACATACGAAGGCAACCCCACAAGGTGTATTTTGTTTGTTTGTTTCCTTTTTTTGGCTGGCTGTGTCAGGTCGTAGTATCAGCACTCAGGATCTTTCCTGGCAGCAATAGGCTTCTCTCTAGTTGTGCTCGTAGGCTGCAGAGCAGGTGGGCTCTGTAGTTTGCAGCTCTCAGGGCCTCCGTGAGGCACCCGGGCTCAGTTGGAGGACATAGGCTTAGTTGCTCTGCTATACATGGGATCTCTGTTTCTCTGACCAGGGATGGAACCCACATCCCCTGCATTGGAAGGAAGTTCTCAACCTCTAGACCACCAGGGAAGTGTCTCCCACAAGTTGTATTCTGTAGGAAAACTCTTGGCTGTTGAAATCACACATGTTGGCAGGGTTATTATTCAGGCATTTTTGATGAACCAACAAAGACTAAACTGAACCATAGAATGTAAGTGCTTTGAGGATGGAAGCTGTGTTCCCATTGCCTTACATAGCACATGATCAAAGCAGATAATAAATATTTGGTAACATAGGACTTAAAAAAAAGAAAGTTATTTGCCTCCCCAATTTAGTTATCATCTTAGCTGTTAAAACTCTGTGGGGAATTTTAGCGTTGAACTAAATAAACTACATGGGGTCACAAAGAGTCGGACACGACTGAGCAACTGGACAACAAATAAACTACAAGGAAAGTGAAAGCAGCAGCTTCTAAGACCACGTGCTGCTTCTGTGTCAGGCAACACCACTCAGTCTCTTTCATCCGAAACTCACAGTTTGTTCCCACCGATAATCTGCTTTCTCTTTGGTTTTTAGCTGTCCTAGCCATTTTTACCTATCACCTTCCTAGAAGACAACAAGAGCTATTTGAATCCTCTTTGTAGTAACTCTCCTCTCCTTTCAGAGCAGCATGGAACTGTCTTTTGCTAGTTGTCTGTTCCTTTCCCAAAATACCTTTATATTCAGGATTCATATCATTGTCATTATTTTGTCAATACTTTCTTTAAATACATATTAGCAACCCCACTGTTAGTCTTGTCTCCAGGTAGATTGTGGTGGTTTGGTTGCTAAGTCATGTCCAACTCTTTGCAACCCCAGGGACTGTAGCCCACCAGGCTCCTCTATCCATGGAATTCTCCAGGCAAGAATACTGAAGTGGTAGCCATTTCCTTCTCCAGGGGAATCTTCCAGACTGAAGGATGGAACCCATGTCTCCTGCATTGCAGGCGGATTCTTTTACCACTGAGCCACCAGGGATTGTAGGCATTAAACAAAGAAAGAGCCTGAATCTCCAAATAGAATAGGGAACATAGTAAGAATACGCAGCACAAGTACGTAATTGAAAGGTCTGAATTACAGGGAGTTCATGATAGCGTCCCGGTCTTGGCTTATACTGGTTACCTCACTGGCTAGTGTATGTTGAATGGGTAAATTACATTTATGTAATTCTTACAAAAATGATTATATAAACCACTTGATTCTCAAGAAGTGGTTTAGAAGGCTATGTGTAGTCATCTGAAGGCCAAACATGTTCAAGTAAGTTAAGCTGAACAAATGTGTGCTGACTCTATAGAGGACCTAAGCATTATAGAGCATCTGATCATGAAGAGAGAGTCAACTTTGGACTTCTCGGTCCAGCGCAGGGGGTGCAGGTTCGATCCCTGGTTGGGGAACTAAGATCCCACATGCTTCTTGTGTAGCTAAAAAATAAGAATAATTTTAAAGATAAAATGAAAATAAATACATTAGAAAGTTTGAAGTAAGTACTAAAAAAAAAAGTCAGCTTTAAAGATGCTTGTCCTCCAAGATCAAGGATAAGAGAACAAATGAAAATAGTAAAAGGTGAAATTGGGTGGACTCTTTTAAAGGAAATACAAATTTATTATGAAAATTAAAAAGAGAGAGAGAGAGAGATAATATGATGTTGATGGGCACCAGGAAAGAAAGCACTGAGGTTGATCTTGAAGAATGTCTAGGATTTGACAGGGACAACAAGGGTTAATGAGTAAGAAATTCTAAGAGCAGAGAGTGTAATATTCATAAAACATTTTCTAATTTGCTCCTTTTCATTATCCAAAATGAGAATGTTTAATAATTTGACTTTATACCTCTCCTACTACATTCTTATGCCAGGCTTTAGGCATTTCACCACTTAATGCTTTCTCTTAGGACAAAAGAAAAATATACATCAATAAGGTATACATAGAGTAGTCTGATTCAAAGAGGCAGGAATTATTAGAATGGTGGTTACCAGAAAGCAGGGGGAATGGGGAGTTATTATGTCTACTGTGTGCAGAATAAGCAAAATATTTTATGGCACACCAGGGTAAATGAACTTTGCTGGTAGGTTGAAGCAGCTCCAGCCATGTCTAAAGGCTCAGGGGCCAGTTGCTCATCATACCTCTAATGCTTTCTTGTCACATTTGTTTGGAAGCTCTGGTTTCACTATTTCATGTGGAATCTAGATTTGTCTCATCAGAACATGCTCAGAATCAGACCTCAAGATATCTAGCTATGTCTATTTACATTTTTAAAAATAATTTTGTAATTTCAGCTCTCAGGAATAGTAATAGCAACCCCTTTCTGATGTAATGTAGCTGTGAGCTAAATTAGAAATAGCAATTCATTTTAGTACACGTGGAAGTAGAGCTGTGAGGACTCCGTAATTTGGGGCAGTTTCTCATTTAGTCACTTCCTTGGTAGAAAAGCTGGTCGGCTCTCCTAGACTCATTTAAGTTGAGCCCTGCCTTTGAGGACTCGTAAATATTTGTTTCTTTGATTCCTAGTTTGTATCTTTGTTTTCAAAATACAGTGATTATATCTACCAAGCATAGTATTTCTTTACTTCAAAAAAGTGGCGCTGGCTGAACGTTATTAATAGATTCTTAACTTCTAGCTCTCTTTCTAGATTCCAGGAATAATCTACCAGGGGTATTGTGTCTGCATTTATCAGTCAGCATTCTTCTCAATGTTATAATCCCCAAGTTATATATTAATGTTTTAGTTGTCTGTTTCTGGATGATACAAAAGTAGCTATCTTATCAGTTATTATCTCCCGAATCACATTGAAACAGTAAATTACTTCTGGTTGGTTTCCAGTTAATCCCATCATTTGTTTTTAACCACAGCCCCCTGAGCTCTTTCCTAGATCTGGTATACAGTTTACTTCAGGGCCTGCTAACACCACTAATCATGGGAGGTTTTCACCATTTGTACAGTAATTTGTACTGTTTCTTTATAAAGTTACAAATATAATTAACCTAAACCAGCTTGGAAAATTAAAGCAGTGTTTTGGCTCAGATGGTAAAGAAGAACCCCAAGTCCTGAGTTAAGATCCCCTGGAAAAGGGAATGGCCACCTACTCCAGTTTTCTTGCCTAGAGAATTCCATGGACAGAAGAACCTGGCAGGCTACACAGCCTATAGGGTTGCAAAGAGTCAGACACGACTAAGTGATTAAAATTTATCTGCCCAATACAAAAGTTCACTCTAAGTGATTTGTATGTCTAGGACTTCCCCGGTGGTCCAGTGAGAATCTGCCTGCCAGTGCAGGGGAGACAGGTTCCATCCCTGATCTGGGAAGATTCCACATACCAGAGTAGCTAAAACTGTGTGTCACAACTACTGAGCCCACAGTCTCTAGATCCCATGCTCTGGAACAAGGGACCCCATTCACTGCAACTAGGAAAAAACCCATGTGCGGTAACCAAGATCCAGTGCAGCCAAAAGTTAATTAATTAATTCAGGAGTTTGTATGTCTAATATATGTCTAATGTGTTTGTATATAAAATATATTATCAAAAGGGTTTCATATCATGGAACCTCTGAGAATCTTAATTCTTTTTAACTGTGAAATAGAAAATAAACATGCTCCTCAGAAGATTAACTCTGTAAATGACTGAAGAGGCATAGCAAAATTTGTTACCTAAAATACCATCTTATGGGTAGAAGAGCTAAACAACTTCAAGATAGTAACATAAAAGAAACACTACTGTTAAATAGGTAAAAGACTGGAATTACCAAAATAAAAAGCAGTTAGTTCTGTATCTGAATTTTTGTGCCCACTTTATTTAACAGTCATCTATCAGGGGTTGGCAAATTTTTCCTTAAAATGCAAGACAGTAAATATTCTAGGCCTTAAGAGGCACATGCATATTGCTTCGCTTTTTACCTTTCTTTAAAAATGTTAAATCCATTCTTAGCAGGCAGTCCATATAAAAACAGACCATGGACCATAGTTTGCCAGTCAGTGATCTATCTTAATGTAGTTTGCTCAGTACTAATCAGGAGTTGGTAAAAGCTTAGAAACTTCCAGTGTCTGGAACTTTGGGCTGTCACTAATGGATAGTACCTTACTGACAAAATATCTAAAAACAGAGAATGCATGTGTCATAGGATCTGAAATCAGCTTTCCAGAATCACTATTATCTCCAAGGAATTTGTTTGAATTTTGCTAGTGTTTAGATATAGATACTGATGTAGATGAGAAGTTGACCTATTCTATCGTAATGTTATTCACCGGTAACCTGAGTTTCAGACAGTGACTGAGGGCAGAAGTTTACCAGTAGAAAGACTGAGCGTGCCTTGAGTTCATACCGCAAAATATGCTATTTCCATATCTTACTGGTTATTATCATTCCCATTCAATAATGGCAGTGTTACTTAGAATCATTAATAGTGCCCGCCTTACTTGTAAATGGTGATGTTACCTGATTAGTTGGAGCCATATTATGGCATTACTGTGGTGTCATTTTCTTTCACATTGCATAGGGGCAACTCTTGAATATAAACTCTCATGAGAATTCATAGCCAGACTTAAATAGAACTGAGAGGTGTCTCTCCTAGCTAAGCCTAACATCATTCATTCATTTTAAAAAATGTTTATTGAGCCCTTACCTTATGCCAAGTACTGTTAGAGGTAATAAGGATATAAAAATTTCTCCTTCCATGAGTGCTTACATTCTTTTATGAGAATTAAACTATAAATCGACAAGCAAAAAACAAAAAACAAATTGTGGAGAAATTGGAAAATTGACAAATGCTATAGGAAAAAATAAAACAAGATGGGGAGTGAGGAATAGAGGGGGTGGCCTCCTCAAGAAGGTGACACTTAAGACTTGGAAGAAATAAAATCAAATGCTCAAGAGTTTTGAGCAGCTGGGTTTTGCTAAATCTCATCATTATCTTAATATTAAGTCAGTATACCCAGGCAAAAATAGATTCCGATGGGAACTTGCTTTGCTATTAAACATGTAGGAAATGAGTTCCTATTACTTTTTTTTTTTCTATTTTAGAATACAAAATATCTAATAAAATATGTGACTTTCTGTAACAGCAAAGTCCAGGTAGCTCACACTGGAAACTGTACCCTTTTTCAGTGTTTCTGCTTTTTTCAAAACATTTTTATTTATTTCCTTTTGTGGCCATGTGCACACTGCTTTATTTGTTTGTTTGTTTTTCTCTGTCTGGTTTCGGAGATCGGAGACTGCTCGCTCGTTGCAGTGCACGGGCTTCTCCTTGCAGCGGCTTCTCTTGTTTCGGAGCACGGGCTCTCGGCATGCGGGCTTCAGTTGTTGTGGTGCACAGGTTCAGTAGCTCCTCGACATATGGAATGTCCCAGACCAGGGACTGAACCCGTGTCCCCTGCACTGGTGGATTCTTATCTGCACTTCCTGGGAAGCCGAGAGGCTGATAAATGTAGTTTTTCATTACTCTCATAATAAAATCAGAGTTCTGTGTTTCAGAAGAGAAAAATATATGTAACCCAGGAAACCAGCAGGCCATGTCATCTATTCAGTTCAGTTCAGTTGCTCAGTTGTGTCCGACTCTTTGTGACCCCATGAATCACAGCACGCCAGGCCTCCCTGTCCATCACCAACTCCCAGAGTTCACTCAAACTCACGTCCATCGAGTCTGTGATGCCATCCAGCCATCTCATCCTCTGTCGTCCCCTTCTCCTCCTGCCCCCAATCTCTCCCAGCATCAGAGTCTTTTCCAATGAGTCAACTCTTCGCATGAGGTGGCCAAAGTTACTTCATGGCAAATAGAAGGGAAAAAAATGGAAGCAGTGGCAGATTTTCTTTTCTTGGGGTCCAAAATCACTGTGGATGGAGACTGGCGCTATGAAATTAAAAGACAGTTGCTCCTTGGAAGGAAAGCTATGGCAAACCTAGACAGCATATTCAAAAGCAGAGACATCACTTTGCAACAAATGTCCTTATAGTCAAAGCTACCAGTAGTTGTGTATAATTGTGAGCCATAAAGAAGGCTGGGCACCAAAGAATTAATTTTTTCGAATTGTGGTGCTTGAGAAGATTCCTGAGAATCCCTTGGACAGCAAGAAGATGAAACCAGTCAATCCTAAAGGAGATCAACCCTGAATATATATTGGAAGGACTGTTGCTGAAACTCCAATACTTGGGCCACCTGATATGAAGAGCTGACTCTGGAAAAGACCCTGATGCTGGGAAAGATTGAAGGCAAAAGGAGAAAAGGGCAGCAGAGGATAAGAGTTAGTTAGTATCGCTTACTCAGTGGGCATGAATCTGAGGACAGTGGAAGACACAGGAGCGTGGCATGCTACAGTCCATAAGGTTGCAAAGAGTCAGACAAGACTTAGCGACTGAACAGCTACAACCGCACATGCATAACGGGCTTCCCTGATGGCTCAGTGGTAAAGAGCTCACCTGCAAATGCAGGAGACGTGGGTTTGATTCCTGGTTCAGTAAGATCCCCTGGAGAAGGAAATTGCAACCCACTCGTTTTCTTGCATGGGAAATACCATGGGCAGAGGAGCCTGGCAGGCTTACAGTCCATGGGGTCGCAAAAGGGTAGGACATAACTCAGCAACTAAACATACACACACACATACATAATACTAAAAGAACTTTTAGTATCCATTGATTGAGAAAATGTAGATATGCAAATTCTATGCCTTTTTCTTGGTCTATACAATTTGCTTTCACATTTTTTTATCCTCGAGCCACAGTTAAAACCAGTTTATGTCATGCCTTACTGAAGAGCATAGTTTCTCAGAGTGGAACCTACTTGTCCTCTGGCAGATCAGCTAGCATTCTGGTTTGTACTTTGGTTTCTTTTAGATTTGGTTAGCCCCTGTCACCTTTGAATTCTCTTGGAAGATAAAACCTGGCTTTTCCCTGTTTCACCCTGAAGGCTTCTTTCACCTTTAATACTAAGGACTTTGGACTTTCTATTAAAGAAAAACAACTGAAGTGTTTTAATGCAGGTTTGCATTTTAGAAAGATAAGCTTGGAGGGATTGTGGGTGATGAACAGAAGAGATAGTCAAATCAGAATTAGGAAATTCTTGCAGGAATGAAGCAGAAATAAAGGCCCAAAGTCTTTTGGAGTCAAGATAGAGAATAAGGAATGTAAAAGATATTTCTGTAAATGTTAAGGACTGTTTAGAATGAAGACAGCAAGCGGAAAAAAAAAAAGAAGAAAGCTAAGATGAAGAAGAATCAAACATTTTTGGTTTAGATGACTGAACAAAATATGGTACCATTTGCCAAGACAAAATATGAAGGATTGGGGGAGTTCCTTTTGACATACTGAATTTTAGTTGCCTTTAGGTGTTATGTAAAAGTATCTGTAGCATACATATGGGGTCTGAGGAAGGAGATGGAGGGACTACTGGTGTATATGGTGATAACCAAAGGTGGCCAAGGGCATGGCTGTGGTCAAGAGGAGCTGACCATTGATGTCACTTCTAATATTTTGTGCATTCAGCTATGGCATATGAGAAAGATAAAATTATAATTTATCATACTTACCTATATGCCAGTGTACATATATTTTTATGTATTTAGGAATGTGGTTCTTCATAATTCTAAGGAGCTATAAGTGGGAAAAGAGTAACTGCATATGTGATTTATTACATAAAATAAGATGTTTTGATTTGAATCAGTACCTTATATAGATTTCTGAGTTTTACTGCAGCCCACCTTCCCTGCTCCTTTGTTACCACTCTGTATAGCCAGGCTCTTTGGGACTGAAATGATTGAGCAGTGAACCCAAGAAGTACTCTGGTTGGTCAACATAACATCATACAGTCAAAACGAACAAACTTTTTGGCCAACCCTATACTTAACAATTCAGAATACCCAAAGCACAATGATTTAGATCTAGAAATTCTTCACTAAGTAACTACTGAGTGAATGAGTATCTATATAGATAGATAAGACAACTAAAAAGAAACTGTGGCCTTGGTTGGTTTTTTTTTTTAATAATTTTCTTTGAAAAATAGAATAAATTCATAAAATGCTCACCTCTGTGCTCCTACTGCTGCTGCTGAGTCGCTTCAGTCGTGTCTGACTCTGTACGTCCCCATAGAAGGCAGCCAACCAGGCTCCCCCATCCCTGGGATTCTCCAGGCAAGAGTACTGGAGTGGGGTGCCATTGCCTTCTCCGGCTCACCTCTGTAGAATATGTTAAATGCAGACTTTAAGCCGGAAAACACAGCTGTGTATTTTTTTTTAATAGACATTCCAGTGGGAGATTATTTCTGACAAAAGACAAAATCTTTGCCCTTAAGTATCCTTCTGAATTATAGAACGCAATTATTTACTATAATGTTACAGAAAAATTCCCAGTGTATATAGTTGCTTTGTTCTTTGAATTGCTTCTCTTGTACTCTTGTCCTTCTTATAAGCATTTTACTTAATTTTATTTTATTCTTTTATTTTTTTCACAGACCAAGAAAGAAGCACCTGAGTGGTCTAAGATACAAAAAATGAAGACCTAGTGTTTTGGACAGATTCCCAAAGTTCTTTTTCTGATGAACAGAAAGTTTATCTTAATTATGTACCTGACATTTTTTAAATAGCTAATTTGAAGCTTATTTTAACTGAACATTAAATTAACAAATTTTATCATAATAATCAAAATACATAAAATGTAAATATTTGGTTTATCTATTTTGTTAAAAAATAAATATTGTGTACTCTATTATGATTTAAATTTTGGAACTTTCATAATTCTTTGAGTCATTTTAAACATGTGGCTTATAAATATTTTGGTTAGCTGTTATATTGGTGAATATTTTCCTAACCACATAAATTTTGAATTGTCATAACACAAATACCAAGACACTTTACAATTTTTAAATTAATAATCATTTGTGAAGAATACTAGAAAACATTTCAAATGCCTGATAATGGTAGTCAGAGATCATGTTAGTGTATATGTATTGCTGATTCTTTCTTGGAGTCTGTTTTTTTCTTACATTTCATATTATTGCTCACCAATACAATCCTTTACAAAGTCTGTTACTCCATTGGTCAAGTAAAAATTTGGTGAAAAGTGTCTTGTTACTTTGGTTGAAACAGTGCTGATTCAGATGCAATATGGACCAAATAGCATTTTCTCTTTTTCTTGTCATAAATATGTTCCATTTCTTATTCAAGAGTTACAATTTAGAAGAAAGAAGAGGAGTGAAAGAGAAAGAAAAAGAAATATATTTTTATGTATCAGATTTTCTTAACCACTGTTGGCATAAAGTGTAAAAGTAAAGTGAAGTCGCTCAGTCGTGTCTGACTGCAACCCCATGGATTGTAGCCTGCCAGGCTCCTCTGTCCATGGGGTTTTCCAGGCAAGAATACTGGAGTGGGTTGCCATTTCCTTCTCCAGCCGTTAACATAGAGGCTGGATAATTTTTGTTCAGGATGGGAGTAGGGGGCAGTTCTTTGCTTTGTGGAATGTTTTATCAACACCGCTGGCCTCTACCACTAGATGAAAGTGGCATTCCCACCCACCCCACCCCCGGTTACGACAATCAAAACCCTCTCTGTCCCCTTTAACTCCTAGTGAAGAACCACTGATACACATTTTATCACTGATTATCCTTGTAGATATGAGAAAAGAATCTATCTGATCACTGTGTTCTTTGAAAGTTTACAAATGTCATTCATAGTTGAGTGTGAGAGAACAGAAAAAGCCTTTGATAATAATATACACTTGTAAATCTACTGTTGGCCTAAAAACCCTAATCTACTGCTTCCCTTTTATTTCATTTGGATACATCTGAAATATGATTTTTTGCAACAAAGTTTTTTTTGTTTAGCCTCTCTTCAGGCACACATTCTGATTCCAGATACTTTTCAGTTCAGTTCAGTTCAGTCGCTAAGTCGTGTCCGACTCTTTGTGACCCCATGAATCGCAGCACGCCAGGCCTCCCTGTCCATCACCAAGTTCACCCAAACCCACATCCATTGAGTTGGTGATGCCATCCAGCCAGATACCTTTATAATTCATTACACCTAAACATGTAGACATAATTTATTTCCTTCCAAAATGCTAGAAGAGAATGTCTATTTTATTTTTTTATTTTTTTATTTTATTTTTTTTTTTAGAGAATGTCTATTTTATTTTCAATTCTAGTTATTTATCTGAAAGCATTTTATAATTTAGTTCAGTGTAACTCCATTTGTTATATGTACATATTTTAATATAAAGGATTACTGATTGATAGTCCAAGTTAAAGTAATGATGTGGGCAAAAACACAGAAGCAGGAAAATTTAGAGCTAATTTTAAAAATAGAAAACACAATGATGAAGAAATTTTAAAAACCTTTCTCCCTTCAAATCCCTGTTTTTTCCCTTTTGCCCTTCCTTTCATTTCTAGATATGAATTACTCCTTTAAAAAATACAGTTCTTTCTGTCATTTCCTACCTTACCATAGCCATAGGTCACTCAGTCGTGTCCGACTCTTTTCGACCCCAGAGAGCCTGTCAGGCTCCTCTGTCCATGGGATTTTCCAGGCAAGAGTGCTGGAGTGGATTGCTATTCCCTTCTCCAGGGGATCTTCCCAACCCAGGAATCGAACCCGGGTCTCCCGCATTGCAGGCAGACACTTTGCCGTCTGAGCCACCAGGGACCACTAATAAATCCAGAATTAGATTGTGGTATGAAATCTTTTTGCATGACATTTGTGAATTTTCTATTTCAAGTGCCACTTCTTCCAGAAAGTTCTATCTTTTCTACCATAATAATCTGTATTGTGTACTCTGTACTCTATATCTCTTAATTCTGATTGCATATTTTATGATTGTTTACTTGTTCATTTCCTTGAAGGCAAGAACTGTTTCTTAAGTTTTTTTGGTTTGCAGTATTTAGCACTGTGCCTTGAATTCAAGCTATAAATGTTAATTTGATAAGTTGGGCACAGATGAGATATAGTGATGTAACTTTTTTTTTAATATATCGTGAATTAGAGGGACTTTTTTTAAGTGTCATAGACTCTGTCCTAGTTCATTTGTTAATACCACTACAACCCTTGCCTTTTCTTTCAATTTCCAGACCTTAATTTTGTCTTTCTTCTTTTTTTAAATTGCAGTAAAAAACATAATATTTACAGAAAATAACATAAAATTTACCATTTACCCATGTTTAGTTGTAGGGTTCTACACAGTACAATAGGTCTCTCAAACTTTTCCCTCTTTCAAATCTGAAACTCTGTACCCATTAACCCTTTCTCTCACCAGATCACACAGTGACCCAGGGTCACTGTATTGTACAGGCAGAGTTGGATAATCAGCAGGGGTTTAATCCAGATTCCCGCCTTTAGGGGAGATGGAACTTGTTAATGAGCCAGATTCCCTTTCATTTTAAGGTGCTAAGAAGCAGCATGCATGCGTGGTAAGTCGCTTCAGTCATGTCCGATTCTTTGTGACCCTCTGGGCTGTAGCATGCCAAACTCCTCTGTCCATTGGATTTCCCAGGCAAGAATACTGGAGTGGGTTGCCATGCCCACCCAGGGATCGAACCCATATCTCTTATGTCTCTTGCATTGGCAGCCGGGTTCTGTACCACAAGTGCCACCTGGGAAACCCACCTGAGAAGCTGATGATAGGCAAAACAAAAGAGTTTTAAAAGTAATTAGTACTGTAAATGCTGCAAAGAATTCCTTCCTGTGGCTTGGAGGTGGTCACCAGGCAAAGCTCACCAGCCAGACAGCTGTCAGGAGTCCTCCAAGGTACGGTTTGTTTTGGTTGATTTACTGAGTCCATGGTCCAGTCCTCAGCCTTACAGGCCCAGAAACTTAATTCTGTTAATGAATTAAAGATGACAGAGTTGCCCACACTTACACTGGTTACAAATCGTAATGTATCAGTTGTGAGTGAAAAGTAAAACTATTATATAGAATGTGACTTACTGGGATAAGCACCGATGATGTGTTCTTGCCCTGTTTTCCCTTGCTTCTGCAATATTGTACACTCATCATTTTCCCGCTTGGCTCCTCTTGTACCTAAATCATAAAACATTAGAGTTGTTCAGAATGTCTTTTCCCCCTTAAGTCTTTTTTATGTTCTGTACTTACTCTCTTAATAAGCCAGCTCTCTGGCTTCAGTTAGTATATGCCAGTTTCCCCAAGTTTATATCTCTCACCCAAAGTATTACCTTTTAGAATAAGACCTGCCCATTTGACATCTCCACTTGAGTGTCTCATTGTAACCTCAAACTTGACATATACAAAACTAAATTCAACAAGTTTCTTCTCCAGTGTTCCCACTTTCAATTATTGGCTCCTATCAGTGGCTGTTGAGTGGCTTGTATTACAAACCTATGAGTCATTTCAGACCCTTTTCTTATTAGCCCGCAAGCTTCAATCACCACACCCAGATGATCTGCATCTTAGTTTCCTTTTTAAAGAACTTTTGATTATGAAAATTTCCAAATATTTAAAAGGACAAAATAAATCTTGGGGTGATGGAAATGTTCACTATCTTGATTATGGTGGTGGTTTCATGGTTATATACATATAAAAGTGTTTATCAAATTCTATTTTTCTAAATGTACAGTTTATTATATGTCAGTTATTAGCAGCAGCAGCAGCAGCATACCTCAATAAAGATGTTTAAAAAGAAGAAAGAGTTAGGAAATCACCACTGAGTAACCCCTGATGAAGTGATTCAGGCATCAATCACCAATGAATGCTAAAGCAATTGGAGGATATTGGAGAACTTTATATTAGGACATAAGCACCTAAATGCTCCAGTCAACCTTGGATTATGTTGACTTACGTGACTCTTGATATGATATAACATGAAGTATAAAACAATACCAATGCAGGATCCTTGCAGAAAAACAAGTTTAACCTGAGTCAAATCAAGGCTTCAGAATTAACTTAACAGTCTACAGGCAAAACAAGTAGACCAGGCTTAGTGACACCAGGAAGAATGAATCATTCTGCGCACTGGGGATGTTCATTGTTTCTAGACCCTCAGTATTTCTAGGCTTTTTCATTAGAGCTATGACATCGGTGTTTTTTAACACAGAAGGAGAAAGTATGAGTTCCTAACAGTGTAACAAATTCTAATTTAAGATTTTTTTTTTAAGATTTCAACTTCTTTGATTTTATACTTTCTGTTTCATTTCCTGTTTGTGAATTTCTCTTACCACTTGAGTTCAAACCCTCATGTCCTCTTCCCTAGATTATGTCAGTCTCCTAACCAGTCTCCTTAAATCTACTCATTCCTCCAAACCACTCTCCACAGAGAATAATGATCTTTTTTTTAACACTATAATTTTCTATTTAATCTACAGTCTATATAAGGTATTATAAGATATGAACTTAGAAAATGGAACTAATTGCTGTTGAAGTATAAGCTGAGAACATAGTATGTGTTAGTTGCTCAGTCACGTCTGATTCTGCAACCCCATGAACTGTGTAGCCCACCAGGCTCTTTTGTTCGTGGAATTCTCCAGGCAAGAATACTGGAGTGAGTAGCCATTCCCTTCTCCAAGGTTATCTTCCCAACCCAGGAATTGAACCTGGGTCTCTTGCATTACACACAGATTTTTTTTACCATCTGAGTCACCAGGAGAGCATAGTTTAACATGTTTCAATAAATTTAAATCAAAAATTTTAAATGATCAGCTAGATAAGCCTTATTTTATCCTAAACCCATGTAAAAATATTTTTTCTTTCATGTGAGGTAGAAAATAGTTCTATTTTTCTTTCAGTGCAGTCTTGGCAATTTTAATTATAAAATGGTACATCATTGGCAAATTTAAAATTTTTTTACTATATTGATGATAACTTTAAAATTTTTTACCATACTTGCAGAAAGGTATTTTATATGCTGTTTTCACAGACTGCTGCTGCTAAGTCGTTTCAGTTGTGCCCAACTCTGTGCGACCACATAGACATCACCCCATCAGGCTCCCCTGTCCCTGGGATTCTTCAAGCAAGAACACTGGAGTGGGTTGCCATTTCCTTCTCCAATGCATGAAAGGAAAAGTGAAAGTGAAGTCGCTCAGTCGTGTCTGACCCTCAGCGACCCGTTGGACTACAGCCTACCAGGCTCCTCTGTCTGTGGGATTTTCCAGGCAAGAGTACTGGAGTGGGTTGCCATTACCTTCTCACAGACTAGAAGTTCAGAATTACCTTAACTAAAAGACTTATTTGCTAGAATTATCAGGATAAATGCGTCTAAATAGATTAAAGTGTATATTATTGCTCCCAGTCTTAAAAGCCAGTCCTTTTAATTCCTTTACTAGAAGTATTCTGTGTTTCCTTTATATTCAGAGTAACTGCAGTTTAGAAAAATATTAATAAATTTATTTTAAATTAACTTTTGATACATCATTTCCACTTTTATAATTGAACACTTTCTAACTCAAAAACCTAACACTACCTAATACATTTAATTCTATGACTCTCAACTGTATTAAGCAGTTTAGAATCTAACATATTAACTCCAAATAGAGCAGGATGGAACAGAACAAAGATGGCTGTCCTGAACCCAGATGCAATATAAAATAGTTCTTCTCATCTAATAATAGGAATACTCATGTATTCAGTTCAGTTCAGTCGCTCAGTCGTCTCCGACTCTTTGCAACCCCATGAATCACAGCACACCAGGCCTCCCTGTCCATCACCAACTCCCGGAGTTCACTCAAACTCACGTCTATCGAGTCAGTGATACCATCCCAGCCATCTCATCCTCTGTCATGCCCTTTTCCTCCTGCCCCCAATCCCTCCCAGCATGAGAGTCTTTTCCAATGAGTCAACTCTTCGCATGAGGTGGCCAAAGTACTGGACTTTCAGCTTTAACATCACTCCTTCCAAAGAACACCCAGGATTGATCTCCTTTAGAATGGACTGGTTGGATCTCTTTGCAGTCCAAGGGACTCTCAAGAGTCTTCTCCAACACCACAGTTCAAAAGCATCAATTCATCGGCACTCAGCTTTCTTTATAGTCCAACTCTCACATCCATACATGACCACTGGAAAAACCATAGCCTTGACTAGACAGACCTTTGTTGGCAAAGTAATGTCTCTGCTTTTGAATATGCTATCTGGGGGGGCGGGGGGGGGGGGGGAGGAAGTTTTAAGCTTTAATATTTAAACTATTCATTTCCACAGTTTGTAATACAGCAGTTATGTCCTTTATTGCTAACAGCTTCATAAAACTAATAGTTTCAAGCAGAAAAAACTGTAATACAAGTATAACTTTTTCTTTAATTTTCTTGAATTCCCTAGCATGTGTAATAAGTGGATTAAGAACAGAGAAAAAAAATTAATTGAAATTTCTTCCTTTAAATAATCAACACATAAGCCCAGTAAATCAGAAGAAATGTTAGAAGCTGATCCAAAAATTTGAATAACAGCTTTGCCATTTTAGGGAAATGCATTGAATACCCTCTAGTTAATTTATCCTTATAGTTTCCTTCCAAGTAAAGCCAAGTATGAAGGGCAGGGGCACGGATTGGGGGAAGTGGACTGTCGTGAATTCTAAATATTTGTGAAAGCTTTTAATTGTATTTTTACATTCAGTTCAGTTCAGTCACTCAGTCATATCTGACTCTTTGTGACCCCATGGACTGCAGCACACCAGACCTCCCTGTCCATCACCAACTCCTGGAGTTTATCCAAACTCATGTCCATTGAGTCGGTGATGCCATCCAACCATCTCATCCTCTGTCCTCCCCTTCTCCTCCCACCTTCAATCTTTCCTAGCATCAGGGTCTTTACAAATGAGTCAGCTCTTTGCATCAAGTGGCCAAAATATTGGAGTTTCAGTTTCAGCATCAGTTCTTCCAATGAACACCCAGGACTGATCTCCTTTAGGATGTACTGGTTGGATCTTCTTGTAATCCAAGGGACTCTCAAGAGTCTTCTCCAACACCACAGTTCAAAAGCATCAGTTCTTTGGCACTCAGCTTTCTTCACCATCCAACTCTCACATCCATACATAACTACTGGAAAAACCATAGCTTTGACTAGACGGACCTTTCTTGGCAAAGTAATGTCTCTGCTTTTGAATATACTGTCTAAGTTGGTCATAACTTTTGTTCCAAGGAGCAAGCGTCTTTTAATTTCATGGCTGCAGTCACCATCTGCAATGATTTTGGAGCCCCCAAAATAAAGTCTCACTGTTTCCATTGTTTCGCCATTTATTTGCCATAAAGTGATGGGACCAGATGCCATGATCTTAGTTTTTTGAATGTTGAGCTTTAAGCCAACTTTTTCACTCTCCTCTTTCACTGTCATCAGGGGTCTCTAGTTCTTCTTCACTTTCTGCATAAGGGTGGTGTCATATGTATATCTGAGGTTATTGATATTTCTCTCGGCAATCTTGATTCCAGCTTGTGCTTCATCCAGCCCAGCATTTTGCATGATGTACTCTGCATATAAGTTAAATAAGCAGGGTAACGATATACAGCCTTGATGTACTCCTTTCCCTATTTGGAACCATTCTGTTGTTCCATGTCCAGTTCTAACTGTTGCTTCTTGACCTGCATACAGGTTTCTCAAGAGTCAGGTCAGCTGGTCTGTTATTTCCATCTCTTCAGCATTTTCCACTGTTTGTTGTGGTCCACACAGTCAAAGGCTTTGGCATAGTCAATAAAGCAGAAGTAGATGTTTTTCTGGAACTCTCTTGCTTTATTGATGATCCAACGGATGTTAGCAATTTGATCTCTGGTTCCTCTGCCTTTTCTAAATCCAGCTTGAACATGCTGAACACAGTTTACGTACTGTTGAAGCCTGGCTTGGAGAATTTTGAGCATTACTTTGCCAGCATGTGAGATGAATGCAATTGTGCAGTAGTTTGAGCATTCTTTGGCATTGTCTTTCTTTGAGATTGGAACAAAAACTGACTTTCCAGTCCTGTGGCCACTGCTTGAGTTTTCCAAATTTGCTAGCATATTGAGTGTAGCACTTTAACAGCATCATGTTTGGGGATTTGAAATAGCTCACTGGAATTCTATCACCTCCACTAGCTTTGTTCGTACTGGTGCTTCCTAAGGACCACTTGACAAACACATTTGTTTAAGAATGTATTCCAATATCACATGGCAACGTTCAACAATACAAAAACTGCAATTACTTTTGCACCAACCTAATAAACAGAAATCAATTTTTAAGTGCCCATTACAGTAGTGAGGGGTGCGCTCATAATTATTTAGCAACCAGCTCCCAGAAGAAAGGACCCAGATTTCGTGGAACCCAGATTTTTGCAGTGAAATGGAATAAAGACCCCCCCACCATGGCTGACATCAAACCACCAAAGTGGCATTGTCAGGGGTGTGTGCTCCACTGAGGTGCCAGCTGGCTCTACAGAAATAGCCCTGGCCCACAAGGGTGTGAGGTGGGGTGATCAACCATGCCTGCTTTCCAGGCTCCTTCTGAGCAAGTATCAATCATTCATTTGTGTACAACTCTTTACAGCCCCACGGATTACATACAGTCTGCCAAACTCCTCTGTCCATGGAATTCTCCAGGCAAGAATACTGGAGTGAGTTGCCATTGTCTTCTCCAAGGGATACTCCCAACCCAGGGATGGAACTCCAATCTCTGCTTTGCAGGCAGATTCCTTACTGTCTGAGCCACCTGTCTACATTATCCAGTGGCCTTCTTGCATTTCCTTAAACTGTCCCAGCCCCTTTTTCCTCAGGATCTTGGCTACAATTGTTTCCTACTGCATCCTTCCTTCTGTGGGGATTGTGCCTCAGCCTTTAGATCTAGGTCTTCTGTGCCACTCCACACTGTGGGAGGACTCAGATCATGATATAAAATGCAGTTCTTAAAAAAAACTTTAAAACCACTACCCTAGACAAAACTACAATAGGCAGTGCCATTCAGACTCTGATTTTATAGAGTTTAGATTAACAGTCCTGGGGCTTCCCTGGTGGCTCAGCTGGTAAAGAATCCACCTGCAGTGCAGGAGACCTGGGTTTGATCCCTAGGTTGGGAGGATCCCCTGCAGAAGGGAATGGCTACCCACTCCAGTACCCTGGCCTGGAGAATTCCATGGACTCTGTAGTTCCATGGACACGACTGAGCAACTTTCACTTTCATTTAACCGTCCTGACCCCACCCTGCCTTTACCGCATTGCCTATACCGCTGTAATTTACATTCTGTTAATAGTTACCAAAGCAGTAGTGGTACATATACACAATGGAATATTACTCAGCTATAAAAAGAAATGTATTTGAGTCAATTCTAATGAGATGGATGAACCTAGAGCCTGTTTTACAGAGTGATGTAAGTCAGAAAGAGATAAATATCGTATTCTGATGCATATATATGGAATCTAGAAAAATCGTACTGAAGAATTTATTTACAGGGCAGCAATGGAAAAACAGACATAGAGAATAGACTTATGGACATGGGGAGAGGGGAGGAGAGAGTGAGATGTATGGAGAGAGTAACATGGAAGCTTACATTACCATATGTAAAATAGATAGCCAACGGGAATTTGCTCAGGAAACTCGAGCGGGCTCCATCAACCTAGAGGGGTGGCATGGGGAGGGAGATGGGAGGGAGTTTCAAAAGGGAGGGGGTATATATATACCTATGGCTGATTCATGTTGAGGTTTGACAGAAAGCAACAAAATTCTGTAAAGCAATTATCCTTCAATTAAACAATTAATTTTTTAAAATAGTTACTTTCTAGTCCTTTCTGGAAGCCTGTGAACCTGCCTTTTATGTGACTGTGCACATGTCTGCTCTAATTTAGATTTTACTTTCACTCCAGAGGACTGTTTTATCCTTACGTGACACAATACCTTTGTGCTCCACCCCAGCTATACAAGTTGTATTTCATTTGTTTCCAGCACTGCTACTGTCATGGGATTTTCTAAAAAATTTTATTGGAGTATAGCTGCTTTACAAAGTTGTGTTAATTTCTTCTGTACAATAAAGTGAATCAGCAGTCCATATACATATATCCCCTCTTTTTCGATTTCCTTTCCATTTAGGTCACCACAGAGCATGGAGTACAATTCCTCGTGCTACACAGTAGGTTCTCCAGGGCAGTATGCTTATTATTTATTTTATTTTGCTTATTTATTTGACTGCAGCCAGTCTTAGTTGTGGCACATGGGTTGCCCTGAGGCATGTGGAATCTTCCCAGACCAGGGATCCCTTGCTAAGTGGATTCTTAACCACCGAACCATCAGGGAAGCCCCCTATACTTAAGTCTTCCTTTCTCTGCCCTTTCCCCCTCACTCCCTCTCCCTCTTTGTCTTTCTTTTTTTCTTTCCCTTCATTAGTACATTGGTACATGAATCAGAATAATGAACTTTTTTTTTCGTATTTTCTTTGATTTGATACTTTGTATCAGGTATTTATTGAGTATGTATTTTCTATAGCTAATGATGTTTTACACTCTCTTTAATAACAGTAGAACAATTAAAACTTTTACTGAGAGTCTAAAATTAATTCCTGTTCCCTAAACCTTCATAGTTCATAAAGTGAAGTCACTCAGTTGTGTCTGATTCTTTGTGACCCCGTGGACTGTAGCCTACCAGGCTCTTCCGTCCATGGGATTCTCCAGGCAAGAATACTGGAGTGGGTTGCCATTTCCTTCTCCAGGAGATCTTCCCAACCCAGGGATGGAACCCAGGTCTCCTGCATTGTAGGCAAACACTTTACCATCTGAGCCAGCAGGGAAGTCATAGTTCATGGCACATGTAATTCCCTAAATCCATCTATAAGTGCTTTATTAAGCAAGTTGTTATATAGCAAAAATGTCACTAACATTCAAAACTGTGCTCTAAAATATGTGTAGACTTTCTAAACTGCTGAAGACTTCTCTCTCATTACTCTGCTCACTTATTTGTAATACTGCAGAGTCATAAATCTGCCTCTTTTACTTTCACTTCCTTCCATTTATTTTTGGTATGACCATCTTGATTTACTATTATTATCATTATCATGATCATTCCTAGACTAGATCATTCCTGGGTACTAAGACAGTTCCAGGGACACACTACGTATTCTATAAAATGTTACCTCACTTTTATTTTCTTTAGTGTAGTTTAACGTTATCTATTTAAAATACTTTCACCAGGAGCTAGAACAAAGCTATGACCCTAGGGACCTAGAACAAATAAAGAAAACATTTCTCTAATTCCTATTGCCTTTGGTGACTAAAGGATAAAACACAGTAGGCACTGGAGAAGGAAATGGTAACCCACTCCAGTGTTCTTGCCTGGAAAATTCCATGGACAGAGGAGCCTGGCAGGCTACAGTCCATGAGGTCACAAAGAGGCAGACAGGACTGAGCGACTAAGCACTAAGGCAAACTTTAGGAGGACAAAGAACTTTAGGAGGGTATATCTTCTGCTGAGGGCTTCCCTATGGCTCAGCTGGTAAAGAGTCCATCTGCAATGAGGAGTTTGATCCCTGGGGTGGGAAAATCCCCTGGAGAAGGGAAAGGCTACCCACTCCCGTATTCTGGCCTGGAGAATTACATGGACTCTAGTGACTTTCACTTTCACTATCCTCTGCTGATGTGCTCCGAGCTTAGAATAATGCCTTGCACATGATGAATACTCAATAGAGGATGGTTCAATCAATGAATTTGTGGACAAGCAGAGACAGCTGCTAAGTGGCTTGAATGCCCACAAATATGTATAGATATTCATTAACTGTAGAATTCACAGGTGTGTCCATCCAGTTAATCAAAATAAATTAGATGGCCAAATATATCACAATTTATTTGTCAATGTGGGATGTTCAGTCACAGGCTCTTTAGGTACCTCTTGTCTCAATAAAGGTAAAATAAAATTTAGCATGTGATTGTTCCAGTAAATATTTACGCAGACAGGTGAATTGGTTTCTGTTTGTTTTTTTTTTTTTCTTTTAGAACTGTTTTAGATTTTTAGTTTGGAATTTTCCAAGACAAAACTCAAGTGGCATTTGAACTTAGAATCACAGTTTGTTCGTACATATTTCAAATAACCATTGTTTCTATGACTGAAAAGTTGTTTTTTGTTTTTTAATACCCTGAAAGGCAATCCCAAAGAATGCTCAAACTACCGCACAATTGCACTCATCTCACACGCTAGTAAAGTAATGCTTAAAATACTCCAAGCCAGGCTTCAGCAATATGTGAACCATGAACTTCCAGATGTTCAAGCTGGTTTTAGAAAAAGCAGAGGAACCAGAGATCAAATTGCCAACATCCGCTGGATCATCGAAACAGCAAGAGAGTTCCAGAAAAACATCTATTTCTGCCTTATTGGCTATGCCAAAGTCTTTGACTGTGTGGATCACAATAAACTGTGGAAAATTCTGAAAGAGATGGGAATACCAGACCACCCGACCTGCCTCTTGAGAAACCTGTATGCAGGTCAGGAAGCAACAGTTAGAACTGGACATGGAACAACAGACTGGTTCCAAATAGGAAAAGGAGTACGTCAAGGCTGTATATTGTCACCCTGCTTATTTAACTTATATGCAGAGTACATCATGAGAAACGCTGGGCTGGATGAAGCACAAGCTGGGATCAAGATTGCAGGGAGAAATATCAATAACTTCAGATATGCAGATGACACCACCCTTATGGCAAAGTGAAGAGGAACTAAAGAGCCTCTTGATGAAAGTGAAAGAGGAGAGTAAAAACGTTGGCTTAAAGCTCAACATTCAGAAAACAAAGATCATGGCATCTGGTCCCATCACTTCATGACAGATAGATGGGAAAACAGTGGAAACAGTAGATGACTTCATTTTTCTGGGCTCCAAGATCACTGCAGATGGTGACTGCAGCCATGAAATTAAAAGACGCTTACTCCTTGGAAGGAAAGTTATGACATATTCAAGACATATTCAAAATATGCTAGACAGCATATTCAAAAGGAGAGACATTACTTTGCCAACAAAAGTCCATCTAGTCAAGGCTAAGGTTTTTCTAGTAGTCATGTATGGATGTGAGAGTTGGACTATAAAGAAAGCGGAGTGCCAAAAAACTGATGCTTTTGACCTGTGGTGTTGGAGAAGACTCTTGAAACTGAAATACTTTGAAACTGAAACTCCAATACTTTGGCCACCTGATGCGAAGAGCTGACTCATTTGTAAAGACCCTGATGCTGGGAAAGATTGAGGGCAGGAGGAGAAGGGGACGACAGAGGATGAGATGGTTGGATGGCATCACTGACTCGATGGACATGGGTCTGGGTGGACTCTGGGAGTTGGTGAGGGACAGGGAGGCCTGGCATGCTGCAGTTCATGGGGTCGCAAAGAGTCGGACATGATGGAGCGTCTGAACTGAACTGAACTGAAATATACATTTTCTTAAATTTTTACAATGTTGTGTTGGTTTCTGCCATACAACAATGCAAATCAGCCATAATTATACATATGCCCCCTCCTTCTCTAATCTCCCTCCCCTTCCCATCCCATCCCTTCAGATCATCACAGAGTGCCAGACTCGGTTCCCTGTGGTACACGGCAACTTCTCACCAGCTATCCATCTTACATCTGGTGCTGCTTTCTCCGTTCGTCCCACTCTCTCTCTCCACCACTGTGTCCCCAAGTCCGTTTTCTATATCTGGACCTAATTAAAATTAAAAGCTCTTGCGCAGCAAAGGAAACAATCAGTTCAGTTCCGTTGCTCAATCGTGTCCAACTCTTTGCAACCCCAGGGACTGCAGCATGCCAGGCTTCCCTGTCCATCACCAACTCCCAGAGCTTGCTCAAACTCATGTCCATCAGGACAGTGATGCTATCCTCTGTGGTCCCCTTCTCCTCCTGCCTTCAATCTTTCCCAGCATCAGAATCTTTTCCTGAAGGAAACAATAAACAAGATTAAAAGACAATCCTCAGGATGGGAGAAAATACTTACAAATGAAACAACTGACAAAAGATTAATCTCCAGAATATATAAGCAGCTCATATAGCTCAATATTAGGAAAACAAACAGCCCAATCAAAAAATGGCAGAAGACCTAAACAGACATTTCTCTAAAGAAGACACACAGATGGCCAATAAACTCATGGTGCTTACTGTGTTGCACCATAAATGATGTACCACATCACTAATTATTGGGCTTCCCTGGTGGCTCAGACAGTAAAGGATCTGCCCGCAAAGCAGGAGATCCAGGTTCAATCCCTGGGTCGGGAAGATCCCCTAGAGAAAGGAATGGCAATGCACTCTAGTATTCTTGCCTGGAAAATCCCGTGGACAGAGGAGCCTGGTGGGCTACACTCCATGGGATTGCAAAGAGAGAAATGCAAATCAAAACTACAGTGAGGTATCACCTCAAACCAGTCAGAATGAGTGAGTGAGTGAGTGAAAGTCGCTCAGTTGTGTCTGACTGTTTGTGACCCCATGGGTTATACAGTCCATGGAATTCTTTACGCCAGTAATAGGTAGCCTTTCCCTTCTCCAGGGGGTCTTCCCAACCCAGGGATCAAACCCAGGTCTCCCACATTGCAGGCGGATTCTTCACCAGCTGAGCCACAAGAGAAGCCCAAGAATATCGGAGTGGGTAGCATATCCCTTCCCCAGGTGGTCTTCCCAACCCAGGAATCGAACCAGGGTCTCCTGAATTGCAGGCAGATTTTTTACCAATTGAGCTATCAGGAGAGCCCCCAGTCAGAATGGCCATCATCAAAAAATTTTACAAACAATAAATGCTGGAGGGAATGTGGAGAAAAGGGAATCCCCCTATCTGTTGGTATGAATGTAAACTGATACAGCCATTATAAAAAACAGTTTGGATATTCCTTTAAAAAATGGGAATAAATCTATTTATTCCCAGCAACCCCTCCACTCAGCATATACCCCAAGAAAACCATAATTGAAAAAGACACATGTACCCCATTGTTCACAGCAGCACTGTTTATAATAACCAGGCCATGAAAGCAACCTAAATGTCCATTGCCAGATGAATGGATAAAGATGTGGTACATACATACAATGAAATATTACACAACCATAAAAAAGAATGAATTTGTGTCATTTCTAGTGAGGTGGATGAACCTAGAGCCTGTTATAGAGTGAATTAAGTCAGAAAGAGAAAAACAAATATATTAATGTATATATATGGAACCTAGAAAAATTATTTTGATGAATCTTTTTGTTTTTGAGTAATAATTATTTATTTTTGCTTTCTAGAATCAGGAGTATATGGTTTTGGCAGATTTATACAGATACTGATATGGTTTTCTTTGGCTTCATAGTTTTGAATTTATTTCTTAAATACTTGGATTTTACAACTTACTCGATATATAGATACATAATTCCTGAAATTCCTATTAAAAATTGAGATTTAGGGATTAGCCCTGTCTCACACATACAATACTACCACACACCTGCCATTCTGCTTTCCATTAGCTTTATTTTCTTTAGTGTAATATCGGAAATTTTTATTTTCTTGTTTGTTCATTGCCTGTCCCTCCTAAATAGAATATATTCCAAGAAAGCAGACAATCTTATCTGACACTACTATGTCCCCAGCACCTAGCACAGTGCCTGGCACAGAAAAATTCCCCCTCGAAATTTTGTTGAATGGTAGGAAGAAAGGAAGGAAAGAAGAAATGGTACTTGCCTCCTGACTTTTTTTTATTATTATTGAATGTTTGCTGGGAATTGTCTTAGTCCACTTGGGCTACTAATAGGAAATGCCACCCCACTCCAGTATTCTTGCCTGGAAAATTCCATGGACAGAAGAGCGTGGCGAGCTATACCGTCCATAGGGCCACAAAGAGTCAGACACTACTGAGTGCCTGAGCAGATCAGAGAGAGCAAAATATAGACTGAATGGTTTATTAACACCCGGAATGTATTTCTCAATTCTGGAGGCGATGAAGTCCTAGATCAAGGTGCCAGTAGACCGATGCCTGCTTTCTGTTCATGCGTCTTACTGCTGTGCACTAAGCTGGCAGGAGGGATTTGGGAGCTCTTGGGGCCTCTCTTATAAAGGCATTAATTCCATTAATGATAGCTCCACCCTCATGACCAAATCACCTCCCAAGGAACCCCCACCTCCATTTACCAGCACATTGGGGAAACCATTTCAACAAATCAATGTGGGTGAAACAAGCATTCAATGTAGAGCAGGGAAAAAAATAAAACTAATTTGATAGCCCTTTCTCCCATGTTACCCAGAAAACAAGGTCATTTTCCATCTCTGTATCTTAGGATCTTTTTTCCTCTCTTTTTAAAAGAAGAGATATTTTTCCTTTCCATAGTTAATACCATTCTACTTGTATTCTTCACCATCCATGGGTGAGCAGATGATACAGGAAGAATAAAGAGCGAGAAATGCAGAGGGTCCAAGACAAATGGAGAAGGCAATGGCACCCCACTCCAGTACTCTTGCCTGGAAAATCCCACAGACGGAGGAGCCTGGTAGGCTGCAGTCCATGGGGTCGAGAAGAGTCGGACATGACTGAGTGACTTCACTTTCACTTTTCACTTTTATGCTTTGGAGGAGGAAATGGCAACCCACTCCAGTGTTCTTGCCTGGAGAATCCCAGGGACGGGGAAGCCTGGTGGGCTGCTGTCTATGGGGTCGCACAGAGTTGAACAGGACTGAAGCAACTTAGCAGCAGCAGCAGCAACACAAATACTAACATTTGAGGAAAAGACAAAGTTAAAAAATGAAAAGGAGAGTGTCCTTCACTCTCATATACCTCCTACAATCTAGATTCTTCCCCAAACCACCAAATTGAAACCATTGGCCCTAAAGGCATTGCTACAACTCCTGTTATTGAATTTCTAAATCTGTGTCTCTTACCACGTCCTGCCTAAGTGTCTTTCTCTCTCTAACCCCTTTGATAAAGTCAAACCTCAGTGTTCAGGTGTGAGCCCCTTTTTTGTCTTGTTTTCCTCCACCCTCCTTTGATCAGCAAATAAATGTACCTCCGTCCCACCCATATTCCACATTTTCCATGAGGAAGAGTTTTCCCAAATGTTCCTTCCTCTTTGCTTCACCTCCTGACTATCTGACTGGTAGATTTTTAGGAAGTGTGTTTGTATCGTTTTTGTCTACTTTTTCTTTTTTCTTATGGAGGAACTATCTTTTCTATCCCGGGGAAAGTTACCTGCCTTTCTTGTTCTAAGTCACAGTCATCACCTTGTGACTAAGAGGCTGTGTCTAAGGCACAGCGGGAGTGGGGGGGGAGGGGGGGAGGGGGAAGGGTGGTGGGAAGAGTAAGGCCCCTTTGGCCTTCACATTCAACTGTGTCCTCCAGTATAACATTTATTAAAAAACCGCAGTGCAGTGCTCACTTGTGCCCAATTTTTTGTGACCCCAGGGACTTTGGCCTCAACAGGTTCCTCTGTCCACGGGATTTTCCCAGCAAGAATACTGGAGTGGGTTGCCATTTATAATCTCTATCCACTGTTTTTGCCTTCTTAATCTAGACCCTGCCTGGCAAGAAAGATGCTATTTATTGAATTCCTCAAGTCTCCACACAGTAAAGATTTTTTTTTTTTTAATGAGGTTTGTATACTCATCTTGAATACATATAAAAAGTCTCTTTTATCCTTTCCCTGAGATACCTTTCTGGTGTCCAAACACACAGAACTTGTTCCTCTTAAAAGAGTGAAGACTAATCTATTTGAACATTTATTTTTTTCATCACTTTGGAAATAAAGGTATCAGTAGCTCTAATAGTTAATACAACTGTATTAGTTTTTAAGTCCTAAATGATGAAAAAATGTCTTTCTGAGTGAAAGGAAGGAATTGGCCTCTCTCATCTGTTCTTACACATGACTTTCAAATCTTCCTGTGCACCCCTTATAATCCCTGGACTCCTTTCTTTTTTTTTTTTTTTTAACTCTTCTACCTTCAGTCCTATGTTACCAATTCTCTACAGAATATTTCCTCTTAGATCTGAATTTTTCCAATGCCCTACATATTTTTTAGTTCTTTGAAACTTTTTAGTTGGACATAATTACAGGCTTACAGAGAAGTTGCAAGAATATTGCAAATAATTTGATCCTTTACCCAAATTATTCAAATGTTAACATTTTATCACATTTGCTTTGTCCTTTTCTCTAGGCTCTCGATTTTTTTGTTCCTGTTCTGGACCTTAAGAGAGTACTTTGAAGATATGATTTCCCTTTACTGCCAAATGTTTCAGTGAGCATTTCCTAAGAACAAGGACATTCTTTTACATAAACAGAGGACAATGATCAAAATCAGAAAATTAACATTGATACAGTACTGTTATCTAATCTAAAGACCTTATTCAGATTTCACCAATTGTCCTAAGAGTGCCTTTTATGCCAAGGAAAATCTCCAATCATTCACTGCATTCAGCTGCTGTATCTCCTAAATCTTCTCTAATCTAGAATAGTTCCTCAATCTTTCTTTATCTTTTAGGACAGAGACATTTTTAAAGTGTACATGTGAGTAATTGTGTTGACTGTCCATCAAGCAAATACTCTTTTGACCCCATTCATCCACATTAATTTGCTCACAGAGCGACATTGAATAAAAGCAATCCATTTTTCTACATCCCTATTCTAGTTTCATATTTCATCACCTCTCGTTAGATATGTGATCACTTATCCCCTCTTAGTTCCTCATCCTTAAAACTGGAATAATTACACTTACCTAATGAGTTATAGAAAGGCTTAAAAGAAGTGATATATTTAAAAGGAATTTACCCTCCAAACTCATCAAGCTGTATACATTACATATACACAGCTTTTTGTATGTTAATCATACCTCAATAAAGTAGTTTTGTTTTGCTGTTTTTTAAAAGAATTTACCCAATGCATGTCACAAAGGCCATTTGCTTTTCGTGTAATTTGGTTTCTCAACTCTCCGCCACTTTGCTACCCTTACATAAATGCATTCTAGTTTCCCCATGCCTAAAAAGGCAATTCTTGAACTACTTACAGCTCACCAAAATAATTGTCAGTCTCATCAGACTATTAATATTGAACCTATAGTCAGTTAAAACCCTTAAAGCTTTTTCTGCATAATTTCTTTTGCTATTTCTATCATTACTACAACTAGTACCAGCAACAGTACTTGACAGGATCTGCATAGAACATCTCTTTGGATGGCCCTTTATATTATGTACTTCTCCCAGATCCATATGGTAGTTATTATCTGCATTTTTGAGATGAGGAAACAGATTCTGAGCAGTTAAGTCACAAGACTTTTATAAGTGAGAGAGGTGGAATTTAGTCCCAAGTGTTTCAGAACATAAGTCTTTATTTCTCTATTAAGTATCGCCTTTTTAATTTCCACTTATCCTTCTGGCTTATTGGAACACTTAAGGTTCCTGATTTTGCCATCCAATGTAATCGTGTTTTTCCCCCAGTGTGCATCTTGTACGGTCTTCCTCCAGAGCATTGATGAAAATGTTATTTGAGACCCCTGTGATAAATGGAAACATTTTCTTCTATGTTGAAATCAATCACTTTCTGGGAACAGTTTTTTCAAATATCTATAAATAAATCTTACTAGATGGTAGACTGATTCACTTATACACATCTTATCCACAAGAACAACTTAAGATTTTTTTTTCCATGCCTATGGCATCCCCTCTGGCTACAAATCTAATTGCACCACTGGGCGGAAATATTTGTCTTAGTTTAGCCAAGATTGTTTGTGTTGGAATAATATTGGTCTTAGTGATTATTCCTTTACTTCTTACAAATCTTTTCTCTAATAATCTCTTCTAGAGTTTTGGTAGGGGTGAATTCAAATAATGCTGGTTTCCAAAATTCTGGTTCCTTTCTAACAATGTTCCCTGGGTTGCTCTGTGCCCTAAGAAAGGTCACTCTTTTGACTTAGACATTTCTGAATGAATGAGAAAATTAAATCCACCATTTATTAAACTCACTACACTAATTATGTTTTTTTTACTTTGGCCACAACTTACGCAGGAAATATCCTCTCTTGTTTCACAGATGAGAATGCTGAGAGTTGGAGAAATGTTAAAACTTATCTAAAGTCACTGAAGTTGGAAGTGATGGAGCTGTTAGATATATTGACTCAAAAAATAAAAGTAAGTGGCACATTTTTGCAAACTCTTTATGCTGTAAATCATGTTAGGACATTCTGCTGCTATTAATTGTTCATTTGTACGAAATGGTATAGACCAAAAATTAGATTTACTTGAGCATCTATATGTTCCCTACCCAACCAAATCAGTAATGTATCAGAAAGCAACAATTCTCAAAGGGTTTTCAAAGGAGCAATCCACTAGCCTCAGGCAAATGCAGTTCTTCTGTCGCTGTCAAATGTTGGACATAAGTTTCATACTAGTGATATTCTCTTTGTGATCCAAAGGCTTCTGAGGAGCCCTTTAGAAAATAAACCCATTTAATGTTCATAAAGCACAGGGCTAGTTTCCTGAAACACATTTGCAGAAGCTATTATAGGTGTTAACGTAGTATTTCTTTTCTTTTTTACTCCTTGGGACTCCAAGGATGTTTCTCCAGAGATACAGTGAGGTTTAAAAACATATTTTTATTTATATGAACATGCCTCTTACTTGGCCAGTGCGCCCTCCTGTCCTAAGGTTGAACTTGGTCTTCACCAACCTTCTAGTTTAGAAATGGTGCTGTTATTTTATATATATACATGGGCTTCCCTGGTGGCTCAGATGGTATAGAATCTGCCTGCAATGTAGGAAACCTGGGTTCAGTCCCTAAACTGGGAAGATCCCCTGGAGAAGGGAATGGCTACTCACTTGTATTCTTGCCTGGAGAATTCCATGGGCAGAGGAGCCTGGTGGGCTATAGTCTATGGATGGGGTGACAAAGAGTTGGACATGACTGAGCAATTTATATATATAAATTGGGCTGTGCCCACTTGGCTTGCAAGATCTTAGTTCCCCAACCAGGGATTGAACCTAAGCTACCACAGTGCAAGTGCCAAGTCCTAACCTCTAGACCGCCAGGGAATTCCCGGCTGTTATCCTGATTTTACATTTGCAGAAAAAGGTCTAGTGTTTCTAGGAAATTTGCTCAGGCCTGACAGCAAGAGAAGGTCCAAACGGAAACTCAGATTCATATTTATATCAAATCCAATTCAGCACTCTTTCACTTGCTTCATGTCTTTGTTTTTCTGCCTTTGATCATTTAAAAAGCTCATTGACATTTCCAAAAACAAGCAACTTTGGAAAATGGACATGATTATATTAAAAATGGATGATGAACTTTACATTACAACTATTTAAATGGTAAAAGTCATACTTGGAATTTTTTTTCCCTTTTGAACAGGTCTTCCTCCATCAGCATCAGCCAGTCGAGGTTGGGGATGGATACAGGAGACCTCGCTAAGTCTGAGCCCTGTGGGAAAAAGAGATCCTGAAAACAGCAAATTAGCCCACAGCTATACCTGTTTACATAGTCAAAGTATGTTTGTTCTGTTTGAAGATACTTCAAAAATAACAATTGTCAAAGAGATTACTGCTTTGATCAGGGAATCTGAATCTCCTTTGTTTGACCATGAATAATTGGTCTTTGTAATGTTAATGCTTCTTTTAAGGAATATCAGATCTGTAAATTCACCTTAATTACAGGCAAGCCAGTTGTAGAGGGAATTCGTAACAGCATTTCATTGAAGGTCTTTTCTAGTTCCCCTTCAAATCTAATTACAGCAGAAAGATTATTTTTACACCAAGCACCAGAAAGCTATAATTATTCGTATTTTCATTCACGTTCCAATAGGTCAAAAGCATTATCTTATTGAAGAATAAGATTGAAATCTTAAAAATGTCCTTGTTCGTCCACAAAGTGCAGAAGGAGGTAGAACCTTAACTGAGTTGTTCTTGCTAACCTGTTAACCTTCATCCAGCCGGCAACTCAGAAGTCTGTTTTCCCCAGACTTTACACTTGGAAACAGCACTCTGGAATCCACAACCTAAACAATGATTAATACTAAATCTTGTTTAAAAATTGGAAAGCAACTAAATAATCCAGTTGGAGGATATGAGTACAGTAGGGAGACAAGAAGAAGAAAAAAAGATTTTAAGCCTTCCTTTGTAATTTGGTGGTATTCAGCTTAGTTATATTTGTTGTAACAACACAAATGTCAATACAGAAAGTTAGATGTTGCTGAAGATGTGAGGAAATGGGATTGCTAAACTGTAGATTGGGTGATTTAGTTAGATATGGGGAAGAATGTCTCAACAGCAGGGTGAAATCTCCTTTTGTGGAGGTAGCTTGAAAGTTGCATATTTTGTGAAATGGTGTGGGGCAAAACTTGTGAGCCAAGGGGGTCCACTTGAAGATGGGGAAGCTTTCCATTGATTGTATTTGTTATCTCACATTCTATTCAATCCCCAAACGGGATTTTCGCCTCTGGCCAGAAGGCTAACGACCATTAAGCATTTACACTTAGCACCCACCAGATTGCCACCTTCCAACCTGAGAGCATTTTTGGTAGTAGTGTGCTGACATTTTTTTTTTTTTTTTTTGTGCTGACATTTAAACTTATCATTATAAAAACTTTGAAGAGAGCCCATCACACCTGTACTGGAGGGGAAATATCTCTGAGGTTTAAACCACAGTGAACATATTCCCAGTCATTTTGGGTGTGGGTTTTTTTTTTTTTCTTAATTATGGCAGCAATTAGCTTTGCAGCATGGCGTTCATTCCAAACAGCAGGGATGAAGAACAATAATCTTGTTTACCTGAAACTGGAGAGAGTGTACCTAGCTTTGTTCCCTCCACAGCCTAATCTAAACTCTTCCAGAGGTGCCATTCCGCACAATAGAGTGTGACTGTCCCCATCCCCCCCAAAGATCCTCCCTCCCCTGGTTAATTCATTTGTCACTGAAAACCTCCACAAGATCAAGAAAAAACAGATACCAGGCCGTTTCAAACTTTTGCTTCCATTAATTTCAAAAACAGAATCCTCAGATATGGGAATACCTTTTTTTATTTTTAAGTTGTTTAAATCTGTCCAAATTATCCCAGGGAAAATAATGGAGCTGTTTTAGATTGTTCTTGACAATGAATAGAAATAGGAAGATGACCGTTGTCAGTCCTGGGGAGAAGCAAATTATTAAATGGATGAGTTATTTACATGAAAATGAACTGCCTCTCCCATGGGGAAATTAGGTGACAGGCGATTCTGCATTACAAGAGGAACATGTCACTGGTTTTCATTTTCCACAACAAAGATTTTAGGGTAATTCCCTTTCAGGAGAATGGAGTAGTTTCTCTTCTACATGCATCACCATTCAAAACCATTGTTGTCATCGTGTGAGAGCTTTTGGTTTGGATTTTGTTTTTTTTCCCTCCAGTAAGAACTGAAATGGCAGGTGGGCACAGTACAAATGGGTCGTAACCCTTGTACAGGGCCAAACAACAATACTCTGAAGTTATACTACAGCGTTGGACATGTTTTAGTGTTTTACAGTGTCCACAGTTTATTTCTCTACTGTAAAATGTAGGCTACTACAGAGGAAGAACAATAATCAGTTATACATTAACTCTGAAAGGTCATTGCTTGTGGCAAATGCAAGGTCTATTGATCAAGTAATATTTGTCGGCAGAAATGAGTCTCATGACTGGACGAAGCTCGTGAAGGAAACCATTGTCTAAAGGGACATCATGATATGTGCAAATCATCCATCTGCTCAAGGTGGTTTGAATATCATCACATGTTTATCAGCGCTTTTTAAATGTAATTTACTGACTTTTCAGCTAATCAGTCCCCCAAACTGCTTTCTTTTGTCAACTTACTATGCTGCACATTCAAACAATGATTAATCGCCTTATGTTAACTATGAGATAAGGAAAAAAATGAAAAGAAAATGAATGACGTATTCACTTGTGTTACAAAATGGGCTATAAACTAGTTTCCCAGCATGAGCTGTGGTTTACTTTCAAACTTAAATAACTTGTCTATGTAACCTTATCTTCCGGGCACTTCCTGCAAGCTTCATATATTATGCAATCAAGCCCATAAATATAGGTAGAAGTTAACTTGAATAGCTGAAACAGAGTTAACCACACACATGTAGTTAAAGCTTTATCGCCATTTCTGTCATAAACCTCTCCCTTTTCTTTAAGAGATTTACCAAGCTGTCATAAAAAAAAAAAAAAAAAGTATTATGGCTGTATCTTTGCAAAAAAAAAGAACTCTTGAGAAGTGCCTTGTCTCCTTAAACATACTGAACTTTGGCTTACGGTCCCATAGTCATACACCACGAGTGCTGCCACATATCAGGAAGGCCAGTATGTTTGCATGTCGAATGTCTCAGGGTTGAGGTGGCACCAGCGTTTATTATTTCCATCTTATTTTTCATAAATTCCTTAAAAAATTAACACTATATAACTCCAGTGATGACATATTGCTAGAGGTATATAATTAAGCACATTCAGCTAAGTCATCAAATAAATAAGGAAAAGTGTAAAGTAGAATGCTTTACCGGAAAATAAGTGATTATACATAATCAAATATCTGTAATGAGAGGGATAGGATAGAAATTTTCCAGGCATATAATCAGCCTAAAATAACTGGGCAGGAAAATTAAAAGGATCAGATTCCCTACATTGACTTAGCAAAAGACTCTAGCAAGCATTCTACTGATGACTCTGCTGATTTCTTTCAAGAGCGAACACCAATGGCACTCTACCTTGCAGTACATAGGCAGTATCTTGAGAAACTAAACTCAGTCATTTTAAGTTTATTATTATTATTATTATTATTATTATTATATAGCTTCTGTTTTATATTTCGGTTTTCTGGCCAGGCGAAATGTGGGATCTTTGGCTCCATGACCAGGGACTGAACCTGCACCTGCTGTGGTGAAAGGCGATGTTTTAACCACTGAACCAGAAGGGAAGTCCCACAAGTTCCATACATATACATTTTAATGGGTAGACACAAGGCCTCTCTTTCTAGAAATGACTTCTCTCCAGAAATATGAGATTATCTTTACCTCTTACTTTCTTATCATAGATGTCTGAAGGTCGTGGAGTAGAGATTGCTGGACTTGAGTCAAAAAACTGAGTTCAAATTCTTTGATGCTCTTCTCAGAGATCTCTTCTTCCAGGAAGCCTTCCTTGACTATCTGGCACAGATAATGCTTTATCTTTTAGGTTTTCAAGATATTTGGTGCTTAACCTTTAATAACACTTTTGGTCCCTTTGAATCATTAGTGCTCTTTAGTGCAGGTCATGTCCCATAGTAGGTACTCTGTAAATGTTGAATAATGGGTTTCTAAAATTGAGAGGGTTCTATTAGGAGAAATGAATTTTTTGTTTCTTTTCAGATTGATACATTCCATGAATCTCAGCTCATCTCTCTAGTAATAGGCATTTATGGAAATAAACTATGTTTTGCATGGAACTGTCAATGCTTAATTATTCTTGGGACTTAGGTAGCAATCTCCCTTCCTGCCTACCATCCACAACCCCCAAACTCTCTTCTCTCTCCAGAGATAAACTGTTAATCATCATGTGTTAGCAATTTCAAAATATGAAAGTGTTAGTCACTCTGTCCTGTCATAGGCAATGTATATTTCATATAAATTAATTACATAAATGGTACGATGAAATATGTATTAACCAATGACTTTTTTTTTTCATTTATCATGCCTTTAGGGTCATTTCATGTCAAAATTTCTGGACAATATATAGATAAAGTAGAATTTACTCAATCATTTGTTGTTGTTTAGTCCCTGAGATTCTTTGCAACCCATTGGACTGTAGGCCGCCAGGTCTCTCTGTCCATGGGATTTCCCAGGCAAGAATACTGGAATGGGTTGCCATTTTCTTCTCCACGGGATCTTTCTGACCCAGGGATTGAACCCATGTCTCCTGCTTGGCAGGTGGATTCTTTACCACTGAGCTACCTGGGACGCCTTCTCAATAAATTTACTTGACCATAAAATTACTTATTGTTGGATATTTAGGTGATTGCCAATTTTTCATTATTACAAACAATACTGCAATACATTCTGGTACATCTGTCTACTTTTGTGCACACATAAGGGATTTTGAGGAAAGACTTTCTAAAAGTAGAATTTCAACCTGTGTGAGAATTTTATCTTTTGATAAATGCTCTAGAGTGCCCTGTATAGGTAGACTTTTTACCAAGTCAATACAAAGTTATATTTTTGCTAACATTATGAGCCTTCCAGTTTCCCTTCTCTGACTTTCATTTTCGTACATTAGTTGAGTAAAGATGGTTTTCCCATTGCTGTCTGATTTGCATTTCTCTGAGAGTGGTGGGGCTAAGAAACTTTTCATACATTTATTGGCCTCTTGTACATCTTCTTTTGTGAACTGCCTACTTACCACCATTGCCTGATTTTCTCTGAGTTCTCTCTGTCTTATAGGTTCTTTTAAAGATCTCTTTTATGACTGTGAATATGAATCCTCTTTGCAACTGTTTTCTCCCAGATAGTCACTTACCATAGGGGGCTGAGGTAGAGGGGTCAGTTTTCTTCTCCTTCTGTGGTCACATTGATACACAAGACTCTGCATTAGGTTAGACTTCCTTCTGGACTTTATTATGTAAATTCTTTATATATCATATAGAAATTGGTTGTGATGAATCCATGGGCTAACTATTCTCACCAGTTTACCCGGTTTGTGATTTATCCTAAATGTTATGTCTGTTCTTCCTTGAAATTTCCCCCTCTCTCCTACTATCTGCAGTTTTGTAGGAACTTGTCTTTTCCTGAGGGTCAATCAAGAATCAAAGTCCACAGCAATCTCTATCTCTTCCTTGTTCACTCTTCACTGGCACAGATAAAGTTATTTTGTTATTTCATGTACATACATTGTAACTTCAATGAGATGCGAAGCTACCCAACTGACAGTCCCTTGCTTTTGCCATAACTCCCAGTGTCTAACACATAGTGAGAATCTAATAAATATTTGTTGGTTGTTTCAACAATTCTATTTTATAGAAAAATCTTTACTCTATCCCCTCTCCCCAAGATCATGTACACTATGGGCCATTTCCCTGTGCATTTCTTCAATCATTGTTTTTGTGTAATTTGTCTTTTGTTCCATTTGTCATTAGGTCACACCTGCTTATAGTGCTTGAGGTTCTAAATCTCAATAATAAATTGAGAACAATGTTAAGGACCTGATTTTCTCAAAATTCTCTGCTGACACAAAAAATAATCTAGCATTTGAAAAATACATCTAAAAGTCTAACTTATTCCCTAGGACAGGCCTTATTTCACACAAACTGAGACATGTCTTCTCAGACACTAAAGAGAGACCATAGCTTTATAGAAGTTTTTTGGATTTATTTGTTTTTTAAAGTTAAATTCAAAAACCAAATCTATACTACATGAAAATACTAAATCTACACTGCACAACAATAAAATCTAACTCATTGATTGGTCAAATTGTGATTCTTATTGCTACTGGTTCTACCGTATTTTCTTAAAAAAATTTTTTTTATATCGTAGAACATTTCCAAAGGATACAAAATTAGTGAGAATGATCCCCTTATGTACTTATCACTCAGCTTCAACCATTATTAATTCATGGCCAATCTTTTTCATTCATACCTTCATACAATGTTTATCTTCTCTGAGTTACTTTGAAGCAAATCCCCAGTGTCACATCATTTTGTACTAAAATATAAAATTTAAGTTCAAAATTTTAGTTTAAAGCTCTGGAGGACCTTGTGTTTAGTGTGTGTGTGTGTGTGTGTGTCTGTATGTTCTTCATTCAGACATGCATTTTCATATAATACTCAACTTGGAGCTGAAGAAACAAAGATGAATGGAACATGAAATTTGAGGCTTCTCAGGTGGCTCAGTGGTATAGAGTCCACCTGCCAATACAGGAGATGCAAGAGACACAGGTTCAATCCCTGGGTTGGAAAGATCCCCTGGAGAAGGGTATGCCTACCTGCTCCAGTATTCTTGCCTGGAAAATTCCCCAGACAGGAGCCAGAAGGGCTATAGTCCATGGGGTCTCAAAGAGTTGGACATGACTGAGCAACTGAGCACACACAAATCAACCATTAGTTGCAAACATCATGAGCCTTTATCCATATATATTAGTATTTAGGATATTACTTAGTGTCTTCTAAGAACAAGGACATTCCATTACATAACCACAGTTAACTATCAAGTTCATCCATACTCAAACCTA
This sequence comes from Ovis canadensis, assembly GCF_042477335.2. NCBI lineage: Eukaryota > Metazoa > Chordata > Mammalia > Artiodactyla > Bovidae > Ovis > Ovis canadensis. Next base: position 62,365,707 of record NC_091254.1, read on the forward strand.
CCCTAATACTGTTTATTACAAACAATGCTGCAATAAACATTCTGGTAAGTCTATCTTTGTGAACATTTAAGTAATGCTGAGAAATGAATACCTAAAAGTAGAATTTCAAAGTGTGTGAAAGTTTTACGTCCAGTTCATACTCAAACTTTGTCAATTATCCCAATAAGGTTTATTGTGACAATTCCCTTCCATTCCCCCTTGTAGATCAAATCAGGATTATTTATTCTGTAATAAAGAAACAATAGCTGAGATTTTGTCTTTCATGATTCTTTCATCATATTTACATTTTCCAGGAGTGTAGCCAGTGGTTTGTAGAAAGTTCATCAATTTGAGTTTGTTTGACTTTCCTCAAGGTTAGATTGAGGTGATGTATTTTTCTGTACAATAAAAACAAGTCAAACAATGGTGCATCCTTCTCAGTTTATCACATCAAAAACAAAAACAGAAACAAAACTTCGAAATATCAGTCTGTCCCATTAACAAAGATGTGAATTTTGATCATCTGCTTAAGGTAGTGTCTGCCAAGTTTTTCCATTTGTCAAGTTGCCAGTTTTCCCATTGTAATTGATACCTTATTTATGGGGAGATATTTTGAGGCTATATAAAATATCCTATTCCTTATAAGAATGTCACCCAATCATTTCAGCTTCCTTTAATTCTCGCATGAATCAATTAAAACTAAGATAGTTGTAAGATGGTGATTTTTCTAACGCATTTCTTTTACATTCTTACATGGCATTCAATCAACCTTTTATTCTTTCTGTTGTTGATTGTTTGCTTGGTGTTGACTGCACTGGGTCTTCATTGTTGCGCACAGGCTTTGTCTAATTGTGGCAAGAGGGGTCTATCTCTAGTTGCAGTACGTGGCTTCTCTTTGCCATGGCTTCTCTTGTTGGGAAGCACAAGCTCTAGGTGTGCAGGCTCAGCAGCTGTGATGCACGGGCTAGTTGTTCAGCGGCATATATAATCTTCCTGGACCAAGGATCAAACCCATGTCCCCTGCACTGGCAGGTGGATTCTTAACCCCTGGACCACTGGGGAAGTCCCACACTTTTATTTTTGATTTTACCTTTTATGTTTATAAGAATAAAATTGAGTTCACCAAACACCAGTGGTCTCCTTGGTGTGGAACTCTGTGCTCAGAGACATCATATGGGGCACAAAGACAAGACCATCTGTGTCTTATGCATAGGGGCATGCCACTTGAGAGGAGAGATGGATTCAAGTCAGATGGTAGGAGGTGCTTTACTGCAGATACGAACCTAATGGGAAAGAGAAGAAATCCAAGAGAGGGTAGTTTTTACTGGAGCATGTGGAGTGACCTTGGATGAGAGGTGGGGTTTTAGCTGAGCTTGTGATTTGTGGTATATGTGGTCAAAGACAGGCATTACAGTTGGAGGGAACAGCAGTAGGCATTTGGGAAATGACAAAGAATCCCTATGGTTAGAGCCTAAGTTTCCTGGGAGAAGAGGCAGGGGGGCAAAGTGAAATTCCAGGCTGGGAAGATTGGCTGGGGTTACCTCAAAGTCCCACACTGAAGAGTTTAGACTCCAATTTACTCAGTGAGAGAAGCAATGAAACATATTTGAGGATGGTGGGGGTGGGGTGGGGTGGTGGTTACCTATGGATGATGCTAAGATTGTGTCTTACCCACGTTTGTATTTCCAAGGCCTACAACAGTGCTCAGCACATGAAGGGTATTCAGTAACTGTTTTCAGGCACCAGTGATAAGCTGGATGATTTAGAATAGGATTGTGTGTGTGTTTGTTTTACTTATGAGTCTAGATCATGATGGCAGGATGGAGCAGGGGGTGGTGGGCCCTTAACTCTAAAAGCAGGTCTCTATTGAATTATTCATAGAAAATGTTTAAAATATCAAGTTCTGAGACCACCACCAGGTTCCCTGTGACTTTAATTTTTAGTTCCCAGAAAGTATGTTTAGAAATTATTTTTGAATAACTTGCCAATAGAGAAAACAAGACTCTTAGATAGTAAAAAACATCCCATTAGAAACTATTTCATTCTATATCATCTTTATATTTTGAAATTAAAAAGCTAAAACAAAAAATGGGAATTCCCTGACAATCCAGTGTTTAGGACTCGTGGCTTTCAATGTGGTGTCCCTGGGTTCAATTCCTGGTGCAGGAATTAAGATGCTACAAATCCCGAGGCACAACCAACCAACCAAACAAACAAAGCAAAATATAAAAATATCTCTTCAAAGATGCATATGAACTTTGAGAAAGTAAGAGTTTTGTCAGAACACTGTAAATAACGTAGTTAATTTAATAAGGGAAAACAAAGCAAGAAGGTAAAATGAGATACGGAAAATGACTGTGTAAATCATTGTAGAAGTCTTATTGATCTCTTACCAAGTGAATTAATTTATATTTATATTTAAAACACCTCCAGGTTGTCCCTTTCCAACTTCAAATCTCGTAATCTCTCTGCAGCTTCTTTATTCTGCAGTGAGTCCTGAAAATCTACTGGCTTGATTAAGAAAGTTTACATATTTTCCCAGTACAGGGTGTTGATAAGTTGTGGCAGTATTTGGTGGTTTCAAAAGGAAAATCATTTAATCTTCACCTCCAGTTGCAATAAACATTTAATGGTATAGAGGTAATATTTGTGTATGCTTTTATTAAAAACATTTATTCTAGTTACAAATGGAATACATGGCAAGTGTGGAAAATCTAGAAAATATTCAAAAGTATAAAGCAATGCAAAACTACCCATCATTTCACCATTCAATGAGAGCTACCAAAATGCATACATGTGTTGTATTTTCGTTTCATCTTTGGGTGTGTGTTTATAAAAACCTCTTAACTTTTTTTTACCCTACATGAGTACTTTTCCATGTGACTAAATATCCTTTAATAATATGATTTTGGGTAGCAGAACAGTAGCTACTATATGGATATACTATTGAACTACTCTCCTATAGTTGGGCAAACTGAGGTCTTTCCAATGTATAATATATTTCCTAGAGGGGGATTTATCTATTGTTTTAAAGGTTGTTTACATTTTAGCCTTCTTCAACTTACTATCCAGCTGTGCTCTTCAGAAGTTACACTAATATACCTAACCATCACCAGTGGATAGACATGAAGGAACAAAGAGTCTGCACTGGTCTTCGCACCATCCTTTTACACATTTCACTTACAAATGAACCTCCAAAGGGGTATTTCCTTATGCCCTGTGCACATTTTCACTTGAGCGTGCATTGTGAGTGCCTCACAGCCTGGGACCATTAGGGCTTTGTCATCACATGAACTGCAATTGGCTCAAAACCCCGCTCATTGTGATGCTGGTGATGTGGCCTCCTTAATGTTCTAAAAGATTGTTTGGCGTAACTACTTCAGTTCAGGACTTTTCTCTTGACCTTTCCTATCATGTTTAGAGTCAGAATTCAAATACTGTGCAGTTTAAGCTACAGTATGCCTGGCCTGTAACTTGGTTCAAGGCGTTTACATTTGTCTGCTTATTATACTCACAAGGTGGAAAAAGCAATCCCAGTGCCCCCAAAAGGTAAAATATTGTTGTTTTTTTCTATTAATAGAGTTTGAAAAATAGGATAAATTATAGTACATTTAGAAATTAGTGCACATTGAGAGTTTTATGAAATATTTCAGGAAGAACACATTTAAATCAAAATTTAAATATAAAATTAAATTTCTTAAGAACTGGGATTCAGATAGTAAAAAAAAATAGAATATAAAGTGTTTTTCTTAAGACCACTCTAATTTACACAGAAAGAAATATATAATCTTATTTAAATTACATATTGTTTCATCACAAAAGGAATAGACATCTTCTCTCAGGTGTCTTAGTTTTTTGAGTAAAAATGGTTTGAATTTTGACTAATCGCATTTGAATCTTCTGTTTATTGTGTTCTTTTCTCAACGACTCTTTTTTTTTAAATTTTTATGTGTGGTTTCAAGCAGTTGCCATTAATGAAAAGATTAAAAATGTGAAATATAGGACAATAATTATGTTTTTGTTTCTACTGATACATATTTTAATGCTTGGTGGACAGTCAATGATTATCAAGAAAAGTCACTTTAAATTGAATAATCCTACCCTAGAGGAGAATTTACTCCCTTACAAAAAAAAAAAAAAAGATTTTTATTCACTGTCATGCTTTTTCTGTATCATGCTCAGTATCAGTGTCATGCTCAGTATCACTCAGAAATTTCACTCATTTTACCAAAATGCAGTTTTCTATCAAGTTGCCGAAGTGAATAAAGTGTTGTCAAAAATAAGATCCTTTAATTTCAAGTTCTCCCTGAGGTTTCGGCCAAACAACTGAATACAGATATTTCTTTTGCCGTGTTTTCCTATGAACACTACCCTAGTGATAGTTTCATATTTCTTTCATCTCATCATTCAGAAGCTATTTATCCATTTTTTCCCCCACTGCCTCCTTCAAATCCCCCCCTCCCCCACAGCTGACTGCCTGCGCAACCCCCACACATTCAGGCATATTTATTCCCGTAAAGATAGTGACACTTAGGGTTTATTCTAAGACTAAATCTGTGTTGCCCAGTGACTAAGGACTTAAGCATGCACACTGCTTCTATGCTTACCCTCCTACCTAACTTGACTACTCAACTTTTTCTCTTTCTTTCCCTCTGAATTCTCTGTTTTGGAACAGTTCAGTTAACCACCGCTGCCAGGCCACTAATTGATTTTTGAAACCTGACATTTGTTTTTTGTTTTCTCCTATCTTCCCTAATGGTACAGCACTACTAAGCAGGAAAGAATGCAAAGAACTAGAAAGTTCAAAGTAATTGAGGATCTGTCCATTCACACTGTCTGGCTTCACGCCAACGCAGAACCTGAAACATTTGAAAAATATTTATCAAGTTTTAACCCTTTTGATTAAGTCGAAGAAGCAGGTTTGCTGCTAGATCATTTGTGTTCACAGCAACAGCAAGTAAGCTTGGTTGAACATGTCTTTTATACGTTCAGAACCGCATAGCAAATGTCTCTGAAAAGATTACTTTCCAATTTCCGTACTATTGTACAGTGCTAAGCTAGTTATTTTCTGTGAGCTTACAGAGCTGGGTATTTCAGAGAAACCATTACTTAAAAGTGGCATCCCTATTTCATGAATCCTTCTGTCAGAGATGAAATTTAAATAAATATTACTGTGTTTGAGCAAAAAAGATTGTATTCAGCTTTTCTGTTATAAATGTTTTGAACCCAACCATAGCTAGGTTCATATCTATATTCATTAAGAAAATTGGAAATGAGAAAAAAAATTTAAAGGACTATAAATACATTGTATCAAAAGTTTATCAAATAGGCTTTTCCCCCCCATTGGAAACACTTTTGTAAATGAAAATACGTCAAAAAATGGTGTGAAATATAGAAACATTTCCAGTAAAATAACTGGATCTTATTGCAGTGAAAGCTTAGGTTGAAATAACAGGCCACTGACACTCTGGTAAAAAACAACAACAACAACAGAGAGAGATAAAAGGAAAGGTCTAGATTGGCTTAAAAGCAAATTAAAATATAAATAGATGCCAACTCGTATTAAATGTAAGTTAGATTTAGATTTAAAGTTAAAAAGAATATAAAAGTTCTATTGAGTTATCTATATGACACAGATTTGATCATGTTAGTAGCATTAACCACTAAAAATCTTTTAAGGGTTCAATTTTTTTTAAGTTATATTAAATCCCATAACAATTCTGTAATCTGTTTCTAAATTATTTAATTACCTAATTGGATTCAGTATTAGAGAAAATCAGGGCAAGGTTTTTTTTTTTCCCCCCCAGGGCAACTTTTTAAAGATGAAGGTAGATAGTGTGGGATTGTTTGCTTGGAAAAAATTTGCCAAAACACATTAAATAATCCTTTGGTAGCATGAAAGTAGTCATCAACCATTCTCTGAAAACAGTGATCACAGCTATAAAAATGAATCATTAATAAGAACAGAATGAAAAGGAGAAAACATATTTTACAGCATAATTTTATGTTTTCTAATCATAAACACCTATAACACTTCATGTGTATATTAGTTTTTAAAATCTACACACTGAAAAGAGATCCATATCCTTTGATAGATTCACTCCTTGAGGAGAACATTTTCCTAAGAACACTTTTTTTTTTTTTTGTAAAAGCTGCTTTACGGTGAAGTGATGATGAAGATGTAAAAATGTCTAATGGTATATAGTATGCTGTCAACATATGTACATATGTAGTAATATTCCAGGCATTTTTATTGCAGTGTAGTGTTATGGCTTCCCAATAAGCCAGATAAAAATCATGTACAAGAATATTAAGGATTAAGGAAAGTGGTTTCCTTAGGTGATTGCTGGCAAAATTCACCTTCCCCCTATAACACAGTAAATGGACAGTGACATATTTTCGCTCTTACTTTCCGATAAGTTTGGATTTCCAGTTTTCAGAGCTGCTGCGTGTCTAATGTTTGTGACTTTCTTTGATTGTCTTTTCGTAGGAGTAGGTGCAACGGTGTAAGGTAAATGTGCTACGTTTCTGTTTTGCAAACATTAAACTCCACTTTTTGAACACACAGTGGTAGCAAAAATAAGTAAAGATGTAATGTCTATTTAAATACATTTCATTTAATCGTTGGTGCTTAAATTAGATTGCATGCTTTGGTTAGAGTCAACAGTGTAAATATTAAAAACTTCAAAATTCATGTGTCCCATCTCCCTCTTCTCCATACCAGGTACGAGGTTGAAATGTGTGTGAAAACTCCTACCCATTTAAATACTGCAAGGGAAAAAAACAAGCTTTTATGCAAGGACTTAAAAAAAAATATAACCTGCCATTAAACCTTTTATTCAGGGCATTTCAAATTTGCTTTGCTAAAGGGATTTATTCACTGCTAAAGATACACAGAGACAAGAGCTGTTTTTAAATGTTTATCACACCGCCCCTAGTTTTGCGCTAAAGAAAAGTACATTTTGTATTTTTAAAAATACACGCTCATTAAACAAAACTCCAAAACCTTAGCGCCCCCACCTAGCTGCCTTCCAGGTTTCAACTTGCGAGTTTCAGGTCCTTGCACAACACCTAAGGCGTGCAAAACTCTTTTTCTCGCTAATCCTGGCAGAGAGTCCGAAGAGATCTCCCTCCACGTCTCCACCCGAATTCCCTCTCTTCCCCAGATTCCACTCGCTTCTCTTTTTCCCTCCGCCCCCGTCTCCGCCAGCCCAATCTGTCAGAGAGGTTGTGTACAAACTGCGCGGCCGCCCTGCGCGCGAAGCTCGTGGCCCGAAAGGGGTGCGGTCCGCCTGGCGGAGGCGGGGCTCTGAGCTAGCTTCTCCCTTTTCATAGGTTAGCTGCTCAGGCCCGGCCAGCTTCGGGGCCCCGAGATTTGTCGGAGCGCTGCCAGTCTGGCCGGCTGGCCCCGCCTCCCCGGAGTTGGGTAAAATAGAGGCGGGCGTCAAGTGTCAGTAGTCGTGGGGCAGGTACGCGCGCTAGCAGCTCGCTCGCGGAGACAGGCAGTGGCGGGAGCGGACTCCGGGGAGCTAGGGAGCGCGGTGGGGCGGGGCGGGAGAAAGTGGTCGCCGGGTGGACGTCGGCGTTTACGCGTGGCGGAGCGGAAGAGTTTGGCTTTTCTTGCGCGCCTTTGAAAACCGCGCCTGCTTGTGAGCTGAGGGGTCAGTCCGGAGCCAAGCTCGCCGACCCGAGCAGCGTGGGCGAGGTGGGAAGCGCGCTCGACTCGCGCCCCGCTCCCGGAACCGCCCCCCCCACCCCCCACCCCCGAGTGCCCATGGCTACGCGGGTGCTGACCATGAGCGCCCGCCTGGGACCCGTGCCCCAGCCGCCGGCCCCGCAGGACGAGCCCGTGTTCGCGCAGCTCAAGCCCGTGCTGGGCGCCGCGAACCCGGCCCGCGACGCGGCGCTCTTCCCCGGCGACGAGCTGAAGCACCCGCACCACCACCCGCAGGCGCAGCCCGCGCCGCCGCAGCCGGCGCCGCCGCCCGCCGCGGGCCCGCGGCTGCCCGCCGAGGAGCTGGTCCAGGTAGGAAGAGCCGCTCCCCTCCCTCCGCCTCCCTCCGGGGCCTCGGGCGTGTCCCGCCGCTGCGGCTCGCGGGCGACAGGGGCCGCTCCAGGCTGGGGCGCGCGTCGGGGCGCACCGCGGCCCAGGGCTGGGGGGCAGCCCCGCCCTGCCCTCCTGGCCTGGTGGGGGCACCCGAAGGAGAGGATCTATGGGGAGTCTGCCCTGGCTGCTCTGTCCGGGAAAGGTTCAGGAGGGAACTGGTGCTCACGCGCACCTTGTTTTTCTACCATTTGGGGGATGAAAGCTCGTTCCACACGCCGGACCTCAATTCCATGTGTCCCCTAAATCCGCCGCCTCCCGCTGCCCTGGCCTTGGAGGTCACCCGCTGTCCCGATCCACGGCGTCCCGGATTCAGTGGGAACGCAAATTGGGGTGTGTGGGGGGGGAGTGCTGGGGGGAGGCCCCTCGGGGTGCTAGTTTAATATCGCTTGGAGCAACCTGCTTTAGACGGCGATCTTAGGGCTCCTTTGGGAAACGGGAGTTAGAAAAGCTAAGGTGGTGTTGGAGCGCTTATTTTTCCTTAGAAAAGAAAGGAAAAAAAGGACCGGGAGGTGTTGTTTTCTTCATCTGCGCGTAAATTTCCTCCCGGAGCCGCGTTGAAAGCTGGCAGTTGGCTTTTACACTTGCCCGGCAGCCGAATTAGAGCAACCGCCTGTTTCTTTCGCCCACGCAGGGAGTCATATAGCCCAGAAAAAACTTCCCGGGACTTTTAGCCTGTCCCAGGGAAAAAAAAAAATTGGAAACATACCCACATGCAAACAGCTGGAAGAGCTAAAATCAGAAACCACTAACCACCATGGGAGTAAAGCGCACGAAAGGGTTTAGTTCGGTTTATTTCAAGACGCCTCATTTAATACCCCCTTGGTATACTGTGTATTTGCTATAGCAAGCTCCTGCTCCGGGGGTCTACGAGTGTCACCGTGCTGTGCAAGGGCAGTGGCATTTATCAGAGATGTGACTCACAAGAACAGCGCGATTTTATTTTTAAATCGTCTCTTTGCGGGAAACCCGAATCTATATCCACACAAAATGATTCGGGATCTGATAGCTGAAATTAAGTAGTAGCAAAAAAAAAAAAAAAGACTGTTATTCACTTTTTAAAATGCCACGGTTAATAGTTCTGTGAGCATCTAGTTGGGGGTGTTGTTTCCTATGTGTGTGTTTCTGTTGAAATTTCCTTTCAGTGCTAAAAATTTTAGAAGTTTGTTATACTAGGGAAGATGATAGCTGCAAAAGACTGAGGAGACCGGTTACAAGCTGGATTATGTCCTAAAGAAAAATCACCATTTTAAAACCATGTGGGCATTTGTCAGTTTGCTGCTTAGAAGACACAGGAGGATAAGGGATGACTGAGCTTTTTACAGAGTGAGGGGGAATGTAGCGTTGGCCCACTGAGAAGGACACGATAAATGTTTGGCTGATGACTGTGCTGGCTACTGGCAGCCTCTCCACCCACGGCCCCTTAGCACCACTCTACCAAAGGAATGGTTTTCCCCTAGGTAATTAAAGATCTGTTTTAGATAGGGATATGAATAGGAACATTTCATTATCATATTAACCAATTACAGAATCTGCTGATTAAAATCAACATTTAGATCAAACTGGTGGAGAAGTTGGTTTGTTCTCTCAGTGGATACTATGTTTTGCTCAAAACATTGTATTTAAGTTTCCATTGAACTGTAAACTGGAAAAGGCACTTAAATAGCCAAAGAATATGTTTTATATTAGCTATTTCGGCAATATCTACCCAAGCAAAGAAATTTTGCAATATTAACTTTAACCGTGAAGGTTTACTGAGGTTTTTTTTTCCCTTTTCAACCACTGGATTTACCTATATGACATGAATAAGATAGAGATAATTTGGCCTTATTACAATACTGTATTTTCAGTTGTAATGGAGCAGAGAATCCTGCTTGTATATGAGTGATGATAAAGTATACTTTATTATTGCATCAGAAAGGAATATTTTTTTCTCTTTGCTTCCTTTTTCTTCTTGATTTGTCTCTTTCACTTTGTCTGGGGTTGACCGGGGGCGATTTTACCAAACACTTGTTATACACAGTTTCATAAGGTTTTTGGTGAACCATTTGTTTCACAGTTGACAAACCTGATATGTTTATAAGCAACACTTAGGAGTTTGCCTTGGGTATTTTTCATAGAGATTGTTGGGAATTTTAGTAAGCACAGTTTGTTCTTCCCGAGATGATGAATTGGGCAGATTATACATGTTTCTATCTCTTCTTTTTTAGACAAGATGTGAAATGGAGAAGTACCTGACACCTCAGCTTCCTCCAGTTTCTATAATTCCAGAACATAAAAAGTATAGACGAGACAGTGCCTCAGTCGTAGACCAGTTCTTCACTGACAGTGAAGGGTTACCTTACAGTATCAACATGAACGTCTTCCTCCCTGACATCACTCACCTGAGAACTGGCCTCTACAAATCCCAGAGACCGTGTGTAACACACATCAAGACAGAACCTGTTACCATTTTCAGCCACCAGAGTGAGACGACAGCCCCTCCTCCGGCCCCAACACAGGCCCTCCCCGAGTTCACCAGCATATTCAGCTCCCACCAGACCGCAGCTCCAGAGGTGAACAATATTTTCATCAAACAAGAACTTCCTACACCAGACCTTCATCTTTCTGTCCCTCCCCAGCAGGGCCATCTGTACCAGCTCCTGAATACACCGGATCTAGATATGCCTAGTTCTACCAACCAGACAGCAGTAATGGACACTCTTAACGTATCAATGTCGGCCGCCATGGCAGGCCTTAACACTCACACCTCCGCCGTCCCGCCGACCGCCATGAAGCAATTCCAGAGCATGCCCCCTTGCACATACACCATGCCAAGTCAGTTTCTTCCCCAGCAGGCCACTTACTTCCCCCCGTCACCACCAAGCTCAGAGCCTGGAAGTCCAGATAGACAAGCAGAGATGCTTCAGAATTTAACCCCACCTCCATCCTATGCTGCTACCATTGCTTCTAAACTGGCAATTCATAATCCAAATTTACCTGCCACCCTGCCAGTTACTTCGCAAAACATCCAGCCTGTCAGATACAATAGAAGGAGTAACCCTGATTTGGAGAAACGGCGCATCCACTACTGCGATTACCCAGGTATGTGATCCTACCTGGTTAAAGAATCAGTGTGTGTGTTTAGTGTGTTCGTGCGTGCCATTTTCCACCTCACATTCCAACTTTACATGGGAGACTAGTGGTTGACAGTTAAAAAAAAATTCACCTGCTCTGCTCTTGCGGCATCCCAGTCTCCAGTGCCTTACCCAAGTAACTGTTTAGTTACTTTGTGCTTATTTGATAATAGTAAAAAAAAAAAAAGTTTGGAATATTATGGGAAAAAAAAAGTTACTGGACTCTTTTCTTTTTAATGTTAAATACATGAGAGTCTTGCTACACTTACCATGTTTACTGTAGCAATCTAAATTGGAGTTCTTAATTCTAAATTAAGTAACCTGGAAAGGAATTACTTAAGTAACATAGGGGAAAAGAATGGGTGGCAATGAAGAGTGGGTTGGTGCAAGACAAGACCATCTATAGAATAGATTTCAGGGTTGGTTCTGATAGCATGTGACCATATGCTCTTTCTTGAATGAGATATGTGGTCCAAAATATAAATTGATGACGGTGATGAATATATCTAGAAGTTGCTGGCATAAGCTAGTTTATGATTAATACAGGGTATAATTTATTGACTGTGGTACGTGATATGACATGACATACTAAATGAAAAAACAAGAAATGTGGGAGTACAGAAAATTGCAGTCATCTTGGATAATGGTTTAACATTGTCAGCTCTGGAGCCATTAAAATTTTTTAACTCACTGAGGTATGTGTTACTAGTATAAAGCACCTACTGGTATAAACACAGATTTCCCATTTGTAGTTTGGCTTGATTGTCTGCTCTCTTTCTGCTAAAGTGAAACATAAAGCAAATCACTTTATACCTTTAATCAGGTAATAGGGGAGTATGCTTTAAAACATCTCTTAAAACTGAAGCTTCAAATATCTCCTTGCATGAGAGATTTCATCTTTAAAGCCCGATTTTAAACACTGAATCATCAGATGTAAAGATTTCAAAAGGATCTCCAGAATGACACGCTGTTCTTCTCCTTTATTTCAGGCTGCACAAAAGTTTATACAAAGTCTTCTCATTTAAAAGCTCACCTGAGGACTCATACTGGTATGTAATTTTCTTGTTAATTCTGTGAGTTGTGTAAATAGTATAAGTGGTATTCATCCTTTTAAAAGCCAGCACATGTTTGATCTCTTCTTTCTTCTGTCAACTTTTATTTTTTAATGGCTTACCTTTTTCAGCACTGGCTTGGCTCAAAATTCAGTTCAGTGAAAAAAGTTTGGTTCCAGGAAGGCTGATGTTCCCTCATTAAGGCCTTGCCCTGTCACCTCACATAGAATTAATTGCTCCCAAACATAAACAACAATGTTTACTAATGGATTTTAAAACTTTAATGGCATTGCTATTCCTATCTTGAAGGAAAAAAATGTAACTCATTTTCTCCCTCCAGAACAAATCAGTTGGCTTCTATAAAACTACATCAAACACTAAAGCCTTTTCCATTTAGCAGGTAAAGCATAATTGCTTAATAAATTATCTTAATTTCACCTTGAGCCTAAAATATCTGTGTTTAGCATGTTTTCCCTGCTGGTGAAAGGTGGGCTGGAAATTGAAAAATACTAAAATCAGGCAAAACTAGAGTCGTGGTTTAAAAGTTATTTTACATTCTACCCCAGTCCATATTATACATTGGAGAGACTTTATTCCAGCTAATATCTCATCTGTGTTTAAAATGTTTAGCCCCTATAATTTTATAAAAACTTCTGTCAGATCTATACACTCATTTTAAAATTTTCAAAACTTTATATCAGAACTTATTTGAGGATGAAATTAGATGGTGGCAAGCTGTAAAAATCTCCAAATACCCGAAGTATTTTTAAAACTATGGGTGGTTACCATTAGTGATTTTCTTAAAAGGATAGGCCTGAAGGAAAGAACCTATACAAAGTGATTGTGTTTTTTTTTCCTCTCCGTAAATGCAGCTTTAACCTAAAGTTCAGAGAATAAGTTTGCTAATAAAAGCAATGACCTAGCAAAATGTTTTATTCCATCATTGCTATGGAAACCGAAGTGTTCAACAGTTCCTTTGAATGGGCTGCTGGATTAGTGTGAGGACTTGAATCTCCCCAGGCTAGATGTTACTATGGAAATTGAGTTTTGATAAATGAAGTAGTTATCTCTAACTGCTGCATTAAAAAGTAAAAGCCTTTGAACAAAGGTCAGTGCTGAGATAGAGCTCAAAGAGGAACATGGCTGCAGACATTTCTTATGCGCATTGGAAAGTATTGCTTGATATCCCAGTGATAAATACTACTTAAAATCTGAGTAGTGTTGGCGACAATGTGGTAGATTCCAGGGCTTTCTGAGAAATTGCTTTTAAAGAAAAGACATCTCCTGTATTTATCAGTGAAACCAGTGGGTTGTTTCAACCTGAAGTTTTTAGGTAGAGACAAAAGGCTATCTCCTAATCCCAAAGTAGAAGTTATATTTATACTTAAACAAACACCCATTAGCATGTAAACTCAGTCTGCAGTTTTCAGCATACAAATGACAAGACCATGAAAACAGTCTATGGAAATACTAAACTATCCTTTTATAGAATATACATTATATATTTAGGAAGAAACATTGAAAATGGGTTTTTACTTGAATTATGATTAAGGAGAAGAGGAAATAACTTCAGAACTTTTGAGCTCTTGTCCTTTCTCCTTTGAAAGTCCTTGAAATGGGAGATAGGAAGGAGGAAACAATGTTTCTTCTGAGGTTAAAGTCTCCTAATAAAGGAGGAGCATGATTCCATATATCAATGCAATCAACTGCTTATTGCTGGGATGTAGTCAGGGCATATCTAAATGGCCTTGCAACCCCTGGCAGGGTTTAGTGCTCAGAATGCTTATACCTGGGATTCTGGAACTTGACCTGCTGGCAGGGAAATTTAATAGTGGGTTGTCTTAACGATGCTTATACTGAAAAAGATAAAAACCAACTAAAAAGAAGATGTAGGCCTAGTTTGAATCCCATGTATCGACTTTTCCACGCGATCATAAATGTGTGTCCATTGACATCTGATGAGTGAGACCCCGTAATCCAGTTTAATAAAGTTTTGTTTGATAGCCTTTCAGACGCCTCGAGGAGGGTTTGTGGCAGACTTGTTCATCTGGCTAAACCCGTTCTTGGGTAATCATAGAGCATTGAGGTTGTTTTCTCCTCATTTTTAGTTTCTACACAATGCCTTTGAAAATTACCTGTGTGCTCTCATTGCATCCTCCCCACCCTGTCGTCTTTTAATGAATGTATCTGAAGCTAGCGAAGTTTTTCTTTCCTTCTTCCTTTAAAGGCCCAGGTATTTCTAAATAACTTCTCTCAGTGTAATTAACTTTTTGTTTTAGAGGACTTTGAAAAAAATTTATGTGGGAATGTTGATATTGTATTTTTGTTATAAAAACTTTTTAATGATTGCCACTTTAGGCAGAATGTGCAGGACCCTAGGACTTCTTTAGAAAATAATTGTAATTGCTTTAAAATGTCAAGTTACCTTATATTTTTTAAATGTTTTAAGCAATTAAAACAACCTACGCCTGAGTTCTGTTTAATTGCTTATTCTGGATTTTTAGATCGCAAATGCTTCCTGACTTATAAACCGAACATAAGGACATAGTCTTTCCCAAACAAGACGTTTTTTTAAAAATTTGAGATGAAAGAGTAGAAAATGGTGGTTAGAAGTCTCATAGCATTCAAGTTTTTCTGAGTTTATACATTTTGATTTCTTTATTCAGAAAGAATATACAAAAGTAATGCAGAACTCTATGGTTAGACAAAATACCTGAAGTTGATGTTGCCTCTGTTCTAGAGGAAAAATTGTACTTATTGGCCTATAGGGATATCCTTATTACCTGTGTGGAAGTGTTTGTGTTACTTCTAGCATATATATATATATATATATATATATATATATATATATGTCGCGCCTCTGATTAGAAATAAGTATGGCTACTTAGGCAACAGTGTCACGAGGTGTATATTTCCAAATAAAAATATTTGTCCTTTTAACAGCATTTTAAAAAGCACATTGGCAAGAAATTGAAAACATTTATCACCCGATGCTAGTTTCTTGGTATGCCTGAGAGTCCCATGAGTTGAAATGCTGCTTTTACATTGAGTGTGGAAATTTCTTTGAAAATTGTGGTTACACTTTAGTAAAAAGTACTTACTTTCTAAAGAAAGAGTTCTGAAAAAGCAAACAGTGCACTCTGAATACCGATGTTTGAAATCTGAGTAGTTTTAGTCACATGTGTGGCTGTGTACTTAGCCCTGGAGTATATGGTAAAGCAGTTGGGGAAAGAGGGTATGGTAAGGTTTTATGGTCATTTGGCAGCTATCTGGAGCAGGGCAGAAAGTGAGCAGTTGTTCATAGTCTGAGCAGCACACACACACACTGGGCGTCAGTGTCAGTAGCCCTTAGATCCAGACTCTGTGCCCAGGTTGCTACATGTGGACTACATGATCCCAGAATGACTGCCACTGAATGACAAGAGGGCAATTGGAAACACCCCCAAAAAAGAAAATGGAAACATACAAATAACAGGAAGTGGACTGTGGGTGAAGCACTGTCCTGTTAGAATCTCACAGCTGTATTCGGGATTCCTTGTTTAAGAAAGAATTTCGCAGTAAGCCTTGGAAAGATTTCTAGCCCAAGACTACTTGTAGAGGGGCTAAATTCCCACCTGCTGCCTCACTTCCCGTGTAAAACACTTTTCTAATGACATTTATATTAAGATGGTACTATGTGTACTTCAAAACACATAATCTCTGCTAGAGATTTATTGCTCAATTGATTTTAGTTTCAGTTTGTGTACTAAAAAATACCTAGGTATAAATCCCTATTTAGTTCTTTGCTCTACACTTACTATCCATTGAATGTCTTAGGTATAGATTTTTGTTTTAAAATACTGGCCATGTTGATAATAAAGGTATTTTCATTTGCAGCACTTCCCCACAAATAGAAAACATTCAAAATGTTCTGAACATGAATTATTCCTTTTTTGTGAAACTGTGGGAAGCGGTAAAACATTTTAAAAAATAGAGAAAGGAATTCATTTCCTTAAAAATGATTTAGAGTTAAAATCAGAATAAGATTTTATATATGTGTGTGCATACATATGTCTCCATATATATGTATATAGCCTTAGTGGAGATCATGCAGCTTGGATCTAGAGATCAATGTTGGTAGAGGTGAAAAAATTTTGCAGGATGAAATTAGTACTCAACTGATTTTTCTGAGTTTATATTTGAAAACTGCAGGAAAAAGTATCCCATTTAGCCTGTTACGTGTTACCGGTTAGACATTCTTAAATTATTTTTGTTTGCAGCTTTGAAATTAATTTTTCTATATTGACAAGTTCAAGTTAACATAAAAAAAAGAAAAAGTAGCCATTGTCACTCATTTAGATGCCTGAAAAGGTATTTATGAGCATAGAAGCTTAGAAACAATTTCTTTTTAATGACTCACGGGAAAGGTTTAACTTTGCTTCTGGGACTTGCTCTTTCATCTGAAAAACATTTACATTTACATAGGAAATTGATTAAAAATTGTTTTGAGATGATAAAGTATATGGAACTTTTAGAAGTATAATTTGATTAAGCAAACGTTTTTGACTGATTTTTCGAGAATCCAAAGAGAATCTCTTCTTCCTTGTTGTTTTTATAGATTAGGGGGAAAAGATAGCTCGTAAATGGACTAAATAGAATTGCTGAAGTCGAGATAGAAACAATTAGCTGTGAAGATAGTGAGGGCAGTAATGTTTTTAAAAGTAAAATATTTTAATCACCAAAGGTTTTTACTTTGGCAGATATTGTTAGTTTTATAGAATGTGGTAGTTGTTTACTTGATGACCCACATCTTTTCAGGTGAAAGATTAGAAACAAAGTAATGTCCTAGTTTAGCAAGTATCTCTGTAGCAGCATTCCTCTTCTGTCAGCCTGTATTATTTATATCCAAGAATCTCTTACAACTCGGATTAAGGTGAGTTGCTGTTTTAGAAGTGCCCCATAGGTAACTTTCTAAAAAACATTCAGGCAGAAGAATATACCTGTGACTACTTTATAAATGCACAGTGTTTAGAGCTGGGAAGAATCTCCAGGTCAAGATAACCACGTTAAGTGCAAATTTAAGGAAAGGATAATTAGGACTCATTCAGTACTAGAAAAATGAAAATATAGAATTTTTCTGTTTTGGCTAAAAAAGGTAAAATATTTCACCGAGACTTTACTGTTTCAAAATTTTACTTTGGGTTCTTATTTCAAGAAAGTGAATCTGAATGTCATATTTTTGTCAGGAGACTCAGGAACTGGTATTTCATTAACGCTATCAATGATAGAGGATGTTTTTGTCCAGAACCCTTGGGGCTCAGATGGTAAAGAATCTGCCTGCAATGCGGGAGACTCTGGTTGGATCCCTGGATTGAGAAGATCCCCTGGAGAAAGGAGTGGCTACCTGCTCCAGTGTTCTTGCCTGGAGAATTCCCTGGACAGAGGAGCCTGGCGGGCTCCAGTCCAGGGTCGAAAAGGTCAGACACAACAGGAGACTGACTGTTAGGAGAAGTAGCGGAGGTGCTTAGGTGCCTAGAGATTGGTCCTGCTGGGGTAGAGACTGCCACCTTGGGGGTGGCATGCTCCCCCTGCTCTGTGTCTGTCTTTGACCAGCACGAGGGGCTCCACAGTTCCTTGGTTTTCCTCAAATCCAGTCCAGTCCTGGAAAAGAAAACTTGTTTACATAGAGTTGATTTACCCTTGTACAACTGCAGGATGGATAATAAACTGATTCGGAACATGTCCTTCTGAAGAGTTTAAAAGTACGATTCTCGCCTAAATGCACGTTTAGTCAGATAACACTCAGTGATCCTTGGCAGAAGGAACCAGGCAAAACCCTGCCACGGGTGAGGCCGTGGTTAAAAAAAAAAAAAAACAGTATAGTAGCCTTACACTAGATGCCTTCCCGTCTCTTTTACCTTCACGCCTTTTCATGAGTGAAAATTCCCAAGCTGGTCAGCCTCAGGACACACTGTGATTAACCAAAGGTGCATAAGGAGGTATGGCAATAGAAGACAGTCTCTGTGTTTGAGAACTTTTGTGGCTAGTTAAGGAGGCAGAATACAGTTGTTTGAAGCCTTCATTCAGCAGTATCTGTGCCAGTACAGATCAGTCATTTAGATCAAATTTAAGTGATGATGGGGATACAGAGAAGTGTAATGATTTCTCTTGGATACTTCATAGGTTTTTTGGAAGGAATCCGGTGAGTCACGTTTTAAAGATAAGCACAAAAGAAGAAAGAAGGGAATTTTTTAATATAGCCTTTTAATTCGTTTCCTTAAACTGAGCACATTATTGACAGGGATACTCTATCAAAAGTAAACATCAGGTGAAGTGAAAGTTACTCAGTCATGTCTGGCTCTTTGCGACCCCATGGCTCTAGCCTGCCAGGCTCCTCTGTCCATGAAATTCTCCAGGCCAGAATACTGGAGTGGGTTGCCATTCCCTTCTCCTGGGGATCTTCCCAACCCAGGGATCGAATCCAGATCTCCCGCATTGCAGGCAGGTTCTTTACCATCTCAGCCACCAGGGAAGCCCAGGATGTACATTAGGTACCTTTGCAAATACTAGCAATAAAAATCTTTGAAATGAAATGCCTGCCCTTTTGTTGCCAAGTATAGGAGAGATACTGCAGTGACCTTTAGTAAAAAATTTTAATAGAAAATTACTGATATAGATATATAAAAATATGAACTAATGAGCCAAAGTCACCTTACTTTATGTGCTTTTAAAGATATCTAATATTTCCCTATGCGTTTCTTTAATCTTGGTATTAATGCCTCTCTTTTTTTAAAACCTTTCATTAGAATATATACTGTTTTAGACGGAGAAGGCAATGGCAACCCACTCCAGTACTTTTGCCTGGAAAATCCCACGGACAGAGGAGCCTGGTAGGCTGCAATCTATGGGGACACAAAGAGTCGGACACGACTGAGCGAATTATCTTTCACTTTTCACTTTCATGCATTGGAGAAGGCAGTGGCAACCCACTCCAGTGTTCTTGCCTGGAGAATCCCAGGGACGGGGGAGCCTGGTGGGCTGCCGTCTATATAGGGTCGTGCAGAGTCAGACAGGACTGAAGTGACTTAGCAGCAGCATACTGTTTTAGAATCTAAATTCCTTAAATCTCTAGTGATGGGAAAAGATCTGATGATTATTGAATTGCATGAAAATATTTTCCACCTGAAATAAGAATTCATTTTGTGCATCAAGGACTCAAATTCTAAGAATTAAGCTTAAGGGGGGATTCCCTGGTGGCTCAGGTGGTAAATAATCTGCCTGCAATGCAGAAGACCCAGGTTCCATCCCTGTGTTGGGAACATCCCTTGGAGAAGGGAAGGGGAATCCATTCCAGTATTCTTGCCTGGAGAATTCCATGAACAGAGGAGCCATGAGGTCACAAAAGAGTCAGACACTACTGAGTGACTAACACACTATTGACTATTGAAATAATTTATTTCATTTTAACAGTCAGAATAGAATATGGATGTTAAACTATTTGAGGCCAGAGACCAAGCCTTATTCGTTGCATTTTGCAAGTCACCTGGTACAGGTTGTGATTGTTAGTACATATTACTCTCGTTTACTAAACATTGACTTTAATTCTGATTTTTGACCTCTATCAAATATAGTTGATTGGATTTAGTTTTAGCATCAGGAAGGAAACCAGATATACAAATTTGCTGTAACAAAAAGGTTACCTAAAATAAATAAGGTAAAATTTCCATCTATGATACTTTTCTTTTGTTAGAAGAATCTATGCAGAACATTCTAGGAGAAGGCCTTAGTGTGAATCAATTGAACATGTTCAGCCAAGCAGAGAAACTTCCCATTCTAGTGTGGTAGATTCATAAGTCATTTTTTAGTCTATTCAACAGAAAAAAAAATAGCTGATTTTTAAGTTCATCACTAAAGACTTTTCAGATTCTTAGCAAACATGTTCTGCTAACTCATTGATGTTCCTTTCAGTTCAGTTCAGTTGCTCAGTCATTGTCTGACTCTTTGCCACCCTATGGACTGCACCATGCCAGACTTCCCTGTCCATCACCAACTCCCAGAGCCTACTCAAACTCACGTCCATTGAGTCGGTGATGCCATCCAACCATCTCATCCTCTGTCGTCCCCTTCTCCTTTTGCCTAGGGCTCCTTTAGCCTAGGGTTAAAGGAGAGCCATCATTAGGTGGTATTTGGGGATTATCAGTCCCAGAACAGGACAACCATCAGAAGTCCACCTGTCCTGAAAGGTGGGTGTCCTTGGGGGCTGGCTTAGCCAGGATGTGTCCTATGCTTCAGACAGTCTGAGACTTAAGGCCTGCTTTGAGTCCATTAGGCTAGTTGTTAACTGACCTGGACACACGGCTTTAGAATCTTTAAATGTGAACAGTATCTGTGTATTCCTTACATCATTCGTGTAGAGCCTGTATCAGTGTTTGCCAATGGAGGGTATAACTGGGACATTGAGGAAAAGTGGCAGGCCAGGCTTCTCAACATGACCTCATTGTTCTGCTTCTAACTCTTGGAGTTGTTGAGGATAAATGAAATACGAGCACCTGAGTCAGAGTACGTGCTCAGTGTCTGCTTCTGCCTGCTCCCTTCTCCTGGTAATGGTTTAGCTTAACATTAATTGACTTCATCAGTATGGACAATATGTATATTTAACCATTGTTTCTTTTTTTAAAAAAAGGATTAAGGATTTCTAGTAAAAGAGTCCTGGTAATTTTATAAGACGATGAGAAAATATCCACTTTGAGATAAAGCCGAAGCTTGTTTTTCGTGCTGTAAATATTTGTCACTTTTTTTTCTTCTTGCCTTTGGAAAGTTTCGCATTAACAACAGCATGAGAACTTAAAAATACAGTTGATGTTGAAAGAGCTTAACTAAATATTTTAAATTGGTGGTATTGGAAGGAGATTCTGTAAAAATCCAATTAAACTTTTGAAAGCTCTATCCTGTTGAAATAACTTAAAGGAAGTTAGTTTGGTTTCCCAGAAGGACTATGCATAGTGTTTCTGGCTGAGGAAGAAAGACCTGAATCTGCTATTTATTTGGCCAGAAATTGGGTACCAGCTTCCTCTACAATGTTTTACTTGAGCAGTGTTGACACTTGAACAAATCCCGTACAAACTGCCCCAAGTGGGGAACAGTTGTCCGTCCTTCTGTGGTAAAGCTCCGGCCCCATGACTAACATCCAGAAACTGGTAGTATTCTTGGCTGAATGCTCTATAGATACGTATAAATTGAGAGCAAAACCCCAACTGTTTTAGGAACTTTCATGGCTACCGTTTTTCAACCAATCAGTAAAGTAAACTTTTAAAAATACTGATGCAGTTTATTGCTTCCTAGCCAATAAAAATAGTGAACAAAAAGAGTCTAGTGTCCCTTGTTTCTTAAATAAACTTTTGAAAATTCAGTTCTCCTGCCATTTAATTATTCAATTCAAAAGACTAGAATGACTCCTTTTTAAATCAGGCACTTTTTTTTTCCCTTGCCTCAGACATCAGAAATAACTTTCTCTTCACGTTAAATGACAGTGAAGTATTTAGCCAACCTGTTTGTTTTGGTGATTTATTTTTCACAGGGAACAAGAACAAACACTTGGTGTGCAAAAAAACTTTTTCTGTTTGATTTACATCGACGAGTGATAGCTACATTTACTACTGGCATTAAGACATTTCTGTGTATTAAACATACTGAATATAAGCAAAAGAAAAGTGGTTTATTTCTGGTTACTTAAAAGGTTTAAGTGTATTAGCTTAAATTCTTTGAATTTACTCTTAAGAGGGGGAAGAGAAATACTTCAGGAAGTTGAGGTGTGCATTTTTAAAATGGAGCAATAGGAATCAAAAAGGGAATCAAAAACATAAAAAGTATTTGTGTGTTGGTTTGGCGCCAGAGGAGAGGGAGAAGGGAAGAGTGGCTCAGGGATACTCACTCCAGGAGTTGAAAGAGAAACCCCCTGGGAAATAATTGGTACAAAATTCAGAGGGCTGCTCTGGGCCTTCTTTGTCCATAAGGGGTTTTGTTGTGGAGTCATGTTATGAATTATGTGAGCCTTATGGAGTCACAGTGGTTATCAGGACAGCAAAAATACACTAACCACAAGCTGTGGAAATCTCGGTTGATGTGGACAATGTCTTTTAAAATTTGGCCTCAGCTGAATAATCTTAGAACTTCCTGAATATGATCCTGTTAAATCAGGCAGAGAAAGGTAGTTGAATTTCACTGTGGTACTAAGTAACCAGTGTTCAAAGCAATGCTGGGTTTTCTCCAGCAGCAGAAAACATTTTAAAGAATTTAGAAGTTTGGCTGTTCAGAGTTTTCAAATGCTATTCAAATAAAACTCAGCGGTTATACAGAGTGGAATCAGGAAGAGAAAGATAAATACCGTATTCTAACGCGTAGATAGGGAATCTAGAAAAATGGGCCTAAAGAATGTATTTACAGGGCAGCAATGGAGAAACATAGAGAATAAACTTATGGATATGGGGAGAGGGGAGGAGAGGGTGAGATGTATGGAAAGAGTAACATGGAAACTTACACTACCGTATGTAAAATAGATAGCCAATGGGTATTTGCTGTATGGCTCAGGAAACTGAAACAGGGGCTCCGGTGTCAGCCTGGAGGGGTGGGATGGGTAGGGAGTTGGGAGGGAGGTTCAAAAGGGAGGGGAAATATGTATACCTATGGCTGATTCATGTTGAGGTTTGACAGAAAACAGCAAAATTCTGTAAAGCAATTATCCTTCAATTAAAAAAAACTCGTCAGTAAGCCAGCAGTACTTTAAGATGCAAGTTTACCTTACAAATTCTCATCTTAAATTCATAGAAAATTATAACCAAGTTAAGCATCAATAAAAGAGCTACTAGTGATTGCTTAGTGAGAGATTCTTTGATCTGGGGGTTTATTTAGAGGAATACACTATCTTAAATAGGATTAATTGATTCTAAAACTGGGAATTAAGGCTGCCTTATAAATAGTAAGGGTTTTCCTGGTGGCTCAGATGGTAAAGAACCTTCTTGCAGTGCAGCAGATCTGGGTTGGGAAGATTCCCTGGAGAAGGGATCATAAGTCATATTTTTTTTAAAGGTGACATTAATTTTATTCGTATATCAAAAATATACAATGATGTGGGGCAATTACATGAAGTCAGAAGCTGGTCTGTGGTGAGGAACAGCAAAGGCCTTTGGCAAACCTGGTAGTTTCTTTGCATGTCATTGTGGGCAGAATCCTTTTGGGCTGCCGATATTGAGTAGTTTTGAAAGGTTACCAGCAACTAGCAAACCTTAAGAACAAACAACATTAAGAAGAATACAGATTGCAGAGGTGTGGGGAAGTGGCTCAGATAGAGGGGGGTAGGGCGGTGGCTCAGATGTCAATTCACTATTTAAGGGGAGAGAGAGGAAGATTGAATTAGAGGCTTTTATAAATTATATATATGTAAGTTCCATGAGTTCAGGCATTTTTGTTTTATCCTAAGCATTCAGGATAGTCCCTGGCATATAATATGCATTTGACAAGTCATTGATGGAATGAATTCTGATAGTCTTTCTGATGCAGTGCATTGCAAAGGGAAATTAAATGTGCGTGACACCACAGTTAAGTTATTGATTGGTACCGGACTTCCTGATCTGCTTGAGAAATTGTTAAAATGCTGAAAGCTTTAACACCATTCAGCTTTAATCTTTATCTAGTTGTTTTGCTTCAGTCTGAAAAATGGGAAGATATGAATATATGCGCACTGGAGGGAATTTCAAAGAGCTAGTCCATTTTGGAAAGCCATGTGTTAAGTGAACTGGCTTATGTGCTGGCATTTCACAGTGGCTAAGTGAAGAAACTTTTAGGACCACTTTGTTGCAGTAAAGGCTCAGTTGTGGTCCATTAAGTTGGTGATGTGAGCAGCTCCTTCTTGTAGCTCCTGAATTTCTTCCTCCCTGGGCCACCTTAGAGCCATCAGTCCTGCACTAATTCAGTTGGGGTTGGTTGGTATAGAAATTATATTGGCACAGTAGTAATAAAGCCGCTCAAGCTCATCTAGTCATCTCATGGATTTACATGTGCAGGAACAGTTCAGTGCTCATAAAAATATGAGCACTGATTCATCCTGCACATGTATTTTTAAAAATTGTTTAAAGAGAATTTTTAGACAATTTAAAAACTGAAGTACAGTTGATTTGCAGTATTTCGTTTTAGGTGTACAGCAAAGTGATTCACTTATATGTGTATCTATTTTTCAGCTTCTTGTCCCTTATAGGTTATTGCAGAATATTGAGTACAGTTCCTTGTGCTATCCTTGTTCGTTACCTTTTTTATATATAGTTTCGTGTATGGGTTAAACCCAAACTCCTAATTTATCATCCTCCTCTGCCCCCACCCTATAAAATTTCCATTTTCCGTTCTTCAAAAAGTACACAGAGTACTTTAAGGACTATTCTGCAATACTGACTCTCTGCACTAGGTGCCCTGAGCAGTTTCTAGTTCGTCAGGAATCCACACACCTTCCTCCGTAGAGCCTGAGTTTGAAAGAAACCCCTTGGCAGACAACACTACCTGCCTTGTCCAGGGTTGCCAACTGTCCGCTCACCTTCCCCTCTTGGTCTGTTGCGCAGGTGAGAAGCCGTACAAATGCACCTGGGAAGGCTGCGACTGGAGGTTTGCGCGCTCAGACGAGCTGACCCGCCACTACCGCAAGCACACCGGGGCCAAGCCTTTCCAGTGCGGCGTGTGCAACCGCAGCTTCTCGCGCTCCGACCACCTGGCGCTGCACATGAAGAGACACCAGAACTGAGCTGCCAGCGCCGCCGCCCGTGCATCCTCCGCCGCCTGCCCCACACCGCTCACTTGGCAAAATTTTAAGCTACACAGTTAATTCTATATATATAAAAGAAAATGAAAACACAAAACTGGAAATGTATATTTTGTATATTTGAGAAAACAGGGAATACATTGTGTTAATACCAAAGTGTTTGGTCCTTGTCCGAATCTGGAATGCTTGCTGTATGCTGGGTTGACCCAGGCAGATGCCGTCATCTCAGACAGGTAGCCCCATCTCAGCTCGGGCTGGGCGTGCAGGGTGTATTTGCAGTGTTCTTCCCAAAGCACCACCATTTAATGTGACAGTGTTTAGCAAACAAGTCCGTTGGGCACAAGAAGACAGCTGGATTGTGTGTCAAGATTTTGCTTGACATCAGAGGAGTTTTTTTTCAATACAAGATAATTCTCTAGAGGTACGCAGCATACCTGGCAATTCACAAATAGCCATTGAACAAATGTGTTGTTTTGTTTTGTTTTTTTATATGAGTTGCCTATATTTGCTATTCAAAATTTTGTAAATATGCAAATCAGCTTTATAGTTTATTACACGTTTTCTAAGATTCTTTTGGGGAAAAAAATCATAAATCTTTTGAAAATAACCATGAATACATTTACAGTTAGAACTTGTGGTAAGATACCTCTTAAAACCTTACCAAATTCATTTCCTTGGTAGGTAGAAATAAATCACTCAAACTTCAAAAGCAGATTTCATGCACTGATTAAAATCGGATTGTTTATTTTAAATACAAGCTACATTTTATATGAATTGTGAACTCAAGAGCTTAAAGATGGAATATTCAAAAGTCAAAACATCTTACAATAAGCTAAACAGTATCATTTTTGAAAAGAAAGACATACGTAGTTTTCACTTGGGAATGTTGAATTTATGATGCAGTTTTCATATACGGAAACGTTGAATTTGATTCAGTTTTCATATACTGAGATGTTTGCTTGTGCAGTACAATTGGTTAAATGCCAATTTATGTGGACTTTGCATGTAATATACAGTGAGACACAGTAATTTTACCTAAATTACAGTGCAGTTTAGTTAATCTATTGTTAACACTGACTCAGTGTCTGCCTTTAATTATAAATGACATGTTGAAAACTTAAGTAAGTGCTACATATATGCAATATAAAATAGTAATGTGACACTGATGCTGTTAACCAAAGGGCAGAATAAATAAGCAAAATGCCAAAAGGGGTCTTAATTGAGATGAAAATTTAATTTTGTTTTTAAAATATTGTTTATCTTTATTTATTTTGTGGTAATATAGTAAATTTTTTTAGAAAATTTTCATAACTTGATAAATTATAGTTTTGTTTGTTAGAAAAGTTTCTCTTAAAAACGTGTACATAGATGACAAATGGTGTAAATATTTTGTAAGAGGCTTCAAAATGTTTATACGTGGAAACATACTTACAGGAAAAGCATAAATTGGTTGCTGTTTTGCTTCTTTTTCCCTCTTATTTTTGTATTGTGGTCATTTCCTATGCAAATAATGGAGCAAACAGCTGTATAGTTGTAGAATTTTTTGAGAGAATGAAATGTTTATATATATAAACGACAATTTTTTTTTGAAAATAAAAAGTGCCTAAAAGATTCACATTGTGCCTTCTTCCCCTACCATAGCAAAAACAATGAGCAAATTCCTCTCGTAACTATTTAAAAGGATCTGTTTAATGCAGACAGTTAATAAAAAAGTAATTCCCATGGCAGAGAGGAATTTGTTTTTACCATATCAAAAGTATAAAGGGAGGCATGCTTCATGAATGTTGATTTCTTTTCCCCTATTCTGGTCAGTACACAAATACATTACTGATTTTATGTTTTCAAAATCATTACTTGTAGACACTGGAGGTAACTTGTATATCTAGTTTAAATTTTATTTTTTGTTGGTCGTGCCTCTTGGCTTGTGGGAGCTTAGTTGCCTGACCAGGGATTGAACCCTGGCCCCAGCAGTTGAAGAGCTGAGTTCTAACCACTGGACTGTCAGAGAATTCCTTGTATATCCTAGTTGTATTGTCAGAGGTAAAACAAGAATAGGGGTTTTTAACTTCTTTTCCTTTTTAAAAGGACAAAACCGATTTTAACCACTAGTAACAATACACCTGGGAGCCTACACCTTGGCTTCTAGTGCTACCTCCAGTGAAAAGAACTGGGGCTCCTTGGAGACATGGCTGATTCTGGGAGTAGATGTACAAAATAAGCCTGTAGTATCTTATAGCTTAAGACTGTAAGCAATCATAATTCCCACAGTGATGCAGGAATGTCAGAGCAACAATATAAAACATGATTGAATTGTAACCAATCCTGTTTTTTTATTAGCGTAGACCCATGAGTCCATGCTAATATAAATGATTGAAAAAATAGGAAAAAGATCTGAAAAAAATCTCCAGTTTTTGTGGATCCAGTCTCCGATAGAATGTAACTCTCTACTCTTAAGTTCAGGCTGCATAAAGTGACTATATTACAAAGAGTACAATATAGCCAAGAGGGAAGGGGAGGGTCACTTTACAGTTACAAAAACCTGCCAGACACTCAGATGGTGATCAAAGTCCTTGTCAACAGATAAGTCATGCTCTCAAAGTATATACTCTTGGTTTGATGTGATGAAAATGGGACTTTGTCTCTGTGGTCTTCCTCCTAAAACACGTAAGCCCCATGTAAGCATGAGAAAGACATTGGACGTCCCATATGACGGACATTCTGCGAACTATCCAACCAGTAGTCAAAACTCAAGGTCTTGAAAACAGGAAAACAGAAGCTGTCACAGCCAAGATAAACATAAATGAGACAAAACAAAATGGGATTCTGGAACAGAGAAAGGACATGGGGGAAAACTGAGGCAATTTGAGTAAAGTTTGAAATAGAGGAAGCTGAGGGTGGGGTATATAGGAATTCTGTATTTGCAATAAGTCAAACTTCTAGAATAAAGTTTCGAGCAGAAGTTAGAGTGAAAGTTGAGGATAAAGTTTGGAGTGAAGGAAAGTAATTCAGTATCACTGTCATATTTTCAAGAAGTGGAAAAATCCTGATGGGAAAATAAGGTAAAATTGCAGTTACATAATTTGGCATCGTCCAGCCTTCCTCATTATTAGACCCCTCATTCTCCCTGTCACTCAACCCAGCTAGCTCAAGAAGAGGGCATGTTCATTCCCCAGCCAGAACCTCATTCTTTCATGGGTGAAAAACATAATTTCTTTGGCTTAAGTTTATTTCTAGAATTGAGATAGAAAGTGAGGCTACCAGGTTTCTGAGGCAAAGACAGAGATGTCTAATGATGCATCAGAGATGGGTAAGTATTCAGTTGATAATTGTAAGAATTAAGTTTTCTTGTGGGTAGAAATGTCCTGCTTGCTTTGGTTCCAGCACTTAATTGTATTTGGCTTCCTCATGCTTCAGTACCAATTTACTCCAGATTACAGATCACAACTGTTTCTAGTCTCCTTTTTTTTTTGGACCGGGCAGCATCTGGGGTCTTAGTTCTCCGACCAAAAATCAAACCACCGCCCGGTTCATTGGAAGCACGCAGTTTTAACTGCTGGACCACCGGGGAAGTCCCTCTCTCCCTTTCTTTATTCTCCTTTTCTCCCTTTTGTAGAAAGCGGCCCTTTCTCTTCTCTTGCCAGCTACCAGTTCACATCCTTGTGTGCCAGAGCACAGTTCAGATGCTGTCTTTCTTGGTCACACTCAGTGGAACCTCTTTTGCATTTGGAGACATGATGACACTTCAGCGTTCGAATATTTTCCAACTTCTTTCGTGTATGTTTTTCCTCGTCAGATTGTCAACTCCTTGGAAGAAACACCACTTCTCAGATTGCTTTTGTATTCCTGCTCTTAGTGATTGATAAAGCAGATGTCAAAAATAATTTTACAGTGCTGTGTGAATTGGTTTAAGCCCTGAAGGGGTTGAATCTGTCTGATGTTCAACAGATTTCCCCTTCACGTTGCCCTGTTGATGTAGCGTTGGTGCTGGATTCTTGATGAGGTGTGGGACTAAAACTGATTACAAGGTGAGCAAACAGGTAATGCCTTGTGAATTTTCAAACATTGTGAGTGAATTTTCAAAGAGAGAATTATTTTAGACAATTGTGCCTAACACACTTTCAAAGCTGCAGACAATTTAATTTCTGATCATTAGCATATCCACTAAATAAATAGCTGCATTCAAATATACTCTGACCAGTCTCTTGATAAACAAGCTACACCAACTAGATGAAAATTGATTAAGACGCAAGATTCCAGTTAGCCAGAACATAATGATGTTACTTGACATCAGTTAGTAATGCTCTGAGTTTTAACCATCTTCAGTTAGTTGTCATTCTCCCTTCCACCCCCTGCCCAAGTTATCTCATTTTCTGTTTTGCTTCATTATGTTATTTCATTCTTACGTTGCAGCTTGTGTTAAATGCATCACTTCATGGCATCCAATTAGGGAATCCTTAGATAAGCATGACTTGGCCTGCCTACATAAAAATTTCTTCAAAATCTAGCTAGATTCCTTTTCCTATCTGCAACTAAGCCCACCAGAGCTCTTTGGATTAACTCGTGGACTGTAACATAACAAAACAGAGCTTTATTCTCCATCACTAAATCTGGTCTCTACTTTGAAGTTAACCAAATTCCATCTTTGGTTAGATTCTTTACTGTAGTCTCAAAGTAATCAATAGGAGATACTCCCCACCCTCACTCCCCAACCCTTTTTACTCATACCAGAGGTATCAGTGACAAAACCTCGCAATTATTTATATTTAATATTTATATAAAATGAAGGCAAAAAGAAGCATAATAAATCACATGAGAGCTATGTATAATTAGAAGAGTTTGCTACAGGGAAACTCAGAGTGTCCTTTTTTCTTTGTAAACCAGCAATCTTTATTTTACTTACCACTTTCAGAGATTACCACCCCATGAAAGCATTTGGAGTGATAGAAATGGTAATATTCTTGAACATAAATGTAAAAGCTTAATGCTATTTGGGATACAAAGACATTTGAATGATGATGTATATTTGAAAGCATTTGAACAGGAAACTAAGACACTATACAGACTTCTAGGAAAAACAAATGGTAGATTAGACACATCTAATTTTGCAACTTCCTTAAAAAACCCGCTAAAGTGAACAGTTTTTTTCCTTTAAGGAATAACCCTATGAGTAAAAAAGGAAAATAGAAATACTAACAAGCTTGTGATAGCTGGGAAAAGCTGGATAGATGAGGCAACAAGCTGAGCAGAACTGAAAAAGCTAAATCCTAAAGTAGTGGTGGAGAAAACTAGAAACAAACCTAATTCTAATCCCCACAAAAATCCCAAAAGATCTCAGGAATCTGTAGTCTCAAATAGTTCTAAAGTAGAGCCAATATGCACTTGTTAAAAGTTTGTCTAAGAAGTTGTTAATTACCTAGTTCACTTCTTCCCCTCCCCCGACTCCTGCTATAACATCAACACTGTGAATAGGAAATAACCAGCTATGCCCCACTGAGGAATGGAGATTTCTCTGCTTATTCTCTGGAGAATTCTCTGGAGAGGGTAAAGACAGAGGATCTCTAAATCAGTAGACTACAGGTCCAGTTGAGGGGAGAGGTGCCAAATAGAAAGTAGGAGAATTAAATAAGCATGCATGTTTGTTGCTGGAACCCTTTCCTTATTTGATTTCTAGAATACTGGAGTCAAGCCTTTATCTTCCAGGCAGGAGGCTGGAAAAGTCTTCCAGCCCAGGAAGAACGATCTAGATGTACTGATACTCCCAAGTTCTCCAACAATATGGCCTAACCAGATCATTTGCTCCCTCACTACTAATAAACAACCAAGAGTTACCAGATATCTGAGGAAAACATTTAATGTAAAAGAGAGGACAACTTGAAGGAAAAATAAAACACTATGTAAGATACTTGAGGGACTTGATGTGCACTCAGTCATGTCTGACAATTTGCGACCTCACAAACCACAACTGCCAGCCTTGTCTGTCCTTGGGATTCTCTAGGCAGGAATACTGGAGTGGGTTGCCATTTCCTTTCCACCATGTAAGATAGGGAAAAAAGATGACCCCCAAAAATGACCTTTTCATTATAGGGGACTGGAAAGCAAAAGTAGGAAGTCAAGAAACACCTGGAGAAATAGACAAATTTGGCCTTGGAGTATGGAATGAAACAGGGCAAAGGCTAATAGAGTTTTGCCAAGAGAACCCACTGGGCATAGCAAACACCTTTTTCCAACAACACGAAAGAAGACTCTACACATGGACATCACCAGATGGTCAACACTGAAATCAGATTGATCATATTCTTTGCAGCCAAAGATGGAGAAGCTCTATACAGTCAGCAAAAATAAGACCAGGAGCTGACTGTGTGTCAGATCATGAACTCCTTATTGCCAAATTCAGACTGAAATTGAAGAAAGTAGGGAAAACCACTAGACCATTCAGGTATGACCTGAATCAAATCCCTTACGATTATAGAATGGAAGTGAGAAATAGATTTAAGGAACTAGATCTGATAGAGTGCCTAATGAACTATGGATGGAGGTTTGTGACATTGTACAGGAGACAGGGATCAAGACCATTGCCAAGAAAAAGAAATGCAAAAAAGCAAAATGGCTGTCTGAGGAGGCCTTACAAATAGCTGTGAAAAGAAGAGAAGCAAAAAGGAAAGGAAAAAAGGAAAGATATACCCATTTGAATGCAGAGTTCCAAAGAAGAGCAAGGAGAGATAAGAAAGCCTTCCTCAGTGATCAGTGCAAAGAAGTCGAGGAAGACAGTAGAATGGGAAAGACTAGAGATCTCTTCAAGAAAATTAGAGATACCAAGGGAACATTTCATGCAAAGATGGGCTAAATAAGGGATAGAAATGGTATGGACCTAACAGAAGCAGAAGGTATTAAGAAGAGGTGGCAAGAATACACAGAAGAACTGTACAAAAAAGATCTTCATGACCCAGATAATCACGATGGTGTGATCACTCACCTAGAGCCAGACATCCTGGAATGAGAGGTCAAGTGGGCCTTAGGAAGCATCACTATCAACAAAGCTAGTGGAGGTGATGGAATTCCAGGTAAGCTATTTCAAATCCTGAAAGATGATGCTGTGAAAGTGCTGCATTCAATATGCCAGCAAATTTGGAAAACTCAGCAGTGGCCACAGGACTGGAAAAAGTCAGTTGTCATTCCAATCCCAAAGAAAGGCAATGCCAAAGAATGCTCAAACTACTGCACAATTGCACTCATCTCACACACTAGTAAAGTAATGCTCAAAATTCTCCAAGCCAGGCTTCAACAAAATGTGAACTGGGAACTTCCAGATGTTCAAGCTGAATTTTGAAAAGGCAGAGGAACCAGAGATCAAATTGCCAACATCCGTTGGATCATGGAAAAAGCAAGAGAGTTCCAGAAAAACATCTATTTCTGCTTTATTGACTATGCCAAAGCCTTTGACTATGTGGATCACAATAAACTGTGGAAAATTCTGAAAGAGATGGGAATACCAGACCATCTGACCTGCCTCTTGAGAAATCTGTATGCAGGTCAGGAAGCAACAGTTAGAACTGGACATGGAACAGCATGCTGGTTCCAAATAGGAAAAGGAGTACGTCAAGACTGTGTATTGTCACCCTGCTTATTGAACTTCTATGCAGAGTACATCATGAGAAATGCTGGGCTGGAAGAAGCACAAGCTGGAATCAGGATTGCTGGGAGAAATATCAATGACCTCAAATATGCAGATGACACCACCCTTATGGTAGAAAGTGAAGAGGAGCTAAAAAGCCTCCTGATGAAAGTGAAAGAGGAGAGTGAAAAAGTTGGCTTAAAGCTCAACATTCAGAAAACTAAGATCATGGCATCCAGTCCTATCACTTCATGGGAAATAGATGGGGAAACAGTGGAAGCAGTGTCAGACTATTTTGGGGGGCTCTGAAATCACAGTAGATGGTGACTGCAGCCATGAAATTAAAAGACTTTTACTCCTTGGAAGGAAAGTTATGACCAACCTAGATAGTATATTAAAAAGCAGAGATATTACTCTGCCAACAAAGGTCCATCTAGTTAAGGCTATGGTTTTTCCAGTGGTCATGTATGGGTGTGAGAGTTGGACTGTGAAGAAAGCTGAGCACCGAAGAATTGATGCTTTTGAACTGTGGTGTTGTAGAAGACTCTTGAGAGTCCCTTGGACTGCAAGGAGATCCAACCAGTCCATACTAAAGGAGATCAGTCCTGGGTGTTCATTGTAAGGACTGATGCTGAAGCTGAAACTCCAGTACTTTGGCCACCTCATGTGAAGAGTTGACTCATTGGAAAATACTGATGCTGGGAGGGATTGGGGGCAGGAGGAGAAGGGGACAACAGAGGATGAGATGGCTGGATGGCATCACCGACTGGATGGACATGGGTTTGGGTGTCCTCCGGTAGTTGGTGATGGACAGGGAGGCCTGGGGTGCTGTGATTCACGGGGTCACAAAGAGTCGGACATGACTGAGTGACTGAACTGAACTGAACTGAAGTAGAAATCTGTATACAGAAAACTAAACACATAAAAACTTACATACACATACACACATATTATTAATTCCACATAAAAGAAAATTTGTGCCACCAAAGAGATGGTCATTTACACATATTATGTAGAAATATGGAGGAAAACATCGCAGATTGGATGTGTTGAATGTGGGTATCTTTAGGGATGGAGTAATGGCAGGAAAAGGTAAGGTGGGATTATTGGTGTTTCATTAAAAAAAAAACAAACCCTTGTAGAAGTATTTATATTTTTACCACAAGAAGCACAGATAATTTTGATAAAAATTAACAGGGGCAGAAGGAGGAAGGGGCTTTAAGGAGGACAGTAAGTACAGAAGAAAACATGAAATGTGTACCCATGGCCCTTTGGAAACTACTGGATACTTCTGAATGGTTTATTCTGTCTTTTTATTGAAACTGAAGCAACCTTTGGTAGTTTGATGAGGGGAGGCTCTGTTTCTCACATGAAGGTCACTGAAAGACCTAAGAAAATTAAAGAACTGTAGGTTTAGATGAAGGCATGTATTCAAATATTTGGAGATTATTTATTGCAAAATAGTTAAAAGCAATTCGCATTGAGGTACTAATACTGGGGCCTACAATTGTAGAGTTGTACAGGAAGATATTGTTATCTTGACAAACTATGCCACAGGGAAAAATAATTTTTTCTGTTTCTGAATTTTCCACACTGGGATTAGGACATAGTCAGTGCTCAATAAATATGTGTTGACTAAATAAAGAAACTGTAAAAATACCTCATAAAGGTAAAAATACCTCATAAAGATGGAAGAAATCTTAGGGACATTAGACCAAGAAAATTAAAGTGATTTAAATCTGAGTTAAAAATGTAGAGAGTGGTCATGAAATCTCATCAGAAATTATTAAAAAGCTATTGTTCCTTGTTCTAGTAGCAACTGTTTTGAAAAATCCTTTTACTACATAATAAGATTTAAGGCCACCTTTGAAGTCTCTGGAACTTAATTGAACTTGCTTTGCTGAGTACACTAATTTCTTCTTTTGTAAAGAACTGAACTACAGTGGGTTTTGTTTTTGGCCATGCAGCACGACTTGCAGGATCTTCGTTCCCCAACCAGGGATTCAGCTTGGGCCATAGCCAAGAAAGCACCAAGTTCTAACTACTAGACTGCCAGGGAATTCCCAAACTACAGTTGATTCACAGTGTTTCAGGTATATAGCAAAGTGATTCAGTTTTACACACGCACACAAATATATATACATATGTTTAATCACTAAGTCAAATCTGACTCTTTTGTAACCCCATGGACTGACTGTAGCCTGCCAGACTCCTCTGTTCATGGGATTTCCCAGGCAAGAATATGGAGTGGGTTGCCATTTCTTTCCCCAGGGGATCTTCCCCACCCAGGGATAGAACTCACATCTCCTACATTGGCAGGTGGATTCTTTACCACTGAGCCACCTTGGAAGCCCCATGAATCTTAATAGGATTCTCTATATTGGCTTGATCCCTGGTTGGGGAGCCAAGATCCTGCATGCCTTGTGGCCAAAAACAGCAACAGCAACTACAAAATGCAAAACAAAACACTGTTTGAACCCTAAAGGTATAAAATAAAGAGATGACTTTCATAAAAATAAGACCATGATAATTAATACTCTAAATTCTTAGAGGGATAGCCTGTCTTTGTTTTATTTTCTAAGACTGAGTAGGGAGTGAAGGAGGCAGGGCCATCTAGTCTCAACCTTAGGATACTTGTTTAAAGATGAAAACTAGGGTCCGTGTGCATTTATTTACCAGAGGATAATAATTTCTTTATTTCTCCAGTGATATTTGTCTTAGAAATGGTACAAAACATAGCATATACACACTATTACATATAAAATACATAAACAGCAAGGACCTACTGTATAGCACAGGGAACTATACTCAATATTTTGTAATAACCTAAAGTTATGACCAACCTAGATAGCATATTCAAAAGCAGAGACATTACTTTGCCGACTAAGGTCTGTCTAGTCAAGGCTATGGTTTTTCCTGTGGTCATGTATGGATGTGAGAGTTGGACTGTGAAGAAGACTGAGCACCGAAGAATTAATGCTTTTGAACTGTGGTGTTGGAGAAGACTCTTGAGAGTCCCTTGGACTTCAACGAGATCCGACCAGTCCATTCTAAAGGAGATCAACCCTGGGATTTCTTTGGAAGGAATGA
This sequence comes from Ovis canadensis, assembly GCF_042477335.2. Lineage (NCBI taxonomy): Eukaryota > Metazoa > Chordata > Mammalia > Artiodactyla > Bovidae > Ovis > Ovis canadensis. The sequence goes on from NC_091254.1 coordinate 62,401,441, forward strand.
TGCTAAAGCTGAAACTCCAGTACTTTGGCCACCTCATGTGAAGAGTTGACTCATTGGAAAAGACTCTGATGCTGGGAGGGATTGGGGGCAGGAGGAGAAGGGGACGACAGGGGATGAGATGGCTGGATGGCATCACTGACTCGATGCACGTGAGTCTGAGTGAACTCCGGGAGTTGGTGATGGACAGGGAGGCCTGGCATGCTGCGATTCATGGGGTCGCAAAGAGTAGGACACGACTGAGTGACTGAACTGAACTGATCTGATAATATTAAAAAATCTGAAAAAGAACGTATGTGTGTGTGTGAATCACTTTGCTGTATACCTGAAACTAACACAACATTGTAAATCAACTATACTTCAATAAAAAATAAATTGATTTAAAGATGGTACAAACAAAAGCAGTCATTTTCTGTCAAAAGAAAAAAAGCTGTGCAAACATAAGTTTTGGTGAATATGTTACTAATTCCTCTTGAATTTTAATTGGTTCTGGGTTTTGACTTCACTCCCACGTAGACTACTCCAGGTGAATTAGCCAGAAGTTTGCAGCTGCTTTTCCTGTTTCACCTTTTATCAGGCATAGAGAAGATAGTGGAAAACTAGAGGTTTTATATGATTGCAGAACCAAATTAAGGTTGTCATTGTAATAGCTTCCCACAATAATTCATAAATTTTATAGAAATATAAATGGAAGTTTTGATTGGCTACATTTATAGCTGTAGGGTCTTCAAAGATACATTCTGAGTGTCTTGAATGCTGTTTCAGTTATTGTAAAAATATCTGCCAAAAAAGAAGATTATTAAAAAATAGAAATGGCCAATAGAACTTCAAGGATGATCTTTTCGTCTTAAGCCTTCCCTACCAGAATGTGAGATATTTGTTTGTTGAAAGATGTGTTGTTTCTTCCCTTGACAATGTGATTGTTATGAAATTACCAGCAATGCTAATGTTTTAGCCAAAAGTGAAACAGGTTTGTTTAATGTTTTATTTTGTTTGTTTTTTTTTAAACCGCTTATAATCTTGGAATAACATCAGATAAACTGTCTAAAAAACAAAAAATAAAGCCGGTTACTTGGGGCTAATGAGAAGAGCTCATATTATGATATATTAGAAACAAAGTGCTTAGATCTTCCAGGCAACTTACTAAGACAATTTTCCTTCAAGAAAATTAGAGTATTGAGTGGGGCAGGGTGGGAGGAGTGGGGCAGAAATTGGATAAAGGTGATCAAAAGTTATCTTATAAATTCTAGTTATAAGATAAATAAGTACTAAGGGTGTCAGCATGATAAATAACACTGCTCTACATTATATATATGAAAGCTGTTATGAAAGCTGTTAAGACAGTAAATCTTGAATTATCACAGGGAAAATATATTTTTTTTAATTTTTAGTTTTTTATTTTTTAAATTTTAAAATCTTTAATTCTTACATGCATTCCCAAACGGAAAATATTTTTAAAATTTCTTTAATGTATCTATCCCCTTTGTGGATCACAGCTTTGTTGTGGCAAAGGGGCTTGCATAACCCAATGAAGCTATTAAGTCATGCCATATGGGGCCACCCAACATGGATGGGTCATAGTGAAGAATTCTGACAAAATGTGGTCTACCGGAGAAGAAAATGACAACCCACTCCAGTATTCTTTCCTTGAGAACCTCATGAACAGTATGAAAAGGAAAAAGTAGATGACACTGGAAGATGAGTTCCAAGGCCAGAAGGCATCCAATATGCTACTGGGGAAGAGTGGAGGGCAATTACTAATAGCTCCAGAAAGAATAAAGGGACTGGGCCAAAGTGGAAATGTCGATTGGTTGTGGATGTGTCTGGTGGTGAAAGTAAAGTTCAATGCTGTAAATAACAATATTGCATAGGAACCTGGAATGTTAGGTCCTTGAATCAAGTTTGGTAAATTGGATGTGGTCAAGTAGGGAATGGAAATATTGAGTATCGACATATTAGGAATCAGTGAACTAAGGTGGTTGGGAACGGGTAAATTTAGTTCAGATGACCATTATATTGACTACTGTTGGCAAGAATCCCTTAGAAGAAAACAGCCTGAAATACAGTACTTGGGTGCATCCTCAAAAATGACAGAATGGTCTTGGTTCATTTTGAAGGCAAATCATTCCACATCACAGTAATCCAAGTCTATGCCTCAACCACTGAGAAAAATGGTTGAAGAAGCTGAAGAATCAATGGAGAAATTCACCAGTTCTATGAAGACCTACAAGGCCTTCTAGAACTAACACCAAAACGACAAAAAATATTTAGAGGTTTTAACAAATGTTATTGCTTTTCTGCTAATTTCTTTACGTGTTATAAATATTTAAGGCAAAAATGATCACATGGTCTTGGGGGCTAGATGTAATATATGTGAACATAGATGTAGTATATTTGAGCTATAGGAAAAGCAGGGAGGTTACAAATGGACTTAATATGGTTGCAAGGTTTCTGCATTTTATTTGAACTAGTACAATATTAACTCTAGATTTCAAAAAGTTAAGAATGTATACTATAATTGTTGAGTACCCAGTAAGAAAATACAGAGATATAACTGAAAAGCCAATTTAGGAGCTTCCCTGATGGTCTAGTGGTTGAGAATCTGCCTGCTGATGCAGGGGTCATGAGTCTGATCACTGGTCTGGGAAATTCCCACATGTTGCAGAGGAACTAAGCCACATGTGCCACAGTGATGGAGCCAGTGCTCTAGAGCCCATGAGCCACAATTACTGAGCATCCGAGCTGTGACTACTGAAGCCCATGAGCCTACAGCGTGTGTTCTGCAACAAGGGAACCCACTGCAATAAGAAGCCCACGCACTGCAAGAAAGAGTAACCCTCCCCACCACCCCACCAACTAGCCACAAGGTCTGTGCGCAGCAATGAGGACCCAGAAGAACCAAAAAGAAAGAAAGAAAGAAAGAAAAACCAAAACTTCCCTGGTGGTCCAGTTGTTAAGACTCTGTACTTCCAATGCAGTGGGCCCAAGTTCGATTCCTGGTCAGGGAAATAGATAGCATATGCCTCAACTAAGAGTTTGCCTGCCGCAGCTAAGACCTGGTTCAGCCAATTAAAGAAATACATAAATAAATATTCTTTAAAAAAGCCAGTTTTTTGTTCAGTTGCTAAGTCATGTCCAACTCTGCTACCCCATGGATTGCAACATACCAGGCTCCCTTGTCCTTCACTATCTCCTGGACTTTGCTCAAACTCATGTCCACAGCATCTTGTCAGTGATGCTGTCCAACCATCTCATCTTCTGCCAGCCCCTATTCCTCCTGCCTTTAATCTTTCCCAACATCAGAGTCTTTTCCAATGAGTTGGCTCTTCATATCAGGTGGCCAAAGTATTGGAGCTCCAGCTTCAGCACCAGTCCTTACAAGGAATATTCAGGATTGATTTCCTTTAGGATTGACTGGTTTGATCTCCTTGAAGTCCAGGGGATTCTCAAGAGTTCTTAGCCATCACAATTCAAAAGCAGCAATTCTTCAGTGCTCAGCCTTCTTTATGGTTCAACTTTCATATCTGTATATGACTACTGGAAAAACCATAGCTTTGATTATACAGACCTTTGTTGGCAGAGTGATGTCTCTGCTTTTGAATATGTTGTCTAGGTTTGTCATAGCTTTCGTTCCAAGGAGCAAGTGTCTTTTAATTTCAAGGCTGTAGTCACCATCTGCAGTGATTTCAAAGCCAAGGGGAGGAAAAAAGCCAAGAGATAAATGAAAATAGAGTTCTAAAAAAACTTTTTTTTTTTTTTTGCAATAACTAAAAAGAAGGCAGGAAAGTAGAAACAGGACAAAAAACAGAACAAAACAAAACAAACCCAACAAAAAACCCAGCAGGGACAAATAAAAAACAAATAAAGAAATAGTGGACCTAAATCCTACTGTTCAACTATTACATCAAATATTCGTGAACTAACATGCTATATACATACCCCCCCCCTCCTTAAGGGTTAAAGGTGTAAGCTCATTTTTGGAGTTGTTTGATTCATATTTTTGAAAAAAACTTCTTTGGATGACTCCTTTAGTACACAGATATAGAGTAAGGAAGGATCTACCCATTGTGCCATTATTAACACTCTGATCCCAGCCTAATAACAACTAGCCCTCGATCACAGGTTTACATCCTGGGTAAACTTATGTGGTCAGCAACCAGCAAGAGCTGGGCCAAGAAGGGGTGGGCCACATGGGTAGCCAGCATCTTGGTCTCAGGTCTCCCTGGACAGAGTACTAACTAAGAAGAAAGTGACACTGCCTTCTGTTTTTTAAAAAGCACCAGTTTGTTTCCTAGAAATCCATCTCTATAAGTACTTTATATGGTATATCCATCATGCCATGATTATAGGCAAGAGAGAATCAAAGAGACACACTAAACAGTGAGCAGGAAAACAGAATTGTTGAAACAGAGAAGGGTTGATTTTTGAAAAGGGGTAGTTCAAATAAACCTGGGGTCAGGTATCAGGCTTAATCTTATAAATTGGGTGGTCACAACCAAATAGTGTGTTGATAACCAGGGAGTGTGTCAGACATAACCGACACATAATATGTGCCATGATACTGTCTTGGGTCTTTTTTTATACACATTACCTCCCTTACTATTGGAGAAAGTGAAAGTGAAGTTGCTTAGTCATGTCCAACTCTTTGCAACTCCATGGACTGTAGCCTACCAGGCTCCTCTGTCCAAGGGATTTTCCAGGCAATAGTACTGGAGTGGATTGCCATTTCCTTCTCCAGGGGATCTTCCCAACCCAGGGATCGAACCCGGGTCTCCCACATTGTAGACAGACGCTTAACCATCTGAGCCACCAGGGAAGTCCTACTATTGGAGAAGGAGGTGGCAACTCACTCCAGTATTCTTGCCTAGAAAATTCCATGCATAGTGGATACAGCCCATGGGATCACAGAGGGTCGGATACAACTGAGCAACTGAGCACCTTACTATAATCCTATAATGAACTTATTATTACACTGATCTAATAAATGAGGGAAATAATGTTCAGGAAGAGTAAGAGATTTGCTTTTCTTCATGGAAACATAGCTGCTAAGAGACTGAGCTGGGTGTTCTGACTTCAACTCCTTCACTCTTTATGAAATAGCATACCTGTCTCAAGAGTCAGGAGACTTAAGTTTAGGGCAGCTCATCAGAGTCAAGGGATTAGGGAAACTGGACTTGAAGTTAATTCCAGTTCATTTAGAGGGCTTCTCAGTCTTCCTGTGGGGCAAGGGTTGGTTCTGGGGTTCTGCGTGCCTGGCCTATGAAGAATAGTAGGTGAGTCCTGATAAGAGGAAGCAAGTAGATTCATCTGCTTAGAGATACTGACTGTGCCTTGAGGTGGAATCGCGGTGGCCCAGAGCTGCTGTATACAGAAACAGACCCCAGAGCTTGGATGCGCCTTTAGGGAGTGTTTTGTCCACCGACTTAAACAAACTATTCAAGCCAAAGAACACAAGCCACTGTTGAAACAGAAGGACAAGTACATTCCTTGAGATTATACCTAAAGGGAAGACAAGAAGAAAGGAAAGTGGGGATGTTCCCAGGCCTTTGATCTTGTCTACCTGCCACAGGCCTCTCCTCCCCCCTCCAAGAGACTTCCTGAGGCAGGAAGTGGTGACATCACCCTGGTTTGTCAGCAGCCTCCTGCTCTGAGTCATCAGGATTGCTGGCATAGTTCTCCAGGAGATCTCCAAGCAGATAATTTGCTCCCCTTGTAGGGCCTTGGCAACGTGCTGAGCAACAAATCTGTGAGCTGCCAGACTTCCATTCCCGAGTGGGGTTTCCTCCTTGGAATGTCACTCAGGGTCCTTACAAGGAGCATCTCCAAACTTTTACTTCACATCATCCCATAGTAACTAACTGGAAGTGGGGGTTGTTGGTCATCAAAATAGACAATGGAATGAATTACAGTGAATTTTAGCCATTTCCCCATGTGGAACACGAACATGCATTCCAATAACTTATTATTTTAACCAATGTGTAGGAAAATACCTTTCTATACAAATGGGTGCCCCGGATGATTGTTTCTGTAGGATAGATCTCTAGATGTGGATTGGAGGGATCATTTAATTTAAATAGGGCAAGTAAAAACAACACAAACACGAGGATTTGTGTTGTTTTAATTTATCCCATTTAAAGCCTTTTGTCAAGGAAATTTGCAAATAAATATAAAAGTAGAGAGAAAAGTATAATGAACATCCACTCCTCATTTATCTAGGTTTCACAATGATCAACTCAGAAACTCTTAATTTACCTTTTCCCTTGCCTTCTCTCCCCTTATTATTTTTTGGCCATACTCCAGGGTCATGGAATATTAGTTCCCCGCCCAGGAACAGAACCCATGCCCTTGGCAGTGAAAGTGCAAGGTCCTAAACACTGGACTGCCAGGAAATTACTGCCTTTAGATTATTTTAAAGCAAATTTCAGGCATTGTATCATTTCATTTGTAACTATTTCAGTATGCTCACTTCAAGTTGATTTTGGTGTGTGTTTTTTCTTAATATGTGTATTTTATAGAAGTATAGTTGATTTACAGTGTTTCAGGTGCACAGCAAGATGATTCAGCTATACATATATTATTTTTGAGATTATTTTCCATTATAGCTTATTACAAGATGTTGACTATAGATCCCTGTGCTATGTAGTAGACCTTTGTTGCTTGTTGCCTATTTTTTTTTAAATTAGAAATCTAGCATTCTATTCATACTAAGTCAAACAAGTGGAATCAAAAGCTGATTATTATTAAAAAAAAACATAACCACGACATGATCTTAGCATCTCAAAAATGAATAATTCCTTAATATCATCCAGATATGTCATTTTAAATCTGAATAAGTTCTCAAAAATTGTCCTTCAAAAAACAAACAAAAAAATTCCTCATTGACCCTTCCACCATCAGTGCTGCAGAATTCTGGGAGGACAGGCAGGGTACAGGAAGGAACTTGCATTAGCCAATGTTGAAATGTGAAGAGCGACACCAAGAAATGGCACTGTGGTAAGAGCGGAAGTTGAACCCACCAGTGGTCTCTGAGCTCTCTTCATACATTTCACTGCCTTAAAGGACGGTCTTGAATAGCAGACAACATCAAAAGGCAGCTGTGCTTTTCTCAGAATAAAACAGCTGAACCAAACAACCAAAACCAAACAGCTGTACTGCCTTTGGATTTAGTGTTACATTAAAATTAGATGTTTTCTTTTCTCTGCCTTTTTTTTTTTTTCTAGAAAGAAACAATTGAAGAGTTGTATTTCAGACATGAATGTTATGTTCAAATCATGTGTGCACACAGCCTACAGTACTTCCATACTTATTATGGAAATTTGACTGATAACATTGTCACACATAAACTTAGACCCTCTCTGTTGTTTTCATTATTCAATACTACTTAATGATTTAGAATTTGCCTGTGTACAGTGACCACTATTTATGATCCAGAAGTGGAAGCTCAAATGCAAATGTTTATGTTATTTGTAAAAAATATGAAAAAATTTCATGGAATTGAAACAGCTTAAACTTCATTTTAACAAAGGGATTGTTTTTTTCCTTTATAGAAAAGTTAATTATTATCTTACAGTCTAAACTAAACGGAACAATACGGGCAAAGAACAAAACACCATCTCAATTCTTCCTAACAAAAAGCCTGAAAAAAGTGAAAGTATTAGTTGGTCAGTAGTGTCTGACTCTTTTCGACTCCATGAGCTGTAGCCTGCCAGATTAAGCCTATAATCATCCCCCCACCCCTCAAATAGGTGATACCTTTCATTAAATTTTGCATTACAAAATATGACATGCTGATAGTAGAAATATGATCAAGCTGAAAGAAGAAACTAAAGATATCTATGGTTGCACTATTTATTCTTCAGATATAACCTGGTATCTATGCTAGTCATTGTCACATCCTGCCGTTCATAAACCCATTTCCAAACTTAAAGGGTTATATCATCGATTCTCGTCGGTAATCTGCTTTGTTTTCTACTTGTGTTATGGCAATTTTTCCATGTCATTAATTACTTTCATGATGTAATTTACATAGTTCCACAAAAGTGTTTTTAATCTTTTTCTTCCTGTGTGTGTATTTTGGGTGTGAGGTTCTTTAGAAGAAGAGAAGAGGAAACTGACTGGAGACCAATGCTTTTCAAATTATGTGTGATAAAGGACAGTTTTTCAAATTTCCAATCTATTGTGAGATTGATACTTTAAAAAATATGGTAAAGTAAGAGAAATGAAATATGAATTTAAAAAACCATTTTCAAGAGAATATTAAATATTTAAAAGAAAAATAAAATCAAAGTATGCAAAGATCCAGTTCAAACTTTTTAATATTAGATGTGACAGATATTACTTTGTGAAATGGTCATGCAAATTTCAGAGTGTTTATTCTCAATATTTTTGTTGATATTATCACAGACTAGTGGCAGTTCCATTGTCTCCATTTTGATTACATTGCTTTAGACCTTCCCAAGAACATGACCACACCACCATGGCTATCCTGGTTATTAAGATCAACCCTGAATATTCCTTGGAAGGACTGATGCTGAAAATGAAGCTACAATACTTTGACCACCTGATGCAAAGAGCTGACTCATTGGAAAAGCTCCTGATGCTGGGAAAAATTGAGGGTAGGATGAGAAGGGGGCAACGGATGAGATGGTTGCATGGCATCACCAATTCAACAGACATGAGTTTGAGCAAACTCTGGGAGATAGTGAAGGACAGGAAAGCCTGGCATGCTGTAGTCCATAGGGTCGCAAACAGTCGGACATGACTGAGCGACTGAACAAGAAGAAGAACGTTAAGTAAATAGTTCTCTTTATAAACAATCAAGGGTAGAAAAGTTAAATCATCATTTTAATTTGCTATTGTAGAGTAGAGCCAACAATCTTCAACTCTCTCCCATATTCCACACACAGGAAGGCCAGAAGGGACCTTGGGGTGTTTTAGTGAATGGTCACCGGAGTGTCATTCCTTGGGCTTCCCCTACACAAAGTCTTGGCCCCACACCCATGAAACACAGAGCGTGCAAGAAATCTATCTTTCTATCTTTCCTCTACCACACTATCCTTTGAGACTGATTCCGGACTGTTCTCTGGATAAGCCAACCAATGAAATGGCCCATATAGCTCTTGCTTTTAATAGGATTGATCGTTTTAAGCAGCTTTACTGAGGTGTAATGGAGAAGGCAATGGCAACCCACTCCAGTACTCTTGCCTGGAAAATCCCAAGGATGGAGGAGCCTGGTAGGCTGCAGTTCATGGGATCGCGAGGAGTTGGACACAACTGAGCGACTTCACTTTCACTTTTCAATTTCATGCACTGGAGAAGGAAATGGCCACCCACTCCAGTGTTCTTGCCTGGAGAATCCCAGGGATGGGTGAGCCTGGTGGGCTGCCGTCTATGGGGTTGCACAGAGTCAGACATGACTGAAGCGACTTAGCAGGAGCAGCGGCAGCATTGAGGTATAACTGATAGACAATAAGCTGCACATACTTAAAGCATACAATTTGATGTGTTGACACACACACATATATATGTAGCCTTAATATAGCCTAATGCAAGTCCTTTCTCAAATTTATGCTTTTCAAATACATATATATATACACACACATCTTTGAAACCAGCTCCAAATCAAAGTAGTGAAGATATTCATCACCCAGTCTTTTCATGCCCCATTAAAGTTCTTTTCTCTGCCCCTCCTGCCTCCTTCCCTCTCCCAGGCAGTCATAGATTTGCTTTCTGTCAGTACATTCTTCTTCACATTAAAAAAAATATATATATATATTTACTTATTTTTATTTATTTATTTGACTGTGCTGGGATCTTACTTATGGCATGTGGGATCTAGTTCCCTGACCAGGGATCAAACCCAGACCCCCTGCATTGGGAGCCCAGAATCTTAGCCACTGGACCACCAGGGAAGTCCCTCTTTGCATTTTTAAGAGTTTTATATAAACGAAACCATACTGTACATACTAGTTTTTGTCCAGCTTCTTTTAAGTAGTTTTAATGTATATATTATAGAATTTGAAATACATTCACGTGGCATAAGAGTGAATGCTTCACTCCTTTTAATGCCAAGTAGTAGACCATCTTGTGGCTCAAACATGGTTTGATCATCCGCTCTTTGTTGAAAGACATTTGGTGGTTACAATGCTGTATGTCAATTATAGCTCAATAAAACTGGAAGAAAAAAATACTGTTTTCTTATTATTGTGTTGAGGTCTTAATACAGCCTAATGCAAATCTTTTCTCAGATTTATGCTTTACAGATTTTTCTCTCATTCAGTGTCTGCTCTGGCCACAGGGTCTGTGTATGTCTGTGTCCTAATCTTATAAGAACATGAATCATGTTGGATTAGGGGGTCACCTGAATGACTTCAGCTAACCTTAATTACATCTTTTTAGACTTTGTCTCCAAATATAGTCATGGTCTGAGGTACTGGGAGTTAGGACGTCAGCATATGAATTTTGGAGGGACACAATTTATCTCAAAACAAACACCTAATTGAACAGCGGAACTATTCAGAATTCAGGACTCTATTTCAAATCCATTCAACACTGGTAACTCAATGGAAGATTCTTCAGGTGAATTTCAAATACTGATATATTATTTACGGAACATGGATTCTCTCTAGCAGTTCCAATTACATGATGTTGGCCATAACTACCTCACCAATGAGTGAGATTTTCCCTGAAAAAACCTCTGTGAATCATGAGTCATTCTCTCCTTTTGTTAGCTGCTGAGCTCTGAAAGAGGTGAAGCAACACCTTTTCAGGTGTAAAATGGAGATAATAGCAGTATTTGCCTTATAAGGTTACTGTGAGGATTCAAAGAGACAATTTACATAAAGCCATTAGAATAGTGCCTAGCACTTAGGGTTTAAAATGTTAGCTGCTATTATTTATTCATCATATACATGCTAAATTCTGCCTTCACATTAAGCATCGGGCATGATGATGTGGCAGAGGCAAAGATAAATCAGTCACAGGTACAGTACCAAGTAAATGATGAATCTATTTGTAGTATCAATAACTACCAGTTATTGGACTTCCCCAGTGGTGCAGGGGCTAAGGTTCTGTGCTCCCAATGCAGGGGACCAGGGTTTGATCCCTGGCTGGGGAACCTGATCCCACATACTGGGACTAAATATTCCACAAGCCACAACTAAAACCAGTGCAGTCAAAATAAATAATAAATAAATATTAACTTTCAGTTACTAAGGGACTCCTGAGGATCAACTCCTATGCTAGGTGATGTACATTGATTATTTCACTTATTTTCCAAAAATATCTTGCAAAATAAGTCATACTTGTTCCATTTATAGGTACGGAAACTAAAACTCCTTGAGGTAACCAAACCCATAGGTCAGCTATTTAGTTGTGGATGTCAGCTTTACCCCAGCCTGTCTGATGCCCAAGTTCTGTTCCCTTTTCTGTGAGTTTGTGGTCCCCGGAGACACACTGCACATGCATCAGGAAATATATATACTACAGGGGAAAAAAATGCCATGAGCCTTAGGAGAGATATTGATTGTTGTAGGCATTCGAACAGCAGGAGAGATTTCCCTTCCGGGTTTTAGGGAAAACCCACAGGAGAGATATCATTTGGGCTGAATCGGCCTGGGTGGAATTGGCAGGGCTGGGGGATGGCAACATTCTTGGATATAAGAACAAAACCATACAACAGGAAACTGTGGTTTTTAAATGAGGAACAAGAGGGTGTTTAGTTTGACTAGAATGATGTGGGAAGCCCTCATCAGCTCCGGCTTGAACTACTGCCCCTTTGTTCTGCCCCTAACTTGCTGTTTGCCTCATCTTTCGGTAGACTTGGTCCCCCCAATCTTCTCCACATTACTGGGTGATAGACCATATTTCTAAATCTGATCATGTGACTCCCCTGCATGAAGTTTTCTGTCTCCCTACCACCAACAGGAGAGATAGCTAAACTTTAGAACCATCATGCTGTGTCTCTTACCTACTGCCTAGTTATGTGTGTGTGCATGCTAAGTCACTCCAATCCTGTTCAACTCTGCCCACCAGGCTCCTCTGTCCATGGGATTCTCCAGGCAAGAATACTGGAGGCGGTTGCCATGCCCTCCTCCAGGGGATCTTTCCGACCCGGGGATTGAACCTGCATCTCCTGTGGCTCCGGCATTGCAGGCAGATTCCCTATCACTGCGCCACCTGGAAAGCCCACTGCCTAGTCATACTGGCTTATATTTCCCCACATTGCGGGATCACCTGCAATACTGAACCCCAACTGGTAGAAACTGCTGCATTCCCTAACACCATCCTGGTCTTCACATGTGCAGTTTTTCTTTTCCTTTCTTATCCACCTGGGAAATTCTACTTTCATTCTTTGGTTTCAGCTCTTAAAATGCCTCCCCTGAAGTCTTTCCAGATTATCCTCCATCTCCTCCACCAGGCAGACTTGGCCCATCTTTTTAAGCACCCATTGCATTGGGCGTATGATCATCAAATGATTATTTTATTATGGGGATTATGTTACTTAGATGTTTTTCCATTTTTTACATTTAAAGACACAGCAAAAGCTGTGTCTTATTTTCTCTTTCGCATTCTCAAAGTTCAGTAAGTAGCAAGAATTCACATTTATTTTATACCCCTTAAATGAATGAATGAATGCATGCGTGAATACTGGGACTACATTAGTAAGGAATACTGTGGCTAGATCTTTAGGGATCTAGATGGTAAGTTTAGGGATCTAGATGGGGGGTCGCAAACAGTTGGACACGACTGAGTGTCTTTCACTTTCTTTCTTCATGTGCTCCATTATTCATGTTTTTCTGTGAAATGAGATTGCAATGGACAAGTGTTAATTCCTGTGGCTGTTATTAGAGGTTTTCACTTTGTTGTGCTCCTTCAGGACAGGGACTAGAGCACACAGGGAGATCCTTGAATCCCTGGCATCTTGCACAGAACTTGGCAGATGGGTGTTCAATGCCTGTTTGTTGAAAAAAAAAGAAAAAAATCCTCCCAATATTGTCACGTTTAGGTTAATGACTCTGTCGCTATTTCCACATTCTTAAAACTTCTCTGGTCTTCTCCATTCAGACAAACAAAACCTCTCTTTCTGATGCTTTAATAGTGCCCTTTCTACAGCCTCTTTAGGCCTATTTGTTTTACCAATCTGTATTCTTGCTCAGTCGTGTTTGACTCTTTGAGACCCCATGGACTATAGCTCACCACTTTCTGTCCATGAAATTTTCCTAGCAAGAATACTGGAGTGGGTTTCCATTTCCTCCTCCAGGAGCTCTTCCTGACTCAGGGAGGGAACCCAAGTCTCCTGCTTCTCCTGCATTGGCAGGTGGATTCTTTACCAATGAAGCACCTGGGAAACTCATACCAAATATTGTATTTATTTCTTTAAACCAAGAAAGCCCATTAGCTTTTCCAGCTGAGTTCAACTCCTTGTCTTTTTCTGCCCACTTTCGACTGCCCTGCTGAGAACCACTTTGATTCAGTGGCCAAGAGTTAAATGAGGTGCTTGAAAACCATTCCTGGCAGGTTGTGGGTCCTTGGAGGAGGTAAAGTCTTGACTTAGTAAATTTCCCTCTAGGTCCCTGGTTCCTCTATCTGGAAGAATGTCATGATCAGGGAAACTAGTTAAACGTCAACATTCCTGATACCATTTCAATGTCACTGACTCAGAATTTGAAGCAGCAGGTGGCTGAGGACAACAGGACATCGAGGGATCTGAATTTGAAGTGTCCAGGTGATTGTGATATTCAGAGAGGTAGTCGAAACCCTCGGTGTAACTCTCTTCTCAGGTAGGCAAAGGGGCTGGGGAAAAGGACACGGTGGGGGATGGGGGAGGGGAGGAATGACCCGCAGTCTAGGTTTGACTCTGCTCTCAAAGGTTTCCATTTCTAATTTTGTATCTATAGTCTGTTTTCTTTCATGCTTTTCAAGATTAACAGGTAGAGGAAATCTAGAGATTCCAGGACTCGCTACTATATTTCTATTAGAAGCAGGAATTTCCATGAAGACTAACAGACCGTGATTCTTCTATTTCACAATCCCAGAATAGCTAGGGACCTTAAAGGTCATTGAGTGGGACATGCATATTTTGAAGACGGCCTTAGATATCCAAAGGACAGGCAATGACATCAAGATTAGCGATGCACACACTGGCGAGTGGCCCTGGTCAAGCCTTACCAGAGGCTTCCTGCCGCCAGCATTGCCAGTGGAGAGATCAGGTGTCTGTCCAGAGGAAAGGCTCAAGGGAGAGAGACCTGGAGGGCTGCATACTGGAAAATGAAGTGAGATAGGATTGTATAGGAGTGGAGTGGGTGGAGAGGTCTGCACAGGAGCAATGTGTCAGTGCCTTCCAACAGAAAGGAATTTATTTACTCACTCCCCAAACATTTATTAGTTAACTACTAGGAGGCTGATCTGATACTGGCCAGAGTTCCTGCCCTCAAAGGGCTCTCAATCTAGTGGGACAGACAGATACATATTACAATGGAGGGTGATAAATCCGACAATGGAGGCAGATACTACGAGTGATGTAAGAATATGCTAATATACTACAGCCCACATTCCTCTCTCCTGCTCTTTTTTAAACTGCCAGCTTTTCTTCTTTATATTTTTCTCTAGGGATGTGACGCATGAATATATTTCATCTCATCTCTCTCTTCTCCTATAATTACAAAACTTTTGCTGTGCTGCAGACCAAAGGTAATTTACTGCTGTGGTATAAAATAGCCACTATGTACATGGCAGTCTAGATAAGAGGAGGGTTTGGAGGAGAATGGATACATGTATATATACGGCTGAGTCCCTTTGCTGTTCACCTGAATCTATCACAGCTTTGTTAATCAGCTATACCCCAAGACAAAGTAAAAAAGTTAAAAAAAAAATTAAAACGGCAACTGTGTGAGTGTAGATTTTAAGATGTTTCAGGGACGGATTCGATAGGTACAGAAAAATGAAGAAACAGATAGAAGGTACCCCAGATTAATGTGGAGTTAGGAAGGTGCAGGCAAAGGAAGAGGAATTAAATTGGAGTCTGAGTAGGAAAAAATATTTCAAATATAGAAATGGCTGTAATTAGAAAATATCAGGTGGTATAATTTTGACCTGTATAGTGGACAATAATCATTCAAACTGTATTATTTGCAGTTCAGTTCAGTCACTCAATCGTGTCCGACTCTTTGCGACCCCATGGACTGCAGCACACCAGGCTTCCCTGTCCATCACCAACTCCTGGAGCTTACTCAAACTTATGTCTGTAGCATCGGTGATGCCATCTAACCATCTCAACCTCTGTCGTCCCCTTCTCCCGCCTTCAATCTTTCCCAGCATCAGGGTCTTTTCAAATGAGTCAGTTCTTCACATCAGGTGGCCAAAGTATTGGAGTTTCAGCGTCAGCATCAGTCCTTCCAAAGTATATTCAAGACTGATTTCAGTATTAGGTTATTGATTAACAAAGGGGGAAATGTATCCTAAACTTTTAATAAAGAACCACATGAAAAAAAGAAAAAAAAAAAAAAAGAACCACACGAATCAGAAGTGCTGCAGGAAATTTCAGATATACCAGGGAAGATGTTTTACTCTTATAACCTACTGTTACAATTGTTAGCTTAATTGAAAATTAATGATCAAATCTGTATAGTTAGTAGTAAAGTTACTCTGAATGACATCTGATCTTAAAATTACTGTGTTACTATAATTGTTAGTTAATACTAACTTCAAATACAACTTAAATAATACAGAAAATTTAAAAGATGGTGCAAGATTATTAATAAGGTTCTTGTTGAAATGGAATCCTAAGTTGTTTTATGTATGTTTTCATTTTTAACAACTAGGCTGAATCTGTGCTACACAGATTTAGTTATTAATAGATATCTTATAATTTTGGCCTCACAACTGAAGTTAGTGTTTCCTTTTTATTTCTTTATACTCCTAACGCAAGACAAGCACCCGCTAGGCATTCACAAAATGGTTGTTGACAGGTGAAAACCTTGAGTGGGTATGCACAGACTTGGAGTTCATAATTTTGTTCTGTTATGAAATGAACAAAATATGAACTCCATAATCCATAGTCATTTAAACCCATCTTTTTCTTAAGAATCAGGAAAACATTTGTACTTTCTGGACAGATTTCTTTCAATAAAATTTGTGATCTAAATTCACTCTGCTTATTCAGCACTCAGACCCAATACTTCGATGACTGGAGTGCTGGTCTAGAATTTAGAATTCACTCCAAGTGGACTTTCAGCCTGAGTTGCTGAATAATGGCGTCAGTTCTTGCACCCCTTTCTGTGCTGCGGGAATCTGTCACCTGGACTTGGTGATGTGGCCTCATTGCCATGGGCAGACTTGTGAGCTGGGACTCCGTTGCATGCAAAGAAGAGCACCTGTGACGGTACATACTGAAAATTCAGTTGTAGGTGTATTTGCAAATTGGATTTTGAGGGGGAAGTTTAAGCAAATCCTTTTAAAGGCGAACCCCTCCAAGGGTGTGAGTAATGAAGAAATAAAACTGACATTAAAAAACCTATTAAAATCTAGTTTCCAGAGAAGACTTTGTCTAATGACATTTATGCTTTCATAGTTAGGCATTTAACAGTCATTTTGTGTCAGTTGCTTCCTTTAAAAATGCCATGTGACAAATTTTTCTGTTCTCTGTTTCTAAGACTCTAATCCCAATGACTCTTAACATGCTTGAAATGAGCTGATGGCTTTGAGATGAGGTTCTCTGTGCTTCTGGATTTCTCTACAGCAACCAATAAGGAACCCTTAAGCACCAGTATATGAGATCCATCACTCATCCAATCTGTTCATTCCAATCACTTTTTTCCTTTCATTCAGTCTTCAAAATCTAGGTTAAATTATTATGGCTTAAAAAAAAAAAAACCAACAAAAACGGCTAGCTAGATGTTTAAAGACCTTAGATTTTAGAATCATGTGTCTAAACTAAGAACTTCCCTGGTGGCTCAGACAGTAAAGAATCCACTTGCAATTCGGGAGACCTGGGTTTGATCCCTGGGTTGGGAAGTTCTCCTGGAGAAGGGCATGGTGATCCATTCCAGTATTCTTGCCTGGAGAATCCCTGTGGACAGAGGAATCCCAGGCTGTGGAGTCACAAAGAGTCAGACACGACTGAACAACTAAGCAGAGTCTAAAGAAAAAATTATTCTCTCTCGATGATACTTGTTGTTTGTATTGGTGATACATTTGGTTTGCATTCTTGTTTGCCTCCTTAATGTTTTGTTTTGTTAAAAAGTCACTGCACTCTCCCACTGGCAAGATTTTTAGCCTAACAGTTCAATTGTTTAAAAAAATATTTATTTATGTATTCATTTGGCTGTGCTGGATCTTTGTTGTGGCATACAGGAACTTTAGCTGTGCTCTGTGGGGTCTAGTTCCCTTACCAGGGATCGAACTGAGGCCTCCTGCATTGGGACAACAGGGTCTCAGCTGCTGGATCACCAGGGAAGTACCTTAACAGTTGGATTTAGCACCTGAATTCTACTTACTACTGCTGCCATCCCTCTCAAAATGGTGAGAAGAGGAACAAGAAGTAATAGAGACCTAGATAGCATAGTTTGGTCATATTATAAGTTGTGATAAAGGCAATGGATGACAAGATTTTCACTGTGACCCCTTCACTCTGTAGTTGACATTGGCTATTTGGGAGAGTGGTTGCAAGAATGGCTGGCTCAGGATCCAAGTTTCTATCTTTCCCTCCATGGAAAATATAATTCTGATTGGGAAAAGAAGATGAAATTATCGAGTTTCATTACCTGAACTGCTCTCTAAGATAATCTTGGATGGGTCAAGTATGAGTGTACTTAAAATAAAGTAGAAATGAAATTTTATTTGATCTCTTGTTAGATTCCTTGAATTGTGGCCCTGCAACCTGTTTAACATAAATTCCATTTAAAGCATTGTTTTCTGAAAGCAAAACTCGATGTTTGCAAAACGTATAGACTCATGGGTTTCTGGTGGGGAGCGTGCACACATACCCCTCCAAAGTAAATACATACATTCTAAATTTACCCGAGCACTTGGAGCAGCTCTTAACATCATATGACAAGGAGAACATTTGTTAATCAGAAAAATTACAACCTATTCATACTAACTGTTTGATTATTTCTTTGCTGACCTCTGAGGTCCCATTGTTGATTGAATTAGGTATAGGAACTCATATTTATTTTAGCAACTAGCTATTATGAATGCAAACTCTTCTTATCATCAGATGATTGATAGACACATTAAGAAGTTGTTCAACAGGTTGCTTGGTTTGAAGAAATGCTTAAATCCTGATAAGTTACTTTTTTTTTTTTTTAATCAGGGAAGAGTAAGAATTAGCACAGATCAACCCATGGTAACAACAATTTTGTTTTCCAAGGGGAATGTTATCATTTTAAAAATTTGATTATTTTAAGGAGTAGTTGCTGTCAGTCCTTTTTATAGATTTAAATGTATAAAATTCAGAAATAAGTAGTTTTTTTCATGTTGGCTGGAGAATGTGTGTTACGAGGAAAATTGTCAAGCAATGAATTGTCAAGCAGTGATAAAGGATCTGTTGATGCTAATTATCTGAATATTTTTCTGTTTTTTAAAAAGGATTATTCTGTTTTGTTTAGTCATTCCATAAAGCCTTTGTTTTGTGGAGACTTTCAGGCACTTAAAATAAGTGAGGATCACAAATGCCTAACATTTTTTTTGCTGTTGGTAAAAGTATTGTTTTGATTCTCTTTAAAATGGAAACATAAGCATGACAGAGTTAGGTCAATTGCCCTTGGCTATCTGATAGGTGAGCAATGAGGTTCAAGTTTGTAGGTATTCATCTTTAGTCTTCGGTGAACAGTGTGGCTTCTCGATCATACTGGCCATCATTTTGGCTCCTCATAATATCTCTTCTTAAGGACTCAGGCATTGGGTGATGAGTACCAGAGAAAGGTCTAAATATGGGCATAATGGGTAAATCAAAATGAAAGACTGAATATTTCTTCTTGAATGGAAGATGAACGAAAGATGTTGCAAGAACATTCTGTTGTATAATGCCTCAGCTTCAAAAAAGTGACCTCAATTTCTCATGGTGGCTTTGGATATAGTTTCTGAAGTGCAAACTGTCCTGGGGTCATCTGGTCAGGATTTGCTGGTGGGGATCTGCTGGGGGTCTCTGCTGTAGGACGGGAGAGTGTTTTATCTATTGGTGTATTCACAGATGATGTGGAAAGGGTCTAATTATTAAACAAATCACAGGTTCATATCTCCCTCCCTCTCTTCCACTCGTTTCCTTGGAGACACTGTTCCTTGTCAATTTTCTGAATTGCATTAATATTAAACTATGACTTTGAATCAGGAAGAATATGAGGTATCTGAAGAGCAGTATTTATATCTTCCATGTGACATTTGCATCACATGGATAAACGTTGAAAATGTTCTTGAGAACACTGAAAAAATAAGGAAATAGAGTTCAAAAATAAAGTATAGAACTTGTTAGACTAGTTCCTGTTTAAAACTTGGTGGATTATACCTCTTTGTTTTAGACCATTACAACAGCAATGATTAAATATCAGATTCCTTAAAGAGTCACTCACTGCTTTTGGAAAGTTTTGATGAAAGCATTGTATTTATTAAACTCTTCTACCCACACATCTTTCCTTCAAGATGTTGTTTTTCCCACGTCTGCTGTTTTATTACATGACAGTTATTGAAAGGTTAGATGTCGTTTACTTTCCCAAGGTTTATTTTCGCATCATAAATCATACTTAAAAAAATTTTTTTTAATACATCACAAGAAGCAGTGTGGTCTGTTCAAGCTGGGCATCAGGAGACCTGGGTTCTATTTCCAGCTCTCCATATGACTTTGGGTAAATCAATGGATTTAGACATGTTTCAGTCTCTCTGTCTGTATAATGGGGATAATAATATCTCCTTTCCACTCATTTCATAGGGTGTTTTTTTTTTTTTGAGGATTAATTAGTTAATGTTTGCAAACCACTCTGAGCTCCTTTGATAAAATACAAAGCTCCATTATTTTATGACAATAATAATAGTGTCTTGGACCTGTAGGCTTTCTTTCATCCAAGGATCCCAGAGTACTTTACCGCTGGGATTGTAACTTTACAGAAGGTTACTGTGTGGTTGCTGGCTCTCCTTGAAGAGACAGATGGTAACAAGCAGTCTGGGTTTTCACTAGAGAGTAATTAAGTCTCCCACCAACTCCTGCGTCATTTGCATAAACTTCTCAAGACAGAAAAGCAGCTCCCTAAAGACAGCATAGTCAAACGCCTCATCCCTCATCACTTTTTATAAACAAATCACAAGGGATTTGGAATTTGGAATCTCGATGTTTTCAACTCCTGCATCTATACGTTGAGAATTTGGTGAAGCATGGGAATATTTAGACAGCAGTTAAATTAAGTTGAACAAAAATAGAAATGTGGCCCGGGTTACCTGGAGGTCTTTCCAGTTGTGTGTGCCAATTATGGACGAGTCCTGTGATCTCTCCTGGGCTGTCTGGTTAGGCTGACTTCAGGTACTTGACAGGGAAGAATGATGTGCCTAACTCAAGCGCATCTGGGGTTATTAAGAAGGAAAGTGTACGATGCGGTCCCTGCTTTCAAGTTGTTTACACCTTGTTTGAGAAGATGAAATGAAGATACAGGAAACAATTAGTGGACCATGAAAGACAGCATATAATTAAAGGTCAAATTGTGTGGAACAGACCACAGGAAGTAGAGAGAAGGAAGTCACCAATATAGACCAGCATAATTCAGGAAAGATTTACCAAGAGGGGAATTTAAAGGAGTGTTTTTCCCAGGGCCAGAATCACAGAAGCAGTGTATGTAGTGTGTGTATGGACCGCAGGTGCCTGTGTTAGGACACAGGGTTGATGGGGAGATTCTTTGCTCTTCCCAGGAAACCTGGGACTTTGGTGGCAAGCGGGGGTGGGATGGGGTGGGGCCGCATAGGGCGGGGTGTGGGGGTAGGGGAAGCTCCCAGGGTATGAGGAACTTTCACAGGCAGGCAGAGGAGTTTGGACTTAATTTAATTCACCCTAAAGAAATTAAAAAAAAAAAAAAAAGACTTCAGAACTCAGGGAACTGAAAAAAGCAGTGCTTTAGAATAATTCTTTGGCAACAATCTGCAGGAATCACTGGAGCAGGAAAGAGACTTAAAGCTGGGAGGCTGGCTGAAATCAGATACAGTAATCCTGCAGGGGGAGGTAGGCATTATTCAAGAAGAATTAATTAAAAATAGAGCTTTTAATGAGAGCTTAGCATGTGCTGGAAATGTGTCTTAGTCTTACAAAAACCCAAGGTGATACTAATATTAACTCATGTTAGCATTGATTTCCTGATACGGAAACTGTGGTTGAGAGAAGCTAAGAACTTGTCCAGAATCACAGACTTAGAATGAGTTGGAGCCAGTGTTTGCGCCCAGTATGAATCCTAAACCACTATTTAGGTTTAGGAAATTAAAATGGGAGAGGTAGGCATTTTGATGAAAAAATAGTCATCTAATCTAGACAGGAAGATGCTGGGTTAAACAAAGTTAACCCCCTACCCTTCTTTATTCCTGCAGGATGTCTTAGAACCTCTGTTGTGCTACTTATTGTACATTGTGAATCTGCAGGAGAATTTAGTCTAAGGAGCACGTCCCCACTGAGGCACAGTGCAGAAAACACTTGGAAAATGCTGACTTGGTACCATCCTTCATAGCCACGGCAAGCTCCAGGATCATAAGGCTAGGGGGCCATCAAAATGGAAGTGGGAGGTGGATTGCAATCGTTAACAGAGAGAGCCTCAAGTTAGGTTGTGGGTTAAGAGAAGCAGGAAGTAGGAAGAGGGCAGACAGGGGAGGCTGCCTTCAGGATGCCAAGTTAGGTTTAGGGACCCACGAATTCAAAGAGGGAAGATTTAGCTCACAGGCAAATTAGCTACAAAGAGAACTGAGCTATGGGAGGGAGTTCAGTGACCACTGTGTCTGATGCTGTTTCCTTCCTTGCCTCTCCAGGGCATATTCTGCCTGTCTACCCTGATTCCGTATTGCCATATCTGGGCAGCTGGTGCTCTCAGTGTGGTAAAGAGAGGTAAGTAGATTTTCCTGGTAGGAAAAGTGTTCAACAGTTTGGTTTCAGGCAGAAGATTTGGTTGATAACTTGGAAGCTGAGGATTATAAAATTTGATTTTGACTCCAGATGAAACTAAGAATAATTCTAATGAGAAAAGATTGGCAAAGAGGATTTTCCCTGATCTTTTCTGAGGTGTTGAAAGGGGAAAAGGTTAAAACAAAGCTACAGTTGAGTCTGAAGCCCCAAGAACCCTTAAACATTGGCTGGCTTTAAAATACTACTGCCAATGATCAGAGCATTAGCCATTATTTCTAAAGCTTGCAATTTGACTTACGAATCTACTGATTACATTTTGGGTACATTTGGCAGCCAGTGTAGAGCAGGAAATCATTATTGGATAAAAAAGGGCCACACAAGAGGAAATTTTTATTGGCAAACACCAGCTTATATATTTACAGAATCCTATCCTCTTAGTCCGAGAAGAGACTACTCCTGGTTTTAGAATACGTCCAAAGAGATAACAAATCTTTCCTCTTTTTATGGACCCCCGTCTCCCTGCCAATAGCCCCCACTGACTTCCAACTCTCTGAAATGGATTCTGGCTTCCAATACTGCCATTGTCAGATATAGCCACAATCAGTTTAAATTCTTTTTTGGGGGGATAGAGTGGAGGTGATCTCTTCTGTGAACATTGAAAACAGTTATCATCTTTTCTTTCAAAACCCTTCATATTCTAGAAGGCTATAATTACATTTCCCTCAATTTTTTCAGCTCTACGTGGAATAATAGACATGTGTATGTCTGACATTTGTTGACTCCTCCTGGAGATGCGCAGGGCAGAGAGCAAGTCACTTAAAGGCTCTCATTTACTTCCAACAAAATCCTGTGAATCAGACGTTTTTATTCCCATTTAAAAGATGAAGAAATTGACACTTGAGGTCCGGAGGACAGGAAATAATACCTTTCGAACAGTTGGAAAATAGAACAGCCAGGATTGAAAAACTGCCACTCTTATGAAAACTCATAGGCTGAATTTTCCAACCCTTTGAGTCAACTCCCCTGTAACGATCTTCCTTATTTTCCCTTTGATTTCTTTTCTTTAAGGACTGGTTCTTCCAACTCCTTTCCTCTTCTCCATGCTCTCTTTCTATTTGAGGCCTCACTGTTCCTCTTTTACTTGTCATTTAAAAGATATATTACACATACAAATATTTATATATTTTATAATATTTATGCATTATTTAGTTTTTTCCTCTCATTCTGTCTACCTGAAATTCCTTGCAAGTTTGAATCATACCTTGAGATTCATTGACTTCAGACTCAAAAATTGTTCTTTGAGTGGTGATTGTCTTATTGTGGAATGTAAAAAACTGAGATCAAATTGAGAGGAGGATACACTTTTATGAGGCTAGACCATTCCTCCTTCCCCTGAAAGCATTTTGTATAAGTCAAGTGTACTAAAAAAGAAGGTGGGTGTTGGGGGTCAGAGGGCTTGGGTTGAAATTCTAACTCTAAAATCTTCTACTTGTTTAACTTTGAGAAAGATACTATAACTTTCTAAGGATCCATTTTCTCCTTATAAAATGGGAGTGATGATGAAGCTGAAACTCTAATACTTTGGCCACCTGATGTGAAGAACAGACTCCTTGGAAAAGACCCTGATGCTGGGGAAGATTGAAGGTGGTAGGAGAAGGGGACAATAGAGGTTGAGATGGTTGGATGGCGCCACTGATGAGATGGACATGAGTTTGAGTAAGCTCCAGGAGTTGGTGATGGACAGGGAAGCCTGGCATGCTGCAGTCCATGGGCTCACATGACTGAGCCACCGAACTGAGCTGACGATGATAATATTAATCTTATTGAGTTGCTGTGAAGATTAGAGAATGCAATTAAGTGGGCGTTTTGTAAAGCTGAGTACATGGTACCTGTTACAACCACAGCTTTTATAATTTAGACAATATTCTATTCTTGTATCTCTCTCATAGAAATCACTCTCTACTGGATTGTAAATTCCTCAAGGGCAAAGACTGCCCTTCAATTTTATTATCTGTCCCACCAATCTCAGTGCTGTCATATAGTAGGAGCATTCGACAATTTTTTTTTTAAATGAGACTGTATGAGAAGGAACTCTAGTGAAGAGTCCAGGTTGGAAGATTTTGCAAAAGAGTCTTTAAAGCTTAACACAGGGTCTGTCAACTGAACTTTGTACCTCATTGCAACGTGAGACCTACACACAAAAATGGTGCTTAATTAAGTACTTAACTTGAATTTATCCCAGTGACTATGTTTTCTTTTTCTTAAAATTTATTTATTTTTATTTTTTTGGCTGTGGAGGGTCTTCATTGCTGTGCATGGGATTTCTCTAGTTGCAGATAGCGGAGGTGGTTCTTTGTTGCAGGGACTTCTCTTGTTGCAGAGCACAGACTCTAGGCATGCAAGCTTCAGAAGCTGCAGCGTTGGCTCAGTAGCTGTGGCACACGGGCTACTGCTCCCTAGCATGTGGGATCTTCCCAGACCAGGGAAGGAACTGGTGTATTTTGCATTGCAAAGTGGATTCGTAATCATTGGGCCACCAGGGAAGCCCTATGTATATCTTGTAGCTCATTTTCAAATATGGAATTTTTTAAAAAATAATGTCCTGTCCTCGTTTTATGGAATCTATTTTTCCTTTAGCTTTTTACACATTTGAAACAGATTTACAGTTCCTTTCAGATTGTCCTATTGCTCCTAGTTCCAGCACTGTAAGTTTTCTTAATTGAAATATAGTTGATTTAGAATGTTTCAGTTGTACAGCAAAGTGATTCAGTTAAGTATACACACACACACACACACATATATTCTTTTTCAGATTCTTTTCCATTATAGCTTATTACAAGATACTGAATATAGTTCTCTGTGCTATACAGTAGGTCCTTATTGTTTATCTATTTAATTTTATTTTTTGGCTACATCTTGCAGCTTTTAGGATCTTAGTTCTCCAACCAGGGATGGAACACAGGCCTCGGCAGTGAAAGCGCCTGGTCCTAACCATCTAATCACCTGGGAACCCTTTCCATTTTATATATAGTAATTGTAATTCTTTCTTTCATGTTGCATCTCTTTCATGGCAGTTGACTTCCTTTTTTTTTTTACAAAAATTAAAAAATTTTATTTATTAAAAAATTTTTTCATATTCTATCATTGCTATTTTATTATTTTAAAACAGCTTAATTGAGATATAGTTTACATACTATCCCTCTTAAGTGTACAATTCAAAGTTTTTTTTCCTATATTCATAGATATGTGCAACAATGACCACAGTCAATTTTAGAATATTTCTTTTTTTTTAAACTTTTTATCTTATATTGGAGTATAGTTGATTAATAATGTTTTGATAGTTTCAGGCAGACAGCAAAGGGACCCAGCTATACCTATACAGGAGTTATAATTTTTGACCATGAACTCATCTTCACTGTGAGCTGTCTGAAGGGTCCAACTAATCCCTAGATTGTGGCAATATCCAGTGAGATGGTTTCCTATTTGTCTCTTTTATGACCCAGAAAGGGGTAAGGAGATCCAGTGCAGCTTCTGTCGCTAACAAGGCTTAGAGTATAGGCCCACAGGAGAGCCCTACAGATTCCTTCTTTTGTGCCTTCCCACTTGACTGTGACAACCAGCATGTACCCCATACTTTCCAAGATATTGATAAAGACCTTGTAAAAGTCCATCTTCCTCCTATTATTCAGAAATGCTGCTCTGATGTGGCAACTAGATGATCCTGACAGGATTCTGATTATTTTTATTAAGTACCAAATTTTCTTAACATGTTCACTAAGTTGACTGAGCGGTGTTTTTTCCCCCTCCTGTACAAAAGTGAAACTGATGGGTGAATATATTTCTAAAGTCTTTTTGGGGGGTCAAGGGTGATTACAGATACTTTATCATTTTCATTACACATTTTATATTTTTCAAATTTTCTACAATAAATGCTTTCAATAAAAAAGTAATTTTAAACACCTCTCTTCAGTTTCAGTGTTCTTAGATTTCTCAAATCATCAGTCTACTTTTCAACTTCCTCAAGATTTCCCAAACACAGTTACTAGGGTTTTTTCTTCATGGGTCATAATATCTGTCTAATATCCCACTAAGATTTCATAGAATTAGGGAATGATACATGTCAAATGGGGCTTTGTAGGTGGCACATGGTAAGAATTTGCCTGTCAATGCAGGATGCAGGTTTGATCCTTGTGTTGGGAAGATCTCCTGGAGTAGGAAATGCCAACCTATTCCAGTATCCTTGCCTGGAAAATTCCATGGACAGAGGAGCCTGGAGGGCTACAGTCCATGGAGTCGCAAAAGTCAGACATGACTGAGCACACACACACATGTCAAATATTCTAGGAGAATCTGGTTTCACTCTTACATTTGTAAAATCAATATTTAATTCAGAAAGTCTGGGTGTTTCTTGTGCATATAAGGTTTTTCAGCTTCTCCAATGGCCACCCTCCTTGCTAATTTTCTCTGGATTTTCTTTTTAGAGTTTTATTATTTAATGGTTTGAAGCAAGTTTTATAGTCTTTATTGGACAGAAATAATAAATATCTGTAGAGTTATAGTATACTGTGCTGTTATTTTTCCAACACATAAATACCTCTTCAGACTTTGTGGAGCTACTACACGATGATGGTGAGTAGTCCCTTGATCGTGACTGTGGGTTCTTACACTAGACGTAGATCCAAGAAATGGAAGTTATTGGCATGTCAAGGATGAATATGACATTGATTTTCCCATCCAGGAGTTTGTAATCTAGAAAAGATATAGACACTAAGGCAATGGCAAGAGTACCATAGAACAAAGTGTGTCTTGGAGGTAAATATAAAGAGCTATGGGAATAAAAATGCAAGAGTAATTAGTTCTGCCCAATGGAAGAGAATAAGAGAAAACTAGAGAAAGAGGGTAACCTGGCTGCGCTTAGACGAGGATTTCACTAGGAAGGTGAGGTTTGAAGGCATTTGTGGCAGAAGAAATTGCTTGAACAAACACAGCTGTGGCTATCACAATATTTGGTTACAAGAAATAACATATTTGTTTTTTCTAAATAAAATAAAACCTGGTTTAGGATCCCCACACCTCCTTTGTCAAGAAGTACAGCGTGTCATGTTTTGGGGGATGGGGACACCAGTGGGTAGGGTACACAGTTATAAACACTTTGGACATGGGCCTCTAGTGTTGGGGCATCACAGTGACCACTGAAATGTTCATGGTTCAAGCCCTGAGTCTATATAAAGGGAACTCACATTACCTGCTGTCCCCCAGAGCTTATCTCCAAGAGAGTAAGGGTTTTCACAGGGGCTTGCAGTTTTTCTGGGAGGTGGCCTGGGATCACATCGCTCTGTATGCGGTTTTATTTAATGCCCGTTTTTCCATCTGGCATCTTATCTCTTCCCTGCGTATGCACACACGCACACTCACTTTAGCTGTGTCTGACTTTTTGCAACTCTATGAACTGTAGCCCACCAGGATCCTCTGTCCATGGGTTTCTCCAGGCAAGACTACTAGAGTGGATTGCCATGCTCTCCCCCAGGAGATCTTTCTGACCCAGGGATCGAACCCACGTCTCCTGAATTGCAGGAAGATTCTTTACCCACTGAGCCACCTTGGAAACCCACCTATCTCTGCCCTACACCATGGCTACTGCTTAAAAAGCATACATTGAAAGCCTGGTTCTGTGGCAGAAAATAAAGCTTTCACATCTTTTGAGGGTTGAGAGGGGGTAGCTCTCTGATGGTACAGAGTAGGGTAGGGGTCTGGGGTCCAATGCTCTTTGTGCAGACTTTTAGTCAAGCCCTCTTTTTTCTCAACTCCCCACTTTCTCCATCTTCATTACCTGATGCTTCCAGCATGTGAGCCTGAGGAACTTATTATACAGGAGACAGGGATCAAGACCATCCCCAAGAAAAAGAAATGCAAAAAAAGCAAAATGGCTGTCTGAGGAGGCCTTACAAATAGCTGTGAAAAGAAGATATGCGAAAAGCAAAGGAGAAAAGGAAAGATATATCCATTCTAATGCAAAGTTCCAACGAATAGCAAGGAGAGATAAGAAAGCCTTCCTCAGTGATCAGTGTAAAGAAATAGAGGAAAACAATAGAATGGGAAAGACTAGGGATCTCTTCAAGAAAATTGGATACCAAGGGAACATTTCAATCAAAGATGGACTCAATAAAGGACAGAATATATGGACCTAACAGAAGCAGAAGATATTAAAAAGAGGTGGCAAGAATACACAGAAGAACTGTACAAAAAAGATCTCCATGACCAAGATAATCACGATGATGTGATCACTCACCTAGAACCAGACATCCTGGAATGTGAAGTCAAGTGGGCCTTAGGAAGCATCACTGCAAACAAAGCTAGTGGATGTGATGGAATTCCAGCTAAGCTAATTCAAATCCTAGAAGATGATGCTGTGAAAGTGCCGCACTCAATATGCTAACATTTTTGGAAAACTCAGCAGTGGCCACAAGACTGGAAAATGTCACTTTTCATTCCAATCCCAAAGAAAGGCAATGCCAAGGAATGCTCAAACTACTGCACAGTTGCACTCATCTCACACACTAGTAAAGTAATGCTCAAAATTCTCCAAGCCAGGCTACAACAATATGTGAACAGTGAACTTCCAGATGTTCAAGCTGGTTTTAGAAAAGGCAGAGGAACCAGAGATCAAATTGCCAACATCTGCTGGGTCATTGAAAAAGCAAGAGAGTTCCAGAAAAACATCTATTTCTGCTTTATTGAGTATGCCAAAGCCTTTGACTATGTGGATCACAATAAACTGTGGAAAATTCTGAAAGAGATGGGAATACCAGACCATCTGACCTGCCTCTTGAGAAACCTGTATGCAGATCAGGAAGCAACAGTTAGAACTGGATATGGAACAACAGACTGGTTCCAAATAGGGAAAGGAGTACATCAAGGCTGTATATTGTCACCCTACTTATTTAACTTATATGCAGAGTACATCATGAGAAATGCTTGGCTGGATGAAACACAAGCTAGATTCAAGATTGCCAGGAGAAATATCAATAACTTCAGATACGCAGATGACACCACCCTTATGGCAGAAAGTGAAGAACTAAAGAACCTCTTGATGAAAGTGAAAGAGGAGAGTGAAAACGTTGGCTTAAAGCTCAATGTTCAGAAAACTAAGATCATGCCATTTGGTCCCATCAGTTCATGGCAAATAGATGGGGAAACAGTGGAAGCAGTGGCAGAATTTATTTTGTGGGGCTCCAAAATCACTGGAGATGGTGATTGCAGCCATGAAATTAAAAGATGCTTACTCCTTAGAAGGAAAGTCATGACCAACTTGGACAGCATATTAAAAGGAGAGACATTACTTTCCCAACAAAGGTCCGTCTAGCCAAGCCTATGGTTTTTCCAGTAGTCATGTATGGATGTAAGAGTTGGACTGCGAAGAAGGCTGACCACCGAAGAATTGATGCTTTTGAACTGTGGTGTTGGAGAAGACTCCTGAGAGTCCCTTGAAATGCAAGGAGATCCAACCAGTCCATCCTCAAGCAAATAAGTCCTGAATATTCATTGGAAAGACTGATGTTGAAGCTGAAATCCAATACTTTGGCCTTCTGATGTAAAGACCTGGCTCATTTGAAAAGACCCTGATGCTGGGAAAAATTGAGGGCAGGAAGAGAAGGGGACGACTGAGGATGAGATGCTTGGATGGCATCACCGACTCAACGGACATGAGTTTGAATAAACTCTGGGAGTTGGAGATGGACAGGGAGTTCTGGCGTGCTGCAGTGTGTGGGGTTGCAAAGAGTTGGACACTATTGAATGACTGAACTGAACTGCCTCACTACATATATATTTTCTCCCAGTGCTTCCAGAATTTTCTCTTTATAGCACTTTTCTGAAATTTCATGAGGATATCTCTTACAATAGCTCTGTTTTTATATATTATGTTAGGTGCTCAATTTTTTTTTTCAATTTGGAAACACAATTGTTTGGGAATTTTATGAATTACTGTTTGATTACTTTCTCTCCATTTGTTTTATTCTCTCTGTCTGGAATGCCTATTATTTGGATGTAGTACAATGTGTATTGATCTCCAACTTTTATAATTGAAAACATTTTCTATTTTCCATCCTTTAGTCTTTTGCTCTGCTTCTTTGGGGGATCTTTTTGCAACTGTATTTTCTAACCCTAATTGAGTTTTTCAGGTTTTGCTGTTACATTTAATTTCTATAGACTCTCTTTGTTCTGTTTATCTTTTTAAAAATAAGTTATTCTACTCTTGTTTCATGAAGGTAGTATATTCTCCTGTTTCTCTGAGGAGATTGATAATAGTCTTTCTTTGGCTTTGTTTTGTGTATTTTTTCTGCCCAGTCTTTGTTTCTTCTGATTATTTGTTCTTTCTCACAGGAGAGATTTTCCTCACACCTTGATGATCAATTTAACACTGGATACTAAAAAGCGGGACTGGAAACACTACACACGTGGGCGAGCTTTTTGACTATGGGCTTCATCACAAAATGGTCTGCTTGGATTTTTTGTTGTTGTTATGTGTGTGTGTGTGTGTGGGGGGGGGGGGTAATATCCCTGATGTCTATTTCCTTAGATTTTTCCTCAAAATTTTCCAAAGCAAAGAGTTCAATCTCCTGTCAGAGCAGTGTTGTGCAAACTTCATTGTGTGTACAGGTCACCCAAGGAACTGTTGAAATGCAGATTCTGATTCAGGAGGTCTTGGGTAGGGCTGAAATGCTGTGTCTAGTTTGCAACTGTTACCATGTTCCATGGATGCATCTTGTTTAAAATTTCAAAGTTTATTAATTTATTTTTGGCTGTACTGGGTCTTTGCTGCTGTGTGTGGGCTTTCTCTAGTTGTAGTGAACAGAGGCTACTCTTCCTTGCTGTGCACAGGCTTCTCATTGTGGTGGCTTCTCTGTTTGCTGAGCACGGGCTCTAGGGTGCCTGGGCCTGGGTAGTTGCTCTGCGGTATGTGGAATCTTCTTGGACTAGGGATCGAACCTGTGTCCTCTGCACTGGCAGGTGAATTCTTATCCACTGGACCATTACAGAAGTCCTATGGATGCATCTTTTTCTTTTCTTTTTTTAAAAAAATATTTATTTATTTCGCTGCACTGGATCTTAGTGTGGCATATGAGATCTTCAATCTTCATTTCAGCATGTGGGATCTAGTTCCCTGACCAGGAATTGAACCCAGACCTCCTGCATTAGGAGTGCAGAGTCTTAACCACTGGACCACCAGGGAAGTCCTATGGATGCATCTTGAGTAACATGGGAAAAGGATTATGATCCTTTTGGTTGCTAATTCTGGGAGGCATTTGGGGGAAAAGACCTGGGAGGTTGCAACATTCTCAATCCCCTTGCTTTCAGCACAATGGTGGCTCAGCTCACATACCCTGGGCTTCACCCTCTCCAGAACAG
Organism: Ovis canadensis; assembly: GCF_042477335.2. Taxonomy (NCBI): domain Eukaryota; kingdom Metazoa; phylum Chordata; class Mammalia; order Artiodactyla; family Bovidae; genus Ovis; species Ovis canadensis. The sequence continues at coordinate 62,432,930 of NC_091254.1, forward strand.
CCTCCTCCCTTGCTCTGCAGGGGAATGGGAAGGGGGAGGAGGCAGTTGTTTGGTTAAAGGGAGAAAGCGGAGAGGCAGCAGGGAGTCTGCTTGCCTTGAAACAGAATTTTTACCAATTCTGTTTTGCCTTTATCTTTGCCCCTGCTTCCAGAGGTTGGTTCTGTCAATCTCTGAAGATTGGTTCTGCCAATTTTTGAAGATTAAAAGAAGCAGTGTGCAAAGCAAATCAGGCTGATGCTAGGCTCCTTCAGCTGTGACTTTAAGATTCTGCTTTCTTGGATTCCTTATATTATTTTAATTGAATATGTTCTTCCTCTTTCCAACCTCTACTTTGAAAGTTAATTCTTTTTTTCTATTTTATCTCCCCTTCTCTTTGCCCTTGGTATTGGTGCGCCTGACAAAATCTTTTTACTGTAGTTTTAGGGAGTTTCAGGAGAGAGAGCAGACAGTGTTTAGTCCACCATCTTTAACTATAAACCCTCCCTAACTGATTTTTTCACTAGATATTTCTGACTATTGTCCCCAGAGTCCTTGAAAATATAGTTCACAGTACACGATTGATGGGACTTTGTTTCCCAGCTGAAACTGATTTGCTTGCCTTTCCAAGTTTGAGTAACCTGGGCTCATACATTTCTATCTTCAAGTCTCCCTATACAAATGAAACAAGTGTCACTATTTTATTGACTAATTTCCAGCATTTCCTCTCGTCTGGGGCTTGTTAGGACCATTACTTTTTTTTTTTCCACATCTGGGAGCAACTATAAGGGAATCATTTTAATTAATAGGAGGTTCCCACTTGTCTTAGAACTGATTTGTTTATAGCTGAAGAGAAAGCTGATTTTTTACTACCCTCTGGAACTCTAATTTGGTTCTACTTGGTTTTTTCCACTGTCTTTCCAGATAAGTATACAGATAAAGGGGGTATCACAAAGAGGTCATCTGTGATAATCTGCATGTCTTTTCTCCTTTTTCGTTTTCTCCCCTGCTACACTCCCCAACAGGGAGCTGAGCCTAGACACTTAATAGAAATAACATTTGGCATGTTGAGGAAATTGAATTATGGAATAAGGGTGATGGCTCCGAGATTCCATGACGCCGTGGGAACCTGCACATCTGAAGGTGCATCCCTTAGTGAGGGTTTGTCTTTCGCTGGATCTGATGGTATGAGGAAGTATTTGGCCAAGAACATACTCATAGCTTTTGAAGTCACATGGACTTGGGTTCACTCCACTTACTATTGGGACTGACTTGCACGAGATGCCTAATCTTTATAAGTTCCTGTTACCTCACCCGTAGGGGAGGAAAGCTAATACCTGCCCTACGGGTTATTGTGAAGATTAAATGTGATAATGTATGTCTGTGTGTGTTAGTCGCTCAGCCGTGTCTGACTCTTTGTGATCCCATGGACTGTAGCCCGCTAGTCTCCTCTGTTCGTGGAATTCTCCAGACAAGAATCCTGGAGTGGGTTGCCATTCCCTTCTCCAGGGGATCTTCCCAACCCAGGGATTGAACCTGGGTCTCCTGCACTGCAGGCAGACTCTTTATCTTCTGAGTCACCAGGGTAGGTAAAGCACTTAAGACAATGATTGCCCTTTAGGGTGCCCTTACAGTTATGAGTTATTTCGGGGGTGTTACAGATGTCTCTTTTCCCCTCTTCCAACAGAGAGTCTAGCATCATCTGCAATTCCAAGCATTCAAGTCTTCTGTACCTGGTTATATTAGATAACAGAAGACATTTGAGTCATCCCCATAACGATATATTTGGCAGTCCTTTAAAAGTTATTTATGACACAGACTTAACAAAAAATCTCCCAAAAGAAGAAAAAAGTTTTTTTTTCAGACCAGCTGATCCTTTAAAAAAAAAAAATCAAATAGTTAAAAAAAAATTCTAGCTACTTTGGTTCTATGAAACCCATTAAGAAAAAAGCATACAATTAGGGGATTTTTGAATAAAAAATCTTGGTGCAGAGTGCCAGGCTAATTCTGACGGGTGTAGGGCTATGCTGTAGCAGCTTAGATGACTTTTAGTATTCAAATTAGTATCTGATATATTTATTTTTTATGAAATACTACATGATAAAACATTGAACAGGTGTCAGATGGATGCATAGATACAAGCTGACTTTTCCCTCCTTCAGACAGAAAAATGATTAGTATGATTCCATTATTTTGTTTCTCCTTTCAATCTTTTTCCTCTTTATTTCTTCCAAGGTGGAACACGAGGGAAGGCTGTAAGGGCTAAATTAGACTAGACGGAAATACGTGGCTGGCCTAGTTTGCTATAACTTCCCTCTGTGACTACCCTGTGCAGCTAGGGCCTAGAAATACCTGTCTTGTTACTAACCTGTCATTTAAGACAGCTCCAAATGGTTTAGTGTGATATAATCACACATTATCTCTGTTTCTCTCTCAACAGCTTAGTCTACAGTCCCTATCATGGCTTCTTATCAATATGAGACACCAATAAATGCTTTTGAATTCTTAGTGTGTCTCGAACCTCTTGGCATTGTGTCCAGTTGTGGCCTGAATGCCCAGCCTGTGTTCTTTTTATGCATTTCCTTCAGGTTAAAGCATCTGCCTCCAATGCAGGAGACCTGGGTTCGATCCCTGGGTCGGGAAGATCCCCTGGAGAAGGAAATGGCAACCCCCTCCAGTATTCTTGCCTGGAGAATCCCATGGACGGAGGAGCCTGGTAGGCTACAGTCCACGGGGTTGCAAAGAGTCAGACACGACTGAGCGACTTCACCTTCACCTTCACCAATGCTGCCTCAGTGGTCTAGCTTGACTTCAACTTGCAAGTGATGTTTCCACCTTCAGTCTTTGGTTGTATGAAGCTGGGGCTCCAGCAGATACAGCCATCTGCTTGGGGAAAGGCGCTTCCCTGGTGGCTCAGATGGTAAAGAATCTGCCTGCACTGCAGGAGACCCGGGTTTGATCCCTAGGGTCGGGAAGATCCCGTAGAGAAGGGAATGGCTACTCACTCCAGTATTCTTGCTTGGAGAACTCCATGGACAGAGGAGTCTGATGGGCTACAGTCCCTGGACTCTCAAGGTTGGACAGGGAAAGAGATGCAATGAAGATGAGTTGGTGGTGGTTTAGTTGCTAAGTCCTGTCCAACTCTTGTGGCCCCATGGACTGTAGCCCACCAGGTTCCTTGGTCCTCTGTCCATGGGATGGATTGCCATTTCCTTCTCCAGGGAATCTTCCCAAACCAAGGATCAAACCCGGGTATCCTGCATCACAAACAGATTCTTTACTGACTGAGCCATCAAGATGAGACCATCCTCACTAAAACAGAAGTATAGGCTAATGGAGCAAGATAGGAAACCCAGAGATAAACCCACACACCTATGGACATCTTATCTTTAACAAAGGAGGCAAGAATATACAATGAAGAAAAGATCACCTCTTTAATACGTGGTGCTGGGAAAACTGGATCAGTTAAGTTCAGTTGCTAGCTATGTGTAAAAGAATGAAATTAGAAGACTTCCTAATACCATACATACAAATAAACTCAAAATAGATTAAAGACTTAAATATAAGGGTGGAAACTATAAAGTGCTTAGAGGAAAATATATGCAGTACACTGTTTGATATACACCACAGTAAGATCCTCTCTGACCCACCTCCTAGATTAATGGAAATAAAAACGAAAGTAAACAGACCAGACCTAACTAAACTTAAAAGCTTTTGTACAGCAAAGGAAATTATAAACAAAATGAAAAGACAACTTTTGGAATGGAAGAAAATAATTGCAAACAAAGCCACTGACAAAGGGTTAATCTCCAAAATATATAAGCTGCTCATACAGTTCAATATCAGAAAAACAAACAACCCAGTCAAAAAATTGGCAGAAGACCTAAACAGATATTTCTCCAAAGAAGACATACAGATGGTCAATGAATCCATGAAAAGATGCTCAACCTCGCTTGTTTTTTAGAGAAATGCAAATCAAAAGTACAATGAGGCATCATCTCACACCGGTCAAAACGGCTGTCATCAAAAAATTTACAAACAATGAAAGCTGGAGAGGGTGTGGAGAAAAGGGAACCATCCTGCATGGTTGGTGGGAACATAACCTGATAGGGCCACTATCAAAAAACAGTATGGAAATTCCTTTAAAAACTAGGCCTAAATCTACCATGCTGCTGCTACTAAGTTGCTTCAGTCGTGTCCGGATCTGTGTGACCCCATAGACGGTAGCCCACCGGGCTTCCCTGTCCCTGGGATTCTCCAGGCAAGAACACTGGAGTGGGTTGCCATGTCCTTCTCCAATGCATGAAAGTGAAGTCGCTCAGCTGTGTCCGCCTCCTAGCGACCCCATGGACCGCAGGCCACCAGGCTCCTCTGTCCATGGGATTTTCCAGGCAAGAGTACTATATGACTCAGCAATCCCACTACTGGGCATATACTGGGCATATACAATTTTAAAAGACACATGTACCCTACTGTTCATTGCAGCAATATTTACAATACCCAGGACATGGAAGCAACCTAGACATCTAGAAGAAACTGTGTACATTTATACAGTGGAATTTTTTTCAGCCATAAAAAAGAATGAATTTGAGTCAGTTGCAGTGAAATAAATTGAAAGAGAAAAACAAGTGTCATATATTAAGGCATATATTATGAAATCTAGAAAAATGGTACTGATGAACCAACCTAGTAGGGAATGGACTTGTAGACACAGCAGGGGAAGGTGAGGGCGGGACATGGATTGAGAAAGTGGCATTGACATATATACACTATCATGTGTGAAATAGATAGTGGGAAGTTGCTAAATAACACACGGAACCCAGCCTGGTACTCTTTGATGACCTGGAGGGGAGGGAGGCTCAGGAGGGAAGGGATATGTGTATAATTACGACTGATTCGAGTTGTTGTATGGCAGAAACCAGGGCTTCTCTGATTGGCTCAGCAGTAAAAAATCCACCTGCCACTGCAGGAGACATGGGTTCATTCTCTGGGCTGGGAAGATCCCCTGGAGAAGGAAATGCCAACTGACTCTAGTATTCCTGCCTGGGAAATCCCATGGACAGAGGAGCCTGGTGGGCTACAGTCCATGGGATCACAAAGAGTTGGAACCAATTTAGTGACTAAACAACAATGATAGCAGAAACCAACACAAAGTTGTAAAGGAATTTTCCACCAATTAAAAAACAAAACAAAAATGAAAATAAGGGTGACAAAATTAAGAGATTAAATTAAAAGGAAATATTAGATAATTAAAGAAAATGATGAGGCCATCCTTACAACATCCCAGGGCTCTACCTGGTAGGAAGAATCCAGGAGTAAAATTTGCTTCCACCCGACCAGGTTCTCTCCTGGCACTGTAGAGGAACTATAGCAAAGAAACAGATGGGGGCCTGACTTTGATCTTGGACTGGCTATGTCAGATGTGTCCCATGATATTAATTTTTGGATCAACCTGAGACAAATTGTACGATTTTTTAAAAGGTTAAAAACTAGGAAAAAAAAAAAAAGGCCAAGAATACATTTCTATCTTTTGTCCTTGACTGAGAGAGGAGAAAACACTAGTATTTAGTATTGTGTATATTCACGGCTTATAAAAAAATCTGATTTTGAAGCGAAAAAATTTTATATTCAAAAAGCCTCTTTTCATTTTTTTCAAACATTTGGATCGTCACAGTATTCTATCTTTCTAATTGTAATGTTTTCTTGAAGTGCTGTTTTTGTAGAAAGTAGTTTCTCACATTAAAAAAAAAAATCACATGATTTAACATTTCAAAATTTCTTGGTTTGATCGCCTTAAAATCTTTCTCCTGATTATCAATGAAAGCCCTCAGGAGTCTGGGGACTTAGCCTTTTTCCTTTCAAGTGTGCTCAGAATCAGCAGGCTTGTACATTTCAGAATATGATTTTAGGGCTGTAAGGCCAATTCAGCATCCTGGTTTTGAAATTTGATGCCAGATTCCAGTCACTGTTCATCTTCTCTCCTTTTCTTCCTCACTCCTGCATCCCCATGCACTGAGCTCTCCCAGGACATCAAAAGGGGCCCTGCTTTGAGGGGGCAAAAATCACACTCAGGGGACATTCCAATTTTGTGTTTAAAATTTAAATTGTGATTCTGATTTAAAAGGACCATGTTTTCTTTTCTGTTGCTTCTTAGAACCCAACCCATTGTGGAAGTATAACAAATGGGAAAAAAGTGCTGAGAAGAAATTATTTACATGATGTATTGGAAAATACTCAGGAAAGATGGAAAGATTACTATGTTTATGGTCCCTGCTTTCTTTAAAATCGTTGTATTGTTTTTAACAGCATGCTTACTTTTACTTTTTTTAATAAAACTTAAATGGAATACAATCAACCCTAAATCACTGAGCTCCATTTAAGAATTAATGTTACCTTTTTAGACAACAGACTCGAGGTTGCTGAGGACAGGAGAGGAATGGATTGGGAGTTTGGAATTGACAGGTGCAAACTATTATATAGAGAATGGTTAAACAACAAGGTCCAGTGTGTAGCACAGGGAACTATATTCAATATCCTGTGATAAATCATAATGGAAAAGAATATGAAAAATAATATATATATGTGTATATGTAACTGAATCAATTTTCTGTGCAGTGGAAATTAACACGTTATAAGTCAATCACACTTGAATAAAATCTATTAAAAAAGAATTAATGTCACTTTTTACTTCTACATTAAAAAGCAGGTCTTTAGAGTCTTATTTAAAAAAACAAACAAACATAAAATTGAAGTTTAGAGATATACATCTTGCCTAAGCAAATAGACAGATATTAGAAAGAGAAGAAATGTACAAAAGTCACTTTAGATACAAGCAGTGGGGAAGGCACCACAATTTGGACAATGGAGAAGAATCATGGAAGATTCGGTGGATGTGAGAGTGTGAGGGTGGTGTGGGGTGATGGTGATTGAGCCATTCTCCATTTTTTGTTCCTTCCCCTCATCTTGGTGTGGCAGCTATTCATGTTCCCAACAAGTTAGTTATCTCTGGTCAGGAGACTATTTTGTGCATTACTCCTCATATTTTTCATCCCTTAAATAAGGGGTGAATTCCCTGCCCATCTGTCTCTTCTTGGGTCACTTCTTCATGTTAATTTTTGGAAGTATTACAAAGAAAGTATCTTAGCATTAATTTTTGACCCATGTTTTTTTGTTCCTGTTCTTGGATCATTGGTTGGTTTCTTTGGAGACAATTTCTGACAGTTATGCCAATTGTTACACAGTTGTGAATATCAAATTACAACCTATAGTCAATGTTCTGCAGAATACTTTAAAGCAAAATCCACAAAATACAGAGCTTGTCGAAAGATGACATAGCTTTTCTTTCTATAGTTCTTCAACAAAATATATTTCTTATGGAGTTAAATTTTAAGTGTTCATAATCAGGGTTGCCATTTGTATCACAGTAATTGCTACAAGAAAGAGAGTTTCCCAGTGCTAAAAATTGAGAAGAATTTAAACTCGAATGATCAGTGAATAAATATAATATACTTCAAAAGTAACAAAGAAATGTACACAAATGCCATCCAGCAGCAGTATAAGACTCACAGAGCTGCTTTATAAAGAACTTTTATAAACTGAGTGAGATTATCACTTGAATTTTATATTTGAAAAGTTGAGCTTGGTTCTATCTGATCTTATGGAACAAGCATATTCTATATTTTTCTTTTAAATATGATGCTATAGTACTATCAGAAAGCTGTTTGCTTATATCTTACTAACTTTTTTTTGTGTGTGTATAGAGAATTTATTGGGAAAAAATATTTAAAATGAAAAAAAAAACCCTTCTACTTAGTTTCTAAGAAAAATAAAACAAATAGTTGATTTATTTCTTTGTAGAAGCAAGCAAAAGTGGAAAATAAAGGCTATTCAGGGGCTTCCTTGGTGGTCTAGTGGTTAAGAACACCCCTGCCAATGTAGGGGACATGGGTTCGATTCCTGGTCCAGGAAGATCCCATATGCCATTACAAAAGGAAGCCCATGCACTGCAACTACTGAGCCCTTCTTCTGGAACTCATGTGCTGCAACAAGGGAAGCAACTGGAATGAGAAGCCTGTGGACCACAATAGAGAGCTGTAACTAGAGAAAGCCTGAGTGAAGCAATGATGATTCAGTGCAACCAAAACTAATTAAACAAAAACTAAATTAAACAAATCTTTAACAAAAGCTATCCTGTATTAAAATAGGAGATTTGATTTTCTTGGTTAATATTTGTCAATTTTCAAAATTTGGAATCTCTTTAAGGACAGAGGTCTTATCTCTGTTCTGTTTACTGCTGTGTGATCAGTTTGTAGGTGGCATTTGCTTTATACACGTTCAATTGTTGACTAGGGACATATTTTTCCACTGAAAATATTTCTTTATATTCATTGGTACAATGATTGTAGGTCATTATATACCAAAATTATTTGATTCACATCTTCTGGGCTTTATGCCTTATTTTGACTAAGATATTATTCCCAAACCTGACCTGACTATAGTTCAATAATTCTTACCTAGTTTTTAACTGTCTTGTCCATTTTTCTTCTTTTTCTCTTTGATTAAAAAATATCACCAAATTGAGTAAAGACTGCCTGCCTGCACTCTGCCATACATGGTGGGATGTTGCTGCAGGACCTTGCTTCGTACCTGTAAGATCTCTATCCGATAAACAGTTGATGTCTCAAAAAGAATCTCTCCAAATTTAGGGCCAGATTAGATGCACCTTTTATTCTCTTCCAGACTCAAAATAATTTAGACCTATATTCACATTTGGGCACACCTTTTTAAAAAAAATATATAAATTTATTTATTTTAATTGGAGGCTAATTACTTTACCATATTGTATTGTATTGGTTTTGCCATACATTGACATGTTAAATTGTCTGCTCAAGCAGTAGGGGAGGGTTCTCCTCTGAGAAGTCAGCATCTGACAGCTTGTTAAATTAACTATATGGAAACCACATAACACTGGCCTTTGAAACTAGGAACTGATAACTAATCAATGTGCAAGGGTTGATTGTTTGGTAAACCATTGATAACCTATGACCAAAGGGCATTATTGAGTTAATTTAATTATATGTGTTTTTAGATATGTTAGATTTGAAATCATAACTATAGTTGCAGAGAAATCAAAATGTTCCTTTTTTAAAAAAATAATTTCCTTTCTTTCTGAAGGTGCTGGGTCTTTCTTGCTGCTCAGGTTTTTCTCTATTTGCAGTGAGTGGGGGACACTCTCTAGTTGCCGTGTGCAGGCTTCCTAATGCCATGGCTTCTCCTGTTGTGGAGCATGGGCTCTGGGTGCATGGACCTCAGTAGCTTAGGCACATGGGCTCAGTATTTGCAGCTCCTGGGCTCTAGAGCACAGGCTCAGTAGTAGTGGTAGAAGGGCTTTGTCGCTCCGAGGCATGTGGGATATTCTTGCACCAGGAATTAAACACGTGTCTCCTGCATTGGCAAGTGAATTCTTTATCACTGACTCACCAGCGAAGCCCGCAAAAGGTGTTTTGGACAATATATTTATAAAATGGTTTTATGTTTACATGGAAGGTATACAAAGTCTTTATCTGAGCACCGGATTCTCCGTGTTTCATTTCTAGAGCCTCTTGGTCTTCTCAGGGAGCCTTACAATGTATGTTTCACACATGCAAATGTGCTCATATGGGTATCTTTGTGAAACTGCAGCCAGCTTTATTTGAGTAGCCTTACAATTTGCAAGTGGTGCCAAATTTAACCAGATGGTGAGTATGGAGTTACTTATAGATAACTTTAACTTGATGCCAATGGTTTTACACACATCCAACAACTAATTAATTCAAAAACACTCCCCCAAAATAGTATACAAAACTGTATCCATTTGGCATTAATAATGTGAGATAAAGACATTAAAGTTGATCAGTTTTGTGGTCTTTCCTTTCCCCTTTTTAAGGGAGAATAATATCCCGGTGGGTACAAACTGAGTTCCTGCTTTGCAACTGCCTCGCTTTTCTTCAAGTACTCATTCTTTCATTGAACATGCAAACAACATTATCCTTAAGGTAATTCTGTAAGAATTCAACTTACATAAAAGTATATAACATGTACGGATTGCACTTTCATAAAATGCCCTTCCCTGCCCTCCATATCATATCCCACTTCAATCCCAGAAATAACTACTATTGAGACTTTGGTATATGTTCTTCTTGACTTTTCTTCTCTGCTCAAATATAAGCAATCTTGTCAGTTTCAAATTTCACATGTGAGATTCTATCACATATATTATTCCATAATTTACTGTTTTCACTTTGATTTTTCCATATCAGTGCAGAGAAGCAGCTCATTCTTTTTAAATGCTGTAGAGTAAATATTAAATGTTAATAGAACACTATTCAATTCTTTTTTTTTTTTTTTTGGTTTTACTGTTTCTCTGTTAGTAAATCATTTATGTTTTCTCCCAATATTTCAGTTACAAAAAATGCTGCCATGAACTTTCTTTTACATTTTTTTTCAAATGCTTCCTTCTTCTTCTCTTTCTTATGAATTGTTTGGTAGACTCATTTTACATTTTGGGTGCCCTATATGTCTAATATAAAAGCTGGAATGTGAAGTGCTGCTTTTTTTTAATTCTTAATTGAAGTATAGTTGATTTACAATATTGTGTTAGTTTCACGTGTACAGCAATGTGATTCAATTAAATATATATGTAAGTATATATGCTCAGTTGTTCCGTCATGTCTGACTCTTTGTGATCCCATGGTCTGTAGCCTGCTAGGCTCCTCTGTCCATGGAATTTTCCAGACAAGAATACAAGTGAGTTGCCATTCCTACTCCAGGGAATCTTCCCCACCCAGGGATTGAACTGCATCTCCTGTGTCTCCTGCATTGGCAGGCGGATTCTTTACCACTGCACCACCACTCTTTTTCAGATTCTTTTCCCTTAGAAGTTATTGCAAAATATTGAAAATAATTTCTTCAGGTGCTACTTTTAACTTTTCTGGAGTTTTACAGATGAATTTGGGGGAGAGGAGAATATGGTATGGCAAGAAACTTAAAGAATCATGTTGACTCATTCGCTAAGTAGCTCTCATCTTCAAAGTACACAAACATACTTCCCTCAACACTACATTCCTCTATAGTTATGACATCTCATTGCAGTCAAACTTCACTACGGAAGAATCTCTGCTTGTTTTCTCTGAGTGCTCACTTCCCATTCAGTTCTCCCTAATAGCAATCTGGACTCTGCTCCATCACAGCTACCAGTATCAAAACTGCTCCTTTTAAGACCTTCTGGTTACTAAATTCTTTGGATGCATTTTAAGCCCTTCATCATTGGCCTCTAGGTACCACTCAATATCCTTGCCTGTTAAAAAAATTCATTTATTTGGCTATGCCTCGCAGTACGTGGGAACTTGTTTTCCATCCAGAGATCAAATTCATGCCCCCTGCATTGGGAGTGTGGAATCTTAACCCCTGGACCATCAGGGATGTTCCACCGCTCCATAGTCTCTTTAAAAAAAAAAACAAAAACTATTTACTTTTTATTGAAGGATAATTGCTTTACAGAGTTTTACTGCTTTCTGTCAAACCTCAACATGAATCAGCCATACACACAGAAGTCGCTCAGTCGTGTCCGACTGTTTGCGACCCCATGGATTGCAACCCACCAGGCTCCTCGGTCCATGGGATTTTCCAGGCATGAATACTGGAGTGGGTTGCCGACATATATTCCCTTCTTTTTGAAACTCCCTCCCATCTCCCTCCCCATCTCACCTTTCTAGGTAAATACAGAGCCCCTGTTTGAGTTTTCTGAGCAATACAGCAAACTCCCGTTGGCTATTTATTTTACATATGGTAATGTAAGTTTCCATGTTACTCTTTCCATACATCTCACCCTCCCCTCCCCTCTCACCACATCCATAAGTCTATTCTCTATGTCTGTTTCTCCATTGTTGCCTTGTAAATACTCTTGATCACTTCTGGCTGAAGGTCTTGCCTCCTTTGGTTTCTGTGACACAATTGTATCTATCGGTTCTGTTTCAGAAGAAAGTAACAGAAAACTCAACCCAAACTGGTTTAAGAGATAAGAAACTTCATAGGTCTCAGGAATGCAAGTCTAGAGAGAGAGAGCAAGGGTCAGGGTTGGCTCCAGCTCCATATTTCTGTGGTTCTCCTGGCTGGTTGGCTTCCTTCAGTTGGTTTGCTTCTCAGGTTGGCATGGAGAGGGGCTGCAGCAAGCCTCAAAGCCCATATGGAAGAAGAGAGGGCATTACTTCAGAAAGTTCTTCTAAGAGGCTAATGAAGAGTATGTTTGGCATTCCATTACACTTTTTTTTAAAATATATTTTTTCTTGTTGTCATTGTTACTGTTTAGTCGCTAAGTCATGTCAGACTCTTTTGTGATCCCATGGACTGTAGCCTGTCAGGCTCCTCTGTCCATGGAATTTCCCAGGCAAGAATATTGGAGTGGGCTGCCATTTCCTTTTCCAGGGGATCTTCCCGACCCAGGGATTAAATCCAGCCTCCTGCATCCAAGGCAGATTCTTTACCACTGAACCACTGGGGAAGTGCATCTAGTTTTGTGGTGGTTTAATCTCTCATTCATGTCCGACTCTTGTGGCCTCATGGACTGTAGCCCCTGGGCTCCTCTGTCCATGGGATTTCCCAGGAAAGAATACTGGAGTGGGTAGCCATTTCCTTCTCCAGGGGATCTTCCTGACCCAGGGATCGAACCCGGGTCTCTTGTGCTGCAGGTCGTCTCCTGTATTGCAGGTGGATTCTTTACCAGCTAAGCCACCAGGGAAGCCCTTCCTAGTTTTATTAAAATACAATTGACATATAACATTGTGTGAGTTTAATGTGTATGAGATAATAATTTGATATAGGTGTATACTGCAAAATGATTATCACAATAAGTTTACTTAATACCCATCCGTTCACATAGTTGATTTTTTCCTTGTGCTAAGAAACTTTTCATATCTACTCTCTTAGCAAGTTTCTAATATACAGCACAGTATTGTTGACTATGGAACTTCTCAGTCCATGGAGTCACAAAAAGTCAGGCATGACTTAGGAACTAAAACAACAACATTGCTGACTATAGTCACCATCCTGTAAATTACAGTCTTGTGCGTGTTACGTGCTAAGTCATGTCAGTCATGTCTGACTCTTTGCGATCCTCTGGACTGTAGCCCACCAGGCTCCTCCGTCCTTGGCATTCTCCAGGCAAGAATTCTGGAGGTGAGTTGCCATGTCCTCCTCAAGGGGACCCAGGAATTGAACTCTTGTCTCTTATGTCTCCTGCATTGGCAGGAGGGTTTTTTGTTTGTTTGTTTTACTTTTTATTTTTTACCTCAAGTGCCATCTGGGAAGCCTACATACATACCTAGGACTTATTTATCTTATAATTGAAATTTGTGTCTTTTGACCACCTTCATCTATTTCATCAAACTTTTCCTGAATCTCACTGGGTTATTTGCCCAGCAAAGTCCCCAGCAAAGTGGGTGGGATATCTTTATACTGGTGTGTCAACCCTTAGCCTCCCTAGAGGCCCAGAGACTTCGTGGGGGGAGGAGTTATGTGAAGACAGACAGCAGGCAATTGATACTTGTTAGTAAACCAGCAATGTACACCACAACTACCTTCCCAGGGTTTTTCTGTTTGTGTTTTTTTAATTGCAGGTTGTTCTCCTGCATTCCTTGATGATTTCTTCTTCCTCTGCCCAGCCCTTCTATGTGGACAGTCCCCAGAGTCTCACTCTTGTTTTCTTCTTGCCATTCTGTTATCCCTCAAGACAATTTGTTCACTTAAAAAAAAAAACAACTTTTCATTTTGTATTGGAGTATAGCTGATTAACAATGTTGTGATAGTTTCAGGTGAGCAGCAAAGAACTCAGCTATACACATACATATATCCCCTTCCCATTCAGGCTGCCACATAACACAGAGTTCCAATTGGTTTACTTTTGAGGCTGTATATGCCAACTTTCAAATCTACAACTCCGGTTCTCTGAGCTCTCCAAACTGTAGACTTGCATACAGTTGTGTATTGGACGTAGATCCAAATGTGTCTCAAACTGAGTTAGTCAACATGGCCCAAAGATCAGCACATCCTTCCGCATTCCTTATCTCAGTGAGTGACTTCATTAAACACTATTCCCTAAGTCCTTGTAGACCCCTCTCACTTCTCAACATTGGAGTAATCACAAAACCCTGTTGATCTAGCCACCAAAATTAACAGGGCCACAAGCTCTGAGAAATCTTTTCTATATTACCCTTCTCTCCAATCTGTTATGTGCTCTTGTCATATGTGACTGGCGCTGCATATAAAACTGTATAAAAGAACCTCCATTGACTATCCTCTTGACTGCCGTTGCCACATCTTACTAGTTTTTAATATCCCTGTTCTCATCAAACAACTTGAACGCTATCGGTGTTCAAGAAATGTTCGATGATTGTAGAATGACTTTAGTCTTTAGACACTTACTGGGTCATTGTGATTTCTAGACATTCTCCCAAGCTCTGAATGTTTGATGTTCTTCCTTGACAGACTTGGTCCTGCCTTCAAGCGGGTGGAGTAATGGGAAAATGCCAGAAGCTGTGTCCCAAGGCTGTGAGTGTCAGGTCACGGCCAGTGTAAACAATTTGAAACTAGGTCAGGGATCCAAACTGGGCTGCTGAATCTAGGAAGCTAAAGCATAAAACCAGTTGTATTGGTGTCTGGGTTTTTGAAGAGGCTGGCGGGAAGAAAATCCCAGGTCCATGTGAGACAGCTATAGCAGCTTTCCATGAAGTTTGAGATGCTCAGAGTACCATGGTCCCATGGTAATACAAAGATGAATAGGGGACGATCCCTGATCTAGTAGGAACTCAGAGTGATGTGGGAAAATAGATATGCAACAAAAACTTATACTTCACCGTAAGAAGTGAAATAGTGAAACATGTCTATAGCATTAAGGGATCCAGACATGGAAGCTGATGCCTGTGCTTAGGAGAAATTGTGATGACCTTGAGAGGCTGCTTGTTAAGAAAAGTTTCTCTCTCTTTTTTTAAGATTATATCTCAGATTTGGCATTTAACTCCATAGATGTCCCCAGGACAAACCACTTTCTTGAATACATAGGCAAAAGTTGGTTTGTTCCACTGAATCTATGTCACAATTTTTTTTCCAGAGCTCATAGGGACTGTTCCCTGGTAGAAACTTTTTCAGTAGCTTTGTATTCAAGTTATAAATATGAGCGCATTTTTAAGGGTAGTTTTTATGCATAAAAATGATTATTCAGAGTTTAGTATATAAAATTAATATTCAGTATATTAAAATTAAATATACTATACATTTATGTGATAAATATTTGGTTTTAAGTTCAGCTTATAAATATTATCCCAATTAAAAGTCTAGCAAATTTTGGCATTCCTTTTATTTGCAAAATAAACACCCTTAAGCCTTTAAAAGGCATTTATACATTTAACACATGTGATTTTCCTATTAAATGCTGTATCAAACACTTGTGTGATTTAATAAAGAAAATTCTTCCCAGATTCTTAACTGTTTTAAGTCTAATGGAATATAAATGTGGGTAACTTAAATATTCTTATATTATATATAAAGTTAGATTTCAACTAGTCTAAATGCCTTATATAATTATACATTTTAAATTTATGGGGTTGACTTTTTACTCCAGTAGGTCAAATTTTCTTTCAACATTTAAACATTTAACATTATCAACATTTAAAGTAACCAAGTATGTTCAGACTTTTAAATGTAGAAATATTAATTATAGCAACCAACATTGCTAGAACACCATTTTCTAGACTTACAGACCTTATGGGAATGTCACTAGTTTACATATATTTGTGTGTGTGTGTCTGTATGTGCACATGTGTGGTTCTATGAAATTTTATCCCATGTATAAATTAATGTAACCACCACAGTCAGGATACAGAATGGTTCCATCATTACAAAGGCATTGTCTCTTGCTATCCCCTTAGGAGGAAACTATTTTATTTACTTTTGTCCTGCCAAAGCACTGTACAATGTCAGGTACATGACAGACACCCAATAAAATATTTGTTAAATATACCAGTACATGACTAAATAGGACTAGGAGAATGTACCCAATTTGTTTGGATAAAGAAACATTAATCTGTTTACCAGACTTCAGTTTAACAAATTCCATCTCATGATGACTGACTTGCAAAGAACACAAAATTCTCAGCTACCAAATCTCATAGAAATGTTGCATCACTCATTAATCTGAATCTTGCAATCAAGACTTTGCTGACTACTCCTTGGCGGTCCACTGGTTAGAATTCTGCACGGCCACTGAAGGCAGCACAGGTTCGATCTCTGGTCGGGGAACTAAAAAATAAAAACACAAAAAAACTTTGCCAACCTGGAAAGCTTATAACTCTTGAGGCCTCAATACACCTCAATAAACAATGTGTCCATATAGTTACAAGTTTTCAATAAATGACATGAAATCCATATGGATAAGTTATGTGAAACGTCTTTTGGACACCCTCTGGGATCCAGACCAGAGAATGGAGGCAGCCTGATTGGAAAGTCAGAGCTCCAGGCCTGTGAGGCCTGACTTCCTCTTGGTTCCGGTTACTAATACTGTCCCAGAGCAAACAGAAATATGACCCTCCATTAACTTGCTTTAGACTGACAACAATAAAATTTCCCCTAATGGTACTAGGGGGAAATCGACTACTCCTGCAAGATATTTGCACATTGTTGGCTGTTTCTTGACCTCAAGATATCTTTTTGGAAGCATTTAAAGAACTAAGGAAAGAAATTGCCCTTTAAGTTGACCTTGTGACAGAAGGAGGTGGGAAAATAATTACACTGCATACCAGGCCTTACCTTTGCACGGAATAACTACATGACAAATACTAAAGCAAACACGCTGGAAGAATACCATAATATTCATTCGCCTCGTTTCTGATAAGAAGGGTTATGCATTTTTATATCTTTAAAACCTTTGTTTTGCAGGGTTTGCTCTAGCCGGTTGCCTCTTACTCACAGTGTGTGGAGACTGAATCACTTTGGAATCCATTTTTATTGAGTTACTTGAAATGTAGCATGCAGTGCATTTTGCGTTAGGAACCCCAGGTACAACCTGTTTCTGTAAATGATTGATTTCCATGGATCTGTTCCTTTAATTGATTTGATATTTACTTAAGAAAGTTCTTTGCTTGCCTTGTCAGCCCTCTCTGAGAGCTTTTGTAAAGTGTGTCGCCGTCATAAATAGGCAGGCTCCTTTCCAGACCAGTTGCTTCTCTGATTGTGCTGGGTCTTCGTTGCTGTGTGCAGGCTTTCTCTAATTGTGGTGAGCAGGGGTTTCTCATGGTGGCTTCTCTTGTTGCAGAGCGTGGGCTCAGTAGTTGCAGGTCGCAGTCTCTAGAGCGCAGGCCCAGTAGCTGTGGTACACAGGGTTTTGTTGCTCTGCAGCATGTGGAAACGTCCTGGACCAGGGATCAAACCTGTGTCCCCTGCATTGGCAGGCAGATTGTTATCCACTGTACCGCCAGGGAAGTCTACATGGATTTTAAATAAAAGCATCTTAGAAAGTCTTTTGCTAGTTTTATTGATTCTAAAATTCAATCTAAATAAAAGCAGGGTGATTGCTATGAAAACTGAGTTGTGGCAAGCTCTGTGCCAGCCTTCCAACTACATTGCTAGCCTGAAGCCATTCTGGAGGGGCTACTGGATATGGAAATTGTGAGGCAAAGTCCTCTAACTGGGAGGCCAGTAAGTCTAGAGGGCCGTAGTGTCTCCACCTCTCTGGGTAACAGTGATTCTAAGGTCTTAAAGTAATCTGTGTGTATTCAGTCTTCGTCCCAGGTCACTCTGGTAGTGAGGCTTGTAAGGAGCACGCTCTTTGAGTTGAACGTTTCAGTTTCATGGAGCTGGTTGGAAGAGTCCAGGCCCCGAAGATAGGGCTTGGAGAAGAGACCTCTCCATTTTGTACCTGCGTCTCTTTTCCAGCAGCAACCAAAAGCTGTTCAGTCCCTTTTCACTACCTTTCCTCTCTGGGTTGAAAGTGCTACAAAATAATATTCCAAGAAGCACCTATGCTGTTTGTCTTAAGCTCACTTAAAAGGAGAGTGGTTTTTATATGGAGTTACCAAGACCAAAATCATCAGACTAAATAAGAGCTGAGAAGGAAAATTGCCTTCCAAAGCTTCCAGCCATTGCAGCCACTGGATACTGTTGGTAGCCAGAGCTTACGTCTGCAAATGACTCCAACCCAGAGCCCCTGGCTGCAAGTCTTCCAGTTGGCACTGAGAACTGAAGGGAGTCACTGAGTTTTTCTTTGAGAAGGTCATGATGCAGGGGAAACCCTATTCAGCCTTCCAGGGAACTTCCAGAGCTATGGACTGGGGGCCGCATTACTTAGGCAATTAGACGTGCTTTCCAAATGTCTGTGCTTCCTTTTGCCCTTATCAACACGAGTGTTTGCCCAAAGGTGGCTCTCTGCTTTATCCTTGCTTTTGAGGAGGAAAGCATTGTTAGTGGAGAGGGCAGACTGAGGGCAGAGAATTGCTCATTTTTCTACATCATGGAAAATAGAGGATATGCTGGAAACGTATCCTTTCAACTGGCTTAATCCTTTCAGTAAGGCTGGTTTCAATGAGCTCCATTGTGTTCAGTCCTTACTTGAGAACATGATAAAAATAGAAAAAAATAGAACGCTTAGAGGACTACATCTCTAGAACCAGAGTGAAAGGCAGAGTTGAGGTAATTGTCTAGATAATCCAAGAAAAACCAAAGAGAAACAAAATTAAACCCACTGCTGTTGAGGAGGGGGAAAAAAAAGAAAAAAGCAGCATTAGGAACCTGAACGATCCAGTTTGTTTCTCTGCATTGTTCAAATTCACCAGCTCTGCATCTATATTTACTTTTTCTACACAGACTGAACCTAAGTTATGTTGAAGAGTGTTTTTCCCCAATATTATCTCAAGTACTACCTCCCAAATGCCTTTGCTTTAAAGTATTCCTCTTTGCCCTATTTCCCAGTAAGAAAGAAAATAGATCTCACCATAGATTTATGCATATTTTTTCTATAAGACAGTATAAAAAATAGATTCGTTTGTTTCTCTGACTTCCCCTTAGCAGGTTGCTAAAGGCTGGAGATGGTTTATCTCCACCCTCTCATGTTTTAAACCTGTTGCTTTATGCTTGGCTAAGTGCCTGTCATGTGTGTTGGTTGCCAGCACAACAGCTTGGCTCATTTGGAAAATCAAGAAATCCAATTTCCTCCAAGATTTCAGCTGGTAATATTCCACTGGATGCAAGTGAGACACTGCCTGACTTGGAGATGCCGTCCTGGCCAGAGTTCTCCTTAGACTGGCTTCCCACGTTGGGATCACTACTGGTCTCTCAGATTACACTCCCTGACTATGTTGTTTTAAAGGTACTGTTTCTCTCATCACCCCTCCCCCATGAACTCAAACCTTTAATTCATTCATCTTATTTTTCCTTCTGTCTTTTTCTTAGCGTACCCAGTCACTGAGTCTTGTGGATTCTTTTTCCCGTAAAGTTTCCCTTGCCTAATCTTTTATTTTATTCCCATTCCCTAAGTTTGGGTTCCTATTTTCTTATCCCTCTTAATAATCCTCTGCTTTCTTCAACCTCATCCATTTGGCTTTTTTCTCCACAAATTGATTTTATTTTGTATTGGTTGTGTTGGTTTCTGGTGTGCAACGAAGTGAATCAGCTCTATGTAACTATACATGCCCTATACAGATGTATCTATACATCTATAGAAGAGTATACATTTACTCTTGGAACTCTCTCCCACCCCTTCCATCCCAACCCTCTAGGTCACCACAGAGCACTGAACTGAGCTCCCTGAGATATACACTGCATTCCCACCTGCTGTCTGTTTTATACATGCTAGTGGATATATGTCAGTCTCTGTCTCCCAGTTCATCCCACCTCCTTTACCCACTCCACTGTGTCCATACATTCATTGCTACATCTGCATCTCTATTCCTGCCCTGCAAATAGGTTCATCTGTATCATTTTTTTAGATTCCACAATATGTGTCAATGTGTGATATTTGTTTTTCTATTTCTGACTTACTTCACTCTATATGACACATTCTAGGTCCATGTCTCTATAAATGACCCAATCTCATTCTTTTTTAATGGCTCAGTAATATTCTAATGTATATATGCATCATATCTTCTTTACCTATTCATTTGTTGATGGACATTTAGGTTGCTTCCATGTCCTAGTCACAAATCATGAGTCACCCATTCCAAATCTGTCCAAAGTAAACACCAGAACAACCTTCCTTGATGTTTCTCTTAATTGAATTGTATTTTATTTTTTTGCACAAACATCTTTTACAACTTCTTGCTGCCCAAAAGATTTGCCCAAATCCCTTACCCTGGTGTTGAAAGCTTTTGTCAGCTTGGTTCTGATGACTTTGGAGCCTCAAGTGAAGAGTCAGCTCCAAAAAGCTGGGTCTCTTGTCTTTCTGTGTGAAATGCTTTTCCTCCTCTTGCTCATCCATCAAAGCCCTAAAGGTCTCTAAAGGATAGATCAGACATCCCAATTCTTCCAGGAAGGTTTTTCTGACTACCTTGAAAAGAAATGGCCATCTTTGATCTGGAGTCACAGAATCTTAGAGTTTGAAGGCATCTGGAAGATGCTGAGTCTTACTTTTTACCCTGAAGCACATACTTTGACCTTTGCCTAAGCATGTCCAAGACGGGGAACACACATAGCAGTTCTTTGCATTTGGGGGCCAATGTTATTAATGGGGGTTTCCCAGATGCCACTATGGTAAAGAATCCCCCTGCCAATGCAAGAGATGCAGGAAACGTGGGTTCAGTCCCTGGGTTGGGAAGATCCCCTGGGGGAGAAAATGACAATCTACTCCAGTATCCTTGCCTGGAAATTCCCATTGACAGAGGAGCCAGGAGGGCTACAGTCCACGGGATCGTAAAGAGTTGGACAACTGAGTGACTGAGCACATTATTAATGGGAATTTCTTTCTCTTACTCTCTCTGGGATAATTTCTGCCTCCTTGTATCTTACTCATTTGTGTTCTGTTCTTGGGAGCAATACAAAAATACCACCCTTTTCCTATATCAAAGCCTTTCAAATATTTGTTGAAAGCTGTCATAGCTATTTTGATTAATCCAAATACAACCTCATTTCTTCAATTATTTCTTTTTAAATGCTATTTTGATACAATCTTGAAAGGTTACTTTCCATTTATAGCTATTACAAAATATTGGCTATATTCCTTGTGCTACACAATACATCTTTGAGCCTATCTGATATCCAGTGGTTTGTACCTTCCAGTCCCTCACCCCAGTTCTTTTTTTTTTTTTTTTAACAATAAATCAACTTTATTTATTTTTGTTTGATCACACGAGGCCTTCATTGCTGTACATAGGCTTTTCTACTTAAGGTGAGCCGGGGCTACTCTCTGTTTATAGTGTGTAGGGGCTTTTCATTGTTGTGATTTCTCTTGTTGTAAAGTGCAGGCTCTAGGGTGCGTGGGCTTCAGTAGTTGTGGGGCATGAGCTTAGTTGCCCTGGGGCATGTGGAATCTTCCCAGACCAGGGATCAAACCCATGTCCCCTGCATTGACAGGCAGATCTTAACCAGTGGACCACAAAGGAAGTCCCACCCCAGTTATTTCTGTATCAAAGTGGTTTTGAAATTACCCTCCATCTTGGCTAATTTTTTTTTTTTTTTTTTTTTGCCGTTCTGTATGGCTTGTGGGATCTTAGTTCCCCGACCAGGCATTGAGAAAGCCAGGGAATTCCCCATCTTGGCTCTTTCATCTGTAGGTGTATCAGGAGTGTTGACAATAATCTCAAAATATAGAGTCCAGGAAAAACACAACTTTCCTGATCCATAGTATTCATTCCAGATAACTTGATATGTTTGTGCCACTCATTTGGCTCATTACACATTGTAGCATATACAGAGTTTTTTAACCACAGAGGAAGGAGGGACTATGCCTTTGCATCTGCTTGTCAACTAGATGATCAGCCCTGGAGAAAGCAGTGACTTGGACCTGAAGGCCCAGAATCGAGCAGGCTTCCAATAGAACATTGCTCAACCTAGCGCTCACTTCTTAGCTCTTAGATTTTTGATCTCTTGGCAGCATCAGCACTGTTTTTACTTTTTAATGTTTTTTGGCTGTGCTGTGCGGCATGCAGGATCTTAGTCTCTTGCAATGAAAGCACGAAGTCCTAGCCACTGTGCCACCAGAAAATTCCCAGCATTGACACTGTTAACCACCTTCTCTTTCTGGAAACTCTTCCTATGGTTTTCATGACAGTCTACTCTGTGGGTTTTCTCCCTAATTTTCTCACTTTTTAGTCAGATTTGTAATTTCTCTTTGTTGTTGATTTTCTCTGGGGCTCTTCCTAATACCCGTTCCCCTATTACTTCTTTATCTTCACTGTCCTTTCCCTTCCCTGGTGTCCATCTTCTCAGGCACAGATCACTGTCATTATCTCCTACAGTCAGATTTTGGAAGCTGGGGAATGCACAAAAATGGTTCAACTTTAAAGTCTTCTCCTAGGGGTGCAAAACAGTAGAAGAAAGACAAAAGAAGAGATTTGAGAGATATTTGGGAGGTGGAATTGGGTGGCTCAGGGATAAAGAATCTACCTGCCAATGCAGAAGATACAGGTTCAATACCGGGATTGGAAACATCCGCTGGAGAAGGAAATGGCAACCCACTCTAGCATTCTTGCCTGGGAAATCCCATGGACAGAAAAACCTGGTGGGCTACAATCCACGGGGTCGCACAAAGTCTGATTGGCAGAGCCACTGAGCATGCGTGAAGAAAATTGGTGAACTTAGCGATTTACTGGATTCTAGGATGAGAACAGTGAAAGGAAGCATGAAGAGTGATGGGTAATGCTAACATTCTTAGCTTCAGGAGGTACATGTGTGCATGGACTTGAGGGGAGGAGTGTTGGGCTAGCACACTACACACTTCACAGTCCGCATCAGAGTGCTCGCTGCACTGTATTATAGTCACATGTTTAGCTGTGTAACCCATACAGCAGACACTGCAGATTCTGGGAGGGCGAGGTCTGAGCACGTGTCTATGGTGTTCATGGTTGGATACCCTTTTCCCTGGACAGGGCTTGGGATACTCCAAGTGCCTAATATAAAACTGCTCTAAAATAGATAAACAACAAGGTCCTACTATGTAGCACAGGGAACTACAGTCAATACCTTTTAATAAGCTGTAATAGAAAAGAATCTGAAAAAGAATCTATACATTCTTATATGTACATATATTCAAATTTCTGAATCACCTTGTTATACACCAGAAGCTCCCACAACATTGTAAATCAACTATACTTCAACACAAGAAATAAAGAATATATTATTGTTGAATGAGTGAATGAGTTCTTGTAGTTTAATATCACAGATTGTGATCTGTTTAAAAATATCTTTTTAGAAAAAGGCTTGGGGGCAGTTTAAGATGAATCAGGAAAGAACCTGCTGTCATATCTTGCTGCGTATAACTGGAGTTACAAAATAGAAGGAAAAAAAGACAAAATATGGAACTTTAAAATGTATAGCATTAACTGAACATCAAGAAATGATGTAATACACTGGAGCCAATCAGTGAAGTGCTGAGTGTCTATTACGGGTCAGACTCTGTGTTAGGGTCAGTGAGTAGTGATCAAACATCTGTGTTTGCTCAGGAAAGGCCTGGTTTATGACCATTGTGCCAAATGAATTGTTAAAAATACTCTCATACTCTAAAATACTCTCACACTCTAAAATACTCTCATACTCTAAAATACTCTCATACTCTAAAATACTCTCACACTCTAAAATACTCTCACACTCTAAAATACTCTCACACTCTAAAATACTCTCATACTCTAAAATACTCTCGTACTCTAAAATACTCTCGTACTCTAAAATACTCTCGTACTCTAAAATACTCTCATACTCTAAAGTGTTTTTATCAGGATAATATGTTAACTGATCACACTAACCCTGGGGAATGTAAGTAATTTTAATTCAAATTAAGAAAGAAGGTTGTAATTAATATTGGACTAGATGGTACTGTGCTTCCCAGATGGTGCTAATGGTAAAGATCCTGTCTGCCAATTTGGGAGACCATCCCCGGGTCAGGAAGATCCCCTGGAGGAGGGCATGGCAATCCACTCCAGCATTCTTGCCTGGAGAATCTCATGAAAAGAGGAGCCTGGTGGGCTACACTCCATGGTGTTGCACAGAGTTGAACACGACTGAATCAGTTTCACACAAAAACACATAGATGGGATTCAGGGTATCAGCAGAAAGGCTCACAGAGATTTAGGGCTGTCATGAGGAAATTCACCCCGGAAAAGCGCTGGGAGGAAAAAAACAAACAAGCCTCAACTCCAAAAAGAGTCAAGAAATCTCTAAACGGAAGATCAAGCAGTTGATCTAGACAGGAGCCTAAAATGGCGTCATCATCAAGAGATTGCCATCTCTTCTTTCCTTGGTTTGAAATTCCCACTGAGTCATCCCTTGGGTTTCTACAAAAAAGATGTGGGGAAGGGGGAGAGTCTTGTTTTCAGAATGCTTCTATTTTTTCCCTATTAAATAATAGTCTTAGTGATATAGAATTCTATTATTTTCTGTTGACCAGTCATGAGACAATGATATTAAGTGAATAGTTACATAATCACAATAGTAAAAGCTGTTTATCAGTTCAGAATGTCACTATTAAAAAAAATTTTATGGAAGTACAATTGATTTATGATGTGTTAATTACTGCTGTATAGCAAAGTGATTCAGTTATACATATATATTCTTTTTTATATTCATCCCTAGTATGTTTTATTGTAAGATATATAAGATATTGAATGTAGTTTCCTGTGTTACACAGCATGGCCTTGTTGTTTAACCCATTCTGTGTAAAAGGGTTTGCATCTGCTAATCCCAAACTCCCAATCCACTCCTCCTCTGCTCCCTCTCCTGGCTTGACCACTACAAGTCTGTTCTCTATGTTTGTGAGTTTGTTTCCATTTTGTAGATTAATTGGCGTCACATTTTAGATTCTACATATAAGCAGTGTCGTATCATATTTGTCTTTCTGTCTTTCTGACTTACTTCACTTAGGATGATAATCTCTAGTTACATCCATGTGGCTGCAAATGGCATTATTTCATTCCTTTTTACGTCTGAGTAATATTCCATGGTGTGCATATTCACACCGCATCTTCTTCCTCTCAGAATGCTACTCTTACAGAGCAGTGTGGCCAGAGAAGGACTGAGACCACCCCTTCTATTCTTGCAGAGCGTTTCCTCATTGACTGATGATCAGCAGTAGCAAGTTTGAAGTCTGCTTGGTTTTCACCTTGGCAGGGAACAGGGAAGATAAGAAGGTATAGACCCTTGGGAAGCTTGATAAAAACTGACAATAGCCTGGGCTCAATATGAGCCTTGACAGCGTCGATGAGTCCCACATATCTGGAAGAGCTGAAAAAATTGTAACTAGGGGGAGGTGGCCATGAGATAGGCACCAAAATGAAATCAAGTGTAATGATGTGGAGGACTTGTTTTCATGAGAATTCTAAAGGGGCTGTCTCTCATGATAAAGATAGACACATACACTGAGTATCCCAGGAGCGGATGGCCCCAGAGGAGTGGTGGAAGCGTGTGCAGCGAGGGAGGGAGTTTCCCAAGTTCTTTGAAAGGGAAACCAAGGGAGAAGCAGTGAAGTGTCTAAAGAGGATTTTTAGGAAATTTTAGGAATTCTGAGAGAGGCACAGGTTTTACCAACTTCACCCAATAGCATGGATGCTGGCAAGGATCTGGGGATCTCCGTGTATGCCAAACACATAATTTGTATCATTATTTTTCAACAGAATAAAGATTATGGATATAATCCATATTAATCTATAATCCATATTAAGATATAATCCTGAATAAAATAAAAAACATTACTGAAGTCATGTGGCTCAGTGGTGTCAGACTCTTTGCAACCCCACGGACTGTAGCCCGTCAGGCTCCTTTGTCCATGAAATTCTCCAGGCAAGAATATTGAAGTGGATTGTCATTTCATTCTCCAAGGGATCTGAGATATCCCAGGGACTGAGGCTGCATCTCTTTCATCTCCTGCATTGGCAGGCACAATCTTACCACTGCGCCACCTGGGAAGCCTGAAGTCAAGTGACTTTTTGCTATCTATACATCTCTTCATTAATGAATAATAAAATAGAAATTTTTGTGTGTGAGTGTGAAGCTGCTGCTGCTGCTAAGTCGCTTCAGTCATGTCTGACTCTGTGCGACCCCATAGACGGCAGCCCACCAGGCTCCCCTGACCCTGGGATTCTCCAGGCAAGAACACTGGAGTGGGTTGCCATTTCCTTCTCCAGTGCATGAAAGTGAAAAGTGAAAGTGAAGTCGCTCAGTTGTGTCCAACTCCTAGCTGCAGTACATGGGGTGAGTGTGAAGAGGACTCCTCAAAAATTTCAGAAGCAGAAAGGTGACGAACTCAGGTTGGGAGCAGCCTCAACTCCTTATTCCTGGAGAAGGGAAAGGCTACCCGCTCTAGCACTCTGGCCTAAAGAATTCCATGGACTGTATAGTTTATGGGGTTGCAAAGAGTTGGACACAACTGAGCGACTTTCACTTTCACTTCCTTATTAATCTCTCTGTGTCTTTCTACTTCATATATCATTGTTATCATTGTACAGTGTTGAAATTGCCTGTAGAAAGAGCAGACAGATTTTGCTTTTAATAAAAAACCCAGAGGCTCTTTCTGACATAGGAATTTGATGTCTTCTTTGCTTTTTCTCTGGGAAGATGAGAAAAATAAAGGGGCTGATGCATGCTTAGGGAATGTCTTAGAGGCTTTTGTTGACTATGACAATGTTAAAAATATAGATAGGCAAAAGAAAACTGACTTACTTCTTGATATATTCTGGGTTTATATCTGTTGAGTTCAGTTCAGTTCAGTTGCTCAGTCGTGTCTAACTCTTTGCGACCCAATGGACTGCAGCATGCCAGGTTTTCCTGTCCATCACCAACTCCCGGAGCTTACTCAAACTCACGTCCATCGAGTGATGCCATCCAACCATCTCATCCTATTCTCTGTTGTCCCCTTCTCCTCCTGCCTTCAATCTTGCCCAGCATCAGGTTTTTTTTTCCCCAATGAATCAGTTCTTCGCAACAGGTAGCCAAAGTATTGGAGCTTCATCTTCAGCATCAGTCCTTCCAATGAATACTCAGGACTGATCTCCTTTAGGATGGACTAGTTTGACCTCCTTGAAGTCCAAGGGACTCTCAAGAGTCTTCTCCAACACCATAGTTCAAAAGCATCAATTCTTCAGCACTCAGCTTTATGGTCCAACTCTCACATCCATACATGACTACTGGAAAAACCATAGGTTCGACTAGACGGACCTTTGTTGGCAAAGTAATGTCTTTGCTTTTTAATATGCTGTCTAGACTGGTCATAGCTTTTCTTCTAAGAAGCAAGCATCTTTTAATTTCATGGCTGCAGTCACCATCTGCAGTGATTTTGGAGCCCAAAAAAATAAAGTCTGACACTGTTTCCACTGTTTTCCCATCTATTTCCCATGAAGTGATGGGACCAGATGCCATGATCTTCATTTTCTGAATGTTAAGCTTTAAGCCAGCTTTTTCACTCTTCTCTTTCACTTTCATCAAGAGGATCTTCAGTTCCTCTTCACTTTCTGCCATAAGGGTGGTGTCATCTGCATATCTGAGGTTATTGATATTTCTTCCGGCAATCTTGATTCCAGCTTGTGTTTCTTCCAGTCCAATGTTTCTCATGATGTACTCTGCATATAAGTTAAATAAGCAAGGTAACAATATACAGCCTTGACGTACCCCTTTCCCAATTTGGAGCCAGTTTGTTGTTCCATGTCCAATCTAACTGTTGCTTCCTGACCTGAATATAGGTTTCTGTGGCAATTAGCTAATCATGTTGTGTTTATTCTTTGTAACGCTGATGTCCCTCTCACAGCATTCTTCTTTCCTCTGCTCTCTGGTTCAGTTGGGTTAGTAACTTTACTCTTGCAATGCTTTCTGTTTCCTGTTAAGATTTAAGGACTATGATATGGCTATGTAAATGATTATTGATGTTCTGGCTTCTTTCTCTAAACATATAATCAATTTCCCCACATTATTCAAATTTTCATTTAAAATGACTTTCCCTAGAATCCCATATATATATTTTATCATTCATTAAACTCTTTTGTGGAGCCTGGTGGGCTACATGGGATTCATGTACATGACTGAACAGAGCATAGCAGCAAGTTCTTTTGTGGGTAATTTCTCAGATTTTGCCATCAGAAACAATGCTGTGGTCTACGGGGTTGTGGGATCAGGTTGTCCACCTCCACCCTGAATTATTCTTCCGGTCGTAGTAGTCTGACATGCTCAGGGCACCACTTCCTCACCCTCTGCCCATGTGCTCAGAATGGGGCTCAGGAGTTGAGCCTATGGTTTGCTCACCGGCTTCCCCTGCTTACATTAGTCAATGGCTCAGCAACGGGCTTGTGAGCCAGTCAGAGCCAACTACATGCACTGATTCCTTGGCTAAGACTTCTGAGAGACTCACAGTCTCTCCTCCAGGATTTACAATGAGAGGCCAGGAAAGTGATATCACTGCTATGGCAGGGAGCCTCAAAATGACTCCAGTGAGGAAAGTAGAGCAGAACCCAAAGACAGAAGCCACAGAAAACAACAAAAACAAACAGAAAAAACCTGCATCTAGACAAGGTCGTCTGACTTCTGGCTTCAGTCCTGTTAGGCACCTTGACTTTTCACTTATTGAGCCACTAAATCCTCCACCTAGTCCCCTGCCCCCTAGTACACATCTGTCTGCCTTGAGAGCCCTGTTGTAACCTCTTTGTTCACATATCTTGTTTTGAGTTGTCACTGATTTTTTTCCCCTTTATTTTTTAATTGAAGCATCAAAGTTGTGTTATTTTCAGGTGTACAGCAAAGTGATTCAGTTATAAACACACATATATATGTATATAAATCTATTCTTTTTCAGATTGTTCACATATCTTTGACCTCATAGCAAATAATAGCTGATACGTGCTGAGTGCTTGCCTTCTGTCCAGCATCATGTGAAAGGCTTTCCATTTGTGATCACATTTAGCCCTTCTAATAATCATCACAAATGGCTACTATTACCATCTTCACTTTATGCATAAGAAAACTCAGAGAAAAGAGGAGAATAAAACACAAGTGTAAAGTCACAAGCAGAGCCAGGATTCAATCCTCGGTTTGTTCAGGGCCAGAGCTATATCACATCTACTTTTCTGCTACTCCTAACTTCCTTTATTCATTCCCTATGAACAAAATGAACTTTTATATGGAATCAGAAAGACTCAAGCATGTAAAGCCTCTATGAAGAGCAGTGTAAAGAGGTAAAGGTTTTGATCCTGGAGCAGGATACAAGAAAATAAAAGGCTAGGTTTTAGAAAGAGCAAAAGAATAAGGGTCTGAGACAAGTCCAGAAATAAAGTTTAGTCTGTCCAGAGCTGAGAGTTCATGTGGAAACATTATAAGATTGAATCAGATTTTGGATCCTACTTTAAAAAGTCTAATCGTGGTATTAGTAGCAATGGGGAGCCCTTGATTACTTCAGAAACTGTGAAAGACTCTTGATTTGGTGGCGCTCCATGAACCATGCATGTTCATTTACTTTTGGCTTCCCTCCACACTGATTTCAGTTGGCTATTTATGTCAGTTATGTCTGACTCTTTGTGATCCCATGGATTGCAGCATGCCAGGCTTCCCTGTCCTTCACCATCTCCCAGAATTTGCTCAGACTCATGTCCATTGAATTGGTGATGTCATCCAACCATTTCATCCTCTATCATCCCCTTCTCTTTCTGCCTTTAGTCTTTCCCAGCATTAGGGTCTTTTCCAGTGAGTTGACTCTTCTCATCAGGTGGCCAAAGTATTGGAGCTTCAGCTTCAGTATCAGTCCTTTCGATGAATATTCAGGGTTAATTTCCCTTAGGATTGACTGGTTGGATCTCCTTGCAGTCCAAGGGACTCTCAAGAGTCTTCTTCAATATGACAGTTTTTTTTTTTTTTAGTTTTTTATTTTTAAAATTTTAAAATCTTTAATTCTTACATGCGTTCCCAAACATGAACCCCCCTCCCACCTCCCTCCCCATAACATCTCTCTGGGTCATCCCCATGCACCAGCCTCAAGCATGCTGCATCCTGCGTCAGACATAGACTGGCGATTCAATTCTTACATGATAGTATACATGTTAGAATGTCATTCTCCCAAATCATCCCACCCTCTCCCTCTCCCTCTGAGTCCAAAAGTCCGTTATACACATCTGTGTCTCTTTCCCTGTCTTGCATACAGGGTCGTCATTGCCATCTTCCTAAATTCCATATATATGTGTTAGTATACTGTATTGGTGTTTTTCTTTCTGGCTTACTTCACTCTGTATAATAGGCTCCAGTTTCATCCATCTCATCAGAACTGATTCAAATGAATTCTTTTTAACGGCTGAGTAATACTCCATTGTGTATATGTCCCACAGCTTTCTTATCCATTCATCTGCTGATGGACATCTAGGTTGTTTCCATGTCCTGGCTATTATAAACAGTGCTGCGATGAACATTGGGGTACATGTGTCTCTTTCAATTCTGGTTTCCTCGGTGTGTATGCCCAGCAGTGGGATTGCTGGGTCATAAGGTAGTTCTATTTGCAATTTTTTAAGGAATCTCCACACTGTTCTCCATAGTGGCTGTACTAGTTTGCATTCCCACCAACAGTGTAGGAGGTTTCCCTTTTCTCCACACCCTCTCCAGCATTTATTGCTTGCAGATTTTTGGATCGTAGCCATTCTGACTGGTGTGAAGTGGTACCTCATTGTGGTTTTGATTTGCATTTCTCTAATAATGAGTGATGTTGAGCATCTTTTCATGTGTTTGTTAGCCATCCGTATGTCTTCTTTGGAGAAATGTCTATTTAGTTCTTTGGCTCATTTTTTGATTGGGTCGTTTATTTTTCTGGAATTGAGCTGCATAAGTTGCTTGTATATTTTTGAGATTAGTTGTTTGTCAGTTGCTTCATTTGCTATTATTTTCTCCCATTCAGAAGGCTGTCTTTTCACCTTGCTTATATTTTCCTTTGTTGTGCAGAAGCTTTTAATTTTAATTAGATCCCATTTGTTTATTTTTGCTTTTATTTCCAGCATTCTGGGAGGTGGATCATAGAGGATCCTGCTGTGATTTATGTCTGAGAGTGTTTTGTCTATGTTCTCCTCTAGGAGTTTTATAGTTTCTGATCTTACATTTAGATCTTTAATCCATTTTGAGTTTATTTTTGTGTGCAGTGTTAGGAAGTGATCTAGTTTCATTCTTTTACAAGTGGTTGACCAGTTTTCCCAGCACCACTTGTTAAAGAGATTGTCTTTACTCCATTGTATATTCTTGCAATTACTAGAGCTAATCAATGAATATAGTAAAGTTGCAGGATATAAAATCAACACACAGAAATCCCTTGCATTCCTATACACCAATAATGAGAAAGTAGAAAAAGAAATTAAGGAAACAATTCCATTCACCATTGCAACGAAAAGAATAAAATACTTAGGAATATATCTACCTAAAGAAACTAAAGACCTATATATAGAAAACTATAAAACACTGATGAAAGAAATCAAAGAGGACACTAATAGATGGAGAAATATACCATGTTCATGGATCGGAAGAATCAATATAGTGAAGATGAGTATACTACCCAAAGCAATTTACAAATTCAATGCAATCCCTATCAAGCTACCAGCCATATTTTTCACAGAACTAGAACAAATAATTTCAAGATTTGTATGGAAATACAAAAAACCTCGAATAGCCAAAGCAATCTTGAGAAAGAAGAGTGGAACTGGAGGAATCAACTTGCCTGACTTCAGGCTCTACTACAAAGCCACAGTCATCACGACAGTATGGTACTGGCACAAAGACAGACACATAGATCAATGGAACAAAATAGAAAGCCCAGAGATAAATATGACAGTTTTTTAGCAGACATCATGTAAATGGAAGCTGTTGAGCACATTTTGGTTTATCCTCCTGGAAGGATCTTCCTTAGAACCCAACTGTCAACTGTGAAGAAGCCCAAGCAACTACAGAGAAAGGTCCATGGAGAGGAAGAGGTCACCTGGCTGACAGCCCCAGCTGTGCTCTGCTGGCATCTACCAGCTCTTGACAGCCATGTGAAATGAGGTCATTTTGGATATTTCAGCCACCTTAGTCATTCCAACAGGGAGCCAAAGAATCACCCAGCCAGCCCTTAAAATGGTGAAAAACAATTAATTGCTGTTGCTCTAGACCATAAAGTTTGGGGTGGTTTGTGATACAATAGATCAGTAACACACTTCAAGCTGGCTTTAGAAAAGGCAGAGGAACCAGAGATCAAATTGCCAACATCTGCTGGATCATGGAAAAAGCAAGAGAGTTCCAGAAAAACATCTATTTCTGCTTGATTGACTATGCCAAAGCCTTTGACTGTGTGGATCACAATAAACTGTGGAAAGTTCTGAAAGAGATGGGAATACCAGACCACCTGACCTGCCTCTTGAGAAACCTATATGCAGGTCAGGAAGCAACAGTTTGAACTGGACATGGAACAACAGACTGGTTCCAAATAGGAAAAGGAGTACGTCAAGGCTGTATATTGTCACCCTGCTTATTTAACTTATATGCAGAGTACATCATGAGAAATGCTGGGCTGAAAGAAGCACAAGCTAGAATCAAGATTGCTGGGAGAAATATCAATAACCTCAGATATGCAGATGATACCACCCTTATGGAAGAAAGTGAGGAAGAACTAAAGGGCCTCTTGAAAGTGAAAGAGGAGAGTGAAAAAGTTGGCTTGAAGCTCAATTCAGAAAACTAAGATGATGGCATCCGGTCCCATCACTTCAAGGCAAATAGATGGGGAAACAGTGGAAACAGAGGCTGACTTTATGTTTTTGGGCTCCAAAATTACTGCAGATGGTGATTGCAGCCATGAAATTAAAAGACGCTTACTCCTTGGAGTAGCTCTTCCCTGTAGCTCAGATGGTAAAGAATCTGCTTGTAATGCAGGAGACTTGGGTTTGATCCCTGGGTGGGGAAGATCCCCTGGAGAAGGGAATGGCAATCTACTCCAGTATTCTTGCCTGGAGAATCCCATGGACAGAGGAGCCTGGCGGGCTACAGTCTGTGGAGTCGCAAAGAGTTGGACATGACTGAGTGACTACTACTACTACTCCTTGGAAGGAAAGTTATGACCAACCTAGAGAGCATATTAAAAAGCAGAGACATTACTTTGCCAAGAAAGGTCCATCTAGTCAAGGCTATGGTTTTCCCAGTAGTCATGTATGGATGTGAGAGTTGGACTATAAAGAAAGTTGAGTGCCAAAGAATTGATGCTTTTGAACTATGGTGTTGGAGAAGACTCTTGAGAGTCCCTTGGACTGCAAGGAGATCCAACCAGTCCATCCTAAACGAGATCAGTCCTGGGTGTTCATTGGAAGGACTGATGTTGAAGCTGAAACTCCAGTACTTTGGCCACCTGATGGGAAGAGCTGACTCATTTGAAAAGATCCTGATGCTGGGAAAGATTGGGGGCAGGAGGAGAAGGGGATAACAGAGCATGAAATGTTTGGATGGCATCACCGACTCAATGGACATGGGTCTGTGTAGACTCCGGGATTTGGTGATGGCCAGGGAGGCCTGGCGTGCTGTGGTTAATGGTGTCACAAAGAGTCGGACACAACTGAGCAATTGAACTGAACTGAACAGTTGAAAGTGGTTGAGTTCTTGCTTGCCACCTCCCACCCCTCTTCCTTCCAGCAAACATGAAGGGCTCTGTGGACAGTGCAAAGATCAAGAGAAGGAAGCCTCGGGATAGCTGTCCTGAAGGAGCATGGTGATCCTTGCCCCTCTGGCTCTGCCTTGCCTCTTTCTGAGCTTCAGACTTTCATTTACAGCAGGTTATCAATATTTCCAAAGCACAGTTCAGTTTCTTCCATTTGAAACTCCCCTTTCTCTCCTATCTTCATGTTGGTTACTAGTATTGCGAGTTGGCCAAGAAAGGAATTTCAGGCTCCTTTTGGCCCTCCCTTCATGGTTGGTCCCCATGTTCACTTACCAGCCTGTACTGCTGCAGATATGGCACTGAAGAGGGGGGCGCCTGGATACCAATGGAGCTCCTGCAGCCACTCTCATAGAGGCCATGGCCGCTGGGACCATTGCAGCTGGGGAACTGACATGTTCTCGAAAAGAACGGGTAGCTAGGCCTCTAGCCAATGTGTAGCTTTACCTCCAGAGCCAGCGGTTCGGCCCCTTCTTCCACCTCCAGTCTTGGCAAGATGAAGACTTGGTTGCAGTCAAGGCAGTAGGCACAAAGGAGACTGTACTCCTTGTAGATTTAGAAGTTTATCCTCCTTTGTGCAGGACCTAGACCAAGGGCTTCCCAGGTGGTACTAGTGGTAAAGAACCCACCACCCAATGCAGGAGACATGAGACCCAGGTTTGATCTCTGGGTTGGGAAGAACCCTTGGAGGGGCAATCCACTCCAGTACTCTTGCCTGGTGAATCCCATGGACAGAGAAGCCTGGCGGGCTTTGGTCCATAGGATCACAAAGAGTCAGACACAACTGAAGCGACTTGGCACACAGATTAAAGGCACACAGTTTCCAAAGAATGTTTTGAAAAGTCCAAAGCATATGTAATTAATATAAAGTTGAATCAATTGTGCTACATTTAGACTGTGTTAGATTATGAGGAGGATGTAGTATCCTGGCACTTTGTTAGCCAGGCAATCTGATTTCATTGCTTTCTTCTGGACACACAATAATGCCATACGAATGAGAAGCCAGGTATCATTCTTTCCTCCATAGTCTAAAGATGACTTATCTTTCCCATTCATTACTAGAAGAGGGAGTCAAGAGACCCCAGCCGGAGCAGCTGCTTGTCTCTGTGGCATCTCAGTTTGTGTTTCTCTAGGGTGGCAACAGCTGACATCCCTTCTTTTGGGTGGATGCTGCTCCCCTCCTAGAGCAGACAACTTGGCCACCTTGCCTCCTCACCTTTTGTACGGAGCAGAAAATGGCCACATGTTCTTCCATCTCTCCTGGGGTTCTGATGCAGGGCAGCCATCAGCAAGTTGTGTGACTTCACGTCTCTGCATCTGGGTTTCTTGTGTCTGGGGTCAGGAGACCTGGGCGGGGGGAAGTCTTACCTCCTCCTCTTGGTCACAGCATGACTTGAATAAGTTCTTGATTTCAGAAGGCACTCATTTTCTGGTTTGGAAAACGGAGGCAAGTAAATCAGAGAATCTGTAAGAATCTCCTTCCAGATTCAAAAAGCTTGTATGTGCTGTGGAAAACTGGGCATGTATTCAGACACTTCCCGTTTCCTTACAGGACTTGGTTTTAATCGTCTCCTGCCATTTTCTTCCCTTTATTGCGACTCAGTCAATTAGACCGTGTTTTAGTTTTGTTCTGTTCATCAAATGAGGATAATAAGGGATGCCTTCGAGGGAGTCAGGGAGGATAAACTAATTAAGGGTCGGAAAGTCCTAGTGGCCGCGTGCCTGTTAAGTGGTCATGATTCTAAACAGATCCTTCTGGCTCCTCAGCCGCTCACTGCCTGAGTGTCAGATGGTCCCATTTATAACATGATGTCCTCTTTTATCAAAACAGACACACGGAGGCACTGAGAGGGTGGATCTCAGAAGCAAAGGCCAGGATGCTGGCTGGGGTGCAGATGGAGGAGGGTAGGAGTCAGAAGCTGAGGGAGGAAGGAATCTGAGTGGAAGCAACTGCTGGTACGATTGAGACTTGGGGACCCCAGTTTGTGGTCTATCACTGGCAGGATTAGGGAGAGGCAGAAAGGATGATGTAGAAATGGGCAGAAGCGAATTCTGGCTCTGTGTCTGCTGTTGGCGCTCCTGGCTTGGGGTTCGGATCTCTCCTTACCGACCTTGATTGTGTGGGGACCAGGGGTTGGGGAGAGGAGCCTCGAGAGGGCAGCTGTAAGAAAGGCAGAATCTACTTCCTTGAGAGAATCTTGCCCTGGCACTGTAAAGCCTAGCCAGCTCATTCAACACACCACTAGAGCATACTGCTTGTTGATCTAAGTTATGCTCTTGATGGCTCGACAGTTCAGAAACTAGAAAGCATGTATTTCAGAAAAGAACATAAACACCATCCATTGTGTATGACAAGTTTTAAATTATTTTTTGAAGCCTTTTTGATTGAAATTAATTCCTTCTTCTTAACATTTCCCTATTGCTTTTGGGACTGCCATATATTTGAGGTATTGATGTAACTACCATGGTAAATTGTAAGTGCCTTGAGAGCAGAGAACGTATTATTCATTTGTGAGCTCCTTACAGTGTCTGAAAACTGTTTTCAACATAAAATGTCTTTGATAACCACTGATTAAGTTGAATTGTGTTATGTTATATGAAGAAAGAACATAGAGAATTGAATAATAAGATTTTAGAATTTTTGATTTTATTGAATTTATCACTCAGGCAAATGCTATCTTTTTTGGGGGGGGGCATTGATTTAACTTTCTTAAAAAAAATTTATTTATTTGCCTCACGGAGGAGAGAGGGCGACAGAGGATGAGATGGTTGGATGGCATCATTGACTTAATGGACATGAGTTGAAGCAAACTCCTGGAGACAGTGAAAGCCAGGTAAGCCTGGCATGCTGCAGTCTATGGGATCACAAAGAGTTGGACATGACTGAGTGATTGAACAACAACATGGGTCTTAGTTTGGGTATTTGGGATCTTTGATTTTCACTGAGGCATTCAGGATCTTTAGCTGCAGCAACTGGGATCTATTTCCCTGATCAAGGATTGAACCTGAGCCCCCTGCATTGGGAGTTTGGAGTCTTAGCCACCGGACCACCAGGGAAATCATGATTTAATTTTGTTTGTGAGGCTAGAACTCTCCTTTTGAAGTAATAACACAAAATTAGTTTATTTGTGTAAAAGTGAGATGAAATTAATTTTGTTTGGGGCAAAGAATGAAAGGATGGGAGAGGATGGATAACAGGGCAAAAGTGGCAAAGGAAAAGTTTCACTCACTTTATGAGCTGGCCTTTGGGCAGATTTGATTTTAGTTATGTAACCTCTCACTCAAGTGGCTCACCTCTGCACACGCCTTGATATGGAACAACTGAAGTCGTTTGTTGCCCTATGTCACCAAACACATTAAATGAAGTACACACTCATTCTGTCTTCTGATTAGGTTGAACTTTGGATAATGATGTATATTGTCAGCAGATCCTTCTGCCACTATTCTTACCACATAATTTGCTAAGGAATATTTACCTTTGTACTCAGTGTATCTAGAAGGTAGAGGTATGAGGTTGTAATTTCATGCTCTTGATAGTCAGGAGGAAAATTTACTGACCCTTAAGTCATAGGCTTTCATCTTGAGTGGGGAAATATATAGCATCGAAGAAATAAAGTGTTCTAGACTTGCCTTGGCCCCAAGAATTACCTTACTTCTTTTCTTATTTCATAAATGAGACTACTGAGACCCTAAGAGCTTAAATGATATGCCTAAGACTGGAATCAGAATCCAGGCTTAGGGTTCTATGTGCTGATAGTATTGCTACTTTCCCCTATTGTCTGGCTTGAATTCATAGAAATGATCATTTTCTTCTATTTTGCTTTATTTGGGGTTGCTGTTGTTTTTCAGTCACTGTGTCTGACTCTTTGAGACTTCATGAATGGCAGCATGCCAGGCTTCCTTGTCCTTCATATCTCCTGGAGTTTGTTCAGACTCATGTCCATTGAGTCAGTGATGCTGTCTAACCGTCTCATCCTCTGCTGCCCCCTCCTCCTTTTGCCTTCACTCTTTACCAGCATCAGTCTTTTCCAGCGGGTCAGTTCTTTGTCTCAGGTGGTCAAATTACTCCAGTAGCTGAAGCTATTGGAGCTTCAGGTTTAGCATCAGTACTTCTGGTGAATATTCAGAGTTGATTTCCTTTAGGATTGACTGGTTTGACCTCCTTACAGTTCAAGGGACTCTCAAGAATCTTCTCCAGCACCACAGATGGAAAGCATCAATTCTTTGGTGCTCAGCATTTCTTTACGGTCCAACTCTCACTTCCGTACATGACTACTGGAAAAACCACAGCTTTGACTACATGGACCTTTGTTGGCAAGTAATGTCTCTGCTTTTGAATATGCTGTCTATGTTTGTCATAGCTTTTGTTCCAAGGAGCAAGTGTCTTTTAGTTTCTTAGCTTCAGTCACTGTCTGCAGTGATTTTGGAGTCCAAGAAAATAAAATCTGTCACTATTTCCACTTTCCCCCCATCTATTCGCCATGTAGTGATGCGGTCAGATGCCATATTCTGGGTATCATATATCATATACAGTTCAGCAGATTGCCTTCTCTGTGGGTTGATTACCAGGATTTGTCTTCTCATGGCTACTGAAATCTTTATGGTAAGAATGTTAGGCTCCTCCTAGCCCATTTTTAGAGGGTTTAGTTTAACTTAGTATGTATATGTGTGAAAGTGAAAGTTGCTCAGTTGTGTCCGACTCTTTGTGACCCCATGGACTATACAGTCCATGGAATTCTCCAGGCCAGAATACTGGAGTGGGTAGCTGTTCACTTCTCCAGGGGATCTTCCCAACCCAGGGATCAAACCCAGGTCTCCTGTGTTGCAGGCGGACTCTTTACCAGTTGAGCCACCAGGGAAGTCCAAGAATACTGGAGTGGGTAGCCTGTTCTCCAGTGGATCTTTCTGACCCAGGAATCAAACCGGTGTCTCCAGCTGAGCTACCAGGGAAGCCCCTGTGTATATATGTGTGTATATACGTATATATATTTTGGTTGTGCTGGGTTTTTTGTTGCTGCACACAGGCTTTTTCTAGGCGCAGTGAGCAGAGGCTCCTCTTTGTTGCCGTGCATGGGCTTCTCATTGTGGTGGCTTCTCTTGTGGAGCACAGGCTAGGTGCACGAGTTTCCAGAGATGCAGCATATGGGCTCTAGAACATGGGCCCAGTAGTTGTGGCACACAGGCTTAGTTGCTCTGCATCATGTGGCATTTTCCTAGACCAGGTATTGAACCGGTGTCCCCTGCATTGGCAGGAGGAGTCTTATGCACTGTGCCACCAGGGAAGTCCTAACTTGGTATGTTTAGAAGCTAGCAAAGGATTTATAAGAAATGACTGAATCCATATATGTAATCTATTTATTGTTACTACTGTATCAGTAAGGGATGCTTTATGCTACAAATATGCTATTTTATAGGCTTAAGTAATAAAGATAAGTGAGTGAGCAGAAATTCAACAGTGTCTTCAAAATCCAAGTATTTTGAACCTTCTGCTCTACCATTCCCTGTATTATCCTGCTTAATCATTGTTTCAACATAGCTGCCTTGTTTCTAGGCAGCAAGAGGGGAATGGATCAGTACTGGTGATCTTATTTCCTTCTTTTGAAGAAAATGTTTTTTAGAAGTTGTTCACCCTCCAACCTGTAAATTTCTTACTTCTCATTAGTCAGAGCTATGTCAAATGTTAACTCTTATTTGAAAAGGGAAAAGGAGTTATATAGCTTTCCCCCCTTTTTTTAACCTATATAGTGGATGTGGGCAAGAGAAATATACTCAACATGTGTTGAGTTGGCCAAGCTTCAATGTAATGTAGCACAGAAGTAAATATATGCATAACCGTAAGTAATATTCCACACCAACTTCTAATTCTTTTTACTTTCTGGTCCATCTTCTCTGATGGAGAAGTCAGAATTCTCATTTCTTTGTTTGGTTAGATCCCAGAGAATTTACTGGATGTGCCAAATGTGCCCAAACTGAGAGATATGCAAAATTAAAGGGTCAGTAGGTATGTTGAGAAGGTTTCCCAGGTGGCTCAATGGTAAAGAATCTGCCCGCCAATGCAGGAGACACCAGAGATGTGGGTTTGATCCCTGAGTCGGGAAGATCTCCTGGAGGAGGAAATGGCAACCCACTCCAGCATTCTTGCCTGGGTAATTCCATGGACAGAGGAGCCTGGTGGGCTGCAGTCCATGGGGTCACAACGAGTCAGACATGACTGACCCACTCAGTGTGCACGTGCGTGCGTGCAAACACACACACACACACACACATGCAGACTGGGATCAAGATGTGAGTACAACGGGGTCATTCAAAGGCAAGAAAGTAGATCAAAGTGGTGAAATTTATAGGCTCTGGAGCTAGATTGTTTTAGACTTACGCTCTGGCTCTACCACTTCCTAACTATGTGACTTTACCATGCTACATAACCTCCCTCAAGCCCTGAGCACAGTCTCTGGCTCATAATAAGTATTCAATATCATCACCATCATCATCAAACACAAGAGGTTTGAAGTACAGATCTTAGGAACTGGTGTCTAGACTGAAGAATTATCATAGCTTGAGGTATGAAAGGAGGTTAAGTGGAAAAGCAAGAGAATGAAATCAGATAATATATATTCCCTGCAGTGAGGTGTGTTGCCTGCTTTAAAAGGATTCCCTGTTGCAAGGTAGTATGAGTGACTCATTCATGGGGGTGTATCTCTTGTGGCTTAAACATATCTCTTGACAAGTGGTGTACTGTATAGGATTCCAGAGTGTGGAAAAGGGCTGGCCGAGGGGAGAAAGGCTGGCAACAGAGTTCTCATGAGAGTAGGGTGGAAACCTTCTGGTCATGGGTCTTCAGCCAAGGGTGCCACAGCCTATGAGAACCTTCATGATAAAAGCCATAGAGAATTAGCTTCTCCCTTTGATCTCTCTTGCTCTGTTTTGATTTATTGATTAATTGTGTGTGTATTTTATGAGTCATTGGGAACGCCCATTAGCAGTGCCCACTTATACAGCAGTAGCTCTAGGTAGAGTGGACATTTGGGCTCACTGGAATATAGCTTGGTTCACAGACCTATGTGATGTGTTTAAGTCCATTACTGTCTAGGATCTAAAATGAGGTGGACCTGCAAACACAGTTCACGTGTTATCCACTCTTTCCTTGGATGGACATCTGACTACCAAATAAAAGGCTATTCATCTTTACCACAGAGAAGGCAATGGTGCCCCACTCCAATACTCTTGCCTGGAAAATCCCTTGGATGGAGGAGCCTAGTAGACTGCAGTCCATGGTGTCACTAAGAGTAAGACACAACTGAGCGATTTCACTTTCAATTTTCACTTTCATGTATTGGAGAAGGAAATGGCAACCCACTCCAGTGTTCTTGCCTGGAGAATCCCAGAGACAGGGGAGCCCGGTGGGCTGCTGTCTATGGGGTCGCACAGAATCGGACATGACTGAAGCGACTTAGCAGCAGCAGCCGCAGTGTCTTTATCAGGGCTTCCCTGCTGGCTCAGTGGTGAAAGAATCCACCTGTCAATGCAGGAGATGCAGGTTTGATCCCTGAGTTGAGAAGATCCCCTGGAGGATGAAACGGCAACCCAATCCAGTATTCTTGCCTGGGAAATCCCATGGACGGAGGAGCCTGATGGGCTAAAGTCCATGAGGTCTCAAAAAGTCAGACACAACTTAGCGACTAAAACAACAAAACAACAAACATCTTTATCAACAGCTATGAGTTGTGAGGTCCATGGCTCCCTCCCCTTTCAGAAAAGACCTGATATAGACGATAGTGTTAAACACATATGCTAGACGCTATTATCTATGTTAACTAATTTAATCCGTGAAACAACTCTGTAAGATAGGTGTAATGATTACCCAGATTTTTACAGATGAGAAAACTGAGGTCAAGTAACTTACAAAGACCATAAAGATGTCTGTTGTGTTGAAAAAAACAATGTGGGTAGGTCTAAGGCTGTGTCTAAACTTAGGCTAAGACCCATGACTTCAGAAAGGCTAAGAAAATTGGTCTGCGATTATTCCTGTAGATTGTTTTATCCTAACTTTTACATGAAGAGTGAAGTTTCACAAAGCACTGATCTAAACCCTTTGTGTTAAGACAGAGATAGTAAAAGAAGAAAAGCTCATGTCTTGGCTTTTCTTAACGTACATTAGCCAATGACGTGTGCAAGGCTCTTCTTTGCCCACATCGTGAATTGATTGACAGATGAGAAGATTTGCCTTGCAGTTTCATGTGGGGCAGTTCTTAGGAATCCAGCCGCATGGAAAGGTTTGAAGTGAGGAGAGTTTGCCAAGGAAAAAGTAATGAAGATTGAGGTGGATCTTGTAAAGAATAAATAGAAGGAAGTTGGGCAGGAAATTCCCAACATGAAAAATGCAGGACCTACACACGAGCAATTCATTTTCACTGGAATATAGGGGATATGAAAGGGAGTATTTGAAGTAAGAAGAATGGGAGATGGATCATGGAGGACTTGAAATGCCAGACCAAGGAGTAAAAATTCTATTCAGTAGGTAATGGGAGACCTAATAAATACAGTTCAAGTAAAAAATAGGGACCCTGGGGAATTCCCTGGCAGTCAAGTGGTTAGGACTCTGTGCTTCCTTTACAGGAAGCGTGGGTTCAATCTCTGTTCAGGGAACTAAGATCCTGCAAGCTGTATGATGTGGGGGAAAAAAAATTGGGGTTTTGGGAGGAAGGACAACTATTATTTCATTTACATTTACATATAAGCCCAACGTGGGCTATTATAGTCACTGCCTGA
Organism: Ovis canadensis; assembly: GCF_042477335.2. Classification (NCBI taxonomy): domain Eukaryota; kingdom Metazoa; phylum Chordata; class Mammalia; order Artiodactyla; family Bovidae; genus Ovis; species Ovis canadensis. Next base: position 62,475,519 of record NC_091254.1, read on the forward strand.
CTGTGACTCCAGATTGGAGGCTGTGATCGGGTATTTATTTACTTATTTTTTAAGTGCACACCAAAGTTATTTAGTTTTATACATATAAATGTTATATTCAAACACATGTTCGTTTTCGGATTCTTTTCCATTACAGGTTATAACAAGATATTGAATATAGCTCCCTGTTACACAGTAGGTCCTTGTTGTTCATCTACATTATATATAGTAGCGTGTACCTGTTAATCCCAGACTCCTAATTTATCCCTCTTCTCCATCCCCTTTGGCAACTCTAAGCTTGTTTTCTATGTCTGTGATTCTATCTCTGTTTTGTAAGTTCATTTATATCATTTTTTTGATTCCACATATAAGTGATATCATAGGATATTTGTCTTTCTCCATCTGCCTTATTTCACTTAATATGGTAATCTCTAGGTCCATCAACGTTGCTGTGAATAGCTTTGTTTCATTCTTCTGTATTGTGGCTCAGATGGTAAAGAATCTGCCTGCAATACAGGAGACAGCGTTCAATCCCTGGGTCAGGAAGATCCCCTGGAGAAGGGAATGACTACTCACTCTGATATTCTTGCCTGGAGAATTCCATGGACAGAGGAGCCTGGCAGGCTACAGTCCATGGAGTTGTAAAGAGTTGGACACGACTGTGCAACTAACACTTTCAATATTCCATTGTACATATGTACTACATCTTCTTTATCCATTCATCTGTTGATGGACACTTGGATTGCTTCCTTGCCTTGGTTGTTGTAAACACTTCAGCTTGTGGTATGGTGTGTCAATGTCCATTACTGTCTCTTTGACCACCACAGGTGTCTGAAAGTAAGACTGGGGCAAAGAATGATTACTGAATAAATGGTAAATGAGTGGAACTAGGATTTATGTTTTCTGACTCTTAGATCACTTTGTTCATTTGACAGATATTTTTGAGTCTCATTTTAGGTACAGTAGATACAACCATTACTGAACACGGTTTTAGGGAAAATGATCATCCCCAAACTTAATCCACTGCCTGTCTTACTGGCTCCATCTTTACATTTTTGGGTTTGGGCCCTTTCTATTGCTCCTGTAAAACATCCAGTTCTGAGCTGCCATTATCTTTTGCCCAATTCCTTTCATAGCCTCTTAATGGGGCTCATGGCTTTTATTCTTGAGTTTCTATACACACACAGAAACTAGAGTAATATCATAAAAGCAGAAGTTGGATCTTGGCATTCAGCTTCATAATACACTTCAGTGGCTTCTGTGATTAAAATCGAAACATCTCTCCCCATCGCCCAAGTCCTTGTATGGATACCCTTTCCTGCTCAAGACCTCTGATCTTCCCCTCGTCTCTCTCCATTGTTCACTATGCTCCATTCCCATTTACCTCGCGCTGTTTCTTGAACGGTCTGGTCGTAGTGTACTCCTTTACTCCTGCTGTTTCCTTTGCTTGGAATGTTCTTCTTCTAGATTCCAGCATGGCCACACATCCCCTCCCTTGAATGCCATTCAGATTTCTATTTAAATATCATCTCCTCAGACAGCCATTCTCTGACTAACTATCTAGCTATCTTTATGCACTTTGCATGACAAGAAATTATGCTTTTAATTCTTTGTCTGTTTATTTATTATGGGTATTGCTCATCAGGATGTAAACTCTGTGTAGAGAGGACTTTGCTTATTGGCTCATTATGGTGTCCCCAGCACCTATAGTAGGACCTGGCCTGTGAACACACAAAAGTATCATTCAGTGAATGATTAGTATTGGGATTTCTTTCACAGCTTAGAGGAAAAGTTGTTTCATGCTTCAAAACACTCAGCATATATCTGTATACCTTTTCCTAACTTATCGTAGCTTCAGCTTTAGATTTGCCCTTCTTGACTTTTGCAACTCCTGAATACGCGACATCCATTTTAGGCATATTACTGGCAGGCTGCAAATAGTAGAGTGTATTTCTGATTCGAATTCTTTTGACTGCTGTGAATAGTTTTTCTCTGGTTGTTAGTAATTAAAACAAACAAGTCGAAAGACTCATATTATTCTATTTCATTGCCAAATTGGATATTGCTCAACTCAAAATTAAATGTACACACACCCACAAAACTAGCCAAACTGGCTATTACAATTACATAAAGTTCCTTGTGTTCATTAGCAGTGTTACCTTTCATGGTTTATCCTGTTTGGCATATACATCAAAGTAACAGTCATAAGACTTATATAAAATTTAGAGCATGTAGATGTGGAAAAAATGTTAAGATTTTTTTTTTGTTTGTTTCCAGCTAAATTTCAACAAAAGCATAACCTTGTTGCTGTACTATAAAGCTTAAGGCACGAAATAGGGAAACTCAGTGTTTTGTCAAAACTTGGTACTTTCAGCCCAATTGTCAGAGTCACCTAAAAATGGCAGACATGATTCAGCTTTGTACTCTGCATCTTGGGAATTAGAGTCAGAATACCAGCCCTGATCTCTTTAGTGAATGATTCATTTGCTAACATGATTAACAATTCTGGGAGCCAGCAATGTTGGCCACTAATATCGGATTTTAAGAAGCTGCCTGTTTCAATAGCATTGCAAATGTATTTGTTTGTACCTGGGGAGAGAGAGGTCTTGAATCTGCTCTTGTGTTTTTATTTGAACCAGGAGAATGAATTTAGGATTTCTAAAGCTTTGCATTATTTTATGGGTAGTACCCATCCATGAGAAAAACAAAGCAATTAACCATTTAGGGGAATTAAGACTAAAAGAGTGACAAAGCATCACCAAGAAAACCTTGTAGTTCAAGTTTGTAGAGGTTTGATGAGTATGTTGAGTAAAAACTATTTAACTTCAGTTCATTGTTTGATTCAACCTTTTTGAACACAAAGGATTCAGGAAAACTGGGGCAGATGGTCAGATTGAGATTTGGTTATATGATTATTAGTTCACATGTCTGTCTCTCAGGGTGGTCTATGAGCTCCTTGAAGTTAAAACCTTATTCATCATTATTTCCCATTGTTTGGCATGACAAGTTGTGTAGCTTAATTACAAGGATGATTGTGATGATGCAGTCATGGCTAACATTGCTCAGCTCACCACCAGTCAGGCACTATGCTAACTGCTTGGTATACATTGCCATATTGAATTCTTTTTCTTGAAAATTTTTATTTTTTAAAATTATTTTTAAAATTTTTATTGAAATGTAGTTGATTTACAATGTGTTAGTTTCAGGTGTATAGCAAAGTTATATATATATATTTCAGATTATTTCCCATTATAAGTTTTTATAGGATATTGATTATGGTTCCCTGTGCTATATAGTAGCTTACTGTTGGCTAGCTATTTTATATACAATTGTGTGCATATTTTAATCCCAAGCTCTTAACTTATCTCCCCCACCTTTCCCCTTTGGTAAAAATAAGTTTGTTTTCTGGGTCTGTGAGTCTATTTCTCTTTTGTGAATAAGTTCATTTGTATCATTTTTTAATATTTTACATATAAGCCATGTTGTATGATATTTGTCTTTCTCTATCTGGCTTGCTTCACTTCGTACGATAATCTTTAGGCTCATATCATCTTTAATTCCTGCAACAATATAATCTATCCATGTTTGAGGAGGAAACTGAAGTTAAGAGATGTTCATTAACTTGTCCACAGTCACACACAACTAATGAAGTGCTGGACCCGGGATTCCAAACCATTTCTCTTCTTTATTCTAAGTCCATATTGTTAACTATGACACTTTATGCTTGTTGCCTGAATGAGTGAGGGTAGGACCCCTCCTCCACCTGAGTGGAGTTAAAATGTGACAAACAGAACTAGACGATAATCGTGTCCTAGAACAAACCTCACCAACCAGAAAGAGATGAGAAACCTTCAGTGTGGGTGGCAAGAGATGAAAGGATTGCCTATGTCACTGATTAGCTTAAAAAAAAAACAACCCAGAAACCTAAACAGAGAAGAAAGTAGAAATTTTTAAAAAGAGAAGGTAAGTTTTCATCCCTGAAAGCTTCTGAAGTGATATGTTTAAACTCTCATCCTGTTCAAATTCCTGTGGGTATGTGTGGAGCAGGAGAGGAGAAAGTCCATGCAAAGGATTGAGCATGGCTCTGCATGCTGAACTGCCTTCTCTCCTTCCCCGGAGTCGTATGTGCTTCAGAGACACATGGGTGGAAAGTTTTGCCCACTTTGGCTGCCTTCCCTCATGCGCGTGGGTGGAGGTTTGCACGCCTAGCACTTCCATGGGGAGTTCAGGTTGCTGTACCTGTTCTTGGGTCTAACAGGGTGAGACATGTACCTGTGTTGCAGGCCTGTCCCAGGAAAACTTGTCATACTGGATATGGAAATCGTTAAAGCAAAGTGGGAGGCAAGGTTGTCTTCTTTTCATGTCGATACTGGGGTTGCTTTCCTCCTGTCCGGCCAGAGCACAGTCCTAATAAAATGAAGGGGGACCAAAAGGAAACTGTTTGTATGGAGTGCTCACCTCGCAATTCTGGGGACATCAACTAAGTGACATTTTCACAGACAATACGCATCTGAAAGGAATGTCCCCTTCAAAAAACAAAAGAAAAGAAATCACGGGTTTCTTTGCCAGTCATTGTCATCTTCCCTTGCTCTGGGTCTTACAAACTTGATGGCTCTCTAGCTTTTCAGATTCTGATTCTTCCCTTCTTTGGTCCTCAAGTCTTGGTCAGGTCTGTCCTCTGGCCTCTATTTGATCAGTAGTTTTCCAAGAACCAATTTAAGTCTCAGAGTACCACAGACCTGCTGTAGGAAAAATATTTCACTTTCCTAAAGCCAGCATCATCAGCCATTGATGGAAGGTGTTCTTCCCCCAGTGTGATTACGTGAGAATTAGTGATGGGTAAACATCCACGTGAGGAGATTTAATTTGGATAAATATAAAGCTTGTTTGCTTAATTGGAATTTATCTGATCTTTTCTGTTTTTTCTTTGTTCTACAAATTTTCCAAAACAAGTGCCGATTTGATATTCTTCCTATTTCCTGGTCCGGGGTGGAGAGGAACTTTGTGAGACTCAACATTCTTTTGATATTTTGATAATTTCCACTTCAAGGGAAACAAAGGAGGGTACAGATGCATGCACATGAAAAACCAAACAAGATAGTGGCAGAACTGACTCAACCATTCCCTTCCTTCACCCTGGAAAGGTTCTAGTGTGAGGAAGCCATGCTTTTGAGTGGTTAAGGTATTTTCTTCATCTTGGTTTACTCTTTCCAAGCAGGTAACAGTGGATCTGGGAGAGCTTTTTGCTTTTGTGGGCTCCTACTCAGAGGGTGGACAGTCTTATCTGCTCACTCCCCAGCCCCTCCTCCCAATTCTCAGGTCTCACTGAATCCGTCTTTGATTTCCTGAAATGTACAAGGGCCCTAAATAGTCCCTACCTGATGCAGAGCTAATTTATATGCATCCTTTTCAAAGAGGATGAAATAGTCACTGTTTCTAGTCTCCCAATGTAATTTTTAAAATTTCTTGACAGAACCTAATTTCTTGAATCTTTTCATGTTTATTGATTTGCAGTTTTCTCCACTCTGTTTGTGTCTTGCATGCTTCTATGAAAAGGCTCATCGAGTCCAAACCATAAGCAGACAGAGCAAATGGGACTTTTGGAAAAAAAAGACATTTTTGATGGAAGCTCTTATTTTTTGACAACTGGAGAAAATACTTTTTAAGGACTATTTCCCCTGTTGGGACATTTGCAAGAACAGTTACATTTATTTTATAGCATACCACAGACCTGCTATAGAAAAAATATTTCACTTTCCTAAAGCCAGCATCATCAGCCATTGATGGAAGGTGTTCTTATTGGGTATTTATTTTATCCAAAAAAGAAAGAAAATTCCACGCTCCAGGAATCCATCTGTTGCTACATTTCATGAGAACAAAATGCACAGAAAAATATGGCTAAACACAATGCATTCACATTTTCTCCACCTTTGGACTGTTACCAGTCATAAAACTCCATCTTGTATAGACAATCTGTTAAAATAAGTTACTAAGAAACCCAAACAGGTATAAAGGTCATTCTCAGTATGAGTGGGCTTTCTTTTTGCTGTGGTTATAGCCAAACCAAAACTCACTTTGAGAGGGTGTTTTATAGTTGATATTTTAAACTGTAAACCACATTATATGATTGTAGAACCGCACCCAGCAGAGTCAATCTTCCTGTTTCGGAACTCTTGTGGGATTCAGCACATAATTCGTGTTCCTTCATCATGTTCTCACTATGTTCAGACCTCAGAGTTTACGAGCAGGTTGCTTCACTGCATTTTAAGCATTGTCTCTCCGAAGGTATATTTTAAGAAAGATATGGGCAATGAAAAGGAAGCCAAATGTATCCTTCATAGGAGAGACAGAGGATGTTTAACAAACTAGGAGGAATTTTATTTCTAGAGATCTTGAGAAAATTTATCAAATTATGGGAAGGGCATATAGATTTGAGGGCAAGTGCATTTAAAGTGAAGAGAGACTCCTCTCTGCCATCTTCTGAGCACCTGTGAGATACCAGGCATTTTGTTAAGCACTTTACCTACATTATCTCACTAAATCCTCGGTGAGCCTCTGAGAAATATAAAGACCGTAGGTTAAGAAAGATGAATGACTTGCTCAAGTTCAATTAGTTGAAGCACAATTAGCTGGAACTGTACACTTAGCTGGATGCCTAGTTCTGGCCTAGTGTGGTTTTGGACCAACTCAGTCTGCATCCCAAAGCCATCTCCTTGATGTAATCGATGGAGGTCTCCGACAACCCTGCTCCCATCAGTTTTAACCTTGCGCAGGCAGAAGAATAGAAGTGTTTTGTGGATTTGCCCTGGCTTTTCAATGATAAGATAGTGAATGGCTGGTCATGCTGAAAATTTAGATACTCTTGGTTGGCTAAGCCAAACTGAAGAGCTTCTCTGTGCATCTGGATAAAAGAAATAACGTGGGGCAAACAGACTTATCTTGCTTTTCTCTAAGCATGAGCAATGGTGAGCCATTATGTTTAATAAAGTCACAGGTGAGTTTTTCCTCCTTTTGTGCAGAAAAATTTATTGTTTTCCACAACCCACACTTACCTTAAATAAATCTGTTAAAATGTACATTTTAAATAAAACTTTTCAAATCTCTTCACCTAGCAGCTTAGAAGCAGGAATGTTTCTTTTCTCCTTTGGTCCAGCCTAAGGGTAAAGGACTCTTTCAGAACTTGATATATGAAGTTTCCTTGACTGACTTTGGTACTGGAGTGGGGTGCCATTGTCTTCTCCTGACTGACTTTGGAGCTTCCTAAATCAGTGTTCTTTATTCTCCAAAGTTAACATATTTATGACAATTATTATTCTGAAACGTAGTATCACTTTTCTCCATTCATCTGTGCTATAAGATTGTATAACTATCTGTCAAATGAGATTTTAAAAAACCCTCATACTCTTCCTAATTGGAAACTGGATCTCAAGGGACTTATAATTTAGTTGGGCATCCTTAACTGTTCAGTCGTGTCCAACTCTTTGCTACCCCATGGACTGTAGCCCTCCAGGGTCCTCTGTCCATGGGGTTTTTCAGATGAGAATACTGGAGTTAGTTGCCATCTCTTCCTTCAGGAGATCTTCCTGACCCAGGGAACTTCCTGACCCAGGGATCGAACCCACGCACCCTGTGTCTCCAGCACTGCAGGTGGATTCTTTACCCACTGAGTCATTAGCTGGGGAGTTACAAAAAACAGTAACACTTTGGTTACCATGAGATGGATGGAATATGTTTTGGTGGGAGTAGTCTGGTGGATCACTGCTGCCTGGAGCAGTTGGATGTAGAGAATGAATTAGCATTTGAGTTAAGCCTTTAGGGAGCAGTCGAACTTGGTGAGGTGAAGAAGAGCAGGAAGGAGAAATTGCCAAGCAATAGGTGGAACATGAAAGAAAACTCAAAGAAGGGGTGAATACTGAATATGGGTAGGGGGCTGACAGAGAATATTGGGAAAGATAATAGTTGCCATACGATTATTGGACCAGATTCTTTGTTTTCTTTTGAAGGCGTTTTCTAGATCTGGTTAGCGAAGAAAGCAAACTTTTGCAAGAACTCCAGCTGGCTGAAGCAAAACATGGGAGAAAAATATATCCTTTCTTTTTTCAAAAAATTAATTTATTTGTTTTAATTGGAGGCTAATTACTTTACAATATTGTAGTGGTTTTTGCCATACATCAACATGAATCAGCCATGGGTGTATGTGTGTTCCCTATCCTGAATCCCTCTCCCACCTCCCTCCCCATCCCATTCCTCAAGGTATCCTTTCTTTCACACATCTTAACGACAGGCACAAACCTTTCCTAGTGCTTTTGTTGCTAAGACAATAAATGAATCAATAAAGGAGATATATTATAAGACCAAAATGGTCCAAATGAAGACCATCTATAGTAGGTTTATCAATCTGAGAGCTATTGACATTTAGAGCTGGATAATTTTTTCCTTTGGGAAATAGGCACCATCCCATGTAACAAAGACTGTTTAGCAGCATTCCTGACTCTACTTACCAGATGTCAATGGCACCCCACCCCTCCAACTGACTGCCTCATTTGGGAAAACCAGAAGAGTTTCCTAACATTGTCAAATGTTATGGGGGAAGGACAAAATCTTCTCTAGTAGAGACTTATGCTTTATGAATAGAATGACCTAGTGGGCTTCCCTGGTGGCTCAGTGGTAAATAATCCACCTGCCAATGCAGGAGACATGGGTTTGATCCTTGATTTGGGAGGATCCCACATGCCTCAGAGCAACTAAACCTATGTTCCACAATTACTGAGTCTGTGCTATAGACCCCGGGAACTGCAACTACTGAGCCCATGAGCTGAAACTACTGAAGCCCATGTGCCCTAAAGTCCATGCTCCACGACAAGAGGAGCCACCACAGTGTGAAGCCCATGCAATGCAACTAGAGAGTATTAAATAAATGGAGTGTTTGCTTAGAGTCTCGGAGAAGAGATCATAGGGGCAAATAGCTGTTTACATGAAGCTGTGTGCCCACTTTTTGCCTTGTTGTGTTCTATTTGAGAGGTCTTCCCTGGTGGTTCTGTGGTAAAGAATCTGCCTGCGTGCAGGAGACGCAGGAGATGCAGGTGTAGTCCCTTTGTTGTGAAGATCCCCTGAAAGAGGGCAGGCATGGGAACCCACTCCAGTATTCTTGCCTAGAGAATTCTATGGACAGAGGAGCCTGACGTGTTCCAGTCCATAAGATCGCAAAAATTCAGACATGACTCAGCACGCATGCATCTTCTGTTTGAGAGTGTCTTGAATATTGTGAAAGTAACCAAAAATGTCAGGATGAACACCTCCAGCAAACATATGGAAAAATGAATAGAGTGACAAATGTGACGAAGCCTGATTGTCAGATCCTTTACCAGAAAGTGTAGGTTTGAGAGAGAATATACAGAAGAAGCGAGGCAAGAGCCTCCCTTATACTGGAGATTATTTACAGGTCTCACTGGAGCAAATTATTAGTTTGATATCTCTTGTCTTTGGACTCTGCATCTTATCTTAACCAGGGATTTATGTATCTTCCTCCCAAGGGAGCAGGTCAGAGTTCCTGAGTCCTGAATTGTGGAACCTCAGCTTCTTCAGGGAAAGATTTGGCTGGTGAAGAATGAAGAGAGATGTGGGGAGAGTTCAGGGATGGGAGATGAGTTCCATGTGGCAAAGATGTGTATGTCCATCCTCCTTCTGACCAAGTGATGACAAAGTAAAGGGTGAAGTCAGCCAGCTCACTTTCCACCTCTCAGGACTCTTCTTGCCCCCGGTTCACTCACATCTTTCATTTCTGAGTAACACATTATTTTGTATTTGACATATTAACCCATTACTAATGACTAATCTCAACAATTCCCAGGGTTAGGATTTGAGGGAATACCTCTTTGGAAGTTCAGATTGGCCGGTCTCTATTTGGAAAATCTCTATGTGAAAATTTCAGGTTGAGTGTCCTCTAATGCAGGCAACTTTTCATCTCTTCCAGATATTCCATCAGTAGGGGCATTTTTTGAATTCCAGACTCATGGACTCAAACGTCTAGTTGCTATCTCTACTTGGACAGCTTGTAGATGTCTCCAACATTACGCATCTCAAAATGAACAATTTCCCTCCTCCCCACCCAACCTGCTCCTATATCTTTACCCATCTCATTCAAAAATGGCTCCATCCTTCCAGCAGTTTAGGTCAAAATTCTTGAAGTCAGCCTCCACTCCCCACTTTGTCTCACACCAGTCATCACACGCCAACAAATCTTGTTGGCTTTGCTTTCAAAGTATATCTAAGATCTGAACATTTCTCACAGTCTGCATTGCTGCCATTCAGGTCTGGGCTACCCCAAACTCAAGACAAGGGCCGAGACGATATTTTAAAATTGTAAGTCAGATCTTGTCACTCCTTTGCTAAAAACCTTTCAATGTCTCTGTATCTCAGAGTAAAATCCAGATTTTTGGTGGTGCAGGGGGCGGCGGGGGGGTTCTACAATTTCTCCCTAACCTTTTATCCCTCATACTTTGTCTCCCACTACTCTGCTCACTCACTCAATAACTTACCTCCCACTTGCTGTTTCTTAAGCTTAGAAGACACACCAATGTGTTCTTTCAGCCCGGAACTCACTTCCCCCAGGTATCCACGTGATTACATCTGGCCCTTTCAAATCTTTGAATAAATACACCTTGCAACAAGACTTACCCTGATTTTGCAACTTAAAACTATGAGCCGTTTTGTATTGCCTGCCAACATCTGACCCTCTTATCTTTCAGTCCTTTTTTTCCTTGGTATTTCTTTAAAAAAATATTTTTTAATTGAAGTATATGTTGATTCATAATGTTGTTCCTTCCTCACACTCCTTTTTTTTTTTGGTATAAAATAGTGCTTATTGACTTCTAATATAGTCTATAATTTATTCACTGTACTTATTTTTTGCCTTCCATTTGAGAATGGAAACCTCTCAAGGGCAAGGATCTTTGTTTAACCCTACAACCTAAAGCATTGTCTTGCACATAGTGGGTGCTAATATGTGCAAGCAGCCACTCTCCTCCCTTACCACTCCTCACTGGTAACCACTAGTTTGTCCTCTATATCTGTGAGTGTGTTTCTTTCTTGTTATATTTACTATTATGTTTCATTCTTTAGATTACACACATAAGTGATATCACACAGTATTTATTTTTCAATCTGACTTACTTCACTAAAAGCATAATACCTTCCAAGTCTATCCATGTTGTTGCAAATGAAAATATTTCATTCTTTTTTATGGCCGAGTAGTATTCCATCATATTATATTTACCATATCTTCTTACCCATTCATCAGTTGATGGGCACTTAGGTTGCTTCCATTTCTTGGCTATTATAGATAATGCTGCTATGAACATTGGGGCACATGTATCTTTTTGAATTAGTGTTTTCATTTTCTTCTGATATCAGACTTTGAACTCTTATGGGGAAAATGATCCACTGAACACACTAATAGCAGTGGTTGATTGTATTCTTTTTCTGAAAGTATGTTCCTCAAATTGTGTGAGCTTCAGGGGCAATTAAACCTAGCCTTCTCCTGTGCCAACTTCATAGGGTTTGTATGAGAATTGAAGAGCTAATATATGTAGAGAACTTTTAAAAAGTGCCTGGCACCTTGAGGTTAAAGACTGTGTTATGCTTTGCACTGTCCCCACCTCCACTGTGATTAGCTCAGTGGATGGAACAGAATAGGGGGTGGAAGAACATCTTTGCTAATAAACAAGTCAGCTGAACAAATGGATACATTTTGATATGACAGTTCAACCATCTTTTTAGGTTTTTACTCCCAAGTGTTACCCTCCTCTTTTTGTTTTTTAAGACTTTTCTTTTGAGCAGTTTTCAGTTCAGTTCAGTTCAGTTCAGTTCATTCGCTCAGTCGTGTCTGACTCTTTGCGACCACATGAATCGCAGCACGCCAGGCCTCCCTGTCCATCACCAACTCCTGGAGTTCACTCAGACTCACGTCCATCAAGTCAGTGATGTTTAGGTTCATGGTAAAGTTGAGAGAAAGGACAAAGTTTCCCCATACATCTCTTGCCCTTATAAGTGCACAGCCTCCTCCATTATCAACATCCCCTGCCGGTGTGACATGGACCCACACTGACACATCACAGTTACCCAGAACCCATAGTTTTCATTTGGGTTCCTTCTTGATGTTTTATATTCTGTGTTTGGACAAACGTATAACAGCATGTATCTGCCATCATAGTATCATCCAAAGCACTTTCATTGCCCTACAAAATTCTGTGCTCCACCTCCTCAGCCCTCCCTCCACTAACTCCTGGCGGCCAGTGTTTTATTTTCTCCATAACTCTTTCCCAAGTGTCATACGGTTGGAATCATACGGTATGGAGCCATTTCAGACAGGCTTCTTTGACTTGCTCCTGCTGCTGCTAAGTCGCTTCGTAATAAGATATAAGCAAATCACAGAGTCGTGTCTGACTCTGTGTGACCCCATAGATGGCAGCCCACCAGGTTCCCCCGTCCCTGGGATTCTCCAGGCAAGAACACTAGAGTGGGTTGCCATTTCACTCTCTAATGCATGAAAGTGAAAAGTGAAAGTGAAGTCTCTCAGCCATGTCCAACTCTTAGCAGCCCCATGGATTGCAGCCTACCAGGCTCCTCTGTCTATGGGATTTTCCAGGCAAGAGTACTGGAGTGGGGTGCCATCGCCTTCTCTATTCTTTGACTTAGTAATGTCCATTTAAGATTCCTTGATGACTTCCCAGGCTTCCCTGGTGACTCAGCTGGTAAAGAATCCACCTGCAATGCAGGAGACCTTGGTTTGATTCCTGGGCTGGGAAGATCTGCTGGAAAGGGGATAGGCTACCCACTCCAGTATTCTTGAGCTTCCTTGGTGGCTCAGCTATCTTCCCATGGCGTTAAAGCTCATCTGTTTTCATCAAGGAATCTTATTCTATTCTCTGCCTGCACCACCGTTTTGTTTTTTAAAAAATTTATTCTTCCCTCCTTCCTTTTATTTATTTTTTTTTTTGCCCTCCTTCCTTTTAAAAGTTAAGCTTCTGTGCTCAGTAATTTGTCAAAAGACAAATAGAAAAATGTTCATATATATTGCTAATCGGCTCTATCTCAATACAAAAGAAAAAGTTCAAAAAAGCATAAAAAATGTTCATGTGCAGATTTGCTTATATCTTATTATGTACCTAACAAGGCAGCATCTGAATGGCATGGTCTTCCATGATAATTCTAATCTTGTGAATAAGACTGAAGGTCAGAATCATTAATTTTTTCAGCAGTCCTAAACATAATGTGGTTCCAAATCATATAGTTGAGTGTAAACCTGTGATAAATGGCAATGAGGTTAAAATGCCACTTTTTAACAGCCCTTTTCTTATTTATATGCTTATGCTAACATTATTTCAGTTTTCCTAAGGTTCCTACCCTCAGTCTTGTTTTCTCCATCATATTGATTTCTTGTACCTGCCATATTTTTATTTAACCAATTAGCTAGATAGATGTGTTTTAAATATCAGCCTATAATGACTATTTCTATAGTGTAAGACAAACTTACTGACATAAGTATCATAGGAAAAAAAAAACAGCTGAGACAAAGGTTTAGACATTACTATAGAATTGTTTTTACTTTCTTACTCACATATACCTCTCAATGAGGTATAATCAGGCTTTATTATATCATCTACTGAAGCTACTTTATCATCTACTGAACTTGCTTTATTAGTAGTCAAAAGTGAGCTCTTAACTGCCAAAAAGCCTTCTCGTGAGTGCTGCTTCTCCCTGGTGTTTGCAACATTCTGTGGGGTTGAGTTTCTTCTTGAAACAGCCTCTAAACTTGGATTCTGTGGCAAGTATTTTTTCTTTTCCCTTCTCTGGCTATTCTTAGTATCCTGCCTGGCTCTTCATTGTTCTCTAAAGAGCTGTCTTTTGACACCTTCTTGCCAAAGGGTAAGTTTGTACTTGGGCTTCCTTAGTTGTAAAGAGTCAGCTGCAATGCAGGAGGCCTGAGTTCGATCTTTGGATTCTGAAGATCTACTGAGGAAGGAAATGGCAATTCACTCCAGTATTCTTGCCTGGGAAATCTCATGGACAGAGGAGCCTGGCAGACTACATGGGGTCGCAAGAGTCAGACACGACTTAGTGACTAAAACCATCATCACTACCAAGCTCGTACTTAACCTATATTTGGGTGGTTCCAAAACCTGTATGTCCAGATCTATATAATGAATTTTATATTTATTATATAAGTATGTGCAATGAATTATATTTAAAAATTTATATAATTTATATAATGAGTTCCAGACCCGAATTTTCATCAGCCTCCTAGAAATGTCTATAAGAATATCCTCTAGGTGTCTTGAACTCAACATATCTCAAAGTATAACATGTGGTTTTCTACCATCAGCACTAATTTCCCTCCTGTGTTTTCTGTCTCACTTCATGGCAATACTGTGCTTAAACCAGGTTTGCTAAACTAGAAACATTGGAATCATCTTTAAGTCTCTTTTCTCCTGACTTTTCTTTTTTCCAACACATCCCCTCCACAGTTGCTGTCTATCTTTCTAAAATATTACCTTTAAAACACAAAAATGGTCCTCTGATAAAACAAATGAACAAACTTCGTTTTCTTTCCATTGAAAAGGACATTTTAAACACTTTGGAAGGGTTTGGTGGTGAAAAAGTTCTGTCAGAAAAATAACTGAAGGGAAGGCACCATGTCACTACAAAACATTTCCAAAGGTAGCAAAATAAGAGCTTCTGAAAGTGAAGCCATGAGAAGAAAAATATCACTAGCATCTTGTGTTTATTCTCTGAGGATCAACATAGCTCTCTTTAGATTTTTACCTTAGAGCCTATAGTTTTTTTTTTTTTAAAGCATTCTTCCTCATATTTTCTCAATCATGTACAGGAAGATTTGAAGCAAGGAATGCTTCTTAAAAATGTGGGTTTGTGTGTGTGTTATTTTCTTCTGTCAGCTGTATCTAGCTCAATATTTGCCAAATAAAGTTGTTCTGCAGTTCAGTGAACATTTCAATTCTTCACTTAAGAGCTCAGGAGGGAGGAAGAAGAGAAGGGTGAGAGAGAGACGATCTGGACAGGTATCACCCCACTGAGGAAGGGCCTGCGGAGAACTAGGAGAAGGGTGGTACAGTGCAGCTTGACTGGTCCACACGGGGTGAAAGATGAGAAATCCAGTCAATCACTGGAGTAATAGTGAGTTTCCATTTCTTTGGTAACTTCTGACTCTGTGTGAAGCAAACCTCAGAATTTTCCTACATTACCGATATTATGTAGAAATGACTTCATTCTTTGTAATATTGTTCTAGGTCATTTCACACGGAATGACTTAGTGTAGACAGAATGCAGTCTCTTCCAAAATTCATGCATTTATGAAGAAAGAATCTTCCGTATCAACCAGTTATTCAGTGATCTCTGGGTTTTCTCATTCACATCTTGACAAGTGCAAAACTAAAAAAAAGGTTTCTTTTTCTCCATATGGGGTTAGCATCATTCTGTGAAAGGCTGTTCTATCATTCAGAAATTTATGACTTGTTAGTGACGTTCCTGATTTATGCTTTGTTACCAAATGGCAGTAGGTATTCCACTCATCCTGTTCTTAAGTATTAAATATCTCCACTCTATTTTTCACAAATTTTAGGCCTCTAAAAAGGAAAAATACATGCATGTTTTTCTCGATTTGCTTAAAGTTTTTATTTTGTATTGGGATATAACTGGTTAACAATGTTGTGATTATTTCAAGTGAACAGTGAAGAGACTCAGCCATACATATACATGGATTCATTCTCCCCCAAACTCCCCTTCCATCCAGAGTGCCACAGAGCATTGAGCAGAGTTCCATGTGCTATAGAGTAGGTTCTTGTTGGTTATTAATTTTAAATATAATAGTGTTTACATGTCCATCCTAACTGTCCCTTCCCCCAGGCAACTACAAGTTTGTTTTCTAAGTTTGTGAGTCTCTTTCTGTTTTGTAAATTCATTTGTATCATTTCTTTCTAGATTTCACATACAAGGGATGTTGTATGATATTTCTCCTCCTCTGTCTGACTTCACTCAGTATGATGATCTCTAGGTCCATTCATGTTGTTGCAAATGGCATTATTTCATTATTTTTAATGGTTGAGTAATATCCACTGTATATATGTACCACATCTTCCTTATCCATTCCACTGTTGATAGAGGTAAGGTATGTCCAAGTAATCTCTAGGTAAAGTAAGATATGCACAAGTTTTACATCTCCCTAAGAAGTAGGACTAGAAGAAGCACAAGCTGGAATCAAGATTGCCGGGAGAAATATCAATAACCTCAGATATGCAGATGACACCACCTTTATGGCAGAAAGTGAAGAGGAACTAAAAAGCCTCTTGATGAAAGTGAAAGAGGAAAGTGAAAAAGTTGGCTTAAAGCTCAACATTCAGAAAACGAAGATCATGGTATCCGGTCCCATCACTTCATGAGAAATAGATGGGGAAACAGTGGAAACAGTGTCAGACTTTATTTTTTTGGGCTCCAAAATCACTGCAGATGGTGACTGCAGCCATGAAATTAAAAGAGGCTTACTCCTTGGAAGAAAAGTTATGACCAATCTAGATAGCATATTCAAAAGCAGAGACATTACTTTGCCGACTAAGGTCCGTCTAGTCAAGGCTATGGATTTTCCTGTGGTCATGTATGGATGTGAGAGTTGGACTATGAAGAAGGCTGAGTGCCGAAGAATTGATGCTTTTGAACTGTGATGTTGGAGAAGACTCTTGATAGTCCCTTGGACTGCAAGGAGATCCAACCAGTCCATTCTGAAGGAGATCAGTCCTGGGTGTTCTTCGGAAGGAATGATGCTAAAGCTGAAACTCCAGTGGTTTGGCCACCTCATGTGAAGAGTTGACTCATTGGAAAAGACTTTGATGCTGGGAGGGATTGGGGGCAGGAGGAGAAGGGGACGACAGAGGATGAGATGGCTGGATGGCATCACTGACTTGATGGACGTGAGTCTGAGTGAACTCCAGGAGTTGGTGATGGACAGGGAGGCCTGGCATGCTGTGATTCATGGGGTTGCAAAAAGTCAGACACAACTGAGTGACTGAACTGAACTGAACTGACCTGAAGAAGTAGGAGAATGTCTCTATATCATTTAAGAGTGTTATTAGAACTGAAAGTCAAAGGCAGGTTGACTGGCATGTGTTTATGAGGTTGTCTGAAATCTTTCCCAAAGAAATGTAATCATACACACATAAGTAAGCATAAGAGAAGAAAATATGACAATCCCTAGCATACAGTCTTGGTCATACATCTACTGTGATGGATAACAATGTGTTAGGTTATGATCTGGTACCTAAGAGTTAGTGAAAACCAAGTCACTTTTGTGATGTGGAAGCTTGAATATTTTATTTATTTATGCTCTTGGAACATTAGTATCCAGTGTAAAGTGCTAGTAAATTTAATAAATATCAAGTACCCATTAAGTTTCAAAAAACAAATTGAAGCATACTTATTGTGTACAAGACAATATTCTCCACGTTCCCTACAGAGCTGGGAGCAAAACAGAAAAGTTCCGCTTTTACTGGGGATGGCTAATACATAGATTGCTTACTATTTCTCAGGCACTGATTTGAACTTTTTACATATATGAACTTTAAAAAAAATGCTAATTTTTTTCGCTGCTCATGGTCTTAGCTATGGCCCTCAGGATCTTTGATCTTTGTTGCACCTGCAGGATTGCTAATTGGGACATGTGAATTCTTAGTTGTGGCATGTGGGATCTACTTACCAGACTAGACATTGAACTCTGGGCCCCTGCATTGGGAGCTCCGAGTTTTAGCCATTGGACCACCAGGGAAGTCCCCTTGATGAACTTTTAAAATCTTCAATTAGCCCTCTGAAATACTATTGTTATCTCATTTCATAGATGAGGAAACTGAGACTCAGAGATGTTAAGAACATTACCCAGGGTCCATCTGGGTAGTTAGTGGGAGAGTCAGGTTTCATATACAAGTGGTCTGTTCCAGAGATAAAGTCAAGAAATGAAAATATAGACAATAGGAACAAAATCAATGGTTCACTTAATTAGTGACTTTGAGAAGTATTTTCCCTAGAAGATCACTCATGGGTGGTTTCCAGCTGTAACCTGTATCCCAAGTTGCCATTGATCTTGAAGAAAACTTAAATCCTGGGCATTGCAGTGAGCACTAATATTAGCCTATGGCACTTGTTGATCAGCTTTGCTGCAAATATCAAAATAATGAACGGAGTCTTATCAGATACTCTTGATCTTAGAAACACCTCTTACTTTAGGTTCAGTTCAGTTCAGTTCATGTCCAACTCTTTGTGACACCATGGACTGCAGCACAACCAACTTCCCTATCCATCACCAACTCCCAGAGCCTACTCAAACTCAGGAAAATAAAATAAAATCTCTAGAAAACACGAAGTGGAATGATAGTGTTTACATCCAGCCTATAACAAGCATGTTATTTTGTCACTATATCATGTAGAATGCCCGTGCTCTCTGGATAAGTTTTATCCAAGTAAAGCAAGACATGTCACAGCTTGACTGAACTTGACTGATCAGCACGTAGAAATCTAGCAACCTGACTTATCACTAGAGAATGCTTCAAATGATAACTCTTGATAGTAACATTCACACTGATGTGCTTTGAAAGAAATATGTCACCTGTTCTATACACCCAAAGTGCTTTCAACTGAGAATGAGTTTCACATGTTAGCTTAAGAAAACTAAAACTTAATCCAGGCCTGAATAACTCAGGCATTCAAAGAAGGGACTAGCTGAGGTCACCCACAAGACAGTCAGCTTGACCTTAGACTTGAGACCACACCCCTGAGCAGCCGACCAGGACAGAGCTCAGAGGACCTGTGGAAATCCAGCACACTACTAGGAAACAGCTCAAATCCAAGTCGTAGCTATAAGCCAAACTTCATCTTTGTACAGGAAGTCCTCTACAGAGAATGGGTTCCGTTCTGAGAGAGCATTCGTAAGTCCAATTTGTTCATGAGTCCAACGAAGTTAACTTAGGTACCCAACTAACACAATCAGCTACAGAGTACTGTACTGAAATAGGTTTATAATATTTTTCACACAAATAATGTATAAAAAACAAACACAAAAAATGAAACATTTTAAATCTTACTGTATAGTGCCTTGAAAAGTACAGTACTACAGTACAACAGCTGGCATACAGGGCTGGCACTGAGGGAAAAGGCAAGAAGAGTTACTGACTAGAGGAAGGAGAGGAGGTGGGAGATGGTAGATCTGAAGGATCATCAGCAACAGGAGATGGAGGTAGGTTTAGCCACCCAGTTGTGTCTGACTCTGCGACCCCATACGCTGTGGCCCCCCAGGCTCCTCTGTTCATGGGATTTTCCAGGCAAGAATACTGGAGTGGGTTGCCATTTCCTTCTCCAGGGAATCTTCCTGACCCAGGGATCCAACCCAGATCTCCTGCACTGCAGACAGACTCTTCACTGACTGAGCTACCAGGAGAAGGAGGGCAAGCTGCAATTTCATTCACACCAGATGCTGATGGCACAGGTTCTGTCTTCTTGCTGGATTCAATTCTATCTACCCTCTTTAAGAAATGATCCAGTGATGTTTAAGTAGTAGCTCTTTTATTTTTTCTCATCGTAGATAACACTGTAGAGCTGGATTGGATTCTGAATGGCTGCTGTAACCTTTGTGTACCATTTTGTGTTTGGGTCTTGGGCCTCAAAAACTAACAGTGCCTCCCCAGATGGAGAAAATCCCTTCGCCATTTCCTGTGTTGTGAATCTATTCAGCTACATCTTCCTCTTGTCTCTCTCTGTCCTTTCTCTGTGCCTCCAATTCCATCAAGACTTCATTAGTCAGCTTCTCGTGTTGCACAGCAAGGAGTTCAGTGAAGCTGTGCTCTTGCAGATCTAACTCCAATGTCTTGCGGAGGGTCACTAAGTTGCTGAAGACCTCTTTAGATTCCTCATCCATCTTCTCAAATCCATGAAAATTGTGAATAAGCTTCAGGCAAAGGTTCTTCCAAACCCCATTCATGGTGATGGCATAACCTCATGCACATTTGTTTCATATCTTTGAATGTTCACAACTTGAAGGTTTGTATGTAGGGGGCTTATTGTACATGGAAGATTGTTCCAGAAAGCTTAGAAATTTGTAATGATTATATGGTTTGTAAAAAAATGAAAAAAAAAAGCCTTTTTAATATATTTCAAGTGGATCCCTTGGCTTAGCTATACAAAGTTCAGGCAGGTAGATTTAATGAATTGTAACTAGAGGCATCAAGAATTTCCGTAAAATGTCATGGTGTGATTCTTACTTCAGATTATTATACTAGCTACATGGTTATTAATATTGATGAACTATGGCTAAAATATTTCTAAACTTAGCTCTTCCCTCATTCTAAGCCTAACTGGTCAGTCTTTCAGGTAGAGGCCAAAATGTTTGTGTATGTGTAGTTATGTGTATGCATGTACATGCATGCGTATTGTGTAATTATATGTATGTATATGTATGGTGTGTGTGTGTATGTATATATATATATATATATATACGTATGTGTGTGTGTGTGTATGAGTGTTTCTTATAGTCTCTCATCAATAGTATTAGCAAACGGAGAATATGTGAATTGTACCCAACAAAGAATGGTAGGTTTTGCTGCTATAGTATTCTTATGAGTCGAATTGTGTTTCCCCCAAAGATATGTTCAGGTTCTAAATCTTGGTGTGCGTGAGTGCTCAGTCACTAAGTCATGTCCAATTCTTTGCAGCCCCATGGACTGTAGCCCAGTCTCTTTTGTAAATGGGATTTTCTAGGCAAGAATACTGGAGAGGGTTGCCATTTCCTCCTTCAGGGGATCTTCCTGACCCAGGGAATGAACCTGCGTCTCCTGCATTGCAGGTGGATTCTTTACAGCTGAGCCACCTGGGAAGCCCAACCCCTGGTACCTGTGACTATGGTCTTGTTTGGAGATAAGCTTTTTTGCAGATGTAATCAAGTTGGGATGAGGTCATACTGGACTAAGGTGGGGCCTTGATTCAATGTGACTGGTGTCCTTATAAGAAGAGGGAAAGATACACAGAGAAGAGAATGGCACATAAAGAATCACACACACACACACACGGACGAAGATCATGTGGCAGTGGAGACAGAGATGGCAGTGACGCAGCTGTAAGCCCAGAAACACCGAGGACAGCTGGCAGCCACCAAAAGCCAAAAAGATGCAAGTAAGTCATGTCCCCTAAAGCATTCAGGGGAGAACGGCCCTGCTGACACCCTGATTTTGGACCTTCAGCCTGAAGAACTGGGAAAGAATACATGTCTGTTGTTTTCAGCCACCCAGTTCGTGATACTTTGTGAATAGTGGCCTTAAGACACAAATAAAAGTATTATGTTCCAGGTTGGTATTGTGGGTCAAAATAGTAAAATAGGAAAATGAGAAGCTCTCTGAATGAATCCTAAAATATTAATTCATGTTAGTATTTTAAGCACTCTGAGATTGTTGGGATAGGGTGGGTCTATTCAATGTGACTTTTCCAGCTCATTCCCTATGTGGAACCAGCTTTGAATTCTCTGTGTTTGTATGATGGACATGACGAACACACTCCTACACACCTTCGAAGGGGGAAGTCGATCACTCTGACCACTGTGCTGGCCTATCACTCTCCCAGTGGACCAACTTTCATTTGATGCTATAAGGTCGGTGGTGGAGATGAGAGTACTTGGGGATGGGGTTGGGAATTGTTGCAAAGGTCTTGGCTACAAGATGGTGTTGGGAGTGATAAAACTGCATATTATGCTGAGAACTGACTGAAGAGAGAAGATTCACTGGCTGATCATCTCTGTCACCTGAAGAGATCCTTTCACTTTGGGCAGGGATGAATAGTATGTATATATTAGAAAGAGAGCCAAATGGTCTTTTCCATTTCGACGAATGCTTTTTCTCCCCCTGGGCCCTAGAACCAACTGCCATACTCATCACACATGATGATGTATTTCGATGAGGTGGTGTTGCATATTGGGGTTTCTAGAAACAGACTCTGGCATGAAGGTTAGAGTGTGAGATGTTTATTAGGAATTAATACTTGAGAAAGGGAAGTAGGGAAAAGCAGGAATGGGCAGAGGAAGAGATCAAGTTGTAATAGAGACCCAGTTAAGCCTTGGCTAACCCAGCAGGGAGCTCTAGAATAAAACTGAGTTGTTCCATCATGGGCACAAATGACTGCATCCTATAATCCCCACCTTTTTTAACTTGTGGCAAAGTCCTGACCTCAGTCAAGGGCATTCTCTGCAGGAGAAGTTTATAGCTGTAGTCTATATGCTGGTTAGTCTAGAGCTGGGCAGCAAATCCTTTCTTGAAAGGAGATTGGGTGGTTCAGCTTTGTGTCTATCACAGGTGTTAGGAGATTGACTTCATTGACCTGGATTCCTAAGATCCTGGAAGGACGTTGAGGTGTTGGTGGCGCTGGTAACTGGGAAAGTTATAAGGGAGTATTCTGAGTGGGTAATACAGTTGATTGGTAGGTAGACTGGCTAAGCTGTATCTTGAAGATGTAAATGCAGAGTTTTCCTTTTAGTTTTTGATGTGCACCATCGATTATCTTGGACTGTAGGTAGTGGACTGATGGAGAAAGCACAGAGCAGCCCCTTCAGCAGTCAGCATATACATTGGGGGATCCGATTAGTAACCAGGAGACTAAATGTGTAGAGACAGAAGATCTCTTTGCAAAACAAGGTAATAGAGAGGTGTGGATGGGTAAAACAATCTAGATGAAGAAATGTCCATTGTAGGGTGGTGTTATGGCCAAAAGAGAAGAGGATGTCCTTCATTCATTCATTCAAAAGGTGAGCCTTGAAGGGTGACTGGTGATTAGGTAGGTAAAGAGGGAAAGAGGAGAATCCTATACAGAGGGCTGGGTGGCACAGGACCCCGGATCTCTGTCATGGCCCTTGATGATCCAAATCTTTCATTTTTGTTCCCTTTGCTGAAAAGAATAATAGAAAACTCCGTGGAGGGTGAGCCAGCAAGGCTGAGTACAGAGACCACGATGGGATGGAAGCACTACAAAAAGTTGGTGCATGGAGCTTGGGGGCACATGTGGGGTGAGGGGAGGCCTAGGGCTCAGACAGGGTCTAGCTGGTGGGGGGGTCTTACCCACCATTTCAAGGGGGTGTAGATGCTTCCTAAAGATGAAGGTACATCTTTGAAGGGCTTAGCAGGAGAGTAATATGAGCAAATTCATGCTTTAGAAAGATCTCTGATGGAGGGAAGAATGAATTGGAAGGAGGCCAGCCTTGAGGTGGGGAGACCAGCTAAGAATATTTTAAAGTGGTTTAGCAAAGAAGAGTTATGTGGGCAGGACTAAAAATTGAATAAGCAACAGTGGGTGATAGTTTAAAATTAGAGGGTTAAGAACAGAGAGAGGTCAAGGATGGACATGATGTCTGGTTGGAGAACTGGGATGAAGCAAGCTCATCGAGCACTTGCAGACTTTACCCTTGGTTCCACTCTCTTCATCCATGGCCGTAGGATTCTAAAAGGGATGATGATTCTCATAATTATAGAAAAGAGACTTACATTATTCCTTCTGAACAGAAACAAATGTAGAAGCAGAGATATGAAGTCAGCAGATCTGGATGATCTGGGCAAGTTAATTGCCTTTGAGTCTCAGTTTCCTCTTTGGTAAAATGGGGATAATACTACCTATAACTCTGTGAGCATAAATGGAAAAAAAATGATTAATGTATTAATGTATATGAAAGCTCTCAGCCAGTACCTAATATAGAGCTGACCCTTAGCTCTCCAGTCATTCATTTAAGGACATGGTGTTTTAAAATACGTTGTTAATGTTAACATATCACAAACCGACATTTATTGAAAACCTACAATCTGCAAGGCATCAAGGAGGATAAATAAATGCAACACATTGTTTCTGGTCTCAAGATTTTGTAGCTTGTTTAGGAAAACAAAATTTATATATGTGAAAAACATAAAACCAGTAACGTATTTAAATCTTTTTGAAGGTTCAGGCAACAAGAGGGAACATGAGGCAAGATATTGATAATAACAATTGTCAGTTGTTTAATTAGATATACTTAGAGGAAGAAGACGTCCCTTTAATCTGAGGTTCTTAAAGAAGCTCTGAGGAAGAAATTGGATTGGAGCTGTGTGTGTTTGTATGTGTGTGTTTTATCTGAATCACTTTGCTCTACACCTGAAACTAACACAACATTGTAAATCAACTATGCGTCCATAAAAAACTAAAATCCAATAAAATAGATTGGATTTTGTAGTGTGGCTCGGGGGTTGGTAATTGTCTGCCCTGCCCACTGCCTGTTTTAGCATGGACCTGTGACTAAGAAGGGTGTTTAAATGGCTGAAAAAAATTGAAAAAGAATAGCATGTTGTGACACATTAAATCATATGAAATTTAAATTTTAATATTCATAGATGTTTTATTGGAGCACAGTCACACTTGCTCCTTTGCACCCTGTCTGCACTGCTTTTGAGAAACAATGAAGTTGAATACTGTGTTCGAAACCCTATGGTTCACAAAATCTAGAATATTTACTATCTGGCCCTTTACAGAAAGTTTGCTGAGCCCTGGTGTGGAGGATGGAGGGAGACATTCTGAGTATGTGGGATGCCAAGAGTGCAAATGATTGTGTTGAAAAGAAACAGAAATGAGTCATGAGAGGAGTGGGAATGCACAGGAGCCTCATGGAAGCCAAAGGAGGGCAAGAGGGGCTGTCTTGAGAAGTAGGGAGTGTCAACACTGCCAAGGGGTACCAACAGCAGACAGAAACGCAACTAAACATGGGCTTTGCAGTTTCACATCACTTGTTAGTTTGAATCCTATGGAAGGCAAGGAGTAGGAGAGCTGGAGGTGAGGGAGCAGAGGCGGAGCGTAAGAAACTGGGTGGATGCAGTAAGATTTAGTAAAGAAATACCTGTGTAGTTTACCACAGAATAGAGATCTTCACATATTTGTGGGTTGGGATGGGAGGTGGGAGG
This sequence comes from Ovis canadensis, assembly GCF_042477335.2. Classification (NCBI taxonomy): domain Eukaryota; kingdom Metazoa; phylum Chordata; class Mammalia; order Artiodactyla; family Bovidae; genus Ovis; species Ovis canadensis. The sequence goes on from NC_091254.1 coordinate 62,500,505, forward strand.
GCTGGGGAAGGCAATTCCAGAAGGACCTTTTGGAGAGGCTCTCTAGAGAGGGACTATTTGAAACACTGAGGTTGGGGAAACATCAAGCCAACATTTTTTTAGACAGACTTCTTTTTTATGTTCTTAAACTCATTTTATTGACAGTAAAACAAAAACAAAACAACTCACTCATTTCTTCTACCCCTCTAACCCTACTTCTGACAATCTCAAGTCTGTTTGTGTTATCCGTGAGCTAGTTCTTTAAACATTTTTATTAGCATATAGTTGTTTTACAAGGCTGTGTTAGTGTCTACTGTATAGCAAAGTGAATCAGCTATGCATATACATATATCCCCTCATTTTTGGATTTCCTTCCTATTTAGGTCACCACAGAGCATTGAGTAGAGTTCTCTGTGCTTTATAGTAGGTTCTCATTAGTTATCTATTTATACATAGTATTAATAGTATCAATATTTTATACATAGTATCAATAGTTAGATAAACCTTGAAGCCATCTCATACAGACGAGAATTGAATCAGCTCCTTCAGAGTCCTTTCAGCTACATGTTCCTGAACTCTGAGTTAAGAGATGCACGAAGAACTGGGTCAACAGACTGGGGTTTGCATCTGTCCCAACGTATGAGCTGTTGGCCTTGGGAAAGTTGCTTAAGCTCTTTGCCCTCTTTGCTTATCTGGGAACAGTGGATGCTAATATATTCATCAGAGGATTATTGTGAAAAACAGTGAGATGATTCTGTTTGGAAAATATCAAAAGCATGGGTTCTGATAATTAGCAAATTCTCAATAGCAAGTCAATATTAATGCCATCTCAGTTAAACAATAATAGCTAATCAGGAAAGTGTCACTTTGTTAGGGGACATTTGCTTTTCTTCCCAGAGATGGAACAAATATTGTGCGGCACCACTCCCCATTCCTATGACTGCGGTACTTTGTCAGTTGATCGCAGAACTCTATCACTGAAACCAGATGTGGCCTCAGAATTTTCTCAAGCCAGTGTCTAGAAATACTAGCAATTAGAGTTGGCACAGAACTTGAAACATTTTATATTCTGACCTAATGCCTATTTACCTCTCTATAACATATGCATGGAATTCTTCCTGGAATTTTGCCATTGGGATCAATAGATCTGAACTCATAGTTTGGAAGCAAAAATGTCAATCTTCTATGTACTCTTTTGCTGCTGCTGCTGCTGCTAAGTTGCTTCAGTCGTGTCCAACTCTGTGGGACCCCATAGAAGGCAGCCCACCAGGCTCCCCCGTCCCTGGGATTCTCCAGACAAGAACACTGGAGTGGGGTGCCATTTCCTTCTCCAATGCATGAAAGTGAAAAGTGAAAGTGAAGTTGCTCAGTCCAGTAATGTCCTTTATCTTACAAAATAAAGACCACATTGTCATACTTGCCCTTGAGGTACATTTTTACAAAAGTATTGTCTTCTGAAAGTATCAATGACTTTGAAATTTCAGAATGGAATTATAATAAAAGTAGCCTAAAATATTACTTCTTTATTTCCTCCAGACCTCAGGGAACATTTAAACCTCATTGATCAGGACTTAAATCTAAACTCTGGTTAAAGATATTGACCAAGTTTTCCTCTCCGTTGAATATACGTAACATTTATTGAAATCAAATAAATGCTTCTGACAGAGGGGAGACATTTATATTCCCTAGAGCTCTTGATAAAAGATTTACTCACAAAGCAGACTGCAATTCCTGCCTTTTCAAATTTCTGTGTCTGTTCTGAAAGAATTTTTCTTGTACTGTGTATGAGGAAAATATATGCTACATTGGAGTGCGCTGATAAGATCATGTTTCTATGGTACCATTTTTTTCTGAGTATTTTGGTATTTTAAGATGTTATCTTTTTCATTTTCACAGCACGCTAGGAAGAGGGAAGGACATGTTGTTCTCACCTCACAGTGAAATTGAGGTAAGCAGTTACTCACTCTCTTGCATAAGTCACTGATTGAGCTGGGGATGTGATGGCAAACAGCCTTCTTCTATTCACCCTGACCCTGCAGCATTTCTGGTCAATCCATTAATCCTATTTTCTTGTTCTTAGTTAATGACTACAGAGTTGACTCTGCTTATCGGCACTGAGGGACAAGAGAACAGGACATAATCTCAAATGGTAGATGATATAAAAGTAATTTGGATTTGGCGATAAAATATGTTTTTGTACTTGCATTGGAACTCGGGCGTGTCTGGTGTTCTGGAAATTTACAGCATTCCAGTCCAAGTGGAGAAACTACGCAAGGGAGACCCAGGGCACCTCGTTTGTCTCTCTTGATTCTCAGCCCACCTGCTCTACCCACCTTGCCCTGCTGAGAGCAGAGCCTCATCTCTTGACTGATTCACTGAACCAGCCTACGTAAATCTGTCTTGTCTAAGTTCCATTATAGACATTCTTCTCTTCTTTCTCATGGATATGGGAGAAACCAGTATCTTGGATCAGAAATTGTTATTAATTTCTTGAAGATTTATTTTTAATACAAGGCACTAAAATGTACTATGGAAATTTTAAAGTCAGACTTCTTGACTATGTAATTATAAGAAGAAAGAAACGGAAAGCAACACGGGTGCCAGGTACTGACACTGAATGATAGACCTCTATTATAGGAAAGTGAAAGTATCTTCTTACTCGAAGTTTTGTCAGTGATGAGAATAAATTCTTTTATAACATTTATGCATCACATGTTTAATTAAAAAAAACCCCACAAGCATTGCTTAGTGTCTACTCTATGCCAGCAATGATTAATGACTGAATTGATGATAAGAATTTGCATAGAAGCAAATAAAAGAAGTTGAAAGTTAAAAGAGCTTGGAGGTAACATTTAACATTTTTTAAAGATAATTTTGTCTATTTATCTTTGCCTGTGCTGGATCTCCATTGCTGTATGGCTTTTCTGTAGTGGTGCAGAGCGGAGGCTACTCTGCAGTTGTGGTGTGTGAGCTTCTCATTGTGATGGCTTCTCCTGTTGCAAAGCATGGGCTCTAGGGCGTGTGGGCTCAGTAGCTGGGGCTCCTGGGCTCTAGAGCACAGACTCAATTGTCGTGGTGCATGGATTTATTTGCTCTGCAGCATGTGGGCTCTTCCTGGACCAGGGTTGAACCCATGTCTCCTGCATTGGCAGGTGGATTATTTACCACTGCACCATCAAGGAAGCCCTTGTAACATTTTGATTTTTGATTCATTATTTATTTATGTGTACATTTAATCAATTCATTTATTGATTAAATGTTAATGCATTCACTTATATTTAATATTAATAATCTTTAATTGATTTGTTTATCCATAAAAAATCTAAGTACCTGCTTAAATATCTACTGAGTGTTAATTTTTCTCTCCATTTATTCTCTCATTAACTAGGAGCAGTTTAAAATAACATTGCTTAGCCATCAAAAAGAATGAAATAATGCCATTTGCAGAAATATGGATGGACTGAAAGATTATCATACTAAGCAAAGTAAGTTAGAGAAAGACAAATATCACATGATATCACTTATGTGTGGAGCATAAAATAAAATACAAATCAACGTATCTATAAAACAAAAGCAGGCTTACAGATGTAGAGAACAGATTTGTGGTTGGCAAGGGGAAGAGGAGGTAGGGGAGGGAAGGAATAGAAGTTTGGGATTAGCAGAGGCAAACTAGGATGGATAAGCAAGGTCATATGGTAGAGAACAGGGACTTATATTTAATATCCAATGATAAACCATTAAGGAAAATAAAAAGATGATATTGTTCAAAATTATTTTTAATTTAGTTTTTACATTTAACATTGCAGATGTATATAACTCAAAAGAGTCAAACTGTGCTACAAGATTTGTTTGAAAATCTTCATTCTGTTTTCATCCCCTCCTTTCCTACCCTTCCACAACCATCCTCCTCCAAACATGTTTCATTTCCCTATCTTTACAGACAACTATCCTTAATTATACTAAATGATTTGAGGGACATGGTATTTACTTCCTTGTCTCTAAATAACATGCTTATAGTCCTCTCTCTCTCTCTTCTTCCTTCTCAGTTTTAGGAATCATGTTTTGATTTTGACTATGGAAAATGAGAACTTAGTTTTTCACACACACTTTCCATCCCCTTCTTTATTCATCCATATTTCCCATCTTTCTCTCTTTACATAAGGTAATTACATAATATATAACATACTGTGCATAATATAATACATTCCATACAAGTATATGAAATAAACCAGATAGTATATTATTAGTACAGTTCCTTTACTATGTAAGTTTTGCTTTCCTTTGTCATCCTTTTGGGATTTTTTTGTCTTTTCTTTTTTTGTAGACACTAGTTTTTATTGTTATTTGATGTTTCCTCATTTTGACAAAGCGTTTCTTCTACTTGCTTTCTGTACATTGATGCAAGGCAGACAAATAGTCTGACCCTTTGAATGTCTGGATACGCTTTTATCCTAACCCCAACTATGGTTAATGGTTTTCTTATGAATGGAGCTCCACATTGGGAATCATTTTTTTCCTTCATAATTTTGAATATACTGCTTTATTACTTTCTCCAATGTTTTTACTGAAAAGTCTAGTGTCATTCTCATCTTCAATCCTTGATATGAAACCTGTTTTGTCCTCTCTGGAAAATTGTAGGATAATCTTTTTCTGGCCTCAGTTTTCTATAATTTCACCATGATGTATATGATTGTACATCTGTTTTTGCCCACTAAATTGGACAATTAGGAAAACTCATGCCTTTTAGTTCTGGATATTTTTCTGTAATTATTTTATTGATGATTTCATTTCATCCATTTGCTCTGTTCTTTCATTATGAGATTTTATTATTTGGAAAACGAATGTGCTGAATGAATTCTCTAATTTGGACCGAACCTCCCAATTTTCCATTACTGTCTTTTGCTTTTTTTCAGGGATATTTTCTCAACATGATCTTTCTCAACATGATCTCAACATGAGATTTTTTTCCCCTCTGATATACAAAAGTGTTATATATTTTAAAAAATTTCCAAAGCCACTTTGTTATCTGAGTTTATGTTGCTGTTACTTTGCCTCTGAAGATGTGAGAGATACTCTTTGATTAGGTTTCTTCTCATTGCATTGTCTCTGTTTCCTTTGCATTGTTTCTTTCCACACAATGTCTTTTACATTAAATGCCTGTTAATTGTTTGGTGATTCTTGGTTGTCTGTTTGTAGTTAAGAGTGGGCCCTAAAAGCTATTTGGAATCTCTTGGAGTGAGGTTTGTGTTGCCAACTGTCTGCTTCATCAGAAGTTTTATTGGTGAATCCATAGTGTTAGCATCTTTAATTCTTTTACCTAAGCCTGGCTACATTCACCCAGAGAAGTCACCGCAAGACTCTTTTCTGAGAAGTATAATTCTGGCTGTCAGCGCTTTCCGAGCTGGAGAAGGTTCAAGGTCTGAACATTCCTTTGGTACTTATAATCCTTCTCTCTTCAGAATGGTCCCAATGCCTTTGACTTAGCTTGGTGTCCTCTGATCCATGGTGGGGTGGTTTAGTTGCTCAGTTGTGTTCGACTCTTTGCGATCCCATTGACTGTAGCCCTCCAGGCTCCTCTGTCCATGGGATTTCCCAGGCAAGAATACTGGGATTCCTCCAGGGGATCTTCATGACCTAGGGATCAAATCCAGGTCTCCTGAATTGCAGGCAGATTCCTTATCCACTGAGCTGAACTCTTAGTTGTGGCTTGTGAAATCTAGTTTCCTGACTAGGGATTGAACCCAGGACCCCTGTATTGGGAGAACAGAGTCTTATACACTGAGCCACCAGGGAAACCCTGCTTTGATCCACAGACTTTCTCTTTATCTTGTCCAGAGAGGAAGCCTTCAGTTTTCTCCTAGAATAGGCTGAGATATGTAAATTTTAATTGTTTCTTCTTTTTAAAAAATCATTTAAAAATATTTATTTATTTATTTGGCTGTGCTGGGTCTTAGTAGTGGCATGTGGGATCTTTAAGTTGTGGCTTACAAACTCTTAATTGTGGCATTTGGGATCTAGTCTCCTGACCAGGGATCGAACCCAGGCCCCCTGGGCCATCAGGGAAGTCCCTTAATTGCTTCTTAATCACACTTCTAACCAATCCTCTTAGTGTGTAGCTCCAGTTTCATCTCTGGCTTAATATTACTCAATATTGCCAATTTCCAAGGTTTTGGGAGTTCTGTGGTACAATCTGATTAATTCTTGGCTTTCCTTACTCTTTGCTTTCCGAAATATGCTAAGTCATTAACCACTAATCTTTCTGCTCTTCAGTTTCTAAAATTCAATAGCTCTATTCATATTTCCTATTTTCTTTGTTTTCTTGGGTTTATGACTTACAAAGTCCGTTTACTGCTATTTTGGTGGACTTTGCAAGGTAGTGAAGGCTTATCTCTACCTCTAAATAGATACTTGAAATTATTAACAACTTTTATTATTTAAATACCAAGTCCTTCTTTAGACACTCTATAAAGAAAATTTTCCATAGGAAATCTCAAAGGAATATGCACTGACCCTAACAGTACAAGAAAGAAGTACCCTGACAGTAGAAAGAAGATGTAGCAGTGAAGTTATTAACTGAGGTTATTAATATTTGGGGTATCCTAGTCAAACTGATACCTGTGGGCTAAGCATAGTAGGTATTATCTGGTCAACATAGCACTGAACATTGCTTAAAGAGCTTTATTTTATAAATATTTTTTCATATTTATATATTTAAAAAATTTTATTTTAGTGGAGGCTAATTATTTTACAATATTGTATTGGTTTTGCCATACATTGACATGAATCTGACATGGGTGTACATTTGTTTCCCATCTTAAACCCTTCTCCCACCTCCCTCCCCATATCATCCCATTGGGTCATCCCATTGCACCAGCCCTGAGCATCCTGTATCATGCATCGAACATGGACTGGTGATTAAGTTCACATATGATAATATACATATTTTAATGCCATTCTCCTAAATCATCCCACCCTCACCCTCTCCCACAGAGTCCAAAAGACTGTTTTATACATCTGTGTCTCTTTTGCTGTCCTGCAAACAGGGCATGGCACCCCACACCAGTACTCTTGCCTGAAAAATCCCATGGATGGAGAAGCCTGGTGTGCTGCAGTCCATGGGGTGGCCAAGAGTCGGACACGACTGAGCGACTTCACTTTCACTTTTCACTTTCATGCATTGGAGAAGGAAATGGCAACCCGCTCCAGTGTTCTTGCCTGGAGAATCCCAGGAATGGGGGAGCCTAGTGGGCTGCCATCTATGGGGTCGCACAGAGTTGGACACAACTGAAGCGACTTAGCAGCAGCAGCAGCATACAGGGTTATCGTTACCATCTTTCTAAATTCCATATATATGCGTTAGTATACTGTACTGGTGTTTTTCTTTCTGGCTTACTTCACTCTACATAATAGGCTCCAGTTTCATCCATCTCATTAGAAGTGATTCAAATGTATTCTTTTTAATGGCTGAGTAATACTCCATTGTGTATATGTACCACAGCTTTCTTATCCATTCGTCTGCTGATGGACATCTAGGTTGCTTCCATGTCCTGGCTATTATAAACAGTGCTGCGATGAACATTGGGGTACATATGTCTCTTTCAATTCTGGTTTCCTTGGTGTGTATGCTCAGAAGTGGGATTGCTGGGTCATATGGCAGTTCTATTTCCAGTTTTTAAAGGAATCTCCACAATGTTCTGCATAGTGGCTGTACTAGTTTGCATTCCCACAAACAGTGTTAAGAGGGTTCCCTTTTCTCCACTCCTTCTCCAGCATTTATTGCTTATAGAATTTTGGATCACAGCCATTCTGACTGGCGTGAAATGGTACCTCATTGTGGTTTTGATTTGTAGTTCTCTGATAATGAGTAATGTTGAGCATCTTTTCATGTGTTTGTTAGCCATCTGTATGTCCTCTTTGGAGAAATGTCTATTTAGTTCTTTGGCCCATTTTTTGATTGGGTCACTTATTTTTCTGGAATTGAGCTGCAGGAGTTGCTTGTATATTTTTGAGATTAATTCTTTGTCAGTTGCTTCATTTGCTATTATTTTCTCCCATTCTGAAGGTTGTCTTTTCACCTTGCTTATAGTTTCCTTTGTTGTGCAGAAGCTTTTAATTTTAATTGGTCCCATTTGCTATTTTTGCTTTTATTTCCAATATTCTTGGATATGGGTCACGGAGGATCCTGCTGTGATTCATGTCAGAGTGTTTTGCCTATGTTCTCCTCTAGGAGTTATATAGTCTCTAGTCTTATATTTAGATCTTTAATCCATTTTGAGTTTATTTTCGTGTGCGGTGTTAGAAAGTGTTCTAGCTTCATTCTTTTACAAGTGGTTGACCAGTTTTCCTAGCGCCACTTATTAAAGAGATTGTCTTTTCTCCATTGTATATTCTTGCCTCCTTTGTCAAAGATAAGGTGTCCATAGGTGCATGGATTTATCTCTGGGCTTTCTATTTTGTTCCACTGATCTATATTTCTGTCTTTGTGCCAGTACCATACTGTCTTGATGACTGTTGCTTTATAGTAGAGCCTGAAGCCTGGCAGGGTGATTCCTTCAGTTCCATTCTTCTTTCTCAAGATTGCTTTGACTATTCGAAGTTTTTTGTATTTCCATACAAATTGTGAAATTATTTGTTCTAGCTCTGTGAAAAATATCGTTGGTAGCTTGATAAAGATTGCATTGAATCTATAGATTTCCTTGGGTAGTATACTCATTTTCACTATATTAATTTTTCTGACCCATGAACATGTATATTTTTCCATCTATTAGTGTCTGCTTTAATTTCTTTCACCAGTGTTTTATAGTTTTCTATATATAGGTCTTTTCTTTCTTTAGGTAGATATATTCCTAAGTATTTCATTCTTTTCGTTGTAATGGTGAATGAAATTGTTTCCTTAATTTCTCTTTCTATTTTCTCATTATTAGTGTATAGGAATGCAAGGGATTTCTCTGTGTTGATTTTATATCCTGCAACTTTATTTTATTCATTGATTCAGTTCAGTTCAGTTCGGTTGCTCAGTTGTGTCCAACTCTTTGCGACCCCATGAATTGCAGCATGCCAGGCCTCCCCGTCCATCACCAACTCATGGAGTCTACTCAAACTCATGTCCATCGAGTTGGTGATGCCACCCAGCCATCTCATCCTCTGTCGTCCCCTTCTCCTCCTGCCCCCAATCCCTCCCAGCATCAGGGTCTTTTCCAATCAGTCAATTCCTCACATGAGGTGGCCAATGTACTGGAGTTTCAGCTTTAGCATCAGTCCTTCCAATGAACACCCAGGGCTGATCTCCTTTAGAATGGACTGGTTGGATCTCCTTGCAGTCCAAGGGACTCTCAAGAGTCTTCTCCAACACCATAGGTCAAAAGCATCAGTTTTTCGGCACTCAGCTTTCTTCACAGTCCAACTCTCACGTCTATACATGACCACTGGAAAAACCATAGCCTTGACTAGACGGACCTTAGTCGACAAAGTAATATATCTGCTTTTGAATATGCTATCTAGGTTGGTCATAACTTTCCTTCCAATGAGTAAGTGTCTTTCAATTTCATGGCTGTAATCACCATCTGCAGTGATTTTGGAGCCCAGAAAAATAAAGTCTAACACTGTTTCCACTGATTCCCCATCTATTTCCCATGAAGTGATGGGACCAGATGCCGTGATCTTAGTTTTCTGAATGTTGAGCTTTAAGCCAACTTTTTCACTCCCTCTTTCACTTTCATCAAGAGGCTTTTAGTTCCTCTTCACTTTCTGCCATAAGGGTGGTGTCATCTGCGTATCTGAGGTTATTGATATTTCTCCTGGCAATCTTGATTCCAGCTTGTGCTTCTTCCAGCCCAGTGTTTCTCATGATGTACTTTGCATGTAAGTTAAATAAGCAGGGTGACAATATACACCCTTGATGTACTCCTTTTCCTATTTCGAACCAGTCTGTTGTTCCATGTCCAGTTCTAACTGTTGCTTTCTGACCTGCATAACAGGTTTCTCAAGAAGCAGGTCAGGTGGACTGGTCTTCCCATCTCTTTCAGAGTTTTCCACAGTTTATTGTGATCCACACAGTCAAAGGCTTTAGCATAGTCAATAAAGCAGAAATAGATGTTTTTCTGGAACTCTCTTGCTTTTTTAATGATCCAGCAAATGTTGGCAATTTGATCTCTGGTTCCTCTGTCTTTTCTAAAACCAGCTTGAACATCTGGAAGTTCATGGTTCATGTATTGCTGAAGCCTGGGTTGGAGAATTTTGAGCATTACTTTACTAGCATGCGAGATGAGTGCAATTGTGTGGTAGTTTGAGCATTCTTTGGCATTGCCTTTCTTTGGGATTGGAATGAAAAGTGACATTTTCCAGTCCTGTGGGCACTGCTGAGTTTCCCAAATTTGCTGAGGAACTCCCCAGGTCCGTAAGTGCCCAATATTCTACTGGGGATCAGTGGAGAAATAACTCCAGAAAGAATGAAGGGATGGGGCTAAAGCAAAAGCAGTACCCAGTTGTGGATGTGACTGGTGATAGAAGCAAGGTCTATTTCTGTAAAGAACAATATTGCATAGGAAGCTGGAATGTTAGGTCCATGAATCAAGGCACCTTGGAAGTGGTCAAACAGGAGATGGCAAGAGTGAACATCAACATTCTAGGAATTGGCAAACTAAAGTAACTGGAATGGGTGAATTTAACTCAGATGATCATTTTATCTACTACTGTGGGCAGGAATCCCTTAGAAGAAATGGAGTAGCCATCATGGTCAACAAAAGAGTCTGAAATGCAGCACTTGGATGCAAACTCAAAAATGACAGAATGATCTCTGTTCATTTCCAAGGCAAACCATTTAATATCATGGTAATCCAAGCCTGTGCCTCAACCAGTAACACTGAAGAAGCTGAAGTTGAATGGTTCTATGAAGACCTACAAGACTTTTTAGAACTAACACCCCAAAAAGATGTCTTTTTCATTATAGGGGCCTGGAATGCAAAAGTAGGAAGTCAAGAAACACCTGGAGTAACAGGCAAATTTGGCCTTGGAGTATGGAATGAAGCAGGGAAAGGCTAATAGAATTTTGCCAAGAGAACACACTGGGCATAGCAAACACCCTCTTCCAACAACACAAGAGAAGACTACACATGGACATCACCAGATGGTCAACACTGAAATCAGATTGATTTTATTCTTTGCAGCCAAAGATGGAGAAGATCTATACAGTCAGCAAAAGCAAGACCAGGAGCTGTGGTTCTGATCATGAGCTCCTTATTGCCAAATTCAGACTGAAATTGAAGAAAGTGGGGAAAACCACTAGACCATTCAGGTATGACCTAAGTCAAATCCCTCATCATTATACAGTGGAAGCAATAAATAGATTTAAAGGACTAGATCTGATAGACAGATTGCCTGATGAACTATGGATGGTGGTTCATGAGATTGTACAGGAGATGGGGATCAAGACCATCCCCAAGAAAAAGAAATGCAAAAAAGCAAAATGGCTGTCTGAGGAGGCCTTACAAATAACTGTGAAAAGAAGAGAAGCAAAAAGCAAAGGAGAAAAGAAAAGATATAAGCATCTGAATGCAGAGTTCCAAAGAATAGCAAGGAGAGTTAAGAAAGGCTTCCTCAGTGATCAATACAATGAAATAGAGGAAAACAACAGAATGGGAAAGATTAGAGATCTCTTCAAGAAAATTAGAGATACCAAAGGAACATTTCATGCAAAGATGGGCTCGATAAAGGACAGAAATGGTATAGACCTAACAGAAGCAGTAGATATTAAGAAGAGGTGGCAAGAATACACAGAAGAACTGTACAAAAAAGATCTTCACGACCCAGATAATCACGATGGTGTGATCACTCACCTAGAGCCAGACATCCTGGAATGTGAAGTCAAGTGTGCCTTAGAAAGCATCACCGCAAACAAAGCTAGTGGAGGTGATGGTATTCCTGTTGAGCTATTTCAAATCCTGAAAGATGATTCTGTGAAAGTGCTGCACTCAATATTCATTGATTAGCTCTAGTAAATTCCTGGTGCAGTCTTTAGGGTTTTCTATGTAGAGGATCATGTCATCTGCAAACAGTTTTACTTTTTATTTCTTTTCCAAAGAAGAGTTTTACTTCTTCTCTTCCAATTTGGATTCCTTTTATTTCTTTTTCTGCTCTGATTGCTGTGGCCAAAACTTCCAGAGCTATGTTGAATAGTAGTGGTGAGAGTGGGCTCCCTTGTCTTGTTCCTGACTTTAGGGGAAATGCTTTATATTTTTCACCATTGAGGATAACGTTTGCTGTGGGTTTGTCATATATAGCTTTTATTATGTTGAGGTATGTTCCTTCTATTCCTGCTTTCTGGAGGGTTTTTTTTTTATCATAAATGGATGTTGAATTTTGTCAAAGGCTTTCTCTGCATCTATTGAGATAATCATGTGGCTTTTATTTTTCAATTTGTTAATGTGGTGTATTACATTGATTGATTTGTGGATATTGAAGAATCCTTGCATCCCTGGGATAAAGCCCACTTGGTCATGGTGTATGATCTTTTCAATGTGTTGTTGGATTCTGATTGCTAGAATTTTGTTAAGGATTTTTCCATCTATGTTCATAAGTGATATTGGCTTGTAGTTTTCTTTTTTTGTGGCATCTTTGTCAGGTTTTGGTATTAAGGTGATGGTGGCCTCATAGAATGAGTTTGGAAGTTTACCTTCCTCCTCAACTTTCTGGAAGAGTTTGAGTAGGATAGGTGTTAACTCTTCTCTAAATTTTTGGTAGAATTCAGCTGTGAAGCTGTCTGGACCTGTGCTTTTGTTTGCTGGAAGGTTTCTGATTATAGTTTCAATTTCCATGCTTGTGATGGGTCTGTTAAGATTTTCTATTTCTTCCTGGTTCAGTTTCAGAAAGGTGTACTTTTCTAAGAATTTGTCCATTTCTTCCAAGCTGTCCATTTTATTGGCATATAATTGCTGATAGTAGTCTCTTATGATCCTTTGTATTTCTGTGTTGTCTGTTGTGATCTCTCCATTTTCATTTCCAATTTTATTGATTTGATTTTTCTTCCTTTGTTTCTTGATGAGTCTGGCTAGTGGTTTGTCAATTTATTTATCCTCTCAAAGAACCAGCTTTTGGCCTTGTTTTTTGCTATGGTCTCTTTCATTTCTTTTGAATTTATTTCTGCCCTAATTTTTAAGATTTCTTTCCTTCTACTAACCCTGGGGTTCTTCATTTCTTCCTTTTCTAGTTGCTTTAAGTGTAGAGTTAGGTTACTTATTTGACTTTTTCTTGTTTCTTGAGGTATGCTTGTATTGCTATGAACCTTCCCCTTAGCACTGCTTTTACAGTGTCCACATTTATGTATTTTATAAGCCTATACTTCTATCCTATACTTTTCAGAATCAGGTGATCTATCAATATCGGTTTACACTTCCATAAGCAAAAACTGGCTTGCATGGAGCAGATGAGATGTGCCTTTCATATTTCAACAAGTCCCCTCCACTCCTTTTTTCTCCCAGCCTGCTTCTTATTTATATCACAGGCCTGGCTCTTGTAGGCAATCCAGCCTTAGAGAATTGGAACATTGGAGTTCATCGTCCTTGAGCAAGCAGTCAGAGGAATAGGACAACACTGAAAACCAGCTGCTAAGGCAGCCCCAGAACAGATCCCAGCCTTGTTAGCCTCCACTTAATCTCTTCTAGTGGAGTTGTCCAGGGAACCCTATCCAGAGGCATTTTGGTGAACATGGACTCACAGCAAGGGAGTAGTTCATATAAACCAGAAGAACAAGGCACTCCTTGAAAGCAGTTCAAAAGTGTTTATCTTCCAAGAGGACTCCATATTTATGTTGTCTTGCCAGGGACTGGCCAAAGTATAGCTCTCAGTCTGAACTCCCTGCTGATGAATACAGTATTTTTTTAGTTATATTAATATTTCAGCTTATGTTCAAGTCTTGTTCCTGAGAGTAGTTTTATTCTGGTAGATCATGACACTAGTGATTAACAATAATAACAACTGCAACAACAAATCTTTACTGAACATTTATTCATGCCATCACAGGCACATGCATTATATCAAGGAATTCCCACAAAATATGCAAAATAAGTGTTACTTCTGATGTAAAACTTATGGAAAATGAGAGTTAAGTGATTTATTCAAGGTCACATGATAATGAGTGAACTAGTCAGAATGTGAATCCAGTCTGTTTGATTTTAAAGCCCATGATTATTTCTAGAATTCTGAATTGGTATATCCTTGTTTTATTCTTGAGTTGCCAAGACTCTTGGCCACACTGGTAGAAGCACACTTCAGCTTAAACAACAAAAGGAAAAGTACTGAAAGATATAACCAAGCTGAAAGAGCAAGGGTTTTGGTGACCTTAAGCAGTGAGTAAGACTGGAGACTAGATGGCTCACTATTTATCTGCTTTGTCTCTGCTTCCCTCTGAGTGAGTGAGTGAGTGAGTGAAAGTTGCTCAGTCGTGTCCAACCCTGTGCAACCCCATGGAATAATCCATGGAATTCTCCAGGCCAGAATACTGGAGTGGGTAGCTGTTCCCTTTTCCAGGGGATCTTCCCAACCCAGGGATCAAACTCAGGTCTCCGGTATTGCAGGTGTACCTCTGGAGAAAACTCCATTTCCTTGCATGGGAGCCTGGCTTGCTCCATGATGGAGGGGCTTGGGGAGAGATTGACTTGACTGTAGGCAATCTTTGACTCAGTGATTTGAGAAACAAGTGATTCTTCATTTGGCATTCCCAGCAAAGAAATCCTGGGAAGACTCTCAGCAGTTCTGTATGGCTCATGTGTCCATCCCTGGTCCAGTTGCTATGTCCAGGAAGACAGCAAACTGAGTTCTGCAAAACCCTTTAGTAAAGTTGATAGAGTCTATTAATGTAAGGAGAAGGAAGAAAGAGAGATGATTAGATAAGAGCTACTGTGCCTCTCTTTGTGTTGATTCTTAAATACAGAATTCTGTTTTACAAAATTTATTCCTTTTATCAATAAAAAAGTAAAAAAAAATTATAAGACAAAAAAATACCTAATATTCACAGGATAGTCTTAATGTTCTTGTTCAAAATTCTTGGAGAACACTTCACTGCTGCCTTCATTTTAGAGCCTATAAAGAGGAGAGGTCACAAGTTAGCAACATCAGTTACATAACTTGCACCTGAACAAGAAGCAATCTTAATTTAGATATTTCTAAGTAAGTCAAGTCTCACACAAGGTAAAGGATGTGCGGACTTAGTGGACTGATGAATAAAGAGGGAACTACTGTGGAGGAATAATTACCAGGGAAATCCTGTCTTTTTGCTGGCTGTCAGGAAGACTCCCAGAAGTTTTAAGACTGATAGTGTTGTTGAAAATTTGAGACAGAAAGAGTCCGTGAGTTAGAACCAAACTTCACAGAAGTTTGAGCTACTTGAAAGTGACTTTAAAAAAAGAAGAAGTGGATGTGCTCTCAACTGGCAAGTTTAAGTCCTTCTCACTCTGTTCTACTACTCTGAGGACCCATGAAGAAAATGTCAGAAAATAAAGTAAATTTCATGTAAAGATGAGGACAATAAAGGACAAAAATGGCATGGACCTAACAGCAGCAGAAGATATTAAGAAGAGGTGGCAAGAATACAGAAAAGAATTATACAAAATAGGTCTTAATGACTTGAATAACCATGATGGTGTGATCACTCACTTATAGCCAGACATCCTGGAGCGTGAAGTCAAGTGGGCCTTAGGAAGCATTACTACAAACAAAGCTAGTGGAGGTGATGGCATTCTAACTGAGCTATTTCAAGTCCTGAAAAATGATGCTGTTAAATTGCAGCACACAATATGCCAGCAAATTTGGAAAACTCAGCAGTGGCCACAGGACTAGAAAAGGTCAGTTTTCATTCCAATCCCAAAGAAAGGCAATGCCAAAGAATGTTCAAACTATAGCACAATTGCACCCATTTCAAATGCTAGCAAGGTTATGCTCAAAATCCTTCAAGCTGGGCTGCATCAGTACATGAACAGAGAACTTTCAGATGTACAAGCTGGATTTAGAAAAGGCTGAGGAATCAGAGATTAAGTTGCCAACATCTGCTGGATCATAGAAAAAGCAGAAGAATTCCAGAAAAATATCTGCTTTTTCTTTGTTGACTACGCTAAAGCCTTTGACTGTGTGGATCACAACAAACTGTGGAAAATTCTGAAAGAGATGGGAAGATCAGACCACCTTATCTGCCTCCTGAGAAACCTGTATGCAGGTCAAGAAGCAACAGTTAGAACCAGACATGGAACAACAGACTGGTTCCAAATTGGGAAAGAAGTACGTGAAGGCTGTATATTGTTACCCTGCTTATTTAACTTATATACAGAGTACATCATGTGAAATGCTTGGCTGGATGAAGCTCAAGCTGGAATCAAGATTGCTGGGAAAAACATAAATGACCTCAGATATGCAGGTGACATCATCCTTATGGCAGAAAGTGAAGAACTAAAAAACCTCTTGATTAAGGTGAAAGAGGAGAGTGAAAAAGCTGGCCTAAAACTCAACCTCCAAAAAATGAAGATCAAGGCACCTGGTCCTAATCACGTCATGGCAAACAGATAGGGAAAAAATGGAAACAGTGACAGACTTTATTTTCATGGGCTTCAAAATCACTGCAGACAGTGACTACAGTCATGAAATGAAAAGATACTTGTTCCTTGGAAGAAAAGCTATAATAAACCTAAACAGTGTATTAGAAAACAGACATCACTTTACTGACAAAGGTCTGTCTAATCAAAATTATGGTTTTTCCAGTAGTCATGTATGGATATGAGAGTTGGGCCATAAAGAAGCCTGAGCACCGAAGAATTGATGCTTTTGAACAGTGGTGCTGGAGAAGACTCTGGGAGAGTGCCTTGGATTGCAAGGAGATCAAATATGTAAATCTCAAAGGAAATCAACCTTGAATATTCATTGGAAGGACTGATGCTGAAGCTGAAGCGCCAATATTTTGGTCCCCTGATGTGAAGAGCCAACTCATTGGAAAATACCCTGATGCTGGGAAAGATTGAGGGCAGGAGGACAAGGGGGTGACAGAGGATGAGAGGGTTGAATGGCATCACCAATTCAATAGACATGAGTTTGAGCAAACTTCAGGAAATTGTGAAGGACAGGGAAGCCTGGTGTGTTGCAGTCCATGGGGTCACAAAGTTGGACATGATTGAGTGACTGAACAACAATATTTTGTTTGCATGTGTCAGTGGGTTAAATTGCAGTATTCTACCATCAGATCAGATTTACTTTTAAAAAGATCGTTCAGACTTCTGTTTTAAGAATGTATTGGGGAGCAGTAGGATGAATGGCAGGAAGATATGTTAAGAGTCATGTGATGACCCAGATAAGAGCTGATGGCCTGAACCAGGGAAGGAGAGAAATGGGTAGATGTGAGAAATAGTAGAGGAATATTAGGACTTGGTGATTGATTGGAGAGGGAGTGAGAAAACAGAAAAGTGAAGACCTGGCACAATTTTCCATCTAGCTTTCTGGTTTGGGCATCTGGATGGATGAAGATACCATTTACTGAGGGAATAAAACCAGAAGGAAGATCAGTTTTGGGTGAGCAGAGGTTCTGAGCTTAGTTTTGAACATGTTGAGATTGAAAGTATTTGTATTTATATTCATATACATACTTAAGAAGTGTCTCAAATTAGTCAACAAATCCTGTTTATGCACTTTCTTTTTTCCATATCTGTTCTTTCTTTTTTGTCTTTTTCTTCTACCACCGTAATTGGAATTACAATCACCTCATATCTAGAAAGTTGAATAGTCTTCTATCTTCCGTTTCTCCTAGTACTTGTATAGGGCTGCAGTATTAATCTACTCAAAAGCTGGTTTTGGTGTGTCATCGTTTATCTCACAGTATCTCAATGCTTTCCTATTGCCAACAGAATACTTCCAAAAATCCTTACAGTTTGACTCCAAACTACTCCAACCTTATCCTACTCTTCCTTTACTGAGAATTTGCCTCAGTTCGCCAAACTAGCACTTCAAATACAATATATTCCTTTCTCTTTGCAACTATGCTCACATCATAGCCTTTTGCATCGCCTGAGCTTGCTTCTTCCCTCTACCCATCTGACCCTTTAAACTCAGCTCTTAAAGCTCACATCTTCCTTGGAGACCATCAGTTAACTCTATTACAGTTCCATTTGAGTTCCTCATTCTCCAAAACTCTACCAGTTGCTGCCCATGCCCCTTACTCCCATTGGCACTTATTCCCATTTTGCATTGTTTTGCAATTTCATTGTGTTCATTTAATCTCCTGATATAAGATTGAGAACAGAGATCATATTTCATACTACTTTGATATTCTCCAGAGCACCTAGCATACTTCTATGTACAAAATAGGCACTCAGTAAGTGTCTATCAACTTAAAAAACTAAAGCCCATTTTTTTTCCCTTCCTGCTAGTCTTATCTCTGCCTGAGTAAATGAAGTTGATACGTGAAAGCAGTTGAGATTAAGCATGTAAAGTGGAAGAGTAAACAGGAGACAAAGGAGATTTTAATGAAACTTCATGATGTTAAAAAAAATCATTAACTATTAAATGTACTTTTAAAGCTTTAAAAATATTTAGATTTCCTATCTCATCCTCATAGCAATTTGGTGTATATTTTAAGGCACAGAGGTGCTAAAATTAGAACAGTAATTTTTTTTTTTGACAACAAAAAAAAACTTGTTTTAATCAAAAAGTTTTTTGGCTTTTCATATTATTTCACAGCAAAAGTCAATAAATCTTAGTGTAAAGCACTTTTTCTGCCTCTAAATTGGCTTTGAAGAAAATCTTATTTCTTTGAAAAAAAAAGTCAATGAAAAATAAATAAAATATTTAGAGCAAGTTTGTTGGTATAATGATTGAGTTCTGAATCTAAGTCTTCAATAAATATCTAAGTTTGGATACCAAAGTAAGCACCAATAAAAAATAAAAAAGGGAAAAGCACTCAAACTATGGTTCAGTGCAAACATTTTCCATGAAATGAGTGCTGCTATTCTTATTACAGAATTAGAGAAGTCAACTTAATGCATATTTAAGTCAACAGAAACTGTTCTAGGTAAATGAATTTAATCTTCATGGTCACTGACACACAATATAATCTCGTTTCTCTCAGGATTTTCGTCTTTAAGTAACTAAGTGACTCATAAGCTCAGAAAATATTTTCTGGTACAGGTAAGTCAGAGCTTAGCATGAAATATTCTGAATATTTCTTCTCCTCTTCAGATGAGTATTTCAAAAATAACAGCTCCTTCCTGGAAGGTGTAATTGGCTTTTGGTTAGGAATGTCTAAAAATGATTGTCCTTTTGTGGAATGCATTTTAGGACAAACTAGAATATACTTTTTCCTTTCTCCATCCATCAAAATCCTACCAATACCTTAGGGTGTAGCTCAAATGTTGCCTCTTTTACACAACTTTACTTTATCTGAAGGCAGAACTAATCATCTTTTGCACCTTTTTTTTGTGGAAGAGGGGTAACATTTCTTACAATATTCATTTCAATTTACAAAGAAGTTCCATAGTTGGTGTATATATTCGGTTTCACCCCATGGAAATTATAAATTATTCAGTTTTATATCTCCTTTTATACCTTAACACAGTACTTTACATGTGGTAAGTGATAAGTGAATATATTTTATTTTTAAATATTAAAGCAGTTTAATCAAAATAATGCATAATTATGGTTAAAAAATACTATAGAAGGGTTTATAAGGAGAAAAAAATAGTCCCCTTTCCTCACCTGTCACTGCCACAAATCTTGATTATCAGTGTGGTGGTGGTTTAGTCACTAAGTCTGTCTGATTCTTGTGACCCCATGAACTAGAACCCTCCAGGCTCCTCTGTCCATGGGATTCTCCAGGCAAGAATACTGGAGTGAGTTGCCATTTCCTTCTCCAGGGGATATTGCTGACCCAGGAATTGAATCCAGGTCTCCTCCATTGCAAGCATATTCTTTACTGTCTGAGCCACCAGGGAAGCCCTGATTATCAAGGGAACTACATTTAATTTTTAATCTTTTTTTGATTCAAGTTCTTCTCATGGTTACCATCATTTCACTAAATAATATACTTAGTTCTCTATTTTTTTTTAAAATTTTCTATTGATTTTCTGTTATGGAAATGACTATTATGGGAGATGAGGACTTTTTTAAACTTACATTTTTATCTATCTTTCTCTCATGTTTAAGTTGCTTTTCTTTCTCAAAGATTGTATCCAGTCCCCAAAATAGAGGGAATATTTTTAGATACCTTCTAGGGGCCTCTGTCTTCTCACTGCCACCAGCATTGTTGCTCCTCACAATGCTGGTTCACAACTGCCATTTGGGGACTTCTTTCTTTTTGTTCTATCTTGGTTGGATTTTCTGATTTCCAAATCTCATATTTTCCTTCTTATTGGTTTTCTATCCACATTTTGTGGAATGCATCCTTAGCAAACCTTAATGAGGGATGTTTAGGAGGGAAATTTTCTTAGTTCTCCTTGAGTTTTATTTGATTTAGAGCTTGATTGTATAAAGGATTCTGTATTGAAAATCATTTTTCCTCCAAGCGTTGAAAATACTGTCTTCTGGTGTCCACTGCTGCCAATGAGACATTCAATACCAGATGGAGTGTCACTCATTTGTAGACGAGAATCTCTAAGATTTGAGAATCTTCTCTTTATCTTTGGGTTTTGGAAATTTCCCAATGAAATGAAGAATGTTTTGACTCTTCAGCTCTGGGATAGTCTCGATTATTTGCTTGATGATTTTATATCTATCTATGTCTTTGCTGCTGCTGCTGCTATGTCGCTTCAGCTGTGTCCGACTCTGTGCGACCCCATAGACGGCAGCCCACCAGGCTCCCTCGTCCCTGGGATTCTCCAGGCAAGAACACTGGAGTGTGTTGCCATTTCCTTCTCCAATGCATGAAAGTGAAAAATGAAAGTGAAGTCACTCAGTCGTGTCCGACTCTGCACGGCCCCATGGACTGCAGCCCACCAGGCTCCTCCATCCATGTGATTTTCCAGGCAAGAGTACTGGAGTGGGGTGCCATTGCCTTCTCCGAATTTATGTCTTTATTGAGGTGTAATTCACATACTCTACTATTCATCCATTAAACTGTACAATTCAATGGCTTTCACAGGATTGAGCAACTATCATAATTCTGGACTTTGAATATTTAGAATATTTACATCACCACAAAAAGAAACTTTATACTCCTTGACAGTCACTCTCCTCTTCCCTGTTCCCCAGCTCCTGGTACACACTTGTTATTCCATCTCTCAGTCGTGTCTGACTCTTTGTGAGTCCATGAACTGTAGCACACCAGACTTCCTGTCCATGACTATCTCCCTAAGTTTGCTCAGACTTATGTCCATTGAGTCAGTGATGCCATCCACCCATCTCATCCTCTGTTGCCCCCTTCTCCTCCTGCCCTCAATCTTTTCCAGCATCAGGATCTTTTTTTCAATGAGGTGGCTCTTCACATCAGGTGGCCAAAGTATTGGGGAGCTTCAGCTTCAGCATCAGTCATTGGAAGGACTGATGTTGGCACACATTAGTCTGCTTTTTCTCTATGGATTTGCCAACTCTGGGTATTTCATATAAATGGAATCCTATGATATGAGGCCTTTTATATCTGGCTTCTTTCACCTAGCATAATGTTTTCAAGGCTCAACTATGTTCTAGCCTGTGTCAGTATTTCATTTCTGTTTATGCTATGTCACTTCAGTCATGTGCGATTCTTTGCGACCCTTTGGATTATAACCTGCCAGGCTCCTCTGTCCATGGAATTCTTCAGGCAAGAAATCTGGAGTGAGTTGCCATTTCTTCCTCCAATTTCCATTTATGGTTGCATAATATTCTATTACATGGACATAAAACATTTTGTTTATTCGTTTATCAGATGATGGACATTTGGTCTTTTTCCACTATTTTTTAAATGAAAATAGTAACACTGTGAACTTTCAAGTGCAAATTTTAATGTGACCCTGCTTTCATTTTTCTTGGATATATATTTATGATTGGGATTACAGGGTCATTCATTCAATAATTATACTTTAATTGCTTAGATCTTATCACATTTTCTTAGTTATCATTTTCCATGGTATCTGGCTCTTTATGATTTTAATATATTTTGAACCTCTCTGAGAAAAACTAGTTGGTTTCATTAGTTACCTTTGTGTGCTCCAGAACTTATCTCCTATTCACTGATATTTTCCCCATTCTTAGCCCTCCCAATCTCTTTGTTATTTTGGGCTAAAATCTGTACTTGTGTTAAGCAACATTTTACTAGAGTGTTATCAATCCAGCAGGTTGAATTCAAATCCAGTAAATTATATTTATTGGAGTATTAATTTGTTAAATGATTATCCAAGTGCCCCACTAAATGCCTGTATAGTGGAGGCAAGTAGATTCTTTACATATTGTCTATCTTCTTACCTTCATGTGATAGTCATGCTATACCTTACAAAAATCTGAACTATGGAAAACCGACCTTACAGAGAAAAAACCATTACAGCAATATAATTGATCCTAATGTGCAAGAGATTATGAACATGTTTTGACTTTCTCTTACACTGAAAAGAGAAGAATGAAAACCTTATCGATATTTTTTAAATTTTCATAGAGTTTGTTTTTGATTCACATTATGGCTGACCAAAGACAAATCAAAAAAATTCCCCACCCCTGATCTGCTAAGTAGAATTTATGATCTCTCCAGAGTTTTATCCCTGGAGAAGGAAATGGCAACCCACTCCAGTATTCTTGCCTAACAAATCCCATGGATAGAGGAGCCTGGTGGGCTACAGTCCATAGGGTCACAAGAGGCAGAAACAACTGAGCAAATGAGCACAGAGTGTTATGGCATGAACTTGCTGACTACTGAGAAGTATTATATAAAACAAATTTCCTATGTTCAAACAAATCTAAAATAGTATCAGGTAGGCATCATCTTCATGTAGAGTAGGATGCCAGTCTGCTTCCCTTTCCTTTCCTGGAAGGACATGTAACTCTGGGAAACAATGATCATTGATACTGGTTGCCATGAAGGGAATGAACAGTGTTACTCTCAGATATTCCCATTAATTCTTTTACAACGGGTTTCATGGCTGCCGCCACCAGTCAAGAGCACTGATGTTGTGTGCTCAGTAACTCCCTAACTCTTCAACTCTTCCATTTCTGGAGAGAGGTTTCCTTATGAGTAGGTAGAGCCAGGTTACTTAATGACTATGTGACCAATACTTGTTTGATACTCTATTTGGTGGGATGTGGGTACTATTTTGTAACGAGTGGGTAAATGGATCTGATGAATGCAGGTGACTTCCTTTCCAAAACTGAGCTCACTTTCTGCAGGGGAACTACACGTTTCTATGTATGGTCTTGAGAAAGTTTTCATTATTCATCAAGATTTCTTCATTGGCAAAGAGGGATACCTATAATAGCTCGATCAAATAGCCACTGTGACATGATCAAACAAAGAACCTCAGAAATGAATGCTCCGTATGGCCCCATTTGTCAATACCTTTATATACATGGGTGGGACAAACACACCACACACACACACACACACACACACAGAATTACTAGTGTGAGGCTTTATTCCTTTGCCAGCGTTAGCATCTTTCATTGCATTCCAGAGCCTATATGATTTAAATTGATAATGAGTTATAGGCTTAAAATTATATGCTCTAGGATGACTCATTATGCATAGGCATACTTCTATCCTCCAAATGTGCTTCTTTTAATTAAAGGACTGGGAAGCTTTTAGAGTGTGGATCTGTTAATCTAAATCATGGGGAATAATCCTTTTCTTAGTGAGCCTTGAGCTGCATTAGCCCTTGGTGTCGCTTGTGATTTTCTCCAATAAATCTCATTTCCTTTTTCCTAATTTCTAATTGGTATTGGTTTGATGTTAGTAGTATTTAAAACTTAAACAGTCCTAAATTTTAAGGTACATTGACATTCCAGGAGGACACATCTGAGCCAGGATTTCCACAAGTGCAATTCCATCTAGGATTTTGGAGAGAAATCAAACTTGGGTGTGCTATATCAAGCCTCAGGTGTGTCCTAGAGACGGAATTCCTTGGCATTCCTTCTTTGATTTTTTTCCTTCTATTTCTTCCATGGTCTTCTTTTTTCCCTTTCAAACCACTGCCATGGCGGCTTTTAAATGAATCTAAACCTCAAGAAATAAAGGCACTTTTTAGATCCTAGGGTTAATATCTTGTCAGTGAATTGAGACCAGGTCATCTCTGCTTTTACACCTGTCTGGTTTTCTATGGCAAAGGTATTCTGTGTTGAATAAAGCTCCCACTGCAGGATATCTAAGAACCATTGACTCTTAGGAGTCCTGGGCTTGTGAAAAATGAAGTGATTGATCTTATGAACCGGCTGGGAAAAAAAGACAGCAAGAGTCTTAAATTATGTATTTGTTCATGAAAAGGCTTAAGGGCTTTGAGCCACATACAGCTCTTAATTCCACACAAACGCCTTTCATTGAAGCTAACAGCTACCATGGTATCTTGATTGAAGTCTTTGGCGAACATACAGAATGTGTTGATAATTCATATTATATCACACTGTAACTTAGGTGCTTGCCAGGGAAGCATACTTCTCTCTTCAGAAAAAAAATTAATATTTGCTTGATTCCCTGATAAAAGGAATACTACAAAAGAATATTGCAAAACCTTGAAGGCTTGGCAGGGTTTCCTATGTGGGTGGAAAAATGTTGTTCTGAAGCCAGAGTGGAATTGCTCATGAAAATATAACATAAAAAATACGTTAAGAAAGAACCTCAATCATGGGAGAAAAAATACATATATAATTGTATAAAACAAGAAAGCTTATGGACTTTACTAGCATGTATGAAATAAACATGATGATATAATGTTATGAAAATGGCAACTCCTTGATATTAGAAATAATTGGAATCTTTTTCTTATGCTGATTTTAACCCTTATCAGATTCCCACTGTGTTTGGATCTATGTGTATTGGGTGTTGATATATTTATATCTTGCTCCTACCCCAAATCTACTTCTGCCTTTGTCATAGAGTGTAGCACTCTTGCTTCTCAGAAAGGAAGCTATTTTTAGTTGAGGTTATAAAAAATTTAAGTGTTGGAATGTCCCAGGTCTAGAGGTAAAATCCTCCCCTTATTCCAGCTTCACTCTCTGAACTCTAACCGATTTCCATACGTTCCCCCTCTTACCCCACCATAACCTCTTATAGAAGCTTTGGCACAGTAATGATTTCCACCTTATACTGCATGATAAATATGTGGGACAAAGGAGGGTGAACAGAGCTGTAAAAGACTGCTGCTGCTGCTGCTGCTAAGTCGCTCCAGTCGTGTCTGACTCTGTGTGATCCCATAGACAGCAGCCCACCAGACTCTGCCGTCCCTGGGATTCTCCAAGCAAGAACACTGGAGTGGGTTGCCATTCTCTTGGAAAAAGATTTAGTATTTTCAATTAATGATTTATTTATTTATTTATTTTTAGTTGAGAGGGACATATATTTTGAAGTGTTTTTCCTAAACCTTCTTCTATAGACATGGATCAATCTTCCCCCTTATGAATATCTATTCTTTCCATAGAGGTCAGTGAATGTAAGGGATGTGACTTCAGAAATTCCCTATAAAGGAAAGATGGTTAAAGTAAATTGCCATTTTTATCTTATCTCATAGATCTTGGGCCTGTGTCTTAATTGTGTTTCTTTGTTAGAGACATGTAGTCAATCTTCCCTAAATTGGAGAAGCTGCTGCTGCTGCTAAATTGCTTCAGTCATGTCCGACTCTATGCGACCCCATAGATGGCAGCCCACCAGGCTCCGCTGTCCCTGGAATTCTCCAGGCAAGAACACTGTAGTGGGTTGCCATTTCCTTCTCCAGTGCATGAAAGTGAAAAGTGAAAATGAAGTCGCTCAGTCGTGTCCAACTCTTAGCGATCCCATGGACTGCAGCGCACCAGGCTCCTCCGTCTATGGGGTTATTCCTTGCTAAATAAGGAATGGAAAGAGAAAGCTTCGCAGAGCAGATTGGGGGTGATTTTAAACAAAAGATAAACTATAGCTTAGCAGAAGGAGTGGGAGAAATGGATGATTAACTTTCCCGAGCAGTAGTTAATGAGTAATCAATGAAGCATTTCTTCAGTACTTCCTAGATTCCCAAAAGTGAAGTAGGCAGCATGAGAATCAGTGAAGTCTCGACATGATATTTAGCCTTAAAGGGAACTTAGCCTCTAGTTAGGTAATACATATTTTACATATCAAGTGAAAACACTGCATTCTATAAAACTCTCTGAATGCATAAGGAATTCAGAGAAGGGAGATGTGAGTGATCCATGGAGAAGTTGGGATAAGATAAAGGAAACTTAAAGATGGTCAGTGGAGAATTTAGGTGGACATTGAGACTGCTGGTCTGAGAAATGAGTGGTTGCACTTGAAACCTGTTGAGGAGACATGCATGGTGTGTAGTGATGTTTATGGAAAATTAGTTTGGGGACCCTGATCCTTGAAAGCAGAGTTTATCCTTGATAGAAAAGGAAACCTAATGGGTTCCTAATGAAAGAGCTGTTCCAGGAAGATGAAACAGTCATCAGGGGATCAGAACAGAATGGAATAGTGAGAGATATTGGAGGCTGATGATTTGCTAGAAATCTATTTTTAAAAAAAAGCTTATCGAGGTGAATATCACATAGTATAACATTAACCATTTTAAAATGAACGATTCAGTGGCATTCAGTGCATTCATAATGTTGTACAACTATCACCTCTATCTGGCTCCAAAACATTTTCATTTTTCTTTTTTTTTCGGCCACTCTGAGTGACTCAAGGGATACTAGTTCCCCGAACAGAGATCAAATCTGTGCCTTTGGCAGTGAAAACATAGAGTTCTAACCACTGGACAGGCTCGGAATTTCCAAAACATTTCCCTTATTTCTAAGTGAAAGTCCTTACCTTTTAGAAGACGTTTTCCCCCATTTTTCAGCCTTTGGCTACCATCAGGCTGTATTTTGTCTCTACAGACTTGTCAGTTCTGAATAGTTCATAAAATAGAATCATGCAATTTGTAACATTTTGTGTCTGGCTTGTTTCACTTAGCAAACTGTTTCCAAGGTGCATCTACCTCGTTGCCTGTGTCAGTACTTCATTCCTTTTCATGGCTAAGCAATATTCTAGAAGTGTATTTCTGACTACTGTGGAGTAGAGTGGTGTACAGGGTTAATCTAAAATGTGTTTTGAAGCGAGGAGTGACGGTTAAACTCTATAATTCCATCTTGTTTACATAAGAGAAGAATCTAAGGTGGTTATTCTGGGTGAATGGAGATAGTATCTCACTGATAGAAATAGAATAATTGAAGGAAGAATAATTTTAGGAAATAAGACTTGAAGTTTAGAGTAAGAGTGAAATTAGTAAGTAGAGATATCTCACAGAGATATGAAAATTCAGGAAAAAAATCAAGAGTTGAAGTCTAGAGTAAAACATTTGATAATTATTCCTTAAGTTTAAACTGATAGTGGTAAGTTAGAAAATAGTCTGGATTAGGGACGGAAAACTCCACAGGATATCAAGGTAAGTTTTATTCAGCAAAGTGTTTTGCTCTGCCTAGAGTGGGACAAAGTTGAAAACTGAAGACAGAGGACTTATGAAGACCAGGAGACATGCTGAAGAAGTATTGCCCGGGCTGATAGCCACTGGTGTGGCAGTGGGCATCCAGGATGACAAGAAGCTTCAACAGTGCTGCAATTCTGCTAGATGCCGAATCTACAGAGATCAGAAAGGTGGCAAAAATGGTGGCAATGCCATATGATTTTGCATCAGATAGATTAGGGTTCAAACCAGGCTATGAATTACTACTTCAATGTAATTAAGTGATTTATTTAATTTTTCTGAGCAGATTAAATGAGATAACATTTGTGAAGGTGAACAGTACGTAGTACTCAGACAGGGAATTACATATATATGTAAGTACATATGTGTATGTGCAATGTATATATATATATATGTAAGGCTTCCCGAATGGCTCAGTGTTAAATAATTTGCCTGCCAATGCAGGAGATGCAGGATCTGTGGGCTTGATCCTCGTGTGGGGAAGATTGCCTGGAGCAGGAATTGGCAACCCACTCTAGTATTTTTGCTTGGGAAATCCCATGGACAGACGATCCTGGTGGGCCACAGTCCATAGGGTCACAAAAAGTCTAATACGACTTAGTGACTGAGCACACACACACACACACACACGTGTACATATAGTAACACACATGTATACATACATATATGTATACACACACATTATATACACATATGTATGTATTTGGAGAGGTGGGGCAGGCACAGAAGTATGCTGAAAACTCTATGTAGGGTTCATGCTTTGGAGAGGTGAACTTTTTTTTGGCTGCGCCGCTTGTGAGAATCTTAGTTTCTTGACCAAGATTGAACCCAGTGAACTCTGCAGGGAAAGTGCGGAGTCTAACCACTGGACCACCGGGGAATTCTCTGGGAAAGATGAATTTTTAAAAAGAAAAGTGAACATAAAGACAGATTTATTCATTTATTTGGTTTTAATCATTTATTTATTTTATTTTGTCTATTCTTAAAAGGCTGCATGAAGATAGTTTGCAAAGATGCATATCATAAAAGAGTACTTTCTAAAGATAGTTTGTGAAGGCACATATAGTATAAGACCAAAATAGGTACAAATTAGGTTTAAGAAAAATGAGACAAAGGGAAAAATATGACAAACCGGAGAAGAAGCCTCGGGTTGGTTTAGAATAAAAGTCTATTGCTGTAAATTTCATACCTTTGCTTGAGACAGGTTGTAAGTTCAGCTTGAAATCTTAGATATTGTTCTGTTTGATACAGAGTCGTTTAAGAGGAACTATCCTGCTGATCAAAGGCTGAGAGAGGGAAGTGAGTGAGGAG
The DNA here is from genome assembly GCF_042477335.2 of Ovis canadensis. Classification (NCBI taxonomy): domain Eukaryota; kingdom Metazoa; phylum Chordata; class Mammalia; order Artiodactyla; family Bovidae; genus Ovis; species Ovis canadensis. The sequence continues at coordinate 62,529,364 of NC_091254.1, forward strand.
GCTGACGTGGTGGTGAACTGCAGATATTAAATGGTTTTCTTCTGATGATATTCACTTTATTGCTGCAAGCACATTCTGCTGTCCATCTGTTAGAAGCTTATGTAAAACTTGGCTTAATTTGGTTTTCAGGAGCAAGTTTAAACAGGTAAAGATAGTACCTGTGAATTTCCACGTAGTTCCTCTATTATTTTGTACCTCACTGAGTGTTTTATTTATTTATTTTTTGAAACCCATATATTGAAGCCATTAGAGGGAATATGAAAGAAAAGGTAAGTGTCCTTGATGGCAAAGGACCATGGCAATTGGGTTGCTTGTTCCCAGGATGGACTGGTTTACAAAGAAAAGTGGAGCAGGGGTCAGAAAGAGGAGACTGGCCATCTTAGCACCTCTGGATCTTCAGTTGGGAATCATTATTTTGTTTGAACTAAATTGCCAGAATATCAGACACATCCATATTTTAAATATAAACATACTTCAATAATACATTTCTAAGCCAAGTATACATAATGTTTTGATTATCTGATCTTGTCAGTCACCCACATACTAGTTCTATTCCTGATAGCAGTGAATGAGAGCCAGCGTTAACTTGAAAGATCGTATGCCCATGTCTGTGTAGCTTTAAACATTTTAAAGCATTTCAGGTTACCTGCTATGGTCTGAATGTGTCTGCTCCAAATCTATGTGTTGAAATCTAACCCCCTAAAGGTGATGGTCCCATAACTTCATGAGAAATAGATGGGGAAACAGTGGAAACAGTGTCAGACTTTAGTTTTAAGGGATCCAAAATCACTGCAGATGGTGACTGCAGCCATGAAATTAAAAGACGCTTACTCCTTGGAAGAAAAGTTATGACCAACCTTGATAGCATATTGAAAAGCAGAGACATTACTAAGGTCCATCTAGTCAAGGCTATGGTTTTTCCAGTGGTCATGTATGGATGTGAGAGTTGGACTGTGAAGAAAGCTGAGAGCCAAAGAATTGATGCTTTTGAACTGTGGTGTTGGAGAAGACTCCTGAGAGTCCCTTGGACTGCAAGGACATCCAACCAGTCCATTCTGAAGGAGATCAGCCCTGGGATTTCTTTGGAAGGAATGATGCTAAAGCTGAAACTCCAGTACTTTGGCCACCTCCTGTGAAGAGTTGACTCACTGGAAAAGACTCTGATGCTGGGAGGGATTGGGGGCAGGAGGAGAAGGGGACAACAGAGGATGAGATGGCTGGAAGGCATCACTGACTCGATGGACGTGAGTCTGAGTGAACTCCGGGAGTTGGTGATGGAAAGGGAGGCCTGGCGTGCTGCGGTTCATGTGGTCGCAAAGAGTCGGACACAACTGAGTGACTGAACTGAACTGAAGGTGATGGTACACAGAGGTGGGGCCTTTGGGAAATTATTAGGTCATAAGGACAGAGCCCTTTTCATGGATCACTGCCTTGTGGCAAAGGGGCTTGCATAACTCAGTGAAGCTATGAGCCATGCCTTGCAGGGCCACCCGAGACAAATAGGTCATAGCAAAGGTTTCTGACAAAACATGATCCACTGGAAGAGGGAATGGCAAACCATCCCAGTATACTTGCTGGAGATCCTCATGAACTGTATAGAAGGCCAAAAAGATATGACACCAAAAAAAGAGTTCCCCAGGTGTAAAGGTGTCCAATGTGCTACTGGGAAAGAGCAGAGGAGAATTACCAATAGCCCCAGAATGAATGAAGTGGCTGGGCCAAAGCAGAGATGACACTCTGTTGATGTGTCTGGTGAGGAAAGTAAAATCTGATGCTGCAAAGAACAGTATTGTTTAGGAATCTGGGATGTTAGGTCCATGAATAAAGGAAAATTGGACATGGTCAAGCAGGAGATGGTAAGAATGCACATCGACATCCTAGGAAGCAGCTAACTGAATAGATCTAGATAACAGTGTGCCTTAAGAACTATGGCAGAGGCTTATAACATTGTACAGGAGATGGTGAATAAAACCGTCCCAAAGAAAAAGAAAAGCAAGAAGGCAAAGTGGTTATCTGTGGAGGCTTTAAGAATAGTGGAAGAATGAAGACAAGCAAAAAGCAAGGGAGAGAGGCTAAGGTACATCCAATTAAATCCAGAGTTTTAAAGAATGGCTAGAAGAAACAAGAAGGTCTTCTTCAATGATCAGTGTTTCATACTAGAGGAAAACAACAAAAGGGGAAAGACTAGAAATCTCTTTGGAAAAACTGGAAACCTTAAGGGAGCATTCCACCCAAAACGGGCACAATAAAGGATAAAAATGGTAGAGACCTAGTAGATACTGAAGAGATAAAGAAGAGATGGAGAGATATTACATGGAAGAACTGTATTAAAAAGATCTTAATGAACTAGATTACTATGATGGTGTGGTTAGTCACCCAGAGCCAGATATTCTGGAGTGTGAAGTCAAGTGGGCCTTAAGAAGCACTGCTGTTAATAAAGCTAGTGGATGAAATGAAATTCTAGAACTATTCAATCCCTAAAGTAGGATACCATCAAGGTTTTGCATTCAATATGTCAGCAAATCTGAAAGACCTAGCAGTGGCCACAGGACTGGAAAAGGTCAATCCTCATCCCAGTTCCCAAGAAGGGTAGTACTTTGGTAGTACCATGTGCCAATGATGTCCAATGTGCACCATCGAACAACTGCATTCATTTACTGTGCTAGTAAGGTCATACTTAAAATCTTGCATTCCAGGATTCAGCATTATGTGAACCAAGAACTTCCAGGTGTCCGAACTGGGTTTAGAAAAAGGGAGAGGAACTAGAGATTAAATTGCCAACATTTGCTGGATTATAGAGAAAGCAGGGGAATTTCAGAAAAACATCTATCTCTGTTTCATTGACTATGCTAAAGCCTTTTACTGTGTAGATCATGACAAACTGTGGAAAGCTCTTAGAGTGGTGAGAATACCAGATCATCTTGCCTGTCTCCCGAGAAACCTGTATACAGGTCAAGAAGCAACAGTTAGAATCCTGTATGGAACAACTGATTGGTTCAAGAGCAAGAAAGGAGTACAGCAGGGCTGTCTGCTGTCACCCTGTTTGTTTAACCTATACATTGAGCACATCATGAGAAATGCCAGGCTGGATGAGTTACAACCTGGAGTCAAGACAGGCTGGAGAAACATCAGCAACCTCAGATATGCAGATGATACCACTCTAATGGCAGAAAGCAAAGGGGAACTAAAGAGCCTCTCAATGAGGGTAAAGGAGGAGAGTGGAAGAGCTGGCTTAAGACTAAATATTAAAAAAACTAAGATCATGGCATCTAGCTGCATTATTATATGGCAAATAGAAGGGGAATAGGTGGAAGTAGTGACAGATTCCCTCTTCTTGGGCTCCAAAATCACTGCAGACAGCAACTGCAGCCATGAAATCAGAAGATCACTGCTTCTTGGCAGGAAAGTGTTGACAAACCTAGACAGTGCGTTGAAAGGCAGAAACATTACTCTGCCGGCAAAGGTTTATATAGTCAAGGCTATGGTCTTTCCAGTGGTCATGTACAGTTGTGAGAGCTGGACTATAAAGAAGGCAGAATGCCAAAGAATTGATGCCTTTGAACTGTAGTGCTGGAGAAGACTCCTGAAAGTCCAGGAGATCAAAAAGTCCAGGAGACAGCAAGGAGATCAAACCAGTCAATCTTAGGGGAGATCAACCCTGACTATACACAGGAAGGACTGATGCTGAAACTGAAGCTCCAGTATTTTGGCCATCTGATGTGAACGGATGACTCATTGGAAAAGTCCTTAATGCTGGGAAAGATTGAAGGCAGGAAGAGAAAGGGATGACAGAGGATGAGATGGTTGGATGACATCACCAATGCAATGAAGATGAACTTGGGCAAACTCCAGGAAATGGTGAGGGACAGGGAGGCCTGGCATGCTGCAGTCCATGGGGTCGCAAAGAGTCAGACATGACTGGGCAAATGAACAACAGCAACAATGGACCCCTTACCAATGGAGTTGGTGCCCTTATAAGGAGTTCCAAGAGAACTCCCTCACCCTTTGCTGCCCTCCTGAGGGATACAGTGAGAAGTCTGACCTGGAAAAGGGTCCTCACCTGACCATGTGGGCACCCAGATCTTGAATTTTCAGTTTCCCAAACTGTGAGAAAGAAATACCTATTATTCATCAGTCACTTAATCTGGTATTTTGTTTTAGTAGCTCAAACAGACTAAGGGTCCATACTCCACATTTGTGATTCTCACAAAAACATTCTGAATAAGGCAGAGCTGGTGTTATCACCATTCTCATTTCATGAAGAAACATCTTCAAAGTGTTTGATTTAGTCCTAAGCTCATATTTCTGAGAAATGGCAAAGAATGAAATCTTTGCATTCTGCTTTTTCCTATGGGAAAAAGAGAAAACTACAGGATCCTGGAATAGAAAAAATATGTTCATTTAAAAATTGGGAAAATCTGAATAAAATCTGTAGTTTAGACAATGGTGATGTACCTCTCTTAGTTCTTAGTTTTAACAATCTAAAATTGTTAAATGAATCTAGGATTAACAGTCATGAATCTGGAAACATAAGGGGTACAATCTGAACAATGACTATTTTAGGAATACCTGGGCTTCCCAGGTGGCGCTAGTGGTGAAGACCTGCCTGCCAGTGCAGGAGATGTAAGAGACATGGGTTTGATGGGTTGGGAAGATCCCTTAGAGGAGGGCATGGCAACACACTTCCAGTATTCTTGCCTGGAGAATCCCATCGACACAGGAGCCTGGCAGACTGTGGTCCATAGGGTCACAAAGAGTTGGACACAACGGAAGCAACTTAGCATGTAGGTACAGGTTCTCAAGAGGCATAAATGAGAATTTCAGAAAAAGATACTGAATAAGTATCTGATGGAGGAAAAATGTAAAGAATGTTGTCTAAAAACATAAATTCAGAAAGGCATAAAGAGAAGTCAATAGTGTCAGATGTGACATTCCACTGCCTGCATGTCTAAAACGAAAGTCACTCCTTGCTCACCAATCAGCTATTCCTTTGAAGTTTCCTGGCTCTGTGAATGGCATTATCACCATGAACTGGAACGCCAGAAACCAGAGATTCTTCCCTCTTCCTGAGCACCCTATCCAATCAGTCACCATGCCTCTGGACTCCATTTACTATCTCTTCCATCTTTTTACTATCGAGTTCAGACTTCCAGCATCTCTCTCACCTGAACTGTTTCTTGCCTTAGTCTCTTATCTGGTCCTCTACTCCCCATCTTCTCCATTTCTTCCTCATTTTCAAGGATCATTTTTTTCTTTCCTTTTTTTTTTGAAAACTTTTGGCATTTTTAAAGATAGAGAAAAATCCAAGAGATGAGAATAACCGTCATCCATATTCTAATCATTCAGAATTAATCACTGTTGACATGTTATTTATTTGCTGCCAGTTTTTCTCTTGAAAGAAAAATCACTCTTTTGTTTTTCAAAAATAAAATGACTTGCATTCCATATAAACGATTGAAACAAGATGAAAGAATTACAGAGATGAAAGTTCAGAAATCACCTCAAGTCTCATGTTGCAGAAATCATCATCACTGAGTTAGAAACCAACATTCTAGTTCTCTCTCAATATCCAGAGTGAACTTCCTAAACGAAAACAAAATCAGCTGCATTCCCGTTCTTAAAATCTTGTAACATCTTAATCTAATCATGAGAAAAATTTCAGGCACACCAAATTGAGATACAGTGTACAAAACATCAGACCAGTCCTCCTCACAACTGTCAATATCATGCAATACAAGAAAGATGGGAAAAGTGCTTCAGCCAAGAGGTGCCTAAGGAGACTGACGATGAAAATATAATGTGCTATCCTGGAGGAGATTATGGGACAGGAAAAGGACATTAATGCAGAAAGAGGTGAAATGTGAATAAAATCTGGAGTTTAGTAGATGTTGAGTGTTAGTCACTCAGTTGTGTCCAACTCTCTGTGACCCTATGGACCATATAGCCCACCAGGCACCTCTGTCCATGGAATTCTCCAGGCAAGAATACTGGAGTGGGTAGCATTTCTTTTCTCCAGGGGATCTTCCTGACCCAGGGGTTGAACCTGGGTCTTCTGCATGGCAGGTGATTTCTTTACCATCTGAACCACTAGGGAAGCCTTAACTTTAGTGGGTAGTCATGTGTAAATGTTGGTTTCTTAGTTTTGACCCAGGTGCCATGATTATGTAAGATGTTACAGTTAGGGGAAACTGGATGAGAGATATGCAATGACTCTGTGTCCTACCTTTGTAAGTTTTCTATAGATGTGAAATTATTTCAAAGTTCTAAAATATTACACAAAAATACAAGTTATACAAAGAGAAAACCTTTAGTATCATCTCAGCTTTCAGACCTGCCTCTTGAGAAACCTGTATGAAGGTCAGGAAGCAACAGTTAGAACTGGACATGGAACAACACATTAGCTCCAAATAAGAAAAGGAGTACATCAAGGCTGTATATTGTCACCCTGCTTATTTAACTTATAGGCAGAGTACATCATGAGAAATGCTGGACTGGAAGAAACACAAGCTGGAATCAAGATTGCTGGGAGAAATATCAATAACCTCAGATATGCAGATGATACTACCCTTATGGCAGAAAGTGAAGAACTAAAGGGCCTCTTGAAAGTGAAAGACAAGAGTGAAAAAATTGGCTTAAAGCTCAACATTCAGAAAACGAAGATCATGGCATCCGGTCCTATCACTTCATGGCAAATAGATGGGGAAACAGTGGCTAACTTCATTTTTCTGGGCTCCAAAATCACTGCAGATGGTGATTGCAGCCATGAAATTAAAAGACGCTTACTCCTTGGAAGGAAAATTATGACCAACCTAGACAGCATATTAAAAACAGAGACATCACTTTGTCAGCAAAGGTCCATCTAGTGAAGGCTATGGTTTTTCCAGTGGTCATGTATGTATGTGAGAGTTGGGCTGTAAAGGAAGCTGAGCACTGAAGAATGGATGCTTTTGGACTGTGTTGTTGGAGAAGACTCTTGAGAGTCCCTTGGACTGCAAGGAGATCCAACCAGTCCATCCTAAAGGAGATGAGTCCTGGGTGTTCATTGGAAGGACTGATGTTGAAGCTGAAACTCCAATACTTTGGCCACCTGATGCGAAAAGCTGACTCATTTGAAAAGACCCTGATGCTGGGAAAGATTGAGGGCAGGAGGAGAAGGGGACAACAGAGAATGAGATGGTTGGATGGCATCACTGAGTCAATGGACATGGGTTTGTGTGGACTCTGGGAGTTGGTGATGGACTGGGAGGCCTGGAGTGCTGCAGTTCATGAGGTCGCAGAGTCAGACATGACTCAGTGACTGAACTGAACAGATTTCAGAGGGACTTTATACTTTTTATCTTAACAGATAAGTCCTTTCATGTACTGGGACCTGCCTTTTTCTCACTAGTCCCATCCCCCATAAACCTACCTACACATCACACCCCCTTTACTGTAGCTGAATGGAACCACGGAAAAGACCCTGATGCTGAGAAAGATTGAAGGCAAAAGGAGAAGGGGACAACAGAGGATGAGATGGTTGGATGACATCACCAACTCAATGGACATGAGTTTGAACAAGCTCTGGGGGTTGGTGAAGGACAGGGAGCCTGGCGTCCTGCAGTCCATTAGGTTGAAAAGAGTCCGACATGACTGAGCAACTGAACAACAAAATGGAACCATGTGATCAAGACATGCTGGTCTTTGAAAGTCTGCTTCTGTTCCTTCTTCCTTTATCAGGGTGACCTCCTAGGTTTTCTGTTTTGTTGTTGCTGCTGCCGTTCAGTCGTTCAACTGTGTCTGACTCTGTGATTCAGAGTAGTATAGTCTGTATAGTCCATGGAATTCTCTGGGCCAGAGTACTGGAGTGGGTAAACTTTCCCTTCTTCAGGGGATCTTTCCAACCCAGGGGTCGAACCCAGGTCTTCTGCATTGCAGGCAGTTTCTTTACAAGCTGAGCAACCAGGGAAGCCCATAGATACAGATACAAAGTAACTGCATCCGTGGAGAGATAAGCGTAAGTTATATAGGAAGCTTCTACTGTGCACTCTTAATACCATGTTGTTCAAAAGTCAGCTGTAGTTTTCTTGTACTCACTCTTGATTCCATCAAGTGTGTCCTCTATTCAACAGCTATAATAATCCCTTAAAGGTACAAATTTAATTCTATTTTTCTTAAAACTTTCCTTTGCACTGTCTTTGTTCTTAGAATGAGAGTTGAAATGTTCTGCAGCTTCATTTCTATAAGAGTTCAGGGTTGCACTTTTATATAGACTTGGTGGTGTGTGCAGTGGTCTGAGAAGCTGAGTTACTTTCCTCGGCACACATTTGCCCCCTCTCCTTTTCTGGTTAAATCTTACTAATTATTTAATAAAAATTTTCCCTGATCTATCCATTCCTTCCCTATCACTGTGAGCACACACTCCTGGTTTCTGTCTGGTTTGAGGGGAGAGGCTACTACTATCTTTTCATGGTTAAGAGTTGGCTTGAATTGGAAGTGGCTCTATTCTTTTTGTTTCCTCCAGAATTTTATTGTTTTAGCTATTACATTTAGGTATATTCTTGAGTTAATTTTAGTATATGGCATGAGATAGGGGTCAAACTTCATTTTTCTGCATGTTCGTATCCATTTTTCCCGGTGTCGTTTGTTGAAAAGATACCTTATCCCATATTAAATTGTCTTAGCACCCTTGTCAACAAATTAGGTTTTAAATAAACCTATCAGATATGAGAAAAGATAGTACTGAAAAAGTAAACACATATGGGATTTAATGCTCAGGTCACTGGTCAGATAATTTTTTTTTTCAGTTTTTGTTCTTTAAAAATTTTTTTGAAGTGGTTCTGTTCTTTAACTGGTATGTGGTCGCAGCAAGCACCTTGTCCTCTCTGTTTCCTCGTCTTTGTTCTGAAAATTAAGTAGTATAATAAGTGCTTAGAACATCACCTGGCACAGAATGGGGTTCAGAAGTAGCTGTTGCTATGCTATGATCTGTTCTTTGCCTTCGTAGTCCTGGACACCAGCATCATTAATGCATTATATTGGCACCACTGGGTTTCTCGTGTCTAACACAAATACTTGTTGAGTAATTGTTGTTTCCTTTGTCTGAATCGCACTTTCACTCTTTCTCCTCCCCCTTCTCCATGGAGTCAATCATTGCATGCTCCTGCTCCCACCTCTGGAGAAGGAAATGGCAACCCACTCCAGTACCTGGGGCCAGTGTCACCCAAAGCCTCCCTGCTCATGACACCTTTCCCTGAAATAGAGATGCCTTCTATGGTTCTTAAAGCTCCTATTGTTCCCACTTTGTTAGAACTGCCAGTCTCTCCTTAGACTCTCAGCCCTGTGAGTACTATAAGCTCAGGAAAAAAAAGCTCCTGAAGATGAATAAATAATTAGATTAATGTCCCTAGGCTCACTGTACTGTTGTAAGGATCAAATGGTAAGATCTCAATAATTTTCCTATCTAAAAAATCAACCTGGTCTCAAGAATAGTGAAAAAGTTGAGTCTCTGATATAATACTGGCAGTGAATAAGGACTTGGGACTCAGTGATATCAGGGCTTTGGGGCAAAAGAAAAAAGAAAGGTGTTTGACAACTTTTAGGTGAAAACTGGACAGCTGATAAGGCTGGGGAAATTTAAGTGGCATGTACTCACACTGTGTGTACATGAGTAAAATTGTCCCCAAAACAGGTGGAGTAAGTTCCTCAAAGACCTTCTCTTTTTAAACACCTCAGGACATCTTGTATGTTGCTTATACACAATAAATGCTTAGCAAATGCCTGTTGGGTGACACAAACTCACATCATAGGTGGACAAATAAATGAAGGAAGAATCTTAGAGGCATCTGGCCTACCTTCAAGATGAACAAAACAATTCTAGCTCATGAGAAGGAGACTTCTCTAGCCCATGAGAGAGAGAAGGAAATGGCAACCTACTCCAGTATTCTTGCCTAGAGAATCCTGTGGACAGAGGAGCCTGGTGGGCTGCTGTCCATAGAGTCGCATAGAGTCAGACCCGACTGAAGTGACTTAGCATGCATGCATGCATTGGACAAGGAAATGGCAACCCACTCCAGTGTTCTTGCCTGGAGAATTCCAGGGACGGAGGAGCTTGGTGGGCTGCCGTCTATGGGGTTGCACAGAGTCGGACACGACTGAAGCAACTTAGCAACAACAGCAGCAGCAGCTCATGGGAAGGATCATTTTCTCATATCAGTCAGAACTTTAATAACAGAGAAAAATTCAATTTCTGGGCTTTTCTCATAAATGGAGGATGGTATTTTTATATATATTCAAAGGAACTCATTCTTTGATTTTTTTTTTGTATTGTTATGGAATAAACAGATAATCTTAATTACCAAAGGAAATTCGGCTCACATCTTTCCCAGTTGTGGCAAATTCTCAACATCCTACAGGGAAGTCTTTAAATACAAGATAGTTTTGGAATGTTGGGATTTCTCCAGTGTGACTCTTCCTGCCAATGGGGCAGTTTTGGGGTGACTTATGATTTACTTGTATTTTTGTTTTCACTCAACAGTAGAGAATAAAATTTAAGACATGTGGCCATGTAAGGCCCAACCTTTGAACTGGTTAATTTGGTGATGACTGCTAGTGCAGAATATACACATTTAGCAAAACAGCAAATAAACAACCAACCACATTTTTGGCTCAGGTAGAGCAAAGGAAGATTAAAGAATAATTAGAATATTTATTTATTAAGAATATGAATTTACAACTAAATAACTTGTGAGTAAAACTTTATTGAGAAATTTAAAAAAATTCAATATTAAAAAATATGTCTCACACAGGAATCAAATATTGAGTACTGAAACCTTTGTCTTTATTTCTATCTTCCTTAGAAAGGAGCAAACAGTTGATTAGAATTTTGGTTAACTTCAAGTTTGTGGTGTGAACAATAATGTTTATATCACAAATGCCAACTCAGAATAGTGTTGCTCACCCATTGTGTGCCAAACACATGACCACAAGGGGATACATTAAGGTGAAGAAGAGTTAAGGTGTTGTGATTGTTGTTTTGGCTCCAACAGGCAACCTCAGTCAAGTTACAGAGAACTTTCTTCCAAAGTGAGATCAATCTAGTCACAAAAAGATTCCGCTACTCTGAGATTGAAAAACACTTCTCATGAAAAGAGATGGAGAAATTGAAATCTGAACAAGTCAGCTCTCCCAGCAGGACAAGCAGAAGCCATATGGAAGCTTAATTTTCTTTTGACTACTTTAAATGAGAATCTGGATTTACCTGAGAGATTTAAAACTGATTGACAAGGCCCTTGAGGTGATCTCCTCAGCTGCAGAAACAAGAAGAGTTAATTGGGCAAGATAATGGAGTCAATTTTGTTAATTCTTCAAGTAGTTCAGTTTCTTTTCTTCTTCAGTCAGTTTGGGTGGGTGGGGGGGGGGGTGGATAATTATAAAAGCAAGAAAAATCAGATTTACAACTCTAAGTCTTTCCAAGTGATTTAAATATGTACTGTTAAGTGTTGACTGGGCAGCTTAATGAAGCCCAAGATTTAGAGCCACAGCAGATTTAATAAATGCCTAAATTTTCTTACAGATTTCTCATAAAAAAGTGTTTATAAGTTAAGTTTTGCACAGGATTTAATAAGTATGTGCTACCCTTGAGCATGATATGGAATCATGTTGAAAAATTCTCAATTGTCACTGTGGAATTTTGGACACAAGATGAAATAAAAAGTTGATGTATCTTTCATTTTGATAGAACCCTATTTCATTCATTGTAGGTATTAACAGGAGGTTTTATAAAAAAGAAGGTAGTGGGGGAAATGACAAATCTAGAAAAAACAACAACAAAAACCCCCTCCATATGATTGGCCCTGATGTACCAAAGAAAAATTAAAAGGATAACTCTATTACTAACTTGGTAGCTATTGAAATTCAAAATCTGCATCCTTTGTGCATGCTAAGTCACTTCAGTCATGGCCGACTCTTTGTGACGCTTGGGCTGTAGCCTACCAGGCTCCTCTGTCCATGGGATTCTTCAGGCAAGAATACTGGAGTGGGTTGCCATGCCCTCTTCCAGGGAATCTTCCTGACTCAGGGATGGAACCTCTGTCTCCTGTGACTCCTGCCTTGCAGGTGGATTCTTTACCTCTGAGCCCCTGGGGAAGCCCGACTTGATCTTACAGAAACATTTGTACAAATACACATGGGTATGAAAACAAATTTGTTTGCTTCTATGTGGTTTATAACAACACAAAATGGCACCCTCATTTGTCCATCAATAGGGAGTTAATAAGTTACATTATTTCTATCCATACAATTAACTAGCTAGATCTATAGCATAGATATAAAAAGTGCCTATCACGTATTCATTAGTTCAGTCAAAATATTTTCTTGCGAGTTAATTGAATACTAGTCAAGATGTTAGGGATGAAGGATGGGAGGGATGAGGACAGTCAAGGCCACAGCTCTCCTCAAGCCAGCATGTGGAGAGAGAAAAGAGAGAAGAAAACAGTCAGATGATTTCAAATAGTTAAGCTATCAAGAAATAGAGCCAGGAGATACAGTAATAGGGAGTGATTGGAGAGGCTATTTGTTTGTTTGTTTTTGAGGCAGTTTTGGGTCCACAACTACATAGCTTTTAAAAATTAATTTATTTTTCATTGGAGGATGATTGATTTACTATGTTGTGTTGGTTTCTGCCATACATCAACATGAATCAGCCATAGGTATACACGTGTTCCCTCCCTCTTGAACCTCCTTCCCACCTTCCACTCCATGCCACCCCTCTAGGTTGTCATAGAGCTCCGGGGTGAGATCCCTACATCATATAGCAAATTCCCATTGGCTCTCTGTTTTATTTATGGTAATGTACATGCTTCAATGCTACCCTCTCAATTCATCCCACCCTCTCCTTCCCCTGCTGTGTTCACAAGTCTGTTCTCTATGTCTGCTCCTGGAGAGGCTATTTTGATTAAGGAAAGCCCAGAAAGTGACATGCGACTTGGAGACCAATGGTCTAGGCAAACAGAAGAGGATGTGCAAAGGCTCTCAGGTGGGATGAGCTTGGTGTCTCCTGAATAGAGAGGACCCACACAGCTGGCACCACCTGCCGTTAAAGAGATCTTAGGGAGGTGGATCTCAGAGGGCTTTGGCAGCCACAGTGAGGAATTTAGATTAATCCTATGTGCAGTAAGGAGAAGCTAGTGAAAGGTTCCCAGTAAGGAAGTGAAATGATCTGATAAATGATATAAAAAGATCACAGTGGCAGTACCTGCTGAAAGGGAAGAGAGAGGCAGGGAGAAACATCCAGCCAGAATTGCAGAGTCTAAGTAAAAGATGATAATGACTTGGCCATAACTTGGGCCAAAGTGAAGTGTTGGTTGTTCAGTCATGTTCAACTCTTTGTGACCCCATGGACTGTGGCTCCCCCAAGGTGCCTCTGTCCATGGAATTCTCCAGGTAAGAACACTGGAGTTGGTTAGCTATTCTCTTCTCCAGGGGATCTTCCCAACCCAGGGATCAAATCCAAGTCTCCTGCATTGCAGGCGGGTTCTTTACCATCTGAGCCACCAGGGACGCCCAAGGTTATGTCAAACACTGAATGAATTTGAATTCCCTTTTGGAGGGTGGTATTGTTGAGAGCGCCTGCTATAGAAATCCCTGCTTCACGTCTCTCAACTTGAAACTAGATCTGGGTTCTTACAAGGCTTCTCCTTAATGTCTCATTTTCCTCCTCCAAATCTGAGAAGAATGAGCAAATGATTGAAAGAATGAATATTGCCAGGTCTGCGGTATCTCTTTCAGAAGACCATTGGTAAGACTAAATAAGATAAAACTCGTGAAAACATTTGGTAAACTGTCCAAGTGTTCTGTTAGTATCAGTTATTAGTAGTGTTGATTCAGAGGGGTTCCAGATGGAGAGCTGCACTGAAACTGGGCTCCTGGCTGTCAGAGGAATTGTTATTGTTTTAGTCACTGAGTCGTGTCTGACTCAGTGCAACCCCATGAGCTGTAGCCTGCCAGACTCTTCTGTCCATGCAATTCTCCAGGCAAGAATACTGAAATTTGTAGCCATTTCCTTCTCCAGGGGATCTTCCCCACCCAGGGATCGAACCTGCGTCTCCTGAATTAGCAGATGGATTCTTTACCTCTGAGCCACCAGGAAAGCCCCTAAGGCGTTTTAATTTGTAAAAATCAGCCCATTGTCACAGAGATAAGTGAGCACTTCTGCAAAATCTTCTAGAAGGTGGTTTCACTATGGAAAGTGGATAAAATGCATCTCATCAATCAAGGCAGAGCAGGGAGATGAAGCTGAGGGAGAGCGAACTAATTAGTAATTACAAAATAATTGGCCGCTATGCAAGCAATAAAAATAATAAAATATTTTCCAAAGCATTTCTGGCATGCTGGAGTGATTTCATTAAGTCAAATTTCTCCCAGGGCTTAAACTTTTCCTGCATGTGAATTAGTCCCTTTGGGGGCTATTCTTTCTGTCAGGTATGAGGGGAAAGTTCAGGAAGTTCTCAAAGCCCAGATTTTTAGTAACTTCTAAGTTTTTTACTTGATATACAGAAAATGGGTAGGACTTTCAAGGAATGTAATTCCTTTCCCTTACACTTTAAGAATTACAACCTCAGGGAAGGAAGGAGAGCTTGTCTCAGGTGAAATTGCTTGTGATCGTAAACATATAATATGATATATGGGCATAAATGGAGACAATCTGAGAATTCACTTAATATGTTTTTTTGACTGCCTTCAAGCAGTAGATACTGAAGGACATTCAGTTCATGTTTTATAACCAGTGTAGAGAATATTGTATCTGAAAGCCTTTCACTCCCTGCCTGTCATTTTTGGAGAGGAGAGCAACTCCAGGTTACCCATGCATGCTTGATCAGTCGCTCAGTCGTGTCCGACTTTCTGCAACCCCATGGACTATAGCCTGCCAGGCTTCTCTGTCCATGGGATTTTTCAGTCAAGAATACTGGAGTGCAGGTTACCCAGGGGAAGTTACCTTTTCTAGGAAGAGTCAGATAGAGAGAAGAGAAGGAAGACCTGTAGGATCCATAATGATTTATTAATCCTGAAGCCACAAGCAACAGTCATTTCTTCTGTAAAATCTAATTGACGTCACTGACTTTGAATATTCATGCTGATTGCCTTTGAGTTCAATCTTATCTTGATTTCATCATACCACCTACTACCTCCCTCTACCTTCAAACAATGGACCCATCAAGCCAGTTCTGAGCATGCCCCAGGCTCACTTTCCTAGGGGAAAATTGAGCATTACCTCATTTCCTGAAAATGTGTCCAACAGAAACAAAACACTTCTCTCTATGAAAAGCAGACAGCAGTATTAACGTTTGCCAATTTGGTTGGTGATTTGCTCGCTTTAAGGACCACAGAATGTTTGTAGTAAGGCTAAATGTGTGCCAGTGTAGCCTTTGGGAAGCTTTTCTTTTTTGTTCTTGAATATATATTTTTAGCAAATGAGAAATAATGATCTTCCATTACAAAATAGATATGTGGTTTGCACAAAATTAACATGATTTGATGTTCACCCAGCGAAATGAAAGTTGTGATGCAATATTTCAAGTCAAAAGTATTTTATGGAACATTAACATATCAAGTGAGAAGAATGTTCTTTGTAATCCATAATATTGATTCATTAAAAAAAAAGACTTCATGGAATAGAATTGTTCATAAGTTATTATTGCTGTTCCCATAAAAATATTTTCTGTTTAAATTCATAACAAATGTTCTGAGGAGGAGAAATGTCTTTTCTATGTTCCATTTAACAACACAATAACTTTGTTTTCAGAATCTCATTTTATTCCAGCTGGAAGATATATGATCTTGTTATACAAAAACAACCACTTCATCTCTACAGAAACTTATTATAAGAATTTATGATTATCATGTTCTATGGAGGGTATAAGGCACAATCTTTATCAAGTTTAAACTACATGCCGTGCAGCTGAAACCTCATCTTTGGGAGGATTAGATCGAAATTATTTCAATAAAGTTCTAAACACAGTTGAATGTTAAGACATTTACAGCTATTTGATACAAATGTGATCATATGTATTGCCTTATAATAAGACTATTAAATAATGTTATCAGTAATTATGATCCATCCTCATTGTATCTGTTAAATAAAGAAATGGCAAAAGATAGAATGTAGGATAAAATTGTGAGGGAAGGGGCACTGAAGTGTGAATGCTGAAGCTTGGATGTGTGACCTTGATAAGGTCATGTGATAGGTGATTCCATGAAGACATTTCCAAGACTTCTGATATTATTACAAAAGAACACTTCTGACACACGATATTCCTGGCTCTAGGTCTTTGAGGTTCATTTCTCTCGAAGATTCCTTTTCTTCTGACATAATCCTAGTCATAGTTTAGGTCAGGCCTTAAACAGCCCTTGCTCTGAGAGTTGCCCTGTGTACCCCATGTTATTCACCCTTGGTGATCAGGTTGGAGTCCCTGCTTTGAACATGCATTTCACCCTGAGCTTCTCCATTTGTATTACCTCACCTAAAATTTATTACTATTTATATTCCCCAAATAAGGACAAGGATCTGGCTGCCATGCCAACATGCTATATTCACCTCCTGGCACAGAACCTGGGGTATAGTGTATGCTCAGTCAATATTTTATGAATTGAATGAACAGATCTTCATTCTCACAGTTCCATTATCACCAGGCTATTAGATATGAACTCAACACTTGTTCAGCTGGAAGATGGAGGGTTTAAAGAAGAAACAAATTTCCCTCTCAGTTTTCTAATTATACCTCCTAAACTTTTGTCTGATGGATATACTAATATAGACTCGAAGGAAGTTGTTCTTTTGCTCAGTTGTGTCCTACTCTTTGTGACCCCATGGACTGCAGCAACTGCCCTCCACATTCTGCCCTCCACCAACTCCCAGAACTTGCTCAAACTCATGTCCATTGAGTAAGTGATGCCATCCAACCATCTCATCCTCTGTCTTCCCCTTCTCCTCCTGCCTTCTATCTTTCCCAGTGTCAGGGTCTTTTCTAATGAATCAGCTCTTCACATCAGGTGGCCAAAGTATTGGAGCTTCAGCTTCAGGATGTTGTAGGTAACAACAAAATATCTTAAAATTAAGACTCCTTTTTTGAGGTCCCACTTAACTGGGAGGTTCAAAGAGTATATTTGGCTTTGGGAATGAATGGATCTAGGAGTTCTTATCATGCAATTATAAAGCCACTTTTCTTTCTCCTCTTTTATCACTGCTTTCTCTGTGTAGACTTATTCTTTGGGCCTCTGTGGTGGCTCAGTGGTAAAGAATTCACTGCCAAGGAGGAGACATGGGTTCAATCCCTGGGTTGGGAAGATCTCCTGAAGAAGAGACTGGCAACCCATTCCAGTATTTTTGCCTGGGAAATCCTATGGACAGAGGAGCCTGGCAAGCTATTTATGGGGTCACAAAAGAGTTGGACATGACTTAGAGACTAAATAATAATAATCCCCGCATAGACTTATTCTTAGGCAGGATCTTACTGCTTGAGGGTAAAGTTGGCCCCATCTTACATTGTTGGTATAGCTCAACAACCCATAACAGCCCGGATTTGATCTTAGGTCAAATCTCCATCCCAGGATCCATTGTGCAGCCATAGAAGATGTGGAAATTTGTTTCCCCTGGGGAGGTGCTCACGGGGTGTGGGAAAGGAAAGAGTCTCACAAGAAAGAAGAATTTGTTACCAGAAAAATGGAAACAATGTTTAGTGGGCTGACGAAAACCTTAGCTAACACAATTAACTTACAAAGAAGTACTGGACATCCTGGAAACCTGTCACCACTGGCTCCGATCAGCCATCTTGATTTTGCTTGATCGGAATGCAGGTGGATGGGAGGGCACTTTAGACATTTGCTTCCTTTCATGTATTGACTCATTACATGAAATATGTGTACCAGGGTCTAGGGATATAAGAATGAACAGGACAGACAATGGTCTTTGCCCTGATGGGACAAAGCAAGGAAGCAAATATGATAAAAATTGTAATAAAAGCTATAAAGAAAATGAAGACTATAAAGTCTTCATGGGTTAACTCTCATTTTCTTCATCTTTTCTCAGTATCTTCTAAGTAATGAGGTCCCACCTTGACTCTCTTTTAAAAACTTGTAGCCCACTCCGTCCTGCCCTGTTCACTTCTCATTCCTCTTCCTTTTTCTTTATATAGCTTCTTTGATCTAACATAACTGCTGACCTTCTGACATACTCTATATTCACTTATGACATACATATTGCATGCATGTTCAGTTGCTAAGTTGTGTCTGACTCTTTGCAACCCTGTAGACTATAGCCTGCCAAGCCCCTCTGTCCATGCAAAAATATTGGAATGTCTCCTGCATTGGCAGGCAGAGTTTTAAATTTTATTTTTTTAACCACTGAGCCACCTGGGAAGTCCACGATTTACATATTGAATTTGCATATTTTGTTTTCACCATTCCCCTCCACTGGAATCCCTGCTAAAGGCAGGGATTTTCGTTTTCCTGTTTTGTTCACTGATGTATCTTCCAGTACTTCATACATAGAGGATGCTTGAAAAATATTTTTGAATGAGTGAAGGAAATAGAAAATACTAGAGATGATTTGCTGTTGCTCAATCACTCAGTCGTGTCTGACTTTTTGTGACCCCATGGACAGCAGCATGTTAGGCTTCCCTGTTCTCACTATCTCCCGGAGTTTGCTCAAACTCATGTCCATTGAGTCAATGATGCCATCCAACCATCTCATTCTCTGTCGCCCAATTCTCCTGCCCTCAGGAGATGATTAGGATGAATTTTAGACAAGGGACACGATGATAATTTTGTAAACAGAGATGTAAGCTGAGATGTGAATAGTGAGGAACTAGGCTTAAGGCTATATGGGGAGAATGGGATGCTTTAGTTAAAGAAAGCAGCAGATAAAAATGAAAGAACTTGGAAAGTTTAAGAAAATAAACATACTGGTGGGCTACAGCATGGTGAGCCGAGGGGTGAGTAGCCATGGTAAAGTTAGAGAGATGTAGAGGCCCGATCATTTGAGGTCCTGTAGCCCATGGTAAGGAGTTTGGATTTTTATTCTAGTGTGATGGAAAACCACTGAAAGGTTTTAAAGTAAGGGAGCACATGATTGGAATTACACTTTTATCTGCTATTTCTTGAACTGGTTCAGAGTTGTTTTCCCTGTCCAAATAAACTTAACCTCTCCCCTGAATTTCATTTAATGGGTTTTCCCCATCTCCCTGTGTGCCCTCAATCTTATCTTCATACAGCAGCTCTACTGCTCATACCTGAAGTAATTCTTCCTGCTGAAACCTAGAATGCCTTCCCAATATCTCCAAGGCAAAACCCCAACTCTCCTTGAATCCTACAGGCCCTGACCATCTGCCTCTCCTGCTTTTCTTGCTCCCGAATGCTTCTCTCTTGCTCACTCCTTTACAGACACGTGGACCTTGATGTAATTTCTAGAACACACCAACCTGCTTCTTCTTAGAGCCTGTCCGTGGGTCCCTCCCCTGCCCTCTCCATACCCAATTACTGCCTCTTCACGTTTCTGGTTTGTCTAAATGTCACTTCTTCAGGGAACTCTTCCTTACTCACTCCCAATCCATTACTCCACTGTGAGCTCTCACTGTATTTTGTACTTGTCTTCAATAACATTAGATGTACACTTGGATGTTTATTTTCTAATGTGCTTTTCTCTCGAAACTATAAGCCCCATGAGGGCCTGGTCTGTGTCTATCTTATGCACCATCTCTCACAGAACCTGATTGTAGTAGCTTAATACATATTTATTGACTGATGTAATGAGTTAAATAAATAGCTTAATCAAAACACAATTAGACTTGCTTTTTTAGTTAACTCATTATTCATTTATAGACCTTTTGTAAACACACCCATTCAACCTTATTCTTTCTGCTCTTTTCCTTTAACAGCTTTACTTTTAATTTACTATACTTTTTCTTCCTTGGCCTTGTCCAGAAGTTTTCCTCCATCCATTTTCTTCCGCAATGATAATGTCCTGTGTTGGGGTTGGTTCTCAGGGCCATTTCTGTCCATGAGAGGCAACAGCTCTGTCATTCTGTTTCCTCCCTGCTTTGGGAGCAGGGTCATCCACTGAGTCTGGGCCATTTCTCTATGGACAACCACATAGTGCTCATTTCAGAAGAGACTGATGACTTTTATTTTTTTATTTTTTATTTTTTTGACACTGATGACTTTTAAATGGTAAGAAATGTGACACCCTCTGGAAGAAGCACAAGCTGGAATCAAGATTGCCGGGAAAATATCCTCAGATATGCAGATGACACCACCCTTATGGCAGAAACTGAAGGGGAACTAAAAAGCCTCTTGAGGAAAGTGAAAGAAGAGAGTGAAAAAGTTGGCTTCACGCTCAACATTCAGAAAACGAAGATCATGGCATCTGGTCCCATCAACTCATGGGAAATAGATGGGGAAATAGTGGAAACAGTGTCAGACTTTGTTTTTTGGGGCTCCAAAATCACTGCAGATGGTGATTGCAGCCATGAAATTAAAAGATGCTTACTTCTTGGAAGAAAAGTTATGACCAACCTAGATAGCATATTCGAAATCAGAGACATTACTTTGCCCACAAAGGTCCGTCTAGTCAAGGCTATGGTTTTTCCAGTGGTCATGTATGTTGGACTGTGAAGAAGGCTGAGCGCCGAAGAATTGATGCTTTTGAACTGTGGTGTTGGAGAAGACTCTTGAGAGTCCCTTGGACTGCAAGGAGATCCAACCAGTCCATTCTGAAGGAGATCAGCCCTGGGATTTCTTTGGAAGGAATGATGCTGAAGCTGAAACTCCAGTACTTTGGCCACCTCATGCGAAGAGTTGTCTCATTGGAAAAGACTCTGATGCTGGGAGGGATTGGGGGCAGGAGGAGAAGGGGACAACAGAGGATGAGATTGCTGGATGGCATCACTGACTTGATGGACGTGAGTCTGAGTGAACTCCAGGAGATGGTGATGAACAGGGAGGCCTGGTGTGCTGCAATTCATGGGGTTGCAAAGAGTCGGGCATGACTGAGCAACTGAACTGAACTGAACTGGAATTCTTGGGTTTTGTTTTTTTATTTTTATCTTTTATATTCTTTTAGTGAAGTATAGTTGCTGTACAATATTATATAACTTATGGCTGCACAATATAGTGATTCACAATTTTAAAGGTTACATTACATTTGCAGTTATTATAAAGTATTGGCTGTGTTCCCTGTGTTGGCTGATATATCCCCATAGCTTATTTAAAAATGTTTAAAAATTATTTTTAATTTTAATTTAATTTTTTATTGAAGTATGGTTAATTAACAGGATTTCAGGTGTATAGCAAAGTGACTTGGTGTTTTATAACATACATTATATATATGCTGCTGCTGCTAAGTCACTCAGTCATGTCCGACTCTGTGCGACCCCAGAGACGGCAGCCCACCAGGCTCTCCCGTCCCTGGGATTCTCCAGGCAAGAACATTGGAGTGGGTTGCCATTTCTTTCTCCAATGCATGAAAGTGAAAAGTGAAAGTGAAGTCGCTTAGTCGTGTCTGACTCAGCTACCCCATGGACTGTAGCCCACCAGGCTCCTTCATCCATGGGATTTTCCAGGCAAGAGTACTGGAGCATTATATATATACATACATATATATATACATACACATTTGCTGTGTTGCTCAGTGATGTCTGACTCGTTGGGACTGTAGCCAGCCATACTCTATCCTCTCTTGTAATCATCCTCTATCCTATACTGTAGCCAGCTAGTCTCTTCTATCCATGGGGATTCTCCAGGTAAGTATACTGGAGTGGGTTGCCATGCCTCCTTCCAGGGGATCTTCCCAACCCAGGGATCGAAATGTCTTCCACATTACAGGAGCAGAGCTATATATGTATATATACATAGTTTCTTTTTTCAGATTCTTTTCCATTGTAGGTTATTACCAGATATTAATATAGTTCCTTGTGCTATACAGTAGGACATTGTTGTTTATCTATTTTATATATAGTAATGTGTATCTGTTAATCCCAAATTCTTAATTTATCCCTCTAAGTCCCTAATTTATCCCTCTCCTTCTGGAATTCTTGTTTTTTAGCAAGTATCTCCCCACATCTGCAATTAACAGATTAACAATTAACAGTTAATTAATTAATTAGCTTTCTACTTCACAGTAAAAAGACACTGTGTGACCACTAGGATGGCTCAGGCAGAAGTGCTGTCTTGAGGAGCTGTGAGACCCTCTTTAGTGAAAACACCAGGCCAGGAAAAAAGTGAGGGCAGTGTAGCATGATAATGCCATGGATACATTTCTCAAGGAGAGAAGTCAAAGCCATTTTTTAGCAGGCAGAATACATGTTCATCAGGGAAACAAGATTGGAAGTGACTTCAGCTTTAGCCATCCCAGTGAACAGGTGTTGAGTTCACCAGCCTCCTTCCCCTTTGGTGGGATCTTGACCTACTGGTTCACTCAGAAAAATCAGTCGGAAGTCCACTGGTGCCTGGCTGAGCTGAAGGAATTGGCTACAGCGAAGGGGACCAGGACTGTGGGGGAGTGACACGCCCTTCAGGAGGGACTAGGAGGGCTGATAGAGAGGGCTGTAGGGGGCACAGAGGCTGGAGAAGAGTCAGCCTTGTGTGGCTTAGTCCACTTAGTTACATGAGGCTCAGCCGTCGGTTGAGAGGCTTGGTTTCACAACCACCTCACCCAGTGTGGGATGGGGCCCCATAATAGAGTTTTATGTGATTCTCGTTTTACCTGCAGAGCATGGTTAAACATGAACTTGTGTGGCAGAAAGGACCAGCCCTGGTTTTCAGCAAAGAGCTTTTTAATAAAGCCATAATAGGATGAATCATAGCCTTCCTCAACCTCTCTTTTCTTCTTCTTATGTAATTTTAATTTTCTTGTTTGTTTCTGAGCTAATGTCATTAGTTTTATCTACTTGTCCAAATACACTCAAACCTCTTAGTAACATCAAGCTAGTTTTTGTTACTATGTCATATTTCCTGCCAGGTTTCTGTATTAGATGCATGCATGTCACAAGTAACAGCAACTATATGGCAGACTGTGTGAGCTGTTGGAAAGCTTGTGGGTAGTGTTTCCTGGAGATCTGTGGCTGATTCTTCTCTCCTAGTGGCTCCATTGTCACATTGGAAGTTTTGAATAGAAAAATTGTCTGCAAGAGGGTGGTTATAAAAGGAAACCCTCAAATGATTAAATGCTTCAACTAAAATATTTTTACTGTAAGAGCTGAAAAACTGATGTAAGGACTGCTAACTGGAGTTCACGGTTTAGGAGAAAAAATAGGATAAAACTATGACCAGTAAAATGTCCTAACCCACTTACTTGTTTTTTACCTTATTTACTTACTTATTGCCATATGGGTCAATTAAACCAGTCAATCCTAAGGGAAATTAACCCTGAATATTCACTGGAAGGACTGATGCTGAAGCTGAAGCGCCAATACTTTGGCCACCTGATGCAAAGAGCCAACTCATTGGAAAAGACCTTGATGCTGGGAAAGACTGAAGGCAAAAAGGAGAGGAGGGTGGCAGAAGATGAGATGGTTAGATGGCATCACTGACTCAAGGGACACGAATGTGAGCAGACTGACTCTGAGAGATGGAGGAGGACAAAGAGGCCTGGCATGCTGCAGTCCATGGGGTTGCAGAGTCTGACACAACTTAGTGACTGAACAGCAACAAAAAGCCATGCGGGGAGTAAATGATTATTTTGTTTCTTTAATTTTTGTTAAACAATTATTTTAAAACGTTTTCAATGTAAATGACTTTCTTTTACCTAAAAGTATTGCATACCTTACTTATATATTTGAGCACATGTTTAAAACTTGGTTTGTGGTAAAAAGGAGCATTTCTCCTTTGTGTTATCTGACAGGGTGGCAGTTGGACAGAAGAGTGAAATTTTGTGTTTTATTCCATTAGAAGGCTAAGAAACTTGACTAACTCCCCTTATTTGGAGAACAGGAAGTGGCCTAGGATTGAGATCCAAAAACATCAAATTTGTTTGATGTTACCAGTAGAGACCTGCCTTGATGTGGCTTCTTCAGATGTAACTGGAACTGAAAATTGTGACATCCAAAAATGGTGGGAGAGTTTGAGGAACATTAGTCAGAACCTGTTACTTGAAATTGCAGCTGCTGAAGTCACTATTCCCAGGGTAAATGTCTGATCTTACAGAATCTCTGCAATTGTGATTATCTGAGAAAAGGTTTGTTTGAGAAGACCAATAATTAATTAACATTTTGAGGATTTCTTCTAAGCCATTCACATTTCTTTGATCTCTTTAGCCACCTCAACTCATTTCTAGTCTTTCTACTTCTTGACTGAATCAAAGAAACACAATTGGTGGTTTCTTGATGCCTGTATCAAGATTACCTGATGTTCCTTAAGATAAAGTTCTAAATTCCACACTGACTAGAAGGATCCAAGTTTTGGAAGCTGTATTTTTGTTAAGCTCCTTGTTTTTTTGGCATCCTAAAATTTGGAAACCACTGGTCTCTAGTATAGAAACCAATAACCACACATATAATGAATACTTAGTTGCTACTGATATTACTAGCTGAATCAGTTTTGATGAAAACTAAGGCTGAGTATTTGACATTGTTGCTATCTGTTTTTGCTTATTTAAATAATTCTTTCTTTTTAAAAACTGAAGTATAGCTGATTTACAATCTTGTAATATTTTCAGGTATATAGCAAAGTGTATATGTGTGTTAGATGCTCAGTCGTGTCCAGTTCTGACTTTGTGTCGTCTTTGTGACCCCATGGACTGTAGTCTGCCAGGCCTCAGGCACCTCTGCCCTTGGACTTCTCCAGGCAAGAATACTGGAGTGGGTTGCCATTCCCTTCTCCAGGGGATCTTCCTATATATATATGTATATATATTATTTTTCAGATAGTTTTCCATTATAGGTTATAATAAGATATTGAATAGAGTTCCCTGTGCTATACAGTTAAGACCGTGTTTATCTGTTTTACATATAGTAGAGTGTAACTGTAAATCCCAAGGTCTTAATTTATCTCTCCCCTATTTCCCCCTTTGATAATCCTTAGTTCATTTTCAGTCTGTGAATCTGTTTCTGTTTTGAGGATCAGTTCATTTGTATCATTTTTTTTTTTAGATTACATAAATAAGTGATATCATATGATCTTTATCTTTCCGTCTGACTTACTTCCCTTGGTATGATAATCTCTAGTTCCAAATAATTCTTTATAAAGAGTGTGATACTTCAGAATAAAAGAGAAAAATATCACTAATTTTAGCCTCCTCTCTTCTTGAGCTTAGAATATTCTAGACCAGTGGTTGTCAAGTTTAGCTGTGCATCAGAATCACCTGGAGATTCTGAATCCGCTAGAACACAGATTGCTGCCCTCATCCCCAGTGTTTCTGGTTCTGCAGGTCTAGGATGGACCTTAAGAGCTTTCTTTTCTTATAAGTTTCCAAATGTATTTGTCTTCTAGGGTAGATGTCACAAAAAACAACAGACTGGGTACCCTGAACAAAAGAAACTTATTTCCCTCACCGTCCTGGAAGCTAGAAGTTGGAGACCAAGGGTTGAGTTCTCAGAGGCCTCTTGTTGGCTTGCAAATGGCTGCTCCCTTGCTGCCTCTTCTCACTCTCTTTCCTCTGCACCTCTGCAACCTTAGTGTCTCCTCGTGTTCAAATTTCCTTTTCTTATAAGGACATGAGTCAGACTGAATTAGGGCCCACCCTAACTGCCTCATTTTAAATTAATCATCTCTCTTTTTTTTTAATCTTTCTTTTTCATTTTTTAAATCATGAAAATATGATAACACAATTACGGGAGACTTGGAAAATACAGAACAAGGATACATATGGTTCCACTATATATTGCAATTGTTTGTTTCAAGTAGATAAATTAAGATTTTTTGTTGGAGCTTTAATATCGGACTCTCAGAAATGAATAGAATGAATGTATAGAGAAGGAGAAGAAGATAGTAGACCTGAAAAGCATTATGAACCAATTCAACATGATGAAGATTTATATAATTTTCACACAGCAGAAGGATACAAATTCTATTCAAATGACTTTTGAAAAGCCATTTTCCAATCAAGTAAGACAATTCTTGGTTTCCTATTTTTTCTACCAACTAACTTTCTCCCAGTGATCTTTCCTTCGTCTCTGTTTCATTTATTATCCTTGGCAGAGGATTTTCCAGTCTGTAGTTACCTCTCTCCATCCTCACTGCCTTCAAATCTGATGCTTCAAGTGTCAGATAGTGTTCCCACCCCACGCAGCCCAGCCCCAGGCACAGAAACTGCCAGTAACCATGCAAGCTACAGGATGTATGCCACGAAGCCAAAGCTAGCCTGAACCTGCTAGACTCAAGACGGCCAGCAAGTAGGCTGAAGTGTTAGTCTCTCAGTCCTGTCCGACTGTTTGTGACCCCATGGACTGTGGCCCACCAGGCTCCTCTGTCCGTGGGATTCTCCAAGCATGAATGCTAGAGTGGGTTGCCATTTCTTTCTCCAGGGGATTTTCTTGACCCAAGGATCTAAAGGGGGAAAGAACTCCCTGACCAAGCCAGGAGGATTTGGTTCAGCTAGGACCCTGAAGGAGGGGGCCTCACATCTAATTTGGTAATGATACCAATGTGAGTATCTTCCCAGCAACGCACATTTGTGTATTCAGATCGGAGCTTATCTTGTTTGTTACCGATCTGCTCTTCCTCCTGACTTCTGTGTTTCTGTTCCTGGTATGACCATTTCCTTGACACTAAAATGGGCCCATGAAGCCATATCTAACATTTTACCTTGCTCTGCTCCCCATGTCTCATCACCAAGTTGAAACATAACTACCTTTGTATTTCTTTGTCCCCTTCTCTTCTATTTCCCTTGCATCCAGCTTTATGTAGGTTTCATTAATTCTTCTTTGAATATTGCAATAGCCTTCTAGCAAAAATCCATTCTTTCAGTTTTTCTCTCCTTTAATGAATACTATCTCCTGTTGCTAGATAAATCTTCCCAAGTTCAGTTCAGTTCAGTCGCTCAGTCATGTCCAACTCTGTGTCCCCATGAACCGCAGCACGCCAGGCCTCCCTGTCCATCACCAACTCCCAGAGTCCACCCAAACCCATGTCCATCGAGTCGATGATGCCATCCAATCATCTCATCCTCTGTCGTCCCCCTCTCCTCCTGCCCTCAATCTTTCCCAGCATCAGGGTCTTTTCCAATGAGTCAGCTCTTTGCATCAGATGACCAAAGTATTGGAGTTTCAGCCTCAACATCAGTCCTTCCAATGAACACCCAGGACTGATCTCCTTCAGGGTGGACTGGTTGAATTTCCTTGCAGTCCAAGGAACTCTCAAGAGTCTTTTCCAACATCAGAGTTCAAAAGCATCAATACTTCTGTGTTCAGCTTTCTTTATAGTCCAACTCTCACATCCATACATGACCACTGGAAAAACCATAACCTTGACTAGATGGACCTTTGTTGGCAAAGTCATGTCTCTACTTTTTAATATGCTAAGTTGGTCATAATCTTCCCAAAGCATAATTCTAATAAAAAACTTTGACAGTTTTCCCACAGTCTGTTCAATAGGCAACATGTCTACCTAAATAAAGCCCAGGGTTCTGTTACAAGAAGAAAGGGTGAGTAGGAAACTGTCAGTGTCTGCCCGTCTACCCCACTGACTCCGGAAGTATGCATCACTCCTTCCCTTTCTTCCTCAAGGGAGATACTCTGAAATGCAATGCACTTAGAGCCTCCAGTTCAAGGTTAAGGATTTCTGCCTGTGTAGTCAGCTCCCTTAGATATCAAAGGGGATCATCATGGTGTGACAAAAAGTTACTACCCATCTGCCATGCCCAATATTCAACAGTAGATTAGAAACATAAAGACTGCAGTCTAACTTACATGGAGGAAATCAAAGACTCTGGGCTATTGCAATCCCCCCCCCCCCCCACCCCGCCGCTTTTTTTTGGCCACATGCATGACTTGTGGGATCTTAGTTACCCAGACCAGGATTGAATCTGGGCACTCTGCACTGGACCACCAGGGAATTCCCCAGAGCAATTTCTAAATCACGTTGGTTGAGAATAGTGAAGACCCTAGCCTAGGCAGTTGAGTGATTTCCACGGTTATTGTCCTCAATGCCACGGGCTCTCTCTCTGGGATGCTCTTACTGGTCGACTCTTCTATATGGTCTTTCTAAGGTGGGCATTCAAGAGTGGGCTTTTTTTTAGGGGCTGCATTCCTATATCACCTCTTTCTGGGGATAAGCTTGAGGACTCAGGGATTATTTAAGAGATTAATATCATGATACCACTGGCTAGCCTAGAGTTTTATGACCAATACAAATCCTACAAACCCAAAGGGCTTCCAGTTTACTTGCTGCTCTTCTGTTCTGTGTAGGTAACCCAGAATCAGATACCTTGTCTTTATAAGGTTTTTGAGCCTGAAGACTCTCTTTTATTACTTACAGCCCTCTGTTCTTTGCCAACTACCCCTTTCCCAAACTGAGACTATTTGGATTAAAAGGCATGAAGGGTCTTGCTAATTAACTGCTTCCACATTTGACAGAAAGCTCCTAAAGGAAGTACACCGTACCTGACAAAAGCAACAGGCCACGGATTTATCTCTCCTGAAGGCTGCTTTTGCTTCTGCTTTTGGCCATGGCTTATAATAGCTTCACTTTGAAGTAAGAAGTACATGGCTTCTTCAGTCTGAAAAGACTCCAAGTAAGACTCAGTCTGCTGGCTATCGGCTCTTAACAAAGTTGTCTTCCTTCCCACCCTGATGGCAGATTGGCTAGCTCTAATCTGGGTTCGTCTTTTTTGTAGAATATTACTGGCAGTGTTTAGAATTAGCCAACACACACTAACACTCTAAAAATGTCCTATTATTTTCATGAACGTCACAACCCTTTGTTTGTCCCTTCCTGGGTTCTGCTGGCTACCGTTTTACCAGGATTGCCAACTTTCCAGTCTGCAATACTTTTGTCGTTGCGTGTCATCCAACCATGTCCTTTAAATGAATCCTATAGGTTAGATAAAGCAGAGGTCCACTTTTGGTATAAAAATCTTTATTAGTTAAAATTAAGTTTGGCGCATGTGTCAGTGGCTTAAATGATGTGGAAGTTGATCTCTCTTCCTTGTAAAAAAAGTTTTGAGGGAGGCAGTCTAGAGCTGATATACAGACTCCACAGTATACTAGTGTTTCAGGATCTTCTGACTTTCCTCATCAACTGCCTAGAATGAGACCATTGACCATGTGGTTCAAGTTGGCTGCTGGAATTCCAGACATCACATTTGTTTTCCATACATAAAGATATAGGAAGAAGGAGAAGAGTGTAGCCATCCTCTTTCCTTGCGATTTTTTCTGGGCATTCTATACTACATTATATACTCCATACTACATGATAACTGATGGTTATAATGAGCTTCAGAGAAAGTTCGCAAGCTTCTGGAGAGGCTGGATTGATGTATCCAGCTGTTTATCAAGGTTCTGCTACTAAGTGAAGGGAATGTGGATATAGCGGTTGGACATTAACAACCTCTGTCACAACTAACTTTAATATTTAAATAATTATAAATCAAGGTAAACAGTTTTATGTGCCTTAAGTGATCTTCAAGTAGATTTTAGTGGGAATTTGGGCTGGCAGGGTGGGGGTGGGGTAGATTAGAGGTAGTTTCCAACTAGATGGACCAAGGAAGACTATTTTTTTTAACTGTAAAAAACTGTGCTAATTTTTTAATTGGTAGACAATTGCTTTACAATTTTGTGTTGGCTTCTGCTCTACAGTAATGTGAATCAGGCACGCTTAGACACGTGTCCCTTCCCTCCATCCATCCCACCCCTCTAGGATATCACTGAGCACTAGCCTGGGCTACTTGCGTTATCTTAGCAGCTTCCCACTGTCTATTTCACATATGATGGTGTATACCACAGAAGACGTTCAAAAGGAGGTAGCGCATGAATTCATTCTTTGAGTGAGAGGGAAGTAGAACATTCAAGCTAGAGAGCCTGAGTTATGAGTGCAGAAATTTTGTGCCCTAGGTGCCTCGCTGCCCTAACCCTAGTCCCAGTTCTGGACTGGAATAGAATGTATATTAAGGAGGCAGGCAGCAAGTAAGGGTGGGATATGGGCTTTACCCAAGTCAGGTGAAGAAACAGAACAGTGCTCCTATAGACGTCAAGAAGAAAGCCTAGCATCGCAGGCCAGTTCTACATTGCAGCCTGGCAATCCTTCAAACAAAGGAAGAATTCTGCTGTTGACCAGCAGTCTAATTTCTTGTAGACCGTACACCAAAGACAAATTACATTCATTTTGCCATGGATATTCTGAGATTCTGAGTAACATTTTACTCTTTTTATGATTAGACCTATATCAGATATTGAGTAAGGAAATATTCAGGACATCTGCTAGGATGTTAACATAGCTGACAGCTGCTGTAAAGCTACACAAAACCAGGATAGAGTGGGGGAGGGGCAACAGGACAGCATTCTCCCTGTGTGGGCTGCAGGGCGCATGCTCACATGAGTCAGCTGGGGGGAACACGCCCTGGTTTGCAGTGCAACATTGGTGGGATTACAGTGTTACCCCAGGGATGCAGGGGACATGTCCTGTTCTCAGTTACTCTAGTCTGAGAGTAGCTTGGTCACTTGCACTGAGGATGAAGATAAATAGTTACAAAGGCCCTTAATAAAAACACTAAACTGGGAAATGTGAGAAGTTGGTTATACTGCCTGGTTGTAACATGAAAGCAGAAATGCCACGTCACCGCTTTCCTAACCTCTGCAATTAAGAAACTGGAGTTCTAGGTTTATAATTTCTGTAACCACATGTTTCAGATCCTGTCTCTTTCCAGTGATAGTTAAAGATATTGTGCTGGAAACTCCATTCATTAGTTGGTCTGTCTGCTGCTCTCTGATAGATGAGGGTGGGGAGTTGATTGTCCAAAACAAATGAAAAGTAATAGACGCAATTTATTGAGGTACTTTCTAGATGTAAATCTCTTGCCATTCATTATCTCATAAAACTCTTTGTTCTTACCTCTAATTATAGACAGATAATGGAGGTTTATAGAGATACTAAGTATCATGTTCAGTGGTCATCCTGCTTATGTTGGTGAACTTTCTCACCTG
Source organism: Ovis canadensis (assembly GCF_042477335.2). Lineage (NCBI taxonomy): Eukaryota > Metazoa > Chordata > Mammalia > Artiodactyla > Bovidae > Ovis > Ovis canadensis. The sequence goes on from NC_091254.1 coordinate 62,560,467, forward strand.
GTAACCCACTTCCTCTTGAGAAAACATCTTTGGGCAACCTCAAGCATAGGAAAGTTATTTTTTATATTTGATCCAGAATTTAATTCCTTATAACTTCTGCTTACTGATTCTAATTCTGTCCTTAAATATGCAAAAATAGCTATCATGTTTGCAGGTTTATCTTGTCTCCTGATTAAAAATTCAAATTCCTCATGTGGTCTGATTTCATGCTTCTTCCGTACTGGGCTTGCTATTCTTTGAATATGTTCCAGTTTGTTTATAACCTTTAAAAAGGTGAACATAGTAATCCACCTGTGGTTTCTAAATGCACATTCAAAAGGGGACTGTCACCTCCCTCATTCTAGATATTATACTTCTATTAATGGAAACTAGAATTTCATTACATTTTTTTTAGTGTATCAGGAAGGAGGCATTAATATTTTATAGTTGACTTCCATTGAAGACACTGCTAACAAAATCTGAATCTTTTTTCTTTTTTTACATTTGTTTTGCTACACTTTGTTACCTCCATACCCTATTTCTGCAGTCAGTTTGTTTTTTTTTTTGGATGCAAGCATGGATCTTACATTTGGCACAGTTAAATAGCATTTTATGAAATTCAACCCATTGAAGATGCTGAAGATCTTTTTGAAGACTGATCTTGCCATCCACTGTACTGACAATTACTTCTAGGTTCCTTTCATCAGTCAATTTGAAAGCCTGCCCTCTATATCTTCTAAGCAAGTACAACTAATAAGACAGGGCAGAGATCTAACCAGTGTTTGACACTTCCCTTCCATTTGACATTGATCCAGCAGAAGGAGACCAGTCCCTAGCACCTGTCAGATGGCAGTCTGTCTTTCCTGTGCTCCTTTTGGCATTCAGATACTTGTTTATAATCTTTTCCCTTCAGCTATGGCCTAAAGTCTTTCATCATTTACTGTTTCAAGGTCTGCACATTTTCAAGTCTAACTCATAGCCTACACTGTGCAGGAAGTTTGTTCTGAACAACTGTGATTTCCCATCTCCGAATTCCCTTTGCATAGACTCTTTTTATTACTATTATTTTATTTGTTGAAGCATAGTTGATTTATAATATCATATTAGTTTGAGGTGTACAGCATAATGGCAACCCACTCCAGTGTTCTTGCCTGGAGAATCCCAGGGACGGGGGAACCTGGTGGGCTGCCGTCTATGGGGTCGCACAGAGTCAGACACGACTGAAGCGACTTAGCAGCAGCAGCAGCAGCATAGTAATTCAGCATTTTTGCAGATTATACTCTATTATAGGTTGTTTTAAGTTAATGGCTATAATTCCTGTGCTATGTAGTATATCTTCATTGCCTGTCTATTTCACACATAGTAGTCTGTACCTGTTAATCCCATACCCCTAATTTGTCCCTCCCACCTTCCCTCCTTTGCATAGACTCTCATTCTCAACCTCCAGTATACTGGAGGTAAGCTCTGTCTTTACCTCCAGTCTCATGCAAACAAGAACATGTTATTTATTAGCCTCCAGCATCTTGGTTACTATAATGTCAGGCTGAGGGTAGTGCTCCGTTGTTACTTGCTTTTGGTTGATTAGGGCAGCATTTCTCAATGGCGGATGGTTTTGTCTCCCCTTCTTCCCTCTGGAAGGAACGTTGGGGAATGTCTGGGGATATTTTCAGTTGTCTCTACTGGGGAAGATGCTACTGGCATCTAGTAGGTAGAGCCAGAGGTGCTGCTCAACATCTAAAATGCACTGGACAACCCCCCGCCTCCCCATCAAAAAAGTATCAAAAGTGTCAGTACTGGGGCTTCCTTGGCAGTCCAGTGGTTCCGTGAATCCAATACAGGGGGCATGGATTCGATCCCTGGTGAGGGAACTAAGATTCCACATGCTAAAAGACCAACAGAAAAATACCTGTAGTGCTGTTAATTAACCGTGTATTAGACAATTCAGATGTGTTCCGACTGACTTTTTTAAAGGGGCACACCATCTGCCTATTGATGGGTACCTTTTGGTGGCAGGTAACCATTCTTAGAATGGATGATGTTTCTATTCAGTCACGTCTGTGGTTCAGGCCAGGCCAGTTAGTTTTGGGTAAATGATTGAAAACTTGATGGTGAGGGAGGTAGCAGGTATCACTACAGACATAATGAAGCTGATTTCACAAGCTTCACCTAAAAATTAGTTTGATTACTTTCTGGCCATGCTCTATTCAAATATCTAGGGTTTTGCCTCCTCAGTCAAATAAATTTTTTTAGAATGAGATAATAATAGCTTTCCTCCAATTATTTCATAAAGGTATTTTGAAGAGAAAGGAGATAATGTACTAAAGAATTTTGAATTCTCTGCTGGGGAAATTGCTATTAAAACATTATAATGATAATTAGCAGTGGCATTCTGGGTATGGAAGAACAGAGTAGCTTACATACAGTGCGTTACATTCCAAAGAAAAGAACTAATTAAGGCAAACATCGTTCTGGTTCTAACACCTATTTCTGTGGCCAGGGCTGATCCCTTAAATAGAAATATGCCTTCTGCCTATGACCCAAGGAGACCCTACTAGATACTCCCTCCCTGACCCATGGAATGGGGCCAGGGCAGAAATACTGGGTGAGGAACAGTCAAATGTTTGCCAATTTTAGTGTGCAGAATGCTTTGACAATTTCTAAAAATTGAAGACTTATTAGGTGAAGAAAGTCATCTCTTGATGAACTCAGCTTGTTTTCATGTTCTCTTCCAGATCTCAGGGGATTTTTTAAATTGAGGTATAGTTGATTTACCACATTGTGTTAATTTCAGGTGTATGGCAACGTAATTCAGTTATACATATATATACATATTCTTTTTCAGATTTTTTCCTTTATCTGTTGTTACAAGATATTGCATATAGTTCCCTCTGCTATACAGTAGGTCCTTGTTGGTTATCTCTTTTAAGTGATACATAGTAGTGTGAATCTGTTAATATCAAACCCCTAATTTCTCCCATCTCCATGGTTTCCTTTTGGTAGCTCTGTTTTCTATGTCTGTGAGTCTGTTTCTATTTTGTAAATACGTTTATTTGTACCATTTTTTTGTGGGTCTTCCACAGATTGTTGTTGTTCAGTAGCTCAGTCATGTCCAACTGTTTTGCGACCCAGTGGACTGTAGCCCCGCAGGCTCCTCTGCCCATGGAATTTTCCAAGCAAGCATATTGGAGTGGGTTGCCATTTCCTGCAAGATTCCATATGTAAATGATATTATATGATGCGTGTCTTTCTCTGTCTGACTTACTTCACTTAGTATGACAATCTCTAGGTCCATCCATGTTGCTGCATAAGGCCAGGGGGATCTTTCAACAGCCACAAGGAGTTAAAGGACTTCTAAGCGGTGACAGTATGACTGCCCCCAAGCGTGTGTCCCTTTGGCATGCAGTCCCTAGCCTCCATGACGCCTGCCCGCCTCACCTACTGTTTGTCTGTGCCTCTGTGGCTGCTGTGTGGTTGGCATCCACCCCCACGCTGGCGTGCCAAAGGAGTGAATGAACAATGGCATAACCTGGCACTGACGGGTGTTTTAATAACTGTGGAAAATGAGGAATTTACAGATGCATGAGTCAAGCACCCACTTCAAAGGTCCTCACCCGAAATCCTCCTGAAATTAGAAGCAATACTACTGAACACAATGCAACCTTTTGCATGGCTGCCCAATGTTACTATAAATCTGTGTGCGCAGCGTTTGGGAAAGTTACATTACTGGGAAACCGGTGCACTGCTTTCATCTGGGATTTATGTGTAGTGTTCAGTAGGTAGGCCCCGCTTGGGAAATAGGAGGTATGTCATGGGAAGCAATTTGCTTTTCACCCTCAGCCAAGACTCAAAACAGGCCCAGGCTATTTGACCAGTTACTTCACCAGTGACCCTATGTAGTTAGATTTTCCTAGGACTAAACTGCCTTTGCTTTGAATAAAGAACATTATCTCTCTGTTGGGCCTAGTCTGAGACTCCACCCACAAAGGGGAGAAACAAGTCCTCTGTGTCCCACTTCTTTGTCCATATACCCCACTTCCTCATGACTTCTCAGCAGAGACTTGAATGCTTACGGTGTTTTTAGTAGACACTGTCTCCCCTGCAACGGCTCCCTGTTCAGGTCTGTCGTCTTCAGCCAGAAAGCTGAGGAAAAAGCCAGATCTACTTTTTCCTCTCATGAATAATTGCTTCCACTCAACCAATGCTCAAGTTCTCATGAAACCTCATCTTACCCTGTGAGGTAGATATTTTTCACCTCTATTTTGTACACAAGGGAACAGCTTCAAGAAAGCATAAATAACTTGTCTAAGGTCACACAGCTAGAGGTGGAAATTCTAACACAGGTCTGAAGTCCAAGCTCATACACTGGATGATACTCCTCCTGTTCTCCACATTGGAACTTAATTGTGGATTTCCCATTCTTTTTGATTAGCAGCAACACAGCTATTTACCTCATAGGATTTATATTCTCTTATGATTTCTATCTCAGCAGGGTCTTCTGGGACAAATGGCAAGATTGTTACTGTTAGATTTCCACAAACTTTGACAAGTGTTGAGGGGTGGGTGGAGACTCTCAACTCTATCAAAAATACTGCCCAGATGGAAAGGCCTGTGGTTGGTTGGCCTTGTTTGTCCAGTCCATGCTGGACTTTTGTGGCTATTGTTACTGGACAAGACAGATCCTGGATGGGGCTCTTCTGGGCACTGTTGATGTTGGCCTTGGTGACTCTCATATCTTCCCTTCAGTTTCAATACTGACCAACATTTTGCCCCATTTTCTCTTCTGACATGCTAAGACCTTCAATTCAGGTGAAGTCAAATGTATTTTAGCTATTTTGTTGATCAGATGTCTTTCTGAGGCAGACAAAAACTATGAAATGTAACTATTGGCATCCACAAGACCCTGTGCTCTATTATTTTTATCATCTTATCCTCACCAGGAATCATCTGAGAAAAGTATCATAGTTTTTCTTTAATAGGCCAATATTTATTATGATTATTAATATTAATATCTTATCAAAGCATTAGTCAATTGAATTCACAGTATATAAATAGATAATATATTACAACCAAGTGGGGTATATACCCAGTACACAAGTTTGGCTTAAAACTCTTTTTTTCAATTATATATGAAAGTGAAATTCTCTCAGTTGTAGCATACTCTTTTCGACCCCATGGGTATAGTCCATGGAATTCTCTAGGCCAGAATACTGGAGTGGGTAGGTTTTCCCTTCTCCAGGGGATCTTCCCAACCCAGGGATTGAACCCAGGTCTCCCACATTGCAGGCAGATTCTTTACAAGCTGAGCCACAAGGGAAGCCCAAGAATATTGGAGTGGGTAGCCTAACCGCTTTCCAGCAGATCTTCCCGACCCAGGAATCAAACTGGCGTCTCCTGCACTGCAGGTGGATTCTTTACCAACTGAGCTATCAGGAAAGCCCATATATATATATATATATATACACACACACACATACTTTCTGTTTTCACATTCTTTTCTCTTACAGGTTACTACAAGATATTCAGCTTGGTTCCCTGCGTTATATAGTAGGTCCTTGTTGATTATTTATTTTCTATCTTACTGCTGCTAAGTCGCTTCAGTCGTGTCCGACTCTGCGCAACCCCATAGACGGCAGCCCATTAGGCTCCCACATCCCTGGGATTCTCCAGGCAAGAACACTGGGGAGGGTTGCCGTTTCCTTCTCCAATGTATGAAAGTGAAAAGTGAAAGGGAAGTCTCTCAGTCATATCCGACTCTGTGCGACCCCATGGACTGCAGCCTACCAGGGTCCTCTGCCCGTGGGATTTTCCAGGCAAGGCAATTGCCTTCTCCATTTTCAATATAGTAGTGTGTATATTTTAAGAGAAACATATCACAGTTTTAATCTTGAGGAAATTAAATGAGGAAAGGGAATAATTTAAGTGATTTTTCCAAAGACACACTTAGCGAATCTAAACTTTAAATCAGTAAAGGTGATGGTAGGAGTTTAGTTGTGGCCAATGTGACATACAATTCATTACATTTTTTTCTACTAGATTCCAAATTATAAACTGGATAGTTATGCATGGTTGACTGTGGTGGAGATTGATGTTGCTTTGGTTAGGGATCAAAGAAAAATAATTTTCCCAATTCTTGACGTGTTCACATTGTTGAAAAAAAAATCCTTCCAGTTTTCCTTCTTTTTTCTTATTTCCTAGAGTTAAGTGCAGGCCAGGAAAGCTTTGGAGTGTGACTTCAGGACCAGGCTGTGTTTCACTGCCATGTGACTCTGTATATCATCAGTCGCTATTGCTGAACCTCCTTGGATGACAGAGCACTCCTCCTAGAAGTCTGGGTCAGGGGAAGGGAGGCGAGGGCATTGATGAAGCTAGTAGTACTCTATAACGTTGGTGCAAAACTTCTTGTGTTGGTGACTCAATTGTGTCCAACTCTTTGCAACACCATAGACTGTAGCCCACCGGCTTCCTCTGTCCATGGGATTTTCCAGGTAAGAATACTGGAGTAGGTTTCCATTCCCTTCTCCAGGGCATATTCCCAACCCAGGGACTGAACCAGGGTCTTTTGCATTGCAGGCAGATTCTTTACCATCTGAGTATTATATCAAGTTGGTGCAAAACTTCTTGAAGCTCACTTATTTTTTTGCCTTTCTTCCTGTATATTGAAAGTATTTTAAGGCTAAGCATTTCTCCTTTAGTTTTTGCTTTGAAAATAGTGGTTTTGTTCTTCATTCTAAGTATTTGAAAAATTTTCAATATGATTTCTTTTGCATCCCATGAATTATTTAGGGGAATGTTTCTGAATTTCTAGTTGCATGGATTTTAAACTTGTTTATTTTTCTTATTTTTAAAATTTATTTTATTAATTAAAATTTTAAAATTAGAGCATAGTTGATTTACAATGTTGTATTAGTTTCTGCTACATAGCCGAGTGAGTCAGTTATACATATATTTATATCTACTCTTTTTAGATTTTTTTCCCCATATAGGTCATTACAGAGTACTGAATAGAGTTCCCTGTGCTGTTCAGTACGTTCTTATTATTTATTCTATGTATATTAATAGCAGTGTGTATATGTCGATCCTAGTCTCTCCATTTATTGCTGCTCTCCTTTCTCCCCTGGTAATCACAGGTTTGGTTTCTATATATGTGAATCAACTTCTATTTTACAAAGAGGTTCACTTTTTGCCACTTCTTTCAGTCAATTCAGTCAGTTCAGTCGCTCAGTCATGTCTTGACTCTTTGCAACCCCATGGATTACAGCATACCAGGCTTCCCTGTCCATCACCAACTCCTGGAGCTTGCACAAACTCATGTCCACTGAGTTGGTGATGCCATCCAATCATTTCATCTTTGGTCATCCTCTTCTCCTCCTGCCTTCAATCTTTCCCAGCATCAGGATCTTTTCCAAGGAGTCAGTTTTTTGCATCAGGTGGCCAAAGTATTGGAGTTTCAGCTTCAGCATCAGTCCTTCCAATGAATATTCAGGACTGATTTCCTTTAGGATGGACTGGTTGGATCTCCTTGCAGTCCAATGGACTCTTAAGAGCCTTCTCCAATACCACAGTTCAAAACCATCCATTCTTTGGTGCTCAGCTTTCTTTATGGTCCAACTCTCACATCCATGCATGATTTCTTTAGCCACTTCTTTAGATTCTGCTTATAAGCAATATCATATAATATTTTTCATTCTCTGTTTTAATGTACCTCACTCAGTTTGATGATCTCTAGGTCTATTCATGTCTCTGCAAATGGCATTATTTTGTTCATTTTTATGTCAGAATAATATTCCACTGTATATATGTACCACATCTTCTGTACCCATTCCTCTATTGATGAACATTTAGGTTGTTTCCATGTCTTGATTATTGTAAATAGTGCTGCAATGAACACTGGGGTGCATGTATCCTTTTGAATTACTCTCTTTCCAAATATATGTCCAGGAGTGGAATTCTAGATCATATGGTAGTTCTATTTTTAGTTTTTTTGAATGAAACTCCATATTTTGCTCTCCTTAGTGGCTGTACTAATTCATATTCCCACCAATAGTGAAGGAGGGTTCCCTTTTCTTCATACCCTCTCTAGCATTTATTGTTTGTAGATTTTTTGATGATGGCCATTCTAATCATTGTGAGGTGATATGTCATTATAGCTTTGATTTACGTTTTTCTTTTTTTATTGAATGAAAGAGATTGTTTAAATTCTGTAGTGTTGGCAGCTTTCAAAAGTTTCACACACATTATTTTGTATAATTCCATAATAACTCTTTTTTTTTTAAATCACCTACCCCTCTAACTGTCCCTCTCTACTTCCCTCTCCCCACTGATAACCACTAGTTTGTTCTCAATATCTGTGAGTCTGCTTCTTTTTGTTGTATTCACTAGTTTGTTGCATTTTTTAGATTCACATATAAGTAATAGCATACAGTATTTGGCTTTCTTCTTCTGACAGTGTAATATCCTCTAAGTTCATCCATGTTGCTGCAAATGGAAAAGTTGATTTTTGTATGACTGAGCATTATTCTATTATATATTTATATAAATTTACACAGCACATCTTGTTTATCCATTTAGCTTTAATGTGTTTATTTTATGTGAAAGCATGCCCTGTATATATCGATTTCCTGAAATATGCTGAAACTGATTATATGACATAGTTTTGGTCAGTTTTTGTAAATGTCTCATGTATGTTTCAGAAAAATATTTATTTTCTAATGGCTAGATCCAGAGTTCTGTGTTGTTGTTTAGTCATTAAATCGTGTCTGACTCTGAGATTCCATGGACTGTAGCAGGCCAGACTCCTCTGTCCTCCACTATCTCCCAGAGTTTGCTCAATTTCATGTCCATTGAGTTGGTGATACTATCAAACCATCTCATCCTCTGCCACCCCCTTCTCCTTTGTCCTTCAATCTCTCCCAGCATCAGGGTCTTTTCCAATGAGCTGGCTCTTCACATCAAGTGGCCAGAGTGGAACTTCAGCTTCAGCAGCAGTCCTTCCAATGAATATTCAGGGTTAATTTCCTTTAGGATTGACTGATTTGATCTACTTGCAATCCAAGAGTCTTCTCTAGCACCACAGTTCAAAAGCATTAATTCTTTGGTGCTCAGCCTTCTTTGTGGTCCAACTCTCACATACATACATGACTACTGAAAAAACCATGGCTTTGACTATACAGATGTTTGTCAGCAAAGTGATGTCTCTGCTTTTTAATATGTTGTCTAGATTTGTCATAACTTTCCTTCCAAGAAGCAAGTACCTTTTAATTTAGTGGCTGCAGTCACCGTCCGTGGTGAATTTGGAGCCCAAGAAAATAAAATCCGTCACTGCTTCCACTTTTCCCCCTTCTACTTGCCATGAAGTGATGGGACTGGATGCCATTATATTTGCTTTTTAAATGTTGAGCTTCAAGCCAGCTTTTTCACTCTTCTTTTTCACCCTTATCAAGAGGGTTTTTAGTTTCTCTTAATTTTCTGCCATCACAGTGGAATAATCTGCATATCTGTTGATATTTCTCCCAGCAATCTTGATTCCAGTTTGTGATTCATCCAGCTGGCAGTTTGCATGAGGTACTCTGCATATAAGTTAAATAAGCAGGGTGACAATATATAGCCTTGTTGTAGTCCTTCCCTAATTTGGAACTGGTCAGTTGTTTCAAGTCTGGTTCTAACTGTTGTGTCTTGACCTGCATTTAGGTTTTTCAAGACACAGGTAGGGTAGTCTGCTACTTCCATCTCCGTAAGAATTTTCCACAATTTGTTGTGATTCACACAGTCAAAGGATTTAGTGTAGTCAGTGAAGCAGAAGTAGACATTTTTCTGGAATTCTCCTGCTTTCTCCATGTTATAACAAATGTTGGCAATTTAATCTCTGGTTCCTCCGTCTCTTTAAAACCCAGCTTGTACATCTGGAAGTTCTTGGTTCACATAATGCCACAGCCTAGCTTGCAGAATTTTGAGCATAACCTTGCTAGCATGTGAAATGAGCACAATTGTACAGTAGTTTGAGCATTACTTGACACTGCCTTTCTTTGGAATTGGAATGAAAGTTGACCTTTTCCGGTCCTGTGGCCACTACTGAGTTTTTCTAATTTGCTGATTCATATTGAGAGCAGCACGTTAACAGCATCATCTTTAGGATTTGAGATAGCTCAGACTGAATTCAATTACCTCCACTAGCTTTTTTCATAGTAATGCTTTGTAATGCCCAGTTGACTTCACACTCAAGGATGTCTGGCTTTAGGTGAGAGATCTCACCATCATGGTTATCCAGGTCATCAAGACCTTTTTTTATATACCTCCTCTCTGTATTCTTGCCACCTCTTCTTAATCTCTTCTGCTTCTGTTAGGTACTTATCATTTCTGTCCTTTATCTTGCCCATTCTTTCATGAAATATTTCCTTGATTTCTCCAATTTTCTTGAAGTGATCTCTAGTATTTTCCATTCTATTGTTTCCCTCTATTTCTTTGCATTGTTCATTTAAGAAGGCCTTCTTATCTCTCCTTTCTATTCTCTGGAATTCTGCCTATTAATTCAAGCACATCGATTTTGCTGTTGAAATCTATTGCTTTAAAAGTTTTTGTCTGCTTGATCTGTCAATAAATGAGATAGATATGTTGAAAGCTCTTACTATTAACATGATGATGGGTAGATCAATTTTTGCTATTTATTAATTTTACTTTAAAAATTTATAAGTTGTAAAGTATACACAAATATAGACTTATGTGATACTCTATTTTAAAAAATCTTTATGTAGTAAAGACCCTCTTTATCTTTGATAATGCTTTCTAATTTGAAGTCTCTTTTGTCTTATGTTAATTTCATGGTCCTCATTGTTGTTATTATTTTGGTCAGTATTTGTCTATGTAGTTTCTCTTCTTTTTATCTTTTCTCATGTGTTTATCTTATTGATGTATCTTTTGTGAAGAATATATACTTTTAAAAGAAAGAAGCAAACAGCTTTACAATTTTTGTGTTTCTATTGGATAGTTCATTTCATTTACAATTATTGTGATTTTGAATATATTCTGACTTGTTTTACTATCTTACTTCAACTTACCTTTTGTCTTGTTTGTCTCATTCTATTTCTGTTCCTTAATGATAAAGCTAACACCTGAAAAATTTCTACCTTTTCAGAAGATATGATCTTCACATTTTAATAAGGTGTAATGTACCATTCTGCTTATGAAGACAAAGCATAGTTGCAATTTAACATTAAAAAAGATATGCAGAAGTTAATGGCCTGATTCTTAGCATTGCCAAAATATGTCAATAATTTGTTGATAAAAACTGTCTAATAGTTGAAAGAAATCTTGCACTTTAGCTTTTTTAATGGTTTTTGTCTTGCAATATGCCTGTTAAGCTGTGAAAACACCATAACTTTTATTTTTTTTAATCACAAACTGATTTAATGAGGGTTTCCTTCTTTTCTTATTTTTTTCCTTATGTCTGGATGTGTCTCTGGCTGTCTGGTTTCTAGGGATTCTGGAACCCATGCACAAACTTGCAGCCTTCTCTCTCTTCCTTAACCATTAGCTGGCCTCCACCAGTAGCCACAGCCACTCACAACCCGCAGGCTCTAGCTACTAACACAAAGAAGCAATTATACTTTTATGTTAGAGATATTTAATAAACAAAGAAAAGCAAAGCTCAGAGGCTTGGATGGAGGTAAAGTGTAAGAGAGACAGAGATTTTTAAAGTTCATGGAACTTTTCTTAAACAATCAAAGAAACCAACACCACTACTGTTTTGTTTGCTTTGCCAGTCTTTCTGTGCTCTTTTATTTTCTGTTTATTGATCTGGTTTTCACATCCCATCATTTAGTCCTGGTCTAAAGAATTTTATGTTGCAGCTTATTCAAGAGGCTATTCTGTTCAGTGACATTATAAAATAGCTCCAAATTCCATTGCTTAATGAGAAACATTGTTTAAAAAAATCATTGAGAACTAAAAATTGAAGTTGTGGATATGTTGGAGCCATGGGAAAAGAGACTTCTTTTTAAGTATTCTTTATAGTGTTCAAGGATTAAAAGAATCAGCACTTAAAAGTAATGTCAAAAGTCCTTTTATTTTTTATTTTACGTATTTGAGTCGTGACTCACGGCATATGGAACTTCCCTGACTGAAGATCAAAACTGTGCCCCCTGCATTGCTAGGGCAGAGTCTTGACCACTGGACCACCGGGAAAGTCCCCAAATACACTTTTAAAATAAATGATCTTATAATATGATATTGTCTTCAGTCTAATGCCAATACTGCGTGTGATCTGTTCAGACTTTTTAACCTGTCCTTGACTCTTCTCAGATGTCAGCTGGTGTGTGCTTTAGAAATGTAAACCAGCGTTTTATATGCATCTAAGCAGATTATTATAAGGCAGGCAAATTTGCTGGGGGAAAACCCAATGGGGATGAATGCCTATCTTCCTTATGGTGAATAGTACATGGACTTTGGAACTGTCTCCAATTACTCCATCAGTTTTCCTGGTTTTGAAGCTCAGGCCACAGGAGAACTTTATTTATTTTGTTAAAATAGTTTTAGGAGATAAGGATCAAAATTAAATATTCAGAACAGGTGCTTGTCTGCAAATGTGTACATGCATTGGCACATAGCTTGTGAATTTGCACCATGTGCCAGCTTGGTAATTATGGGTGGAATTTGGGCATTAGCTCTAGAAAATGTAAACTTCAGTGGGTTTTTTTTTTTTTTTTTCTCTCAGCTGAACAAAACCATCCAGGACTGTGTATTTTCCATGAGAATAGTAATAATCCAGAAATGAGTACTGAGGAATTAATTGTTTCATGAGAGATAAGTGTGTTTATTCCCAAACTGCCCCTTTAAAATGCAATCTTTGTAAAATATATCACCCAAATTTTGCAGCCTTCCTTTGTGTAATATACTAGATAAAATTTAAGCTTCTCTAGATGCTTAGGGTAGGGTCATTATTAGAAAACTTTGTTATTTTTCAATGTAAGAACGCAAGGTGCCTATGGGCTTGTTGAGTTCTGTGGAGATATAGGCCCTGAATTAAATGCTTTGCAGCCTGTAGTTACTAACTTTTTCTTATCTCCTCTCCATACTTTTTCTATTTCTGTCTTATGGTAAAACTGATGCTCCTAGTTTTAATTCCTGCCTTATTTACCATCCTTTAGGTTTATTGTTTGAATTGACAAATTGTTGGTCATTATTGAAGCTGGGCAATGTGTACATACTGCTTACTTTATTCTGTGGACTTGGGATATGATTGGATATTCCCAAGGTGGATTTGGACAGGACAGAGGAACAATTAACCTTTAGGTGAGGGCTTGTGGCAGATTGCACTTCCCCAAGATGGCTGCCAACTATCTTTCATTCCGCATTCCCTTCTGCACTATGACCTCGACCCCCAGTCCTATCCCCTACATATATTCCCATATATCTGGTGAGGTTTGTGATGAATATGGCAGACACAGCACTATGTGTCTTCTAAGACCAAGTCATGAAAAGCAAGGCACGTTTTGCCTTGTCACTCACTTTTGAAGGCTTGAGTCATTAAGTAAGAGATCTGACTTCCTTGCTAAGAGGAAACCTAAGCTACTTAGAAATACCACATGGAGGGGGCATAGCTGTCAGCTCCAATGGAGGGCATAGTTGTCGGCTCCAACGGAGGTCCCAGTTGAGCAGTTTTAACTTCCTGGCACATAAGTGAACACACCTTTAGAAGATCCTAGCCTTCAGTTGCTGAATACTCCTCCCAAAGCCCACTCTTCCTTCACTCCCCCACCCCCTTCCCACCCTTGCTGTTGAATTTTCCCAACTGAGGCCTCAAACATCAAGCAGCAATGAGGTACCACTTCACACCAGTCAGAATGGCTGCGATCCAAAAATCTGCAAGCAATAAATGCTGGAGGGGGTGTGGAGAAAAGGGAACCCTCCTACACTGTTGGTGGGAATGCAAACTAGTACAGCCACTATGGAGAACAGTGTGGAGATTCCTTAAAAAATTGCAAATAGAACTACCTTATGACCCAGCAATCCCACTGCTGGGCATACACACCAAGGAAACCAGAATTGAAAGAGACATATGTACCCCAATGTTCATCGCAGCACTGTTTATAATAGCCAGGACATGGAAACAACCTAGATGTCCATCAGCAGATGAATGGATAAGAAAGCTGTGGTACATATACACAATGGAGTATTACTCGGCCGTTAAAAAGAATTCATTTGAATCAGTTCTGATGAGATGGATGAAACTGGAGCCAATTATACAGAGTGAAGTAAGCCAGAAAGAAAAACACCAATACAGTATACTAACACATATATATGGAATTTAGGAAGAGGGCAATGACGACCCTGTATGCAAGACAGGAAAAAAGACACAGATGTGTATTACAGACTTTTGGACTCAGAGGGAGAGGGAGAGGGTGGGATGATTTGGGAGAATGGCATTCTAACATGTATACTATCATGTAAGAATTGAATCGCCAGTCTATGTCTGACGCAGGTTGCAGCATGCTTGGGGCTGGTGCATGGGGATGACCCAGAGAGATGTTGTGGGGAGGGAGGTGGGAGGGGGTTTCATGTTTGGGAACGCATGTAAGAATTAAAGATTTTAAAATTTAAAAATAAATAAATAAATAAATAAATTAAAAAAAATAAAAAAAATAAAAAAAATAAAAAAAATAAAAAAGAAAAAAAAATCTGAATTCTGACATTCACTAGCTCTGTACCTTTGGATAAGCTACATAACCTCCCTGTGCTTACGTTTCTTTCATCCATAAAATAAAGGAATAAAGACAGTAAAAAAAAAAAAAAGAAAAATGTATTCATGTACCTGTTACTTCTCTTCTATTTCTTTTGTTTTATTTTTTTTCAAATCTCTGCTTCTTTTATCTAATTACTTGTGTATCTTCTTCTCATGAAATGTTAAACCCATTTAAATATTTTAGTTTACTGTTACCTATTCCAAGATTATCCCAATAATATTATAAATATTTCACTTCTGTCATTTATCATTTGTCAATGCTGCCTTTTATCATTAAAAAATAATTGGGAAGTGTTTACTTTTTTTTCTAAACCTTATTGTAAGATAGTTCAGGTCAAAATTTCAGCTCATCCTCCATAGCTTAGTAATTGCTTAAATATTCAGACTTGATTTTACTTCTACCCTAATTTATAATTAGTAATCCAGTTAAGAAATTTGGCAAATATATATTGCCTTGTCACTTGTTCTTCAGGCTTCCCTGGCGGCTCAGTGGTAAAGAACCTGCATGCAAACGCAAGAAACACAGGTTCAATCCCCAGTCAGGGAGATCCCCTGGAGAGGCGAATGACAGCCGCTCTGGTATTCTTGCCTGGAAAATTCCGTGCCCAGAGAAGTGTGGCTGGCTTGCAAAGAGTTGGAGAAAATTGAATGCACACACATGAATGCACTTGTTCTTGCAATTAAGTACTGCCTTAGATTCTTAGAATTTCAAAGATAAAGACAATATCTTAAAATCTGCTTGATAGTGGTTTAGTCGCTAAGAATCCATGGGAATCTCCAGGCAGGAGTGGTGGAGTGGGTTGCCATTGCCTTCTCCAGGGGATCTTCCCAACCCAGAAATTGAACCTGAATCATCTTTGCAGGCAGATTCTTTACCAACTGAGCTATAAAGGAAGCCCCCTAAAGATCAGTGTCATATATGTATTTGATACTTTAAAATATGCTTGGTAGTTGATTGATTGAATTTGGTTGAAATTACCTGACTAGCAATGAGATACTAAGAATTAAGCTTTATATGAGGAGATTGACACTTGATTTATGACTTATTAGTTTGAGAAGGACCTTTGTGGGTGACTAATGGTTCCATTTCTAAAATAATATAAATGCCTATTAATTGGTTTGAGCCTGAGAACATTAAATATACTATTGGAAACTTTTATCTGTCTACCCACATATGGCCATCCCCAGAATCAGCACAGACTTGTGTGGAAACCACAGAGAAACAATCTCATTCTTATTATCTTGCTTTGTCATTTTCCACTGTGCTATTACATGTCTTTACCCCTTTATTGCATTACCTATGGCATTTACTCCTTACTCTTTTTATTCTTCTTGAATATCCCACCTTGTCTCTGTCTCTTTCACATGACTTTATTTCACAATGACAATAGAACCTGTTTGTTATGAATACTGTTACGTTAGACATGTTTGCCTTTAACTTTGTATGGTCAACCACCCTAGCATCTATCCAAGTCAGGAAAGTAATGTTCAGATTTATATCAAAGAATTAAAAAAAAAAAACAGAACAACAAAAAAAAATCAAGCAGCAGAGTCAAACAGTTCCTGCTGTGTTCTCTCCTAATCCCGAATTACAAAAACTGGAGTGATTTCTTACACAGCAGTAGTAATGGACACAAAGCCCTGGGGATTATTCTATAAGTGAAGACCAAGAGTTTTAGTGCTTAGTCTTTGAGAAGCACTGTGTGGGGTTGTGGTTAAGACATTGGGCTCTGGGGTTGGGCAGATCTGGATTCAAATCTTGGCTCCACCCTAACCAAGGTGAAATTGTAATCCTCTTTGCATGAGATGGAGACAATACTAGTATCCCATCATGGGGTTTATAATGATGAACTATTCAATATATACCATATAGCAAAGTGAATAGCGCAGTACAAATACTCAGTAACTTTTTTTTTTTTTTTTACTGTGTGAAATGTATGACTTCTTAAAGACTCCTATTAATGCTTTCCTGATTCTCAGCTGGATTCCAGATAGTTGAACTTTCCCAGATAAATTAGATTCTATTAAATTACTGTTGGGCTTCCCAGGAGACATCCACCTGCCAATGCAGGAGACGTAAGAGACTCAGGTTTGATCCCTGGGTGGGGAAGATCCCCTGGAAGAGGGCATGGCAACCCACTCCAGTATTTTTGCCTGGAGAATCCTATGGACAGAGGAGCCTGGTGGACTAAGGTCCATAAGGTCCCAAAGAGTCAGACACGACTGAAGTGACTTAGCATGCACACATGCATATTACTAATAGTAATTTATTTTCACAACCCAAAGCTTGGAGAGAAAGTAGCAGTATACATCTCTTAAAGCAGAGGTTGCTAGACTATAAATTAGAAGAAGGCAGGGACCACATCTTTTTCATCATTGGCTCTCTAGAGCAAACACTGTTGAACACATAGAAAATGATCTCTAAGTGCTCTTTGTGTGAAATACCACAAAATCCTATTTGGTAGCCTTTGGATGACACAAAAAGATCACCTTATCATTTGTTTATTTTCAGAGTTATCAAAGATAAGGAATTTTCTGGAAAAAATTAACCCAGAGGTCTAAAATTTTAATATCTAGCGCAACTCTTTTCAGATGTCTTAATTTTATTTAGAACCACAGAAGCACACACAATATTAAGATAATCCACTTTTCTATTTGTAGAATATCTTCTCCAGATCTTTGAAATATTATGATAGATCTGAAACAAGTTCTTATATAATTAGCCCAATGCACTTTTGTAGAAATTTTTACAGTTTTGGTTTATATGATTCAGAGGCCAAATTGATTATGTTGAGGAAGCACAGTGACTTAAATTAATTGTAACCTTAACCAATGGCTCAGCAGGTGAAGAATCTGTCTACAATGCAGGAGACACAGGAGACTCAGGTTTGGTCCCTGTGTCAGAAAAATCTCTTGCAGAAGGAAATGGTAATCCACGTTAGCATTCTTGCCTGAAAAGTCCCATGATCAGAGGAGCCTGGCAGACTACAGTCCAATGGGTCACAAAGAGTCAGACATGGCTGAGCAATGCATGTAGCACGCAACTTTAAACTTACTTCATAATTGCAGTCACACCAGGCAAAGGCTTGATCTTCTTGTCACAACACAGAACACTAATTAGAATGAAAATGATAAACCATGACAAGGGATTTTGCTATATTCTAATGATACAATTAATGGAAACACTAGATTCTGATGTTTATTGAATGAAACATGATAATATAAGCTCCTCTCCAGGAATTAGATAACCTTGAAAGCTTTGGCATTTTATTGATGACTAATTTGGAGTCTACAAAGCAAATTCTGCTACCCAAGGTCCAGTTATCCATGTAGGTTAGGTTAACCTATGTTATCTACATAGATTAGGTTATGCTATGGTGACAACAGATACAAACTGTCTCTGTCACACTATTCCCACTTTCAGTTCAGTTCAGTTCAGTCACTCAGTTGTGTCCGACTCTTTGTGACCCCATGAATCGCAGCACGCCAGGCCTCCTTGTCCATCACCATCTCCCAGAGTTTACTCAGACTCACGTCCATCGAGTCTGTGATGCCATCCAGCCATCTCATCCTCGGTCGTCCCCTTCTCCTCCTGCCCCCAGTCCCTCCCAGCATCAGAGTCTTTTCCACTTTAGGTTCAGATAACTCTACAGGTAGTGGTCCAGCCTTCCTGGCCCTTTGATTTTGGACCATCTGCATCTCAGTATTTGTGTGATAGAGGCTTGTGGTGAGGGAAATGAGTTAAGACAGAAAATCTTGTCTTAACTCGATGCTTTACTCAGAAGTGATCCTCCTCACTTTTGCTTCACACTTGCTTGGCCAAAACAAGTCAAATGGTCATGTTCAATTTCACCAGGTGAGAATGAGTCATTCTCCTATGTGTTCAGGGATGGGAAGAGAATAGGGAACATTGGTGAGCCTTAGTAATGTTCCAGAATTTGCTTCAATATCTTTTTTTAGGGCAAAACCTGTTTTCTTCCTCTACTTGCTGAAGATTGCATTGAATATAAATGGAATCTTGTGTTTCTACTGTAACCAGTACAGCTACAATAAAGTACATTGTAATTTACTGCAAAATGGGATTTGGTGGGGGGTTGTTCTGGCTTGGATTCTTTCCAAGGGATGGGGGATACTTAGCCCTGAAAATGTCAGAAGGACGTTGTTATAGTACTGCTTTGCTGAGAAAGCATTTCTGAGGTATGGGCCTGGCAAATAGTACCATAGCAAGGTTCTCATTTAATCTTCTTCCTTGGGACCCTGAGAATAAGACATACAGTTTGGAAAATACTCTTAGGAAACAGAATACTATTATATTGACATAATTAATTTGTAGTTGTAAGTATTCACCTTTTTTTCTCCTAAGAACCCCAGTGTGCAATCACTGCTGTCCCCTATGAGTCCATGCCCAGTTCTCAATTAAAAGAATATATACACACGGGGAAGGTCTGATAAGACCCAGTTGGCAAGATGTGTTAGTTGTAATCCTTTCCCCCCACTCTAAACCAAACAAGGTATGTTATCCATTTGCCTCTTTTGAAAGGTTGAGTATGATTTCTATTGCTATGTCTGAGGTCTTGACTTGTGCAAGAAGAGTGTCAATAATTTGAATCTCTTGGCACTTTCTCTAATGACTCTTGGCCAATAAGTGCCAAGCAAGCTTTTGGTGAAGAGACTATAGTCCAGCATGTTGGTGGTAAACCCTTGGACCAACCTTTTAACTGAAATGCATCATGGTAAATTCTGGGTAGAAAGGGGTCAAACAGGGAATTCCCTGGAGGGCCAGTGGTTAAGACTCTGTGATTTCACTACCAGGCCAGAGTTCAATCCATGGTTGGGAAACTAAGAAGCTTGAAGACAAGCTGTGTGGTGCAGCTAAACAAACAAACAAGCAGCAAACTCCCTTACCCCCAAAAAAGAACCACAAACACACAAATAAGTGAAAGTGGTCAAATAATTTTTGCCCTTTGTGTTTCTTCCACATCACAAAAGAATCCCTATGAGTAATTAATACATGAACTTCCCTGGTACATTTTCCCCAGCCACCGCACCCCCCCGACCCCCGCATCATAATGTAGGATTTGACTGGTGAACTTATACAGGGGTCATGGTGGGGTTGACCTTTCATTCAAAGTCTGCAAAAGTGTTTTTGCAATGTGCCTTTCACAGTAAGCACCAGTCATTTAGGAAGCCATCTAAATCAGAGCATGCACTTGAAGTTTGGTGTTTGTCCACATTTTCCACTGTTTTACTATTACCACATATGAAGTTGAAAACAAATACTTTATTTTACTTGTGGCTGCACTGGGTCTTCGTTGCTGTGGGTGGGCTTTCTCTAGTTGCAGCAGGCGAGCGGGGACTACCCTTTTATAAATGCACAGGCTTCTCTTTTTTCAGAACACAGGCTCTAGAGCACAGGCTCAGCAGTTGTGGTGGAGGAGCTTAGTTGCTCTGAGGCAGCCAGGATCAGGGATCGAACCTGGGTCCCTTGCATTGGCAGGCAGATTCTTTTTCACTGTGCCACCAGGGAAATCCCACATGTGCAGTTTTATCCCTAATAGCATTTTGGTAGTTTGCTGCCTTTTTAATAAAAACAGGGCAGTGCATTAAAGGTTGTTGCCTTGCAGCAGGAATAAGAACCATATCCATTTCTCAGGTGCCCGAACAGAGTACCAGTGTCAATCTTTGAAAAAAGAGCATCAGTATCCTGGCCTGAGAGCTTTAGAACACACGTTGTCTACCAGGGCAATGACCCTTTTCAAGACAGGGAAATAAGAAAAAGGTGTATTTTGGGGGAAAGAGCTGATTTTTGCTGCTAATGAGAAAGATTTCTTTGGATTTATTTCTCTATGTTATTCTCTGTCTTGATTTTTCCCCCAATATGTATTTCTCAACATACTGTCACATATAATGGTAAGCACCTGGTTACATTTATTCTTTCATTCATTTAACAACTATGTATCAATTATCTACTATGTGCCAGGTAAGGTTGTTTAGGATAAAGAAATATAACCTTAAAATATTCACTGTCCACTAGGGGAGATAAATAGATTAAGCATTAGAGAAATAGAGTAGAAATAGAAAGGTTATAGGAGACCCCACAAAAGGGTATATATAAGTACCTATAGGGCAGGGGGGCTTCCCTGGTGGCTCAAAGGGTAAAGAATCTGCCTGCAATGCCAGAGAACCGGGTTTGATCCCTGGGTTTGGAAGATCCCCTGGAGAAGGGAATGGCTACCCACTCCAGTGTTCTTGCCAGGAGAATTCCATGGACAGAGGACCCTGAGGGGCTACAGTCCATGGGGTTGCAAAGAGTCAGACATGGCTGAGCAACTAACACTCACTTTCACATGAGGAGATGAGAGAAAGATCACCATAGGTCTCCTAGAGTCTCAAGAGTCTTGAAGGATGAGGGTAAGCAGATCAAAGGGGAAAGTCTATTGCAGGCAGAGGCAAGAACCCAGAGACATTAATCAATGGGAAGTTTGGGGAGTGGCATGTGACCTGTGAAGATGGTAAGAGATGGATTGTGGCAGACCAGGAGACTGATTGAAATCTAGAAGCCAGCCTCACAACTCAGGACTTGGAGGGGTTTGGACTTCATCTTGTAGAGGTGGGGAGCCTTTGAAAATCAGAGAGGGCTCTGATCTGATTTCCATGTTAGAAAGATAACTGCAAAGACAAAGCTTAGTTTTGCTTGGAAGCTGCCATGTTGTAGGCCCAAGAAGATGGCATGGCAAGAAGAGGGGAAATGAGGGACTTCCTTGGCAGTCCAGGGTTAAAACTCTGCACTTCTGCTGCAGGGGCACAGGTCCGATTCATGGCTGGGGAACTAAGATCCTGAATGCCGGGAAGTGAGGCAAAAAAAATGAGGGAAGATGAGGGATATTTACACTAGAAAATAAAGAGAACTTTTAAAGTGATTAGATGCAGAAGGTGAAGGAGAAGAAAAAAATCAGTGATGAGTTACATATTTCTGGCTTGTGTTACTGGCATTAAACAAGATAAGAATATAGGGTAATAAGCCTGATTGAAGGGAACATGAATTTGTGATGCCTAAAATTTGAAAAGGATATATCCAATAATATGATAGCATTGGTTACTGTTATATGCCAAATACTGTGGTAAACTGTATATTTTAACTGACTGAATTCTCACAACTATCTAACAGGGACAGCTAGTTTCTTCTATTAAATCTATCTTAAGACACATGTTGATATTAAAGATGTTAAAATGTTCTTTCTAGAACTGATAAAATATGATATTACCCCCATTTAATGGATGAAGAAACTGGGGCAGAGAATAAATGATTTATGCAAAGTCACAATGTTATTTAATAGAGGAGCTGGATTCAACCTGAAGCAGTCTGGCTCCAGAAATTGTTCATTTGATCACTGAGCTATGTCACTTCTTGGTATAGATGTATCTCAGCAGAATGGAGATTGTGATCTGAGAGTCATCAATACAGATTTTTCTATTACAGGGCAAAAGTGGAGGTGGTGTGTATGGTATCATCAATTTGTGATGGAGCCATTTAAGTTAAAAAGGAAATAGTGTTATAGTTAAAATGGATAACCAACAGGACCTACTGTATAGCATGTGGAACTCTGCTCAATGTTATGTGACAGCCTGGATGGGAGAGGGGTTTGGGAGAGAACGGATATGTGTATGTATGGCTGAGTCCCTTCACTGTTCACCTGAAATTATTGTACATTGTTTTTAGTTGGCTATTCAGTTCAGTTCAGCTCAGTTCAATCGCTTAGTCGTGTCCGACTCTTTGCGACCCCATGAATCGCAGCACGCCAGGCCTCCCTGTCCATCACCAACTCCCGGAGTTCACTCAAACTCATGTCCATCAAGTTGGTGATGCCATCCAGCCATCTCATCCTCTGTCATCCCCTTCTCCTCCTGCCCCCAATCCCTCCCAGTGTCAGAGTCTTTTCCAATGAGTCAACTCTTCGCATGAGGTGGCCAAAGTACTGGAGTTTCAGCTTTAGCATCATTCCTTCCAAAGAACGCCCAGGACTGATCTCCTTTAGGATGGACTGGTTGGATCTCCTTGCCGTCCAAGGGACTCTCAGGAGTCTTCTCCAGCACCACAGTTCAAAAGCATCAATTCTTCAGTGCCCAGGTTTCTTCACAGTCCAACTGTCACATCCATATATGACCACAGGAAAAACCATAGCCTTGACTAGACGGACCTTTGTTGGCAAAGTAATGTCTCTGCTTTTCAATATGCTATCTAGGTTGGTCATAACTTTTCTTCCATGGAGTAAGTGTCTTTTAGTTTCATGGCTGCAGTCACCATCTGCAGTGATTTTGGAGCCCCCCAAAATAAAGTCTGACACTGTTTCCACTGTTTCCCCATCTATTTCCCAGAAGTGATGGGACCAGATGCCATGATCTTCGTTTTCTGAATGTTGAGCTTTAAGCCAACTTTTTCACTCTCCTCTTTCACTTTCATCAAGAGGCTTTTTAGTTCCTCTTCACTTTCTGCCATAAGGGTGGTTAGTTGGCTATACCCCAATACAAAACAAAGAGATTTATAAAAATGAAATAGCATTGATAATTATAATCCATACTTCTTTTGATGGGCTATGCTTTTGATTCAGTGGTAAAGAATTCTCCTGCCAATGCAGGAGACACAGGAAATGGGGGTTCGATCCCTTGGTCGGGAAGATTCCCTGGAGAAGGGCACACAACCCACTCCAGTATTCTTGCCTAGAGAATCCCATGGACAGAGGAGCCTGGTGGGGCTACAGTTCATCGGGTCACAAAGAGTCAGACATGATTGAAACGACTAAGCACACACATACTTCTTGTGACACATGAACTGCTACTGCTAAGTCACTTCAGTCGTGTCCAACTCTGTGCAACCCCATAGAGGGCAGCCCACCAGGCTCCCCTGTCCCTAGGATTCTCCAGGCAAGAACAGTGGAGTGGGTTGCCATTTCCTTCTCCAATGCATGAAAGTGAAAAGTGAAAGTGAAGTCGCTCAGCCGTGTCTGACTCTTCGAGACCCCACGGACTGCAGCCTACCAGGCTCCTCCACCCATGGGATTTTCCAGGCAAGGGTACTGGAGTGGGGTGCCATTGCCTTCTCTGGATACATGAACACATGTCAAAATATCAGAATACACCTATTTTAGGCAAATGTTCTGTAAGAGATACTAAAGATGCGATATCAACAGATTTGTGCATCAGAGTTGCCCAAAGAAAAACTGAAAGTTTTCAGAGAGGAGACAGTGGTGCAGTTAATTCTCCTGGCCTTTCAAGCTCTGACTTCTCTGACCATTCAGAATTTCCTCACATACTTTGTGAAATGATGGTGGAGAGGGGGCAGGAAATCTGCTTGAGATCATTGCCATGCAAGTGTGGAAAATAAAGGCTATGGGCTTGCATGTGAAGTTCATGATGTCCATAATCCTGGGAATAATTAAATTTCTTACCTGTGGGCAGGTGTGTGTTTTTGGCTATTTGCCTTTGCTTACTAGGAAGACAGAATCACTTAGCTCAGTGAGATACAACTTTTGGGAGGCAATTCTTCTGATTCAATAGCAACAAATTTGTTTTTCAGGCACAGTTTTTTTTTCCCTTACTTTCTCCCACTCACCTTCTCTCCTCCATTTCTTCCCTAAATTATCAATTTCCAATGAGGTAAGCTGAAGGGTCAATACATAGGTTGTTAAAGACAGAAACTCAGTTCACAGAGTTGCAAGGGAAATTAAAAGAAGCATTGGTGCCCAGTCTTCTGGTTGGTTTAAGCTTTAATCTGGCCAAGAGGATAAGAAAAGAAGAGCTTTGTGGAAGAAGATTGATCAGTGTCTGTTTCCTTCTCAACAGGGTCAGGTGCAGAAGAGAGGTATAAATTGTCTTTGAAAAGAAGATGGTGGAAGAGTCCCAGAGAGAGGACTGCTTTGGTATGCAGCAGCCAGCTTTTCAGATGGGGTCAGTATGAACAGCCCTGAGCGGCAGAGGCTTAACCCAAACAATTTCACACGCTTGTAAGTGCCTTTCATCCAAGTCGTTGACAGTATAATAACAATAAACAGGGCAAATGAAGAAGCCACTTCAGCAGGGAATGAGTTTTCCAGAGAAGAAAGCCATGTTTTGGAGAGAAGGGATTCTAAAATTCCTTTACTTGGCTGTGTTTTGGCCCCTGAAGATATCAACAAGTTTTAAATTTTGCTGTGGTTATTTAATCCCACTCTAGTTAAATCATCTTCACCAAATGTTTTTTGAAAACTGTAAAAAATTCCTTATTTGTTTATATAAGGGTACTTAGATAGAAAAGAATTCTATTTATATCCCTTTAGTGATTGTTGGCATAAGACAACAGTCTCGATATCTTTCTTTTGTATTTATTTTCTAGCACAACTTCTTCTTTCTGCCCGACAACCCATATTAAGTAATCAGATTAGCTATGTGATAAATTGATTTGTGTAAATCTTTTGTAAAGGAGGTGGCTTATACATTCCAAGATAAATACAAAATAGTGAAAGCACCAAAGTCATCTTCAAGAGGTTGAAAACAATTTCTTTTTCTTTAACAGAGAAGAGTTTGGTGGAGACAAGATCTGAAACACAAATGGAAAATGTAATAACCTCCTGAAAGGTAGAAGTAAATGATAGACTATTTGGTGGGTAATGAAGCTGGGTGGAACCCAGGCAGGCCTTAGGGCAAAAACTTCTCTAAGAATATATCAGGAATTACATTCTACAGCTGTTAACAAGAACTGTGATATGGTGTCCTCCACAAACTGAGGGCTTATATTTATCTAATTTAGTGACAAGTCCAGAGGTAGTCATACTGGTCTGTTACATGGCAGCTCCCTGATGTTGCTAGAGACCAGGCTTCTGCTCTTAGTCTCACAGAATGGTTGTCGGAGCTCCAGCAATCACATTCTTGACTCAGGTAGGAAAAAAGAGGAGAAAGGGACTGAGCAAAGGGGATCTGCTCATTGAGACGGTACCCTTTAAAGAGATTTCCCCAACAATCTACCTAATAACATGCTTATCTGCTAAAAACCCAAGCAAGGTAGTTTTCTGAACTGGGCACCTCCTGCCTTCCCCAGTAGTTCTGCTAATAAGGAATAGGGGAGGCTGGGTAGAATCTAGTAGGCATTGCTTTTGGAGTGAGAGGGAGCACGACAGGTTAATAGCATTGAAGGTAAATCATGTTCATTTTATTATTTTAGCTAGGGTCAAATTTTTCAGAAGCCAAAATGAAAATGCTGTTTTTTTGTTAATACAGTCTAGCCCTAGACACTATATGATCAATACAATAACATTTCATGCATCCAGGTATGGTTGAATTATTGGGGTCAATAACTACAGAAAATCCGGAAATCACTGAAGAATTAAGCATTGACACTTGACTGATTACAGAATTCTGGAGGGGTGCACGGCAAATTCCTGCCTGGAGAATCCCATGGACAGAGGAGCTTGGTGGACTATAGTCTATGGGGTCACAAAGAGTTGGACTCGACTGAAGTGACTTAGCATGCATACTTCCTGCATGGTAAGAAATTTGTTGTTATTATTATTATAACTATTATTATATTGAATGGTGTTTGAGAATAAGGAGGTGAATTGGGAACTGGCTCGTTTTGTTTAAGCTATTTTTTGGAGAGCTTGTAAGTAGTTGAATTTACCTTCCTAGATTCCATATGATAGAGACAAAATGGCCCCAGGATTCTAGAAGAGAGCCCTGTAGACCCTAGAAGTTTTCTAATTGATCTCAGTGGTGTAATAAACAACTTTGTGCAGTTGGTTGTGGTTTTTATCCTCTGAGGAAATGCAAGTCTCTAATATCTGTCTTGCAACCCTCTGTCCACCAAAAACCATCTATTTCTTCTCACAAAACTTCCTGTTGGTCCGCATGTGTCCCTCACCCCCACCTAGCTTATACTGATGGGACCTAAGGAGCAAGTTCACTCCTTAAAAAAAATGTTAAAACAACAAAAATCTTTTCTTAACTCTAACAACAATTCGGTAATTACATCAAATGAAGGCAAGTAGAAGCTGTTGGTAATATAATTCTACCATGTTTGAAATGTTTATTTTGTCTTCTAACTAGGGTAACCTTAAGGGAACAGAGAGTAGGTTTCACAATGGCAATTACTTTTCATGTCTATAGTCATCCAGAATATATCCCAGAAGATTTGGAATGTGGAACACCAACTAAATCCAGAGAGCCTCTGTGCTTGGATTAGCGCCACTGGGCATGAAACAAGGTACCAAATTGACATTATTTTCTTTTTCTAGAGAACTTAATACATCACTACACTCCCGTGTGAAGAATAGAAATGAATTTTGCTTTTAAATCTGAACCTACTCAAGAAAAATGTGGAAGGAATAAATTCAAGTGTGTGAAAGCATAAGGAGGCAAAAGGAAATAATTCTATTATATTTATTTTTCAACAAGGGCTTACATCTGTTTCTAATTTACGCAGATTATTGACACATCTGGATGTTTGGCCTTAAGAATTTTAAGTTGCTGTGGTGGCATTTATTTTCTGAATCAACTCTTCAGACCACCCTGGAACTTGTGCAGCTAGTTTGGAGAGAAGTTTGTGATATTTTCAATAAAGTTACCTTTTGGCATTTTAGAAACAGTGTAAATGGGATTCTGTCATCTTGTATTTATAAATTGTGGTTTTGCATTTTTGATACCTGTAGGAAAAATAAGACCAAAGCCAAAGGCCTAATGGTTTGACAATGACAAATTATAATAGCTAGATAAAGCTATCAAGGGGACATTGGAGATGGGTGTAAGGTTAGCCATTCATATTAACAACTGGGGACCCTAGATTTCAGCAGAAACCAAAGAGTACAGAAGTGAGTGACTGATGGAAATCCTGTTTTTACTTGGCCTGATGGGAGTATGCATTTTAACAAGGAAAATGGAATTGTTAAGAAGTATAATAACATTGATTAATACTTTACCTCTTGGACCGATTCCTTTTGTAATCAGGAGCGAACTTTTCTCCCTATGTGGTCTGATTGGAGTAATTTATTCCAAGAGTATGAATAATGGAGATCATGGAGTAAAGCCTTTAAAGATTTTAGAAAACAAAAGCATGGTGAAACACTTATTTTATGGCAAATATTTTTAAATGGAGTAGCATGATTTTATTAAAAGAAACAGAGACCGTACATCAAAACACGAATGCAAATTGCCAAAAGCAAAGCAAAACCTTCTTATAGTTCTTTAGTTTAAAGGTACAATAGAAATAATTAGGAGCATAGATCACTTTTAGAAGAAGGCTCTTTGGAGTCTTCAGTAGTTCTGGTTTTTTGTTTCATTGTTGCAGCCAACCTTAAAATTCTTGCCTGTTAGACATAAAGTCTTACTAGATGGGGTGATGCTGCACGGCAGATTGACATTGAAAAAAATGATATTCTTTAGAGGCAATTATTGTGTTTCATTTTGAAAGGAAATGATCATATTTATAGAACATCTAGTATATCTGAGAAACAAAGTTATCTGTTGTGCTGACGTTCTTGTGTCTTTAGATATTATTTTATTAGATGTTCACAAAATAAAAACTCTAAATATATATTCATGCCTGAGATAAATAATAAAAGGTTCCCAAATATCAGCCCAGGGCTTCCCTGGTGGCTCAGCCATAAGGAATCCACTTGCAATGCAGGAGACTTCGGTTCTATCACTGGTTTGGGAAGATCCCCTGGAGAAGGAATGGCAACCCACTCTAGTATTCTTGCCCAGGAAATCCCATGGACAGAGGAGCCTTGTGGGCTACAGTCCATGGAGTTGCAAAGAGGTGGACACTACTTAGCAACTAAGCAACAACAGTGGAGGTCTACTTCTTACAGCTTTTCAGTAGAGATGGCAGAGAAGGAATTAGAATCAGCAGGCCAAATCTGAAGACCTCAACTTGCATAAACAAACTCTGTAATTAACAATGTTCCTGTTTCTGTTTCGGTAGAGTCTTCTTGGAGAAGGAAATGGCAACCCACTCCAGTATTCTTGCCTGGAAAATCCCATGGATGGAAGAACTTGGTAGGCTACAGTCCATGGGGTCACAAAGAGTCCAGACACAACTGAGCAATTTCACTTTCTTTCTTTCTGTTTTAAGAAGCTAATAGATGTCCATTGGGATCAACTAATGGGCTCCAGGACTGGTTTCACTGCAATTCGATAGAGTGGCAGCTTAGTAATATATAGTGTTCACTCGAATGATGAAAAAAACGGTATGACTTTTGGTATCACTTACAGTCCTGTCATTTCAAGACTCAGATCTCATGAATGTGTAAGTCACAAAGCTAACTGGGAATTATTTATTTATTTGTTTTGGCTGGACTGCACTGCTTGCGGGATCTTAGTTTCCTGAGCAGGGATTGAACCCCTGTCCCCTGTACTGGAAGTGTGGAGTCCTAACCACTGGACTGCTAAGAAATTCTGACTTGGAATATTTCTAGTTAATCCTTAGTGCCTAACTATTGATTAAACACCAATAGGCCTGTAGTAGATGCTTTGATGATGGAAGTTAAGGTGAAAACCGAGTGTACAGACAATGCAAGCATTTCACCCAAGGGAAGCTTCACCTTTCTTTTAGTCCAGAGTTTGAGTCACAGCTGGGTTTCTGGAGATTATGTAGGCTGGCTTGAATTTTAATCCACCCTCTCTATTTCCTCTGTCCACAGACAATCTGCCCAAAGCAGGGGTCGGGGGAAAGATTTGGGGGGAATTTCTAGTCTCTTTAATGACAGACCTTTGGAAACGCTCATGGACACTGACAACTAAATAGGGACTGAATAGGACAGTCTTCTTAAGGAACTCTGTAAAGGGATCTGGTCATATGTAGAGTGTTTCTTTCCCAGGTGGATCCTTTACCTGGCATGTAGGGCACAGAAAATAACCTTTTTCTTGAACATCTAAGGGAATCCATTTCTCTCTCAGTAAACCTTTCTGTGGCCTGTTTCAGGCTGCTGTTGAAGCTATAAATCAAAGAATATGAAGGAGCAAGACTGGAGTGTGTGTGTGTGTGTGTGTGTGTGTGTGGGTGTGTGTTTTAGTCACTTAGTGTCTGACTCTTGTGACTCCAAGGACTATAGCCCGCCAGGCTCCCCTGCTCATGGAATTTTCCAGGCAAGAATACTGGAGCGAGTAGGCATTTCCTCTAGGGAATCTTCCTGACTCAGGTATACAACCCAGGTCTCCTGCGTTGCAGGTGGATTCTTTACTGTCTGAGCCACCAGGGAAGCTCTAAAACTAGAGATAACCAGATGTAAAAAAAAAATGCTGTTTCAGAGAGAAGAGGAAGAAAGCAGAAGGAAAGAATTGGGAAGCGAAAGGGCAGAACTGGGTTAGATCCTTGTTCTTTAAGATTCAATTTCTCTGGTGTATTGCACATCCAGACCTCCCTCTTCCTCGCTTCTGACGGGAACTAGGGAGCTGAAGAAATATGTCTTGGGGCAAATTCCATTGAAAGATTTGGAGGAGGCAGTCCCAGAATGCTAGGGGTGAAAGGTAAATTTGTTTGTCTGTTTTAAATCAGAATAATCTCCCCCTCCTCTTTTTTTTCCAAAAGGGTTGTGTCCGACTCTGTGTGACCCCATAGAGGGCAGCCCACCAGGCTGCCCCGTCCCCAGGACTCTCCAGGCAAGAACACTGGAGAGGGTTGCCATTTCCTTCTCCAATGCATGAAAGTGAAAAGTGAAAGGGAAGTTGCTCAGTCGTGTCCGACTCTTTGCGACCCCATGGACTGTAGCCTACCAGGCTCCTCTGTCCATGGGATTTTCCAGGCAAGAGTACTGGAGTGGGGTGCCATCGCCTTCTATGCTTCACATCAATTTGATTCAAAAAGAACTCACGTCTTCAAACGAAGGCTACCAATTTGTTTTGCCATATGTAGCAGTTGTACGTTGAAAAAGTTTCAGCACAAAAGATCACCTTTAAAACTCCCTGGGACATTCTCACATAAACCAGAATACTTCATAAATGATAAAAGTTCTTTCTTCAGTTGTTCAGTCTTCTCCATTTCACCTATGTCTTCAGTGTTGAGTTGCTTAATATTGCTGTTAATGTGGTTCTGGATCTTCAAAAACAGAGGCAGATATCCACTTTGATTATGCTGAAGGCAAGGCTTTTTTTCCCAAAGCATCTCTCCACCCGATACAATAAAGATCATATTTCCCTGTAATATAGATGAAGAATAGAGGCCCAGAAAGGCAAAGGGGATGAATGGAAGTCTCTGAGTATAACCCAGAGCAAACAAATATTTTTTCATACTTATGTATATTATTTTATTGCTTCCTCCCTCACTGGAATGTAAGCTACAGGAGGGCAGCTTTTCCTTAATTTATTGAGTTCTGCATCAGGTCTTAGTTGTGGTGTGCAGGCTTCTGTTCAGTTGTGGTACGAGGGCTCAGTTACTGTGTGAGGGTGTAGTTGCCCCACAGCATGTGGAATCCTAGTTCTCCGACCAGGAATTAAACCCATGTCCCCTGCATTGGAAGGTGGATTTTCAGCTATCAGACCACCAGGGAAGTCCCCCCCCCCGCTTTTTTTCTATTTAGATATAATTGGCAAACAAGTATCTTTAGTTTTTTTAAGTAGGAGAAAATAATTATTAAAAATATTTTGAAGATTTAAGAAGATGTCTCTTTGTGTTTACTAGGTATGTACAGTATATTACACACTGAACCTAAGGCAGCGGTGAAGAGGAAAGGAGGGCACCTTCCATTGAACTGACCATGAGCTGATGTGGAACTGAAAGTTGATCTGAACACCTTCCACGGACAGAAAACATTGACACCTACAAAGCTGGCATTCAATGATGTTATCAGCAAGGGTGAACACAAATGGACATAATATGAAGGTGATGGATGGTTGGCCATTCAGAGAAAGAAGAGTTTTTCTGTCCAGTCTTCCAGGGCTAAGAGTTTGGATGGAATGCCTACAGGAATCTTGTCAAGTCTCTGTTCATGATGAGAGTTGAGCTGTCACATACCCAGTGGAAATCCTCTGGATTTGTTGGTTTGTGGATGAAGGAGAATTTCCTCCCTTCAGCCATTCCAGAGGGTTCAGTGGGATTTGGAATCTTGAGGTGTGTGCTAGTCATGACTTGAATCACCAGGAAGAACCCTGCTTATTCTTTCTTCCTTCTTCCTTTTTTGCCTTCTCTTCATCACACTGTGGCTCGAGGCTTTCTCAAAGACCTGCTCTGATGTCAGAATCTATTGTACTTGATCTTTCTCAATGTTTTCTTTTCTGTTTTTACTGGTTGGATCACATTCAGCTCTGATCTCTCACCAACCAGAAATTCCTATTCTTTTGACTCATTCATTTCCTTTACCAGGAAATATCAGGATGAACCATTACATTATCAGGCCTAATCCTTATATAATTTTCTGTTTTCTTTTCATCTGACCTTTAAGGTGCTCTCAGCTATGTTTTAGATTTACAAGGCATGTTTAAAATCTGTTTCCAATGCAAGATGATATTTTATCTATATATTAGTAAAATCTTTTCAGTCATATCATAATTCAGTATTTTTGAGGACTTAGCATTTTGCAGTTATCCAGAAATCTGTAATTCTTTTTTTTTTTCCCCTTTTTTACCATTGAAGAATGACTTTATTTTGGGGATTTACTTTAAGCAAGCAGATATTATCAAGACTAGCAAAATGTTGGTAACTAAGTCATGACTATGTGGGGGTTGATATCCTTGACTTTTATGATGTGTTTTAAAATGTCTGTAATAGAAACCTGGGATAATGAAATGGTGGGAAAAAGTAATAAGTCTTAAAAAAACAGTCTTCAATAAACAGTTGAATGTCCCATACAACTTGACATTAAAAAGATACTTTCCCTCTCCTATGGTATTTTTTTAAATTAATTTATTTTCTATTGAAGGATAATTGTTTTACAGAATTTTACTGCTTTCTGTCAAACCTCAACATGAATCAGCCATAGGTATACATATATCTCCTCCTTTTTGAAACTCCCTCTCATCTCCCTCCCCATCCCACCCTTCTAGGTTGATACAGAGCCCCTGTTTGAGTTTCCTGAGCCATACAGCAGATTTCCATTGGCTATCTAGTTTACATATGTAATGTAAGTTTCCATGTTACTCTTTCCATGCATGTCACCCACTCCTCCCTTCTCCCCATGTCCATAAGTCTATTCTCTATGTGTGTTTCTCCATTGTTGCCCTATAAATAAATTCTTCAGTACCAGTTTTCTGGATTCTGTATATATGTGTTAGAATACGGTATTTATCTTTCTCTTTCTGACTCACTTCACTCTGTGTAATAAGTTCTAGGTTCATTCACCTCATTAGAACTGACTCAAATGCGTTCCTTTTATTGCTGAATAATATTCCATTGTGTAAATGTACCACAAATTCTTTATCCATTCGTCTGTTGATGGACATCTAAGTTGCTTCCATATTCTAGCTATTGTAAATAGTGCTGCAATGAACAATGGGATACTTGTGTCTCTTTCAATTTTGGTTTCCTCAGGGTATATGCCTAGGAGTGGGATTGCTGCGTCATATGGTGGTTTTATTCCTAGTTTTTTTAAACAAATTTCAATACTGTCTTACATAGTGGCTGTATCAATTTACATTCCCACCAACAGTGCAAGAGTGTTCGCTTTTCTCTACACCCTCTCCAGCATTTATTGTTTGTAGACTTTTTGATGAGGGCCATTCTGACCAGTGTGAGGTGATATCTCATTGTAGTTTTGATTTGCATTTCTCTAATAATGAGCAATGTTGAGCATTTTTTCATGTGTTTGTTAGCCGTCTGCATATCCTCTTTGGAGAAATGTCTGTTTAGGTCTTTTCCCCCAATTTTTGATTGGCTTGTTTGTTTTTCTGGCATTGAGTTGTATGAGCTGTTTGTATATTTTGAAAATTAATCCTTTGTCAGTTGTTTCATTTGCTATTATTTTCTCCCATTCTGAGGGTTGTCTTTTCACCTTACTTATAATTTCTTTTGCTGTGTAAAGCTTTTAAATTTAATCAGGTCCCACTTGTTTACTTTTGTTTTTATTTCCATTACTCTAGGAGGTGGGTCATAGAGGATCTTGCTTTGATTTATGTCATTGAGTGTTCTGCCTATGTTTTCTTCTAAGAGTTTTATAGTTTCTGGTCTTACACTTAGGTCTTTAATCCATTTTGAGTTTATCTTTATGTATGGTGTTAGGAGGTGTTCTAATTTCATTCTTTTACATGTAGCTGTCCAGTTTTTCCAGCACCATTTATTGAAGATGCTCTCTTTGCCCCATGGTATATTTTTGCCTCCTTTATCAAAAATAAGGTACCCTTAGGTGTGTGGATTTATTTATGGGCTTTCTAGCTTGTTCCATTGGTCTATATTTCTGTTTTTGTTCCAGTACCATACTGTCTTGATGACTATAGCTTTGTGGTATAATCTGAAATCAGGAAGGTTGATTCTTCCAGCTCCATTCTTCTTTTTCAAAACTGCTTTGGCATTTGGGGTCTTTTGTGTTTCCATATGAATTGTGAAATTTTTTGTTCTAGTTCTGTGAAAAATGCCATTGGTAATTTGATAGGGATCGCATTAAATCTGTAGATTGCATTTGGTAGTATAGTTTCACAGTATTGATTCTTCCTACCCAGGAACATGGAATATCTCTCCATCTGTTTATGTCGTCTTTGATTTCTTTCATTAGTGTCTTATAATTTTCTGTGTACAGTTCTTTTGTCTCCTTCAGTTCAGTTCAGTTCAGTCACTCAGTTTTGTCTGACTTAGGTAAGTTTATTCCTAGATATTTAAGTCTTTTTGTTGCAATGGTGAGTGGGATTGATTCCTTAATTTATCTGATTTTTCATTGTTATTATATAGAAATGCAAGTGATTTCTGTGTATTGATTTTGTATCCTACAACATTGCTAAATTCACTGATAAGCTCTAGTAATTTTCTCATACTATCTTTAGGGTTTTCTATGTACAGTATGGGAGAAGGCAATGGCAACCCACTCCAGTACTCTTGCCTGGAAAATCCCATGGATGGAGGAGCCTGGTAGGCTGCAGTCCATGGGGTTGCTAAGAGTCAGACACGACTGAGTGAGTTCACTTTCACTTTTCACTTTCATGCACTGGAGAAACACATGGCAACCCACTCCAGTGTTTTTGCCTGGAGAATCCCAGGGACGGGGGAGCCTGGTGGGCTGCCATCCATGGGGTGTCACAGAGTCAGACATGACTGAAGCGACTTAGCAGCAGCAGCAGCATGTATAGTGTGATGTCATCTGCAAGCAGTGAGAGCTTAATTTCTTCTTTTCCAATCTGGATTCTTTTTATTTCTTTTTCTTCTCTGATTGCTGTATCTAGGACTTCCAGAACTATGTTGAATAATAGTGGTGCAAGTGGACACCCTTGTCTTATTTCTGATCTTAGGGGGAATGCTTTCAGTTTTTCACCATGGAAAATAATGTTTGCTGTAGGCTTATCATATATGGCCTTTAGTATGTTGAGGTAGGTTCCCTCTGTGCCCAGTTTTGGAAGACATTTCATCATAAATGGGTGCTGAATTTTGTCAAAAGCTTTTTCTGCATCTGTTGAGATTATCATATGGTTTTTATCTTTCAGTTTGGTAATATGGTGTATCACATTGTTTGATTTGCATATATTGAGGAATCCTTGCATCCCTGGAATAAACCCAACTTGATCATGGTGTATGAGCTTTTTGATGTGTTGCTGAGTTCTGATTGCTAAAATTTTGTTGAGGATTTTGGCATCTATGTTCATCAGTGATAGTGGCCTGTAGTCTTTTTTTGTGTTGTCTTTGTCTGGTTTTGGTATCAGGGTGATGGTGGCATCATAGAATGAGTTTGGAAGTGTCTCTTCCTCTGCAATTTTTTGAAAGAGTTTTAAAAGGATAAGCATTAGCTCTTCTCTAAATGTTTGATGGAATTTTCCTGTGAAGCCATCTGGTCCTGGGCTTTTGTTTTTGGGAGATTTTTGATCACAGCTTCAATTTCAGGGCTTGTAATTAGGTTGTTCATAATTTCTATTTCTTCCTAGCTCAGTCTTGGGAGACTAAACTTTTCTAAGAATCTGTCCATTTCTTCTAGGTTATCTATTTTATTACCATATAGTTGTTCACAATAGTCTCTTATAATCCTTTGTCTTTCTGCATTGTCTGTGGAAACTTCTCCTTTTTCATTTCTAATTTTGTTGATTTGATTCTTCTCTCTTTTTTTCTTGATGAGTCTGGCTAAAGGTTTGTCAATTTTGATATCATCTCAAAGAACTGGCTATTAGTTTTATTAATCCTGATTACTGTTTCATTTCTTTTTCATTTATTTCTGCTCAGATCTTTATGATTTCTTTCCTTCTACTAATTTGTTTTTTATTCTTCTTTATCCAGTTGTTTTTGGTGTAAAGTTAGGTTGTCTACTCAATGTTTTTCTTGTTTCTTGAGGTAGGATTGTATTGCTATAAAATTACCTCTTAGAACTGCTATTGCTGCATTCCATAGATTTTGAGTTGTTGTGTTTTCTTTGTCATTTGTTTCTAAAATTTTTTGATTTCCCCTTTGATTTCTTCAGTAACCTGTTGGTTATTTAGAAATGTGTTGTTTAATCTCCATGTGTCTGTGTTTCTTACACTTTTTTTTCCTTGTAATTGATATCTGATCTCATAGCATTGTTGTCAGAGAAGATGCTTGATACAGTTTCAATTTTCTTAAATTTACTAAGGCTTGGTTTGTGACCCAAGATGTGGTCTATCCTGGACAATGTTCCATGTGCACTTGAGAAGAAGGTGTATTCTTCTGCATTTGGATGGAATGTCCTGAAGATATCAATGAGATTTACCTCAGGTAATGTATCATTTAAGACTTGTGCTGCCTTATTACTTTTCTGTTTTGATCATCTGTCCATTGGTGTGAGTGGGGTGTTAAAGTCTCCTACTATTATTGTGTTACTGTTAATTTCTCCTTTTATGTCTGTTAGTGTTTGCCTTATGTATTGAGGTGCTCCTATGTTGGGTGCATAGATATTTACAATTGTCATGTCTTCCTCTTGGATTGATCCCTTGATCATTATGTACTGTCCTTCCTTATATCTTGTAATCTTCTTATTTTAAGGTCTAATTTGCCTGATATGAGGATTGCTACACCAGCTTTGTATTGCTTCCATTTGCATGGAATATATTTTTCCATCCTCTCACATCCAGTCGATATATGTCTTTATGTCTGAAGGGATTTCTTGTAAAGAGCATATGTATATGGGTCTTGTCTTTGTATCCATTCAGTCAGCCTGTGTCTTTTGCTTTGAGCATTTAATCTATTTACATTTAAAGTAATTATTGATTTATATGTTCCTATTGCCATTTTCTTAACTGTTTGGGGTTGATTTTGTAGATATTCTTTCTTCTGTTCTATCTCTTGACTATATAAGTCCCTTTAACATTTGTTGTAAAGCTGATTTGGTGGTACTGAATTCTCTTAACTTTTTCTTGTCTTAAAAGCTTTTTATTTCTCCATCAATTTTGAATAAGTTCATTGCTGGGTACAGTAATCTTGGTTGTAGGTTTTTCCATTTGTGTACTTTAAATATATCCTGCCGTTCCCTTCTGGCTTGCAGAGTTTCTGCTGAATGATCAGCTGTATAGGGTGAAATTTGTGTTGAGTTTTTGTTTGTTTGTTTGTTTTTCCTCTGATGGGCAAGACTGTTCAGTTCAGTCACTTAGTCATGTCTGACTCTTTGCGACCCCATGAATCACAGCACGCCAGGCCTCCCTGTCCATCACCAACTCCCAGAGTTCACTCAAACTCACGCCCATCGAGTTGGTGATGCCATTCAGCCATCTCATCCTCTGTCGTCCCCTTCTCCTCCTGTCCCCAATCTCTCCCAGCATCAGAGTCTTTTCCAATGAGTCAACTCTTCGCATGAGATGGTCAAAGTATTGGAGTTTCAGCTTCAGCATCAGTCCTTCCAATGAACACCCAGGACTGATCTCCTTTAGGATGGACTGGTTGGATTTCCTTACAGTCCAAGGGACTCTCAAGAGTCTTCTCCAACACCACAGTTCAAAAGCATCAATTCTTTGGCGGTCAGCCTTCTTCACAGTCCAACTCTCACAACCATACATGACCACTGGAAAAACCATAGCCTTGACTAGATGGACCTTTGCTGGCAAAGTAATGTCTCTGCTTTTTAATATGCTGTCTAGGTTGGTCATAACTTTCTTTCCAAGGAGTAAGCATCTTGTAATTTCATGGCTGCAATCACCATCTGCAGTGATTTTGGAGCCCCCCCAAAATAAAGTCTGACATTGTTTCCACTGTTTCCCCATCTATTTCCCATGAAGTGATGGGACCAGATGCCATGATCTTCGTTTTCTGAACGTTGAGCTTTAAGCCAACTTTTTCACTCTCCTCTTTCACTTTCATCAAGAGGCTTTTAGTTCCTCTTCACTTTCTGCCATAAGGGTGGTGTCATATACATATCTGAGGTTATTGATACTTCTGCTGGCAATCTTGATTCCAGCTGGTGCTTCCTCCAGCCCAGCATTTCTCATGATGTACTCTGCATGTAAGTTAAATAAGCAGGGTGACAATATACAGCCTTGATGTACTTCTTTTTCTATTTCTAACCAGTCTGTTGTTCCATGTCCAGTTCTAACCGTTGCTTCCTGACCTGCATATAGGTTTCTCAAGAGGCAGGTCAGGTGGTCTGGTATTCCCATCTCTTTCAGAATTTCCCACAGTTTATTGTGATCCACATAGTCAAAGGCTTTGGCATAGTCAATAAAGCAGAAATAGATGTTTTTCCGGAACTCTCTTGCTTTTTCCATGATCCAGCAGATGTTGGCAATTTGATCTCTGGTTCCTCTGCCTTTTCTAAAACCAGCTTGAACATTTGGAAGTTCACAGTTCATGTATTGCTGAAGCCTGGCTTGGAGAATTTTGAGTGTCACTTTACTAGTGTGTGAGATGAGTGCAATTGTGTAGTAGTTTGAGCATTCTTTGGCATTGCCTTTCTTTGGGATTGGAATGAAAACTGACCTTTTCCAGTCCTGTGGCCACTGCTGAGTTTTCCAAACTGGTGATAGAAACAAGGTCCAATGCTGTAAAGAGCAATATTTCATAGGAACCTGGAATGTTAGGTCCATGAATCAAGGCAGATTGGAAGTGATCAAACAGGAGATGGCAAGAGTGAACATCAACATTCTAGGAATTAACAAACTAAAATGGACTAGAATGGGTGAATTTAACTCAGATGACCATTATATATACTACTGTGGGCAGGAATCCCTTAGAAGAAATAGAATAGCCATCATGTTCAACAAAAGAGTCCAAAATGCAGTACTTGGATGCAATCTCAAAAATGACAGAATGATCTCTGTTCATTTCCAAGGCAAACCATTCAATAGCACAGTAATCCAACCCTATGCCCCAACCAGTAACGCTGAAGAAGCTGAAGTTGAATGGTTCTATGAAGACCTACAAGACTTTTTAGAACTAACACTCCCAAAAGATGTCTTTTTTATTATAGGGGACTGGAATGCAAAAGTAGGAAGTCAAGAAACACCTGGAGTAACAGGCAAATTTGGCCTTGGAGTACGAAATGAAGCAGGGCAAAGGCTAATAGAGTTTTGCCAAAAGAATGCACTGGTCATAGCAAACACCCTCTTCCAGCAACGCAAGAGAAGACTCTGCACAAGGACATCACCATATGGTCAACACCGAAATCAGATTGATTATATTCTTTGCAACCAAAGATGGAGAAGCTCTATACAGTTGGCAAAAGCAAGACCAGGAGCTGACTGTGGCTCAGATCATGAACTCCTTATTGCCAAATTCAGACTGAAATTGAAGAAAGTGAAGAAAACCACTAGACCATTCAGGTATGACCTAAATCAAGTCCCTATGACTATACAGTGGAAGTGAGAAATAGACTTAAGGGACTAGATCTGATAGACAGAGTGCCTGATGAACTATGGACGGAGGTTCATAACATTGTACAGGAGACAGGGATCAAGACCATCCCCATGGAAAAGAAATGCAAAAAAGCAAAATGGCTGGCTGATGAGGCCTTACAAATAGCTGTGAAAAGAAGAAAAGCAAAAAGCAAAGGAGAAAAGGAAAGATATAAGCATCTGAATGCAGAGTTCCAAAGAAGAGCAAGGAGAGATAAGAAAGCCTTCCTCAGTGATCAATGCAAAGAAATAGAGGAAAACAACAGAACGGGAAAGACTAGAGATCTCTTCAAGAAAATTAGAGATACCAAAGGAACATTTCATGCACAGATGGGATCAATAAAGGACAGAAATGGTATGGACCTAACAAGCAGAAGATGTTAAGAAGAGGTGGCAAAAATACACAGAATTGTACAAAAAAGATCTTCACGACCCAGATAACCACAATTGTGTGATCACTCACCAAGAGCCAGACATCCTGGAATGTGAAGCCAAGTGGGCCTTAGAAAACATCACTATGAACAAAGCTAGTGGAGGTGATGGAATTCCAGTTGAGCTATTTCAAATCCTGAAAGATGATGCTGTGAAATTGCTGCACTCATTATGCTAGCAAATTTGGAAAACTCAGC
This sequence comes from Ovis canadensis, assembly GCF_042477335.2. Taxonomy (NCBI): domain Eukaryota; kingdom Metazoa; phylum Chordata; class Mammalia; order Artiodactyla; family Bovidae; genus Ovis; species Ovis canadensis. Next base: position 62,600,730 of record NC_091254.1, read on the forward strand.
AGTGGCCACAGGACTGGCAAGGCTGAGTGAGGTGGTAATCCTGTCTGCTGGTAATTTGGTTTGTATTTTTGTTTTGTTTGTTGTTTAGATGAGGCATCCTGCACAGAGTGCTGCTGGTGGTTGGGTGATGCTAGTTGTTGTATTCAAGTGGTCTCCTTTGTGTGAGTTCTCAGTACTAGATACTCACTTGGGTTACTTCTCTGGTCGTCTAGGGTCTGGAGTCAGTCCTCCCACTCCAAAGGCTCAGGGCTTGATCTCTGGCCAGGAACAAAGATTCCACAAGTGGTTTGTTATGGCATTAAGTGAGATTAAAACAAATATACAAAAATGAAAAACCAAAGATGAACCCCAGAAAAATGGCAGTTACAAAATCAGACAAATAATAATTAAAATAGTGGAATATACACATATACATATACACCCATGAGCAAAGTGAAAACAGTCCAAGAAAAATAAAGGTCTGTAGATTGACCCAGCGAACAAAGAAAGTCAAAAATTATATTTACCAGTTAAGAACAAAACTAACTTAAGCACAAACTGGAAAACAAAACTGAAGGGAGGTGCCAAGTGGTGAATTAAGCAATGAAAACAAAACTAACAAATATGTTGAAAGGAAAGGAAAGAAAGAAAAGAAAGAAAGAATAGATATGCAAAGTTAAATAGCGGTAGATGAAGAAGATCTATATACATTAAAGATTATCTGCAAGGGGAAAAAAGAGTAGGAAAGGCAAACAAAGGAATAAACGTAGAAAAAAAAGAGGTTTAAAAAATTAAAAAATAAAAAAAAGAGAAAAAATGGAAGAAGAAAGAAAAAGGAGAAAAAAGGAAAACTCCACAGAACTGCAAAAGCCCATCATAGAGGCAGAGGTATATGACAATAGAAAGTGTGACTGAATATGCACATATACATATATACCCATAAGCAAAATCAAAACAATCCAACAAAAATAAAATACAATAGACTGACCTGGTGAACAAAGGAAACCAAAAATTATATCTACCAGAACAAAACTAATTAAAGCACAAAGTGGAAAACAAGACTAAAGCAAGGTGCCAATTGCGGAATGGCAATGAAAATAAAACTAACAAAAATGTTGAGAGGAAAGGAGAGAAAGAAAAGAAAGAAAGAATATACACATATACAGATATACAAAGTTAAATAGAGGTAAATAAAGAAGATTTATATACATTAAAGATTAACTGCAAGGGGAAAAGAACAGTGGGAAAAGCAAACAAAGGAATGAATGTAGAAAAAATAATAATAGGTTTAAAATTAAAAGTTAAAATTAAAAAAGAGGAAAATTCCACAGAACTACAAAAGCCCAACATAGAGGCAGAGGTTTATGACAACAATATAAAATGTAACGATAACCCTGTATGCAAGACAGCAAAAGAGACACAGATATATAGAACAGTCTTTTGGACTCTGTGGGAGAGGGAGAGGGTGGGATGATTTGGGAGAATGGCATTGAAACACGTATAATATCATATATGAAACGAGTTGCCAGTCCAGGTTCGATTCATGATCCTGGATGCTTGGGGCTGGTGCACTGAGATGACCCAGAGGGATGGTACAGGGAGGGAGGAGGGAGGGGGGTTCAGGATGGGGAACACGTGTATACCTGTGGCGGATTCATGTTGATGTATGGCAAAACCAATACAATATTGTAAAGTAATTAACCTCCAATTAACATAAACAAATTTATATTAAAAAATGTGATTGAGAAAAAGAAAAAAAAAAGCTCAAAAACTTAATTGGATTTTTTTAGTGCCAATAAAATCAACAACTACAATGGGGGAGCAAAAAGAAGAGAAAATCCAAAAGAATCTACAGAACAAGTCAACAAATAAGAACAATAAATGTTTTCCTTGTGTCACTGCTGTCAGAGCCCTTTCCGTCGCTGGGAGTCACAGTCTGCCTTACCTCCCTAGGATGCCCTCCAACTCTGTGCTGATCTCTGGACCTGCTGTGGGGGCAGCTCAGATTCTAATCTGATCCTACTCTTGTGTGTTCTTGTCTCTAATGTTTACAGCTATCAGAGCTAGTGAGTTTTCTTTTATGGGCACTCTCAATGGTCTTTCATATATTCCATAGACAGAGTTTGCTTAGTGTTGATAGTGTGGATTTAATCTGCAGCTTGTACAGCTGGTGGGAAGGTTTTGGGTCTTCTTCCTTAGCCATACTGCCCCTGGGTTTCAAGTGTGGTTTTATTTCCACCTCTACATGTGGGTAGCCCACTGGGATTTAGCTTCTCAGGTTGCCCTGGAGGGCTTGGGTTTGCCCCTGTGAGGGCCAGGTGTGGAGGTGGTACAGCTGCTTGGGTCACAGGGGTTCTGGCAGCACCAGGTACTCAGAGGACAGCAGGAGAAACAGTGCTCTAGAAGGATATGGCAACCAGTATTGGCCAATAGGCTCCAGTATTCTCATCTGGACAACCCACTCTCTTTCAGAGAAGCCTGGCAGGCCACTGTCTACAGGGTCGCAAAGAGTTGGACACAACTGAACCGACCCTGAGTGCATACACGCAAGACTTTTTCTGCTTGTGGCAGCTCTGCCCCAGTGAGAGTTGAGTGTGAATGTGGTGCAGCTGCTTGGCTTGCGGGACCCTGGTGGCACCAAGTGTGCAGGAACATGGACTGCCTATGCCCCAGGAGTTATGGCCCTATCAGAGTCTTTTTTTGAGCCTTTTGTAGCTGACCATCAGAAGGCCTCTTTGGCCAGTCTTCCCCATCACTCTGCTCATTCAGGTACTTAGACGGCTCCCTCGCCTGGGGTCCTTCTCTGCTGTTCAGCACATCAGACACAAAGAGGGGCCCCCCTGGCTGGGGTCCTACTCTGTAGATCAGCACGGCAGGCTCTTAAAGGGGCGCCCTGGGTAGGGTCCTACTCTGTAATTCATTGCATCAGCCATTTGATGGACTAGCCTCTCTTGTTCAGCTGCTGATGCTGACGTGTGGGGAGAGAGAGGCTATGGTGATGGCTCCAACCCCTACGAGTGACTCAGCAGTATCACCTTGCTTCCATGGCTGCCTGGCTTTCCTCCACAGGCATTTCCCACCACGATCTCCTTCCTCACATCCCCTCAATCTGTCTCTCTGCAGTCAGCAGTGGCCCTCACCCTGGGGTTGCCCCACAATCCCTAAACCCCAGCTCCCAGGTGCTGTGCCTTTCAGGAGGCCAGTGTTCCTATCTGGGATATGTATGGCTGCGGCAAGGGCTGTCTGATTCTCATTCCATTTAAGCTGCCACAGATCAGCTTTTTCACTCTCAGCCTTAAATGTTTCTCCTCTGACTCAGACAATTGGCCCGCTGTGGGGATCGGACCCCTGCTTCAGTTCTCCCACCAGCTGAGGGCAGGTCCGGTTCTACTAACACTCCTGTTTTTCCCCCTAGTTTCTTCCTCCTACCAACTTTTGCGTGGTTCTATATATTCTTTTCCACGGGTTAGGTACTCCTGGCCACTCTTAGCTGGCGTTCTGCATGCACTTCTGTGTCTGAAGGTGTATTCCTGATGTATCCGCGGAGGGAGATCTTCTCCATGTCTGCCTATTCCTCCGCCATCTTGTTTTCCTTTTGCTTTTTTTTTTTTTAATCAATTTATTATAAAAGGTCATATAAACATTTCTTACACTGTCCTTTTTTATTGGAAAAAGTGTTTTGGACCATTAAGTTTTATTTGGTATCTTTAATTATGCTATTGTTCCAAAAATAAGTCCAAATTTTGAACATCTGAGTTTTAACCTCCTGTTTTCCTGATGAGAGAATACACATTCTGTATCCAAACTGTCACTCTGGATCAACCTGTCCTTGGAGATTTGACTCAAATCTTTTGTGCTGTGTGCTGTGAGAGACTCAGTCCTTCCAAATGTCTTAGGGAGTTGAGGGGACAGGCACCTCCATGTCTCCTGACCCTTCTTGACTTTTCGTGCCTGCTTCAGCTGGTGAGCCCAGCTCCTTGCTTCCCCACCTTTGTGTGCTGTACTCTGCACAGGTCACAGCCCAGGTCCTCCTCCTCCACATTCCAAACCTGTGAATAGCAGGCCTTCCCTCAAGTTCAGGTTGATGGAGTTGCTTCATTAAAAGAAGTTAGAATTATAGTATCCTTAAAATTAAATACATAATATTGTAGTTCTCAAAAAATCTTTGGTCCTTGGGAACTTCATACCCCACCATTTTCAGCAGCCTGACTGATTTGTAATCTTTCTCTCTTGGCTTTCCATCTTCCCTCTGGTCTTGACTCCATCCTTTCAAATCATGTTATTTCTTATACTGAAAGTTTAATTATCTTGTTAAGTCCTGCCATTTACTGGGGCATCTCTTCAAGATCTTAACTTACACCTAATGTTTCATCTTGGCATATTCCCAACCAAGACATTTTTTTCCCCCTCTGTGAGGAATTTTGACACCTGTTGTCAGTCCCTCCTGGCACACATCCCTCCTCTCTCCTTTTCAATTACATGAATTTAAACCAGAAGAAGCCATACCATCTTTGGACTAAACCTTTTGATATTCTCATTATTTTAAGTGTCTTGTCTTATTTCATTAAAAAATATTTAAGGTTATTATTTTTCTTACATCAAAAGAGCTAATGAAAAAAGTATGAAAGCCATATATGTTGTCAAATATAATAGAAGTGAAAATAAGTAAAAGTGAAAATATCAGATTGGCTTTTACAAAAGTTATTTAACATGCATTATTTCAAAAAGTTTTCCTCCACTGTTGCATTAAATTTTACTCCTTTTTTCCCTTCTAGTGTTTCAAAGATGGTCATTCTATTTCTATTATTTCTATTTTTATGGTCGTGTGTGTTGTATCCAACTCTTTGGGACCCCATGGACTGCAGCCCGTCAGGCTCCTCTGTCCATGGAGCTTCCTAGGCAACAGTACTGGAGTGGGTTGCTATTGGTTAGGATCAACTTGAGGGAATATATATATACACATACATGTATATAAGTTACATATATATAAACCTATCTATCAACAGTAGTCTATCAATAAGAATGAAGCCATATAAATTCCTGGCTAAATGAGAAATTTAACACATTTTCCAGTTCTCAGAAATTGCTGAAATAATTGCTGAAGTTTTAGTTCCAGATTGTTAATTTTTTAATTTTGTACTTTCAATTTCAAGACACCCCCCTGCCCCTCCATGTTTTAGAAAAATTGTGTCAAGTTTCAACAAGAATTCTCCAGTATTCCTGCCTGGAGAATTCCATGGAGAGAGGAGCCTGACAGGCCAGAGTCCATGGGATCGCAGTCAGACACGACTGAATGACTCACAGAAATTCTGTGTCACAGAAATAACATTCACATGTCTAGGACATGACAGTAAGTATTCCCGGATTTATACCTGGAGCAGGTATTTGCACCGGATTCACCCTTCTGTTTTTCTCCCCACCACCTCCAGCTCCCCTGTCTGCTTGATTTTGTTCTCCACACAGATTAAAATGCACACATATGCACACAGGCGTGTATACCCACGCACTCTCCTGCTCAGGCAGAGGGACGTAGCAGGGTCAATAAAATGACGTAAAGACTAGCCTCCTGAAATCTACATCAGAGCAGTGCAATCAACCACTTAACAAGAACTAGACTGATTTCCTGAGCTAAATCAGTCATGGTCTCTGCCCTCAGGAGCACACAGTGTTTTGGGGGCGATCAGATGAGCCCAAAGGAAACGTCACCTGGAAGAAAGACAAGGGGATGTAGAAACACTGAGTTCAGGTCCCTGTTCCACCACTGGTTGCCACATGAACTGCAATAAGTCAGTTAATTTCTCAGTCTTATTCCTGATTTCTTCTAATAAAAACAGCTTTAAATTTAAAAAAAAATTTGAATTAAGAGCCACATAGTTTGGCAGCAAGAAAGAAAAGGATAAAAAACAATGAAGAGTCTGCTCTCAAGGTCTATAACCCACTAGGGAGGCCAGAAAGCACACCAGATAATGTGAGAACATTAGTGTGTTGTGTGACAAATAACTCTTCATGGTGCCCCTGTGAGGTCAGAGTTGGTGGAAGAGGAGAGAGATGTTATTTAACGTCAACTGAGCTCAAAAACACTTCATTTAGTACTTGTTTTGAACTCTGGTCTCAGTTTGAATATAGCAGGTGGGACACAAAATTGGCAAGAGAGAGAAGGAAAGTTCTGGAACAGGTGGGGTGGCGGCCTGGGCAGCTGGCCAGTGTCTGGTAGCCACGCTCACCCCCAAACAGAGCATTCCACTATCAGATCGGACCTGTGCCCACCTCACACGGTGTCTCCCATCTGTCTCAAAATATTGACAGCCCGAAGAAATGATGTAAAAGAGCAAATAAGAAGTGAGGAAGAGAGCGATTACCCAGGACAAACAAGAACGAGGGAAGTCAGCTGTTCTCCATTCTTCCCGGGGACAAAGAGTTCTGTTCTCTGATGGGTCTCAGGACATTATCTTACTGCACTTAGCACTTTCTACCCTGGATTGAGGTTGTTTATGTGGGAGGCTTATCTGCCCCGTGCAAACTGCAAGCCCAGAGTTTGCCTCTTTCATCTTTGGAGACCCTCCATGCGGGCCTGGCACTTAATAGGGGCCCAGTGACCATGGGTTAAAAGCACAGAAGGGCTGGAAACCACAGTGGTAGGGATTTAAATCACACAGAGTTGAGGACTGTCTTCTTAAGGACACAGTTAATCAGGGAATAATTTACTGAGGAATATTATCTCCTTCTCTAGAGGGTTTTTTTTTTCTGTTTTAAATAACACATTCTCATCAATTTGTAATGATTTAAACGTGGCCTTGCGTGTGGCCAGAGGGAGAGAGCACCCGGCACTCAGAGTTCCTTCCAGAGTTCAGAGCTCTGCCTCCGTGATGGGAAACATTAGCTTCAGCTTCTCTGCCTTTGAGTCCCTCTCTTCTTCCACTTCCTGGTCAGCCAGGTTTGACTCCACCTGAGAGTGATGAATTCAGAGTAAGATGTCTGCATCTTGTTCCTTCATGAAAATATCCTCTTACCTGGAAGAGAGATCTGGGTTTGGGCTTATATGCTGGCACAAGGTCTGGCCCTTATCTGAGGCCCTGGCAGGGCTCTGTTTCTACCTGCTCTGTTGATGGTGCCCTTTGGAAGAAATCAGATGACAGGGCTGCTTCCCTTTCTGCTCCTGGAAAAAATTGAGGCTTTAATGATGTGAGGGCTTCCCTGGTGGCTCACATCTGCTGGCAATTCAGGAGACCTGGGTTCGATCCCAGGGTTGGGAAGATCCTCTGAAGAAGGGAATGGCAACTCACTCCATTATTCTTGCCTGGAGAATCCCATGGACAGAGGAGCCTGGTGGGCTACAGTCCACGAGGTCATGAATTGTTGGACATGACTGAGTGACTAAGCAATGATGTGAATGTTTTTTGGATATGTGATTTTCTGGAAATCTTTCAAATGGGGACTCTAACCTTGGCCTGAAGATTTTTTTTAAGGTATCTAAAATATCTCTGATTGTCACTGGTTTTGGCCCCCCAATAGCAGCCATCTATATAGAGACCAGGAAAAGTTTCTCCCCCTTTCTTGATTCGAGCCTGTGGCACTAAATGAAAATGAAGGGATTTATTTAGTTTTAGCTGCATCAGGCACACAGGCTCTTTATTGCAGTGCAAGGACTTCTATCTGCTAACTAGCCTGCCATTTCTCCCATTGTGGTATGCGGGCTCAGTTGCCTTGCAGCATGTGGGGTCTTAATTGCCTGACCCAGGATTGAATCTGTCATCTGTATTAGAAGGCAGATTCTTAACCACTGTACCACCAGGGAAGTCCTGAAAATGATAAGATTTCTGACAAGAGAACCAAATTCTTCCTTTTGACAGTGACATCATGTTTCTCCGCTTAAAATTATGTTGTCTCCTAAGTCTAGCTAGTTTTCAAACAATTTTGTAACAAGACAGTCAAGGACCACTGAAAGTTCATCCTTCTAGGCTTTTTCTGCTTTTTGATGTGTAGTTGATTTACAATGCTGTGTTAATTTCTGCTGCACAGCAAAGTGATATATACATCTTTGTGTGTGCTGTCCCATCGGTCATGTCCAACTCTTTGCAAACCTATGGACTGTAGCCTGCCAGGCTCCTCTGTTTATGGGATTCTCTAGGAAGAATACTGGAATGGGTTGCCAAGCCCTCCACCAGGGGATCTTCCTGAACCAGGGATCGAACCTGTGTCTCTTGTGTCTCCTGCACTGGCAGGTGGGTTCTTTACCACTAGCGCCACCTGGAAAGCCATATATGTATATTCTTTTTTTTTTTTTTTTAATATTCTTTTCCATTATGGCTTATCACAGGATATTGAATATAGTTCCCTGTGCTATACAGTAAAATCTTGTTGCATCTTTCTAGTTTTGATTTCTTGTTTCACTTGGGCTCCAGAAATAGCTCATTTGTTTATATTTCTTAGAATTTCCTCTTGAGAAATGATAGTGAAGAATGGTGAACTCTTGGTGGTTGGATGAGACCAGATTCTTTGGGAAGGAAAAGAGAATAGTGTTGAAACATTGAGGTGAAATGTCCTGAACCCTCAGTCTGTGCTCCTGGAAGTTGGAACAGTAGCTGTGTCTTGTCACTCACTGTGAAACTCCTTATCTCCACCTGAGAGAACCAGTGAGCATGTTGAAAGTGGGTCTCCAAGATGCCATCAGACACTCAGGTGCCGTCACATCGGGCCATCAAAGGACCGATTACTCCACTACACATATTCTGGGAGTTTTAATCATCCAGATTTGTGCTCTCCAGCCCTAGGTGGCTACTGAACACTTGAAAGGGAACTAGTCTAACCTGAGATGCTCAGTGATTGTAAAATACACACCATGATTTTGAAGATTTAGTACAAATAAAGAATGTATAGTAACTCAGTGATGTTTTTCATTGTTTACATATTGAAATGGTGGTATCTTAGATATACTGAGTTAAATAAAATACACCATTAAACATAATTTCACCTGTTTTCCTTTTCTTAACATGGCTATTAGAGCATTTAAAAATTCATGGGTGGCTTGAAGCTTATTTTTGTTGGATGGGGCTGGTCTTGCTGTTGCTGCTGTTGCTAAGTCGCTTCAGTCGTGTCCAACTCTGTGTGACCCCAAAGATGGCAGCCCACCAGGCTCCCCCGTCCCTGGGATTCTCCAGGCAAGAACACTGGAGTGGGTTGACATTTCCTTCTCCAATGCATGAAAGTGTAAAGTGAAAGTGAAGTCACTCAGTCGTGTGCGACTCTTTGCGACCCCATGGAATGCAGCCCACCAGGCTCCTGTGTCCATGGGATTTTCCAGGCAAGAGTACTGGAATGAGTTATCATTGCCTTCTCCGGGGCTGGTCTTGACAGCATTGGAAAGGTCTAGGGGCAAATCTCATTCGATTTTCTCCTTCACTCTTTTTCTTCTAAAACTGTCAATTTGGGCAAAGATGCTATGCTGTTTTGAAAGGTGCACGTGCCCTTTTCCACATGCTTCTTGTTTTTCCCATGATATTATAATTGTCTTGTGTGGCTTTAAGTTGTAGAGTTCACAAACCCACAATGAGAGATGACTATGATGACATTCCATTTGGTATGGTGCTGGCTTTGGGAACTGCAACATTGAACAAGATCTAGCTGTGGCCCCTGGAACCTGCTGTCTAGAGATAAGGCAGGTAAGTACCCAACTGCTGGAATCATATTTAGGAAGTTTTGTGGATTCAGAAGGATGGATATTCCATTGAATTGCTTGTTTCTATATTCTCTCTGTCTCAATTATTTTTGTATATGAGTTGTTTTATGACACAAATGAAAGACAGTCATTGTTAAAAAGAGGAAGAAAGAAGAGAAAAGAAAAAGGAAGGAAGAAAATACCAATGGAGCAGAAAACACAAACCACACTGTTGCCACCATTGGCATCTGCATATGATCCTTTCCAGGAACAAGTCTCTCAAGAGTCAGAACTCAGACTTAGATTAGGCACCGCAATAAGGAGAATTTGACTTCTCAGTGGCAGGATCAAGAGAGTCCGTCAATTATTAACTGCCTACCTGTCTGTCCCTTTCTCTCTGATTTTTGTTTGTGTTGTCATCTGTGTTTGCTTCATTCCCAGGCTGACTTTCTGTTTATTCTGGAAAGAAAGACCCCGGAAGCTCAGACTTATATAATCCTTTGTATCTGAAATGTCAGTAGAGAGGAGGGGAAGAGAAAGAAGAAGAAGAAGGAGAAGAGGAGGAAATGGGGAGGAGATAGAAGGGTAGGAGGAGGGAAAGAAGGGGCAGAGAAGGGAAGGTGGAGAGGAAACAGAGAGGGCAAGGAGGGGATAGGAAGAAGAAGGCAGTGGGTCAATCATTGTGTTAAGAAAGAGTAATCCAACTGGTCTACCCAACAAAATCTACTGACAGAATAGGCAGAGAATGGTTTCCCAGAAAGGCAGAAAAAAAGGAGCTTTCTGTCTGTCTACTACCCGCCCAACTACTTACTAGCCTACCTATATATCTGGCATAATTAACTATTTAGGGGGATGAAGGAGATAGGAAAGTGCCTAACTACTTTTTTTTTTTTTTTTGAGATTAAGTACTTCATAACAGTGCAGGCTCATTTTACTGAAAAGGGCAAGACCAAAGCCAGATTAATAAGACAGATAGCCTTACCTCAGTGTGACCTTAGACTGTGCTTTTTCCAAGAAAAATATTATCATTCCCCTTGCTGAGGTGTGCTGACCTCTTTTTAGTTGACGTTTCTGGTAAGAAAATCTGGTGAGGAGACTGAACAGGATGTAAATACTCCACGTTCACGTTTGCCCACAGTAGGAAGGTCCATCTCTCCCTCCTCACCCCCATCTCTCCCTCCTCACCCCCATCTCATCAGAGACCTTGCTGATGTTTCAGTCAGGGCTGCAGGTGCTGCTTGATTTTGCTGGGTGCCGGAAGGACTGAGGAGCAGTTCTCCTCTTTCTGATGGAGGAAGGGGTGTTGGGTTTCTCAAGGGAGGGACAGATGGGCTTGAGGAATGAGCTACAACGGGGGTCCGGGGATCTGAAGCAACTGTCTAGAAGGAAAAGAGCATTTTATTTTCAGGGGACATCCTTGTTGTGAAGACCAGAGTCTAGCAGCACCTTCTGTTGTGGTTCAGGGGAACAACAGCATTGGATCGCATTCTTGCTTTTATTTCTCCTATCATTCGCAGTGGGTTCAAGATGGACCCAACTCTGCAGCAGCTACATTCTTACCAGGCTAGGCAGGGTCTGGGAAAGATGAGGGTTGGGTCTGCCTTGATTCTCTCTGGGGGAGCTAATGGAGAGCAAATGTCAGTCCTGAGAGGAAAAAGTTTAGAGACCCATGCGGCAGCAATGAGTAAGAAGACTCTCTAGGTATAGGAGACAATAAGAAGGAATTCATTGACCTTGTACTCTTTTCTGCAGGAAGAGTTAGTGAGCTATACCTTTAGACCAAAAAGGAAGAAGTTCTGGCATTTTCGTAAGTTTAGTATATGTCACCTGGAAATATCAACATCTCCCCTATGGATACTCGTCCAGCACAGAGCACATCTATTGTCACTAGGGTTGAGTTCATACTTTAATAAAGACTGATCAGTTTCTAACAGAGAGGAGCGACTGTGGCAAATACTAAAACTTGAGTGCTCTGAACGTCTGTAGATCTCAGACCCCATGAGGGTTCTCCATGCACTGTCTGCATGACACTCAAGACACCTATCTCAGTTTGCACTAGGATTTTTCTGGCACTTGATAAAATGAAGGGAACACATAGCTTAGGCTGCACAAAGGTCAAACGGACACACAAATAACGGGTACACATATCAAATAAAGAGCAACCTTTGCCTCTAAAACTGATACACCACCTGTTAATCTGATCATGTAGAACATGGTTCTTAGACTAACATTGGACATGATAAAACTTGATTTACAGAACAATGTACTTTATAAAATAAATGATTGCAAAACCCTTTGAATACAGAAAGTCTTATATGGACGTTTAATGATCCTGGCAATTATTTTACAACTTAATTGTGGGAAAATGAAAGGAATAGAGTGGCTTAACGAATTCAAAAATTTATCGGACTGTGCGTTATAAGGGAGATAAAAAAAGGAGAGTTTGTAGTTTAATGTCACATTCTGTGAAACCTACAATCAGACTTCTCAGCATTTTAAAAACTGGACAGAGTGTCCTTAGATGAAAGGATTTTGATTATGTAATTATCTTTAAGTGAATTATATTTTACATTCTATGAGCATAATCTTTTAAAGAAACAAGTGTTTCTGTAAACACTGGTATGGCATAAAGGTGGGAGAGCCGATGAAATATTACATGGATAAAACTTGTGACTTTTTCCATGTGGGTAGAATCTTAAAACCTGGCCCTGATGGACAGGGAGGCCTGATGTGCTGCAATTCATGGGGTCGCAAAGAGTCGGACACGACTGAGAGACTGAACTGAACTAAACTCAGATTTGAGCACAGCTGAAATTGGGTGGGTTTCCGTGTTTTTGTTTTTTTTTTTAAAGAAACCTGTATATTCCAATAATAAGATGATATTAACTTAGGTTTTGCAGTGGATTTATGAGAGGCGATAATGCATACAGTACATTTTGCTAAGGATATTTGTACCACCCATAGAATTTCCCTGAGAGCTACCTGGTATAAGTTGAATGCAAACGGATGTTGGAGTTTTATTGTATCTGGTGTTCCAAGTCTAAAAAAATAGCTAACCATGCCTGTTCACAAGAAGTGCTCTTGGCCTTGGGGTTTTTATGCCATTGGTCCTTGGCTACAATAGTTCATATATAATAAACTGAGATTAAAGTTGATTCCTATCATGAGATGAATAATATTTAACACAGCTATTCAACGTATCTGGCTAGTAACCTTTAACCAAATCACTGGAATAATTTGATTTTAAAAATCAGATTTCATTTTGCTTTGACATGAATTGATTCACTGCCTCCAACTCAAGGTTTGAAATGGACATTTAGGCATATGTGGCTTCTTAGCCTGTATGAAAGGTCAATGCCCAAACAGTCTTTCATATTTGCAGTTCAGATTTATTCTCTTACAATCCTCTTGCAACCCGTCTGCATAGGGTTTACACCTTTGAGGTGTAATCCCAAGTCATTTATCACTTTTTCTGTACACTAAAATTAAATGGCTTAATTCTCAGGGGATTAGTTGAGAAAACATTTGCTGTTTCGGCCAAGACTCTATAATCTATATTTCTCAAAGTTGTTAAAATGTCACATTGAAAGAGGGGCAAGCAAACTAACAATAAAGTTCAAAGAGAGTAAACTATATTCTCTCCAGTTATTGCAATTTTTATCGGTCTCATTGATGCTGGATAAGAAATGCTCATTGCTATAAATTTCAGAAACTCAAGAAGATTTGAAAAGAATCAATGTTACAAATAAATGTGTCACGAAAAATAGGATTTTGCTAGCAAAATCAAAAGCTGACTTTTTCTGGGGAAGAAAAAAAAAATGCTGGGCTTGTGTTTTCCCACAGATATTTGAGAATTTCCAGACTTTTAAAATCATGCATCTCTTAGAAGTAGGCCTGAAAAAGGAATGTCTGTAGTTGAGCAGCGCAACGAACCAATTAATGAACTCACTTTCCATTTACCCTTGAACTGTAATTGCTAATTGTTGTTGGTTAATCTAAGAAAAGCCTCGGGCCTTTATTGGAAGTGTTAGCATCTGAAAGCATTGGTTGCCTGAGTTTCCTCAACTAAATACTCAAGACTTGTGAAATCTAAACATACTTGTAAAAATCTAGGCATCTTTTAATGTCCATCAATAACCTGTAATCAAGGTGGGGACGTATTAGCAAAACAAATGAGCAACCTTTGGAATTAAAAGGTAAATGTAAGAATTCTGGGATATACTGATTGCTCTTTCATGTTACAGCTGTTGGTTGTAATTTGGCCCACAGCATAGTTTCTTTCCTGCAAGAGCGACTCCGTGTGCATGTGTGTGTGTGTGCATATGTACATACGTATGCATGTAGGTAATTACCTCTATAGGGAAATTCAGTCTTTTAAGCAGCTGTATAAAAGAATTATGTGTCAACAGCTTTCTTTTTACTTGTAATATTTGCATAGACAGAGTCCCTTTCCCACCCTTATTTGAAAAATCTTCTTCCTTCTTCCTTCTTAGTCATTAATTTCCTCTTCTCTCTGACATGACCTTGAACACCCAGGTATTCCCCACATGGCCTGTCTGCCTGTGTGGGAGCTGGTTTCCTCACCTGAACCTATGTGTACTGACAAGCGCCACGTCTGAGTGACAGACAATGTCAGGACAGCTGTAGCCTGATGAACAGAGGTGGGGTGGTGATCCCCAGCTGGCAGGAGAGAACTGCTTTAGGGATGTACTGTGGGTGTAAAGTGAAAGTGTTAGTAGCTCAGATATCTGACTCTTTGCCACCCCATGGACTGTAGCTCATCAGTCTCCCCAGGCCATGGGATTTCCCAGGCAAGAATACTGGAGAGGGTTGCCATTTCCTTCTCCAGGGGGTCTTCCCAACCCAGGGATTGAACCCGGGTCTCCCTCATTGTGGGCAGATTCTTTACCATCTGAGTCACAAGGGCATTCCTCCTGTGGGTGACAGAGAAACAATCACCCAGGTCAGCCAGTCAGCAGGAGGCCCCATGTTTCATTGTGACTAGATTCCAGTCTTGAGCCACCTGTGCCTGGCACAGGCTGAAATGCAAAACTCAGCTGACCCTTCAAAGAGTAGCCATGAAGTTGCAGGACACCATCAATAGCAAGATTTGATTGTAAGATTTGATTGTTATGGCTTTCTATGGCTACAAAATGCATGAAGTAGATACACCAATGGAGAAGGCAATGGCACCCTACTCCAGCACTCTTGCCTGGAAAATCCCATGGACACAGGAGCCTGGTGGGCTGCAGTCCATGGGGTCGTGAAGAGTCAGACACGACTGAACGACTTCACTTTCACTTTTCACTTTCATGCATTGGAGAAGGAAATGGCAGCCCACTCCAGTGTTCTTGCCTGGAGAATCCCAGGGATGGGGGAGCCTGGTGGGCTGCCGTCTATGGGGTCACATAGAGTCGGACATGACTGAAGTGACTTAGCAGCAGCAGCAGCAGCAGCAGATACACCGAACTGTGGTCAGAGCTTGGGGACCACCATCGTGATCAGTACTGAAGACAAAGATCACTCTCGTGTCCTTCAAGGACTCTACAGATAGAGGCAAAGGAAGTGACATGGCCCTGCAATAAGGCCAGGACAGAGGGATGCTGGCTGCCAAGGGGACAGCCCCATCTCCTAGTTTGGAGCCATTTCTCTTTGTTTATGGGTATGTAGTGTGTTCACAGGAGCAACTGGGATTATGAGATGATGGACCAGATGTGAGGGAGTGGAGCCTGGGTTCAGGAACACCAGTCAGAGGCTACCAAGAGTCTGAAAGTCAATGCACACCTGCTTTGGGTGATCTTGGTGAAAAGGAAATGTTAGATACATATGTTTTACACATACATATAAACACACACACAGGATTTTTTCACAAACATTAATTCTTTGGCGACACTAACTAGACAACCCTCAGTGACTTTGTGGGATCTAAAGCTGATACAACATTGGCTCCTTCTTTAAGAAAAGAAAATTGAAAATAAAAAAATTAATTATGAAGCTGCATATTTGTTGTGAATGAGAAAAAGTTTTAATTTGACAAATGCCATAAAATTTACAGGTATAACATTATTTTTATTAGCTCACTGCTTATGCACTTCTGTAATAGTTGTTTTCCTACATATTTTGGGCTTCATATTTTTTGATTACCTCATCACAGAGCAATATTTTTGTAATATTTCTTTCTGGAGAGAGGCTGGATAAGAGTCCAGTCTTTCCTCTAGCACACTTGATGCAAATGCATCTTTTGTTGTTGACGAAATGCATAAAACTCATAAGTTTACTGCTACAGAACTCTAGTCTACAGACATAGAGATTCTGGTAAGCTCTTGTGTGCAATTCTCATCAACAAAGGAAAACATGTACAGTGAGTGCATATTCGTACTTATTCCTTCTTTAAGTATATTCTGACAATAATTGTCTCTTTTTAACTCAGTTTTGATGGGAACCTAATCCTTCATTTCTAATTTTGCATGTCTTAACGACTAGAAGAATTTCACAGAATAGCTTTGTTTCCTTCTAAACCTTGCTCTTTCTCTACTACCCATAGACTTAGAACATTTTAAGACACATGTCCCCTTTTGTAGAGCAAAACAGCCTTTGGCCTTGCCGCTTTGAATCACAATACAGGGTGAGTAGGTGCAGTGGATCTTACGGGCATTATTCCTACACAAGAACGAAAGGGCTGCAAACCAAATAAAAATATTCACCAGATCCAAACTAAATATAACTTTTATTAATTCCCTTTCATGCAGAGTTTCTCATTTCTCAACCACGGCACTATTGACATTTTGGCCCTTGTAGTTCTTTGTTGTGGGGTCCTGTCCTATGCACTGTAGGATGTTTATCAGTTTCCCTGGGCTTTATTCTCTAGACGCCGATAATATGAGCCCAGTAATGATAACCAAAAAAGGTCTCTGGACATTTCCAAATGTCACTCAAAGAGCAAAATCACTCCCATTTGTCACTGGGAACCAATACTTTAAACAAATTCTCCCCCAAACCTGTGGCCATTCCAACACTATCTAACAAGTGAACACCGTGAAAAGCAGAAGTTGCCATGGAAAGGTGACAACAATATTTCCCAATTGTAGTTAAAGTATTTTTCTCACAAAAACATGGAAAGGCATCACTGGGTATTCCCCCAGGGCTGGGTAGAAGCCTGGAAAAGGATTATTGTGCCTCTGGGAGGAAAAAGTATCAACACAATGACATTGGTGTGACAACTGTAGTTAGTGCAATGGTCCAGGACTGGGTGATTCTTGTCTTGAAAGAAACAAATCTTCATGCAAATCCATTGTTTTATCAAATGGACTTAAACTCTCATAGACCAATCTATTGCAAAAAACACTGAACTGGCCCTGAAATTGATGTAGGCTTCTTGGCCTGACAAGAAAGCATAAAATCCCCAAACTTCTTGAGATTGGCTGGCAATGAAAACTACTTCTTAGGATTGAGAGTGGTAGACATTATATTGGAGTAGGGAATGGCAACCATATTCTTGCCTGGGAAATTCCATGGAGAGACGAGTCTGGTGGGCTACAGTCCATAGGGTCACAAAGAGCTGAACATGACTTGGTGACTGAACAACAACAAAGATATTATATACCGTAGCTTTTACCCTCACATGGGTTCTTACTTTAATGAGATCTCATTTCTTAAATTCTGTTCACCAAGCAATAAAAATTATATCACTCTGTTAGCCTATATATTTTATTTTTTCACTTACTCTCTGTGAATTTTTCTTTAGAATATTACTTTTCTACCGTAAAAAAAAATGTCTTATGATTCTCTTTAATGAAGCATCCTGTTTGGATGAACCTGGGTGTTCAGACAAGCGGTGAATAAACGTCCAGTGTTTTCTGCATATTTTAAATCTCTGCTTTATCTTTTTCCCTGGTTTCTAGGGAACATAGTGCTTGTGTTTTCTGATGTCTAAATATTGCATCTTTTGCTTTTTAATTCACCTGTGTTAATTTGAGGGGTTTCAAAATGAGTGTTCATTTAGAAGAAAATAATACACCCAAAACACCCAAAATATAACAGAGTTAAATCAATCACTGCAGATGGTGACTGCAGCAATGAAATTAAAAGACGCTTACTCCTTGGAAGAAAAGTTATGAGCAACCTAGATAGTATATTAAAGCAGACACATTACTTTGCCGACTAAGGTCTGTCTAGTCAAGGCTATGGTTTTTCCAGTGGTCATGTATGGATGTGAGAGTTGGACTGTGAAGAAGGCTGAGCGCCGAAGAATTGATGCTTTTGAACTGTGGTGTTGGAGAAGACTCTTGAGGGTCCCTTGGACTGCAAGGAGATCCAACCAGTCCATTCTGAAGGAGATCAATCCTGGGATTTCTTTGGAAGGAATGATGCTAAAGCTGAAACTCCAGTACTTTGGCCACCTCATGTGAAGAGTTGACTCATTGGAAAAGACTCTGATGCTGGGAGGGATTGGGGGCAGGAGGAGAAGGGGACAACAGAGGATGAGATGGCTGGATGGTATCACTGACTCAATGGACGTGAGTCTGAGTGAACTCCGGGAGTTGGTGATGGACAGGGAGGCCTGGCGTGCTGCAATTCAGGGGGTCGCAAAGAGTCGGACACAACTGAGCGACTGAACTGAACTGAATCAAGTATCTATACAGAGGTTTATGAGAGTAACAGTTAAGATGTAGCCTTGGATTGACTGAATCCTTTTCCATTGCCTCAACTGTATCTATTGAAATCTATCCCAAAGTATGCTCTTTTAGTCTTTGGATATTTCTAATTCATCCCTATTCCTTTGGTCCCTTTCTTATGAGCAAGAGTCAAATTCTTATTGAATTCTGAGCCCAATTAAAAAAAAAAAAGAAAAGAAAAAGAATTTTTTTTTTGGCATTCTCTAATCATGTCGCTTTTGTTTTCTTTTATCATTCTGCTTCTTTCTTTTTCCTTTCCCACATGTTGCTTTGCTCATGGTATTTTTTATGGTTACTCTTTCCCATAATCCTTTCTCAACTAGGATAAATGCTTAGCCCAGCATAGGAGTTTCTCTCCTGTGAGCTTTCCCTTTCATCAAACTCAACCAAAGAATTGTATTTTGAGTAATAATTTTGTATTAATTTAATAATAAATATAAATAATAAATATTTCACTTTTCACTTTCATGCATTGGAGAAGGAAATGGCAACCCACTTCAGTGTTCTTGCCTGGAGAATCCCAGGGATCGGGGAGCCTGGTGGGCTGCCGTCTCTGGGGTCACACAGAGTCAGACACGACTGAAGCAACTTAGCAGCAGCAGCAGCAGCAACAATAAATAATTTAATAATAAAAATGGAATAATTTTTGTTTGAGGGCATAAACTTTTCCCTACATAACTTGTGAATTTAGATGGCATGAAGTCTGCCTCAAGTAAGTCTAGAAAAGTACTTTCTTCCTTATTTTATCCAGCCTCCATTTGAGATAATTTTCCATTTTCCCTTGGGACAAAGCCCATTTTTTGCTCATGAGGTCTCCAACCTCAAAGATCATACCATCATCAAGAAATTTTAAGTGTTCTTCTGGAGACTACTTGAAGAGACACATGTTCATTTCCAGAGTGCACCTGTCCCTATGGTGGCCTTCTTCTCCTCTCAAAGCCGTGGAGAGCACCACCTAAGCACAGGCCCTCTTTCCTACTTCTTCAGGATAACAAAAATAGCTTGTGTGCATCTTGTTTATGCAGAGCCCAAACTGTCATGACCATTTTTATGTACATTATCCCATTTCATTCACACAGCAGCCCAGTGGGGTAGGCAGAAGACAAGACTGAGGCTTAGAGAGATGAAGGCACTTGCCAAGTCTACCCAGCTAGAACACAATAGAGCCAAAATTCAAGCGCAGGGTCTGAAGGCTTACCTTTCATTATGAACACTGTGACCTGCAGTGATTTCTGTGTGAGATCAGCCCATATGAATGTAAACAGGTTATGGTAATTGGACAAAAAGTTCTTGATAAGTCTCCTATTACCATGACAGGCAGCAACACCTTCTGGGACATCTTCAATACAGGTCACCCAGTGGCAGTTCCATGATGAAATATGCTAAAGAATAAGGTATCATAGAATTCGAAAATTGGGAGGAATTGATTGGGTCATCTATATGACATACCTACACATGCAGACATATTTCTTTGTGATACCAAAACATAGGTATGTATGTATTCTGGAGTGTCAAGGATTCTTGACTCAAGAATATACTTGATTAGATGTAAATGGCATTCTTTGGAGGTGACATCTTCCTGATAAGACCACTTAAAGGAAGCTCTTAATTTTGCATAACAGGGATCCTCTGGAGAGTTGTGTATGTACATGTAAGTGTGTATACACTTCCATAAGGCTAATTCTTTTTCTTGCTACTGGTACCATCCTCACAAACCTATGATTCACAACAGGAATGTAGCCTGGAACTTCTGCTATGTAAGCAGCTGCAGATACTTCAAATACCATTGTACATGTGATCCAGGACTTGCTATAAATTTGCCCCTAAAAATAAAGTAACAAGTGACTGAGCAGCAATAGGAATTAATCACTGCAGTGCGTGAATGGAATGTGCTAGGCTCTACCTCAAAATCCTTTTATAAAAAGATTGATATAATTAAAACCCCAAAGAAACACCCAAGGATTCTATATTTGAGCAAATGGGCTGCAAAATTTTGAAAAAAGGATTTTCTTTTTAAAGGGGAGTCATGGTAAAAAAAAAAAAGTGTTTCCACACTTTCTTTATCAGTGGAAATGGGATGATATTATTACATCACTGAAGAATTTATTCTACAAAGGAATTTAAATTGGATTCAATCTCTTGGTACACTGGGATTTTTTGAAGGCCGAGGGGATAATCAAGCTTCTCAATTAAGTTGTTTGCCATGACGGGAAATAACTTCACAGTTAAAATTTCTATCACAATTTGTAGCAAAGATTACTTTGGTGATTCAGAAATGTGCGTAACCATTTGAAAAACCCAAGCATTTCAAGTTTTCAAAATTAACTGTGAAAGAATTCTTTAAAAAGCAATAAACCAAAGAAAAAACAAAGCGTTTGACTTAAGGAGATTTACCTTTTTCCAATGACTATCACACATTCAGTATCCATTCAGCATTCTCTGCCCCTCTTATTCCTAACACTCAAACAGAAGGGGAAGGAGAAGAAAGAAAGAGAGAGGGAGAGAGAGGGAAGGAGGAAGGCAGGGAGGAAAGAAGCAAACACTAGCCAGAAGAAAAAGAAGAAAGGAAAAAAATAACACTAATCAGCATGTTTTAATCATTAAGTAGGCAGTTCAGAAAGGCCCCTCTGATTCTGAGTACACCACAGGTAATAAAGTGTTTGGGCCATTTGAAAGAGAATTTGATTGAAGATCAATTTTTGGACATGAAGAAAGTGAAAGGGATTTCTTAAAGCCACTTGAATTACCAAAGATGAAAGGTTAAAAGCTTTAAAGACCCAAAACTACATTAGCAACTGAACAGTAAACACCATCAACAGAGACACAGAAGAATTAGCAAAACAAATATTAAATGAAGAGGGAAAAAAAGAATTCATTTCAGAAGCCAAGAAAAATTTCTTTCTCTTTGTATTCCAAAATTGATTTTGCAGTTTTGGACGGAAGTACTAACGGGTAATTTCTATTTAATGCTTTCTAAACAAGTATATAAAATCACTCTTAGCTCCAAAGGGACAGGGATCAAATAGGTAGGTTTTCTTGGACAAATTTGCCTGTGCTCTACACTGTTTTAGGAACTGTGAATGTTTCTACAATGAAAGATGATGTGTTGAGATCTGTAGCTTTCTTAATCTTATGTAAATTAGGCTTAAAACAACACACTGTAAGTTTAGTTTCTGTAGCATTCTTTGATGTAGAATAGTTGTGATGTAGCGGACTTCAACTTCTATGGTGTTGAAAAGCAGAAATACTTTTATTAAACTAACATTAAAAAGACCTTTTCAGGTCATTGACAAATCCTTTAATGCTGATCCTTAAAAATGTTAACTATTATTGTTAGAGGCAATAGTGTATTTTCCTGCCTTCTTAAAGAGGCAACTGAACACAGTTTAACTTCTTTTTGATATTTTAGGGTCAGATTATAAACTTCATTTATTACTCTTATAATAACTTGATATTGTCATGGGCTGAAGTATGTTTTCTCTTACATTAAAAATCACTTGACTGCTGCAAACAAAGATACAGCAACAAAACGAAAAAGACAACAACCACAAGACCCAAAAAACCCTACAAACTTATATACTGATGAAAAAATGCTCTAACAATGCTGGAATTAAATTTAACAGCATATTAAAATGATTATCACCATGACCGAGTGGATTTATCCTTAGGGTGCAAGAATGATTCAGTGTGAAAACCAATCAATGTGATACACCACATTAACAAAATGTAGGGGGAAAAATCACATGATCATCTCAATTGTTGCAGAAAAAGCATTTGATAAAATTCTGCATTCTCATGATAAACACTCAGTCAACTAGTAGAAGGATATTGCTTCAATATAATGAAGGTCACATATGATGCTAACATTATACTTATGGTGAAAAAAGGCAAGGATGCCTATGGTTACCACTTACCAAAGGCATTTTCTTCAGAAATAGGAAAAAATAAAAAATTCAAAATCTCAAAACACTGGGAATATCCAAGACAATCTTGAGAGAGAACAAAGCTGGAGGCTTCACAAGTCTTCATTTCAAAACATATTACAAGGCTACAGTAATCAAAACAGTATGGTACTGGCATAAAGATGGACCAACAGAACAGAAAACCCAGAAATAAATTCTAGAGTGTAAGGTTAAATAATCTTCCATAAGGGTACCAGGGCTATACAATGGTGAGTGGCACTGAGAAAACTGAATCTCCACATGTAATGGACTCTTATCTTGCACTATATAAAAAATTAACTGAAAATGATTAAAGAAAGACCTAAATGTAGTATCCAAAATTATAAACTCCTAGAAAAAACACTGGAGAAAATCTTCATGATGTGAGAATGGGCAATGATTTCTTGGATATGCCACCAAATGTGCAGACAACAAATATACAGACAAATGAGACTGTATCAAACTTAAAAACTTCTGCTCAAAAAAAGAAACAGTCAACAAAATGAATAGGCAACCTACAAAATGGGAGAAAATATTTGCATATCATATACTGGATAAGGGGTTAATATCTAGAATGTGTAAGGAACAACTGCAATCAATAGTAGAAACAAATAACCCAATTAAAAAGTGAGCAAAAGACCTGAATAAACATTTATCCAAAGAAGATACACAAATGGCCAATAAGCATATGAAAATATATTCAGCATCACTTATTATCAGGGAAATCCAAGTCAGACCAGAATGAGATATCACCTCACATCTGTCAGGGTGGCCACTGTCCAAAAACCAGAAAATACCAAGGGTTGACAAGGATGTGGAGAAATTGGAACCCTTGCATATTGTTGTGGGATTATAAAACAATGCAGACTCTGCGGAAAACATATGGAGGTTACTAAAAACACTAAAAATAGAGTCACCATATGATCTAGCACTCCTATGTCTGGATATATACCCCAAAGAATTGAAAACAGGATCTCAAAGAGATATTTGCAAAACCATATTCACTGCAACCAGGGTTTAGAAGCAACCTAAATGCTCATTAATCAATGAATAGATAGAGAAGAAAAAAAATATGCCCAATGGTATATTTTTCTTCCTTAAAAAAGAAGGAAATTCTGACATATGCTACAATGTGGATGAAATTGAAAGATACTATACTAAGTGAAATTAGCAAATCTCAGAAAGACAAATATTACATGACTTCATTTATATGAGGTAGGTATCAAACTCTCAGAAATAGAAAGTAGAATGGTGATTGTCAAGGGCTGGCTGGAAGAAAGGGAGATAGTACACTGTTGTTCAGTGGGTTAGAATTCACATGCAAGATGAGAACGCTCTAGAGGTCTGTTATACAACCACGTACATAGAGTTAGCAATACTCTAGGGATACATTTTTATAGTTCTCTTAGCTTTTAAAATATGATTTGTTTCTCCTTAGTGTCGTCCATTCTTATTTCTGGATGTCCTACATGTTGTATCTAGTTTCTAATCCTTCATCTTAAGTAATAATGTTTGGGGTGAACATATGAATGTAGCTCCGTCTCTCTCACAAGGACATGGGCTTTGTGTACAGCTGCTTGCTTCTCAGAGGCCTGTTTCTCCACTTATTATTCATAAATATATTTGAAAATTGTACACAGTGAGCTTTTTAAAAAATTACAGATGTATGGGGGAAAAATAGCACAAAAGAAAATCTCTCTTCCATTTCTAGTTCCTAGTCCTTATCTTTCTCATCAGAGCTAATTACAGTTTTGACAATCTTGTATAAGCTTCCAAATTATAAACTTTTAGGTTATACATTTGTGTATTTGTGTGTGTGCATACATATATGTGTATATATGACAACACAAATGAAAGAATACTATAAAACTATCCTGTACCTCATCACTAAACAATAGATGTTAGAGATGTATTTATTATCTCCTATTTGGACTGATATCATTAATTTTAATGTAACATAATAATAGATTTAGTGGATTAATCAAATTAATTTAATTGATTCTCTACTAAGGGATTTAAGGTTGTTTTCATATATTTTTACTATCGCAAAATCTAAGAATGCTATTTTTAAAAATGAAATCTCATAGGTAACTCATTCATATAGCAAGTAATAGAAGAAATCTGTAAGCCTATTACAAATCTAAGGCAGGTAAATTAAAACAATTCAAACTTACCATAAGAGGGACTTCCCTGATGGTCCTGTGGCTAAGACTCCACGGTCCCAACATAACGGGGGGCAATTTCAATCCCTAGTCAGGAAATTAGATTCTACATGCTGCATCTAAGATCCAGCATGGCCAAATAAATAAAAATCTTTAAAAATTTACCATACAAGTTAAAACCTTTGCTAAGATGTTTGTGTGAGATTGTGCATCTTGGAATATGCTGTCGAGATGAGCGTACAGGCTGATGGGTGACAGCACTGATACCTGTCCAGTATGGTTGATCCAGGACCATAAAGGCTATGGAACAATGTTTGTACATGAATGGGTATGCAAAAGTAAGAATTATAAAAATAAGTGGTAAAATGAGTGATACATACACATCCAAGTTCAAGTACGTGCACAAAAACGTCAGAGGGAGCTTCATTTGTAGGTTTGTGCAGGATAAATCAACATGTCAGAGATGTTGAAGGTGTTGAAGTTTAGCATGTTATTTTTACTGTGTGTTCATTTTTATTATAGTTTAAAAATATCTAAAAGAGATGCACTTAAAAAAATAGAATCCCATTTCTCACTTAGATTGGCAAACATGATAAAGTTGATAACTCAAAGGTTTGGCAAGGACATGGGGAAATCAGCACTGACTTGTATTGTTTATGAGAAGATACACTTGTAGAAATCATGGAGAGAAATTTGGCAGTTTTAATACTTTTCTTGGGACTTTTCCCAAATATGTGCAAAAATATATATGTAAAATGGTTTTAATTATAGCACTGTATATACTCACAAAAATTAGAAACTCTCTGTGTCCCAAACTGTAGGGATTTAAAAATAATTTACAATATGCATATACTACAGATTAATATGTAAATGATTAAAAGAATGAATATATTTGTAAGTATTGATTGGAAATATTTCTAAGATACTTTATTAAGCGAACAGGACAAAGTAGATAACAGTAATGTATAAAATTCTCTTTTTATGTTTGAGAGATAAAATATAATACACCTATATAAAAAATTTCACAGCAAACTAGCAAACTACTGGTACAGGTTACTTCTGGGATGTTGGTTGGGGGACCTGAAGTGAAAGACAGACTCACACTTCAAATTTTTCTTGTACTATTTCATGTTTTATTCATAGTTGTAATTTATTTTCAAATATAAATTTAAAAATATGGAAGAACTCCAGCGTTTTTATAAACACAAAATTTGAAAAACACTTTGCAAAGTATTTGGTTTTTGAATAGCATGGTGGAAATTCAGAAAATGGAATATCACTTTCAGGTTCCCTGCTTTACAAGTTAGAAAGTTTTGAAATACACAAATCTCAAACAATGAACTTTCAAAGATTTTTTTGTGATAAAACATTATCAAGAGAGAAGAAGGTGATTTAATTCCAGAAGAACCTAGAATGGCTGGGAATTAGGTGGATGAAGCCCTTTAGAATTCAGTGGGTGGGTGAGGGAATTTTGCAGGTGCTTTTGTGATCCCTAGATTTCCCCCACCAGAATCCCACAGAGTTGCTTGGAGCCCCATTTTGTTAGGCAGTAAACTGCTATCGTATGGTGGAACACTGTCTCCTGGGCTTGTATCACCAATGTACATATTTTATACCTCTTTGTAGTTGAGATGTGAAGAACATCTCTATGATTTTAATCATTATTTTCCTATCTAAAAAGACTTTTTAATTTTCTTTGTGTGCATTGTGAAAAAGCATGAACAGTATAGATAGCACTGGAATAATAGAGAAGTAAAAAAAATTCCATGGCCCAAAGATAGCTTTCCTCTCTTCTGTAGTTTTTTTGTTTGTTTACTTATTTAATTTGACATGATCATCCGATCTATACAGTTTAATTTCCTGTTCAGACAGGCCAAGGAAGTGCTCTTCGGGACCCTGAACTCCAATAGAGATGGAAGAGGGCCTGGATTATTATTATCATTAAATAGCTACAAGCAACCAAAACAGTTACAAAACTTCTCAGTAAAATATGGTGACAGATTATTGAAGGTTGGTTTGAAGAGTCGGACTGACAGGGGAACATGGATATGAAAATTTAAATTCAGGGACTAGAAGGGCTCTTGGTTTACCATATGCGACAAATTTCCAACTTGCAAGAAGGAAGACTGATCATTTGTTTCCTTGGTTCATGTGTTTGTAGCCACAGCTCTTCCTGATCTGGTAGAGTCCCTGCAGTGGGGAAAGGAACACGTGCTAAACCAGCCTTGGTGAAATCAATCTAGAGGTACTTCAACTTGAAATAACAGAGAATCCAATAGTGGATTAGGCAAATAAGAGTTTAGTTTCCTCACATGATAAGACTCCTGGAGGTAACCTGCTTCAAAGAATAGATGATACAGGGTGGGCACTTTGTGGTTCTTCATGATTGCTTCTGAGGTAGGAAAATACAGAGGGCAGCACCAGCCAAAGAGCTTCCTTTTGCGACATCAAAGTCTATCTCAGAACCCCCAGGTCTGCTTATTTCTCAGTGGCCAAATTATGTCAAATGGCACCCTGAGCTGCCAGAAAGTGTAGGAAGAAAGGTATTTTATTCACGACATTGCTGCCTCACACAAAATGGGATTCTGTTGTGGAAGAAGTGGAAATAGGCATTGTTAGACAGCTCACCTAGGGGACAGAGGTTATCGACTTCAAATTCCTTGTTTCCAACATCTACAAAGAATGAATCTTTCCTTTGCTCACTGGCCCAGAAGTAGGTGCTGTAGCAAGTTGATGAGAATGGGCTACCAGGTTACATTGAACAAAAAGGCAGGTCAGCTGGAAGTATGAATACTCCGGCCAACCAGGCATCACCTAGAAGAAGTAACTTAATCTCAAGAGAGACCATCCTCCATCTAGGGGAATGGCGAGGTAATGTCCATCTGGAGCCCACGTGGAGCTCCTGTGGAAAAAGCCCATGCATGGGCTTGACCATTCAAGACCATCATGGTGTCATATACAGTCATATGAGAGGTCAGCGGTCATTTCCTTTCCCTCCATATTAATCCAGCTTCAGAGGGTTAAGCTCTGGGGAAGGGAGAGGTGTGAGAGAAAGCAGAGTACACTCTTCACCCTTAGACTGCAGAAGAGACACTGACCAGGTGAGAGAATTGAGCTTTGGGTTGCGTCTGGACTGAGTCTTGTAAACCTAAATCAAACTGTATTGATAGATATGAATACCTGATAATCATGGCATCAGGCTGAGGTATTGTAAGGGAACTAGTACTCACTAGAAGAGGTGAAACGGACAAATCACAGCAATAGCAACTGTTATAAACTGAATTGTTTCCCCCTTGGCCCCATCAAATGTATGTTGTCCTAACCTTTAGTACCTGTGAATGTCACCTTATTTGGAAATGGGGTCTTTGCAGATGCAATTAAGTTTAAAATCATACTGAATTAAGTTGAACCCTGATCCAATATGGTTGAAATCCTTATAAGAAGAGGGAAGTTGGACCCAGAGACACACAGGGAGAATGTTATGCTAAGACAGAGGTAGAGACTGGAATGATTCAGGTGTAAGAAGAAAAAGTCAAGGATTGACAGTCACCATCACAAGCTAGTAAGTAAGAGACAAGGAAGGTTTCTATCCAGAGTCTTAGAGGGAACATAGCCTTGCTGACACCTTGATTTTGGACTTCCAACCTCCCAAATCATGAGAGAACAAATTTCGTCGTGTTAAGCCACCTCAGTTTGTGGTACTTTGTGATAGAAGCCCTAAAACACTCATCATGTCTGATTCTTTGTGACCCCGTGAACCCGCCAGGCTCCTCTGTGTAAGGCCAGCACAGAGAAAAAAAGGGTGAGCTGGGCATTCAGGCAGAGAAAGATTTATTATAGGAAGGAAGAAAGAAAGTGGCTGGCTTTAGAGAAAAACCAGTGCTTGCTGAGCGCTTTGTGAAAAACCCTTACACTGTGTCCATGGGATTCTCCAGGCAAGAACCTTGGAATGGGTTGCCACGCCCTCCTCCAGGGGATCTTCCCAACCCAGGGGTCAAACTTGAGCTTCCTGTGTTGCAGGCAGATTCTTTACTGTCTGAGCCACCAGGGGGGCCCCAAGAAACTAATACAGCCACCAAAAGAGTAGGGGAAATGATGTTTACATGTACATTCCTAATGACATGATAATGCTTATAGAAGCAATACTTTACATACTAACGTTGATTTGTCACTGACTTTTTTTTCTTTTTAAAACTTAATTTCAACATAACTGCGCTTCAACATAACTTCCTCACGATCAATGCAAAGAAACAGAGGAAAACAATAGAATGGGAAAGACTAGAGATCTCTTCAAGAAACTTAGAGATACCAAGGGAATATTTTATGCAAAGATGGGCATAATTAAGGACAGAAAATGTATGGGCTTAACAGAAGCAAAAGATATTAAGAAGAGATGGCAAGAATATACAGAAGAACTATACAATAAAGATCTCCATGAACCAGATAACCACAATGGTGTGATCACTCACCTAGAGCCAGACATCCTGGAATGTGAAGTCAAGTGGGCCTTAGAAAGCATCACTATGAACAAAGCTAGTGGAGGTGATGGAATTCCAGTTGAGCTATTTCAAACCGTGAAAGATGATGCTGTGAAAGTGCTACACTCAATATGCCAGCAAATTTGGAAAACTCAGCAGTGGCCACAGGACTGGAAAAGGTCAGTTTTCATTCCAATCCCAAAGAAAGGCAATGCCAAAGAATGCTCAAAGTACTGCACAATTGGACTCATTTCACATGCTAGCAAAGTAATGCTCAAAATTCTCCAAGCCAGGCTTCAGCAATACGTGAACCGTGAACTTCCTGATGTTCAAGCTGGTTTTAGAAAAGACAGAGGAACCAGAGATCAAATTGTCAACATCTGCTAGATCATGGAAAAAGCAAGAGAGTTCCAGAAAAACATCTATTTATGCTTTATTGACTATGCCAAAGCCTTTGACTGTGTGGATCACAACAAAACTGCGGAAATTTCTTAAAGAAATGGGAATACCAGACCACCTGACCTGCCTCCTGAGAAATCTGTATGCAAGTCAGGAAGCAACAGTTAGGACTGGACATGGAACAACAGACTGGTTCCAAATAGGAAAAGGAGTACGTCAAGACTGTATATTGTCACCCGGCTTATTTAACTTACATGCAGATTACATCATGTGAAATACTAGGCTGGATGAAACACAAATTGGAATCAATATTGCTGGGAGAAATATCAATAACCTCAGATACACAGATGACACCACCCTTATGGCAGAAAGCTAAGAAGAACTAAAGAGTCTTTGATGAAAATGAAAGAGGAGAGTGAAAAAGTTGGCCTAAAATTCAGCATTCAAAAAACTAAAATCATTTCATCTGGTCCCATCATTTCATTTGAAATAGATGGAGAAACAATAGAAACAGTGACAGACTATTTTTTTTTGGGCTCCAAAATCATTGCAGATGGTGACTGCAGCCATGAGTTAAAAGATACTTGCTCCTTGGAAGAAAAGCTATGAACAACCTAAGGCAGAACATTAAAAAACAGAGACATTGCTTTGCCAACAAAGGTCCATCCAGTCAAAGCTATGGTTTTTCCAGCAGTCATGTATGAATGTGAGAGTTGGACTATAAAGAAAGCTGAGCACAGAGGAATTCATGCTTTTGAACTGTGGTGTTGGAGAAGACTCTTGTGTGTCCTCTGGATTGCAAGGAGATCAAACCTGTCAATCCGAAAGGAAATCAGTCCTGAATATTCATTGTAAGGCTTGATGCTGAAGCTGAAACTCCAATATTTTGGCCACGTGATGCGAAGAACTGACTCATTGGAAAAGACCCTGATGCTGGTAAAGATCGAAGGTGGGAGGAGAAGGGGAAAACAAAGGATGAGATGGCTGGATGGCATCACTGACTTGATGGACATGATTTTGAACAAGCTCTGGGAGTTGGTGATAGACAGGGAAGCCTGGCATGCTGCATTCCATGGGGTTGCAAAGAGTCGAACATTACTGAGTGACTGACCTGAACTGAACTGAACTCTGCTTGCAGAAATATATTCATACCGGTTAATAGAATTCAATTTAATTTAACCACACAATTTGGACCAAAAAACTTGGTACATGGTTTGCTTTAAAAAAGAAAGAAAAGGGATTTGCAATCTTATTTATTTTTCACCTATTAAAAATGTGTATAAAAGAGCCTCCACTGAATGTTACTAAAGCAAGCAGTATAAATCTTGAGAAATGCAACTTCGGTTTGTCTCTGAAAAAAAAAAATACATGTATTGCACTGTGAAAGTTTATGAAATTGGTGCAACAAAATGTTGTGGTAACATTTCAAAGGCAGTTCATGAAGTTCAGCAATGTGTATTGACAAGGCTGAAGAGAGTCTATGTATACATGTGAAAATATAAAAGCTATCCAATCTAGCTAATATTGTCACTGACTATTTAATGGCTTCCTCCTTACTTGGGGCTAAATAGAAAATATCCTTCAATTGCCTTGAATTTTTTCCTAAGACAGAAACTTATTAGGCTGTTCTGGCTTAGAGATTATATGGTGTTTTTGTTTTTGGTTGTTTAGCATTTTTAATTAGGAACACAGAGCTTATTAGAGAAAAGGCATTCACTGCTTCTCGAACTTTCTTAACACTACCTGAGTGAGGATATCTTTAACTCGGTCTCTTGTCTATTCCTCTCTCTTTTTCCAAGAAGCAGAAAATTTTCTTTTCACAGGCTTGAAACCATTGATCTTTTTACTCTTATTGCAAAATTGTACATGAGGAAAAGTTAAGGCAGGTCAGTTGCCCATGGTGTTCTTACTCTATTAATAAAACGGTTGGCTGTTGTGGGCGTGGTCATCATCTATTCTCCTAGCTCATTAACAAGTCACCATACTTGCGTATCTGGATGAGTAGGGAAGGTAAGTAAGAAGCTAAAGCTTACAGAGGATTCAGGGTTTTCACAGAGTATCTGTGCTACATATTTTATTTTATTTGAAGTTTCCTGGCTTACCTCTTTCAGTTATTTTGTAACTTGCCTCCCACTTCTTACACAAGTTTATAATTTTTCCTAAACATTTTAGATCATTTTTTAACACAATAGAATTTGTCAGTTTTGAGTTTACTATGGTTTACTCACTTTTTTTTTTTTACTTCAAAAAATACTAAATCAAATTTTAGCAAATCACATTGTAAGTGAGTTCTCTGACAATCGGTATTTTTTAAAAATAGGAATGATTTGATGAATTCTTATATAATGACACTGCAGATTGTTGGCTTAAAAATTTTTTTAATGTGGACATTTGACTTGTTTAAAAGTGGGATACTTATATAATTATGGCATTCTAATTACATTAGGATATTTCTTCATATTCTAAAGTCTATGCCATGGAAATATATTTGTCATTTGGAGGATGTTTGAGATATTTATTACTGTAGACACATTTTTAATTGGAAAGCATAAAACTATTTGTTAAAACTGAATTCTTACAAAATTCAAGTTAATATTTAACACATGAAACAAAGTAAGAAATAAAGAAACCCTTAATGCTGAAGTTTCACCATTAAAAAGTGCTTTAAAGTTTTCTGAACTTAATTTGAACCTTTATTTTCATTTAGGTGCCATTGAAGAATCTGAAAGGGGAGTGCAAGAAACATTGTTTGAAATTTGCCTCTAAAACAACTCAACCACTTTAACCCTTTGAATGGATGCCCCAGACAGAGCTAGGAAACAATAAACTCAAGAGAGAGTTCAATTCAGTTCAGTGGCTCAGTCTTTTCTGACTCTTTGTGACCTCATGGACTGCAGCACGCCAGGCCTCCCTGTCCATCACCAACTCCTGGAGCTCACTCAGACTCATGTCCATCCAGTCGGTGATGCCATCCAGCCATCTCATCCTCTGTCATCCCCTTCTCCTCCTGCCTTCAATCTTTACCAGCATCAGGGTCTTTTCCAATGAGTCAGTTCTTCACATCAGGTAGCCAAGAGAGAGTTAGGAAAGATAATTATTTCTGGAACCCCTGCCCCTCTGGCATTTCTTCTTTTCCTGCCTCATGAGAGAGGACCCATTTTCATTGGCTCAGTTGTAAAGAACACATTTGCAATGCAGGAGACAGGAGTTTGATCTCTGGGTCGGGAAGATTCCCTTGAAGGAGGAAATGGCAACCCACTTCAGTATTTTTGCCTGGAAGATCCCATGGACAGAGAAGCCTGGTGGGCCACAGTCCATGGGGTTGAAAAAGAGATGGGAACGATAACAACAACAGGTATCTTGGGAACAGGATGGATGGTGAGACTGGTAATGAAGAGAAGACACAAGAGAGTTTTGTGTCCCTGGCTTTTCTTTTCATCTCTTTTCGTCTCTTGGTTACTGACTCTGTCACCAACTCATGATGCTCGGCATAATTTTTATGACATCCCCTTCTCCCCAGTTATCCATATCCTGTTATAAGTATCCAAGTCTGATTTACCTCTTTTGCAGGGAAATTTGTCCCTTCCTCTCTGTCCCTTGGAATTGTTCACAAAAAAGATGACAACATGCTCTCCATCCAGGCCTTGATTCCAATCTACATTTCATGCCATTATTAGAGAAATCACTCTAAACCACAAATAAGACTATGTTCAGTTCAGTCCAGTTCAGTCACTCAGTCGTGTCCGACTCTTTGCGACCCCATGAATCGCAGCACGCCAGGCCTCCCTGTTCATCACCAACTCCTGGAGTTCACTCAGACTCACTTCCATCAAGTCAGTGATGCCATCCAGCCATCTTATCCTCTGTCATGCCCTTCTCCTCCTGCCCCCAATCCCTCCCAGCATCAGAGGCTTTTCCAATGAGTCAACTCTTTGCATGAGGTGGCCAAAGTATTGGAGTTTCAGCTTTAGCATCATTCCTTCCAAAGAACACCCAGGGCTGATCTTCAGAATGGACTGGTTGGATCTCCTTGAAGTCCAAAGGACTCTCAAGAGTCTTCTCCAACACCACAGTTCAAAAGCATCAATTCTTCGGTGCTCAGCTTTCTTCACAGTCCAACTCTCACATCCATACATGACCACTGGAAAAACCATAGCCTCGACTAGACGGACCTTGGTTGGCAAAGTAATGACTCTGCTTTTAAATATGCTGCCTAGGTTGGTCATAACTTTTCTTTCAAGGAGGAAGCGTCTTTTAATTTCATGGCTGTGGTCGCCATCTGCAGTGATTTTGGAGCCCCCCAAAATAAAGTCTGACACTGTTTCCACTGTTTCCCCATCTATTTCCCATGAAGTGATGGGACCGGATGCCATGATTTTCGTTTTCTGAATGCTGAGCTTTGAGCCAACTTTTTCACTCTCCTCTTTTACTTTCCTCAAGAGGCTTTTTAGTTCCTCTTCAGTTTCTGCCATAAGGGTGGTGTCATCTGCATATCTGAGGTGATTGAGATTTCTCCTGGCAATCTTGATTCCAGCTTGTGCTTCCTCCAGTCCAGCGTTTCTCATGATGTACTCTGCATAGAAGTTCAATAAGCAGGGTAACAATATACAGCCTTGATGTACTCCTTTTCCTATTTGGAACCAGTCTGTTGTTCCATGTCCAGTTCTAACTGTTGCTTCCTGGCCTGCTAAGTGGTCTGGTATTCCCATCTCTTTCAGAATTTTCCACAGTTTATTGTGATCCACATAGTCAAAGGCTTTGGCATAGTCAATAAAACAGCAATAGATGTTTTTTTCTGGAACTGTTTTGCTTTTCCGATGATCCAGCGGATGTTAGCATTTTGATCTCTGGTTCCTCTGCGTTTTCTCAAACCAGCTTGAACATCTGGAATTTCATGGTTCACATATTTCTGAAGCCTGGCTTGGAGAATTTTGAGCATTACTTTGCTAGTGTGTGAGATGAGTGCAACTGTGTGGTAGTTTGAGCATTCTTTGGCATTGCTTAGTGAGTGAAGTCGGTCAGTCATGTCCGACTCTTTGCAACCTCATGGACTGTAGCCCACCAGGTTCCTCCATCCATGGGATTCTCCAGGCAAGAATACTGGAGTGGGTTGCCATTTCCTTCTCCATTGCCTATATCTGCTTAAAAAAATTTGGAGGATTCTCACTTCCTTTAGATAAATCTTTAGTTCCTAGAGCTGGTCCTTAAACTTCTGTTAAACCTCTATTTACATCATTGAGTTTGGAGTAGTCACGGGTACAACTCTAGGAGGTGCTGTTCACAGGTTATCTTTGTGCGTGATGCTCCTTCTGCCTGAAATGCCTTTCCTTGGGCTTTCCCTTCCTTTAATACACGCTCTTTCTTGAGTTTCTCTAAGTACTTCCCTTCCCTGAAAACAGAGTTCTTCCTGTGTCACCTCTACCCAGTATGGATTTCTTTCATATGTACTTAGTCGATCAGTCGTGTCGTACTCTTAGTGACGCTATGGACTATAGCCTACCAGGCTCCTCTGTGCATGGGGATTCTCCAGGCAAGAATATTGGAGTGGGTTACCATGCCCTCCTCCAAGGATCTTCCCAATCCAGGGATCGAACCGAGGTCTCCCACATTGCAGGCAAATTCTTTACCATCTGGGCCACCAGGGAAGCCCTTCTTTCATATTGTCTACAACAATTCAGTAATTCCTATTTTTGTACATAACTTCTCTACTGCCCGAGCCTCTGTCCCCTAGTAAAGAGTGAGTGAAGTCTCTCAGTTGTGTCCGACTCTCTGCAACCCCATGGACTGTAGTCCACCAGGCTCCTCTGTCCATGGGATTTTCCAGGCAACAGTACTGGAGTGGATTGCCATTTCCTTCTCCAGTAAGCCCCTTGAAAACAGAGGCTGTTTTATTTGTTTTTACATTCTGAGCACTTAGAACATTGCCTGATGCATAGAGGTAATTAATATTTGGTATGAGTACAAGTGAATGAATGAATGCAATACAATTAACTTTGCATTGGTGTGGAAATTCTAATTTACCTCTTTAAATTTTCTCCATGTATATTTGGAGTGTTTCTTTCTATAATAGCTTTGGTCCCATTCTAGCATCCTGACCTGTACCTTCTGATTGTTTTCGAGTTCCTTTGCCTGGTAACTGTTGTCTGTAGCAGGACTTGGCTTTCTCCTGGAGCAAATATTATCTGCCACCGAACACTGTTTTCTCTATTGGATCATGTGTTCTTCCCTTGTGGAGACAACCAAGAGTTTACCATGGCTGTAGTACAACTGGCAACTGTCAGGATCAAAACTCATTAATAAAAAAATGATAATGCTTCAAAGTACATTACATTACTCCTTCAAAGGGCTTTGTGAACATTATCTTATTAATCATCACAATAGCTCAGGGGAAGATAAACATTGTGGGTTATCTTACCTAGATCATATTTGGAAGGACTTTTTTTCTTGTTATTGTTTGATTATGCTATGAAATCTGGAAAGCAATTATCATATTGGCTATTTGGATATAATTTGATATGCTGATGTAAAAATTTCTCTGGATCAGTGAGGTGGTTTTTATTTCTTTTAGATATCTCACCCGGACTCTTGTCAAATTCTTTCCGGAGAGTGAAGCAAAGAATAACAAGCAAAAGACTCTGAAATTTCTGTTCAAGGATTGAAATTTGCTGGATAGCTTGAGGCTCAATAAACCATTGATTCATGATTTAGAAATCAAAAGATGAATTACTGCACACATGTAGGTGTTGAGTAATTATTGAAAGACTGAATGATGTACTGATTTATAATCTGAAAGTTTAAAGGAGTGAGCTTATGTAGGAAATTAGTATCTTAGTCAGGAATTCTATTAGTAACTGATATCAATGGGTAAAAGAGAATTTTTTTAGGAAAGGAATTTTACTTAGAAAACTGGTTTAAAAAATTACTCAGCAGTTCTGTGCCCGCCTCACCTCTAACATCTTAGTTTTACTTTTCTCGTAACACTTGTCACTCGTTTAAGTGTATTTGTTAACAACTTTACTTTCCCTTCTGGAGCAAGGGAAAGTGTTGGGTGCTGTCACATCGTGGGGGCTGTTGAATTGAAAAATATTACCTAGAGAAATCTTTCATGAAAAAATTGAAAGGAAGATGGCTTCAATTTCAGAACTATAAGAAGCGATTGTCTAATTCTAGGGCCCTATATTCAAATGGAATGGCAAGTATTCTCAGCGAGCCTTGTATGAAGAATTTGACATCTTTTATTTGGAAGGAATGATGCTAAAGCTGAAACTCCAGTACTTTGGCCACCTCATGCGAAGACTTGACTCATTGGAAAAGACCCTGATGCTGGGAGGGATTGGGGGCAGGAGGAGAAGGGGACGACAGAGGATGAGATGGCTGGATGGCATCACTGACTCGATGGATGTGAGTCTGAGTGAACTCCGGGAGTTGGTGATGGACAGGGAGGCCTGATGTGCTGCAATTCATGGGGTCGCAAAGAGTCGGACACAACTGAGTGACTGAACTGAACTGAACTGAACTGAATGTCTCAGCAACAAACTGTACAGCCTCTGGAAGAGATGTCACAGATGACACTGGCACTTTCTACATTCTAAGATGGTGCCTTCCTTCATGGGAGTGTCCAGGGTGGAATGGTCATTGGTGCAACTGTACCTCTGTTATCCTTGGTCAAGTGTGCTGGGCGAAGACTTTATGAAGTCAACCTCAAATTTCTTTCCAGTCCAAGCAAACATTTCTGACTTTTTAGATTCTGTCAACTCTCTATGTCCAATTCATAAGCATAGACTTAAAAGACCAGGCAGAAGTCAGGTTTTGGGGGAAATCAAGTGCAGGGATTTTCTCAACTCAATAATTTTGTGGCAACAAGGTGTGGAGCTGAGTGGAAGGGTGGACATTTCTCCTGCCTGGTAGCTTGCCTTTCTGGTTGAACACACACAGTCTGTGGACACCGTTTCTTCCCATGTTTAGTGCTCCTCCAGGCAGTGTTGATTCCTGGAATGGAATCTGAAT
The DNA here is from genome assembly GCF_042477335.2 of Ovis canadensis. NCBI lineage: Eukaryota > Metazoa > Chordata > Mammalia > Artiodactyla > Bovidae > Ovis > Ovis canadensis. Next base: position 62,638,026 of record NC_091254.1, read on the forward strand.
AAACCCTTAATACCTTTCTCCAACTCCCGAATAACTGGAACCCACTGTTGAGAAATGCCTGAGTAGAACATGTAGGCTCCTATATGCTGATTTTTAAGATAGAGAGATAAGACACGTTTTTATCTTTCAAACGTCTTGTTCATTCTTGCCTTTTCTCTTTCGGTGAGAAAGTTGGTGCTCACGTCCTATAGAAGAAGCAGAACCGAGAGGATTACAAGTGGTTCTGGAGTCCAGTCAGTAATAATATGGACCTACCATCACGTTATTCTGTGGAGGCAAGACACTCAGCCAGTGACCCCCCAGGAAAATGATAATGCTTTAAAAATGAAATGCAGATCCTTTATCTAAATCTAGTTCCCTCAGCTTCAGCTCATGAACTTTGCACTCGGTAGTGCTTACACCAGCATCAGTTTCTTTCTTTAACAAAATGACATTGTTTTGATAAAATGCCAGTGCCTCGATTGTCCATGTTTTGCATAGCAATGAAAAATTTTAAATTGAAATATAGTTGATTTATAATGCTGAGTTAGTTTCAGGTGTACAGCAAAGTGATTCAGTTATATAAATATATATTTGTTCTTTTCTTTTTACACTTTCTCCTCCATTATAGGGTATTGCAAGACTGAGTATAGTTCCTTGTGCTATACTGTAGGTCCTTGTCGGTCATCTATTTTCTATATGTAGCATGTGCTCAGCTGTTGTGTCCCACTCTTTGCGGCCCCATGGACTGCCGTCTGCCAGGTTCCTCAGTCCATGGGATTTTCCAGGCAAGAACACTGGAGTGGGTTGTCATTTCTTCCAGGGAGTAGTATTCTTGCCTGGAAAATTCCATGGACAGAGGAGCCTGGAGGGCCACAGTCCAAGGGGTTGCAAGGACTTGGACACAACTGAGCGTGTACACACACACACACACACACGCACACACACACATGCACACACACACTAGAGAATCTTCCAGACACAGGAAGATTAAGATTATGTGTTTCAAAAGTCTTGTGTATTGACAGGCAGGTTCTTTGCCACTAGCACCACCTAGGAAGTCCAAATTTGCATACAATATTATCTATATTTTAATCCCCAACTCCTAATTTATCCCTCTCCTCCCTCCCCTTTGGTAACAAAATGATTGTTTTCTATGTCTGTAGGTCTGTTTTGGTTTGTAAATAAATCTATTTGTATTCATTTTTAGATACCACATATAAGTGATATCAGATGATATATCTTTCTCTAGCTGGCTTATTTCACTCAGTATGATAATCTCTAGGTCTGTCCATGTTGCTGCAAATGACATTGTTTCATTATTTTTCATGGCTCAGTAATATTTCATTGTGTATATCAGCACATCCTCTTTACTCACTCATCTGTTGACAGACATTTAGGCTACTTCAATGCCTTAGCCATTGTGAGTATGCACAGCAGTTTCGGGTATTCACAGCCATGATGACTGTGATTGTTGTTCTGATAAGTCCATTGAACAGAAACATCCCCAACACTGAAACTTCTCTCAGCGGGATTTCTGTAACTTTAGGAGAGGTTACAAAACTCCCTGTATAACTTGATATTCAACAGACTTTTTTCTAGAGTGGTGGAACACTACTTCAAAGGAAAATCTTTGAGTTGAGTCATGGTTTGGGTGGAGGAGATCAAGAAATTGATGATAAGTAGGCAAGGCAACCAGTTCCCAGGTCCTTTTCCATCATGTTAGCATCCCTGGTGATTGATCTTTTTTGTCTTGAGGTGGGTAATCTGTAATCACCAAATCATGTGTTTTCTAGAACTCTTGGAGCTATTCCTTGGAAATCCAGGGAATCACAGTTTGAAAGCCACTACAGCAAAGCTTGAGCTTGCTAACCAGAACTATGTAATTAAGAGAAAGTGATTTCCAAAAACTGTTCACTTTTCTTCTAAAAGATACAAATCTCTCCTAATCTAGATGAAACATTGAACCTATGAAGCTTGGATTTTAGAGGTGAAGAGTTTGGGATTTAAGTATCCATGACCTTTCCTGAGAAGGAAAACTTGTATTTGCATTGTGATTCTGTTCCATGTCTTTGAGATAGACTTTGTTTGATTTACTGGGTCAATTCTTATCCTTCTGAGTTGCCAAATTAATTGCAAAGTGGGTGTGGGGAGAGTTGATGGGGTTGATATTTTTTAAGCATCAACTGTGGGACCCAGTTGGAGTCCAGCAAGCTTCTTTTTCATGCCTTGGTTTCCTCTCCCTCCCCCTGTGCTTAATCCCCATCTCCCCACCCTCCACCACTTCTGCCCTCTCCCTGGTTCTAGCTCTGATAGGGCAGTAACTTAGCTTCTTAGGGTTCAATTTTCTGTTCTGTAAAATAAACAGGTGCTGGCTGGAGCTAATCAATAAGGCCTTCTTAGTTGCTGACAACTGTTGAATAGGTGGAGTCTGATCTCCCATAGCCATACAGCCATGTCAGCAGGGCCCTGTGTAAGTCTGCAGCCCACTGTCCTCTCAGATTCCCGTGAACCTGACCCTGGAGTTGTGCAACATGGTGGCCCCATGTAGGGAGACTTGAAAGGTGTAACCAAGTTTCACCTCAGCCTTAAAACATCCTTCCTTTCCAGATACTTTGAAATGTTGCCACGGGAGACCCAAGCTTAAATATTATTCTCTCCAGTGTGAGTCTTGGACAGATAACACATAAAATTATTAACAAAATTATGTGAATTGCTTTTATTTCCTCCATGGCAAGAAAACTTTAGAGACATCTGAGAGTGCTGGATAGATGCATAGGGAAAGAAGCACTTACTTCTACCCTTTTGTGTTCTCTGACCCAGCTTGAGAGTTAAGCTAACATAAGACTGACTAACAGGAAAAAAATACAAATGTTGCTTAATATTAAATATTAAAAATATTTTATTTAAATATTTTAATAATATTTTAATAATAAATATCATAAGTATTTATAAAATATTTTATTTTATAAACATTTTATTTTACATTTTAACATTTTTATTTATATTTAATATTTTATTTAATATTTTGAAGACCCACACAGGAATCTTCGAAAGGAAAATGAAGACCCAAAGAAATCATTAGGCCCCAAAGCTTACATACTTTTTTAAACAAAGATTGATAAATTGTGTGGTGGGACAAGACAAAGGGGCTTGGGCTATGGGCCATAAATTGTGGGACAGTAACTAAGAAATATGGAAGGAAAACTAACAGAAGATAAGATTATTTCATTTTCTTAAAAGTTTTTTTTTTTTTTTTTTTTAAGCCACGCTGCTTGGCTTATGAGATTTTAGTTCCCTGACTAGGGATTGAACCCGGAGCCCTGGAAGTGAAAGCATGAACCACAAGAACTACAGGAGAATTCCCAATAAGGGTTATTTTAGTAGGTTGGTTTGTACAAGGCCATTTTGACTCCCAGTCTGCATGATAAGAATATTCTTCCTGGCACAACAAAGACGCCTTTCTCATAGGAAATCTTATCACCTGCTTTTATGTAGAAAAAGGGAGATCAGAGAATCTTTCCTCATCTGCTGTTTCTCAAGTGTCTTTAGCTCAAAATAATAGAAATTCCAAGGTGGCACATTTTGAGGTGGTGGAGAGGAGGTGGTGGTGAGGAAGGAGGAGTTGAATGAAGGCTTTGAGCCAAAAATAACTGAATTCAAATCTCGGATCCATCCATAAAGTGTGTGATCACTGGTTAATTGACTATTGAGAGTCCTTTGGACAGAAAGATGATCAAAACAGTCAGCTTATGCTTGGCCACCTGATGCAAAGAGCCAACTCAGTAGAAAAGACCCTGATGCTGGGAAAGATTGAAGGACAAAGGAGTAGGGGATGACAGATGAGATGGTTGGGTGGCATCACCGACTCAATGGACACGAGTGTGAGAAAACTCCTGGAGATGGTGAAGGACAGAGAAGTCTGGTGTCCTTCAGTTCATGTGTCACAAAGAGTCAGACACGACGTGACTGAACCACAAGAGCAAGGTTGTAGTATCTTCCTGTGCAGAGCTGCAGGGCTGAAAAGTGAGAGCATAGTATGCAAAGCGCCTGGTATGCAGCAGGTGCTGGCTACATAGAACTAAGACCTATTACTCTGCCATTTTTACCCACAGCAACATCTGCAATTAAATGTTCTGACCATCCAGTTGAAAATGAAACTCAAACAGAAGTCTTGGTATTCAAGGGACAGACAGACACACCTTTCCACTTGAGGGACAACTTTTTATTTTGTAATCTTCTATGCCTGTGGCTCACTTTGCTGGGATGCCAAAAAGTACTTGTTCTCTGAGCTTCCTCACGCATCCTCCCATACCTCTGAGCTGTATGGCATATGTTTTGAAATGTGAAAATGGGGATGGTACACTAAACAGTAAACTCATTATGTTAGAAGCTCATTTTATTTTTTTCCATTTAAATATGAACCACAGTGCTGGAGATTTCCTTTGTTTTTTGTTAAAGTGTGTTCTCTCTTTCTCTCTCTCTCTTTCTCTTTTATCTGTCTTCCATTAGGAAAATGTTTTTTTGATTGCTTACACCATTTCTTTTGTGGAAATAAGCGTCTATTGTTCTATCAGAAAAAAAAAACCCACTGAAATGACCATTTAGAACAAGAAGAAAGAAGGAAAGCATTTTGGAGAAAAATAATTCCTTTCCCATATTTCTGTTAAGTTGTATATCTTGGAACTAGTTTTCCATTATAAGGAACTTCTCTTTTGTTTATGAAAAAAAGAAATCCCTAAGACAAACCCCAAAGGAACTGTCCATTTTCCTAACTAATTTTCAAGCACGATGTAAAAATGCCATTAAGAATTGCTATGCCTTATCCAGTCCAATTAAAAAATATTTCTTTAGAAGTTACAAAAGATTTCCAAAACATGTTAGAGGATTCTTCTTTAAAAAGATGACTCTCCACGGGACTTGGAAATCAGATTTTTAAAACGTTTTTCTAAGTTGTCCCTGAAATTTAATCTTGAATAGCATTTTGTTGTCTTCTTATCAAAGGGTGCTTGACCCAGCTTTCAAGCAGTGTGATCTTGGAGGTGAGAGCTGGTCAGTGTATTCAATTTGGAGATTTTACTAATTTTTGCATCTTTTATCTCAGTTCACCATATAGCTTGCAATGTAGATTCTCTTTATGACGATCATTTCCTTTCCTCCATCTAAATGTTTTTATTTGTCATAGACTGTATAAATAACAATTTTTCTTTGCAGAGCTTGCATGTGTCAGTGATTCCCCTTAGCAAATAAAGTGTAAATTCTATGAGGCTGGAATAGTCTGTATCTTATTCTTTGAAATTCCTTGTGAGTCTTGGAGCTTCTCTGGTGGTTCAGTTGGTAGAGAATCTGGCTGCAATGTGGGAGACTGGGGTTTGAATCCTGGGTTGGGAAGATTCCCTGGAGAAGGAAATGGCTACCACTCCAGTATTCTTGCCTGGGAAATCCCATGGACAGAAGAGCCTGGTGGGCTACAGTCCATGGTGTTGCAAGAGTCAGACACAACTTAGTGACTAACCACTACACATGGGCCTTATTTCAATTTCTGGTCCCTTTGCAGCTGTTCCATAAATACTGTACTTGTCCATTTCTTGCTTGATAATCTGTTAGCTCGATCTAATCCAGTAGAAAATTAAAAAGAGGCTTGAGGCTCTCTACTCTCAATTCAGCTATCAAGAAAGAATTTCCAAAGCAAAAGAGTTGCTTATTTCGCTACCCCCTTTCCTCTTGATTAGGTATGAACTGTAAAAAGTAAACAGCAGAGCCCAGCCTAATGTTTTGAATTAAGGAAAGATTAAGCAGGTTTTCAGACCTTTCTGTGCTGGATCTGTCAACTGTAGTTTCGTTAACACTCATTAAACTGGAAGGCAGATAGACATCGCTTTTGGATGGTTTAGAAAACGAAAATACTTCCCTCTCTTAGAAGAGATAATCAAGAAGAGGGAAGCTCTTCTTGGCACAGCTGGGAATTTGGGAGTAGTTAATGCAAACTATTACATATAGAGTGAATAAAACAACAAAGTCTTACTATTTAACATGGAACTATATTCAATATCTTGGGATAAACCGTAATGGAAAAGAACAACAAAAAAAGAATGCATATATGTGTATAATTGAATCATCTTGCTGTATGGCAGAAATTAACACAAATAACATTGCTAATCAATGATACTTTCATAGAAAAAAAGAATTGGCAGCATTTCTATTTTTCTGTTTAGTGTTGAATATTTTTTTTAAGAGGATGATTCGATCACACAGACTTATCCATGTTAGTCTGTTAGTATTCATCTGATCCAGCTGCTGTTTCACACAAGAGAAAGGCCCAGAGTACAAGTGGTTTATGAGGCAAGCAGCCAGCCAGAGGCGCAATCAGGACTTAATCCTTTGCCTCACTCCCCTTCTATCTTGATTCATCACTTGTCTTTGATAAATAATAGGATTACCCCAGATACAGAGACAAACATAACCTCTTCCTTTTCTGATTCACCTCGGTTGCTTTATAAAATGAAGATGGCCCTTCTAATGAAAATTTTTCCAATTTCCACATGCAACTCATGGAATTTAATGTGGAGAGTTAGATCAAAATGCGAGGCACTGCAAGCTACTTAGCAGAAATTTGCCATTTTAGGTGTATTTTTGAGGTTAAAAAGAAAAAGACAATCATGAAGAGAAAACCAGAAAAGTGAATCTCTACCACTACTTCTTCCACTCACATCAGGTAGTAAATTTGAATTTGTATGATAATGAAATATGATTTTTTAAGAGATATAGAAAAAACAGGTCTGATGGAACCAAATAACACAGGCTTATTATTGTTCCCATCACCACAGTTTGAAAGGTGTGGCAGGAGAAATTAAACAGAGAGGCTCAGATGAAACACAATATTGATATTTGGCATGCTTAGATGAATTTCCACCCAAAGATATGAAATCCCTTTAACCACACTAATTATGCCTCCCCACCAAAGGCCAACTTTTGGCACAGCTGGGAAGCTGCTGGAGGTTGACTTTGGCATCTCTGGCCTTCTCTGGCTGTGCCCCTTTTCTTTTTTGTTAAAACTCTAGCTTCACAATATCTGTATCCTTAAACCTATCATTTATCACTACATCCACTAGCATCACTCCATCCTAAGCTACGTGACCCTCCTAACTTCAGAATTGCGATAGTCTCCAACCTTATTGACAGATTTAACCAAAGAAAAAAATTTTTATTTGAGGGCAACAGTGGTTGTGGTTGCCCTGGAAATAAGAAATAGTTCAACTGCTCTCATGTTTACCCAAAGGTGATTTGAGGACCCCCTGCAGTAGGATGCTTTTGAACTGTGGTGTTGGAGAAGACTCCTGAGAGTCCCTTGGACTGCAAGGAAATCCAACCAGTCCATTCTAAAGATCAGTCCTGGGTGTTCTTTGGAAGGAATGATGCTAAAGCTGAAACTCCAGTACTTTGGCCATCTCATGCAAAGAGTTGACTCATTGGATAAGACTCTGATGCTGGGAGGGATTGGGGGCAGGAGGAGAAGGGGATGACAGAGGATGAGATGGCTAGATGGCATCACCGACTCGATGGACATGAGTTTGGATGAACTCCGGGAGTTGATGATGGACAGGGAGGCCTGGCATGTTGCAGTTCATGGGGTCACAAAAAGTCAGACACAACTAAGCGACTGAACTGAACTGAACTGCAGTAGGGCACATGCCATTGATTGTTAAGTAAACAGATTTCTTGGTGCCAAGCTGTTCTGACTGAATCAAAGTATCTCTGGGCACAGCCCAGGAATCTGCACTTTTAGATGCATCCCCCATCACACCCCATGATACTCTACATACTTAGCTTTGAAAACCACTGAGCTAACAATCACTCCAGTCTCCCAAAAGTTACATTCTTCTTCTGCCTGACACACCCAGTCTTCTGATGTGTGCATGACAGATGTGGTTTAGTAGGAATGTTCATCAGTGATATTGAGAAAGCTTCTCTGTGTTTTAAGACGGAGGAAGAATAGTCTCTTTGTAGGATATTGAGCATTTGGAATTGAGTAACAGAGGTAATTTTTAAAATACTGTATCTTTAACATATTAATTTAGCTTTTAACTTCTATTTTGCTCAGAAATTTTCATTGCTAAGAAGGCTAGGTCAGTGGAACAGGCTTGGCATGTGAACACAGTCTTGAGTTTAAATCCTGATTCCATTCCTTATTAATTTGGTGATCTCGTAACTGTTCTTAGCTTCACTTTGCTCACTTTTATAATGGAGACCTCCTCATCCTCCTCCAGTGCATGCTTATTCATGTCCAACTCTGCAACCCCTTGGACTGTAGCCCACCAGGCTCCTCTGTCCATGGGATTTCCCAGGCAAGAATACTGGAGTGGCAGCCATTCCCTTCTCCAGGGGATCTTCCCAACCCAGGGATTGAATCTGTGTCTCCTGAATCTCTTCCATTGCCAGGAGATTTCTTTACCACTGCGCCACCTGGGAAGCCCATAATGGAGATAGTAGTATATAAATTGAGGTATTATTCTGAGAAGTAAATAACATAATGTGCTTCAGTTCAATTCAGTTGCTCAGTTGTGTCCGACTCTTTGTGACCCCATGAATTGCAGCACGCCAGGCCTCTCTGTCCATCACCAACTCCCAGAGTTCACTCAGACTCACGTCCATCAAGTCGGTGATGCCATCCAGCCATCTCATCCTTGGTCGTCCCCTTCTTCTCCTGCCCCCAATCTCTCCTAGCATCAGAGTCTTTTCCAATGAGTCAACTCTTCGCATGAGGTGGCCAAAGTACTGGAGATTCAGCCTTAGCTTAGGGAGTTGTACATACAGAGTAGGTGTTCCAAACACATTCAGGGCATATACACTAAGGACCTTTATTAATTGCCTGCAGTGGGTAGGGTAAAGTAGTGAATAGAAGAGGTACAGTTTTCATCTTTCAGAGAACTTGACAGACAATAAGGAGAGAAAGAATTTACTGCTATGCTGGCATGGTTTTTATATTCAATTATTTAGCAATTCAGTTACTTTGTATAAAAATACCAGGACAACAAACATAAACCAGGGAAACTGGCACATATACGGTCACTTTAGCAAAATCGTGGGACTATAGATAGAAGGAGGTATAAGGTCAAAAGAGTGTGTTTGTTGCTGGTTTTTAAGGTGAAAGAGACTAGGGAATGCCTGGAATGTTACAGCATTTGGGATAAAAGACATCTGATGCAGACTTACAACTCTTCTGGGAGAGACCATCACTGAACCAGCTTTGACTAGCATAGCAGTTATTTGAGGAAGGTCTGAGTATGTGTTATCCCAGTGGAAGGACCAACACAATGAAGATGTGTTAAAGGAAGTGAAACTCTAGGAACAGATGCAGACTTCTAGGGAGGATGTATGCGGAGAAGCAGAGAGATGGCTCAATGATAGACTCCTGAGAAATGAAATGGGGAGAAAAAAAGAATCACCTAGACAACATGAGAAAGTCAAGGTTAGAAGAGCACAGGATCATCAAAGCCAGGAAAAAAATAAAAAGTATTTGATGTGAGAGAGTGGCCCACAGAGTCAACTGCAATAGAAGGCCAGGAATGGTAGATTTGGTCAAGGAGAGCCTGAGGGCTTGGAGGCCATGGGACGTGGTGGAAGCACTGGTGGTGGATGTCTTTGTGTGGCTGGGGACATCCTTATCCTCAAAGAGTAGAATATGGCTTATGATACACAGATGTAGGAACAGACTGCAGAACTTGGCTGCAAAAGATAAGGAGAAAATAAAATGTTCATTAGAAAGGGGCACATGATCCTGGGGTGATGTCATTGGCTTTGTTTAAAAGAATGAGAGAAACTTGTATCTGCTTTTAAGTTGAAGGAAAAGATTGCTTAGAAATAGGTTCAAGAAATTGCTGCTGCTGCTGCTAAGTCGCATCAGTCATGTCCGACTCCGGGCGACCCCATAGACGGCAGCCCACCAGTCTCCCCCATCCCTGGGATTCTCCAGGCAAGAACACTGGAGTGGGTTGCCGTTTCCTTCTCCAATGCAGGAAAGTGAAAAGTGAAAGTGAAGTCGCTCAGTCGTGTCCAGCTCTTCGAGACTCTATGGACTGTAGCCAAGGAGTGGGTGGCCATTGCCTTCTCCATCAAGAATCAGAGGAGATGTTAAAGGAAGGTGTGTGTGCTCAGTCGTGTCCAACTTTTTGCGACCGCGTGGACTGTAGCCCGCCAGGCTCCTCTAACCATGGGATTCTCCAGACAAGAATACTGGAGTGGGTTGCCATTTCCTTATCCAAGGAATCTACTCAGGGATTGAAACCATGTCTCTTGCATCTCCTTCACTGGCAGGCAGACTACCAGCTGAGCGATTGGGGAAGTCCTAAAGGAAGCCCTCGCCCAAAAAAAGACCAGAAGAAGGGATGACAGATAAGGAGGGGAAAACAGCTTCTCCTTGAACTGGATGACATTACATTTTGCAGTTAGAGCTTTGTTTACTTATTTATTGTCCTTGTCACCAATTAGTGAGTCAGTCCTTGAAGGCAGGTACTATTTCTGCTTTATTCAATCCCGTGTACCTAGTAGGGACCTATCAGAAGCAGAAGATATTAAGAAGAGGTGGCAAGAATACACAGAAGAACTGTACAAAAAAGATCTTCACGACCCAGATAATCACGATGCTATGATCACTCACCTAGAGCCAGACATCCTGGAATGTGAAGTCAAGTGGATCTTAAGAAGCATCACTATGAACAAAGCTAGTGGAGGTGATGTAATTCCAGTTGAGCTATTTCAAATCCTGAAAGATGATGCTGTGAAAGCGCTGCACTCAGTTCAGTTCAGTTCAGTTTAGTCGCTCAGTCGTGTCTGACTCTTTGTGACCCCATAAATTGCAGCACGCTAGGCCTCCCTATCCATCACCAACTCCCGGAGTTCACTCAAATCATGTCCATCGAGTCGGTGTTGCCATCCAGCCATCTCATCCTCTGCCATCCCCTTCTCCTCCTGGCCCCAATCTCTCCCAGCATCAGAGTCTTTTCCAATGAGTCAACTCTTCACATGAGGTGGCCAAAGTATTGGAGTTTCAGCTTTAGCATCAGTCCTTCCAAAATATGCCAGCAAATTTGGAAAACTCAGCAGTGACCACAGGACTGGCAAAGGGCAGTTTTCATTCCAACCCCAAAGAAAGGCAATGTCAGAGAATGCTCAAACTACCAAACAGTTGCACTCATCTCACATGCTAGTAAAGTGATGTTCAAAATTCTCCAAGCAAGGCTTCAGCAATTTGTGAACCGTGAAATTCCAGATGTTCAAGCTGGTTTTAGAAAAGGCAGAGGAACCAGAGATCAAATTGCCAACATCCACTGGATCATTAAAAAAGCAAGAGAGTTCCAGAAAAACATCTATTTCTGCTTTATTGACTATGCCAAAGCCTTTGACTATGTGGATCACAATAAATTGTGGACAATTCTGAAAGAGATGGGAATACCAGACCACCTGACCTGCTTCTTGACAAATCTGTTATGCAGGTCAGGAAGCAACAGTTAGAACTTGACATGGAACAACAGACTGGTTCCAAATAGGAAAAGGAGTCCGTCAAGGCTGTATATTGTCACCCTGCTTATTTAACTTATATGCAGAGTACATCATGAGAAATGCTGGGCTGGAGGAAGCACAAGCTGGAATTACCGGGAGAAATATCAATAACCTCAGATATGCAGATGACACCACCATTATGGTAGAAAGTGAAGAAGAACTAGAAAAGCCTCTTGAGGAAAGTGAAAGAGGAGAGTGAAAAAGTTGGCTTAAAGCTCAACATTCAGAAAACGAAGATCATGGTATCTGGTCCCATCACTTCATAGCAAATAGATGGGTAAACAGTGGAAACAGTGGCTGACTTTATTTTTCTGGGCTCCAAAATCACTGCAGATGGCGACTGCAGCCATGAAATTAAAAGATACTTACTCCTTGGAAGGAAACTTATGACCAACCTAAACAGCATATTAAAAAGCAGAGACATTACTTTACCAACAAAGGTCCATCTAGTCAAGGCTATGGTTTTTCCAGTGGTCATGTATGGATGCGAGAGTTGGACTACAAAGAAAGCTGCGCACTGAAGAATTGATACTTTTGAACTGTCGTGTTGGAGAAGACTTGAAAGTCCCTTGGACTGCAAGGAGATCCAACCAGTCCATCCTAAAGAACATCAGCCCTGGGTGTTCCTTGGAAGGACTGATGTTGAAGCTGAAACTCCAGTATTTTGGCCACCTGATGTGAAGAGCTGACTCATTGGAAAAGACCCTGATGCTGGGAAAGATTGAGGGCAGGAGGAGAAGGGGACGACAGAGGATGAGATGGTTGGATGGCATCACCGAGTCAATGGACATGGGTTTGGGTAAACTCTGGGAGTTGGTGATGGACAGGGAGGCCTGGCATGCTGCTGTTCATGGTGTTGCAAAGAATCAGACATGACTAAGTGACTGAACTGAACCGAACTGAGGAGAGTTCAAAATATTGGATTAGACATTGCAACAAAAATTATAATAAACATAAAAAGTAAATCACAGTACAACTTTAAGTGGTTATCTTTATTCAGAGTAAGAGCACAGACTGTAATTCAAACTTGGCGGCTGAAATTGAGTCTCCCACAATATATCTGAGACTTCTCAAGTGGTGCTAATGGTGAAGAACCTGCCTGTCAGTGCAGGAGGCATAAGAGACATGGATTCATTCGATCCCTGAGTGGGAGAAGATCCCCTGGAGGAGGGCATGGCTACCCACTCCAGTATTCTTGTCTAGAGAATCCCATGGGCATAGGAGCCTGGTGGACTACACTCCATGGGGATGCAAAGAGTCAGACATACACTCACAGAATATACCTAGGTTATTTTGTCTTTTTGTCTAATAGTTTCAAGAACTATGTGCTGGAGATGTTGTACTGCAGTTTCACTCGAGAAAAACAACAGCTTGTCTGCAGCAATCACAGGACTGGTAGAGGCAGGATTTGAACCCAGCTCAGTCAGCTTCCAAAGACCATGTTTACTGTGTCTCATAGGTGCTCTGAGGATTCATCATTTTCAATTGTTTCTAGACTTTTTTATGTTTCTTTTGACTGTTTTGAGGTATTTTTTGGAAGACTGACAATTGCCTGAATGGATGTAAACTCCATGAGGGCAGGCAGAATTTTTTTTTTTTTGAGGGGGGTCATTTTTTCCCTATAATATATTCCCAGCAGCTAGAATGGTGTCTGGGGCATGGTATATGCTTAACAGATATTTGTTGAATTGGTGAACATATAAATAAAATACTTCTGGGGGTTCTTCTTCCTTCTAGGTTATGTCTTTGAGGTTTGCTAAAGTATACTTCTAGGGGAGGTACCAGTTCCAACTCTTGCTATTCACTGAATAAATGAAGGATATCAAGGTAGGTGGCAAAGGAAGATTTGAGTGGAGGGCCTCAGGAAAATGGGTCCATGACTGAGCATGGTTTAGTTGAGTTTATCTCCTCTGCCATTTGGCTGAGGCCTGCCACAAAGGGACCATCTTTGCCTGGGTACATCACTAACCACACCAGTTCAGCTCAGTTCAGTCGCTCAGTCGTGTCCAACTCTTTGTGACCCCATGAATCGCAGCACGCTAGGCCTCCCTGTCCATCACCACCTCCCGGAGTTCACTCAGACTTGCGTCCATCAAGTCAGTGATGCCATCCAGCAATCTCATCCTCTGTCGTCCCCTTCTCCTCCTGCCCCCAATCCCTCCCAGCATCAAAGTCTTTTCCAATAAGTCAACTCTTCGCATGAGGTGGCCAAAGTACCGGAATTTCAGCTTTAGCATCATTCCTTCCAAAGAAATCCCAGGGCTGATCTCCTTCAGAATGGACTGGTTGGATCTCCTTGCAGTCCAAGGGACTCTCAAGTGTCTTTTCCAGTACCACAGTTCAAAAGCATCAATTCTTCGGTACTCAGCTTTCTTCACAGTCCAACTCTCACATCCATACATGACTACTGGGAAAACCATAGCCTTGATTAGACGGACCTTAGTAGGGAAAGTAATGTCTCTGCTTTTGAATATGCTATCTAGGTTGGTCATAACTTTTCTTCCAAGGAGTAAGTGTCTTTTAATTTCATGGCTGCAATCACCATCTGCAGTGATTTTGGAACCCCCAAATAAAGTCTGACACTGTTTCCACTGTTTCCCAATCTATTTCCCATGAAGTCATGGGACCGGATGCCATGATCTTCGTTTTCTGAATGTTGAGCTTTAAGCCAACTTTTTCGCTCTCCTCTTTCACTTTCCTCAAGAGGCTTTATAGTTCCTCTTCACTTTCTGCCATAAGGGTGGTGTCATCTGCATATCTGAGGTTATTGAGATTTCTCCCGGCAATCTTGATTCCAGCTTGTGTTTCTTCCAGTCCAGCATTTCTCATGATGTACTCTGCATAGAATGTTCAATAAGCAGGGTGACAATATACAGCCTTGATGTACTCATTTTCCTATTTGGAACCAGTCTGTTGTTCCATGTCCAGTTCTAACTGTTGCTTCCTGGTCTGCACACAGATTTCTCAAGAAGCAGGTCAGGTGGTCTGGTATTCCCATCTCTTGAAGAATTTTCCACAGTTTATTGTGATCCACACAATCAAAGGCTTTGGCATAGTCAATAAAGCAGAAATAGATGTTTTTCTGGAACTCTCTTGCTTTTTCCATGATCCAGTGGATGTTGACAATTTCATGTCTGGTTCCTCTGCCTTTTCTAAAACCAGCTTGAACATCAGGAAGTTCACGGTTCATGTATTGCTGAAGCCTGGCTTGGAGAATTTTGAGCATTACTTTGCTAGCGTGTGAGATGAGTGCAATTGTGTGGTAGTTTCAGCATTCTTTGGCATTGCCTTTCTTTGGGATTGGAATGAAAACTGACCTTTTCCAGTCCTGTGGCCACTGCTGAGTTTTCCAAATTTGCTCGCATATTGAGTGTAGCACTTTCACAGCATCATCTTTCAGGATTTGAAATAGCTCAAGTGGAATTCCATCACCTCCACTAGCTTTGTTCATAGTGATGCTTTCTAAGGCCCACTTGACTTCACATTCCAGGATGTCTGACTCTAGATGAGTGATCACACTGTCATGATTATCCAGGTCATGGATATCTTTTTTGTACAGTTCTTCTGTGTATTCTTGCCATCTCTTCTTAATATCTTCTGCTTTTGTTAGGTCCATACCATTTCTGTCCTTTATCGAGCCCATCTCTGCATGAAATGTTCCCTTGGTATCTCTAATTTTCTTGAAGAGATCTCTAGTCTTTCCCATTCTGTTCTTTTCCTCTATTTCTTTGCTTTGATCACGGAGGAAGGCTTTCTTATCTCTTTTTGCTATTCTTTGGAACTCTGCATTCAGATGCTTATATCTTTCCTTTTCTCGTTGCTTTTTTGCTTCTCTTCTCTTCACAGCTATTTGTAAGGTCTCCCCAGACAGCCATTTTGCTTTTTTTGCATTTCTTTTCCATGGGGATGGTCTTGATTCTTGTCTCCTGTATAGTGTCATGAACCTCATTCCATAATTCATCGGGCACTCTATCTATCAGATCTAGGCCCTTAAATCTATTTTTCACTTCCACTGTATAATCATAAGGGATTTGAATTAGGTCATATCTAAATGGTCTAGTGGTTTTCCCCACTTTCTTCAATTTAAGTCTGAATTTGCTAATAAGGTGTTCATGATCTGAGCCACAGTCAACTCCTGGTCTTGCTTTTGTTGTCTGTATAGAGCTTCTCCATCTTTGGCTGCAGAGAATATAATCAATCTGATTTCGGTGTTGACCATCTGGTGATGTCCAAGTGTAGAGTCTTCTCTTTGGTTGTTGGAAGAGGGTGTTTGCTATGACCAGTGCATTTTCTTGGCAAAACTCTATTGGTTTTTGCCCTGCTTCATTCTGCATTCCAAGGTCAAGTTTGCCTGTTACTTCAGGTGTTTCTTGACTTCCTACTTTTGCATTCCAGTCCCCTATAATGAAAAGGATATCTTTTTTGGGTGTTAGTTCTAAAAGGTCTTGTAGGTCTTCATAGAACAGTTCAACTTCAGCTTCTTCAGCGTTACTGGTTGGGGCATAGACTTGGATTACTGTGATACTGAATTGTTTGCCTTGGAAACGAACAGAGATCATTCTGTCATTTTTGAGATTGCATCCAAGTACTGCATTTTGGACTCTTTTGTTGACCATGATGGCTACTCCATTTCTTCTGAGGGATTCCTGCCTTCAGTAGTAGATATAATGGTCATCTGAGTTAAATTCACCCATTCCAGTCCATTTTAGTTCACTGATTCCTAGAATGTTGATGTTCAGTCTTGCCATCTTCTGCTTGACCACTTCCAATTTGCCTTGATTCATGGACCTGACATTCCAGGTTCCTATGCAATATTGCTCTTTATGGTATTGGACCTTGCTTCTATCACCAGTCACATCCACAGCTGGGTATTGGTTTTGCTTTGGCTCCATCCCTTCATTCTTTCTGGAGTTATTTCTCCACTGACCTCCCGTAGCATATTGGGCACCTACTGACCTGGGGAGTACCTCTTTCAGTATCCTATCATTTTGCCCTTTCATACTGTTTATGGAATTCTCAAGGCAAGAATACTGAAGTGGTTTTCCATTCCCTTCTCCAGTGAACCACATTGTGTCAGACCTCTCCACCATGACCCGCCTGTCTTGGGTTGCCCAGCGGGCATTGCTTAGTTTCATTGAGTTAGACAACACACCAGTGAGCTTTAAACTCTGGATGTCTGAAAAACGATTGACCAATACTGATCTACTCAATGTAAGAGAAAATGGAGTTTTTGCATATTCAAGTGGTAATTCTCACCATATTTGTTATGTTCATTTATAAATGAAGCAATATTTCAAGTAAGTGATAGCAACAAGGGTATGGAAAGCTACTATGTACTCAGATGAGTGTAAGACAATTAAATATTTATAATGATTATTTTATTTTATTTATTTATATTTGGCTACACTGGATCTTGATGCTGCACATGGGCTTTTTATAGTTGCAGCAGGTGGGAGCTACTCTCTGATTGTACTGCACAGGCTTTTCTAGGTGGTTCCTTCTCTTGTTGTGGAGCACAGGCTCTAGAGCGCATGGGCTCAGTAGTTGTAGAGCTTAAGCTTAGCTGACCTACGGCATGTGGAATCTTCCTAGACCTGGGATCGTGTCTCCTGCATTGGCAGGCAGATTCTCAACCTGTGGACCACCAAGGAAGTCCTACAATGATTCAATAAATATTTACTTGACACCTCCTTTGGATCAAGCACTCATGAACACTATGTTACTATACATTGGTTGTAGATCTAAGGGTCAGTACAATTTGAAAGGTTTATTAGCAATGCAAATGTGAAGCTACCAGTACTAATCTGAATTAGTTTAGAAAGCAACCTATTTCTGTTATCCTTGTTCCTTACTTGAGAGGTGATGATATTCGTGTGGGGATCTACCTGAACCCTCAGTGTTGATACAGAGAAGGTTTTAAAGTGAAAATACTTGAGTTACAGAAGCTGCTGCAGGAATCTTGTCTAAATTTCCCTTTAGCAGACTAAAGTAGAGCCTTCTAAAAGTACATCTAACAGTAACCCCTCAGAAGGAGTTTCCAGAAAATTCAGCTGCCATGGAGACAGACTGCCCATTCTATAAGCATTGAAAAGTCCAATAGCATCTTCCATACTTTCTCACTGAAACCCTCACTTCCCCCACCTTTGTTAAGCAGATGTATATAAACCTTATTCATTACTAAGCAACTCACAGAGGTATATGTAAATAAATCTTCTCTTCTCTCCTGTTAATCAGTTAATCTGTGGGTCCCCCCAAACACTAGACCAAAGTTAGTAGAGAAAAATTTTTCTCCCAACATTAGCATGTATTTGTCAAGCAGTTCATACCAACAGTACATTTTATTATTATTTTTATTATTTTTTTTTAAATTTTTATTTTTACTTTATTTTACTTTACAATACTGTATTGGTTTTGCCGTACATTGACATGAATCCACCACGGGTGTACATGGGTTCCCAAACATGAACCCCCCTCCCACCTCCCTCCCCATAACATCTCTCTGGGTCATCACCATGCACCAGCCCCAAGCATGCTGTATCCTGCATCGGACATAGACTGGCGATTCGATTCTTACATGATAGTATACATGTTTCAATGCCATTCTCCCAAATCATCCCACCCTCTCCCTCTCCCTCTGAGTCCAAAAGTCCATACATTTTAAACAATACACTACAGTAAATTCAAGTTATGCTTAACATTTATCACTTCCACCAGTGGTTATAGAGGAAAACACATCCCAGAGACACTGTATTTAACACTGTCTATATTTGAAAGTTGACTGCTCCACATGCTAGCCCTGACCCTGAACGAGCATAGCAATCTCTCAGTTCCCCCATTTTCTTATCCATGAAATGGGAATAAAAATAGTACCTCATAGGATGGTTATGAGAATAAAATGAGATAACACATGTAAAGCTTTTAGACTAAGGATGAGTGAATAGGAAGGGCTCAATTAAGCATTATTATTCCAAGGTTTCCATAGGGATGTTGGGCAGGGGGTGGTTTGGCCATACCCTACAATGATTCTCTCTAAACACTAATTGTCAGCTGGTTTCCCTACCTAATGGCACCCCACTCCAGTACTCTTGCCTGGAAAATCCCATGGATGGAGGAGCCTGGTAGGCTGCAGTCCATGGGGTTGCTAAGAGTCGGACATGACTGAGCGACTTCACTTTCACTTTTCACTTTCATGCATTGGAGAAGGAAATGGCAACCCACTCCAGTGTTCTTGCCTGGAGAGTCCCAGGGACGGCAGAGCCTGGTGGGCTGCCATCTATGGGGTCGCACAGAGTCGGACACGACTGAAGTGACTCAGCAGTCCCTACCTAAGGGAGTATTTCTGAATTAATGTTAGTGTTGTGACTGAGAATTAGTTTTTTTTCAGAATATCAGTGTGTATGTTTCTATAATATTTTTAATAAGTAATTCATCATTTCTGAATATTTGGAGTTCATTATGGACATAAGATTTTGAACATTTTAAACCAACCTAAGGGTCAGTACAATTTGAAATGTTTATTAGCAATGCAAATGTGAAGCTACCAGTACTCTGAATAATTACAATAAAGAAGGAAATTTTACCCACTAACTAGGGCTTACAGGCCATTTGGGTTTCCAGAACTTGGCTCTCATGAGTTAGTAAAACAAAACAAAAGAGAATAATCTATTTCCAAGTTTACAGAATTTCACTAATCTTGATTACCTGAAGTCAGGGTCAATACAGTTAATAACGATGACTATTAAGAGCTAAAAGAGCCTCTTGATGAAAGTAAAAGAGGAGAGTGAAAATGTTGGCTTAAAACTCAACATTCAAAAAGCTAAGATCATGGCGTCTGGTCCC
This sequence comes from Ovis canadensis, assembly GCF_042477335.2. NCBI lineage: Eukaryota > Metazoa > Chordata > Mammalia > Artiodactyla > Bovidae > Ovis > Ovis canadensis. The sequence goes on from NC_091254.1 coordinate 62,657,403, forward strand.
ATCACTTCATGGCAAATAAATGGGGAAACAATAGAAAGAGTGAGACTTTATTTGGGGGGCTCCAAAATCACTGAAGATAATGACTGCAGCCATGAAATTAAAAGACGCTTGCTCTTTGGAAGAAAAGCTATGACTAACCTAGATAGCTATTAAAAGGCAGAGACATTACTTTGCCAAGAAAGGTCTGTCTTGTCAAAGCTATGTTTTTTCCAGTAGTCATGTGTGGACATGAGAGTTGGACTATAAAGAAAGCTGAGTGCTGAAGAACTGATGCTTTTGAACTGTGATGTTGGAGAAGACTCTTGAGTGTCCCTTGGACTGCAAGGAGATCCAACCAGCCAATCCTAAAGGAAATCAGTCCTGAATATTCATTAGAAGGACTGATGCTGAAGCTGAAACTCCAATACTTTGGCCATCTGATGCGAAGAACTGACTCATTGGGAAAGACCTTGATGCTGGGAAAGATTGAAGGCAGGAGGAGAAGGGGACAACAGAGGATGAGATGGGCATGAGTTTGAGCAAGCTCCAGGAGTTGGTGATGGACAGGGAAGCCTGGCATGCTGCAGTCTGTGGGGTTGCAGAGTCAGACACGACTGAGTGAACTGAACTGATTGTTTATTAATTACTTACCAATGTTAGGATCCCTGCTAATCTTTTTATAGACTTCATCTCACTTGACCTTTAATGAAACTCAGTAAGATAGGCATGATTATTTCTGATAAACAAAGGAGGAAACTGAGGATTTTAAGGTTTGCATCACATGTCTAAATTCAAATGTCTAGAAAGTGATGCGGGTTCTATTTGAAGACACCTAACACCTCGAGTATCTGTACTAAAGACTTCTTAACCACCTCACTGAACAAGCTCCCTTGGTCTTAGTATTCTTACTGCATTTAGACAGCTTCTTTAGTTTATTGCTGATGGGCTACACTTGGAGTTACATATATATTTTTTAAAATTTATTTATTTTAATTGGAGGATAATTATTTTACAATACTGTGATGTTTTTTGCCGTACATCAATATGAATTTGCCACAGGTATACGTGTCCCCTCAATCCTGAACCCCTCTCCCACCTCCCTCCCTACCGTATCCTCCTGGGTTTTCACCCAGGAGGCTTTGGGTGCTGGGAGTCACACATCAAACTCACTCTGAATATCTCTTTTACATGTGGTAATGCATTTGTTTCAATACTGTTCTCTCAAATCATCCCACCCTTGCCTTCTGCCAATAGAGTACAGAAGTCTGTTCATTATATCTGTGTCTCCTTTGCTGCCCTGCATCTAGGATCATTGATACCATCTTTCTAAATTCCATATGTATGAATTAGTGTACAGTATTTGTATTTGTCTTTGTCTTTCTGACTTACTTCACTCTGTGTAATAGGCTCTAGGTTCATCCACCTTATTAGAATTGACTCAAATGCATTCCTTTCTATGGCTGAGTAATATTCCATTGTGTATATGTACCACAACTTCATTATCCATTCATCTGTTGATGGACGTTTATGTTGCTTTCGTGTCCTAGCTATTGGAAGCAGTGCTGCAATGAACACTGGGGTACATGTGTCTCTTTTCAGTTATGGTTTCCTCAGGGTATATACCCGGTGGTGGGACTGCTGGCGTGTATGGTAGTTTTATTCCTAGTTTTTTAAGGAATCTCCGTACTATTCTCCACAGTGATTGTGTCAGCTTGCATTCCCCCCAGCAGTGTAAGAAGGTTCCCTTTTCTCCACACCCTTCCAACATACTTTGCAGACTTTTTGATAATGACTATTCTGACCAGTGTGAGATAATAGCTAATTGTGTATTTGATTTGCATTTCTCTTATAATGAGCAATCTTGAGGATCTTTTCATGTGTTTATTAGCCATCTGTATGTCTCTGGAGAAATGTTTTCTGCTCACTTTTTGATTGGGTTGTTCGTTTTTCTGGTACTGAACTGCTTGAGCCGCTTGTGTATTTTAGAGATGAATTCTTTGTCAGTTGTTTCATTGGCTATTATTTTCTCCCATTCTGAGGGCTGTCTTTTCACCTTGCTTATCGTTTCTTTATTATGAAAAAGCTTTAAGTTTAATTAGGTTCCATTTGTTTGTTTATTATTTTTTTATTTCCAGTATTCTGGGAGATGAGTCATAGAGGATCTTGCTGTGATTTATATAAAAGAATGTTCTGCCTATGTTTTCCTCTAAGAGTTTTATAGTTTCTGGTCTTACATTTAGGTCTTTAATCCATTTTTAGTTTATTTCTGTGTATGATGTTTTCCTTCTTTTACACACAGTTGACCAGTTTTCCCAGCACCACTTGTTGAAGAGACTGCCTTTTCTTGGAGTTATATTTTATGCAATAAAAATGTTATAAATGGGCACAAGTATATGTCTATGTATGGAATACAAATATGCATTAACAACACAAAGAGCTTTCCAAAGAATCCTTTGTTTTGGTGACTGCAAAGAATATGAATTTCTCCTTTTCATTCTTCTCCTCTCCTTCCTCTTCCAATTCTGCTTCTTTGTCTTCGTCTTCATCTTCATCTATCTTCATCTTCTTCTTTAACCTTTCCATGAAACAGTGGAGGAATATTGCCCTATTGCAGAGTTTGATGTGATCATATGGGAAGGAATAACTAGTGAACCCAGAGATACTTCAACTGCCCTAAGATTCCCATACTTTGCTTTATCATCATTCATATTTACAATGTATCTTTCTTCTAAAGATCTCAAAGGCTCTGAAACTCATATTATTATCGTAAGGCTGTGACTCAAATACACACAAATTTAAATTTAAAAAGAGGATGATTAATTTCAGAGAGGCCTGGCTCACTTGGTGTTGACTTGCTTATTTTTCCTGTGGTGAGCCTGAATTTTCTGAATCAGCTATTGCATCCCTCTGTGGTAGATGAGTGACCTGTCTTTGCTAAGTCAGAGTATGCTGTATGCTCACGTTTCCTTTGCCTGAGTGACTACATGAGGCTCTGTCACGTATACTCTTTATTCATGCAATGCAGCAGGTAACAAGCACAAGCAGAGGTTAATTTCCAGGGAATGCAAGCAGGACTGACTACTCACTCAAAGGAAATGGTTTGTGATAAAGAGTCATCTGTAGCCAAAGGCTTTTATTCCCCTTCCCAGCTTGTTTCATGTTTAAATATTGCTTATATGGAAAAAAGCCAGTGATATTTTGAGTGTGTATGCATTATTTTTTAAGTCGAGGTGATTCTAATATGATCAGCAGAAATCATGAATGACTAATTTGGGTTCTGCTTGTTACGAAAACATCTGTGAGATTTCTTTTTCTGATAAGTACATTTGATTGTGGGTATTCCAGAAGATTCTGCTTTTTACATTTTAATACCCTTGGTAGATACTTATTCAGTCTTGATTGTGTGCAAAGCTCTGTACTAGATACTGAGGAAGGAGGTTATTAGAAGAAAAGAGGAAAGAGATAGCAAAATGATTATAACAGAGGTTCAGCCCTCAAAGGACTGGAGGAGGAAACATTACATACACACATTTCAAGGGTGGAAAGTGCTTGGTCCCGTATGTGGGCTAAATATGATAGGAAATCTCATTTTCAAACTGAGACCCTAAGGTTGGAATTGGGGCTGCTAGTTCCTCTAGTCCTAGCAATATCTTTTCAGATCTTTTGATTCCAAACATTCATGCAAACATCATACTTAATTAATCCGCCCACGCTGGATTGATATTATCCAAATTAACTGGAATTTATGGAAAATATGAAGAAGAGGAGGAAACAATTTCTATAACAACTTAAAGCTATTTTGTTTTTTAGGATTAGTACTAACTCAATGTACTTTCTATTCTGAACAGTATCTTCCTAGCTCCTCTTTTCTCTGTTAGCCCCTGCCTTAGTCATAAAGCTACTAAGTAACTCCTTAAGAAAAATTATCTTGCATCAGAGGAAGAAATAATGAAAAAGTGGTGTTAAAATATTTTCACCATGAAGGATAAGGGAAAAGGGAAGAATTTTTTTAAGGGGACATTAAATATATTTTCTTAGACTTAGGAGGAAGCTTAGAGATTGAGTTGAAGATCCTTCCAATAGGAAATGCCCTCTTTCCATTCCCTGTTAGGTGCTCAGGAAGGTTTCCGGTGCCTCAGATGATTTCCAGGTGACTCCTTGTGGGTGTCCAGCTCTTATCAAGGATTAGTCAGGTGTTCTCAGTTGCAAGTGACAGAAAGCTGAGTCAGTGTAGCTTAAATAAAAATTGGAATCTATAGCTCTGTGTAAGTCAATAGACATAGCTAAACTCAGGAATTTATAGACTTGCATTAATTATCTTGTCTCCTCTTTCCTTGAGTTCAGTATCAAGCATTCTCTTCTCATGTTATGGCAGTGATAGGCTTATATCATCCTTTCAGCCAGGGTTTGTAGTGAAAAGTCCAAGCTTCCTTCTTATAAGAATGTGAGGAAAAAAGGCAACTCAGAGCCAGTTGGGGTCACATGTCCTCTTTTGAACCAGAGTGGTGGATTACTCTGGCCAGTCTCTGACACTAAGGGATGTGGTCAATCCCACTTGAACTGTATGGATTTTAGAAGGTACAGGGTTATTTCCCAAGAATTGTTTGGTATCTGAGCACATATATATTTACTACATATGTCTAACTCAGCCAAAACAGAACTCTTCATCTCTCCAACTTAAATCAGCTCTTCCATCTCTGTTTTCTCCTCAGAGAGTGGTTGTGTTAGCTCTTGCCTAGTTGGTCAAACTTGGAAACACCCTGGACTCTCCCTCTTCTTTAACCTCCATAACAAATCACCAGGTTTTTTTCAGCTGGACTTTGATATTTCTCAAATCTGTCTTCTTCTGTTCAGTCTGAAGATACACCCATGGTGGATTCATGTCAATGTATGGCAAAACCAATACACTATTGTAAAGTAAAATAAAGTAAAAATAAAAATAAAAAAAATAAATGAAAATAATAAAAAAAAGAAGATATAATCTTTGTTCAGGTTCACCATTATCTCTGGATTTCTATTAGCCTCCTAAATGAGTCTCCCTGTCTTTAGTCTGAAGCAGTGATCTGTAATCTAAACATGTTCCTCTTTGGAAAACAGAGTAACCTTTTCAAACAAACATTCTGATCATTTTATAGCCCATTTAAATTACTTCAGCAAATTTCATTACCCTCAGGATAAAGTGCAAAACTCTGCATGACTGAAAAGGTCCTTCCTGGTCTGACCATTGTATATTCCAGTGCCATAGAATAAAAACTTAGTTTGGTTGTCAGTTTTGCTTAGTTAGTTACTTAGTGTTAGTCACTCAGTTGTGCCCGACTCTTTGCGACCCCATGGACGGTAGCCCACCAAGGTCCTCTATCCATGGGATTCCCCAGGCAAGAAACTGGAGTGGGCAGTCATTCCCTTCTCCAAGGGATCTTCCTGACCCAGGGATCAAACCCATGTCATCTGCACTGCAGGCAGATTCTTTACTATTTCAGCTGCTAGTGGTAAATTAAAAACTTTATTTTTATAGTAATGGATTTAGCATGAAGCAGAATGCAAAGTTTGAATAATTTTAAGAGAAAATAATTAGGGTATATGTGTGGCACTCAGTGAGATCTGACTCTTAATTTCTTTCTGGGAACATGGATGGATTCTCCTTCTTGAACCCTAAAGTTGAATGCCTGGTTCTGGCTAATGATTTGTGAACAGACCATTTAATTGCTGGTGTGAGACCTTCCAGAGCTTTCTTTTCTTTTGATAAAGTGATTTGCAATATTTCAGATAGTGACTTCTTCAACGGCTTGGATCTTGAAAGGAAAATGACACTAAAGAGTTTCCCCAGTCAGCTTGTGATGAATCTGAAGTGGGAGTGAGAAGAAAACCTTCTCTGTTTCAAGCAAATATTGGGGATGTTAGTTACAGCAGCATAATCTAGCCTATTCTGTCTCAGACAATGGATCTATGCTCTCCAGCTTCGTGAGATAATTCTCTCTATTCTGCTATTAAGAATTCAGGTGCAACTTGAGAAGTACTGCTTTATGGCATCTCAGTTCAGTTCAGTTCAGTTCAGTCACTCAGTCGTGTCCGACTCTTTTTGACGCCATGAGTCGCAGCACGCCAGGTCTCCCTGTCCATCACCAATTCCCAGAGTTCACTCATCTAGCTTAGTGTTATTGTATACTAGATGCTCAAATAATGTTCCCAGAGGAGAATTTATTCTATTTTGAATAGTTTGAATGTGATCTTTGCTGGAGTTAGAAGGATATATATATATTTTTTGCTTTTCTATATAATGATCATAGCGAATTAATTATTAAAATTATGTGACACATTTTATTTCTATTTTTTCCTTCACAAAGGGCAAATACTATTTTTTGAAAACATATAATCATACTTTTAGCGCATAGCCTAGTACTATTCAGCAGTCATATTAAACAGTCTTTTTTTCCAAGTTTATTTTATAAATACCTGAGGAATTTTTAGCACATTAAAATACATTTCCTTCCTCATGATATAAATGTGATGCCTCTGACTCTGTAAGAAATACACAAAATGACTACCAGTGAACTTGTATATTACACATATAGTATAATGTCTGTGTTTGAAGTTAATCTTTTCCCAAACAGGTTTAAGAGAGGTCTAAGTGAATGCTTGTAAATTTGAGTCAGTGTTGGCCAGAAGTAAAAAGCAAATACAGAACCAGAAAATTTCAACAAGACAATTCTTTATTGCTATAAAACTACTGTACGCCCAACCCATCCTAGAGATCATTGCAATAGGCAACTATAGGATTTATAAGAAGCTAAAGGCACTTACATTGAACTATATAATAGCAGACCCTGCAATTAACAATGCTGAGATAGGCTATAAGATTTCCTAGGGCTAGTCAAATTCTCTAAGTGAAGAGTCTTTCCTTGTTTAGGTTTGCATGTGTTTGGGCCCTGAAAGTTAAATATCGTCTGTTGATTTTGATTGCTGGTTTTTGTTTCATTCACTTACAGGACACATATTCAAGTTTTTTTAAAGGCACATCTTTCCACATCTCTAAGTGCGGCAAGAATTTCTAACCTGGGTAAAGTGTAAACTCTTTTAAGATATTACTATATGTATTATCTATATTGTTTAGTCACATTTTTATAAATGCTTTTTGAAAGAGTGGTACAGTTATAAAGGGAAGTTTGAACAGAGAACCATCTTGTATAAAAAGACAACTGTGACTGTAGGTCTGTTTGTTTTTGAGTACTACTGTTTTATTTCATGACTAGAAATTATATTCAGGAAAAAGTGTCCCTTTTTAATCATTTCTAATGTTAATTTACTAGATTTAACTGCTCTTTTCTCCAAAAACCATTTTCTATTTAATTACATTTATATACTGTTTAAGTAGATCAGTTTTTGTTCACACACTCTCTTTTTTGTTCTCTCTGTTTCCTTTCACATATATATACACCTAGTCCAAGTAATGGAAATGAACATGATTTAAACCTAATTGTATTAGCAATAAATTATGTATGTAATATTAAGAAGTGTTCAGTTCAGTTCAGTTGCTCAGTCGTATCCGACTCTATGTGACCCCATGAATTGCAGCACGCCAGGCCTCCCTGTCCATCACCAACTCCTGGAGTTCACCCAAACTCACGTCCATGGAGTCGGTGATGCCATCCAGCCATCTCATCCTCTGTCATCCCCTTCTCCTCCTGCCCCCAATCCCTCCCAGCATCAAAGTCTTTTCCAATGAGTCATCTCTTCACATGAGGTGGCCAAAGTACTGGAGTTTCAGCTTTAGCATCATTCCTTCCAAAGAACACCTAGGACTGATCTCCTTCAGAATGGACTGGTTGGATCTCCTTGCAGTCCAAGGGACTCTCAGGAGTCTTCTCCAACACCACAGTTCAAAAGCATCAATTCTTCAGTGCTCAGCTTCCTTCACAGTCCAACTCTCACATCCATACATGACCACTGGAAAAACCATAGCCTTGACTAGACGAATCTTTGTTGGCGAAGTAATGTCTCTGCTTTTGAATATCTAGGTTGGTCATAACTTTTCTTCCAAGGACTAAGCGTCTTTTCATTTCATGGCTGTCGTCACCATCTGCAGGGATTTTGGAGCCCCCCAAAATAAAGTCTGACACTGTTTCCACTGTTTCCCCATCTATTTCCCATGAAGTGATGGGACCCGATGCCATGATCTTCGTTTTCTGAATGTTGAGCTTTAAGCCAACTTTTTCACTCTCCTCTTTCACTTTCCTCAAGAGGCTTTATAGTTCCTCTTCACTTTCTGCCATAAGGGTGGTGTCATCTGCATATCTGAGGTGATTGAGATTTCTCCTGGCAATCTTGATTCCAACTTGTGTTTCTTCCAGTCCAGCATTTCTCATGATGTACTCTGCATAGAAGCTCAATAAGCAGGGTGACAATATACAGACAGCCTTGATGTACTCCTTTTCCTATTTGGAACCAGTCTATTGTTCCATGTCCAGTTCTAACTGTTGCTTCCTGACCTGCATACAGATTTCTCAAGAGACAGGTCAGGTGGTCTGCTAAGCCCATCTCTTTCAGAATTTTCCACAGTTTGATGTGATCCACACAGTCAAAGGCATTGGCATAGTCAATAAAGCAGAAACAGATGTTTTTCTGGAACTCTCTTGCTTTTTCCATGATCCAGCGGATGTTGGCAATTTGATCTCTGGTTCCTCTGCCTTTTCTAAAGCCAGCTTGAACATCTGGAAGTTCAAAGTTCACGTATTGCTGAAGCCTGGCTTGGAGAATTTTGAGCATTACTTTGCTAGCGTGTGAGATGAGTGCAATTGTGCGGTAGTTTGAGCATTCTTTGGCATTGCCTTTCTTTGGGATTGGAATGAAAACTGACCTTTTCCAGTCCTGTGGCCATTGCTCCGTTTTCCAAATTTGCTGGCATATTGAGTGCAGCACTTTCACAGCATCATCTTTCACGGTTTGAAATAGCTCAACTGGAATTCCGTCACCTCCACTAGCTTTGTTCGTAGTGATGCTTTCTAAGGCCCATTTTAACTTCGCATTCCAGGATGTCTGACTCTAGGTGAGTGATCACACCATCATGATTATCTTAGTCATGAAGATCTTTTCTGTACAGTTCTTCTGTGTATTCTTGCCACCTCTTCTTAATATCTTCTGCTTCTGTTAGGTCCATACCATTTCTATCCTTTATCGAGCCCATCTCTGCATGAAATGTTCCCTTGGTATCTCTAATTTTCTTGAAGAGATCTCTAGTTTTCCCCATTCTGTTCTTTTCCTCTATTTCTTTGCACTGATCACTGAGGAAGGCTTTCTTATCTCTTCTTGCTATTCTTTGGAACTCTGCATTCAGAGGGGAATATCTTTCCTTTTTTCCTTCGCTTTTCACTTCTCTTCTTTTCACAGTTATTTGTAAGGCCTCCCCAGAAAGCCATTTTGCTTTTTTGCATTTCTTTTCCATGGGGATGGTCTTGATCCCTGTCTCCTGTACAATGTCACGAACCTCTGTCCATAGTTTATCAGGCACTCTATCTATCAGATCTAGTCCCTTAAATCTATTTCTCACTTCCACTGTATAATCATAAGGGATTTGATTTAAGTCATACCTGAATGGTCTACTGGTTTTCCCTACTTTCTTCAGTTTAAGTCTGAATTTGGCAATAAGGAGCTCATGGTCAGAGCCACAGTCAGCTCCCAGTCTTGTTTTTGCTGACTGTTTAGAGCTTCTCCATCTTTGGCTGCAAAGAATATAATCAATCTCTATTTTGATGTTTTTACAGGAACTTTTCAGATTTTTCTCAAATGTTTAAATTCTCTAATTTTTGTGGTATAATAGGGCTCTTTTATAACAAATATATTCTCCATCATCAAAATGGCTCCTAAAGGTTGTCATTGTATGTTTTCCAACTTCTCCACTCTTTGACTTTAATATAAAAATAGTAAGGATTTAATATGTTTTTCCTAAATAGATTAGACTATATCACCTTTTTTTTTTTTTTCTTCCATGGGGCTCAGTAGTAAAGAACCCACAAGAATGAAAGAAATGCAGGAGCTGCAGATTCAGTCCTTGGGTTGGTAAGATCCCCTGGAGAAGGAAATGGCAACCCGCTCCCAGTTTCCTTGCCTGAACAATCCCATGGACAGAGGAGCCTGGCAGGCTATATCCGTGGAGTTGCAAAGAGTTAGACATTACTGAACATGCACACATTTCATCTTTTTACTTTTGAAAGTCATTTATGTAATGCCTAAGTGATTAATTTAAAAATTAAACTAGATGTTCATTATAGCTCAGTAAAGCTGGAAGAAAATAAAATTAAACTTTTAATATCATAAGTTCCATGAGATTTGTATTTCCATTGGTATTTGTCATCATTATTACAGAGAACCCAATGCACTGTTGGTGGTGTCTGGAATTTAATCAAGGCCTTGTTCTTTTGCAGGTGGAGAGGGTTCACCTGTGTTCAGGCAATAAGAGGTTTCAGTGACTGAGGAGAAACTTAAAGGCAACTTAAAGCCAACTAAATGCCAGTCTACTTTCATTACAACCACACGCCAGAATTTCTAAACAATGTCAGTAAGCAATGACTCTAACCCATTGAGGTATACTGCTTCAAAAGTTTCCTCTCATCTAGTTCTTTTGACCACAGTTTTTTTTAGGCTAAATTTTCTCATTATTTTACAGAGATAAAGGATGTCAAAACACTACCATTTTACAAAAGAATTTTGCAGACTCTTAGCATATCTTCAGTTTCAAAGAGTTAAGTCATCTTAAGAAAGGGAACAGTTTTGTCTTCATTTGGTGATGATAAAGAGCATCCATTTACTATGATTCTGGGCTCAAAAAGCTGAGGGCTATTTTGGGGAGGCCTTTAGAAGAGTAACTCAGCCCTCAAAATTTCTAATGACTTTTCAGTATTTTCCCTGATCCCTGCCCAGATCTTTTCTTCTCTAGCTGTTTTAGTATAAATATAGGTGACTCTACTTGGCAATTGAAGTAAACCAAGGTAACTGACTAGAACTGGGAATCTGTGCACAAAGCACAATGCTTGAGTAATTAAGACATCAATATGTCATTTTTACCGTTCTCATATTGTGTTTGCCTAGGACATCACCACAAATTATTCACAGCATATGATTTTATTTTATAATTTATTTTATTGAAGTATAGTTGATTTATAGTGTAGTGTTAGTTTCTACTGCACAACAAAGTGATTTGGTTATACATATATATATATATAATTTTTTGTATTCTTTTCCATTATGGTTTTTATCACAGGATATTGAATATAGTTCCTTGTGCTATACAATAAGACTTGTCATTTATCCATTCTATGCATAATAGTTTGTACCTGCTAACCCCAGACTTCCAATGCATCCTTCCTCCACCCCTCCCCCTTGGCAACCACAAGTCAGTCCTCTATGTCTGTGAATCTGTTTCTGTTTTGTAGATATTTATTTGCATCGTATTTTAGGTTCCCTATATAAGTGATATCATACGGTATTCGTCTCTCATTCTGATTTACTTCACTTGGTACGATAATCTCTAGGTCCATTCACGTTGCTACAAATGGCATTATTTCACTCCTTTATATGACTGAGTGGTTTTTCACTGCATATATGTACCACATCTTCTATTTCCATTCATCTGTTGATGGACATTGAGGTTGTTTCCATGTCTTGGCTGTTGTAAATGGTCACAGCATTGATTTTACTTCATTGAAACCCTAAAGCCAACCATCTTAATAATGGCCTTTTCCTCTCACCATTTTTGATCACTTATTATCCCTTTTAATATTCTAGTACCTATGTTTGAAAACTTAAAGCAACAGACAACAAGGGGATTGGGATACACTTACTCTGAATTTGCTTAGAAAGGCAGTGCTTTATGGTAAAAAAATTAGACTCTAGATCCACCATTACTAATCGTATGGTTCAGTTCAGTTCAGTTCAGTTCAGTCACTCAGCTGCGTCTGACTCTTTGTGATCCCATGAATCACAGCATGCCAAGACTCCCTGTCCATCACCAGCTCCCGGAGTTCACTCAGATTCACATCCATCGAGTCGGTGATGCCATCCAGCCATCTCATCCTCTGTCGTCCCCTTCTCCTCCTGCCCCCAATCCCTCCCAGCATCAAAGTCTTTTCCAATGAGTCAACTCTTCACATGAGGTGGCCAAAGTACTGGGAATGCTTTAGCATCATTCCTTCCAAAGAAGTCCCAGGATTGATCTCCTTCAGAGTGGATGGGTTGGATGTCCTTGCAGTCCAAGGGACTCTCAAGAGTCTTCTCAAATACCACAGTTCAAAAGCATCAATTCTTCGGTGCTCAGCTTCCTTCACAGTCCAACTCTCACATCCATACATGACCACTGGAAAAACCATAGCCTTGCCTAGATGGACCTTTGTTGGCAGAGCAATGTCTCTGCTTTTGAATATGCTATCTAAGTTGGTCATAACTTTTCTTCCAAGGACTAAGCGTCTTTTAATTTCATGGCTGCAGTCACCATCTGCAGTGATTTTGGAGCCCCAAAAGATAAAGTCTGACACTGTTTCCACTCTTTCCCCATCTATTTCCCATGAAGTGATGGGACCCGATGCCATGATCTTCGTTTTCTGAATGTTGAGCTTTAAGCCAACTTTTTCACTCTCCTCTTTCACTTTCCTCAAGGCTTTTTAGTTCCTCTTCAGTTTCTGCCATAAGGGCGGTATCATCTGCATATCTGAGGTTATTGAGATTTCTCCTGGCAATCTTGATTCCAACTTGTGTTTCTTCCAGTCCAGCATTTCTCATGATGTACTCTGCATAGAAGTTCAATAAGCAGGGTGACAATATACAGCCTTGATGTACTCATTTTCCTATTTGGAACCAGTCTGTTGTTCCATGTCCAGTTCTAACTGGTGCTTCCTGACCTGCATACAGATTTCTCAAGAGGCAGGTCAGGTGGTCTGGTATTCCTATCTCTCTCAGAATTTTCCACAGTTTGATGTGATCCACAGTCAAAGACTTTGACATAGTCCATAAAGCAGAAATAGATGTTTTTCTGGAACTCTCTTGCTTTTTCCATGATCCAGCGGATGTTGGCAATTTGATCTCTGGTTCTTCTGCCTTTTCTAAAACCAGCTTGAACATCTGGAAGTTCACAGTTCACTTATTGCTGAAGCCTGGCTTGGAGAATTTTGAGCATTACTTTACTAGCATGTGAGATGAATGCAGTTGTGTGGTAGTTTGAGCATTCTTTGGCATTGCCTTTCTTTGGGATTGGAATGAAAACTGACCTTTTCCAGTCCTGTGGCCACTGCTGAGCTTTCCAAATTTGCTGGCATATTGAGTGCAGCACTTTCACAGCATTATCTTTCAGGATTTGAAACAGCTCAACTGGAATTCCATCACCTCCTCTAGCTTTGTTCGTAGTGATGCTTTCTAAGGCCCACTTGACTTCACATTCCAGGATGTCTGGCTCTGCTTTCAGCAAGTCAATCAACCCCTTAGAGCCTGCATTTCTTGGTCTGGCCTAATGTAACAATAAGGGCAATGGGGTATATGATTGGCCTGAAAAGTGCAACCCATGGCTGAAGTCACTCACGCGTGCATGTTAAGTAGCTTCAGTCTGTCCAACTCTTCACTACTGTATGGACTGTAGCCTCCCAGACTTCTCTGTCCATGGGATTCTCCAGACAAGAATACTGGAGTGGGTTGCTATGCCCTCCTCCAGGAGATCTTTCCAGACCTGCATCTCTTATGTTTCCTGCATTGGCAGGCGGGTCTTTACCACTATTGCCACCTGGAAATCCCAAAGCCATTTAAATGTATTTATTTATTTTGTAAAATGTTACCAATCAAGCAAAGTAGTTCTGAGAGTCACTGGTGACTCTAACTCAAAAGGTTAATGCAGATATAAGGGTTGTATTGAAAGTGATATATATTATGCCTATTTCCTCAAGTGAAAGAAAAAGAAATTAGCCATTGAATATGCTTATCTTGTAGCAGAATGGATTTAGATGAACTATTAAGGAAAGCTTTCCAAATACTTCAAAATTATGTTACCCACATATCAGCTTGAAATGGTCATAGATCTCCAAAGTCTGTGCTGGCAGAAACCCCTTTATGTTCTTCTTGAGTCCTCTGTCTCAGATTGCTGAGAGAGACCAGAGGTGGCAGTGGGGAGGAGAGAATGAGCAGGAACTGTTGCCCCTGGTGCTTCACTGTTTTGAACACTGTCCAGTTGAACACAAGTCTAAATAGGAAACAATCCATAAGGTTGTCACAAGTCTGTCCTCACACAAGTGTATAAAAACAAGCAACTCACAAGCAACTCTCTTTCAGGCAAAGTAATATTCCTACTGGGACTTCTCTGGTGGCTCAGACAGTAAAGCGTCTGTCTACAACGCGGGAGACCTGGGTTCGATCCCTGGGTCGGGAAGATCCGCTGGAGAAGGAAATGGCAATCCACTCCAGTGCTATTGCCTGGAAAATCCCCTGGACAGAGGAGCCTGATAGGTTACAGTCCATGGGGTCGCAAAGAGTCGGACACGACTGAGTGACTTCACTTTTCAACTTCACTTTCACTTTCAATATTCCTAATATCCCTGTCCTTGGCCCACAGCAGACCTGCCCAAAGACCACAGCAGAAGTTCAAATTATCATAATGAAGAAGAAAACCTTGGTTTTTTTACAGGTCAGTTCAGTTCAGTTCAGTTCAGTCGCTCAGTCGTGTCCGACTCTTTGCGACCCCATGAATTGCAGCACACCAGGCCTCCCTGTCCATCACCAACTCCCGGAGTTCAGCCAAACTCACGTCCATCTAGTTGGTGATGCCATCCAGCCATCTCATCCTCTGTCGTCCCCTTCTCCTCCTGCCCCCAATCCCTCCCAGCATCAGAGTCTTTTCCAATGAATCAACTCTTTGCATGAGGTGGCCATAGTACTGGAGTTTCAGCTTTAGCATCATTCCTTCCAAAGAACACTCAGGACTGATCTCCTTCAGAATGGACTAGCTGGATCTCCTTGCAGTCCAAGGGACTCTCAAGAGTTTTCTCCAACACCACAGTTCAAAAGCATCAATTCTTCGGCACTCAGCTTTCTTCCCAGTCCAACTCTCACATCCATACATGACCGCTGGAAAAACCATAGCCTTGACTAGACGAATCTTTGTTGGCAAAGCAATGTCTCTGCTTTTGAATATGCTATCTAGGTTCGTCATAACTTTTCTTCCAAGGACTAAGCGTCTTTTAATTTCATGGCTGCAATCACTATCTGCAGTGATTTTGGAGCCCCCCAAAATAAAGTCTGACACTGTTTCCTCTGTTTCCCCATCTATTTGCCATGAAGTGATGGGACCAGATGCCATGATCTTCGTTTTCTGAGTGTTGAGGTTTAAGCCAACTTTTTCACTCTCCTCTTTCACTTTCCTCAAGAGGCTTTTTAGTTCCTCTTCAGTTTCTGCCATAAGGGTGGTGTCATCTGCATATCTGAGGTTACTGATATTTCTCTTGGCAATCTTGATTCCAGCTTGTGCTTCCTCTAGCCTAGCGTTTCTCATGATGCATATAAGTTAAATAAGCAGGTCAGTTAATTTATGTTAATTATCTGGAATGATAATCTGAAACTTACAATCAGTTGAGAGAGATTTCCCAGAAAGAAGCTGACTTTGGGGGATCTCAGGGAAAGGCTATTCTGCCTAGCCCCTCCTCTGTCAGTGAGAGATATCTGGGACACTCTTCTCATAAAAGGTCAGTTTACCTCCTCAGTTCCCATGTTTGTTTCCATCTGACAGTCTCCCCTTCCCAGATTCTTGAACTGCAGCTGCTGCCGCTGTTTCAGAAACTTCTGTCCTTGGATCTGTGGAGGAAAATACTTCTGCTGGAAAATACTCTCTTTTTTCTGAGTTTGAATATCGCAGGCCACATGTGGCATACCTTTCTTTTGTGCTGTTTCCTGCAATGTACGCTAAGCCTCTGGTTGTTTTTTTTTTTTTTCCCCTTATGCTCTCTTTGGTTCCATCCAGAAAGATTTTGTCGAATTTGAAGATCAGTCTACTCAACACCTTTCCTGGTTTTTTGTTTTGTTCTTCAAAATTTCCAGCCACTGCACTAAAATGTTGAGAGATTTTCTTGCCTAAGTTCTGAACCAAATAATAAGTAAGACAAGTGGGGTGGGAGGGGGAGGGACACCAAAATTACCTTTATTATTGAAAAAATCTAAATTGGTGAACATAGCTGTACTAGTTTCATAAGGCTGTAGAAACAAAGAATCATAAACTGAGTAGCTTACAAGCAATGTATTGTCCCACAGTTCTTAGGGTTGAAGGTCTGAAATCAAGCTGTCAGCCATGCCATGCTACTTCTGAAACCCATATCGGAGAATCCTTCCTTGCCTCCTTTAGTTTCTGGTGTTTGCCAGCAACTTGGGGCATTCCTTGGCTTGTAGATACGTTGCTCCCATTTCTGCCTCCATTGTCACATGGCTGTCCTGTCCCTGTGTCTCTGCTCTTCTTATTCAGATAACCACTTGCACTGGCTTTGGTGGTGGTGGTGGTGGTTTAGTCACTAAGCCATATCTGACTCTTGTAATCCCATAGACTGTAGCCGTCTTCTGGCCATGGGATTTCCCAGGCAAGATTACTGAAGTAGGTTGCTGTTTCCTTCTCCAAGGGATCATCCTGACCTAGGGATTAAACTTGCAGCTCCTGCATTGCAGGCAGTCTCCTGCATTGTAGGCGTATTCTTAACCACTGAGCCACTGGGAAAGATTCTGTACTGGCTTTGAGACCACGCTAATGACCTCAAATTGAGGTCTGCAAAGACTCTATGTACAAGTGAGGTCACACTGAGAGGTACTGAGAGTTAGGACTTCAAACATCATTTTGGAATGTAGTTTGACCCATAACAAGAACTTAAGAGAGCCAAATGGACAAGATACTGAAACTCAGATTTGGACAGATTTACTTGTCTGGTCATGGCACTCTCTTTTGAGATAGGATTCTTCACACCAACTAAAACTTTTGGCATGGAGAGCAGAGAAGAACTCTTACTCCTTGGGGGTATTGTAGATTATAGAATAACAACAAAATATCCAGGACACAATAAAGAAGCATAAAGAGCATTCACAAACAAGATTTTAAAAGATTAAACACATTTGTTTTATCAGTAAATATATATCATTTAAAGATTCCATTAGGTGTCCTAGATATTCAGTTGATTAACCTGCAAAACAATCGGAGCCAAGGTTTATCAATAAGAATAACTGAAAAGAAAATAGGGATAATAATATTTTATACAACAAAATCATTAACAAGATTAAATTTATACTACTGAATGACAATAGAGAACATATATGGAAAGAAACCTTACAAATGAGAGGAAAAATTGACAGAAGCAATAATTCAACCTATCAGTCTCCCCAGAGTTTCCTTCCTGCTCCCTACTCCAAAATAAAGGTGTACAGAATCTAGATAATGTAAGTAATGGGGATGGATTGATAATAATTCAATGACAAAATGAACTATAATTCTTCTCAGTGTCCATGGAATATTTCCAAAAGTTGGTCATCTATTTGTTTTCATATGAATACATAAAAAGCCCTGATAACTGAACCACATAGTAAACCAGGAATAAATACTACTATTTAAACAAAACTAAACCCTTTAAAAATATTTTAAAATTAAAAATACTTCTCAAATCACTGCTTACTTGAATTATTATAGTCTGAGTTAAAAATAATGAATACTAATCTATTTGGAAAAACGTGTGGTGCCAAATTCCTACTTTGAAGGAAATCTATAGTCCTACATGCAGAATGGAAGGAAGTCAATTAATTAAACGTTCAGCTAAATGTAGGAGAGAAAGAACTATGAACAAAAGCTAAAGTGACAAATAAAATCAAGCCACTTTGAAGAAGATTGTTCTAACACTGGAAGTGATAGAATCATGAAAATAATTCTAGGCAAACATGTCTAGTTACTATATATGAGCCTGAGACAGTTGCATTGACAAGCCATTTTATTAACTACTGCTCTTTATTTGCTACTATTTTACAAGATTCTGTTTGAATTAAGAAGGCATATTCACCTAGTCAGAAAATAAGTTCTTGAGTAATCGAAAGAACAATGACTAATTTAAGAAAGGGCAAAAGAAGAAGTCAGTAAAAAGATAAATACGGGAAGGCCAGTGCAAATTCTGGATAATAGTTTAGGCCTTGTGCATGTTCAGTCATGTCTGACTCTTTGTCACGCTATGGACTGTAGCCCACCAGGTTTCTCTGTCCATGGGGTTTCCCAAGCAAGAATAGTGGAGCAGATTGCCACTTCCCCATTCCAGAGAATGTTCCTGACTCAGGGATCAAATCCTGTCTCCTGTGTGTCTCCTACATTGCAAGCAGATTCTTTACTGCTGAGCCACCAGGGAAGCCACCAGTTTAGGCCTTATAGATGCCAAACTCTACATATGGGAAAAGGTTAACATAAGAGAACAAAAATATATAAGACAATTATTAACAGACCTAAAGGGAGAAATTGACAGCAACACAATCATAGTGGAGAATGTTAACACTCTACTTCGGTGGCTAGATCATCCAGACAGAATGTCAACAAGGAAACAAAGGCCTTAAATGAAACATTAGACCAGATGGATTTATAAATTTGTAGAGAACATTCCATCTTAATGCAGCAGAATACACATTCTTCTTAAGGGCACATGCAACTTTCTCAAGGATAGACTATGTGTTTGCTCAGAAAACAAGTCTCAGTAAATTTAAGAAGTTTGAAATCATATCAAGCATCTTTCCCAATTGCAGTGGCATGAAACTAGATATGAATTACAAGAAGAAAGCTAAAAAAACAAAAATAAAATTTAAAAAATCACAAATATGTAGAGACTAGCAACATGGTACTCAACAATTTTCATGTCAGTGAAGAAATCTAAGGAGGACTCAAAAATTACCTGAAGACAAATGAAAACGAAAATACCAAATATGGAGATGTGTGGGATGCAGCAAAAATGGTACTATTTGTTGTTCAGTTGCTATATCATGTCTGACTCTTTGTGACCCCATGGACTACAGGAGGCCAGGCTTCCCTGTCCACAGAATTATCCAGACTATAGAGTACTGGAGTGGGTAGCTATTCCCTTTTCCAGGGGGTCTTCCCGACCCAGGGATTGTACCCAGGTCTGCTGTACCACTGGCAGATTTTTTTTAACCATCTGAACCACCAGAGAAGCCCCTATTTTATGTATAGTAGTGTGTATATGTCAATCCTAATTTTCCAATTTATTAAGAGAATTTTCATTATTAAAATATCCATATTACCTAAAGAAACCTACAGATTCAATGCAATCCCTATGAAAATCTCAAGGACACTTTTCACAGAAATAAAACCCCAAATTCTTGAATTCTTAGAGCTCCACAAAAGACTCTGAAAAGACAAAGCAATCCTGAGAAAAAAGAAGAAACCTGGAGGTAACACACCTCAATTTCAAATTGTATTATAAAGCCATAACAATAAAAAAAGCATAGTATCGAAAGAAAAACTGATGCATAGATCAATGGAACACAATTGAAAGCTAAGAAATAAACCCACACATATATGGACAATGAATTTGCAACAAAAGAGCAGAAAACATACAATGGAGGTAGGATACTATCTTCAAACAGCAGTGTTAGGAAAAATAGACGGCCACATGCAAAAAAATCAGTCACTATCTCATACCCACGGTATGGAATGTGTGTACCACACACAAGTTCAGTTCAGTTCGGTCGCTCAGTCGTGTCCGACTCTTTGCGACCCCATGAATCACAGCACGCCAGGTCTCCCTGTCCATCAACAACTCCCGAAGTTTACTCAGACTCAAGTCCATCGAGTCAGTGATGCCATCCAGCCATCTCATCCTCTGTTGTCCCCTGTTCCTCCTGCCTCCAACCCTCCCAGCATCAGGGTCTTTTCCAATGAGTCAACTCTTCGCATGAGGTGGCCAAAGTATTGGAGTTTCAGCTTCAGCGTCAGTCCTTCCAATGAACACCCAGTACTGATCTCCTTTAGAATGGAATGGTTAGATCTTCTTGTAGTCCAAGGGACTCTCAAGAGTCTTCTCCAATACCACAGTTCAAAAGCATCAATTCTTTGGTACTCAGCTTTCTTCACAGTCCAACTCTCACATCCATACATGACCACTGGAAAAACCACAGCCTTGACTAGACGGACCTTTGTTGACAAAGTAATGTCTCTGCTTTTTAATATGCTATCTAGGTTGGTCATCCTCTCTCCAGTACTCTTGCCTGGAAAATCCCATGGATGGAGGAGCCTGGTAGGCTGCAGTCCACGGGGTCACTAAGAGTCGGGCATGACTGAGCGACTTCAATTTCGCTTTTCACTTTCATGCATTGGAGAAGGAAATGGCAACCCACTCCAGTATTCTTGCTTGGAGAATCTCAGGGATAGAGGAGCCTAATGGGCTGCCGTCTCTGGGGTCGCACAGAGTCAGACACGACTGAAGAGACTTAGCACCAGCAGCAGCAGGTTGGTCATAACTTTCCTTCCAAGGAGAAAGCGTCTTTTAATTTCATGACTGCAATCACCATCTGCGATGATTTTGGAGCCCAAAAAATTAAAGTCTGACACTGTTTCCTCTGTTTCCCCATCTATTTCCCATGAAGTGATGGGACCAGATGCCATGATCTTCGTTTTCTGAATGTTGAGCTTTAAGCCAATTTTTCACTCTCCTCTTTCACTTTCATCAAGAGGCTTTTGAGTTCCTCTTCACTTTCTGCCATAAGGGTGGTGTCATCTGCATATCTGAGGTTATTGATATTTCTCCCAGCAATCTTGATTCCAGCTTGTGCTTCTTCCAGCCCAGCGTTTCTCATAATGTACTCTGCATATAAGAGTGGAGGTGATGGAATTCCAGTTGAGCTGTTTCAAATCCTGAAAGATGATGCTGTGAAAGTCCTGTACTCAATATGCCAGCAAATTTGGAAAACTCAGCAGTGGCCACAGGACTGGAAAAGGTCAGTTTTCATGCCAATCCCAAAGAAAGGCAATGCCAAAGAATGCTCATACTACTGCACAATTTCAATCATCTCACACGCTAGTAAAGTAATGCTCAAAATTCTCCAAGCCAGGCTTCAGCAATATGTGAACCATGAACTTCCAGATGTTCAAGCTGGTTTTAGAAAAGGCAGAGGAACCAGAGATCAAATTGCCAACATCCGCTGGATCATCGAGAAAGCAAGAGTTCCAAAAAACATCTATTTCTGCTTTTTTGACTATGCCAAAGCCTTTGACTGTATGGATCACAATAAACTGTGGAAAATTCTGAAAGAGATGGGAATACCAGACCACCTGACCTGCCTCTTAAGAAACCTATATGCAAGTCACAAAGCAACAGTTAGAACTGGACATGGAACAACAGACTGGTTCCAAATAGGAAAAGGAGTATGTCAAGGCTGTATATTGTCACCATACACAAAGATTAACTCAAAACATATTAAAATGTATTATATCTGATAAAAGGTTAATATAAAAACTATATAAAGAACTCATACAACTCAACAACAACAGCAACAAACTCAATAACTCATTTCAGCTTCATTAAACAATGAGCAGAAGAGTTGAAGAGACATTTTTCTGAAGAAGACATATAGATGGCTTACAGACACATGACAGGTGTTCAAGAATACTAGTTATTAGGGAAACTCAAGTCAGAGCACAGTGAGATATCATGTCACACCTATTAGAATGACTATTGTCAAAAAGGGCAAGAGATAACAAGTTTTGGCAAGGATATAGAGAATAGAGAACATTCACACACTGTTGGTGGGAATATAAATCAGTGCAGTCACTACAGAAAACAGTACGGAGATTTCTCCAAAAATTAAGAATAGGATTACCATATGTCCCAGCTATCCTAATTCTGTATATTTATCCAAAGTATGTGAAAACACTAATTCAAAAGATATATGCTCATCTGAGTTTGTTGTGACATTATTTACCTAAGCCAAGATATGGAGACAACCAAAGGAAGGGCTCATTAATGAATAAATAGATAAAGCGGGTATGGTGTGTATATATATATACATATATATATATGAGTGCAAGTATGTGTGTGCTCAATCATGTTTGATTCTTTGTGACCCCATGAACTGTAGCCCACTAGGCTCCTCTGCCCAGGGAATTTTTCAGGCAAGAATACTAGAGTGGACTGCCATTTCCTACTCCAGGGGACCTTCCCAACCCAGGGGTTGAACCCACATTTCTTGCATCTCCTGCATTGGCAGGCAGATTCTTTACCACTGGGCCACCCGGGGAAGCTGGTGTGTGTGTGTGTGTGTGTGTGTGTGTGTGTGTGTGTGTGTGTGTGCAATGGAATACTAATAGGAAAAGGAGTACGTCAAGGCTGTATATTGTGACCCTGCTTATTTAACTTCTATGCAGGGTACATCATGAGAAATGCTGGGCTGGAAGAAGCGCAAGCTGGAATCAGGATTGCCGGGAGAAATATCAATAACCTCAGATATGCATTGACACCACCCTTATGGCAGAAAGTGAAGAGGAACTAAAAAGCCTCTTGAGGAAAGTGAAAGAGGAGAGTGAAAAAGTTGGCTTAAAGCTCAACATTCAGAAAACAAAGATTATGGCATCTGGTCCCATCACTTCATGGCAAATAGATGGGGAAACAGTGGAAACAGTGTCAGACTTTAATTTTTTGGGCTCCAAAATCATTGCAGATGGTGACTGCAGCCATGAAATTAAAAGACGCTTACTCCTTGGAAGGAAAGTTATGACCAACCTAGATAGCATATTCAAAAGCAGACATTACTTTGCCAACAAAGGTGCATCTAGTCAAGGCTATGGTTTTTCCAGTGGTCATGTATGGATGTGAGAGTTGGACTGTGAAGAAAGCTGAGCACCAAAGAATTGATGCTTTTGAACTGTGGTGTTGGAGAAGACTCTTGAGAGTCCCTTGGACTGCAAGGAGATCCATTCAGTCCATTCTGAAGGAGATCGGTCCTGGGTGTTCTTTGGAAGGAATGATGCTAAAGCTGAAGCTCCAGTACTTTGGCCACCTCAGTACTTGGAGAGGAGTTGACTCATTGGAAAAGACTCTGATGCTGGGAGGGATTGGGGGCAGGAGCAGAAGGGGATGACCGAGGATGAGATGGCTGGATGGCATCACCAACTTGATGGACGTGAGTTTGAGTGAATTCCGGGAGTTGGTGATAAACAGGGAGGCCTGGCATGCTGCGATTCATGGGGTCGCATAGAGTCGGACACGACTGAGCGACTGAACTGAACTGAATGGGACATTACTCATCTACAAAAGAGAATTCTTGCCATTTGAGACAATATGGATGGACCTTGAGGGGTTTATGCTAAGGGAAATAAGTTAGATGGAGAAAGACAAATGCCATATGATATCATTCCTATGTGGAATATAAAAGCAAACAAAAGACAACAAAAAAGTGAGCAAAGCAAACTAAACAAAAACAAACATAGATACAGAGGAGAGAGTAGTGGTTACCAGAGGGAAAGGGGTAAGGTGTGCCAGGGCTGGTGAAATGGGTTAAGGCGATCAACCCTATGTTGACGGATGGAGACAAAATTTTTGGTGCTGAGCATGCTATAGGGTGTACAGAAATGAACATGTTGTACACATGAAACTTTATACACCGTGTTACCTCAATAAAAATAAGTCTAAAATTTTTTTTTAGAAAGTTAGCTACTGTTTGGGGTAGATACAGTGGTTTGTGGGGTAGATAGCAACATTTCCAATGGTTAATCTAGTTAGTTATCTACAGTGGGATACCTGATCCAGGACTTTTTTGCATTACTGAAAAATATTACCTTACCCTACCCCCAGCTTTACTGAGATATAACTGACAAATAAACTTGTATATATTTGAAGTCAACACCGTGATGATTTGACATACGCATACATTGAGAAACACTACAATCAAGTTAACTATCACATCCATCACCTCACATTGTTATTTACCATTTTTGTGTGTAGGGATAATACTGAAGCTTTACTGTTAGCAAATTTCAAGTATATAATACAATATTGTTAACTGTAATTATTACTGAATAGTAGACTAGCAACTTTAAAATACACAGTATAGTATTATTAACTATAGTCACTATACTGTACACTGGATCCTCAGAACTTATTCATCCTACAATAAAAAATTTTTGTCTTTTAACCAACGTTTCCCTGTTTCTCCCAAACTCCAGTTCTTGGCAGCCACCATTCTACTTTGTTTTTATGAGTTCAACAATTTTTTTTAACATTTCATATAGAAGTAATACTATACACCATTTGTCACTTGTCTTTCTCAGCCTGGCTTATTTCACTTAGCATAATCCCCTCCAGTTTCATCCATGTTATTACAAATGGCAGTGTATCTTTCTTTTGTTATTGCTGAATAATATTACTTTGTAATATATATCTAACACATTTTCCTCTTTTTTAAAATTTATGTATTTATTTATTTATTTTGGCTATGCTGGTGTTTGTTGCTTTGTGCAGGCTTTCTCTAGTTGCAGTGAGCAAGGGCTGCTCTCTAGTTTTGGTGGCTTGTCTTACTGTGGAGCACCTGTCTAGTTGCTCCAAGGCATATGGGATCCTCCCGGATCAGGGATTGAACCTGTGTCCCCTGAACTGGCAGGTGGATTCTTATCCACTGAGCCACCAGGGAAGTCCCTAGCACATTTTCTTTACCCATTCATTTGCCAATGGACGTCTAGATTGTTTCCATGTCTTGGCTGTTTTGAATGATGCTGCAATGAACTCGAGTGTGGATAACTCTTCAAGATACTGATTTTGTTTCCTTTGGCTGCATACCAAGAAATGAACTTGCTATATTATATAAACGTTTTATTTTTAAGTTTTTGAGGAACCTGTGCCTTGTTTTCCATAGTGACTGCACCATTCCATATGCCCATCAACAGTGTGTAAGTGTTCTCTTCTCTCTACGTCCTCACTAATATTTGTTATCTTTGGTCTTTTTGATAATAGTTATTCTAGCAAATACGAGGTGATATCTCATGGTGGCTTTGATTTGCATTTCATGATGATTAATGATTTTGAACACCTTGAAAAGATGTGCTTTAAATATTGAAAATACCCTGTATGGGACTTCTAAAGTCAAAAAGACTGAAAAAACTTGAAGGCAAGAGTATATCAGCTTTCATGTTTATATTCCTAGTGATTAGCACTGAATTTGAGCTGATAATGAATTATTGAATGAAGTTCTCATCAGCATATATTTATTGATTTATTTTTCAAACAAAAGAATATATGAAAAGAGAGGAGAAAAGCCAAGTTACATTATAGAACTGGGCAGAACTTTAACTGGGGAGGGACATGAGTGATCTTTCTGAGGTGATGAAAGTTTTCATATCTTGATCTGGCTGATGGTTACTGAATGTGTGTATATATAAGTAAAAATTTCTTAAAATTCCCACTAAAGGTTTATATACTTTACTGTGTATAAATTATACCCCCAAACCAAAATTAAAATCAAACTAATCAGTAAAGCTGAACGTTTGAGAAAAAGCTGAGTATTTGGAACTTTTGACCAAATTCTGTACCATGTTTTTTTCTCTTATTAAGCAAAGAGATTTAAATTTTTAAATTAATTTATTTTTTTATTGAAGGATAATTGCTTTACAGAATTTTGCTGTTTCCTGTCAAACCGCAACAGGAATCAGCCATAGGTATACATATAACCCCTCCCTTTTGAAATTCCCTCCCATCTCCCTCCCCACCCCACCCCTTTAGGTTGATACAGCACCCCTGTTTGAGTTTCCTGAGCCATATAGCAAATTCCCGTCGGCTATCTATTTTACATATAGTAATGTAAGTTTCCATGAGATGTATGGAGAGACTTATATTTGATATAGTTTTGGTGGAGAATAGACACATATCCTATGTGAAATTTGTTAGCATATTGTCTGTTGCCAAAGAGTACATAACTGTTACCAGAGTTTTGATAGTAAGTAAAGGGTAAATTTTCAAAGCTATGTTCACTTTGTCAACTGATAAGTTATTCCCTGGACCAATTGAAAATAGAAAATTTATCTAGTTAACTTCCTAGACACTTCTTGGTCATATTTGCAAGCAAAGCACAAATTAAGGTTGTTGCAGTGACTTGAGGAGTAATCATTCTTTTTTCCCTCTAAGGATGGCTACTTCAGTCTCTTTCTCAAGTATGGATACACCTAAACTTTTTAAAGTTTCTTTTCTAAAATAGGAGAAGGAAATAGCAACCTATTCCAGTATTCTTGCCTGGGAAATCCCATGGACAGAGGAGCCTGGTTGGCTACAGTCCACCTGGTCACAAAAGAGTTGGACATGACTGAGCGACTTTCAGTTTCTAAAATATTTATTTTTCTGGCTGCATGGGTCTTAGTTCCCACAGGTGAGATCTTTCGTTGTAGAGCATGGACTCTAGCTGTGGCCTGTAGGCTCAGTAGTTGTGGCCCTTGGGGTTAGTTGTTTTGTTGTGTCAGATCTTAGTTCCCCAACCAGGTATTGAAACAATGTTCCCTGCATTGCAAGGCAGATTCTTAACCACTAGACCACCAGGGAAGTCCCTAAGTTTCTTTTTTCCTCCCCCAAACTATAATCTTTTTATTTTGTATCTTAGTACGGCTGATTAACAATGTTGTGGTAGTTTCAGGTGAACAGCGAAGATCTCAGCGAAGTATCTCAGCTAAACTTAGCTGGACACACCTAAAGTTAAATTCATTATTTCCCCAAAATTGTAATTGATCCACAGTTTATCTACAGGTGGTCCAGTTTCCACCTGTTTCTGATATATGTAGTCCAGTTATCATTTGGTTGGAGAAGGGCATGGCAACCCACTCCAGTATTCTTGCCTGGAGAATTCCATGGACAGATGAGCCTGGTGGGTGAGTCCATGGAGTCGTAGAGTCAGACACAACTGAATGATTAACATTTTATCATTTGGTGGCTTTCATGTAAATTCAAAAACATTTTTCCCATGGTAAGCTGGGTTTCAGAGATCACATTTATCAAGCTTGGAAACTGACCCATTTTGGTTGTGGGATGCGTGTGACTGTCTGTAGTCCTCACTCAGCACTCTGGCATGGTGTTTTCATTTGAACACAGGAATCTGATTGAGTTGTACTAGCCCTGAATGTCTACTGAGGTTTGTTTTCTAACTATAGGCCAGGTAGTACTGAAAGGTAATTTTCTAAAAAAAATTTGTTTTTGGAGTATGGTTGATTCCCTGGTGGCTGAATGGTAAAGAATCTGCCTGCCAATGTAGGAGATGCAGGTTCAATCCTCAGGTCAGGAAGATCACTTAGAAAAGGAAATGGCAACCCATTCCAGTATTCTTGCCTGGAAAATCCCATGGACAGAGAAAACTGGTAGGGTACAGTCCACTGGGTTGCAAGAGAGTTGGACAAAACTTAGCAACTAAATAGCAATAACATAGTTGATTTACTATGTTGTGTTTATTTCAGGTATATGGCAAAGTGAATCTGTTATATTTATGCATATATCCACTCTTTTTTTTAAAGTTTCTTTTCCCATATAGGCCATTGCAGAGTAATGAGTAGAGTTCCCTGTTCTTTGTGACCCCATGGACTATGTAGTCTATGGAATTCTCCAGGCCAGAATACTGGGGTGGGTAGCCTTTCCGTTCTCCAGGGTATCTTCCCAAGCCAGGGATCGAACCCAGGTCTCCTACATTCCAGGCAGATTCTTTACCAGCTGAGCCACAGGGAAGCCCAAGAGTACTGGAGTGGGTAGCCTATCCCTTCTCCAGCAGATCTTCCTGACCTAGGAATTGAACCGGGGTCTCCTGCATTGCAGGTAGATTCTTTACAAACTGAGCTATGAGGGAAGTACCTGTTCTGTACAGCAGATTCTTATTGTCTACTTTATATATAGTAATATATACTTGCAGTTCCAATTTCCCAATTTATCCCTTCTCCCCAGCCCCTCATAGCCATGTTTGTTTTCCATATCTGTGACTAATTTGTTTTGTAAATAAGCTTATTTGAACTTTTTTTTTTTTAGATTCAACATGTAGGCAGTATGATATTTGTCTTTCTGTGTCTTACTTACTTCACTCAGTATGACAGTCTCTAGATCCATCCGTGTTGTGGCAAATGGCATTATTTTGTTCTTTTTTATGGCTGAGTAATATTCTATTGTAAATGTGTGTCATACCTTCTTTATTGATTTATCCATCAGTGGACATATAAGTTGCTTCCATGTCCTGGCCGTTGTAAATAGTGCTGCAATGAACATTAGGGTGCATGCATCCTTTCAAATTATTATTTCCTCTGAATATAAGCCCCGGAGTAGGGTTGCAGGGTCATGTGGGCTGGTGACTTGGTCAATACAGTATCCACCTGTAATGCAGGAGACCTGGATTCGATCCCTGGGTTGGGAAGATCACCTAGAGGAGGGGCATGGCAACCCACTCCAGTATTCTTGCCTGGAGAATCCCCAAGGACAGAAGAGCCTGGAAAGCTACAGTCCATGGAGTTCCAAAGAATAGGACATGACTGAGCGACTAAGCACAGCACAGCATGGTGGCTCTATTTTTAGTTTTTAAAGTATCTTCCATACTGTTTTCCATAATGACCAATTTACAATCCTACCAACAATGTAGGACGTTTCCCTTTTTTCCACACACATTTTCTAGTTTTGAATGGGTATGTTGAGTAGAATTTGAAAACAAGAATGGTACAACATAATTATAAACTAAGTAGCAAAGACAATCTTTAATCAAATCTTTCCATATTTAGAACTCATTTCTTCAATAACTATAAGAGGGAAATTATAAGTTTATTACCCCAAACCATAAACAAAAGTTTCACCGGGACAGTTAAACACAAGAGTTTAATTGTGGCATTAATGTGCTACTTTGTGAATGTAAAAGCATTTTCCTTCTGAGTTAGTTAATGCATTTCATGCCCTAAGTGATCATCCCTGAACTTCACTCACTCATTTATTCTACCTTGTTCAAAACTCATTTATGCTTCTTGAATGAAAAAAAAAATCCATTTGAATAACCTCACTTCATAGTTTTCCAGTTCTACAAACATGTGATCAATAATCCACCATTTTTGCTCTATAGATCCAACAGTGGGCCCAGATTACTTACCAGGGCAGAAAGTATTCAAATTGTTATCTATCAAAGATGTGAGAGAGAAGATATTTCTACTTTGGAAAGTTGTTGGAATAGACCTCCAAGACTCCTTCAAACTCTGCCATTTTATGCCTGGGCCATTTTTAGGCTAAAATAACCACCCTATAATGGCAGGACCCTTTCCTGAGTTTCATCTAGATATTCACTACTATTGTCTCTAATCCTCAAAACAATGCGTTAAGATTGGTACTATTATCCCTGTTCTATAGGTGAGGACACAGGGACTCAGAGAGGTTAATTTAACTAGCTAATTGTTTATCTGAAATGCAAAACCAGATCACTCCAATTCCAGAGTTCATGCTCTTTCCATTGTACTTGCCTTGGGTGTTGTAAGCATTCTGGGAAAACACCATGGTGTGAAAGGACATAGTGTTCCCTTATTTTGTTGTTCTCTTTTATGACACGGGTTTATCACATGGTTAAAGCAAAAAGCAAGAACAGCCTGTGACTAAGGATGTCCTTGCTTCTCACTCAGAAGTGGCTCCCATGCTTCCTCTTTTGGCCCCATGATCCAATGAGGCTCCTGTTTGTCAGGATGATGATATTCTACTATCTGGTGCCACTGGCTTTCTGAAAGGCAACAAGGTGAAAGTGAAAGTGAAGTCACTCAGTCGTGTCCGCCTCTTTGCGACCCCATGGACTGTAGCCCACCAGGCTCCTCCATCCATGGAATTTTCCAGGCAAGAGTACTGGAGTGGATTGCCATTTCCTTCTCCAGGGGATCTTCCTGACCCAGGGATCGAACCCGGGTCTCTTGCACTGCAGGCAGAGCTTTAGCATCTGAGCCACCAGGGAAGCACTTAACAAGGTGAGGAAACATCCAATTTCGCAGTGAAAAGTCTGCATGTTAGTGGGTCCCTGAGGAATACAAACAGACCTTCAGAGAAGAGTTCAGGCAGCACACTCTGTACCGTCTCTCAGGGGCTCAAGCCACACCCTCTTTGCCAATCATATACATCCAAATGTCTCATCGACTCTACATGTCTTAGTTGAGTTTGCCTTGTTTTCTGCTTAACAGATGGGAGCAGTTGGACTTGATAAGAATACAGTCATTAAGTCATGTCCAAGTCTTTGCAAGCTGCAGCACCCCAGGCTTTCCTGCTCTTCACTATCACCCGGAGTTGGTGCAGACTCATATCCATTAAGTCGGTGATGCCATCCAACTATCTCATCCTCTGTCGCCCCCTTCTCCTCCTGCCCTCAATCTTTCCCAGTATCAGGGACTCGATAGTTAACTGATAATCACAAATAACTTTTAGATGGAGATCATTCTGGGCTTGAGGACACCATAGTCTCACGGGTTCTAACTCTCTCTCCTGACAGCAACTCAGATAACCCACAGGATTTAATCCCCGCCCCCCCCGCCCCTGCCTCAAATTCAAACAAGCAAAGAAACAAAAATCCTGTATTCCATGGAAACAATCTATGGTATCTTTGCAAAGAAACAGATATTCATCTTTGAACAGTACAGGAAGAACAAACATAGCCTTTAAAGTCAGTTAAACCAGCCTAGCTTTGGATTGAGCCTTTCCATTTATTGTTTTATAATCTCAAACAAGTCATTTCACCTCTCTGATTCTCTGCTCTTTATCTGTTAAGTGGGGATAATAATTTTGATTTTACAAGGTTGTCATGGGGGAAATCAAGGTCTCTAGTAAAGCACCTAACACAGTGCATGGCAGCAAACCCTTGGTAAACACTGCCTGCTTCTGCTCTTCCTCCCCAGATGCACTGGCTTTCCTAGGAAAAGGTGGTTAAGAAGGTGAAAGGGCCTTTCCCATGCATTCATTTAGGGGCCTCCTGTAGCTTTTGGCTTTTAAAAATATTAAATTGTTTATGTTGTATGGGCTTTTAAAAATAGCTTAGAGGGCAATCCAGGGAACTCAACTGAAAAAGGGTTATCTAGACTCTACAATGACTGTAGTGGAAGAAGAATGGAATGAAGAAAACAATGAGAAGGCTGAAGAAACTGGGATAGTGCTGTATACATTGTAAATAAGAACACTTTCTACACACATGCTCCAAACATCCCATTATTTTGCAAACTATGTATTCTTCTCATGTATGGGGCAGTTTAAGTTAATGATGTGATCCATTCATCCTGCCATGTTTCATTTATATTTTCTTCAACAGTGAAATGAATTGAGGAAAACAATGCCCTTATTCTGTGAATAAGAAGAGGAAAGAGAAGAGTGTGTGTGTGTGTGTGTGTGTGTGTGTGTGTGTGTGTGTGTATGTGTGAATGCTCCCCAGAATTTGGGAGTTAGCGTAATTTTAACCAATCTAACCACAGGCTTCTTTTGAAAACCTCTTAATAATGTTCAGAAACAAAGCCTAATATTAAGGACAGGCAAAAACTCTGTGGTCCTCTCTATTAAAGACCAACCCTTTCCTCTCCTGCTTCAGTCTGATTACCTCTGGGGAATGTGCTATTCCTTGGAACGAATCAACCCTGCACAAAATAAGAGAGGTTGAAAAGTTTAGGACGTGGAAAATATGTGGAATTTGTTCTTGAATAATAGTTTGTATTTTTCTTTTGCAATAAATATGACCAATGACCCAGATAGAAAGATGGCAATTACTTAATGAATCAAGCTTCAGAAATGTAAAAACACTTCATAATAAAAATGAAAGCAATAATAGTAGGAAGCTAAGTCAAGTAAATATGGGTAATGCTCCTTGTATCTGTACATTTACAAATGCCAAAGCCGTGAGTGCGAAGGGGATTATTCTAATGATAGCTCTGCTCTTGGTTTCCATCGCTTGTTGAGTTGGTTCTTCTGAATTTGTGCACAATAAGGTTCTGTGCTGACTTTTCTCATGCATTTCGAAGTCAGTAGCTGGGACGATGTGTCACTAAGGTAGGACTGGGATTTAGCAGTCCCCAAGCCTCTGACAATCATTTACCTGTGTGCAAGGTGTTTTCGCCCTAATAATCTCAGGTCTCTCTAAGTAAATCATTTCTAAATCTGTTACAGCCCAGGTAGAAATCTTTTTTGCTCAATTATATACTTAAAATCTGCTGTTCATGTGATGCTGTCCTTGACTACTGACCATGCTTTGACTTTGTGCAATGGGATATGCTTCCAAACTTTAGAGAAAAGGAGAAGAAACTGCTAAAGGGGCAGGGCTGGGAGAGGTGGCAGAACTGTGTGTGCACAAATTCTGGCCAATGTAGAGCTGTACCTTCATGGAGCCACCAACACAAAGGTCTCTGTCTTTTGAAAGACTTGTTGACAGCTATTCCCTTTATGGCATAAGGTGTCACTTGGTTGGTAACTTTGGGAAAATCACAACTTTTCTTATGAAACAAACTACCGAATTGGATGATATTTAAGATACATTGTGGGATTCCCTGATAGCTCAGTAAAGAATCTGCTTGAAATGCAGGAGACCCTGGTTCGATTCCTGGGTTGGGAAGATCTACTGCAGAAGGGAACGGCTATCCATCCACTCCAGTATTCTGGCCTGGAGAATTCCATGGACTGTATAGGGGTCACAAAGAGTTGGACACGACTGAGCAGCTTTTACTTTCACTTTAAGAGACATTATGGGAGCAAAAAACAATTTGAAGGTCAAGAAAATCTTTTAGAAAGTAGAGAGAAGTTGGATGTTAAAAAAAAAAAAAAAAAGCATGGCGTTACATTCCTCCCTGGTCTTGGAGTGAACTGTAGTATGTAGGATATTAACCTGAATTATCTGATGGCTGTGTTTACAGTTGTCGCTTTTCTCCTTGCCAACGTTTCCCAAACATTAGTACACCTAAGAACCACCTGATAGGCTGTTAAAAAGGCAGCTGTAACTCCTGAGATTATTTCAGTAGGTTAAGGGCAGGACCCAGGGATCTGCACTTTTAGATACTAAAAAAAGAGAGAGAGAGAGAGAGAGAGATACTGGTGCTGGAATTACTAAAAATCACAGTATTTTTAAGGGGAATCTTTCTGGGAGTTTGGGGGTAGGTTGACCAGCTACAGGGGAGGGAAGGAACTCTTAACAGCCTGTCTCTGCTTAGGAAAGTTCTGATGTTGCTGGTGGAGAAATATAAAGTATCCCTCACATGAGTCGAGGCTGAATCACTGCTAAAAGCTGTGGGTCCATTTCAACTATAAGCAACAAATAAATAAACCCACTGAAAAGATACTATTAGAGAAGAAAACAGTTCTAATGCCCAAGAAATTAGTGGAATGCAAGGGAATTAACTGAAGGAGCATGAGGATAAGAAAGAATTTTTATCAAATATCTAAAATGTGCCCAGTGCTTTATATACATTGTCTCTTTTAATTCTTATATTTGTGAGCAAAGATAGTTCTATTTTGCAAATGAAAAACCCGATGCTGATGTACCCAGTAATTTTCAACCCAACTGCACATTAGAATCACTTGAGGTTGGGGGAGGTAGGATCTTTGAAAAATTACCTATGTCTAGTTTACACCCCCAGTGATTTTGATATCATTGTCTGGGCATTGATACCTTTTATAAGTGCCCTGGAGATACTAATGTCCAGCCAGGGGTCAGCATCACTGATATTAGCCAAAGCTACAGGATTAAAAGGATTTCCAAACCATCACTCACAATGCGCCTCCTTTGATCTATGGATGTGTGTGCTCAGTTGTGTCTGACTTTCTGTGGCCCTGTGGACTGTAGCTCACCGGGCTTCTCTGTCCTTGGAATTCTCCAGTCAAGAATACTAGAGTGGCTGCCATTATTTACTGTAGGGGATCCTCCCAATCCAGAGATTGAATTTATGTCACCTATGTCTCCTGCATTGGCAGGAGGATTCTTTACCACTAGCGCCTCCTGGAAAGCCCTTTGATCTATTCTGAACACAATTCTCTGTTCAGGCCTGAACCTCTGAGATAAGACTGTTCATGAAGATCTTTGTTAAAAATGTACTCAGGTCATAGAAACAAAATCTTAGGGGGAAATTTTGAGTAAGATAACATTATTTGGTTATTACCATGATCCTGGGATGTCACTGCTATTGTTATGATCCTCTTTATAGATGAAGAAACGGGAGTCTGTGCTGTTTGTAGCTTTCTTACACAATCAGGGACAAAAAAATATTATTAAACTCAGAATAGTAGAGTCTTTGGAGAAGACTTGTTTGAAATTTGTTTGAAATATACCATACTTCATACCTTACAAGTTAGTTGACTTGTCTTCATCTACTGAGTAAGCACAGTTTGACTATCTCAGAGTTTTGTTGTTTCATTGCTAAGTTGGGTCCAACTCTTTTGTGACCACATGAACTGTAGCCTGCTGGGCTCCTCTGTCCATAGGATTTTCCAGGCAGGAACATTGGAGTGGGGTGCCATTTCCTTCTCCAGGGGATCTTCCCCCTCAGAGAGTTAAGAATTATCTATTTTCAAAGACTTTCTTATTAAATCTTCAATATATATATATTTGAGCCCATCACAAAGTCATTTAACCTTCTGAAAGTCTCATCAAGCATATCTAAAGATGCCAAGGTGATAAACCAATACATTTTACATGCTTTTTGAAAAAAGATTATATTTTGTTAAAGGAAGAAAATCCACCTTTTTGCCTCCATATAGAACCTCAATATTAATATTATAGTAATACCTTAATATTAGTACTAAGATATGTAATATTTGGCCTACCAAAGTTTCAATTTTATTTAAGTTTTATTTAAAAATGATCTGTGAAATAATAACATCAGTATTCATTGATGTAGCATTATACAATTGTTTTTCATAAATTTCTACTGCCTTCTTCAAGCATTTAATCCTATTGTAATTGCATCAGTTTAGCCTGGTGGGCTGCAGTCTATAGGGTCCTGAAGAGTCAAACACAACTGAGCGACTTCACTTTCACTTTTCACTTTCAAGCATTGGAGAAGGAAACGGCAACCCACTCCAGTACTCTTGCCTGGAAAATCCCATCAACGGAGGAGCCTGGTAGGCTGCAGTCCGTGGGATTGTGAAGAGTCAGACATGACTGACTGACTTCACTTTCAATTTTCACTTTCCACTTTCATGCATTGGAGAAGGAAATGGCAACCCACTCCAGTGTTCTTGCCTGGAGAATCCCAGGGACGGGGGAGCCTGGTGGGCTGCCGTCTATGGGGTCGCACATAGTCGGACACGACTGAAGCGACTTAGCAGCAGCAGTAGCAGCAGCAGGGGAAGGGTGAGCAAAGTTTTCAGGTAGGAGACAGATGAGATGAAGGCATTCCAAATAGAGGGAACAATATATTCAAGGAAAGGAACTAGTACAGTGTGACTAGAATGTCAAGTATATGTGGTTGGGAGGTAGCACATGAAGCTAGAAAGGTAAACAGCGGAGGCTCAAAAAGGGTATCATTTTATGTACATGTATAACTTAATTGCTGCACTGTATACCTGAAACTAACCTGATACTAGAAATCAACTGTACTTCAATTTTAGAAAAGGGCATCATGTACCAAAGGAAGAAGAATTTTGAACTTTTTCTTCTAGAACCTCACTGTCCAATACAGTAGCCAGTAGCCACAGATGGTTATACTGAGAAGTGGAAATGTGATGAGGCCAAATGAAAATGCTCTAAGTATAAAATCCTCATTAATTTTCAGTCTGAAAAAAACTCTAATCAATAATTTTTATAGTATTGTATGTTAATATTATATGATTATATGTTAAAACCTATTATTTTGGACATTTTGAATTAAAGAAGAAAGATTAAAATTAGCTTCACCTATTTCTTTTTACTTAAAAAAAAAACATGGCTACTTGAAACTTTAAAATGACATAGGTGGCTTGCATTTAATTTCTACCAGCCAGGCTGCTCTAGATCAGTGTCTGTAGGCCAGCACCATACTTTGTATGGTCAATGAGCTAAGAAAGGTCTTACATTTTCAAAAAATTGCTGTGGGAAGAGGAGGAAGAGAGACAAGAGCTGCATGTGACTTAAAATCTCAAGTATTTACTATTTGGCTCTTCACCAAAAAAGTGTCCTGGCCTCCGCTCTAGGTTCTGAGTGATGTATTGGCACCAACCAGGAGCTTATGAGAAAGGTGGAACCTCAAACTCTAACTCTAGATTCACAGAATCGGAATCTGCATTTTAATAAGATCCCCAGGTGATTCAGACGCGCATTAAAATTGAAGAGGCACAGGGTAAATGCTAGAGAATCACTGAAAGATGTTAAAGGAAGAAAGTGGAAGGTTTATTCTCTTACATAATAATCCTTTCTTTTATACTTAGAATACAATAAGTCAAATTATTTAAGTCCTTTGTAATATTTTTGTTGAAAGGATGGATAAATATTTGATTTTTAAAATATTAATCTTCAAAAAATATTCTGAATGGACAGTGTCTGAGATTTTTTCTGGAGAAGGCAATGGCACCCCACTCCAGTACTCTTGCCTGGAAAATCCCATGGATGGAGGAGCCTGGTGGGCTGCAGTCCATGGGGTCGCTAAGAGTTGGACACGACTGAGGGACTTCACTTTCACTTTTCACTTTCATGCATTGGAGAAGGAAGTGGCAACCCGAGATTTTTTCAATTCTGTATTTAAACAAATCAAGTTCATGGGTGTTGATATGATTCAATGACTTCAAAAATTTCTTTGGAATGTGAATCACAGTAAGCAATATTTTTTTCTTTGATATCCAGTGTACATATAGATATATTTAACTTAAATCAAAGTTTCACACAGTATTTAGCTTTATTAGAGATATGCTGCCATCTATTCTATCCTACTCTATTCATTTCAGTCCATTACATTCATTTTTAGGCAGTTAACTCAGGGAAGAAAATTTTTTTGAGATGAACCTTACAAACACCCATTCTGCTTGGAGATAATTTCCTTACTATGTTACAGAGAGTTAAGAGTATGAGTTGAACATGGTGATTCCACTGAGCTGAGGAGATGAGATCAGAGTCGGAATACTGAAATGGCCGGAACCAG
This sequence comes from Ovis canadensis, assembly GCF_042477335.2. Classification (NCBI taxonomy): domain Eukaryota; kingdom Metazoa; phylum Chordata; class Mammalia; order Artiodactyla; family Bovidae; genus Ovis; species Ovis canadensis. The sequence continues at coordinate 62,694,451 of NC_091254.1, forward strand.
GACAACAGAAATGAGGGAGTGAAGGGTACCCAGGAGAGCATGTTGGGGTCACCGACGAGTCTTTGGCTGAAGGCTGGGCTATTCATCAGTGCCGGGTAAAACCACCTGAAAATGACTACAGAACAGCTACTACACAATTGAAAGCAGAACAGATCAGGGCTAAGCATGTTGAGGCGAGGGTATGTAGAAAGATATTGGTGTTTTCAGCCCTGCCAGTGAAGGAGATCACAACATTTCTTTTAGAACCCAGAAAAAGACACCACCTAGAATAAGACCAACTCTAGGTCTGTCCTAACAAAGCCAATCCACACCCCTAAACGAAGCTCCAGGGGAGACAAAGCCTGTAGGACACTGGTCTCATTAGCTTGGGTAACATTATATCCCAGGCTTATCTGATTAATTAAACAAGGACAACCTTGGTAGAAGAATATGGCTGGATATTCTAACTAAATCACCTATTACAACTGAGGTTGAAAGAGAAAGTCGAAGTATACATTCTGTGGCTACTGCAGTGAAGGATATTATGTTAGCTTATCCCCAAATCATTCATTCATTTATTTTTTTGTTCATTAAATAATTCTGAAGAGCTAGTATTGAGCTGGGCTACAAAGACTTTAAAAAGATAATTCTAATTCTCGTGATGCATATAGTTAGTGGGAGAGTTAATGTTTATCTATGAAGCTATTCCAGGTGATAAGGACTTTGACATTTTGTAATTTCCTTATATGTCTAAACAATATTTTCAGAGTCATATTTTTTTCTTGGTGTTACAGATAAAATAATGCAATTTTTCCCACTCATACTTTTAACAGTTTTACTGAAACAATGATTTAACAAAGGACAGAAAATCTGTTCTACTGTTCAAGATATATGATTTATTATTTTGGTAATATTTTATCCTAAGATAAATATGTGAGTTAGTTTCCAAACTATCCTTATTAGATTTTAAATTCTGCATTATTATATATTTCATTTACATTTGAGATTCAATTGGAGCCTAATTATAACATTTTATTAGAACACAAAAATTAGAACAGTTTATGTTATTATTGTTTTTTGATGTTAGAGGTTTTTTTAACAAGATTTTTTTCCATAGTGATTCAGTGTAAAGATTCATCTAGAATTCTATACAAGGGTGATAATTTCCTTAAGTATGAAAGTAAATCCAAATAAGTGATTCTCATTGATGTAGTGTTTCTGTGACATGTACTTGCAGACTGCATGGTAGGAAAGCCTAAGTTTAATAATTGCTAAAGCTCTGCTATATATAAAATGTATTGGGGGTTGTATCCATGCAGAAAAAACAAACAAGCTCTGTTCTCTCTGATATCTCATTATAGGAGATATATAAAATAGATAAATACTTATGTTCTAAGAAGAATTGGGAACTACCTCTTCAGCAATAGTGTCACTTTTGTTAATTCTGTATCTTTCAGACAGACTCAGTTTAATCTTACAATCATTTGTCTTAATATGCTCTATCTAGGTGTTAGTCTATAAGCTAACTTTTGTAAGAAAGCAGAGTGTAAAACATATACATATATATATGTATTTTATATGTATATATATGCATATACATTATATACATATTCATGTATACATTAACTAAACTTTTTATTTTGTATTGGAGTATAGCTGATTAGCAATGTTGTCAGTTTCAGGTGAACAGCAAAGGGATTCAGCCATACATACACATGTATCCATTCTCCCCCAGACTCCCTCCCATATTCATACATATTTTTAAATATGTAGTCTGCACCCAACTCCAATACTCTTCCCTGTAAAATCCCATGGGCGGAGGAGCCTGGTGGGCTGTAGTCCATGGGGTCTCTGAGTCGGACACGACTGAGCGACTTCACTTTCACTTCTCACTTTCATGCATTGGAGAAGAAGATGGCAACCCACTCCAGTGTTCTTGCCTGGAGAATCCCAGGGACGGGGGAGCCTGGTGGGCTACCGTCTATGGGGTCACACAGAGTCGGACACAACTGAAGTGACTTAGCAGCAGCAGCAGCAGCAGCGGTCTGCTGAAAAATAATCTAAATGAATTCTTATGAGGCTTCTGTGAATTCTTTCCCATTATTATTCTTTTTCTTTATGCCACATTTTTAATGTTGGTTGGAAGGATAATTTAGACTAAAATGCCAACAAGAAAGATTATTATTATTTTTAAAAGTTCAGCAGTTGGTTTGTGCCTACTTCTGCCTCAGTATACAATGGGACTGTTCACCACAAATGGCCATGGTAATGGAAATAACAAGATGTCCTGAGGTCCCACCACTTGGTGTGAAAAATTCAAAGGGAATGTAAATCACCTAAATGATGAATCCAAATCTTTTTTTACAGCTTTCATACTTATGAAAAGACTGTGGATTTGTAGCATGTAAGAGAGGGAGATGATTTTATTTTGTTGAAATAATTCAAACATCTGCTCCTTACTTTGAATAGATTTTGATTTATGTGCCTGTACAAACTTGATATCTATAAAACTGACTAGCAATGTAATATTTTGAAATTTTATTCTCTCTTTGCTTTAGGGAGCTCCAGAACCAGGAAGTGACTAATGATATTGCATGAGATAGATTAACTTAATTCTTTCATCATCAATTTTTGTTTGTGACTACATGGTAACAACCATGAAAATAGAGACTCAGTATTCATTGCTTGGAGCAGTTCTACTTTCCTGTTGTACAGCAGTAAGATGCGGCTATGTTCCGTAACTTAAAGAATGCATACATCGCCCACGAGCATCAGAATGAGTCAGCAATATACCCTTATGCAACGAAAGCAAAAAGAAGAAAAGCAGAGTTTCCAGCTTCTGACTTAGCATGATGTGAATGGATGGACTCCCCAACCAAGCAAACTGACACTTAAAAGTCAATGTCACCTTAATAAATATCTGTATAATATTGGAAGAACATGTTTTGCCACCATCAGCTCTGTTTCATCTTGACAATTTAAGTCTTAAAGGAGAAACTCTTTACTTTTTATTTTTGCCTGATATCCTTTATACTCATTCCCATAGGAAAGGATCATGTTTATTTACCCTCATGTTGATGATTCCAATAACCAGTGTTGAATATGTGCAGAATTTCATTCCCATTTTAGATCTATTTCTCATATTATTTTCCAAATCTGATGTTTTGTAACAGCTAAAAGAAACAGTTATGCAAGTTAGAGTGCTTTTTTTTTAAAAAAATCTAATTTCCACCATTTCTCCTATTCTTTCTCTCATTTATCATTCTTTCCTCCATTATTTGCTTTCTCATTCTGAGGAGACTCACACAAATTTTCTTTAGTCAAAGTATAATTTAAGTTTGATTTCATAAGTCGATTATTGTGGGACCAGATGACAGAAGAAACTTCCAAAAGAGCACACTTAATACAGGAAGTGAGGTTAATGATTCAGTAGGTGAAACTTACATCTGACTCACCGTACCACCTAATGAAGCGATATATTCACAGTAGAGATTTAGTAAATGTTTGTTGTCTGATTACTATGCCACTGATAAATCCTGAGTATAAGGAAAATGTCATGTAGAAATCACCTATTTCAGTTATAAAGATTAGGAAACAGAAGCAGCAAGCAATCAAATGACATACTTGATGTGTGTAGTGAGTTTGTAGTAGAAACATTTCTATTATTGGCTCTGTTTTTGTCCTTGCATGTTTTCCTTTCACCTCTATCTTTCTCATCTTTTAAAAATGTACATTATGTCACTATATATATTTATCTTTGAAAATCTTTTCAGTTGACTTTTGTAACAAGGCAGTAAAAAAGAATTGATACCAAGGCTTTAGATTCAGAAATGTACCTTTGCTGTCTAAACCATATTGCTGCTGCTACTAAGTCACTTCAGTCGTGTTCGACTCTGTGTGACCCCATAGACGGCAGCCCACCAGGCTCCTCTGTCCCCGGGATTCTCCAGGCAAGAATACTGGAGTGGGTTGCCATTTCCTTCTCAATATTGAGGATAACACAAATTGGAGGCCAAGTTTGATGAAGCTGATCAGAAACTATGGAGTAATCTATAACAACGAGTTTAGTCTATCAGAGACACAGAATCAAATCTGCTATTGTGTCATGCTTTTCAATTATTCTGGCAGCCTCCGAGAAGTAGTCCATTCTTGAAAACAGACTCTCAGTGGACCTTAAATTTTCAGGAAGTCTAAGACATCATGAAAATGCACATACATGCATACCCACTGTATTCTACATATAATTTCAAAAAGTTTATAACCCCCTGGATCTGTTTGAGTACTTCTCATGGCACCCAGACAGAATAAGAATCTCTGGTTTAGAGAAGCAGTTTGTGAACCTACTCTAGTTGATTCATTTGCCAAATTTTTTTGTGGGGGGAGGATGGAGGTGCCAAGTTGTCTAATTTAGATATATGTTTTATGAAATCTAAGTGGAAAAATTATTTCCTTTCAAAATAGAGAATAAATTAAAAATTTTGTGACTGTCATTGAACAGGTTTAATTTTCCTGTTAGTTTTTTTTTTTAACTCATCTTTTAAAAAAACACATGATATTGGATGTGATTCCTAAATGTAGACCCCTACTACCAAAGAGTCATCATAATAATTGGAATTCCTTCCAATTCCAGAAATAACTAGAGCAATTTTTAAGGGGAGAAATGACCTAGATCCAGAGTCAGCAAAGTAAAGCAAGGGAACCAAATGGGTCCTGCTACCTGTTTTTAGAAATAAAATTTTTTGCCAATGGCCACTGTGTTACAGGAGCAGAATTCCTGAATTTCTGTAGAGACTATAGAAATGGCAAAGTCTAAAATATTTGTCATCAGACCCTTTGAGGAAAAATTTACCTACTTCTGCCCTGTATCATTCTAATTAAACTTGTCTCAGCCTCAGTGCTATTGACATTTCAGACTGGATACTCTTTCTTGTGGGGGACTGTCTTTTGCATTGTAGAGTATTTAGCAGCTTCCCAGAGTCCTCCTTTGGGGTTTCCCAGGTGGTGCTAGTGGTAAAGAACCCACCTGCCAATGCAAGAGACATAAGAGATGCAGGTTTGATCCCTGGGTCAGAAAGATTCCCTGGATGAGGGCATGGCAACACACTCACTTCAGTATTCTTGCCTGCAGAATCCCATGGACAGAGAAACCTGGTGGGCTAGAGTCCATAGGGTTGCAAAGAGTCAGACATGACTGAAGCAACTTCGCCCTCACGCATGCTCTGTCCTCCATTACCCACTAGATGTCAAGAGACCTTTCCTGCCTCCCACAGTGTGTGTGTGAGTCGCTCAGTTGAGTCTGACTCTTTGCAACTCTATGAACTATAGCCCACCAGGCTCCTCTGTTCAGAGGATTGTCCAAGCAAGAATGCTAGAGTGGGCTGCCATTTCCTACTCCAGCCTCCCACAGTGGTGATGGTCAAAAAGATATTCAGGGTCCTGGTTGAGAACCAGTATTCTAAGCAGATGGATTCTTTCTTCTTGCTTAGAGGGGAGAGGTGATGGTTTAGTTGCTAAGTTGTGTTGACTCTTGCAGGCCTATGAACTGTAGCCTGCCAGGCTCCTCCGTCCATGGGATTCTCCAGGCAAGAATACTGGAGTGGGTTGCCACTTCCTTCTCCAAGAGGGAAGAGGATTCCAAAACCTATTCCTTGACTGAAGGTTCTCTGCCATTAGGAAACTCTCCACTAGACCATTCTTTTTCTTTTTCAAGCAGAGGATCTCTTCTGCTGTTTTATTGTTAAGAGCTTCTCTCTCTCAGTTTTTCAGAGAAGCAGAATACTACTGATCTCTATCTCTCGCCTAAAAATATCTTCAAAAAACTTTTACTTGTTAAGAAATCACCCCTTCCCTCCTTATTATTATCAAGGGCTACCATCACTTCAAGCCCAAATAAGTGTAACAACTTTGATTTTCTACCATAGAAAAAGTAGAAGTTGTGTAAATATAAGATATTATCACTGTTACTGGTTTCGTTATTCGTTTCTGCTATGACTTAGCTTGAGGCCAATGTATGAAGCTTTCTCCACTAAGAAATTTAGTGAATAAGAAAGATTTATAGCAAGTATTCCAATCAGATTACCACTGTCTGAGATCGTGAATCTGTTTCTTTTCAATTAGCTGATTTTATTTCTAAGTATTACCTTAACAATATAAGTATTTTCCTTTTCACATCTAATCTTCATTTATTTAATGGAAAAGTCTTATATGTATATAAATCTTGACTATTTCTTCCACGTTTCAAAACGAAGTGTCTTAGAAGAGAAATTAACTTTCTTTAAGTATTTTCTCTTAAAAGCTGACATCAAAAAATACATTTTCGTATTGATTTTTATATAGGTAAACAGGATTATAGTTTTAGTCATCAAAATAATATTGTTGAATCTGATGGCATGTGTACTTTCTGATCAAACTAGATATTATCTTTTAATATTTATCTTGAGTAGATATGGGTGAATTGGTTCTGTGAAAAATCTTGCGGCCATCAAGTAGGAATTATTTATTTCCTCCACAGAGTCTAATCTAAGGTAGACGGCATTTACACAAAGAAAATGAAGCTGTTTCATCACTTCAGAATGAACTGACATGATGTATCACGGCAAATATATTTTTAAAAACCCCCATACTCAGATTATTAAGAAAATGCAATTTAGTGCTCAGGACTTGATTAATTATTTAGATGAGTGAGAAGTGAGTCACAAATCAATTCGTTAACTCCAATACTGTAATAATCCACAGTTATCCTTTCTGACTTTTACCTGATGAGGTAAATATGACCTAATGTTCTGGAGGTTTGCTCCATACGTGTGACGACTGTGACATTGCCATGGATCCGAGCAAAATATTGTTTCTTCGGCACAGCTCATGTTGTCATTACCGTTATGCAACCTTCATTTTCATATAGTTTAAACCAGAGAACCATCGGAGTTTAGTCAAGTTACAGTAAAACAATCCAACAGGTTGTTTACTTTGGTATTAAACATTCTTGTCAGGGGAGATATGTTCTTTTCTTATTTGGATATAAGAAATAACTTTTGAAGTATCAGGAAAACAAACATTAACATAATGTTTTCTCCAACGCTAATGCCAAAGTGATCAAAATTCCTTATGACATGCAAGTTGGAAACATGTAATGTTTTCTTTCTTTTTGTCTTCAGTGATACAAGGTGGTCTCTTTTTTTCTTTTGTTCAAGAATCAAATTTGCAGAGCCGGAAACTATTACCCTTTCATACTCGAGTTGATAGTTACTGACCTTTTTACACGAAGAGCGAAAAAAAGAAAGAAAAAAATCAATCCAAACCCACAAACCAGTGTTTTTATTTTGAAGAAAAGCAAACTTTTTCTTTTTTTTTTCTTGAAAGGGACAGGAAAAAAAGAAAGAAAAGAAAGAAAGAAACCATAGCAAACAAATGTTTTGTGATTCACAGTTGCATGCTATTCATAGTGATGGTGGTTATTATCCAATTATATGTGGTTTCTCCTGTATCATCTTGTCTGTGTATTTTATGGGTGTCATTTTGTTTATTTTTGCTTTGATTATTTTAGAATTAGTACAACATATAGTAGGCCTGAATGCATCAATTTCAGGTCCAATCTTGTAAATCTCCACACCCATTTTGCATAAAAGCTTCCACAGATCAGATGAAATCATGTGTTGACAGCTTGCATGTGTATGGTTACTTAAAGCAAATTCTAATTTTCCTCTTTCCTTATTTTCTTCCAGTTGTTTCATTTCTATTCACTTATTTACATAATCTAAAAATATTTGGATCCTCATCATGTGCCAGAGGTGGTGCTTTCACATTATCTCATTTCATTCTTATGTTTATTCTGTGGTAGCTATGTATTTATTCCCATTTTCAGTTTAGAAAACCAAGGCTCTAAACATGTGGACTTATCCAAGGATTACTTAGCTAGTAAGTATGATTCTATGATCTGATCATTTTCTACAAAATGTATTTGTTTATCAATTGAGGTGGCTGTATTTGTGCATTTATCTGATGCGAATAAAATGGTTTAACAAATTAATTACAATGTTCGTTTACTAAATGACTGTGAGGGAAAACTCATGGTGAAATAATTTGCTGCCTTAGAGTAAGAACATAAATTTCTTAATTCCTAGGCTGCATATTCAAAACAACGTAACAGTTACCTGGAAACTGAAACATTTAATTAATACAAATATTTTTCTTTCCTACATAAAGTTTTTGTAGCTTTGACTGATCTGAAGGGGTGTTTTGGCCCAACAGTGTCTGTTGCTATAAGCTAGCCTGTCTCCAGCCCTGAAAGTCTTGGCTTTCCTTCCTACATTCTTTCTACCTGTCACAGGTGAAAAGAATAGCTATGTATATGGCATCTTATTTAATTTTGAATATATTGCATTGCATTTCTTCAAATTTTTAAAAAAACCATTCAATTTCCTTTATTGTGGTAAAATATACATAAAATAAAATTTACCACATTAACCATTTTAAGTGTGCAACCCAGTGGCATCAAGTACATTCACAATGTTGTGTAATCCTTACTGCCATCTAGTCCCAGAACTTTTCATCATGCAGAACAGAAACTCCATACCCGTTAAACAATAACTGCCCATGTTCCCTCCCCAGCAATATCTCGTAACCTCTAGTCTGCTTTCTGTCTTTATGAATTAGACTATTCTAAGTACCTCAGATAAGTGCAGTCATATAATATTTGTCTTTTTGTGTCTGGCTTGTTTCTCTTAGTATATGTTTTCAAGATTCATCCTGGTTATGGCATGTATCGGAATTCCATTACTTTATAAGGTTGAATAATATATCATTACATGTAGATACAACATTTTATTTATTTATTCATCATTAATCTGTTGACAGATATTTGGGTTATTTCCACTTTGGGGCTATAATGAATAGTGTTGTTATGAACATTGGTTTACAAGTATTTATTTGAGTCCTTGCTTTCAATATTTTGGGGTATATACCCAGGAGTGAAATTGTTGGAGCATGTGATAATTCCACCTTTAACTTTCTGAGAAGCCACCAAAGTGTTTCCACAGCTGCTGCACCATATAAATTTCCACCAACAGTGGACAAAGGGTCGAATTTCTCCATATCCTTGCCAACATTTGTTATCTCTGTGCTTTCAAAAAAACAGCAGCCATTCTAATAAATGTCTTTAAATTTTTAATATAGCATGTTCCTTGAATTATTAAAAAATATACCCATGTATTTATAAACCAAATTTTTCTTATTTAAAAAATTGAAATGTAGTTGATTTACAATATTGTGTTAGTTTTAGGTGTAAAGTAAAGTGATTTAGTTTTATACCTATATCTATATAGACAGATAGATACATATATACAAACTGTGGTAAAATTCTTAATGTGAAGTCATGAAGTCGCTCAGTCGTGTCTGACTCTTTGTGACCCCATGGACTGTAGCCTACCAGGCTCCTCTGTCCATGGGATTTTCCAGGCAATAGTACTGGAGTGGATTGCCATTTCCTTCTCCAAAGAATCTTCCCAACCCAGGGATCGAACCCGAGTCTCCCACATCATAGACAGACGCTTTACCATAAATTCTTAAAGAGATGGGTTTACTAAACTGCCTTATTTGCATCCTGAGAAATCTGTGTGCAGGTCAAGAAGCAACAGTTAGAACTGGACATGGAACAACAGACTGGTTCCAAATCAGGAAAGGAGTACACATCAAGGCTGTATATTGTCACCTTGCTTATTTAACTTATATGGACAGTACATCATGTGAAACGGTGGGCTGGAAGAAGCACAAGCTGGAATCAAGATTGCCGGGAGAAATGTCAGTAACCCCAGATATGCAGATGACACCACCCTTATGACAGAAAACAAGGAACTAAAGAACATCTTGATGAAAGTGAAAGAGGAGAGTGAAAGAGTTGACTTAAAACTCAACATTCAGAAAACTAAGATCATGGCATCCAGTTCCATCACTTCATGGCAGATAAATGGGGAAACAAAGGAAACAGTGAAAGACTATTTTTGGGGGCTCCAAAATCAGTGAAGATGATGACTGCAGCCATGAAATTAAAAGATGCCTGCTCCTTGGAAGATAGCTATGACCAACCTAGACAGCATATTAAAAAGCAGAGACATTACTTTGCCAACAAAGGTCTGCCTAGTCAAAGCTATGATTTTTCCAGTAGTTATGTACAGATGTGGGAGTTGGACTATAATGAAAGTTGAGCGCCGAAGTACTGATGCTTTTGAACTTTGGTGTTGGAGAAGACCCTTGAGAATCCCATGGACTGCAAGGAGATCAAAACAGTCAATCCTAAAGGAAATCAGTCCTGAATATTTATTGGAAGGCGTGATGCTGAAGCTGGAATGCCCATACCTTGGCCACCTGATATGAAGAACTGACTCGTTTGAAAAGACCCTGATGCTGGGAAAGATTGAAGGCAGGAGGAGAAGGGGACAGCAGAGGATGATATGGTTAGATGGCATCATCAACTCGATGGACCTGAGTTTGAGTAAGCTCTGGGAGTTGGTGATGGACAAGGAAGCATGGCATGCTGCAATCCATGGGGATGCAAAAAGTTGGAGACGACTGAGTCACTGAACTGAAGTGATGTTGGGTGGGCCAAAAAGTTCATTTGAGTTTTTCCATAATATCTTAATATCTTAGGGAAAATCCAAATGAAGTTTTTGGCCAACCCAACATATCTATTCTTTTTCAGATTCGTTTCCCTTTTAAGTTATTGCAAAATGCTAAGTATAGTTCCCTGTGCTATACAGTAGGTCCTTATTGGTTATCTATTTTATACTTAGTAGTGTGTATATCGGAGAAGGCAATGGCACCCCACTCCAGTACTCTTGCCTGGAAAGTCCCATAGACAGAGGAGCCTGGTAGGCTGCAGTCCATGGGGTCGCTAAGAGTCAGGCACGACTGAGCGACTTTACTTTTGCTTTTCACTTTCATGCATTGGAGAAGGAAATGGCAACCCACTCCAGTATTCTTGCCTGGAGAATCTCAGAGACAGAGGAGCCTAGTGAGCTGCTGTCTCTGGGGTTGCACAGAGTCGGACACGACTGAAGCGACTTAGCAGCGGCAGCAGCAGTGTGTATATATTACTCCTAAACTCCTAATTTACCGCCTCCATCCACTTTAGCAACCATAAGTTTACTTTCTATGTCTCAAAACAAAACTTGTTCATTTGTATAATATTTTTAGATTCCACATATATATATCACATGATATTTGTAAGTTAACTTGTGTAATATTTTTAGATTCCACATTTAAATGATATCCCATGATATTTGTCTTTGTCTGGCTTACTTGAATTAGTATGATATTCTCCAGGTCCCTCCGTGTTGCTGCAAATGGCATTACGTAATTCTTTGGTATGGCTGAGTAATATTCCACATTTCCTTTATCTATTCATCTGTCAATGGACATTAGGTTGCTTCCATGCTAGACTAATTATTTTTAATAATATCACCCCCCAATTTGCATGTTTTGATTCTGAATATAGTACTAAGATCTTATGTATTGTTGGGAGAATTTTCTGGGTGGGGAAAGAACATATTTTGATGAGTCAAGCCTGTCTAATACAACTGTTTCTACTCAATAGAGCCCTGGGCCCCCTGAAATTAATTGATATAGTTTATGACAGTCTAACATTTCTTTGGGTATTAGGCATAAACTCTGTACATGGCTAAAACACATTCTAGGAAAGAAAAATAACAGTAGATTTTTGCCGTGTAAAATTCTGGGAGTGAATCAAAGACATACAAACGATTACTTTTTTCAGGTGACTCAAATCTTCCTGGTCATCTGCTTAAAATACAAACCAGATATAGAAGATCATAAAAACAATTAGGAACAGCCTTTACAGTTATGTACAAATGTAATGCAAAGAATGTCATCCATCCTCACCCAGGGGCAGGCATGGAATCAGATAAACGCTGGAGGAATTGCTTCCCTGCCTCCCTGCTCCCTCACCTTCCTCCCATGAAATTTTCAAATGATGAAAAGGAAACAAGGATTTTGGTAAAATGGCCAAAGAGAACCAAACTTGATAATTATTTCTTTCTCATTACAGCTAGGTTTTAGGAAATTATGCTAATAAAAATTTTATGGGGTCTAACTATGACGATTTTTTTTCATTGTACTATATGTTTTGAGAAAATAGAGTTTTTAGCAAAAAATGTTTACCAGTTTTATCTTACTCATCTAAATGGCATTGAAAAATGCTTCTTTAAAAGCATAGAAAGTTGTAGTGAAAAGAAGTTCTTGTTTGATTTACCTGTAAGAAGATATTAAAAACTAAGACTTGGAGTTTGCTTAAATTCTTCAGTGGACAGCCACATGTTAAGAGACGTTAGGCTAAGGTTGTTTATATTAGAGAATTTCTAATCTGTGGACTGCAAGGAGATCCAGCCAGTCCGTTCTGAAGGAGATCAACCCTGGGATTTCTTTGGAAGGAATGATGCTAAAGCTGAAACTCCGGTACTTTGGCCACCTCATGCGAAGAGTTGACTCATTGGAAAAGACTCTGATGCTGGGAGGGATTGGGGGCAGGAGGAGAAGGGGACGACAGAGGATAAGATGGCTGAGTGGCATCACTGACTCGATGGACATGAGTCTGAGTGAACTCCAGTAGTTGGTGATGGACAGGGAGGCCTGGTGTGCTGTGATTCATGGGGTCGCAAAGAGTTGGACACAACTGAGTGACTGAATTGAACTGAACTGAATCTGTTTATGACATATAATGGTTTTGAAATTTCTGAAATATGGTTTTCTCCTCCTTAGGGAGAAATCTACAAAAGGGACAGGACTTTAAGTTATAAGACATATCGTTTGCTTTCTCCAATAATTGAAATTTAAGTATTGATTTTTCTGAGCATTGTATATAGATACATAGAATGGATAAACAACAAGGTCTAACTGTATAGCACAAGGAATTATATTTAATATCCTGTGATAAACCATCATGGGAAAGAACATGAAAAAGAATATGTATGTATGCAAAGCTAAATCACTTTCCCGTAGGATAGAAATTAACACAACCTGCAAATCAACTATACTTGGATAAAAGAAATTTTTAAAAAAGTCTTTCCTGGGATTTTATCAGAATCTCATCTACCACAGAACCTGGTGTTTGGTAAGAACATATGTGAAAGTGAGAAAATTAAGAAACCGTCTTAATTGAGGCCTAGAGGTTTAGAGAAGAAAAACAGTATTTTCCAGGCTGTACTGATAGGTAGAGGGCAATATATGGGAGCTTCTGGGATTACTTTTAAGAAATAATTCTTACAAGTCTGGGTAGAAGAGGGAGGAGTGAGCAGGAGCTACTTGTGGGGTCAGGATTGAAGCTGACAGCTTTAGTAACACTTTTTCCTCATCAAATTTTTCTCACCCATTCCTCCTACCCAAACTTTCACCAGACTGACTTATGTGTTCCCCCTCTTTGCTCCTCTGTCTTACACTATGCTCTCTATCACAGTCCTCAGCTTCTGTCCTCTAGTTAAGGATCCTGGTAGGGCAAAGATAACCTCCTGGAGTAGTGAGGTCCTTCTTCCAGAACATTTCATGACACCATTTCTCAACCATCATTGCTCAGTGGCTAAAGTGATTGATACATCTAAGAATAAGTCAGTCATTCTGCACCTGAGGTATCAGAGAGATTGTGACTAGCCATAAGCGTTTCAGCGCAGACCAAGTACCCCAAGTGCTTACTGAATTCCTTTGGATGGTGTGAAATTTTTTTTTTTTAATTCGTCTTTAAAGTGATGTAAGATGGACAGATGGAACTTTAGGGAGCCCTGTGTGAGAATGTGTATGTTTCAAATTGCCACTTAGGGATGTACTTTGGTCATATGGTCTATTGATGGAAGGAAAGTCTGATTCTTGAGACTCTTTGAAAGCTCACAGGCATTTTGATTTTTCTTTGTTTTATATACATACATATATATATTATTTATATATAAAATTTAAATATATATATACACATATTTAAATGTGCATTTATATTTACAATCATTCTCCACTCCCTCCTCCTCATTTCTTACTCCCCAGAGTCAAGACTGGTTTTAGATTGTTTAGTTTTCAGGAGGAGTTTTCTACCACAGCTGGACCCTCATTCTTCTGGAGAGATGTGTGCCGTGGTGATGAGGGTGGGAAAGAAGTTGCCCCAGCATCAAGATATTGTCCCTAATGTAAGAAAGAAAGAATTCTTGAATTACTGTTGTCTCTACAGCTTCTGGGGGCTTCTCAGGGGCCCAGTGGTAAAGAATTTGCCTGTCAATGCAGGTGAGGCAAGAGATGCAGGTTTGATCCCTGGGTTGGGAAGATCTCCTGAAGGAGGGCATGGCAACCCATTCTTGTATTCTGGTCTGAAGAATCTCATGGACAGAGGAACCCGGCAGGCTACAGTCTGTGGGGTCTCAAAGAGTCAGGTAGGATTCAGCTGAGCCCTACAGCTTGTTAACAGATTTGTTATCTCCACTTCATACATATTTTGTTCTTGTTGACATTTATTTTGGAATTTTTTGCAGTTCTGTACTGTATCTATCAAGGTTTTCAGATGAGATGTGTTTTATTTCTCATACTCTCGTATGCGTGTAACCAGCTTACTGAACCTGTGCAATGGTGACCCAGGAGACAGGCTCAGCAGAAGGATGCTGAATTGGGAATAGCAAGTGTCAAATAACAGCCTTCCCCTCAAGTCACCATCCTCCAAACTAGATTATACTAAGAAGAGTTTTATTTCTTTACAATAAAAAAGTCTTTATGGAAAGAATATCATTAACATACGATGCTGCTTGAATGCAGAGTGCTTATGGTATTTGTAGGTGACCATTTTAATTGAATATGGTCAGTGATATAGTACTAGCAATATTTTGTCTAGAATATGAGAGATAACAACTATTCAGTTATGCCCACTTCTGTGGTTCTCATCATGTGACCATCTCCTAGGTCCAGACTGCTTTACAAGATGATTCTGATGATGATAATAGGAACAATAATAATTAATAAGAACAATAATAATGGCAACAATTTATTAAAATGTTCACTGTTTTATACACTATGCTAAAAGATTTAGATATCTGTGTCATTTTGTCCTTCCAATACTTGATAATTACTATTATTATCTCCATTTTGCAGAAGAGGGAAAGGAGGCATGGTAAGATTAAGGGGCTTGCCCATGATCAAGCATCTAGTGAGAAGCAGAGCTGGGCATTGAGCCCTGATTCTAGAACATGTCCTTATATGATCCTGTGCCCCAAGGTGAACCTATGCTATGGCCTCTCCCTCTCATCCTACTTGCCGCCATGCTGTGTTTACTTTACTCTGTAAGAGAGCTTAATCCTATATTGTTCATAACAGACATCCTGGAAACTCCTGTGCAGGATACCCCCATGGTTACAAGTAGCAAATTTTCATCTGAAAGGAAGAAAGTGCTGACCTAAAATAAGTAGACTTGTAGTTATTTCTCCAGCACAAATGGGTTAATTCAATTACAAAGAATTGTAATTCTTGGTCTGTAATCATGGCAAGCATCATGCAAGTCCCATCAGGGAGAGGACAAGTCTTTTAAAAAATGGAAAAGGAAGTTTGGAGGGCTGTAGTAAACAAAGTATCTATTGGAGGAATTGAGTGTTCAATTGGCTTTTCATTGTCTGAGTCCTGGCAGTCTGAACACTTGCTGGGAAAGAGGAGAAAACCTTTCTTCTTCCTGTTGGGCTGTGCTTTCTAGTGGAGTATATTCCCTTTGTGGTCACCTGATTCTAATCGAAGTTTCTGTTTTATTAATTTTTTACAAAGATTAAATGTGTATTAGTTCAGTTCAGTTCAGTCGCTCAGTCGTGTCTGACTTTTTGCGACCCCATGAATCTCAGCACGCCAGGCCTCCCTGTCCATCACCAACTCCCGGAGTTCACTCAGACTCTGTGCATCGAGTCCGTGATGCCATCCAGCCTTCTCATCCTCTGTCACCCCCTTCTCCTCCTGCCCCCAATCCCTCTCAGCATCAGAGTCTTTTCCAATGAGTCAACTCTTCACATGAGGTGGCCAAAGTATTGGAGTTGCAGCTTCAGCTTCAGTCCTTCCAATGAGCACCCAGGACTGATCTCCTTTAGGATGGACTGGTTGGATCTTGCAGTCCAAGGGACTCTCAGGAGTCTTCTCCAACACCACAGTTCAAAAGCTTCAATTCTTCGGTGCTCAGCTTTATTCATAGTCCAATTCTCACATCCATACATGACCACTGGAAAAACCATAGCCTTGACTAGATGGACCTTTGTTGGAAAAGTAATGTCTCTGCTTTTCAATATGCTATCTAGGTTGGTCATAACTTTCCTTCCAAGGAGTAAGAATTTTTTAATTTCATGGCTGCAATCACCATCTGCAGTGATTTTGGAGCCCCAAAAATAAAGTCTGACACTGTTTCCACTGTTTCCCCATCTACTTCCCATGAAGTGATGGGACCGGATGCCATGACCTTAGTTTTCTGAATGTTGAGTTTTAAGCCAACTCTTTCACTCTCTTCTTTCACTTTCCTCAAGAGGCTTTTTAGTTCCTCTTCACTTTCTGCCATAAGGGTGGTGTCATCTGCATATCTGAGGTTATTGAGATTTCTCCTGGCAATCTTGATTGTAGCTTGTGTTTCTTCCAGTCCAGCGTTTCTCTTGATGTACTCTGCATATAAGTTAAATAAGCAGGGTGACAATATACAAACTTGACATACTCCTTTTCCTATTTGGAACCAGTCTGTTGTTCCATGTCCAGTTCTAACTGGTGCTTCCTGACCTGCATGTAGGTTTCTCAAGACACAGGTCAGGTGGTTTGGGATTCCCATCTCTTTCAGAATTGTCTACAGTTTATTGTGATCCACACAGTCAAAGGCTTTGGCATAGTCAGTAAATGTGTATAAACATGTTTATTAAGTGAAAGTCTCTGTGTAAATTCTTTGTCTTTTTTCTTAAATTTTCAATATTTAAAACTTATTAGAGTTTTTATAAAAGTCTTAATCACAGATTTTTCTAAATGAACCATGTGTTTTCAACCAAATAAAAAGTTAACCAAGCAACTCTACAATATTTTCTTTGGAAGAAAATACAGTTTAAACAGTGACCAGCAAAAAGTAGACAGGAACTGAGCTCTAATTTTAGCTATTTCCATTAGAATAGAGTCATATTAATTATAAATTCATTTTAGCTGGAATATAGTTGTCAACCCAGAAAAAAACCAACAAAAGAAAACAAAAAAAATTTGAGAGAAGAATGAAGATAAATCTTACTTATTATCTCTGTATCTCCAACTCCATCTCTATCACACTTCTATAAGTGGAATAATGGCTACCATTCTAATGTTGCCACCTCATTAATCTGATAACTCTTAAGAAAAGGGCATGTTTTCCTTTGGTTTTCTTTTTGGCAGTAATGACATTGATATGCTAGGGAAAGGCTGAATTTGTTTTTGAGAACAAAGTTACTAACTGTGGGAAGGTGCCCAGTGACCATAGCTGCAATCTGTAGAAATTCCACTGAAATTTGCTTGCAGGGAAATCTGATCTGATCCGAAGTTCTCTGATTACATCAGCAATGAGCATAAGCAATGTCATCTCTGAGGACATTGAAAAGGGGAGATAGACTCTCAAACTCCTCTACTCCTCAATCCCATTTGGGATCCTTTAGAATTAAAATGATTATAGTATTTTCTCAGAATCTCTTCTAAAACTTCCTGCTTCTGCTGTTTCATTTATCGAATTGCTTCTTACACTGCTCTTTTTCTCAAGATCAGTCTCTAAGATTGTTATTTTTATTTTGTTCCATATTGAATTTGTTGATTTTTTCTATTGTTTTAGATTATTTTGTTTATTATTTATTATTATTAACTTAAAATAAGTTCTGAATTTTACTTTCTTTGGGTTTATTTTATCACTATTTTAATAATTCCTTGTGGTAGAGATTTAACCCTTTGATTTTTAATTTGTTTGATATAAGCATCTAAAGTTATAGATTTTCCTGTAGTATTATTTTAGCTGCATCTAATGAGCTTTCACATTTATAATTTTTGATCATTTAGTTCTAAATGTTTTCTAATTTCCATCCCATTTTGTTCATATTGTCTAAAAAGCAAAGGTTGCTGTATCATTTTGCTACATAAACATACTTGTTGACTTACTGTTGCTCATTCATTTATTCAATATTATTATTGAACACCATGTATAATGCTGTGCTACTCTCTCACAAGGTGCTGCATATACGTTGTTGAATAATGAAAACACAAACCCTAGCCTCATGGAATTTAAGATCTAGATTGCTAAAAATGGAATGGCATTAAAATAATAAAATATTTCTTGTCAAAAATCTTAAGGCAGAAGATATATGCCATATATTTAGTATTTAATAGATAGAAGCAATTGTATTGGCTTCAGCTTGACCTTTCCTACCTTAGTAACCCTCACTCCTACACCAGTGAATCAATGCAAGCCTTCTGCCAGCAGTTAAGTACATCTCTTCTAATTATTTGTTCTAGAACTGGGGAAATAACTACAGGATGGTTCTCTTGTGAGATGGATCTGAGCTAACTACCATTAATTTCCTGACCTCCATAGGCCCCTTAAGTTTAAGTAAACTCCCAAAGATAGTAAAGGACAAAGAAGCCCGGTGTGCTGCAGTCCATGGGGTCACAGAGAGCCGGACTTGACTTAGCGACTGAACAACAATAGGTTCCTTGACGGTGGGCAGCAGTGATGTTTTGGGTCTCCTGGAATTGTATCAGTTCAGAGCTGATGTCCAAAACTCTCAAAGGCACAGTTACCTTGGTAAAAGACCATAGGTCCCTTTGGGGAAGGCTGGGAGAAAAGTGAACAGTATATATTTTTTGATAATGTACCTGGGCCTTTCTTCTAGGAGTTTTGGGTCTATAAATTGGCTTAAGTCTGAGAAATGATGACTTTTTTATGGTTCAGATTAGACTTTTGTTCATTTATGGTTCAGATTAGACTTTTGTTCATCTGACCTGGAAATTTTCTGTGTAGATAGATTGAGGAAGCACTTAGTAGGTTTCCTATCTATTTTACTTCTAGAAGCACCATGATCAGCTAGTGAAATGTCATAGATATGTACAATGTACCCTCTCTTGGTTGCTGCTTTAACTCTACTGTCCACTACATTATCATACCCACCCTACCTCTGGAGGTTGAGTGTGCCAGTTGGCCCCAGCCACTCTGGGATCCAATTATTCCCATTGCATTTAGGTTTCCCAATTCAGTGACTTCAGTGTCTAAGGTGTGGCCTACAGATGAGAGTGATCATGGAGCTCTTCAAAGATGCTGAAATTGCTGTCACAAATTTCCTTCTCATAGTTGTGATAGTGGTATGTTTTCTAGATCTTCCCATTGGGTGAGAGTAAGCCTTATTAATAACAAATCTGCTCTAACATTGCAATCTCTCTGAATCCCTGAATCCCTTCCTCTACCTTAAACCAAGGCAGAGGTAGCATTTCTAAATCATTCACTGTGGATCACCTTTTGGTCCCTGTTTTGGACAATGAAGCACATCACTGCAACCCTTCCAACTCAGATTGTAACACTGACTGTAGAATCTAAGTCTTATTGAGTCTGTATCAATACCTTTGACTGGATCCAACTTTATGCTCCTTGAACAGCCTCAGTGTCCATTTCTGCATATGTCCCTCAGATTTCTGTCTAGATTAGAAAACCCATGCCATTCTTCTGGGGTGTAGTATAACACACCTCCTCATGGGTCACACTTTATCATAACTTTAGGGGTCCACTGTAACTTGAGTCTAGCTATAGGTCTACAAGACTTCCCAGGTAGGGCTAGTGGAAAAGAACTCACCTGCTAAATGCAGGAGATGAAAGGGACGTGGGTTGAATCCCTGAGTTGGGAAGATCCCTTGGAAAAGGGCATGGCAACCCACTTCAGTATTCTTGCCTGGAGAATCCCTTGGACAGAGAAGCTTGGAGGGTTTATAATCCAAAGGGTTGCAAGGAGTCTGACGTGACTGAAGCGACTTAGCACACACACACTCATAAGTCTAGAAGCAAAGACGAGTGGTTAGGGAGTTCTTAGGAGAATCAGGATTTTTAAAAAATTTTTTATTTATTTTTGGTTGTACTGTGTGTTTGTTGCTGTTCTTGCTTTCCTCCAGTTGTGGCAAGAGGGAGCTACTTTTAGTTGTGATGCACAGGTAGCACTGTTGTGGCTTCTCTTGCTGCAGAGCACAGACTCAGTAGCTGTGACCCATGGGCTCAGTAGTTGTGGCTTCAGCACAGGCCTGATAGTTGTGGAGCTTGGGCTTAGTTGCTTTGTGGCAGGTGATACCCTCCTGAACCAGGGATTGAACACAGGTCTCCTGCATCGGCAAATTTTTCGCCACTGCACCACCAGGGAAATCCCAGGATTGTCTTTTATGGCTTGAATGGAAACTGCCTCAGAGGAGTTGATTATGGTTTCCTCAGGCAATGCAGGGTTAATCCCCTTACACAGGGGTGAAGAGGCTGCTTTACTGGTAGAGAAGACTCATCAGATATTAGGGGTTCAGTGTCCCTCATTTCATCAGGGTATACCCACATGTTCCCATTCCAACTTAACAGGTCCCATTCTTTCCCAATCCATATCCTTACTTTCACAGTAAACATCCTGTGAGAATGGGAGTACAACTTGTAATTCAGCCAGTCACAAGATAAGATTCTGTGTCTGATTTTCAGCAATCCTTGCCCTGTGGCTACTCTTCTTAGGAGTAGTCATTTACAGATGTGAGAGCTGGGCCATAAAGAAGGATGAGCCCCGAAGAATTGATGTGTTTGAAATGTGGTGCTGGAGAGGACTCTTGAGAGTCCCCTTGGACAGAAAGGAGATCAAACCAGTCAATCCTGAAGGAAATCAACTCTGAATACTCATTGGAAGGGCTGATGCTGAAGCCGAAACGCAAATATTTTGACCACCTAATGTGAAGAGGCAACTCATTGGAAAAGACCCTGATGCTGGGAAGATTGACGGCAGGAGGAGAAGGGGATGACAGAGGATAAGATGGTTGGATGGCATCACTGGCTCAATGGGCATGAGTTTGAGAAAACTTTGGGGGATAATGAAGGATAGAGAAGCTGAACATGACTTAGTGACTTAACAACAAAAGGACACTAGTGGACACTTCAAGTCTTTGAGGGAGTACTTGAGCTGGGAATCCAAATCTCTGAGCTCATCTTTTATTTTCATCACTTTATCGAATGTCATTAGTAGTAACCAGGCAATATTGTTCTAATTTGTTAGCTTCCCTGGATTGTTTAAAATTGTCATCTACATAACCACCCAGCTCTTTGCTTCTTAGGAGGGGTTGATTAGGAGTATCCAATGGAAATTTTTGCATATCTCTATTGCCAGCTCAGTCCACAAACCTCCAGTTCTTTCTATACCACTTGCTGTTGTTATTCAGTAGCTAAGTCATGTTCAACTCTTTGAGTCTCCACAGAATATAGCCTTCCAGGCTCCTCTGTCCATGGGATTTCGTAGGCAAAAATACTGGAGTGGGTTGGTGGAGTGGGTTGTCATTTCCTTCTCTATGGGGTTCTTTCTAATCCAGGGTTCAAATCTGTCTTTTGCAGTGGCAGGTGGATTCTTCACCACTGAGCCACCAGGGAAGCATGTTTTTTTTTTTTAAATCACTAGAAATATAGTAATTGTCATCTTTAAATCTAATCATATTAGAGAGTTAATTCCAGAAACTAAACTTCTGTTACTCTAGAGCCACTCTTGATACAGAAATTTATGTTAGAGTGGGTTCTCCAGAGATATAGAACCAAAAGGGTGTGTATGTGTGTGTGTGCATGTGTATAGAGAAAGTGAGAGATAGACAGACAGACAGAGATTGATTACAAATTATTGCCTCAAATAGTTATGGAGGCAGGCTGGAACCCAGAGGAGCCAATGGTATAATTCCAGGATGAATCTGAAGGTCTGAGAAGCAGGACCACGAAGGCTGTAAGTTCCAGTCTGACTCTGAGTCAAAAGGCAGGAGAAGGCTGAGGTTCTATTAGAAAACTGTCAGATAGAGAGGAATTCTTTCTTATTTATAAAAGGGTCAGTCTTTTTGGTCTATTCAGTCCTTCAACTGATTGAATGAGGCCCACCCACATCAGAGAGAGCAATCTATTTCACTCAGTCTCCTGATTCAAATGCTCATCTCATCCAAAAACACCCTCATGACATACCCAGAAGGATGTTTGATCAAATATCTTGGCACCCTGTGACCCAGTCAAATTGACATTTAAAAATTAGCCATCACAGATGGTAAAATTGCCATTAGACCAAAAGATGAAAGCTGCCAGTGGAAGCTGGCTTACTGAGAAGATGAAAAATCCTGAATTCTTAGTAATCTGCAGCAGCCATGACAGCCTGGGAGCTCCCACGGAGGCTCTTACAAGAGAAAGCTAAACTTACAGCTTTTTTTTTTTTTTTTAAATGTACTTTGCTCAAGCAGAGTTGATTTACACGGTCGTTCAGTGGTAAAGAATCCACCTACCAATGTAGGAGCCACAGGAAATGCAGTTTCAGTCCCTGTGTTGGGAAGATCCCTTGGAGGAGGAAATGGCAACCCAGTCCAGTATTCTTACTGGGATATTCCCATAGCCCATGAGATCACAGAGTCAGACACAAGTGAGTGACTGAGCATGCACACAGTAGCTTTTCAAATCCATCCTTAATTTCTTTTTTGCTATCACTTTTTAAGTAATATTACAATTACATTTTTTTTCCTTTTTGATTCTTAAATACATGGGCTTTGTTTAAAGTAATTCAGAGTGAAGAAAAGTATTAAACTCTTTGGAGAATGTTGTATTTTATTCCCTATATGTATAACAGTATGAGAGCTGAAGATGTGGATTAAAAAAAGAGATTTGAGGGAAAAAGGACCTATGTTTTCTTTATGGCCTTTAAGACAGTTTATAAGAGTATTTTGCCAAATATAAAATAGAATGTGATGCAGGGGCAAAATTCTGTTTGTAATTCCTAGATCTTTCTTACTAAAACTGGTGAAAAGTTAGCTAAAGAAGCACCATATTCCTTTAGCCACTCCTGGCTCTGCCTGGGAGTTGAACTATTTGTTCTGAGTAATTTTACTCCATAGTGTTGAGGTTTACATGTGTGTTTACTGTTTGCTAGACATGTACCAATCTGACTTGTTTGAGTTTTATTGGCACTTACAGCCATGAGAAGATCACTGATTCATGACAGCAGAATTTTAGATGATTCATTCAATGCATTAATCAAAATAATTAGTTCAACAATGATTACATTAGAGAATCAGTAACTAACTTATCTTTTCTTATTTAAAGGCACCTGGATTACTTGGTATCGAGACACTGTAACATCTATATTTATTGAAATATAATTTACATAAAATAGAATGCACACATCCTGGGTGTTTCAGTGACTTGACAATCATGTAAACTCATGCAACCTTTGTCTACATTATAGAGAATGGACTGGAAGGAAGCAAGACGAGAGATATGTCAAACTCTGTTGCTTGAATCAGCGAGGTAGGGCTTATGAAAAGGGACTTGAATAAAGAGTTATTTCAGAGGTAATTATATCAGGCAGTTGAATGGGTACTAGTGGTAAGGAAGGAAAATAACTCAAAGATGTCACCAAGATTTCTTATTGAAGCTACTGGTCACATGGTAGTACTGTTTGCTGAGACTGTGAGTACTTAGAAGGCTGAAAATGAATGTGTGTGTGTGAGTTTGTATGTGTGCATGTGTATGTGTGTGCATGTGTGGTGGGAAGAATCAGAGATGGGAATGCTGACATTTTTGACCTATAGATATTTTTTGGTGTTTGCGGGACTTTCAAATGGTGATGTCCACAAGACACACATCTGGAGCTCGAGAGAAAATACTCGAATTAAGATATAAATGTGCAAATAAGTGATTATTCAAAGATAGCAGTGGATAAAATTGCCTAAGAAGAGGTGTGCAGCTTTTGAAGATAATTAGAATATTGTCTCCCAAAGTGGGTTCCATGGTAGACTAGTTCTACTGGATACTTTGACTAAAATTACTTTGTGGTCAAATAAGTTTAGAAAATGTACCACGTAGTACCCTTCTCTTGAAAATGTATGAGATACGCTATTGGATTAAAGACCAGGAAGTCCAACATTATCAAAATATATTGGGTGAGATGGTTGGATGACATCACTGACTTGATGGACATGAGTTTCAGGAAGCTCCAGGAGTTGGTGGTGGACAGGGAGGCCTGGCATGCTGCAGTCCATAGGGTCGCAAAGAGTCGGATACAACTGAGTGACTGAACCAAACAGACTTTCACAATGCAGTGTTTCCCAAACACCTCCAACTGTCATACTACAGGAGAAGGAAACCAAATCCTACCAGTCGTCTCCCTTGTGGTTTCACCTTGTGGATGACCCCCCCCAACCCTACCGACTTGGCTCTAACAATTGGAGTTCACTTTCTAATAACATTAGAATACATAAGTCTTTATGCCCAGACTTGCAATACAATCAAGTATTTTTGTGTGTTTCTGTCTCCTAAATACTTAACGTCATATTTAAAGCAAATTCTGGATGTCATGGTTGACATATCTATGCACTTTATTTTCTAAACTCAGTTTAAAAGTTGATGTTGGTGTTATTGTTTGAATACAAAGATAACTCTGATTTTGCTTTTGCTTTGTTATGTAATACTTTACAGTGGAATATGTTAAATCATTTAAAGATGTTTTTGAAAATAGTTAATCTCCTTTTTTATTTCCTTTTTACAATATATTTATAACTTTGAAAGGGAAGGCTATAGCAGCCCAGTGATTGCCAAATCTTTCCAGTGTGCTAATGAAACCACATTGTCAAGATCAGAGCCTGTTCAATTAAACAGGATTATTTTATAGTTGAACAGGTAAATAGGCATCTAGGTATGGTATTTTAAAATGAAATTAACTGGAATACTCTTATCCGCTTCACGGGTTTATTGAGTACTCCTAAATTGCTGACCTTCAAGGTCATTAGGATTTTTCAGCTAACAATTGGATCTATATTCCAAAATTCCTTACTGGGCTATTTTACCTGGATATCCACAGGATAAATAAATCAAGCCTGATTTATCCAAAGTAGAGTTTGTTATTTATCCTTACTGAAAGGAGATATATGTAAACTTCAATCATTTCTATCAAAGTTACTTTCCCCCTTGGTTTCTATCTTGCTTCATGTCATTCATTGATTTATTCATTCAGCAAATGCTATATTTATATGAAGAATCAGTCTTTATTTTACTTCCCAGAGCAGAGCAATGAAAGAAACAGACCAGGACATTTTCTCTAAAGAACTCATAGTTGGATAATATTGGTGTCAGAAATGCAGCCAAGTATCAGGCAACCTTAACACTTTTCACTCTCGTTTCAAATAGAGTTTGGTCAGCGATTCAGTTGTTCTGAAATGCTTTTGCATCTCTCGACTCCACCCCACCAAATAAAGACAGCTTGTCTTGAGTCAGATCATCATCTTTAACCTGGGCTATTGCAATACTAGTTCCTCTACCTCTGTTCTCTCCTTTCAGTCTCTCTTGCCTCCACCTTTCTGCTGGAATTAACTTTCTTAAACAAGATCTGATCAAACACTTCTGCTTTAGAATCTTAAATGACTGGCTAGGGAAACACCTAATCTTTAAATAGATAAAAAATCCTAATCTGATTTCATGTGCGTTCTTAATCTCATTTCCCACTTAAAAAATTATTTATTTTTAATTGAAGACTAATTGCTTTACAGTATTGTGTTGGTTTCTACCAGACATCAACATGATTCAGCCAAACATCAACATGAATCAGCCCTAGTTTTGCATTATTGGGATACAATTGACATACAGCACTATGTAAATTTAAGATGTACTGAACAATAATTTGACTTTTATACATCATGAAATAATTACCACAGTAAGTTGAATGAGCTCCCATCATCTCATAAATAGACAAAATTAAAGAAATGAAAAAATACATTTTTCCTTTGTGATGAGAATTTTTAGGATTTAGTTTTTATATAAAGCAGTGTTAATCATATCAATCATGTTGTAATACATCCCCATGCTTTGCATGCTATGGATGCATGTTAAGTCACTTCACTTGTGTCTGACTCTGTGTGACCCTATGGACCACAGCCCACCATGCTTCTCTGTCCATGAAATTCTCCAGGTAAGAATACTAGAGTGAGTTGCCATGCCCTCCTCCAGGGGATCTTCCCGACCCAAGGATCGAACCCGAATCTCTTATGTCTCCTGCACTGGCAGGAGGGTTCTTTACCACTAGCACCACCAAGGAAACTTATTTATCTTATAGCTGAAATTTTGTACCTTTTGACCATCTTCATCAAACTTGTCTTTCTCCCAAACCCCCATCTCTTGTAACCATATCTGATCTCCTTTACTTTGAGTTTGTTTTTGAATTATAATTGATCTATAATACTATGTTATTCCCTGGTATACAACATAGTGATTCAATATTTCCAAATATTTCAAAATGATCACTATGATAAGTCTAGCTTCCCTCTGTCCTCATGCAAAAAGATATCACATAATTATTGACTACATTCTCACATGATACATGTCTTACCCATGAAATCTGTAAGTGAAAATTATACCTCTGAATTTCTTACCTATTTCTCTCCTCCCCCAACTTGCCTTACCACTGGCAACTGCCTGCTTGTTCTCTGTATCTATGATCTATTTTTCTTTACTTATGTTTATGCATTTGTTCTTTTAGATTCCACATGTAAGTGAAATTACATGGTATTTACCTTTCTTTGACTTGTTTTGCTTAGCATAATATCATCCATGCTGTCACAGATGGCAAGATTTCATTCTTTTTTATGAATAATATTCCTGTATGCGACATTTTCTTTATTCATTCATCTATTCATGAGCATTAGATTGCTTTCATACTGTGGCTATTATAATAATGCTGTAAAGAACATGGGGTTGCACACACCTTTTCAAATTAATATCTTCATTTTCTTTGCATATATCCCCAGGAGTGGAGTTGCTAGATCATATGGTAAGTTTATCTTTCTTATATTTTAAGGAACTTCCATATTGTGCCTCCACAGTGGCTGTGTTAATTTACATTTGCACAGATTTCATGTACTTTCTTAATTTTCTCTCTCACTTCTCTCTACACCCCTCCCAGAATTTCTCTCAGATACAATATGACTTTGTTTTCTCTGTCTCTATATTATGCTCCCATTTTTTCTCTAATTTTTTGCTTAGAATCTCTTTCATTACCTTCATTCTCATTAAACATGCTCATTAAATTCAGACTTCTACAGACAGAAGGAATAATTTTCCCGCTTGCTGTCATTCAGTTGCTAAGTCGTGTCCAACTCTTTGTGACCCCATGAACTGCAGCATGCTAGGCTTCTCTGTGCTTCAGTATCTCCCAGAGTTTGCTCAAACTCCAGTCCATTGCATCAGTGATGCCATCCAACCATCTCATCCTCTGTCACCCCCTTCTCCTGCCCTCAATCTTTCCCAGCGTCAGGATCTTTTCCAATTAATCAGTTCTCCTCATCGAGTGGCCAAAGTATTGGAGCTTCAGCTTCAGTATCAGTCCTTCTAATGAATATTCAGAGTTGATTTCCCTTAGGATTGACTGGTTTGAACTCTTTGCTGTCCAAAGGACTCTCTAGAGTCTTCTCCAGCACCACAGTTTGAAAGCATCAATCCTTTGACACTTAGCCTTCCTTACGGTCCAACTCTCACATCCATACTTGACTACTGGACAAGCCATAGTTTTGAGTATATTGACCTCTGTTGCAAAGTGATGTCTCTGCTTTTTAATACTCTGTCTAGGTATTTTTCCCACTGTTACAGCATGAATCATGTTAGAAAAATGAAGTGCATATGTGCACCTCTCTCCCATGATAGATTGTGAGCTTCTCAAGAAGGGGTTAGCAAACTTTCTGAAGAGGGCTTTGCAAGCCAATCATCTCTATGTCAACTACTCAATTCAGCCATCTTAGTGTGAAAGAATCTATAGATAAAAATCTAAAAATTGAGTGTGGCTGTGATCCTGTAAGACTTTATGGACAGAAATTAGAATTTCATGTAATTTTCACATCACAGAATTTTTTTTCTTCTGATTATTTTCCTAAACTATAAAAAATGTGAAAACTCCCCTTAGCTCATGGACCATACAAAAGTAAGCTTGGAATGTGTGCCATAGTTTCCTAACCCTGTTCTAAATGGTAGTCTGTCTTATACTTATTTTCATACTCTGCTGTCAATGAACAAAATACCTGGCACTGAATTAATGTTTGCTAAAATGAATCATATGGAGAGAAGTGGTTTTCATTTTATGTTATCTTCCATCAGAAACTACAGAAGTGTGATAGAGTAATATTTTTTAAATTACTGAAAATCTACTAGAAAATCAGTTCTAAATTTCAATCTTTGAAAAATCTTTCTGATATATGATTCCAATTTTCTGCCCTAGTAAGTACAGTTTAGTGCATATATTTAATGATTATCTTGCAGCGCCCCCAGGTCATGATTAAAGATAAGAATTCTCATTGTGCAGCCAAGCAACTGTAGATATAGAAAGTATGACTAATTGAACCCCGAATGTATTAACATGTGGACTGGGATTTACTCTAGAAATTGCCTTTTTTGATGCTGAGAATAAATCTGTGTTGTATACTTGTTTTCTAGCGATTTCCTTTTTCAATAAAGTGGGACATAGGAAGAAAAACCAAAACAAAACTAATTACTGAAAGGTTCTTAATATTGAGTGCCAATTTTATACTGCTTCCTGTAAAGGGAACTCTGAACATTGCTGTCATTGATTTCTTTTATCTTGCTTCTTATTTCCTCACACAAGAGAGTTAAAAGTGCAATATTGGTTAAAGAGAACACTGAAAAACAAGTCTGTAACACTGACCCAAGGGGGAAAAAAAAGAGAAAGATTTTACTTATGCAGTTGAAGTTTCCCTTTAGACTACCAAAATGGAAGCTTAGGGTAGTATACTAGAACAGTCTAGGAGTCCCTCCAGATGAAAGAAATACAGAGCTTTGTGAGTTTTTTTCTCCTCTCAAAGTTCAGCTGAGCACTTTCTTCTCTTCAGGTAGATTCTTTATCTTATTTTCCAGCCTGGTGCGGTAGGAAAGCACTCATTTGGATGGGAAAAAGGGCTTGAGTCCCTATCTCTTTCTATACATTCTTAAATATATGCTAATATTAATATTTATTTCATAAAATAGCAGTGACATTTAATATATTAAAACATTGGATGGTCTCATACATGGAATGCTTGGTAGGTATGTGGTCCCTCTACTGGGCCATCTACCATCTAATATAGAACAATAAACATAATACTGATTTCTGTTTCTCCTTACTTTGTTGTCTATTAAGAATGGGAGGTGGGAGGGAAGTTCTAGAGGGAGGGAACATATATATACCCATGGCTGATTCATGTTGATGTATGGCAGAAACCAACACAATATTGTAAAGCAATTATCCTCCAATTAAAAATAAATAAATTAAAAAAAAAAGACAAAGAACAAGGATCTCAAGAGATGGTCTTGTTCAGCCATTGATTCTACTAGAAGAGATATCTCCGGTTTTACAAATACAAACTGCTTTACAACTACAACCAAGATGTAAAAGAGAATGAATTAACTTGTCCAAGGTCAAGCATACCTTCTATTCTAGATTATCAGTAGTTAAGTGGCATTCTTGAGAGGGTTGTCATTGGGAGAGATTGATTTGGCTGATAAATCCTGAGAAGCTAAATGGAGTGAGAGGAAGTTTCAGACAAAGGCCAGCCTGAGCTCTGCTATAGCCGTTCTCCACTTGAGACACAGAATGGGGAAACTGACATCAAGATGGTCACCCAGGGAGTGTGCTTTGAGAGGTGTCAGGGAAGACCGTCTGGAAAAACGGATCTTTTATCTCAAGTTCCATTGTCTGAAATTTCATAAGAATTCAATCGTTTGAATTATCTGGTACCCTAAACTTTTTTTCTATTCACTCAAAAATTGTCTATTGAGCATTAATGATGTACTAACGCAGTATTAGGAAATGGAACAAGAGAAAATAAAACTGCCAGCTATTAAGATGCTCACAGTCTAATGAGACAGAGAAAAACAATAATGCCAATAATAGCTAACATTTTCCATGTGCCAGACACTGCAAAATAATTTACAAGTATCAGTATAGGGCTTCCGAAGTGGTTCAGTGGGTAAAGAATCCACCTGTAAAGAGGGAGATGCAGGAGACCTGGGTTCAGTTCTGAGCTTGGAAAGATCCTCTGGAGGAGAGCAGAGCAACCCGCTCCAGTATCGTTGCCTGGAGAATCCCATGGACAAAGGAGCCTGGTGGGCTACAGTCCATAGGGTCACAAAGAATCAGATGTGACTGAAGAGACTGAGCACACACACACTCATCGTCTCACTTAGCTATCATCCTAAGAATTAATAGCTATTTAAGACTGCATTTTCCATAGGAAAACTGAATTCTAAAGGGGTAGATGATATTTTAAGGAAACTGACATAGGTTAAGGCCATGGGAATAAAGATGGAGAGGAAAGGATAAAGACCCAATCAAGACAATTCCTTAACTAATCCCTTACTAGTTGCTATTTTATAATATCATTTGCAAGTTTCTCCTTTTCTCACTAACTTTCTGATATTGAAATGTCCCTGGGTTCAGTCCTTATTTTTTACTTGTCTATTCTTACATTCTCTCTTAGTGAACTTAATTTAATCTTATAGCTATAAAAACCACCCATATGCTGACAATTCCAAAATTAATTTCCCTAGCCCAACCTCTTTCTCATGCTCCAAACCTATATATGCAACTGCCTGCAGGAAACCTACACTTGGATATCTAGTAGACACCTCAAACTTAACATGTTCAAAGCTGAGCTCAGCTTCCCCTAAGACCTGCACCATCCACCCTGGTTGATAACTCCATCCCTCTAGTTATTCAGGACAAAAACCTCGGAGTCATTCTTATTCCCCATATATCAATCTGTCAAGAAATCTCATTGAAGAGTAACACCACCAGTTAATAAGATACATTGTCACCATGTATTTTTGATATGATGCATAAAGAAACACATATCTGTGATATTTTATTTCTTTTTTTTTGCAAAAAAGGAATCTAATCATGAGGAAATATCAGAGAAAGCTAAATTGTGGGACATTCTGCAAAATAACTGACCACTAGTCACTGAAAATGCCAAGGTCATGAAACACAAGGAAATACTGAGGAACTGTGTGTCACAGATTGGAAGAAATTATGGAGACAGAACTACTAAATGCAGTGTGGGATTCTGGCACAGAAAAAGGACATTGAGAGACAACCAGAGAAAGTCTAATAAAGTTTGTAATTAGTTAATGATATTGTGTTATTGTCAACTTCCTGGTTTTAAACATGACACGGCAGTTAAATAAGTTGTAAATAAAATATCTGGGGGAGCTAAGTGATGGATAGGGCTTTCCTGGTGGCTCAGTTGGTAAAGAATCTTCCTGCAATGCAGGAGATCTGGGTTCAATCCCTGGGGTGGGAAGATCCCCTGGAGAAGGAAATAACAACTGACTCCGGTATTCTTGTCTGGAGAATTCCATGAACAGAGAAGTCTGGTGGGCTACAGTCTATGGGGTCACATAGAGTCAGACATGACTGAGCTGCCAACATAACACAAGTGACGGATATACCGAAACTCTATTTTTTGCAGTGTTTCCATAAATCTAAAATCATTTCAAAAGAAAAAGATTACCAACACTACAAAGAAAAAGAAGTCTTACTGAGCCTCCCTTCAGAATTTATGTACTTGTCACTTTTTATAATCACTGTTGAAATCATTTTGATTCAAGATATCATTATCTTTAACTTGGGTTATTGTAATAACCTTCTAATTGGTCTTCTTGCTTCTATCCTTGCTTCTACAAAATTGGTTTTCAATGCAGCAGCCATAATAACTCTCTTACGAGTTAAAAAAAAAAAAAGAACTCTATAGTTTTTCCCCATCGGACTTTGCTAAAGACCAATGTTCTTACATAGGGGCACAAAACCATGTACTCTCTGGCCCTCAGTTCTCACTATGGTCTCTAGTACCACGCTCCCACCCCTTTGCTTGCTCCAGCCACACTGATCACGTTTCTGTTCCCTGAACAGACCAGGAACATTCCCATTGGAGAACCTATGCACTGGCTGCTCCAGATACCATTACAGCTATTCCCCCAAAGCATGTCTTAGTAAGGCTTGTCTGTCCTCTTCATTGAAAATTTCAACCCCCACTGCCCACTACTCATCCACACTGTCGTTCCCAACCCTCTTAATCCTACTTAAAAGTTTTTTCCCATTGCATTTCTCATTCTCTAAGAGATTAAGTTACTCATTTATCATCACAATCATCATTATCATTATTATTAATAGGCCAGTCTCCCAAAACTTGAATGTAAACTCTAGGAGGGCAGGAATCCTTACCCATTTTGCTTGCTGATATATCCCAAGAGCCTAAAAACACTCCTGGCCTGGGGTAGACACTCCACAGATACTTGTTGATAAATTGAATAGAAGGTGGAACAGAGAGAAATTAAAAATCACTTTGATGGTAAAAGAAAGGATAGGGTGTGTTGAAATTCTATGGCTATTGGATATGTTAGGCTAGGTGGCTCAGTGGTCAAGAATCCACCTGCCAATGCAGGAGCTGCAGGAAACATGGGCTTGATCCCTGAATATAGAATATTCCCTGGAGAAGAAAATGGCAACCCTCCCCATGATTCTTGCCTGGATAATCCCATGGACAGAGGAGCCTCGTGGGCTATAGCCCATGGCATCATAAAGAGTCAGACAGCACTGAGTGACTGAGCACCCACAAGGACCTGGGAAGGAAGCCTGCTCCACTAGTCAATAAAGAAAGACACACTGACAAGGGAAGCTATCTCTTGGCTATTGCTGCGTAAATGTCCAACAATTTGTTTAATGTGTAGCTCTGCAACTCAGGCTAAAGATCTGGGGTGGAGAAAGAAATTTATAAGTCCTCTTGTAATCGTAGGCATAAGAAGAACAAGAAAAGAAGGTCTCTCTCTTTTTTTTTTTTAAGGTATATTTTTATTCGTTTGTTTGTTTACTTTGGCTGTGCCACACAGCATGCAGTATCTTAGTTTCCAAGGATTGAACCCATACTCCTGCACTGGTAGTGTGGACCACCAAGGAAGTTCCAGAAGGAACGTCTCTTGCAATTTAGAATATTCTTGTTTATAATGTCCATGTCCACATAGGAGGAAGTCTGAGTGCCATGAAGCTCTGGAAGCCTGGGGGGGTGGGGATGGAGGAGGTCACAAATGAATGTGACTGGGTGACCAAGACACACCTTACTTACTTCACAATTTGGCGTAAAGCTAAACCATTTATGGTTGAAGATGGGGAAGGATTAGAGAATGCACACAGCAGTTTCTTGTCATTCAGGTTAAGCAGAACCAAAATGTGATGGGGCAGAGCCCTTAATGTCCTACCCCAAATGAAGCAAATCAGAATAAACATACCTGCAAATTTTTCTATTATAGCTGCAGTTGGGGCAGGATGAGGGGCACAAGTTGGGTGTGGAGGGCTGTTCACAGCCTGGTTCTTAATTTTCTAAATTCTAATAGCCCAAGGAACACTCTGTGGTGTTTCTCTCAAGTCTCTCAGGCTATCACCTTGTCCTTTCTTTGGAGCATAGTTTTGTCATTAAAGCTTTCGTTTGGCAAGAATCCGATTCATCAAGGAAGACAGAACTCTGTGTTTGCACGCTTCAAGGCAGAGTGAAAGTCTACTTTGGCAAGCCTTACAAGGAAAGAGAGAAAAGAAAATAAGAGCCATAAATCATCTGGAGGCCAGAATGCAGGATTAAAGATACTTGATCCGTTTCAGAAAGGACTTCTGCTTGCATATGTTTACCTAATGGTTTGAGCTGGGCAAGGGACATCTCACGTTAGAGGCTACCTTGGGGAAAGAGGAGACTCCATGGAGACTGGCTTAAGGCTTACACCCCCAACACCCTTGTGAGTCCTTGTTCCTAGGCAGTGACCACTTTGAGAATTTCACATTCGTGTTTATGTGACTGTACAGCTTCAGCAATAATAAACACTTGTAACTCAAGCCCTGTTGGTCTGTGTTAAACAGAAGAGAATGGCAGGATTCCCATCTTATAACTAACCTGCTCTCCTTCATATGATGAATTTAAGTAACTGAAGTGCAATCACAAAGTCTGGATGAGAATCAGATTTCAAGGAAGCCTATGCTTCATGGGCTTCCCAAGTGGCAGTGGTAAAGAACCCACCTGCCAGTGCAGGAGATATAAGAGGGGTGGATTCCATCCCTGGTGGGGAAAATCTCCTGGAGGAGGAAATGGCAACCCACTCCAGTATTCTTGCCTAGAGAATCCCATGGACAGAGAAGCCTGGAGGGCAACGGTCCACAGGGTCACAAAGAGTCAGACATGACTGACATGACTTCATGCATGCATACTTTATGAAATCAGGCAATTTTTTTTTAAAAAAAACCTCGGCTTTCAGATGTGTATTCTCAACACTTGAACTTTAATGAACTCTTCTTCCTTTTTAGACAGGCTAAGAACAGCTGTACACTCCAGCATGAGTCACCCAGGTCATGATTCCCTGTTGATTTTGTAATAAAATGCTGCTGATCAAATCTATCATGTCACTCTTTACATTATGAAGGAAAATGATTTCCATGCATCAAATTACATCTGACGACTGAGGAGAAAAGATATCTATCATAATATGTTTTTATGACTTGTATTTTATGACTTGTAAGTATTAATGACTAATAATACTCGGCATCGAGAAATACGGTTAAGGACACTTTAGGTAGGACAATGAGATTTGGTTTTGACATACGGCAGACTGATCTACTTAACTCTGGTTAGCAGTATCCATGTGGAAATAAGGTAATGTGAAAAAGGAAGGAGCACTTTGGAGCCTCCTGTTATCCCTCCTGTTATCCCTTGAATTTGGTTAAAGGCTGCCCTCAAAGGATCACTTGTCAGCTCATTATATTTGATTAGAAGGCACATACCCAGAGAAAAGAAAGGAACAAACCTGCATTTATTTAGCTAGGGTTTCCTGCTGTGATGTGTTTCCAGTGTAATGACGCATGCATGCAAGAACTTAGTTATTCTGTGAACAAATATTTGTTGAATGAATAAGTAAGTAATTAGCCAATGGCAAAGTGTGCTCCTTGATTCCAGGGGACAAGGGTAACTTTTCAAGTGCATTCTCCTACTGTTCCCTGGAGTTGAAGTAATATTAACACAGGACATACTCATGGTCCTTACACTGGTGGCTTCTCTACCTGGGCACTAGCCATAGAAAAGTGCCTTCACATTTTCCTGAATGCTAAGAATTAATCCCTGTCTAGGCTTCCCTGATAGCTCAGTTGGTAAAGAATCTGCTTACAGTGCAGGAGATCCTGGTATGAACCCTGAGTTGGGAAGATTCCCTGGAGAAGGGAAAGGCTACTCACTCCAGTACTCTGGCCTAGACAATTCCATGGACTGTATAGTCCATGGGGTCACAAAGAGTCAGACACAACTGAGCGACTTTCGCTTTCAATCCCTGTCTAGCTGGGAATCAAAGGTCAAGGGTTGTAATCCATGTAATCTTTCTGGAACACTCAACGTGTGTGCTGGTTCTTGGCCATGCACCATGACCAGAGGTTATTTACCCATACGAAATAGACATTTCATATCCATTTTTTCTTTACAGTTTATGTGGTCAAAACAGCCTAGGTCAGAAGCAGGCAGCAGCCATAGTCTTCACATCACAAGAGTGGAACTCTTGGATTTTAGTTACCGTCTTTATCTGTGTAAACCACAAAGACATAAGCTAATCCAGTTGCATCATTGTGGCTCAATTCATCCATGATGGGTTCGCAGAAGCCAGGCTTGGTTTCAGAAATGTCTAATTAAACCCCAGTGATTTGGAGTCCTGGAGAACAAGATGTGGCGAGTGGTGTTCATTGTGGATCTGCTGAGTAAGCAATAGAGTCCTGTTTTGAAGGTGCCTTCAGTTACTTCAGGTCAAAGAGATTTGCATGAGACATTTTTGCACCTGGAAATAAAAATTGCATGCTTAGTAATTTCAAATATGGTAAAGGAAGTTTTATTAAGGCCTCAGGGAAGAGCGGCCTTACAGGTCATACATGCTTACACGAGTGTGGAGCAAGAATAGGGCACACTGAAAGAGATTCCAATCTGAGCCTGGGGCAGGTGGACACTCAGATTCAGAGCAGTTCT
Source organism: Ovis canadensis (assembly GCF_042477335.2). Taxonomy (NCBI): domain Eukaryota; kingdom Metazoa; phylum Chordata; class Mammalia; order Artiodactyla; family Bovidae; genus Ovis; species Ovis canadensis. The sequence goes on from NC_091254.1 coordinate 62,730,715, forward strand.
TCTTTAGCGTGGTATTAGGAGTTAGAGCTGGGAAATGCCTCAGAGCTAGGTGAACAGAAGCAGAAATCTAGTGTGCCTCTTTTTTTTTTTTAAAAATAGGAAATACTCAAGCTTTGTGGGGCAGATTAAGTCTGAGAAATCTGAGAGTGGTTGGAATAGTTATACACTAGAAATCTGGCAAGATGAAAGGTGAGTGATTAAGGTGGTTTCGGTCTAAACCAGAGTGAGTGCTCAGCACTCTTTTTGGCAAAGCTCATTTTGGCAACATTGTTACACCCATCCCAGGAGAGAAGCTTGGGGCTGAAAGATTAAGGGCACCAGAGGTCAAAGGTTAACTGTGTTAATGTATTTATTTGGGAAAGTCTACAAAAGCCCTTATTAACCTTGGCTTTTGAAGATGGAGTTGACAAGTCCTCACTTTCATGATAACAGTTTCATCTGAAAATGTTCTGAAGCAGTCCAGTATCAAAACAGAATCTCTGTACCTCAGGTAGAAACATGTTGAACGGCACGGTACCTGTAATCCTATGTACACTGGCAGCTTCGTGGCTTAGATACCTATCATGTGAGCTATTCTTCTGTTCCTATAAATTTAGTTACTATTTCAGGAGAGAAGGCAATTTTTTTTTTTAATGGAGTGGAGGGAATGTTCCCTATTATTAAAAAAATACCCTCCTCTTTGGAAATTAAGCTTTCAGCTCCCTAATCTTTTAGGGGAATACTTACTAACTGAGGAATAAAAAATGCTAGGTGTCTTTTAGTCTCATGGGGGTTTAGCAACAAACCATTATTGTTTGCAGACTGATTCTTCTCTGAGAAGACAAGCTGCCTTAATGACAGCTTATGCAATAACAATCCATGATATAGTACTTACCAGGATGGAGCAACAACCGTGCTTTAAGCCAAGAAGAAGGAGGGGAAAAAAGTCAGTATCTTGTGCGTGAGAAGCTTGTAGATACCCTGAGGTGACTTCATATAATTCTAAAATAGCAGGTAGCTTCTTGCATAGCTAATCGAGGCATCGGCGCCTGGAGCTAGTGGAGGAGGCTGACAACGTACTTTGGTTTCAGATGCATTCAGCTCTTTTTGAGTGATATGAGCTTAATTCATATTCTAGTTTCTATCCTAAAAGTTTATGTGTTCTGATTTGGCAAACAGCCTCCCCCCAAATCTGACAGCTCTGTGCTTTGATAAAGCTGCTGATCTTAACGTCTTACTTGGATTTGTTCTCCTATGTGCTGAGAAATTTAGCACAGCTGAATAAAGGGAACAGTTGTGTGAGTGTTTCTTAAGCACCTGGGTGATACCCCTCACCTTCCCCTTTCATTCAAGGCTTAGTGAAAGACACAGGTATTCACCAGAACGACTTGAAATACACACTGTAGGTTGAGTGGGAAGAGCTTACGGAGAAAGGAGTCACCCTGACTTTGCAAAGTAGGTTGGTTATTCCTGCAAAGACTCCCTTCTTTAGAGTGAAGGTCACAGAATGGCATGCTTAGATAATTTTAACTGCCAGTATCTTGAGGTTTTCCTCCAAAAGTCTAACATCAGCAGATGCTTTTGGTTGGTACTTGTGTCGATCCAGGATCTGGGCTACCTAGAGTCTATGCATCCTTTTGGCTTAGGTCATAGAGGAAACGGTTTCTTATAGGATCCATTGCCTACTTGCTAGGCAATCTCAGGCATGAAGAGGATCTGTCTTCCAAAATAAAGGGCTCCACGTCACATTTATTACTTCGAAGCTCAGGAAGCTACAAGTGGAACTGCACATGGCAAGAGCCCATAATTTTACTCTAATAGATATTTAGCAGCTTAAATGAAATAACAAGGAATACGTTCACCCAGGCGCCATCCAGGAGGATTGGTGGGTATTTTACATTCCACTCTTTGAAAGGAAAAACACAATTTTTTTTAGACTTTCCCAAGATCTATGAATATTTTGGTATGCAGAGCAATAATACACAGAAGCATACCTGTAAGACTGAACCAAGTTCTGTTTGGCCAAAGGGACTTACTGCGATCAGTAAGTATAATGTAGGCTAGTCAATCAATTTTTTTCTTCCAAATCACTTCATTAGAGTTCACCCGGGCAGCCGTTTGCCTTCTGCCTTGGTTGTTCACATGCTGCTTGATTTTCTTAAGCACAGTATATGAATGCCATAACTTGCCACTCTGAGTGCCTGTTTCAACTTCATCCTCAGACCCCAGCTCTCAGGGATGGCTTGTGGTCCTGGTATTTTTCCTTTCTAGCCCTCAGAACTCCATAGTTACCCTGTTCCAGGCTCATAGATTTCCAAGAAACTATTATGAATTTTCTTTTGGTCCCTATCTGGTGCATCGATTCAGTGTTGGGCTACAGTCCATAGAGTCACAAAGTGTTGGACATGGCTGAGGTGAAAATCATCTTCTAATGAGTAAGAATTATTATGAGGAGTTCCCTGGTGGTCCAGTGGTGAGAACTCAGGACTTTCACTGCCAGTGTCCTGGGCTCAATCCCTGGTTGGAGAACGAAGATCCTGCAAGCCACACAGTGTGACCTCGAAACACACACATATAAATATATATATAATGAGTGTCCACTGATCTTCATGACTCTTTACCTCACCTTCCAACCATCAGCACAGTTGTCTTCCTTCCACCTGGAAATGATCCAATTGCTGCCCTACTCAAGGATCACTGCTCATTGCTGGTTCTGATGGTTCCAGTTGGCCTGCACCCAAAACCATTCTGTCATTCCTGCTTCTTGCCCAAGGCTCTTTTACCCCAGCCTCACAGGCATCTGGCCTCTCCCAGATTGCTCTCACTCCTCTGCACCTTGGCTTATGCTCTGCCAAGAATATCACTTTCTTTCTCTGCCACTTGTTAAAATTCTACTCATCCCTCAAGGCCCTGTTCAAGTCTTGCCTCCCCTGGGCAATCTTTTTATCTAAATATGTTTTGAAGTCTTCCCTGGCCATCTAGTTAGAACTGATTGCTCTGTTGGCTACAGTCTCATAGCACTTTGCTTGTATCTCTAGTTAGACTTGCCCAAGTGTGCTTTCTCATAAGGTGAGCTGCAGATATCTGTCCCCTGTAGGGGATTCTAAACATCTGCAAGGCAAGAATTAAAAAAAAACTCAATATCTACATAGTACTTTGCTCATAAGATAGATAAATGGTTTAGAATTGAAATAAAATTAGACATTACATGGATAACCTGTCAATATCTATAAGTGGGCTAGAGCTGCTGGCCTGGGCAGATTTATTACAAAACTTAGTAGTAAGTGTGACTGTAGAGACATGAGAATTCAGGAAATTAACAAGCACAGGACACTCTAATCTCTTTGACCATAAGAGGAAGGGGGAGTCCTCACTGGTCCTACTGGTGAGAAAGCAGATGGAAGGTGAGCTGGTGGCCAGAAGGCATCTTTCACTTGGGCTCACCATAGAGAGGTTAGGGGGCAAGAGTTTCCTTCTCTGTAGAGAGAGAAGACTACTTCTGCTTAGTGCATCATCCCCAAATATGGTTCTGGGGCACTCCGTGGTGAGATCTGAACAGAGCAAGATGAGATTCATCCATTCATGACAAGAAGAGGTTGACATTTCATAGAAAGCCTGATTCCAGCACCAAGAAGGACACCATGTAGTTAGATAAAAATGCTCACTCATTCTATAGATGGGAAGACTGCCCAGAGGGCCTGTGTGCAGGATGCTACTCATCCACAGAAATGGATCCCCTTCCTTCTTGATAGCAGAGTTATAGCTGGGATGGGGGCTGCCTGGCTTAACAGTGCCCAGCTCCCTCTGCAGCCAGGTTTGAGGCAAAGAAACATGTTCAGAATTGATGTGTGCAATTCCTCACTCATTTCAAGAGAGGGTGTCTGGCCTTGGGTCTCTATTTTTCCCTCTCTGCCTTCTGGGTGGTGGGGTGGTGGATGGACCGTGAATCTGAGGATGGAAGTCATTTGTTCAAGATGGTGGAGCCATGTCAGCCAGGCTGCTTGAAAGCCTGTGTGAAGACAAGCCTCCTGCTAAAACTAGAAACTTTCAGCCACTGTCTTGCATTTTTTATAGTAGCTTTTGCTTTCCTAATACAAGGTCTTTCCTTTTTCCATCTGTGTAAATCTATCAACAAACATTTATTGAACACTGACTGTGTTTTAGACCCTCACTCTGTAAAACCCAAACTGGATGATTCTTAGTCCTTGTCTTTAAGACATTTATAGTTCATTTGGACAGATAAAACACATAATAAAAAAAATACCTGTACAAGTATGTCATCACTCACCTCACAGACAATATCCAGTAGATGTTACAGGAAAAAAGAGAAGGAAGTGGCAATCCACTCCAGTATTCTTGCCTGGAGAATCCCATGGACGGAGGAGCCTGGAGGGCTACAGTCCATGAGGTCGCAAAGAGTTGGACACGACTGAGCAACTTCACTTTCACTTTCACTTTAGGCTATAGTGAGCTAGAAAGTCTCTTGAAGGATGTGAGATCAGATTTGGAAAGGTGGAGAGGTACAAGGAAGGCATTGTGGATGGGCATAGGCAATGTGTGTCTTGAGACTGGGGGAGATGACCGTGACCCCTCTAGTCTGGACACAGGAAGCAATTTGCTTGTATCAGGGAGGAGCTGCAGTTGTCTTCGGGAAAGTGGTTGGGATGTAATTAGGAAAAGTCCTGAATAACAGATGGACTTGGGAATTGGTTTCTTCTTGGTGGCCAATGGGGAACTCTCTAAGGAAACATCACTGCATATTGCTGTGAATCTTGCAGTTTACAAGTAGTGACCCAAACAACCTTTCATTTGTTTACAGATCTGTTGTCCTAACACCTTGTAGGAAGCTGTGAGAAATCTGGCTTGGTCTCCAAAGTACAGGTTTTCGACAAATAGCTGGTTTGTGTACCTATAGCCTCAGGTCATTTCACAGAACAAACTGCAGAAGAAGAAACACATGGATGGCTGTGTTACTGGTTCAAACCTTTCCTTTTAACCCCACCTTCAAAACAAACTTCCTCTCATCTTCCTAGTCTCCCATTTTCTGCATTAGTGATTTCTCATTGCACCTGTCTTTGCATAATTACTTCTTGAAAAAAAGGCAAGTAAACTTTGCATGTTTGATCTCATTCTTCTTACCTCATGAACTGGCATTTTATTGATTTCCCTGTCCAAGAAATCACGTTCAGACTCAGTACCTATGCAGTTAACCTTGTTTTTATTTATCAGCCACCTAGCAACACAGTCGTTCAGGGAGCCCTTAACAACTGGTATCCTACATACATTTATTTCTCCAGTATTATGATTTTTCCAGCTACATTTCAGTCATATGACAATCACTTCAAAAATTAAGAAAGTCTGACTCTTGGAAAATTTACTCCTAGGTGTTTTTTACTTGTCTTATCACCGAGTTAGACTATTGTGGTCTTGAAAGGTGCAAAAGTTTGGATGAAGGAGAGTTTGATTGCAGCTGGCAAAATTTGAGTCATAGCTTCAACTTGGGAGGGCTAACATTAATTTCCACGTGTTTCTTGAACATGTGAGGTTGCAAGGCCAAGATGCTGGAACGATATTTTGTGACCCTTTGTCCAAGAATGACCTTCTATTAAATATTGAATCAGATGTGGGAGAAGATAGTGTAAAAATAAAAAGACTTCTCAGATATTTGACTTGTCCAAGACATGACTCCTGCCAATATGATGGAAAATGTTGATAATTCATTGTAACATCACAGAGGTGTCAGGAAGGAGATGCCTTTTGAGTTTAAGAAGAAAAATGATCAGCTTGTATATTTTGTCATCTCAGTAACTTTTTTTTTACTTGTTTATGTATTTTTTTAAAATTTAAATTTATTTATTTTAATTAGAGGCTAATTACTCTATAATATTGTATTGGTTTTGCCATATATCAACATAAATCTACCACGGGTGTACACATGTTCCCCATCCTGAACCCCCCTCCCACCTCCCTCCCCATACCATTCCTCTGGGTCATCCTAGTGCACCAGCCCCAAGCATCCTGTATCATGCATTGAACCTGGACTGGCGATTCATTTCTTATATGATGTTATACATGTTTCAATGCCATTCTCCCAAATCATCCCACTCTCTCCCTCTCCCAGAGTCCAAAAGACTGTTCTATACATCTATGTCTCTTTTGCTGTCTCACATAGAGGGTTATCGTTACCATCTGTCTAAATTCCATATATATGTGTTAGCATACTGTATTGGTATTTTTCTTTCTGGCTTACTTCATTCTGTATAGTAGGCTCCAGTTTCATCCACCTCATTAGAACTGATTCAAATGTATTCTTTTCAATGGCTGAGTAATACTCCATTGTGTATATGTACCATAGCTTTCTTATCCATTCATCTGCTGATGGACATCTAGGTTGCTTCCATGTCCAGGCTATAATAAACTGTGCTGCAATGAAGATTGGGGTACATGTCTCTCTTTCAATTCTGGTTTCCTTGGTGTGTATGCCCAGCAGTGGGATTGCCAGGTCATCAGGCAGTTCTATTTCCAATTTTTTAAGGAATCTCCACACTGTTCTCCATAGTGGCTGTACTAGTTTGCATTCCCACCAACAGTGTAAGAGGGTTCCCTTTTCTCCACACTCTCTCCAGCATTTATTACTTGTAGACTTTTGGATCGCAGCCATTCTGACTGGCATGAAATGGTACCTCATTGTGGTTTTGATTTGCATTTCTCTGATAATGAGTGATGTTGAGCATCTTTTCATGTGTTTGTTAGCCATCTGTATGTCTTCTTTGGAGAAATGTCTATTTAGTTCTTTGGCTCATTTTTTGATTGGGTCGTTTATTTTTCTGAAATTGAGCTGCAGGAGTTGCTTGTATCTTTTTGAGATTAATTTTTTGTCAGTTGATTCGTTTGCTATTGTTTTCTCCCATTCTGAATGTTGTTTTTTCACCTTGCTTATAGTTTCCTTTGTTGTGCAGAAGCTTTTAATTTTAATTAGGTCCCATTTGTTTATTTCTGCTTTTATTTCCAATATTGTGGGAGGTGGGTTATAGAGGATCCTGCTGTGATTTATGTCAGAGAATGTTTTGCCTATGTTCTCCTCTAGGAGTTTTATAGTTTCTGGTCTTACATTTAGATCTTTAATCCATTTTGAGTTTATTTTTGTGTATGGTGTTAGAATGTGTTCTAGTTTCATTCTTTTACAAGTGGTTGACCAGTTTTCCTAGCACCACTTTTTAAAGAGATTGTCTTTTCTCCATTGTATATTCTTGCCTCCTTTGTTGAAGATAAGGTGTCCATAGATGTGTGGATTTATCTCTGGGCTTTCTATTTTGTTCCATTGATCTATGTTTCTGTCTTTGTGCCAGTACCATACTGTCTTGATGACTGTGGCTTTGTAGTATAGTCTGAAGTCAGGCAGGTTGATTCCTCTAGTTCCATTCTTCTTTCTCAAGATTGCTTTGGCTATTCAAGGTTTTTTTGTATTTCCATACAAATTGCAAAATTATTTGTTCTAATTCTCTGAAAAATACCAGTAGTAGCTTGATAGGGATTGCATTGTATCTATAGATTGCTTTGGGTAGTGTACTCATTTTCACTATATTGATTCTTCCGATCCATGAACATGGTATATTTCTCCATCTATTAGTGTCCTCTTTGATTTCTTTCACCAGTGTTTTGTAGTTTTCGATATATAGGTCTTTAGTTTCCTTAGGTAGATATATTCCTAAAGTATTTTATTCTTTTTGTTGCAATAGTGAATGGAATTGTTTCCTTAATTTCTCTTTTTATTTTCTCATTATTAGTGTATAAGAATGCAAGGGATTTCTATGTGTTGATTTTATATCCTGCAACTTTACTATATTCATTGATTAGCTCTAGTAATTTTCTGGGGGAGTCTTTAGGGTTTTCTATGTAGAGGATCATGTCATCTGCAAACAGTGAGAGTTTTACTTCTTTTCCAATTTGGATTCCTTTTATTTCTTTTTGCTCTGCTTGCTATGGCCAAAACTCCCAAAACTATGTTAAATAGTAGTGGTGAAAGTGGGCACCCTTGTCTTGTTCCTGACTTTAGGGGAAATGCTTTATATTTTTCACCGTTGAGGATAATGTTTGCTGCGGGTTTGTCATATATATCTTTTATTATGTTGAGGTATGTTCCTTCTATTCCTGCTTTCTGGAGAGTTTTTATCATAAATGGATGTTGAAATTTGTCAAAGGCTGTCTCTGCATCTATTGAGATAATCACATGGCTTTTACTTTTCAATTTGTTAATGTGGTGTACTACATTGATTGATTTGCAGATATTGAAGAATCCTTGCATCCCTGGGATAAAGCCGGCTTGGTCATGGTGTATGATCTTTTCAATGTGTTGTTGGATTCTGATTGCTAGAATTTTTTTAAGGATTTTTGCATCTATGTTCATAAGTGATATTGGCCTGTAGTTTTCTTTTTTTGTGACATCTTTGTCAGGTTTTGTTATTAGAGTGATGGTGGCCTCATAGAATGAATTTGGAAGTTTACCTTTCTTTGCAATTTTCTGGAAGAGTTTGAGTAGGATAGGTGTTAGAGCTTCTCTAAATTTTTGGTAGAATTCAGCTGTGAAGCCATCTGGACCTGGGCTTTTGTTTGCTGGAAGATTTCTGATTACAGTTTCAATTTCCATGCTTGTGATGGGTCTGTTAAGATTTTCTATTTCTTCCTGGTTCAGTTTTGGAAAGTTGTACTTTTCTAAGAATTTGTCCATTTCTTCCAAGTTGTCCATTTTATTGGCATATAATTGCTGATAGTAGTCTCTTATGATCCTTTGTATTTCCATGTTGTCTGTTGTGATCTCTCCATTTTCATTTCTAATTTTATTGATTTGATTTTTCTCCTTTTGTTTCTTGATGAGTCTGGTTAATGGTTTTTCAATTTTATTTATCCGTTCAAAGAACCAGCTTTTGGCTTTGTTGATTTTTGCTATGGTCTCTTTTGTTTCTTTTGCATTTATTTCTGCCGTAAATGGCAAGACATACTTAAAGTGATGAAAGAAAATAACCTACAGCCCAGATTACTGTACCCAGCAAGGATCTTATTCAAATATGAAGGAGAAATCAAAAGCTTTACCGACAAGCAAAAGCTGAGAGAATTCAGCACCACCAAACCAGCTCTCCAACAAATGCTAAAGGATCTTCTCTAGACAGGAAACACAAAAAGGGTGTTTAAACTCGAACCCAAAACAATAAAGTAAATGGCAATGGGATCATACTTATCAATCATTACCTTAAATGTAAATGGGTTGAATGCCCCAACCAAAAGACAAAGTCTGGCTCAATGGATACAAAAACAAGACCCCTATATATTTTGTCTACAAGAGACCCACCTCAAAACAGGGAACACATACAGACCGAAAGTGAAGGGCTGGAAAAAGATATTCCATGCAAATAGAGACCAAAAGAAAGCAGGAGTAGCAATACACATATCAGATAAAATAGACTTTAAAACAAAGGCTGTGAAAAGAGACAAAGAAGGCCACTACATAATGATCAAAGGATCAATCCAAGAAGACATAACAATTGTAAATATATATGCACCCAACATAGGAGCACTGCAATATGTAAGACAAATATTAACAAGTATGAAAGGGGAAATTAACAATAACACAACAATAGTGGGAGAATTTAATACCCCACTCACACCTATGGATAGATCAACTAAATAGAAAATTAACAAGGAAACCAAACTTTAAAAGACACAATAGACCAGTCAGACCTAATTGATATCTATAGGACATTTCACCCCAGAACAATGAATTTCACCTTTTTCTCAAGCACACACGGAACCTTCTCCAGGATAGATCACATCCTGGGCCATAAGTCTAGCCTTGGTAAATGCAAAAAAAAAATTGAAATCATTCCAAGCATCTTTTCTGACCACAATGCAGTAAGATTAGATCTCAATTACAGGAGAAAAACTATTAAAAATTCCAACATATGGAGGCTGAACAACACACTGCTGAATAACCAACAATTCACAGAAGAAATAAAAAAAGAAATCAAAATATGCATAGAAATGAATGAAAATGAAAACACAACAACCCAAAACCTGTGGGACACCGTAAAAAGCAGTGCTAAGGGTAAAGTTCATAGCAATACAAGCATAACTCAAGAAACAATAAAAAGTCAAATAAATAACCTAACTCTACACCTAAAGCAACTAGAAAAGGAAGAAATGGAGAACCCCAGGGTTAGTAGAAGGAAAGAATCTTAAAAATTAGGGCAGAAATAAATGAAAAAGAAACAAAAGAAACCATAGCAAAAATCAGTAACTTCTTAAGTTATGAAATATTCTGTGGCTTTCATTTTAACAGAATTGTGCTCAACAGTCTGGTAATTTAGTTTTGTTTTTATTTTATTTGGGCAAGTTGTGCTTAAACAGGTCATGATATTGTATTCTTTACTGTACTTGATTCTCCTTCTTACAAGAGGAGGACTGTTGATTAATGAAGGGAGTCCATTCTGTGCTAGTGTTGCCGGGATGCTTGCTGAAATGTGAATCTGGAGTGGACAACGTGATCTTTTGTTTATCTCCATCCGCATATGGCTTCACTTCCGGTTTCCTACACCTCCTTTGCAGTTGTTGTTAGCTTCTATCTTTTGTTCTTCTACATTACTTTCTTAGTTTCTACATACTGCTGTTTTTGTTTGTAAAGTTTGTGGTTGGGATAGAGGAGGAATGCGGAGTGACAGTTGATGAATATGGGATTTCTTTTCGTGATGACTGAAATGTTCTAAAATTGATTAAGGTGATGGCTACATGACTAAATATACTAAAAAATGAATGAATTGTATACTCTAAATGTGTTAATTTCTTGAGCTCCTTGATGAACCAGGTTCTACTTAGGTCCTGGAATCAGTGGTAAATAAAACTATTAAGTTCCCTGTCCTCAAGGGATTGACATTCTAGTGATAATGATAAATATTAAATCAATTAAAAATCAGTGCATATAGTAATGCATGCTCCAAAGAATATTTAAAGAGGGAAATATTGTACAGAGTTTATTTTTATTTAAGATGGAATCTTCAGGAGAGGTCTGAGAAGGTAACACTTCAAGTGAACGAATGATGGGAGCAAATTCCAGACGTGTGTAGATTTGGGACAGAAACACTCCAGGCAAAGGGTGCATGTACCGTATGGTTCTGGTGTGGCTGGGGCATAGTAGGGATCACATCATGTGTGTTTTGTAGGTCACAGGAGAGTCCTTGATTTTTGTTGTAATTGCAATAAAAAGTCATTGGAGGATCTTAATAGAGGTGTGCCATAGTTAGATTTTTATTTTCAAAAGACTTCAGAAACCAATCTGAATGATGCTGCCATGTTCTAGGTTGGGGATGATGTTTCGTTTAGATTATGGTGAACATAGTGGAGATGTAAGAAGTGGCTGGTTTGGGAACTGTAGCCCATTGTGTGTGTCTTTTATATTTCCTAGCATAATATGGCATATACAACACTTTGCTGAGTGAATGAATGTTTTCAGAGGGCTATTTAGGGAGAGATATCTAAGTAACAACAAAAGGCCCATAATACATTTACTTTTGGTGCCATGCAATACTGACTTTTGAATTAGCAGTGGTTGAGTTCATGAAGGATGCTACTGTGTGTTCTGGTCCAAATTTGTAGTATCTGCAGAGATAATGCAAAGGTAATTCCTCTGTATTTCACTGTTCATCTCAAAGCAACGTACAAAGAGAGAATTTCATTTGAGGTTAAAGATGTGCACTGGGGAAGCAAAGGGTGGTTTTACATTTAAAATCATCCCATTACATACCTTGATATCTTTTATCATTGTCTCCACTTGTCCTGGCGACATTTGTTGAGTTATAAACACCTTTCAAAGAAGTTGAAACCCAGAATTTAGTGAGTCAGCAACATTGTTATAATGTTCATTACAACAGAAAGGAAATGGAAACCATGGATGTTGAACCTAATTTCTGCATGATGCCTCTCATTATTCAAGATACAAGGAATCCATAGGAATTGCTGAGAATCTGTTTCCAGATTTAGAATTCTGCTTTGCTAGAAAGTAGCTTCATCACAATAGGGCTATGCTTCTTTCCCAGGAAGCAGCTGGCCCCAGAGGGGAGAGAACAGATCTTTGAATATCAGTTTATATCCCTGTTGTTCTGCCACTTACTGACTGCAAGAGCTTGGGCACAACATTTCATTTCTGGGCTTGGTGGGCTGAGCTGCTGTGTGGTGGCAGGAATCCATCTCTTTCAAAAAGAACTACTTTTGAGTCTGCTTTATATGGGAGGTCACTTCTACAGAGTAACTCAAAGCCTTGTCTCTTTACTTCCTTTCCCTTTTCTTTCCTAAGGAAGTAGCTGTCACTGATAATTTTATGGCTTATCAATATTGTAGGGCTTCCCAGGTAGTGCTAGTGGTAAAGAACCTTCCTGCTAATGCAGAAGACATAAAAGACTCTGGTTCAATTCCTGGGTTGGGAAGATCTCCTGGAGGAGGGCATGGTAACCCACTCCAGTATTCTTGCCTGGACAATCCCATGGACAGAATTTTGGTGGGCTACAGTCCATGGGGTCGCAAAGAGTCAGACATGACTGAAGTGACTTAGCACACACATGCACACATCAATATTGTAATTGCTGTGGAGCACAGAGAGAGACAACAGCCCTGTGATGAAAGCTCCTGACGGGATTAAATTGCCTTCTGCCCATGTCCTGGCATCTTGTTGGACATGCAGGGAGAGCCCAAGGAGCCAGGAGCCAAGAATTAAGTGAGCTGTGATGGGTTTCTGTGATTATGCCAGAATCTCAACCAGCAGTAAAGATATACAACCTGGGAGAAATAAAAGTAAAACCTGGCTGTGTTATAAATGCACTTGGATAAAAGCTCCTAAGGATGGAAAATGTCTGACCCTCCATTCAGATGCAAGTGTTTGACTTGGTTACACTTTATTTCCTCTCCAAACTGGCACTTTATTTTCCTCCTTCAAATAAAGAGCAACCATTTGATTTTGTAATGTAAAAACTATTATTGCCCTTAGGAAAAGGATTACTGAACTTTCTGTACCTAGTGTTTATGCCTTTAATAAGCACAGTGTTTCCAAGAGAATTGAATGCCTTTTTGTACTACGATGTTTTTCTGCCACCGCATCTGAGTTTTGTACTTTCATGTCTGGGATGCTTGTTTTTCTAAATTCACAGAAACCTGACAAACAGTAGGAATTTGTTCTCTGTTCTGTAGAGATGGGTGAATCCTTAAAGAGCTTGTTGATTTCATGCTAACCATTTTTCTGGGAGGCAAGGGTCTTTCTTTCCTAAGGAAAAGGTTTATAGAGAGGAGTAAGGTTCATGGGAAATAGCAGACTCAGGTAATTGCACCTCTAGCAAGCAATACACATTTTAGAGATTACCAACATGAAAACTCTCACATGCTCTAACCTTTACCCGAGCTTTGCAGTTTGCCTCTAGCATTGTATTTCTAGTCTGGTTGTATTATCACAAAAGGTAATGGCATAAAACGACCTAAACACTAAAATGAAATTAAAAGACGCTTGCTCCTTGGAAGGAAAGCTATGACAAATATAGACAGCATGTTAAAAAGTTGAGCCATCACTTTGCTGACAAAAGTTTGTCTAGTCAAAGCTATAGTTTTTCCAGTAGTCATGTACAGATGTGACAGTTGGACCATAAAGAAGGCTGAGCTCTGAAGAATGATGCCTTTGAACTGTGATGCTGGAGAAGACTCTTGAGAGTTCCTTGGATAGCAAGGAGATCAAACCAGTCAATCCTAAAGGAAATCAACCCTGAATATTCACCGGAAGGACTGATGCTGAAGCTGAAGCTCCAGAACTTTTACCTGATGCCAAGAGCTGACTCTTTGGAAAAGACCCTGATGCTGGGGAAGACTGAGAGCAGAAGGAGAAATGGGTGACAGGCTGAGATGGTTGGATGACATCACTGACTCAATGGATATGAGTTTGGGGAAACTCTGAGAGACAGTGAAGGACAGGGAAGCCTTACATGCTGCAGTCCATAGGATCGCAAAGAGTCAGACACAACTTAGTAACTGAACAACAGCAAACATTAAAAGCCAAAGCATGAGGAGGAAGAACTTAAGTGTGGAGAGATGAGACTAGAGAGAAAAAAGCAAGAGTCAAATGGAAAAGTGCATTGTGTACCAACCTTGAATATTTTAACTTTATTCTCAGGAAACTTCGGGAAGATCAGGAGAAATCATGGGAGGCTTCTAAGCCAGGAAATGAGATTTTCAGATACATATTTTAAGAAGGTCTCTTCTCTTGGAGTTATGTGGAGGTCTGATTTCCAGGGTGAAGCCTGAAGCCAATAGCAAATTTTACCCCCTCCCCCAAAAACCTGATTTAAAAATTCACAGAAGACCTAAATGGATACTTTTCCAAAGAAGACATACAAAATGGCCAACCGGTACATGAAAATATGCTCAACATCAATAATCTTTTAAATGCAAATCAAAGCCGCAATGAGATATCACCACACACCTGTTAGAATGGGTATTATCAGAAATACAAGAGATAAATGTTGGTGAGGATTATGAGAAAAGGGAACCCTTGTGCACTGTTGGTGGGAATGTAAATTGGTATAACTACTATGGAAAAGAGTAGCAAGTTTCCTTAACAAATTAAAAATAGAGCTATCATATGACCTAGTATATGGGTATATATCTGAAGAAAATAAAATCATTATCTTCAAGAAACATTTGTACCCCCATGTGCCATGCAAATACTGTATAGTGTCACTTATTATGTGGAATCTAGAAAGAAACAAAAGTCTATGTCGTAGTAACAGAAATTAGAATAGTTGTTGCAAATGACTGAGGCATAGGGAAAACAGGGTACAAGGGTACAATCTTTCAGATGTCAGATGAGCAAGTTCTGAGGATCGAATTACAGCATGGAGACTACAGTTAATAATACTATGTTGTACATGTGAAATTTGCTGAGAAACTAGATCTTCAGCATTCTTTCTATTGAATAAAAGGTAACTATGTGAGGTGATGGATGTGTTGATGAACTTGATTGTGATTTTACAATATGTATGTGTATCAAATCACCATGCTGTATACTTAAAATAAATACAAAATACCACTAAAGTTGGAAAAAAATGAAATATATTCATGTAATTTTTATCAGGGGTGTTCACTTGGGTTGTGTGGATTCTCTAGGTCCTGGACAGAGGTGCTTTCCCATTCACCTTCAAGACACTGCTTTATCATCAATCAGAATTGCTTTTTAGGAGAGTTTTTTCCACTGAAATACTAAATTTTATTAAAATCAACCAAAGGGAAATTGAGTATAAAAATATTACATATTTATTTACTTCACCTGCTTGATTCTATGAATGTCTACTGTGATTTCTTTTAGCCTTGGCAAGTTTTTAGTGTTTAAGATGAGCAATAGAGCTCATCTTATTGGGAAATAAAGGAGGAGATTTCAGTTGAAAGATACAATAGCAATAGTACGTTTTAAAAATCATAAAATGTATAGGATATTAAAATGGATCTAGTATGCTTGGTGTGGAATTACATATTACTTGGATGTTTTCAAACTTCTATCATTTTTAGGACATACTTACCATTCCTACTTAACAATTTCTGGAGTGGAGTCACTAAATCACAAACACTAGCCACATCATCTATGAAGATCTTGGGGGAACTAGAAAAACGGTGGTCAAAGGTTACAAAGGTTCAGTTGTGGGAGATGAATAAGTTCTGAGATCTAATGTGCAGCATGGTGGCTACAGTTAATAATACTGTGCTGTAGACTCAAAATTTGCCAAGAGAGTTGATCATAAGTGTTCTCACCACACATATAGAAAAGGTACCCATTTGAGGTAGGAAATGGCAACCCACTCTAGTATTCTTGCCTGGAGAATCTCATGGATGGAAGAGCTTGGTGGGCTACAGTCCATGGGACACAAAGAGTTGGACATGACTGAGCAACTTCACTTTCCCTTTCACCCATTTGAGGTGTTGAATAGGTTACTTAGCTCAAGTATGGTGATCACTTCACAATTTACATATATTTAAGCATCATATTATACACACTAAATATATATGAAAAGTGAAAGTGTTAGTCCCTCAGTCATATCTGACTCTTTGCGACCCCATGGACTTCAGTCCATCAAGCTCCTCTGTCCATGGGATTTCCTAGGCAAGAATACTAGAGTTGCCATTTCCTATTCCAGGGGATCTTTCTGACCTATGGATAGAACCCACATCTGCATCACAAGCAGATTCTTTACCCACTGAGCCACTGAGGAAGCCGTCAGTGTTGTTCAGTAAATGGCAAATTAAGGAATGTGAATTGTGTGTGTCCATAGGTAACCAGGAATTTTATTTTCATTTTCTTTATTTTTAATTAGACTATAATTACTTTACAATATTATGATGATTTCTGCCATACATCAACATGAATAGGCCATAGGCGGACATATATCTCCTCCCTCTTGAACTTACCTTCCACCTCCCTCCCCACCCCACCCCTCTGGGTTGTCACAGAGCAATGGCTTTGGGTTCCCTGCATCATACAGCAAACTCCCACTGGCTCATCTATTTCATATGCATGTGTGCTAAGTTGCTTCAGTTGTCTCCAACTTTTGGTGACCCTATGGTCTGCCAAGTTCCTCTGTCCATGAGATTCTTGAGGCAAGAATACTGGAATGGTTGCCATGCTCTCCTCCTGGGGATCTTCCCGACCCAGGAATCGAACCTGCATCTCTTATGTCTCCTGCACTGGCAGGTGGGTTCTTTACCACTAGTGCCACCTGAGAAACCCTCTATTTTACATATGGCAATATACTTGATTCAATGCTATTCTCTCAAGTCATCGCACTCTCTCCTTCCCTCACTGTGTCCAAAAGTCTGTTCTTTATGTCTGTGTTACCTTTGCTGCCCTGCAAGTAGGGTCATCAGTACTATCTTTCTAGATTCCACGTGTATGTGCTACTATGCTCTATTTGTTTTTGATATGGACTGTGACATAATGAAAAACTTCCGTAAGAAAGTATGATTGGATAATAAAGTAAAAATGGACTCGGGGGACTTCCCTGGCGGTTCAGTGATTAAGAATCCACCTTCCAGTGCAAGGAGTGACAGTTTGATCCCTAGTGAGGGAACTAAGAACCCACATGCTTCAAGGCCAAAAAATCAAAACATAAAGCAGAAGCAATATTGTAACAAATTCAATAAAGACTTTAAAACTGATCTATATCAACAAAATGTTTTTAAAAAAAATGAACTGGGGAGAGGTATGGAGCTACAGCAAGGACAATGCTTTAAAAACTATTGCATTAAATCTAACATGAGCAATTGAATGCCCAGATTATAATGACGGTATTAGGGATAAAAAACAGTAACAATAGGGTGCTAGATTTAAGAGATTTTGTGGAGAAGTAAAGTAAGACTTCGTGACTGATTGGACATGGGTAAGGGAGTAAAGGTAAAAGGAAACCTACACAGGTAACTCTAAAATTTTAAGATCTCCTGATTTAGGAAATGGTGATCTTATTAAAAGAACCATATGGGAAGTCCAGTGGTTAGGACTTCACATTTTTAATTCAGGATATTCATCCATCATCAGGGAACTAAGATATCACATGCTATATTGTGTGGCCAAAGAATAAAAAAACAAAGCAAACAAAATAAAATTCGATTGTTATATTTAAAAGAAATCTTTTGAAAAAAAGAGAAGTGTGAAGGGGCAGCTAGTTTTCAAAGGGGTAGGGTGAGTTTCAGTTGTAGATTTATTGTTTTCTAATTATGATGTGACATGAAAATGCCAACCTAGTTAGAGAGACACAATGGGTAGAGGCAATACCTGGGAAAGTCTTATACTTAAATGATTGGGAAAGGATTGAGGAGGCTACAAAGAAGGCGGGTAAAGAACTGCAGGGGGTGAAGGAGAAACCAAAGGATAAAGTGAAAATAGACTACAGACAGGTGAGCTTCCAACCTATAGATAGATAATAAAAAGGTGCCTAAGACATGTGCCAAGGACACTGGATCTATCAATAAGGAGATCATAGTTAATCCTGAAACAGAGTTTCAGAAATGTGATGGTTGGAGAGAATGGGGAGAAGAGAGCAGGTAAGAAGTTTGACAACCAAAAGGAATCAGATGCAGGCAGCAGGAAGGTGGTTTTTAAGATGCCTTTTGCAAGGGAGTAGAGAAAGAACAATTTAATAGGGGCATTGAATGTGCTGGAGGGGCAGGGATTAACAGAAGTAAGTTCTTAGAGCAGGAAGATCATAGAATGGCAAGAAGGCAGGGAACTGGGATGTCTCTGCTTATTAGCTCAGAAGGAAGGGGGAAAATGATGCTATAAAAACAGGTATTTTAAACTGGGATTGTATTGGCTTTGGAAAAATGAAGTTTGAAAATAAAATTAGAAATTGCAAATGACAATGAAGAAAGTTATTCTAAGAAAAAAACTGTGGTATAATATTTCTTCCATCTTTAGGATAGTAAAAGAAGGATAAATGTCATGACCAATTTTGTGGGATGAGCAAAGCCTGGCCAACTAAAGCCTAATGCGTCATAATTCATAAAGACATTGGCATCTCATCCTAGAATTTCTGAATAAATGAGGGAAGGGTGAATTCAAGGTAAAGTGGTGCTAAGGAATAAGGTTGTTGTGAGGGATGAACTGTCCTATACTGTGAAGGCAAGAAATCTGGCACTGCCTGATCAGGTGGAACTATAAGAAATTAAGAAGAAGCAAAACCCAACAGGATAAAACAGCTTAGAATGTTTTGATGTCAGTCAATAGCCAATGGGATTGCCCAGAAAGAACATTGAAACAAACAGTGGAAAGGATCCAGAGAATAATAAATGTCTATTTTTAGGCCACTCAATTAGAAAGTGACATGACAGAATATAAACAGGCAATATGTCAGCATTCTATTACCAGACGTCCTCAGTTGACAACCTGACCAGCTGTACAAAATGTTGCAGAGCAGGACAGGCCATTGTGAAGGGGAAACAGCTCTCAAGCCAAAATAAATACTTTTCAGAATGGTGAGGCTTCAAAAGAATAGCAGATGAAATAGCCCATACTAGTAATGAATGAGAAGAGAGAAATACCCCAGGAGGATAAAGGAAGAAAAAATGAAGGAGAAGCAGAATTCAGATCAATAAAGGTTTAAAAGCGTGGACAGCATGTTAAGAAATCTGTCATCTCATGGATCTTTGTGCCTGAAGGTCGAAATTCATAACTGGTTGTAGAATGGCAGTGGGGTCCTAGGCAACAGTTTCCCCATTACAAAAAGATAGAGCTAAAATGATGAAGGCACTGCCAGTTTTGCAGTTCTGTGATACTTGATGCTTAGGCACAAATGTTCATGCGAGAATTCAGACACTGTTGGCTATCAGAAAGAACCTTGCTTTAAGGAATCAGGAGAATTTAAAAAGCTTGGATTGTAGCCTCAGCTCTGTGTGACTTATGACAAATCATTTGACTCCTCTGTTACCAAATTTCTTACGTAAAATGACAAAGAAAGGCTAAGCACCCACTAAGGTCTTTATCCTGTTTGAAAAATCAATGTTTCATTGATGTGAGCAGGAGGATGGTGGAGTAGAAGCATCCTAAGCTTACCTCCTCTCATGAGCACACCAAAATCACAACTGTCTGCAGAACAACCATTTTTGAAAAAGACTATAAACTACCAGAAAGGATCTTCTACTGCTCAAGACATAAAGAAGGAACCACAGCAAGATCGATACATTGGAAGTCCTTCAGGGACTCAGAGGAAGATTCAGCCACAGATGGAGACCTGAGTCCTTGGATCCTTGGCCCATATGGGACTGTGGGATGAGTGAGATATAGACTTTTGTGCTAAGGCACTGAGATGTAGAGGTTCATCTGTTATAATGATTAGGGTCATTCTTCATATCAAATAAAGCAATGACAAGGGGAAAAAAAGCAATGTTTCTCTAAGAGTGGGGTACCCCATTATTGACTGGCTTAACAATCAGGCTGCTTTTTGTCAAATAACTTTAGATGCAGAAATGACAATTAGGTTGTGGTTGACAGAGGCTTTCTGCAAAATGAGGGCGGCGGGGGGGGGGGCGGGGGCGGGGAATAACCCTATACACAACACCATAAAACATAGTTGATATTAAAGCCATAGAACTGGATAAGGCAAGCTAGGGAGGGAGGGTAGTTAGAGGCGAGGCCCCAAAATGAGACGGACTTCTCAACCTCCAGGACAGTGAGGACCCAATGAAGGAGGTGGAGAATAGCCTATGAGCTTGTAGGAGAACCAAGAGGAAGTGGGGTCCGGAGGCCAAGGAAAGAAAACATGTTAAGGAGGAGGCAGTGATCAATGTTGTCAAACACTACTGATCAAAGGAAGATGGGGCTGAGAATTGGCCACTGGATTTGGCAGTGCCAGGTCACTGGGTGCATGCTAAGTTGATTCAGTCATGTTCAACTCTTTGCGACCCTATGGACTGTAGCCTGCCAGGCTCCTCTTTTCATGGATTCTCCAGGCAAGGGGGTTGCCATGCCAAATTTAAACTTAATCCAGTTGAACCTTCATCTCCTGACTCCTTGAAACAGGTCAATGAGGGCCTAACTAGAGTAAGTTTAAGTTTGATGGGAGAGCAGAAAATACAGAAGAAAGTTCAGAACTCTTTTCAGTGAGTTTTGCAGGCAATAAAGGGAAGCAACAACTGAAGAGAGATGCAGACTCAAGAAGTTTTGTTTCATTGCTGGGTGGGGATGAGAATGAGGCAATAGAGCAGAAACATCTGATGATGCAGGAGCCAATGATCAAGAAACCGGCAGCAAGATGACAGTAAACGCCATGAAGACATCACACAGGATGTGGAATCCAGAGAAACACTGGGATATTACTTTATTTATTTATTTTATTTATTTATTTATTTTTCAGGATGTACTTTGTTTTTTATTTTTTAAATTTTAAAATCTTTAATTCTTACATGCATTCCCAAACATGAACCCCCCTCCCACCTCCCTCCCCATAACATCTTTCTGGGTCATCCCCATGCACCAGCCCCAAGCATGCTGCATCCTGCGTCAGACATAGACTGGCGATTCAATTCACATGATAGTATACATGTTAGAATGTCATTCTCCCAAATCATCCCACCCTCTCCCTCTCCCTCTGGGTCCAAAAGTCCATTATACACATCTGTGTCTCTTTCCCTGTCTTGCATACAGGGTCGTCATTGCCATCTTCCTAAATTCCATATATATGTGTTAGTATACTGTATTGGTGTTTTTCTTTCTGGCTTACTTCACTCTGTATAATTGGCTCCAGTTTCATCCATCTCATCAGAACTGATTCAAATGAATTCTTTTTAACGGCTGAGTAATACTCCATTGTGTATATGTCCCACAGCTTTCTTATCCATTCATCTGCTGATGGACATCTAGGTTGTTTCCATGTCCTGGCTATTATAAACAGTGCTGCGATGAACATCGGGGTACATGTGTCTCTTTCCATTCTGGTTTCCTCGGTGTGTATGCCCAGCAGTGGGATTGCTGGGTCATAAGGTAGTTCTATTTGCAATTTTTTAAGGAATCTCCACACTGTTCTCCATAGTGGTTGTACTAGTTTGCATTCCCACGAACAGTGTAGGAGTGTTCCCTTTTCTCCACACCCTCTCCAGCATTTATTGCTTGCAGATTTTTGGATCGCAGCCATTCTGACTGGTGTGAAGTGGTACCTCATTGTGGTTTTGATTTGCATTTCTCTAATAATGAGAAATGTGTTTCTCTAAAAACACATCTTTTCATGTGTTTGTTAGCCATCCGTATGTCTTCTTTGGAGAAATGTCTATTTAGTTCTTTGGCCCATTTTTTGATTGGGTCGTTTATTTTTCTGGAGTTGAGCTGCATAAGTTGCTTGTATATTTTTGAGATTAGTTGTTTGTCAGTTGCTTCATTTGCTATTATTTTCTCCCATTCAGAAGGCTGTCTTTTCACCTTGCTTATATTTTCCTTTGTTGTGCAGAAGCTTTTAATTTTAATTAGATCCCATTTGTTTATTTTTGCTTTTATTTCCAGCATTCTGGGAGGTGGATCATAGAGGATCCTGCTGTGATTTATGTCTGAGAGTGTTTTGCCTATGTTCTCCTCTAGGAGTTTTATAGTTTCTGATCTTACATTTAGATCTTTAATCCATTTTGAGTTTATTTTTGGGATATTAATTTAAAGTGGCGCAAGAGGGCTTCCCTGGTGGCTCAGTGGTAAAGAATCCGCCTGTCATTGTAGGAGACATGGGTTCAAACCCTGATCTGGTAAGATCCCACATGCTGCACAGCAACGAAGCCCGTGTGCCACAACTAGTGAGACTGTGATCTAGAGGCTGGGAACCACAACTAATGAAGCCCTTGTGCCCTAGAGGCTGTGCTCTGCAACAAGAGAAGCCACCACAATGAGAAGCCACTTACTGCAACTAGAGAGTAGCCCCTGCTCGCCACAACCAGGGAAAAGCCCACAAAGCAATGAACAGCCAGCACAAAAATAAATAAAGTGGCTAAAGAAAGTCTTTCTGAGATTCTTGAGATATGGATGTTTTCGGTAGAGGGCAGGGAGAGGGAGCAATGAGCAAAGGAAATAGGAAGTTCAGTTGACATGGTTTGGCTTGGAACATTTAGGGTGTAGGAAATGCAGCCAGTATGTCTGGAAAAAGTGAGTAACAGAGATAAATGAAAATCGAAGAGTAAGCAGGTCCCCAGTGCTGTCATTGTCTGAGGTCACAACAAGCTGAGATTTTTATGGTAAGTGCTGAAGGATGTCCCTGGGGTTTTAAGCAGGTGAATGTTTTTATATGATATTAACAACATGTTAATATCAATTTTTATCATCTTGACTTTTTAAAGTGATTTATGGTTTCTAAGCACTGAATCTCATAAATGAAGGCTCACAGATTTCAAATCCTTTGCTTAAGTTCTTAGCACAGACCCAGGCACCCAGCTCAATGCAGCTTATGGACTCAAACCCAGTTCTACCATCTGCAAAGGCAGCGACTTTTTCCACCATTCTCACCCTCCTTGTCCATACTCCTCACACTTGACTCTGTCCCAATCCCTGATACTCCTCAACAGAATTCCTATGATCCTGATCATGTCAGGGTTAGACCCAAGCATTTCTCACATGGGTTCTCCTCAATATCCACTCAGAAGGTCAAATAACCTTTCTGCTCCCAGCTTCTCCAATTCTTCTCATCTGAAATTCCTATAGCTATTGTTGTCTGTTGCCTTTCATGTTATATGATTATGACTTGTTTGATGCCAAGGGCCTAATTTCCTACTTCAGATTGATTTTATTATGCACAGAACAGGGAATAAAATACTCTTTAGATAAATGAAACAAAGAGTCTCAAAGGCCAAAAGTTGTTTTCCTTTGGAGCTCTAGAATTTCTCCCTTATGTATTCTGACAAGGGTCAGTGAAACAATCGAAGTGGACAAGATTTCAGGATTTCTGGTGACAGTCAGTCTGGAATCATTGGAAAATATTGTATGTGTTAAAAGCAACATTTTATAAGACACCAGGAATGTTTACTTTTACCAAAAAGACAGGCTTTTAAAATTTGATAACATTCATTTTTTGAGAAACTAGAAACTTGCCTTCTAACTACAATGGAAGAGACTTGTTTTTAATGACAAACTTTTATTCATAAATGAAAAAATTCAATATACCAAGCAGAATGAATTAAGTATGTCAGACTGAATTACTAGAGACTGATACATTTGATTTAAATCACTAAGACTTGTGATTGAAACATATGAATTATATTTTATTTTATTTATTTTTTGGCTGTACCACACAGCATGCAGGATCTTAATTCCCTGACCAGGGATTGAACCTGCGCCCTCTGTGTTGAAAGTAAGGAGTCTTAACCACTGGACTGCCAGGGAAGTCCCTAAATTATATTTTAAAAGCTATTAAAATTTCAGATTATTTTGCCATACATTTGGAATTAGTTTTGGGTGTAATTCAGTGAGCAAAATAACCCTTTTAAATCCTTGGGACACAGTTTCAAATTAAAGACCTATTTTAATCAATTCATAGTTAATTTTTTTTAGATTCTGCTTTTGAATTAATTACTTGTAATTGTTTTGAAATATAAAAAGCATTTACTATAAAATGTAAAGATAAATATCAATTTTAGACGTAGGGTTGATACTAGTGAAATTGAAATCTAAGTGGCTCAAGAACGGCATAGGATTGGCCTGTAAGGCCGAAGGCAGAGAGTCAGTGACTGAAAATGTTCCATTGGCTCAAATGGCCCCTAGCCACTAAGATGCCCAGAAATAGGAGAGCTGAGAAAGTCTAGTTTGTTACCACCTCCACCAGAGAAATGGGCCAAAGTAAATGAAACTGCCCTAATATTTCATTTCTCTTCAATCAGCTGCTGCCACGTAGAAATGACATTATTATGATGACTTTATTCATTGCAGAAAAGTTAATACTGTTGAAGATTTAGTGCAAAATATGACCATCTGTACCAGATCATTCCATTTATATGCAGAGACTACTGAAAATTTATTTTAGTATGGGCCATAAACTAAGTGCAGCACAGGATTCATTTGTAGTGTAATTTTTATCAGCTTCTGTAGGAATAAAATTGTTCCTTTTGTGTTTAAAGGCTTGACATCAAAAGGTAAAACCTCACCCTGAAATTGCCTTACTTAAGATGGGAGAATAGTGCAGTTACAACCCTCAATATACACAGATTATAAACTAAAGAACTACTTTTACAGTAAGTCAAATTGTTAGATCATATTTTTATACCACTAAATCCTAACAATATAAAAAAATAATCAGTCAGGAAATCTACAAATGATTCAACAGCAAGTTGGGGCTTGGAAACAAAAAGAGCTGCATTGTACCCACCTGTATCAGCTTAGTTATAATTATGCAGATAAAATTATGTGTATATTTTTCATTCAGGAACTGTTTATTCAGTTCAATTCAATAGGTAACAATGGATACCCTGATGCGTACAAAGCACTGTGTTAGGCAGAGTTATGCCTAGGCACAGATACATAAGAGATGGCCCCTGTTTTCAAAGTGCTCACAGTCAGATGGGGTAGACAGAAGGGTACCCAGTTAAGTCTAAGACAGGTCTGGCTGTGAAAAGGGCTATAGGAAACAGTAGTGTAAAAGAGAGAGCTATTCATTTTGTCAGGAGGATTCAGGAAGGTGAATCCATTCATCATGGAGGTGAATGGCGAGTAGAACTATAAGCAGAGAAGGATTTTCCAAGTAGAAGAGTAATGTGATGGAGAGGATTTAGATTTGGCTGGAAGATAGAGTCTTGATAGAGAGTGGTTAGAGAGGAATCCATGTGGGGATGGGTTGGATTCGATTCATGGCAGGACTGAGAAGCCTACTCTGAAGGCCAGAGACACCCTGATGGAGACTCGACCAAGAGCATTGACAGTGTGACTTGTGACTCCGCCTTGACCATGTTCTTTCTTTTGTGTGCACCTGAAATTGCCTCCTGGGGACTTTCCTTCAAAACTCAGCAGCAATAAGCATGTCCAGGTGAAGCCTTCCTCCACCATCTCCGATGGCATATGTGCATCCACGCCTGGAGCCACTTTAACATTTGGATCAAGCCGTGCTTGTTGTTCTGAAAGGCTGTGTCCATATGAGCAGCCAGCACGGAGGAGGACTTCACTTCAGATGCAGTGTTGGCAAGGGTAGTCTTAGGTGGAGGTGGGAAGCAGACAGCTGGAACCCCTATCTGTGGTTGAGGAAGAACATAGGGTTTAAGGTAAAAATTTGGCAGGAATTTGCATAGAAGTGGCCATAGAATTAGATAAGATTTATGGAAAAAATAATAACCTCCTTTGGTACATGTTAAGTTCCATAAGTCTATAACATGCTCACAGTTTTTCTTTTTTTTAAATTCAGTACTAGCTGTAGACTTTTATAAACTTACAATCTAGATATATATGAGTAAAAATAAAATGTCACCTAGCTGAAGGCTCAAGGTTTTTACTGTGGAAAATTTAAACCCTAGAGTAAGTATTATTACTATAAGATAAAGAAACCCGTTTCTAAAAAATTCTAGGTATAAATATTTTGATAAGACAGTTGAATGCCTGTTCGGGGTATATACTACTTAGGGAGCTACAGGTCACCATTACCAGCAGAAGAATGCTGCTGATATGAAAATCAACATTAACTTTCAAACGTAAGCCAATTCATGACTGAGTAAATCCTGTTTCAAGAATAAACTTACGTGTGTGTTGAAGGTAGTCATGGTTCTTACACTCAATGCCAAATCACTCAATCAGGTCAGCAAAAGGGTAGACAGATCTGTAAAATGATGCTCTGCAAGACATAACTGGTGAGTTTATGAGAAAAAAACTTGAAGCTTCAAAATTTGTTTAAAGGTATAATTTCAAGGAAAAATATAGAATTTATTTTGCTGCCAGCTACATTGGGGAAACTGTTAACATTTTCTAATGGATAAAAAGGAGTTATGTTGTTGCTTTATCATTTGCTATTCCAAGTGTTGATAGTTTTGGAGTTAGGATGTCTTTTTCCATATTGAATTCAACTTAAGAGGAGAGAGGAAGAAAATTTGGAGGGTAAAAGGATATGCAAAGCTGATCCTACAAGTGAGGAAAGGAAGATGAGAGCATGCAACTTGGGATGAGAAATTCTTGACAAAGTTAAAGAAGGTGGGAACAGGATAAGGAACGGGGTGGATGGTGTGGGGCATGCAGAAGGAAGACTGTAAAGGGATGAGCATAGAGGCAGAATTTAGGAAGGAAAACTGACCACAAGCTGATGCTAGGGAGAAAGCAGACAACAATGTCAAAAGTAGATATTCAGTTCAGTTCAGTTCAGTTCAGTCACTCAGTCATGTCCGACTCTTTGCAACCCCATGAATCGCAGCAAGCCAGGCCTCCCTGTCCATCACCAACTCCCAGAGTTCACTCAGACTCACGTCCATTGAGTCAGTGATGCCATCCAGCCATCTCATCCTCTGTTGTCCCCTTCTCCTCCTGCCCCCAATCCCTCCCAGCATCAGAGTTTTTTCCAATGAGTCAAGTCTTCGCATGAGGTGGCCAATGTATTGGAGTTTCAGCTCTAGCATCATTCCTTCCAAAGAAATCCCAGGGCTGATCTCCTTCAGAATGGACTGGTTGGATCTCCTTGCAGCCCAAGGGACTCTCAAGAGTCTTCTCCAATACCACAGTTCAAAAGCATCAATTCTTCGGTGCTCAGCCTTCTTCACAGTCCAGCTCTCACATCCATACATGACCACAGGAAAAACCATAGCCTTGACTAGATGGACCTTAGTCAGCAAAGCAATGTCTCTGCTTTTGAATATGCTGCCTAGGTTGGTCATAACTTTTCTTCCAAGGAGTAAGCATCTTTTAATTTCATGGCTGCAGTCACCATCTGCAGTGATTTTGTAGCCCCCCAAAATAAAGTCTGACACTGTTTCCACTGTTTCTCCATCTATTTCCCATGGAGTGATGGGACCAGATGCCATGATCTTCGTTTTCTGAATGTTGAGCTTTAAGCCAACTTTTTTACTCTCCTCTTTTACTTTCATGAAGAGGCTTTTTAGTTCCTCTTCAGTTTTTGCCATAAGGGTGGTGTCACCTGCATATATGAGGTTATTGATATTTCTCTCAGCAATCTTGATTCCAGCTTGTGTTTCTTCCAGTCCAGCATTTCTCATGATGTACTCTGCATATAAGTTAAATAAGCAGGGTGACAATATACAGCCTTGACGGACTCCTTTTCCTATTTGGAACCAATCTGTTGTTCCATGTCCAGTTCTAACTGTTGCTTCCTGGCCTGCATACAGATTTCTCAAGTGGCAGGTTAGGTGGTCTGGTAATATTCCCTTCTCTTTCAGAATTTTCCACAGTTTGATGTGACCCACACAGTCAAAGGCTTTGGCATAGTCAATAAAGCAGAAATAGATGATTTTCTGGAACTCTCTTGGTTCTTCCATGAGCTAGTGCCAATTCATATGTATGGAATGCATTCCTCTTGGTATGACGATGAAGACAGCAAAAAAAAGACAAAAAAAGGCACAAAGATAGAACTGATTTTGAGATGGTTAGAGACCTCTACATAGTTTCAAAAATAATAGAACAGAAAGAAGTTTGGGGATTTTAAAGGAAAGGAAAGAATCAGCATGATCAAGAGAAGAAAGGGGTTAACCTGAAACAGTGCCGGGGCTGACTGGTGGGTGTGTCCAGTCCTCTTTTGTTTTAGCATGGAGGTGATCAGAGACTGTCTGAAAGCCACCAGGCAGCCTCAGAGGAATCAGAGAACTCAAAACAAAAGACCAGAAAAAGTGCTTTAAATAGGAGCACAGAATCTAAAATATAGAGCAAATTCAGTAAAAATAGACCAGCACAGCACAGCCTTAGCGGTGGCTCTCAAAAATTTTCCACTGTTGTAGGCATGATTGAGAAAGTTTGTGTGTTCCACACTCTCATGGGAGTATATAATTTCTGGCAAATTAACTGTAATTTCACCTAATTCTCACAGTCAAGAAAGCCTACCAAGGTGCGGGATTGAAAGAGAGACATTGAATCCCCTCCCATTTATTCAAATCCCTCACATGCATGAGCCAGAAAACAAGAGAAAGGGCGGGTCCGGGGCAGAGGATTAAGAAGCTAATGTGCCATCAGAGAAATGGTCGGGGGGGCTTTTGTGTCTCAGTCATTTCACATTAAGAGAAAAGGAGGGACCCTGCGGACTTCCGGGTCATGAGAACCTCTGATGAAGTTGCTCGAATAATAACGAGTCTTGAGAGTACAAAATTCGTTAAAGAGGAAAACTGTGGGTGAGGGGGCGAAACCTGAGGAGGACTGAGAAGAAGGAGAGGACATAGATGCGATGGCGGCAGAAGAGAGTTTGGGAAGGGTCCTTGCAGCGGAGATGGGACAGCTGTCCGGGTCTTGTTAGGGTTTCACAGTGGGGCAGAGACCAAGCATTGCCCCGAGATCTAGGGTCCATGCTGGGTGATGAGGGCACGTTGCAGGGCTGTCCTTTTGTCCTTCTGGTGATAAGAGGCTGGTATGTCTGACATATTAGTTCTTTTCCTCTCTGCCCCCTTTCTTTCCATTTATGAAATCCTCCCGGGCAACGTGTATTTTTCAATCTTTAAGTACCACTCAATCATGGGGGATTTTCCACAAGGACTTACAAAAATGCAGATTACACAGTAAACATGCTCTTCAGTCAATAAAAGGCCTGTTTCACTGAGCAAATTTCTTTATGATGTTTAACTTTGGTTCAGGTCCTGATTCCAAGAAGTGAAATTTGGTGGCGTGAGAAGGAAAAAAAAAAATGCCGTGGAAAAGAAGAAAACCCCAAGATAGCCATTTCAAACCCCACAATCAGGCCTTGTTTATGTGATATGGACTCAGAGCTTTCTCTTAAAATATGTGCGCGATTAAGAAAATACTTTGAGAACCTAATAATAGGTCCCTGAAACCCGAGATCCACCTCTCATCTTTCTAACTCTTGGGAACGTAGTTAATAAGAACTTATGTTTTTAATACACGGATTCTTAGCAACAAAGTAGTTCTTTAATTAGTACAAAACTGGAATAATGCATCGTCTATTATCTCGCCAGCACATAGCATTCAGAAACTTGTACTGGCAGATTCGTTTACATATGTCACCGCAGTACCTGTAATTTAGTTTAATGCCAGGTCAGTGTGCCAAGTGTGTGTGTCTGTGTTTTAAAGCTTTCCCCAACAGTTGTTTCATGGGGCTTCACAGTAGTAACTAAACCATGTCTATATTAGGAAATTTAGTGATTGTCCCTTGCAGGTAGCTGTCATATTCTTCCCTCTCACTAATATTCTTCCCTCATACTAGGGCATTGAATGGCTAACTTCTTAGGAAATGATTTAATACCATTGTAAAAAAAAAAAAAAAAGGAAAATACTGGCTGGAGATGTAGTTAATTTGTTGTTTGTAATTTTGCCAAGAGAAGTGCCGCCTTTTAAGTGAGGTAAATCAAAATAAAAACAAAGGACTTGAAATAAACATATGAGACCCAGTCAGATGATTCAGTCACAGGAAACATCAGATGCGAACAATCTGACAGATCTTCTTTGGATTTAATTTCTAGTCTCCCACATCATGATATGCATTTTTCTGATCCAGGGAATTATTTCTTGGCCGAGAAACTGAGCTTTTCCCACGTGACCAACTTACCCAAAAGGAGGAGGTCCAAGAAAAGAAAGTGTGCCAGGTCCCTTCTCCATCAATCTCCATCAGAGTCATCTTGTCTCTACAGGTGCTGCAGCTAGACACGTGGAATGAAAAAGGACTCCCCCCAAAATGAGGCAACCTCAACTCACAATTGTTTAAAACGACTGCTCCTCTCTCTTGAGGAACTGTTAGTAAGGAGGGTTTAGTTCATTCCCTCACCCCACATCAGGTTTAAATGGACAGATATTAGCAGAGTTTTAAATGCTTTATCCTGACTTAAGTCCCTGAGATTTGGAGCATTTTGTTGGTCCAAATGTCTAACCAGTACAAACTTTAGCCATCCATATCCAAATGGAGAATTCCTCCCTTTGGTATTCACAAGCATAACATACATAATCCTTTATCTCTGGCGAGGCCATTAGCTTTTTGGCCTTTGGCTGGTTGATGTATACAGCATCTCTCATTATTGCATGTGAGTGTTCTCAACTGACTTGCAAACCCTTTGATCAAACCAGCTAAACCTGATTTTCCAGATGATTCCAGAGACAAGGCACACATCTATCAGCTTTACAGGTCCTGGCAAGCCATCAAGACCCTGTGTTCCCCCACTCCCTTCATTGGAATCAAAGGTAAACAGGGAGCCAGTTCTCATTTAAATAAGTAGCATCAAGATCTTGCCTCAACATTCATCGTGGTAGCAGCAGAAGAAAAACAACGGTTGAAGTAAAAAAAAGGTTTCCTTGGCCAGGATGCCAAACTAAATAATGACACCCAAAGCAAAAACATGCTGCACTGAAACTCAACTTTAGTCAATTCAGCCTACTTGAAACAAAGCTTTTTTTTTTTTTTTTGTGATTTCAAAAGTGAACATTGTACTTTGCTCTGGCAGCCATTTCTATGTTTCTTTGAATGATCCGATTATGCATAAATTCTCTGCCTACAGGCCTTTCAGCTCCTCCATCCCATGAGTGATTTGAAAAGAGGACAGAAAATTTCTATACACACAGCGTCTGCCCTCTGCTTCCTCTTAACTTTTAAAGCATACACTTTGAGTGACATTGTTTTAACATACATTGTCACTGTGTATTTTCTCTCCTTCTCTTTTATGATTTTGGAAATATTTGTAGGAGATCCAGATCTCTACATCCTGTCCCTTAGAATAGGGGTCCTCTCTCTGGGATCTAATGTCTGATGATCTGAGGTGGAGCTGATGTAAAAATAATAAAGTGCACAAGTGTAATGCTCTTGAATCATCCTGAAACCTTCCCTCACCAACCTGTCCATGGGAAAACTGTCTTCCATGAAACCAGTTCCTAGTGCCGAAAAAGTTGGGGACCACTGGGAAGCTCAGAATTCATCACCTTGTCATCCTTTTTTTTTTTTTTTTTGCTTCATTGATGCTGCCATCCTATTGACTGGACTTTGGCAGAAGTCTTTAAAGTTGTCATGTGTGTGTGTTGACCTTCGAAATTTGTACAATTTATAGTAAGGTGGCAACAAACAGAAATTTACACTTCAAAAATTTGTTTGTATTTGAAAAACTGAAGCAGTGATGCCAGGTCTTTGGGTGAACAGTGGCATGTATGTGTGGTTGGTGAAAAGCTGGCTGGGCTAGCGGAGCATGAATGGTCCACGTTTGGGAACAACATATGGTGGCCTGAAAGGGGTTAAGGAAGCAGAGGAACACTTTCTCAGGCTCCATTTCTCCTTTGGGGGAATTCAGAGCTTGAATTGCTGGCTAGGTCCTTAGAGAAAGCTCCCTTTTAGAGGCAACAGTTCTTGGTACCTCCTAAACTAGATCCTAGAGCAATTCTTGGTTGACTATTTTTTCTTCTAAAATTACAGAGATAGCCCTATCATTTTTACTGAATTCCTAAATGTGCCATCACATTCTGTGTCTCAGGATACTTTTCTTACCTCTCTCTATAGCAGTATTAGCAGCTCTTTGTTAACTTAAAAAAAAATTATCTATTTGTTTGGTGGCACTAGGTCTCAGTTGGGCATGTGGGATCTAATTCTCCCACCAGGGGTTGACACCCCACTCCCTATATTGGGCACATGGAGTCTTGACCACTAGACCACCAGGATTTTTTTTGTTTAGGTCTTCTGTTTGTTTGTCATTGCAGAACAAGTTGATTGAGGGTTGCCTCTCACACTGGGACCAGGCAGGGATAAGCAACACATATGGTGAAGCCAGAAATGACACTTTCTGCCAGGGCTGGGGCTCCTAGGGGGTGGCAAAAATGGACTGTAGTCCACCAGGCTCCTCTGCCCATGGGATTTTACAGGCAAGATTATTGGAGTGGGGTGCCAGTTTCTGCTCCAGGGAATCTTCCCCACCCAGGGATCAAATCCACATCTCTTTAGTTTCCTGTATTGGCAAGCAGATTCTTTACCACAAGTGACACCTGGGAAGCCTGTGTGTGTGTGTGCGTGCATGCATGTGTGTGTGTAAGTGTGTGTGTGCATAAGTGTGTGTGTGTGTGTGTATAAAACTGCATTTTCCTTTTTTTTTTTTACCGCTCTGACAAATTCTGTCTTCTTTGCTTCCCCCCCACCCCCCATTCTAGATATGCTAGCTAGATAATGTTATCTATGAGTGGAGTTTCAATTGCCTACTATATAGTGAGGATTCTCAAATCTAAATCTTAAGACAATACTACTCATTAAGGTTTCAGAGTCACATATCCAACTAATTACTAGATAGCTGCTTTTGAATGTCCCACATATACTTCAAGCCAACCTGTCCCAAACAGTTATCAGATATAGACTCCCTTTCATCCTTTGACTTGTGACTTTCATGTCAGAAAACAGCATCATCTTTAATGACACTTGTTCAAGACATAAACCTGAGAGCGCTTTCCTTATTTCACCCATCTAATCAAACTAGGTGGTTCAGATGGTAAAGAAACTGCCTGCAGTGCAGGAGACACGGGTTCCGTCCCGGGTCAGAAAGATCCCCTGGAGAAAGGAATGACAATCCACTCCAGAATTCTTGCCTGGAGAATCCCATGGACAGAGGAGCCTGGCAGGCTACAGTTTGTGGGGTCCCAAAGTCGCTCAGTCTCATGTCTGACTGAGCGACTAACACAACAGTCAAACCAGTTACCTTTGATTGTACCTCCCCAAATCTCTTGATCTACCATCTTGCTCCATCTTTGGGGGCATTTGCAGCATACACTGTGCACCGTGTCCTGCCTGGATTATTGGCTGGGCCCCTTGCCTTCAGCCTTGGAGACTGACCTTTCTAAACAATAACTCAGACCTGCCATGCTCCTGCCATGAAGACATCAATTGTCCCCCCAAACCTAAACTGTTTAACATCACTTCCCAAGTCTGCGTTTTTTGGATTCTGTATACTCCTATGTCCTTATCGCTTTACCCTTTACCTCTTGAATGGGATCCTTCAGATACTCTCTTTTACCTCTTGACCTTCCCTTGTGCTGTCTGTTGCCTTTTGCCTGGTTATGTTTGCGCTTCCTTGTACATGGGTGGTGCCCTCAACCTTCAGATTTCAATTAGACGTAGCTGAGTTTCAGAATCCTTTTCTGGTACTTCAACTGTGGTTTACAGCATCCTCTGTGGCCTCCCTGTGCACCTGCACATCTTAACAATCCCTGTGTACATGCAGGATTGTCTCTTTAGGCATTTCTTTTTCATTCTCCCTCCACTGTGAGGGTAGTGACTTCTCAAATGTTTCTAATAGGCTTATCCTGGTGACTCAGATGGTAAAGAATCTGCCTGCAATGCAGGATACCCCGGTTTGATCCTGAGTTGGGCAGATACCCTGGAAAAGGGAATGGCAAGCCACTCCAGTATCCTTGCCTGGAGAGAGAGGAGACTAGCAGGCTATAGTCCATGGGGTCTCAAAGAGTCAGACATGACTGAGGGACTAATATCCCATAGGATGACTCCTATAACTCCTGCTCCAGCATCCTCTTTTCTCAGGCTTTTTCATTTTTGCTACTTTGATATATATGAAATAGTAGCCCACATTTTGGCTTTGTTCATTTGTTTTAGTGTGTATGTCCCCATCTACTACTGACTTGAACATATTTTTAATATTTATTGACCAATTGGGGTTTCTTTTTATTCAGTTGCCTATTTATATCCTTCCTTCATTTTTTAAAATTGGGTTGTTTCTTTCTTGCACATTTTCAGGAATTTCTTATATATTCTGCATACTAATCCTGAATCATTTGTATGATTTGCAAATATCTAGTAAAATCTATTATACATAATCTGATATTTTCTGCGACCTAGTAATCTTTAGGCTTGTACCCTTGAAAGAAACTCATGCAAGGCCAAAAAAAATTCAAGAGCATTGTTGTTATGGTGTTATTTGTAAAGGCAGAGAATTGGAAATAGCAAATATACATTCAGTAAGAGAAGGAATCATTTAATGAGGGTATATTCACATAAGGGCTTCCCAGTGGCTCAGTGGTAAAGAATCCTCCTGCCAATATAGGAGATGCAAGCTGCTGTTGCTGCTAAGTCACTTCAGTAGACATGTGTTCAATCCCTGAATTGGGAAGATCCCTTGGAGAAGGAAATGGCAACCCACTCCAGTATGCTTGCCTAGGAAATCCTATGGTTAGAGGAGCCTGGCAGATTACAGTCCAAGGGGTCACAAAATAAGACACGACTGAGTGACTAAAAAACAACAACATTTATAAAGTAAAAGTAAGACATAATGCAGAATAGTGTTTTTTTAATAGGAAAGAAACTAGGATAAGGGTATTCAACTGAGTCTCCAACTCTCTACTTCTTAAAAAAGATTTGTGGAAAATACAGCAAAATTAATATGTGTTGATTCTAGTTGTGGCTAAATGGATTCTGTTACATTGTTCTCTGTACTTCTCATGCATGCCTGGACTATTTCCCAATTAAAGGAAAAATGGCAACAAGGTATGTTCAAATCTTCTAGGCAGAAGTGATGGAATATACACATTTTTGAGGCCTGGAGAAACAAGATGCATTTGAGGAACTTATAGATGAAGTGAAGGGTTCTCGTGATCGGAAAAGATCTAGTGAACGAGGTGGTGGGAGAAAGGCAGATCATGAAATACTTTGTTAGCTGATCCAGAGTTACAAGAGCTGTAGGCCTATGAGTGCTGTGATTCCTAGAAGGACAAACACATCCTGAGAATAATAATATTTAATTAAACCATTAGAAGCCATTTATATGAATATACTTTAGAAACTGAAAAGGAACTCAAAGATCAGCTGGTTCAACTCCTTCCTTTTCATTTTTTTTCCATAACTCTGAATCAATAAATATTCATTTTTCTGTATTTTTCACAAATCTTAAGAAGCAAAGATTTGCAGACCCAGTTGAATACCCTTATCCTGTTTTATTCCCTGAGCTTCAGAAGAGTTAAAGTGTAAAGAAAAGAGAGGGCATATTGTATAAGAATATTGGGATACATCTAATTCAATAATTCAGTCTATACTGGCTGACTCTTTTAAATCTAAAAAAGCTTTTATTTCACTTTTATTTCTTTTTTTGGTTAGGACCTTAAATTTACTCAATAATTATATATATATATATATAAATCCCATGGGCGGCAGAGCCTGGTAGGCTGCAGTCCATGGGGTCGCTAAGAGTCGGACACGGCTGAGCGACTTCACTTTCGCTTTTCACTTTCATGCATTGGAGAAGGAAATGGCAACCCACTCCGTTGTTCTTGCCTGGAGAATCCCAGGGACGGGGGAGCCTGGTGGGCTGCCGTCTATGGGGTCGCACAGGGTTGGACACGGCTGAAGCAACTTAGCAGCAACAGCATATGTTTATCTACCTATATATTCTTTTTTGGAGGATATTTGTTTTGCAGTACTGTGTTGGTTTCTGCCTATTTGCGGGGCAGCATTGGCTGATTTCTTAATTGATGTGATAACTAATTGTACTACAGAAATAGTAGCTTTTTGAGAGAGTGGAACAGAGGTTACATCAGTTTTGATTAGGAGGTATGGATAATGTTTTGACAAATGGAACATAACAAGAGAGAATTTTGAGCATCAGCCAGCTGAAACCAAATGTCCAGGTACCGGTACCTGTGATTTAGGTTTTTTAGAATGAAGAGACATAGAACCTTGTAGAGAGAGGCATATTAGAGTTAAATGACCTTACAGTTGTGTCTGGATGCATCCTGTTTGCTGGCTAATCAATATCAAGCTGGATATATCTATTAATAGGCTGTTATGGCTTCAGTAAAGACTATCTTATTAAGTAGCCCGAAGCCAAGAGATAATTGTGAAGGAGGCCTTCTGTGAAGACAGCCTACAAAAGGTGACTGAGGGGTCATCACCACTGAGATCGCTTACTGGAATTTTTCTTAGGAAATTTCTTCGGATATGAGCAGGCTGTAGCCTTTGGAAGCACCAGTGATATCCATCTCTGACCAGTGAGCCATCTACCTGAGGCTCACTGTCAGGTCCAACCCCAGAGGAAGATAAAGGAGACATCATGAGTCACTCTGTCCAAATGAGTTCATTCATCAGCTCTCCTATCATAATTGGACTCACATTCTCCCAGTTAGAGATGCTGGTATGTGGACACCTAAGGGGCTTAATGTCTCCTTTGGAATGAACACATGGGGCTAATCAGAGAAGACGTTCTTCTGAAGATACCTCCAGGAGCTTTTCCACAGTATATCAATACTATGACCAACACTACGATGAATCACGTTAGTTAATTGCATTTTAAAAGGACTAGGGAGCTTTGTCTTAAAGGGATGAGCTGCAAGACTGGCAGGTTTCAACATGTTGATGACAGGCTAGACCAAATAAAATACATCACAACTTTAAAATTCTCTTGGCCAGATCTTACTCAGACATCTTCAGGTTAGCTCCCTCTGTTTTATACATTCTTGGAACTCTGCATTTTCCTTCGTTCAGTTCAGTTCAGTCACTCAGTCATGTCCAATGCTTTGCGACCCCATGAACTGCTGCAAGCCAGGCTTCCCTGTCCATCACCAACTCCTGGAGTTTACTCAAACTCATGTCTGTTGTGTTGCTGATGCCATCCAACTGTCTCATCCTCTGTTGTCCCCTTCTCCTCCTGCCCTCAGTCTTTCCCAGCATCAGGGTCTTTTCAAATGAGTCAGTTCTTCTCATCCGGTGGCCAAACTATTGGAGTTCAGCTTCAGCATCAGCCCTTCCAATGAATATTCAGGACTGCTTTCCTTTAGAATGGACTAGTTGGATCTCCTTGCAGTCCAAGGGACTCTCAAGAGTCTTCTCCAACACCACAGTTCAAAGGCATCAGTTCTTTGACACTCAGCTTTCTTTATAGTCCAACTATGATATCCATACGTGACTACGAGAAAAACATAGCTTTGACTAGACCGACAAAGTAATGTCTCTGCTTTTTAATATGCTGTTTAGGCTGGTCATAACTTTTCTTTCACGGCTACAGTCACCATCTAGAGTAATTTTGAAGCCCCAAAAATATAAAGTCTGTCACTGTTTCCTCATCTATTTGCCATAAACTGATGTGACCAGATGCCATGATCATAGTTTTCTAAATGTTGAGCTTTAAGCCAACTTTTTCACACTCCTCTTTCACTTTGATCAAGAGGCTCTTTAGTTCTTTTTCACTTTCTGCCATAAGGGTGGTGTCATCTGCATATCCGAGATTATTGATATTTCTCCTGGCAATTCCAGCTTGTGCTTCACCCAGCCAAGCATTTCTCATGTTGTACTCTGCATATAAGTTAAACAAGCAGGGTGACAATATACAGCCTTGACGTACTCCTTTTCCTATTTGGAACCAGTCTGTTGTTCCATGTCTGTTGCTTCCTGACCTGTATATAGGCTTCTCAAGAGACAGGTCAGGTGGTCTGGTGTTCCCATATCTCAAAGAATTTTCCACAGTTTATTGTGATCCACACAGTCAAAGGCTTTGGCATAGTCAATACAGCAGAAGTAGATGCTTTTCTGGAACTCTCTTGCTATTTCAAGGATCCAACAGATGTTGGCAATTTGATCTCTATTCCTCTGCTTTTTCTAAATCCAGTTTGAACATCTGGAAGTTCATGGTTCACGTACTGTTGAAGTCTGGCTTGGAGAATTTTGAGCGTTACTTTGCTAGCATGTGAGATGAGTGCACTTGTGCAGTAGTTTGAGCATTCTTTGGTGTTGCCTTTCTTTGGGACTGGAATGGAAACTGACCTTTTCCAGTTCTGTGGTTGCTCCTGAGTTTTCCAAATTTGCTAGCATATTGAGTGAAGCACTTTCACAGCATCATCTTTTAGGATTTGAATTAACTCAACTGGAATTCTATCACCTCCACTAGCTTTGTTCTTAGTGATGCTTCCTAAGGCCCTCTTGAGTTCACATTCCAGGATGTCTGACTTCAGGTGAGTGATTACTCTGTGATTATCTGGGTCGTGAAGATCTTTTTTGTATAGTTCTTCTTTGTATTCTTGCCACCTCTTCTTAATATCTTCTGCTTCTGTTAGGACATACCATTTCTGTCCTTTATCGAGCCTATCTTTGCATGAAATGTTCCCTTGATATTTCTAATTTTCTTGAAGAGATAGATCTCTAGTCTTTCCCATTCTATTGTTTTCCTCTGTTTCTTTGCATTGATCACTGAGGAAGGCTTTCTTATCTCTCCTTGCTATTCTTTGAAACTCTGCATTCAAATGGGTATATTTTTCCTTTTCTCCTTTGCTTTTTGCTTCTCTTTTCACAGCTCTTTGTAAGGCCTCTTCAGACAACCGTTTGGCGTTTTTACATTTCTTTTCCTTTGTACCACATATAAATATTTTAATCGAATACTTATTTGGGCAATATGTGTTCACTATAGACTCCATGAGTACAAGGACTACATCTCTCTTCTTGTTTGCAAAATCCTAGAGCATTAGCCTGGTGTGTGGTTTACAGTAGGCTCTCAACTAATACTTGTTGAATGTATAAGTGATCGAATGAATGAATGAGTAAATGAGTCTAAGAATAAAAAAAGAGTGAATAAATGAAGGGTAAGTTAATCAGTGGATGGTGCTGATGGAGCAGCAGGAATACTAAGGGATGTAGCTCTCTATTTGATCAGTCAACTTGAGGTGGGGCAAGGAGCAGCAAATGTTTTAAGGGCAGGAAGGGAAAAATCTCTGGGTCATGGCAGTACTAAGAATCTGTTTCTGAGAATAAAGGAAATTACTTTTCTCTGGAAGTACTGCAAAGTCAAATTTGATCTATTTCTTTTCTGTAGTTTATTCTTTTCAAATTGTATTTATTTGTTTGTTTATGGCTGTGTTGGGTCTTCATTGCTGCATACAGTCTTTCTCTAGCTGTGGTGATGAGGGGCTACTCTCTAGTTGCAGTGCGTAGGTTTCTCCCTACAGTGGCTTCACTTGTTGTGGAACATGAGCTGTTGGACATGAGGTCAGTAGTTGTGGCACAAGGATGCTCAGAGGCGTGTGAAATCTTCTCAGACCAGGGATCGAACCTATGTCTCCTGCACTGGCAAGCAGCTTTTTAACCACTGGACCACCAAGGAAGTTCAAATTTGACCTAGTTCTTAATTTTTCTTGGGCTAAATACAATTGAGTTGCTCTGAGGGGTTGCTGAAATGCTGCCCCACAACCTCAAAAGACAATGAAATCTCCAGGAGGACCATGAAATTGTCTCTTTAAATATAGCTTTAGTCATTATGAAATTTGTACTTTTGGGGCCTCAGTAATCCTCAAAAAATCTTTACACAATGCTTCGTTGTAACTGGCATTGTCTTTCATGACTTACTTGAACTACTTGTTCATAAGATGACTCAGGACAAGAAGACATTGCATAAATATGAAATATCATTACTATACCATAACCATTTGATTTCAGATGACTTACCTTAAAGAACAGCGTATTCATGTCATACTCTCCCATGACATTTAAATTTTGGTTTATGAGTTTCCCAGAATAGGAAATAAAGAAAAATGCAGAAGAACATAGAATGGAATTGCCTGTGTGAGTTAGTTATCCCTCTATTTACCTTATAATTATATTGGTCAAAAATATTAAAGTCTTATATATTGTATAATATTTTATCTTCAGTTCTGGGTTGAGGAACAGAGGTACAGATTTCATGGTGATCATCACTATCTTTACTTTGAAACCTGATACATCAATTCATTTTCTGGTTCAGAATAAACTCAGAATGTCACGTTAATATTGCTTCTTTTGAACATGTCATGTGCACTTACAGGCTAAAGAAGTAGTTATAATCAGGTCTGATTTTGATGTATTGCTTCTGTAATAAGGGCACACCATTAATATTTTCAGAATACCACCTCCTTGGCCTCTTTTTATTGAAATTAAATGTGTATATAGGAACTTGAAAGCTTTCCTTTTTTTTTTTTTTTTGGAATAGACAATGATTTAATTTTTTTAAAGGGATAGACTTTATTTTTAAAAGAATTTTAAGTTTCCAGAAAAATTGAGCAAAAATTACAGAGAGTTTCCATTACCTCCTCTCTCTTCCACCCCCACAGTTTCCTGTATTATGAACATCTTGCATTAGTGTGGTATATTTTTACCAATATTGGTATATGATTACTAACTAAAGCCCATAGTTTACATTAGGTTTCACTTTTTGTGTTGTCCTGTTCTACGGATTTTGACAAATGCATAATGTCAGTATCCAACAGTTACAGTAACATAGGGAACCATTTTACTACCGTAAAACTTTTGTGTTCTACCAATTCACCCATCCTTCCTTCCCTTAAACCCCTCAATGATTTCATTTTATAAAAAGTAGAATTATATTCTTTTAATTCCATTATAAAATGATGCCAAAAACATGACAAAAACTAAGGGAACACACATAATACTTTATACTTGTTCTAGTTTGATATTATTTTTCATCTTCTTATTACTCCAAACTCTGCTTTTGAACAGTCCATTGACAAGTGTAAATTT
Organism: Ovis canadensis; assembly: GCF_042477335.2. Classification (NCBI taxonomy): domain Eukaryota; kingdom Metazoa; phylum Chordata; class Mammalia; order Artiodactyla; family Bovidae; genus Ovis; species Ovis canadensis. The sequence goes on from NC_091254.1 coordinate 62,771,814, forward strand.
AATGAATTTCCCAGGCTTTTCAATTAATTCTTTTCATCTATTTTTCTAACACTGGACATCTCCCAACACCCTCCAAAAAGGAAAATGTCTGAAATAAGAACAGAAATGTTCTTCCTTCCCTCCCTCTTTCACTGAAGGTGAGAGACACTGAATTATCAACTGTGGTTCATTTGTGAGTACAATTACCTCTCACTCCCAGGTTGCCTAAATCATCACATATCCGCAGCAGTATCGCCATCTCTAGCGCCACCAAAACATCCTGAAGAATTTTTACTAAACACCTATATGGGCATGATCCTGCCAGTCTTGACCTATCACAAGGTCATTCTCTGGATCCCTGAGACTTTCCCAGTCCTCCAGACAGGGTGCTGGAATAATGAAAACCTTTCATTTGGCATTACCAAACAATCAGACTTAGATCCCTGGAATGAATATTCTTTCTTCTGACATTGCTGGCTTGTGTTATAGAATCAAAGCGCATAGAAAGATGGCAGAGGCAGCATCACTCCATTCTTGACCAAAGGAACAGGAATGTCCCAGCTCTATAGCTCTTGAACTCCTTAAAGAATAGCTTGCCTAGTTTATATGAATATTATCTTCTTTAGCATTCATAGAATCCAACCCATCCTCTAGAGCATGGTCCGTAATTGCTTTTCCTATTAGTTCAAAAATAAAACATGTTGATTACACTGCCATGGCTTCTCTTCTAATTAGTAAAAAGACTATGCTGAGTTTTAAAACAACAAACTCTTTTCATGTCCAGGTTACTTTTAGTAACCATTATAAATCATTACTTTCCTCCACATCAGAGGTGCCTTATGACTAAAGAACAAGACAGCACTTCCCCCACCCCCTCCATACTCTTAACAATGGCTCTTATGTTTCTTTAGTAAACTCATAATGTTAATTACACCGTGCATCAGATGAAGCACCATCCATCAAGGACCTCAATGCACCTTACAAATGTTATGAGTCATCAAAGTCCTTCTATAATGGAGGTAGGTATTCAAGACCACAACTTTACAGTTAAAAAAGCACAGACAAGGTAAGTGTCTTTATTTTTTAAAGTGGGATATGTTTTAGTCAAGAGATTTAGTCATCATTTATGAAGGCAGAGAAACTCAAAGAATATTTATTGAATGAAACTCAATGAATAAAAATGAATGAAATGATCCTAGCTTTGGTGATCCTGGCCATGAACACCTGCACCATATTAATTATTTTGATAAGCTATAAAGAAATAGATCAGAATTTATCTACTGCTAGTTAATCAATCTTCTCAATGCTCAGTGTAGAAAATAGCTATTTAACTATCATAATGATATAGCAAATCTAGAAAATGGAAATGGCCAAACATTTTGTAACAAGATACAGAAACATTGAAATTTAGAGCAGGAAGATTCCAGAGATTATTTTGTCAGCCACGTTCATATTTCACAGGAGAAAACTGAGATCCAGAAAGGTTAATAAATGGCTTGCATGAAATTAGCCAGCTTTTTAAAACCTAACTTTAATTTCTTTATACTTCCTTTTGTTTCAGGAAGGGTTTAATTTGGCTCAGTCTCTCAGCTGGTTAATGTCATTACTAATGACAAACCAGACTCCTGACCTTAATCAATCCATCTTCTCACTGAATTCTATTTTAAAATAGAAAGTTTCATGGGTGTTTTTTCACATCCTAATTATCACAAAACCATAGGTTGTGAAAGTTCTAAGGAGGCCACTTTTGTTTATCTTCCTATTTTGACTTGTAAGAAATCTGATAGTTCAGGCAGTTTAAGGGAATCATTCAAAGTCCCATGACTAGTCACTGGCAGACAGAGGTTGAGAATCCTCATTGTCCCTCCTTTGATTCCTGGGTTGGGAAGATCCCCTGGAGAAGGGATAGTCTACAGACTCCACTAATCGTGGGCTTTCCTGATGGTTCAGACAGTAAAAAAATCTGCCTGCAATGTGGGAGACCTGGCTTCTATCCCTCGGTTGGGAAGATCCCTGGAGGAGGGCATGGCAGCTCACTCCAGTATTCTTGCCTATATGTATAAGTATGAAACTTGCTCAGTTGTGTCCAACTCTACGACCCCATAGACAGGCCAGAATACTGAAGTGAGTACACAAAAATATCACTGATCTGGAGTTTTAATCTATTAATCAGGATGCCCATAATCAAAAACACTAATATAATTTTGTGTTGATTTTTCTGAAAAAAGGGGGAAATAAGCATGCTAATGGTAAAGGATTTCAAAATGAAAATTAAAAAACATGCAAGGCCCATCATTAGGTCAGTAACATTATTAAGATTCCACTTATTCAATAGACACACTCAGGTTTCTGTAAAAAAAAAAAATCACATCCATTCATTTAATGTCTTCTAAAGAGAATCCCATGGACAGAGGAGCCTGGTGGGCTACAATCCATGGGGTCACAAAGAGTCAGACACAACTGAGTGACTAACGCTCTCACTCTCTTTCAAAGAGTTATTTGGGGCTTTCCTGATGGCCCAGTGGTAAAGAATCCCCCTGCAATTCAGGAGACATAACAGATGTGGGTTAATGGACGTGAATTCGAGCAAACTCTGGGAGACGGTGGGGAGCAGAGGAACCTGGCATGCTGCAGGCCATGAGGTTGCAGAGCCAGGCATGACTTAGCGACTGAACAACAACAACAGCAAAAAGAGCTATTTAACCATCATCGTGATATAACAAATGTAGAAAATGGAAATGGCCACATGAATCCAGACAATTTGATAAATTACAAATACAATTTAACATGAGGACTCTGAGACATTGAAAATGTTAAAGTGCTGAATTTTCAGAAATTGAACTATTTTTATAAAGGTTTCACCTTTGTGTATTTTATTTAAAATTGTCTATTTGTATTTAAATTGACAACCACACATAAAAATGTCTGATAACCCTCAGTGGACATCTAAGTAAAAGAACATATTGATTCCCAACCATCATTGATAACTAAGATTTTCTAGCATTTTCAAGGGTTTTAAGTTTGTATCATCTCCTTCCACAACCACAATTCTTTAATTAAATAGCTTCATCAAATAAAACAAGAATGCTTGAGTGTCTTTGGAGGATTTTTTTCCCCTCTTATTTTATAGCCTTCTTTCCTGTAGAAATTGGCACAAAACTATACACTCTGGGTCATCTAGTATATATTTTTTAAAAAGAAAAGTCTAAAATGAAAGCTTCCATAGTAAATCAATCTTGCAATATAATAACACTTTCTACTTGCAGGGGGTTTTTAACTGAAACTGGTAATGAACATGGGCAATTCTGAGATCATTGTGAACTGATGAAATAGATAGCTCCCATTATTGAGAGGGAAAAGGTGAATATTAGGGTGTGGGGGCAGAATGGTAAGGGAAGCCATTAAAGAATTTCCTTTTGTCTTACAATAATCAACTGCTCCTGCTGGGTTCAGTTCAGTTCAGTTCAGTCGCTCAGTCATGTCTGACTCTTTGCGACCCCATGAATCACAGCACGCCAGGCCTCCCTGTCCATCACCAACTACTGGAGTCCACCCAAACCCATGTCCATTGAGTTGGTGATGCCATCCAACCATCTTATCCTCTGTCGTCCCCTTCTCCTCCTGCCCCCAATCACTCCCAATATCAGGGTCTTTTCAAATGAGTCAGCTCTTCGCATCAGGTGGCCAAACTATTGGAGTTTCAGCTTTAATATCAGTCCTTCCAATGAACACCCAGGACTGATCTCCTTTAGGATGGCTCTCCTTGCAGTCCAAGGGACTCTCAAGAGTCTTCTCCAACACCATAGTTCAAAATCATCAATTCTTTGATGCTCAGCTTTGTTCGCAGTCCAGCTCTTACATCTATACATGACCACTGGAAAAACCATAGCCTTCACTAGTTAGACCTTTGTTGACAAAGTAATGTCTCTGCTTTTCAATATGCTGTCTAGGTTGGTTATAACTTTCCTTCCAAGGAGTAAGAATTTTTTAATTTCATGGCTGCAATCACCATCTGCAGTGATTTTGGAGCCCAGAAAAATAAAGTCAGCCACTGTTCCCACTGTTTCCCCATCTAATTGCCATAAAGTGATGGGACCAGATGCCATGATCTTAGTTTTCTGAATGTTGAGCTTTAAGCCAACTTTTTCACTTTCCTCTTTTACTTTGATCAAGAGGCTCTTTAGTTCTTCTTCACTTTCTGCCATAAGGGTGGTGTCATCTGCATATCTGAGGTTATTGATATTTCTCCCGGCAATCTTGATTCCAGCTTGTGCTTCTTCCAGCCCAGCGTTTCTCATGATGTACTCTGCATGTAAGTTAAATAAGCAGGGTGACAATATACAACCTTGACATACTCCTTTTCCTATTTGGAACCAGTCCGTAGGCAGGTCAGGTGGTCTGGCATTCCCATCTCTCAAAGAATTTTCCACAGTTTGATGTGATCCACACAGTCAAAGGCTTTGGCATAGTCAATAAAGCAGAAATAGATGTTTTTCTGGAACTCTCTTGCTTTTCCAATGATCCAGCGGATGTTGACAATTTGATCTCTAGTTTCTCTGCCTTTTCTAAAACCAGCTTGAATTTCTGGAAGTTCACAGTTCATATATTGCTGAAGCCTGGCTTGGAGAATTTTAAGCATCACTTTACTAGCGTGTGAGATGAGTGCAATTGTGCAATAGTTTGAGCATTCTTTGGCATTGCCTTTCTTTGGGATTGGAATGAAAACTGACCTTTTCCAGTCGTGTGGCCACTGCTGAATTTTCCAAATTTGGTGGCGTATTGAGTGCAACACTTTCACAGCATCATTGTTTAGGATTTGAAATAGCTCAAGTGGAATTCCATCACCTCCACTAGCTTTGTTCGTGGTGATGCTCCCTAAGGCCCGCTTGACTTCACATTCCAGGGTGTCTGGCTCTAAGTGAGTGATCCCACCATCGTGATTATCTGGATTGCGAAGATCTTTTTTGTATAGTTCTTCTTTGTATTCTTGCCACCTCTTAATATCTCTGCTTCTGTTAGGTCCCTACCATTTCTGTCCTTTATTGAGCCCATCTTTGTATGAAATGTTCCCTCGGTATCTCTAATTTTCTTGAAGAACAGTATGAAAAGGCTCCTGCTGTTTACTAAGCTTTAATGATAGATATTGCCGACCTAGGGAGGTTGTACTGGGCTTGGACCCTGATTCCAAAAATAGTTCTAGATTTACTTGCTGTAACTGATATTTGTCAGCTCCCTGAGTGGCTCAGTGGTAAAGAATCCACAGGAGATGTGGGTTCCATCCTGGGTCGGGAAGATCCCCTGGAGAAGGAACAGCAACCCACTCCAGTATTCTCATCTGGAGAATCCCATGAATAGAGGAGCCTGGCGGGCTACATTCCATAGGGTGACAAAGAGTCAGACATGACTGACGCCTTTGAGCACGCACATACTGATATTTACTCTGCTGCTTTTACATCTTGTTTCCTTGACATATGTAAGCTCATGTATGAAAATGATTCCCTGCTATTATTTGTATAGGAAATTAACCACAGAGCTCTCCATTACTCTGTTTATCTCTCTGTGGTACTAGAGTCTTAGAAAGATTGTGAGTGGAATTTGTACTATGAGTTGAATATTAACAAGATAAGGAGAAGAAACAAATTTCTTCTTTCCTTTAGAGCCCCAGACTGGCTCTAATAAGCAGGAACATCAGCTCAAGCTGGATAGGCTTATATGCCCCACCCCTACCCCCAGTTCCCCATTAATACCGCACAAGAATTTAAAGGGATCACTTCAAGACAGTTAGGTTTTCCAAGTAAAATCAGTGTCCTCTGCTTTGTAAAATGCTTTGTTCTACTAGGAAAATCCTGAAATTTTAACATGCTGCTTGTCTTTTTGAAGTACAGTCCTCCCTAGGTATCCTAGAGAAAGAGTGGTTTTAGGACTTCCACAGATACCAAAATCCACAGATGCTCAAGACCATTATATAAAATGGCCTAGTAAAGTCAACCCTCCATATACGCCTATTCTGCACCTGTGGTTATGGAGGCAGACTGTACAGGAGAGTTAGCAATGCCATTCAGTACATGTAGTGAAGCATTTCAAACTCCTTAAAGGAATACATTAATATTCTATTTTATTCCTGTGCTGTCTAGGAACAAATGCCTATTTCTATAGATTTTTCCCTCTAGCAGGCTCTTACCTTCCTTTCCTAGTCTAATCTCTTAACCTCAATGTGAAATGGGCGAGGAATCTATAAAAAAATTAATCTAGGTTTACATGTAAATGGGGATTAGAAAGAGAACACTGACATAGGAAAGTTGAGACTGTGAAAAATTCTCTTAATTCTTCCTTAGAGCTAATTGATAAGGAAACCCAGAGGTAAAGTTTTAATCAGTGGTTATCATACTTATGCTTTCCAGGTGGCACAGTGGTAAAGAACCCTCCTGCCAATGCAGGACACACAGGAGGTGAGGGATTGATCCCTGGATCAGCAAGATACTCTGGAGTAAGAAATGGCAACCCAACTCCATTATTCTTTGCCTGAAAAATTCCATGGACAGAGGAACCTGGTGGGCCACCATCCATGGGGTCACAAAGAGTCAGACACAACTAAACACGCAAGCACATCAGACTTTGTAGTCTTAAATCTTCCACCATTTGTTAATACAAAATTGTTTAACAGCAGCTGAAATGGAATCCTCATGACATCTCCTCCAGTTAAATAGATGATTTGAATTATTAGCTTCATTTGTTAGAGAAAGAAATAGGAATGTTATTGTGTATTATCTGAATACCCAAAACATTGTTGGGGAACAACAGGGAAGTCTGACATGCTGCAGTCCATGGGGTCTCAAAGAGTCAGGCATGAATGAGCAACTGAACAACAACAAAACATTGGCAACCTAAGTGGTTGCTAAAAGTATAACTTCAAGGTCTTGCCCTAAGAACTTAAATTCATGTTAGTTTAACAAGGTACGTGTGTGCATGCTAAATCACTTCAGTCATGTCCGACTCTTTGTGACACTATGGACTGTAGCCCACCAGGCTCCTCTGTCCATGGGGTTCTCCAAGCAAGAGTACTGGAGTGGGTTCCCATGTCCTCCTTCAGGGGATCTTCCTAAACCAGGGATCAAACTCGTGTCTTTTGTGTCTCCTGCAGGTAGGCAGTTTCTTCACCACTAGCACCACTGGGAAGCCCAACAAACGAGATAGGGAGCTCTCAATTACGTTTCATACACTAAGCTGGTTAAAAATTGTAGTATACTTGAGAGAAGAGAATCAAAGTTAAATTAAAGTTAGCTTTCAGGCCATTGCTTTCGGCTTTTAAACTTGTGACTGTTTAGTATTACACACTGTTTAATGAACTATGTTCTATAGTTGGAAAAGAGAAGTGTAGAGACCAATGTGATGCCTAATAAATACTCAGATATAGGAACGGAGTGAAGAATCAGTTATTTCAAACTAGGATAAAATGTAAACATATTTTTATATATAAAATAGAAATATAAAAATATATTTGCCAAAGCTCCTGAAAATTACTAAAATTTCTGAGCCATTCTATCAATGATAATAACTGAATTTTTATTGTATGCGAAATATGGTTCCAGGTGCTGAAAGGATCAGAAATAAGAACTCCAGGGGCTTGTTCTGAGTAGTATTCATGACTAGATGTGCTCCCACAGAATCATGATCTCTGCTTTACCAATAACAAAAGTCTTTTTTCTGCAGTATCCCCTCAATAACTTTGGTTTATATAGATTCCCACTTTCAGTAGAATCTATAGAGCTTTCTTATGGACTATCTTCACTGTATCTTTTTAGCTTCCTGTGATTAAAGCAACATGATTTTTACAAAGCAAATTATTATAATGTTCTTTCTGCAGACGACAAACTGAAGTTGTTAAAAAGTTAAGTGAATTATTCAGGGTCATGGGAACTCTCCTAACTGCCCCATTCATTTTCTTTCCACTAACCTTCCTCTCCTGAAGGACAATTTGAGTTTTCTAGCAAAAAGTTCAAGGCACTTGATAATTTTTTTCAGTGGAACTTTCTCTAATTAAAATATTGTAGTCTCTAATTAAAATATTTTCTTTGCAATAATACCATTACAAAGAAAAGAAGGGGAAAAAAATCTCATCCCATTCATCCAGCTTCTCTTTCTAGGTAATTTTGATGTTCATATAAAGTTTTAAAAATGAGATTGTATCACACAAAGTGCTTTGTGTTCAATAAATATTGAATGACTGTTATACAAACTGCTTGAATGAACTTCTGCCTAAAAGAATTTCGGCTGTCACGGCCTGTTTTCTCTGCCCTCCATCATTTATTTGTGTTTTGTTTTCTGAATTAAGTTTTGCCGTCTAGGGTTCCATGTCTGATTCTCCTTTGTTTTTATTATCCATGGCACCAAACACCATGCCCTGAACATTGTATGTGCTCAATAAACATTGGTTGAATGAAGGAATGGCAACTTGCACCGGGGAAGATAACACACACCAGTGACAGTAGATTTCTCCTTTCTGAGCTTCCTGATGGCGGTGCTGGATTTCTGCTATGGCTAGTAGCAACTGCTTGCAGCTGAATGCCTTGCTAACAATTCAGTCGCTCACATTTCTGGTGTCTTCCTCAGTAGCTCCCTGGTTCCAGACAGGTAGTCCATAAGTGTTTGTCAGATGAAGAGAGGAAGTAAAGGAGGAAGGGGAGAGAAAGTAGCGTATGTGAATACTTAATGAATGTTGCGTGCTCTCTAAGGGCCAAGAACTGCCTTAAATGCTTTTCCTGGATCATGTTATTTACTGCCCTCAACAATCCAATAAGGTGGATCCAACCAGTGTCTGCATTTAACAAACTCAAAGCACAGAGAGAGTAAGCGATTTGTCCAAACTCACATAGCTGGTGAGTGGTAGAAACAGGACTCAAACCTAGTGTGCTTTATCACTGAGTGATACTGTCTCTTATCTTAGCTACACAAAGTTTTTGATATAGCACGAGAGGAAAGACGGAAAGAAGGGCAGGATGGTTTCTAGTAAAACACCAGTGACAGTCAACACATCACAGTGGAGAAAGCGCTAGAGAAATGTCCCCAAATCCTATGTCCCAATAATAACTTTTCCTGTTTTATTTAACTTCATCTTATGTCTCTGGACTCACTATTCTAATCTGCTAAATGGGTCTAATTAGTCTAAAATCGCCTTACTCAGTGTTGTTGTAAATCTTTATGAACACAGTTTGAACTGAATGAAGTATAAAGACTATGTAAGCTGAGTATTTTGATAGCTCTCATATTCACAGCGCATATTTTATCTGTATTCTCAAAAAATCTTCACTTACTCTTTCTGCCCTCTTCTGATGTCTGTGTCAAAAACTTTCTCTATCTCTTTTATACTTTAATAAAACTTTACTACACAAAAGCTGTGAGCAATCAAGCCTTGTCACTGACCCCGGATTGAATTCTCCTCCAGAGGCCAAGAACCCCAATGTCTTTTGTGGTTCAGCAGCAACCTTTCATCTTGGGGGCTCATCCAGGATCTTTCAGGACAAGGTGAGGATTCTTGGAGCTCTAGTTCTTTGTTCTCCTAGTGAACATGTTTTCTGCTGTACTTTACTAACTCTACAGTGTGCTTGTGTGAATGAATGATGTGCTCTGCATGAAGCAAGTGAGGAGCCCTGCTCTGTGGTTCCGCAGTGACCTCATACAGCTTATGGCAGAAACCCTGTCAGGGGTTTATACCGACCTGCCAATGGACTTCCCTGGTGGCTCAGACAGTAAACCGTCTGCCTACAATGCAGGAGACCTGGGTTCAATCCCTAGGTTGGGAAGATCTCCTGGAGAAGGAAATGGCAACCCATTCCAGTGTTCTTGCCTGCAAAATCCCATGGATGGAGGAGCCTGGTAGGCTACAGTCAATGGGGTTGCAAAGACTCGGACATGACTGAGCGACTTCACCTTCACTTTAATAAGTTAACTTTATTCTACTGAGTAGAGGCACCAAAATGAACGTTAATAGATGCTGTATAGATTCTTTGCAAATGCCATTTGATAAAATACAGGAATGTTTAATATAGATTTTGAGGAAAATTTTTATGATGAAGCGTAGATGGAGACTCAGTTTAATATCTGACACATCACATCTGGTCTTACAACATAATGGTGGGGAAAGTGGTTGGGGAGGGGGGTAAAATTGTAGTCAGAGGAAAGAGCTCCACCTACTGATATGAGAAGCCACTTCCCATCACACCCTTGGAAGTCAAGCTAATACACAACTTTCAGTGCACAATTATCACTACCACCACTCTGCACACACCCAAACACACAAACCTTATCATTTATTGGATATTTATTATTTGCCAGGCAACTGAAAGTCATTTTTATTAATTTGTTGACAACACTAGCAGTAGTAGTTAACTGCAGACCTGCATCCAGGTCACTTGGGCCCGGAGCCTGAATCTGCCATTTTCCAGATGTGTGACTTTGGGCAACTTCCTTAATCTCCCTGGGTCTGCATTTCTCCATCTGCAAAACAGGGTTTGGAATACCTTCTACCTCATTGGGTGGTTATGGGGATTAGACAAATCAAGGTTTGTACAGAATTTACAGACGCTTGGTATTGAATAGGTATTTGTGAGATAGATCTTAAAAAGGAAAAGAACAGACGAGGAAGCTGAAGTTGACACACGTTTGTAGCAGACCTGCACAGTCAGGCGTTGAACACAGACTGTCTGACTCCCAATACACAGGCTCTGGTGCAGTAAGCTGTAGAACTTCTCAGTATGGGACTATATGATGGAAAGACAGCCTCAAAGACTAAGGATATGTATTTGGGGTCTTCCTTACTGATGATGATTTGTTGTTTGAATTAGATTAAATTAAATTAAACAGCTTAGCCTGTTCTATCATATCTTTTACATCCTTATCTTAGATTCCTAATCATTCTTCAATTTCTTTGCTTCTAGCTTTTGCCATAAGAATTTTCATGAAAAATAGCAATAATTACCCCAAATGATGACCATCATAGAGCATTTCTCTTTTTTCTCCCTTGTAATCTTGAGGGCCATTCTTAAGCACCTCCTTGATGTTGTTTACAAATTTCTCATTTCAAGGTTCTATATGAAGCTGATTGGGTTTTTTTAATTTTTATGTTTAAAATTTATTTATTTTTATCAAAGTATAGTTGATTTACAGTGTTGTGTTTGTTTCAGGTGGACAGCAAAATGATTCAGTTATATATATGATATACATATTCATGCTTCAGATTCTTTTCCATTACATATTATTATAAGGTATTAAATATAGTTCCTTGTGCTATACAGTAGGCCCCTGTTTCTTTACTTATTTTATATATAGTAGTGTGTATCTGTTAATCCTAAATTCCTGATTTATGCCTTCCATCCCACTTTTCCCTTTTGGTAACCAAGTTTGTTTTCTAAATCTGTGAGTCCATTTCTGTTTTGTAAATAAGTTCATTTGCATCATATTTTTAGATTCCCCATGTAAGTGATATCATATGAAATTTGTTTTCTTCTGTATGACTTACTTAGTATGATAATATCTAGGTCCATCTGTGTTGATGCAGATGGCATTATTTCATTCATTTTAATGGCTGAGTAGTATTCCATTGAGTGTGTATGTATGTGTGTGTGTGTGTGTGTGTGTATATATATATATGTATATATATATATAATCTTATTTATCCACTCATCTGTCATTCCTCTTTATCTATTCATAGTTTGCTTCCATGTCTTGGTTATTTAAAATAGTGCCGCTATGAACATTGGTTTGAATGTGTCTTTTTTAATTAGAATTTTCATCTTTTCAGGATATATGCCCGTGAGTGCGATTGCCAGATCATATGGTAAGTCTGCTTTTAGTTTTTTAAGTAATCTCTATACTGTTCTCCATGATAGCTGCACCAGTTACATTCCCACCAACAGAGTAGGAGGTAAACCCAATTGTTAAAATCACTATTCAACTCCTGATATGAAGCTGATATTGGTAAAATAATCTGTTCAGCATGTTGAAACTGCTCATGGAAATCCTCAGCAGCAACTGTTGAGGCAACAACTTCAGACTCATTGGAAGAATCTGGAATTTAGGCTGAAGGGTGGGACACAGTACCCTGGGTTGACTAGTGATTCCTAACTGAGAAACATAAATAGGCTGAAGTTGAAGAGAACCGTTAGAGAAAAATTCTGAGCAGCAATAACCCTTAAAATGAAGATGAACAATAGAGTGGTAAAAAGGGCAGGAGCATATGCTTTCTTTTCCTCCCTAAATCAACATATTAGAAGATATGGTCACAATTTAATAATATGTGAGATGGGAGAAAATATTTATTTGGGGAAATTACTGGAAATCTATTACAGCATGTAAGTATTAAAAAGCAGAGACATCATTTTGCCAACAAAGTTCTGTACAGTCAATGTTATGGTTTTTCCGGTAGTCACATACAAATGTGAAAGGTGAATCATAAAAAAGTCTGAGCACCAAAGAATTGATGCTCTCGAACTGTGGTGTCTCAGAGCCCCTTTGACAGTAAGGAGATCAAACCAGTCAATCCTAAAGGAAATCAACCCTGAATATTCACTGGAAGGACTGATGCTGAAGCTGAAGCTGAATCTCCAATACGCTGGCCACCTAATGCAAAGCAATGAGTCACTGGAAACGACCCTGATGCTGGGTAAGATTGAGAGCAGGAGGAGAAGGGGATGACAGAGGATGAGCTGGGTGAATGGCATCACCAACTCAGTGGATATGAGTCTGAGCAAACTCCAGCAGATAGTGAAGGATAGGGAAGCCTGGTGTGTGTAAGTTCATGGGATTGCAAAGATTCAGACACAACTTAGTGACTGAACAACAGCAAAATATGATTGAGTCTCTATATTTTACATGGGATTTACAAAATTTGTTAAGTACCAAGGAAAAGCAAATATAGTTAAAATCTTTGGAAAAAGAAGAGATAAAGAAAAATTAAAGGACTGCAGGGAATTTAATCTGGGGGGCGGCAAAGCAATTAGGGATGACTTAAGTGTTTTCAAATCTATGGAATGTTATTTATTAAAGAACCAAGTATTTGTTCTCTATTTCAATAGAGATCAGATATAGAAATGGGTTTAAGTTGCTGCAAGAAGTTTGTGTTTACACATGAGAAAGAACTCTTGATTAAACTCTAGAACTTACTAGGGAAGGAAATTGTGGGTCTTTGCTTCAGAAAATCTTTAAGAATTGAAGAGGTAAGCCCTGGGTAATCTGATGTGGTGTTGGGTTGACGCAAAGGCTTAACTGGAATTTCTTTAGGTCTCATCAAGTTCTTAAATGCCATGATTGCAAAAATAAGATTCATCCACAAAGCAGGAAGAGAAGCAGACACAATCAGACATGGCCCATTTAGCAATGCAGTTGCTATTACTGAGAGAAAGTTTTGAAAATCTGCTTTGAACGGAGTTACAATGTCATAGCCAAAACCTTGTGAACATCTTGGAGGGTCCTGGTCAGACACTTTTTTTTTTTTTAAACTTAGCGACTAGCCAATTTGAGCAGCAAAGGACATAATCATCATTTTCCTTATGTGTAGTAGTTTGTGACCCATGTGTATGTATATGTATGTAAACAATAATTCATGTTTTAATAAATACAATATTTTGGGTAAATTTGTCAGAGATAGACAATGCAGTCAGTTATTCTGGGGCAGTTTTCTGATGGTATTTTGGATTGAAAATGAAAGCTGATGTTAATGACTGGGGTGATACTGAGAAAGTTCTCAAAATTTTATAAATAAAATTTATTTTATTTATTTTATTTTTAAGTTAACTTTTCTTAACATTAAAATTGGAAAATTCTCATCCCATAGATATGATTGGTGTTGAAGAAGACTCTTGAGAGTCCCTTGGACTGCAAGGAGATCCAACCAATCCATTCTGAAGGAGATCAGTCCTGGGATTTCTTTGGAAGGAATGATGCTAAAGCTGAAACTCCAGTACTTTGGCCACCTCATTCAAAGAGTTGACTCATTGGAAAAGACTCTGATGCTGGGAGGGATTGGGGGCAGGAAGAAAAGGGGACAACAGAGGATGAGATGGCTGGATGGCATCACTGACTTGATGGATGTGAGTCTGAGTGAACTCTGGGAGTTGGTGATGGACAGGGAGGCCTGGCATGCTGTGATTCATGGGGTCGCAAAAAGTCGGACATGACTGAGCAACTGAACTGAACTGAACAGAATAGATATGATTATCCACCTGTATATGGTGAACAGAGAGTTTGGGAGTAAATGAGGTTTCGGTCAAAGTAAACTGAGAAGTACCAGGAAAGGTGGACTGGAGTGGGGTTGTAACTTTGTAACTCAGAATGTGGAAATGTGAAACACTGGCTTTCTTTCCCATCTTGGAGAAAGCCTCTGTGGATAGAACAAGGCTCATCAGCTATAGAAGTTTCAACTTATAGGCCAAGCTGCAGAAGCCAAAATGATCAGGGGAGACTTGGCAACACTCTCCTCTCTTGGCTGAGTGTCGCCTGCTGCTGGACTCCGTCCTCGCCATCTAACTCCATCCATGCCCACTAGCACCTTCAGAGGACTCACCTTCCCACCAGGGATTAACTATGGAAGAAGGTGTATTGATCAGTCATTTTCCCAACTGTTACATTTTTCATTGTAAATGATCTATGAAACAGTTATTTCATGTAAAACTACTCAAGAGAGATGGCTGACCTGTTGGCCTGCTGATATTAGTGATTTAAATCTATAGGTCTCATGGTGTACTCACTAAGGTAAATATCAACATGTAGCGGTTTTAGCAGTTTCTCCCCCTTCTCTCATTAATTGCCTTCCTCAAACTGAAACAAAAATATGATTTAAAATATTATCATTCATGTAAGTCAGACATGGAAAGACAAGTATCATGTGATATCATTTATATGTCGATCTTAAGTGATACAAATGAACTTATTCACGAAACAGAATAGACCTACAGATATAGAAGACAAACGTTATGGTTACCAAAGGGGAAAGTGAGGGAAGGGATAAATTAGGAGATTAGGATCAGATACACATTATTCTATATATTATATATATAATTATTATTATATGTAAAATAGATAAGCATTATTATATATAAAATATGTATATAAAATAGATAACCAACATTATTATTTAAAAATATATTATATATTTATATATTATATATAATTATTATATATATTATATATTTATATATTATTATATATAATTATTCTTATATATAAAATAGATAAGCAACAAAGACCAATTGTATAGCACAGGGAACTATATTCAATATCTTGTAATAACCTACTACGTATATATATATATAGATATGTATATACAACTATGGGCGTCCTAGGTGGTGACAATGGTAAAGAACCCAGCTGCCAATGCAGAAGACACAGGAGCTGTGGATTTGACCCCTGGGTCAAGAAGGTCCCCTGGAGGAGAAGACAGCTGGCTACCCACTCCAACAGTCTTGTCTGGAGAATCCCATGGACAGAGGAGCCTGGTTGGCTATGGTCCATGGGGTTGCAAGAGTCAGACACAACTGAAGCAATGTAGCATGCATGCAGCATATATAATATCTATCTATATAATACATATAACTGAATCACTTTGCAGTATACCTGAAACATTTAAATCAACTATACATGAATAAAAAGAAAATAAAAAGTGAAAATAGATACCATAAAAATTTCATTCAACTGACTATTCTTTTTATTCTGGCCATGCCAGGTCTTAGTTGCAACACACAGGATCTTTGATCTTTGTTACTGTGGTATGTGGGCTCTAGTTCCCCAGTCAGGGTTCGAATCTTGGCCCCCTGCATTGGGAGCACAGAGTCTTAGCCACTGGAGCACCAGAGAAGTCCTCCAAGTGACTATTCTTCTCAGGCTCTTACAAATTAGTGCTCCTTCTCTAGTCATATAGAGTGACAGTGAGGAGACTGGGTCAAGACCTAGAAAAAGGAGGCTCTGAGAGGCTCTCTGTCTGTCTAGCCAGTAGAGGACCCTTTTTTTGCCAGAACAGTGGTGTGATAGATGACTCACAAGATTAGGGGCACATCTATCAAACACTTTTAACCTCAATCATTTTGAAATAGAACAGCCCCAGTATTTAATTAGACATATATTAGCAATTTCCTGCATGCTTTACAGTGATTCAATAGAATGGTCTTGTCTAGATGACCGGAAATGTCTGTTGCCATACATCATAAAACTATACACATTCATGTGTTGGTTTCAGATAGTAGTGGATTTCCTAGACTGGTGCTGTACTGAATCTCACAACCACACTCTGGACGTGTCCTTATCAGGGTTCATAAGCAAAACAGACCTTGGCTGAGGAGGTTTGTAAATGGCAGTGGTCCAAGGAAAACCAGGTGCTACAGGAAATAAAATTGGTGATTCAGTCAGGTGAATTCTTTCTTGTGATTCAGGCTGACCCACTAACTAATCATGGTGAGTGAGCACTCTGCTCTCAGGGGTGAATGTGAATAGATGTATAGTAAAGGTCTTAATCACTTTTCCTGACTGAAGCGCTTTCATAGAGATTGCTCTATTTAATGCCTTCGGAATTTCGCAATGGAGGAATCAATTCTATTGTGGTAATAAAATTTATTGGTAATACAATTTTAGGTATGTTATATGTCTTACTTCCTATCTTTGCTCAATATTGAAACATGGAATATATTATTACATACTCAAGGCATTTTGCCTCTGAGCTAGTTTTATACTTGACAATGAATGTATTTGTTCTTGTTTTATTAGGTTTTTTTTTTAGTTTGTTAAATTTTTAAACTTTAAAGCCCTCATATATATGCATACATCTATGTGTATTGTTTGTTTCCTTTATTTGTTTATGCTCTCTCTTTAGGATTAAAAAAAAGTATTGAATAAAAGCAAATAGATTAATACATAAGAAAACTGAGGCCAAGAGAAAATAGGACTAAGAAAATAAAGCAGGACAGGAGTGAGGAAACACATATATCAAAGTATCTATAGCATATACTATGGTTTACCTATAAAATGCTGTTATAGCAAAACTATTCTTGCCTAATTCAGAGGAGAAAGTCAATGTAGTGATGAAGCGCTTGCTTTTTGCCGGCAGGCAGATCTGGGTTTGCACCTCAGCTCTCCCATTTACTAGTCTGTCATTTGGGGCACATTCTGATGTCTATCCTGTGAAATGCAGAGAAGAATAGTATTTACCTCTAAGTCCTATGAATGAGGATTAAAGAAGATAACCCATGTGAAATGTTTAGCATGATGCCTGGTACATAGTGAGGTTTATCAAGTGGTAACTCTTTTTATACTAGTGATTATTATTTAATTTTTCCATAAACTTGTGATTGAATAAGGGAGTCCTTGGTTGCCTTTTCACCACCCTTAATAGCTTTATTGAGATCCAGCTGCCTCTTAAACATGTATATTCTTTTGAAAATTGGAGGAGGCACAAGCCCAGTGGGCCTTGATTTATATGACACCATTCGTGTACATTTTCTTCCCAAGCACAGTGGGATCTCTCAGTGACACTCCTGACATTAGTTCAGGGCTATGACCAAGTGTCTGATTTACTTGAGGCCTGCTTTATCCATATCACTTCCAACTTTTAAGGCCTATATCCATGTCTCCTAAAGGTCTTTGATGATCTGTTAATAATATATTAGTTTATTTTATAAGCTGGGTGAGTTTGCAGAGTTGTAGTTTTCTGGTTTGGCTTCTCTCTGGGATCTACTTGTCTTGGCTCCCTCTCATTGCTCATGGCCTGGAGACAATGGAATCTTCCCAGGGCTTTGGCAAAGACCTTGTACAACCTGCAGGGATCCTCACCTAATCCCTCAGTCTATTCTTCTTTATTGAGGAGCTGTCCCTGATTCACTGCCACGGGCACAACCACTTACTTACTTAGAGTGAAACTTTGATCCTGAAACGCAAGAGTCAGCCTAATGAAGCTGAAGCTGCCCTGGGCAAGACCATGGCTCACCATGCATTTTGGGGGAATACAAACCTGCCTTGGACGGTACAGCCAAAGAGGATAAAGGCTGATAGTGCAAAAAGAGAGAGGAGACCTCCTTGTCCTTTCTGAAAATATTTCATGACATTTAGAAAAATATTAAGTTTAGTTCTCAGCACTATTTCTTTCTTGAGGACATCTACTATAAGGAAAATAAATTATTCTCCAGAACCATCTTTTCAAGCCCCAAGTATTTTCCTTTCAAAGTTTCTTCTTAAAATGTAGAAATTAAAGTTTAAATATAAATCAGGTAAATTCAAAACCAGAACTTTTCATCTGAAAATAGGTCAGCCCTATTTGAGGTGACAGGCTTAGGGTTCCCATTCTTTAAATGAGCTTGTCAAGCATTCCTTTACATCTCTCCAGCATCTTCTGGGAACCTTTGCCCCTAATAGATATTCAAATAAGTAGAGTAGTTGAATTGCTAAAATAACATTTCCACACTGTGTTCATTTCGCCTAGTAAACTCTTACTGGAGTAAATTCTGATCTTGCCTTTCACATTTTTCTATCGTCTCTGAGCTTGTTCTCTCCTCAAATTACTGAATATGATTACTTTTGGTGGGCTCTGGAATCAGTAGGCATGGGGTTATAATTTCATCTCAAGCACTGACTAGTTCTATAACTTAAAGCTTAAATCCTAAACATGAATTCTAAATCTTCTTGTCTGTAAACAGAGTATTAATAATATGGGGGTGAAGATTAATACACATCAATTGCTTAGTCCACTACCTGGCTCATATAATTTGTGTTAGCCACTATTATTATTAGTTATCATTATCTCAATGTAAAATGTTAACTTTAAAAATGATCAATTCAAAGAATATGAATGTATAATTTACAAAAGAAAAATTCAAAAGGCAAATAAACTTATGAAGAAATGTTCATATTTACTAAGTATCAGATAAATGTAAGCTAAACACTGAGAGATGATTTTTACTATAGAATAGAAAAACTTGAAAATAATACTCTCCTATGTGGTCAAACAGGGGCTTCCCAGGTGGCACTAGCTGTAAAGAACTCACCTGCCAATGCAGGAGATATAAGAGACACAGGTTTGATCCCTGGGTCAAGGAGATCCCCTGGAGGAGAGCATGGTACTCCAGTATTCTTGCCTGGAGAATCCCATGGACAGAGGAGCCGGTGGGTTCTGGTCCATGGATCACAAAAATTCAGACACGACTAAAGCAATTTAGCACACACACACCGTCAAACAGGCAAGCTTAGACTTCAGTGTGAGACTAAATTAGCATAACTTTGGGGGAATGTAATACTATAAGTGTCAAGGGTTAAAAATTTTCATACTCTTTGACCCTATAATTGGGCACGTCTTTTATGGGGATAATCAGTGAGATTGACAAATATTTTTTTAAAGCATTACATATAATTGTGAAAAATGCAAAACTGATGTGTGAAAATAGGTGAATGAAAATTTCTTTCTACTAATGAAGTTTAAAAATAATGTTCTCAAAGAACACGGAAGGTTAGGAAAAGTACTCCTATGATATTATAAAACTGAATAGTGTGTGTGATCTCATCTCATTAACGTATATATCATGACACATATCAAGGCTTCCCAGGCGGCGCTAGTGGTAAAGAATCTGTCTGCCAGTGCAGAAGACAGAAGAGACGTGGGTTTGATTCCTGGGCAGGGAAGATCCCCTGGAGAAGGTCATGGCAACTGACTCCAACACTCTTGCCTGAAGAATCCTATGGACAGAAGAGCCTGGTGGTCTATAGTACATAGGGGCTCAAAGAGTCAGACACAACTGACGCAGATTAGCATGCACACAGATTACACCTATCAGTGATATCTTTCAGACATCTCAAATTTGACCTATCTCCAAATGTTTTTATTCTCAGACACAAATCCCTGAATCTGCTCCTCTTTTAGTCTCCCTTGCCTCAGTGAAAGGAAATTCCATCCTGCAATTATTCTGGTCAAATACCTGGGATCTTTCTTCAACTTCTCTTTTGCTTTTATAATCAATCCAACAGTAAATCCATTCACCCCTCCTTTCAAGGTGTCTGCAGTCTGGCCCCTTTCCACCATCACCAGCTTCTTCTGGCTCAGGCTGTCTGATGGGATCACTGCAGAGATCTCTTCACTGTGGTCCTTGTACCAGCCCTTCTGCACTCCATGCTCTTTTTGTCATACAACAGCCAGAGTGAGCCTTTAAAATATGTCCAACTTTGTCACTCTGCCCAAAGCCTCCAGATAAAAACCAGACCTATGCATTGGTCTGTAAAGGCCTTCCTGATTGGCATTTCTGCTCTCTCTGAATACAGTCTCTACTACTCTTCTCAAACTTTTGGTTTCAGTCACACTAACTCCTTGCATTCTCAGTCCTCATCAAACACCCTCCCTTTCCACTGGGTCTTTCCACCTCCTCTGACCTCCAGTGAGAATGTTCAATGTGGCTGGTACCATCACTTCCTTAGGGCTTTGCCTACCTGTCATTTCCCCATGTGACCACTTATGTTAAAAGATACCCCAGCCTTAAGCCAATATGTCCTCTCCCTATCTCCTTAGACAATTTTTTAGATTATCACTAACCTCTGAATGCTTTATTTATACTTTGCTTGCTCACCCTCTCTCCAATAGAATAGAAGTCTTCTGAGAAATGCAGCTTTTTGTTTTTGCTCACTGTTGGAACTCTATTACCTATAATGCTCTCTGGCTTATTTGTTGAGTAAATAAACAAATGGACCAATGAAGCCTATATCTCTAGATGCATTTGATGTTTTTTATTTTCTGGTTTATACTCTTCTATATTTAAATTTTCAAAAGTGAGGTTTTTTTTTTCCTACTTATTATCAGAAAAAAAAAACCCCACTCTAAATGTTATTAAAGATTTTTTAACTAGGTCCTTTGCTGGTATTAAAGGGCTGACTGAATGCATGAATCTTCCAGTTCTCTGTACTTTGTTTTGGATCACTCACTATGAAATCTAAATCACTTTATTAAAGGATGAAGTTATTTGCCTTTCCTCAAGTCTCATTTCCTCTTTCTTCATGGCATTAGTGAAAATATCATATTTCCTACACTTCTAAATCTGAATCAGTATTAGGCTGGTGACTTAACTCTTTGCCCAGTCTTTTAATTTATAACTACTACTTCTGGTACTTTAATTACTTTTTTGTTTGTAATCTTTATTTTTTAATTTTTAAAAAATATACATTGAACTATATTTCATTAGAAAAGTTAATTTAAGCCACATAGCCAGAATGCTCATGTCCTGAGCAGGTGCTATTTATTGTCTCATTGCCCTCCTCAGACCAACACACACACACACACACACACACACACACACACACAGAGGCTATGTTGAAGGAAGCACTTAAAAATGTAAAACAAAAGAACAGGACACAGAATACTCTCCCTTCCCCCTCTCTACAGCCAACCCACATACCTCTTCAACTCTTACCCACACACAGAGGAGCTCTCATGGAAAAGAAGCTGAACCCCAAATAAACTGACCATAAGACACCCAAGTCCAAAGGAATTCTTAGCAGCTGCTCAGAAAGCAGGGTTGAAAATAACACCATCTCCCAAGAGCTGAAGTTGCAGCACAAGTCTTCATCTAAGAGAAGATGGAGCCAGGCTGCCAAGCACAGCAAAGCCTACGGCAGACTGGGGAGAAGAGTGAGATCACTCCACTCCACAGCCACAGGCAACCCCCTCACATCTCTATATTAAACAGGCTTTTCCAGAGCAAGAAGTATCCAGATGGAGAGGCCCTTCAAGGGCCTGCTGCTGCTGCTGCTGCTAAGTCGCTTCAGTCGTGTCTGACTCTGTGCGGCCCCATAGATGGCAGCCCACCAGGCTCCCCCGTCCCTGGAATTCTCCAGGCAAGAACACTGGAGTGGGTCTCCATTTCCTTCTCCAATGCATGAAAGTGAAAAGTGAAAGTGAAGTCTCTCAGTTGTGTCCAACTCTTGGCGACCCCATGGACTGCAGCCTACCAGGCTCCTCCATCCATGGGATTTTCCAGGCAAGAGTACTAGAGTGGGGTGCCATTGTCTTCTCCACTTCAAGGGCCTAGTAACAGGTAATTCTCTGATCTGATCACACTGATTCTGAGCTTGCCTATACCAGGAACTGGTACAGCTGGAAGTATTTAGGACAGTGTTCCAAGGTTATAGCCAGTGGTGGGAGGTTTTATCACACCCTTCAGGATGGATGGTCTGCAAGGCCCAAGGGGGGCTCTGTGTGGGCTCTAGTTGACCACTGATGGTTCAGGGGCTCCCAGGGTATGGGCTTTCAAGTAAGTCCCCCAGGTTGATGGAGAGCAGGGTGAGCACAATACCTAAGAGATAGAGGTTCAACACAAAGCTTCATGACCTGGAGGTTCCCACTCCTTGTACAACAGTAAAGCTGCCTTCTGCTTCTGGAAGTTCTCTGCATCCTCCAGGAGGATGGGCCAGGAATGGCCCGCTTGCTGTAATAATGGGTAGTGTGGAGTCAGAAGGAAAGTCAGTCAACAAGCAGCACTAGCCTGCAACCCAGGCACCTCTTTGAAGACAAAAGCTCAGCCTGCAGCAAAGCTGTTTGTAACCTTTAAATTTCTATCTTCCCATTCAAAGTGAAAGTGTTAGTCATGTCAGACTCTGCGACCCCAAGGACTGTGGTCTGCTAGGGTTATCTGTCCACTGAATTCTCTAGGAAAGAAATCTGAAGTGGGTTGCCATTCCCTTCTCCAGGGGATCTTCCTGATCCAGGGATTGAACCTGATTCTATTGCATTGGCAGGCAGATTCTTTACTGTCTGATCCAGCAGGGAAGCTCCAGTCTTCCCCTTGCACTTTTTCAAATACAACAAAAATTTTAATTGAAACATAGTTGATTTACAAAGTTGTATTAGTTTCAGGTGTACAGCAAGTAATTCAGATATGCATACATATATGTGTGTGTGTATATATATATATAGATATAGATATGTACCTTCTTTTCAAATTCTTTTTGATTATAGGTTATTACAAGATATTGTACATAGTTCCCTGTGCTATACCATAGATCCTTGTTGGTTATCTATTATATTTACAGTACTGTGTATCTGTTAATCCCAGACTCTCTTCCTCCCTTCCCTTTTTGGTAACCAAGATTTGTTTTCTCTGTCTGTGAGTCTGCTTCAGCTTTGTAAAAAACGTTCATTTGTATCATTTTTTTAAGATTCTACATATAATAATATCTTATGATATTTGTTTGTCTTTCTCAGTCTGACTTACTTATCTGAGAAAACTGAACAAATCCTCCTTGGAGGTCAGTGTATCTCTGCACATTGTAAGAACACTGATATCTATATAATACCCCAGGTTCTGGAAACCTTGTTGTCAAGTTGTTTTTATGTACACTATATTTTTCATCCTCAGAAGAACCATCAGGTATTATTGCTCCCCATGACTGTGAGGAAACTGAGGCTCTGGGAGCTTTAAAATCTCACTGGAGAGCACAGAGCTAAGAAGAGGTGGAGAGCATGGTGGTGGTTTAGTTGCTAAGTCATGTCCAACTCTTGTGATCCCATGGACTGTAGCCCACAAGGCTCCTCTGTCCATGGGATCCTCCAGAATACTGGAGTGGGTGGCCATTTCCTTCTCCAGGGGATCTTGCCGACCCAAGGATTGAACCCGGGTCTGCAGCATTGCAGGCAGACTCTTTACTGACTGAGCTACCGGGGAAGCCCCGGTGGAGAGCATATCTGACTTTAAACCCAGTCTTTTCACTTTCCCTAGTATCTGTGGATGCTTCCCAGCCCTTCAATTTGTTTATTTGTTTACACTTTCTCTCTTTGCAGAAAGCATTTGAAGAACATGAAACTACTGTCACTGCTGCTAAGCCCCATGCTTTGCCTCCATCCTGCCTAAGCCTAAGAGGCTGGGAAGGATGCCATGGGCTAGAGGTGACTGTCGGAGAAACCTCATCCTGTCACCATCACTTGTCCCCTTAGCCTCAACTGCCAGAAGCAGTGAACTTGCAACAAAATCTGGATTGTGTCCAAGAGAGGCAGTGTTGGGGGTATTTGCTATAGAATGAATTCCAAGCTTAGCTAGAAGAATTTAGTTTGGTAACCACCATACCATCACTTCATGGCGAATAGATGGGGGAAAAATGGAAACACTGACAGACTTTTTTTTATTGGGCTCCAAAGTCACTGCAGATGGTGATTGAAGCCATGAAATTAAAAGACCCTTGCTCCTTGGAAGAAAAGCTATGACCAAACTAGACAGGATAATAAAAAGCAGAGACATTACTTTGCCAACAAAGGTCCATCCATTTAAAACTATGGTTTTTCCAGTAGTCATGTATGGATGTGAGAGTTGGACTGTGAAGAAAGCTAAGCGCTGAAGAATTGATGCTTTTGAACTGTGGTGTTGGAGAAGACTCTTGAGAGTCCCTTGGACTGCTAGGAAATCAAACCAATGAATTCTAAAGGAAATTAGTCCTGCATATTCATTGGAAGGCCTAATAATGAAGCTGAAACTCCAAT
Source organism: Ovis canadensis (assembly GCF_042477335.2). NCBI lineage: Eukaryota > Metazoa > Chordata > Mammalia > Artiodactyla > Bovidae > Ovis > Ovis canadensis. The sequence continues at coordinate 62,796,274 of NC_091254.1, forward strand.
ACTTGGCCACCTGATGCAAAAAACTGACTCCTTGGAAAAGACCCAAATGCTGGGAAAGATTGAAGGCAGGAGAAGGGGAGGACAGAGGAGGAGATGGTTGGATGGCATCACCGACTTGATGGACATGAGTTTGAGCAGGCTCCGGAAGTTGAAGCCTGTCGGACTCTTTGTGACCCCATGAACCACAGCACACCAGGCCTCCCTGTCCATCACCAACTCCCAGAGTCTACCCAAACCCATGTCCATTGAGTCAGTGATGCCAACCAGCCATCTCATCCTCTGTCGTCCCCTTCTTCTCCTGCCCTCAATCTTCCCCAGCATCAGGGTCTTTTCCAATGAGTCAACTCTTTGCATGAGGTGGCCAAAGTACTGGAGCTTCAGCTTCAGCATCAGTCCTTCCAATGAACACCCAGGGCTGATCTCCTTTAGAATGGACTGGTTGGATCTCCTTGCAGTCCAAGGGACTCTCAAGAGTCTTCTCCAACACCACAGTTCAAAAGCATCAATTCTTTGGCAAGCAGCTTTCTTTATAGTCCAACTCTCACATCTGTACATGACCACAGGAAAAACCATAGCCTTGACTAGACAGACCTTTGTTGGCAAAGTAATGTCTCTGCTTTTGAATATGCTATCTAGGTTGGTCATAACTTTCCTTCCAAGAAGTAAGCATCTTTTAATTTCATGGCTGCAATCAACATCTGCAGTGATCCTGGAGCCCAGAAAAATAAAGTCAGCCACTGTTTCCACTATTTCCCCAGCTATTGCCCATGAAGTAATGGGACCAGATACAATGATCTTAGTTTTCTGAATGTTGAGCTTTAAGCCAACTTTTTCACTCTCCTCTTTCACTTTCCTCAAGAGGCTTTTTAGTTCCTCTTCAGTTTCTGCCATAAGGGTGGTGTCATCTGCATATCTGAGGTTATTTATATTTCTCCCAGCAGTCTTGATTCCAGCTTGTGTTTCTTCCAGCCCAGCATTTATCATGATGTACTCTGCATAGAATTTCAATAAGCAGGGTGACAATATACAGCCTTGACGTACTCCTTTTCCTATTTGGAACCAGTCTGTTGTTCCATGTCCAGTTCTAACTATTGCTTCCTGACCTGAATATAGGTTTCTCAAAAGGCAGGTCAGGTGCTCTGGTATTCCCATCTCTTTCAGAATTTTCCACAGTTTGATGTGATCCACACAGTCAAAGTCTTTGGCATAGTCAAGAAAGTAGAAATAGATGTTTTTCTGGAACTATCTTGCTTTTTTGATGATCCAGTGGATGTTGGCAATTTGATCTCTGGTTCTTCTGCCTTTTCTCAAACCAGCTTGAACATCTGGAAGTTCATGGTTCACATATTGCTAAAGCCTGGCTTGGAGAATTTTGAGCATCACTTTACTATCGTGTGAGATAAGTGCAATTGTGCGTAGTTTGAGTGTTCTTCAGTTATAAATATATGTGTATGTGCATTCTTTTTCAGATTATTTTCCCATATAGTTTATTACATATATTGAGCATAGTTTCCTGTGCTATAAAGTCGGTCCTTGTCGGCTATCTATTTTATATATAGTAGTGTGTGTATACGTTAATCCCAATTTCTGGGGAAATTGTTAAATATATTCTTATCCAATTTTCTTTGAGGAAGAAAACATCATTAGTTTTTAAGAAGGGAAGAGGATGGTAACTAACGTGTGGAATAACATGTTAAGTATATTATCTTGTTTAACCTTCTTAAATCCCTGTGAAATAGACTTCATTATCCTTTTTTTTTTTAACCAGATGAAGAAATTTGGGTGGAGGAAAGTTAAGAAATAGACATAGACATAGACAATAGAAGTCCTAATGCAATTTTTTTGGCCTACAAAGTCTACTTTCTTCCTATCAGCTTATGTACTCATTCTACTTATACATAGGCAAATATCGAGATATGTTGGGCTATGTTTGGACACCTAGGGCCTCTTTAAAGTGGAAGAATATATAGGATGATTTAGAATTTGAGAGTGCTGAAGAAAGTGGCTTCAGTCAAGTACGGAAATGCATCCAGGCTTCCTGAGCTTTTTAGGAGGTTTGAGCATTGGCATGCCATTGGGATATCTATCTGTGACTTCCTTTGTGATTTGAAATCAATTTGTCTCTACACATTTACTTGTAACATCAAGATGTTGATACTCCTCACCAAAATGAACAGTACCAAGCTGCTTTCATGTATAAACATCTGAAGAAGAAAGTTTAAATATTGACTTGTCTGGGGACAACATTCAGTTCAGTTCAGTCACTCAGTCATGTCTGACTCTTTGTGACCCCATGAACTGCAGCACGCCAGGCCTCCCTGTCCACCAACAATTCCCGGAGTTCACTCAAACTCACATCCGTCGAGTCGGTGATGCCATCCAGCCATCTCATCCTCTGTCGTCCCCTTCTCCTTCTGCCCCCGATCCCTCCCAGCATCAGAGTCTTTTCCAATGAGTCGGGGTTAGCAAAATGGCCGTCTCAGCTCTTTTTCTGATTTTGACTGATAGAATTCTATTGCTAAACTTATACTGAGATTATGTGTTATTAATGATGCATCACTTATCTAGAATGTGATCTTCCAAAAGTTGCTTGCACTTGGGAATGATCGAGTTCATCTCTGATGGAATTTAAAGGGTCTGTAGAAGTAAACTAGTTCCACCAGTGTCAGGAAATCATGAGTCATCTTGACTCTCATGCTCTCTGACTCTGAATGAAGAAGGGCAATGTTCACATAGAAACCGTATAATTTGTCACGTTAAGAACAGACTGATCTTGTTCTAATGCTCTTGTAGAACTCCAGATACTCTTACATAAAGAGAAGTCTTCTGAAATTAATAAAATGAGTTTCAGCCTTAAGGAATGTGACTAACACATCTGAGATGAATGACTCAAAACAGAATAAGGGGGAGACACGTAGTCTTAGCATTTAAACAGCTTTGAGTTATTTGAGATTAAAAAAAATCATAAGAACTCACTGTATGTTTAAAACATGAAAATTTCTTTCTTTCATAGAGTTAAGGGTAAATCAACCATTGGACAGAAAAAGATAAATAATTTAGTCCCTAAAAGACAGTGTTTTATTGTTGTTATAAAAAAGGGCAAATACTAGATGCAGTTATCTGCGTATTGACTTCAGTGCATGATCTTAATCCCATGATAATTTCCCAAGATAATTTTCTTATGTCCACATTTCCCTGAGTGCTTTGTGCCACTCCCAGGCATGAGTGTGTGTGGTTAGATCTGCAGACTTGTGGGGACAAGTGTGCATACAAGTGCATGCCTAGGTAATAGCCAGCCCTTCAGGGATATCAGATGTGCTGAATGTTGGAAATAGGCAATGTTCTGTGTTTCACGACCTTTGCCAAATTGTAAAGTGCAAATTGGCAAAGTGTATTTTATCACTCAGAAACATAGTTTTGGAGATGGAAGAGACACATAATTATCTAGTCAAATCCCTTATTATACGGAGGTGTGAACTGAGGGTTTTCTTATAGCGTATATCTTGGCTTTTATAATTATACACTCAAGAGATTGTTTACCCCACCACACTGTGGGGTCCACAGTGCTTTCCATCATGTTCTCAGCACTCATTGCCTAGCATATAGTTCCTACTAAAAACCTGTTAAATGATCAAATAGATGAATGGATAAAAGAGAAAAAGAATGAGATTGTGTAAGCACACATCAGGAAAAGAAACTCAGATGTTTCTTAATTTCTTTCTATTTTATTGTCCCTGTGAGTTGTCTTTTTGCATGAGTTAATCAACTCCTTATTCTCTTTTAATCCTTATTCCTGGAAACACCACCTATTGTTTGCTAAACTCAGCCCCTTTCTCCCCTGTTTTCACCTCTTTCCCAAAGCCTTGCTGAGTAACTAGACAAAAAAGCAATTTCTTTCTCAACTCCGCTTTGCCTGAACATGCAGCAATGAGTCACTCTTCACCTCTAAGACACAATAGAGCTTTCCATGGCTTGTATTTGCTATAAATATTTACTGCCCTGATATCTGATTTACTTAATATTAACGCAATTGTCTCAGACTTTTGATATATCTACACTAGTCTCAGTATTTGTTCAAGATCTCAAATGACTTTAGGTTCTAAATTCAGTAAATATGGGATCCATTCCAATTAAGTTTCTCAACAAAGGTGAAAGCACTATGTCATTTTTGCCGGGCAGGAATGCTAGATATTGTATTAGAGAACATCTGTCTGTTTATCCATTTTTCTGGATGATGGTTGGTTGATTGTTTATTTGCTAAGTCGTGTCTGACTCTTGAGATCCCATGGACTAGCCTTCTAGTCTTCTCTGCTCATGGGATTTCCCAGACAAGGATACTGGAGTGGATTGCCATTTCCTTCTCCAGGGGATCTTCCAGATCCAGGGATCAAACCCATGTCTCCTACATCGCAGGAGGTTTCCTGCATTGAAAGCAAATTCTTTATTGCTGATACAGCAGGGAAGCCCATCCATCTATGTACTTACCCTCAAATCCTTCTAATGGCCTCCTGGGGCACAGATGTTCTTCCCCTTTCTTTTTCAGATGAGGAAGCTGAGATTCCAAGAAGTGGAATGACTTTTAGAAAGGATTGGATCCAGGATTCCAATTGAGATCAGTCTGATTCTTCAGAACAAGTTCTTTCCATGATAGTATGTACTCACTTCTCCCCACTCCACAGTCTTTCAGAGCATTTAAAGGCACTGGGACCAACAGATGGTGACCATGCTTGCCTAGCAGGACAGACAACTTCTTCTCTGTCACCCCCTGCGCAGGCCTATAGACCCCAGGAGGGCACAGAGAACAAGAGAACAAGGATCTAGACAGGGTTTTGTTTTTGTTTTTGTTTTTCCCTTTCTTTCTTTTCTTGGTTTAAACAAGATGGAGATTTATTTGTCTGGCAAATTTACTTCTCTCACACATTAAAGTCAAAGGTTAGGATCTATGCTCTGTCCGTTTGCTCTTATATTCCATTTCCAAGGTTACTGACAGGTCCAAGATGGCTGCTGTGATGCCAGCCATCATCAAAGCATTCCTGACTAGCAAGTATGAAAAACGGAGAGGAGAGTAGCATGCTGTATCTCTTTAAGGACACTGCTCCACAAGTTTCACTGCGTACTTCTGGCATAGCCTATCTGCGGCAGAGCCTGAAATAGAAGCCAGGTTTCTATCTTCTTAACCAAGCTTTTCTCAACAATCTGTCTACTACTTTTGGTATTTTTCATCAGGGTTATTGTTTTGTTTTGTTTGTTTTTAAGGAAGACACTTACATTTCTGTAGACAGCCGTTCTTATGCCACATGTCTCAGAGCAGTTTATAGTGTCATTAAATAGGGGGGTGGGTAAAGAGATAATGACCTCTTCCTCTTCTCAGAATCAAGACTCGGTAATCTCCCCTTCATATCTATAGGGATGCTTTATTTTTTCTTAGCTGAGTTTAGAATACCAAGTTAAGTGGGAAGATCAGGGCAATTAGTCAGATCTTAAAACGCATTTCTGTATTCCTTAACACTGCTGCTGTAGTAACAATATTTTCACCCTTCAGCTTTTTCATAGCAGTTACTCTCTCGTTCTCTGTCAGAATGTTATCTTTATTTTGAATTAGTAGATATGCAGTGAGTGTCTAATTTGTGATACTTACATTAAAAGGTGCCAGGAGGGCATAAACATGCATACCAACACCTCTGTTCCCATTCCAGTGGCGGGGAAAGACATGTAACTCTTACAAGCTAAATCGAGACCAACACTATAAGTTTTATTATTCATCAATTTGGTCAACAAACATGTATGAAGTTCTACTATGTGGAAGACAAAAGTATTAGAATAAAAGATTGATCAATAACTTTAAGTATGTGGGATAAGGAAGTTTAGAAGAGAAATTACCGAGAGGAGAACAAAGTTTCCTTTGGATGCTGTGGTATTTGCACTGAACCTGATGACTTGGGAAGAGAAAGCCCCTTCAGCAGAGGAGTTCATACAAATATAAGGGGATAGGAACAGATTATAGAAGGGGAGCACTTCCCCAGTGGCTCAGCAATAAATAATCCATCTGCAATGCAGGAGACACAGGACAATCAGGTTCGATCACTGGGCTAGGAAGATCCCCTAGAGAAGGGAATGGCGACTCACTCTGGTATTCTTGCCTGGAAAATCCCATGGACAGAGCAGCCTGGCTGGCTACAGTCCAAAGGGTCACAAAGAGTCGGACATGACTGAAGTGATTTAGCACGTGCACACACACCATAGAAGGGGGATGGATAGTAGGCCAGTTTGAATGGAAGAAATTTGAAGAAAAGTAGTAGGAAATGTGGAGAAGGTGATGGCACCCCACTCCAGTACTCTTGCCTGGAAAATCCCATGGGTGGAGGAGCTTGGTAGGCTGCAGTCCATGGGGTCGCTAGGAGTCGGACATGACTGAGCAACTTCACTTTCACTTTTCACTTTTCATGCATTGGAGAAGGAAATGGCAACCCACTCCAGTGTTCTTACCTGGAGAATCCCAGGGATGGGGGAGCCTGGTGGGCTGCCATCTGTGGGGTCGCACAGAGTTCGGGACGACTGAAGTGACTTAGCAGCAGCAGCAGTGGGAAATAAGGCTAAAGAGAGTTAAAGTCCTTCTGGAAGACAAGGACCATGTCTGAAAAGACTGATTGATTGAGGGCTTAGTGTATACTTGGAATAATTCTAAAGCCTCACAAATCATGAAAGTATTGCCAGAGAATATATTTGTGCAAGACTTGGTGGTGATGTGGCCAAAAGGCTAGGCTATGATGATGGTGATCTTGGGTTAGGGGTGATAGAAGAGGATGAGGATAATTGGTAGAAAAAGCAGATTATTAAAAAGGGAATGGAAATTCCACATTTTTCCTCCATCACATTTTTGGTGATTAACCCTTTATTCTGCTTAAGGAATGCATCTTCAAAGATGATATTAGACACAAGGGAGATGGTGGAATAGATAATGCAGTGGATTTAATAGTCAGTCAGTTAAAGAAGGGGCTTCCCTGGTAGCTTGGACAATAAAAAATCCATCTGCAGTGCAGGAGACTCAGGTTTGATCCCTGGGTTGGGAATATCCTCTGGAGAAAGAAATGGCTACCCAGTCCATTATGCTTGCCTGGAGAATTCCACGGATGGAGGAGTCTGGTGAACTACAGTCCATGGGGTCCCAAAGAGTCAGACATGACCGAGTGACTAACACTTTCTACTTAATTAAAGAAAGCAATGAATCTAAGAGTGATTAGGTCTTTTTTTTTAAAACAAAAAAGACCCAATTAAAGACAAATAAAACTGGTAACAAAGAAACAACCTAAAATACATAATTTACCTGTAGAATTTAGTGCTATAGTATAGAATTTATGGATAGTCTTAAGTAAAACGTAAGACAAAAAGCATTTGGCATTTACATAAATAAGCAATGTTATTAGTACCTAATATCCCCAGAGAGAAGTACCACTATCATTTGTTAAATTCATTTAAGATGCTGAAATATGTATTCTATTCCTTGCTCTTATGACATTCAGTGAATATGAGATTCTTACATAGCTTTGAGTTAATTAGGTGTCACATTTATTCTCTGCATAACATCATTGAAATCAGAAGTAGAACTGACAAAAATTAATCTATGTTTTTGTTGCCAGGATAGTTGTTTCTTTTAAATTTCTACTAATATCATTTTCTGTTGGCTTTCAACATTTCCATGATGGCTTCCATTACTGCCCTAGGGTCCTTATTTTTTGAGGCAATACCTGTTCCTCTCTAACTTTTCTTTTCTGCTTACAAAGTTGATTTATTTTTATTTTTTTAATTGGAGGATGATTGCTTTACAGTGTTGTGTTGGTTTCTGCCATACAACAATGCGAAATCAGTCATAACTATATATATATATATATATATATATATATATATATATCCCTTCCCTCTTGAACCTCCCTCCCATCCCCCATATCCTACCCATCTAGGTCATCACAGAGCACTGAGCTGAGCTCCCTGTGTTATTCGGCAGCTTCCCACTAGCTACCTATTTTACACATGATAGTGTATATATGCGGAGAAGGCAATGGCACCCCACTCCAGTACTCTTGCCTGGAAAATCCCATGGACGGAGGAGCCTGGCAGGCTGCAGTCCATGGGGTCGCTAGGAGTTGGACACGACTGAGCGACTTCACTTTCACTTTTCACTTTCATGCATTGGAGAAGGAAATGGCGACCCACTCCAGCGTTCTTGCCTGGAGAATTCCAGGGACGGGGGAGCCTGGTGGGCTACCGTCTATGGGATCGCACAGAGTCAGAGACGACTGAAGTGACTTAGCAGCAGCAGCAGCAGCAGTGTATATATGTCAGTTTTACTGTCTCTCAATTCGTCCCATCCTCTTCTTCTCCTGCTGTGTCTGCAAGTCAGATCTATATTCCTGCCCTATAAGTAGGTTCATCAGTACCTTTTTTTTTTCTAGATTACATGCATATGCATTAATATATGATGTTTTTCTCTTTCTGGCTTACTTCATTCTGAATGACAGACTCTGGGTTCATCCACCTCAGTTCAATTGATTCACATTCTTTCCTCTTTATGGCCAAGTAATATTCCATTGGTTATATGTACCACAGTTTCTTTATCCATTCATCTGTTGATGGACATCTAGGTTGCTTCCATGCTCTGGAGATTGTAAATAGTGCTGCAATGAACAGTGGATATGTGTCTTTTTTAAATTGCAGGGTATATGCCCAGTAGTAGAATTGCTGGGTCATGTGGTAGTTTTATTTCTAGTTTTTAAAGGAATCTCCGTACTGTTCTCCATAATGGTTATCAATTTACATTCCTACCAACAGAACAAGAGGGTTCCCTTTTCTCCACATCCTCTCTAGCATTTATTGTTTGTAGATTTTTTCATGATGGCCATTCTGACTGGTGTGAGGTAGTATCTCATTCTAGTTTTGGTTTGCATTTCCCTAATAATGAGCAATTTTTTCATGTGTTTGTTAGCCATCCACATGTCTTCTTTGGAGAAATGTCTGTTTAGGTCTTCCACTCAGCTTTTGATTGGGTTGTTTTTTCTCTTAAACATTTTTTTGGCTACATTAGGTCTTAGTTGGAGCACATGAGATCTTCATTGCATCATGTGGCTTTCACATCTTTATTGTGGCTTGCAGACTATCTAGCTGTGGCACACAGGCCGAGTTGCTTCACTGCATGTGGGATCTTCATTCCCCAACTGGGAATCAAACCTGTGTCCCCTGCATTGCAAGGTGGATTCTCAACCACTGGGCCACCAGAAAAAAGCAAGTTTTCTTTACTCACAGACCTCCTCTTTCTTTTTCTAGCCATCAACAAAATCTCACTTCCCAGATGTACATTCTTCAAAAAACACAAAAATCTTATTCAAGTCTTATGCATATTTATATCTTCTGAATAGTTGTACTTTCATAGTTTTTAGTCTTTTTTTCCTGAACCCACTTCTTGCATTTATTCATTAGTCTGACAAACTTTTTGGAACATCTATTTAACACACTGACAGGCAGTTTGGAATGGTGAAGAGAGGGACAGCTTTGGAATCTATCCATCTGAAGGGTCAAGGTTAGGACCCAGCTATGATAGGTGATGTTATTGAAAGGAGTGTGTGGGTCTGGCTGATCGCTGCTCAAAAGCCAATAAATAGGCCAGGTTGCTGGAAAGGAAGGTTTGCTTTAATTCAGATGCTTGCAACTGGGGGTGGGGGTGGGAGAGGGTGGTGGGTGTCTGTCCAAAGGCCGACTGCTCCCCTTCTCTGCCAACAAGCAAGGGGTGAGGACATTTATAGACAGTGGGGAGTGGGGAGCTACATGCAGAAACAGCTCAGTCATCTCTAATAGTTATCTTCAAACTGGTCATCAGTGGTCTGACCAGGATCATCTTGATAGTTTTAGGTACAGTTAATGCTCAGTTCCAGGTCTGTTTGTTCATATGTCTTTGTGGCCTGTTCTTGGAATTGTGGCAGCTCAAGTCCTGGGTACAGTCTGGTCATCCTGTAGTTAACTTTTCCACCTGGGGTTTTAGTATCTGTAAGACAGTTCACAGGATATGGCTTAGAATATTATCTACAGCCCTTGAGAATGAGCTAAAGGTCCTTGACTATGCTTAATGACTATATTATTATTATTTAGTCTCCTTTGACTGTTATCCTTTGTTTCAGCATTTCTCACTTCTCTGATTAAACTTATTCTTTGACTAAATTTTTCACAGACAAAGGCCAGGCAGAGGATGTGGTGGAGGAGGCAAGGTCCATAGGGTCCTGCTTCATTTCAGTAACAACTCAGTGACCTTGCACAAATTGTTTAACCAGCTTGAACCTTAGTTTTCATTGGTGAAAGGGGGTCAAAATGTTTGTCTCACAGGTTCTTGTGAGGGTTCAAGGCAATATCTCCTAGGATTCAGCATACATGTGCACTCAAGAAGGGGTAGGCATTTGGGCTCTTTTCCTTACTCTGTTGCAAATGCACTGAGCTGCTTTAATTTTGCACTACTGTGTCCTAGGAAAAAATTCAAAGCAAAGTATCTTTGAGTTCTCTTTTACTTTTGCTGCTTATTCTTGCTTTCTATATATTTTAATTTCAGAATCTCATTTCATGACTAACTAGACTCTGACTCTCCCCAGTTCCTCCCAGAGTGCCTGCCTGTTTTCCAGAATGTGGTGAATTTGCATCAGCTGACAAGGTACATGGAGGATTATCCCTGCTTCCTCGGGGGGTTCACCTTGATGCAGACAACATTACCTAATTCTTTCTTCCAGATTTATACGTGATCATAATGATAGGGAAGTGGAAGCTTTATTTTATGAAATAACTTTGTCTCTGATTTTAGAGAAACAAATGATTTCATAAGAAGGCTCTTTCTTCCAGTGTAAAGATTCTAAAAGGCATAAAAGATATTTCTGGATTAGCAGAGAAAATTTTTTATCTGTTTGCTTTGTTGTTGGCTACAAAACAGTTCAATGCTACTTCAGTTCAGTTCAGTTCAGTCACTCAGTCATGTCTGACTCTTTGTGACCCCATGAACCACAGCATGCCAGGCCCCAACTCCTAGAGTTCACTCAAACTCATGTCCATCCAGTCGGTGATGCCATCCAGCCATCTCATCCTTTGTCATCCCCTTCTCTCCTCCTACCCCCAATTCCTCCCAGCATAAGAGTTTTTTCCAATGAGTCAACTCTTCACATGAGGTGGCCAAAGTATTGGAGTTTCAGCTTCAGCATCAGTCCTTCCAATGAACACCCAAGACTGATCTCCTTTAGAAAGGACTGGTTGGATCTCCTTGCAGTCCAAGAGACTCTCAAGAGTCTTCTCCAACACCACAGTTCAAAAGCATCAATTCTTTGGCACTTAGCCTTCTTCACAGTCCAACTCTCACATCCATACATGACCACAGGAAAAACCATAGCCTTGACTAGACAGACCTTTGTTGGCAAAGGTCTCTGCTTTTTAATATGCTATCTAGGTTGGTCATAACTTTTCTTCCAAGGAGTAAATGTCTTTTAATTTCATGGCTGCAATCACCATCTGCAGTGATTTTGGAGCCTTAAAAATTAAAGTCTAACACTGTTTCCACTATTTCCCCATCTATTCCCCATGGAGTGATGGGACCAGATGCCGTGATCTTCGTTTTCTGAATGTTGAGCTTTAAGCCAAATTTTTCACTCTCCTCTTTCACTTTCATCAAGAGGCTTTTTAGTTCCTCTTCACTTTCTGTCATAACCCACTCCAGTGTTCTTGCCTGGAAAATCCCAGGGATGGGGGAGCCTGGTGGGCTGCCGTCTATGGGGCCGCACAGAGTCGGACATGACTGAAGTGGCTTAGCAGCACTTTCTGCCATATGGGTGGTGTCATCTGGATATCTGAGGTTATTGATATTTCTCCCAGCAATCTTGATTCCAGCTTGTGCTTCTTCTAGCATTTCTCATGATGTACTCTGCATAGAAGTTCAATAAGCAGAGTGACAATATACAGCCTTGAAGTACTCCTTTTCCTGTTTAGAACCAGTCTGTTATTCCATGTCCAGTTCTAACTGTTGCTCTCTGACCTGCATATAGGTTTCTCAAGAGGCAGGTCAGGTGGTCTGGTATTCCCATCTCTTTCAGAATTTTCCACAGTTTATTGGGATCCACACAGTCAAAGTCTTTGGCATAGTCAATAAAGCAGAAATAGATGTTTTTCTGAAACTTTCTTGCTTTTTTGATGATCCATTGGATGTTAGCAATTTGATCTCTGGTTCTTCTGCCTTTTCTCAAGCCAGCTTGAACATCTGGAAGTTCACAGTTCACATATTGCTGAAGCCTGGCTTCGAGAATTTTGAGCATTACTTTACTAGTGTGTGAGATGAGTGCAACTGTGTGGTAGTTTGAGCATTCTTTGGCATTGCCTTTCTTTGGCATTGGAATGAAAACTGACCTTTTCCAGTCCTGTGGCCACTGTTCAGTTTTCCAAATTTGCTGGCATATTGAGTGCAGCACTTTCACAGCATCACCTTTCAGGATCTGAAATACCTCAACTGGAATTCCATCACCTCCACTAGCTTTGTTCGTTGTGATGCTTTCTAAGGCACACTTGACTTCACATTCCAGGTGTCTGGCTGTAGGTGAGTGATCACACCATCATGATTATCTTTGTTGTGAAGATCTTTTTTGTATAGTTCTGTGTATTCTTGCCACCTCTTCTTAATATCTTCTGCTTCTGTTAGGTCCATACCCTTTCTGTCCTTTATCGAGCCCATCTTTGCATGAAATGTTCCCTTGGTATCTCTAATTTTCTTGAAGAGATCTCTAGTCTTCCCATTCTGTTGTTTTCCTCTATTTCTTTGCATTGATCGCTGAGGAAGGCTTTCTTATCTCTCCTTGCTATTCTTTGAAACTCTGCATTCAGTTACTTATATCTTAGTTGCAACATAATATAAAATACAGCTGCTTGCTCTCTTCTTGCTATCTTATATTTTTAATGTTTGGCTGTTGTTTTAGTTTTGGGTTGTTTTTAGAAATCTGTTAAATGGATGTCAAATCTTGATTTGAAAATGGAAGAAGAAGCTGCTACATAACACAGGGAGCTCAGCTCAGTGCTCTGAGATGATTTAGAGGAGTGGGAAGTGGGTAGCGGGAGGGAGGTTCTAGGAGGAGGAGATACATGTATACTTACAGCTTATTCATGTTGTTGTCCAGCAGAAACTAACACAACATTGTAAAACAATTTTCCTCCAAACAGAAAGAAAAAAGAATCTGTTCAATAAATATTGTACCCTGATTTGAAAATGGAAGAAGAAGAGAGAATCATTCCCAGAACAAAGATGAGAAACAAAGAGAGAGAGAATAGAAAAAGATATGAGTTGTCAGAGGGCTAGGAATCACTGATTTTTACTACATCAGATGTTTCAAAGCACCAGGCCTGTAAAGAGCTTGATGTCCAATGCCTGGGGTAGGGTAATAATCAGTATCTATTGAGTGACTGATGGGAGTTACTGGCCCTCTCTAGTTCTCTGTCCAAGAGATACCTTTTTCCCTCTTCCCTTTACTATAACCTCTTAAGACAAGAGCTTCTAGTCTCCCTGGAGGGTGGACACATACTATCCTACACCTGTCCTTCTTATGAAAGACACCTGGCTCAGGGCCCAGCACCCACTACCTTAGGCCAGGTTAGCAGCCCACCTGGTGGGAGCACCTTGTCTGCAGACTTAAACATGCTGCTCCACAGTTCTCCCCATAGGGGATTCTAAGTCTAGATTTCAGAAAAACTTGAAAGAAGTCTCTTCTCCACTAAAAAGGCAAATCTTATTTTCTAGTCCAGGCTTACAACCACATACAAGCTAAGTCAGTGTCCATCTGATCTTTGAGAGTATGTTTCAGTGGGTGTCGGTCTCAGAGGGAGGTAGTGGATGAGATGTGTTTAATGATCTTCTTGACAAAATGTGAACTTCAAACTTGTTTATCCCGTGGTGAGTTCACGGAGATAAGTAGGCCCAAGGGCTAATTTGTATCAACCAGAACTACAGCAATTCAGGATTTGGACTCAGCAGAGGTGGGAGGTATGGGTTCCTATCAAACATACTGTTCATTGATCTTTTTTTTTAATGCAAAATTTCAATTTCATTAGGTTATTTGTGGAATACAACTTAAACACACACAGAGTTTAAAGTATGGTGTAGTTGTAGGAGGCTTGTTGAGATATACCACAGCTCAATGTCCCTGTATTCCATTTTCTCAATGGAAACCATTTTTCAGCTCACATACCTGTTTATTTTGGTATTTTCTTCCAAAGGGCTAAAGAACACACTTATCTCACTACTTCTTAATTTTGAAGTTGCAGACATTACTTACCTACTTACGCTTTACTTCTTGACTTCCCACTTTGGAAAACAAGGACTTGGGTCTCTTTCACATCTCATCATTCACCTCTTGTTCCCCATTCTCCTACTATAGTTATAACACTACTCAATTCATTCTTTAGGGTTGCAGCAGTGTGATTGTGAAAACACTGGCAGCTGAATTAATTATTGTTATTCACTCAAGCCCAAATTTGTGCCTTTAGCACAACTGTTATTCTGTCAGTTTCACTTTCAAAAGATGTCTCCTCTGGAGATGACCAACCTCTCTAGTATGGACCAGCCTCCCCACTTTTGATGTTCCATTGTCATCTTGAGAATCTGTCTTCACTATCATTCTGAGGATTTCCTTCTGCCCCTTTTGTGTTGGATTCTTTCCTTCCTGGACACTGTCTTCTTTGTTCTTTTCATGGAAGACATCCTCTGGTCACTTCCTGCCTAGAACTCTCAGCCTGGAGAAATCAGATTTTATTTACCCCAGAGATGAGTCTCTAGTTATAAAGTTCTCCTCAAATTTTTTTTTTCTTCTAATGTTTTAATTCTTATTTCTAATTGGAGGAAAAATTGCTTTACAATGTTGTGTTAGTTTCTGCTGAAAAGAATTCTAACTGCAAGGTACAGCACAGAATTAAAATGATCACACACGTACACATATACACACATGCACAACCACATACCTTCCTATTGTTAAAGTCTAGAAGTCAGAGTCAAATGGAAAGATTGTTGCTAAAATATTAACACACTAATCATCATAGATTATTGCTCTAAGAGATATGCTGAAAAATTAAAATAACAAGCATTTTCCAAGAAAATGAAGATACAATATTCTGAAGGGCAGCATCTTTCATTGGTCCTTCTAATAGTCTCATGGTTTCATTACTTTTGCTCAAGTCAATAATGCAAATGTTAAGCTCCCTTTCTCTATTACTGCCCCTTAAAAGTAAGTTGATACTTTGAAGCTTTTAAATGAGCATAAATGGTTTTCAGGCATATTCATTTCTGTTTTTCACTAGCCAGGGAAACCCTAAGAGTGGGGAGTCATGCCTTCTTTGTAACTCCTTGCAGCTCGCAGCTTCTGTACAGTCCATTATGGGCTGAAAAAGATTTTTGCTATTCACTTGGGAACCCAAGAGTTGGTCAGTAGTTGTCTGCAGAAATGAACAAGAAGTAAGCATTGTTTATAAGCACTGCTTACATGAGAAAACTGGTACAGCTTCTACACTATGTACTTAAAGTACATTTTCAAAGCCCATATTGATGTTGAGACTCAGTATTATAAACTAAGGATTCTATGAGATATCTTTGTACAGGGCTATTTTACTTAAAATTAGTAACATTGTCCCTTTGACCTCAATGGTCAAAGAATCAACTAAAATGAGAGTTGAGCTTGAGACCATTCATTCTCTCTCACTCCATGAATTTCAAATTGCTTGGGATGCCCAATTTACAGATAGCCAATAAAATATGGTTTTCTAAGCTATAAATTGGTGGGCAACTCAGAAAATGCATGTAGGTCATCTTCCATCCCTAACTTGGTGGAGCAAATTGCAATGGATGACTCATTTCTCGTGGATCCAGCATGTTAAATCAATGAGCACATTTGCTTGAACCTTGTCTCCTAATGAGCTGACACAGATAGAACGTTTCTCATGCATCCAGATGGGATTATTTTGGAAAGTAAACTGATGCACATGCCCACACAAAATTCCTCTGCTATCTCTGGCCAGATTCTGTTAGCTGCTCACTGAGATGATTTACCAGCAATTCTTAATATTACTGGCTCCATACAAGTTCCTCCAAAAGACAAATCATTCTATTTTGCTTTGCTCAATTTAATAATATCATGTATAATATTTTCTAGATATTGTGAATTTATGTCTGTACCCATGAATGTGGGAGAGGTTTAAGTTTTATTACTGTAGGTGGAATTCATTTAATATGGTTATTTGACTTGGGACTATTTATGTCAATAATTGCTAGCAAAATTATGTCACTAAGTTTATTGCCTTTAGTATGTAAAACTCACAAGTCCCCAAGAAAAAGCATACAAAAAACCCAAAAGAAAAAAGTAATTTGCTTTGACTATGCAAATTGGAATATCTTCTGGAGGCCGACTTTTCAAGTATATTTTCAGAAGCCCTAAAAAATATACTTTCTGTGCCACCCGCAGTTACATCTCCAAGATCATATCCTACAGAATTAATTAATAATGGTTATCAGATTTTATAAGATATTTCATTGCAATGCTATTTATTAAAAAGAGATGCAAAAAACTTGACATAAACTCATGTTCAAAAAGAGGGAATTGAGTCATGCTAGCTCAGATCTTCTAAAAGCCAGAGGCCAAGATAAAATAAGTGATACAATAGATTTATTTGGATAAATGCCAGTGAGGGAAGATGAAGAGGGACAGCCAGTGGACCCCAATGCAGGTCTTATACTTTTGAAAGAGCAAGGAAAGGAAGAAGGGACTTCCCTGACAGCTCAGTAGGTAAAGAATCTGTCTGCAATATGGTAGACACAGGAGACACGGGTTTAATCGTTGAGTTGGGAAGATCCCCTGGAGAAGGAAATGGCAGCCCGTTCCAGTATCCTTGCCTAAAAATCCCATGGTCGGAGGAGCCTGTTGGGCTACAGTCTGAAGTGTCACAGAGTCAGACACGACTGAGCAGGAACATGAGATAAGACAAGGGGAGACAGGGGTCTTAGAAGCTCAGCTGAACAGTTTTGGCAAGGTTGATAGAGAGTCCTCAAGCCACAGTTGCCTATCAAAGAAGTTCTGTGTCTCTCAGAAATGCTCCTGGGAAATACAAACTTTGCTCAAACCCAGGGGTAGATTCAGAGAGCAGCAGCCGAAGCCATCAGTCAATTACATTCCATGCAACCGGAGATTTGAGAGGAGCTTTTTCATGGCCTCCATGCATTAAATAAGCTTTGGCACCACCACGAATGAATTTAATCATTAAAGTGAGATTGATGAATAATTGTTGCCAGGGAAACATGTTTGTCACTTATTTTTATAACTGTACATTTCAATTTATAATTAAAATATTAATCTATTTACAATTCTAATTAACCTAATATTCTTTATCATACACATAAAGTAGTCAGAGATCATTATTACATCTTTTACAATTTGGAACAAGAAGACAGCTGAGATACAAAATCACACTAACAGAATTGTCACTGGAAAGACAATTCAGTTACTCACATTTGCTATCATTTTTGCTTTCCTAACCTGTACTGCTAAGTTATAATCACAACAAAGACAAAGAAACTTATAAAATTCAAAATAGAGCAAGGGTCAGTCATACGTGAATATTAGATTGAGGAAACTATTCTAGTTAAAGTATAAGACTGTAACTGAGGCTATTGCTTTACAGTATTTACAAATAAAATGTGTTTTATATTCTGGAAAAGAAATGATGTAGGTGTGGTGGGTACAATGTTGAGTAGAGAAAAACAGTTTGTCGATTGCTTGGCCTGTAGGGAAGATAAGAATTACAGGGTGCCATGGGGTTCCCTGAAAGCTCAGTTAGTAAAGAATCCACCTGTAATGCAGAAGACCCCAGTTCGATTCCTGGGTCAGGAATATCCACTGGAGAAGGGATAGGCTATCCACTCCGTATTCTTGTGTGTCCCTTATGTCCCAGCTGGTAAAGAAGCCTCCTGCAATGCAGGAGACCTGGGCTTGATCCCTGGGTAGGAAAGATCCCCTGGAGAAGGGAAAGGCTACCCACTCCAGTATTCTGGCCTAGAGAATTCCATGGACTGTATAGTCCATGGGGTTAAAAGGAGTCAGACATGACTGAGCCACTTTCAAAAAAAAAAAAGAAAGAAAAATAGCAGTTTACATTATGATGTTTGGAGCTTTATCACCCTGACCAAGGCCATATGTTCAGGAGAGATCAGCCCCCCAAGAATGAGGAGATGAGATGGAGAATAGGAAAGCCATCCCACTGAGGTAGGACTTTGTATCTGCCTGGTCTGTTCCACATTCCCACACATCCATCTGTGAAGCACATCATTCACTGATGAGTAATCATGGCTATGATGATGACCTTTGTAAACATGCCAATTTGCAATTAGCTACTTCAGATTGAAAAATGGAATTTTAGGGCTGGAAGCACCCTTAGACTATTCCCATAATTCTCTATGAACAAGAGTCCTGCAGTCAACTAAGTTTCACTATTTCATATTACAACCTCCCCTCGAATTCATGATAATAATTAGTGTATTAAGAGATGTTCCCAATCCTGTCATAAAACTCCATTTAACTTTGTTTAATACAGTATTTCTTACAGATAAATAAAAGTAAAAATCTATCTTCACATAATACCTAATAACTCAGTGTGTTTATGAACACACTGTAGGAAACCAGAATCTTTATTCTATCTTTTCATTCTTACGTGGGAACTTTGAGGCTAAAGGGGGTCAACTTACCCGTCCAAGGTCACACAAATGGGGACTGGAAGACCGGGTCCTGAGACCAAGGCTGGCTGACTCAGCAGAGATCCTTATCCTATCCATAGTCCACTCTTCCTACTATTAAAGTTGAGATGGCCATTTTTACCATCTTTTTCAGATAAGGTAGTTAAACTTAAGCAGATCTTTGGGAACTTGAATAAAGACATTTGAAACAGCTACTTCAGAAAGTATTTGAATTATTTTGAAGTATACCAAAGAGCAAGTAGGAAATAAGATTTATTGTCTTTTTTCTTCCTCCTCGGCTACTGTTCTTGTGATGGTTTTACATTATTGGGCAGAAAAGCAAGCTTCCTTGAGGAGCTGCTACTGACTAGCAATTTATTCATTGCTTCTGAAATGATTTTGAGTTATGTTTCTTTTATTGGATCCCATATTGGAATGCTCCAGAGTGTGCTGCTTTTCATTTGATGCTTTTAGAGTTATTATGGAGGCAACCATTCGGCCAAGTGGAAAGCAGATGAAAAAGCAACCATCTAAATGTGTGCTTTGGGATGATTGCAGATTCTTTATCTCCTATGGGAAACTGAACAGCTGTACCCTCAGGTTGCCCCTTCTCCTGCCTCGAAGTCTGAACTATGTTCCCAGAAGATTTAAGATAGATTGATGTGAGGGTGTGCAGGCTGGGGGTCAAACCATAGGCTAACTGGCTCTTCTAGTTGTTGATGTTTTTGTTAAAGTTTCCAGTGATCTTGATGCCTCATGTTGAGTAAGAGATCCAAGAATGTAGCCAGGTCGCTGGACTGGATCCAACTACACAGATTCTGAAGCTCCGCTGGGCTTGCACCAAGAAACACAGGTGGTCTCACCGAGCCACTTCAATCTCAGTCCAGCCCAAGAAGAGCAGCAAATACCTGGGTGTGTTTATTATTCTCTAACAAATATTTTCCCATTTATTTCATTTTTAAAACAACCAAAGACAAAGCTTATTCAGCTGTAAAAATGAATTTATGTCTTGATTCAGTTGACTTTTGTATCTTTCTCAGTAAAAGGGAAAAGAGAAAGTGCTGGGAAATAGCAGTTATTGACACAAGGGCGTTAGTTAAGGAGTCCTGAAAAGAAAGTGTAGCCTGACATTTTTTTTTTTGTGGAGGGAGGTAGGGGTCTCCTGGCATCTTCGATTATTTCTGGACTGTTCCACAAAGACCCTCCACATGTTTGTTTCCACAGAAATCTCGACAAACACTAGAGACTCCTCAAGCAGAGTGAATTCCCTCAGTGAAATATATGTCCTCTGCCAAGAATCAAAGGTCATCCCAGTGGAGTGCCGTCTTCGTGCTCAGCCACTACGGAGTGTCTGGAACAGAGTGAGAACAAAAATTACCCTATTTCGGTGCCCCCTGACTCTTTCAGGAAGTATCCCAACAAAACAGTCACTGGGAATTCAGATAGCACATTTGGAGACTGGGAAAGGGCCAGGCCAAACAGAGGAGAGTGTGACTTAGAGACAATAAGGTAAAGGAAATAAATGACTCAAAGAAGAGTTTTAAGCCAATATTTACACCCATATTGCCATATTTACAGCTTAAACACTATGCCCTGACCAGGCAGGAAGTACACTTTTATGAGTCCCTTAATGAATGTTAAGTCAATAATATCCCAAACAATGGGCCCCAGTGAATTTTCTTATGAAGGCCATAGAGGGAGTTATTCAAATGGAGTCAGAGTCATTTGCACTCTGTAACACACATTTTTTTAAGTGAGAGATTTTCAAATTAGCAATTTTTAGTATGATCGAAAGCCTTTTCTACATGTTTATTGTTAAAGGGAATCATGTCATCGGAGACAGGTATAATGCCTGACTAAAAACGTCTATACAGCAGATTTTATTGTCAGCAGAGGCAATGGTCAAAGAACATTTGCCTTCATCATGACCACAATAAGAGAATAATTACACATGCAGAAAAAACTAATTAAATGACTAATGAGCAAACCAATATGTTCGACTGTAACATCCGTGGCAGCCAAGCAACTGAGCATATGGAATAGATTTTATCAATTGGTTGGTGCCATGTAATCAGTAACTGCTTTTTTTTTGAACCTTGGTGACACCTGACCTATATTGGCTGATTGGCAAGTCCAGATAAATGATCAATAAGACGGAAGTACTCTGATTTCACAAAACACAAGCCCAGCAAAAATACCACTGACCTCTTTGATCTTACTGAGATACTCAGGAAGCACTTTTAAAACTTTATTTGTTTTTTGGGTGGCCCATTGTTCAATGTTCTCTGGTTGCATTTACAAGTGTAATAGGAAATGACAGTCCTGCCAGTCTTTCTTAAAATGTCAAAGACAGACCGCGTAAAACAAAACTCAGAGACATCCCCCATTTGCTCATATCATGCCAAATGAGCAGCATCACAGAGTAGAGCTCATATTTTTGAGAACACTCAGTCTTGAAGATCCTGACTTTCAAAAAAAAAATCCTTCTGATCCAAAGAAGAGAGTATGCTAATTGATGGCTCACCTGCGAATTAGCGGAAAATTATCACATCTACAGACAGTCATATAGAGCATCATGTTGGATTATCTACCCGGAAAGATGCAAATCTCATTATCACACAATCTACAGAGAAAGTTGTTTGTGTAAATGCTAGCCCTTTCTCTCTTCTTTTTTACTTTTAAACTTTTATTGGAACACAGCCCTGCCTATTTTTTGTAATTGATTTAGTTTTTGGCTGTGCTGGGTGGGCTTTTCTCTAGTTGTGGCAAGTTGGAGCTGCTCCCTAGTTGTAGTGCCGGGGCTTCCTTGTGGCAGAGCACAGGTTCCAGGCCATGGAGACTTCAGCAGTTGCGGCACATGGGCTCAGCAGTGGCAGCTCTCGGGTTTTAGAGCATAGGGTCAGTAGTTGCGGTGCACGGGCTCAGTTGCCCCTCCGCAGCTTGTGGGATCTTCCTGGATCAGGAATCGAACCCACGTCTCTTGCATTGGCAGGTAGATTCTTTACCAATGAGCCACCATGGAAGCCACTAGCTGTTTCTTAAAAGGAGAATAATAGAATTATTCAGGCACAATGTTAGTGTAGAGTTGTAGAGGTCAAACCACTGGAGATAAATCTAGATTCAAATTCTGGCTGTGGGGAGTATAGGGCTGTGCAGACTGTAGATGTGTAAATTCACCTCTCTGAAACTCAATGTACTCATTGGCAGAGCTGACACAGTATCTCACTCCTAGGATTGCAGTAACAATCAGATATTTGTATGTATGAAATTATGTAGCACTTTGCCTGGCAACTTCTGTTAATTGAACCTGGATAACTGGTTCTTTGGAGAAGGAAATGGCAACCCACTCCAGTGTTCTTGCCTGGAGAATCCCAGGGTCGGGGGAGCCTGGTGGGCTGCCGTCTACAGGGTCACACAGAGTCAGACACAACTGAAGTGACTTATTGACTGGTTCTTACTATCAGAGGTTTCTACTGATACAAATGTATGCACTTATAAAAGCACTTATGTAAGAGAAAAATCATCTTAATATGGTGGAAATAATTTTGACCTCATGGACTCCCCAAAAGTATCTCAACTCCTGTCTCCCAGGATTTCCCAGGCCTACTTTGAAAGCCACGAGACTAGGCAAAGCATACAGACCCTTTGGAGAGGGTGAAGCTCTAATAGCAGTAGTAAGGAAGAGAATTAAGAAAGGGGAAATTGAGTTGAGTCCTCCTCTGTTGGGTAATTTTACCAAAATCTCCAGGCAAAATGTGTCATGGTAGGAAGATGCCAAATAAGAGATGATTGCTATGGAAAGACAAATTAAAATATACATTCATGATACATCAGTAAATCTCAGGAAGATTAAAGGAGTTGGCAGATAAGACTAGATATCCTCCCCCTGCCTTAGGCTGTAGCCCCTCCTATTTTTGTTTCATCCATCACCTTTAAAAAGTCAGTGCTTCTTTAAAATTGACTTGTTGATATTACTACTTTACTGCTGTACTTGTGATTCTAGACACTGTAGGTATAAGAAGTTGAATGAGACAGAAGCTCTGGCTGGAGAAGAATGAGCTGTGAGAGGACTCATATGAACAGTGCTGACAGTGGATGCCTGAGCCCAGGGTTGGGTCCCTGAAGGATAGAGAGGATCAGGGGAACCCAGGCCAGGGCTAGGGACCAGAAATACATAGCAAAGAGAAGCCAAGTTCTCTCCCCACAAGGCTGTAATAAACCAGGAATGAGGCAGGTGAGATGGACTCATCCTGAAAAAGCAAGTTTCCATGATCAGGATAAAAGTAAACGTGGATCCAACAATTTTTTTTAACTTTTTATTTAAATTTTATTTTATTCAGACGTGCATATACATGTATCCATTCTCCCCCAAGCTCCCCTCCCATCCAGGCTACCACATAACGTTGAGAAGAATTTTATGTACTACACTATAGGTCCTTGTTGCTTATCCATTTGAAATGCAGCGATGTGTACATGCCCATCCCAGTTGGTGCAGTGGTAAAGAATCTGCCTCCTAATGCAGTAGGTAGGTTTGACCCCTGAGTCAAGAAGATCCCCTGGAGAAGGACATGGCAACATTACAGTATTCTTACCTGGAAAATTCCATGGATGGAGGAACTTCATGGGCTACAATCCACAGGTTGCAAAGAGTCTGACACAACTAAGCAATTATACACGCATGCAGGCACATGCCCAAACTCCCTAACTATCCAACGTTTTGTCATGGGCATCCATGGTGTTGTGTTTCAAGGGTACAGACCCTTAGTTCCTCCTGATAAGAGCTACAAATGAACTACTTAGACATGTTTATTCGAAGTCAGCAGTCCTGAACATTTTTGGCTCCAGGGACCAGTTTTATGGGAGAGATTTTTTTCCATGGACTGAGGCAGTGGGCATAGTTTTAGGATGATTCTCATAAGGATCTTGAAACCTAGATCCCTCACACACGCAGCTCAAAGTAGAGTTTGAGCTCCCATGAGAATCTAATGCTGCCACTGGTCTGACAGGAGGTGGAGCCCAGGCAGTAATGCAAGTGTTGGGGAGCAGCTGTAAACACAGATAAAGCTTCACTTTCTCACCACTCACCTCCTGCTGGGCAGTCTATTTCCTAACAGGCCATGGACCGCTATTGGTCTGCCGCCTGCGGACTGGGAACTCCTTTTCTAAATGAAGTAAAGGTGATTCCATGGCAGAGAATCTGTGAAAATTTCAAAGTCCAAAAGATTATAGGAACATATGTTCGTGAAACACCTACATTTCAGTCTTGAGAAGAAAGTGATTTTTTTTTTTCAATCTCAGCTATTTTTAAAAGGTCAGAGAATGAAAATCAATGCGAAAAATCTTGGCCTGATATGGAATTCATGGCTTCACAAACTAAAGTCAGCACTGTAATTTCTGAAGTTTTGAATAGTTTGTACTCATTATGGTAAATCCAAATGATATTTAAAAAAGAAAACTTTTGTTATCATACTATGATTCTAAGAAAAAAGTAAATGGGCAGCCTATTAAATATAAAAGACATGCTTGTATACTCTATTTTAATTTAAAATTTTAACATAGTATGATTCACAAATTCACTCTTTTAGAGACTTGTGGGCTTCCCTGGGGGCTCAGTGGTAAAGAATTAGCCTGCAATGCAGGAGACGCAGGTTCAATCCCTAGATTAGGAAGTGACTTGTAAAAGTTTTTTCACCACAAAATATTAGCGTATTATTAAAACATTCTGTTTTTGTATGGATTTTGTTCCTTTACATCCATATAATAGTTACTTCACTCCTGTTGTATTTTAAACAGTAGTATTTTCTAAACATGTGTTTTGTTTACTTTTGTTCTACAAGATGCTTGTGTTTCCCCAAAACAGTTTTATTCTCAAAGAAGTTTGGAAAACCATGGGTTCAACAAAGAAGAAATTTCTTTATAACAGTACTTTCATGAGCCTTTGTTATGAGTTCATCAAAAAATTTCAAGAAGGTCATCCAGAAGGAAATGCTTCATAACTTACTTGGTTTGAAATACTTGACCTCATGGTGGATCTGTTAACGTCTTTTAGAACTAATACTCTGCATGAAAGGATTTGAGAAATGTTGTTTTGCACCAAGAGACAGAATGACTGGATTTGTACTTAATATCATTTCACTTATTGGGTTTAAATTTCTGAAGGAACCTCCTTTGGGATTAAGGAAAATCAAAATGCAACATAAATATGGCAGACCTGCCTTTAGCATTCTGTTGCTTTTCAGGTGAATGTCAGCAAGAGAGCTTAAGTTAGAATAACTAAGGTGGGAGAAAGTCATGGCAGAGGTTATAGTACCTTCCTTCTACAGGGCTTCCCAGGTGGTTCACTGGTAAAGAATCTGTCTGCCAATGCAGGAGATGCAGGAGACAGGATTCGATTTCTAGGCCAGGAAATCCCCTGGGGAAGGGAATGAAAACCCACTCCAGTATTCTTGCCTGGAGAATTTCATGGACAGAGAAGACTGGCAGGCTATAGCCCGTGGGGTCACAAAGAGTCGGACACAGCAGAGCAGGTGCCACCCCGTGATGTGTCACTACCAGGATGAAAGAGACAAAATAAGAGTGGGACTCTGCCTCTGAAGAAGAGAATGTTCTTGTAATTCTTTTTATACATATCAATGACAACGATCAAGTTGTAATTGTTTGCAAGTCATTTGTCCACAGCCGTATTCATATTTGCTTTTGCACGTGCCACACCTATGGCCAGCTTCCTGTAGGGTGTGAGGGGCAGGAAGGAAGTGCGTCGTCCCTGGAATGGGAAGATGGCTGGTCCACCACCTTTGTCAGAACTGGAGCTTTCTCATTTTGTTTGAATTATTTCAAATGCCCAGAA
This sequence comes from Ovis canadensis, assembly GCF_042477335.2. Taxonomy (NCBI): domain Eukaryota; kingdom Metazoa; phylum Chordata; class Mammalia; order Artiodactyla; family Bovidae; genus Ovis; species Ovis canadensis. Next base: position 62,821,887 of record NC_091254.1, read on the forward strand.
TTCAGACATAACAGGGCTTCCCTGGTAGCTCAGCTGGTAAAGAATCTGCCTGCCATGCAGGAGACCTGGGTTTGATCCCTGGATTGGGAAGATCCCCTGGAGGAGGGCATGGCAACCCACTTCAGTATTCTTCCCTGGAGAATCCCCATGGACAGAGGAACCTGGTGGACTACAGTCCGTGAGGTCGTGAAGAGTTTGGGCATGACTGAGAGACTAAGCACACAGTTAAACATAAGCTCAGAAACGCTTTTCAAGGAGGCATATACAGGAGCCTTTGAATGCATTCATTTTCTGTCATTACGTTATCATTGTCCTTTATTGACATAGACGCTCCCCAACTGACTATACTTGGTTTATACACATGTCCAAACATGAAATCAGCAATCTATTCAAAATCGAACTGTTTCTATTTTAAATGGGCTTAACTAGAAACGAACATAGGTTAAATACAAAAGGCACTACAGATGGAAGTTGGGGGAGAGGTGACTGGATGGAAGTAGAATCCCAGGGACGGGGGAGCCTGGTGGGCTGCTGTCTATTAGGTCGCACAGAGTCGGACACGACTGAAGTGACTTAGCAGCAGCAGCAGTCAAAAGGTACAAGCTTCCGGCACTAATGGTAAAGAGCCTGCCTGCCAATGCAGGAGACATAAGAGATGATGGTTTCATCTCTGGGTCATGGCAACCCACTCCAGTATTCTTGCCTGGAGAATTCCAAGGACAGAGGAATCTGGTAGGCTACAGCCCATAGGGTTGCAAAGAGTCAGACATAACTGAAGCAACTTAGCGTGCACACAGGAATGTAATGTAAAACAGGATGAATATAATGAACATTGGAGTACATTTTATATATATATGTGAAAGAGGAAAGTGAAAAAGTTGGCTTAAAGCTCAACATTTAGAAAACGAAGATCATGGCATCCAGCCCCATCACTCCATGGGAAATAGATGAGGAAACAGTGGAAAGAGTATCAGACTTTATTTTTTTGGGCTCCAAAATCGCTGCAGATGGTGATGGCAGCCATGAAATTAAAAGACGCTTACTCCTTGGAAGAAAAGTTATGACCAACCTAGATAGTATATTCAAAAGTAGAGACATTACTTTGCCTACTAAGGTCTGTCTAGTCAAGGCTATGGTTTTTCCTGTGGTCATGTATGGATGTGAGAGCTGGGCTGGGAAGAAAGCTGAGCACCGAAGAACTGATGCTTTTGAACTGTGGTGTTGGAGAAGACTCTTGAGAGTCCCTTGGACTGCAAGGAGATCCAACCAGTCCATTCTGAAGGAGATCAGCCCTAGGATTTCTTTGGGAGGAATGATACTAAACCTGAAACTCCAGTATTTTGGCCACCTCATGCAAAGAGTTGACTCATTGGAAAAGACTCTGATGCTGGGAGGGATTTGGGGCAGGAGAAGGGGACGACAGAGGATGAGATGGCTGCATGGCATCACTGACTCGATGCACGTGAGTCTGAGTGAACTCCGGGAGATGGTAATGGACAGGGAGGCCTGGCGTGCTGCGGTTCATGGGGTCGCAAAGAGTCGGACACGACTGGGCGACTGAACTGAACTGAACTGAACTGAATGTGTCTGTGTATAGATATATAGTGTTAAAAGTGTAAATCTGAAGAGTTCTCATTACAAAGAAAATTTTTTTCTGGTTTTTAAAAATTTTGCTTCTGTATGAAATGAGGGATGTTCATTAAACTTCTTGTATTCATCATTTCATGATGCAAGTCAAATTATTATGCTGTATTTACTCATGTCCCCAGTCACATCTGACTCTTTGCAACCCCATGGACTATAGTCTGCCAGGCTTCTCTGTCCATGGAATTTCCCAGGCAAGAGTACTGGAATTGGTTGCCATTTTCTCCTTCAGAGGATTATGCTTTATACATTTTTTTTTTTTTTTGCAAAACTGTGCCTTGAACATCTTAAATTTAAACAGTGTGTGCATGTGTGTTCAGTAGTGTCCAGCTCTTTGGGACCCAGTGGATTGTAGCATGCCAGATTCTTCTGTCCAAGGGATTCTGCAAGCAAGAATACTGGAGTGGGTTGCCATGCTCTCCTCCAGGGGATCTTCCCAAACCAGGGATCAAACCTATGTCCTCAGCATCTCCTGCATTGCACCTGGATTCTTCATCACTGAGACACTAGGGAAGTCCCTAATTTAAACAGTACTGTGTGTCAATTATATCTCAATAAAACTAGAAGAAAGAGCAAACCAAAACAAACAACAACCACAAATGTACTACAGAAAGTTTATGATTTAATGTCACTGTACATCTTTATAGAATTCCCAGCTGTCACACAACCCCCGAGCTCTCTGGATTTCCTCCCTGAACACACTTCAATAGCTGTATGAGCCCTTTTGGTCCAAAATATAGGAAATCACTGATTCCAGGCAAAGTCAGGGTGTGGGAGAAGGGGGAAAGACTAAAGTTTGAATCTAATTATCCAGTTCCAAAACTTGTTTGCACAAACGAGTTAATTTCTTGTTTCAACAGTGAGAGCACTTGGTTTTCCGTATTTATATGTCTGTCCTTGTGTGTACAATGCATGCTTTGTTAAGGCTCTGTCTGGCTAGTGCTTTGCATCCCTTTATGAAGGCAGTAATTGTAGCCAGTATGTAATGTACCTGGGGATGAAGAGTTGCTGGAGTCTCCTTTTGGCCTTCTAGCTGGCACAGCCATGGTATTTTCGCCCTCCTCGTCCTTCTAACTCTCCTTGATTTAATGACAGTCTTATGTTTTATTTGTTTCCTCTGATCCAACATGTTTATCTGAGGGCAGTTCTAGAATGCATGAAAGTCAGTGGCAGGGTGGTAATTACTGACACTGTTGTACATATCACCTCTCATGGTGAAAAGATAAATGCGTAATCACAGAGTAATATGAAAAACTGACTGAAGGACCAAAGAACTGTGTCATTTCACTCCACCCTCTGTGAGTCAGTGAAATGGATTGAATTATAAACCAGAAACCAGCACTTGAATTTGATGAAACTCATCCTCAGGAGGAAAGTGTCACTACATGTTGGCAGTTTGTAAAATGTGATGAGCTGCCCTAATCCATTGGAGCCAACATGTCCTTAATCATAGCAACATTCTTGGTAAATTAAATAGCTATTAATTTTTTTTTCAAAAAAAAAAAGCCTGTCAGGATATGCTTCTGTAATGAGGCACATACAATCATAGGCATTTCCACTGTGTCAAATATGTAGAAAAATAGAACCCCTTTGGGAGTTTGTAAAATGGTGTCAGGCATCAGAGAATTTAAAGGAATGGACTGAACTTGAGCAAAAACTTGGGAATAACTTTCCATGTCTGCAGGTCCTGAGTGCTTGCATGGTGGTATATGTCACAGGTCATTGTGTAAAAATCGTCTCCACCCTCCCCCCACATCAAGTATCCAGTGAAGGCCTATGCTGCTCCAGGTATAGTGCTGAGGGGCAGCCCAGAGGTGGCAGGGGTCTTACTTATCTATTTTCACTTCTCTGCTGCTTGTTTAACCGTCTCTAGTCAGGAGCAAGACATTTGTGTTCTTTTTATTCCTCTCTCATGAGGAGGTCCCCTGCCTCAAGGAGATGAACTCTGGGCCTTCTGCCTTCAAGGTAGCCCGTACAATGGGCTCTTTTCTCATAGATAAAAGGGAGTGTATCCACTACTATATTTAAAAGAAATAACCAAAAAAGACCTACTGTATAGCACAGGGAACTCTTCTCAATATTCTGTAATAACCTAAATGGTAAAAGAATTTGAAAAAGAATAGATACTTGTATATGTATAACTGAATCACCTTGCAGTAACCTGAAACTTACACACTGTTAATCTCTAATACTCTAATATAATTGAGTATATAATCTCTAATATAATTAGAGATTAGTTAATGTCTAATACTCTGATAATAGAGCATTGTTAATGCTCTAAAATAAAATAGTTTTTTTAAAGAGGCAGTGGTTTATGTTAGTGGCTTTGCTGAAAAGGAATGTATTCCTAGCATGGTGTTAACTTTTTTCTTATAACCACCAGGGATCTCAAAGGAAATTCTCTAAAATTATGTTGGAGTACATTGACAATTCTTTTGCAAGGTTATTTAATGACCTGATGATTAGGACAGATAGAGACTGCAATATGAAGTCACCTCAGACAGACAAAATATTTCAATAATGCGGAGAAATTTTATGGCATGTCTTACAGACAAACCACAGCAAGATTCATCTTACAGTAAGGCTTTATCTTTGATACATCTGCTTATAGCCTTGGTAATGACATGTCTGAATCAGACAGGATATGGCAAAGTGGGAAGCCAGTGCTGTATCAGGGGGCTTATTATCAGCAGGTCTCACCTAATGGCATGTCATCAAGATGCTGCTGAAAATTGTAAATTTTAAGCTTGAAATACCTGATGGTTGCTGTTTTGTTCATAACATTTGAAGCGACAAAAGAATAGTGAAAGGCATAGCTATGTTATATGTAGACTGTGTCCTGCATAGGGTACCCAGCGGGAAGGTAGTGTGTGGTGAGAGGAACCTATCTTGCACCGTGGTCATGGGTCCTGCACCTTGACTTGAGGCTACGTCTGCCCAGAAAGGTGCCTTTTTATAGCTGCATAAAGGTGCTATGTGGGGGTGACTCTGACATTAGAATAACTGTCTTCCCAAGGCAGATTTCTGAAAGTTCTTTTAGGTCAATGGTAAAGGAGGCAGGCCTGAAATGGCTAAGATTCGAAAAGGGCTGTCCTACTGCTATTTGGAGGGACTCATGTCAGGGATGACATTTTTTCCCCAAGCAAGCTGGGCACACTTCAGTGATTCCAAGTCACTACGTAACTCTGGGGGCTATAGAGGTTGGTTGCTGCACCCACTGCCCTTTCTTGGAAAAATGTCAAGAACCTGGATTTCCCCTGAGCAAGGATAATTACTGAGCAGAGTCCAGCCCTGCTGAGAAATTGCAGAGTAAATTTCTCTGGAAGGCCACGTCTCCTGCATCCTGCTACCTGTTTCAAGCTTGTAGTTTGAGAGTCTAGTCCAATAGGATTGCAAAAATAGAGAGCCCAGACTTAGAACCACTCTCTACATGGTGTGAACATAGCAGCTTGGAAGAAATTCTACGTTTCCAATGTTCATACACACTTCCATGAAATTACACTGACTGTCATTGACTTTGTGGAATGTTCATTATCTTAATGCAGTGTTTGTATGTGTGTGTCTATTATGAGACTGTAACAGTTAAGGATTACAACATTGCTCTCTGTTCTACATTTCCTAGCGTGCACACACACACACACACACACACACACACACACACACACCACAATTGGTACCAGTAAAATTAAATGAGAGAAGCTATCAGGAAAAAGAGACATAAAATAAAGACTTTTTTTCTGGAGTGAATGAGGCAAGGCAAATGGATTTTAAAATTCTGTTTCTATGACTGCACTACATTTATAAGCCGAAGGCATCAATAGTTAACATTGCTCACGGAATACCAAGGGAAAATTCTGAAAAGGAAGTATCTATTCGCTTATTACCCAAATGTAAATTATATGTGCTCTTGAAGTATGCCCTTTATTTAATTTTAATGCATTTTAAATTTTAATATGGATTTCCCTATGTGAATCACCCTCTTTGTTTTCAACACCATTAGCACACAAAAATTGAGGAAGAGTTTCTATTTTCTGGCAATTCAAAGTATTTTATGAGGTGTAACACATAATATTGCATCTTCCATAGAAGAGGAGCTCAATGTTTGTTGAAGCAATTTCAATGTGATGTGTTAGCTATGATTTACCATGAGTAGGTAATAGCTTTCTCTATTTCCAGCTTAAAAGGATTCTTCTATTGCCATTGACATTAAAAAAACAAAACCCTTGGTTCTCAGTAAAAAAGCATAGCTGTATTAGAATATGTTGGCATCTCTCTCAAGGACTTATGCAATCAGAGTGATTCAAAGTCAATTCTTCTGACCCAAATTATTTTCTTATCCTATAAAGATACTCTATATGATATGAAAATTTTTTCCATTTGAGTAAATTCAGTAATTGAAGAACCTGTATTTGATATAAGTTAGAGGGCTAGATAGAGTAGAAGCAAACGCTAGCTTTAAAAAACAGACAAAAAGATTTGGCTCTTTTTTAAAAATTAATTAATTTAATTTTGGCTGCACTGGGTCTTCTTTGCTGCACACAGAGTTTCTCTAGTTGTGGCGAGTAGGGGCTACTCTTGTTTGCAGTGCACAGGATTCTCATTCCACTGGCTTCTTGTGGAACACAGGCTCAAGAGCATGGGCTCGATAGTTGTGGTGCATGGGCATAGCTGCCCTGAGGCGTACGGAATCTTTCCAGATCAGGCATCGAATCCATGTCCCCCACTTTGGCAAGTGGATCCTTAGTCACTGGACTACCAGAAAAGTTCTTGACTCGTGTTTTGATATATACTTTTACATTTGTAAAGGAGAAAAGATAAGTATACAAATAATGGTGATGTACGTTAGAACGTGAAAAATGTCAGACAAGAGGCCCCCCCAAATTGGGCCAGAAGTTCAGAAGGCAAGGCTGAGGCAGGATGGGAGCCTTCATGGAGGAGGTGAGGAATACAGCATGAACTAAGGCAGAGTGATAGGATGGCTCATGGCCATTAGGAGGACACAGTGTGGTCTCATTTGATTAGAGTTAAAGACACATACAAAGGAGAAGGTGGAAGATCATGCTGCAGGTCAGGTTGGAATCGGGGTGAAAATGTTTGAATACTTGTTATAGGCAGTGGTGTCCTATTAAGCATTGAAGAATCAGATACAGGATGTGGAGAGGGGTTGCTGATTTTCTATCCCTACATGAGACCATTGCATGTGCAACTGGGAAACGATGCTAACATTCAGGTCTGAGCTGCATAAGTTGGCTCCAACACACTAGCAGTTAAACATCAGTTGAAAAAACAAGAAATTGAAAAGGGAAGGTATAGAAAAAGTAAACATACAAAAAGGCCAGGACAGAACCTATGGATTACCTGCATTTAAGCTCAGTGAAGGTGATGAGGAGCCAGATGAAGCAAGAGGAGCTAAAAATTGGGAATAGAGGAGATCCAGGTAAGCAAGTGTCCTAGAAGTCAAAGGAGGAGAAAGAATAACAAGACTGCGAAATTACTGCTGAGTCTGGTGACTCAGAGAAATCTGGGGGTTTTAAGAAAACAGCTTTAGGGAAGTGGTAGCCAGTATTCAGGGATTAAGAACTGAGTCAGGGGTCTATGGATTTATATTTATTAGCAAACATCATTGTGTCACATTTAAGTGATTCCACTATTTAAAGGAAAAACTGTATAGGGAATTATAATCAACATACCAATTAGTCCGAAAAAGCAAGGTTAAAAATTTCACAACCAAGACTTTGGCAAACTCTCCAAGACTCAGCTGGTTTGAGACGCTTCAGTTACTTTTACATTCTCCTCTATTTCTCAAATTTGTCCCATTCAAAGAAAGCCTCCTGAAGATTTATTCATGAGCAATTAGGCATGATATGTGAGGATTTTTTTTTTTTGTCTAATCCTACATTGAAAAGAATTTTCAAGATGACTAAATCCAGTAAGTCTGTTTAACTCTTACAAGACCCTTAGGCACTGCCCATCTTTAACCTCCTTGCTTTTCTGTTACCGTCCTGAGTCTTTACCTGCTTATCTGTCTCTTTAAAAGCTAAGAGCACAGGAACCTCAACCTTCAATACGAGTTTTCCAAATGCTTTGGTCCACAGAGTTGTTCAAATACATCAAGACCTTCTCAGGCCCTTTACCTAGACAGGCCACAGGCTGATTTTTACAAGCTAAGACACTTTGGAGGCTTCCCTGGTGGCTCAGCGGTAAAGAATCTTCCTGCAATGTGGGAGGCCTGGGTTCTATCCCTGGCTTGGGAAGATCCCCTGGAGAAGGGAAAGGCTACCTACTCCAGTATTCTGGCCTGGAGAATTCCAGGGACTGTGTAGTCCATTGGGTTGCAAAGAGTCGGACACAACTGTGAGCGACTTTCACCATTAGTAATTACACTAGGAAAGTAAGCTTATTTCATCTTTACCCCATGAGAAGGTTTGCCAGACAAAATACAGGACATCTAGCTGAAATTGAATTTTTTTTATAATATGATTTTTATTTATTTATTTATTGTAATTCATTTTATTTTTTTAAATATAAATTTTTTATAAGTAATTTTCATTGAACAACATCTTCAAGAATATGTTCTGTGCTTATGTGCTTAATCGCTCAGTCATTTATGACTCTTTGCGATCCCATGGACTCTCCAGGCAAGAAGACTGGAGTGGGTTGCCATGCCCTCCTCCAGGGGATCTTCCCAACCCAGTGATTGAACCCAGGTCTCCCGCATTGCAGGAAGATTCTTTACTGTCTGAGCCACCAGGAAAGATCTTTCAAGAATATATTCTATTTAGAATAAGCAAAATAAAGTATGAAATATATGTAATAGATTGAATATATGTTTTTAAATGAAAATCACAAAGTTGAACATAAATATTCTGTACCCAAAGGATGAACGGGCAATTTATTTGCTAAATAGGCTGGAAAGTGATGATCTCTGCCCAGGGAACTTTGTTCTGTCTTTCCAAAAGTAAATAACACGCTAAAATGACTGGTTACTTTCTAATCATGAATGGACAAATCTTCTGCTCAAGGTTATCTGTCAAGTATAATGGATACTTGGAGTCTAGACAACAGTTTTTAGTTACATAAATTTGAATTTTATATAGAGTAGGGATAACATTTTAACATAAATATGCAACATGGGATTGAATTCCATGAATAATGGAGACATATGGGCTTCCCTGGGGTTTACTGTATAGCTCAGTCAGTAAAGCATCTGCCTGCAATACGGGAGATACCTGGGTTCAATTCCTGGGTCAGGAAGTTCCCCTGGAGAAGGAAATGGCAACCATTCCAGTATTCTTGCCTGGAGAATCCCACGGAGAGAGGAGCATGGCAGGGTACAGTTCATGTGATCGTGAGAGTCGGACATGACTTAGCGCTATCTGTCTTTCTTTCTTTCTATGGCCTTCCCTGGTGGTTCAGTGGTAAAGAACCTGCCTGCCAGTGCAGGAGACATAGGTGTGATACCTGGGTCAGGAAGATCCCCTGGAGTGGGAAATGGCAACCCACTCCAGTATTTTTGCCTGCAAGATCCCATGGAGGAGGAGGAGCCTGGTGGGGTACAGTTAATGGGGTCACAAAGTCAGTCACGAATAAGCAACTAAGCGCACATGAAACGAAAACTGGGTGTCTGTATGTTTATCAGCAATCTACACACTGAAGCGACTTGGCAGCAGCAGTAGCACTCATGAACTCTTTACCCATTTACACAGGCAACACACCATCTCTGCACAGAGCAGAACAACTTTTCTGACCGCAAACTGGCTACCTAAATTGTAGGGCTCGGTGTAACATGTAAATGTGGGATCTCTTTGCTCAAAAATTATTACACATTTTAAGATGATGAGAGCAGAGATCTCTTAAACCAGTCACAGGGCTCTGCTAGGCGTGGATTCCGGACACAGATCACAAGTCCATGAAGCTGGCCCTATTCTTACCATTTGGTGTGATGTGTTTTGCTGTAATGAAATCTGGAAGCATTTTCTCTTGAAAAATTTGTTATTGAATAGAAGATTCTTTAAATTCTATAGTACTTGATAATCCTCAAAAGTTTCACAAACATGATTTCATACAGTCCCATAATAACCCTTTCTTTTCCCCTATACTCCTCTATTGCCCCTTCCTCCTTCCCTCTCCTCCGGTAACCACTAGTCTGCTCCCTATATCTGTGAGTCTGCTTCTTTCCTGCTGTATTCACTTGTTGGATGTACATATAAATGATATCCTCATCTAAATAATATCATATAGCATTTGTTCTATCTGACTTATTTCACATAACACAATGCCCTCTAAGTCCATCTACATTGTTGCAAATGGCAGAACTTGATTCCTCATGACTGCCACATCTTTATCCGTTCAACTGTTGATAGATAGGTCGGTTGAAGGATTAATCCTCTTTTTGTTGCTGTTCAGTTGCTCAGTCATGTCTGACCACTTGTGACCACATGGACTGCAGCACACTAAGGTTTCCCATCTTTCACCATCTTCCAGAGCTTGCTCAGACTCATGTCCTTTGAGTGAGTAATGCTATCCAACCATCTCGTCCTCCGTCATCCCCTTCTCCTCCTGCCTTCAGTCTTTCCCAGCATCAAGGTCTTTTCTAATGAGTTGACTCTTCACATCAGCGGCCAAAGTATCGGAGCTTCAGCTTCAGTATCAGTCCTTCCAGTGAATATTCAGGACTGATTTCCTTTAGGATTGACTGGTTGGACCTTCTTGCAGTCCAAGAAACTCTATAAATAGCCTTTTCTAACACCACAGTTCAAAAGCATCAATTCTTCAGCTTTCAGCCTACTTAATGGTCCAACTCTCACATCCATACATGACTACAGGAAAACCCTAGTTTTGACTATATGGACCTTTACCAGCAAAGCAATATCTCTGCTTTTTAACATGCTGTCTAGGTTGGTCATAGCTTTTCTTCCAAGGAGCAAGGGTCTTTTAATTTCATGGCTGCAGTCACCATTTACAGTGATTTTAGAGCCCAAGAAAATAAAGTCTATCACTGTTTTCATTGTTTCTCCATCTAGTTGCCAAGAAGTGATGGGACCAGATGGCATGATCTTGGTTTTTTGAATGTTGAGTTTTAAGCCAGCTTTTTCACTCTCCTCTTTCACTTTTATCAAGAGGCTCTTTAGTTCTTCTTTGCTTTCTGCCATATGAGTGGTGTCATCTGCATATCTGAGGATATTGATATTTCTCCTGGCAATCTTGATTTAGCTTGTGCTTCATCCAGCCCTGCCTTTCACTTGATGTACTTTGCACATAAGTTAAATAACCAGAGTGACTATGTATGGCCTTGACATATTCCTTTCCCAATTTGGAACCAGTCTGTTGTTCCATGTCCATTCTAACTTTTTCTTCTTGACAAGAATATGGGTTTCTCAAGAAGCAGGTAAGGTGTTCCAGTATTCCTATCTCTTTAAGAATTTTCCACAATTTGGTGTGGTCCACACAGTCAAAGGCTTTAGTGTAGTCAATGAAGCAGAATTAGATATTTTCTGGAATTCTCTTGCTTTTTCTATGATCCAATAGATGCTGACAATTTGATCTCTTGTTACTCTGCCTTTTCTAAATTCAGCTTGAACATCTGGAAGTTCTCAATTCATGTGCTGTTGAAGCCTGGCTTGTAGGATTTTGAGCATTACATTGCTAGTATGTGAAAGGAGTGCAATTGTGCTATAGTTTGAACATTCTTTGGCATTGTTTTTCTTTAAGATTGGAATGAAAACTGACCTTTTCCAGCCCTGCGGCCACTGCTGAGTTTTCCAAATTTGCTGGCATATTGAGTGCAGAACTTTCACAGCATCATCTTTTAGGATTTTAAATAGCTTTGCTGGAATTCCATCAACTCCACTAGCTATGTTCATTGTGATGCTTCCTAAGGTGCTCTTGACTTCACACTCCAAGATGTCTGGCTCTAGGTGAGCGATCACACCATCGTGGTTATCTGGGTCATTGGGGTCTTTTTTTGCATAGTTCTTCCATGTATTCTTGCCACCTCTTCTTAATATCTTCTGCTTCTGTTGGTCCATACCATTTCTGTCCTTTATAGAGCCCATCTTTGCATGAAATGTTCCCTTGGTATTTTTAATTTTCTTGAAGAGATCTCTAGTCTTTCCCATTCTGTTGTTTTCCTCTATTTCTTTGCACTGATCGCTGAGGAAGGCTTTCTTATCTCTCCTTGCTATTCTTTGGAACTCTGCATTGAAATGGGTTTATCTTTCCTTTTCTCCTTTGCTTTTCACTTCCCTTCTTTTCTCAGCTATTTGTAAGGCCTCCTCAGACAACCATTTTGCTGTTTTGCATTTCTTTTTCTTGGAAATGGTCTTAATTCCTGTCTCCTGTACAGTGTCATGAACCTCTATCCATAGTTCATCAGGCACTCTGTCTATCAGATCTAGTCCCTTAAATCTATTTCTCACTTTCACTGTATAGTCATAAGGGATTTGATTTAGGTCATACCTGAATGGTCTAGTGGTTTTCTCCACTTTCTTCAATTTCAGTCTGAATTTGGCAATAAGGAGTTCATGATCTGAGCCACAGTCAGCTCCCAGTCTTGTTTTTGCCAACTGTATAGCGCTTCACCATCTTTGGCTGCAAAGAATATAATCAATCTGATTTCAGTGTCAACCATCTGGTGATGCCCATGTGCAGAGTCTTCTCTTGTGTTGTTGGAAGAGGGTGTTTGCTGTGATCAGTGCGTTCTCTTGGCAGAACTCTATAAACTCTTTAAAAACTATAAACCTATTTTTAGTAGATTGCTTTTTATTAATGTAGCATATTTTAAAATTAATATTAACATTTTATGGCTAATTGACATTGACTCAAGATGGCACCAAAATGATCCTTTTCTGGTATACATACATAATATTAAGTTTTTGTTGTTTTTGTTTTGGTTTTGGCCTTGCTACATGACATGTGGGATATCAGTTCCCAGACCAGGGATTAAACCCATGTCCCCTGCAGTGGAAGCATAGAGTTTGACACTGCGCCACCAGGGAAGTTCCAAGTTCTAAGTTTTATGCTGTATATTTTTAGGTTTTCTTAGGTCTATATATTAATGTCACATATATATGTGTGTGCATTTATATTATATATATGTATATAATGCATTTAGTCTAGGTAATATGCACATATATAATATATATGTTTTCCTTTTTTCTAAATATGGACTAAACTGATTGTAATAAAAAATTATTAAATGTTCATCTATAATACCTATATTAAGCAGTGATTTTCATGTATACTAATGCGTAAGTTTTTGGTGAGAGAATTGTATCTAAGAAGTGTTGGAACATGGTTGCTTATTTCTAACTGGATAGACCTCAATAGATGATGCCTAAAGACAGCACAACAGATTATTTTCCAAGACTTCATCATGAATTCCAAACGTACCATAAATTGAAGACTATATACATTTGTCTCAGTGGGATGTTTTATTTTGTAACAGAAAAAAAGGCTTGGTGTTCTCCAGTTTTGAGGCATCAAAGTATGGTAGAGATAACATTGGTTTAAGAGCTGGAAGTCCTGAGCAATAATCGCCAGCAGCTACCAACTGTGTGAACTTGGGCACAGGGCTGATCTCTTGGCATCTCAGTTCAGATATGTGTAAACGCAAAGGTTATAAAGATTAAAGGACCTAAGGCAGGACCCATGGCCCTAGGAATGAGAACTTGTGCTATTGCCTGAATATCCAAGCTTTACTCATGTTTGTTTAAAACTGTGTATCTCCTAGAGGTGTTACTCCTCCCTTACTCATTGGCTCTCAATTGTCCTATCCTCTTGTCATTCCTTCTCAAACCATCCCATACACTATGTGGGGCAGCTCAAGAATACATATGGAGGTCCATATGCCATATGTCTAAATATTTACAAGCTGTAAATCAAGCTAACACACTGCTAAATTAAATACCTGCTGTCTTCCAGTCTGATAAATCTACATTCCCAATGGCCTGGAAGGCTAGTTTGACTTTGGAATTTTCAGACTCTTGGGAGCAGGTGGTGGGGTGAGGAGAGCTGGCCCTAGTCTTTCATTCCTGTCAGCTTTCCCCTCTAACCCCTAGCTCTACCCGCACTATGGGGGTTCTCATTTATATTTGTGTGGACATATCAGCTCACCCCTCAAAGTTTCTTCCATACTCCCCAGTCACTTCTGGATCACCAGAGGATGGATACACTCTGCCACCAGGAAAATAGACTAGGTAAAGGGACCACATGGGACCTGGTTGCAGATTTAGGGCCACCAGGGAAGGAAATTCTGGGATTTCCAGATACCTAGAGTGTGGTGTAGATATGGGAGTGGGGGTAGACCAGCCTCCTGGTGGGTATACACTCCAAGTCTCATGGATTTTTCATTCTGTAGGAAAGGGAACAGTTAGGCAGGAGTCATGATAGAGTCTTCAAAAGCACAGAGCCCAGGGCTGAGGTCATCTTCTCCAGATCTCAAAGCAGGACTTGCCAGTATTTAGCTAAATATCCAATATCTTAGACCCTGTATTTTCAAAAAATGAGCTCTAAGGATGTTACTAGCTTTTAATATGGTACTGTATACTGTGAATCTCCAAAATTTCTGACGATGAAACACTGGGTGTGTGCACATATCTGTATGGGGACACCTCCATGAGACAAGATTTGTCACAAATAACTTTAATTTCTAATGTCGTGTACTGCATATTTCTCTTCCTCCAACTACCATAAGGGATTCTATCTTCACCTGCTTTTATCTTCTTGCTTTATATTCATGCTAGATGACTTTATCCATATTGAAGGTTTTAATCAGCTATATTCCGATGATTCTAAACTCTCCATATTTCACCTCTCTCCTGAACTTAGTTGTTGTTGTTTAGTCACTAAGTCATGTCTGACTCTTTGTGATCCCATGGACTCTAGTCCACCAGGCTCCACTTTCCATGGGATTTCCCAGGCAAGAATATTGGAGTGGGTTGCCATTTCCTTCTCCAGGGGATCTTCCTGACTCAGGAATCAAACTCACATTTCCTGGTTGGCAGGAATATTCTTTACCACTGAACCACCTGAGAAACCTCCTGAGCTTCATGTGTATGCCTAGTTGTTCAGTCATGTTCAACTTTTTGCGATCCCATGGACTGTAGCCCTCAAGGATCCCAGGTTCATGGGATTTCCCAGGCAAGAATACTGGAGTGGGTTGCCATTCCCTTCAGGGGATCTTCCCAACTCAGGGATTGAACCCACGTCTTCTGCATTGCAGGCAGATTTTTAAAATTTGAGCTACCTAAGCTTCATTGTGGTGAAGTCACTCAATCGTGTCCAACTCTTTGTGATCCCATGGACCATAGTCTACCAGGCTTCTCTGTCCATGGGATTTTCCAAGCAAGAGTACTGGAGTGGGTTGCCATTTCCTTCTCTGAGGGATCTTCCTGACTCAGGGATCAAACCCAGGTCTCCTGCATTGCAGGCAGACGCTTCACCCTCTGAGCCACCAATACTTACTACCTAACATCTCCACCTGGTGATACAAACTCCACATGTTGAAAACGTAACTCATCCTCTGTCTCCAGTCCTGCCTACCCCAGCCTGCTCCTCTAACGACTTCCTTCTCCCTGTAAGTGTTTCATCATCTGACTGTTTCACCAACTGCCCTGGCCAGAATCCCAGAGTAATCTTTGATTTTGTTTTCCTTTGGTCTCACCCCCCTCCCCAACTTATCTCCCACATTTACTGATTCTGTCTCTTTGGTATTTCTCCAGTCTCTCAGATATATCAGTTTTCAAGGCTCTTATCATTTCTTGCCTAAATTCCTATAATTTCCCATTTCCTCATGTTTTATTTTACACTTCAGTGAGAGTATTCCTTTTTAAATGCTAGGCAGTTAAAAAAAGACCAAAGAAGCTTTTTGTATGCTGATATGTAAAAATCTCCAAAGTATATTAGTAAGTAAGAAAAAAGTTAGCTGCAGATCTGAGTGTAGATATTAAGTTTAATGTAAGAAAGGAAGAAAATAAGAATATATATTTAATATTTATTTGTGTTTGCAAGCAGCTAATAAAAGCTATCTGTTTGATAAGGGTATTTGGGATGCACATTTCCAGATAGGATGGATATGAGAAAATTTCATTGTATACCTTGTTGATTGTTTTGATTTTTGAAAATATACCAAATTAAAATTCAAAAATTATTTTAAAGTTTAAAATATATTCAAAACTATATTATGCATTATGTTGTAATTATTATGTGTTAAAATGCATAATAAATAAAAGTGAAAAAATTAAAGAATGGAAAGCTAAAATGTTTGTCTGATCATGCCATGTCTTTGCTTAAAATGGTTCTTGGGTCCACTATTACCTTTAGTACCAAGTGAAAACCATTTAGAATGGCATAGAATTCCCTTTAGGATATGGATTTAGTCCACTTCCGCAGCCACACCTCTCTCCATACCCTAATTCAGCCCATTCTCTCCTGTCACATCTCAGTCTCTCATGTCTGCGTGTTTCCACTGTTTGGAATCCCATCCAAGCAGACTCAACCTGCCTGTTCATCCCAAGGCAATCTTCAGGACTTGGCTCAAATACCTCTCTCCAAATAACTCCACTGGTAAGGAATCTGCCTGCCATGCAGGAGACCCTGGATCGATTCCTGGGTTAGGAAGTTCCCCTGAAGGAGGGCATGGCAACCCATTCCAGTATTCTTGCCTGGAGAATCCCCATGGATAGAGGAGCCTGGCAGGCTATAGTCCTTGGAGTCACAAAGAATCAGACATGACTGAGTAACTAAGCACAAACTGAATCAAGTGACCCATTTTTCACCTATTTTATCACTCTATACCTTTCCTATTGTACTCACCTTTTTGGACTGCATTGACTTATATGACTCTTAACCTAGTTGTGCATGCATTAAAGGTGAAGACTATTTTGTATTCACCTCTGTATCTAAATGTAAGGCCTGGCTTAGCACTTATGAAATTAATCTCTAGGTGGAAAATGAATGAAAAGTAAATGAGTGAGTGAATGAATGGGGAAGCATATTTACGATGCATTTCTCTCTCCTGTAAGACTGTGTTGTGGACCAAATCAAGCACTGGTGAGAAAGCTATTGTTCTGCACCTGATTATTCAGTGCACCTGACTGATGGAGTCTTGATTTTGGTGCAGTTTCTATGTTTGATTCATGTCAGTGCCAATCCCTCACACCTAAATCAGAATTATCCTTTGAAAAGTAGTCTTAAGTGTTTTCTGCCCTGACCTGAAAGTTTTGCTTTATATTTTCACTTTATTTCAGTTTTCTGAGAAAGGATCAATTTTCATAATGATCTTTCCAAATTTTCCCTGAAGGAATTTTTGTTGTGGGAGATTACAAAATCCCCATCTCAGTGTTAGGATTCAGTCCTGGAAAAAAAAAGACAGAGTAAAGAGGAAAAAAAAAGAGTAATGTGAGGTTTTTTTCCTTCATGAATTTTTTTTCATGAGGTTTTTTCCCTTCATAATACTTATGTGTAATGATCAAACATAATATTTTATTCTCTACATATAGCTGCCAGAAGAAGAGGGCAGTTCATCTTTCTGGGAATTGAGATTTAAGTATTTCCATAGGTCATAGAACAAGTATCCTTCTAAAATTAGAAATTTCTTTTTCAAGTCTTGAGAATGTATTTTAATCACTTTTAGAATGAACTTCCTTGGAAAGACCTTATTTCTCTAAATAATGCCAAAGAAGCCCTAATTTGGATTGGCAAAATCTAAAGCAAAAAAGATTGATAACCAATCTTTTAGGTTGCCTTCAAAAAACCCTGCATTTACAGGTGTGGCAGGTTATCCTGGAACTCTTAGCAGAGTTGAGTCTCCTCACCTGCTTCCTAAGCACCAAATCTTGGTGTGGGACTGTCTCAAGGGCTCTGTGAAGATGATTGCTGCTTGGGTCTTGTGAAAAAGCCAAAAGGACAAAGCCCCCAATCACTAGCCTCCTTTTATAGGGATCTGGTTTCACTGGATATAATTTTACACTTTGAAAATATTCCATTTATTTGGGCTCCGGGCCCATCAATATCAAAAGTTCATAAAGATTTTAATATTAAAAAGAATTCTATTCATGGATTACATTGAGAAAATTATTCTCTTGGACCCAACTGCCTGAATCCCACTGCTTGCTTATTGCATTTCGTCTTATGCTTTGCCTACCATTGTTCTTTTGAGATGTGAAGAAATCTGATTGAATCATATTTTCAGGAATGTTTAAAATTAGAGAGCATTCACTCTGAAAGATATGTTAGTAATTAGGATTTCCAACTTGTGACTGAAGCAACAAATTATTAAATAACTGCATAAGCCACTAAATGAATCTTTGTTAGTGTTACACCTGAGAACGCTGAACTTTCCTGTGTCCGTTAATGTTGTGTATAAGCTCAGACACGTTTCTCTCTCTCTCCACGGACACATGCATGTACACCTCTATAGTACATTATATGCAGTAATAGTATATTTTCTTACTTATTATAAGTCAAGCTGAAAAAAGCTAACTTTTTAAATGTCAGAGTTCTGAGGAACATGAAACTCATAGTTTTAGCATTTAAACTTCTATTTTTCTCAACACTAAAAGGCTATTTTAATATAGATGTTAGTGCTTATGCAAAACATCAGAAATATAGATACAGTTAGGAGATTGGGATTGACATATACACACTATTGACGCTGTATATAAAACAGAAAACTAATGAGAACATAATGTATAGCACAGGGAATTTTATCAATGCTCTGTGGTGACCTAAATGGGAAAGAAATCCAAAAAAGAGGGAATATATGTAATATATATAGCTGTTTCACTTTGCCATACAGTAGAAAACCAATACAACATTGTAAAGCAACCATACTTTTAAAACACTTTTTATTTTTTTAATTTTTTTAACACCAAAACATTTTGTATCAGGGTATAGCTGATTAACAATGTTGTGATCATTTCAGGTGAACAGAAAAATAGGTGCAGTATCCCATTTCTTCCATTTACGTACAGAGCATGCACCTACTGCCACATATTTTCTAGTAAAATCGAGAGCACTTGAGGCATTTTGGTAGCCTCTGTTTCGGGAGTTATTTGTGTTTCAATAAAGGTGCATCTTTGCGGGGTGGAATTTGGAAAGGCGCATTTTCAGTAAGATTTCAAACTAGATCCTCCCTGGGCACAGAAGCTGTGATGATTGCTGCAGTATCCGTATGTACAAAAAGCCTATTTGCTACATAACTTATACCCTTTGCCAAGAAGCAACACAACCTCATCTCTCTCATCTCAAATCCCTGGGCTGGCTCTGGGGGATACCTGTCTGTTTGATTTGGCTGTGTACACCTTCTCTCTGTTTCAGCAAAGTCGAATTTCCATCAGTGATTTATTAAGAAGTCTTCCAGTAGCTCCTTGTAAACCTGCTCTGAAATACTATTGTGGGCCATTGCTTGAGTGGATCGATCTTGTAAGAAAACATTTGCTAGGTACTCTCTGGCAACATCTGCCAAGCTCGGGCTCCCTGTCCTTGGGTGCGATATTGCTGCTCCAGGCCAAGATAACATGGATTGGAAGAGGTGTAAATCTGACGGCCAGGAGTCAAGGAAAGAAGGGAAATGAACATACATAAGAGGTTGTTTTGAGGGAAGACAGGAATAGGCATAATGAGCCCAAAAAGGACATTTACTTAGAAACATATTTGAAACCTGGCATGAGAGGAGAGTTCTAGAGTTAAATATAACTTCACTGCATTATCCAAGTGTTGACTTATGAGGCAGTTTTGAGAGCCAAATGAAAAGCTTTTCATAAAACAGTTATTAGAATATGGGATCATTAGTTTTCTCTATGCATTCCATTGAATTATTTAGTTCTCCTGCTGTGGTTCAGATGCATATATACATAAATACAGAATGCACATCCGTTTAAGCATGTTAAAAAGCATTATTGATGATTTAGCCTAGAAATTTGCTAGCTTTGTTAATATCCAAAACCTTTCTTTTCAAACTTGTACTCTGGGGTGAGATTGCACTCAATTGAAAATGACATCTGTGAGGTTCAAGATATTTGCAAATACGTGATAATACTTCATATGGTATGAAAAGTTTTGACTTTCAACTGAGGACAAGAAGCAATATGAGTTGTTGTTGTTGTTGTTGTTGTTGTTTTGGTGGCAAAAAATCAAGCAATGAAGACATCTGAGATAACCTTCTCTCATGGTTGCACCATGAGCCTTGATGAACCCAAATCCCAAGTATTCCCCTAGAATGAAAAGCAGGGTTGACAGTGCTCTTTATAAATGGAAACCTTGCTAAGAAGGGTCAACTTGGAATTATGAACACCAGCCAGTTTGTTGGTGGGCAGCCAAAAACCTTGTTGGAAAAATGCCCCATATTTCCCAAACCATTTGGCTCACCTCCTGATGGAACTCCATCTGCAAGAGAAATATCTAAATGGGCTGGAGCGAGGGTAATGGAAGGATTTCAATTATCAAGGTGCATACTGGATTACTTTAAGTGCCATGGATGGACCTTAAGGCTAACTCAAGGGATCAGACCCACTATAGCTTTCCAATACAATATGCATCTACCCTCTCTGAAGGTAACACTGTGTTGCTCTTAGGTAATACAAAACAAAGGTTGGGAGTCAAAATGCAATTGGAGAGAAATCTATCAGGAAATACAAATCATAATTTCAAATGTGGAATAAGGCCAAATGATTGAGCCTGCTGAAATAATGGTCAAGGGTATTTAGAGAAGTTTGAAATGATAGAAATGATTTTAAAAATTCATGTAAATATGCACTGAGAAATATTTAGAGGCATCAATAAATAGTGGTTCCAAAGTTTTAGAGCAAAACATAATATCTAGAATATCCAGCCAATTTAAAAAAGTCAGTGACTCTGCATTAAAACACTTAAGCAAAATAGACTAGAGCTTAGTGCTAAATGAAGAGATTCACGTTTTACCGTCTTGCTCTCACGTCGTTGGCTGTGTGTGAGCAAAGCCTACTTATTGAGTGCTAGAGGATGTACTGTCTTCATTTCCAGGCAAAGAGATAACGGGAGCTGTGAGTCACTTACTGTTCCATTCTTTGTTTTTCTTGCCTCTTTTGGTTCCTTCTCACATAGATTCTCTCCTATAACACCTCCTATAGCTCACCTGTCTTCCTCCTTTTCTCCCATCTAAAACACTACCTCTGTCCCAAGGGTCTTTCCTCTGTCAAAGCATCACATTCATTTTGCCCTCTTGCCAAGGCCCACATGACTGGACAGGCATCTTATTTTCTCTTTCAAGTCACCTTAGTAGGTGTTCAGCCTACTAAGCTCCTTTGCTTCTTGGTCAAGTCAGGTACAACACATATACTTTATATGATTTTCTGAAAAAAGGAGCTAATAGGCGAGACCAGCCTGAAACAGTATATATCTGGAAATAGCAATAATTTAAATAATATAATGGTACAAAAATAGACATGTATTCATGGCACAGTAAGAGGGCAGCGAGGAAATCTAATGAATTTTGAAATGTCACATAGCTGAGATTTACTTGTCACTTACTACGTGCTGAGTGACTTCACTTTCACTTTAGAAGCCCCCTTGTGGCTCAGATGGTAAAGAGTCTGCCTGCAATGCAGGAGACCTGGGTTCGATCCCTGGGTTGGGAGAATCCCCTGGAGAAGGAAATAGCAACCCATTGCAGTAATCTTGCCTGGAAAATTCCATGGATGGAGGAGCCTGGCAGGTACAGTCCATGGGTCGCAAAGAGTCGGACACAACTGAGAGACTTCTTCACTTCACCATGTACTGGATGCTGAACGTAGTGGTATCTTTGTCTCAGTGAGCTGATGATGGCTTCATTAGGGACAAATAAGCTGAATATTAAAAGGATTTTTCCAGGATCAGCTAATACTGTAGCTAATATTAAATCCAGGCCACTGGGCTCTGATGCCATATTTTAACCTTTACACTCTACTGCCTCCAAAAACTGAAGTTAATAAAGCAGTTTGGAAAGTAATCATTAACTTATAAGTATTTGGGGGGATAATTAGCTTTATGCCAGTTCTCCTGCATTGCAGGCAGATTCTTTACCATCTGAGCCACCAGGAAGCCCATGGTTTTTTATACCATAAGTCAAAATGAACCAAGGACAGTGCTACATGTTCTTTTAAGCCATGGAAAAACACTAGAATTTACAACATAAAATTTATTTCAATTCTATAGCAATGATAATTTTCTACTTATTGAACAATACAAAATATTACAGAAAGTCACATTTGTCTACAATCTATTACATATTATAGTATTGACTTTTAAGCTTCATTATAATTAAAAACAATGAAACTTTAGATACCAACAGAACAAGAAAATATTTATGTTCAAATATTAACCGATGAGCAAAATTCATTCCTCCAATGTACAAAGAGCTTTAATATTTATAAAAATACAAAAATTCAAATACCTAAATTGGCTAAGTTGAGTCACACAAGAGAAGATATCAATAATAGTGAATAAATTTGTACTGGCCAGGCCACATACACAGTGTTACAATTATTTATTTAAACTAATTTTGTTATTGAAAAGGATATGGAAAAGTTTAATATGCTGTAAAGGCCAATTAGAATGGTGGAGAGAGTTGAAACAATTTTAGATAAGGAATGGTAAGCAGCGAGGCTGTTGGGCAAAGAAGAGTTGCGGGTCTAGGAACATAGCCAGAGATAAGGCCCAGACACTGCCAGAACTTGAACTTCAAAGAAGGCTCAGAAATTAAGATATAGCTTATGGCAGTGGCTTTCAATTTCTGACAGACATCAAAATCACTTTAGGGCTCATTAATACATAGCTGGGTTCCACTCTCAGAGTTTCTTATCAAGTAGGTTTGAGGTGAGACCCACTGCCTGCATCTCTATGCTGTTCTCAGATGATGCTGATGCTACTGGTCTGGGGCCCACCATTTGAGAACTAGTGACTTACAGAATCATCTGCAGACATACAGTGAAGATAGGAAGTGCAACGAAATCAACAGCGGAGAAAAAGAAGGGAGAGGAGACCGGCAGAAGGAGACACAGGAAAGGATGGATAAAGACACAGAGACAGAAGCAATAAGCATTAAAGGGGCAGCAATGAAAAAGGAAAACTTTCTTCCCCCAGAAAATATCTAGCCAGGAGAGGTGAGTGAGACTAGAGAGGATAGAACGAGGCAGACTGAGATCACTCTAAATAATGACCACAGTTCTCTTATCCTGCCTTACCCTGTTCCCTTTCCTTCCCTGCTAATGATTTTGAATGACTAATAATCTACTGTAACTGAGTCCCCTGTAGCCACAACCGGCACCCCAATCTTCACCTTAACTCCCTGAAATCCATCTCCTATCTTCAGCTCACCATTGAAATTATTTTCTTGAAGGTCACTGAACCTGTAGCTCTATTCTTAGTCCTATATTCTAGACACATAAGCAGTGTTTCATAGTTTTGCTCATTTAGTTCTCCCTTGGCTTCCATAACACACACTAACCTGGTTCTTCTTCCAAATACTGAGCCCTTGATCTGCATCTCTAATATTCTCCTTGGTTATAATAACAAATTTTAGAGCACAGCTTTTAGAATAAATTCTAAGGTTTTCCAAAATTCTTTGCTCGTATCAGAAGAGATAAATGTATACTGCCCAGCTTGGCACTTAAAGACAGAAACATTCTATCATTTATAATTTAGTAAATATTTATTATCTGTGGGGTGAAGAATCCCTGGAGGAGGGTATGGCAATCCACTCCAGTAATCTTGCCTGGAGAATCCCATGGACAGAGGAGCCTGGTGGGCTACAGTCCATGGGGTCACAAAGAGTCGGAAATGACGGAAGTGACTTAACACACTCGTAGGATGGCATGCAATACAGACACTGCAGGGAACAAGCTTGATGAACCCTTTGCACTTATATTTGCACTGGCAAATATAAATATATGAGATTATTACAGACATTATCTAAAAAAACAAATTGATACAGCAGAATATCCTGATGCAGCAGTGCTTCTGAAAGTCAGGAAGGCTTCTCTGAAGTGATATGGAGCTGAGATCTGAATAAGAAAGAAACAAGCCATGTGAGGATTAGACGACAAAGACTTTAAACAATTGGAAGGAGGCAAATGTTGGAATAGAGTAAGTGAAAGGGGGAAAGACAGTGATGGGATAGAAAGACATACAGCCTCAGATACATAAGGCCCAGAAGGTTATGATGAGATTTTTGAATTTTATTTTTATTTTTTTGAAGGTTATGTTTTATTCAATGGGATTTTTTAGGATTTCAAGCTTGGGAGACACCATCTCAACTAACCCTGAAAGAACTACTCTGAGGAGGTTGGGGGAAGAGTCAGTCTATATAGACCTTTGCAACAAAGGTCAGGTAGTCTGAATATCAAAATATTTGTGTGAATTAAAGATAATCAGATATCTCATCTTAAGGAATTTAGCGAAATGAAGAGAGACTAAAGAGCCTCTTGATGAGAGTGAAAGAGGGCAGTGAAAAAGCTGGCTTAAAACTCAGCATTCAAAAAACGAAGATCATGGCATCCAGTCCCATAACTTTATGGTACATCAGTTCAGTCAGTCAGTTCAGTCACTCAGTCGTGTCCGACTCTTTGCAAACCCATGAATCGCAGCACGCCAGGTCTCCTTGTCCATCACCAACTCCCGGAGTTCACTCAGACTCACATCCATCGAGTCCGTGATGCCATCCAGGCATCTCATCCTCTGTCGTCCCCTTCTCCTCCTGCCCTCAATCTCTCCCAGCATCAGAGTCTTTTCCAATGAGTCAGCTCTTCGCATGAGGTGGCCAAAGTACTGGAGCTTCAGCTTTAGCATCATTCCTTCCAAAGAAATCCCAGGACTGATCTCCTTCAGAATGGACTGGTTGGATGTCCTTGCAGTCCAAGAGACTCTCAAAGTCTTCTCCAACACCACAGTTCAAACGCATCAATTCTTTGGCACTCAGCCTTCTTCATAGTCCAACTCTTACATCCATACATGACCACAGGGAAAACCATAGCCTTGACTAGACGGACTTTAGTCAGCAAGTGTCTGTGTCTGCTTTTGAATATGCTATCTAGGTTGGTCATAACTTTTCTTCCAAGGAGTAACCATCTTTTAATTTCATGGCTGCAGTCACCATCTGCAGTGATTTTGGAGCCCCAAAAAATAAAGTCTGACACTGTTTCCACTGTTTCCCCATCTACTTCCCATGAAGTGATGGGACCGGATGCCATGATCTTCATTTTCTGAATGTTGACCTTTAAGCCAACTTTTCACTCTCCTCTTTCACTTTGATCAAGAGGATTTTTAGTTCCTCTTCACTTTGTGCCATAAGGGTGGTGTCATCTGCATATCTGAGGTTATTGAGATTTCTCCTGGCAATCTTGATTCCAGATTGTGTTTCTTCCAGTCCAGAGTTTCTAATGATGTACTCTGCATATATGTTAAATAAGCAGGGTGACAATATACAGCCTTGACAGACTTCTTTTCCTATTTGGAACCAGTCTGTTGTTCCATGTCCAGTTCTAACTGTTGCTTCCTGACCTGCATACAGATTTCTCAAGAGGCAGGTCAGGTGGTCTGGTATTCCCATCTCTTTCAGAAATTTCCACAGTTTATTGTGTCCACTGCTTCCCCAGTGGCCCAGAGGTTAAAGCATCTGCCTGGAATGTGGGAGACCCAGGTTTGATCCCTGGGTCGGGAAGATCCCCTGGAGAAGGAAATGGCACCCCACTCCAGTACTCATGCCTGGAGAATCCCATGGAGGGAGGAGCCTGGTAGGCTATTAGTCCATGGGGTCACAAAGAGTTGGACACGACTGAGCGACTTCAGTTACTCACTCACTATTGTGATCCAGACAGTCAAAGGCTTTGGCATAGTCAATAAAGCAGAAATAGATGTTTTTCTGGAACTCTCTTGCTTTTTCCATGATCCAGCAGATGTTGGCAATTTGATCTCTGGTTCCTCTGCCTTTTCTAAAGTAAGCTTGAACATCAGGAAGTTCACAGTTCATGTGTTGCTGAAGCCTGGCTTGGAGAATTTTGAGCATTACTTTACTAGCATGTGAGATGAGTGCAATTGTGCGGTAGTTTGAGCATTCTTTGGCATTGCCTTTCTTTGGGATTGGAATGAAAACAGACCTTTTCCAGTCCTGTGGCCACTGCTGAGTTTTCCAAATTTGCTGGATGGGGAAAAAGTGGAAACAGTGACAGATTTTATTTTGGGGACTCCAAAATCACTGCAGATGGTGACTGTGACCAAGAAATTAAGACACTTGCTCCTTGGAAGGAAGGCCATGACAAACCTAGATAGTATATTCAAAAGCAGAGGCATTACTTTGCCAAAAAATCCCATATAGTCAAAGCTGTGGTTTTTCCAGTAGTCATATATGGATGTGAGAGTTGGACCTTAAAGAAGGCTGAGTGCCAAAGAGTTGATGCTTTCAAACTGTGGTGCCAGAGAGTCCCCTGGACTGCAAGGAGATCAAACCCAACAATCCTAAAGGAAATCAGTCCTGAATATTCATTGGAAGGGCTGATGATGAAGCTCAAGTTCCAATATTTTGGCTACTTTATGCTAAGAGCCAATTCATTGGAAAAGACCTTGATGCTGGGAAAGATTGGGGGCATGAGGAGAAGAGGGCAACAGAAGATAAGTTGGTCAAATGGCATCATCAACTCAATGGACATGAGTCTGAGCAAACTCCAGGAGATAGTGAAGGACAGGGAAGCCTAGCGTGCTGCATCTCATGGAGTTGCAAAGAGTCAGATATGACTTAGTAACTGAACAGCCACAACAAATGTATGGGAAGATACAAGAGTTTAGATTTGCTGAAATCCTTCCTTTCATATGCATCTCAGCTATTTGGGGCCAGTATCACGTGTTTTTCCTCAGTGCTCACTACAGGGAACAACTGCAGTCTGATGGCTGCTGGATTCCAGGTATTGTTTTTCCTGGGTGCTCTTGGGGCTTAGAAATTCACATCAGGAGGACAAAATCAGCTGATGACTGTGACATCCTTAATGTGATACAAATCCACTGGAGAATTTTAAACAGGAAGTTATTATTTTGATTAATGATGCTAAGGTTTATGATTTGACACATGTAGTTTTCCCCTTATCCAAAGACTTTGCTGAAATAATAGTAAAGGAAGAAGAAAGGCATAAAACTTTAAGAACAATGATGAAAGGAGAGAAGACAGCAGGAGCTAAAGCATTACTGCATATTTTTGGAAAACGGAAGCAGATGGACAGAAGAATGGTAACTGACTCAGATAGATGCAGGTAATTATAACCCAAAGTATGTGTAGAGAATACCAATGAGGGATGAGTCAATTTTTTATTGCCCAGAACTTGAAATCACACAAAGCAGGGTGAAGCAAAGTTTGGAAATAAATGGATTGGATGAAAGTTTGCACAAGAAGCTATTAGTCTTCAGATGCCTATTCTGAGCTCTGTATCAAGGTGATATCCTCTATGGCAGGAGTTTCCAACCTCTGGGATCTAAAGCCTGATAATCCAAGATGGGCTTCCACGTGGCACTAGCGGTAAAGAACCTACCTGTCAATGCAGTTAGACTTAAGAGATGCAGGTTTGATCCCTGGGTTGGGAAGATTCGCTGGAGGAGGGCACAGCATGGCAACCCACTCCAGTATTCCTGCCTGGAGAACCTCATGGACAGAGGAGCCTGGCAGGTTGCAGTCCATAGCGTCACACAGAGTTGGACACAACCAAAGCAACTTAACACTCAGGCAAGCACTGAAGTGAAGCTGATGTTATAAGAAATAAAGTGCACAATAAATGTAATGCTCTTGAATCATCCCCAAATCATCCCCCATCCCACCTGGTCCATGGAAAATTTATCTTCCATGAAAACAGTACTTGGTGCCAAAAAGACTGAGGACAGCTGCTCCATGGCAAGAAAAAGAGTGTATATTCTACAGAATTTGAACTTGAGTAGCAAAGGCACCAAGGTACATGGCAGAGTGAAGGACATATACATGCAGCTTGAGGAATAAAATAGAAAATTAATCTAAAGCTTGAAAACTGATTTTCCTGTTGTAAGAATGTTGGTCTATATTCCATAGGCAAGAAGCTCAAATGATTTTTTTTTTTTTCAGAAGAAACTTAAAAGTCCTAGAGAACATACTTTCATATAATTCCCTGACAACTAAACTCAGAATGAAGTCCACAACTTGGTCAGTCCTGATCATGGACTAGATCTTGTTTCCAAGCACCATTAAATATTAACTGCTAAGTCACTTCAATCGTGTCCAACTCTGTGCGACCCCATAGACAGCAGCCCACCGGGCTCCCCCATCCCTGGGATTCTCCAGGCAAGAACACTGGAGTGGGGTGCCATTGCCTTCTCCAATGCATGAAAGTGAAAAGTGAAAGTGAAGTCGCTCAGTCGTGTCCGACCCTCAGCGACCCCATGGACTACAGCCTTCCAGGCTCCTCCATCCATGGGATTTTCCAGGTAAGAGTACTGGAGTGGGGTGCCATTGCCTACCCCGAAATAGTAACTAGAAGATAATAAAATATTTGTGAAAACCCCCAATTTATCTCTCCAATAGAAAAGAGATAAACACAAACAGGAAAATCTGGAGGAAACAGAGGTAAATCAAACAGCAACATAACTATTTTTTGTTTTCAGAAGATAATTATTTTTGTCTGCATTAAGATGTTTAGTCACTAAGTCGTGTCCAATCGCATTGTTTAGTCAATAAGTCATATCCAACTCTTGCAACCCCATGGACTGTAGCCTGCCAGGCTCCTTTGTCCATGGGATTCTCTAGGCAAGAATACTGGAGTGCAATGCAATTTTCTTCTCCAGGGGATCTTCGCAACCCAGGAATTGAACCTGGGTCTCCTGAGTTGCAGGCAGATTCTTTACCGACATTGCACACCTAATATGAGATTAGAAAACTAAAAAAGGAACCCACAAAGAAAAAAAGTTCAGATGAAATGAAAAATACAAGGAAATAGAGTTCAAATAAAGTAGAACCAAAGCAAAATGACAGGAAAAAAGTAAGACAAGGCTTGGAGGATCAGGGTATCTAACACTTAACTCAGAGTGTTTCAGAGAATAAGAAAAGACAATAAAGAACATAATGAAAGAAATACAAGATGATTTCATCCAATTTGAGGACATGAATCCTTAGATTGAAAAAGTTTACAAAATTCCCAGGAGAATGAATAATAAAGACCTATTTCAAGCATATCATTAGGACACATAAGAGCATCATGTTAGAGAAACTTCAAGAAGATTCTGCAGAGAAAATAAACAGACTACAAAGTAACAACATTAAGCATACCATTCAACCTTTCAGTAGTAACAAAGCTACAGACAAAAGGCAATGGAGGAATGCTTACAAAGTACCAAAGAGAATAACTGTCAACCTAAAAATTTGTACCAAATCAAATTATCATCAAGTTTGAGGATAAAATCAAATCATTTTCATATGTGTAACTCATGCAAAGTCTCAACAAAATTACCTCCACAAGCAAAGCACAAAATATGTAGAAAAAGAAACTATCTAGCTTTAGAATTAAAATACATCTAAACAAACAAAATAAAGAAACCTCTGCTAAGTTGTCTAATACAAAAAAATGCTAAATAAAAATATTAATAGTAGTATTACTATGGGAAACAGAGGATGAGAAGTGGAGAATGCTGGCACAGAAAAACTAAGTCTTCACCAACCATAAAAGGAAGCCAGTAGATAGTATCTAAATTCACAAATCAAGAAATAGAAATCATATTATTTAGAAATGTGGAAGCAAACACCAGATGAAACAAAGAAATAAAGGCTAAGAAAGGGATGGTTAAGGAACTACTATTTTCACTGAAGTTTTAAAATATTATCATATATTTTTCAATTATGTGTATATATTACTTTGACCCAAACAAGCAAACTTCAGGCAAAAGTTTCTTGTGGCAGAGTGGAGAATACGTTGTAGTGAGGCAAGATGGAAAGAGGTGGCTATTTCCATGCTCCAGATGAGAGATGATGGTGGCTTAGACCAAAGTGGTAGTGGTAGAGAAAGAAGTGAACAACTTCAGTATACAATTTCATGGAACTGACTTAATTTATTGATACATTGACAGTGGTGCATGAGGAAAAGAGACTCCTCAAGAATGACAGCTAAATGGTACGTGGTGGCACCACTTGTTAAAGTAAATAAGCCTAAAGAAAAACTCAATTGGGGAAAGCATCAATCAAGATTTCTATTTTGTGCATGTTGGGTTTGACATTCTCATCCAAGAAGAGTGTCAGGGAAGAAGCTAGATGGTTTTCTGAGCTCAGTTGTATCCCCTTTAAAGAGGTTGAAGTCCTAACCTCCAGTACTTATGAATGTGACCTCCTTTGGAAATAAGGTCTTCGTAGATAATCACATTAAATGAGGTTGTTAGTGTGGGTCCTAATTCAGCATGAATGTGTCCTCATAACAAGGTAAGATTAGGACACACAGACAGACATTCACAGAGGGAAAATGATATGAAGACACAGAAAGAATACCATCCGCAAGCCAAAGAATGTCTGAAGTGACCAGAAGATAGGAGAGAGAGATGGAACAGATTCTTCCACACAACCCTCAGAAGGAATCAACCTTACCGGCATCCTGCTTTTGGATTTCTAGCTTCCAGAACTGTGAGACAATACATTTCTGTTGCTTAGCCGCCCAGTTCCTAGTGTAATAGTTTGTTAGAACAATCCTAGGAAACTAATATGCATCAGGAGATTTAGGAAGAGGAAATGGTAGAGACACACACTTTTGGAATCACATGCATGGAAGTAGAATTTAGAGCTATGTAATTGGAGGAAATCACTTCAGTGACGAGTGCAGATGGAGAAGAGGACCAGTTCAGTAGTCAGTATTGAGACTCCCATATTTAGAGATTTGATCTTTGGGGGAGGAGGCTCCGAGGGAAAAATGAGAGAATAAATGATCCAGGAGGAATGAAAAAACCAGGAGAGTGTGATGTCAAGAAAAAAGCTTTTTCTTTAAAAAGAGGGAGTGGAAAACTGTTTAGATGACAAGTAAGATGAAGACAAATGATCACTGCTTTTGGAAACATGAAATTCATCATTGACTTGGGAGGGCCACTTTCTTCATTTGAAGAGGATTGAGGATGGAACCAGGAGTGAGGAAATTGAGGATAGTAACTGCAGAAAGCTGTTGTAAGATGATTTATTGCAAAGGAGACCAGAAAAAGCAGTGTTGGCCAGAGGGAGACATGGGATCAGAGGAGCAGTCTTAAAAGACGAAGGATGATGGTGTTGAACACATCATCTTTGTGGATATTAAGGGACACAGAGTGGATGCAGAACTTTCCTAAGTGAGCTCAAATACTCAGTAAAAGATTATGACCCAGCAATCCCACTACTGGGCATATACCCAGAGAAAACCATAATTCAAAAAGATGCATGCACCGAAATGTTCATAGCAGCACTATTTACAATAACCAGGAAATGGAAGCAACCTAAATGCCCATCAACAGAAGAATGGGTAAAGAAAATGTGGTATACACATACGAAGGAATAATATGCAGCCATAAAAAAGGAATAAAACCGGATCATTTTTAGAAATGTGGATGGACCTAGAGATTGCCATACAGAGTGGGGTAAGTCAGAATGAGAAAAACACTGTATTAATGTATATATGTGGAATTCAGAAAAATGGTATAGATAACCTTATTTGCAAAGCAGAAATAGAAACAAGAGATAGAGAACAAATGTATGGATACCAAGATGGAAAGGAGTGGGTGGGTGGAATTGGGAGGTTGAGATTGACACATATATATACCCGATTGATGCCAGGTATATATACTAGGTATATATACCTGATTTATACTAGGTATAAAATAGGTAACTAAATGAGAACACACTGTATAGCAGAGAGAACTCTACTTAATGTACTGTGGTGACCTGGATTAGAAGTCCAAAAGGGAGGGGATATATGTATGTATGTATACATATATTTACAGACATACATATGCATATACATGTATGGCTGATTCATTTTTCTATACAGCAGAAACTAACACAACATTGTAAATCAACCATACTCCAATAAAAATAAATTTAAAAAAAAGAATGTAAGTGGATAAAGGGATGTTAGTAATAAAAACAGGGAGAGAAAGTGTCTGAGAAATAAATGTCGGAGGAGTGAGAGCTTGTGATAAATAAGAAAAATGACTTAAAAATAACAATGTACCCCAATTTAAGGATCTTGTTTACAGAAGTGTATGAATACAAAGCAACCTCATCTTGAGAATCCTGCAGAGGGAGCTGTGACCTGTGGACAGACCCCTCACTTGCACCGGCCCCTCCCAGGACCACTGTGGGTATTCTCTATTTGTTTACATGATGCCCCAGGATTGTGTTACTATCCTTTCTTTAAAAGTGTTCCCCAAACTGTATACATTTCAGGACTTGAAAAAAATCTAGATTCACTCTTGCTTGGAGCAATGAATGGGACACCAGACAGTTTTGATCAGCTGAAGATTCAAGAGAGCTTAGAGAAAACATTGATGAAATGGAAATTTGCCAATGATGCATCACGAGATTTAGAGTCTACCAGAAAGACAGAGAGAATCAATGCCCAGAGGACTTATAGAGACAGTGTGAACAAAGATTGTCAAGTCTTCTCCTCAACTTCCTTCAAGGAAGTTCCATTTTACAGCAAGGCATACTTGCTTATGAAACTTCCTTGGGGTATGGCACTTCCATTGGTCCACAGGGGGAACAACTGGAGACAAAAAGATAAAGATAACCCACTGATGGCTTCATATCATGATATAGACAACGGTTTGTTAAGTGGGACAGAGAAAATGCTAATTTAAAGAGGAAAAACACTAGATGAGTCTGCATTAAAATTAACAGCTGTTCAGCAAATGACACCGTTAGAAGAACAAAAAATTGAATCAGATTGGGAGCAGTCACTATTTGGAATATTACAGTACTGAACAAGCACTTGGATGAAGCGTTAGAAAAAGCTACAATTTGTATGATCTTGGCTAAAGTTCACTCCAGCCTTTGTCTTAAATTTTTGTGTTATTATTGTGTTTCTTCATCACAAATAGATGGGGGAAAAGTGGAAACAGTAATAGATTTTATTTTCTTGGGCTCCGAAATCTCTGCAGACAGTGATTGTAGCCATGAAATTAAAAAAAACAATAGTTCTTTGGAAGAAAAGCTATGGTAAACCTAGACAGCATATTAAAAAGCAGAGACATCACTTTGCCAAAAATGTCTGTACAGTCAAAGCTATAATTTTTCCAGTAGTCACATACAGATGTGAGAGCTGGACCATAAAGTAGTCTGAGCTTCAAAGAATTGATGTTTTTGAACTGTGGTGCTAAAGAAAATTCTTGGGAGTCCCTTGGACTGCAAGGAGATCAAACCAGTCAATCCTAAAGGAAATCAACCTTGAATATTCATTAGAAAGACTGATGGTGAAGCTCCAATACTTTGGCCACCTGATGCAAAAAGCCAACTCATTGGAAAAGATCCTGATGCTGGGAAAGACTGAAGGCGGGAGGATAAGGGGGATGAGCTGTTTGGATGGTATCACCAACACAATGGACCTGAGTTTGAGCAAACTCCAGAGATAGTGAAAGACAGGGAAGCTTGGTGTGCTGCGGTTCATGGGGTCACAAAGAGTCAGACACAACTTAGCAACTGAATAGCAGCAACAACTATGTTTCTACTTTATTTTACAAAAATGGAATTATATTGTACATTTTGGCTTATACCTTTTTCCTCCTAGTAATTTATTACAATAATCAGATTTTAGAACTACAAGGCATATATAAAACTTGTTTACCCATTTTTTTGTGCCAATGTTATTTTAAAAAATTGAGATATAGTTGACATGGTCTTATATGTTAATTTCGGGTGTACAACATGATATAAGGTGATTGGTGGTTTAGTTGCTAAATCGTCTCTGATTTTTGCTACCCCATGAACTGTAGCCCACTAGGCTCCCCTGTCCAAAGGATTTCGCAAGCAAGAATACTGGAGTGGGTTGCCATTTCCTTCTCCAGGGGCTCTTCCTAAGTCAGGTATCGAACACAGGTCTCTTGTGTTGCAGGCGGATTTTTTACTGACTGAGCATCACTACAGTAAGTCTAGTTTACATCTGTCACCACATAATTGCAAATAATTGAAAATTTTTTCTTGTAATTAGAACTTTTAAGATCTTCTCTCTTAACAACTTTCAAATATATCATACAACAGTGTTAACTATAGTCACCATGAAACACATTACAACCAAAGAATGTATTTATCTTGGAATGGTCAGTTTGTATCTTTTGATCGCCTTCGCTCATTTCACCCATCCCTATCTCTGGGAACCATTACAGTGTTCTTCACTTCTTACAGAGTCTGGGGTAGTGAAGGGACTTCCTCAGGACTACAGTACTGGTGGAGTGCTATGTCCTGATCCCAGCCCACTGCTTCTCTTCATGGTAGAAAAAAGCCTTCCAGAGGGCCTTGCCTTAATTCTTTTCTTTAGCCCCAGGTTGCATCCAAATGAGTGACTGCCTCTTTTTAAAAAAATATTTGTGAAAGACAGTTTCATAATTTGTTTCACTAGTTCATATCATATTTTGGGGGTGTCCAGATTCCTGTAGAGATGAAATTTTGATGAATTATAATATCTCTTTATCCCCAGGATAAAAAAGAAAAACTCTTCAGGAGTAGAAGGAAGAGAAACATTCGCTGGTAAGAAAGGTTCAGGTTGCAAACTTCTCTTGCTTATTTATTGAGGTTAAAAGTTAAACTGGATTAGTACAATCATATTTTTCTGACACATTGACTTGCTTCTTAAGAAAACATATTTAGCTTTTTTTTTCATGAATCATTTCAGCAGAAGATCTAGGAGTTATTTCTTAGGCTGAGTAGAAATACTGAAGGCTCCTTTATGAGGGATTTAGCTAGGCACACGTATGTATTGGGTTCATTTTTTTCCCCTCTGGGTTAAATTTTGACTTAAAATTTGTGCATGGATTGGGAGAGGAGGCATTTGGGCTCATTTTTGTGTTTTTCTGGAGATAAAAATAGCACCAAATTTATGAGCTTGATAGCATTGCTGTCTGAGTTGTGGCCAAGAAGTTTTTCTCATTGTTGTCATCATTTCCTTCTCTCCCAATTCCCTCCAATTACTCTTCAGATTCCCAAGATCTGGCTCATGTAATGTTGGTAAGTAAGCAGAAACAGGGTGGAGAGTAAAATCGAGAGATGCCAACCTTCAAAATCACAGCAATGAGGTATTACAAAATCTCACTTGCAAATGGAGTGCCCTGCCCACAGAGTTGCTTTTCACCATAACACACGTGACCTTTCATTTTATGTGACCTTTCTTTTTGCAAATGTCACAATCTCCATCATTATCATTGAAAATTTCAGGTATGAAGCACACTTTCCATTTAGATTTTCAGTAGACTATAAATAGAACTGTTCTCTGGACAGAGAATTAAATTTCATACCCAACCAATTGAAAAATGGCCAGATATTACTTACCATGACAATTCCCCCTTCATAACAGGGAAATGAGGGGACATACCTTTATTGTTTCTATGATGATCATAAATAATTTAGGAAATACAATTCCATATAAAGGAATAACCCTATCACTGAGAGATGACTGTTAACATAATTTTGATGTATATTCTTCTTTTAAAATATGAGGTCTTACTATAAGCATTCTTTTTATAACCAACCTTTAAAAATTAATTTTTATTTTTTATTGAAGGATAATTGCTTTACAGAATTTTGTTGCTTTCTGTCAAACCTCAACATGAATCAGCCATACATATACATATATCCCCTCCCTTTTGAAACTCCCTCCCATCTCCTTCCCCATTCCACCTCTCTAGGTTGATACAGAGCCCCTGTTTGAGTTTCCTGAGTCATACAGCAAATTCCCATTAGCAATCTATTTTACATATGGTAATGTAAGCTTCCATGTTACTCTTTCCATACATGTCACCCTCTCCTCCCCTCTCCCAATGTCCATAAGTCTATTCTCTATGTCTGTTTCTCCATTCAGTTCAGTTTAGTTCAGTCACTCAGTCATGTCCAACTCTTTGCGACCCCATGAATCGCAGCACGCTAGGCCCCCCTGTCCATCACCAACTCCCAGAGTTCACTCAGACTCACATCCATCTAGTCAGTGATGCCATCCAGCCATCTCATCCTCCGTCATCCTCTTCTCCTCCTGCCCCCAATCCCTCCCAGCATCAGAGTCTTTTCCAATGAGTCAACTCTTCGCAATAGGTGACCAAAGTACTGGAGTTTCAGCTTTAGCATCATTCCTTCCAAAGAAATCCCAGGGCTGATCTCCTTCAGAATGGACTGGTTGGATCTCCTTGCAGTCCAAGGGACTCTCAAGAGTCTTCTCCTACACCACAATTCAAAAGCCTCAATTCTTCGGCGCTCAGCCTTCTTCACGACCCAGATAATCACAATGGTGTGATCACTCACCTAGAGCCAGACATCCTGGAATGTGAAGTCAAGTGGGCCTTAGAAAGCATGGCCATGAACAAAGCTAGTGGAGGTGATGGAATTCCAGTGGAGCTATTTCAAATCCTGAAAGATGATGCTGTGAAAGTCCTGTACTCAATATGCCAGCAAACTTGGAAAACTCAGCAGTGGCCACAGGACTGGAAAAGGGCAGTTTTCATTCCAATCCCAAAGAAAGGCAATGCCAAAGAATGCTCAAACTACTGCACAATTGCACTCAACATGCTAGCAAAGTAATGCTCAAAATTCTCCAAGCCAGGCTTCAGCAATACATGAACTGTGAACTTCCTTATGTTCAAGCTGGTTTTAGAAACGTCAGAGGAACCAGAGATTAAATTGCCAACATCCGCTGGATCATGGAAAAAGCAAGAGAGTTCCAGAGAAACATCTATTTCTGCTTTATTGACTATGCCAAAGCCTTTGACTGTGTGGATCACAAGAAACTGTGGAAAATTCTGAAAGAAATGGGAATACCAGGCTACCTGATCTGCCTCTTGAGAAATCTGTATTCAGGTCAGGAAGCAACAGTTAGAACTGGACATGGAAAAACAGACTGGTTCCAAGTAGGAAAAGGAGTACATCAAGCCTGTATATTGTCACCCTGCTTATTTAACTTCTATGCAGAGTACATCATGAGAAATGCTGGACTGGTAGAAGCACAAGCTGGAATCAAGATTGCCGGGAGAAATCTCAATAACCTCAGATATGCAGATGACACCACCCTTATAGCAGAAAGTGAAGAGGAACTAAAAAGCCTCTTGATGGAAGTTTTTCTATTGCTGCCCTGTAAATAAATTCTTCAGTACCATTTTTCTAGATTCCATATATATGCGTTAGAATATGATATTTATCTTTCTCTTTCTGACTTACTTCACTCTGTATAATAGGTTCTAGGTTCATCCACCTCATTAGGAGTGACTCAAATGTGTTCCTTTTTATGGGTGAGTAATATTCCACTGTGTATATGCACCACAACTTCTTTATCCTTTCATCTGTTGATGGACATCTAGGCTGCTTCCATGTTCTAGCTATAACTAACATTTTAAAAATAAATGTATATTGGCCTTTTTGTAAGGAACCCTCTTACACTGTTGATAGGAATGTAAATTAGTACGTCCGTTTTGGAAAACAGCATGAAAGTTCCTTTAGAAATTGAAAACAGAGTTACCATATGATCCAGCAATGCCATACTGGAAGGAAACTCTAATTCGAAAAGATATATGCATCCCAATGTTCACAGCAACATTACTTACAACAGACAAGACATAAAAGCCATCTAACTGTCCCACTGACAGATGACTAAAAAGAGAAAATGTGGTACACAGATACAATCAAAAGTAACTCAGCCATAAAAAAAAAAGAATGAAATAATACCATCTGCAGCAACATGAATGGACCTATAGATTACCATATTTAGTGAAAGTAAGTCAGACAGAAAAAGACAAATACCATATGATATCACTTACATGTATGTGTGCGTGTGTTAGTCGCTAAGTCATGTCCAACTCTTTGTGACCCCAAGGACTGTCCCTCCAGGCTCCTCTGTGGATTTCTCCAGGCAAGAATACTGGAGTGGATAGCCATTCTCTTCTCCAGGGGATCTTCCTGACCCAGAGATTGAACCCTGGTCTCCTGCATTGCAGGAAGACTCTTTAACATCTGAGCCACCAGGGAAACCCTTATCACTTATATGTGGAATCTAAAAAAATGAATCAAATGAACTTGGTTACAAAACAGATGTAGACTCACAGACATAGAAAACAAGCTTATAGTTACCAAAAGGTATGTGGGGATGCAGGTGGAAGATAAATTAAGAGTTTGGGATTAACCTATACACAGTACTACATATATATTAAAAAAGGTAAACAAGGACCTAGAGCATAGCACAGGGAACTACATTCAATTTCCTATAATAATCTCAAATGGAAAAGAATTTGAAGCTGTACACCTGAAACTAACACAATATTGTAAATCAAATATAGTTCAGTTTTTAATAAAGGAAGAAATATGCCCTAGCCTCTTCATACATAGCAATGGAAAATATTAATTGATTAATGACAGAAGGGTCTTTGGGTTATTAGAAGAATTTAGAATGAATATCTTTTAATCATAGAATCAACAGAATCTTTTTTCTCATGGGGATTTGTTTATGGAAAGTTGATAGAGATTAAAATATCTGTAATTCACAATTACCTTTTGATTATAATTTCCTAGTAGACTCATTAGACTTGAAATAACTTACATCTGGTATTGGTATTGACAACTATCTGTTCTGTCTTTGTTTCATGCCAAGATATACATTTTGTTTTACTCATTGAGTAACAAGCACAGTAGAGGTAAGGCTGAGTAAATAGATAATATTGAAAAGCACAATATTTAAAATTCTAAAGTGATACACTGATATCTAGCAAGAATTAGTGTATTCATACTTCATAAACTGTTTAAATACATGTAGTTACTGTTTCCAAAATTTAAGTTATAAAATGTAATAGATTTTGAATTTTCTCACAAAATTTTTTCTAGAGTTAATCCAGAAATCTCAGTTTTTATCAGTCAAAGCCTAATCCCAGTTTCCCTCACCTTCTTGGCAATATTATAAATTTTGTCGATATACTGCAAAGAGCTATGATGGGAGGAAAAGGAAAGAGCAGTCTAGACACTGGATGTTTTCCATGTCACATTATTCTTTAATACTATGCAATGAATTCATCTCCAGAGTATAAGATCTGGGGATTCAAAATGAACCAAGTTTTGAACTCTGACTGTTTTTGAAAGAAATATTGCCCAGTGTTTATATTTTTAAAAATCAGTTTGTAGTGAATTAAAATAAATACTTTTCTTTCTTATCAGTTTTGGAAGGAAATTTCAAAATATCCAGTGCATGACAATAACACTTGATGTCCAAGTTCTCTTTATTGCCCTGGTCACCAGTGATCTGGTATAGGTTTCAATTTGCTTGGTCCTCTCAATCCTATATATCTTTCTTTTTTGCTTTCTCTCTTTTGCTATAATATGACTCAGTAATAAAATGCTACCTTGAAGATGTCCTGTGAAAACATTTCACAGTCTATGTGCCAATTTGTATAACTTACACAGGTTGTGGGTAAAATAGTTAGTACCTTCTGTTGTATGGCATCTAACCTGAGTTCCTGGAAAAATGCGAGTCTGAACTGTTTTGCATAGCATTATCGTACTTATTGTCCAAGTTAGGATAACTTTAAGAGTGAAAGGATGGTAGAAACTGTTAATGATTAAGCCATAATAACAGAAATAAACTAGAAGTGTCCCAGGCAAACCAGGACAAAGGACCATCTCCTTTAGAGAAAGGTTATAAAATATCACATGATAACATTGTCATAACTGAATATGAACTTTTCTTGAGCTTGCTTATTTTGAGGCATGCTCTGATATCATAAAAAGGGAAGTGATATATCCCATAACAAACTCTTTAATCTGACTCTCTTTGAATTTCAGGCTTCCTAGTCTTCATTCCCTATTAGAATTTTTTTCTTACTTGAGGTTAAGGAATGGCAGTCTAAAAAAGAAAAAGAAAAAGAAAAAAAAGATTTATAGAAAGATACTTTCACATGAACAAACATTTAAAGCTAATGTTGATTTATCTGTTTTTGTCTCTGCTTGTTTTTGATGATTGTATATGTTTGTTAGCTGTGAAACTGACTGGATTAGAATGTAGTTCATATACAGTAAATATAAAAAGCAGTAATAGCTAATGAATACTAACTAGTATAACTCAGTATGAGTCAACAGATAATAATTGTAGTTAGTCATTCTATATATATTATCTTTAATCCTTATAAAAACCCTGTAACATAGCATTAGCCCCATTTTTGAGATGAAGAAAATGAGGTTTACTAGCTTGCTTAAGGCCACAAAGTTGGAATGAAACAGAACCACTTTCTGAATCTAAACCCCACGATCTTCACACTACATGTTGACTCACTCCCTCTTTAAGAAGACCTGAGGATTGCCCTTGTCTAGTCTCCATCAGCATCTCAAAGTTTTCCTGGGATGATTAAAGATCTATAATTATAATATTATGTATCCCTTCCAGCAAAAATAAATGCTATTCTATGGAGTGAGTCTACCTGTTATGCCTGTTTTGCCAACATGTTTAACCAAACAGAATTACAACAGCCTTCCACAACTGACTGCAGTGTGATATTACTTACTTCCTTAGCAATGATAGTTTTGCAGCTTATAAGGGACTAAAAAAATAATAATTATTTTTCCTAAAAAAGATTACAGTCCTATTCATTTAATCTCCCCAAATAGCCATTAGCTATGGGATGTAGAGAACAAATTTATGGACACCAAGGGAAAAAGGGGGAGTGGGATGAACTAGGAGGTTGGGATGGACATATATACACTACCCTTTATAAGAGAGATAACTAGTGAGAACATGCCATAGAGCACAGGGGACTCTACTCAGTGTTCTCTGCTGACCTAAAGGGGAAGGAAATCTTAAAAAGAGGGGATACATGTATATATATAACCGACTCACTTTACTATACAGTAGAAACTAACACAACATTGTAAAGCAACTATACTCCAAAAAAATTAATAAATAAAAATGAAATGGAAAAAAGCCAGTAAACACACAAATAAAAATAAACTAGAATATTTGAACTTACATATGTGCTTTAATTACAAAACACCTAAAGTTGTGTACTGTTTTATATTATAATTATATACTTTGCATTAAAGATCAATGAAATTAATCTTGTTTTTGTAATAATTCCAAATAGTTTTGAATACTTTTAAAGATGGAACCAAATATATAATGGCTTAGCTTTAATAACAACAAAACAAAATAGTCATCTGCTATGGTAGCCAGTTAAAACCATTTCTTCTGTAGGTGTGTCTCTTGTACCCCACAGCTGTAGCACCCGTGTTTCCCAGAGCTCTTTTGAGATAAGTAGAAACAGGCCCCAGTTACTGTGAAACTGTCCATAGGAACACAGTCTGATGAGTGGTCATGACACACCAATGAGTTTAACCCCCGTGACATTAATTAAACAGAGCATCAAAATCCTCACTAAGGAATCTGCCTTCATATGCTTGTAACCAGGAAGAATGTATATATGCATGTCCAACTATTTGCAACCCAATGGACTGCAGTCCACCTGACTCCTCTGTCCTGGGATTATCCAGGCAAGAATACTAGAGTGGGTTGTCATTTCCTACTCCAGGGGGTCTTCCTGACATAGGGATCAAACGCAAGTCTCTGACGTCTCCTGCATTGGCAGGAGTGGTTCTTTACCACTAGTGCCACCTGGGAAGCCTAAACCTTTGGCATTCTTGTGTTTGTGTGTGTGTATGTGTGTGTGCTAAGTCGTTTCAGTCATGTCCAACTCTGCAATGCTATGGACTGTAGCCTGCCAGGCTCCCCTGACTATGGAATTTTCCAGGCAAGAATACTAGAGTGGGTTGCCATCCCCTTCTCCAAGGGATCTTCTCAACTCAGGAAGAGGGCCAAACCAAAGCCTTTTGTAGGAGCTGAGGTCCAGGAATGTTGGGGACATTGGCACTGAAAATTCTACCAACAGTTATGTCCATTCCCATTAAGACTGACCTGCAGTCCACCTGCTAATATATTTTAGAGTTGCCTCTGGCTTCCCTGGTGGTTCAGCTGGTAAAGAATCTGTCTGCAATCCGGGAGACCTGATTTCAATCCCTGGGTTGAAAAGATCCTCTGGAGAAGGTAAAGGCTACCCACTCTAATATTCTGGCCTGGAGAATTCCATGGACTGCATAGTCCATGGGATCACAAAGAGTTGGACATGACTGAGTGATTTTCAGTTCACTTCTGAGGTGAAAGGGTAGGTATTCCTGTTTTGAGGCATTTGCAATACGTCTTCCTGAAGGCAAAAGTGAAGACTCTTGGTCTCTTTGATAACTGCTTTCTTTCTACCATCTCACAAAACTTAGTATGCTGGATTGAAGCATTGATTAGAACAGGTTCTCTTTGAATTTGATCCTTCTCCACTGTCTATTGACATTATCAACATTCTTCTGATTCTGAAAAAGCAAAGCCACCCCTACTCATTTAACAATGCCTCTCATTCAAGTTCTTGATCTATCTCTAGATTGTTTGTTGATTTGCCATACTTTTTAAAACTTCCTTTATCTACTTACTCAGCGAATAAATCATTAAAGAATTTTTAATAATTTATTTTTTTAAATTTGAAGCAATAGGCAAGAATAGCATAAAGGACTTTTTCTCCATAAACCACTTGAGAGTAAGTTGCCAAAATGATACCCCATCGCCTCTAAATCTTTACGATTTGAGAAAGAAACTTCAATAAGTTTTCTTCTCTGTATTTCCCATAGTGAGAGGTCACACTGCCTTCTCCATAGTTCTGCCACTGCAAGTGGGCATATGGGATATGTATAACTCAGCTTCAGTAGACAATGCTGAAATCTTCTCCAAAGAGGATGTCAGACTTTCTGGAATCATCTTGGGTTTGTCATTGTCTTCATTAAATCATCTTTCTTAGGCTGATCTCTGTTCCTGCCCTTGACAGGAAAGGCTGCTAGGAAGATCATTTCAGACCCTTACTATGCACAATTTGATGTTCTCATTTTCTGTTTTCATCCTCCTTGGAAGCTTTGTATCATTTAACCACATTTTAAAATCTCCCTATACATTTGAAATTCTGTCTTCATAATTGACTTCATTCATTCATTCAAAAGATATTTATTAATTGAGCATTTGTCATGGTCCAGGACCTATGTTAGGCTTTTCATATCTGATGGTGAATGTGACAGAAAAATCCTTATGGAGCTAACATCAAACCACGACAAGCTCAAACATTTTTAACACTTTCTTTTAAATTAAAGAAAACTTCATAGTCTTCAATTCAATATCCTCCTTTATTAATATCTGTACTTATTTTTCCCGCCTTCTATCACTGCCATACCTGACAGCAGTGATTTCTAATCAGAGGGCTGAAGACTCTAGGGAACCAAACTATTATGCCAATGGATCTATGAACCCATATATTCCTCAATATTAGCCTGAATATACATCTATACTCTGCCTATACATCTCATTTTCATAAGGTTCAAATATACGAAGATGCTGTGAAAATGTATTCTAACATGAATTTAGAGTAAGTTGTCATCATGTATAATTTTCTATAAAAGATTACTAAAAGTGCAATAATTATCATGTTGGACAGGGAGTGGGAAACTTTTTTGATGTATACAGACATACCTAAGTTTCCACAAGTCTTAATTCCGGCAAATTTGGGCAATTTTATCCCTCACTACCCTGCTTTCAAGGTTTTGTCAGTATTCAGTGGCTGTGGCTTACTTTTTGTTTTAGAAATCTCATCCAAGTTTCCTTTTTTATTTCAAAAATCTCCTGCTGTAAGGTGTCTTTTCTTACCATAATTTTTCCTAGCTATTTCTTATGGTTGTCCTAGTCCAGAGTGAAATACACTATATTTCACTTGTCTTTGTACACCTGAAATGCCTAACACAGTGCTGGCACATCATCTGAGCAGAAAAACTTGCCATATTGACATAAAGATCATTTCATAACGAATCAGCATCAATAAATGTGTAACATAAGACTATTGCACCAGAGTCAGTAGAAATAAGGTGATACGTTTCAAGTATTGTTTAGTTTGTTGAAAAAAAATTTCCATGAATCCATCATTATGCTACTTCAGAGCTTTTGGAACTCTGGAATTCATCCTGCCTTTAAACTATTTTTAGCCCTTAAACCAAGTACGCAAGAGGCTGAATAAGTTCATGTTTATTTTACCTGCACAAAAATTTTTCTCTTAAAGAGGATTAGTATAATGATCTACCTCTAAACAGCATTGCCTGATTAATGTATTTCTATGAAGGACTAGCTTATGAGAGTTGAAGCAGGGCTCAGACTTGGTACTTATTATCATTACTTACCCTACAACTTCAATAGATTCTTAAGTTATTATTGAGCACAAAGACTCTCTTTTATCTCTATGTTCCCTACACTGTCACATATAATGTGCGTTCAAAGAATCTAGTAAGTGAATATATTCATGGATCCATCACAAGAGAGGCTCTATGCTAACCAAGGAGCAAAACAGGCCCCTGCGTGATAATGATTTGCTATCGAAGGTAAGATAGACTTGCACTTACATAAGACAAATATAGTTAATCTCTTTGCTCCACTTCTTTCTTCCATTTTATCAGAATCCTATGATGCATTTTTTTCTCACTCTATTCACAAAAGTGTAACAAGTTTTGATCAAAAAAAAAAAAAAAGATTTGTGTCTTCCTTGGGTAACCAGCTTTCAAATTACTGAGTACTTTTAGATCTGATAGTTACAAAGGTGTACACCTGAGAATAGAAAGCTGCAAAGCAATCCTTGGAGAACTTTCAGAATATGATTTTGGTCAATACACACACACACACACACACACACACACACACACACACAGGCTTCCTTGGTGGCTCAAACAGTAAATT
Source organism: Ovis canadensis (assembly GCF_042477335.2). NCBI lineage: Eukaryota > Metazoa > Chordata > Mammalia > Artiodactyla > Bovidae > Ovis > Ovis canadensis. Next base: position 62,866,517 of record NC_091254.1, read on the forward strand.
ATCTGCCTGCAGTGCAGGAGTGACATGAAAGTCAGTCATGTTGGACTCTTTGCGAGCCTATGGACTATAAAGTCCATGGAATTCTCCAAGCCAGAATATTGGAGTGGGTAGCCTTTCCCTTCTCCAGGGCATCTTCCCAACCCAATGATGGAAACCAGGTACCCTGCATTGCATGTGGATTCTTTACCAGCTGAGCCACAAGGGAAGCCCAAGAATATTGGAGTGGGTAGCCTATCCCTTCTCCAGCGGATCTTCCCAACCCAGGAATCAAACCTGGGTCTCCAACATTGCAGGCAGATTCTTTAACAACTGAGCTATCAGGAGACCCAGGTTCAATCCCTGGGTCAGGAAGATCCCCTGGAGAAAGAATTGGCAACCCACTCCAGTATTGTTGCCTGGAAAATTCCAAGGATAGAGGAGCCTGGCAGGCTACAGTTCATGGGATTGCAAAGAGTCAGACATGACCGAGCAACTAACTTTCACTTTCTTTTCTCTATATATATTTATATAATTGATATATATGTGTGTATGTATATATACAGTAATGGAAAGTTCTGACATCATTTTTTCTTTGACCTATATCTGTGATTTATGTATGTTAGAGGATGGGTTATTATCAGTTGAGAGTCAAGATATCACTTCTCTGCCAGTTTAGAGACTAATAATTGTGACTTTAACAGGGAAATTATCTCAAAATTATAAGTGATGTTTCAGCAAAAAGAAAAAATTCTCTCTTTGTCATAATGCTAATAGAGTACTGAAGAAAAAAAATCATGAGTCCCAAATAAGAGAGACTTTTTAAGGGAAGGGTGTAGAAAGACAAGAACTGGTGTTCTTTACCCCAGATGTGACCCTGACTCAAAGCAGCCTGGTGGGACTCATTGTAACCATCTCCCTGCCGACAACAGAGCCAGGGACAGGATTTGGGAAGTCCCAGAAGCGAGAAATGGGACCACTTTCAGAATAATAGTCACAGAAATTTGGAAACTAACACCTCATGGCAGTAGGATTAGGAAATATTCCTTAAGTTCAATTGATTCAATCATCAGACAAGCTATTTTTAAAAATGTTTTTTAAAGCCATATAGTCTTACTGGGGTGCGGTCTTTATTTCCTCCTTCCTTTATCTTGGCAGAACATCCCTGTAATTGATTTCCCATAAGGAAATGCCAAATCGTAACATCAGACAGTTAGACTAAGAACAAATAAAAATTCTTCCACATTTTCCTTCACAGATTAATCATTATTGCCATTCCCCATTAGATTTGTAAAAATGTACCAATTATTTGGGCTTCCCAGGTAGCTCAGTGGTAAAGAATCTGTCTGCCAATGCAGGAGACACAGAAGATGAGGGTTCGATCCCTGGGTCCAGAAGATCCCATGGAGAAGAAAATGGCAACTCACTCCAGTCTTCTTGCCTGGAAAATTCCATGGACAGAGGAGACTGGTGGGCTACAGTCCATGGGGTTGCAAAGAGTCAGACACAGCTGAGTGACTGAGTGAGTGACGCACGCACCCAATTACTTAGCACACCTCTAACTATTTGAACATGTATTTTTAAAGATCTCAGCTTTTGTCAAAATTCAATGAAAAGGAGATTAAAGAATCATAGTAAATGAGCCTATTAACTAAATATACTTCAAAGGTCATCAGGCCTAATCAAAAGTGAAGATTTTTCAAGACAGAGCTCTCTTTTGGCAGCTCTTCAAACAGACCTGTGGGCTGGGAGGCACAGGAAGGAGAGATGGTCCTGGAGTCTAGAGGGTCCACTTCAGGATGAATCATAATAGGTGAGAAAGATGCCCAGGGAGAAAGGCAATCTTTCAAGACATCAGGATTTACAAACAAACTCTGCTCACGCTGAGAGTCAAATAAGGAGCAAGGACAGTCCTTAGCCACAGGTGTGAGTCATAAGCAGGCTGAACTTACCATTGACTGTCTTCCAGGTCATCAAATCTTTGTTAAATTGTTACATATCATTTAACTCTAGTCCTAGGATGTTGCATGATTTCTCCCTATTACTTAAAAAAAAGCAAAAGAAGACTCATTCTTTTTTTAAGTTTAATCCTGACACTCACTCCACATTGGATAAGCCACAGTTTAAAAACATTGCCTTGAGTGTTCTGCTTCTGTTCATAGTAAGATGAACCAGGAAGAATATTCAGACTCACATTTGCAGCAATATTAGTGCTTTCCACCCCCAAGAGAAGGGACAGAAAAACTTTCTAGCAAAATGCTGCTTTCTCTCTCTTTCTCATTCTTCCTTTAAAAGTACACTCTGAATATCCATACCATTTATTAATATTACTACTATTATTACATGAGAAATGAATTACATTCAGTCACTAAAAAGACCCAATGATGTGCTAAAGTGGTAAGGTAAATTTCATTATATTTTATGGTACATTATCAAAGCCCCTAAACTCCAAAGCATAAAGTTTGACATCATTAGTGATTTCAAAGGGTTAGCAAGTTTAAACAGATTCAGGGATATGTTTTAATTACAAACCATGATTTATGTAAATCCAAGTAAACATTAGAGAAAGAAATGGCAACCCACTCCAGTATTCTTGCCTGGAGAATCCCATGTACAGAGGAGGCTGGTGGGCTACAGTCCATGGGATTGCAAAGACTCAGACATGACTGAGTGCATGCACAGGTAAATATCATCTACTAACCTGTGTCAAAACAAGGTGTCATACTTTACTTGAATCTTTAAGCAAATCACATTAAACTTAAAGAATGCCTCCCAGGGAATATGCTGAAACACCTGTTTTCTTAAGCAGCATGTCCTCGGTGAGAAATTCCAAGTAAGTAAATAGGACATGAGGCCATTTTATAATTTGTGCCAAGGTAAAACCAGAAACTACCTCCTAAATTAAGTCAAATGAAAACAAATATGTGACATGTTTGTCTACTAATAAATGTTTGTTGTTAATTTAAATGATCTCTATTTGTCCAAAACAGCTTGATTTAATCCTGTCTTTTAAAGTATATGTTACTGAATTGATGCCAAACCCTTTTTCCTGATGCACTCTAATTTTTTAATGCTGAAAAAATTCAGACAGAAAATATACTATAATATAGTGTTGTTTTTATTTGGGGCTTATTTTTAATAGAATGTTATAGCAAAATAATAAGGACCCAGAAAAAGCTAAATTTTAAAATTGGCACATTTAATATCTAGTGTAGTATGACATTACTTTTCTTTTTTGCATTTTTAATTTATTTTATTTTTAAAGAACACTGTTGAGATGTAATGAACATACAAAAAGCTTTAATAATAGATAAACAACAAGGTCCAACTGTATAGCACAAGGAACTATACTCAAAATCTCCTAATGATCTATGATGGAAAAGAATCTGAAAAGGTATATATATACATATGAAGTGAAAGTCAAAGTGCTAGTTGCTCAGTCATGTCCAACTCTTTGTGACCCCATGGACTATACCCTGCTAGGCTCCTTTGTCCATGGAATTCTTTAGGCATGACTAATAGAGTGGGTATCATGCCCTTCTATAGGGGATCTTTGCAACTCAGGGATCAAACCCAGGTCTCCTGTATAACAGGTGGTTCTCTCCATCTGAGCTACAAGGGCAGCCTATTTCAATGTGTGTGTGTGTGTGTGTGTACGTACATACATGTATATATGAATCACTTTGCTGTACACTTGAAGCTAACAAAACATTGTAAATTAACTCTAATTAAAAATGGTTTTGTAAAAAGATAAACATATATAATATATACAACTTAATGAACTGGGCAATAAGAATATACTGTGAAAACATTACCATGATCAAAGTTATAAACATATGAATCACCTCTAAAAATTCCCCCTTCCCTCTTTACTTACTTGTTTATAATATTATTTTTCTTTGCGGTAAGAGCACTTGATATAAGATACATTTTCTTAGCAAATTTTTAAGTATGCAATATAGTGTTGCTAACTATAGTCTCAATGTTGTACAATAGATCTCTAGAACTTTTTCATCTCATGTAACTTAAACTTTGTACCCTTTGACCAACACCTCTCCATCGGCCCTTCCCAAGCCCCTGGTAACCAAAATTCTACTCTCTGTTCTATGAGTTTGACTGTTCTCGAATATTTATAAAAATGAGATCATGCGATATTTGTCTTTCTGTGACTGGTTTACTTTATTTAGCATAATGTCCTCCCCTAGTGGTGGTTTAGTTGCTAAGTTGTGTCCAACTCTTTGTGACCCCATGGACTATAGCCCACCAAGCTTCTCTGTCTATGGGATTTTCCAGGTAGGAATACAGGAATGGGTAGTCATTTCCTTCTCCAGGGGTGATTCCTAACCCAGGGATCAAACCCAAGTCTCCTGCATTGCAGGCAGTCTCCTACACTGCCAGAGGAGTCTTTACCAGCTGGGCCACCAGGGAAGCTCATTGTCCTCCAGGTCCATCCATGATGTCAACCCTTCTTGTTTTTAAGCTGAATAATACTCCTTTGTACGTACATATCACATTTTTTTTAATTGAGGTATAATTGACATATAATGTATTAGTTTCAGATGTATGACATGATTCAATGTTTGTATATATTGTGAAATGATCACCACAATAAGTCTAGTTAACATTCATCAACCATGCGTGTGGGCGTGCAAAGTCGCTTCAGCCATGTCCGACTCTATGCAACCCTATGGACTGTAGCTCACCAGTCTCTGTCCGCAGAATTCTCCAGGCAAGAATACTGGAGTGGGTTACCATGCCCTCCTCCAAGGAATCTTCCCAACCCTGGGATCAAACCTTCATCTCTTACTGACTTCTGCATTGGCCGGCAGGTTCTTTACCATTAGTGCCACCTGGGAAGCCCCTTCATCAACCGTGTGCTGTGTGTCTGTGTGTGTGTATGTCTGTGTGTGTGTATTAGTTGTTCAGCCAGGTCCAACTCTTTGTGACGGCATGGACTATAGCCCACCAGGCTCCTCTGTCAATGGGCTTCTCCAAGCAAGGATACTGGAGTGGGTTGCCATTTCCTTCTCCAGGTTTTTACAAATATTTTTCTTGTGATGCTAACTTCTAAGATTTACTCTCTTCGCAACTTTCAGATATACAATATCATATTATTAACTATAGTTGCCATGCTATACATTATCTCCCCATGACTTAATTTACCTTATAATTAGCAGTTTGCTTTTTTTGACCACCTTCACTCAGTTCACCCCATCCCCTACCCCCTGCTCTGGCAACCACCAATCTGTTCTCTGTATCAATGAGCTTTTTCACGGTTGCTGTTGTTATTCTTTGTTTTAGATTCCACACATCCGTGAGAAATTAATCTAGAATGTTTGTGCAATGCACTGTGAAGTTTAACCTAGAATGCTTCCCTAACCTACTTGCTTTTGTCCTAATCCGACTGTCACAGAAGTTGTCACACTAAATGACGTCTTTACTTGCGAACTCTTCTGACTCCTCTCCCAGGCTGTCATTTCTGGATGTCTCTTATTTTGTCACGTTTGTCTTTCTTTGCCAGACTTAGAGACAGTTAGCACAATATTTTCAGGGTCCATCCATGTTGTCCCAAATGGCAAGATTTCTGTCTCTTATGGCTGAATAATATCCCATTGTAAATATGTGTGTGTGTGTGTGTAGACATATAAACACACAGCATGACTATCCACTCCAGTATTCTGGACTGGAGAATCCATGGATGGAGGAAGCTGACAGGCTACAGTCCATGGAGTCTCAAAGAGTCAGACACGACTCAGGGACTAAGCATAACACATATAGAAAATAGAAACACATTTTAAAAATCCATTTATCCATTGATGCACACTTTGATTTCTTCCACGTCATGGCTATCGTAAATAATGTTTCAGGAAATATGGGGTTGTATATATCTTTTCAAGTTGGCATTTGCATTTTCTTTAATTAAACACCTCAAAGTGAGGTATCAGTAATATACAGCATTGCATGAGTTTTGGATGTGAAGCATGATGATTTGACTAACATATATGGAGAATCGATGACCACTGTTAAGTTTAGTTAACATCAATCAAATGTTTGCCTCCTCAGTATGGCTTGTTATCTTCTGTTGTTGTCATTTCTAACAACCATTCTCCTAGGTGTGAGGTGACATCTTATTGTGGGTTTAAGATGCATTTCCCTAATGATGAGCGATGTTGACTAACCTTCATATACTTGTTAGAGATTTGTACATTTTCTTTGGTGAAACATGTATTCAGATCATTTGCTCATTTTTATTTTATTTTTAATTAATTTATTTATTTTAATTGGAGGCTAATTACTTTACAATATTGTGGTGGTTTTTGCCATACATCGACATGAATCCATCTGCTCATTTTTATATTAAATTATTTGCTTTTTTGCTATTGCATTTGGGAGTTTCTTACCCATTTTGGCCAGTAAACCCTTATCAGATACATGATTTGCTAGTGTTTTCTTCCATTCTGTAGACTGCTTTCACTTTGCTGACTTGGTTTGGTTTTTTGTTTTGTTTCTGTGTAGAAGCTTTTCAGCTCGATATGATCCCACTTGTCTCTTTTTGTTTTTGTTGTTGATGCTTTTGGTATCACCTCTAAGAAATCATTGTCAAGTCCAATATCTAGAAGCTTTTAATGTTGCTTTAGTTTTAAAACATCCCAATGCGCTCCTTACTGGTTTTAGTACATTTAGATTGTGCATTTCCTAACTATTTTTTGTAAAAGTCTAATTAACTTTACATCTTTTAACACTCTGGTCACTGTGAGGTTAATCTAGAACGCTTTTCTAACCCACTTCCTTTTGTCCAAATCCTTCCATCACAGAATTTGTCACACTAAATTACATCTTTACTTGCAAATTCTTCTGCATCCTCTCCCAGATGGCCATTTCTGCATGTCTCTTATTTTGAGTATATCCCATAACACTGACACTCACTAAAATTTTTCAGTAAACAAATGAACAAACTAATTAATGCTTTAATTAATTAAGGGTCTGGAATTGAGCCATTTTAAGATCTTAGGAATAACAAAATAGATATTTTTTAGTATCACTTTATAGGAGTATGCATGTGCTTTATAGGAAAGACAGGAAGCTCTCTTGATACTTTACAATGCTTTCAATAGGCCTAAAACAAAAAAGACAAACAATAATCCATATATTAAAACAGTAATTTTAGTTGATTATCAGATTGATTAATTTGGTTTAAATATATTCTGTTCTTAATTTTTTTAAGTTAAAAGTTCCTTTTTACATTTAAATGTGTCTCTCCTTATACTGGTCTTGATGAATAAATGATTCAATCAATTAACCAAACTAGAATTCCTCTTATGTTCACTAGTCTTTGCTTTCTTTTTTCTTAACTTTTACTTTATATTTCAGTATAGTTAATTAGGGCTTCCCTCATAGCTCAGTCGGTAAAGAATCTGCATGCAGTGCAGGAGACCTGGGTTTGATTCCTGGGTCAGGAAGATCCCCTGGAGAAGGAAATGGCAACCCACTCCAGTATTCTTGCCTGGAAAATCCCATGGACAGAGGAACCTGGCGAGCTATAGTCCACAGGGTTGCAAGAGTTGGACACAACTTAGCAACTAAACCACCAAACCATAGTTGATTAACAATCAACTATTTTAACAATCAAGCTGTTTCAGATTCAGGTGCAAAGTGATTCAGTTATACATATACCTGTATCTACTCTTTTTCAAATTCTCTCCCTATTTAGGTTATTAGAGAATACTGAGTAAAGCTCCCTTTGCTATGCAATACGTCCTTGTTGGCTATTTTTTAAAAATATAGTTGTGTGTATGTCAATCTCAAACTCCATATATGTGTGTGTGTGTGTGTGTGTGTATTTTAGAAAGCATAACTAGCCAGAACAAGAAAAGTGTTTTTACCCAAAACACTTCCAAGTGCTTGATATCAACGTTCATGATCTGAGATTCACATCTTCAGTGATGGCTTGATTTTGTTGGTAGAGAGTGTGCTCCTGTGACAAAACCATAAATGGCCTGTTGAGATGGAATCTTGAGTATCTAAAGGTATTTAAAATAAATATTTCCACCTTTGAGTTTAGCAACTTTCAAAGCAGATGTCTTCTATCAGGTAAAAGTAGCAGATTTTTTTCTTTAACTTGGCGGGCACATTTGTATTTTCTATACTGTCAGTTCCCTAACAAGGAAGGGCTTTTGTTTTGTTTTTTCACAGTTTAGAGTTGTCTTCTAAAAGATAGAGGTAGTAGGGTGCACTGGCTAAGGACATTAACTCCCTCAGTAGGCAGTACCGAGTTCCAAGGTCAGATCACATAGTAACAATGACTACCATTTGTGAAGGGGCCTTCCCAGGTGTTAAAGAACCCACCTGCCAATGCAGGAGACATAAGAGATGCGGATTCTTTAATCCCTGGGCGGAGAGGATCCCCGGCATGGGGGCATGGCAACCCACTCCAGTATTCTCGCCTGAAGAATCCCATGGACAGAGGAGCCTGGCAGGCTACATACAGTCCATGGGCTCGCAAAGGAATCAGATATAATTGAAGTGACTTAGCAGGCACGTACCATTTGCAGAGAGCTTACTAACTGCCTAGCTTTGGGGATGATATTCTTTACATGAATTATTTTACTCAGTTCTTACAACTTAGAAAATATTATTGAGCATATTCTTTTTTTGCATGAGGAAACTAATATTTAAAGCATGAGGTAAAATTTCTGAATACACTCAGCTGGTAAATTGAAAGACAGCATTTGAATCCATGTCTATTTAATTCCAGAACCCATATTTTAACCACTGCCATCTTAAATGCCTACTAAGTGTGATCTTCATCAAGTTCTTGCACATGACTGCATCTTGTTAGGTTATTGTAGAGATTCTATAAAACAGCAAGTGTAAAATACTCAGGATGGTGCTTGGTACAAAGTAAGCTCTTAAATTATAATCTAGAAATAATTGTTATTCTTTTTTTTAACAGTCAGTTGTTTACTAGACAATTAGAAAAGAAGGAAAAATAGTCTCTTTTATTGACCCACAAATTTACTCATTACTTCGTACAATTCTAAATTTCCATCTGGTATTTCTCTTTAGTCCAAAGAACTCCTTTAACTTTTCCTGAGGGATACATTTGCTGGCAACAAATTATCTCCACTTTTGCCTCTCCAAAATTTTACTTTTCATCTTTACTGAGGTATCATTGACAAAATTTCAACTTATTTAAGTTGTGTATATTGTAGTAATTTGGTCTATGTATACATTGTGAAAGGATTCCTTCCATCTAGTCAATACAATCCAAAACCTGACATGTTTGTCTTCACTATGTGTGTGAACATTTAATTTCTACCTCCTTAGCAAATTTCAAATATATAATATAGTGTAATTAACTATAGTTACCATGTCTTATGATACAACCTCAGAACTTATCCATCTTATAGCAGAATGTTTGTACCCTTTTGCCAGCCTCTCTTATTTCTACTACCTCCAGCAGGCCTTGGCAACTACCTTTCTACTCTGTTTCTAATAGTTTGATATTTTTCAGATTCCACGTATAATTGATACCATGAAGTGTTCATCTTCTATCTGGTTTATTCCACTTAGCAGAATACCCTCAATATCCATCCCTGTTGTTAAAATTGGCACAATTTCTCTTTTCCATGTCTGAAAATATTCCATTATATATACATCACACATCTTCTTTATCCATTTGTTTATTGATGAACATGCAAGTTGTTTCCATATCTTGGCTATTGTGAATAATGCTGCAATTAGCATGGGAGTACAATATCTCTTTGATATCTTGTTTTCATTTCCTTTGGATATATACCCAGAAGTGAGATTGTTGGATCATATGGTAGTCCTATTTTTAATTTTTTTGAGAAACCTCCATACTGTTTTCCATAGGGGCTGCACAGATTTACATTTCCATAAAATTTTCTTTATTTTGCCTTCATTTGTAAAGGATACTTTATAGAATACAAACTTGTAAATTTACAGGTTTTAAAATTTTTTTTCGGTACTTTAAAAATGTCATTCCGTTATTTCCAGCTTCCTTTGTTTCACATAACTGACTGTTCAAACATTTGACTAAATGTATTCCTTTTATTGTTTCTCTGCATGTAATGTGTCTTTCCTTCTGGCTACTTTTAAGGCCATATCTTTGGTTTTCAAAAAACATACCTAGGTGTATTGTTTGTTCTATTTGGGCTTTGGTGCATTTTTAAAACCTTTGTGTTAGTGTTTTTCATCAAATTTCAAAAAATTTTGCCCAGTATTCCTTCAGGTAATTTTTTCTCTCTCATCCCTGTCTTCTTTCCTTCTTAGACTCTAAACACAGGTGTTTATGTTTGACCACTTGAATCTGTCATACAAGATTAAAGTTTTGTACAATTTTTTTCAAGCATTTGCTCTTTGTGCTTCAATGTTATTTGTTTATTTTACAAACCTTTTGCAAATTACTTACTTAACACTTATTGATAAGTTCATTGGCACATTTTAGCACATTATTAATCCCTAGAATTATAGAAAATAATCAGATCATGTATATTAGCATTTTCTTTTTAATTTGGAGTTTGTTTCCCAGGGTTAAAGATATTTGTTTTCCTTATTAGTCAAATAATCTGTGCTTCAGTTTTAATAATTTCTTTTCACCTCTCTTCAAGTTTGCTGATCCTTTATTCTGCACTGTTCAATCTGCTGTTAATCCCAACAATGTTTTTTAAATTCCAGGTGTGGGAATGGCTACCTACTCCAGTATTCTTGCCTGGAAAATTCTGTGGACAGAGCAGTCTGGTGGGCTACAGTCCATGGAGTCACAGTGAGTCAGACAGGACTGAGTGACTAACACTAGTACTGCTATTATATTTTTAAATTCTAGGTATAGTATTTGTTTCTTTTCCAGAGTTTCTACATCTCTCCTAAATTACCCATTTCTTCATCCATTTTCCTGGGTCTAAATATATTAAAGACCCTTTAATATATTTATCATTATTTTAAAGCCCTGCCTACCAGTGTCAGCCTCAGAGTGATCTATAGGCCTGTTTCTACTGATACTCTTCTTGACTATGAGTCACATTTTCCTGTGTTTAATAATTTTTAATAATTAATTTTAATGCATGTTTAACAATTTAAAAGTTTAGATTGAGCATTGTATATGATGAAACATTGTAGAAATTCTGTATTCTGCAGCTTCATCTGAAGAATTTGAAGGGTCTCTTTTTAGCAGGATGCTAAATTATCAGTAGATCGCTGTGATTCTGTCAATATTTGGTTTTAATTTTGAGCTTTCTTGGAGTGGGTCTGTTTTGGTTAGTTCTGAGATGTGATTCTTACCTCTAATGTGTGGCCCTGCTGGTGTTTTAATAGAAAGTTCAAGCTGTTTGCCAAGCCCTGTTAACTTGGTAGGACTTGAATGTCAAGTTGCATCCCCTCAGAACTAAGAAAATGCGGAAACCTCTATTCCACTCTTTCAGCCTTCCTGCATTGATTTCCACTGGAAATGTTGTACTCTTGCTTCCAATTTGTGCAATTCAGATATTAGTGAAGAATCTGAAAGGAGTTTATGTGCAGATTTGAGATGAATGCTTCATTTGAGAAATGTTTTCTTCCATTTCCAGCTGCTATGGCAACTCTGATTCTGATATTTGACTTCTCAGTACAGAAAGGACTTCTACTCTTTGACTAAGTTCTAGACCTTTATGCTAAAGGGACTGGGGATTGCCCTGGAAAAAAAAGCCAGGAAAATATATATCTGACCCAGTTTGTTACCTTTATTTCAAGATGTGGCATGTCACCTACTCATGACATTCTATATAGTGTTTTAGGCTATCATTACCTTTAAATATAGCTGTGGAAATTAATACTCATAAAACCAGAGTCAGAAAAAAAATCAACCAGTATTTACCAAATGCTATGAAAAAACTATTGTTGTTGTTGTTGTTGTTTAGTAACGAAGTCATGTCCCATGCTTTGCAACCCCATAGACTATAGCCCACCAGGATCCTTTGTCCATGGGATTCTCCAGGCAAGAATACTGGAGTGGATTGCCATTTCCTCCTAAGGGAAATCTTCCCAACCCAGAGATTGAACCCATGTCTCCTGCATTGGCAAGCAGGTTCTTTACTGCTGAGCCATAAGAAAACCCTCAAAAACCTATGCAGAGTACCTAAAACACTGACTTTGTTCTAAAAATTATAAATGCAATCAAAACCTTGTGAAAAATGACTAAACAGACAGAAATGTGAGGAGCATTAACATGTGAATTAGACTTGAAAAATGAGGGGAGCAACTCATAACAAAGGAAGATAGTACCCAGATATGGGAATAAACATAACCAAAATCTGGAAAGCAAAATGGCGTGAAACAAGAGAAATCAGCTTAATTGGGCTAATGGAAAAGACAGGAGATTAAGTTCATTAAGCAGGGTCAGATAAGAGTGTCAAATATTAGGCCAAGGAGTTTAACCTTGCCAATAGGACATTTTCCAAGTACAGAAAATAGTAAATGGAAAATATTATCCTTAAAATACATTTAATGAGGGGTTCAGTTGCTCAGTTGTATCTGACTATTTGCAGCCCCATGGACTGCAACACACCAGGCTTTCCTGTCCATCACCAACTCCCGGAGCTTGTTTAAATTCATATCCATTGAGTCAGTGATGCCATCCAACCATCTCATCCTCTGTTGTCCCCTTCTCCTGCCTTCAATCTTTCCCAGCATCAGAGTCTTTTCCAATGAGTCAGTTCTTCACATCAGGTGGCCACAATGTTGGAGTTTCAGCTTTAGTATCAGTCTTTCCAGTGAACATTTAGGACTGATCTCCTTTAGGATATACTGGTTGGATCTCCTTGCAGTCCAAGGGACTCTGAAGAGTTTCCTCCAATACCATAGTTCAAAAGAATCAATTCTTTGGCACTCAGCTTTCTTTATAGTCCAACTCTTATATCCATACAAGACTACTGAAAAGACCCTAGCTTTGACTAGATGGACCTTTGTTGGCAAAGCACTGTCTCTGCTTTTTAATATGCTATCTAGGTTTGTCATAGCTTTTCTTTGAAGGAACAAACATCTTTTAATTTCATGGCTGCAGTCACCATCTGCAGTGATTTTGGAGCCCAAGAAAATAAAGTCTCTCACTGTTTACATTGATTCCCCATCTATTTGCCGTAAGTGATGGAATCAGATGCCATGACCTTAGTTTTCTGAATGTTGAGTTTTAAGCCAATTTTTTCACTCTCCTCTTTCACTTTCATCAAGAGGCTCTTTAGTTCTTCTTCCCTTTCTGCCATAAGGGTGGTGTCATCTGCATGTCTGAGGTTATTGACATTTCTCCTGGCAATCTTGATTCTAGTTTGTGCTTCATCCAGCCTGGCATTTCACTTGATATACTCTGCATATAAGTTAAATAAGCAGGGTGACAATATACAGCCTTGACGTGCTCCTTTCCTGATTTGGAACCAGTCTGCTGTCCCATGCCCAGTTCTAACTGTTGTTTCTTGACCTGCATACAGATTTCTCAAGAGGCAGGTCAGGTGGCCTGGTATTCCCATCTCTTTCAGAATTTTCCACAGTTTGTTGTGATCCACACAGTCAAAGGGAAGACATGTTTGTTATTATCATAATGTCTGCATGCTTGTCTGCTAAGTCTCTTCAGTTCAATTCAGTTCAGTCGCTCAGTCATGTCCGACTCTTTGTGACCCCATGAATCGCAGCACGCCAGGCCTCCCTGTCCATCACCAACTCCCAGAGTTCACTCAGACTCACATCCATCGAGTCAGTAATGCCATCCAGCCACCTCATCCTCTGTCATCCCCTTCTCCTCCTGTCCCCAGTCCCTCCCAGCACCAGGGTCTTTTCCAATGAGTCAACTCTTCGCATGAGGTGGCCAAAATACTGGAGTTTTAGCTTTAGCATCATTCCTTCCAAAGAAATCCCAGGGCTGATCTCCTTCAGAGTGGACTGGTTGGATCTCCTAGCAGTCCATGGGACTCTCAAGAGTCTTCTCCTACACAGTCATGTACAATTCTTTATGACCCTAAGGATTGTAGCCCTCCAGGCTCTTCTGTCCATGGGGTTCTTCAGGCAAGATTACTGGAGTGGGTTGCCATGCCCTCCTCCAAGGGATCTTCGGATCTAGGGATTGAACTTGGTCTCTTATGTCTTCTGCACTGGCAAGCAGGTTCTTTACTAGCGCCACCTGGAAAGCCCCTATTATCATAATAGTACACATTCAATTTTACTTCATACTATTTCTGGAGTTTTTCTTAATAAAAAAGAAAAAAGCATGGTATACTTAAGCAGCAGGGGGAAAGATTCTATAGTTAATGGGAGCTTAATTATTATGATAATAGTGGAGATAATTATTCTGATAAAATATGAAAGGTAAGACCTTTAGCACAGCATAACTTCTTGCATTTACTCCTTTTAGGAGCATATTTCTACTCTGGGGGAGTCACATACTTTTCTTTAAAAACTTGTTACTTTGCCTGGAGAATCCTGTGGACAGAGGAGCCTGGGAAGCTACAGCCCATAGGGTCACACAGATTGAGACATGACTGAAGTGAATTAGCATGCACGCATAGTCAGTTAATAAACAATGTTGTGATAGTTTCAGGTGAACAGTGAAGGACTCAGCCATACATATACATGTATCCAATCTTCCCCAAACTCCCCTCCCAGATAAAAAGTCATTTTAAGCAGTACCCATTGAAGGAGACATGAAAGGGACATCTATTTTGTGTACTGGATTGTACAAATTTACCTTTTGTGAATTCCTTTATTTAGACAACCATTTATTATTTAATCAATATGAATTCAGGATCTACCACACCCAGGCATTATTCCAGGAACACAGCAAAGTAGATGATGAGTTTCATCCTTCTTTGAGCCTTCCTTTTAGTGCTTGCTTCTTACTCTGCTCTCTGCCTGCTGGAGACCACTGGCTTGCTGCCCATTCTTGTTCCTTCAGACTGATACACAATCCAGCCTGTTTCAGTTTGAAACTTCAGCTTCTCTGTCTTCTCTCCTCTTTCTTTTTCACTTTTGTATAACATTGGAGAACTTCCAGAGTAAGACCTAGATTTTCAGAGGTGCTCCTGTTACGTCTTAGCCTTCCCGATCAACAGTTTCAAGTTGGTCTCAGCCTCCTAGTGAAAGTCACTCAGTCATGTCTGACTCTTTGTGGCCCTGTGAACTGTGGCCCACCAGGCTCCTTTGTCCTTGGGATTCTCCAGGCAAGAATACTGGAGTGCCATTCCCTTCACCAGGGGATCTTCCTGACCCAGAGGTTGAACCTGGATCTCCTGTACTATAGGCGGATTCTTTCCCTTTTGAGCCACTGGGCCTCCTAAGTTGGACCCAAGCCCAAGATCTTGTTGAGGATTGGGGGAAAAAATCACTGGGAATTAACCTACTCTATTTTAAACAAACCAGTGATTATGTTGATGAACAGATTCTATTTTAAGACATAGTAAGGATTTTCTATGACTTAAGTAGTATAACCCCCACAAAGTTTTCCCTCAGTCCATTAACTTAGTGCCTCCTCTTCAATGTTATCTCCTTTTTTGAAATAAAGCAATAACCAGAGAGCCATCATGCAATTTTATTATTTTATTGCTCTTTCATAGGAGGAACAAACAGTGATGAAATGGATCCTAATGTTCTCAGAATTAAATTATTTATTGAAGCTGAAATTTTTAATATAATGCTGTACAACTCCAAGTCAAGATAGATCTCAAAGTGATAGAATGTATTATTGCACTTTTATCTTCTTGTATTCTGGTGTATCAGTGACCTACATGTACATTTCAAGAGAAGCTCTGAACCAGAGTCCAGTGCTGACAGCAGAGCAGGTAACTCAGGGCTTATGAATCCTATTCTTTGCTGGCTTGATTTTTAGAAATCAGTTTTATTGTGGGCTGACTGCACTGGTATCTACAATGTCAGATATTTCAGTACTTTGCCTGTAGACTTACCTTGCCTACAGACTTCAAAGCATGATGAGATAATGAATTCACATAGTGTTCATTGACAGGACATAGCATTTAGCCCATTCAGTGGATTTTCTGCTACTAGTGGCAAAGAAGCTCTCATTGCAAAAAGAAACTTGAATACAACTATGTTAATTTAGCTGAAATATCTTAACGAGTTACATAAAAATATTCTAAGTAATAGTGGACATGCCAAAAAAAATTTATGAGAACAAGAAATTATATTTCAGTTTCTGTTTTAGAAAGGAGATAGTTTCTTCTATAAATCAAGAACACATTCCAGAGTATAATGACTGAGTGGAACAATTAGCATCTTCTGAACCTTAGCTAACAAAAAAGAAAGGTGGCACAGTGGTAAAGAATCTGAATACCAACACAGGAAGTGAAAGAAATGGATATTCAGTCACTGGGTTGGGCAGATCCCCTGGAGGAGGAAATGGCAACTCACTCTGGTATTCTTGCCTGGAAAATTCCATGGACAGAGAAGCCTGGCCGGCTACAGTCCATGGGGCCGCAAAGAGTAATACTATGCCTTTTAAAACTTTTTTTTTTTCACAGTGGGCCTTATTTTCTCCTTTATATCCAAGATCTATAGTTAAAAATAATATTTTGTGTACATTATTTTTATTGGAATATAGTTGATGTACAATATTATGTTAGTTTCAGGTGTGCTACATAATGATTTGACATTTGCATATATTATGAAATGATCACCACAATAAGTCTAGCAACCACTGTCTTTGCACGAAGTAGCTACAATATTATTGCTTATATTCCTTATGCTGTATGTTATATCCCTGACTTATTTATTACAAAACTGGAGCTCTGTCCTTCTTAATTCTCTTTGTCTATTTCCCCACCTCTAACCTCCTTCCTCTGGTAACTACCCAGTTGTTTTCTGTATTTATATTTCTTTTTTCATTTTGTTCTGTTTGTTTGGTTTTTTTGGATTCCATACATGAGAGCATGTGGTATTTGCTTTTCTCTGATTTATTTCACTTAGCACAATATCCACTAGATCCATCCACATTATCATAAAAGCAAGAGTTCATTTTTAATGGCTAAGTAATGGTCTAGTGTGTGTGTGTGTGTGTGTGTGTGTGTGTGTATAACACATCTTTATCTATTCATCTATTTATAGACACTAAGGTTGCTTCCATATATTAGCTGTTATAAATAATTCTGCAATGAACACTGGAGTGCATATATGCTCAGCTAGTCATGTCTGACTGTTTGAGACCCCACAGACTGTACCCCGCCAGGCTTCACTGTCCATGGGATTTTCCCAGCAAGAATATTGGAGTAGGTTGTCATTTCCTACTAGGGGAACTTCCTGACCAGGAATCAAACTTGCATCTCCAGAGTCTCTTGTATTGCAGGCAGATTCTTTACCGCTGAGCTACCTTTTCAAACTAGTGTTTTTTGTTTTCTTTTGGTAAATACCCAGACAAGAAATTGCTAGATCATATGGTAGTTCTACTTTTAAATTTTCAAGGAAATTTGATACTCTTTTCCATAAAGGCTGCACCAAGTTATAACTGTACTAACAGTACAGGAGGGTTTTCTTTTTTGATATCCTTGCCAACACTTATTTGCTATCCTTTTTTTTTTAATTTTTATTTTTACTTTATTTTACTTTACAATACTGTATTGGTTTTGCCATACATTGACATGAATCCACCACGGGTGTACATGTGTTCCCAAACATGAACCCCCCTCCCACCTCCCTCCCCATAACATCTCTCTGGGTCATCACCATGCACCAGCCCCAAGCATGCTGTATCCTGCGTCGGACATAGACTGGCAATTCGATTCTTACATGATAGTATACATGTTACAATGCCATTCTCCCAAATCATCCCACCCTCTCCCTCTCCCTCTGAGTCCAAAAGTCCGTTATACACATCTGTGTCTTTTTTGCTGTCTTGCATACAGGGTCGTCATTGCCATCTTTCTAAATTCCATATATATGTGTTAGTATACTGTATTGGTGTTTTTCTTTCTGGCTTACTTCACTCTGTATTATCGGCTCCAGTTTCATCCATCTCATCAGAACTGATTCAAATGTATTCTTTTTAATGGCTGAGTAATACTCCATTGTGTATATGTACCACAGCTTTCTTATCCATTCCTCTGCTGATGGACATCTGGGTTGTTTCCATGTCCTGGCTATTATAAACAGTGCTGCGATGAACATTGGGGTACATGTGTCTCTTTCAATTCTGGTTTCCTCGGTGTGTATGCCCAGCAGTGGGATTGCTGGGTCATAAGGTAGTTCTATTTGCAATTTTTTAAGGAATCTCCACACTGTTCTCCAAAGTGGCTGTACTAGTTTGCATTTCCACCAACAGTGTAGGAGGGTTCCCTTTTCTCCACACCCTCTCCAGCATTTATTGCTTGCAGATTTTTGGATCACAGCCATTCTGACTGGTGTGAAGTGGTACCTCATTGTGGTTTTGATTTGCATTTCTCTAATAATGAGTGATGTTGAGCATCTTTTCATGTGTTTGTTAGCCATCCGTATGTCTTCTTTGGAGAAATGTCTATTTAGTTCTTTGGCCCATTTTTTGATTGGGTCGTTTATTTTTCTGGAATTGAGCTGCATAAGTTGCTTGTATATCTTTGAGATTAGTTGTTTGTCAGTTGCTTCATTTGCTATTATTTTCTCCCATTCAGAAGGCTGTCTTTTCACCTTGCTTATATTATCCTTTTTAAAATAGCCAATCTAACAGGTGCGAGGTGACCTCTTATTGTGGTTTTCAGTTTCCTGATGATTAGTGATATTGAGCATCTTTTCAAGAGCCTGTTGATGATATATATGTCTTCTTTGGAAAAACATCTATTTTGGCCCCTCTGTCCATTTTGTAATCAAGTTGTTTGTTTGATGTTGAATTATAAGAGTTCATTGTATATTTTGGATATTAATTCCTTATCAAGTAAATTGTTTTCAAATATCTTCTCCAACTCAGTAGGCTGCCTTTTCATTTTGTTGAGTTTCCTTCACTATGCAAAAACATTTCAGTTCGATGTAGTCCCACTTGTTCATTTTTACTTTTGTTTCCTTTACTGAGAGGATATATCAAAAAAAAAAAAGAAAAATTCTAGATCAATGTCAGAAAGCTTGTGTGCATACATCTGTGTTAAGTCACTTCAGTCCTGTCTGACTCTTTGAGACGTTATGGACTGTAGCCCGTCAGGCTCGTCTGTCCCTGGGATTCTCCAGGCAGTTAAATTCTGGAGTGGGTTGTCATGCCCTCCTTCAGAGGATATTTTGGACCCATGAACCAAAATCACATCTACCTGCAGTTCCTTCATTGCACGTAGATTCTTTACTTCTGAGCCACTGGGGAAGATCATGCATACATTCAGTTCAGTTCAGTTCAGTTCAGTCGCTCAGTCGTGTCCAACTCTTTGCGACTCCATGAATTGCAGCATGCCAGGCCTCCCTGTCCATCACCAACTCCTGGAGTTCACTCAAACTCATGTCCATTGAGTCAGTGATGCCATCCAGCCATCTCATCCTCTGTCATCGCCTTGTCCTCCTGACCCCAATCCCCCTCAGCATCGGGGTCTTTTTCAATGAGTCAACTCTCCGCATGAGGTGGCCAAAGTATTGGAGTTTCAGCTTGAGCATCAGTCCTTCCAATGAACACCCAGGACAGACTTCCTTTAGAATGGACTGGTTGGATCTCCTTGCAGTCCAAGGGACTCTCAAGAGTATTCTCCAACACCACAGTTCAAAAGCATCAATTCTTCGGCACTCAGCTTTCTTCACAGTCCAACTCTCACATCCATACATGACCACTGGAAAAACCATAGCCTTGACTAGACAGACATTTGTTGGCAAAGTAATGTCTCTGCTTTTGAATATGCTATCTAAGTTGATCATAACTTTCCTTCCAAAGAGTAAGCATCTTTTAATTTCATGGCTGCAATCACCATCTACAGTGATTTTGGAGCCCCAAAAAGTAAATTCTGAAACTGTTTTCACTGTTTCCCCATCTATTTCCCATGAAGTGATGGGACCAGATGCCATCATCTTCGTTTTCTGAATGCTGAGCTTTAAGCCAACTTTGTCACTCTCCTCTTTCACTTTCATCAAGAGGCTTTTTAGTTCCTCGTCACTTTCTGCCATAAGGGTGGTGTCATCTGCATATCTGAGGTGATTGATATTTCTCCTGGCAATCTTAATTTCAGCTTGTGCTTCTTCCAGCGTTTCCCATGATGTACTCTGCATATGAGCTAAATAAGCAGGGTGACAATATACAGCCTTGACGTACTCCTTTTCCTATTTGGAACCAGTCTGTTGTTCCATGTCCAGTTCTAACTGTTGGTTCCTGACCTGCATACAGATTTCTCAAGAGGCAGGTCAGGTGGCCTGGTATTCCCATCTCTTTCAGAATTTTTCACAGTTTCTTGTGATTCACACAGTCAAAGGCTTTGGCATAGTCAATAAAGCAGAAGTACATGTTTTTCTGGAACTCTCTTGCTTTTTTGATGATCCAGAAGATGTTGGCAATTTGACCTCTGGTTCCTCTGCCTTTTCTAAAACCAGCTTGAACATCTGGAAATTCATGGTTCATGTATTGCTGAAGCCTGGCTTGGAGAATTTTGAGCATTACTTTACTAGCATGTGAGATGAGGGCAATTGTTTGGTAGTTTGAATATTCTTTGGCATTGCCTTTTTTTGGGATTGGAATGAAAACTGACCTTTTCCAGTCCTGTGGCCACTGCTGAGTTTTCCAAATTTGCTGGCATATTGAGTGCAGCACTTTCACAGCATCATCTTTCAGGATTTGAAATAGCTCCACTGGAATTCCATCACCTCCACTAGCTTTGTTTGTAGTGATGCTTTCTAAGGCCCACTTGACTTCACATTCCAGGATGTCTGGCTCTAGATGAGTGATCACACCATCGTGATTATCTTGGTCATGAAGCTCTTTTTTGTACAGTTCTTCTGTGTATTCTTGCCACCTCTTCTTAATATCTTCTGCTTCTCTTAGGTCCATACCATTTCTGTCCTTTACTGAGCCCATCTTTGCATGAAATGTTCCCTTAAAGTGAAAGTGAAAGTGAAGTTGCTCAGGCATGTTCGACTCTTTGCGACCCCATGGACGGTAGCCTACCAGGCTCCGCAGTCCATGGGATTTTCCAGGCAAGAATACTGGAGTGGGTTGCCATTTCCTTCTCCAGGGGATCTTCCCAACCCAGGGATCAAACTCGGGTCTCCTGCATTGCAGACAGACACTCTACCTTCTGAGCCATGTTCCCTTGGTATCTCTAAATTTCTTAAAGTGATCTCTAGTCTTTCCCATTCTGTTGTTTTCCTCTATTTCTTTGCATGTATCGCTGAGGAAGGCCTTCTTATCTCTTCTTGCTATTCTTTGGAACTCTGCATTCAGATGCTTATGTCTTTCCTTTTCTCCTTTGCTTCTTTTCACAGCTATTTGTAAGGCCTCCCCAGATAGCCATTTTGCTTTTTTGCATTTCTTTTCCATGAGGATGGTCTTGATTCCTGTCTCCTGTACAATGTCACGAGCCTCCATCCATAGTTCATCAGGCACTCTATCTATCAGATCTAGTCCCTTAAATCTATTTCTCACCTCTACTGTATAATCATAAGGGATTTGATTTAGGTTATAGCTGAATGGCTAGTGGTTTTCCCTACTTTCTTCAATTTAAGTCTGAATTTGGCAATATACATGCAATTCTTTGTGTATTAATTCTCTCTCAATAAAGTTAAAAATTTAGCTTGATTTAAGTCTACTTAACTTGACCAAAAGGTAAATTTGTTGTTCAGTAAAGGTAGTAGAAATGGCTGAGGATCCTTTATTATGAAAAGCTCTTAGAACCGCAAACCCTTATTCTCTTGTTTCAGAGTTCAAGCCACCTCAATTCTGTCTTAGTGGCATGAGTGGGATGCAGGAATCCTGGAAATATAGTCCACTTTTGCAGGATAGCATGTGTTCCACTTGAGCAGCCTAGTTCACAAACTATTTCATAGCTATCACAAGTATGAATCCAGTGGAACTGAGAAGAGGGAGTTAGATATATAAATATAGTGAACACATATTAGGTTATCTGACTTCCTTTCTCTCGAATTCATCCTTTACTTTCATCTAGTCACAGGAGCAGCAGATTGCTGACAGCCATGTTCACACACTGTGAAAATGTCCAACAGACTTTAGTTTGACAGATCCAGGGACAGGCACCTTAAATCAGACGAGTCTACCAAATTCCCTTTCTTGTCATTTTTGAATGGAGCCCAAGAGAATTCCACCTCAACCTAGGCTGGAGAAAGAAGATGTAAACAGTAGGTCATGCTTTTTGCCACATAGATCTGAAAGCAAAAAACAGTTTGGAAAAACAGAGGGAGAGAAAGAGAAGCAGGAAGATGAGAAGAAAACTTCATCAGGGAGTTGGGGGTTTGCAGAGGTTTCCTATGACTATCCCTTTTCTGGTATACTGTGAATGCCCATAAAGTCTGTTGCCCAGTATCCATATAACAAAGCCTATTATTTTTTTACTTTAACTATGTCAAGTCGATTTATATGATTTGAACCTAAAAGTCCTAATACAAGAAGAAAAGTTAATCCTAAAACACAATTTCAAATACATTTAAAGAAGTTCATTAGCTATGTCCTTTTTTTTTTTTTTTTTTTTTTTACTATTCATGTCATGCACATTCCCTCTGTCTAATTAGCTTGGGAATTTCATGTCCTAGACTTGCTAAGTTCTTCTTGCCTTGACATGCCCTTCCTTCTGCTTGTAAGGCCTCTCCTTTTTCACCTAACCATTAAAATCTGGGTCAAACTTGAGGTATTCCAGAAAGTCATCATGACTTAATTCTATCAATCTTTTTTTTTTCTTTTTTTTGATTCTGTTTCTAACATCTCTCCAAAGTCTGGAGACTGTACTATATTATTATATATGTATAAGTGCTGCCTTGAAATTATTCTTAAATGGCTTTTTGTGCTAACATTTTTTTTCCTCCAAAGTGATAAATTATTTGACACAAGAGATAAAATATTTTACTCCTTATTTTACTATTTAACTTTAAATAACTTCAGTTCAATGAATTACATATCACAGGTGCCCATAAGGATGTATGAACTGTCTCTATCACATCCTCAGTGAGTCATCAAAAATCTCCATTTTATAATACTAGAAGCAAATATTTGAAAACTATTGACTTAAAGGAAAAAAGATAGTGATGACATCTGGAAAAGCCAAAATGTTACCTTCTAAAGTTTACTATGATGCATCACTTCATTCCTAGATTTCCATTTCTAAAAGACAAGCAGTGCAGAGTTCTAATGTAAATTCTTTTATGCATAATATATTTGAATGACTAACCACAGAGGTCCTTCCTTCTAAATGAAGCAAAGCAAAGAGCAGCTCTCCTGTGGACTGAATTAGTTTTCCCAGGTCTAACTCATCCATAGATGCAGCCCATGATGATAAACTCTGTAGAAAGAGCACACATCAAAGCTACAAAGAAGAAAAAACATCATAACCTCTATAAAAGCACTGGAAAAGTGCGTAGGGGAAATTTTTTTAGATTTGACTTTATCATCTAAAAAATGATATTATCCCTTACTGATGAGACTATTCTTTAATTTTTGTCCAAAGACATTAAAAAATTCATCAATAATTAGGGAGTAGTATAAACTATAAAGAGTTCTTAATCTTTTCAGATGATCAGGAAGAAGCTATCATTTAAGGCTAAAATAAAGAAATTTTCTCTAGTAAGTCTCAATTTTGATATTGTCACATGCCCTGAAGTCACTGGGATGAGAACATTTTTGCAAATCTAACATAAATAACTGGAGTAGGTCTGTTACTCACAGAAAAACACAGTGTGTTTACATGAATACCTCTTCTACTTGATTCCTTTGACCTGAGAACTTGAGAGAAACTCAGAAAAAGCTGCCAAGTTCCAAAGCTGGGAACAGACCCAGGCCAGCATGATCTTTATTCTCGTTCTCTAACTACCTGGAAACGTTATCTCAAGCAGATAGGTGTTAAAAATTTACAATTCCATTTCTACCAATCAATATTTGTGATACTTTGGAACCTGCCCATACACTAAGGGTGACAAGTTATTCTGTTTTAATCCTCTGTTAGGTGTGAACATATTGCCTATAACTGATCTTCTTGCTTTTTCTTCCTAGTTCTCCATCTCCGCCTTTCTCAAATCTATTACTCCTTGGATTTTTATTTTTATCTTGTGTTTGCCTTTGCCTCAGCATATTTTGCTTTATCAAATCTTCTTCTGCTTAAACTTGAAGTCCACTAGTTTTTCCCCAGCTGTGGCCCTGACTGAATGGCATCTCTTGTCCTCTCTCAGATCAAAGGGGCTTTGGAAGACTTGTCTGGTTAGGAAAAGCCAGTAGGAAGCAGGCAAGGGTGTCACATGAATAAGGAGTAATAGAAGATCAGCAAAAGAGCCATGCTGGCAAAGGTGTCCTAGGGAAGAACCCTTGTGTTCTATTACAAGTTAATCACTAAAGGGGTGTTGCCTATGAGCGTAATGGACCTATAAGCATAACGGACCATCTCTGGGGACGCTGCTTCCCAGGTAATGAACATTAAGCTAAAATACCTGTTTAGCTCACCAGAGACATCCTGACCAGGCCCATCTGTGAACGACTACAGAAAGGAAGAAATTAACCTATGCCCTCCAAAAGCTGATGAGAATCAGGTAGTGTTTGATGTTATTCCCTTCTCTTTTAGTGTAAAAGGAGCCTGAATTCCAACTCAGACAAGATGGTTCTTTGGGGGCACAAGCCCACCTTCTCAGTTAGGTAATTTTTCAAGTAAAGTCATTATTCCTTGCCCCAACAACTCTAGCGAACAAGGTCTATCAATAATTGGCCTGTCATGCAGCAAGCAGCACGAGCTTAGACTTGGTAACATGGAATTCTTCTCTGGCCACGTAATGGCCACATCTCCTTTTTTGTTGCTGTTGCTCTGAGATTCTCAAGTCCCTTCTTCTCTCATCGAGTTTGCCCAGTGGGCACTGTACCCACTGGTATGTCAACTGTTCCTCCTTCTAGCCTTACCTCAAATGTATTGTTTGATTTCACAATCAGGAACATAGTCACCCTTGCTGTCTGACTCAGAGGGTACTTTACTATTTTACAACAGCAATCGATTACTCTTCTTAAATTACAGACTTATTCACTAACTGCACATCCATCAAAAGGCTTGCCTAGTTCTTACTTGACCAACATAAATTAAGATGTCTCCAGGCAAGGTTTCACACAAGGAACCATGGAGTTTTTAGGCAAAACCATTTCTCTGTAGGCTAACAATTCTTAATGTGGAAAAATCTCTCAAAAATATTTGCCTTTCTTTCAAGAATAAAGCCCTCAAACACTCAGTGTTCAATTCTTCTTGCCTTTCTTCTCTGATTCTGACTCTCCTTATCTTAATCTATCTCATGAAAAGGTTATAAAAATTTAGACATTTTTTTATGATGTACTCAATATTTTGCTTAGGCTTACAGTAAGCTGTAACAATAAACATGTACACATTAGATCTTAAAATAATCTAAATAAATAAAAGATTACTTTGTCTCCATAAACATCTCCTTTCTTTTTTCTTCTTTGATAATCTCCTTAGATTGACCCATATTGCAACCTCGTTTCAGTTAAATTATTTTTTTCTCTTGGTTTTATCATCCCCATATTTTGCAACTCATCTGCCATTTTTTAGTATATGTTGGATTTCAAATTTTTTTTAAAGTAAAGTTATCTAATTTGCTCTTTTGATAAAGTTTTGCACAACCACGCCTGTAATATTTTTCCCCCTGTGGGTTATTATACTCTTTATAATAGGAAGAAATAACTTTCAGATGTAGGGAACTTTGGAATGAAAGTTTGAGTCTTTTAGAAACTCAAATAACTCCAGCTTTTGGGTGCAAACAAAATAGAGATTTGAATATGTTTGTGACTCGTAGTAAAAATGTGCTCTTTCAACCAAAGAATTTTTCGGCATTTAAAAAATGCTGATGAGAATGCAGAATGGTACAGCCACTTTGGAAGACAGTTCAGAAGTTTCCTACAAAACTAGACATACACTTATCTACCATCTAGCAACTCTTTTCTTTGATATTTACCCAAATGAATTGAAACCTGATGTTTCTACAAAAACCCACACACAAATGTTGATAGCACCGTTCATTATTGCCAAAATTGGGAAGCAACTAAGATATCCTTCAACTGTGGGCTCTGTAAAGAGTCTCTGGTTTTGCCACACAATGGAAAATTATTCAGCAATGAGAAGAAGTGAGCCATCCCGTCACAAAGACATGGAGGAAACTTAAATGCATATTACAAAGTGTAAGAAGCCGGGCTGAAAAGACTAACTGCTACATGACTCTATGAAATTCTGGAAAAGATGAAAAGACAGTAAAATTTTTCTATGAATTCAGAGGAAGGGAAGAAGGAATGAAAAAGTGGGTACAGAGGATTTTTAGGAACGTGGAATTATTGCTACATATCCTGCTGTGGTGGAAGCATATCACCATACATTTGTCCAAATCCACAGTATGTACAAAAAGAAGAATGAACCCTAATGTAAACTACGCACTTTAGTTAAGAATAATATATCAATATTGGCTCATCAATTGTAACCAACATACCACAGTAATGCAAGCTGTCAGTAGTAGCAGAAACTTTGGGGAGTGGAGGTCGGAGGGTGAATAAATGGGATCTCTCTGTACTTTGTTCTCAGCTTTTCTGTGAACCTAAAACTGCTTTAAAAAATAAATTCTATTAATTTTCATTTATACTTTGAAATTTTGTATCAATTTAAAACAAAACAGGACAAAAATGAGCTTGCTTCTTCTGGATTATGACTGGGTGAGAAAGCCTGAAGGACTTACAAAGGCACTTTCGGTGACTTCATGGCCCTTTATTAGCATGATGGACAGCAAAACCATGAATCAGTGAGCGATCTCGGGTACCAGCCCTTTGCTAGGTGCTTTCCACACATTATCTCGTGGAGCCCTGCAGTGTTACGTAAGGCCTTGAGGCTTAGAGAGACTAAAAAATTTTCCCAAGACCACCATGACAGGAAAGGGCAGAGACAAATTTCAAATCTAGGTCTTTCTTGTTGAAGGAAAAAAGGAGGCAGGTCCCCTTTCCACTCCTGAGTATTAGGACAGGGATGCAAGCAAGTGGAGAAGGCAATGGCACCCCACTCCAGTACTCTTGCCTGGAAAATCCCATGGACGAAGGAGCCTGGTGGGCTGCAGTCCATGGGGTCGCTAAGAGTCACACACGACTAAGAGACTTCACTTTCACTTTTCACTTTCATGTATTGGAGAAGGAAATGGCAACCCACTCCAGTGTTCTTGCCTGGAGAATCCCAGGGACTGGGGAGCCTGGTGGGCTGCCATCTATGGGGTCGCACAGGGTCGGACACGACTGAAGTGACTTAGCAGCAGCAGCAGCAGCAGGCAAGGGCCATGGAAGAGCTTTGGACTATTGCAAAAACCCCACCCTGATGGCAACTATGTGGGCCTCAGAAATCAGTACCTCATCCAAGACCTGTGACTGCCCTGTCCCTACCCCAAGGGCCCCCTGCTGGGTAGGGTGCAGCCAGATTTGGGGTGCCTTCACAAGGAAGCTGTAAGCTCCTGAGTCAGAAGGAAAACACAATAGGGGAAGAATACTTATGCAGAAGGCCTGTGTAGATGATCTAGCATTAATATTATATAATACAGAAAACACTTGCAACATCCTTTATGATCCTCTCAGGATATTTTTATTACAATTATGGGTAACAGCTCTTGAAAGGTAACGCCCGCACTTCCCAATTTACCCAAGCAACTACCATAGTTTTTTCTTTATCTCTGCTCTTACATTAAAAAAAAAAAAAAAAGTTCCAGGGCTTACATATTACCTTTGCTAATTTTGAAAGAGAAGGAAAACCTTGCAGAATCAAAAGCTCAAATAGCTCACTTTAAAAGCACTTGAGAACAAGAGAAAGTTTTATGTGATTACATTAATAGCAGTGACAAATGCATGTAAGACACTTAACCATGATCTGTGATGCAAAGAAAACCCATTTAGGTGTCATTCATCTTTTTCACATTAGTACAATGAGTACTGCCTGCTTTATCTTTTTCTCAGACAACACTTGAATTAGAATGCTGCATTTTTCCAGAAGCTAGCATCCTAATTTCTCCTTTTGGTGCCCTTTTATAGAAATGGTTAAGACTCTGAAACCCCAAATATAAAACAAAATCTGTTTTTTCCCCTCCAATTCCATCTCTCTAAAAAAATTGTTGGAACGACTTCCTTTTTGAAGAGACAAGATTTTTATTTACCAATTGGTTATTTCTAGTACTTTTCCTCCAAAGGAAATAAAACTATGCAAAATAAACTCTAATTCCTGATTCCAAACTTAGAATCATGAACAGAGGAACATAGGAATAGAAAAGAAATTAGGGGTGGAGGGGTAGTGGTGGAGAAATGAGGTTGGAGAGGGAGGAGACGAGGAAAGAAAAGACAGAAGAATGAGAAATGATCTCTCTGAACATGATTCCTACAGGCCCTGAATCCAGCTTCCTATAGTCACGGACTTGTGGAGCATGAAAACTTCCAGAAACATTAGTAGTTGTCAATGCCCCCCGACAACCACCCCCCAACTCCTACCACTCAAGTTTTGCCAGTGAGAGAACTATGATGCAATGAAAATAAAATGTTTAATTGACAATCAGGAGACCTAGATCTCAGTAACCACAAACTTAGCAGGTCACTTGACTACTCCAACCTTCCATTTCCAAACTAGAAGAAGTAAAAGTCGGCCTTGATGCTTTCAGAGTTCCTTTTACCTCTGTCTTATCTGAAACACAGTCTTGGAGAAGTCACTTGTGCAGAGTCTTAGAGCTAGTGAGAGGCAGAGCCAGGCTAGATCTAAGGTCTCCTGAGGAATCATTAAGATTTTTATAGCTTCCTCTGGGTGGAGTGGTTTGTGGGGATGTTTATTCCGTGGGCTAATGCAGGCGCCCATCTCTCTGAGCTGTCCCATGTTTCTCCAAACCTCTTTACAATTTTGTCCTGTTTTCAAATTTTCTTTGGCGGATCAAGTCAGCCTGTACAAGATATCCTAGTAAGAGCAGCCTGGCTTGTTATTTTTTTTTTTTTTTTTTTACTGTGAAAGTGAGAAGCATAGAAAGAGCAGTCTGTTCCCTAATGGGAGCAATGAAGCAGTGCCTCACTTGAGCAAAAAGAGGGAAATCAGGCAGGTAAGTGTGGCACAGAGGTAGAGAATCAGACCCTCTGTCTCCCCAGGCTAACCTCATCCCATCCCCCATAGCTGTTCAGAGGGACTCTGGGACTCAGTGGACAGGAGGCCCAATGTTGACTGCCTCTCCTCTCTGCCCTCCAAATGCACATTTAAAGACTCCCAAAGGGATTTCTTGCAAACTTGAGTTTCTGATGTGGAAGAAAATGTTTCCAGAATTTAAAAAAAAAATCACAACAAGTTCCAGCATCACACAAAAGAAAAGACTTCAGTTTGAAACTTTGAAGAAATATTAAATAAGAGATAGAATTTTGGTTATACCAGATATGAATGCCAGTACTATAGGAAAGAGCCTCATAAAATGTATCAAGCCCAGGCAAAAATAGAATATCACTTAAACTATAGCAGGCCTATAAATTCAGCTCCAAAATTACAAGCCAACACACATACCATATTGTACAACTGAGCCTGAAAAAAGGGGAAATTAGCAATAAACCAAAAAGCTTTTATAAGTAACATAGTGAAGCAGAAAAAAAAGTCAGAATAAGTACTATCTGAGAAGAAACAGCAACAAAATATGTGATTTTCCTTTTTTAAAGACTCTGGACTGCATAGTACATCTGAGAGGTGGATGAGTCAATTTGGGTGGGTAGGTTCACTGTGTTTGACAAATAAGTTTTGCTTCTCACCAGGACATTTGGATACTACATAAATAGAAACCTTCTTTTCATCTCAAGAAGCATAAGGAAGTGCTTTCTCAGAGTGAATATTTTCCTCAAATCACTTGGAAAAGAGAAAGAACATTTATTTCCATGTTTCTCATATCTAGCAAACTCTATTGACCTTAGGTTGAACTTGAAAACATTGTTCTAGCACAGCCTGTCTATAAAAGCCAAACTTGCCTTTCTTTACCATCTGCCCCTGGCCTTAGAAAGATCATCTCCTACAGTACCTCCCGCATTTAAGAATTTTTGTTTTGTGGAGGGTGGGGTAGAATCCCCTCTGGTGTAAATGCCAGTGTGTGAAGTTGGACTTCTGCAACGAGAATGTTCCAGCCTCACAACAGACCTTTGGTGGAAGTAGGGAAGGTTCTTGCTGGATGATTAGGCTATGGTTCTGAATGTTGAGTAAGACAGTCTGCCTTAGCAGTTACTTGTTAAATCAAGATGCTTTTTGTACTTTGTTGTTGTTTAGTCGCTAAGCCGTGTCCGATTCTTTTGTGACGCCGTGGACTGTAACCCACTAGGTTCCTTTGTCTATGGGATTTCAAAGGAGTGGGTAGCCATTTCCTTCTCAAGGGGATCTTCCTGACCCAGAGACTGAACCCACATCTCCTGCATTGGTAGGCTGATTCTTTACCACTGAGCCACCTGGGTAGCCCCCTCTTTCTACTTAGTTGAGACAAAAGCTCATGCTTTCTAAGACCTGGAGAGAATGGAGAACTTCTCTGGCATTTATGTGAGACCCCAGGGCACTGCTGTTTGTGCCAGGTTGCTAGTTTCAGAAATGCTGAGTTGCTCTCACATCCATTTCCACGCTGTGTAGACAGCAGGAGCAGATGCAACTCCCAGACTGCCATGTCGCTAACCTCCTGTTGCAAAGTCCAAAGTCTGTGTGCAGGAGGTGGGTTATGTTTTCAGAAAATGATACTCTGCTCTCCAGTTGCTACCCGCTTCTTGGCAGCAGCCTTCAGAGCCCTAGAAAATTTGAAATTCAAATTTGTCATTGACATCTGGTATTATTAGACTTGTTAATGTCAGAAGGGACAGGAAGGAAGAGGAATATATATATATATATATATATATATGTATATATATACATATATATATATATGCCTTAAAGACCGCAAGGAATTATCCGAAGGAAACAGAGGAGGTGCTTGTGTGTTTCAAAGTATTTGTTCCTCCGTCGCTCTTCTCTCTGAGTTTCCCTTACTTTGTCTCTGACCCACAGTTGGATCTAGAATACAGATCGGTATCCTTAGAAGGAAGCTGAATAATTAAAGGTCATTCAATATACCATCATTCTTTTATATAACCTCCAAAGGAAAGGCACTTTAGGGCTAACAATGCTGTACGATTCAATTCTGTAAAAGTAGAATTATCATTGTAATCCTAGAATGCCATGCTTTCTACTTGCCACGGTTCCCTGATGCTCATGCTTAAATAGTTGCCTTTATGTTTATTTGCCAGGGTATATAACAAGGTGGACGTTCTAAGACATTTTATATCCTCAAATGTTTGAAAAATCTCAAATATTTGTACTTATCTTTATTTGAAGGTGTCTATAGGTAATTGGCAATTATATATATATATATTTATTGCCAAATATATTTGAAATATATTTGATTAGCCTCTGTAGCACAGTCAACTTTCAAAAATTGTTCGATTTTCCTCTGTTTTCTTTTAAATCAAATCTTGCAATTTGTTTTTCACAAAGTTGTAGCATTTGTTATTCACCTATTAAGTATAGAGACTTCATGAATATTGAATATTCCATAGATCTGCTGTGCTGTGCTAAGTTGCCTCAGTCATGTCCAACTCTTTGCAACCCCATGTACTGAAGCACGCCAGGCTTCTCTGTCCATGAGATTCTCCAAGCAAGAATACTGCAGTGGATTGCCATTTCCTCTTCCAGGGGATCTTCCTGACTCAGGGATTGAATCCGTGTCTCTTAAGTCTCCTGCACTGGCAGGTGGGTACTTTACTATTTGCACCACCTGGGAAGACCCATTTGAAATATGCATGTGTAAGACCCAACCTTTCCCAGTATTTCTACAGGCAGGCAAAAAAGAGCTGCCATACAAAATCTGTGGAATTCCTATGTTCAATTGCACGGCAGCCATTTCTTGCCTGCCAGTAGAAATACTGGGAAAGGTTGGGACTTACACATACATATTTCTCCTCCCGGGGAGCAGGATTTCTCCACTTTGGGGCTGGGAGCATAAGCTGAACAATGGAGAGGATGGGATCGAAGCTGCCCTAACAAATCTAGATACTTTAACTTTGGGTTGAGTCATGTACCATAGAAACATTCAATTTTACATTCACTTTTGGTTCCTGCCTAGAGGGCTTCCACATATTTTTCACATGATGCTACTCATAGAAAATAAAAGCATTTTGTATCCCAAACTTATTAAGAGTATTTGAACATAGTTGAGGGTCCTCCATGCTACAAGTGACTTACTCAAAGACTTGGGCCACCTCTGACCCAACATGGCTGCCCAAGGACTGTGCATGCTAAGTTGGTTCAGTCATATGTGACTGTCTGCAACCCTATGGACTGACTAGAGCCATCAGGCTCCTCTGTCCAGGCGGATTCTCCAGGCAAGGGTACTGGAGTGGGTTGCCCTACCCTCCTCCAGGGGCTCTTCCTGACCCAGAGATCGAAACTACGTCTCTTATTGCATTGGCAGGTGGGTTCTTTACCACTAGTGCCACCTGGAAAGCCCAAGGACTAAGCATCCTAATTTTGTAGCACACCAGCAGAGATCTGAACCACAATTCAGCAGCCCCAACCAGGCAAGTTACAAAGTAGACAGGATTTGCCTTTTCTCCCACCTTGATCACTTTTACTCAATATTATAAGTACTGAATCAATTTTATTCAATAGTATAAATGTTGAATAAAATTCTAACAGATGTTGTGGCTGGGCTTTTAAATGTTCATGATATGATCGTTGGGTCTTCCCTCATGGCTCAGAGGGTAAAGAATCTGCGTGCATGCTAGAGACCCAGATTCGATCCCTAGGTCAGGAAGATCCCCTGGAGGAAGGAATGGCAACTCATTCCAGTATTCTTGTCTGGAGAATTCCATGGATAGAGGAGCCTGGTGGGCTATAGTCCATGGGGTCACAAACAGTTGGACACAACTGAGCGACTAACACCACCACCACCATGTAACGATCAGAACTTTTCAGGGCATGAACTGACAGTTGCATATCTGGAATTATGCTTATTTATCTTAAAAGTGTTTCAAAGAGAAATATCTATTATTTTTCATCTCTGCCTCCAATTACTTCACAAATTGCAGTCCTGAACATCTTACCTAGACTTGCCACCATTCAGAAAACTATCCTTTATTGGCCCCAGTTAAAACTTCTATTCTCTGATAATTAAAGTAACTCAGATTAAGATGAGAATAAAGCTTAACTCCATCCATTTAAGAGTTTGTGATTATAAATCTTTAATTATTGGAAGACACAGTGAAACAACAGGTATTCATAATTCCCTCACACACTCTCCAGGACTCTGTTTCTTCGTTTATTTCACTTTTCAGGGAGTAGAATCCAGGGAAGCAATTTTTCTGTGTCAGAGAATCTCATGAGCTGCCCTCTCCTTTCTTCCTGGAATCCCTTCCTTTCTTCCCAGGTTCAGGGAGGAAAGAGTCACCAATTTGAGAGCCTATCTATTGGTATAGGGAGCTTTAGTCTGATTTGGGTGAGATGTGTTTCCTTTATACCTTTGCAAATTGTCTTAAGAGGTTTTCTTTGGGGCTAAAAACATCAGAATATCTGAAAGCTCAGCTCTGCACTCAAAGATGGAGACAGTGATCACAACGTGATGCAGACAAAGCAGGTTGCCTCCTGCTCACACTGATAGCACACTGGAAGCATAGCAGGGTGGGGAGGGTCACTGTGCAGGCTTATAGGAGAAATGGGCCTCCGAATCTGAAAGACTGGAGCTTAAATCTTGACTTGGCCACTTCATAGAAGGGTGATTTTATTCTGATTACTGAAGCACTCCGAATTGTCTGTTTCCTCATCTGTAAAATGGACTATTAACCCCAGCTCAAAGAGGTTGATGTACCAATGAAATGAGGTGTAAAAGTTGCCAAGCACAGAGAATCCCATCTATAAGAACTTGTCTGAAATTAGATAGCTGATGCCGAACTGCTGTTTCTCTAAGACATTTCTCAGACTTCCACCCTGCCACTTGGTTTTGGATTTTGTTGTAGGGGAGTTTCTTTCCATCCTAGCCTTAGGAGAAAGTAGGACTTGTCTCTATATTCAGTCTGGCCCCAGATTTGTAATATCAAGCCAGGCTTCCCCAGGAAGCCAGAAATCCCTGCAGGGCTGGTTCCACCCTGCTGGACACTTGCTGTCTCAAAAGCAAAGCCTGAGGTCAAGAGCTTGGGGATGTCTCTTGATCCCTCTTGGCAGGACCTTCACATTAGAATTTCATTTGGAAATTTAAAAAATACTAATAACAAGACTCTAATCCCAGAGATTCTGATTGAACTGGTCTGGATAAGGGCCTGAGCATCAGCAATTTTTTAACTAACTCAAGGAATTTTGATATCCAGCCAGTGTTGAGGACCACTTCTCTAGACACTGCAGATCTAAGTGACCTGAAGATGTTAGAGGTCAAGGAGGGAGCTGCAGATGTCTGATGAGCTGATACTGGAGAGCCCTCCCTTGCTCAGATATTTCACTCATGGAGGCAAGGACAAGACAGAAGGAAGTGGGGTAAAATTAGCTCTTCTGGAGCATGTCTTGGGGAGCTTTCCAGGTAGCGCTAGTGGTAAAGAATCCACCTGTCAATGCAGGAGACATAAGAGAGGCGGGTTTGATTCATGGATTGGGAAGAACCCCTGGAGAAGGAAATGGCAATGCACTCCAGTATTCTTGCGTGGAGAATGCCATGGACAGAGGAGGCTGGCAGGCTACAGTCCATAGGATCACAGGGTCAGACATGACTGAAGCAACTTAGCACAGGAAAGTGTCTTGGGCAATGATAGCACCATTTTCTGATCTGCTTGTGGATTCCAATTTTCCAAGTAGCTGTTGAATAAGAGAACACTGCAGATTTTTTTTACAACATAACTCCAGAAGCCTCATTTAAGCTGATATCATTATGGACTTTTAAATCTCCTGCCTGCATTTAGTTCATTTCTGAATTAAGAAGTACTTAAAATGTAATGACTTACTTGAATTGCTCATTCTCTAATGGTGGTTACAGAGCTGTGCTCTTAAACCCCTGCACATGGAGGATATTTTGATCAAGTCAGAAAGAGCAATGTGAAAGCATTCAAATTATGGGAACAGAACCAAGATGTCTTGATTTCCAGTTCTCGCTATCAATTAAGCCACATAATAAAACTCAGAAAGGGCTATTCCTCTCCTTGAAATAGTGAGATGTCCATGTTTTTTCTCTTTTGTTTGTTTTTACTGACATAGATCTCTGACCAGCGTAATGATCCCCCTTCTTCCCTCCCCCCCCTTTTTTTTTGCCTTATCAGATACTCTTTTTCACCCAGTGAAATCCAGTTTCTACCATCATTCTTTTTTATTCACACCTTAAATTAACTGAGGGTCCTTTTGCTAGAGACCATGACTCCCTCTCTCTTTTTTGGTGAAAAAAGCCTCAAACTGAGTTATCAGTTATTTTAATTATTTTAAGGCCATAGAAACAATATTTTCTCTGTCACTGTTAAATAACTAGGAGTCACTTTAAGATCAAAACTAAAATTTAATGCAAAAACAAGTATTTCTGACTTAGATATCTGCATGAGGAGGGGATCCATTTAATTATCTGATCCCAAATCAAAGAGTTTCCCTGTCCTTATACTACCTGCCCTTCCAAAGGGATATTAATATCAATCATCAAGGAGAAAATTTATAACCCATGGAGTTCTGATGTCACCAGGATGGATTTAATGACCTGCAGTCAGTTTGGGCAGGACAGCATAAGAATAGTTGTGAAAATAAGTTCCTAATAAATCAGAACCTGCCTCTAGCCCTCATGACAGTAGAGCTAAGGAAAAAAATTTAGCATCTAACTTGTAGACAGTGGCTGTTATAGGAAATATGGGTGACATTCCCACAGAGGAGAGTGCTTCAGAAAGCAAACCCACTAGGCTAATTACTGGCTCACTCTGCATAGTGGATCCCTTCATTCCACAAGTATAACTGAGTGCTTGGCACTTATTTGACACAGCACAGTGAGTTTATTGGAGGTGTAATAGATAAGCGTGGGTGACTCTGTAGTAGGTCAGCTGGACCTGCTTGGGCTTAGTGTACCCTGAACTTAAAATGATGTCTGAGTCCATGGTCCCATGGCAACCTTACAAAATTATTTACAAGTTTCTTAGGAAATCATCCCTTTATTTTCATCTTTCAACTTTATTTAGTTTTATGGAGTTGATATTCTTTCTGTTTAGAGTTTCTATTCAGTCACCAAGTCTTGTCTGACTCTTCGTGACCCCATGGACTGCAGCACGCCAGACTTCCCTGTCCCTCACTGATATATTTCCTTGCTTTTGTGCTCTCTTCTTATATTTTCTAGAGGCTTGCCAATATATTGTAGTATTTAGCAATATAAAAATTAGCTATATGTATAGATTATTGTTATATGTCATAAATGTGCAAAGCACATGAAAAAAGTGAAAATGTTAGCTGTTCAGTCATGTCTAACTTTTTAGGACCCCATGGACTATAGCCTGCAAGGCTCCTCGGTCCATGGGATTCTCCAGGCAAGAATACTGAAGTGGGTTGCCGTGCCTTCCTCCAGGGGATCTTCCTGACCCAGGGACTGAACCTAGATCTCTTGCCTTGCAGGCAGATTCTTTACTGCTGAGCATCAGAGAAACCCCATAAAAAGCACATATAATTAAAGAAAAAAGAAAAAGAAAACAGCAAGCAGAAAAATATGTATATTGGAATGAGGAGTGTTGGGGAACTAGAGTAGGAAATCATTTTTTCCCTAAACTTTTGTACCATTAATTCTTTACTATGATTAATAATAATAATAATAAAAAATACCTATTTTAACTGACTGAGAGAATCCAGGCCAATATTAGACAGGGTTCATTTAGTGTACTGCGGCCCATTTTCAAAGACCAGAGGTGTCAGTCCTGTGTGTTTAGGCTTCGGTTCTCCTGAACTTGATTGTGCTTTTGATAACTGGCAGTGGGTCATCAGGGTGGATTGCCAAAACACTTAGGGGAAGTCACTTGATCAACTTGTCCTTGGCACAACGGCCATTCTGAAAATAGACATACTCAAGTGAAATGAGTTATATTGAAACTGATTCCAAATAGTTAACTGAGTGCATGTTGTGTTTGAAAAACATGTACTAAAATGTGGAATTGTTTCACTTTCAAGTGAAAATCCCTGCCTACATTACAACATTACAATATTTTGAAACACATCTTCCTCGGATCAGGAGTCTCCTTCTGGGCTGGCTCTCCCTTGCCCTGGTCCATTTAGAGATTTCCAAGCACTCAGGCCAAAGAAGCAAAGAGGCTTATGTCTAAGAGTGAAGGAAAAAGAACATGCAGACAAGTCTGCTGACACAAATACACACACACACATACACATACACATCTAGGAAAAAATATTTTGCAGCAATGGTGACAAAAATAGGATTACCCTTTTTATTAGATATGTTTTTATAAGTTCATTCAACACAAGGACAAATGGACAAAAACTGTAAACTATCAGTTCTCAAATGAGAAAACATGGTTATTCATTGACTTAGACTGTTTTGGTTGAGTCCTTGAGACAGGACATTCACTTATTTGTCATAAGTTTCCAGCAAGACTAGAGTTCCAAAACCAGGAGGAGAAGCTCTCACCGCCGACGCAATGGGAGCCTCCAGGGATACTCCTGGTCTTGTGACTATAGAGAGCACCATTTCTACTTCAGACAAATGAGCTTGCTATGAGCACTGCCGATAGCCATCCATGGCAGAGGAGCATTGTATACTGGGCCGACCTTGCAGTTTTCAGAGATCTCAACCCACGACACAGACATCCAGTCTCACCTGGTACCATTAGCCATGAGCCCCAGTTCCCTCCTGCACCATTTTTGCTGTACCCCAAATGTCTGCTACCCCATCCCCACCTCCCTTTCTAGTGGAGAGTTTCTACCCAGTAATATAGGACATAGAGACTAAGGACATAATTAGGGTTATAAGAGTAAGGTAGAAGTTATAGAGACAGAGCGAGAAATACTTTATGGACTACTTCAGACATTGTCTTGGCAGGGCTTGGCAACATATTGGACGGAGGCTGTGGGTGAGGAACAGGGAGGAGTCATGGACGGCACCCAGGTTTTTGGTGCGAGCACCTGAGGGATTGTAATGTCAGAAACTGATCTGGGAAAATTGCAGGAGGACAAGTATGAGGAAATGAATTCAGTTCTGAACGTGTTGAGTTTGAGGGATCTGTAAGAAGCCAAAGAGGAGATGTCGCGAAGGCTTTGCCTATATTCATCTGGAGTTAAGCAGACAGATCTGGGCTGGAGATACATACTTAGTTGTCATCAACATAAAGATGGGAATCAAGCCATCCCTGGGTATGGATGAGATTGCTTAATACTTGCTTGTAGTGTGAGATGGTAAGTGGCCCAGGTTAGAGCCCTGAGTAACCCCCATTATTTAGGGATGGGTCAGGAGGAAGAGCTAATAAAACAGCGAGAGGGGGAGAAGGGAACCTGAGAGTGTGTGTGCCTTTGTTCATATTCACCCTTTCCCTGGAGTGACCTCCTGCTCTTCTTTGTGAGGTAAAATTTGGCTCATACTCCAACACATCTGAAATATCACTTGGATGAAGCAAAACTTTCTTGATTCACTCTTTACTTCTGCAAACACCGTAAGAACTGCTCTCTTTTCTCTGCTTCTATAGCTCTTCAGACAAAAGTCAAACCGTGATGTAGCCACCAAAGACACCTCCCACCCTACTTCCAACACTTTCTGAGCTAATATAAAGTAAGAATATGATAGGTGATTCTAATTTATCTTTGTTTCCTAGGACAAAGCAGTATATATGAAATGGTAAACAAGTGTTGAATTAACTTTTCTTGCCTGGTAGTGAAAGGCACCTCATTCTGACAAAGATTTCAGCCCAGTGGGATACATTATTCAGAGAAAATTTCGGTTTTTAAGAACTCTTGCATTATAATGAAATCTATTTCTAGGACAATGTTACAAGCTAGTTTTTGATTATTCATGTCTCACTTACTTCCAAAAAGAATTTGAGATAGCTTGCAGTGAGTCACATGAATAATTACATCTTTAAACACAGCATGAAAGCATCATGCGATGGAAAAAGGTGATAACATTACCTGATAAGTTAGACCAAGGAAAATTGCTGCCATTGAGATTAAGATATAACTTTGCACTTCTTAGCAGATAAATGAATACATTCTCTTTTTATGAACAGTCCTACGATTTTTGTGGGACTCAGTGTAGTAGAGGACGGAGCATAAGCATGTTACTCTGACGAGCTAAAATTCAGCTGGACTTAATTATATCCTTCAACTGTTTACTTGAAATGTTGTATGTAATATGCTTATGAGTGGCCTGTGAATTAGAATGACAAAAAATGACTCACTTGAAGAAAAAATTCAACAGGCCTGCAGAATGGGGATTCTTTTTTAAGGTTTTGGAAACATTTAAAGCTATCTCAGAGTTATACTTTTAGAATATGTTTCTTGAGAACATAGGACAAAAGACTGCCATGAAATTAATAACCTATGAATGTTTTCTGTGTATAATATTAAAATACAATACTATTTGAATACATTGTTCAGAAATGGCATGAATGTTTGCGTAAGATCAGGTGTATAATGTAGAGATGTTGCATGGGGAACACACAGATTTGAAATGTTTTTTGCAGCATCTCGAGGAGTCTCCTGGTCAGAGATTGGGAACCACTAACTAGATTAATGGTTTTCCAAGTTATTAATGTAATTAGCTTGTTTGCTTAGTTATAATTGGCTATGTAGCTCTTTGTTCACAGAACTCGTATTCTGGAGATCAACAAATCCCAGCTCTAAGACAGGAGTTGGAGTCTATCTGATTGGGGTTCAGAAAGGACCTTATAAAAAACTATGATCATTCTATGAAAATTACACTGAAGAGACACTATTATTAATATCACCAATGTTTCTGCATGGTGATTAGCCTGACATCTAATGCTAGTTTCAGCATATTTGCTTAGATATACCTGACATTAAAATAGGCACTGCCTTTATTTCTGCCTCTAC
Organism: Ovis canadensis; assembly: GCF_042477335.2. Taxonomy (NCBI): domain Eukaryota; kingdom Metazoa; phylum Chordata; class Mammalia; order Artiodactyla; family Bovidae; genus Ovis; species Ovis canadensis. The sequence continues at coordinate 62,906,701 of NC_091254.1, forward strand.
AAAATTGCAAATGTCTTCTGAGAACCTTCCAAAAATCCTAGAAGAGTCTTTAAATTATTAGGCAAATAATAATTATTATTAGTTATCATAATTACTAATACTAATAATAAATAAGTATTAGGCAAAGCCTAATACTTTGAAGAACTTTGAGGAAAAAATGGTTCTCTATAACTATCTTATAAAATCTGATGGAATTCAGATTTTTCAAGCTTTTACGGAAAGGAGAACTTTGAGGTCAATCCTTTCTCTAAGTTCTGCCTGATACTATAAGAAAACACCTGTTGTAATTTTCTTCCATGACAGAAGTTCTGTCTCAATAGTTCTAGAATTCAAAATAGATGATTTTGATTCATAATCAGATCATCTTCACTTATCTCCAATGCTATCGAGGATTCTTTTTCTTTTTTAGAAATTTTATGATTATTTTCAAAGACTCATGATTCTATTTTTGGCTGTGATGGGTCTTTGTTGCTGTGCATGGGCTTTCTCTAAGTGCAGAGAGCACAGGCTATTTGCTAATTGTGGCGCACTAGCTTCTCATTGTTAGTCTTCTCTTGCTGTGAAGCACGGGTTCTAGAAAGCAGGGTCAGTAGTTGTGGCCCAGAGCTTAGTTATTCCATGGCATGTGAGATCCTCTCGACCAGGGATCGACCCCTGCATTGGTAGGGGATTCTTAACCACTGCACCACCAGGAAAGCCCTCTTTTTCATAATTTATGTATAGTTGATATACAGTATTGTATGAGTCTCTGGTGTACAAGTATAGTGATTACAGTTTAGATCACCTTTATTTCTTAATATTGGTAGAATACAGGAGATTGAAAAATATCTCTTAGGATGGTTGAAACATCTATACATACACACCCTCAGATTACATCTAAAATCCACACATGAAAGAATGAGATTATTCTTCCTTTACAAATCAACACTTCTGAATCAGTGCTCAATATCACTGTGGGACATCTCCCATCTCATGGATTATTTGTTCTGGATTTGACATAGTTTCTGGACCCTGAGAATTTGCTACTGACTCAAGCTCCTTGAGCTTGTATTTCTGGCACCATTAAGCATAGTCTGAGTTTGTAGATTTTAATTCAATTAAATGTAGCTCCCTATTTAAATATTAAAAAGGACACATACCTTCTTCCTGCCCTCTCCATCTTTTCAGTTTGATCTCCCCTCTCTTATCCTCAGCCACAACTCAACAGCCAGTCATCATGAGCTTTCTTTAGTTCCCAGCATGCCTTTCCCCAGGCTTGCCTTTGACCTTTGGCAAATGCTATTCCCTTCTATTGGAATATCCCCCCACCCCCTTCCCTTTGCCTGGCTGAGATATGCTTATTTTTCAGGTCGATGTTTTTGTGTCTCTTCTCTGGAAATACTTTACAACTCTGATTAAGTATCCTTTATATATTTCTCCCATAACACACATTGTGGCATTTTAACCCTCATTGGACTATTGTAATTGAAATATCCCCACTAGATTGCCAACTTGAAGGCAGGCAGATATGTCACTTTATTTGCCTGCATATCCTCAGGAACTTAGCCCAACAACCGAGACATAACAGGTGCTCAATAAACATGTAGATGAATAAGCAAATGAATGAATGAATAAATGCAATGACTAGGAATCCTTTCTCAAGAATTCTTTCACCCAGAATTTTTTGGCAGTTATGACTTCATTGTTGGTATGGTGACATTGTTTTAGGGAAAACTGTTACTGAGTTTATATTTTTAAAAACCTGCTGAAATTGCACATGAAGCTGGAAGTATCATAGGATCAAAATTCCGAAACTGAGTTCACATCATTCAATTCTGTGTAGGTGAGAATGGAGCTCAGGCTCCTTTCTTTCAGCTGATGATACCAACTTGGTCTTGCTCCTGCAGTTCCTACTTTGTCAACTGGTATTCCATTGGATGTGAGGATGTAGTCTTTTTCTTTTTATTCATTCAACAAATATTGATTAAGGGTCTTGGAGGGGGTGACCCATGGACTTGACAGGTACTTAAGAATTAGAATTCCACCGAAGCATGTCTTGAGCCAACAAATACCAGGAAAAGATGGGGAAAGGGAAAATCCTTACAAACTGTTCTGAGCATGCTGTTATAAATATGTATCGGGAAAATTCTTTGATCAAGTCTCAATATGTGCCTTTCGTTATAGTAAGGAATCATCCCCACCCTCTCTTTAAAAACAGATGAAGGCACACTTAGAGCCATCTGGAAGAAGATGCTGCTTGATTAGGGTTCAGTCTCTCTTTAGAGAACAGTTTACACAAAATTACACTGAATAGAGTTTCAGAATCAATCTGCTCTTCCCTTTGCCTTTTACAACATGTACTTTACAGAATGCATAGTGATCTCTCTTAAGACATTTTTCTCTTTTATATCTTCGTCTCTTTCTGACAGAAATTCCTTTCTTTGTAGAGAAGTAGGGCTCCTCTTTCATTGCCTCTATTCCCTTGATGACATGAAGTATTCAATCACGACCAATTTACAGATAATGTGCTAGTTTCTTGTGTGTGTTTGTCAGTTTCGTCACCTGTGCCAGATTGTCAAGTGCATGCCCTAGATAACGTGGATACCTTAGTCAACAAGTTTCATCATGCTTCTAAGTGGAAATGTTCTGGAAATTTTCCTCTCGGCTCTTTTTCACTTGCTTGTACCTTTTTGGGGGACTCTGAATTGGATATTCTTCTCCTATACCTTTAGTTCCTTAGGCCACCATACATGTCAGCTGGGAAAGGAAGAAGAAACATGGGCAAAACAAACCTTCCATCAACATGTCAGAAAAGTGTCTGAAAGGCTTTCACTCAGCAAACTTTCCTGATCTTATCAGTGGCAGTCAGCTGAGCTGAAGCTCTTTGGGTGATTCTTACTTTTCACTGCCAAGGAAAGGAAAAATCCAGATGATGTGAAATGCTGCAAAGAGTCTAGCAATGCAATTTTTCAGTGTCATCTGGGTCAAATGGTTTGATAAGTTTTACTTGTAAGTACAGACTGGGAATAATTTGGGTTTAGGTACGGGGAGAAACAGGCAGAGAAGAAGAATTTAGTGCTAGCCATATAGATTTCATCAATATTAGTGACCCAAATTACCTTGCTAAAAAGCAAAAGATAAGAGGCAAGATAACTGCAGACTATAGTTTTCTAATCTCTAGATGTCTGTCCATGTATTTATACAGAAAGACTCGTTCTTTTTTCCTCTAGTCAATAGCACAAGCTGCATGGACAGATTTGATACCTCTCCCTTCATAAGCTGACAACCACAACAGGAGAGTTGGCACGTCCCTAGGTTGTGGCATAAAGGCAGCACCTCTTAGTTCTATGACCAGCTTCTGATCAGTCATTGGGAAGCAGTTATGGTGGCAACAAGAACCAGAGGCAAAAGTGCTGGAATGGGAGTCCAGTGGTTAGGACTTCACTTCCAGTCCAAGGGGTGTGGGTTCAATCCCTGATCAGGTAGCTAAGATCCCACATGCCTCAGGGTCAGAAAACCAAAACAAAACAGAAGTGACATTGTAACAAATTCAATAAAGACTTTAAAAATGATCCACATAAAAAAATCTTAAAAAATAATACTGGGTTCATGGAGGCCTCATTTCATGGGCATGGGCTTAAAGGCACCCTAGGTTGCTGTTGTTTAGTTGCTAAGTCATGCCCAGCTCTTCTGCAACCCCGTGAACTGTAGCCTGCCAGGCTCCATAGTCCATGGGATTTCCAGGCAAGAATACGGGAGTGGCTTGCCATTTCCTTCTCCAGGGGATCTTCCTAGCCCAGGGAATGAACCCATGTCTCCCGCATCTCCTGCACTGCAGGTGGATTCTTTACCACTGACCATCAGGGAAGCCCCAATCTTGGTTTAATACTCTGCTGCTGCCTTCTTGAAGTTCTTAATGATTTTTGAGGCAAGGAACTCGTATTTCCATTTTGTACTGGACCCAGAAAATTATGTAGCCAGTCTTGTACTCAAGACATGTCTTGAAACATAAAAGAGCAGCACAGAAAGGTGTGTGCAGCGTGTGTTAAACCCAGCTCTTTGTACCTACACTTTAGACAGTTGCCACTGCCCTCTCACCTCCCTCCCACCCCTCCAAAAAAATACTTATGTATGTATTGAGAGACAATTTTCAGGGGTGGTTAAGAGTAAAAGTTGCAGCTAGACTGCCTGGGTTTGAAACTTACTGTGGGAAAGTTGCAATACTTTCTGTTGCCTTAGCATTTTCATCTGTAATACAAGGTGAGAATAGCATCTATCCATAAAATAAAATAGCCATAAGGATCAAGTGGTTTAATAAATGGAAAGTCCTTAGAGCACACTCTGGCCCTTAGTCACACCAAATTATCTATTATGTTACTATTATTAAATTAGGTTATGTTGTTATTTAGTTAAATTATCTCTGGAAGGCTATATCAGCAGATCTCATTTTGTTGTGCCTTGCTCTATTACACTTCACAGATTTTATGTTTTTTTCCAAATTGAAGATATGTGGTAACCCTGCACTGAGCAAGTCTATCAGTACCATTTTCTCAACAGCATTTGTTCACTTTGTGTCTCTGCGCCACATTTTGGTAATTTTCACAATATTTAAATCTTTTCCATTGTTGTTATATAACTGATTTTTGATGTTAGTCTTGGAATTGTTTTGAGACACCAAGACCATGCTCATGTAACAGTAAACTCAACTGATAAATGTTGTGCATGTTCAGACGCTCTATCCTCCAGCCATTCTCCATCTTTCTCCCCCTGCTCAGGTCTTTGTATTCCCTGAGACACAATAATGTTGAAATTGGGCCAATTAATGACCTTATGGTGGCCTCTCAAGTGTTCAAGTGAAAGGAAGAGTCACATGTCTCTCACTTTAAATCAAAAGCTAGAAATGTCAAATCTTAGTGAGGAAAGCATGTAAAAGCTGAAACAGGCCAAACATTACCCCTATCCTGCTGAACAACTAGCCAAATTATAGAGGCAAATGAAAAGTTCTTGTAGGAAATTAAAACTGCTACTCCAGTGTACACACAAGAAAGCAAAATAACCTTACTGCTAATGTGGAGAAAGATTAAATGGTTGGTATAGATCCTGATGGCTCAGATGGTAAAGAATTCACCTGCAGTGGAGAGACCCAGATTTGAGAAGATCCCCTGGAGAAGGGAATGGCTACCTACTCCAGTATTCTTGCCTGGAGAACTCCATGGACAGAGGAGCCTGACAAACTATACAGTCCATGGGGTCACAGAGTCGGACACAACTAAGCAACTAACACTTTCATTTTTTCTTCATTTTTTATAGATCAAACCAGCCATAATATTCCATTAAACCCAGCCTAATCTGGAGCAAAGCCCTAACTCTGTTCAATTCTCTGGAGGCTGAGAGAAGTCTGGAAGCTGAAGAAGAAAAACATGAAGCTAGCAGAGGTTGATTCATGAGGTTTAAGGATAGAAACCATCTCTGTAACGTAACACTACAAGGTAAAGCAGCCTGTACTGATGTAGCAGCAAGTTATCCAGAAGATCAGATAATTAACGATGTTGGCTACACTAAACAACAGATTTTCAGTCCAAATGAAACAGCTTTTTATTGGAAGAGGATGCCACCCAGAACTTCCATAATTAGAGAGATGTCAATGCTTCATTCAGAGGACAGTCTGAGTCTCTTGTTAGGGGCTAATGCACCTGCTAACTTGAAGTTGAACTCAGTGCTCATTTATCATCCTGAAAATCCTAGGACCCTTCTGAATTATGCTAAATCTACTCTGCCTGTGCTCTAAAATTGGAACATCAAAGCCTGAATGACAGCATATCTGTTTGCATCATAGTTTACTGAATATATTAATCCCACAATTGAGACCTAATGCTCCAAAGAAAATATTTCTTTCAAAATATTACTGCTCATTGACAATGCTCCTGGTCACCCCAGAGTTCTGATGGAGATGTATGAGATTAATGTTGTTTTTTATACCTGCTAACACTACATCTGTCCTGGAGCCCATGGATTAAGAATTAAATTTGAATTTCAAGTCTTATTATTTAAGAAATATATTTCACAAGGCTAAAACTGCAATCTCTAGTGATTCTTCTGATGAATGTAGGCAGAATAAACGGACAACTTGCCAGAAAGTTTTTACCATTCTGTACTGTGCTGTGCTTAGTTGCTCAGATGTGTCCGACTCTTTGCGACCACATGGACTGTAGCCCACCAGGCTCCTCTATCCATGGGGATTCTCCAGGCAACAATACTGGAGTGGGTTGCCATGCCCTCCTCCAGGATCTTCTCAATCCAGGGACTGAACCCAGATCTCCCACACTGCAGGCAGATTCTTTACTGTCTGAGCCACCAGGGAAGCCCTTTCACCGTTCTAGATGCCATTAAGAACCCTCACAATTAATGGGAAGAGGTCAAAGTATCAACATTAAGAGAAGTTGATTCCAGCCCTCATGGTTGACTTGGGTGGGGCAGGGGGCGGTTCAAGACTTCCATGGAGAAAGTAACTACAGATACGGTGGAAATAGCAAGAGAACTAGAAGTGAACTCTGGAGATGTGACTGCATTGCTACAATCACAAGATCAGACTTTAATGGATGAGAAACTGCTTCCTATGGATGAGCAAAGATAGTGATTTCTTGAAATGGAAACTACTCCTGGTTAAGATGCCATGAAGATTATTGAAATGACAGCAAAGAATTTTGAATATTACATAAACTTAGTTGATAAAACAGTGGCAGGGTTTGAGAGGGTTGTTTCCAAACTTGAAGTTCTACTGTAGTAAAATGGTATTAAACAACATTGCATGCTACAGAGAAATTGCTTAAGAAAAGGAAGGGTCAATCAATGAGGCAAAGTTCATTTTTCTATTTAAGAAATTTACACAGCCTCCCTAACCTTCTGCAACCACCTCTCTGATTAGTCAGCCGCCATCAGCACGGAGGCAAGAACCTCCACCAGCAAAAAGATTATAACAAGCTGAAGGCTCAGGAGTGATGGCTAGCACTTTTTACCAATAAAGTATTTTAAAGTTAAGGTATATACATTTTTTTTTTTTCATTCTGTCTGCCCTCTGATAGATGAGGATAAGAGGCTTGTGGAAACTTCCTGATGGGAGCGACTGGCTATGGGGAAAACTGGGTCTTGCTCTGGTAGGTGAAGCCAGGCTAAGTCTTTAATCCAAACTTTTGCTGATGGGTGGGGCTGTGTCCCAGCCCTGTAATTTGGCCTGAGGCCAAACCATTGTAGGGGTAATGATGACCTCTTTCAAAAGGACTGATGCCAGCACTCTGTGGCTCCCAGGACTGTGGTAGTCAGTGGCCCTGACCACGTGGCAGGCCACTGTCAACCACACCTCTGCCAGAGACACTCACAGGCAAGTCTGGCTCAGTCACTTGTAGGTCTCCTTTCTTCTGGGTCCTGATGTGCACAAGGTTTGTCTATGGCCTCCAAGAGTGTTTTCCTAGTCCTGCAGAAGTTCTGTGATCAAATCTCACTGACCTTCAAAGTCAAACTCCCTGAGGGTTCTCAGCCTTTGCTAGAACCCCAGATTGGGAAATCTGTTGTGGGCCCTAAAACATTTGTAGCAGTGTGAGAACTTCATTGGTATAATTGTTCCCCAGTTTGTGGGGCATCTGCTTGGTGGCTCTATAGTGGCGCTAATGGCAACCTCCTCTAAGGCAACTTATGCCACGCGCAGTGCCTCCAAGGTCTGCTGCAGCCAGAGCCCATGTCCTGACGGCAGGCCACTGTTGACCTGTGCCTCTGCAGGAGACACTCAAACACTCAAAGGCAGGTCTGCCTCAGTCTCCTCTGGTGGTCACTGCTCCTTTCCCTGGGTCCTGATGCACATAATGTTTTGTTTGCATCCTCCAAGCATCTCTGGAAGGTATGAGGTTTGATTCTAAATGGATTAGGCCCTTCCTACCGTCTTGTTGGGGCTTTCTCTTGGCTCTTGGACATAGGGTATCTTTTTTGGTGAGATCCAACATTCTCCTGTCAATGGTTTATCAGCAGCTAGCTGAGATTTTGCTGTTCGCACAGAAGATGAGTGCATGACCCTCTACTCCACCATCCTGTCAATGGTTGAGAGTTCCAAAGAATATCAAGGAGAGATAAGAAAGCCCTCCTAGGTGAACAATGCAAAGAAATAGAGGAAAACAATAGAATGGGAAAGGCTAGAGATCATTTCAAGAAAATTAGAGACAGCAAGGGAATATTTCATGCAAATATAGACACAAAGAAAGGACAGAAACAGTATGGACCCAACAGAAGCAAAAAATATGAAGAAGAGGTGGCAAGAATACACAGAAGAATTATAATAAAAGATCTCAATGACCCAGATCATCACAATGGTGTGATCACTCACCTAGAGCCAGACATCTTGGAGGGTTAAGTCAGGTGGGTTTTAGGAACCATCACTATGAACAAAGCAAGTGGACATAATGGAATTCCAGCTGATCTGTTTTGAATCCTAAAAGACGATGCTGTTAAAGTGCTGCACTCAATATGCCAGCAAATTTGGAAAATTCAGCAGTAGCTACAGGACTAGAAAAGGTCAGTTTTCATTCCAACCTCAAAGAAAGGCAGTGCCAAAGAATGTTCAAACTACCATATATTTGCACTCTTTTCACATGCTAGCAAAGTAATGCTAAAAATTCTCCAAGCTAGTCTCCAACAGCACTTGAACCGAGCACTTCCAGATGATCAAGCTGTATTTAGGAAAGGCACAGGAATCAGAGATCAAATTGCCAACATCTGTTGGATCATAGAAAAAGCAAGAGAGTTCCAGGAAAACATCAACTTTTGCTTCATTGACTATGCTAAAGTCTTTGACTCTGTGGATCACAACAAACTGTAGAAAATTCTTAAAGAGATGAGAATATCAGACCACCGTCTTTGCCTCCCGAGAAACTGGTATGCAGGTCAAGAGTCAACATTTAGAACTGGACATGAAACAACAGATTGGTTCAATTGGGAAAGGAGTACATCAAGGCTGTATATTGTCACCCTGCTTATTTAACTTATAGGAAGAGTACATCTTACAAAATACAGGACTGGATAAAGCACAAGCTGGAATCAAGCACAAGCTGGGAGAGATATCAATAATCTCAGATATGCAGATGACACCACCCTTATGGCAGAAAGTGAAGAACAAAAGAGTTTCTTGATGAAAGTGAAAGAGGAGAGTGAAAAAGCTGACTTAAAACTCAACATTCAAAGAACTGAAATTCATGGCATCCAGTCCCATCAGTTCAGTCAGTTCAGACATCAGTCGTGTCTGACTCTTTGTGACCCCATGGACCACAGCACACCAGGCTTCCCTGTCCATCACCAACTCCTGGAGCTTACTCAAACTCATGTCCAACGAGTCAGCGATGCTATCCAACCATCTCATTCTCTCTGGTCCCCTTCTCCTCCTGCATTCAATCTTTTCCAGCATCAGGATCTTTTCTAATGAGTCAATTCTTCACACAGGTGACCAAAGAATTGGAGTTTCAGCTTCACCATCAGTCCTTCCAATGAACATTCAGGACTGATTTCCTTTAGGACTGACTGGTTTGATCTCCTTGCAGTTCAAGGGACCCTCAAGAGTCTTCTCCAACACCACAGTTCCAAAGCATCAATTCTTCAGTGCTCAGCTTTCTTTACAGTCCAACTCTCACATTCATACATGACTACTGGAAAAACCCCAGCTTTGACTAGACGGACCTTTGTCTGCAAAGCAATGTCTCTGTTTTTTAATATGCTGTCTAGGTTGGTCATAGCCTTTCTTCCAATCTTAAATTTCATGCATCTTTTAATTTAATGACTGTAGTCACCATTGGAAGTGATTATGGAGCCCCCAAAATAAAGTATCTCACTGCTTCCATGTTCTCAATCTATTTGCCATGAAGTGATGGGACCAGATGCCATATTCTTAGCTTTTTGAATGTTGAGTTTTAAGCCAACTTTTTTTGCTCTCCTTTTTCACTATCATCAAGAGGTTCTTCAGTTCTTGTCACTTTCTGCCATAAGGGTGGTGTCATCTGTGTATCTGAGGTTATTGATATCTCTCCCAGTAATCTTGATTCCAGCTTGTGCTTCATCCAGCCTGGTATTTTGCAAGATGTAGTCTGCATATAAGTTAAATAAGTAGGATGACGATATACAGCCTTGACATACTCCTTTCCCAATTTGGAACCAGTCCATTGTTCCATATCCAGTCCTAACTGTTGCTTCTTGACCTGCATACAGATTTCTCAGGAGGCAGGTAAGGTGGTCTGGTATTCCCATCTCTTTAAGAAATTTTCACATTTTGTTGTGATCTACACAGTCAAAGGCTTTGGTGTAATCAATAAAACAGAAGTAGATGGTTTTCTGAAATTCTGTTGCTTTTTTGACTTTCACAGCATTATCTTTTAGGATTTGAAATAACTCAACTGGAATTCCATCACTTTCACTATCTTTGTTCCTGTGATGCTTCCTTAGGCCCATTTGACTTCACATTCCTGGATGTCTGGCTCTAGGTAAGTGATCATACCATCGTGGTTATCTGGGTCATGAAGATCTTTTTTGTATAGTTCTTCCATGGATTCTTGCCACCTCTTCTTAGTATCTTATGCATCTGTTAGGTCCATTCGATTTATGTCCTTTATTGTGCCCGACTCTGTATGAAATGTTCCCTTGCTATCTCTAAATTTCTTGAAGAGATCTCTAGTCTTTCTCATTCTATTGTTTTCCTCTATTTCTTTGCATTGATCACTGAGGAAGCCTTTCTTATCTCTCCTTGCTATTCTTTGGAACTTTGCATTCAAATAGGTATATCTTTCCTTTTCTCCTTTGCCTTTTGCTTCCCTTCTTTTCTCAGCTATTTGTAAGGCCTCCTCAGACAACCAATTTGCCTTTTGCATTTCTTTTTCTTGATCACTGCCTCCTGTACAATGTCATGAACCTCCATCCATAGTTCTTCAGGCACTCTGTCTATTAGATCTAATCCCTGAATCTATTTGTCACTTCCACTGTATAATCGTAAGGGATTTAAATCATACTTGAATGGTCTAGTGGTTTTCCTTACTTTTTCAGTTTAAGTCTGAATTTGGCAATAAAAAGTCCATGATCTGAGCCACCGTCAGTTCCTGGTCTTGTTTTTGCTGACTGTACAGAACTTCTCCATCTTTGGCTGCAAAGAAGATAATCAATCTGATTTCAGTATTGACCATCTGGTGATATCCATGTGTAGAGTTTTCTCTTGTGTTGTTGGGAGAGGGTGTATGCTATCATCAGTGCATTCTTTTGGCAAAACTCTGTTAGCCTTTTCCCTGTTTCATTTTATACTCCAAGGCCAAATTTGCCTGTTACTCCAGGTATCTCTTGACTTCCTACTTTTGCATTCCAGTCCCCTATAATGAAAAGGACAGCTTTTTTGGATGTTAGTTCTAGAAGGCCTTTCAAGTCTTCATAGAACTGTTCAACTTCAGCTTCTTCAGAATTACTGGTTGGGGCATAGACTTGGATTACTGTGATATTGAATGGCTTGCCTTGGAAACTAACAGAGATCATTCTGTCGTTTTTGAGATTGCACCAAGTATTGCATTTTGAACTCTTTTGTTGACTATGATGGCTACTCCATTTCTTCTAAGGGCTTCTTGTCCATAGTAGTAGATATAATTGTCATCTGAATTACATTCACCCATTACAGTCCATTTTAGTTCAGTGATTCCTAAAATGTTGATGTTCACTTTTGCCATCTCCTAACTGACCACTTCTAATTTACCTTGATTCATGGACCTCACATTCCAGTTTCCTATGCAATATTGTTCTTTACAGCATCAGACTTGACTTCCATCACCAGTCACATCCACAACTGAGCTGTGCTTTCTCTTTGGCTCAGTCTTTTTATTCTTTTTGGAACTATTTCTCCACTCTTCTCCAGTAACATATTGGGCACCTCCTGACTTGGGGAGTTCATCCTTTAGTGTCATATCTTTTTGCCTTTTCATACTGTTCATGAGGTTCTCAAGGCAAGAATACTGAAGTGGTCTGCCATTCCCTTCTCCAGTGGACCATGTTGTATCAGAACTCTCCACCATGACCCATCCATCTTGGGTGGCCCTCCACAGCATGGCTCATAGTTTCACTGAGTTAGACAAGGCTGTGCTCCATGTAATCTGTTTGATTAGTTTTCTGTGATTGTGGTTTTCACTCTGTCTTATTGGGAGAGACTGACTATGGGGAAAACTGAGTCTTGTTCTGATGGGCAGAGCCACACTCAGTAAATTTTTAATCCAATTTTCTGTTGATGGGCAGGGCTGTATCCCCACCCTGTTTTTTGACCTGAGACAAAACTATGGTGGAGGTAATGAGAAGATAGTGGTGACCTACTTCAAAAGGTCCCATGCATGCACTGCCACACTCAGTGTCCCTGACCCTGCAGCAGGCCAACACCAACCCATGCCTCCACCAGTGACTCCTGGACACTTTCAGGCAAGTCTGGGTCAGTCTCTTGTGTGGTCATTGCTCCTTTCTCCTGGGTCTTTGTGTGCACAAGGTTTTGTTTGTGCCCTCCAAGAGTCTGTTTCCCCAGTCCTGTGAAAGTTCTGTAATCAAATCCCACTGGCCCCCAAAGTCAAATTCCCTGGGGATTTTCATTCTCTTTGCCAGATCCCCCAGGTTGGGAAATCTTTTGTGAGTCCTAGAAATTTCTGAACAGTGTGAGAATTTCTTTGGTATAATTGTTCTGCAGTTTGTGGATTGTCTGCTTGGTGGCTCCATGGTGGGGTTAATGGTGACCTCCTCCAAGAGGGCTTAAGCCACAGGCTATGTGACCCAGGTCTGCTGCACCTAGAGCCCCTGCCCCTGCACCAGGCCACTGCTGACCCGTAACTCCTCAGGAGACACTCAAATACTCAAAGATAGGACTGGCTCAGTCTCTGTGGGGTCTCGGGGTCCTGGTGTGCATGAGGTTTTGTTTGAGCCCTCTGAGCATCTCTGAGAGGTATGGAGTTTGATCCTAAACGTGATTTCACCCCTCCTACCATCTTGCAGGGGCTTCTCCTTTGTCCCTAGAAGTGGGGTATCTTTTTTTGGTAGGATCTAACATTCTCCTGTCAATGGTTGTTCCACAGCAAGTTGTAATTTTGGAGTTCTCCCAGGAGAGGATGAACACACATCCTTCTACTTCACCACCTTAATCTGGAACAGAAAGACAGCACTTGTTCTCTCTGTGGACCACTGACCATTTGAATAGCTCTGACAGCATATTGCTTCCATTTTACAAATAAGATAACAGAGTTCAGATGGCTTGGCCAGAGTCCCACAGATGGTAGGTGGTGTGGTGAGGACTTGAATTCTAGCTGTCAAGCCTGTGTATCCTTAACTACTGGGAGATGCTGATGTTCAGGGCTGGCAGCCATACAGCAACACACCCAGAGCCTGGAAATGTCCCTCAAATGCCAGTGGGAACAGCAGGTCCCCAGATGACCCTTGATGCCTATCCAGCCAGGCTGCATGTGGGAGGGTCCCTACCATCTCCTCTCTGTGTGCCCTCATCTGCATCCTCTATCATGCACTTTGATGAACACAAGACCTTGATCCCTGAGTTCTGTGAGGTGTTCCAGCCAATAAGCCAATCTTGTCCCAACACTTCATGGCAAAAAGATGGGGACCCAATGGAAATAATGAGAGATTTTATTTTCTTGGGCTCCAAAATCACTGCAGATGGTGACTACAGCCATAAAATTAAAAGATGCTTGTTCCTGTGAAGAAAAGCTATGACAAACCTAGACAGCATATTAAAAAACAGAGACATTGCTTTGCAGACAAAGGTCCATCTAGTCAAAGCTGGGGTTTTTCCAGTAGTCATGTATGAATGTGAGAGTTGGACTGTAAAGAAAGCTGAGCACTGAAGAACTGATGCTTTGGAACTGTGGTGTTGGAGAAGACTCTTGAGGGTCCCTTGAACTGCAAGGAGATTAAACCAGTCAGTCCTAAAGGAAATCAGTTCTGAATGTTCATTGGAAGGACTGATGGTGAAGCTGAAACTCCAATACTTTGGTCACCTGTGTGAAGAGCTGACCCTGATGCTGGAAAAGATTGAATGCAGGAGGAGAAGGGGACCAGAGAGGATGAGATGGTTGGATAGCATCACTGACTCGATGGACATGAGTTTGAGTAAGCTCCAGGAGTTGGTGATGGACAGGGAAGCTTGGCGTACTGCAGTCCATGGGGTCAGAAAGAGTCAGACATAACTGAGCAACTGAACAGCAACAATAATATACATTTTTTAGACACAATGCTATTGCTCACTTAATAGATTCTAGTATAGTGTAAATATAACTTTTATATGCACTGGGAAACCAAAATTTTCATGTGACTTTCTTTATTGCAATATTCACTTTATGTGGTGGTCTGAAATTGAACCCACAATGTCTCTGAGGTACACCTATATAATAAATGAGTAAAAGTCGTTTCCTCTAGAGAAAGGAACTGAGGAACATAAATAGGAACAGACGTCGATTTTTTAAAATGAAAACTTGCACAAATTTAGGGGCCCCTTTAAGAAAAGCAACAAAAATTATTAATTTAAAAAATCAGAATAACTTTTTTAGAAAGAAGTTTTAATGCTGATATTACAAAGTTCATAAAAATAAAATAATATAATATATATATTCATTGACTAACAAACATCTGGACATGTTCCCCTACATTTTTGCTGCATAATCTTTGCCTCGTGTGATAATTTTATAATTTCTATGAGAAAAGGAAGATATTTCTGATTCTTATGAGAATAGAAAGATCAGTGCTGTTGAGCTACAGTTAACATACCCTAAGATTTATCATTTTGAGTAAACAGTTTGATAATTTTTAATAAATTTATATAGCTTCCAACTTGGCACTCACTAGTGGTAACAAATCCACCTGTCAGTGCAGGAAATGCAGGTACGATCCCTGGGTCAGGAAGATCCCCTGGAGGAGGAAATTGCAACCTATTCCAGTATTCTTGCCTGGAGAATCCCATAGACAGAGGAGCCTGATCCATGGGGCCTCAAAGAATTGGACACGACGGAGTGACTGAACACACACGCACACACACATGCACACACATGCACACACATGCACACACACACGCACCATGTTTTTAAAAATTTCCATCAACCCAGAAAATTTTCTCATGCCCTTTTGCCCTTGTTTAGTTAAATTTATTGTTTAGATGTAATTATGATCAGAATTGCTTTCTTAATTTTATTTTCTAGTTGTGTGTTGCTTGTACTTTATATCCATTCTGAAGGAGATCAGCCCTGGGATTTCTTTGGAGGGAATGATGCTGAGGCTGAAACTCCAGTACTTTGGCCACCTCATGCGAACAGTTGACTCATTGGAAAAGACTTTGATGCTGGGAAGGATTGAGGGCAGGAGAAGAAGGGGACGACAGAGGATGAGATGGCTGGATGGCATCACTGACTCGATGGACATGAGTCTGAGTGAACTCCAAGAGTTGGTGATGGACAGGGAGGCCTGGCGTCCTGCGATTCATGGGGTCGCAAAGAGTCAGACACGACTGAGCGACTGAACTGACTGTACTTAATATAGTGGATTTTTAAAATTGATCTTTTGTCTTGCAAGCTTGTTAAACTTGCTTATAAGTTACAGAGGGTTTTAAAATTTAAATTTATAATTTTCTATATCTAGTACTGTATTGTCTGCCAATAAAGTCAATTTACTTTCTTTTTCCCAGTTTTCATGCCCTTAATTTTTTACTTCTACATTATTGTACTGACTAGGAGCTCCAGTAAAATATAAATGTTGAATAGAAGTTTTGAGAGTGAAGATTCTTATTTACTCCTTTTCTTAGGGAGAGAACACTAAGACTTTTACCACTAAGTATGATTGCTAGTGACAGTTTTTCTTGTTCTACTTTTTTTACTTGATTTATAATGTTACACATGTACAGCACAGTGATTCAGTTATATATACATATGTACATAAAAGTGTACATATGTATATATGTATATTCTTTTTCAGATTCTTTTCCACTATAGGTCATTATAGGATATTGAATGTATTCCACTATGCTATACTCTGCTACTGCTACTGCTAAGTTGCTTCAGTCGTGTCCTACTCTGTGCGACCCCATAGATGACAGCCCACCAGGCTCCACCGTCCCTGCAAGCAAGAACACTGGAGTGGGTTGCCATTTCCTTCTCCAATGCATGAAAGTGAAAAGCGAAAGTGAAGTCACTGAGTCGTGTCCAACTCTCAGCAACCCCATGGACTGCAGCCTACCAGGCTCCTTTGTCCATGGGATTTTCCAGGCAAGAGTACTCGAGTGGGGTGCCATTGCCTTCTCCGGTGCTATACTCTAGGAATTTGCTAATTATTTGACACATAGTAGTCTCTCTGTTAATCCCAAATTCCAAATTATCCTTTCTCCTCCCTTTCCCCTTGGTAACCAAAGGTTTGTTTTCTATGTCTGTGAATCTATTTCTGTCTTGTAAATGAGTCCATTTGCATCATATTTTTAGATTCCACATATAAGTGATATGATATTTGCCTTTCTTTGTATAACTTAGTTCACTTAATTTCTAGGTCCACCCATGTTACTCCAAATGACATTATTTCACTCTTTATTACAGCTGAGTAATATTCAATTGTGTGTGTGTGTGTCTATATGTATATATATGTATGCACATAGGCTTTCCTGGTGGGCTTAGATGATAAATAATCCACTTGTAATGCAGGAGACTGTGTTCTGTCGCTAGGTTGGGAAGCTCCCTTGAAGAAGGGAATGACTACCCACTCGAGTATTCATGCCTGAAGAATTCCATGGACAGAGGATCTTGGCAGGCTACAGTCCATGGGGTCGCAAAGAGCTAGACGTGACATGGCTGAGCTACTAATACTAATATCTATGTGGAATGAGAACCTCTGTTTCTAATTTTACTTTTCTGCTATCAGATTTTGCCACAGACTAGCTTCTGGTGCTCTATATAATTCATAACTAATTTCACTTCCACTATACTTATGCCTCCAGTGCTGGATTCTCAGATGCACCTTCATAAAATATGATCTCTGGCCTAGATATTGTCATATCATGATACCATGAATTGGGAAGAATGGTTATTAGGATTATATGTTGAAGACAATTGTACACTAAGCCTGAATGACAATATAACTATACACAGAAGTGATTATAGACCACATGAAACACATCCCACTAAACCCAAGCTGAAAGTATTCTTTTTTAGCTAAAACCCTAAAATGCAAGTAGCCACTTCAATGCCAACAGAAAGAGAGAAAGCATGATGGAATAGGACTGGAAAGAAAGAGTTTTCTACACCAATTAAATTATCTAACTTTTGCAAGTATTATAATATTTTTGGCTCTGTGAACATATTGCATTGCTGAGTCCATCTTAGAGTCTTGGAAGTGATCCATGCAAATGAAAGTGAAAATAAAAGTCACTCAGTCGTGTCCGACTCATTGCAACCCCATGGACTATAGACCACCAGGCTCCTCTGTCCATGAGATTTCCCAGGCAAGAATACTGTAGTGGGTTGCCATGCCCTTCTCCAGGGGCTCTTCCCAACCCAGGTATTGAACCCATGTCTCCTGCACCGCAAGCAAATTCTTTACCATCTGAGCCACCAGGGAAGCCCTGGTACAAGGAGGAAATTTATAATTCAGTATGAGTTTCATGATAAAAGGTAAATCAACCTCTGGTTAAAGGAAAGACTGATTCCCTCTTTTACATATGATAATGTATATGTTTCCATGCTATGCTCTCAATTCTTCCCACCATCAGATAGCCAGTGGGAATTTGCTGTATGACACAGGGAGCTCCAACTGGTGACGACCTAGAGGGGTGGGCTGGGAGGGAGGTTCAAGAGGGAGGGAATATATGTGATACCTATGGCTGATTCATGTTGATGTATGGCAGAAACCAACACAATATTGTACAGCAATTATCTTCCCATTTAAAATAAATAATTTTTTAAATGAAAGACTGACTGTAAAATGTATTAACTCTAATATAAAATAAAAAGCTAAAAATAAATGAATAAAGTTTGAAAAGTATTAAGTTCCAAATCTTCCTCTCAGCATCTTATCAGTGGTGTAACTGATCTTTTGAATAAAACTTCTGAGCTTTAATTTTCTCATGTGGCATAAAATTAGCACCAATAATTGTTGACATTATTAACCACTTCCTGCATGCCATCTGCTTTAAGTGTATTATCTTGATTCTCACAACCTTTTGAAATAGGCTTTATTAAAATTCCCATTTTACAGTGAAGGAAACTGGGTCACTTTCCTGAAACATACAAATGATCACCTCACATCATGTTGTTCTGTGCAGTTTAATGTGAAAATAAATAATGTGTCTTGTACATTCTGCAGCTTTACACCAGTCTCCATTAGAGAGAGCCTTTGTAAGTGTGAGAAATGCATCTTCTCATTCATCAGCATGCAGGTAAGTCAAGGGACTATTAAATGGCCAATCAGATAGCAAAGTCAGGTCCTGGAGCATCTCCAACCTACCATTATTGCTCATCAAGATACAAGTCCAATGAGCAGAATAATTCCACACAGTATGGTGCAGTAGTTTTCAAACTTTACTCAGCTTTGGAATCATGAAGAGGAAATTGTGCTTGTTGAAATAAAGATTCCTGTGACTTATCTTCAGATATTTTGATTCAGTTGGTCCAGAATTTGGCTTCAAGATATGCATCCTTATTAAATATCTTAGGTGATTTTGATGTAGGAGTTGTTGGGTTACAGATTAAACACGGAGGAACCGTGGAAGAAGCCACTAGCTTACTTTGTATTATTTTCTTTTCTTTTACCCTGACTTCAAAAAAATAAAAAAGAATGAAAGAAAAATTTACCACTTAAATTGCTGGTACATCTAGGAATTTTGATCCCCCTAGAGAGACGACCTTGTACTGTTATATGTTATTTGTATTTTACTGTGGGTGAGTTTATTATGGTTTCTTGTGAGGGAAGATTTGGTTAGAAAGAGAATCTGAAGACCATTGCATTGAAGATCATTGCAATTGATGAAATCTTTCAAAGCAAGGAAAGGGCATGCAACTGGAAGGACAAACTTGCCAACTTCTCCATTTTATCTACACAGAGTAACGTCAGGCAAGGCCATACAGTAACTTGTTACTTTATAGGACAAACATTGGCATATCACGGCAACAATTCTTCCACCTTGAAATCCAGCTAAAGGAATAGGAAGATCTGAAACTTAGGATCAATTATTAAGGTTAGAGCCTAAAAAGCAGACTGAAATTCACCATCGGAGGTGGGCCATATGTCACATTTCACCAGATTAGGGATATTGATGTTTTCTGTCAAATTTGTTCACATATATTACTGTGGCCAGATATCACTGAAGTACTTTGTCTTTTGAGATGTAAATAAAATTCAACTGGACCATATTCCAGGTGAACTGAGAGCCTCTAAGTTTTCTTCTTAGAATAGGAGTCAGCAAATTCTTTTCTGTAAAGGGCCAGGTAGTAAATATTTTCAGCCTTGTAGGCCATATAGTCTCTGTTACATTACTCAGCTCTGCCATTTGAAACAGCCATCTGCCTAGTTGCTCAGCTGTGTCCAGTTCTTTGCGATCCCATGGACACATTAAGCTCCTCTGTTCATGGGATTTCCCAGGCAAGAATACCGGGTAGGTTGCCATTTTCTACTCCAGGGGATCTTACTGACCCCGAGTCTCCTGCATTATTAAGTGGATTCTTTATCACTGAACCACCTGGGAAGCCACTATAGACACAATGTAAACAAATGAGCAGGGCTATGTTCCAGTAAAACTTTATTTAAAGAAACAGGTAGCATCCAGATTTGGCCCAAGGGCATAGTTTGCATACACCTGTTCTAGAAGGTAGAGATGGCTTACTGTTTACCCTCTAGTCCTGAGTTTCTGCTTCTCCTAAATTAGTTCAGTTTATTGGTCATTTTATCATCCCATGCATCTCTCCCTATTCCACAATTTGTAAGACTAAAGACAGAGCTCAAGCAGCCTGAGTGGAAGCTAATTTTCACTGATATCCAATCAGACACCCGTGTCTATGAGACCTGTTTCTTGTTGGTAACTTGCTTGGCATGCTTCAAACTGTTATATAATTCTCAGTTGACTCACTGATTTGGATGTTGAAAACAGGTTGTACCACATCATTCATGCTGGAGGAAGCAAGAATGGAGCTGATGGCTTCTCAGCAAATTCTTGGGATAGGGAGAGACACATAGGCACCATATATCACTCGGTGAACCAACAGTTGTCAAGCTAGTACCCCATATTGGGCTGGTCTGCTGTCAAATTGTATCCTCTGACTGAAAAAAACTATGAGTTTCAGTCTGATAGCTGGCATCTAAGAATCCCGCATTTCCCCATTTTGTTAAATCATATTAAAAGCAACTTGATTGAGCCTTTTATTTTCCATGATTTCTGAGAAGTCCAAATGCAGTGACATTCAGTGCTCCTTTCTCTTATCTTGGACCCCAAGATTTGGGGAGTACAGGAAAAGAGGACAACATCACTCCCCAAGTTCTGTGGGCTTATGGCTCCTATAGCCCATGTTTTAGCAGTTTGTTCAAATATGGGCAGCTTTCAGGCAGGCCCAATTGCTCCACCCATGAGTGATTTGAGGGCTTTCGTCAAAGCTCCCAAGATCACTGGGCTTCATTCTCAGTCCTTCCAGCTTCAAGGTGCTTCTTTTTAGTGGGCTTGGCTCTACATTACTTGGGCAAACCGATGCTCTTACCTGCCTCAGCAAGAATCAAACCAGTTTAGAAGGAACTCGGTTGCTCCCCTTATCAAATTTTAAGTCACTGAAACTCTGAACACCGTTCTATCTCAGATCAGTTTAATATTCCTATTGGATCCAGATTGTCAGAGGTACAAATTGTTTGGCTTTCATAGTGATTTATTTTGTTTTCATTGAACTTCAATGGACATATAATCTCCAGTTTACAAGCCCTACCATTCTCTATTATCTTGCTCCAACTAGCCTTATTTGTTGCTACCTGTCTTGACTTAGAGGAGGGGTAGAATAATTTCCCTTGATTCTTCCTGAAAAGCTTACAGTTAGGAAATAATACAATTTTCTTTCTCTATATCGGATTTTACTACATAAATTTAAAAGCAAACCACTCTTATAAAGCTCTGTTTATTCTAGCCCACCTTAGTGCTTTTCAAGGTATGGGCCTTGGGCTAGAAGTAACCACACCTCCTGGGAACTTGCTAGATATGTAAATTCTCAAACCCTACTCCAAATCTACTAATGTAGGTCCTGGGAGCCCAGTAATCTGCATTTCAACAAAGCTTCCAGGTGATCAGATGCAATGTGCTAAGTTTCAGAAGCACTGCTTTAGAATATGTTACACTGTGGAAGGACACGGACAGGGAAGCCTGACGCTACAGTCCATGGGGTTGCAAAGAGTCGGACACAACTGAGCGACTGAACTGAACTGAACTGAACTGTGGAAGTAATAATCCACTAGAGAAAGAATCTGTCATTTAGAACTAACAGTAATCCTCTGACTAGTTCTTAGTCCTCTCTCCTTTTCATTCCATACTCTCTTGGAGTGCATATGCTCTCAAAATTTTAATTGATGCCCTCTTGTGGCTATGAGAATTCCCAAGTGTATAACTGCCCTATTATCTTTCTTCTGGCTTTTTATTATTGTTTCATTTCAGGAAAGCTTAATTATAATGGTCTGACATAATTGGAAACTGTATTCTTCATGTAGGCCTCCCACACAAATTCCCCTTTCTTCTTTTCCCCTTAATTGTTAATGACCCTGTAGTGGGACTGGACCCAGCTAGGGTAAGTTGACTGAGTCACTGATCTCAGGTGCAAAATTTAAGGGGACATCCCAGAAATAAATTCACACCCTTATCATCAATTAATCTATGACAAAGGCTGTAAGATTGTACAATAGAGAGAAAGATGGTCTCGTCCGTAAGCCATGCTGGGAAACTGGACAGCTACTTGCAAAAGAAAGAAATTAAAACATTCTTTAACACTGTATACAAAAATAAACTCAAAATGTGTTAAAGACCTAAGTGTAAGACCAGAAACCATAACACTCCTAGAGGGAAATATAGGCAGAATAATCTTTGACATAAATCATAGCAATTTTTTTTGGATGTGTTCTAAAGCAAAGGAGATAAAAGCAAAAATAAACAAAGGGTACGTAATTAAACTTAAAAGGTTTTGCACAGCAAAGGAAACAATTGACCAAATGGAAAGATAGCCTACTGAATGGGAGGAAATATTTGCAAATGATTTGACCAATAAGGGGTTAGTACCCAAAATATATAAACAGCTCAAACAACTCAACATGAAAAGAACAAAGAACTGGATTATAAAACGGGCTGAAGACCTGAATAGACATTTTTCTGAAGAGGACATGCAGATGGCCAACAAGTACATGAAAAGATGCTCAATATTGCTAATCGTAAGAGAATGGAAATCAAAACCACAGTTAGAGGTCACCTCACATACATCTGCCAAAATTGCCATCATCAAAAAGAACACAAATAACAAATGTTGGTGAGGATGAGGAGAAAAGAGAACCCTCGTGCACTGTTGGTGGCAAAGTAAATTGGTACAGCCACTGTGGAAAACAGTAAGGTTTCTCAAAAAACTAAAAATAGAGTTACCAATGAAAGTATTAGTTGCTCAGTCATATCCCACTCTTTGTGATCCCATGGATTGTAGCCCACCAGCTTCCTCTTTCCATGAATTCTCCAGGCAAGAATACTGGAGTGCATATAAAAACATATAGCTCCCAAATATAAAAGCTAACTTGAAAAGATACATGCACCCCAATGTTCATAGCAACATTGTGTACAGTTGCCAAGATATGGAAACAACCTAAGTGTCCATCGACAGATGAATGGATAAAGAAAATGTGGTGTAAATATATAATAGAATACTAGTCAGTTAAATAAAATAATGAAATGTTGCCATTTGCAACAACATGGATGGACTTGGAGGGCATTGCGTTAAAGTGAAATAAACCAGATAGAGGAAGATAAATAGTGTATGACATTAGTTATATGTGTAATCTAAGGAATATAACAAACTAGTAAATATAACAAAAAAAGGAGCAGACTCACAGATAGAGAGAACAAACTAATGGTTACCAGTGGGGAGAGGGAAGGGTAGAGGGGAAGTATAGAGGTAGGGGATCAAGAGGAACAAACTATTATGTATAAAATAAACTACAAGGATATATTGTACAACATGGGGAATATAGACATTATTTTATAATACTATAAATGGAGTAAAATATTTTAAAATTGTGAATCACTATCATATACCTGTAACTTCTAAAACATTGTACTGCAGTGAAACTTCAATAAAAAATTTAAGGAGGCACCAAAAAAATCTCAATGATTAAAATAAATATTTTGATGAGTTTTTTTTTTTTTTTGCAAAATGAAAATTAATGCAAGAAAAGCCATGATGAACAAAATGAAAAATTATTTAAAGACAGGATCAGGACCTTGTCATATCAAGCCATATTAGCTTGAAACAAAAGGAAATATCAATAATACTCTACTGATCCTGGCTTTATTTAAAATTCTGGTATTTTGTTCATTATCAATTTCTCTGCATAAATTTCTCTTTTAAAAAGTACTGCAATAAAATTTTTTCCTGTCTGGGTTGCTGAGTTTTTTGGTACCCATGTAAATTTTATGCCCTCTTGCCTCACCATTTCTCTGAAGGTCAAAGTTTTTCTTACATCTAATAGACAAACACAGTTCTTGAGAAAGATGCCTCTTGCCTTTCTCTGTTCTAAGAACTCTGCTGACTACAAATAGACCCTGTATGCAGGAAAGAAAGTTGGTTACATGCAGTGATTTGAGAGGCATTGAAAGTATCTGATCTGTCAAACTCATCTTCTCCTTTTGTTTTCTGTTACTATGTCACAGTTGATACATTGGTCCTAGAAGAGACAGAACAGGTTTTGGTTCCAGGTTCCAAAGCTGATACAAGAAGTCTTAGACCCCATAAGTCTTCTTTGTATTGGTTCAATGAGTCATGGGACTCTTGGAAAGCAAGTTGCCAGATAAGAAGAGTGTTGAAATGGAAGGGAGGGGCCTGGAGAAGACTCAAAAACTCACCGCTTGCCCAGGGCTCATGGATATCTGCTCGCCAGATCTTCCTTAACAACTGCACACTCAGTGTATTCTAAACAATCTCATGTTAGCTCATAGACTGCTTTGTAATTAGTCTCTAGATGAATCAGATGTATATATTTCTCTTTTCCAATTAGACTGCACTTCTTGATGTTAAGGATCATGTTTTCTCTCTTGTTTTGATTTTTTATTTTTTTTTTCCTTTAAAGAGGATGAACTGAGTAGCTATTTCAGAAGCATCACCTTTGGTAAGTTTGTCTTGATTTATTCAATCTTTCCTTTATTCAGTTCACAGTACATTTGAGATCAAATGGAATTAAGGAGACATCATTGAATGAAACAATTCAGCACTGGAAAAAGTTAAAAGCCTGGTTGCCTTTGGTGTCTACTCATTGTGACAGTTACCTGAAGATAATCTCAACTCTCCAGGAACTTCTAAAGCATGGAGATAGATGAGTCCAAAGGAGACAGATATACATAGTACATTACAAAGGAACTTAAAGCAGTAAATGTGTATCAAAGTAAATTGAAAGTTAAGCCACATTCTTAAGGAATGTGTTTCTTTCATATGGTTCCAAATCAAAGGCTACATGTACCCACAGTCAAACTCACAGGTCTTTGCAGGTGCCAATATTCTGAGCACAAATTCACCTTTCACGCAAAATCCCCAAACTCAACACATAAACATGCCCTTCATAAATCACCGAAGAGTCTCTTCAGTTGTAATACTTACGAATTAGATTGTCAAGAGTATTTTCTTTCATAGCAATTGATTCAGTATCTTTTAAAGTCCTCAGCGCTGTCAGATCTCTAAAGTCAGAATTCCAGTAAATAAACTTATGCTTTCCTCTATATTTAGAAGTTTACAACATAGAATTGCAAGTTCTGACCTGTTGAGAAAGGTACCTTCATAGTGCCCAGTCGCTAAGTCGTGTCCAGCTCTTTGAGACCCCAGGCACAATAGCCTGCCTGGTTCCTCTGTTCAAGGATTTTCCAGGCAAGAATACTGGAGTGGGTTCAAGGATTTTCCAGGCAAGAATACTGGAGTGGGTTGCCATTTCCTCCTCCAGGGATATTCCCAACCTAGGGATCAAACCTGCATCTCCTGCGACTCCTTCTTTGGCCAGCAGATTCTTTACCACTGTGCCACCTTCATAGAGTGATAATTTATTATGCTGGTAACTTGACAAATAGTTTTATTTCACTGGTAACTAACAGTAATTTTCCTTAGCACTTTCAGGACAATTTTCCATTTCTGACTTGAAATCACTGTCTTACATTTTTAAAAATGGAAGATTATCTTTAGAGGAATCATTTATTTTTATATGCTTTTACATTCTAGAATGAATGCATAAGTGTCCTTAACAGAGCAAGTATCTTTTGAAACATTTTTTACACTGGTGAAAAGTTGTTAACACTTTGTGCCACCAAGACGGTAAAGATGCCAATCCACTAGGCTTGGCTCAGCAATTACTGCAGTCAAGTAGGAAACTGTGTCAACTGTGTGGCAACTTAATTTGTTTTGAACTGATGAATGACCACAGGAGATGCCAAGGATTGATGGAATAAAGCAATTCCCACGTCACTGTGAGTCCTAGGGGTTCACCTAGAAAGTCACGTTATAAACATCTTCTAGAGGATAATGCCCATTGCTCAGTTCCCCGAAACACAGGGAACAGAGAGCTCACTGCGGTTGCCTTCCATATCTGTTAAGCACAGGAGCACAGACATACAGACAAAGGATACCATGTCTGTTTCTATGTATTATTTTTATAGAAGACTCAGCAGAAGGGCTCATGGTGGTACTAAGCACCTGCTTTTCAAGTCTGTAAAGCCCATGACTTAATGGAGAGAAAGGTTCCTTCCAGTTGCACAACTGTCCTCCTGGGGAACCTTCGAGTCTCACTAGGAAGAAGCCAAGGTCCCAGGGACCATCTGGCACAGGACTGTGTACAAGCGAGTCATGAGGCACCTTCAAATGGTACAAGATTGAAAGGAACCTTTTATTTTGAAAGTTTTAAAATGATCTCTCGGCATCATCGCAGCAGAAACAGGAGAGAAAAATTAATAAAATTAGATGAGTACATGTTTGTTTGCCTGTGGGTATTTTGCTTGGTTCTGAATTTATTCCTTTGAAAGTCATCTTTCCAGGGTTTGTCTACTCCAAGGATATCTTCCGAGGGTGAGTCAATTCCCTTTCAGTTGGATGTAATTTGCAGCCACTTTATCCTGTCTAAAAGGAATGAAAAGAAGTCAGGAAGATTTCCTGAGGAGCAGCTGGCACATGCAAATATGAGACTGCTCATTTTAATTTTGGTTGTCATGACATTTCCTCAATTACCTCATTGACCTGAATCACATTTCCTTACAGTGCTTTCAGCCTTACTGTCTGGAAGTTACACTTGTTGTGGATAGCCCAAAGAAAAATCATGAGCAAGTCTGGATGTTATGGTTTTTGCAAATGTTGGACATATGCAGAAAATGTCATTTGAATTTGTAACATACTGAGAGTGTATCTGAACAAGCCTGCCAGTCAAACTTTCATCAGGTTTATTTCTTTGCCAAAGAGTCACTCCTGGATGATATCTTCATTTTACAAATAAAGAGAGATATGCTCATAAATGATAAATATGAATGGTAGAAAATATATATGGCTAAGAGAAATAATAAAATATAAAGATACTCATGTGAAACTTACTGGACAGCAAGGACACAAATTTATGTATACTCTATAAAGCAATCTGCTCTCATTCTGCTGGGTAGATCCTTAAGAAATACTATCCCTTATCTTCATTATAGCTGGCATAAAAGGATTGGTAATAGCTCTCAGTTGCATTTCAAAACATCGAACAGAAAAAGATTGGTCAAATCTTCGCAATCACCATAATTTGTCCTTTGGAATTCATTCAGCACATATTCTTGCTCCTTTCTGATGATGAATATCAAAGATTTTAGTATACATTAGACAAATACATTAGCCAATCACTCACACATAAATATGAGAAACAAATTGAAAATATTACAAGAGATACAGTACATGTTTCAGTATTCAAGAGAAAATTAATTAGCCTTCATTGATAAATACATGGCCAAAGAGTCGTATACAATTAGCCTTTTAGGGAAACATTCTGGCAAAATAGATGCAATTAATGATTACAGTAGTAATTATCTACTTATAGTATGAATGCATATGAAAAATTTCAATTTCTTTCCTTCTTAGTTGTTTTCCACTGTGCATTGCTAATGAATAGAGTTTACTAAACTAGTTTCTGATAGAAATGTCAATGTACAAATAGAACCTCTGTTCATTTTCATTGTGTCCAACCCATAAAAAAATTCAGATTGGCCTTTCCCAGAAGTGTTGGGGTACATTGTGTCTGAGATCAGATGGTCAGGTGTGCAACCTTTGTGAATAGGCCTGTTCTGCTAATATTTACCAAAGACCGCAAGTTCCTGTAGCTAGAAGATTCAGGAGTTAGCCTATTGTTTGAGCAAACTGAAGCTTTCTTTGGAAAATCTTGGCAATGGGAAGTGCATTTGCGTATTTATTTATAAAAACTGTCATACAGTTTTCTCTCAAAAGAAAAATAAGTCTTTAATTTCCTATTGAACTTGTTCAGTTGACAGAAAAAAAAATTTTTGCAGCAGCCTCATATATAAAACATGAAAAGGAACAAACTACTAGTACTATCTGGAAATCTTCTGAAAGAAAGATCTTTTCTGGTTTGAATCACTTACATTGAAAACACAAAGATGATCTTACTGAAAGCAGTGCTGTATGAAGTGAATGGCTGAAATAATTTTCATGTTTCATGTTTATAAAGACCAGATAATATGGTAGTAAACTGAAATTTCTGTTTGCTGTCCAGTCGCTAAGTTACATCCAGCTCTTGCTGATCCCATGGACTGCAACATGCCAAGCTTCCCTGTCCTTAAGTATCTCCTGGAGTTCACTCAAACTCATGTCCATTGAGTCAGTGATGTTATCCAACCATTTCATCCTCTGTCGCCCCCTTCTCCTTCTGCCTTCTATCTTTCCCAGCATCAGGGTCTTTTCCAATGAGTCGACTCTCCGCATAGGGTGGCCGAAGTATTGGAGCTTCATCTTTAGCATCAGCCCTTCCAATGAATATTCAGGATTGATTTCTTGTCGGATTGACTAGTTTGATCTCCTTGCAGTCCAAGGGATTCTCAAAAGTCTTCTCCAACACCACAATTCTAAAGCATCAATTCTTCAGTGCTCAGCCTTCTTTATGGTCCAACTCTCACATCTGTACATGACTACTGGAAAAACCATAGCCATATGGACTATGTGAACCTTTGTACGCAAAATGATGTTTTTGTTTTTTAATACACTGTCTAGGTTTGTCATAGCTTTCCTTCCAAGGAGTAAGTATCTTTTAATTTCATGGCTGCAGTCACTGTCAGCAGTGATTTGGAGACCAAGAAAATAAAGTCTGTCATTGCTTCCACTTTTTCCCATTCTATTTGCCATGAAGTGATGGCATATGAAGTAAATTGAAATAGATACATGGTAATAATTTTAGGAATGAGTTTACAATACAATAATGACAACAGTTTTTTTCATAGCATCTCCCAATGCAATATTTTCAAATATCAGTAAATACTAGACAACTCATCATAGAAAAATGCAATCTGTCTTATCTGCATGACTTTCAGGAGCTCATATACAGTTACAGACATATATCATTTCCTAGACTGTCTTGGTACCTCAGCAGTGTCTTAATATATAGCCTTTTTTACATGGAAGGTCCGTTTGAGGAGGGAATCTAGCTTATCAGAGAACTCTAGCCTCAGCCTAAATTCTAGAAGGCTACCAAACCCCTTTATTTTTTCAGATGTTCCTGAATTTGTCTCACTGGCTGCAGCCTGGTCTCTTGTTTCCACAATTACTCCTTTAAAGTTTGACATGTATGCACTGCACACATGCATGCTAAGTTGCCTCAGTCATGTCTGACTCTTTGTGACCCTATGGACTATAGCCCACCAGGCTCCTCTGTCCATGGGATTCTCCAAGCAAGAATACTGGAGTGGGTTGCCATGCCCTCCTCCAGGAGATCTTCCCCACCCAGGGATCGAACCCAGATCTTCAACATTGCAGGCAGATTCTTTACTGTCTGAGCCACCAGAGAAGCTCATACACACACACACACACACACACACACACACATATATATGGACACATATAGCTGATTTACATTGTGGTACAGCAGAAACCAGCACAACTTTGTAAAACAATTATCCTCCAATTAAAAAAAAAATTAAAGCTTTAGGATTGGGTCAAGCACGAAAGCCCACAGTAGTACCAACAGATCCTCTTAGCCTAAAACATTTTTAAGAAATTCTGAATGCTTGTTACTTCTCCTGCCTTCTGCCTCTATCATTAACTGGGACCAGAAGAGGAACTCAGTATTTAGATTTAGGCTAAAGACACATTTCAACAGTGACCTGCAGACCTACAAACAAACTTAAAGCTTCCAAAAGGAACCTATGATTTCTGAGCAGGTCTTGGCTAGCTTAAGAAGCAATAAAAGAGCTCTTTGGAAACAAAAGAAAAATACAATATTTGCCAGCTATTTAGCTGATACGGAATTTTAAGGTTCCATCTCTTCCTCTTCTTCCTCATGCTAAATTGGTCTGGTATTAGTTTAGCCCTATTATGGCAAAACACACACACACACACACATATATATATATATATATATATATATATATATATATATATATCTTAGCCTGTCTGTGTCAATGTAGCCTTCTTCCTGAATCAGTAAAATATTCTTATTGCATTCCTTCCATTGCTAAGCCCTGTGTGAGGTGCTATGAGTTATACAAAGAAGCAGAAGAATCAGTCCTGAATTTCAGATCTATAACTGAGTTTATAAGATGAATTAATGGAAGTTAAAAAAAGTGTACTGCTAAATAACCTGGTACTGAGTTTAGCATAATAGAATTTCACAGAATAATGAACCAACGTGTGAGAGCTAAATTGAGAAAGGTTCAATGAAAAAAGCAATGCTGGAGCTGTTTATGGAAGTATGGTCTTAGGCAGAGTGGCTGAAAGAGCCTTCCAGAAGCGGACAAGAGCCTTTTAGCAAATTTCCCCAAATGAAGATCATAAAACTGGAGAATATGGATGACATTTATTTTACATTTATTCTATATTGATAACTATGACAGACAAGTCATACTTTTTTCCCAGTCATAATTGTCATCCTAACGATGTACTTTTCTTCCAATGCAGTAAGTTATTCCAGATATTAAATGGCTATCTGAAAAAGGAAGAATCTTTTCCTCATCTTCTCTGGAATGTAAGTGCAGTTATTTTTTTCTTTAAGGCAGGAAAATGATATTTTAAATATGCTCAACTTTCTTCCATAATGTAGAGTATGATTTTGGAGATGTAATCTTAACAGAGCCCAGCACTTGGTAACTTACTGCAAGTTTTAAATTTCATGATGAACCTACTGTATAACACAGGGAACTTTACTCAATACTTGGCAATGACCTAAATGGTGAAAAGAATCTTTAAAAGAATGGAGATATATATATATATATAAGCTGATTCACTTGACTGTACAGCAGAAACTAACACATTGCAAATCAACTGTACTCCAATAAAAATTAATTTAGAAAATAAATTCCATGATGAAAAAGCAAACATTTCTTACTAATTATGTCAAAGTTAACTGCCTTTAAAAGTACTCTAAGCTTTCCAAGGGTCTAAAGATGTAGAAAGATGGTTGTGATGTTGTTCAAATCCAGGTTACCCTGTAG
This sequence comes from Ovis canadensis, assembly GCF_042477335.2. NCBI lineage: Eukaryota > Metazoa > Chordata > Mammalia > Artiodactyla > Bovidae > Ovis > Ovis canadensis. The sequence goes on from NC_091254.1 coordinate 62,937,623, forward strand.
AGTCCTACATACATGCACTATGTTGATGAGTTAGCATGTCCCAGATTTGGGAGAGCCATGGCAACCTTCCTATGGCCAGTTTTTTTTTTTTTGTATAAGAGCAGTGACCCCAAAAGTCGAAAAGTGTGGCTTCCCCATATTTTTTCCCAATTGCAAAAGGGAATTGGGATTGCAGTTGTTTCATGAGAAACATCACTAAGGATATTACAGTGTCATACAGTTTTAGAGCTTAAAAATATCATAGAGGACTTTCCTGGTGGTCCAGTGCTTAAGACTCTGCTTCCATTGCAGGGGGCAATGGTTCAGTCCCTGACCTAGGAACTAAGATTCCCACATGCCTCATGGCCTGGCCAAAAAAAGAGAAAGATGCCATAGAGATCATTAGCCACTCTTTCAGATCACAATGAAGAAAGGTAAGCTCTACTAGAAGTCTCATCTTGGGACTTCCCTGGTGGTCCAGTGGTTAAGAGTTTGTCTGCCAATGCAGGGGACATGGGTTCGGTCCCTGCTCTGAAAAGATTCCACATGCTGTAACTACTGAGCCCACATGCCGTCTAGAGTCCATGCTTCACAACAAGAGAAGCCACTGCAATAAGAAGCCCAAGTAACTGCCACTTGCCGGACTAGAGAAAGCCCCTGCACAGCAACAAAGATCCAGGGCAGCCAAAAATAAATAAATAATATATAAATAAAGGAAGAAAAAAAAAGATGTTCATTTAAAGGATCAAGGAAAAAAGAAGTCTCATCTCATCTCTGCTTTGGTGTAGACTCTGACCATGCTAAAGCTCCTTATCTGTAGATCTGGGGGGACAGGGAGGCTTCTCTGGACCCCAGGGGCCCTAGGTAGAGAGTGGAGACCACAGCACTCCCAGGTAGTCAAGAGGAGAGGGAGCAGCTTAAACCAGTGAATGAGTGCTGGTGACTATTGTGAGTTGCTGCTGCTGCTGCTGCTGCTGCTAAGTCACGTTAGTCGTGTCCGACTCTGTGCTACCCCATAGACGGCAGAGGCCAGTGAAAGGTCCTGCTTTACTCTTTCCATGTGAAATTCAGTCCTGTGATGAAAAATTTAGAAAACAAATATTAACAACTACAGATGTGGAGAAAGACTATCATTTAAAACTTTCAGACTATATTCTACCTTTAGAGATAGAGGCTCAAATTTATACAGCAAACTGTGCCTGTGTGCATGTGTGTAAAGTCGCTTCTGTCATGTCTTACTCTTTGCGACCCCATGGACTTAGCCCACCAAGCTCCTCTGTCCATGGGATTCTCCAGGCAATAATACTGGAGTGGGTTGCCATTTCCTTCTCCAGGGGATCTTCCTGATTCAGATATCAAAACCTCGTCTCCTGTGACTCCTGCATTGCAGGTGGATTCTTTACCACTGAGCCTCCAGGGAAGCCCAGCAAACTAGGAGAAACCCTGTAATAAGCATTTTCTGTTATGTAAAAGATAAAGCAAAACTTTATCCTACTCTTTATAGGGAAATTTGAATATAGTGAAATAAATTAAATTTAGATGTTTCAACCTGAGTTTTAAATTCTCTGCTTGATGTAAATTTGGTTTAAGTACATTTTAACAATTACTACCTAAAGACCAATGTTTGTTTTTCTCTGTGCTGAATTAGACTCTTTCAGCATATTTATTATTGAGTGACCCCAAAGAATGATCTCTTGTCTGAAGTTCCCTTTTCCCTACATCCTCTCCAAGGAAAGTTGGAGTCATTTCAGTAAGGAATGGCTTCAAATAAAGAAATACCTTACCCTGAAGGATTCAAGAAGTTCACAGCATTTGGTGGTATGTGACCCAGATGAAAAGATTGCTGTCTAGTGAAGACTAAGGGAAGCCCAGGTGGCTCAGTGGTAAAGAAGCTGCCTGCAATTCAGGAGCCACAGGAGATGCAGCTTCAATCACTGGATCAGGAAGATCTCCTGTAGGAGGGCATGGCAACCCACTCCAGTATTCTTGCCTGGGGCATCCCATGGACAGAGGAGTCTGGCAGACTACAGCCCATGGGGTCGCAAAGAGTCTGACATGATTGAGTGACTGAATATGATCACAAAGATTGAATAAGCCACATATGGGGAAACATATTAAACTTGCAGTACCATGTATAGGTCAGGTTGAGTTCCTAAGACCAGACTACACTCCTAATGGGAGTTGTTATTTCCCCTAAAAGTAGCAGATGCCCTGCAGTTTATCACCCTGGGAAGGGGCCAGTCTTGAGGCAGTGAATAAGAACTCAGGATTGTGAGGGCTTTAGACTGTTGGGTTTGGAGGAGGTACTAGGGTCTTTTCTCCTCTCTCTGAAACCTCATGGAATTTAAATAAAGCAGACATGCTAGAGAGCACCGCTGTTGAGGAATGACTGGCTTTCCTTTTCCAGATGGCAGCTGACTGGAATGAAGGTGGAAGATGATCATTTAGGAACTCTGAAGAATGTCATCCTGGCTTTGAGGTTGAGGGCTCTGAACACACTTGTGTGCAATGTCATTTATTCTGTATGTGAACAGTCCCCTTCTGTTTTCCATAAACTTTCAGTGAAGACTGATTAGGAGTTACCACCTGGTCTCTTCTTTGCTGGAAGAAAAGGGCAGTGACCCCTCCTAGAGCTCAAAGACGCTTTGAAGTTGACTAGTTTATGGTAAACCAAAAGGTAGGATTCAAGATATCATTTTCAAAACTTTAAGTGGAAATGTGACCTTATTTTTATTCATATGTATCTGAGACCTGAACATTTTATTGTATGTATTTGTGTACTAAATACCAGAGATGGCTTCCTTCTTCTTTCCTGGTGATTGTGGTAAATCATTATGCAATGGACCATTTTCCGAAATTTCTTTAATGGTTTCTTTAATTAAAAATGGGCTTCCTAGGTGGGGGAGTTGGTAAAGAAACTGCCTGCCAATGCAGGAGACACCGGAGACTCGGATTCCATCCCTGGGTCAGGAAGATCCCCTGGAGGAGGAAATGGAAACTCATTCCAGTATTCTTCCCTGGAGAATTCCATGGACAGAGGGTCCTGGTGGACTACAGTCCATGGGGTCACAAAAAGTCAGACATGATTGAGCACTCAAGCAAGCAAACAAACAGGCCATTAGAATTTCTTGAATGGTTTCTTTAGTTAAATAACCATAGGATGACAACTGATCAGTCTTCACCTGAGTGAAGAGTATAATGGGAATTCTTTGTGGATTGACCAAGGGTAATGCATACCACACCTCTCACCTTTTAATCACCATATTTAATTGCTAGAGAAAAGTCTGCTAAACTGTAGAAGGAATGTAGGGGTTTTTGAGAAAAAGGGACCCCAACTCTCTTCACCTCTTCGAGCGTACCAGAATGAGTGTACCAAAGTTTGTAAGAAGCATGTCAGGATTCTCCAAGGATAAGCATACCAAAAAATAGGGTATGGGTGCTTACCCTTGGCATATACCAGAAAAACCCATTTTTTAGGGAAAATAAAAACATGTATCTGAGATTGGCATGCTTTTAAGATCTAGCTATGCTGGCACATTGTTGTGGTTTTGGAGAAAAGGCTGAGCATTTGAACATGGGATGCTTTTTGGTTTAGGTATATCATTACAAGATGGACACATTTTTCTTGGCATTATAGAGTGTTAATTTTGAACAATGACATTCAGTGGTAGCAAAAAAGCAGAGTAGTAATGCAGGACCAAGCTCTTTCCCCCATGACACTGATTAAGGTTTGAGCTCTTAAACTTAAAAAGGGTCTGAATGTGTGTGGGAGGGGAAGACTTTCCAGGCAAAGTCTCAAGAGTGAGATGCTAGACTTCCCACTAACAAGTCACATGGATGCTGACTGGGAAAATAAAAGAATATGACTGCTTTCTACCCCCAGTGTTAATGAATATGATTGTTACATTTGTAAAATTAAAGAGAAGTCACAATGGTATATTGTGTAGGGTAATCCCAAATCACAATACATACTGTGATTTTTCCTTTATGTTTATTAATTTAAACACGAGGTTCAGGGAATCTTAGATCAACCGAAATCCCAGAAATCTCAAAGATTTGATCTTTTCTGAAAGGTCTAGGTGAGTAAGTCACTCAGCTAAGAAACTCCCTTGCATGGATCACTGCAGACTAATTCTTAAATCTTCCTTTTAATTAATTTCATTGGAAGTCTGAAAGAACGTAATATGAAAGCTGAGCAACTGTCAACTTGTGGCTTCTCATTCTATAATTGATTCAGTATTTTAGTTTGTTGTATCCATATACATCTTCATAACTGACTATGCTCTTTTGCATACATTATGTTGTCTGTGCCTCATACACTGATGGATATGTGGAGAAGTGACTACTAATTTCACTTAATGCAAGAGGGCAAAGAGGCAAGAAGAGAGTAAATGATATAGCCAAAAATGAGTGCAAGAAAGCTTAAATTTAGAGACTAGATACTTGCTAATTGCAAAGAGAAAACTAGCGACTTTAGTGTAAACATATATGGCAGACACCACTTTCGCCAAGTGATTAAGGTTAACATGACCCATAATGAGACCTGTCAATATCAAGTGCCTCCTGATACTATGCACTGAGAAGGGCACAGCATCACTTCTGTAGGATGGCTGCCAAAAATAATAACCAGAAATATGAAAAATTATCAGATACACTCAAACTGAGACTCATTCTACCACATTGGCCAGTGGTATATGACACTATTCAAAAGTGTCAAGATCATAAAAGACAAAGAAAGACTAAGGACTGTTCCATATTGCAGGAGACGGAGAAACCATGACCACTAAAGGCAACTTGAGAACTTGGATGCTGGGTCTGGAAAAGGAAATCAGGGGGACCATTGGTGACACTGGATAAGATCTGTTGATTAGTTAGTAGTATCATTGTTAATGTTAATTTCCTGATTTTCCTAATTGTACCCTGGTTAGTTTGGAAAAGCTGTGAGAAGTGAATATAGGAATTTTGTGTACTGTTTTTGCCACTTTGAAAAAAGTCTGAACTTGTTTCAAAATCAGAGTTAAAGCAGAGAAATAAATAGGTTTTCTCCTATAGCCAAATCAGGTTTGTTTTTTTTTTTCCCCTATGGGAGTATAGTTGATTTATAATGTTGTGTTAGTTTCAGGTGTACACAAAGGGATTCAGTTATATATACACATATATTCATTCTTTTTCAGATTCTTTTCTCATATAGGTTATTACAGAATATTAAGTAGAGTTCCATCAACTTTTATCTTCAGTAAAAATATACGTAAACTTCAAAACTCAACTGGTACTCTAAAAAATGGTTTATTCATTATTCAAGTGAATACTTTGAATTATTATTTTTTTATTATTCAAATCCATGGGTGATGATCCTATATTCTGCTGCAGAATTCTGGGTAAACATGGAGCATAATGGTAAAAGACTCTGGGAGTTGGGTTTGGAGAGACATATCCCAGCCCTATCAATTTCTATGTATGTGACCCTCAGTTTCTCTATCTGAAAAATGGGAATAAGCAAAGGTATCATAGGACTGACTGCTGTGGGATGTGGAATTGAATGAACCAATGTATAATGAGTCCACGCCACAGTGCTAGATGCCAGTTCTAGCTTTTGATTGATTTGGGTGAGAAACAATAGCTTCATGGGCCAGTCATCATTTTGTGTCAGAATGGCTCCTTGGGAATGAAATTTCACCAACATAAATGGACACACTTCCTCAAAAGCTGTTAAAATATGCTTATTACAGATAAAAAAGGGAATAGAAGTCATTTACACAAATTCACCAGTGATATGTTGAAAATGCTAAGTGAATCGCTCAAAACTTGCCATGGAAAAGATCTATGTTGTCACCATGACCTCAGCCTTCGGTGGGGTACCATCCCTGGAAGACAGAGTGGAAAATGGGAATTCTGCCCAAAGTTGCAGCGCCTGTGATGGAGAGCAGGGAAGAAACCATGGCTGCTCTGGGAGCCCAGCAGAACCTGCCTGAGTGGGAGGACAAGACTTTAAACAACTTGGAAAGGCTCTTCAAAGAACAATTAAAAACAGCCTCCCGCGGTGGGAGGTGAATCTGGCTGGCCAACTTCTGCTTTCTTTCCCCAGGGTAGAATTCCCAGGCTTCTGGATCCTGGTGGAGCACCCTTGGCAGTGGATCCTGATGTTCCCTTTTCACTTTCCCGGGACACAGAGTGATGGTTATGAGTACACAGGGTAAAGAGCATCTGGCTGTCTTGAAACTGAAAGAGATTTGCAGTCAGCAGGTGGGGGTTGGAGGTTTATGAAAATAGTGGGGTGAAGTTCATTTTGTGGACAACTCTTGGCCCTGGGTATTATTTATTTCAATTTTCTTTCTTTCTTTCTTTTTTTTTTTTTTACTGCTGGGCTCCTGTGGGCTTATTACAGATCAATTCATAAACAAACACACCGCTAAGTTGTGTCCTGGGGATAAATGATGAGTTTATGTGACTTTGGGGTTGCATGTTAAAGGTAAGAGAGGAGCCACAGCTGAGAACTCAGTGTAATTTCAGTTTACTAAAATTCCAAGCTACACCCCTATTTGGGTAAAAGACTTCAGAAGTCCATGAACTATACATGGTTTTAAGGCACTGAATTAATGTCTTCAACATTTCTAAACAGAATTACTGTGGACTCAGGAAATAAATAATCACACAGAGCACTCAGATTTCCTTAAGAGTGCATGAAAAGATAAAATAAATCATTTGGAGCCCTGACATGTTCTATAAAATGATTTTAATATGCATTTAATATGAATCTAATTTAATGTGTGTTTCTATTTAACAATTATAATGACCTAAGTCATCATTTATTCAATCTCTCAAAAATATCTATTGAGTGTCTACTATATGCCAGAACTATATATGAGCCAAGATTCTAAAACATGGTTAACATTTTTGATGACTTAATTGTTTTCCCTTCATAGAAAGGCTTCTACTTTCTGATGTGATGAGCATTGAGAGATACCCTCCCCAACTCAAAACAGATTGGTGTATAGCAAGTCTGTATACACACACTGTTATCTTTGTGTTTAAAGTAGTGGAAGCTCACTGGATGAAAGGATGAGTCATCACGAGAGGTTATGTACTTCAGTCCTGTCTGAGCAGAGGCATAAAAGAAAGGCTGTATGTTCCCAAATTACACATGAAACTGAGCGATGTTTATTTCTCACTGTGAGGTCCACCACCATGAGACCTTGGGAAGAAAAGCCATCATCAAAGAGAAAGAATTGTGATTCCAGGAGATGATGTAGCTTGCAAGTCCCGTGTCTTTTTGCAACACAAAATGTAACAGGTAGGCAAAGATATAATTGAAAGAGAAGAATGACGGGGAAATTATATTGGAGAGGAAGGGAATCAGACAGAAAACAGAGATTAAAACTAAGAGAAAACAGAAAAGTAGACACCCTTGGAAGGACAGAAAGAGCCTCCCCCTGACCATCTTCCATACACCTTACCAGGTGTGACACACTGGGGCTCATAGCGTAAGCTGCCCTTCCGGCTTCCATCCCTCACCCCCATCGTGTTAGTTAGCAGAAACTAACACGATGATTTAAAGCAAATATACCCCCAATTATTTTAAAAATGAGTTGGTTGGTGACAGTTTAGCCCAGTGCTGGGAAAGAGGTACTATATCTGAAAAACGATTATTTATACCACTATAAGCATGAATTTGGCACTTGGGACAAGGATTCATTCATTCATTCATCCATCCTGTCTCTCTCACGCACATCTCTTATATTAACTGTATTCAATTTCTTCCTGTCATTACAAATTCCTGGTCTTTAACATCAGCTCAGTGTCCTCTCATCCCTTATCGCTTTCACCTGCTTCACTGAGTTTATTACTCTCATTACCTCTGACAGCGACGGTGAAGGACAGGGAAACTTGACGTGTTGCAGTCCGTGGGGTTCCGAAGAGTCAGACACAACTGAGCAACTAAACAACAACCTCTGTCCTTGAACCACCCCATCCTTTCTGTTTGGGGTCACCCCATATAATTTTTTATTCCCCATATAAAGCCTCCATCCTTATGGTCCTACAGTGGATTTCATTGCCCACCATCCCTTCAGTGTGACTGTTTGCTAGAGCTCTGTCCTGGTGCTTTCTCACCTGGAAGCTCATCTTTCCTCCATGGAACCCAGTGATGTACTCAGCACTCTCAAATGAAGATCTCTGGACATTTCTGCTCCACCACTGCAGACCAAAGTAACTAAAGCTCAACGTGTCTGAAAATCAACTCCGACTTTCCTCCCAAACATGCTTCTACCATCTTTCTTAGCTTGGTGAACAGTGTGTTCATTCACCACGCAGCCCAGGCCACACTTGGGTCTCTGAGACTCATCTCTTTCTCTCATCTCTCGTGCTCAAACCTTCACCTCCTTAACATTTCCTAAATCTGTCTTTTCTATTCTATCTCATTCCTAGGCTTCAATTTAGACCCTTATTTTATTTTGGAGAATTTAAATTTTTCTGTACTGATTTTCCTGTCTCTTTTCTTGCATATTGTTTATTGATTGATTATCCACACTTCATCCAGAGTGACTGCTTTAAAATTCAAATCTAACTCAATTTCTTCCTAACTTACAACACTTTAGCAGCTTCTTATTGCTTAGGGATTCTTGAATGCTCTCAGCATGATGTATAAGACCTGAAGTGGTGTGCCCTCTGCCTGACCCGCAGCCTCTCTTCTTCCCTCTATCACAGGTGATGGTCCAGCCATAACCCAGAAAAAAGGTCATGAACCGAACAGCTGGAGCAGAAGATCCTACAGGCTTTTATCGTGTCTAAAAGATGGTCTTAAATGACTAAGAATAAGTAGTCTTGATATTTCCTATGCCCCCATCAGCATACTGTCTGATTTATAAATTTTGTTGAATATTGTCATAATTGTATGTTCTTTCCATAGGCTTTCATCTTATCTATACTGGCTGTTGAGGGCTTACGTATTGACCTTACACCATATCTGGTATTTGCTCCCACTGAGCAAAGTCTTCTTCATGTTCTAACAAATATGGAAGCATTTCACATCACATTGCCAGGCTCTGAGGATCTCTAGCAAGAGCACATGTGATTAATTTCAGTCTTTGATAATCCAAGAAGTATGGAAAATTCCCACCTCCTACTCTTTTGCAGGATTCACAACTCTGCCAAGTTTTGTAGCTCATCGGGATATTTACAAGCTAAATGTTGAGCTGTGGAAAAAAAGACATCTTCACATCTTTCGTTAAAAGCTTTACAAAGAGCATTCAAATTGAGCCGTGTGGTGAGGGAGGGGAAACCCTAGATTCCATTTCCAGTTCTTCCAGGAACAAGGGGTGTGACCATGGACAAACTCCTAGACCTTCTAGGACTCAGTTTCCTCATTTGTTAACCAAGAGCCTTGGCTGAACTCTAAAATTCCTTCCAGTACTGAAACAAAACAAAACAAAAACTTTGCCAATTTTCTTGCAAATTCCTGCCCAACTAGGTGACTATAGAATGTTTCCTTTGTGGGGAAAGAAAATATAAATAGGTTTTGCATTTTTCCAAACTAAGTGGTCCTTCTTTAGAGCCTTCAGCCTTTCATTGCCTGCAAATCAAGTTATTCATTTTTAAGTAGTTGCTGAAAAATTGAGGGCACTTTTTTTTTCCTCACCAACTGACCCTGTGAATTGTTATTCCCTTTCACAAACACTGACAATGTAATGTACAGCCTGAAGGAAATTTCTTTTTGCTTGTTTAAAAAGGAAAATCAGCTTTTCATCTGGATAAGAAACATTCTAGAGCTTTTACAACCTTGAATTTAGCATGGAGAGATGAATGTTAAAAAATAGCATTAATAACCAGGTTAGTGTGTCTGACCCCAATGAGCATGAGAATGAAAGGAGGGAGGTGACCAAAAGGACTGCATTTTTTATAGAGATTTTACTATGTCACTTTAACATCCTCCATTCATCAAAACTTGCCCTAGTAGAACACAGGATTTACCTTTTCCCTTTTAGAAATGTATAGTGATTGAACTAAAACCAAACACAGACCACAGCCAACATTTCAGCCTCATCCAAATTGAAAATCATTACATGTTCTGGGTAATTATGCTTTCTGTCACCCAGAAATACAATTACAACATAATTTAATTATAAGAAGGAGAAGAAAGTTTCTTAGTCATGTCTGACTCTTTGCAACCCCATAGACTATACAGTCCATGGAATTCTCCAAGCCAGAATACTGGAGTGCATAGCTGTTTCCTTTCCCAAGGGATCTTCCCAACCCAGGGATCAAACCCAGGTCTCCTGCATTGCAGGCAGATTCTTTACCAGCTGAACCACCAGGGAAGACTCATTTAATTATGAATCACATGTATTGATGTGAGAGTGCATCAAAGAATTGATGCTTTTGAACTGTGGTGTTGGAGAAGACTCTTGAGAGTCCCCTGGACTGCAAGGAGATCCAACCAGTCCATTCTAAAGGAGATCAGTCCTGGGTGTTCTTTGGAAAGAATGATGCTAATGCTGAAACTACAGTACTTTGGCCACCTGATGAGAAGAGTTGACTCATTGGAAAAGACTCTGATGCTGGGAGGGATTGGGAGCAGGAGGAAAAGGGGACGACCAAGGATAAGATGGCTGGATGGCATCACCAACTCAATGGACGTGAGTTTGACAGGGAGGCCTGACATGCTGTAATTCATGGGGTCACAAAGAGTTGGACACGACTGAGTGACTGAACTGAACTAACCTGAACAAATGTGTATCTGAAAAAAACTCATACATTTGGAAATCAATATGTATAAATAAGTATAAGGAATCAAAAATGAAAAAAATATCTAGAACAGAAATATAAAAATTTATACATCAAAATCTGTGGGAAGAAACCAAAACCATACTGAAAGAAAATTTTAATTTTAAATATATAGTAGGATGAAAATTAATGAGTTAAATGGCCAACTGGAGAAGTCAGAAAAAAACACAACTGGGTATAAACCCCCCAAGAACAAGAAGAAGAAGAGAAGAAACCAAAGAGTCAGAGATTACTTGAATGCCTTAGAGAAAAACAACCAAATTAATAGCTTATTCTTTGAAATGCTAATAAAAATAAACAAATCTTTGGTGAGACTTCTCAAGAATAAAAAGGAGAAAAGAAATAACAAACAATGTTGGAAGTTAAAAAAAAAGGGTGAAGTATATTTACAAATGTAAGCTTGATAGAAAATAAAAAATACTATCAATAATTCTGTGTTAATGAATCTATAAGTGTGAAAAATAGACAGTTTCCTGGAAAAAAGCATAACTTGTCAAAACTGACTCAAGAATAAGTAATACACTTGAATAATAATACACACTGCACCACACACACACACACACACACACACACACACACACATACACATACACACCAAGAACTCTTTTCACTGACCATTTTATGAGTTACACCAAATATTCATGAATCAGATCATCCATATCATATCCAGGGAATACTATAAGAGCAAAAGCTCCCTGATAGCTTGTATGGTCTCATATAGAACTTGTTCTTTTAATCAGAAAAGGATATTAGAAAAAATTATACATTCATCTCTTCTGTCCTCATATATGTAAACTTCTTTAAAACAAAGCCAAAATCTAGCAACACATTTATTTAAACACATTCCACTATGCTCACAGAAAAAGAATAAAAATTATATGACTATCTTAATGGATTGGTCAAAATTGGGAAAGGATTAAGTCAAGGTTGTATATTGTCACTCTGCTTGTTTAACTTATATGCAGAGTACATCATGCAAAATGCTGGGCTTTATGAAGGGAGAAGGCAATGGCACCCCACCCCAGTACTCTTGGCTGGAAAATCCCATGGATGGAAGAGCCTGGTAGCCTGCAGTCCAGGGGTTACTAAGAGTCACACACGACTGGGCAACTTCACTTTCACTTTTCACTTTCATGCATTGGAGAAGGAAATGGCAACCCACTCCAATGTTCTTGCCTGGAGAATCCCAGGGACAGGGGAGCCTGGTGGGCTGCCGTCTATGTGGTTGCACAGAGTCAGACACCACTGAAGTGACTTAGCAGCAGCAGCAGCATGAAGCATAAGCTGGAATCAAACTTGCCAGGAGAAATATCAATAATCTTAGCTATGCCAATAATACCATCTTTATGGCAGAAAGTGATGAGGGACTAAAGAGCCTCTTGATGAAGGTGAAAGAGGAGAGTGAAAAAACTGGCTTCAAACTCAATATTGAAAAACTAAGATCATGGCATCCGGTCCCATCACTTCATGGCAAATACATGGGGAAACAATGGAAACAGTGACAGACTTCATTTTCTTGGGCTCCAAAATCACTGCTGACAGTGACTGCAGCCATAAAATTAAAAGATGCTTGCTCCTTGGAAGAAAAGCTATGACAAACCTAGATGGCATATTAAAAAGCAGAGACATTACTTTGCCAACAAATGCCCATTTAGTTAAAACTATGGTTTTACCAGCAGTCATGTATGGATGTGAAAGTTGGACCATAAAGAAGGCTGAGTCCTGAAGAATTAATACTTTTGAATAGAAAATTCCTGAGAGTTCTTTGGACTGCAAGGAGATCAAATCAGTCAGTCCTAAAGGAAATCAGCCCTGAATATTCATTGGAAGGACTGATGCTGAAGCTGAAGCTCCAATACTTTGGCCACCTGATGTGAAGAGCTGATGTATTGGAAAAGACCCTGATGCTGGGAAAGACTGAAGGCAGGAGGAGAAGGGGACGACAGAAGACGAGATGGTTGGAATGCCCTCACCAACTCAGTGGACATGAGTTTGAGCAAACCCTGGGAGATAGTGAAGGACAGGGAAAGTCTGGCATGTTACAGTCCATTGGGTCACAAAGCATCAGACACAACTGAGCAGCTGAACAACAAATCTTAATGCATATAGAAAAAAATGTATAATGTTTAGCAACTTCTGATTCAATGAAAACTCTTCGTAAACTAAGGATAAGATAACGTACAACACTCTACAGGCGAAATTTTCAGCGAGAGATTTGCATTAGTCAGGGAAACGTCTTAGTGGCCAATTGAATTATTAAGTTGCTTCTGCTCACTCTCTTGCTAGGATCTGCAAGTAATCTCTTTACTCCTTGGAAAGAAGAGAAGGAGCCTTGCTTCTTCTGCTGTAGTCACAGAAGCTGAAGATGATCAACTCCTTTGCATGGGGCTGGCTTTCTACCTGATAAGGAGCACAGGAGCATCTAGCCAGGCGTGGTCCAACTTCGCCTGGTCCACCTTGGGCTCAACTGCACTAGCCTGGAGAACACTGTCCCATAGCATAACCATTCCTTCCACTTCCCAACTGAAGCTGTATGTCACGGCTAAGACGGCAGCGGGGCTTCCCAGAGAGCTGGTGGAATCTAACTTTTCTGCTTGGGTCTCAGATGTGGCTGAGAGACAGTTCTGTTCTCAGGACTGTGTCTATCCCTGCAACAGGCCATGACTAATGCTGTCTATGGGCTGTGGCAGCAACAGACATTTGATCCCAGAATCAAACACTGAGGATGAACATTGTAAGCATTTCACTCTCTCTCGAAGCTTCTGTCTTCCACTATTAAATGTCTTTTCTTTCTCCTTTTTCTCCTCTATTGGCAACTGATTTTCTCCTCTCATTCTCCTCTGTACAAATCTTTCCTGTCATTTTCACTCTATTTCATTATTCTCTTTTTTCCTCATATTTCTATCTCCTTCTCATGCCTATTTTCTGTCCTCTCCTACCCCTCTCCCTACCCCCATATTCTCCAGTTTCTGGGTATGTGCTGTGCCTCTACCAATTTCCCTAGGTTCTCTTCCTCCTCAACCCCTGTTCTCAAGCCCTTCTAGCATACACTTTCCTACAACTTCCCTACTTATCATTTCATGACAGTATTTAGGCCACCATTCTAACAAGAAGCACAGCAGATATGCATAATAGAACAACAGCATCATCCAGGTGAGAGTCGATGCTCCATGAACATCCAAGCTTCCTCCACTTGTGGAGGACATATTTCTTTCTTTTTTATGTAGGCAGATAATGTTTCAGATAACACCACAGAGATTAACTATCATGAGTTAGCACAATGTAATTTTTATGGCTATGCTTTTTATTATTTTATAGCTAATATTGTCTTAGCTAGGAATCTAGAAACTTTCACCAGGGCTCTATATCTAAAGATTTTTTTTTTTTTACCAGAAGGCAATTACACAGATAACTGGATTCTCATGTGTGCTTATGCAAGTTGTAATTATTTATATGTATCTCAAGAAATTAAAGGCCAATAATTCACCTGTATTTTGGAGGAAAACAAATTAACTGCTGATTAATTTGGAGAATCATTTCATTTCGTATTCTCAGTAACCAACAGTTCTTGGTGTCTAAGAGGATTTCAGAAAGTGCTGTTGAAACAAATATTGGTTTCCATCCAATGTTTTCTCCTAGGATCCTTAAATACATAACTAAAAGAGTCTCATATGAATATGTATTTCCACTCTTGCAACAAATAACAAAATTTTCATGTAAAAGATTACCATGACTGAATTGTTTCTTGGCATTTGAATAGTGATTTACAATCACAAGTCACTTGGTAGTTTTTAAAACTGGCTATTCATCATGAAAACTCTATTTTTACAAATCTACTGATGGAAAATCCAAGGAAGAAAAATTCATAGAGATCCTCACTAAGGATAGTTTCCCTCTTAGGTTAAAAAATATTAATACTAAGTACATAAAGGTAAAGGATTTACTCTAACATAATGTACAAACTCAGCTTTTCTGAGCAAATAAAGAATATGAACAAATGATATGAACAGGAAAAAATATTAAAGCAACCTCAAGTAATTTTAAGAAGTCTCCAGATTTTCCCAGGTCACTTGACACTCAGCTTTCCCTCAGTTTCCCTCTGGATAACAAAATACAAACAAAAACAACTAACAAAGCCCAGCATGTGGGATCCCCTGGTGGTCCAGTGGTTAAGACTTCACTTTCCAATGCAGAGGGTGCAGGTTCAATCCTTGTCAGGAAGCTAAGATCCCACATGTTTTGCAGCCAAAAATTTAAAAAAAAAAAAAAAACACCCAGAACATAAATATCAGAAGCAATATTGTACAAATTCAATAAAGACTTTAAAAATGGTCCACATCAAAAAAAAAAAATCTTAAAAGGAAAAAAGAACACAGCAAAGTGTAGGGCTGGATTGGCTAGTAGACACTGTTAGTACGTGCTGGTAGCACCAGCAAAGCAGAACAGTATTTTTAAATGATATTTCAAAAAGGGTTTCAAAACAGATAGTCCAAGAGTCAGATCTGTTTCTTTTGAAGATCTTTCAGGGAGGAGCATATGGATTTTTAAAAACATTCTAAATTCTATATAGCTCAGGAGGGTAGGAGAGCTGCAATGAGTAATAGTGGAGGGCATTTAAAAGGCCAGTCCAGTCAGGAGCCAATTATAAACTGACCATTGCTTCCCCTCTAAAATTTTCGTGCTTTGAGCAGACAATCTCACACATGAGCAAATATGGAAGGGCCAGGCACACATAAAAGAGTAAACAAAACTGCCAAAAATATTGATCTAACCCATATTGAATATTGTACACAATTATTACTGCAATATTAGAAATATTAAACAAAGATGGAGTGAGAGGGTTGTTGGACTCTAAAACCAGTCTTGCTCACAGTTTTGCCCAGAACCATTTCTGACACTTAATTTGCTCCTCCTCATCTCACCATTGTGAGGCTGAGACCGGAGATTTGTTGACTAGGCTGATCCTGGGCTTCTCACTGTACCAGGATGGTCAGAAGAGGACAACAGTATAAAGTCCTAAAGAACAATGGACTTAGGGGGTCAGACAGACCTTACTTTGAGTCCTGGCTATTTCACTTATAAACTAGCTGTGTAATCCTGAGCTAGGAACAATAAGACCACCTCGTAAAATTGTTGGAAAGATGGAAGACATAAAATACATGGAGACCTAGAAAATATATGAAAGCTCATCTAGTAGAATGAGTAGGTGTTCAATAAATGGTACCTGTTGGCACACAGTAATCACAGTTCAGTTACTTAGACAAGAAATCATTCATCTATTCAATTGATACTACTGTGCACATACTATGGACCAAACAGAGTCAGGCGCTGAAATGTGATGTAGGTGATTCCAGAAGTGGGGGGAAAGCAGTATGGAAACGAATTGAGGCAAAGATGTGTGATATAAGGGGCTTCTCAGGTGGTGCTGGTGGTAAAGAATCTGTCTGCCAATGCAGGAGACACAAGAGATACATCCCTGGGTCAGAAATATACCCCAGAGAAGGAAATGGCAACCCCCTTCAGTATTCTTGCCTGGAACATCCCATGGACTGAGAAGCCTGTCCCACTTCCTAAGGGAATTATGGAGAAAGTAGTGAGATAAATTCAGACTCAGTTTGTAATGGCTGGCAGTCTATACTATCTTGTGGTACTGGATTATAAGTCTTAAAAACATTCTAACAGGTTGAATTTCTGTCTGTATCCATGGTAGATACACACTTCTTAATTTCAACTAGATTGTTTTCTTTGAAGCAGAGCTATGTACCCCAAAGCCAAGGACAGAGGGATGAAGATAGCAGGCTACATAATTCCCTGTAGCAGGCTACAGTTCATGCGTCGCAAAGAGTCAGACACAACCGAGCACACACTATATTATTTGTGTGATATAATAGAAATTTTCTCTCAGACTCTTGACAGAGAGTGAGCTATCCTTGCTTCTACAGAACAAATTGTCAAGAATCAGAGGATTTGTAAAGTTGATGGACTCAACACTGGGTATTGGTAAAACAGGTATTTCCATTTCATGCATGGTTTCCTTCTTTTAAGGAAATAAAATTTCATTCCTCTCATGAGTGAGTTAGCTCATCATTTAGATACTAAAGCCAGGCCCATACTAAGATTGCTTGGATCTCAGCTCCAAACAAAATTGAGAAGAGAAAGCAAAGTAATTCCTGCCCATTCCCTACTACAGAGAAAAGCCTATGAAGTTTCTTCCCTCTCTCCTAGGTTTTGGAGTACATAGCTCTACTTCAAAGAAAATAATCTAGTTAAAATTAAGAACTGTATATCTACCATGGATACAGCCAGAAATTCAACCTGTTAGAATTTTTTTTTTAAGACTTATGATCCAGTGCCACAAGAAAGTATAGACTGTCAGCCTTTACAAACCGAGTCTGAATTTACCTCACTACTTTCTCCATAACCCCCTTGGCCAACAGCTCAGGGAATGAGAGTTTTGCTGGAATGACAGCCTTTATCTGCCATACGAAACCTGAGAGCTCTGGATACCTTGATGCAGGAGACAGAATAATAGTAAACCCCGAAGATTGTCCTAATCCTCAGAAGCTGTGAAGGTGTAAACTTACATAGAAAAAGTGATTTTTGCAGATGTGCTCAAGTCAAAGATCTTGAGATGGGCAGACTGTCCTGGATTATGCATGTGGGCCCCATCTAATCACATGAGTCTTTTTAAAAAGTGGACTTTCTCAGATGTGATCAGAGAAAAACACATGACAATGGAAGCAGGATCAGGGAGATGCTATACGGTTGGCCTTGAAGGGGGAGGAAGGGGGGCCATGAGCCAAGCAAGATCTGGATCCTTTAGGATCTGGAAAAGGCAAATGGATTCTCTCCTAGAACTTCTGGAAGGGATGTAGCTATTCTGAAACCTTGGTTTGACCTTAGTGAGATGTGCGTTGAAATTCTGTTCTGTAGAACTGTAAAGTAATAAACTTGTGTTAAGTCAATAAACTTGCTGCAATTTGTTACAGCAGCAAGAAAAAATTAAGGCACAAGGGACAAGGAAGTGGGCACTCTAGGCAAAGAGGGAGGAAGAAGGGAGTTCAAGACAGAGTAGTGGGAAAATGGTTTGAATCGATCCCCTCCCTCCCCAGAGACTACATGGGATGAGCACCACGCTGACTGATTATGGACAATGAGAGGAGGTGGGCCTTGATATGTCCACATGTTCATTCACTTTAAAAAACCTTGGATCCATTCCAGGGCATTTCTTCTCTAAAGATCTCTGTCCTTATTGTATATTACTGTTGATGTCATTACCTCCCTAGAACTTCTCATGTGGTGTCATCATTTTGTTTCTTTTCCGGATTACTTGTTCAATACTCTTTTCACATTAGAATACAAGCTGCCTCTTTCCCATCAGCGTGCAAGGTCCAAGAACTAAAGGATTCTGCGTATCTACTCACCATTGTGTTTGCACTGCAGAATAAATGGGAATATTTTCTCTCTCTTCTCAGTCTGTCATCCTCTCCAGGCTTCTATTGACCTCTAAGCCGATGCGGTCTACCACAGAATTTTAAGGAAGATAGATACGAACAAAGGAGGAAGTTTGTCCTTCAGTATTTCATGGTCAAAAAATTGATTTTACAGCAACTAAATCATTTATTAAAGTTCATTTTATATTGTTCTTTTGGGTTAACCTCAATTTTCAAATATGTGAACCACTGGATGTTAATTTTTAATATGAACAATTTTGAGAATCAACACTAAAATGGTCACCATACAAAGGCAAGAAAATACTTGGTTTCATTCAATGACTCACCAGGACATTCAAAGTCCTTGAAAATTACAAGGAAATTGATCCTAAGGGGAGCCAAAGGCTAGTAGATTGAACCAGCCAAAGGTCATATATAAAAAGACTAGGTGGAGCTAGAAAAAAAATCTCGGACTCATAATGTTCAGCTTAGAAATTATGGGTTGTTTTTCTTCTTTTCCTTAAACACCATCTTTCCCCAGCAGGCCTATCTGAAAGTGGGTGGAACCCAGACAAATTCTGGTCATTTTTTTTTTTTGTTTTTCAACACTTCTTTTAAAAATATGTTTATATCAGTGAAATTCAGTAATATATTTATGAGCCTCAGTTCTTAAAAGCACTAATTGGCCAGAATAGAGAGGTGGGAGGCTTCCCCTAGTGGCTTGGTGGTAAAAAATCCTCCTGCAACCCAGGAGTCACAGGAGACACAGGTTCGACCCCTGGATCAGGAAGATCCCCAGAGGAAGGCATGGCAACCCACTCCAGTATTCTAGCCTGGAGAATCCCATGGACAGAGGGGCCTGGTGGGCTATAGTACATAGGGTCACAGAGTCCAACACAACTGAAGTGGCATAGCACTCACACAGAGAGGTGAAAATGGTCGCCTCTTTCATCACACTGGGTCAGGTGCTATGAAGCTCCTCTCAACATTGTCCAAGAGGCCCATGGTTGGCCCTTTGAAAGGTGGCCAAAACAGTCAGACACACCCACAGGAATTAAGTTTATTGCTTTCCCTTCTCTGTCTCATTTCCTCCCGTTCTCCTTGTAGTGTCTCATGTTTGCCCTGTGAGTGTATTTCGGGTACCTGCCCTAATTCGGCCCTCAGCCTTTCTCTGCTCTAACATACAGAAAACTGATTCTGGCCTTGCTAGACTACTCCACCTTGCTTCCCAGACAGGACTTGATATTTCTCCGTGGCTTCCCAGCAAAGGACCAACCTGCTCCAAGTTTCAGTCTCATTAACTTAGCATGTGACAGGCTTGCTGCCCAAGGGACCACTCTCTGTTTTATTATTTTCCTTATTTTTCTACTTTCTCTGATAATCAATGGGTGAGGTACTCATGATAGAATTCTTCTCTTATCTTTCCTTAAAAAAATTGTTTTCTCCTTAGAAACATGAAGTTTGTGATGGTGAACAAACATGAAAGATGGTGATTAGTAGGGATTAGAGAGAAGAGGAAAAGGAGAGTTGTTGTTTACCAAGTATAAAATTTCAGACTAATCAGAGGAGAAATTTATTTTCTGTTCATAGAAATATGAATATATTATATTTAGCACTACTGCACTGTACACTTTTTAAATGGATAGGATGGTAAATTTTATGTTTGGTGTGCTTTCTTTCAATCACAATATATTTTTACTTTTTAATTAAAACATAGTTGATTTATGAAGCTGTGTTAGATTCAGATAAACAGCAAAGTGATTCAGTTATACATACATATATTTCTATATATTTTTAACATTCTTGTCCCTTATGTGTGCATGCGTGCTAAGTCACTTCAGTCATGTCCAACTCTGTAACCCTGGGGACTATAGCCCACCAGACTCCTCTGTCTATGTGATTCTCCAGGCAAGAATACTGGAGTAGGTTACCATGCCCTCCTCTAGGGGATCTTCACAACCCAGAGATCAAATCTTCATCTCTTACATCTCCTGCACGGGCAGGCAGGTTCTTTAGGAAGCCCCTTGTCCCTTATAAGCTATTACAAAATATTGAGTATAGTTCCCCATGCTATACAGTAGGTCCTTGTTGGTTATCACAAATTATTTTAGAAGGAAGTTAAAAGTTTATTTTTTCTCCTGAGTTTTGCCCTTTATGATTTTGGGTATTGAATTGGGTACTAAATTTAATCAAATGCCTATTTATCTGAATTCTTTTGAAAATAGAATCTGCCAAGTGGACCTGTCTTGGGGTTTGCTCAAATCAATTCTTACTTTCAGATTGATCCCCATAATACAGAATTATACATTCCAGGAATAATCATTGAACACCAATTTGCTAAGCAATGACAAAACTTCAAGGATGAATTGCACACAAGCCTCTGCTCACTGAAGTTTATACACCTAAACTATATTAATGATAGTAGAGCTTCCATTTTTATGGTTTCTCTGCGCCAGAAACTATACTATACCTTTTAATACATTATCTCTTTTATTCTCTAACAAACTAATGAAATAAGTAATTTTTCACTGATTCTCTAGTTTTTAATAAGTGGAGCTGATATGTGTTCACTCAGAAAGTAAAGATAGAATGAAGAACTATTGAAGTGGAATGACTATGTATTAACTTCTGTGTGCCAAGCAGAGTTCTAATGAAACTTATACAATAAACTTAATGTTTTATTTTCATTTTACAGATAAGGAAATTGAGGATCTTCCAGGTTCAGAGACCTGCCAAAGGCCATTTAGCTAATAAGACAAAATTATGCATTTGAAACCCATGTCTGGCTGATTCCCAAGGTTACATGGATTGCCGTACTGTGACCTTCCTATTCGCGATAATACAAGTTGGAAAGGGTTAAGCGCACTAAGATTGTACATGAAATAATGTAGGAAACTAGAGAAGAAGAGGTTTACCTTTAGCTGGAGTTGGTAGATGAAGAAGTAACCTAAAAGGGGGAGACAACATATTTAAGGCAGTAGAAGGAGGAGTGCAGTGTTTGTATGTAGTGAGCAAGCAATAGAGTTGGCTGGAATCTTCCAGGAAAGAAACAGAGCAGTAAGAGATCAGACCTGGAAGCCACACAAAGATCTGGGCCTTCAGGACCTGGATGTCTGACTAAGAGATTTGAACATCACTGTCTATCTGAAGGTCAACCATTGCCATTTTTCAAACAGAGAAGCTACATGATCAAGACCTATTTTTATTTAGCAAAGAAGTGTATGAGGCAAACTGGGGAAGGGTCAGTGGAATGAATGAAAAAACTAGCTTAGCTTCTCTCTTCTTAATTCTCTCTCTTTTTAGATTAACATTGGTCTTGACACATAAAACACATCCTCAACATGTTGAAATCAGGGATTCAGTAGTGTATTTGCCTGAAACCACTAGCTTTTAAGTGAATTAAATATAATTTTTTAAAGTTTTCCCTTAAAAGTCTGTAGGTTTAAAACATAATTTGAAGTTCATTTTCCAGGGAGGGATCCAATTTGGCTTTTGTTGTTTCTGGTCAGATATTATATGATTTTTTTTTTTTTTTGTATTGCAAGCCTTTCGAATGGTTCACAGATGTTTCTTCTAAAATAGATCCTCCTGGAACTATTTGGTTTGAGACAATCTTTGTTGCCATGGATTAAATTAATATGAGAGCTCATTTTAAAATTCAAGACTGTACTCAAATTTAAGAAATAATAGTCCTTCCTTAAATTTATATAAGGTAGTCATGGGGACAAGTGATAAATGGAATGCTAACCATAGGTCCACATTGTTGCACTTACAGTTGAGTTATACTTTGTTCAAATTAAAGACCATCTCTCCCAAGGACAGACAGATCAACCAGGTTAATCTTTTTATAAATTGAGAAATTCAATGTTCCCTGTTGGTCAAATGTAAGTCTTCTACATACAAACTCTCAAGTAACTTTCAAAGCTGTTAACGTGCACTCACATGTCCAGTCACATAAGTTAGTATAGTACTATATAGCTTACTGTGTTAGTTGGATACCTAGTGTTAATTTTGTTGGACTTATGAACAACCTGGGCTTAGGAATATGCTATCAAAATGGAACTCATTCATATGTATGGGACTTACTGTACTAATAAACTTTTATTTTTTTTATTAAAAAAACACCAACACCTATGCTTTAAATTATACATATGAGTATGCTGAATTAAATTAAATTAATTTAACAAAATATGATCAAATTTAAATAGCAGCTAAACATCAGCTGAGTCCCACACAAACTATTATTGTACATAGGCAGCACTCAAAATATATTCCTTGGTCTTCTCTTTCACTCTTCCCTTTCATGAACTCAACCATTGCCACTAAGCTGGAGTCCTCACTGCCACTCATGTGAGGGATCCGCATGTCTACATCTCCAGAACTGACCTATCTCTCAAGACCCAAATCTTTAACCTTCTATTATGCGTCTCCCCATCAGGTACCTGATACTCAAGATATCCAGACCGAATTTACCATTTTATCCACAACACTGTTGCTCCTACATCTGGCATCAAGTAGGACCTCTGCATCAGCATTTTCCAAATTGTATTCCAGGAATACTAATCTCCCAAAAGGTTAGGTTAAAAAAGAGATTTATGGTCAACTAAGTCTGGGAAATTCTATATAATATATCACACTTTCCTGGAGATTCACAGTGAAAAATAAACTTCTTAAGTTCCTTAGGTCTCCTGAGTCAAAAACATGTTTATCTTGTTTATCTTAGTATTTTATTTGATGTTGAACCCCTTCCATATTCAACATCTATTAACATTTGGGGAAAAAACTAGTGTTTACAAAAGATACCTTGAAAACAGCCACTATGAATCATTTTTGACTCATCTTATCCCTTAATCTCTGCAAAAAATTTATCACCTCCTTCTACAGTTACACCTAAGAGTATATCTAAAGTGAGACTGCCTGAGTTTACTTCCTAATTCCACCGCATAACAACTGTGAGATCTGGGAAATTATTAATACTTAATCTTTCTTTGCTCATTGCCAGATCTTCAAAATGGCTGACTCCTCTTAACAGATTGTAAGGAGTAAATAAAGTAATGCATACAATGCACTTAAAACAGAGCTTGAAGCATAGTATCTGCTCAATATATGTTCATTTTTAATACTATTATTGTCATCTTTAAAATATTTCTCAATATTTGCTGTTTCCCGTTGTCTTTGACATTTGCATGGTGCAGGTACTCATCACTGATTTTCTAGACCATAATAATAAGAGAAATTTGAGAAAGATAAGCATCATATGATATCACTTGTTTGTGGAATCTTAAAAAGAAAAGCACTTATTTATGAAACAGACTCACAGACTTTTAAAACAAACTTATGCTTACCAAAGGGAAAAAGTAAGAGTGAGAGATAAATTAGGAGCTTGAGTTTAGCGTATACATAGTACTACATGGGAGCAGGAGGAAAAGGGGACAACTGAGGATGAGATGGCTGGATGGCATCACTGACTCGATGGATGCGAGTCTGAGTGAACTCCGGGAGTTAGTGATGGACAGGGAGGCCTGGCGTGCTGCGATTCATGGGGTCACAAAGAGTTGGACATGACTGAGCGACTGAACTGAACTGACACATAAAATAAGTAATCAACAAAGACCTATTACATAGCACAAGGAACTCTACTTGATATTCTGTAATAACATATATGCAAAAAGAATCTGAAGAAGAGTAGGTATGTGTACACGTATAACTGAATCACTATACTGTACTCCTGAAATAAGACAACATTGAAGATCAACTATAGTTCAAAATAAAATTTAAATTTAAAAAATAATAAGAGCAATTTTAACATTTAGTTTGATTCTTTATAAATTTACTGGATGTTTTCTATACATTATCCAATTAATCTAATAAATATGTAATCTGGTATGTTCACAGACTTTCTACTTTGCAATTCATTCACCACACTGCCATTTAATCTAATGAGTCCATTCCTATGGGCAAGAACATTTAATAATCCTCCATTATCCAAGTATGAAAGAGAAGTAACATTCTCATCATGGTGGGCACACCCCTGACTTCATACTCCTCAGCACAGCTTTCTAATCTAGCCACACTGCACCACTCCTTGAGTTTAGAATATACAGTAGACTTTCAGACCACTTGGCTTGGCTGGTACTGTTTTTGGTTTTATCTTGAATACCCGGTCTTCCTTCTTCTCCTTGTTGAAAGTCTTACTCATTTTTTAGAGTCCATGTAAAATTTTACCTACTCCATGAGGTATTTCTCGTATCTACCCGGTTGTGTATTCTGTTCTCAATTCTACATTCTGTTCTATATTCTACAGTTTTTTTTTCCAAAAAATATACATACACAGTATTATGTTCTATCTCATACAGTTAACTGCACAGAGACTATGTTCTCTACTTCTCACTGTGAGCTCAATGAGAGGTGATGTCTGAGTCATTCTTTTGTACTTTGTAAATTAAACACAATGCCTTACATGTAGTATGTGTTCATATAGATATTTACTGATTACATTTGCCTACATAGAGAGCATCTTACTACTCATTAATGTGTACCATATCTTAGACAAGTATTACACTTAAAAGAGGCAACTGGTTGGTAATTCTTTCCTTGCCAAAAGTTTCTACTCTACAAATCAGGTTTCCTTTAATCAGAAAATGAGCCAATATCTTTAAATAAAAACACAGTCATGGGACTTTCAAAAAACACGCCTACAACACACACCTGTATTCACCAACCATCCCTGGATTCTGACTTCTTGGGATAATATCATGTTTTTGTTGGGATTCTCTTGGAATAAATAAAAAGGCCAATTAATATATTGGCTCTGTAATAATACCATGCCTTCATTTTTCCAATGGAGACTTCCTGGTTGGCTCATAGAGAGGTGATATAATCTATAGCCTTACTCCCTAATCTAAGTTCATGTTCAGGTCAAATACTCCAGTTTTTTTCTAATTCAATGATCTCATTGCCTTCAAGGGAGCCACTCTTCCTTCAAAAGGTGGAAAATCACACTGGAGACTTGCCTACCAGTAAGTCTACAGAGACAAATTTTCCAGATCTGAAGGACAGTATCTCCACTGTGCATTGTTCTCAGTGCCTCCTTCCTATCTATTGGTTTGTCTTGGAAATACTGGCTAGAAGTAGGAGGAGTACCTCTTTAATAAACCTTCCATTTTCCTATGTCTGAATTTAATTAATCTGTTTCCCAAAGAAGTGTAAATGCTCATGTTTGTAAAGCATATTTACAAATCCCTTCTTACCCTATGACTACGTCAGGACTCATGTGGCAGGTTTAAATAGATGTTTCTGTGGCATGAAGAAGTTTGGGCCAGTGTTATACATCGCATTCTCTTTATTCATCCTAATATTTATGGGTACTCATCTATTATGTTCAGTTTAATTCTCTGCACCTCTTAGCTATTACTGCTTCCCATGGCTTGGGTATTTTGACTCCATCTTGCTCATTAATGATAAACTATTATCTATCCCTGATACACCTCTGCCAAGAGCTTTTTTTCCAGATAATACTTTATAGTTATTATCTAATATTTACAAAACCATGGAGGAAGTTTTCCCGTCTAACATAGGGTAAATGATTAAGGAGAAGACAGTTAAAGAATCTGCTCAAGGTGACATGGTAATTCAGCAATGGAATAATACTGACTGTTCCCAATGCTCATTTCTAATTGTTTATTTTCCATAATTCAATCAGAAAACCTCTTAACATTTTCTCATTTCAAGTTTGTTTACAGTTGCCTTGTTATTGTTTAGCTGCTAAGTCATGTCCGATTCTTTGTGACCCCATGGACTATAGTCCAGGAGGCTCCTCTGTTTATGGGGCTACCCAGGGAAGAATACTAGAGTGGGTTGCCATTTCCTTCTCCAGCAGATCTTCCCAATCCAGGGACCAAACCCACACCTCCTGCATTAGCTGGTGGATTCTTTATTGATGAGCCACTGTTATGTTTCTTAAAAATCAATAAATGGCTAAATAATATGAGAAGATGCATATGAATGTATGGGCTTCACTTCTGGCTCCACAGTAAAGAATCCACCTGCAATGCAAGAGCCATAGGTTTGATCCTTGAGTAAGGAAGATCCCCTGGAGGAGGTCATGGCAATACACTCCAGTATTCTTGCCTGGAGAATCCCATGGGCAGAGGAGCGTGGTGGGCTATATATAGTCCATAGGGTCACAAAGAGTCAGACACATCTGAAGTGACTTAGCATGCAACCATGCAAATTAATGCATGGAATAGAGTTAAAAGTGTTATGCTCTATAAAGAGTTACACTGACTCTATTATTGTTCATCAACTTGACTGTTATTCCCATGATTTTGAAATAATTGCTTGATAATGAAAACAGTTACAACCAAATTATATAAAGTTGTTAATTCTTTACCTGAAAACTTTATAAACTACCAAAATAGCTTTGAAGGCCAAGTTTTACCTTTTTTAAATAAAAAAATTTGCAAATATTTATTTCTAGAATGTTTGTATTCACTTCAACTGGATCATGGAAAAAGCAAGAGAACTCTAGGAAAACATCTACTTCTGCTTCATTGACTATGCTAAAGCTTTTGACTGTGTGGATCACAACAGACTGTGGAAAATTCTTCAAGAGATAGGAATACCAGATTACCTTACCTGCCTCCTGAGAGACATTTATGCAGGTCAAGAGGCAACAGTTAGGACTGGACATGGTACAATGGACTGGTTCAAAATTGGGAAAGGAGTATGTCAAGGCTATATATTGCCACTGTGCTTGTTTAACATATATGTATAAATGAGTCACTTTGCTATATAGGAAAAGTTAACACAACATTATAAGTCAACATATAAACAAAATTTATATATTAATATAAAAATATAAAGTAAGAAAAATAGTAACCAGTAGACACCCACTAACTATGCTGGGACACACAGGCAGGACCAGTTAGGCATCTGCCTCCAGTCTAGGTACAGTCCAGAACAACTGAGATCCTGATCTTTCCTTTACCATGAAGAGGTCACCGAACAAACTTTTCCTACACACCCAAACCACCAAGGAAAGTTCAGAAAAAGAGACTGTATGTATTTTGTCTGAATGAGACAGAATTTTTCTATTTTAAGTTTTCTATTTTAAAAATTCAATAAATTTTTAATTTATTGAATCAGAAAACACATCCTGAATTGGTCTATAATATCACATCACTACCTAAGGTTCAAAAGGGGAAAAGAATACGTCAATGTTGTATATTGACACCCTGCTTATTTAACTTATATGCAGAGTGAATGCATACATGCTCAGTTGCTTTAGTCACATCTGATTTGTTGTGACCCAACGGACTGTAGCCGGCCAGACTCCTCTGTCCATGGAATTCTCCAGGCATGAATACTCGAGTGGGTTGCCATGCCTTCCTCAGGGGATCTTCCCAACTCAGGAATTGAACTCAGATCTCCTGCATTGCAGGCAGATTCTTTACTGCTGAACCACTAGGGAAGTCCCTATATGCAGGGTACATCAGGCCAAATGCTGGGCTGGATGAATTACAATCTGGAATCAAGATTACCAAGAAAAATATCAACAACATCAGATATGCAGATGCTGCTGCTGCTGCTGCTGCTGCTAAGTTGCTTCAGTCATATCCAACTCTGTGAGACCCCATAGACAGCAGCCTACCAGGCTCCCCCATCCCTGGGATTCTTCAGGCAAGCATACTGCAGTGGGGTGTCATTGCCTTCTCTGG
Source organism: Ovis canadensis (assembly GCF_042477335.2). NCBI lineage: Eukaryota > Metazoa > Chordata > Mammalia > Artiodactyla > Bovidae > Ovis > Ovis canadensis. Next base: position 62,965,533 of record NC_091254.1, read on the forward strand.
ATATGCAGATGATTCTACCCTAAATTGGCAGAAAGGGAAGAGGAACTAAAGTACTTATTGATGAAAGTGAAAGGTGATAGTGAAAAAGCTGACTTAAAACTCAACATTCAAAAAACTAAGATTATGGCATCCAGTCCCATTGCTTCATGGTAAATAGATAAGGGAAAAATGGAAACAGTGACAGATTTTATTTGAGGGGGGGGGGCTCCAAAATCACTGTGGATGGTGACTGCAACCATGAAATTAAAAGATACTTGCTCCCTGGAAGAAAAACTATGACAAACCTAGACAGCATATTGAAAAGCAGACACATCACTTTGCGAAAAGAAGTTCATCTAGTCAAAGCTAGGGTTTTGTCCAGTAGTCATGTATGGATGTGAGAGTTGACCATAAAGAAGGCTGAGTGCCATAGCATTGATGCTTTCTAACTGTGATATTATAATCCCCTTGGACAGCAAGGAGATCAAACCAGTCAATCCTAAAGAAATCAACCCTGAGTATTCATTGGAAGGACTAATGCTGAAACTGAAGTTCCAATACTTTGGCCACCTAATGTGAAGAACTGACTCATTAAAATGAGTCTGATGCTGGGAAAGATTGAGGACAGGAGCAGAAGGAGGCAAAGAGGATGAGATGGTTAGATGGCATCACCAATTCAATGGACACGAGTTTGAACAAACTCCAGGAGATAGTGAAGGACAGGAAGACACATGCTGCTGTCCATGGTGTCACAAAGAGTCAGAGAGAACTTAGTGACTGACAAACAGCAACCTAATACTGTGGGGACTTTTGAAGGATTTCATATCAGTTACAGGAAAAATAAAGACAGGGCATTTTCTCTACACATAGGAGTGAGTTTTGAGTATACTTATGACCCCACTGGATATTTGTCGTCATTTCTAATTTCTAGACAAGCAAACAAAATTATCAAAGTCAAAATTATATCCATGAAACAGCAGACATTTAACATCTTTTTAAAGCCCAGCCCAGTGCTTTTTCTATAGACTCCAAGGCCTCTTGTCCCAATATTCTATATTTATTTCTGTGCTTGTGCCTTAGACCTCAGATGTAAACTTTGGACTCAATTTTAGATCTAGTTAGAACTGTAATGGGGGAGAGAGAGAACAAGTAAATGGTGTTCTGAGGTATTTACCACAACACATGGACACACAGATAGACACAAACTCATTTGTGAACAGTAAATATTTTCTATTTACACATGCAAACATAGGCAAACACCCCAAGGTTCATGCATGTATGTGTACAAAGTGGTGTAATAGCATGTAAAGAATTTGTTTTGCATACCTATTCTGTACAACTGTTTTATTAGCCTTTGAGTACTTGTTGTCCCTGTGCCCTATGGAAGAATGTCTGAAGAGGAATGTGCTTTGTTTGCCAAATACTCTAGTCACCTGAGGTCCCCCACATCTAGGAGGAAGTGAAGGGTTCTCCACTGCCTTGCCCTTAGAGGGATGTCCTTAGGGAGTGAAAAAGTTCACCTAAGACAAAAGAGAGGTAGGGAATCTATGACCTGCCTCTGAGAATCACAAATGTGTAAAAATAGCTGTTGAAAGGGTGATAACATGCAATAAATACCATGTAGGTTTTGTTCTCTGAGAAACTGTATAAACTATGGACATTCTTTCTAAGATTTGTATGGTCCTCATAGGTTCAATAGATTAAGGATGGTTCTCTTCATGTGGTGGGATAATTCTCACAAAGGGTTCCAGCAGCTCTTGGCTGTAAAAGGAAATGAGAAACAGTGGCAACCCTACCGATGACTGGCTAAAGTAAAGAGTTTTATCAACCACTACTCAGAGGAGCCCCAACAGAGGGGAACAGATGCCAAGGAACTGTAAGTGGAGCCAATGGGAGTGACTTAGGAGAACCACAGAGAGGGGCTGCTAGAAAGGACTTCTTCCCTGTGGCTCACTTTCAGTGGGTTTTACCTCAGAGAGAAGGAAGTCAGCCCACATTTTCTACTTATCATCGTATAGGGATAAAGAGTGAATTTTCTCATGGTGGAGCTGGAACCTCAGAAGGTCCGAGTGAGAGCTTATGTCAACACAGAGACTCTGCATGCAGCTTCTCAGCCTTGAGAGTAGCCCTGGGGGAAGAGTGTGGCATAAATATAAGGTGGTGAGTGGGAAATGGCTGCTCTTGTAACCTTATATTAAAATCAACAGAACTTCAGTTAACAGGCCTTTTCTTCTTCATTTGAGAACAAACTAGAAAACCGTTGAGTCTGAAGGGCTTATTTTCAACATGACTGGCGCCTGAGAAGAATTTTTTAGCAGTAGCACTCCTGAAACACAGCCAAAGAACAGCAATCTCCCCCATTTCTAAGCCCCCAGAGTTACAGAAAAAAAACAGCATATAAGAGCAGAGTGTTCAGTTATTATGTCGGGTCTTATTTGATTTCTAAAGTTTAAATAGGTATGAAATTTATCTGTGCCTCTAATCTTTGTTCTTAGTTGTAACCACAACTCTTCAATTACATTGAATCTCTATTCTCTAACTGAAACACATTTTTTGTTAAATTAGTCATATCCCCAGACTCATTTTTCAGATACATATTTTTCAAACTTCTAAGAAACTGGCACGTTCATGCTAAGTACAGTGGTACTTTCACTAACCACTCACAAGTCTAAGCTCTCATCAAGTTTGCCACAGTCTCTCTCTGTTTTTTTAATTTAGTATCTTTTGGCCCAATAGATTTGTTTTATAATGAAAACATGTCTTGAGAAGAAATCTGGGAATAAGAGCAAAGTCCCTTTTGGAGTACTTTAATCACAGAGTACATGGGAGATGTGGGTTCGATCCCTGTGTCAGGAAGATGCCCTGGATGAGGAAATGGCAACCCACTCCAGTATTCTTGCCTGGAGAATCCCATGGACAGAGGAGTCTAGTGGGCTATAGTCCATCTGGTGGCAAAGAGTCGGACACTACTGAGCATGCACACAATAGCAGAGTAAGCAAAGAATCATAATCAAATTTGGAAGATTTCTTTATTTCTATTTCAGAGACTCTTTGGTAAAATAGCTCTCTGACCTTTTTTTTTTTAATGAAAAATAAAGACACTGTAAACAGCAGCCCTGTGGACTATGGTGCTTGGATTTGCTGAATGATTGGAGTTGGCAAGGTTGCTATCCAGGGATAGTAATCTCTCATAGCCTGTTGCCTAAGGCAAATATTTTCTAGCAAGCCTTTTTTTTAAAGGAGAAAGAAAATTCAGCCATTTTTCATGCAAGTTCCATTTTACCTTTCCATCTGTGGCAATGAATTTCATGTAGAATAGATATGTATTTGATCCAGTCAAATGATTCCTATTGATTTTTGACTTCTCAATATTCAAGAGAGAAATTGAGAGTACTGCTCATCTATTCCAATTACACATGGTAACGGGGATATGAAATACAGTTGTAAGGGAGATAAGGACACGTTTTAGAACTAACTAAACAGAAAATCATTTTTAGGGTGCTTTGGAAACAAGAAGGGACACTATGGCCCAGATAGTTCAGGTAGATGGGAAAATAGTGGGAGAGAACATGGAAGAAAATGGAGAAAGGATTTTAGTTTTCCTTCACTCTGGCAACTTGAGATGCTTGAGTCTCTGATGAAAAGTAAACTGCACAGGATGGCATGCCTGGTGCCCTGACTGTCCCACTGCTGGTCCTCGTTGAGTGTTTAAACCTTCACTGGCCACTGGGAGTCGGTCAACATGCAGCCAGGAGTTGAGTAAAAGGCCCTGCTGGGGTGGTTGGGAAGAGGGTCTGGGGAAGGCTGGAGCTGATGTTGTATCACACCCAGGAGCAGAGGGCACTCCCATCTCCCCATTGCCGTTGGCTGCCCTGAAGCCCATCAGCTGCCCAGGAGTCACTATCCAACATGGACAAACTACAAACAAAGCTAGTGGAGGTGATGAAATTCCAGCTGAGCTATTTCAAATCTTAAAAGATGTTGCCTTTAAAGTGCTGCACTCATTATACCAGCAAATTTGGAAAAGTCAACAGTGGCCTCAGGACTGGAAAAAGGTCAGTTTTCATTCCAATCCCAAAGAAAATCAATGCCAAAGAATGTTTAAGTTATGTGCAATTTTACTCATTTCACATGCCAACAAGATTTACTCAAAATCCTCCAATTTAGGCTTCAGCATCACATGAACTCAGAATTTCCAGATGTACAAGCTGGATTTAGAAAAGGCAGAGGAACCAGAGATCAAGTTGCCAACATACACTGGATCATAGAAAAACAAAGGAAATCCTAAAAAAAAAAATCTATTTTTGCTCCATTGACTATGCTAAAGCCTTTGACTGTGTGGATCATAACAAACTGTGGAAAATTATTAAAGAGATGGGAATACCAGACCATCTTACCTGCCCCCTGAGAAGCCTGTATGCAGCACAAGAGGCAAAAGTTAGAACCAGACATGGAACAATGGACTGGTTCCAAATTGGGAAAACTGAAAGTGAAGCCGCTCAGTCGTGTCCAACTCTTTGCGACCAAGCAAGAGTGCTGGAGTGGATTGCCATTTCCTTCTCCAGGGAATCTTCCCAACCCAGGAATCAAACCCGCATCTCCCTCATTGCAGGCAGACGCTTTACTGTCTGAGCCACCAGGGAAGCCCCAAATTGGGAAAGGAGTACGTCAAGGTTGCATATTGTCACCCTGCATATTTAACTTATATGCAGAGTACATCATGTGAAATGCCAGGCTAGATGAATCATAAGCTGGAATCAAGATTGCCTGGAGAAATATCAATGACCTCAGATAAGCAGATGATACCTCTTTAATAGCAGAAAGTGAAGAGAAACTAAAGAGCCTCTTGATGAAGGTGAAAGAGGAGAGTGAAAAAGCTGGTTTGAAACTCAGAATTTAAAAAAACTAAGATAATGACATTGGTCCCATCACTTCATGGCAAACAGAAGGGAAAATGTGGAAACAGTTTCAGATTTCATTTTCTTGGGCTCCAAAATCAATGCAGATGGTGACTGCAGCCTTGAAATTAAGATGCTTGCTTCTGGGAAGAATAGCTATGTCAAAACTAGACAGTGTTTTAAAAAGCAGAGATATCATCTTGCCAACAAAGGTCTGTCTAGTCAAAGCTAGGTTTTTCCAGTCATCATATATGGATGTGAGAGTTGGGCCTTAAAGAAGGCTGAGCGCCAAAGAACTGACACTTTCAAACGTGGTACTGGAGAAGACTCTTGAGAGTCCCTTGGACTGCAAGGAGATCAAACTAGGCAATCCTAAAGGAAATAAACTCTGAGTATTCATTGGGAGGACTGATGCTGAAGCTGAAGCTCCAATACTTTGGTCACCTTATATGAAGAGTTGACTCATTGGAAAAAACCCTGATGCTGGGGAAAATTGAGGGCAAGAGGAGCAGGAGATACAGAGGACAGAGGATGGCATCACTGACTCAATGGACATGAGTTTGAGCAAACTCAGAGAGCTAGTGATGGGCAAAGAAGCCTGGTGTGCTGCAGTTTATAAGGTCGCAAAGAGTCAGACATGACTTAGCAACTGAATAGCAACAACAAAACTGTACAGGCAACAGCCACTGTGCAGTCTATGCCTTCCAGAAATAGGAAATGAAGCCACCACAGAACTCCACAGACAGGGAAGGGAAAGGGGCATACCAGTGAAAAGAAGTTGACAGAGGAGAGCTAGAGAAGATCTCTGGCCACTTTTAAGACTTAGCGGGTGTAGTTTGGTCTTGAGCAACTGGCAGACTGAACAAAGAAGAAAATACATCCTAAGGTCATGTGCTTGCTTGAGAAAAATAAAACATCTTTGAGAGGTGAATGCATTTTGCAGAATAAGATTTCTCAGGAATCTTCAGTACTGAGATGTGACCTACACCTTTAATGAGCATATGTGTATCAAAAAGAGAGGAATTACTGAAATATTCAATAAAGCCAAGTTTAAAATAAGTTCATGTATTTTTTTTTTTCAAAAATGTTTGATTCCCAGGACTTCCCTAGTGGTCCAGTGGCTAAGATTCCTCGTGTCCCATACAAGGGGACCAGGGTTCAATCCCTGATCAGGGAACGAGATTCCACATGCTACAACTAAAAGATCCCGAATGCAATAAATAAATATTTTTTAATTAAAAACTTTTTAATTCCCTACTATATACATTCCAAGCATTTGGGACATAGGGTGGGGGGGGGGGAGTGACTTTGTATTCTCTAATCTTATTTCTGCTTGCTATCTTTTTCAGATTATGCTAGCCACACTTAATGAATGAACTATATCCCCATAGTTTTATGTCCATTGTAATAGCTTCATTAAGATAGCCATAAATTATGCCAGAAAGATTTTCCAGAATTTTACCATATCATCTATGGGGAAGTAGTACAGCAAAAGGAACAATTCTTGGCAACTTTGTCAATTATTTATTTATTATTTTACTATTGGTTGCATTGGATCTTTGCTGCTCAGACTTTCTCTAGTGGCAGAGAGTATGTTCTACTCTCTAGTTGTGGTGCACGGGCTTCTCATTGCTGTGACCTCTCCTATTAGAGAGCACAGGCTCTATATGCCTGGGCTCAGTAGTTGTGGTGCTCGGGCTTAGTTGCTCAGCAGTACATGGAATCTTCCCATACCAAGGATCAAACATGTGTCCCCTGTACTGGCAGGTGGATATTTATCCCCTGTATCATCAGGGAAGTCCTGTTGATGTGTGTGTGTGTGTGTGTGTGTGTGTGTGTGTGTGTGGTTACGTGTTCCTTTGTTGCTGTTTTAATTTCTCCTTATTTCCATTTTTAACTTTCCAAAACTGAAGCAGGAAGACAAAGAAAATCTTAACAGACCCATCAAAATCACAGAAATTGAAATCATAATCAGAAATCTTCCAACAAACAAAAGCCCAGGACCAGATGGCTTCACAGCTGAATTCGACCAAAAATTTAGAGAATAGCTAACACCTATCCTACTCAAACTCTTCCAGAAAATTGCAGAGGAAGGTAAACTTCCAAACTCATTCGATGAGGCCATCATCACCCTAATACCAAAACCCAACAAAGATGCCAAGAAGAAAGAAAACTATAGGCCAATATCACTGATGAACATAGATGCAAAAATCTTTAACAAAATTCTAGCAAACAGAACCCAACAACATATTAAAAAGATCATACATCATGACCAAGTGGGCTTTATTGCAGGGATGTAAGGATTCTTCAATATTCACAAATCAATCAATGTGAAACACCACATTAACAAATTGAAAGATAAAAACCATATGATTATCTCAATAGATGCAGAGAAAACCTTTAACAAATTCAACATCCATTTATGATAAAACCCTTCAGAAAGCAGACATAGAAGGAACATACCTTAACATAATAGAAGCCATATATGATAATCCCACAGCAAACATTATCCTCAATGGTGAAAAATTGAAAGCATTTTCCCTAAAGTCAGGAGCACGGCAAGAATGCCCACTCTTACCACTACTATTCAACATAATTGTGGAAGTTTTGGCCACAGCAATCAGAGCAGAAAAAGAAATAAAAGGAATCCAGATTGGAAAACAAGTAAAATTCTCACTGTTTGCAGATGACACGATCCTCTACATAGAAAACCCTAAAGACTCCACCAGAAAATTACTAGAGCTAATCAATGAATATAGTAAAGTTGCAGGATATAAAATTAACACACAGAAATCCCTTGCATTCTTATACACTAACAATGAGAAAACAGAAAGAGAAATTAAGGAAACAATTCCATTCATCATTGCAATGAAAACAATAAAATACTTAGGAATATATCCACCTAAAGAAGCAAAAGGCCTATATATAGAAAACTATAAAACACTGGTGAAAGAAATCAAAGAGGACACTAATAGATGGAGAAATAGACCACGTTCATGGATTGGAAGAATCAATATAGTACAAATCAGTATACTACCCAAAGCAATCTATAGATTCAATGCAATCCCTATCAAGCTACTAACGGTATTTTTCAGAGAATTAGAACAAATAATTTCGCAGTTTGTATGGAATTACTAAAAAGCTTGAATAGCCAAAGCAATCTTGAGAAAGAAGAATGGAACTGGAGGAATCAACCTGCCTGACTTCAGCCTATACTACAAAGCCACAGTCATCAAGACAGTATGGTACTGGCACAAAGACAGAAACTTAGATCAATGGAACAAAATAGAAAGCCCAGAGATAAATCCACACACCTATGGACACCTTATCTTCAACAAAGGAGGCAAGAATATACAATGGAGAAAAGACAATCTCTTTAACAAGTGGTGCTGGGAAAACTGGTCAACCACTTGTAAAAGAATGAAACTAGAACACTTTCTAACACCACACACAAAAATAAACTCAAAATGGATTAAAGATCTAAATGTAAGACCAGAAACTATAAAACTCCTAAAGGAAAACATAGGCATAACACTCTCTGACATAAATCATAGCATGATCCTCTATGAGCCACCTCCCAGAGTAATGGAAATAAAAGCAAAAATAAACAAATGGGACCTAATTAAACTTAAAAGCTTTTGCACAATGAAGGAAACCATAGGCAAAGTGAAGAGACGGCCTTCAGAATGGGAGAGAATGATAGAAAATGAAGCGGCTGACAAAGAATTAATCTCAAAAAGGTACAAGCAACTCCTGCAGCTCAATTTCAGAAAAATAAGTGACCCAATCAAAAAATGGACCAAAGAACTAAACAGACATTTCTCCAAAGAAGACATACAGATGGTTAACAAACACATGAAAAGATGCTCAACATCACTCATTATCAGAGAAATGCAAATCAAAACCACAATAAGGTACCATCTCACACCAGTCAGAAGGGCTGCTATCAAAAAGTCTACAAACAATAAATTCTGGGGAGGGTGCAGAGAAAAAGGAACCCTCTTACACTGTTGATGGGAATGCAAACTAGTACAGCCACTATGGAGAACAGTGTGGAGATTCCTTAAAAAACTGGAAATAGAACTGCCATATGACCCAGCAATCCCACTGCTGAGTATACACACTGAGGAAACCAGAAGTGAAAGAGACACATGTACCCCAATATTCATTGCAGCAGTGTTTACGATAGCTAGGACATAGAAGCAACCTAGATGTTCATCGGCAGATGAATGGATAAGAAAACTGTGGTACATATACACGATGGAATATTACTCAGCTATTAAAAAGAATGCATTTGAATCAGTTCTAATGAGGTGGATGAAACTGGAGCCTATTATACAGAGCAAAGTAAGTTAGAAAGAAAAACATCAATACAGCATATTAACACATATATATGGAATTAGAAACATGATAATGATGACCCTATATGCGAGACAGTGAAAGAGACACAGATGTAAAGAACAAACTTTTGGACTCTGTGGGAGAAGGGGAGGGTGGGATGATTTGAGAGAATAGCATTGAAACATGTATATTATCATATGTGAAATAGATCACCAGTCCAGGTTCAGTGCATGATGCAGGGTGCTGAGGGCTGGTGCACTGGGATGACCTTGAGGGATGGGATGGAGAGGGAAGTGGGAGGGAGGTTCAGGATGGGGAACACGTGTACACCCATGGCTGATTCATGTGAATGTATGGCAAAAACCACCACAATATTGGAAAGTAATTAGCGTCCAATAAAATTTTTAAAAAAGAAAGAAAAATGTTTATATTTCCTGGAACAATTGAATATTTCATCAAGTTTTTCAAATAGCTTAGCAAAGAATTATGAATAGTATCATTTTATAATTTTTAATTTCCTGCAGGTCTCTGGTTATATCATCTTTCTCACAATGCTGTGTATATATGAGTTTTCAATTTTTTATTAAAACAGCAAGACTGTTTATATGTTTCAGTGAAATTGATCTTATTTTTTACAATTTTTGTTTATTTCTAATTTATTATTTTCTGTTTTTCCATTTATGAATTCTTTTCCTCTGCTTTCTTTGGATTTATTTTATTGCAACACTTCTAGCTTCCTAGATTAAAATTTTTATTTATTTGATTTCATTCTTTCTTGTTCATCAAATGAAGTATCTAAATTTCTGAATATATATATATCTTGGCTATGCTTTATAAGCATCTATCTTTTATACAGAAGTTTTTACACAAATAAGAACAACTTCAAATGTCAGTTTTTGAGAAATGTACTTAAAAGCCTTATTAAAAGGATGTGAAGGCTGTAAGAAAGTATGAATCATTTGGGAGGTTCAGTGAAATTTCAATTAGTTATAACCAGCTAACTGGAACCATCCAATTTGATTTGTATCTTGTTTTCTTCTTTTGAAGGCAAATTGTATGGAGGAGGGGGGACCTTACAAAAGATAATACTAAGATTTTTTAAAAATCTTCAGGGGATTAGTTATATCAATGCATGATTGATTCTAAATTTCCATACTTTTTTTTTAGTTCTTTATAATAAACAATCCTTGGGGCATTGCAAAATTATCATCCGAGATTACATTATTTTTACTATAGAAGCCTTAAGAAATGCCATGAGTACATTTTTATAAGGATCTGAGTAATATTCACAAGGATTCTGATATAAAGAACTTTCTGTGTAATTCTTGACCATTCACAAATATTTCATTTTCTGAACATTTAAGTGAAGCATGATTTTAGAGTCATTATTGTTGAGGTAGTCTGAGCATGGTTGGAAAAGAATTTCCAGACACAAAGTATTGCAGAAAGAAGTGAGTTTATTAGGAACAAAGAGCAAAGATAATGCTGGCACTGCGATCACAGTGGGCCAATACCTCCTGACAGGGCAGGGTGAGTTGACATTTTCCGTGGGTTAGTAGCCAATATTTATAGCCTTAGGACAACGAAAATTTGTGCTGGAAGCTTGGCATTAGGTATTGGTTAGGATCTACAGGGTGACTACTAGGGTAGGCATTTTTGCCTAATTTGGGGTCAGGAAGCCTGCTGGTAATTATCAGGGGGCTTTGGCAATGGTTACAAAGGGGCCCAGTCAGCTTCAGAGATGACCTCGGTTCTGGGCTCCACTTCTGTGGCCTTGGTGCAAGGCCTCACACCTGTGGCCTTGGGGCATGACTCAACAGTTGTTGTATAGCAGTAAAAAACAATAACAATGATAACAACATGACTTAGTGACTGAAAAACAACATAATAACAATAATAATGCCTATATTTACTGAGCACTTACTATGTGCCAGCTAGCATTCTACCACTTTTGGTAGAATTATTGTATTAGTCTTCATAACAACATAAAGAGAAAGGCAGTGATGAGGCAACTAAGGAAAAGGGTCAAAAGGCATGAAATCCAGGACTCAAACTCAAACTACCACCCCTCCAACCCCCAGTTCTTCATTATTTTCTACACTACCTACCAATGGATTGAAAAATGTGAGGCCACAACATCACAAGAGAAATTCCCATTTAAATTTACCATCAGTGGGGATGAGACAGGATAAGCTACCTAGGAATATGGCAGCATAATTCTTTTCAAAGAAACTTCACCACAGGGATAACAGAGTGCCTGCCCCATCCCCTTACACCAGCAGAGAGACACAATTCCTTTAAAAAAGGTCTGTGACCTAGAAACACATGCAGACTGAAAATGAAATGATGGAAAAAGATATTCCATGCAGATGGAAACCAAAAGAAAGCCAGAGTGGCAATCCTTATTTCAGACAAAATAGACTTTAAAATAAAGAATATTATGAGACAAAGAAGGATACTACATAATGATCAAGGGATCAATCCAAGAAGAAGACATAACAATTGTAAATATTCATGCACCCAACATAGGGGCACCTCAATATATATGGCAAACACCGACAGGCATAACAGGGGAAATCAACAGTAACAGAATAATAGTTGGGGACTTTAACACCCTATTTACACCAATGGACTGGACATCAGAAAAGAGACTCAATAAGGAAACACAAACTAAATGAAACATTAGACCAAATGGTTTACATCTAAATGCAGAAAAATACACTTTGTTATCAACTGCATGTGGAACATTCTCCAGGATTGACCACATCTTGGAACAAAAATCAAGCCTCAGTAAATTTAAGAAAATTGAAATAATATCAAGTATCTTCTGTGACCACAAGACTATGAGACTACATATCAGCTAAAGAAAAAAAAAAAAAACCTGCAAAAAACAAACTCATGGAGATTAAGTAACACTAAATAATGAAGCAGTTACTGAAGAAATAAGAAGGGAAATAAAAAGATTCCTAGAAACAAATAACAATGAAACACAACAACCCAAAACCTATGGGATGCAGCAAAAGCAGTTCTAAAAGGGAAGTTTATGGCAATACAATCCTACATCAAGAAACACTAAAATAATCAAATAGACAACCTAACTACATCTAAAGCCACTGGGAAATGATGAACAAGCCAAAAAAAAAAACTAAAGTCAGCAGAAGGAAATATCATAAAGATCAGAGCAGAAATAAATAAAAGAGAAATGAAGGAAACAATAGCAAAGATTAATAAAACTAAAAGCTGGTTCTTTGAGAAGATAAACAAAATTGACAAACCACCAGCCAGACTCATCAAGAAAACAAGGGGAGAAAAATCAAATCCACAAAATTAGAAATGAAAAAGGAGAGGTTAGAACAGACAATACAGAAATACAAAAAATCTTGAGAATATTATGAGAAACTATATGCTAATAAAATGGACAACCTAGAGGAAATGGACAGATTCTTAGAAAAGTTCAACTTCCCAAGAATGAACAAGGAAGAAATAGAAATTATGAACAATCCAATTGCAAACACTGAAATAGAAACTATGATCAAAAGTCTCCCCAAAAAACAAAAGCCCAGGGCTGGATGGCTTCACAGGGGAATTCCATCAAACATTTAGAGAAGAGCTAAGGCCTAGTTTTCTGAAACTCTTTCAAAAAACTGCAGAGGCAGGAACACTTCCAAACTCATTCTATGAGGCCGCAATCACCCTAACAACAAAACTAGGTAAAGACAACAACAAAAAAAGAAAATTATATGCCAATATCACTGATGAACATAGATTCAAAAATTCTCAACAAAATTCTAGCAAACAGAATTCAAGAACACACTAAAAAGCTCATACAACATGATCAAGTTGGGTTTATTCCAGGGATGCAAGGATTCTTCAGTATATGCACATCAATCAGTGTGATACACCACATTAACAAATTGAAAGATAAAAATTATATGATCATCACAATAGATGCAGAAAAAGTCTTTGACAAAATTCAGTGCTCATTTATGATAAACACACTTCAGAAACTGGGCACAGAAGGAACCTACCTCAACAGAGTAAAGGCCATATATGGTAAGCCCACAGCAAACATTATTCTCAGTGGGAAAAAACTGAAAGTATTCCCTCTAAGATCAGGAGCAAGACAAGGGTGTTCATTCTCACTGCTATTATTCAGCATAGTTTTGGAAGTCCTAGCTACAGCAATTAGAGAAGAAAAAGAAATAAAAGGAACCCAGACTGGAAAAGAAGTAAAACTCTCACTGTTTGCAGATGACATGACCATACATAGAAAATCCAAAAGAAACTATCAGTAAATTACTAGAGCTAATCAGTGAACTCAGCAAAGCCGTGTGATATTAATACACAGAAAGCACTTGCATTTCTATATACTAACAACAAAAAAATCAGAAAGAGAAATTAAGAAATCAATCCCATTCACCACTTGCAACAAAAAGAGTAAAGTATCTGGGAATAAACCTACCTAAGTAGACAAAAGAACTGTGTACGGAAAATTATGACACTGATGAAAGAAATCAAAGATGACATAAACAGATGGAGAGATATTTCATGTTCTGCATAGGAAGAATCAGTATTGTGAAAATGTCTATACCACCAATTGCAATCTACAGATTCAATGCAATCCTTATCAAATAACTGATGGCATTTTTCACAGAACTAGAACAAAAAAAATTCCCGATTCATATGGAAACACAAAAGACCCCTACTAACCAAAGCCATCTTGAGAAAGAAGAATTAAGCTGGAGGAATCAACCTTCCTGACTTCAGACTATACTACGAAGCCACAGTCATCAAGACAGTATGGTACTGGCACAAAAACTGAAATATAGACCAATGGAACAAGATAGACAGTCCAGACGTAAACCTACGCACCTATGGTTACCTTATTTTTGACAAAGGAGGAAAGAATATACAATGAGGCAAAAATAGCCTCTTCAATAAGTGGTATTGGAAAAACTGGACAGCTATGCACAGAAGAATGAAATTAGGACACTTCCTAATGCCATTCAGTTCAGTCACTCAGTTGTGTCTGTTCTTTGTGATCCCATAGACTGTGGCATGCCATGCTTCCCTGTCCTAACACCATACACAAAGACAAACTCAAATGGATTAAAGACCTAAATGTAAGACCAGACACTATAAAACTCTTTGAGGAAAACACAGGCAGAACACTCAATGACATAAATCAAAGCAAGATCTTCTATGATCCACCTCCTAGAATAATGGAAATAAAAACAAAAATAAACAAATGGGACCTAATTAAACTTAAAAGCTTTTACAGAGCAAAGGACACTACAAACAAAGTGAAAAGACAAGCCTCAGAATGGGAGAAAATAATAGCAAAGGGAACAATTGACAAAAGATTAATTTTCAAAATATATAAGCAGCTCATACAGCTCAATACCAGAAAAACAAACAACCCAATCAAAAAGTGGGAAAAAGACCTAAACAGACATTTCTCCAAAGAAGACATACAGGTGACTTACAAATGCATGAAAAGATGCTCAACATTGCTCATAATTAGAGAAATGCAAATCAAAACTACAATGAGATACCACCTCACACCAGTCAGAATGGCCATCATCAAAAAGTCTACAAACAAATGCTGGAGAGGGTGTGGAGAAAAGAGAACCCTCTGGCATTGCTGGTGGAAATGTAAATTGATACAGCCACTATGGAAGACAGTATTGAGATTCATTTAAAAAAAATAAGAATAAAACCACCATATGACCCAGCAATCCCACTCCTAGGCATATACCCTGAGGAAACCAAAACTGAAAAAGACACATGTATACCAATGTTCATTGTAGTACTATTTGCAATAGCTGGAACATGGAAACAACCTACATGTCCATGGATAAAGATGAATGGATAAAGAAGTGGTGGTACACATATAGAATAGAATACTACTCAGCCATAAAAAGAATGCATTTGAATCAATTCTAATGAGATGAATGAATCTAGAGCCCATTATACAGAGTGAAGTAAGTTAGAGAAATATAAATATCATATACTGATGCATATGTATGGAATCTAGAAAGATGGTACTGATGAATTTATTTTCAGGGCAGCAATGGAGAAACAGACATAGAGAACAGACCTATGGACACAGAAGGAGGAGAGGATGGAGAGGGTAAGATGCATGGAGAGAGTAACATGGAAATTTACAATCCATTTGTAAAATAGATAGCCAATGGGAAATTCCTGTGTGACTCGGGGAACTCAAACAGGGGCTCTGTGGCAATCTAGAAGAGTGGGATGGGGAGGAAGGTTCAGGAGGGAGGGGACCTGGGTGTATCTATGGCTGATTCTTGTTCATGTTTGACAGAAATACACAATTCTGTAAAGCAATTATCCTTCAATTAAAAGAAAAAAATAAAGTGGCAAAAAAGGCCTATGACACTTTTCCTCTCCTCCCAAGAAGGAATTATGCCCATGAGCTCATCAATATGAACAGATGCTTTCGAACTGTGCTGCTGCAGAAGACTCTTGAGAGTCCCTTGGATAACAAGGAGATCAAACCCATCAATACTAAAGGAAATCAATCCTGAATATTCATTGGAAGGACTAATGCTGAAGCTGAAGCTCCAATATTTTGTCCACCTGATGCAAATAGCTGAGTCATTGGAAAAGACCCTGATGCTGGGAAAGATTGAGGGCAGGAGGACAAAGGGGGGACAGAGGGTGAGATGGTTTGATTGCATCATTGACTCAACGGGCATGAGTTTGAACAAAGTCCAGGAAGTAGTAAAGGACAAGGGAGCCTGGTGTGCTGCAGTTCATGGGATCACAAAGAGTTGGACATGACTTAGTGACTGAACAACAACAAGGCTGTTTTTGGATTGTCCTTCAAGTTATGTACAATTTTCCCTTTCAGAGGAATCTGATTGAGAGGAGGCCTTGTCTTGGCCTGGTAACACACCCGAGTGAAGTATGTGGTTTTATTTGTCTGTGGCATCAGTATTGGGAACCAGGTGCAACATCCCTAGGAGATTACAATGTGCCCTCAACACAGGCCACCCTCAAAGGATGTTTTCTTTCACATCCATATGTTCTTTCCAATTTGGCATGGGATGAGAACTCAGGTTTGCCTCTGGAGCATCCTTTGTTTTTAAAAAGCTAGTATCAATTTCACAATGAGAAGCCAGAGAAAGATGAGAAGTGGCAACTAATTAAGCTACTCTATTGGATAACTGCATTCAAAGGGACACTCCAAAATTCAGTTAAAAATACCAGTTCATACATGATCTCAAGTGTTTCCATTTTCATATGTTCATCATGATTTTACAGGACTTCAATGAAAACTGGAGTAAAGATGGTGATCTCATTATGACTCTTACTCTGGATGACCTGTTAAATTTTTGCAATGGCACAAGCTTTTCTTTGCAAAGACCAAATGTGTGTCACTTTCATCACACTTTCAACCTTTGCTGCCAAATGTTTAAGTTTCTCTTAATTCTTGTACTTGCATAGTCACGTAATGCTTTCTTTAAGGAGGGAAAATAAAGGAGCTTGAATAAAACAAACAGTTGATATTGATCTAAGCTTACTACAAAGCAAAGTAATTAAAGGGTGGATCATTATTTCTCTGATGCAACTTTTTAATCACCCCCACAATAAATTCTCTACCCTGATTATCCCGCTACATTCAGAGATTTGGGTTATTGTGTTCCAGGCTTCATGCAGTATCATTCAGTTGAATGACCTCATGAATGAGGCAGGTTTATTTTGGTTCTTATTTTAGTAAGAACTCTCTTAGTCATCAGCTGTTTCATATTTTTTAAAGACCCTAGACAAATAACTTCAATAATGAGAAAGATTTTACACAAATGTAGCTGTGTCAACAAGAAATGAGTTTGCATTAACTGTTAGTCTAATTATATCTCATATTTACTACTTTGAATTCAAGTGAGAGGGCACAGATCTCCAAATTTAAGTTATATCTATAGTAACTATACAGCAGAATAAATGGAGAAGTTTAAGTTCCTATTGAAAGGAAATTAATTTTGTTCCAGTATAACAAGTCTTTAGAGTATACTCATTTAAGAAAAATATAACAAACACAAGTAGGAATTACTGTTTTGCTGCATTGATTTCCCATTTATTGCCTTCTCCTCTAAATAGTAAATTACAAATCATTTTGGGATTACTGTACTAGATATTGTAATGCAGCAGTTTGTATTTAGTATGATTTTACCTCTTATTCCTTCATGAAAAAGTTTTTTTAATTTTTATCAGTAAATTATTTCATTCCTAGTCTAGGTACAGAACATGATTTCAGGTTCTGCCACTGACTGTTCTTTGGATATATTTTGCCTTCTCAACTAGGTTTTAATAACCCTTGTAGCAGGGGTTCCCAGGTGGCAGTAGTGGTAAAGAACCTGTCTGCCAATGCCGGGGACATAAGAGACTAGGGTTAGATCCCTGGGTCAAGAAGATCCCCTTGAGGAGGGCATAACAATCCACTCCAGTATTCTTACCTGGAGAAGCCCATGGACAGAAGAGCCTGGCGGGCTACGGTCCATAGGATCACAAAGATTCGGACACAACTGAAGTGACAACACACACACACACACACACACACACACACACACAGCCCTTGTAGCAAAGGAGGCGTGTCTTTTCCTCCTTGTACCCTTATCATCTAGCTCAGGCCCCTAAACAATAGACAAACAAGACATGTTTATTGATAATGATTTGGAGTTTGCTCAGTGAATATTATAAAAAAAGAAGAGTGAGAAAATATAAATGTAATGCATGCAAAATAGCATTAGAATAAAAAGGATCAATATTTGTGAAGCAAGCGTAATATACCAGGCATTCTAAGTACTTTATTAGGTAGTCATTTATTAGCTTTGTTTTTCAATGTGGAAGTAAAGACTCAGTGAGGTGAGGTCAGGAACTAGGTCAGAGTCAGTTTAAGAGCTGCTGAGCCAGATCTTAGGTATGACTGACTCCAAAGCATGACCTCTTCCATTGAGCCATATTGCCTCTAATGAGACCAGTAAAACACACAAAGTTATTAATCAGCTATACTCCAATACAAAATACAAAGTTTAAAAAAAAAACAAGGAAGAAAGTGTAGGGGAAAAAACACAATCTCTGGACAAAGATTTTACTTTTGGTCTGCAAGAACCAGAAGGTGTTTCTTGCTATGAAAGATGGCAATTTCTTTTTTTATCCCAAGGAAAAATAGAGGGGAAAGCAATATGTCACCATACTATCCTAAATTATATATACACTACAGGCTATTCAAATCTTCCCTGGTGGTTCAGACGGTGAAGCATCTGTCTACAACGCGAGAGACCCAGGTTCGATCCCTGGGTTGGGAAGATCCCCTGGAGCAGGAAATGGCAATCCGCTCCAGTACTATTGCCTGGAAAATCCCATGGACAGAGGAGCCTGGTAGGCTACAGTCCGTGGGGTTGCAAAGAGTCGGACACGACTGAGCGACTTCACTTCACTTCACAGAGTATTAAAGGATAGGCTTCTAAAACGATTTTAAAATTATTTATGTATTTATTTTTGGGTGTGCTAGGTCTTTGATGCTGTGCAGGCTGTTCTCTAGTTGCAGAGAGCAGGGTCTACTCTCTAGTTGTGGAGCATGGGCTTCTCATTGTGGTGGCTTTTCTTGTTGCCGAGCACAGGCTCTAGGGCACGCAGGCTTCAGCAGTTGAGGCTCCAGGGCACAGCGTCAGAGTTTGCCATGAACGGGCTTGGTTGCTTTGCAACATGTGGGATCTTCCCAGATCAGGGATCGAACCTGTGTCTCCTGCATTCGCAGGCAGATTCTTTACCACTGAACCACCAGGGAAGCCTCATGAAAGCTCTACAAGAAAATCCCATGAGAAATTAAAACTCTCTTCACTTTATAAATAAGAAAGCTGAGGCACAGAGAGTTTACCAGCACAAGGTCTTAAAGCTAGTAAATCCAAGAGCCAAGATTCAAAATCAGGATGTTTGCCTTCAGATTCCATACCTGTAACCATCACACCAGCCTCATAATATACCTGAATTTCAGCAAAGTATTTCTAGCAATATTTCATGAACACAAGGATAAAGTAGAAACTGAATCATGAAACAATGAAGCAAGCCTATACTTTTGAATGACTTTTCCTTAAAAAAAAAATTAGTGGACTGAACACAACATGGAAACATGGTCTCCTTTCACACCACAGGCCACTTTCCTTGGTCCTACTCTGGTCTATAGACAAGAATATAAGATGGTCACATTAACTAATGAGATTAAACTGAGGGCAGAAAATACTTGTATTTTAGAATTAGGATCTGTGTTTCAGCTCTACATGGAAAATAGCTGTGAGGTAATATACAAAGATGATGACAGTTTCTTTGAGGGCTAAGGTCAATGGAATGGGGGTCACTTAGCCTGTGTGTTCTCAGACGTGTTATAAAGGGAGGCCTCTAGATCTATTTTGGAGAAGGCAATGGCAACCTTGCCTGGAAAATCCCATGGATGGAGGAGCCTGGTAGGCTGCAGTCCATGGGGTCTCGAAGAATCGGACACAACTGAACGACTTCACTTTCACATTTCACTTTCATGCACTGGAGAGGGAAATGGCAACCCACTCCAGTGTTCTTGCCTGGAGAATCCCAGGGATGGCAGAGCCTGCTGGGCTGCTGTCTATGGGGTCTCACGAAGTTGGACACAACTGAAGTGACTTAGCAGCAGCTAGATCTATCTTGATGCTACCTTTGAGTTCTTCTGGTAGAAAGGTCAAGACGAATATGAGAACATGGGATCTGGGGGAAGAGTTACTAAAGAAATGACTTATGAGCCCCAACACAGGCATAGAAAAATGAGGTCCACTTCCTATCTCACTCATGAACCCAAGATCTTAATTCTAAGACGTCTGAAGCTCTGAAAAATTCCCATATTTGTCGTTATTGTTGCTTCCTTCAGTCTTCTTTCTTTGTCATTAGCAGAAAGATTCCCAAACCCTTGAAATCACTAAGGGCCTATGTGATAACCTTTGAAAAGGGCAAGTAAAGGAGAGCCAAGGATATGGCTTCTTGATCCTCAAACTCCAGTGCAAGACTGATAGGAAGATCCCAGAAAAAGGAGTGGCTGGTGACAGCAGTTGTGTGTGAGCTCTGCCCTCATGCAAGAAAGGAAGGTCTGTGAACTGTCCAGGGCTGCAAGGGGCCCCGGGATAAAAACAGAAAATCTTGATAGGGGCTCTAATAATTAGAGTTATTCAGTAAAAGGACAGGAGTATTTTTAAGATAGTGAGTTTCCTGCAGAGGATGGATAGAGTTGTAGAAGGGATTTTTATTGAGGATAAGGAGTTCTTGCAGCTTCTTTTGTGAACCTACTGATTCTCTTTTCTATGATTCCATTATCTCTGAGGCATGTAAATAAATATAGAAGGATTAATTATTTCAAAAAAGAGTTTCAAGTCCATTCATTAATTTATTCATTATGTATTAATAAAGCCTCCTGCGGTCTTCCCAGGAGGTGTTAGTTGTAAAGACCCTGCCTGCCAAGGCAGGAGACATCAGAGATTTGGGTTCAATCCTTGAGTCAGGAAGATTCTCTGGAGGAAAGAATGGCAACTCATTCCAGTATTCTTGCCTGGAGAATCCCTGGACAGAGGAGCCTGGCAGTCTACAATTCATAGGGCCAACAGAGTGGGACATGACTGAAGCAGCTTAGCACTCATGCAAAGTCTCCTGTATATTTGCATAACTTTTTACAATAAGGTGTTTTTACAGACTTTACATCCAATATTATCTCCTTTATTTACTAGTCACATCACTTCAATCTAGCTTCCCACCACTCTAGTGCATTGATTTCAATAAGTGACTTCCTGTTTTATACAAAAAAATCAACTTTATTATTCTTATCTCACTAGATTCAACCTCCTTCCAATCCTGCCTTCCATGATGGCACACAGTTCCAGTTACATTCCTTTCTCTCTAACCAAGCCTTCTTGATCCTCTAATGCTATTGCAGGCTCTTGCATCTTAAAAAGTTGATGTTTGTATCTCAAGTTCCAAATTCTCCCTGGACAATCACATCTAAACTCATGACCTCAGCCAACAGCTAGATGTTTCCCAAATATTCTAGCTGAGTCACTCTCCCTGACCCTCACACCAGTTTTTCCTGCTGTATACTGAGCATCTTCACTTGCACATCCCAAAGGATTTTCACATCTGGCATGTCTGAGACAGAATGAATCATCCATCTTCCTAATTTCTTCCTTGGTCTTCTCAGTGTTTCCAGTGTTTGGATTACAGCATCGTTTCCCAATTTACAGGCCATTAACCAGGAAACTGTTCTGGACCTTTCCCTATTTCACGCTCATAACCAGGCACCAAGTGCTGTTGTTTCCTAATCATCTCTTGAACTAGTTCCATAACTCTGATATGGAGCATCTTTTGCTGGACCATTGGAATTACCTCCCACTTCAGACTTCGATTCCATCAGTCCTACCGCCACATCACAGCCTAAGAGGGCTTTCAAAACCACACACCTCGTGGTGCCACTGCTTTGCCACAATGGCTCGCTATTGCCTTCAGGATGAACAAACTTTCCACTAGAGCATGGATCACCTGAGATTGGTGATCTCCAAAAGTTCTAGCACTCTCTTTCCCACTGCTCCTGCCAGGACTCCAGGAAGAAAAAAGCAAATGAAACTTGGGGAGGTGCCCTGGCTTCTAATGATCAACTGGGATATATCAATGCCCTTGACTAACCTCTTAGATGCCCCCACACTTCAGCCTCTTTTGCTTTAACAAAAGACAATGAAGAGGATAAACAAGGCTAACTTTAGGGGCTTCCTTGGTGGCTCAGATGGTAGAGAATCTGGCTGGGATGCAGGAGACCCAGGTTCGATCCCTGGGTTGGGAAGATCCCCTGGAGAAGGAAATGGGAACCCACTCCAGTGTTCTTGCCTGGAGAATTCTATGGACTAAAGAGCCTGGCTGGATATAGTCCATGGGGTCGCAAAGAGCTGGACATGAATGAGAAACTGACACTTATAAAGTGAGGTGGGAGGGGCACTTTGGAGGTGCAAAATAGAAGCAAAAAGGCAGCAGAGGTTCAATGTGTTCAGTCACTCAATCGTGCCTGACTCTTTGTGACCCCATGAACTGTAGTTCGCCAGGCTCCTCTGTCCATGGGATTTCCCAGGCAAGAATACTGGAGTGTGTTGCCATTTCCTTCTCCAAGGAGAAGTTCAATACACTAGAAAGGAAAGGGAGCATCACAGTCCATGATCCCCAGCTGCAAGCGGAGTGCAGAACACAGTTCACAAAACTAAGTCATAGATCTGGCAATGCCCCAGAAGGGACATATTGCATATCACCTGGCAGAGCAAGAAATTCAGAGAAAAAAGACACACCTAAAAGTGGGTAATTTGTGGGTTTAAAGAAAACTGCCCAGCAAATCTCCCCAGGCAACAACAGCAAGTTTATACTACAGCTGTCAGTTGAGTGGTCACTGTTAACCTTCTGAGGACAAATAGTGTCCTAAGTCAGGACCTGTGGGACAAATCCCATGGCCTATTTGTGAACAGTCTGTGAGCTAAAAGAATTTTTAATATCTTAAAACTAGAAGAGTAAATGAAACTTCCCTGATGGTCCAGTGGCTAAGACTCTGTGCTCCCAATGTGGGGGTGGGGAGAAGGGGAGGCAGGTTTAAATCCTGGTCAGGGTACTAGGTCCCACATGCTACATTGAGTTCACGTGCCTCAACTGAAGATCCCACATGCTGCAACTAAGACTCAGTGCAGCCAAATAAATAAATATTTTTAAGAAAAATAAATAAAACTCGAGTGAAAAATGTAACTAAGAAGAATATGCAACAGAAGAGCATATGACTGCAAAGCCTAGAACATTACCTGTCTAGTCCTTCACAGGAAAACTTTCCTAAAGTTTATGTTCCACTCACATCCAGAGTAGTTTATGGAATGGCATCACAGGAATGAGGCTTTTGAAAATTATGCTCTTGTTATTCAGTTGCTAAGTCACATGCAACTCCATGTACTACAGCACACCATGCTTTCCCCTTCTTCACTGTCTCCCAGAGTTTGCTCAAACTCATGTCCATTGAGTCAATGATGCCATTCAACCATCTCATCCTCTATCGCCCTCTTCTCCTCCTGCCCTCAAATCTTTCCCATCATCAGGGTCTTTTCCAATGAGTTGGCTCTTTCCACCAGGTGGCCAAAGTATTGGAGCTTCAGTTTCTGTGTCAGTCCTTTCTATGAATATTCAGGGCTGATTTCCCTTGGGATTGACTGGTTTGATCTCCTTGCAGTCCAAGGGACTCTCAAGAGTCTTCTCCAGCATGACAAACTGATGCCACAGTTTGAAGGCATCGATTCTTCGGCACTCAGCCTTCTTTATGGTCCAACTTTCACAACTGTACATGATTACTGGAAAATCACGCTTTTATTACATTATTATGGCAACTTGGCAGAGAAGGCAGTGGAATCCCACTCCAGTACTCTTGCCTGGAAACTCCCATGGATGGAGGAGCCTGGTGGGCTGCGGTCCATGAGGTCGCAAAGAGTTGGATATGACTGAGCGACTTCACTTTCACTTTTCACTTTCATGCATTGGAGAAGGAAATGGCAACCCACTCCAGTGTTCTTGCCTGGAGAATCCCAGGGACGGCGGAGCCCGATGGGCTGCCGTCTGTGGGGTCACACAGAGCTGGACACAACTGAAGCAACTTAGCAGCAGCAGCAGCAGCATGGCAACTTGGAATTCTCCATGTTGAAGGTTTAAAAGGAGACTCTTGCCTCTATGGATCACCATTTGAAGACACCTCTATGTTCTAGTGAGGGAAAGGAGGTGATCTGGGTTTCAGTGACAACATTAGGACCTGTCTTGGATATTAGGCAGCTCACTTAAAATTGCTGCATTTTAATTTTCTTAATCTGTCTGTAAAATGGGGATAATGCCTGCTTTGCTGTCTTCACAGGTGTGAGGATACAGTGAGATAACAGATGTAGTACACTTTGCCAAGTTGAAAGGGAGATACACATCGAGGTATTATTATAGATGATGACATCATCAACCCTTAATTATGGGCTACTTTGAAGGAGGATGAAAAATGGATAAATTAAGCTGATAGTTATTAGTGGAACTTTCTACTCCTTTAGTCTTCTCTTTCCTCATTAAATCTTAATAAAACTAACAAGTATCAGAATTGAATGAATTTAAAGATTTTTGTCCCTTAATTCAATAAGTTTGTATACTGTTAATTGTGGATTATGTGCTTAGTACTTTTGAGAGGAGGGAAAAGGAGCCATCAATGACCAGAAGACTTCATTAGAATTAGAGGAGGAAGGATGGAAGAAATCTAGAATTAAAGATTTTAAAATTTAAAAAATAAAAAACTAAAAAATAAAAATAAAATAAAATTAAATTAAAAAAAAAACAAAGAAAAAGAAACACTTTTATTATTGAAAACTATCTCCTGAAATCTGGTTAGAATGATTTCCATTCAGGACTTAACTCAAGGTTAACCTGCTCAGCAGTGATGCAAACTCAGATACAGTCTGGCATATATATACCTATGGCTGATTCATGTTGATGCATGGCAGAAACCAACACAGTAATGTAAAGCAATTATCCTTCTATTAAATATCAATTAATTAAAATATATATTAATAAGAAAAAAGTTTGTTGTTTTCAGTCACCAAGTTTGGGGCCGATTTGTTACATAGCTATAGATTAAACTCCATAACTCTATTAAAAAAACTCTGCAAAATTTTGGCCCCAAGGAGGAAGCATTGGCAGTTGACTACTTATTTTTTCTACCTCTGCCCCCCCCTTTTCTCACTCCCTTTTGAAAGTGGGATTTCCACCTCCTCTTTCTGAGTGCTCAGAACTACTCTTATTGTCAATATTTGTTTTTTCTTAAGGCAGTGAGCCCCCAGATCAAGTTACCACTGTTAGAAAGAAAAGTTTTCCTACATTATGGCAGAAACTGATAGTTATTTTTTTAATTGAGATATAACTGACATATAACATTATGTTAATAATAGTTTCAGATGTACACAATAATGATTCAATATTTGTATACATTACCAAATGATCACTATAGTAAGTTTTATTCACATCCATCACCACAGATAGTTACAATTTTTTTTTCTTGTGGTGAGAGCTTTTAAGATCTACTCTCTTAGCAAATATTCAAAACAATATAATTAACTATAGTCGCCGTGCTATAGATTATATCCCTAGGATTTTGTATTTTATAACTAGAAGAATGTACCTTTTGTGTGGTTCTTGGTAGAAAGGCAACACACTAGGCACCAAGGAGTGTTGAGGGAGGAAAATGGAGAATTATTTAAGAGACTTAAGGTAATATACTTCTTATACCAGCAAGAATGACTTAGAGAAAATGTACATCTGCTCTTGAATATACTCTAAAGTGAGAATGTGGTTCTATCCATGGATGAAATAGGAGTCAAATTTTCTGACTCAGAAAAGTATTCATTCTTTCCTTCTGTAATTATTTATTAATTCCTCCTACATGCCAAGCAATAGGCTAGGCATTGCGGATATAAACCCATGCAAGCCTGCAGATAACTAAGACCCCATCTATTCTCCCAAATCGCTTATAACTAGTGGTAGAAACAGACAGGTATCCAGTTATCTGCTAGGGTGATATAATACAAGCAATAAGAACTGTAATATGACCAGAGATGACAGGTACACAGGGAGCTGGTTAATCCAGTCCTGAAGTCTGGGAAGACTTCCTGAAGGAGGGGATGTCTGAAGGAGTCCAGTCCTTAGGGACTAGTGGGAATCAGTTCAGTAAAACTGTGGCAAGAGTACGCCAGGTCAAGGGAAAAACACATGCAAAGTCCAGAGGATTAGAGAATGTGTAGCAAGCCTCCAGACTTGTGAGCGATTCAGCAAATTAAGACACGAAGAGATGGAAAGCACTAAGAGATGAGCTAAAAAAATTCTGGGAATTTTCAGAAGAACCTCATACACTGTAAGAAGGATTTTGAACAATATGAATAGTTTAAATCATATGCAATTATATAAATGTGACTGGAAAGCTCAAACCTGAAAAAACTAAATGTATGAGAATATTTTATGACAGTAGGTGGGGGAGATGAGGAGGATGTTTTGAAAACAAGATCTCAAAGACCAAACTAAAAGGAAAACGGGTGGATTTGGTTACATCAAAACTAAAGATTTATGCTCAAGGAGGGAGCCTATAGGCATAGTGAATGGGGAACCAGAGATATCTGAAATGGAAAAGGGGATGATATGCAGAACATAAAAGAAGCTCCTGAAAATTAGCAAGAGAAACGCAAAGTATCCCATAGAAAAATGGGCAGAAAATAAAAATCAGCAGCTAGGAGAAAGGAATGTAGAGTGGCTTAACCTCACTAGTAACTGAAGGATTGTATGTTAAAACAACTGTGAGATACCCATCTTCACAATCAGATGGACAAATAAGGAAGAGAATAAAAATTCTCTCTCTTTTTTAAGTGTTAGTTGCTCAGTGGTGTTTGACTCTTTGCAGTCCCATGGACTGTGGCCAGGTTCCTCTGTCTACGGAATTCTCCAGGCAAGAATACTGGAGTGGGTAGCCATTCCCTTCTCCAGGGAATCTTCCTGACCCAGAGACCAAACCCAGGTCTCCTGCATTGCAGGCAGATTCTTTACCATCTGAGCCACCAGGGAAAACCCTCTTTTTTTTTTTTTTAATTGAGATGTAATTGCTTTACAATGTTATGTTAGTTTCTGCTCTACAATCAAGTGAATCAGCATGTGTGTGTGTGTGTGTGTGTGTGTGTGTGTGTGCGCGCACATGCACGCGTCCCTTCCTTCTTGGACCTCCCTCCCACCTCCCCATCTCACCCTTGTAAGTCACCACAGTGCACTGAACTAAGATCCCTGTGCTATACAGCAGGTTCCTACTAACTGTCTATTTTATAGACTGTAGGATGGTGTTGCCATTTTGTCCATCACTTTGGTAGAACTCAGGGAAGTTAGATATGCTACTACCAATGCTAATAGACCAGCGGAATCCTACTTCTGGTATACTTCCCAGAAAGTTCTGCTTAAGTTCACAGGAGATGTGGATAATTAAGTGACTGATGATTCAATCTTCAGTGGTTTGTGGCAGCAAAGAGTTGAAAGTAGCTGTCTATCACCTAGCTGCCTAACATAAAGGTCTGTATGCTTAACATGGTATTTGATGATGCTTTAGAATATAGAGCAATGAGAAGAAATTAGCTAAATGGATATAACAACATGGAAGGTCACAAAAATAAAATAATGAGTAAATAAATATGAAACAACAAAGTTTACAGCAAAATTCCATTATTTCCATTTTAAAGTTCCATTGGTATTATTTAACAACAATACATCTTCCAGGATGCATAATGATCTAAAGAAGGAAAGTAGAAGGGGAGGAGGACATATATAAAATATAATTAAATATTGGAATGGAAGAGAATGCAAGGAAGGATAAAGGAGAAAAACAACAATAAATGATGGAACTTAAAAACAACCCCCCCCCAAAAAAATGGGACTTCCTTGGTGGTCTGGTGGTTAAGACTCTGCACTTCCAATATACGGGGTGCAGATTCAATCCCTGGTTGGGGAACTAAGATCTCACATGCCGTGGGGCACGCCCAAAAATAAAAGTAACACCAAACTGAACTGGGTTGAATAGTACCTCTCCAAATTCATGTCTTTCCCAGCACCTCAGGATGTGAGTTTATTTGGAAATAAGATCATTGCTGATGTAAGTAGTTAAAATGAGGTCATATTGAACTATATTGGGTCCTTAATTCAATATGACTGGTGTTCTTAAAAGAAGGGACACAGAGAGGCACAGAGGGAAGGCAATGTGAAGACACACAGAGAGACTGGAACAATGCCTCTGCAGACCAGAAAGGCCAAGGACTGCCAGCCACTAGCCACCACCAGAAGCTAGGAAGAGACAGGAGGGTCTTCATCAAGAGCCTTTAGAAAGAACATGGTCCGCCTAACACCTTGTTTTTAGATTTCTGGTCTCCGGAACTGTGAAACGATAAAGTTCTGTTGTCACCACACTTGTAGCATGTAGTTATGGCAGTCCTAGCAAACAAATACAAAAACAAAATAAATTCCTACCTAGACCCATATTGATGGCCATGAACTGAGGCATATGCATCTGAATTACTAGAATAAATAAAGGTTACAGTAGAATTCTTTTCTATTCTAGAATTAGGGGACAATATTAACACCCAGGTGAGAAGCCAACGCTGTGCTATCTAAGACTTGTGCTGGATTGAATTGTTCTTTGCCTGGACTGTGGTTTGATTTATGCCCTCTCCGTGGTTGTGTAGGTGGCACTAGTTGTAAGGAACCCGCCTGTCAATGCAAGAGACATAAGGGACACAGGTTCAATCCCTAGGTCAGGAAGATCCCCTAGAGGAGGAACAAGGCAACCCACTTCAGTATTCTTGCCTGGAGAATCCCATGGACAGAGGAGCCTGGCAAGCTGTAGTCCATAGGGTTGCGCACAGAGTCAGATGTGACTGAAGCAACTTAGCAGCATGCGTGGTTGTGTGAGAGTAGCTATCACAGAAGGGTGCTCCTTGCTCTATATTTAGAAACACAGCCTGCTGCTGCTGCTGCTGCTAAGTCACTTCAGTCGTGTCCGACTCTGTGCGACCCCATAGACGGCAGCCCACCAGGCTCCCCCATCCCTGGGATTTTCCAGGCAAGAAGACTGGAGTGGTTTGCCATTGCCTTCTCAAATGCATGAAAGTGAAAAGTGAAAGTGAAGTCGTTCAGTCGTATCTGACTCTTTGCGCCCTCATGGACTGCGGCCCACCAGGCTCCTCGGTCCATGGGATTTTCCTGGCAAGAATGCTGGAGTGGGGTGCCATTACTTAATCGGAGTATGAGTAGAAATAAATGTTTAGACAAGTTTGTGTCAATCATTTCTACAAGAGATTCTTGGGTCCTTAACCATGAACTTTATTTCTGAGAATGGCTACTTAAAATTCTGATGAGGAACAAAAACACTGGAATGGATCCCAAACCTCAGTTAACTGTTGGTGTCTAAAGAAAGGAAAGTGGTCATCTTAGATTATTCCCTGAAATCTGACTTGTTCTTAAAAAGAGTGGGCATAAATTCCCCCAGAAATTGATACTGTAAGCATCTTCTCCTCCTTTTAAGTTAGTATTCCTTTGACTTTGGAAGCAGAGAGACTGAGAACGTGTACTTGTTAATACAGCTGGCATTCTCTGTTCTGCCTCCAACCCCTCCCACTGCCTTTCAGATCCAGACCTTACACTTAGCATTATCAAAAAGTCTCCAAGACATATTCTCTAAAATGTTGGTTCTCAGTTTTCATATTACTTTTTTCAGCATTCTTGAGATAAAATTCACAAAGTTGTAAGATATATATAAGTGTACAGTGTCCACTGTGATGTGTACAGGGTGATGATTTGATATAAAGAAACATTATGAAAGAACTTCCCTCATCAAGTTAATTAACACAACCATCACCTCAAACTCCAGAAGATGGTGAGGACAGCCTGGTGAGTTTCAGTCCACGGGGTCGAGAAGAGTTGGACAAGACTTGGTGTCTGAACAACAACAACAACAACACTTCATCTTTATCCTTTTTTCTTTGGTGAAATCATGTAAGTTCTACTCTCGTAGCAAATTTCAATTATACAATCCAGTGTTATCAACTGTAGTTACCATGTTTTACAATCCTCTGACTTTATTCATTTTATAGCTGGAAGTGTGTACCATTTACAAACCTCTCCCAGACTTCCCTGGTGGTCCAGTGGTTAAGAATCCACCTGTTAATGCAGGGAACATGGGCTTGATCATTGGTCCAGGAAGATCCCACACTCCTGGGAACAACTAAGCCCACATGCCACAAGAAGAGAAACCACTGCAATGAGAAGGTGGCACACCACAACTAGAGAAAGAGCAAGAGCAGGGACAAAGACCCAGTGCAGCCAAAAATAAATAAAATTTTAAATATAAATAAAATAAAAATTTAAAAGACCCTCCCTATTTCCCCCACCCGATGGCTCTCAATTTAGACACTCATGAGAGTCACTGTCTGTCTAGTCAAAGTTATGGTTTTTCCAGTAGTCAGGTATGGATGTGAGAGTTGTACCATAAAGAAAGCTGAGCACCGAAGAATCGATGCTTTTGAACTGTGGTGTTGGAGAAGACTCCTGAGAGTCCCTTGGACTGCAAGGACATCCAACCAGTCCATCCTAAAGGAAATCAGTCCTGAATATTCATTAGAAGGACTGATGCTGATGCTGAAGCTGAATCTCCAATAATTTGGCCACCTGATGTGAAGAACTGACTCATTGGAAAAGATCCTGATGCTGGGAAAGATTGAAGGCAGGAGGAAAAGGGGTTGACAGAGGATGAGATGGTGGGATGGTATCACCGACTCAATGAACATGACTTTGAGCAAGCTCCGAGAGTTGGTGATGGACAGGGAAGTCTGGCGTGCTGCAGTCCATGGGGTCACAAAGAGTTGGACGTGACTGAGCGACTGAACTGACTGAGGAGTCACCGGATAATTGTCAAGCTTTGATTCCTCAGGTTCATGTTCCACCCCGTCTCTCCTTCCGCCCACCAAAACTCCCCTCTTCTCCAAAGATTTTAAATCAAGAGCTAAATTAATCCCCCAAAATTTGCATTTTATTAAACAAAAGAAATAAGTACCTCAGGTGATTCTCATGTAGGTTCTCTGAGAATACTTTGAGAAAGAATTTTCTAGATTTTCCAGTTTTCATATGCCACCAATGCATGTGGAGTCTTGTGACAATGCAGATTCTGATTCTCTGTCAGTCTAGAAATGGGATGCGATTTCCAGTATTTCTTTTTTCAAAAAAGATTTTATTTATTTGACTGTGTTGGGCCTTAGTTGTGGTACACAAGATCCTTGTTGCAGCATGCAGGATCTTTAGTTGTGGCTTTCAGAAACTAGTTCCCTGAACAGGGATCAAACCCAGGGTCCCTTCATTGGGAGCACTGAGTCTTAACCACTGGGTCACCAGGGAAAGCTATCCAGTATTTCTAAAAGATTCCCAGGCAATGTGAACACAGCTGGTCCATGGACAGCACTTGAGGCAGGAAGCTTTTAAAATCTGGTGCCTCAGCAGCACCACAGATAACTTGATCCAGAATCTCTGGGAGTGGCCCACTGGCATCAGAACTTGTCTAAAGTCCCCAGATGATCCCAACACACAGCTAGGAACTAAGCAACAATGCCAGTAGGTGCTTGCAGATGGCAAGACCAGCTTCTAACTCACAGACTTCCTCCAAACATAGATATACAGTAGCTGATATTTCAAAAGAAGAGATGGTGGATTTCAAAGGAGTGAAATTTAAGAAAAATAAAACCTTGGCATAACCACCACTTTTTAAATTTAACAAAATCAGTATTTCACTCTTGTTTTACAGCCTCAAAGAACACTAGAAGTTCTCTCAAGTATATATTTCCAACTAATTGAAGACTGACAGTTGTGGATAGACCTTCTTACGTTTTTGCCAATTGACAGAGTTTGTTGCGGTATTTTTCTTCTTTGTGTCTGGATTTAATCCTGATTTCTGAGCCTCATTTTTCACTGGTTGTGTGTGTTATTCGCCCAGTGGTATCTGACCCTTTGTGACCCCATGGATGGTAGCCTACCAGTCTCCTCTGTTCATGGAATTCTCTAGGCAAGAATACTGGAGTGGGTTGCCATTTCCTTCTCCAGAGATCTTCCTGACCTAGGGATTGAACCTGTGCCTCCTGAAGCTCCTGTATTGCAGGCAGATTCTTTACCATGGTTGTGAGATGTGGCTAGATAGCCTCTACCCACCCCCGGGAATTAACAATGATTAGAATGCGAGGGACACTGGGTCGGTGGCTTTCTCAGTACAGTGTTTCCCCAATTTCCTCCAACAAGTACATCATGTCTGACAGGAACTCCCTCTAGCAGCAAATATTCTCATTGTTCCACCCAAACCTGGAATCCTGGTTCTGACTCTATTTTTCTTTTTCTCCCCTTTTTCTGACCTTTTCCTTTCATGCAGTGATTAACAAGGAAACTATTTCTGTCATTAAATTTTGGTTTCTAAATCATCCACCTGCTTCTTCCAGGACATTTGCTTATAGGAGCCAACCTGCTTTTCTTCAGTTCCTTAAAAGAAATTCAGGTCATTAAAAGAAATTAAGGAATGAGGAAAGTACCTTGTATCAAACTAGTTCCTCTTTGTGTCAATACTGGTAGTAATTCAAGAGAAGTCTTTTCTGAGTTGACCAGGAGTAGCATTTGGCTCTATAATCAAAATATTTGTCTAAAACAAGGAATTGTTTTAAAATGATGTAAGCTGTCAAAATGTTATATTTTAACCTAAAACATTTGTAGGCACAGCTGACATTCAGCCAGCATGTGTATTTGTTTAAGTTTGAGATTCTTTCCAATGTGACAGGCATCCATTTTGATTTGTCAGTGTCAAAACCATACCAATTTTTAAAACATTTGGATATAATCCCTCTATATTCATTGATCTTTTGACATAGGATCAAAGTCACTGCTTTGAGTAGAGGTCTTTTGTTCAGAATTCTGATTCTTTTAAACCACACCCATAATATATCAAACTAAATTTCCAGTTTAGCTTCTTTGATGTATAGTGAGAATTAAAAATAGAGTGCAGATGCCTACAATTTTAAGATTTCCATCCCCAATCTTTTAGAATATCCCATCAATGCCTCAGTTAAAAGCAATTTTTAAACCGAGTATTGATAAAGCATTCAATCTAGTTTGTACAGAATCTACCAACTTTCTTTCATACTGTAATATTTATACTCTGTGGGTGTGTTGTGTTGTTTAATCACTAGGTCGTGTCCGACTCTCTTGCAACCCCATGGACTGTAGCCCACCAGGCTCCCCTGTTCATGGGATTTCCAGGCAAGGATACTGATGGGTTGCCATTTCCTCCTCCAGGGGATTTCCTGACATAGAAATTGAACCCACATTGGCAGCCAGTTCTTTACCTCTGAGCCACCAGGGAAGCCCTCTATGGGTTTACATAATATAATTAAATTATGCAATTACAAGAATAAGCATAACTGTCATAAAATGTTTAGGAACAAAAAGTTGATTCTTGTCAGTATAAAATTCAACTTGTTGAAGAAGTTTGCAGCCATACTAGAATTTAACCCACTAGGCCAATGGTTCATTCTACCAGGGTCACTGATATTAGGTAGACATACATGAAAATGCTGATGTTCATCATTTTTGACCCACAAAATCAACAATTCAGCTAGTATATTTTATAGAGTCCTGAAAAGCTGTTCTAAGTTAAATGCATGTCCACCAAGGCAGCTTTTATTATAACACTGAAAGAGCAGGCATGCTTTTCAACACTGCTTCCTCTTTAAAATCTTTGGGAAAATAAAAAATCTTTGAATTCCACTTATTAATGGTGCTGTTTCTTCAGCCAAACATACCACAAAATCTTCCCTCTGACCCCAAAACAAAAGTTCTCTCCCCCAAATGCTATCGCTAAATAAGTTTGGGAAATACCCCGTACTATATCCATCTAGGAGAGTCTTAATATCATTAGCATATTAAGGGCTCTGAGAAGTCCCATAACAAGGCCTTGTTTTACTTTGTTTACCTTAGGGTTTCATAAATATATTTGACAAAAAGTAGACCGTTTCATGTAACATCTAATCCTGAATGGCTGTTAATGAAACAAACACGCTTTAGTAAACATGACCCAACCAGCATTAAGGGAAGTATTATTCTGTTCTTGCACTAGATTAAACAAATGCCATCTTAATATCTATTTGAAATGGCACAATTTGTGCAGGTGTCCCAAAGCACTATACAAATTTCACTTAGCAGTAATGTTCTACCCTGGACAATAGAGAAACAAAGGTAAAAGGAAGCATTAGGTTGTTTGCCAGAACACACACAAGATCGAGACAAACTGGAACCAAAATCCATGTCTGAACAATGATTTCTAAGCTGTGTTTACAAACAGAACTAAATTGCAAATTGTAACCACTCACTGTTTCTAACCAGATTAACTATTTATGTTAAATTCTGCCTTGGTAATTGGATTTTCAGGTAATAAATTTTAACCGGACATACTTGTTAAACACAAACATAGATTAATTCTTGGTACTTTTTTCCCACATATATCCCTCTTTAGGGATAGTCAGGAACTAGTCCCTGCATTAAATTAGATAGAAGGGACCCTACCTCTCACTTAGACATACGTCTTATGAGGAGTAGATAATATTTCTTCAAGCTATTTTAACATGAAATCAATGAAAAAGCTGAACTAAGGCAAAAAGTGTGCTCTTTAACCAGGAATAGGAGACCAGCCTTTGGAGTTCAAGGGACAGTTACAATGACCCATGTACTTGATTGCTGGTGACTTCTATCAGTAATTAAGAGCAGAGACTATAAAATCCCCAGCTGCTACAGAGATTCAAGCATCCACTGTCTTAGCTCAGAAGCTCATTGGAAAAAAAAAATAGACATAAATATATGGCTCTTTGTTGGCACGATTCCGACCTTGAGAGAATGAATCTCAGTCATTTATAATGCTAAATAGATTTATGTGTTCTGAAGTTTGTCAGAATAATGGGTGTTTCCCAGCATTTGGGAATTGCATGCTACGTGACAGGGGAATAACTTTTACAGCATACCTCCCTACCCTCTCTGCCAGGGTGGGAGGTGGGGAACGGAGACTGGCAACTTAAGAACCAGATTTATAGACTGTGTTGCTCTGCCTACATTATCTTGGGGTACTCTCCCACACCACAGGGCCCCACAGCCTCTGTCACAAACAATATCTGTTCTTTCAGAACACAGCAGTGCTTTACCTCAAGGCCGAGCGAGAGTTGTCAAATAGAAATGAAGAGCCTTTTGGCAAAAAAAGTGCTCTTAAAATGTTTACCTTCTCATACCTAATGGTTTTAGATCATATCTTATTAGCCTAGGAGACCATTATATAAAGTACAATTAAGATCTCCTTGACATTTTTCTAGGAGTTCCAATTCAGCTTCGCTAATGGCTATAACTTCACTGCTTTTTTTTTTTTTAATACAGCGTTGGAAATGCCGTTTACAATAATGTGGGCTACACAGGGCGCACTTGCAGTAATTACACAGAATGTCAACAGCCTCTCAAGCTGGGTCCTGTGTTGATTGCTGCTTATGACATTCGCATTTGGTCAACTTGTTGGAATCACACCTCTGCCTGCAGTCCCTGACCCTCCACGACTTCAAAAAGTGTTCTCCAAACTTTTAGTTTGATCTCAACTATTGAGTTTCACATTCCCCAGATTATAGAGAGAAAGGAGAGCCAGGCCTAAGGACAGGAGAATTGTCCCCATGGTCCATATCCCACTCATACTGCCAGTAGCTTTTGTTCTAGAAACATGTACTAAATGCCTATTTCAAGTATGTATGCATTTATGTGTCAGTCACTCAGTCATATCCAACTCTTTGTGACCCCCATGGACTATAACCTGCCAGGGTCCTCTGTCCATGGAAGTCTCCAGGCAAGGATACTGGAGTGGATAGCCATTCCTTTCTCCAGGGGATCTTCCTGACCTAGACATCGAACCCAGGTCTCCACCATGACAGACAGACTCTTTCCTGTCTGAGCCACCAGGGTATACTCAGCCTTATTTTGGACACACATCCTTGTGTGTGTGGAGGTAAGGAGCTCAGAAACCTCTCTATACCCACAAAATATTTCCTCACAGAAAAGAAATCCCACAGGAGTTAACACTTTGAGCCATAGAGTTTTGTTTCATACCCCTTTTCCTTTTTCCCTTTACATGTGTTCCTTTGTGGGTCCATGCCTTGCAGACCCCTGGTTATCAATAGGCTCTATGTGGTTCACAATTTAGTAAACAAACAGTTAAAATTTATATAGTACCCATGCTGAAAAGGACTGTTATAACCTCTTATACATACCAATCGCTTTTATCCCCACAATAAAGCCATAAGCCATATTATCATCTCTATTTTACAGACAAGTAAACTGAGGCACCGAGAGATTTATTTTGTATATTTCACAGAGCTGGCAAGCAGAGAATATGAACTTTGAACTTTGGTTATTTGTAGTGAAAGAGCCTGATATCACTCTGCCATTCAAGGGAAGTCCTGATAAAATATCAGTATGGTAAATTAAACAATATAGTCCCCAGAAGATGATTAATGCATGTCATAAACACAGGATGGCTGCAAATGAAGAGGGTCAGGATAGGAACAGAACAAAGACTTTTCTCTTAGTCACCCTTCCTTCAACACCTATGCACCAGTTCCTGTGTAAAGAGGCATGGGATGGGGTTAAACAAGAACAGCCTGATACGTGATTCATAATCTGTTTTAAAGGTACTAAATACTGAGGTTAACTGCTTAGTGTGCCATATAGTTGATCCTGTGTGAGAGTTTCATTCGAACTACCCACTTTTGTTCTATTTATAAATTCCTGAAATAAAGGAACTTCTTCCAGTATTATTAAAGTGGAAGCCTGAGCAGGTAAGATGTGAGACATCTAACCACTACCAGGCCTCTAGGAAGGGAGGGGGACGACTACGAAAGCCTCTCACAGAATCAGATTGAATCGGGCTCATTCAGGTATAGAAGGACTCCATTTTATAACTGATTTTGAAGTGGGGGGGGGGGGGGCATTAAATTAAAACAGGAAGCCAGAAGTGGGCCTGAATTACATTATTCTCTTAGTAGACTAAGAAGAGTTTGCACCTTTGCAAATGTCTGCCAGGAGTTTTTCCTGGGACATTCATTATTTTTCATTCCATTCTGAATCTGGAAAGAGGCAGGTTACCTGCTCAGGTTAATGCAAGATCTCAAAAAGTGCTAAATTAGATGCTGCGAAGTGTTAAACCATTGATCAAAGAGATTCCCTGCTTGTTACCCAAGGATTACCTCATTCTCAACACCAGAATTGCTGGGGTTAGATTTTCTTTTTACAGTTTTGATCTTATTTTTTTACTTGCTTGACTGGTTAAAGAACAGGTTTGGTCTTGTCACTAGATTTCTTCACGGTTAAAATGTGAAAATTGTAAAACAGTTGTGCTTTTTGAATGGGCTCTTACTTAGCTCTCATTGTCTTTAAATAAAATTTATTATAGCTATTTGTGTTCTTTTAAACCTATTTGATTACCTTTTTCTCTGACTATAAATTCATTTGAGTCTAGCTAAAATAAGCTCCAATGTTTACTTATGACTCTCTTGTTCATTTAGTTGTTGTTTTTTTTTTCTTTTTGGTCATAATTTAGGAGTTATCATGCTGCAAGTTTGATTGTAAAACTTCTGTACATTTTCATAATTGAGTTGGTTAGAAAGCTTGTTATCAGTATACTTGAAAGTCATAGATATATAAAAAGATAAATGCTTCAAAATTTTCCTTTGCCATGTATTTATATAAAAGTGTCTTTTTACTATTTTTTATTATACTTTATGCCAGCAGGTTGAACAATATCTATGCTGAACACAGAATTTTTAAAGCTTTAGTGCAACCGCTGAAACTTTCTATAAGCTATTATAATTGGTTATATTTACAGTATTAAAATGAAAATGTAGAGTCTTATTATAGATGAAATAGAAAAAGTAAAATATTACCTTAAAATAGTCATTCAAGTGATATGAATTAACTGAAACTTGTTATTGCCTTTTACTCTTGAGTACATGATAGAGTACATAGGACAGATAAGAAAAAATAATTTCATAACATCACTGAGATGTGCTGAAAGTGACAATAAAAAGGCATATTTCTCTAAACTGGTATATATAGAATGGTGAAAAAACTAATTCCTACTGTGGAGCTGCTGTTTCTGCTGTTCAGTTACTGAGTTGAGTCCGACTCTTTTTGACCTCATGGACTGTAACCCACCAGGCTCTTCTATCTGTGGGACTTCCCAGAGAAGAATATTGAAGTGGGTAGCCATTTCATTCTCCAGGGGATCTTCCTGACTCAGGGATCAAACCCATATCTCCTGCTTGGCAGGCAGATTCTTTACCACTGATTTACTATACTGTAAAAAACAAGGAACTATACTTAATATCCTGTGATAAACCAAAATGGAAAAGGATATGAAAAAAGATATATGAGTCACTTGGCTGTACAATGGTAATTAAAATTTTAATTCAACTATATTTCAATAAAAAAAATTTTTTTAAGACATGTTTCTCAAAAGAAAGATCTAAATTGTATGCCTAAAGTTATGCACCTGTTTTGTTTGTCAAAACTTCCTGGCCTGTACAGTTAAGATTCATGCATTTCAATATACATTAATTATTTCTCAAAAAATTATGCATTGTTTTGAAACTTATGAGGGGGGTGGGATTACACTGATAAGAATTTTAGAGAAATTTTTACATTTATTTTTAAAAATAATATACAATAAAACTGTTTTATGGCATCGTATGGATCATAACACATGGATAGATTCATGGAATCACTACTACAATCAGAATACAGAGCAGTTTCATCATCCCCCCAAAATTCCTTCATTTTACCCATTTGTAGTCACAATTTCCCCACATCCTTAACCCTTGTCAACCACTGATCTATTCTCTCTTCCTATAGTTTTGACTTAGGGATGTCATATAAATGTAATCATGCTGCTGCTACTGCTGCTAAGTCCCTTCAGTCATGTCCAACTCTCCGCAACCCCGTGGACTGCAGCCTACCAGGCTCCTCCGTCCATGGGATTTTCCAGGCAAGAGTACTGGAGTGGGTTGCCATTGCCTTCTCTGAAATGTAAACATACAGTATGCAATCTCTTGAGACTTGATTTTTTCATTCAATACAATGCCTCTGAAATTTATTCAATTTGTTTTGTGTTTCTTTTGTTCATTCCTTTTGTATTACCATGTAGTATTCCACTGCATGGATATGTACCATCCTTCATCTATCGAAACCACTGAGGGACATTTGGATTGTTTAAAATTGGGGGCAATTATGAATAGGACAGTTATTAACAGTTGTGTGCAGGTTTTTGTGTAACCATAAAATTTGATGTCTTTAGATATTAATCCATGCCTATGGGTGGCATTGCTATAATAGGCCACACATGTATTTAATTCTATAAGAAATTGAAAATGGCCATTCCATTTTTGTATTTCCACCACTTCCAGTTGCTCTACATCTTTACCAGTGCTTGCTTTTTTTTTTTTAAACTTCAATATTGAAATAGATATGTAGTGGTTAACTCATTGTCTTTTCATTTAACAGTATGATCACTGTTTCATTTAACAGTATCATCACTCTAACAGTAATGATCTTGAACATTATCAAGGACTATAAAGGGTTTGAGATGTTATCATATTTGCATGTTAGCCTACCAGAGTTTCATGAATGCTGACCAAAGGCATGAGACTCCTGGGTCGGAGACAAAGGAGCTAATTTAGGTAAGGGCTGCAAACTTTTAGCTCTAAGAGAAAATTTCAACTATAGCATTATGAGAAGACTTAAAATTAAAACTACTTGCTTGTTGTAAATGTTTCCAACTAAGACTCCTTAAGTTATTTAAGGTAAGTGGTCCTGGTGGGAACAGACACCCCAAAATTCTGCTGGATGAGCATCAGAAGTTGGACCAGAGGAATTTGCCTGGGTGAGAGAGTGCACTTCCTAGGATTCATTGTAGCTATTGGCCCTGACAATTCTGAATCACCAGGGTGATTTCCCCTGTGCTCAGCCAGTTGTTCCTTTTCTTTGCTATGTGATGGCCATCATTTCCTTCTTTCCTGCTCAGGGTCCCTGTAGAAGGATCCTTTGATGTAGAGATGCTACTGAATAATCTTTCACAGATGCCCACACTAGAGCTGTCTGCAGTGTCTGTCATGAAGCTTTTCATGTCCATGACATCGATTTCTTGGTAAGGCTGGCTTGTCTTCCAGAGTCCCCAGCAACATCTTTCATCATTGCCCACGCTGCTAGTCCTGGGTTGCCACTTTGCACTCTTAACATTCCAAGCAAATTTTAGTAAATCCCTTTCCGTTTATTTTGTTTTTGTTGATTTTGCGTCCTTTTTATTGCCACACCATGCCTTTCGGTCAAGTATTCTTTAGAAAGAAGGTGTGGGTAGTTCTCACGGTTCCTTCTCCAGCTCCAACATCAGCCCTGTGTCCTTAACTCATTCTCTATTACTTAGGATGAGTCTTTTCATTTTTTTATTCAAGTTGCTATTTTGTCTTTTTCTTTGGCTATGCCACGGTGCATATGGGGAAACTCATTCTCCTTGCTTGGTAGCACCAAATCTTAATCCCTGAACCACCGAGGAAGTCCCAAGATGAGACTTTTCATAGTATCCATCTTAAAGGGCTCTCCTCTGCTATCATGCAGATCAGTCCAGATTTGCTGAGTCCTAAGTACATACCGAAGAACTGATGCTTTTGAACTGTGGTGTTGGAGAAGACTCTTGAGAGTCCCTTGGACTGCAAGGAGATCCAGCCGGTCCATTCTGAAGGAGATCAGCCCTGGCTGTTCTTTGGAAGGGATGATGCTAAAGCTGAAACTCCAGTACTTTGGCCACCTCATGTGAAGAGTTGACTCATTGGAAAAGACTCTGATGCTGGGAGGGATTGGGGACAGGAGGAGAAGGGGACGACCGAGGATGAGATGGCTGGATAGCATCACTGACTCGATGGACGTGAGTCTGAGTGAACTCTGGGAGTTGGTGATGGACAGGGAGGCCTGACATGCTGCAATTCATGGGGTCACAAAGAGTTGGACACGACTAAGCGACTGAACTGAACTGAACTGAAGTACACACAGCATCAGTGGCTAGATATGTGTTGTGTGTTAGTTGCTCAGTCGTGTCTGACTCTTTGCAACCACATGGACTGTGGCCCACCAGACTACTCTGTTCATGAGATTTCCCAGGAAAGAATACTGGAGTGGGTTGCCATTTCCTTCTCCAGAGGATCTTGTCCACCCAGGGATCAAACCCAGGTCTCCCATGTTGCAGACAGATTCTTTACCGTCTAAACCACCAGGGAAGCTGCTGCTGCTAAGTCGCTTCAGTTGTGTCTGACTCTGTGCGACCCCAGAGATGACAGCCCACCAGGCTCCCGCGTCCCTGGGATTCTCCAGGCAAGAACACTGGAGTGGGTTGCCAGAAGCTAGATATACACATATATATTCCCAAGGTTAGTTACACTTCACATTTCTATTAGGAAGTCAGTAATGGGCTTCCCTGATGGCTCAGACGGTAAGGAATCTGGAGACCTGGGTTCAATCCCTGGGTCGGGAAGATCTCTTGGAGAAGGGAATGACATCCCACTCCAGTATTCTTGCCTCAAGAATTTCATGCACAGAGGAGCCTGGCAGGCTACAGTCCATGGAGTCTCAAAGAGTTGGACATGACTGAGCAGCTAACTTTTCAACATTCTCAATAGACTTGCTTCCTATATTTTTGAATATTAAAAAATAATATTTATTTGACATGTCCTATATCAAAGGCACCATATCATTTAATACTCTCAA
Source organism: Ovis canadensis (assembly GCF_042477335.2). Classification (NCBI taxonomy): domain Eukaryota; kingdom Metazoa; phylum Chordata; class Mammalia; order Artiodactyla; family Bovidae; genus Ovis; species Ovis canadensis. The sequence goes on from NC_091254.1 coordinate 63,007,256, forward strand.
CCCCAAGTAGGAAGTGCTTTTTTTGGTCAGATTTACAGATGAAAGAACTGGTGTCCCAAGAGGTTAAATACCTCATGATCACAGACCACGCTGAATTTCCATCTCCAGTTGTCTGCCTCCAAAGCCTGTAATGTGAAGCCCCACCTTCTCTCAGGCCACTAAAAGGATTCATACCACAGTTACCCTCGAGTCTGTAAGATCCTCGAGATTGATTTAATTTTATTTTAAATGTTGTTTTGAAATTGGCATCATTGTGTCTAATTACACTTCTTAGACTAGGCTCAGCTTAGTCATTCTCACATTGTTTCTCAACTTATGTTCTTAAGCAGAACAAAATTTTGTTAAAGAAAATATTGCATAAGGAAGTTCATATGGCAAAATTATATAAGATGTATTCTTCCCAGGGTTTTATATCCAACTTGCCCCCATTTTGGTTAAATATGCTGGAAAAATGTTCTTTTAGCTGGAACAAAATCGCCCTTTAAAAAAAAAAAAAGTAGAGACAAATCCAGACAAATTGTAAAGCATCGTTTCTCTTTAGACTACAAGCAGAAACCTCAGGTCAACCAGAAATGCCTCACTCTGGAGTCCCTTTGGGGACATTATGCATTGTGGGACATGGAGGGGCCTGCTGCCTCCTTTAAGCTGAACCAGGAAATGGGAAGTTCCACTGCCCACGTCTGCAAATCTTCTGTCTTGTTGTTTGGCAATCCATGTGTTAGTCATTCACTTCAAGGATTTCTTAAAGAGTATTTATTCCCAAAATAGAGATGCGGAAGTCTACCTTTACCACTGGGCAATAACTTCAGCTCCTGTTAACTTTCCCATAGGAGTAAAACTGATCAATGTCACTGTTGTTGAAATTATACAAGTGAACCAACTAGAGAGTGGAATTTCCCCCCTGCACCCTCCCTCTTGTTTTCATGTACTTTGTAACCTGAGGAGAAGTTTCCATGAGGAAGCAAAGTCTATGTTGAGGTTACCGGGTGATGTATGGAAGACCTCAAGCACAGAAGCTGCCTTTAGACTGCCAAAAGGAATAAAACTCTGTTGTGTCCACGATTGATCTGTGTAAGCAGAATGCGAAATGTTTTCCTTTGCAGAGGCGTTGGCGAGGTTCCTTCCCTCACGTGAGTATCTTACAAGACGCCCACTGTTCTCCATTCTAACATCCCCATGGTGATAGAATTACCTAAATAACGCTGCCCATGAGGGACTTTCATCCACTGGCAATGATACTCATTCATGATTGTGTGGGCAGCATTTTTTTTTTTTTGCTTTACTTAGGAAAATGTTTCCTACTATATTGATGCCTGCCTAAAGCTAAGATAAACAGAAACATAAAATGGAGAAATGAGTTAATTATCTAGTTATTCTGATTAGTATGTAGATTATTTGAAGCAAAAGTGAGTTTTCCTTTACTTTTTCCAGAGTATTTCTTCAGTCATGTAACTTTGCATCTGTAGCTGTATCTTCAGATATAGCTGTTGAAGCTTTTCTGTTGAAGATTTTCTCCCCTGTTTCTTCTTTACTCAAGATAATTTTTTAATCTTCCTCATTTCAGTTTTATTGTGGAAATCAGTACAATCATGAAAACACTTCTGAACCACACCATTTAATAGTATTTAATCAAGAAAAATATTTTACTTGGAAGCATTGAACTTGTCAGATGATGTTTACATTTTATTTACTTTCTAAGAGAAATACCTGAGGCCTGAATTGAGACCTACTTTTGAAGGTCTTGCTTTAGGTATTGGTGCTTCACCTCTGGGGCCCACTTGGTTCCAAATTGAGGAGAAATTTATGATCATAAGCACAATCTACCTCCTGGATTCCCACATGCATCACATAAGGGACTTTTTCCTTTTCCTCTGTATGAGGTGAAATTGCATTGACAGGACTCAGGAGGGCTGAAAGGTGAAATAAGGTGAAATACTGGATCTTTCATTTGTCTTGAATAAGCACCATGTACTGGGTTCAGTCCCCTACATGGAAAAACAAAGGTTAGCTAAATGAATGAATTGTGGTGCTGGAGAAGACTCTTGAGAGTCCCTTGGACTTCAAGGAGATCAAACTAGTCAATCTTAAAGGAAATCAACCCTGAATATTCACTGGAAGGACTAATGGTGAAGCTCCAATAGTTTGGCCATCTGATGCAAAGCGCCAACTCATTGGAAAAGATCCTGATACTGGGAAAGATTGAAGGCAAGAGGAAAAGGGGGTGACAAGGATGAGATGGTTGGATTGCATCACTGGCTCAATGGATATAAGTCTGAGCAAACTCTGAGAGATCGTGAAGAACAGGGAAGCCTGGCATGCTGCAGTTCACGGGGTTGCAAGCAGTTACGCATGACTGAGCAAATGAACAACAAAAATAAAACCATCAAATGAAACAATCATTCATTTATTTAAATGTTAATTTTTTTTCACATGTTAGATTTTGCCTGTTGACATTTTTATCCTCAGCTGAATGGTTATGTCATTGAATGGAAGCTGTCGTCCTTACTGGTAGCTAAGGGTTATAGCCACATAAGGAATAGCACCAGTTAACAGCTACTGGGCCCTCCAGGGCACCTGGCTCAGTGCTACATGCTTTACCTGTAATCATTTCGTCCATACAAACACCCACAAAAGTCGAAGTCCTATCGTTATCCTCTTTTGTAGAAGAGTCATTTGAGTCACAGTGAGGGGTTTATGTTTTAAGCGCTCAGTAAATTTGGTCAATGGAGAAAGTGAAACAGAAGGCAAATGGGAGTAAGATACTTTGAGTTACTGGTATATGGAAGGTATATTATACTCACTGCTTGATTGAAACCAAATGAATATCTAGAGGAAGGAACTTTAACCCTCTTTTAGGCAGGAAGAAAGACGAAGGTTCTGGGGAATCAAACCATTCTCTGAATATACTTAGCTAGAAAATGAAAGTTAACAAGAGAAATCCAGGACCCCTCTGCTGCTGCTGCTGCTGAATCGCTTCAGTCGTGTCCGACTCTGTGTGACCCCATAGACAGCAGCCCACCAGGCTCCTCCGTTCCTGGGATTTTCCAGGCAAGAACACTGGAGTGGGCTGCCATTTCCTTCTCCAGTGCATCAAAGTGAAAAGTGAAAGTGAAGTGGCTCAGTCGTGTCCGACTATTTGCGACCCCATGGACTGCAGCCTACCAGGCTCCTCTGTCCACGGGATTTTCCAGGCAAGAGTACTAGAGTGGGGTGCCATTGCCTTCTCCACCAGGACCCCTTAGAATCTGCCTATTTAAGACAAATAAGGGATCCAGTGAGTGGTACCCCATTGCCTGGTATGCAATTTCACCTTCTACATGGGAAGGAAAAAGGCCCTGGGTGATGGCTGTGGGCTTCTGGGAGTTGCTCCTGATTGCTAGGGAAATAGTCTCTGCTTGTGATCATAAATTTTTCCTCTGCTTAGAACTAAGCAAGAAATGGAGATAAAGCATAACTGGAATTTGTATTCATTTCCTAGGGCTGCTGTAATAATACACCATAAATGGGGAGAGGCTTAAACAACAGAAACTTATGGTCTCACAATTCTGGAGTCTAGAAAACCAAACTCAAGGTGTCCGCAGGGTTGGTTTCTTCTGAGGCTGTGGAGGAAAAGACTCTACACAGCCTCTCTCGTCAGTTTGCCCGTGGTCATCTCCTCCTTATATCTCTCCAAATTGTCCTTCCTTTACACATGTCTGCTTCTGTGTCCTAATTTCCTCCTTTTATAAGGACATAAGGGGCTTCCCAGATGGCGCTAGTGGTAAAGAATTTGCCTGCCAATGCAGGAGACATAGAGACATGAGTTTGATCCCTGGGTCAGGAAGATCCCCTGGAAGAGGGCATGGCAACTCATTCCAGAATTCTTGCCTGGAGAATCCCATGGATAGAGGAGCCTGGCAGGCTAAAGTCCATAGAAACTCAAAGATTTGGACACAACTGAAGTCCTGTGGTCATGTATGGATGTGAGAGTTGGACTGTGAAGAAGGCTGAGCACCGAAGAATCAATGCTTTTGAACTGTGGTGTTGGAGAAGACTCTTGACAGTCCCTTGCACTGCAAGGAGATCCAACAAGTCCATTCTGAAGAAGATCAACCCTGGGATTTCTTTGGAAGGAATGATGCTAAAGCTGAAACTCCAGTACTTTGGCCACCTCATGCGGAGTTGACTCATTGGAAAAGACTCTGATGCTGGGAGGAATTGGGGGCAGGAGGAGAAGGGGATGGCAGAGGATGAGATGGCTGGATGGCATCACTGACTTGATGGACGTGAGTCTGAGTGAACTCTGGGAGTTGGTGATGGACAGGGAGGCCTGGCGTGCTGCGATTCATAGGGTTGCAAAGAGTCAGACACGACTAAGCGACTGAACTGAACTGAACTGAAGTGACTTGAAGGAATGAAAACAAGAGAAATAGACATAGAGAGAGTCCCTGGCTCCAAACACCATAGCATATGATACTGAATTGCTCTCTTAGCTGAGAGATACATCTCCCCAGTTCAGGAGACCCCAGGAAGGAAAAGGACATCTTGCTAGGGTTCCCTCCACACGAGTTTCATGTCCCATTGCCACAGTAGTCGACAAGCTTCCACACCCTGAAGCAGCACTGAGGTGGGTTTCTACTGAACTCAGAGGGGCCCTGCTGGTCTGCTGCTTTAGTTGGAAGATATGAACTGGTTTCTCCCTCTTCCATTCTTCAGATCCAGCCCTGTAGCCACTGATTTCTGCACCATGCTTATCTTTGGAATAGCTATAAGCTATGCCCCTTCTCCCCTTAGAACCTTGGCCTTCACTTTCTGCCTCATCAGCATGTGAGACAAATGTAATTTTGATCTCCATCTGATATACTGATGTGGGGCACCAGGCAGGATCCAGGAGATACCTTTAGTACAAAGATATTCAGGTGCAGATTTATCTGGAAATATTTTCACTGGTCAAGGACTGTGTTCTCTGTAATACGATTCTGAGAACTCACAAGAAAAAAAGATAAGAAAGATTTCTGAGGTCAAATTGGTAGTAAATATCACATTGTTACCTCTGCTGATAACACACTTGCTGCTTATTATGGGATGTGTGCTAAAATGGTGACTGGGTGAGTGAGGAACTGAGAGAAAATTGGAAAATGCTATAGGTTTTTCTTTTTTGCACACATGAGTGCCCACATGTACACAAGAGAGAGCAGGAGAGTGAGAGAGAGAAGAGGAACCTTTTACAAGTATTTTTGACACACCCATGGCCTGCTCCTATTAATAGAATGCACAAAGGTGAAATTAAGTCAACAAAACCTCCTGAGAATCTTTAACTCCAGAAAATCATGGTCTGTTTCATTCCTAGACCTAAGGAGCCATAGTTATTAAAAGTTGAGGATTTCCCCTTTGTGGGAACCCAGTCAAAGATTCCCAAACCCCTCAAATTCTGACTTCTCTCACCTACCTGATAATCCCTTTCTAGACATGCTGTCCTTTCTATCCGGAGACCCACCGCCCCCTGGTGATGGACGGAAAGAATAAACTTTATCTTTTATACGATATTCATTCCTGACTCTAATGGGTAAGGACTGACCCTTGTGCGTCCCAAATGAAAAACCATGTCAGAGCACAACCTGATAACCTCAACAATCACATGAGTGATGTCCAACAACAGTCATGATCAGACTGATATCTCACAATCTCAATGTCCTTTTCATTCATTCTCAGTGTTCCTGCTGGTATGGATTGTGCCCATTTGGTTGCTGGCTTTATAAACCTTGGGATATAAGGTCTGCTACATGCCTTACAAGGGATAGAAATATGTTCAGATTTAGATGGGAAGGGCTCACAGGCCAGGTGCTGAAGCCCATAGGACTCAATCTACCAGGTGTTAGAATCTATTGTGGATGAAAAATATTACCTGTCATATCCATAAACAAAGGAAGTGTCTCAGACATCGAACCAGCAGCCACTGCAGCTGCCCCTGACTGTGCACCCTGAGGGGATTCAGGATGGAAAACAAAACAAAACAAAACAGGATACTCATCCTACGTAGTTAAGGAACATGTCAAAGGAATGATTTCAATAAGCCTAGACTCTTACATCTTCCCATGAGTAGAAACACACTAAATTAATTAGTTTGAGATGTCTGATCTTCTTTAACTAAAAGTAGTCTTCTGATGTTCTGGCCACTTGTTTTTTCTTATAAAACCTCTGTATATCCTTTCCTCTCTTACTTGTTTGGAGCAGTCCCTCAGAGCTATCTGAGAGGCTGTGTTTCAGGCTTAAGTCCTCAGAAAATCTGCTGAATAGAACACAATTCTCAACTTTTAAAATTGTGTGGGTTTTTCTTAGTCAACACCATATCACTCTCCTTCTCCCATTATCACTCTCATTCTCCTGTCTCTTGACCATCCACAGCTACCAGCAGTGACCAGGAGAGAGAGTACAATTTGTGAAGCCTGATGCTAAGTCTCTTCAGTTGTGTCCGACTCTTTGCAACCCTAAGGACTGTAGCCCACCAGGCTCCTATGTCCAAGAGATTCTCCAGGCAAGAATACTGGAGTGGGTTGCCATGCCCTGCTCCAGGGGATCTTCCCTACCCAGGTATTGAACCCAGGTCTCCTGCATTGCAGATAGATTCTTTTGCAGGCATCCCCAAATCTTTTCTCTTCAGGTCTTTACACATTTAAATCAGCTCATTTTCATGTGTAAGTTTTCAGAATCTCATGAGGGTTTACTCTTTCAGTCACTTGTTTTAATGCAGTTATTTAAAATAACTATTTCTCTTTTTTATACAGTGAATATAAACACATATTTATCCTCCTTGAAAGATGATTCCTATATCTGTACAGGGTATTTTTTTCCTTTCTAATGATTAACTTATGTTTTAACAGTTTTGAAAACACTAATGAATTGATTCAGAAAGAGGAACATTGTGTCAACTTTTTTATCAATAGAGTAAAAATATTTTGCTCTGTTTACCCAGTTCTCCATATCTCAATAGCTTTTAATCTAATTCATAGGATTCCTGGTGGCTCAGACTATAAAGATTCTGCCTGCCGTGCAGGAGACCCAAGTTCAATTCCTGGGTCAGGAAGATCCTCTGGAAAAATGAATGACAACCCATTCCAGTATTCTTGCCTGGAGAATCCCATGGACAGAGGAGCCTGGTTGGCTACTGTCCATGGGGTCACCAAGACTCGGACATGACTGAGCAATAACACTTTCAGACTCTCTGATAAGGCAAGAGCATATGAGAAAGCTGTGAGTTGTTCAACGTATAGCAATAAGAAATAGTGACGTAACTGGTAATATGCTAAACTGTGGTTCATGGGGTTTCTATGATGTGTTTCTGTGTCTGATTTATCGATCTTGTCTCCATATACACATTCTCAGGAGGTTTGGGGCTGTGATTTATTATGTATTAAAGAAACTAACCCATTGTTAGTACAAAAACAATGTACATGCATTTTCATGTGTATATTTTATCTAGCCAATAGAAAAGAACCTGGTTTTGAACGGAATGATATTATTTACAAAGCAATCATGTATTAGATTTTCCTAAGGAGTATTTTTGATAACAAGCACCACTCTAGATCTGGGCACACAGCCCTGAAGATGCATAAAAAGAAAGTCAGTCTTGGCATAAGTTACGGTGAGCTATAAGTATTGAACAAAAGCAAAACTTACAAGTAATAACCGTCCAACAAAATACAAAATGTAGGAAAATTTTTACTAACTTCCAAGACAAAAATGTAAGGATTTGAGAAAAGAATTAATATATTCTTTTGAATGTCTTTTGAGTCAGAATCTTCTATAGAAATAGAGTATGGAGAATTCAGAATATTTACATAGTAAGCACAGATTTCTTTATATTTTGGGTCAAATAATGACCCATAATACTTATTATAACCGGGGCAGTTTATCTCTCAAAGGATCAACACAAGGGTTAAAGAAATTGTAACAAGTTCATATTTTTAAAACTGTAAAACTTAATAAAGTTTTAATTAATGCCATGTGATAAGTGATAATGAATCAACATTTACATCCATTTATATCATGGTGGCAATCGACACTAAGGGGGTATCTAAAGGGACAGTGAGACAGCAGTGGAATAGGAACTTAGCATTGTGGATGTTACCACGATACCCACCTCCCTTTCCTCTATACTTTATTTCTAAACAGATTCACCATCATATAATCGGTGAACTAGCTCCATAGTTTACTAATGGCAAGACTGACATTGCTTACTTTTTAGGCATTGCCTTTAATAGTACATAGGAGCAAGGCACCTCTATGGAACATGAAGCTGTAAGAAAGAAATTTGGAGTTAGATGAACAAGAAAAGATCTGTATCCAGGATTGAGACCCCCAGATAAGCCTGAAATTTCATTGCAGTACTATTTACAACAACCAAGACATGGAAGCAACCTAAATGTCCATTGACAGATGAATGGATAAAGAAAGTATGATATATATATATGATATATATCCCATTGAATATACACATATATGTGATTTATATATATTTTATTTTATATATATATATAAATATTCCAATGTATGTGTGTGTATATATGTATAATGGCTATTACCCAGCCATTAAAAAAAAATGCCATTTGTAACAACATGGATGGACCTAGAGATTACTGTACTCAGTGAAGTAAGCCAGATAGAGAAAGACATACATCATGTGATATTGCCTATATGTGCAATCTAAAAAAGAAATGATACAAATGAACTTATAAACAAAACAGAAAAAGGCCCATAAATAAAACAAGCTTATGGTTGCCAAAGGGGAGAGTGATAGGTGGGAAAACTTAGGAGTTGGGGAATTAATATACGCACCTACCATATGCACACATATGTGCTGCTGCTGCTGCTTAGCCACTCAGTCGTGTCCGACTCTTGTGTGACCCTATGGACTGTAGTCTGCCAGGCTCCTCTGTCCATGGCATTCTCCAGGCAAGTGTACTGGAGTGGGTTGCCATGCCCTCCTCCAGGGAATCTTCCCAACCCAGGGATCAAACCCGAGTCTTCTACATTGCAGGCAGATTCTTTACCACTGAGCCACCAGGAAATCCCCATACATATATACTACTACTGTATAAAATTGACAACCATAAGGACATACTATATAGTTCAGGGAACTCTACTCAATATTTTATAATAAACTGTATGAGAAAAGAATCTGAAAAAGAATGCGTATGTATGTGTGTGTACTTTTTTTTTAGTCACTCAGATGTGTCTGTTTGTGACCTCAAGGACAGTAAGTAGTCCATCAGCCTCCTCTGCCATGGAATTCTCCAGGCAAGAATTTTAGAATGAGTAGCCATTACCTTCTTCAGGGGATCTTCCCAACCCAGGGATTGAACTCAGGTCTCCTGCATTGCAGGCAGATTCTTTACTGTCTGAGCCACCAGGGAAGCCTGTGGGTGTGTGTATATATATATGTATGACTTATATATGTGTATATGAATCACTTTGCTGTTCACCTAAAGCTAACACAACATTGTAAATCAACTATACTTCAATTAAAAAAAAAGTTAAAAAACCAAAGAACCCAACTGGAATCTAAATTTGGCTTGTGAAACACTCTTTGGAGAAGTTCATTAAGAGCACAGAGGTTCCAGGGACACCATCAACAAGACTCCTGTGTCACTGCCCCATTCTTGGTGTCCCCCAGCAGGTCCTCAGTAACAGGACCCTGCCCTAAGCGAAGCTGTGTACATTTCTGTGATAAAATAGGTTTCCATGTTTGAATGTACAACCAATAAAAGAAAATAAAAAATGTGTGTGACAAAGGTAGGAAAAAAACCTGGATATTTTAAAATTGGTCTGTACACTAGAAAAACATGGACCATCAAGATCAGATATCTAAGGAGACACTCATCAACCACTTGTTTTAATGCTTCTGGAGCTTATTTTAACTTAGTGTCTACCTAAAGGCACTTGGAATTCACTTCAGGTGGCACTCTTTTTATATAAGCCACAGGAGATCCCCAAAGAGTAAGAGATTGGAAAGGAAATGCTGTGTATATTGAGGAATGTCATATACAGGGAGAAGTCATCTACTCACCACACACACCATTAATCAGGACTTCATTAAAACGCTGTGTTCACTTGAAGGTCTCATCAATGAGATTAACTTGGAAGATAGTGTAGTCTATTAAAAAAAAGAATCCTGGTGAATAAAAACCAAGTTTATAGTTCTCAACTACCATGGGAGCCTGAAAAAGAATGGAGGATATAAATTATTTTGATGTTGCTCTGTTCACTGAAAGATAATTAAGTCAATGCACTTTAAAAAATAATGCAAAAAAGAAAGGCTATGCCTTAGAGAGAATATACTTGATTAATACTTGTGAAATTTGGGGCTTTTAATAAAGAAACTTATTCTTTAGAGGCTGTTTAAGAAACAGCTACTCAGCTGATGTTATGGATGGTTTTCATATACTTGTAATTTAGGAGAGTTGGTGGACAAGATGACCTCTTGAATTATTTCCAACCCATGAGACAAGTAAAGTTTAAATTTATTATAAAATACTAGAGGAAATACAAACATATGCAAATGTCCAGCTGGCCCTCATAAACTCATTAACACAAAGCAAAATTATGCCTTAATATTGCTAATTTAATAGGACTACTTATGGAAGATGTATTACTGTAGAAGGTTTAAATGGCCTGCTTTGCATGCATACTTAATAACCTAGGGAAAATCCAACCACAGTCGATCTCAACTGATTTGGATGTTGATGCTATCATTTGAGTGGGTATGCTGCAAATGTATATTTGAAATCAAGAGGATTTGCCAAAAGAAATAGAGGATGACTGAATATGCTTTGATTTTAATAAAATCATGTGAAGATGAAAAAAATTCTGGCCTGCTACAGTGTGTCTTTTTCTCAAGGCTCATCTACTCAGGCCAAATATTACCAATATCATTCACTTATTTATTTATTCATTCAATAAGCATTTATTGATGCTTACTGTGAACCACTTATTTGCAGCACTGGAACTTCAATGGTGAACAAACAAGGCAAAAATCCCTATTTTAGACTTGTAGCTCAATTGGGAGCTGAAATACTTGTGAAAGAAGACAGCCAATAAATAATAAGCTAGTGACATTATTTGAGGGTCTCATGGATTCAGTGAAGGAAATAAACAAGGTGATTTGATGGAGAGCAATTTGGTGAGATGGAAGGAGACAGAGTCAGGGGCTGCTAGATAGCATGGTCATGGATTGCCTTGGCTAGAAATCAGGAAGGATGGATTTTTCACCCAGCTTCTGCCACCAACCAGTTGCCTGGCCTTAAACAAGGGACATCTGTGGAATGAGCACCTTGGGCTTCCGAGGTGGCACTAGTGGTAAAGAACCTCCTGCCAATGCAGAAGACATAAGAGATGTGGTTTCAGTCCCTGGGTAGGGAAGATCCCCTGGAGGAGGGCATGGCAACCCACTCCGGTATTCTTGCCTGGAGAATTTCATGGACAGAGGAGCCTGGCAGGCTACAGTCCATAGGGTCGCAAAGAGTCAGACACAACTGAAGCAAATTAGCACACATGCACACACATGGAATGAACAGGTTGGTTAGTATAAATAATCTCAGGAGTATTTTAATAGCCTAGAGAGAATGGTTCCCTTAAAAATCACCCTCCAACCTCCATCTTTAGGACCCCTGGAACCTGTGAATATATTGAGTAACATGCCAAAAGGGACTTTGAAAATCTGGTTAAGTTTAGGGACCTCGAGATGACTCTAGATTACCAGGGTGGGCTCAATCCAATTCCATGAGTCCTTAAAAGTAGAGAATCATTTCTTCTGGTTAAAGAGGGAAATAGGAGAGAAATGCAGCAGAGAGATGAAAGAGAAAGGGAAGCTGGAGAGATTCAAAGTATAAGGAACTCCATCCACTTCTGCTGTTGCCTGTTTCCACTGGGTCAGTTTGGAAAGCAGGAAAAGGAATTCAGGACCCCTCTAGGAGAAAAGACCAGCCCTTGGCTGACAGACACCAAGGAAATAGGGGCCTCAGTACTACAATCTCAAAAAATTGAATTTAACCCACAACCCAAAAGACCTTGAAAGCAGATTCACCCTTGAATTTTTCAGAAGAGAATGGAATCCAATCTTACCAGACTCCAAGCAAGGGATCCAGTTGAGATGCACTTTGAGATAATACATGGACATATTTTAAAGTGTTAAATTTGTGGTGATTTATCGTGACAACAATAAAAAACCAACACACAGTGACTAGTTCATACGGGAGTCATCCTCCAGTTCTCCCAGTCTTCCATCCTCCCCTCACACTCTCCCAGCCCCATCTCCAAACAAAAATCACTACCAACTTTACCTCCAAACCAGGTATTGACCCATTTTCCCATCTCTACAAAATTCAGCTTGAATGTTTCAACTAACCATGTCCAACCTGGCCCCACCACTCTATCTTATTTTCTCTTAAAACTCAATCTGTCCTCCAATTTGTAGCCAATAATTCAAAAACTATGACCATGACTTTCTTTTCTTAAAATCTTTCAATATTCCTACTAAACCAGGTGGCGCTAGTGGTAAAGATCCCACCAGCCAATGCAGGAAACACAAGAGATGTGGGTTTGATCCCTGGGTTGGGAAGATCCCCTGGGGGAGGGCATGGCAACCCACTCTGGCATTCTTGCCTGGAAAATCCCATGGATAGTGCAGCCTGGTGGGTTACAGTCCATAGGGTCATAGACAGTCGGACATGACTGAAGTGACTTAGCACACATGCCCACAAACCAACAGTTTCAAGTTTAATCTCAGTAGAATATGAAGCATCCATGGCATGGCTCCTATCTGCTCCCTCCAGTCTCATACCCCACTGTTTGCCTTAGTCTTTATGCACTCATGATGGAGAAGTGTGATTTCTCATTGGTATCACCCTTACGTCCCAGCACATAGGGTATCAGTTCTAAGACCTCTGCTCTTTAGAGGTCACTGTTCTTGTGCTTCCTGGTCCCCTTCACAGCTGTCCACATGCTAAGGGGAGGCACTCACTCAGGTGCCATGCTTCCACCTCAAGGAATATGCTATTGAGTTTTGGTCTCCCGAATTCTCTAAACAAATAGCCCAGAGCCCTTCCAGCACCTGCATGGGTCTCTTCCTTGAATTTATGTTCTGAAGGATAGACCATGACCTTGAGCAGGTCTGAGGTGGGCTGGTCAAGGGGAAAATGTTAACATTATTGCTAAAGAAAGGGAGGTGGGCAATGGAGCCAGGGATGGGTCAAGAAGAAGGTAGTTTGTGGGCTAAAGGCTGGATCTCTTCCCTGCATCACATTTCTAGCCTGGAATTCCAATAAATTCCAATATTTCAACTTACAACCTGGCCTCCTAGGATGCTATTTGTCAAGATAAGAGGGTAAATTTATTTTGTATAGCATTTTGCTAGCTTAATTTATAACTTCTAAATACACATAAGGTATGTCACTGCCATTTGCACGCTTGCCCTGATACCTGCAGATGTTGAGGGTGTTTCCCCCCACCCCCATGCACACCATGTCTTCACGTTGTTTCTTGCTGTGTTCCAGATTCTCCCCACTGTCTAGAAGGACCTGACCATCATTTTTCCCCTAGCTGACCCTCACATATGATTCAGGATTCAGGTCAGTGGTTTCTGCCTCCAGGAAGTCTTCAGTAACATTCTCGTGCTCCTTTGCAGTCAACACATGGAAATGTGAAGTTATTAAATCTCTCTTACACTGTAAGATGAAGTACAGCGCATTTTATTCTTTTTCTCGTCTCTGTACCATGGTGAGACACTGCAATGGTCTGGCACATTGGTTTAATTAAAGTTTACAGAACTGAAAAGTGAAACCAAATGGTTCATTCAGAATACTTTCACCAAGCATTTATTAGGGAATAAAATAGCACAAAAAGAGGAAGAAAATTGGTGGAGGGTGGTGGTGGTGGTGGTGGTGTAGAAAGCAGATGTGGCAAATTCCTGGTTCCAAGTCATATAATAGTAATAGCTGAGATTTTTTTTGAACATTATTTGCCAGAAATTGCACCAATTGTACTAACTGCAACTGTTCAAGGTAGAAACATCACTATCTTCACTTTATAAATGAAGAAACTAAGGCAAGAGAGGTTTGCTTAAAGGTCCAAAGCCTGTAGGTGATAGAGCCTGGAAGGGCTCTAAAACTTGAACTTTGACCTTGAGAGCCTGCCCCTTCCTGACCCACCCACTCAAGAAAGGGGAAGCAGACCCACAGTGCCTTTCTGAAAAAGATAAGAAACCAGTGGTAACCCTCAAGGGCATGTGCAAATGTTAGCTGAACATTAACTGCATGCACTTCAGGAACAAATATGGGAACAGTTGAAATGTGTAAATAACAATAACACTGCAAAGTAACTTGGATTAAATAAGAAAATGATAATGTACTCTGCGGAAAGGGATCTGGGGGTGTTTCCCAAAGGAAGCTGGGAGGTCTTGTCGAGAGGCCCTCAGAGCGGTGGAGTTTCTGGAAGCTTCCTTAGACAGGATGTTAAGAGGGAATGTATGGGGGCTGAGTTGGTGTACAAGTCCAAAATGAAATACCAACACAAGTTTTACATTAAAATGTTTTAAGACACAAATTGTTCTTCACAACAGTTTTCCATTTAAAAGACGAGTTGTCATGTTTCCTAAAATGTTATTTAAGGCCATTTTTACATGTTGACTAATTGGATTAAATTATTTTTTAAGCAGAATTCAGAAAAGCAACTCTTGGCCATTTAGGGAAACGATACTCATGCCAAGTAAGCAGTGATGTTTATAGCGGGCAAAAAACCCAGACTCTTTTGTAACAAGAAATTTCTCTATTTTGCTGTCACTGAACTTAATGTTCATTTCTATCTCCCATTAGGCCAAATGGTTGGACATTTGATCTCAGTCTATACAGTGTGGTCTCCTCCCCCTACTTTCACTTACTCTCTGCTTCCCCACGATTAGGCTTAAATATAGGGTGACTAGGGGCTCCCCTGGTGGCTCAGTCATTAAAGAATCTGCCTGCAGTGCAGGAGACTGCCTGCAATGCAGGAGACCACCTGCAGTACAGGAGACCCAGGTTTGATCCTTGGGTCAGGAAGATCCTTTGGGAAAGGAAATAGCAACCCACTCCAGTATTCTTACTTGGAAAATTCCATGGACAGAGCATCCTGGTCCATGGGATTGCAAAGTGTCAGACACAACTTAGCAATTAAACCAGCACAGCCACCACAGGGTGATGAGGTGTAGGGATGGCTGGAGAGGAGACAACACCCACACTGGCATTCATGAGGCATCCTGGTCTCAATCTTGCCTCCAGTCATCAACTGTCCTTGTAGGTCACTGTTGCATTCTTCCTCATTCCTCATTCATATGACTGAAACCAGGTTGCAGGCCTGTGGGGCTCCCAGGCATGAAGGCCTTTCTCTTTCCTATCTCTTGTAGGCAAGACTCCAGTCATTATGATGTTCCCTGAATTCCAGAATAAGCTGTTAATCAAGGCTGGAGCAGTCAAGAGATCATCTGTTATAAGATTAAGAAGACCAAAGAAGATTAAGAGACAGACCACCTGTGAGGAGACTAAAGGGAGTGCTCACGCCTTAATCTTGTCAGAGACCCCCACATTTGACCCACTGTTATAAAAGCCCTCATCAAGTTCTCTGGAGTTGAGACACATAGTTTTTTGAAGCAGAAGCCCAGTGTTTCTCCCTTTTTCTAGCAAAACAGTAAAGCAATCCTTTTCTTCTTTACCCAAAACTCTGTCTCTGGGATTTGATTCATCTTCAGTGTACAGAGAGGCTCAGCTTTCAGTACCATGATTCTCCTATCCTTGGGTCATGCCTATCCCTCTTGAGTGAGAAAGTTCATTTCATTGGTGCTATGACAAAGAGTAGGATGAAGAGCTCAATGAGGCTGCTTGGGGCCTATCTGCCCAATACAGCTCCTGCAGCCCCACCATGAAAATTGGAGCTGCTGGAAACTTACTTCCTCTCCAATGGCTGAGGACTCAGATCTTCTTGGGAATCCTTGGGCCTTCCAACTGCACCCTGGGTTTCTATGCACCCTCTTCCCCTGGGTGTTTGGCTAGAGAAAAGTAGATTATGTGTTCCCTTCTCAGAAATCAACCATATCTAAGCCATCTGGCTCAGTGGTAAAGAATCTGCCTGTCAAGGCAGGAGACACAAGAGATCTCTTGTAATTTTGATCCTTGGGTCAGGAAGATCCCCTGGAGGAAGAAATGGCAACCCACTCCAGTATTCTTGCCTGGGAAATCCTTTGGATAGAGGGGTCTGGCAGGCTACAGTCCTTAAGGTCACAAAGAGTTGGACACAACTGACTGAGCAAAAGTACAAGTTCTCTGCATCTGCTTTTTGAACTTTTCCTTGCTTATCCCAGACTTTTTTTTAACCCATCCTGGGGCAAGAAGTCCTGCTCTTCAAATCATCATACATTGTTCTAGGATCTAGATTTATGAAACCCCCAAAACAGGAACAGACTTTTTTTACACCGATTTCTTCTCTCTGTGGACACTAAGTCAGCAAGTCCAAAAGAACATATTGTATAATATCATTTATATGTGGAATCTATAAAAGTGATGCTAATGAACTTATTTGCAAAGCAGAAATAAAGACAGACATAGAGAATGGACATATAGTCGGGGAAGAAGGAGTGGGAAGAACTTGGAGATAGGGATTGACATATAACACACTGCTAGGTATAAAATATATACCGAGAACCTACTGTATAGCACAGGGAACTCTACTCAATGCTCTGTGGTGATCTAAATGGGAAAAAAGAGGGGATATATGTATACATATAGCTGCTTCACTTTGCTATACAGCAGGAACTAACACAACATCGTAGAGCAACTACACTGCAATAGCAATTCAATTAACAAATTAAAAAAAATTAAATAAGAAGATCTTTCTGGATATATGTCCAGAAGTAGAATTGTTGAGTCATATAGTAGTTCTATACTTGTCTTTTTTTTTTTAAGAACCTCATACTGTTTTTCATAGTGGTTATACCTTATATCCAAAGAAAACAAAAAGACCAATTTGAAAAGATACATGCACCCCAATGTTCAGAGCAGCATTAGATACAACAGTCAAGATATAGAAGCAGTTTAAGCATTTATCAACAGCTGAATGGATAAAGACGAGATGCACACATACCCAATGGAGTACTACTCAGCCATGAAATAGAATGAAATTCGGCCTTTTGCAACAACATGGAAGGACCTGGAGGATATTAGGTTTAAAGAAATCAGATGGAGAAAAATAAACAATGTTATCATTTATATGTGAAATCTAAAAAAT
Source organism: Ovis canadensis (assembly GCF_042477335.2). NCBI lineage: Eukaryota > Metazoa > Chordata > Mammalia > Artiodactyla > Bovidae > Ovis > Ovis canadensis. Next base: position 63,024,542 of record NC_091254.1, read on the forward strand.
AAAACAAATGAAAATAGAAACTGACTCACAGATGTAGAAATCAAGTTAGTAATTATCATTGTGGAGGGGGAGGGACATTATAGAGATCGAGGATTAAGAAAAACAAGCTATAAGGGTATATTGTACAGAAAGGGAATGTTTCCAATATTTTATAACTTTAAATGGAATATAATTTGTAAAAATATTGAATCATTATGTTATACACTTAAAACTGAAACTAATATCATATTACAAATTAACTATATTTGAATAAAAATTTTTTAAAAAATAACACATATTTTAAAAAAGAAATTTCCAGCTTGCCTGGGCTAAAGAAACAGCCATGGTGTGGGGGAGGGGCACTATACTGCTGCCATTGTTTACAGAAAAGCCCCTGTCTCGGAATCAGAAGATTGGGAGTTTGCCACATGATCCCAGAAAGGCCATTTCCCCTTTGAGACTTGGTTTTTTCATCCCCATAATGAGAAGAAGACAATAATGAGAGAAGACAATTTTCCATGTTTCCTTTTGACTCCAGAAATTCTAACTTTATTTTTTTAAACTTTTTATCTAGTTCTGTGCCTTTAAAATTCTGTGATCACTCATTCCTGGTAAGTAAGGAAGGGCACCATGATTCACACCCCACCCCCACCCCTTTGCAGCATGTAGAAGTAGGATCCCTTGTAATCAGGTTCAGCAACTATTCAGTAGAGGCTAATATCTCACCATAGCTAACACAATGTATGCAGTGGATTCATCTGATGTACCTTAAATGGGACGTATTCACTGGACTATGTGAGAACTGGAACCTTAAATTAAAGTGGGTCAAACCTGTAGAGGGCTTCCCTGGTAGCTCAGCTGGTAAAGAATCCTCCTGCCACAAGGGAGGGTTTCATCCCTGGGTTGGGAAGATCCCCTGGAGAAGGGAAAGCCCATTCCAGTATTCTGGCCTGGAGAATCCCATAGACTTTACAGTCTATGGGGTCGCAAAGAGTTGGACATGACTGAACAACTTTCACTTACTTAAAAGTTTAGTTCCCTAAAATGTGTGACCTTATACATATATATATATATGAGAAGCTTATTAGAATAAATATTATTAGAATATATATATAAGCTTATTAGAATATATATATATAAGCTTCTCATCACTCTTTTTAATGTATTCTAATTAGTAGTAATATTTTCTTATTTACTTTCTATAACCTTTTTAGTTTCAACTGGGAAAAAAATTTAACAACCTCACTAAGTGGCTGAGAGGTGTTTTACAAAAGAATTATAATTCTATTTTTGTGAATATCTAAAAAGTGACTTGTTTTTAGAAATTATCAACTGTTTTAAACCAACTCTCTAATTTTTAAAAAAATGACTTCTAGTAATCCATCAATCATGGCCAAGTGTCCATTTGAGAATGTATTTCAAAATTCAGAGAGAAAAACACCCACCATGTAAATAATGGAGGAATAATGGCTGGCTTCTAGGCCACCAAGAGAAGTAGGAGTGAAATTATATTAAAAGCTCTAAATCAATGCAGCAGAAAGTCTCTTTATGCTGCCTGCTAGCTCCCTTGTTTTTATTTCATTCTCACTACCACAGTTGGTATGTTACACATAGTACACGTGCTATAAAATACTAAGGCCATGTTTTCTGTTTTCAGGCAGTATGAAAAGAAAATTCAAATAAAAATCTAATTTTAGCATCGATGCCAATTACTCCTGTCATTTTGAGGAAGTTCTTTAACTCCATTTGCATTAAGAGTTTTAAAAAGTGATTTCTAAGGGCAGTGCCAGCCTTAAAAATTCCTTGGTTCTGTACTTTTTTTTTCTTAGCTCTAAAATAGGAGCCATAATATTTGTAGTGTTTCCCAGAGTTGAAATGAAAAAGCAAGGTGTTTTTTTTTTCACTCAATAGTGAATGTAATTTTGCATCCATGCAATTATTTGCCGAATGCCTATCAACCCAGAAGACGATTAGCTTCATGATGTGACAGAGAGTGTCTGTCTTACCCACTGATGTAAGTAGGTGGTATTTTACCCTCCTTTCTACATACAAGGACACTGAAGTTCAGAGATATTAGTTAACTTGTCTAAAATAACCAGCTGGTAAGTATAGAACCCCTCAGCTTTCTCTGTCCCCTTTTTCCTAGGGGACACTGTCTCTCAAAATGATGGGAGAGGGAGAAGAGAGTGGGAAACAGAAAGTGTTTTTTAGGAAATACTACTATTTCTCTCAGGCTAAATAGGAAACTCATCCTATGGGAGATTGTCTCTCTCTCTCTTTTTTTTTTTTTTTTTAGATTTTTTTAAAAAAATTTTAATTGGAAGCTAATTAATTTACAATATTGTGGTGTTTTTTTTTTCTTTTTTTTACCATACATTCACATGAATCAGCCATAGATGTATGTGTTTCCCATCCTGAATCTCCCTCCCACCTCCCTCCCCATCCCATCCTTCAGGGTCATCCCAGTGCACCAGCCCTGAGCACCCTGTCTCATGCATTGAACATGGACTGGCGATCTATTTCACATATGGTAATATACATGTTTCAGTGCTATTCTCTCAAATCATCCTACCTTAGCCTTCTCCCGCAGAGTCCAACAGTCCATTCTTTTCATCTGTGTCTCTTTCACTGTCTCACATATAGGGTCATCGGTCATATTCCTCTCTTCCATCTTTCAAAATTCCATATACATGCATTAATATACTGTATTCGTATTTTTCTTTATGACTTACTTTGCTCTGTATAATAGGCTCCAGTTTCATCCACCTCATTAGAACTGATTCAAATGCATTCTTTTTAATAGCTGAGTAATATTCCATCGTGTATATGTACCACAGCTTGCTTATCCATTCGTATGCCAAAAGACATCTAGGTTGCTTCCATGTCCTGGCTATTGTAAACAGTAATGTGATGAACATTGGGGTACATGTATCTCTTTCAATTCTGGTTTCCTTGGTGTGTATGTCTAGCAGTGGGATTGCCAGGTCATATGGCCGTTCTATTTCCAGTTTTTTAAGGAATCTCCACACTGTTCTCTATAGTGGCTATACTAGATTGCATTCCCATCAACAGTGTAAGAGGGTTTCTTTTTCTCCACACCCTCTCCAGCATTTGTTTGTAGACTGTTTGATAGCAGCCCTTCTGACTGGTGTGAGATGGTACCTTATTGTGGTTTTGATTTGCATTTCTCTGATAATGAGTGATATTGAGCATCTTTTCATGTGTTTGTTAGCCATCTGAATGTCTTCTTTGGAGAAATGTCTGTTAGTTCTTTGGCACATTTTTTGATTGGGTCACTTATCTTTTTGAAATTGAGCTACAGGAGTTGCTTGTACCTTTTGAGATTAATTCTTTGTCAGTTGCTTCATTTGCTATTATTTTCTCCCATTCTGAAGGCTGTCTTTTCACCTTGTTTATAGTTTCTTTCATTGTGCAGAAGCTTTTAAGTTTAATTAGGTCCCATTTGTTTATTTTTACTTTTATTCCCATTACTCTGGGAGGTAGGTCATAGAGGATCCTGCTATGATTTACATCAGAGAGTGTTTTGCCGATGTTTCCCTCTAGGAGTTTTCTAGTTTCTGGTCTTACGTTTAGATCTTTAATCCATTTTAAGTTTACTTTTGTGTGTGGTGTTAGAAAGTGTTCTAGTTTCATCCTTTTACAAGTGGTTGACCAGTTTTCCCAGCACCACTTGTTAAAGAAATTGTCTTTTCTCCATTGTATATTCTTGCCTCCTTTGTCAAAGATAAGGTGTCCATAGGTGTGTAGATTTATCTCTGGGCTTTCTATTTTGTTCCATTGATCTATATTTCTGTCTTCCTGCCAGTACCATACTGTCTTGATGACTGTTGCTTTGTAGTATAGGCTGAAGTCAGGCAGGTTGATTCCTCCAGTTCCATTCTTCTTTCTCAAGATTGCTTTGGCTATTCGAGTTTTTTTGTATTTCCATACAAATTGTGAAATTATTTGTTCTAGTTCTCTGAAAAATACCATTGGTAGCCTGATAGGGATTGCATTGAATCTGTAGGTTGCTTTGGGTAGTATACTCATTTTCACTATATTGATTCTTTCAATCCATGAACATGGTATATTTCTCCATTTATTAGTGTCCTCTTTGATTTCTTTCACCAGTGTTTTATGGTTTTCTATATATAGGCCTTTTGTTTCTTTAGGTAGATATATTCCTAAGTATTTTATTCTTTTCATTGCAATGATGAATGGAATTATTTCCTCAATTTCTCTTTCTGTTTTCTCATTGTTAGTGTATAAGAATGCAAGGGATTTCTATGCATTAATTTTATATCCTGCAACTTCACTATATTCATTGATTAGCTCTAGTAACTTTCTGGTGTAGTCTTTAGGGTTTTCTATGTAGAGGATCATGTCATCTGCAAACAGTATGTTTTACTTCTTCTTTTCCAATCTGGATTCCTTTTTCTTTTCTGATTGCTGTGGCTAAAACTTCCAAAACTATGTTGAGTAGTAGGTGAGAGTGGGTATCCTTGTCTTATTCCCGACTTTAGGGAAAATGCTTTCAATTTTTCACCATTGAGGATAATGTTTGCTGTGGGATTATCATATACGGCTTTTATTATGTTGAGGTATGTTCCTTTTATGCCTGCTTTCTGGAGGGTTTTTTTAAAAATCATAAATGGATGTTGAATTTTGTCAAAGGCTTTCTCTGCATCTATTGAGATAATCACACAGTTTTCAGCTTTCAATTTGTTAATATGGTGTATCACATTGATTGATTTGTGAATATTGAAGAATACTTGCATCCCTGGGATAAAGCCCACTTGGTCATGATGTATGATCTTTTTAACATGTTGTTGTATTCTGTTTGCTAGGATTCTGTTAAGGATTTTTGCATCTATGTCATCAGTGATATTGGCCTGTGGTTTTCTTTTTTTGTGGCATCTTTGTCTGGTTTTGCTATTAGGGTGATGGTGGCCTCATAGATTCAGTTTGGAAGTTTACCTTCCTCTGCAATTTTCTGGAAGAGTTTGAGTAGAATAGGTGTTAGCTCTTCTCTAAATTTTTTGTAGAATTCAGCTGTGAAGCCATCTGGTCCTGGGCTTTTGTTTGTTGGAAGATTTCTGATTACAGTTTTGATTTCTGTGCTTGTGATGGGTCTGTGAAGATTTTCTATTTCTTCCTGGTTCAATTTTGGAAAGTTATATTTTTCTAAGAATTTGTCCATTTCTTCCAAGCTGTCCATTTTATTGTCATATAGTTGCTGATAGTAGTCTCATATGATCCTTTGTATTTCTGTGTTGTCTGTTGTGATTTCTCCATTTTCATCTCTAATTTTGTTGATTTGCTTCTTCTCCCTTTTTTTCTTGATGAGTCTGGCTAATGGTTTGTCTATTTTATTTATCTTCTCAAAGAACCAGCTTTTAGCCTTGTTGATTTTTGCTATGGTCTCCTTTGTTTCTTTTGCATTTATTTCTGCCCTAATTTTTATGATTTCTTTCCTTCTACTAACCCTGGGGTGCTTCATTTCTTCTTTTTCTAGTTGCTTTAGGCACATTGTCTCTTAAAATGATGGGAGAGAGAGAAGAGAGTGGGAAACAGGTAGTATTTTTTAGGAAATACTACTACTTCCATCAGGCTATTTTCCTATTTTGGAAACTCTTCCTTGAAATTAGACCTCTCCAGTTATTTGAGTTATTGCTCTTTTAAGTGATATTCTCAGAACTTGATTAAGTGCATGGTTGGAAATAATCCAAAAGTAGCCTGTGGGGACATCCCTGGAGGTTCAGTGGTTACGACTCCATGCTTCCTATGTAGGGGGCATGAGTTCAATCACTGGTCAGGGAACTAAGATCCCACATAATGTGCAGCATGGCCTAAAAAAAAATTAGCCTATAAATTTAAACAATCACTATATATAACATAATTTTACATTTAAATATGTATGAGTATCACATATATTTTTTTCACTTATTTATAAAACTGATAAGTGCATCAGTTCAAGGGTGAAAATGAGATCAGGCTAAAATTTTTTCTTTACCTTTCCTAGTCACATACTGATACCATCATGGGCCCCCTGAAGACTAGCTTCGGTTACTCTAAAGAGTCTTCAAGGGTGTCTCATGTGGGCTCACTATTAAGTCTTCTTATCTGCCTTATGGTATCCAGAGTTTCCTCTTTTCTGCTCCCAGTGATGTCAGCTACAGGTCCTCTCAGCACTACAAGCAGACTTGCTTGAGTTGGGTTCACAATTCTCACAGTTACCTGTGCCCCATGTGGTGCTCTTAGAAATGCAGTGCTGCTGGCAACCATTCCTGTGCCATGGATCGGGTTGACCATTGCCAGGAAGCCTGGATAGGCTTCCCCAGAGGCTCAGAAGTAAAGAATCCACCTGCAATGCAGGAGCTGCAGGTTTGACCCTGGGTTGGGAAGATCCTGTGGAGGAGGAAATAGCAACCCACTCCAGTATTCTTGCCTGGAGAGTCTCATGGACAGAGGAGCCTGGTGGGCTACAGTACACAGAGTTGAAAAGAATTGGACATGAGTGAAGCGATTTGGACGTGGAACAACAGACTGGTTTCAAATGGGAAAAGGAGTACAGCAAGGCTGTATATTGTCACCCTGCTTATTTAACTTATATGCAGAGTACATCATGAGAAATGCTGGACTGGAAGAAACAAAAGCTGGAATCAAGATTGCCGGGAGAAATATCAGTAACCTCAGATATGCAGATGACACCACCCTTATGGCAGAAAGTGAAGAGGAACTAAAAAGCTTCTTGATGAAAGTGAGAGAGGAGAGTGACAAAGTTGGCTTAAAGCTCAACATTCAGCCTCTGGTCCCATCACTTCATGGGAAATAGATGGGGAAACAGTGGAAACAGTGGCAGACTTTATTTTTTTGGGCTCCAAAATCACTGCAGATGGTGACTGCAGCCATGAAATTAAAAGATGCTTACTCCTTGGAAGAAAAGTTATGACCAACCTAAATAGCATATTCAAAAGCAGAAACATTACTTTGCCAACAAAGGTCCGTCTAGTCAAGGCTATGGATTTTCCTGCGGTTGTGTATGGATGTGAGTTGGACCGTGAAGAAGGCTGAGCACCAAAGAATTGATGCTTTTGAACTGTGGTGTTGGAGAAGACTCTTGAGAGTCCCTTGGACTGCAAGGAGATCCAACCAGTCCATTCTGAAGGAGATCAGCCCTGGGATTTCTTTGGAGGGAATGATGCTGAAGCTGAAACTCCGGTACTTTGGCTACCTCATGTGAAGAGTTGACTCATTGGAAAAGACTCTGATGCTGGGAGGGATTGGGGGCAGGAGGAGAAGGGGACGACAGAGGATGAGATGGCTGGATGGCATCACTGACTCGATGGACATGAGTCTGAGTGAACTCCGGGAGTTGGTGATGGACAGGGAGGCCTGGCGTGCTGCGATTCATGGGGTCACAAAGGGTTGGACACGACTGAGCGACTGAACTGAACTGAAGTGAAGTGATTTAACACGCACACACAAAGTGACTTAGAACAAGTACAGTAATCCTGGACATGCCTGTGTTTGGCTACCAGGAGCATTTTTAGAAGACCATGGCTAACATTTGTCTCAGGAACACCTCATGCTTCCATCTAAGGAGACATTATTCTGCATGGAGTTTTCTACCAGCTTGCCACATCTGACCAGACATGTCTAAGATCAATAAAGTATACTGAGTAAATTCAGACTGGAACAGACCTGCACACACACACACATATGCACACATTTCATATATAAGTGGTCCAGTATTGTTGGAAAGCTTTAAGAAAAAAATCAAGGTGATATAAAATATGAGGTAGTACAACTGTACTTTCCAATCACACAATTATACTAACTTATCCTCAACACCGAGAGACTTGGCCATGATTTAAGACAATGAAGAAATACTATTAGAATAAGACAAATAAAATACATAGAAAGAAAATGTTCAAAGGATATGTACTTTCACTCCTCCTCCCACAATGGGAATGAAACATGTTTCTATAAAAATGGGATATCCATATCCTCTGCTTACTGTTATTAGATATTATGATCAAAGTGTCCTCAGTTCAGTTCACTTCAGTTCAGTCACTCAGTCATGTCCGACCCTTTGCGACCCCATGAATCACAGCACACCAGGCTTCCCTGTCCATCACCAACTGCCGGAGTTCACCCAAACCCATGTCCATCGAGTTGGTGATGCCATCCAGCCATCTCATCCTCTGTCATCCCCTTCTCCTCCTGCCGCCAACCCCCCACCTCCCAGCATCAGAGTCTTTTCCAATGAGTCAACTCTTCACATGAGGTGGCTAACGCACTGGAGTTTCAGTTTTAGCATCAGTCCTTCCAGTGAACACCCAGGACTTATCTCCTTTAGAATGGACTGGTTGGATCTCCTTGCAGTCCAAGAGACTCTCATGAGTCTTCTCCAACACCAGAGTTCAAAAGCATCAATTCTTTGGCATTCAGCTTTCTTCACAGTCCAACTCATCCATACATGACCACTGGAAAAATCATAGCCTTGACTAGATGGACCTTTGTTGGCAAAGTAATGTCTCTGGTTTTGAATATGCTGTCTAGGTTGGTCATAACTTTTCTTCCAAGGAGTAAGTGTCTTCTAATTTCATGGCTGCAGTCACCATCTGCAGTGATTTTGGAGCCCCCAAAATAAAGTCTTCCACTGTTTCCACTGTTTCCTCATCTATTTCCCATGAAGTGATGGGACCAGATGCCATGATGTTCGTTTTCTGAATGTTGAGCTTTAAGCCAACTTTGTCACTCTCCTCTTTCACTTTCATCAAGAGGCTTTTTAGCTCCTCTTCACTTTCTGCCATAAGGGTGGTGTCATCTGCATATCTGAGGTTATTGATATTTCTCCTGGCCATCTTGATTCCAGCTTGTGCTTCTTCCAGCCCCATGTTTCTCATGATGTACTCTGCATATAAGTTAAATAAGCAGAGTGACAATATACAGCCTTGACGTACTCCTTTTTTTACTTTGAACCAGTCTGTTGTTCCATGTCCAGTTCTAACTGTTGCTTCCTGACCTGCATATAGGTTTTTCAAGAGGCAGGTCAGGTGGTCTGGTATTCCCATCTCTTTCAGAATTTTCCACAGTACATTGTGATCCACACAGTCAAAGGCTTTAGCATAGTCAATAAAGCAGAAATAGATGTTTCTAGAATACCCAAATACCCAGTGGGCCGAGGCCACCTTGACTACAGACTCCCTAATATTTATGATTTCAATGACAAATAAACCATGAAAGGTTCAGTATTCCACATTGGTACACTGAGTCTTGGGTTGTGAATGCCATTGCTGACTTCTGATGAGCTGGACAGAACCATATAGAAGACTCCATTTCCCTAAACTAATAAGATATAAACATTATGCTAAGTAAAAGAAGCCAGATATAAAAGGCCATGTATGTTTAATTCTATTTATATGAAATGTCCAGACTAAGCAAATTCAAAGGGACATAAGCTAGATGAGTGATTACCATGGGCTGAGGGAAAGAAAATTAGAAAGTGACTGATAGCAGGCAAGAGGTTTCATTATGGGGGTGATGGAAATGTTCTGTAATTAGATGGTGATGGTGGTTCTTCAACATAGTAAATATGCTAAAAACACTGCATTGTACACTTTCAAACGTGAACTTTATGTTATATGAATTATTCTGAATAAAATTTAAAAATAAAAAGTTTTGTTTTAAAACAGGCCACAAAGTCTATTTGGTTCTCTTTACTCTGTCCCCATTCAGAAGCCAAACTCAGCTCTACTGCTATAGTGGAAGGAAAGGCTAGAATCATGTTTTTCTGCCAGTAACAGAGAAAACTGAAGTCAGAAAGAAAATAAATACCAACAATGAAAAGAAACTGGAAAGACTTCCCTGGTGGTACAGTGGCTAAGATGCTCAATGCAGGGAGTTCGATCTCTTGTCAGGGAACTAGATCCCATGTACTAAGACTAAAGACACCGCATGTTGCAACGAAGACCCAGTGCAGCTAAATAAATAAATATTTTTTAACAAGTGAAATTTAAAAAGAGCTTTATTACTTCTAGTGTTCACAAACAAGTTGGCCTGAGCCAGGCAGGAGCAGAAGTCTTTGGCTACCAAGTTGGAAGAAGAGGAAACATGAAAGGAGAGAGAGAGCCAGAACCAAAGCAACAGCCCAAGATCCTACATCCTCCCACAAGGAAGCGGCCTGGCCTGAGGCAGCAAGAAACAAACAGAAGATGAGGGTGTTTCCTGTGATGCTTATCCCCTGGAAGATATCTTCCACTCAGCACCTTGGGGCAGATAGACCCAAAACATAATTGTTCTTCCTTAGGGGAGAAATGTGGTGTCGGAGAAGACCCTTGAGAGTTCCTTGGCCTTCAAGGGGATCAAACCAATCAATCATAAAGGAAATCAACCCTGAATATTCACTGAAAGGACTGATGCTAAAGCTGAAGCTCCAATACTTTGGCCACCTGATGCGAAGAGCCAACTCATTGGAGAAGACCCTGATGCTGAGAAAGATTAAAGGTAGGAAAAGGGGATGACAGAGGACGAGGTGATTGGATGGCATTACCAATTCAATGGACATGAGTTTGAGCATGCTCTGGGAGATGGTGAAGGACAGAGAAGTCTGGTATGCTACAGTCCATGGGGTCACAAAGAGTCAGACATGACTGAGTGACTGAACAGCAACAAGGGGAAGATTAGGCTTCCCTGGTGGCACTAGTGGTAAAGAACTCACCTGCCAATGTGGGAGATGTAAGAGACACAGGTTCAATTCCTGGGTTGGGAAGATTCCCTGGAGAAGGAAATGGCAATCCACTCCATTATTCTTGCCTGGGAAATCCCATGGACAGAGGAGCCTGCTGGGCTAAAGTCCATAGGGTTGCAAAGAGTTGCATACCACTGAAACAACTTAGCACACAGGGGAGGATTAAAGGAAGACGGTAGAGATCACTCCCCTTTCTCCAGTGTCAAAATGTGTATTGCTAACTAGGTAAAATGAAACAACTGACAGTAAAAAAAGAAAAGAAAAGAGATAAAGAAACTGAGACACAAACAAGACTCACCTCAGTATTTTCTCTTATCTTCTAATCTTTTTCAGAATTCAATTCACTGGCCTCCTCATAAATGGGAAGGATGTCTGAGCAATCCAAGAAAGTTTCATGTTTTTAGCAAAAGTGAAAATCCTAAGGGAACCTGAGAGAATTCAGTTTAAACAACGTAGAAGAGAAAATACATAACAAATCTCCACCCATGATTCCTCCACTAGATAAAATCTTCCTGCATTGGGAGAAAATGTAGAAGTGGAAGTCAAAGGAGAAATTAGGTGCTGGTTGGTCTCTGAAAAGGACCCTAAGCTTCACTCCTTCCCATTTCAAGAAATATCAAGGTGATGGTAGCAGAGTCTTCCGAATGGATTTTGAAAACCTAGAGAAGAAACCTGTTTTCCATTGCATACACTTACTTCAAAAGAAGTCCTAGGCCTCTCCTGAAGAAATAGCTTCCTCCTATGTCTAAATAGTGTAGCGGAGCAAAATTTTCTACCCCAAAATGTATTTCTTTGAGTTATTAAGACCCATGACTCAGGGAGAACCTTCAACCTTCCTCCCTAACTGCCTAGAAGAATTTAGATGGGGGAGCCTATTCTCTGAGTACAGCTCTCAGCAGAGACATCTGCAAAGAATATGGGGTAGGTATGGTGAGCATGGACCTATAGATCACAGCCCATTCTGCCTCCCACTGTCCCTGCATGGTCCACTAAATATTTGTTTATCAAACCTTTCTATCTTCCCAGGTGGCTCAGTGGTAAAGAGATGGCCTGCCAATGCAGGAGGTGCAGAAGACAAGGGTTTGATCCCAGGGTCAGGAAGATCCCCTGGAGGAGAAAATGGCAACCCACTCCAGTATTCTTGCCTGGAGAGTCCCATGGACAGAGCAGCCTGGCGGGCTATAGTCCACAATGATGCAAAAAGCCAGATAAGACTTAGTGACTGAGCATGCACACACATCAAACCCTTGCTTTTCCATATCCACATGAATTTCTTTCCTCCCCTGTGAAGTCCAAAACCGCTACCCTCAACATCATCTTTGGTCTTTAGCTGAGAGTTGGATTTGAGAGCTTTGGTCATTTTGGTGAGTTACTCATTTTCCTGGGTCTTCCCCAAGTACATGTGTTATGAATCTTTTTTTTTTCTTCTGTTAATCTGTTTCATATCAACTTAGTTCTTAGGCCACCAGAAGAACCTAGAAAAGTAGGGGGAAATTTTTTCATCCCCGGAAGTAGTTAGGGGCTTAGCTTCATTGGACCCCACACCTGAATATGATTTCAATGAAGTAGATTGGTTCCTGGAGCTGCACAAATGTGCTCACAGAGCAAGTGGAAGAAGTCAAACCCAATGGAGAGGGACCTGTGAAAATGGGAAGTAGAAGACCAGAGGCACAAATGCCATCTCAGAGAGGACAGCCTTCCACAGATGGTCAGTGCTCAGTCATCTCACTCACACACACTACCAGCAGCACTGATTACAGCTTGTCAGTCCCTTCCTCTTGAGGCTCTTTCTTCACTGGGCTTCTCATTTTCCACACTTCCTGGTCATTCTCCTACCTTTCTGCATGTGTGCATGTTCAATTGCTTTAGCCGAGTTCAACCCTTTGGGACCCCCATGGACTATATAGCCCACCAGGCTCCTCTATCTATGGAATTTTCATGGCAAGGATACTGAAGAGGGTTGCCATGCCCTCCTCTAGTGGATCTTTCTGACCCAGGGATTGAACTCATGTCTCCTGCGTTTCCTGCATTGCAGGCAGATCCTTTACCGCTGAGCCACGTGGGAAGCCCATCCTACCTCTAACCACCTCTTAGTCTTCTTTACTGAAAATCCTTTTCTATTTTCTCTGGAAAGCCCAGGACTCAGCCTTACATTCTCTTCCCTTTCTATTTGCAGATCTATACTTACTTCTGAGTACTCATCCATTTCTATGGCTCAGATATCACCATATCAGAAAGCCCTGTCTTGACTAACCTATGTGAAATAGCCCCCATCTAGGATTTCCAGTTCCCTTACACCCCATTGCAAGGGGTGCAGGTTCAATCCCTCATCAGGGAATCCGACATACCATGTGGTCTGCCCCCTAAAAAGAAATGAATGAAACACAAAACATGCAAAACAGCTTTAACTGCACTCAGAGTAAAAGCCAAAAGATCTTTTAAATGACCCCCAAGAATTAGCCTCTAGACACCCCTGTTAACTTGTCTCCTAGTGCTTTCACCCTCCTGCTTCCTGTTCTAGAGTCTATTTTGTTGGTCTAAGAATTCACACTGAAGCCTGTAGTTTGGCACCTGCTGGCTACTCTTCCAGGAGTTATCTCCCTGCTGGATCCCCAAGCTCACTCTATCATGGACTCTCTGTCACTGAATTAAAGATCCCCACACTAAGTTCCCTAAGTCTCAGCTGTCACCCAGAGCTCCCTTTTTCCTTCCCAACTATATTATTCTACAGCACATTCATCACCACTTAAAGTCTTCAGAGGCAGGACTTTTGGCAACTGTGTCCACTTTGTGTCTTTGGTACCTAGACTATTTATGGCCAAGAAGTGGACACTTGATATTGAACAAATGTGAATTCAATGTAGCAAATGCCTTTTGGATCCATCCTATCTTCTCATTCCCACTGTTCTGCCTGGGTCAACTCATCTTCATAGCTTTTCAGAGTTCTTGCCATGACTCTAAATGATCTCAAGTGGTCTTCCCACTTCCAGTCTCTGTTTGCTTGAATCCATTTTTCACTTTTATCTAATTTTATACTGATACCACTTTTATCTAATTTTATACCTTCCTGTTATACACATCTGAAATGTCACTTGCCTCATTAGAGAACTTCAAAAGCTTCCACTGCCCACAGTCAAATTGTATTTCTTACTTTGGAGTTCACAGTCCTTTATCACTTTGCCTCTAATTCCCTTAACAAAAAATTCTCCCAATAATATCCTGTTCCAGACACATCAAACTGCTCACTAGTCTTTGCAAATATCATACATAATCAGATTTGTTGTATACTTACTACCCATTGAATTCTTCGGTGCAAAATCACTCCTCAAGGGCTTTTATGGGACAGTAGTGAAGAAAAAGAAAACTAAAGGGAAACTACAAAGAATGTTACTGATCTTAGGACAAATGAGAACTAACCCATCTATGGAGCCAGGATTGGGGGAAAAAACATGGGAAAAAAAGGAGACAGGCTAAGAACATGTTGGCTATAAGAGTACTAATGCTGAATGAATGTTTGTTGGCTGGAAAATTTTTAGTTTTATTTGGGATTATAATAATTACTTATTTTCCCACCTTGTTTCAAAAGGCTTAAAATTTTAATAATACATGGAGTGTCTTAAATGGGACATATTCTGGGCCAGCTACTAGGCTAAGGTGTTTTGCATTAACTTACTTAACACTCTCAACATTATATAGAAGGTGATAAAATGAGGTTTAAATTATTTGCTCAACATAAGAGCTAATAATGGGAAAATTAGTTTTTGGACCCATAAAATCTAAATGCATGTTTCATGATCTTTTTATCACATCACATGACACCCTTGAAATTTGGAGGCATGTCCCAAGTAGATTCTTTTTCTGTTTCTACCACAGTTCCTTTTTCTTCCCTTTCTTCTCTGGCAAAACCATCATCTCCATGGCTTCCGGAGTTGCATACTTAATAGTACAATACTACATTATATTACAAAGTATAGAGCCACAAATCAGACAGCTACTATTTTATTACACACACAGTTACACTGGAATTTATTCTAAAAGGAGAAACTTTCTTATCTTTACTGGGATTGGCTTCAGTCGGTTGCCTTCAGTTGTTCTCTTTTAGCAGAAAGAAATAATAGCTCTTCTGCATTAAATTCAAAACACCTAAATTTTAAAGCAGAAATGCTGAAATGTATACCCAGTGGCATAATTTGTGTTTAGGGGACAAGCTGTAGTGAGGCTAAGTGAATGAGCTTTGAAGTCAGAGCGCCTGGGTTAAAATCCCAGCTATGCAATGAACCTGTAATGAGACCAAGAGCAATTTCCTGAATGTCTTCTAAGTCTCGGTTTCCCCATCTACAAATTAGGGCCAATGACAGTGCTTATCTGAGATTCAGACATGTCTGACTATGCTTCTTGAACTTGAACTTGATATTGTTGTTCCAAGGAATCTATAGAAAAAAAAAAAAAAACCAGCCCACAGTACTCCTTCACAATAAAGGAAGGAGTCAGGTGGACAAGATTTAGTCACTGATTGGGGGCATCCTGAAAATGAATTAGTTATACATTTGGATTCAGCTTCTGATTCAATGTTCTCAAAACTCCCCCAGAGCCAATCAAGCTATGATTGCTGGGAAAGGAAGGCAAGCTGTGTGAAAAATCTACAAGTGTGCTCTCAAATCACTATGAGACAATGAGGCACAAGCAGTGTTCACATTCCACTAACCAAGAATAGAAGTGTGAAAAGGAAGAATGGTCTTCTTCCAGCAGTGTCACAGGATACTAGGTAGCTTTATGCCCAAAAGACGCAGCAAGTAAATTAAATGCTCTTGAGGAGAGCAGCATCTGGTAGGTCTAGGATACCCAATGAGGGGAAATGAGACTGATATAAAAGGGAACACATCTTAAGTAGGAAGAAACTAAGAACAGTGAGACACTCTCTGGGCGACTCCTAGGATGCACTCTCAGGACATTACAGGGAGTTGGAGATCCTCAAATAGCAGGGACATGAATGGTGAAGGATTATTGTGTTATAGCCATGGAAACTTAGTCTAAGGAACTCTGAAACAACTACCATATGAAAGAGCCTGAGCTAGCCTAGGTGGTTGTAGATTGCAAAAAATGGCCATAAATTCTTTCCATCCATTTGCAATAAGACTCCAAAGCTCCTCCCATGAAACGTGGAGTTTAGGGCTTCCCTGGTGGCTCAGTGGTAAAGAATCTACCTGCCATTGCAGAAGACACTGGTTTGATTCCTGGCCCAGGAAGATCCAATATGCCATGGAGCAACTGAGCTGGGACATTACAATTATTGAGCTTGTATTCTGGAGCCAAGCAACTGTAACTATTGAGCCCATATGCTGCAGCTGCTGAAGCCCACATGCTCTAGAGCCTGTGCCACAGTGAAAAGCCCTTGCATTGCAACTGGAGAGTAACTCCTACTTGCTGTTCCTAGATAAAAAGCCCAAACAAAGCAATGAAGACCCAGCACAGCCAAAAGTAAATACATAAAGTTACATTTTTAAAGGGTGGAGTTTAGTCTCTCTGTTCAAGTCTAGAATCGGCCATGGTACTTACTTTGGCCTCTGTCACATCAGCAAACATGATGAAGGGAACTAAAAAGTGTTTTCAGTGCAAGTAGCCCTGTTACACTGCTCCTGAGACTCCTACAGCCTCTGCTAGCTCAGTTACCTTCTTTGTCCCTGCCAATGGCCAACAGGCAACTGAAAGTGTGAGTGAGGTTACTGGCTTCCGACTGACCACAGAGTGTGATGGACTCTAGCTAATATCATGGGGTCGCAAAGAGTCGGATATGACTGAGTGACTGATCTGAACTGAACTGAATATCAAATGGAGCAAAAATGAGCTGTCCCAACTGAAGCCATTCTAGCTGACACATTGAGTTGTGAGATAAAAAAGGGTTGTTTTAAACCACTAAATTTGGTGTTGGTTTATAGTCAAGGTCAAGGTTATACTGATTGACATTCACAGATCCATCCATTCATTCATTCACTTATCGGTCCATCCATCTACTTATTTCTTATTCACCTTTTCCCCAAAATAAACATGATCATTTACAGAAAAGCACTAAATATTCAATAATATTAATATGATAGAAATATTAGAAGACAGTAAAAGCATATATGTTGATCATAAAGTCTAACAGGATTTCTGTTGCTTATTGTTACATCGAACTCTAAACTTCCTGCAATCTAAACAAAAAATTAAAATATGTGAGTAACATAAAAAAAGGTCAGCCACAAAGTTCCAGTTATATGAAAAGCACTTTATATGTTTCCTAATGTTGATGGCTTTGTGAGTTAGATGTTGCTATTCCCATTTCATGGATAAGGAACTTAAAGATTTGAGATATTTCTCTATTCAGCTAATATGTAGAGAGCTAAGATTTAAACTAAGGACTATCTGATTCTAAAATACACGCCCTTTCCAACTCAAGACACAAGACACTTTCCAACACTTTGTATAGGGGACAATGGAAAGTGAAAGTGTTAGTCTCTAAGTTGTGTCCGACTTTGTGTGACCCCATGGACTGTATCCCACCAGGCTCCTCTGTACATGGATTTTTCCAGGCAAGAATATTGGAGTGGATAGCCCATTCCCTCTCTAAGAGATCCTCCTGACCCAGGGATTAAACCCAGATCTCCTGCATTGCAGGTAGATTCTTTATTATCTGTGGAAGATACTCTAAATCTCTTAAGTATCTCTCTTCATAATATTCAGTACTGTCTTAGTCTAAGATCTCATCATTTCCTACGTATACTGTCAGGCTCACTTTGTAACCAGTTTCTCTCACCCTAGTCTTAGCCCCTCTGACCTGACTTCTACAGTTTTGTAGGAATGACTTTTCTAAAACTCAGGTATGATTGTGCCAGGATCCTAAATAAAGCTTCTGAGTGGCTCTTCATTATCTTAAAGATCACAGTCCTCTCTCCACATATGGAGTCTCATTTGCCACCATCACCACTAGGCTTCTTCCATTTTCTTTCTTTTCTTAAAGGATAATTGCTTTACAGTGGTGTGGCGGTCTCTGCTGCACATCAACATGAATCAGTTCTAATTATATACATGAGACTCTTGAGAGTCCCTTGGATAGCAAGGAGATCAAACCAGTCAATCGTAAAGGAAATCAACCCTGAATATTCATTGGAAGGAATAATGCTGAAGCTCCAAAAATCTGGCCACCTGATGCAAAGAGCTGACTCATTGGAAAAGACCCTGATGCTGGGAAAGACTGCGGGCAAGAGGAGAAGTGGGCAATATAGGATAAGATGGTTGGATGGCATCACTGACTCAAGGGACATGAGTCTGAGCAAACTCCAGAAGACAGTGAAGGACAGGGAAACCTGCAGTTCATGGAGCCACAGAGTCAGACACCACTTAGTGACTGAACAACAACGTCCCCTCTCTCTTGAGCCTCCTTCCTCCTTCCCACCCCTCCTGGTAGTCACAGAGGGCTAGGCTGGATTCCTTATGTTATATAGCAGTGGCACTGGTTGTCTATTTTACACATGATATTGTATATACGTAAATGCTGCTTTCTCAATTCACTTACCAATCCTGAAGAAGTCACCAGTCTATTTATTCATGCTCTGCATTCCCAATTCCTTTTTTCACTTCTCACTGCTCACTTCCCACTCAAGTCTTTCCAATTAATACTGCTTCTTCAAGATAGTGCAAACATCTCTGAGATTCCTAGACTGAATCTGTGCCTTTATTAAAACTCATACTCTTGGCTCAGTCAGTAAAGAATTTGCCTGCAGTGTAGGAGACCTGGGTTTGATCCCTGGGTTGGGAAGATCCCCTGGAAAAGGAAATGGCAATCCACTCCAGTATTCCTGCTTGGAGAATTCCATGGACAGAGGCATGTCAAGCTATAGACTACAGGCTCTCAAAGAGTCAGACACTACCGAGTGACTAACATCACTTCCATACACCATGTCATATTTTCTTATTTATCAGGTTGTCCCTTGCACTTAGCCCAGTGTCTGGCACATAGATTCATTCAGTAAATATTTGTAGAGAAAAAGAATAATTGCCTTCAACAACAGCATTCCCCAAAATACAGAAGCTATTTTGCATAGCTGATTTGAAGAATAACCTCAATTCCTCTGTAAACTCTGGGCCGAATTACGTTAAATATGAGTGACCTTATTGCTTGAACTATGTAGCCTTTCCAGAGCAAATACAAAAACATATACTTTTGAAGGAAGGAGGGGAGGGAAGAAGAAAGGATTATTGAATTAGAATCGTTCAGCTTTGGGCACTTTGACCTGCTTCTCCCGAACTCATCACACCACCTTAACTCCTTCATGACCATCATGCCCTCAAATACTGCAAACCTACCTCTCCCGCTAATACCATTTCCTTAGGGTTTCCAAGGTCACACTTTCCGTTCAAGGCCACTAGTGCAGCATCATAAGCCACACCCTCTACTGAGGCACCACAGAGAATTTTGGGAGAAAAACAGAATCCTGGGACAGACAGATAATCTGGGGAGAGAATGGAGCACTGCAGGAGAGAACAGAGCATTTTGAGGAAGAATGGAGAAGTCTGGGAGAGAAAAGAGAGTTGTGGGAGAACAGGAAGGGCTGTGGGAGAGCATAGAAGATTGTGGGGGAATGCAGGTGCACACAAAGCATTGTGGGAGAAAGAAATGTGGATGAGAACAGAAAACTGGGGGAGAGGGAATTACTGAAAAGAAGATATGTGAGGAGAGGCAATTCACAGCTGCTCGTCTACCAGCCTTTCCCACAGGGTCCGCCACACAGACACTTCTGGCCACTCTCTCAAGTCTGTCTGAGTCAAGTCCCTCCACTAAAACCTCACCACCTTTGCTCCTTCATGACCCTCCCCCTCCTGGCCCACTCCTGCTAGGACCACACACACAGTGGTAGCTGAGACATGAAATTATGGGAAAAAGTAGAGGCTTTAAGGAGAGAGAGAATTTGGGGAGAGAACAGAGATTTGTGGGAGAGAACAAAGAATTGTGGATAAGAACAAAGAATTATGGAAGAAGGGAAGGTTTGAGGAGAGACAAGGAATTGTGCTAGATATAGATAAGTGAACTTTAATGCTTCACTTGGTCTGTAGGGTAGGAGCCATATCCCCTCAGTTATGGCTATGCCCATCCCTACATTCCCTCTGGACCATGCTCCCTCCTGCTCCTAAATCCACTCCTCTGGCTACTGCCAGTCATGCCCCGGATGTTTATTCATGGCTATGTCCGACTTCCTGAGGCCATGCCCCTTGTCTCCATAGGGCCATGTGTTTTCTGGTGGGACATAGTCCTTCTCCCCTATATATCATGCTTCTCCTTTCCAGGCCAATCTACTGTACTCTACCTTGATCCTACTACAACCTTCCAGACAAAGTTGTTCTTGTTCCCTCCAGGATGCTCCCTACGTCCTTGTCCTCTTGTTGTGGCCAGGCTGTGTCCTCTGAATTCAACTGTGGCCATACCCAGACCCCTTGGGCCTTACTATTTGTGCTCCCTTGTAATCATGCTCCCTCTAATCCATCACAACCATTCCACAAGGCCACACCTCTGCTAACTGGGCCTACTCTTTCTACTCTTGTCTCCTCCCTCACCCACCATTCCTTTCCTCCCAAGGCTACTCTCATTGTTAGCCCGTGTTAGTCCATGGTCTCTCCTCTCCCACCATAACAATACTATGTTCACTCAGCTTGGTAATGCTCCTCTCAATTAGCATGTCCCTTCCCTAGTCTCTACCAAACTCCTCCTGTAGGTAGAGGAGCCTCCAGGTCTCTTTAGAAACCCACTTAAATCAGAACTTAGGTCCAGTGGCATTCACAGAGTTAGCTGAGGCCTGTGGACCTATGATCCTTGCCTAAAAGATGATTTTCTTCAGATTTCTGCCAGCTCCAAATACTGCCACTTGATCAGTGATTTATCAGTCACTGGGGACAATGGTGGGTGAGTTATGGGCTGTATTTTAGTCAGTGATATTTCATATCCATGAAAATCATGTTCCTTCCAGGCAAGTTTCATGTTCCCTAACCCAGTCTATTTTTATTCCAGCTCTGTAGTAGACCTTAAGGGCTTCCCTGGTAGCTCAGCTGGTAAAGAATCTGCCTGCAATGCAGGAGATCCTGGTTCAATTCCTGAGCTGGGAAGATCCCCTGAAGAAGGGATAGGCTACTCACTCAAGTATTCTTAGGCTTCCCTGGTGACTTAGATGGCAAAGAAGCCACCAGCAATGCAGGAGACCTGGGTTCCATCCCTAGGTTGGGAAGATCCCCTGGAGGAGGGCATGGCAACCCACTCCAGTATTCTTGCCTGGAGAATCCCCATAGACAGAGGAACCTGGCAGGACCCAGTCCTTGGGGTCACAAAGAGTCAGACATGCCTGAGCTACTAAGCACAGCACAGTGGACCTTAAATGCTAGGCAGATGCATGGAGTAACAATTCTCTCCTGAGTCTCCTCCAAATGACCTTTCCTAGGCATTTAGTCCCCTTTTGTTGTCTAGGACCTGTCAAGATAATACACACTTAATCTGGTTGCAGACTGAACTCTGAGAATACTCTGATATCCTTGCTCCTTTCATTTTCAACTCTGGCTTTACAAGAAAACTATGAAGAGGTTATAACTAGCTTTCTTTCCTGTTCTAAAATCTTTGAAAAATACTTAAGAATAAACTTTACCAAGAAGGTGAGAAAATCTGTGTCTTTCAGAAGGAGAAAACTATATAAGTGAATATTATAGATGAAAACTATGAAACATTGATGAAAGAAATTTTAAATGACACAAAATTGGACAAATATCCCATATTGGAAAAATTAATATAGTTAAAATGTCCATACTATCTAAAGTATTTTACAGATTGCATGCCATTGTTATCAAATGTTTAACCACACTTTTTTTTTTACAAAAATAGAAAAAAAAATCTAAAATTCATATGAACTGCAAAAAAAGTGCTGAATAGTAAGGAAATTTTGAGCAAGAAGAACAAAGTTGGAAACCTCACACTTCCTGATTTCAAAATATGTTACAAAGCTACAGGAATCAAGACAGTATGGTGCTGGGATAAAAACAAAGATATACACCAAGGGAATAGAATAGAGAGCCTGAGAATAAACCCAGTTATTATAGTTAACTTATCTTTCACAAAGATGCCAAGAATACAATGAGGAAAGAATAATCTCTTCAATAATAGCTGTTGGAAAAACTAGATGCTCACATGCAAAAGAATGAAATTGGATCTTGATCTTACAGCATATCCAATAATTAACTTGAAATGGATCAAAGGCTTAAATGTAAGAATTAACTTTAAAACTCCTAGAAGAAAACATAGGAAAAATCTTTTCTCAACATTGGTGTTGGCATTGTTTCTTGAATATGACACCACAAGCACAGACAGCAAAAGCAAAAATAGACAAATGGGATTACATTAAACCAAAATACTTCTGGATAACAAAGAAAACAATGAAAAAACTGAAAAGACAACTCCAAGAATGGGAGAAAATATTTGCATACCATATATCTGGTAACAGGTTAATACCCCAAAATATAAGAAACTCCTGCTGCTGCTGCTGCTGCTGCTGCTGCTGCTGCTGCTAAGTCGCTTCAGTCATGTCCGACTCTGTGCGACCCCATAGATGGCAGCCCACCAGGCTCCGCTGTCCCTGGGATTCTTCAGACAAGAACACTGGAGTGGGTTGCCATTTCCTTCTCCTACTAAATAGCAAAAAACAAACGAACAAACAAAAACCCTCAAATAACACAATTTTAAAAATGGGCCAAGGATCTGAATAGACACTCCTCAAAAGAAGATATACAAGTGGCCAACAGATATATGAAAATGTGTTGGACATCACTAATTATCAGAAAAATTAAAATCAAAACCACAATAAGATATCACTGCAACGAAACACTAGGATAGCTTTTTGTTTTTTTCAAAAAAGATAAACAGTGTGGGTGAAGACATGAAGAAAAGGGAACCCTGTACACTATTGGTGGAACATGAATTGGTTCAACCACTATGGAATACAGTAAGAAAATTCCTCAAAAAGTTAAAAACAGAACTATCATATGATCTAGCAATCCCACATCTGGGCACATATCCAAATGAACTGAAATCAGTATCTCAAAAAGATATCTGCATTTCCATGTTCATTGCAGCATTAATCACAATAATCAAGACATGGAGGTAGCCTAAAGGTCCATCTACTGCAGAATGGATATATACATACAATGGAATGTTATTCAGCCTTTAAAAAGCAAGAAATTTTGTCACTTGTGTCAACGTGAATGAACATGAAGGACATAATAAGTAAAGTTAGCCAGACACAGAACAAACACCACATGATCCCACTCATTTGAGAAATCTAAAACAGTCAAACATAAAAGCTAAGAGTAGAATGATTACTGCTAGGGACTAGAGGGAGAGAGAAATGAAAAAAGGATAAAACATTTCAGTTATGGAAGGTTAATAAGTCCTAGAAATTATTCTACAGCACAGTGACTATAGTTAACAATATTGTATTATATACCTAAAACTTTTGCTAAGAGAGTAGATCTTAAGTGTTATTATATAAACAAATAAATAGGGTGGGAGGATACTTTTGGAGATAACGGATATGTATAGGGCATTAACTGTGGTGATATTTTCATGAGTATATGTGAGTGATAGTTGCTCAGTCTTACCTGACTCTTTGCAACCCCATGGACTGTAGCCAGCCAGGCTCCTCTGTCCATGGAATTCTCCAGGCAAGATTACTGGAGTGGGTTGCCATTTTCTTCTCTAGGGGATTTTCCCAACCCAGGGATCCTGCATTGCAGGAGAGTCTTTACCATCTGAGCCACCAGGGAAGCCTACTATTAAGAGACATTTCTAAGTATAAAGACAGGTCAACTTAAAAAGTATCAGCAGATACATGCTTGACTTTATCTTATAATCTATAGACAACAAATACATTAGAAAATGTAATGAATCCATACACCTTTTCCAAAGGAATACTCAAGACAGAAGTAGCAATAAAGTTGAATGAATCAGATCAATCAGATGAAATAATTTAGACAAAGCTTTTCTCTCTCAAAGAGATGGGAACTGGGCAAGTGGTCAGGAAAGAAATACAATGTGCTTTTAGCTTTGTATGAACGATAATGTTCAGTTCCATGTTGATGAACATAGTTCTCTTTTGCTAAATAAATCCTCTACTTCAAATTACTGTCCAAATGCTTTATAAAAACTCCACGTCTGGCCTTTGTTTGGAATCTGTTACTTTTGTTGCCACCTCCTGATCACAGTCCTCTGAAGCTTCTACTTCTTTCCCAGTGTCCCCCAACACTTCGGTTGCCCTTACGCTGTCCCCTGAAGCCTCGATTGCCTTCCCGCTGTCCTCAGAAGTTGCGATATCCTTCCCTTGGACCTTCTAGCTCTGGTTGCTCCATGGCCACAGAAAGCTGCCAGCACTGTGAATCATGCCACTTTTCCTGTACTTCTGTTACTGATGCAGTAGGGATATCAAAGCAAACACTCTGCTTTCCTTTGAGAAAGACCATTCCCTTCACTTTGGAATCAGTATCTCCACCCAGCTGCTCTTTTAGTTCTTTCCAAGCATAACTAATGTTTGGCATTTCAATTGAACACCGCAAGATCATGAGCATATACTTCTCTCCAAATTCATCAAGCTGTATACATTAAATATGTTCAGCTTTTCATATGTCAATCATATCTCAATAAAAATGGTTTAAAGAAAAAAAAAGAGCTTCACCAAGGATCAAAGTTGTCTTGAGAAGAGTATTTTCTCAGAATTTTGTAGTAAAATAAGTTTGATTCTTGCCATCAAATTTCTTTCCTCACCTTTTTCCTTTGGTTTCATAAGAGAGAAATGGAACACAAAAGTGAGTAGAATGAGAAAAACGTTGCTTTGGATGTGATCAAATAGTCTTATGTTTAATGTTGCTCTCCTGGAATGTTGTACTTTTTTAAGGAAAATATTATTAAATAGCTAACAAAACATTCCAAAAGGCAAACATTAACTTGACCCAGTTCAATCACATAATATCAATACCTGTAAACAATTCAAACTTTTAATGGCATTGCAACCTCACTCCCTGATATTCTTTGTACCCTCATTTTTAAACACTCTTATGCCTTTTTAGGGTTTCAGAACACAGTCCTCTATTGTAGTTTAGTGACTATACTTGTTTTGCTTTCTTGTATGAATCACGTAGACAAAAGAGTATATAGCGCACATAAATGTATGGTTTTGGTTTAGTCACTAAGTCATGTCCGACTCTTATGACCCCATGGACTGTAGCCCGCCAGGGCCCTCTGTAGAATTCTCCAGCCACTGGAGTGGGTTGCCATTTCCTTTTCCAAGGCATCTTCCTGACCCAGGAATTAAACCCAGGTCTCCTGCATTGCAGGCAGATTCTTTACCAACTGCGCTATGAGGGAAGTGCTCTACATATATATATATTTATTTGTTTAAATCTTAATACAAACTATGTAAAAAAAAAAAAGGAATCTTTGGATATATCTTCCTGGGGAAAGAGCATCTTCCAGTAGCCACTCAGTTGCTCATTTATTCAAAATTGTGTTTATCAAATACTATGAGTGTTCCAGTGACAAATAAGAGAAGCCTTAAGGAGCTTACAATGTTGTTCCAATCTGAGTTTGATAAAACAAAAAATGACTAGAAAGTTAAAGGTGTGGTCAGGGGTTGATAGGTGGAAAAGAACTTGGTAATCACAGATCTTCTGGATTCAACTAATAGGAATATTTAGGGATAGCAAATATAGGAAGCCACTTTCATAGTAGTTACTACAGTCTTTTGCACAATACATTCTCAATCAGTTTTCACTGAATGTGAAGAAGAAGGAGGGGGGGGGGAAGAGGGAGGGGGAGAAAAGGAAGACACTTTCATCTTTGATGAAGAAACATCAGTTGTAAGGCCTGTCACAAGTGTATTAGTACCTAAAATTCTAAATATTGAAAGTAAATTGCTTTTTAAAACAAATCAGAGTGGATTCAAGAGTATCACTATTATGATATTTCTTTCAATCATTTGCTTTTTTAACCACGAAGAGAAAGGGATGTGGTTACAGCCTAGGTGTGAGAACTGAACTGGATACAGTCGCGGGAGCATATCATTAAGGCAAGCTTCATTCATCAAGTGCATGAAGATCAAAAAAGTCTGAGAATTCTGTTTCAGATTATCTTCTCTACCATTTCTCTCACTTGGACATTTGACAGGACTATGCAGATGACAACTGAAAGTTGTCAATTGACTCTTTAAAAACCTGTATTTCATACAGAGGCTGGACCCCAATGCTCTGGAAACTAGAAAACCAGTGAAAAGTTAATATTCTACCTTCAAGTCAAGAAGTTCGATTGGCACTCCCTTAGTGTATTACTTTTCTATGGAAACCCTGCAAACAGTGCTTAAAACAAGACACAATTTTTTCCTCACAGTATTGGAAAGTCAAGAGTCAGGGAATGGCTGAGCTGGGTCCTTGCTCAGGGTCTCCCGGACTGAAGTCAACATTTACAGCTGGGGCTCTGGTCTTATCTGAGGCTTAGGGTCCTCTTTCAAGCTCACTGGTTGCTGGCAGAATTAGCTTCCTTGTGGGTCTGAGACTGAGGCATTCAGAGTCCCCACGCCCCCTCCACGCACACAGTTCCCTGTCACACAGCCTTCTCCACACTATGCCAGTTTGTTTCTTCCAGACCAATAGGAGAATCTCTGTGACTTCTTTTAACGGCTCATCTGTTGAAGTCAGACCAGGATAATCTCCCCAATTTAAAGTCAGCTGATTAAGGACTATAATTATATCTACAAAATTCCTTCGTAGCAGTACTTAGATTACCTTTTGGCTGAATAACTGGAATAATATGTACATACTTAGAGTCAGGAATCTTGGGGGTTATCTTAGAATCCTGCCTTCCACACTTGAAAAGGAAAACATTTCCGTATTTAGATATCTGTTGTTACTAGTGTTGCTGCTGAGATTCTTGAGGATCCAAGAACTGTCTTTCACAATTTTCATTATGGGGGAAAAAAATTACCTTCACAAAACTTGTGCAAAGAATAGTTGCCTCTTTCCAGTTACTTGGATATACTTCAAATTGAAGAAATTTTAAAAAAATAGATTTTCTATGACAGTTAAACCGTGGGAAGTCATGTGGGAATATAAGACTAGTTAGTTGCAAGAAGGGTAGATCATGAAAGAGACTCCACAAGAAGAGGTCAAGGTACCATTAATTAGGAAAAGATTGTGTTGAATAGCCAGTCACCTGGATTAAATTAAGTCCATTTCCTTGGATACAAAGCGGCTGGACTCTGACAACCAGTCTGTTCTAGAATCCCTCTGTGCCTTTTTAGTAACCCACAGAAAATTTGGTATTCAATACTTTGAGTCCATAAATCCATTAAAAAAATAAGAATGCACATTACTTTCTGGGAGGTCTGTTTGTTTTAATGAGCAAAGAATAAAATAATTATCTCACACAATGCTGCAGGTGTAGATTGTAAGAGCAACTTCAATAGCTGTATGTGCAATTGTTAATAGGTCTCCAGTGAAAGAACATTTTTAGATCTCCATTTTCTCATAGTTTCTTTTCTTGTAAAATAACTAATGCCAAAATTAGTTCAATTGCTCTTTTTGGAAGCCTTCAAAAACTAGTCACATTATTGGTTCTTTTGTTTAATACATTCTATCCATATGCTGCTGGCTCGCCTATTCGGAGAGCTCAAACCTTTGTGTATGCCCTTGGGAAAAAAATGTGTGGCCTCAATTTCTAATCAGGAAGCACAGTTTCTCAACTTGAGTCTGCCTCTGACTTACGGTCAATTGATTTGGTTCAATTTTTAGATGCCAGTAAAACTGGAAATATCACTAGTGATCCAAAAATAAATTTATTTTCATCCACAAATAATTGTGAAGTCCTTGTATTAGGGATTATGAAGTCTAGTTGAATAGCATCATTCAAAGATCTGTCTCTGATGTCATGAGCCACATGCAGAAATGGATTCCTCTGTAAATGATTGTCCTGGTGACAGTTTACAAAACACCAACTTTAAATGCTCAAGTTAAAAAAACAAAAACAAAAACTTGGCTCTGGACTTGAAAAAGATTAGAAACAGAAGGTTAACTGTAAAAATGAAAACACTTCTATTGTATTAAACAAGTAAATTGAAAAACAATAAAAAGTATTTAAAGCACTTTTGAGTTTTAGAAATATAGTAACTGCCTTGTTGCCTAACTTTCCACCACTCTGCAGATGATTTACATTACTTCATTGAGGAGCTAGACTATCCAGGACAGAAAATTCCTTCAAGTTTACTTTCCAAGGAGTCACTGCACATTTACCTGCAGGCACTTCATAAATGGTTGTTGGGAGAGGAATGGATGGATGAGCGCAGATATTCATTCTTGATTCCTTTACTTTTGTCAAGTAGAAGAGACCCTCTCCTGTTGCTGAACTAAGCCTTCTGAAGACCAAGCCATCTAACTGTGTTTTGGCTCCACCCTTCAAAGAAGTTGGAAAAATTGGATACTTCCTCATCAAGAACCCACGTGGCTGAATCAGTTAGTCCTTCTCTTATACACCTTCTGTCTCTCCTGGCTCTTTCAATTATGGAGTGGAAGCCCATACTGCTTGCCATATAACCAGCCAATAAATCAAGATACAAGTTATTGAGGCAAGCATTACTGACTTTATTCAGAAAGCTAGCAGACCAAGAAGAAGACCAAAGAATCACCTTACCTGAGGTAGAATTTAGGCTTCTTTGGTACTAAAAGGGAAGAAGGTGTTGCTGGTTGTTGTAAGCTTCTTGGTGCAGGAATCCTTTGTTCTTGCAGCAGTCCACATAGGCCTGGTTATCGTATTCCTGTAAACCTCCAACAGAACAAATGTTATTCTCTGTTCTGCAAATTTTTATCTCTATATGAGTGGGAAAGTGTTACACTGTTTAAGATCAGAGCCTCAAGAACGGGCTATTGTGTATATTTCAGGCTAGAGGCAACATTCTTGCACAAAAGAAGGAGAGCCAGCATGACTAAGCACAGACAACAGGCACAAGGATTAGAGCTAAAGGAATAGAATCAATATGGAGTCAGTTTTGCTCTCTGTCGTATTTCCATTTTCCCATTAACAAGTAAACATGTTTCAGATCTCTTTTTTCTGATGTGTGTGCCTCTGTAAATATATATACACATTTATTACATTTACAAACACATTTGTCATTATTTAGACATTCCCTTGTTGATAGCCATTTGTTACCAAATTTTTGCTCTTATATACATTTCCCTGTCTCCTTGCACACAGCTGTAACCATTTCTCTGGGGCAATGGTCCTCTGGGGTCATATCTCAGACTTATTAAGATAAAATTTCCAAGGCTATTTTTTAAAAGCCTTGCACGTAATCCTAACAAGCTGCTTTTAGTTGAGAACTACAGCTCTAGAAAGAGAAATAGAAAATCTGGGTACACAATTATTCCCCAAGGCAACTATACCTATTTTCTAGCCTATCAGTATTGTAAGATGTTTTTTCTGCTTGCTTGCTACCATGTGATATTGTCAGACTTTTTCATTTTTCCCAAACTGAGTATGAATTCTATTTCAGATTATTTTTTTAAATTTAATTTTTAATTACTAGCAAGCTAAATAATCTTTTTGCAAATTTTTCCATTCTGGTTCTTTTTCTCCTGTAAATTATCTGTTCATATCTCTTGTCCATTTTTCTGTTGGTGATTTGCCTTTTTCTTATTGATTCATATGCTCCATGTGATCATCTTTTTTCTATGTATGCAAACTATTTCCTCCAAGTGCACAGCCAGTTTTTTAAATTTGTGGTTTCTTGTGTTGACACTGCCTAAGTTCAATTTCCAGTTTTAAGGTTGTTAAGTTGTTCTTCTTTTATATAACTGGAGTTGACTATTCTTAGGCTTTTCCTTTTTTCATAGAGATTTCACTGTCCTTTTTTAAAGTCCATTATCACTTTCTTCAGAATTAAAGTCCAGAAAGGAGTGCATGTGTTCTAATCCTAGCTGCCAGGGACATGGATCTTCTCAGCTTTGGAAGTGGAAGATGAACTCCATTCCTCACCAGGACTTTTGAAATCAGGAACTCCAAAAACAGCAAGGGGAGTTTAGATGCTGAGCAGTTCAAAAACATGAAAATTCCCTTCTAGCTTCTAAAATTTTACTAAAGATAGTTGCATGCTATAGCTGTGTGTTAGTCACTCAGTCATGTCTGACTCTTCATGATCACATGGACTGTAGCCCACCAGACTCCTCTGCCCATGGAATTCTAAAGGCAAGAATACTGGAGTGGGAGAAAAGACAATCTATTTAACAAGTGTTGCTGGGAAAACTAGTCAACCACGTTTAAAAGAGTGAAACTAGAACACTTTCTCACACCATACACAAAAATAAACTCAAAATGGATTAAAGATCTAAATGTGTCTCTTGCTGTCTCGCATCGTTACCATCTTTCTATATTCCATATACATGCGTTAGTATACTGTATTGGTTTTTTCTTTCTGGGTTACTTCACTCTGTATAATAGGCTTCAGTTTGATCCACCTCATTAGAACTGATTCAAATGTATTCTTTTTAATGGCTGAGTAATACTCCACTGTGTATATGTACCACAGCTTTCTTATCCATTCATCTGCTGATGGACATCTAGGTTGCTTCCATGTCCTAGCTATTACAAACAGTGCTGCGATGAACATTGGGGTACACGTGTTTCTTTCAATTCTGGTTTCCTTGGTGTAGAGACACAAATGTATAGAACAGTTTTTTTGGGCTCTGTGGGAGAGGGAGAGGGTGGGATGATTTGGGAGAATGGCATTGAAACATGTGTAATATCATGTATGAAATGAATCACCAGTCCAGGTTCGATGCAGGATACAGGATGCTTGGGGCTGGTGCACTGGGATGACCCAGAGGGATGGTATGGGGAGGGAGGAAGGAGGGGGGTTCAGGATGGGGAACACATGTACACCTGGGGCAGATTCATGTTAATGTGTGGCTAAACCAATACAATATTGTAAAGTAATTAGGCTCCAATTAAAAGAAGTAAATTTATATTAAAAAATTAAATTAAGAAAAAATAAAATAAAATAAATAAAGAGCTAAATGTAAGACTAGAAACTGTAAAATTCTTAGAGGAAAACAGAACACTCTCTGACAAAAATCACAGTAAGATCCTCTATGACACACCTCTCAGAGTAATGGAAATAAAAACAAAAGTAACAAATGGGACCTAATTAAATTTAAAAACTTTTGCACAACAAAGGAAACAAAAAGCAAGGTGAAAAGGCAGCCTTCAGAATGGGAGAAAATAGTAGCAAACAAAACAAACAAAACAACTGACAAAGAATTAATCTCCAAAATATACAAGCAGCTCATGTAGCTCAATATAAGAAAGACAAATAACCTAATCAAAAAGTGGGCCAAAGAACAAAACAGACATTTCTCCAAAGAAGACATCATACAGATGCCTAATAAACACACAAAAAGATGCTCAACATGACTCATTATTAGAGAAATGCAAATCAAAACCACAATAAGGTTTTGATTTGCATTTCTCTGACTGCAGCCATGAAATTAAAAGACACTTACTCCTTGGAAGAAAGGTTATGACCAACCTAGATAGCATATTGAAAAGCAGAGACATTACTTTGCCGACTAAGGTCCATCTAGTCCAGGCTATGGTTTTTCCAGTGGTCATGTATGGATGTGAGAGTTGGACTGTGAAGAAAGCTGAGCGCCGAAGAATTGATGCTTTTGAACTGTGGTGTTGGAGAAGACTCTTGAGAGTCCCTTGGACTGCAAGGAGATCCAACCAGTCCCTTCTGAAGGAGATCAGCCCTGGCTGTTCTTTGGAAGGGATGATGCTAAAGCTGAAACTCCAGTACTTCGGCTACCTCATGTGAAGAGTTGACTCATTGGAAAAGACTCTGATGCTGGGAGGGATTGAGGGCAGGAGGAAAAGGGGACGACAGAGGATGAGATGGCTGGATGGCATCATTGACTCGATGGATGTGAATTTGAGTGACCTCCAGGAGATGGTGATGGACAGGGAGGCCTGGCGTGCTGCGATTCATGGGGTCGCAAAGAGTCGGATACAATTGAGCAACTGAACTGAACTGAACTGAACTGAACTGAACTGAATAATAATAATAACAAATCTCTCTCAAGAGTTGGTGTAAGCATACCCTAAACCACCTGCAGTGTGTTGTTGCTGTTCAGTTACTAAGTCATTTGCAACTCTTTGCGACCCCATGAACTTCAGTACACCAAGGTTCCCTGTCCTTCACTCTCTCCCAGAGTTTGCTCACTCATGTCCATTAAGTCGGTAATGCCACCCAAATATCTCATCCTCTGTTGCCCCCTTCTCCTCTTGCTCTCAATCTTTCCCAGCATCAGGGTCTTTTCCAATGAGTCGGCTCTTCACATCAGGTGGCCAAAATATTGGCACTTCAGCATCAGCATCAGTCCTTCCAATGAATATTCAGGGTTTATTTCCTTCAGGATTGACTGGTTTGATCTCTTTGTTGTCCAAGGAACTCTCAAGAGTCTTCTCCAGCACCACAATTCAAAAGCATCAGTTATTTGGCACTCAGAATAAGTTTAATGATTGTCATAAATTCAATTTCTCCTTTACAGTAACAAAGAGAAAAATTTCAAGTTCTCTTTTAGTTAACAGCCCTTGACAGATGATTGTCAAGGAAGGGCTATCTATACCCACTAATTCCACCACCTCAAATCATTCATTTCTCTCTCTGTTCCAAGTCTATCCATGCCAATATATATTACTTAATTAGGCTGTGGCAGCTTAATTCCCTTAACACTTTCCCGTATTTCCGGAGCATTGTTCTACCATGAACTTTAGTGTCTACCATGAACATTAGTGTCTGCAGCACCACATTCTTCCATGGTATGTCTGATAATCAACCTAATCTTTCTCGGTCTCATTTATAAACATTCTTTTTTCCATCCTCCCCTCAAATACCAGGATTCATCTATTCCCCCCATGGCACCATCTTGGCCTCTTTTCATATGCTTCACCACTATCTGTAAAATAGATATTCTTGATTCTACATCTTTAGCTCTTCCCTTTCCATTGAGATCCAAACTTATAAAAGTAGTTCAAACTACTTTGGGACAATTTTACCTGGAAGTTTCCTTGCCATTTCAAATGATAGGCTTTAAACTAAACATCACTTTCCACCCATCTCATTGCTCATTGCTCCAACCTCCTCCCTCTTCACCATTCCAAGCCAAAACCTTCTCTTTGTATGTCCCTTGTCAAAACCAGAAACATGTTAGTGGCTTCTGAGTCCTCTCCTTCCCTAATCTATATCAAATTGCTTACCTAGTTTCCTAGACCTTTCCATTTGCCATACCATGACCTAAGATGAAGCCACCATTAACTTTTGATGAATGCAACATCTTCTGCCTGGACTTTCTTGGACCACCACAAGTTATTTACCCCCAAAATCTAGTGTTCTTGTTCAGTTGCACATCTGATGTTATAGCTTTCCTATTTAAAAATTTTCAGTGATTCCTGAAAGTCCTCAGAAAAAAAAAGATTAAGACATTCATAGTATGTATTGATTCCCTCCATTCTCAATCCTATTCTCCTATGCAGCAAAATAATTTTAGGAATTGACACTTGCTTGGGCTTCCCTAGGGGCTCAGACAGTAAAGTGTCTGCAATGCAGGAGACCTAGGTTCGATCCCTGGGTTGGGAAGATCCCTTGGAGAAGGAAATGGCAGCCCACTCCAGTATTCTTGCCTGGAAAATCCCAGGGACCCGGAGCCTGGTAGGCTACTGCTCATGGGGTTGCAAAGAATCGGACACGACTGAGCAACTTCACTTCACTTCACACTTCAGAGGCAGAACTCACTTATTCTAGCCAATCATGATGATCCCACACCCCTAGCCAATGATTGATTTTGGAACCAAGGACTGAGACAACTGATGCTGGACCTTCCACTGATGATATTTATTGATGGAGCTGTGGGTATAATGACTAGACTGAGCCAAACTAAGACTGAAGTGAGGAAGTTTTATTTTACCAATAGGAGCATTCTCTCTTTTTCCATATTGAGGTAAACAATAAAAGACTGTAGCCTTGATTCCTCTATTGCTATCTTAACAAAATGAAGATGATGTCCTGGAAGGCAATGGAAAATGATGAAGAAACCAACCAATCATGAAAGCGCCATGACTTAATATTTTAAAACTGTGTTGAAATCACCTTAAACAGCATAAGGCTCTTCATGATCTAGTCTTTAATTGTCTTTCCAGCTTCACCTTCATTTTATTTGTTTTCATACACTCAATATGTCATCTGAGGACCAGCAGTACTGGTACAACCAGAGAACTGGCTCAAAATAGGGAACTTCAGGCCCTACCCTAGACCTACTGAAACAGAATTTGCAATTTAATAATTTTGCTAAGCGACTATATGCACATTAGAGTTTGAGA
Source organism: Ovis canadensis (assembly GCF_042477335.2). Taxonomy (NCBI): domain Eukaryota; kingdom Metazoa; phylum Chordata; class Mammalia; order Artiodactyla; family Bovidae; genus Ovis; species Ovis canadensis. Next base: position 63,058,753 of record NC_091254.1, read on the forward strand.
AGCACTGCCTTTGACCAGTGGTTCTCAAACTATGGCTCCCAGACCAGCAGCATCAGGATCAGTATCCCCTGGGAACCTACAGTGCTGTGCTATGCTTAGTCACTCAGTTGTGTCCGACTCTTTGCAACCCTACGGACTGTAGCCCACCAGGCTCCTCTGTCTATGGGGATTCTCCAGGCAAGAATACTGGAGTGGGTTGCTATGCCCTCCTCCAGGGGATCTTCCCAACCCAGGGATTGAACCCAGATCTCCCACACTGCAGGTGGATTCTTTACCATGAGTCACCAGGGAAGCCCAGGAACCTATTAAGAATACCAATGCTCAGGCCCCCGGACCTACTGAATCAGAAACTTTAGGAGTGGTATTCCCAGAAATATATGTTTTAATGACTTGGTCACTTTCCCTCAATACTGTGCATAGGATTTGTATTTTTAGATGATGTTGATACTATTTGTCTCTAGACCACTCTTTGGAACTATTGGTCTACACAACTGTTTTCTAAGGGGCTTCCCAGGTGGCACTAGTGGTAAAGAACCTGCCTGCCAATGCAGGAGACATAAGAGACCCAGGTTCAGTCCCCTGGGCTGGAAGGATCCCCTGAAGAAGGACATAGCAACCCACTCCAGTATTTTTGCCTGGCGAATCCCATGGACAGAGGAGCCTGGTGGAATACAGTCCATAGGGTCGCAGAGTGGAACACAAATGAAGTGGCTTAGCACACACACACATAGATATTACCTCTTGCCAGAAGTTCTCCCTGATGGCCAAATTTGGATTAAGTGCCCAGATGATATACTCAAGTGATAGCCAGAGCAATTCTCAAACTGTAATCCACATTTTTCTTCTGACCTAATCTTCCTCATGGAATTAACAACCATTTTGAGTGCAGTGTTAGCTACAGACACTGTTTTACTCTTGCGTCTAATACGACATCACACAAAAATGGGTGCTCAATAAACCTTTGTTAAATCATATGCATTATTAAGGCAGGAATTGTGTCTTCTGTACTACTTCCCTTGATGATGGTCATAGCTCCTCAAAAAATTTTTATAGAAGCTTTATAATTACTTCTTAAAGGAACTCTGTCCATTTACAAGTTCCCAAATAAAACTAGAAAATACTCTCAGTTCAGTTCTGTCGCTCAGTTGTGTCCGACTCTTTGCAACCCCATGAATTGCAGCACACCAAGCCTCATAGTCAATAAGATAATGCTCTAGATGTATAAAAATTAGGGGAAAATAAAATTAGGAAGACTTGATTAACATCATCGATTTACTGCTGAATAAGGATTCAGTTCAGTTCAGTTCCGTCGCTCAGTCGTGTCTGACTCTTTGCGACCCTATGAATCGCAGCACGCCAGGCCTCCCTGTCCATCACCAACTGCCAGAGTTCACTCAGACTCAGGTCCATTGAGTCAGTGATGCCATCCAGCCATCTCATCCTCTGTCATCCCCTTTTCCTCCTGCCCGCAATCCCTCCCAGCATCAGAGTCTTTTCCAATGAGTCAACTCTGCATGAGATGGCCAAAGTACTGGAGTTTCAGCTTTAGCATCATTCCTTCCAAAGAAATCCCAGGGCTGATCTCCTTCAGAATGGACTGGTTGGATCTCCTTGCAGTCCAAGGGACTCTCAAGAGTCTTCTCCAACACCACAGTTCAAAAGCATCAATTCTTCGGAGCTCAGCCTTCTTCACAGTCCAACTCTCACATCCATACATGACCACTGGAAAAACCACAGCCTGACTAGATGGACCTTAGTCGGCAAAGTAATGCCTCTGCTTTTCAATATGCTATCTAGGTTGGTCATAACTTTTCTTCCAAGGAGTAAGTGTCTTTTTATTTCATGGCTGCAGTCACCATCTGCAGTGATTTTGGAGGCCCCAAAAATAAAGTCTGCCACTGTTTCCACTGTTTCCCCATCTATTTCCCATGAAGTGATGGGACCGGATGCCATGATCTTCATTTTCTGAATAAGGATTACACATTGCTTAAAATTTTTTCACTAGGGCTGGGATGTGGATTCTGACAAAACTGGATTATCATGATGATTATACATAGCAATAATGTGATTAAGAGCTGGGTTGGGGGCAGAAAATTCCAGCTTGGCCACTTACTCATGATGTGTCTCTGGCAGCTGCTTGACTTCTTTAAGTTTTACAATCCTTACCTCTAAGATGGGTAATGTTTGCCTCACCGGAATACGGAAGGCTTAAATGAGATAACACCTTTCAGACACATAGCACAATACTTGGTACATAATAAGTTCTCAACAAGTGCAAACTAAGAGCAAAGGGGGTATTTCTAAATTCCATATAGACTTGTGGGTAGAGTTTGGTGCCATCGTGGCTGAAAAAAACATTTTTCAAATATAAGCTTGGTCTCCTCCGAATCTTTGCATTTTATATTGAACTATTGATTATCCAGGAGCAAAACCAGAAACTGTTTCCACATCTACCCTGCCATTCTCACAAACTTTTGCTCTCATGGACATTAGTTTCACTTCTTTCTCCAGAACAATAGCTGCATTACAAAGTGATGAAAACTTCCCAAACATGGCCTGAAGGAACAGAAGAATGGGAAGGTTTACTTGTGTGCAATTGGCCCACAAGCAACAGATTATGATTCTAACTCAAAGTCCCAGAGATGCAGACCTTCACAGCAGACATCAGCCTATGTAGCAGGATGAGATCATAATGTCCCTGGAAGGTGAGCTGCAGAGCCCAGAGCTGTAAAATACAGCCCTTTGTATGCTGAACACTGAACCAGGGCACAGTGAGACAAGAAATGTTTATGTATAGGCGTCAATAAAGTGAAAGCATAAGCTCTATGGACAGAATTGGGCTGGTCAAGGGCAGCTAATTCCTGCAAATACCTTGTTACTCATTGAATGTAAATGATCTACTTCTGCATTTTATCATGTTTACACAGTGATATTTTGTGGGAGCTGCTTCTAGGTTTATGTGTATCTTTAATCTGGGAAAGTCCAGGGCTTATTCACTCTAATGTTGAATAAAAGGTCACTGGTAAAAATCAGGAACCAATCTAAAACAAGAGAGGGGTGGCGAGTTTTGCCAAGTGTGTACATATCAACTTATTTCAATATTTTCTTAAAAATCCATTGTCCTGAAACAAGGCATGGCTTCTCATATTGCAAATAAAAAGTCAAACATTTCAATGAAGGCAAGCAACAACACGGACAAAAACAAAACCTCAAACGATGCCCTCTGTTTCCATCAGAGCAACAAAGACATACTTTTATGTTGATGTAGTGGGTAAAAGAGAATAAGTACAGTCAGGTGAAAAATCAGCAGAGCTCCACACTTCACTATTTTATTTACATGATCTAGTATCCTGAGAAGTTGTGACTGTGTGTTATACCCATTTTACAGATAAAGATTCTGAAGATCAGCAGGCCTGATGTATCTGCCTAAGACACTCATGACTAGTAAGCCACAACAGGGCTGGTCCCAAAGGCTGACTTATTCAGCCTAGTCAAATCTTGAGCTTTCCTTGCTAATATGATTCTTTCCATTTTGTTTCTTCAGAAAAAAAGTGTTATGGGTACATATGTGTGTGTGTGTTTTCTTTTTTCATTGTACAACTCTACTTTTTTCCTTTTTAAATACAGAGAAGAGATCTTTAAGGGTATTAGATTTTGTAAAGTGAATAAAGGTGTGTTGACATATTTGAAAAATTTTGAATTTCAGTTTATTTAGATTATCACACTAAACAGTCTGTGAAATGACAGATAGTAAAACTGTGTTTCCCAAATGATAGACACTGAATGATTTAGGAAGTTAAAATGACACTGAATGAATTTATCCATAAATTCATAAATACGACTTTATTCTTAAATATAAGAATATATATATAATCTGAAATCTGTTTTGTGATGCAACATTTCTTTTTACAATTACTTTTTATTGGAGTATACCTGCTTTGGGCTTCCCAGGGAACACAATGCTAAAGAATCCACCTGCCAATGCAGGAGACACAAGTTCGATCCCTGGGTCAGCAAGATCCTCTAAAGAAGGAAATAGCAACCCACAACCAGTATTCTCGCCTGAAGATTTCCACAAGACAGAGCAGCCTGTTAGGCTACTGTCCATGGGGTCACAAAGAGTTGGACACAATTGAGTGACTGAGTACATAGTTGCCTTAACAACACTGTGTTAATTTCTTGCTGTACAGCAAAGTGAATCAGTATACATATTCAGGTATCCACTCTTTCTTCGATTTCCTTCCCCTTTAGGTCACCAGAGAGCACTGAGAAGAGTTCACTTTGCTATACGTAGTGCTTAATGTTACTTGCTTAGTCGTGTCCGACTCTTTGCGACCCCATGGACTGTAGCCTGCCAAGCTTCTGTGGTATTCTCCAGTCAAGAATTCTGGTGTGGGTTGCCATTTTCTTCTTCAGGGATCTTCCCAATCCAGGGATTGAACCTGGGTCTCCTGCATTGCAGGCAGATTTTTTTTTTTACCATTTGAGCCCCAGTAGTTTTTCCCTTTCATGCTTTGGAGAAGGAAATGGCAACCCACTCCAGTATTCTTGCCTAGAGAATCCCAGGGATGGGGGAGCCTGGTGGGCTGCTGTCTATGGGGTCTCACAGAGTTGGATATGACTGACGCGACTTAGCAGCAGCAGCAGCAGTATATATGTCTGAATAAAAGAGAATTGGAGAAGGAAATGGCAACCCACTCCAGTGTTCTTGCCTGGAGAATCCCTGGGATGGGGGAGCCTGGTGGGCTGCCATCTATGGGGTCGCACAGAGTCGGACACGACTGAAGCGATTTAGCAGCAGCAGCCGCAGCAGCAGTGTATATATGTCAATCCCAATCTCTCAATCCATTCCACCCTGCCTCCCCTTGGTAACCATAAGTTTGTTCTCTACATCTGTGACTCTTTTTCTGTATTGTAAGTAAGTTTATTTCTATCATTTTTCTAGATTCCACATATAAACAATATTGTACAACGTATGTTTTTCTGACTTAACTTCACTCCATTACAGTCTCTAGGTCTATACACGTCTCTGCAAATGGCACTATTTTGTTCCTTTTTATGGCTGAGTGTTATTCCAATGGATATATGTATCACATCTTCTTTATCCATTCCTCTGTCAATGGACATTTAGGTGGCTTCCATGTCCTGGCCAGTGTAAGTAGTGCTGCAATGAACATAAGGGTGCATGCATTCTTTCAAATTATGGTTTTCTCTGGATATATGCCTAGCAGTGGGATTACTGAGCCATATAGTAGCTCTATTTTCAGTTTCTTAAGGAACCTCCATACTGATCTCCATACTGGCTGTACCAATTTGCATTCCCTCCAACAGTGTAGGAGGGTTCCCTTTTCTCCACACCCTGTCCAGCATTGATTGTTTGTAGAATTTTTGATGATGGCCATTCTGACCAGATGAGGTGGCTGGATGGCATCACTGACTCGATGGACGTGAGATTGAGTGAACTCCAAGAGTTGGTGATGGACAGGGAGGCCTGGCGTGCTGCGATTCATGGGGTCACAAAGAGTCGGACATGACTGAGCAACTGAACTGAACTGAACTGAACTGATTCTGACCAGTGTAAGGTGATATAACATTTCTAATGTAAATATTGCAAGAGATCAGTAAATTTTTAAAATAATCCTTTTGCTACTTTGACCAGTTCTCAACCACTCCCTGAAGGACATTCAATTCTCTGAGAAAAAAGAACAGAAATATACAGGAAAAAAGGACAATCCTCCCAACCCGTGCTTTTGCATTTCTAGTCTTCTTCCCATTTGTTCTTTTGTTTGAAAATGCTATTTGATAGCCATTTGCAATCAAATAGCAGACTGAGTAGTGAAAACTATCAAATCAGATTTGATGCGCCCAGAACTTTCAAATAAGAGACATATTTTCGGTGAAGTATTTTGGAGAAAACTGCTTTTTTCTAAACATTTTCCATCTATTTACTAGATGGAATAATCCACCTGGGTATTAGATTGTATGGACTCCACTGCATGAAAGTATATTTTGACAAATCCTCCTACTCAACAGGGACTACACGGATGAGTTGTGACACATCATTTACTTCTTAGGTAGAATCTCCCTGAGCAAAACAATAAACCAGGAAAATATTATTTCCCAGGGCTCTTGTCTCTCTTTCATGAACCTCTGTACACCTCTCTCTCCCCCTTGCCACTTCTGTAACTCCTAGCCACTACAAGCAACCACAACCAACAAAAATCACACAATCACATGAGGGGAGTGTTTTTACTAACTTCATTCTCCCTCTTAACCTAAACCTGCTCTTCTAAATACATCTAGACTCATTCATACTAAGGTGTGACTGTTGTTAAATTTACCACTTCTGCTCTTCAGGCTTATTTGGTGAGTGATTCACTTTAGGCAAATAAATGAAGTCTAACAGGTAATTTCAAACACCAAGTGCATATGTAGGGAATATATTTACTGAGGAGGCGGGCTAGAAGGAATATTTTTAGCTGAACCTCAAATAAAGTAGCTAGTAATCTGTGTATGGGCTTCTCAGGTGGCGCTAGTGGTAAAGAACCTTCCTGCCAAAGCAGGAGACACAAAAGAAGTGAGTTCAATCACTGTGTCAAGAAGATGCCCTGGAAGAGGGCCTGGCAACCCACTCCAGTATTCTTTCCTGGAGAATCCCATGGACAGAGGAGCCTCATGGGCTAGGGTCCAGTCCATAGGGTCGCAAAGAGACTGAAGTGATTCAGCATGCACTTAGCACACACAGTCTGTGTACACTTAAGGCAGGTACTCTTTCTTACTTAAGTTGTTGTGATCTCCTTTGTTTCAACATTTAAAGACCACATTCACAAAATAAAATATCGCTTTTACCCTTCCTGGAGATCACTGGCAGAAAGCCCCAGACTCTGCAGAAGGTAATGATAATAATAAAGGGATCTGTGCTGTGAGTCTGGTTGAGAACCTGGGCATTCTAAGGGTAGTGTGTCCTGGGAGAGGGTGACGGGCTGAGCCACCATGTGCTGCCTCTTTTACTCAAGTTCACCAAACAGACAAGTTACTCCTACTCCTTTAAGGAGGAAACACAGAGGGGAGGAGAATGGCTGGAGTTGATCTTCCTGAACTTTCCTTCCTGTGGAGTAAAATGGAAATCTCTTCCCTTTATGAACTTGAGCAACAGGGAATGACAACAAAGGCTAACTTTGGGGCAGGCTCTGTGTTGTAATTTTGTATATATGATCCTGTTGTGTACCCTGAAACACCTTGGAAGGCAGTGTTTTTTTACCCCCAATTTAAGATGTGTTTCCTCTGGTAAGGAACTTGCAGGCATCACTCTACCAGTAAACTGAATAACGGATACCTGAAAACACTTCCATCTGACCTTAAAGTGAATACTCTTTCCACTGTGCCAATGTTTTAAATATCTTCAACTTTCTATGACAGAAGTAAACTTATCTATAAAACAGAAACACACTGACAGATATAGAGAACAGACTTGTGGTGGTAGGGTTTGGGGGAGGGATGGACTGGGAGTTTGGGATTAGCAGACACTATTATATAGAAAATGGATAAACAGTTAGGTCTGACTGTATAGGAGAGGGAACTATATTCAATATCCTGTGATAAACTATAATGAAAAAGAAAATACAAAAAAGTATATATATATATACACACATATATGTATCACTTTTCTGTACAGCAGAAATTAGTTCAAAATTGTAAATCAACTACACTTTCATAAAATAAAATTTTAAAAAATCTTAACAAAGACTTCTACCAGTATATTTCATCAAACATTTCTTTCTTAACCTGTCCTCACAGTTCCAATCATCTAACTAGCTCCTCTAGCACAAATGGAGAAGAATTCATTTCCTATTTTGGTAGTAGTAGATCTTTTTTTTCCTCATCATGGAATCAAAAATGCCATCATTACACCATTTATCAACAATCGACTGAGGCCAGTCTCAATATTCTTCGCATTTATATCAAACATATCCTAATCGCAAATCGATGCCAAAAGCCAATGGCACTACTTTCCATCTAAGGTAGAGAAATTTCTCATTGATAATACAGTCAAAATAAACAGAATTTTAAGAAATATGATGGGAGAGTCCTTTAGTTAATAAGGAAGTGAAGAGACGCCAAACACCAGGATCTATGTAAAGCTTTATGGAGCAGTTAAGCTTGAGACTTCACTGTATGTAAAGATTAAACGGCAACTTCTGGTTAGCAGATTTATAGAGCTTACAAATACCTTGGTTTCACTGTTTGTACTTTTATCTACTTCTGGGTTTTATTACTGCTTTCTGCCCAATGATAGTCTCTATATACACAGAATGCCAAGAGATTAAGCAGTGAAAAGAAGTAAAAGGTTTCCTTTGTCATCTTTGATGTTGTAAAGGTCTTATAGAGAGGTGCACCGTCTACAAGTTACAGATTCATAGAAAATGCCACCCATAGCTCCCACATGGGTGACAAGATTTTCACAATGCACAGTCATCATAAACAAAGGCAAAGAAAACATTAAAGCATTACAGTAGCTTTCCAGGGCCATGGTGGAAAAGAGTGCTAAGTCGCTTCAGTCGTGTCCAACTCTGTGCAACCCTAGGGCCCTGTAGCCCACAAGGCTTCTTTTGTCCTCTGTGGAAAATAAGTAGTCCCTGATTAGCAATTCACTCATAGACACAAAATCAAATTAAATGTTACTTTATATGATACAATCAGCATATCACTAAACAAATATACTTATATATCTTTAAAAAAGGGACTATGGTTTTGGTTTTATGTGAATAAAGACAGACACATCAGCACAGAAGATGAATTTTTTAAAAACGAAATGCAAAATTTTTTAGGCCCCAGCTGGGATGAATGATTCTGTTACAGGATCTTTCACAAAAGACCGGAAATGACAATGTTAGCAAAAAAAATACAGTAAAATTGAAGGAAGAAAGAAAACATCAATTAACAGCATGAAGACATAGCCTGTTTCCACTTGCCCTGACTATGAGGAAGTATTGTGGAAACTCAAGTCTTCACGTTCCTGGGTTACCGGCTGTCACAGAGGCGAGCTACCAAGCCACTTGTTTGCTGTGACTTGAGGGAAAACAACATTTCTGACAAGAAAATTAAGTTTCTCAGCCACAATCCTACCTGCTCAGCAAAAGCATCATTATCATCAACATATTTTTTCCCCACTTGAACAAAACAATTTATTTTTTGATTGCAGGGAATTTTGTATACCAGCTGTCATTCTGAGTTTCAAAATTCAGTATTATATAATGTTTTTAAAACCCAACCATAATCAAATGATCAAGTGAAAGCTATTTCTAAACAGTGACTCATATATGAGGTATGGTATCAATTTAGGGCTTTCCAAATGTTCATTTTCTCAAAGAATTTCTTTGGAAAGATGAAAAATATTAAAGTCACAGAATCAAAACACTTAAAAAAAAACTGTCAAAGACTCTGTGGATTGAAATAATGAAAAGGTAATCATATGCTGGGCACTGACAGAGTCTGAACAGAAACTTTTAAGTAAATTGGCACCTCATAATTTTTATAATATTTGAAATTTTCACAACAATGCCTCCCTATAAAGTGCTTGGTAAACTGATAGAATTCTATTTTCTAATTTTTGAAAAAAAGAAATTTCATACTTTACTATAAGTATATACACACACACACACACACATATCTGGAGAAGGAAATGACAACCCACTTTAGTATTCCTGCCTGGCAAATCCCATGGAGCCTGGTGGGCTACAGCCCATGGGGTTGCAGGAGTTGGACATGACTGAGTAACTATACCACCACCACGACCATATATGTATGTGTGTGTGTATATATATATATATACACACACACACACACAAGTTCCCATGAAAGATTATGGAATACAATTTGATAAGCCTCCAATGTTAATTTTGATGTTAATTTTGACATGTGAATACATTTAAAATTGTCAGTTATTTACTATGCTTTCTTTAATGAAATACCTAATATATTTTTGTGTGTATGGAAGTATGTGTAGGGAAGTGCATTTAAAATATGACCTAATTTTCAAAAAATTTATCAGAACATTCATTTTTAGGAATTAAAATATTATTCCTTATTGCCTAAATCATAAAAGTCAAATCCCAGAATTTAGCCTTTATGGCCCTCTGTGATCTAGTTCAGAAATACTTTGAATTTTATTGTTTCTATTCCCTCATTAAGGTCCTATCTATAAATTGGATCATAATTTGTAGCCATAAAATACTTACTGAGTATTTACCACATTCCAGGCTTTGTGATTCAAAGATCAATAAGACACAATTTCTACTTTCAAGCAGTTCAAGTCTAGCAAAGAAGAACATATGTAATCGGCTACTCACAGTATCAAAAGTGCAATATTTGATGTGTGTCAAAGGCACAAAAGGAAATGCCAATCACTTCCTGGCTGGATAGATAATAGATTTAAGGAAGATTATAAAGGGGGAGTTATGAATAAATTAGAATTCACCAAATTAACACATAGAAAATGGTGTTCTTTACACAGGCACACAAGTTTGAGACAGGAACATAGATCTGTTCAAGTACAGATGTTTGACTATTTTCTAGGACAAAGAGTGTGGGGGTTCACCATCTTCCAAATGCCATTTATCCATTAAATCCCTTGTTTAAGGCTCATCCTGCCCTTTTGGCAGATTAAAGTAGATGACGTTGGTTGCTTATGGGAACCTAATAACTTTGACATGACCTTGGACCAGAGTTGTCCAACCTTGGTGCTACTGAGAGTTTGGAAAGAATTCTCTGTTATGGGGGACTATCCTGAATATTGTAGGATGCTTAGTAGTAGTAGCATTCTGGGATTCTGTCCACTAGTTATAGTAGCATTCTCTCTCCCAGTTGTAATAATCAGAAGTGTCTCAAATCATTGCCGAATGTCATGTGGGGGAAAAATCTGTCCTCAGCTGAGAATCACTGCCTTAGATCTATGTATCTACATAGTCACTTCAATATTGGTAAGGATTATAACCCTACTAGATAGGAATGATTACAAGGGAAGAAAATAATCACATTCAAAAGAATTTAGGGCTGTAAACAACCTAACTTTATACCTAAAGGAACAAGGAGAAGAAGAACAAATAAAACCCAAAGTTAGTAAAAGGAAAGGAATAATTAAGATCAGAAGTAAATGAAATAGAGACTTAAAAAGGTATAGAAAAGATCAATGAAACTAAGAGCACTTTATTTGAAAAGATAAAATTGATAACCAAACTTGATAGCTAGACTCATAAGAAATAGAGGGCCCAAATCAACAAAATAAAAAATGAAAACAGAAAAGGTACAAGCAACACCACAGAAATACAAAGGTTCAAAAGAGATTGCTATGAAAAAATATATGCCAATAAGACGGACAACCTAGAAGAAATAGACAAATCCTAGAAATGTATAAGCTTCCAAGTTTGAACAAGGAAGAAAGAGAAAATATGAACAGACTAATTATGAGTAATGAAATTTGATCACTAATTAAAAAAAATAACTTTCTCAAAACAAAAGTCCAGGATCAGGTGGCTTGACAGATGAATTCAATCAAATATTTACAAAAACATGAACACCTATCTTTCTCAAACTACTCTAAAAAGTTGCAAAGGAAGTACTGCTTTTGAACTCATTTTATGAGAGATCATAACCCAATACCAAAATCAGACAAAGATATAACAAAAGGAGAAAATTACAGACCAATATCACTGATGACTATAGATGCAAAATCCTCAACAAACTAAAATATTAGCAAACTGGGACCTCCCTGATGGTCCAGTGGCTAGGACTCCATGTTCCTAATGTGGGGGGCCTGAGTTTGATACCAGAGTAGGGAACTAGGTTCCGTATGCTGCAGCTAAACATTCCACATGCTGCAACTAAAAGGATCCCCGCATGCCACAACTAAGACCCAACACAGCCAAAGAAATAAGTAAATATTTAAAAAATACATTGGCAGGTCTAATCCAAAAGTATATTAAAAGGATTACATACCATGATCAAGGGGGATTTATCCCAGGGATGTAAGGATGGTTCAATAACTGCAAATCAGTAAATGTGCTACACCACATTGACAAACTGAAGAAAAAAATCATATAATCTTCTCAATAGATGGAGAAAAAGCTTTTGATAAAATTCAACTTCCATTTATGATTAAAAACTCTCAACAAAATGGGCATGAAGGGAACATACCTCAACATAATAAAGGCCAATTATGACAAATTTACAGCCAACATCATACTTGATGGTAAAAAAACATTTTCTCTAGTAGTGGTAATAAGACAAAGATGCCCACTCTCACGACTTCTACTCAGTTATGGTACTGGAAGTCCTAGATGCAGCAATCAGGTGAGAAAAAGAAATAAAAGGAATACAAATTAGAAAATAAGAAATAAAACTGTCACTATTTGCAAATGACATGATACTATATACAGAAAGGTAGCATCAAAAAACCAAGAGAACTAGTAAATTAATTCAGCCAAGTTGCACTATACAAAATTAATACACAGGGATGTCTTATGTTGCTATTCACCAACAATGAACTATCAGAAAGAGACATCAAGAAAACAACCTCACTTACAGGTGCACCAGAAAAAGTAAAATGTCTCGGAATAAATCTAACCAAGGAGGTAAAAGACCTGTAGTTGGAAAAGACTGATGAAAGGAAAGCTTGATGAGTCCAAAATCTGCTGAGGTGCACCAGCAAGTTAGTCAGGGAAACACTGCAGTTCAAATCCAAAGGCGCCTGCTGGCAGAGTTCCTGCCTTCTTAGGCACAGTCTTTGTTTTATCAAGGCCTTTAGCTGATTGTCTTCCCTGGTGGCTCAGATGGTAAAGCATCTACCTACAATGAGGGAGACTTGGGTTTAATCCCTGGGTCGGGAAGATTTCCTGGAGAAGGAAGTGGCGACTCACTCCAGTATTCTTGCCTGGAAACTCCCATGGATGGAGGAGCCTGGTAGGCTACAGTCCATGGGGTCACAAAGAGTCGGACACGACTGAGCGACTTCACTTTAGCTGGTTGAAAGAGGCCCACCTACACTATGGAGGGTAATCTGCTTTATTCAAAGCCCACTTATTTAAATATTGGGCTTAGTTGCTCAGTTGTGTCCAATCTTTGTGACTGCCCCCACCCCTCCCACCGTGGACTGTATTCTGCCAGGCTCCTCTGTCCATGGGATTTCCCCCGTCATAATACTGGAGTGGGTTGCCATGCCCACCTCCAGGGGAATCTTCCCAAACCAAGGATCAAACCTGGGTCTCCCACATTGCAGGTAGATTCTTTACCACGAGACACCAGGGAAGCCCATTTAAATGTTAATCTCATCCAAAAACACCTCACAGAAACATCCTGAATAATGTTTGACCAAATATCTGCGTCCCATGGTCCAGCCAAGTTGACACATAAAATTCACCACCACAGTGGATAAATTGCTCAGTGTGAGAATAGCACACCTGGATATGCCATGGGAGACGTGGGACAGGAGAAAAGGAGAGAGAGAGACCAGTCAACCAGAGGCTTTTAAACTTTATATTTAGCATTGCGCTTTATCACATGTATGCTGTCATGTACAGAGCTGAGACAAAAGCTACTCTTCATCTCCTTGGCTCTTTCTTCTCTTCCGTTTCTTGCATTTCATGTTACTCCATACCATTCTGTCCTTTACCATCCCATTTTTTATTTAATTTTTGAAAAATTCCATCTTCATCCACTAAATGGATTTCCTTGCCACTCTTGGATCACAAAAATTGTTAGCAAACAATGAATGTACCATTTACACACACACACACACATATACACGTGTGTGTGTGTGTATGCGTGTAGTAAATCAAAGAAGAGGCTGACCAGTCAGAAAACAGAGACAACACACTTCAGTCCTTGAAATGATAAACCAAGAGAATGAGGTGATGGTGATAAAGTGAGCAGCTTTACCTTCTTTACCCCCAGAGCTGCACATGCCCTCAGCATGCACAGGAATCCTAGGGAGGGCTCTGGTCTTTTGCTGGGCATGGAATTAGGAATCTGAGCATCTCCATGCAATAGAGATCTCTGGGGATGTGGAGATCCAGCTGATTACAAGTGTTACAGAAGCTGTTCTACTTTTAAACTTTCACAACTCATCAGTCAGTTCTGGTGGTGCTTATCCATTTATATTTGATACTATAGAAACTGTGTATCTATCTGCTCCAAAAGGCTGTAATCAAGTTTTGGTCAGAGATTACCTCTGAGGTACAAATTTTGTATCCTGTATCAATTAGTATAGTACTTCATGGAGCAGTAACTCAAATATGTGCCTTGTTTTATGTATGTAAAACTTCTTACTAGCAACCATAAAAACATTGTTATGAGGGGCTCAATAAAGTATATGAAAACCCCTAACCATTCACCAATGTTTTCAGTTCAGTTGCTCAGTCATTTCCGACTCTTTGTGACTGCGTGGACTACAGCACGCCAGGTTTCTCTGTCCATCAGCAACTTCTGGAGCTTACTCAAACTCATATCCATTGAGTTGGGGATGCCATCCAACCATCTTATCCTCTGTCGTCCCCTTCTCCTCCTGCCTGTAATCTCTCCCAGCATCAGGGTCTTTTCAAATGAGTCAGTTTGTCACATCAGGTGGCTAAAGTATTGGAGTTTCAGCTTCAGCATCTGTCCTTCTAAGGAATATTCAGGACTGATTTCCTTTAGGATGGACTAGTTGGATATCCTTGCAGTCCAAGGGACTCTCAAGAGTCTTCTCCAACACCACAGTTCAAAAGCATCAGTTCTTTGGCGCTCAGCTTTCTTTATAGTTCAACTCTCACATCCATACATGACTAATGGACAAACCAAAGCTTTGACTAGACGGACCTTTGTTGGCAAAGTAATGCCTCTGCTTTTTAATATGCTGTCTAGGTTGGTCATAACTTTTCTTCCAAGGAGCAAGAGTCTTTTAATTTTATGGCTGCAATCACCATCTGCAGTGATTTTGGAGCCCCCCCAAAATAAAGTCTGACACTGTTTCCACTGTTTCCCCATCTATTTATCATGAAGTGATGGGACCAGATGCCATGATCTTAGTTTTCTGAATGTTGAGCTTTAAGCCAACCTTTTCACTCTCCTCTTTCACTTTCATCAAGAGGCTCTTTAGTTCATCTTCACTCTCTGCCATAAGGGTGGTGTCATCTGCATATCTGAGGTTATTGACATTTCTCCCAGCAATCTTGATTTCAGCTTGTGCTTCATCCAGCCCAGATTTTCACATGATATACTCTGCATATAAGTTAAATAAGCAGGGTGACAATATACAGCCTTGGCATACTCCTTTCCCTATTTGGAACCAGTCTGTTGTTCCATGTCCAGTTCTAACTGTTCCCTCTTGACCTGCATACAGATTTCTCAAGAGGCAGGTCGGGTGGTCTGATATTCCCATCTCTTTAAGAATTTTCCAGTTTGTTGTGATACACACAGTCAAAGGCTTTGGCATAGTCAATGAAGCAGGGGTAGATTTTTTCTGGAACTCCTTTGCTTTTTCAATTATCTGGCAATTTTTCTCTGGTTCCTCTGCCTTTTCTAAATTCAGCTTGAACACCTGGAAGTTCTCAGTTCACATACTGTTGAAGCCTCACTTGTAGAATTTTGAGCATTATTTCTTTAGCGTGTAAGATGAGTGCAATGTGCAGGAGTTTGAACCTTCTTTGGCATTGCCTTTCTTTGGGATTGGGATGAAAACTGATCTTTTCCAGTCCTGTGGCCACTGCTGAGTTTCCCAAATTTGCTGGCATATTGAGCATCACTTTGCTAGTGTATGAGATGAGTGCAATTGTGTAATTGTGTCCTATGTTTTAGGCACACCAAATATAAACAGGGCTTCCCAGGTGGCACTAGTGGTAAAGAACGTGCCTGCCAACACAGAAGACTTAAGAGACCTGGATTCAATCCCTGGGTTGGGAAGATCCCCTGGAGGAAGGTACGGCAACCCACTCTGTATTCTTGCCTGGAGAACCCCACAGGTAGAGGAGCCTGGTGGACTATAGTCCATGAGGTTGCAAAGAGTCAGATATGAATGAAGCAACTTAGCACAGCACAGCAGAGCACATATCAAAAAAATGAACATCAACATCCAAGAGACTGTGTGGATTCATGCTGTATATATTACAAAACAGTGGCTCCAAATTAGCCATGAAAAATGAGGTAGGGTCCACAGACTTCAGTTCAGCAATGGAATATATAGGCTGCACTAATGTAAGTCTGAGGCTGGATCAATATTGCTAACCTTTCCCAACCACATCTACCTCATGAGTTGCTCTCTGGTCAAGCTGAGGAGCTCAGAGGAGTCTGGGGCACAGCAGGGCTGCCCTTGAGATGTCTGAACTGACCTGAATATTTAGTATGGTCTGAAATCTCTAAGGGATGTGGACATCACAGTAGCTATGTCACAGACAAATGCCCTGCAATCCTCTTGAAGGTAATGGATTACAACGCTTGTGTGTGTGCAGTCACTTCAGCCATGTCCAACTGTTTGTATCCCCATGGACTGTAACCTGCCAAGCTCCTCTGTCCATGGGATTATCCCACAAGACTACTGGAGTGGGTTACAATTTCCTCCTCCAAGGTATCTTCCTGACCCAGGGATCGAACCTGTCTCCTACATTGGCAGGCGGATTCTGTATCACTGAGCCACCAGGGAAGCCCACGGATTACAATATATAAATATATATTACATTATATAAACTGTAGCTCTCAAAAAAGGAGGGCACTAAGATGGCTATACATATTTTTAAGCAATTCTGGAACATTCCCCGAGTGAAATTCTTTTTAGCCTACCTGCTTCAGCCTGATGTTGCTGATGTCATCATGGCCTCATAAAACTGAATTACATGTGGATACACACATGAATTTACCACAGTGAAAATACGAGAGAAAAAGACCATGTACAAATTGTTCCTATATAAAGAAAAAGTAATTTATTTCAGAAATAAGACAATCATTCAAGTGTATGGCTGTGTAGGTGTTGATTGATGAATTTAGACTAAACAGGAAGTGATGCAGATTATACTTATTACACTGCTGGGAGAGAGATATATTAAATCCAGACAACACTTGGACAAAGCACAAGGAACTCATTGTGTTGAAGGAAATCATGCAACTTTGGTGGGAAGACAATGTACTATATGGTATGAAAACCATCAGTGGCCATTTGGGACTGAAATAATTTTTTAGGGAGTATGACTTTGTTCAAGCACTGAAGTATTTTTCTTTTTTTGATAAAGCTCCATGGTATTCTACTCTTAATCACGTAGCTGCTTCTGTACTTTTAATTCTTTTATGCTGTGGCTTTGCAGTCATTAACTTGGAGAGAATCAGGAACAGTGATACAATCAATATTCAGATGAGAAATCTCAGCTATGGCAAAACATCAAGAATAAAGGTAAGAACTGAGGAAGTTTCAGAATCTCTAGTACCCATAGAATTCCACCTATTGTTGAAGGATTGGGGAATGCCTTGGTAGAAGAAACACTGACAAATACATTACCTTGAGGGTATAATAGTATCAGGTGATCTATTCCATTAGATTGGCCTCCTTGATCTACACTTATGACAAAGTCTCTTGAGATGAACTGGAAAACAAGAACAAAGCTGGAGAGCTGGCCTACTTGCTTGGTACGGCCTAAAGAGAACAGTCAGAAAAATCAGGCCCAAGACACATAAATCGAATGTTCAACTTACCACTTTGTTACAAAGTCATATCCAAAAATGAAGACCCTGAATGAATTAGGTTCAGTCTTATAAGTGACTGCCACGCTTCACCAGAGTGTAGAACAAGAATAGAGTATTCTCATTTGTTGGCTTCTGCCTAAATGGGATATTTCCAAAATGGTGCAACTAAAGTCTTCATGAGTAGTTCAGTAAAAAAATGTACTTACAGTTTATTGCTTCAACTGTCAAAGAATCTTATAATTAATTAGTGAGTGATTTCTTCTATAGAACTGGCCTTGTGATCCACTGAAATTACCAAGGAAGCTGACACTGGTTGAGGAATCACTCCTCTAGGCTCCCTTCAGGTAGGTGCTTGATGCAACCAGGCTTGGGAGGGTCAAAGACGGCGCCCTAAGCACCTTGGACGGAGCAGAACACAGAAGAGCCTGTGTCTCTTAGTAGAACCCAGTGATTTCAACGAACTTAAAGTTCATTTACAAAAGGATTTGAATCAGTAATAAAGTAAGCCAAAATCTACTTCGGTCTCTGATTCTTATGTTATTAAACTACATGATGGTTTGCCAAGTATGAAATGAAGAATTGTATTCATTGGCTTTATTAATATTTATTTGTACATAAATAATCAAAGGTATTTGTTGAATATTTCTATGATATTCATCACTGCTCATTCTCTCTCCCCACCCTCTATCCTTTCTCCATCCTCCTAACCTGTAACACTTTAGTAGCTAAGGACTCTAGTGCTAGAACCAGGCTGATTGGAAAAGTTGCCAGTACCTTACTTTTACCTCTGTAAAATTAGGATAATAACAGAACCCAACTCAGGATTTTGGTAAGAATAAAGAGAACAAATATAATACTTAGAACACTGCTGGGTATCTAGGAAGTACTGAAATATTATTTTTATTATCATCTATCACCATTTAATATAATTGCTAGTAGGATTTCCTACCATTCTCACTGTTGAATGGATTTTTCTAGTAGGTCTTCAAGTGAAGGATATTAATAGGAGATGGCTGGATGGCATCACTGATTCGATGGACATGAACTTGGGCAAACTCCCAGATGGTGAGGGATAGGGAAGCCTGGCATGCTACAGTCCGTGGGGTCATGAAGAGTCAGACACAGCCTGGTGACTCAACACAACAACTGGAGGATACTTAGATTTTTCAAGTGCTTTTTAACCATTATTTAAATTAAAGGGCTTCCTGGTGGCTCAGAAGGTAAAGAATCTGCCTGCAATCCAGGAGACCAGGGTTCGATCCTTGGGTCGGAAAGACCCCCTGGAGAAGGGAGTGGCTACCTACTCTAGTTTTCTTGCTTGGAGTATTCCATGGACAGAGGAGCCTGGTGGGCTGCAGTCCATGAAGTCACAAAGAGTTGGGACACAGCTGAGTGACTAATACTTTCACTTTTTTTCACTTTTCCACTCATTAATGGTCTTATTTTTCCAAACCTTATAATTGTTTTAAGATTTTATAGAAATAAACCAGCTTTGTCACATGCTAGATAGATCATTCTACACTTAAACGATAAACAAAGTCCAAAAAATAATGTAATTCATTCATTCACAGAGATTCAATTTTAGGCTCTGAAAAATATCTTGTTTTCATATCACTTCATGTTTCTGGACCACTTTTTAGTTTCACACTCATTAAAATATTTTCTGGAATCCCACTTTAGGTCCTGATTGTTATGAAATAAAATGTCCTCATCTTTTAGTATACAGTCTATCTTGTTCTGTTTTAAATTACTATACACAAAGGGTAAAACTTTTCATAACAAAGATTTAATTAGTATGGTAATAACCATGATTTCCAAAGTGTCTGAATCAGCCTTAGTAATAATTAGGGAGTTTCGTTCCATACAAAATGCTTTATTTAACCTTCATGCCTTCATTCAGATAATTATACAAATGCATACAGTTAAAGGTTTAAACTCTATTTCGGTTCACAGCTCAATTCATAGGAAAGTTGAATACAGAAAAGCAATGCACCAACAGAATGTCTGAGACACCATTAAAAACGATAACACTTGTTCATTTAAATCTCTGAGAATAGACTGGAATAATCATCCTCTGAGAGAATCTCATTAGGAGGGTCTCCCTTTATATTATCGTAGGGCAAAAAAAAAAAAAAAAAAAATCACCATTTTACAGTAAAAGGAAAAAAGCTCTGAGTATATTTACAATACATACACTATACATAAATACAAGAACAACACTTACATAATATTAATAAACTTATAACAGGGGTTGCCTAAACACTACAGAGTATATAAATGCAGAGGAAACTATTGGGAAATTAGATCTTTAGATAAGCTGGAGAAATAAATTCATTTGCAATTAAAACTCTGAACAGAAAACCAAATGAAGATTTAAGAAATTAATACATTTGCTTGCCAGCCTCATTGGGGGTTTTAATCCTTTAATGCAGAGGACCTCCAGAGGTTCTAACTCTCTGGGGTCAGAGACCCAGGAGCCTTTTGTAAAATTACATAAGTGAATCAGACGCAGCACATCTATTTGATTTGCTGTTCAGAGGCTTCAAGCCTAGAATAACTGTTTTGTAAATGAAAGGATGTTTTTGTATTTTTCACACAGCTCTTGTAATCCAATCACCAAGTAGAATGAGCTAAGTGTCAAGGAAAGGAAAAAGATGCCTGCTTGATTTGGCCAAAGATGATATTTTTCTTTATTCCCATGTATTTTTTTCAAATACCACCGAGAGATTTATTCAAAAGAGGATGACGTTTGAACTGACCCCCACACACCGAGAGCAACGTCTAGACTACTACTAATTATAACTAAGTCATTTTAAGTGGCAGGTGGGTATATCTTAAACGTGGTCTGTTCTCATCATTTCACAACACAGAAAGCTCTGAATACATTCTTCTATGGACAAACATGAATTTGCTGGTTTCTCTTTTTTAAAATGAGCACGTTATGATACACATAATTGCATTATGATACAGGATGACATAATACAGAAGACGATGTTTTCAAGCTGGTTTTGTAAGTAGTTATCTCACATCCACGGGGAGTTGGTTTGCCATGTGATGCAATGTGTCCCACACAGACATGAACAAAACAATACAGCCCCCATTCCACAGGGTGGGGGTAGGGATGGTGGTTTTTTTTTTTTAAATGAATTTTTAAACACAACAAAGTGTAGACAGACAAGTTGATAGGAAAGAGCCTTGAATATAGGCACCAGTGCCCCAGTTCAACTATACCCATCCAATATAATCAAGTTCTGAGGGACAAAATACATCTTGTAGTCTGGATGTAAATACAAAATTCTGCTATGGGAAAACTAGAAACACAAGTAGGGCAACATCATTTTCTAAAATGTTTTATGCTATATTTTAGGAGCATGACATTAGCAGAAAGGGAAGATGTTGGTTCGTCCCTAAAATATCCTATTTTTTGATTACTTGAGCACTTTGACTAGAATTTGATCCAAATTCCACCCTCGTCTTCAACCTGCATTTGGAAAAAGCAAGATATACTAATTCACACAAGGAGTCATTGGTTCTTGCTTTGCACAAAAGGCAGATTCTGTTGCCTCAAACATTTAAAATTTCTAGAGATATAATCCAGAAAGATAAAATACTGATGTGACTATTTCCACTATTCATCTCTTTTCAACTCACTTAAAGTTGTGGTTTTGCTGTGGAGAAATTATTGCTTGTTTTGAAACCCAATTAACTGAGAAAGCCCTTTTCTGCAATGGGTTGTGTGCACACGAAACAGTTGCTTTCAGCATGGGAGGAAATTTGTTTACACAAGTTTTATCTCTTCCCTCAGCCAAATAACAGGGAGAAAGATTGTAATTCAGGAGATTCATTTTCAGAAAAAGAAACACCATGAGAAATGACATTCTCCAAATGTTTTCTAAGTCCATTAGTACTTCCATGAATCAATACTGTCAAGAGAATGTGTTCTACACAGAAAAGGGGGGTGGGGGGGTCATTTCTCTGATGTTGGACAGCTTCCTAGATAAAATTCAATTAAACTAACAATAATACTACAGGCAAATTATTTGTAAGACTACTGAAAATATTACAAGGTGGTACTGTTAGGTGAGAAATCTGAAAAGGAATTTTCCATTCTCCCTTCTCGCTCATCATCTGAATGTTCCCGACTGCCAATCCATTTACAACCGCCAAAAGTCGACTCTTGTTACCAACAACTAGTTCCATGGAGGTAACTTTCAAATGCAAATTAAACACACTCTGGAAGGTCTACACAAGTGGAAAACCCTTTATTCCATCTATAAAGAAATACGTAGAATCAAGAAAATCTGCTCTAAAATGCCATCAGGTAGGGAAGTGTTTACATGATTCTGGATCTCCAGGTCGAACATTTCAGAGGCAGGTGAGAAGTCCAGGGAGATAGCCAGTTGGTGTGTTTGTTTATAATGATTCTCCAGGTGTGAGTTTTCAGGAGACTGATTTTAAATCTTATGCACCACTGTCAAATCATGTCCTTATATCTTATTTGGAAAATTTGATGACTACACATCCCTAATAAAACTACTTAAGGGTTAGATATGGAAAGTTGGCTCTTGGGAACACAGGTGCAGCAGTGCCTTGGGGAGAATACAGGCTTTGGAGCCTGAGAGAGGTAAACTTCCACTCCTACTCTGATTTCTGTTTGCAGACAACTCAGCCACTCTCTCTGTGCCTTGGTTTCCCATCCATGAAATCTAGAACTGTTGTACATGAGAGGTGATATGTCTAAAAATTACCCAGTATACTGCTTGGCATATAAGGATTTACTGAAGAACAGCTAGTATTTTCATGGTTTGCTGAACTTTTGCCCTTTCAAGTTCTTTTAGTACTTTCAGACAACTTGCAGAAAACAGCCCAGTCAAAAAGCTTGCCTTCAGTACGATTAAGGAACGCAGTAGTGTTATTCTGACATTTTGATCATTATTTTATACCCTCATCTAGCATACTTCCTTCTTTTTTGTTCTGAAACGTAGAGGGGGGAACAGGAGATGGTTTAATAGTCCTGTGGTCTGGTTCCGGAGAACACTGTCCATCATGGTAGTCTTCACTGTCTCAAGCCTGAGTGTTTAATCACAGTTATACTTTAAGAATTGCTCTTACCAAATGTTTGGCTCCGAAAGAGTATAATTTTACTGATACCCCTTGATAGCTTGTTTGGATGGATTTGTGCTCTGAGATGATGGGACTGGAGAATTTCCAGGGCTCTTGTCTCTTCATATAATCTGCTTGTATATTTCTATTCATGACTTTACATTTAGCAGTAAAATAATGGTAGGAACATATTGGGATGTTCTGAATGTAAATCTGGTCATTTCCAGGACTAACTGTAAACCTTGGTCAAGGCTAGTCTTACTACATGTCAGTTTTACTTCAGTGGACATTTGGGGAGAAACAATTGTGTTAATATTCACTCCAAAATGGTTCTTGGATGATAACAGGAAATATTAGGGGGAAGGGAAATGAAGAAAGGTATAGGTTTGTGCATTTGATATTAGTGGATAAAATACAGGAAAAGGAACAAATGTCTATAGTGTTTTGCTCTTAATAAACTGGCTTTTGTTAACTGAGCAAAACTTTTTGGACTATAAACAAGTGTTTCATAAGTTTTGGACAAATCACAGTGAAGTTTTCATCTCAAAATTATAAATGCCATGTGCCAGGATGTATAATGGAGATAATCATAAAGTTTAGACAGGCATTCTTATACTCTGTAAGAAAGATTAAATTAAGAAATGCTAACATAAGCAAGATGAAATATATTTAAAACACACCAAACAATTTTTGAGGGCGTATATGAACAGATTCAATTTATTGTGTGCATATATTTTCTCTGTGTGCGTGCTTCCCAAAGGTGGGGGAAAAACCCAGTTTGATAAAGAATTATTGCTGTGTAAAAGTACAGGAATATCTCATTGGTCATAAAATGTATTGACAGGCACTTTCAGCTTTTAATTCGTTTCTGAAAATGGGCATTAGTTTATTCCTATTGCCAGTATAGAATCATTTCACATGTGGCCATATCCATAGCATTCATCTTGTCAACAGGTAGCTACTGCTAAAAGTACTCCCTCTGGGATTTAACAAAAACAAACACCTGCGGAGGGTCTGCATTTGTTTTGATCAAGAATTACTGCATCGAGGAGGAAGGTAACTGAGAAAAGAGAACAACTGCTAGATGCTTCTTTTTAACACAAGGAGATCCTGTGCTGCTGTTTTCCTCTTTACAGGCAAAGAGCATGCATCTGGAATCAGTGTGCTACAACTTAAAATGACTTCACTGCATTCTAAACCATCTTGGCTAAACTGAGACAAGCGGCCACCCCATTTTGTTAGGTAGCGCAAGGGCTATGCCCTGACAAGGCAGAACAGAGTCCCCCTGGCAATATCACTAATTGTGTGTAAGATACACAAGGCATATCTGAACAAGTTTTTTTTTTTTTTATTGTGATGAAAACTAGAAGCTCTTTTTCCCAATATACTTCATCAAACTATTTACAACCTCTGTAAAATTTGTGAGTTTGAAAATACTTTTTTCCACTATCACATATGTTACTAATACAGCAAAATATCTTCACTCTATTTTTTTAAGATGCAGTATCCTATTTCATTTTCTTATGAAAATCTGAATTTCTATTGCAATTGCACAGTATTTAGCATATTTAAAGTACCAATGGACATGGGTTGCTAAACAGACATTATTCTATAATGAAACTGTGAAAATATAGCATTTAAAATTTTTATGTACACTTCTTAACTATAAAATGCAGGCAAAGTCATATATAGCATTATAAGCTGATTCCCTAATAAGGTAAATAACTTACATTTCTAGACAGCATGGATTATTACAAATTCATTCTTTTTAAAAAAGTTCTTCATTGATATTTATTAGTCCACTGGCTGCTGCATATACAAGTGTGTATACAGGTGTGCATGTGTTGGGGGTGCCAGTACAGGTAAGTGGAAGGCATTGTGGGGATATGAGAAATGTGATATGGAAGACATGGCTTACCAAACCCCTTTTCTAAACCAAACCAAATCAAATCGAAACATCTTTTGTGTGTGTGAAATGCACTACCTCAGAAAAGTTGAAGGAAGAGATATGATCAGTGAAATTGTAGAGTACATTTACCTCCTAAATTTACAGGCTTAAACAGTAAGGAGTAAAATCTGAGATTGGATTATGGACTATGAATATTAAGGCTTCCTGGGCCTATTAAGATTCACATGAGTTATCTCACGCTCAATCCTTTACAAAGACTGTAACTCAACATATCACGAACGCTGGTATTCTTAACACTGCTGAAATCCTGTCATTCCTTACTATAAACATTAAGACACCTTTATAACAACATCATGGCTACACTTCTAAGCAGTCATAACAATATAACAAAGGCGTATTAATACATTTGAAGGCCTCACCTCACCAGATTTACTCAATTGCAACTTTGGTAAGTATAATAAATAAAGTACAGAGTAAGGAATACTGCATCTTTATCCATATATATGTTATCACGCTAATGAACTGATTTCAAAGTGCAGAATTGTATTTATGTTGAAAACACAAATAGAAATTTGAAGTTAAAACAACTGCATAAAAATGAATACAATCTTTGTATAAGCTGATCCAAATTTCAACCTTAATGAGAATGGCCCTTTTAATCATCTAGAACTGGCATTTGTAAACACTGTAGTATTTTGCAAGTTTTTTCACCTGAAGTTCCTCTTTCTATTTTCCACTTAAAGTTGTAAAGTGAACAAAAAGTGCTCTTTTTTTTCTTCAATAAAAAATGTGGTTTGTGTTACTGTTATTCAACTGCCTTTGAAAATAAATGTCCCATAGTGTTCCATAAAAGTAATTCCAGGCAACAGTGTAATTTTATGGTAAAGCCATTAGAAATTTTACTCTAAATGCCTTAATAAAACTTAAGACAAATTATCAAGCAGGCTTCTCAAAGTCCACATGCAGTTGATGGGATGGGGCTGGAACTAGATGGGGAAGTGTGAATCTTTACCCAAACAACCTAAGATCAGAATATGAGGAGGGAATCTATTAAAACTTCAAGGTCTGAACTTCTTCACTTTTCAAATAACATTAACTTCCTTGAAATCAATCTCTACAATGCAAAGAGACAGTCAGGTCAACTGTAGCTTCCAAAGCCATTATAGCTACCTGTGTCTAAATTCCCAAACATACACATATGCCCAGCTGCAAACTGAATGACTTCAAATTTAATACCAAAGAATGCATCCAGTTAGGGTACAACTGAGAAATTCTTTGGATTTGACTCCTTTTCTGCTGTTAATCATCTACTGTGCTTTTTAAAAGAGGCTAGAACAGACATCAGATGAGATGCAGGAGGCTTTTCCGTGCCTGAAGGTATTCTTACTTAAAAATGTAATTCCTTCTCTTCCAAACCACCTTCCTTTCTATGGGGAAACACTTGTAGAAAATTCACCAAGATTATTTGTTATAATTGTTTCAAGACAAACTTGTTTCCAGACAAGCCTCAGGTAAGTTTCAGTCTGGGACTAGATCAGCAACTTATTCACAACTTGTGCTTAGATTCCCTCCTTAGAAATACCAATACATCAAAAGGGGGAAATGGCGTAATGCTGACAGGTTTTATCAGTAAACTTACTGTCTCAGTTGGGTTCCCACCTTCAGAGGGCAAGCAGACAAGCTCACGTCCCTTAATTTTTCCTATGCTATTAGAGGGGAGCAGCTCATCTCATTCTGTGTTAAATTTAAATCAAGCTGTCATTCAGGAAGCTCCTACTGCCTCTCAGTTCTATGAATTCTAAAAACCATTTCTACCTGTAACACTCTCAGGATCTCTCAGCAGAGAAAAGGACTGGCCCTTCTTACGAGAGAAAGCAGAATTAAATTGTCTGCCCTTCACCTCAGTGATTCACGTATTTCCTGCCAACTAAAGTCTAGGACTAGTAGAGGGCTTCACAGCTGTGTTCACCATGCTCTGTGTTCTTTGCCACTGACCAGTAACCAACACTGGTCTTTCTATTCAAAATGGTCACAGGCAATGAGATGCACGAGTTGCTTACAGTACAGGTAAAACTTTCCAGTTGGTGTAAAAGAAAAAAAAAAAAAGCCATCAACCCAGTGCTTGGTGGGTAGTACACTGTGTAGCTACAGAAGCTATTTATCCATAGAACTGCAGCCCTTGTTGGAGGGAAATTGCTTGATTTCAGACCTGGCAGAAAATATAGAGCGTGTATTTTTGAAGACAGAATTTGACCTGAAAATCATTATGCTCTTGCTTGAACATTAAAAACATTCCTTTTAAAGCCATCCAACACAAGTTATCCTTGTTCCAATGTTTCTAGTTTTTTGCTTCATCAGAATTAAGATGATCTGAATTAGAAGATAATCCTAAAGACGATATTTCTAGAACCAGAAATTATTTCAGAATGTTCAAATCTTTAAAAATGAGCGAGGAATATGGTGAGGTTAATTTGTGCATTTCCCCAAATCAAGTGTTTGTAATTAATTAAAATATAATGCAAAGGTCTATGCTGGCAACTTCTTATATCTAAGCTATAAAAAAATCTTAACAATAACAGCAATGACAATAAAACCTTACCAAGCCCCTTGGCTACAGAAAGCTGAAAAAATTCAGCTTTTAGTGGGGGAAAAAATATGGTAATTTTTCTGAAAGAATGCTCATTGGTGATGTATTGCTTTGTTTACTATAGACTTCGCTAGTTGCAAAAAAGGCTCATAACTCAAGGGGGTTTACAGGACTATAATTTCCTCTCACCCTCAGCACAGGATGAGTGGGTTCATCCCTGCACATGCCGTTGTATCGGGTCCTAATATAGTTTAGAAAATGAAATCTATAGAGAAGAACCTATTGGAGAGTCATTTATCCTTGGCTCTCCAAGGGTGGAAACTAGCACCATGTCAGGCTTTCCTTGGGGAGCATTCCCTTCCCACTGACTCAGTTCCAAGGAGAACTCAGTTCCATTCACCCAACAGTTAATTCCCAGCTATGCCTTCGTGGCCTCTCCAGTCACCAAATGACTGTTTTCAAACAAGAAAAGGGGGAGCATAATCTTTAATTGTGGTACTCAACCAAGCAGGACAACAAACAGCAGAAAGATTACCTCAGTGCTGTAAATGTAGCCAAGACCTCTAAAATGCTGGGGTGTTTTTACAATCCCTTTAGTAAGTATGAAAATTGGTAACGTGAGTCCTCAGTGAAGTGATTGTAGGAAAGTCCTTTTATTCGTTATTGCTTTTCTCCTCAAGAGGTGCATTATTTCCATCTCTGCTTTGTCTGATTTTTTTTCATGTTCACTGACTTTGCCTGGGCCGCCCCACCTCTTACCTTGGTGCCAGTGTGTCTAAGAAAGTTTTTTTTCCCCCGATTCCTTGTAATCAAATACTAGGGGCAGGAAGAGATGATGCCTAGCTGACAGAACACTGCAATTTGAAGTGGGGCAGTAGTTGTTTTAGACAGGCTCTTCCTATTCAACTACAGAACGACCCTGTGCCCGTCCACGCCAGGGAGGACACCAGGGCTAGACTCCAACTGAAACGTCGCTGCCCCTCTGCTCAAACAGATGAACAAAACAGAAGCAGAACAAAACAAAAACAATCAACAACAAACAGATGAAAAGAATCAATGTTGGTTTTCTCCAGGGCATGGCATAATGACAAGTCGCAGTGATATCTAGTGGTCACCATCGCTATTGCAAAAGGGCTGCCTGAGCGCTCCTTTCTTTTCAGGTATTGGAACCTCTCCAACAGTTTCTTCTTTTCTACTTTCAGGCTGGTTGCTGGTAACAGATTGGATGTGGGTTCTAGTAATATCTTACTTGTAAAAAGGGGTTCAGGGGTGGGATGATGGGAGAATAATCCAAATTTACAAGGTCTTGCTCTAGCCATCAATTTGTGGTAGATGACCTTAAAAAGTATCAATAACAAAACGTCTGACAGCTCAGAAAATGTACAAACTACAAACATCTTGAAATGGCAGAGGACACAGCACGGAAAACAATGCCTGTCTCTTCAGCATCTGTGTCACTGATCTCCCAGGCCAGCGTGAAGTCGTTTCCTGTGTAGACGTGACGAGGGGGTTACCTTCAGACCGAAAGGAGAAGTGTTACCACTTCTTTTTCCTGCTCTGCTTTCAGACATCGTGGGATGGTGATGCCCTTTTGTGTTAACACTGTGAAGGGGATCCAGCCCTGCTGAATGGGGTGCCGCTAAGAGATCCAGCTCTTACGCTCAGCTGGACAAGCAGCCTTCCTCACACCAGCATGTGCCTCCGGCGGTGCAGTGCCAAGTGATCTGACCGGGAGAAGCTGCGGTCACAGTCTGCGCACTTGAATGGCTTCACTCCCGTGTGTTTGCGGTAATGCCTCGTCAGTTCATCCGAACGAGCGAACTTCCAGGTGCAGCCTTCCCAGGTACACTTGTAGGGTTTCTCTCCTGGAAGAAACAAAGGGACATAACGCTGTGCTCCATCATTTCTCCTGAACAATCTAGCCAATGTGATTATCTGGGGACATGACTGTTCTCAGGGGATTTTCCATTGGTGGCCCTTTGTCAAGAAACCTAACCACCCTGCCAGCAGGTTTTGGGTCGCACAGATGGGGGTTTCAATGTAATCTCTCTTGCTCTGACAATGGGGAGGTTACTTAACACTTGCATCTTCAGTTATGGGGAAGTTACTTTGCAGTCAAACTATCAGAAGGCATAGACTGATAACTCTGGTGTATAATCACCATGGGTAGACTAGAAAGGCATGTGAGAGAGCTCTACCTAGGCTGATGTGGCTGAAGGGTCGAAACTCACAAAGAATTATAAAGGGCAATGATTTGTATGTTTTGTTGCAATACTGCTCCCAAAAGTGCACCACTTAGACACTTAAAGGCTATTTTAGGGTACAGTGTCCTTTCATCAGTCACACAAAATTTCATTAAAAGATAAAGCACGCTACCACCCCCAGAAATTAGGTACTAAGTACTTATTATTTATAAAGTTATCATTTATATTATGTATAAACTACTGTTGTCCATGGGGTCACAAAAAGTTGGGCATCACTTAGAGGTTAAATAACAGTAAACAATTGTTTGTCTCCTGGGAAAGAATCCTAGATATCTTAGTAGTGTGAAGTTTAAATATCTTCTTCAGGGACTTAAGAATTAGGGCAAGTCCTGAGGAATCATCAGGTTGGTCTGAATGTTGAAACCCACAGAAAAAAACAGTCTGAAGAAGTATGTAATTTGACCACATCCCTCAGTCAACTTGTAAAGACAGTAAAATATGCAAAGGCTTTGTTGGGAAGAGATACGCTATCCCTTGTTCAAATGAGTTCTCGGGGGAGAGGGACAACAGTTGACCCAGGTGTGCTTTTTCCTGGCTCTCATTCAGAATGGAAGCCTTGTCCCCAGGTAACCCCACAAGAACTGATCTCTCTTCTGCCCCCTCCATCCAATAGTTAACCACACACTGCTTGGCCCTATGTGGAGTTTGGCGAAAAGGCCTAAGACAGGGAGCAGAGAGCTATTGGCTGACCCCAACATGTGTGTGCGCTCTGTCTCGTCCAGTTCTTTGCAATCCCATGAACTGTAGCCCACCAGGTTCCTCTGTCCATGGGATTTCCCAGGCAAGAATACTGGAGTGGGTTGCCATTTTCTTCTCCAGAGGATCTTCCTGACCCAGGGATTGAACCCCATGTCTCTGGCGTCTCCTGCTTTGGTAGGCAGATTCTTTATACAACGGAGCCACATGACTTTTAGACCCCAAGATACAGAGCTGCAATCCCCTGAAAGAGGGCATGGCAACCCACTCCAGCATCCTTTCCTGGAGAACCCCAGGGACAGAGGAGCCCAGCAGGCTACAGTCCACAGGATCACAAAAGAGTCCAACATGACTTTAGTGACTAAGCACACACACATACAGAGTTGCAAAGTGAGTTTTGTTAAATCCATTTTACAGGTGATAAAACTGAGGATGAATGTAGTAAAATAACTTGCCTGAAGCCAGTAAATAGATGCGTTTGGTTCAAAATGCAGTGTTTTTCACGATGCTCCAAATTCTTTTTCCCATCGAAACTTTGTTACATCCTCAGACAATGCCGATTCTACCTTCTTAGATACTTTCCAATTATTCAACTCCTATTTCTATTAAGTCACCTATCACAATATATCATACAGATTTTGTCTAGATGCTTTTCCCCTTTGCCAGTTTCTGAACATAGAGATTAAGAATCACATATCTATTTCTGTATCCTCAGAGCTTAGAGTATGTGTCAAATAGTGTTTGAATAAATTAATAAAACTGTAACACAAACACAGATATGCTCACACCGAGGTGTGTACACAGGCAACTACTAAGCCCTGTGAATGAGATGTACAAGTCATGCCTACATGGGAAAACTAGACTGAACCAGACTCAGCAGTTTTTGTTCAGCTGTTAAATGAATGTTCACTATATTATAGGTCCTTTTGGGATCAAGTGGCACTTTCACAGAACCGCATGAATCGTACAGCTCAGTTAACTCTAGAAATACTGATGCACTAACTGTGATCCACAGAAAGCTCCAGGTTACTCTGAAAGGGCTCCCAGCAAGTAGATGCCTGATGACCAGCTTAATCCAAAACCTCACTTCTGACTCATTCTGGATGTTCTCTAGAGACAAAAATCTGCATTGACAGGTATTGACTGATCAGAATTAACAGAAATTTTGTTTTTAAGTCAGCAAAACCCATAATTTAAGAAGACTGGCAGTCCACTATACAGTATATCCAGGCTTCCCAAGTGGCTCAGTGATACAGAATCTGTCTGTGATGCAGGAGATGTGGGTTTGGTCCCCGGGTCAGCAAGATCCCTTGGAGGAGAAAATGGCAACCCACTCCAGGGTTCCTGCCTAGGAAATCCTAGGGACAGAAAAGCCTGGTGGGCTACAGTTCATAGCGTCGGAAAGAGTTGGATATGACTAAGCATGTATCCACATACAATATATCCATGGCAACTGCTAAAATACTTTTACTGGTATGTCATCACTGCATGCTTTTGAAGTTTATATCATGAACACAGGTTCTACTAAGCTGAACTTGATAAAAATTGTATTTTCAAAAGCACATTCATTTTGGGGGCACTGAGCTCAGCTCACTGAGTCTTTGTCACCAACAGGCATCTCCTAGATATCTCTTGTTGTGTATGGAACCAGCTACAATGAATACAGGTCTAAGAAAAAAAGAATAAAAGACTTTAATTGAGGGAAAGCACTGCTCAGTTGTGTGCTGAGAGGGTATGTGTTTCTATCTTGCTGGGAAAGTGCAGTATGAATATGACCAGGGTTAGAAAAGCTGCCATACTCTCATCATGCCATTGCAGTTAAAGTGAGAGGAAGGGGCCCGACCTGGGATGGGCCTGGAAGGAAGGAGAGATAATAGAAGGAGACAGGCTTCAGTTTCAGAGCAAGAAGGATGCTAGAGGCTGGCATGGCCACCATGGGGACAGTCTGTTGTCTTGGAGACTCTCTGAATTTCCTTGTACACCCAATTTAGGCACCTATACATACTCTTACTTTCAATTTGACTGTTTAATAATGGTACTTGTGCCCTTTCCATTTGAAAATCTATAGGAGGTGTGGGAAACTGTGGCCCCCAGGCCAAATCCAGTTGGTGGCCTGTTTTGTGTGACTTGCAAGCTAAGAACAATTTTCACACTTTTATATCATTGAAAAAAAAAAAAAAAAACAAACCACCAAAGAGGGCTATTTCATGGCATGTGAAAATCATATGAGATTCAAATTTTAGAGTCCATGAATAAGTTTTTATTGGAACACCGTCTCACTCATTTGTTTGCATATTGTTTATGGCTGTTTTTCAGTGACAGTGAAATTGAGTATTGCAATAAGAAGGTATGACCTGCAATATCTAAAAGGTTTACTACAGGAAGTTTGCTGACCCTTGATGTAAGTGAAGGGTACCTCAGCTTGGGGCAGGCTTTCTGATTATGTTAACTTAATCAGGTTATATAACATACATTGCTAGTCTGGGATGGGTAGGTGAGGGAATATTTTGGTGATAAAATAATCACTTACTCTCAACTCAGGGTCCTTGACTAAAATTCTAACAGTCCTCTCAGTAATGAACACCCTTGACATTTCATGTCCATTGTTTTAAACTGAAGGTTCTGGCTCATGAAATGAGTGATTCTCTATTCCATCAGGTTTTTAAAAGTCTTCAGGATCTCTTCTGCTCATTATAAAAGCACAAAAACATCTTCCTTATGAAGATGAGTGGGGTCAGGAACATCTCTGTATATTTTAGCTGGTAACCAAACAGCACTGATTTGACAGTGATGGAGCCCCACCCAGCTCCATCATCTTTCAATAGAGTTGTGCTACAATGACCAGCATGCAAGATGAGGAATGATAATTCTACTGAGTCTGGAAAGACGGATACACGCAAGGAAGGATCAGAAAACAGGAGCTCGGATGTTTGGCATCATTGCTCAGGTGGGCATTTTAAAGGAGAAGCAGAGAAAACAACAACTATGGCAAGGATTTCTGTGGGCCCACAAATATGGAGGAGGAAACTTACTGCAAAATCTGGGAAGTATTCTGTGAGGTGGAATCAGGTACAATAATGATCATGAAAGACAAGGCCACCAAAATATTTAAGAGGCAGATATAACCCTACTTCATGAATAAAACCAATGAAAGTAATAGACAAGCTTCTAAGTTGTTAGGGGGTAAGTGGTTAATGCATGAGTGCTCAGGTGTGTCATGTCCCATTCTTTGTAACCCCAGAGACTATATTCTGGCAGGCTCCTCTGTCCATGGAATTTTCAGACAAAAATACTGGAGTGGGCTGCCATTTCCTCCAGGGGATCTTCCTGACCCAGGGATCAAACCCACATCTCCTACATTGGCAGGTGGATTCTTTACCACTGAGAAGAATATTAAGTGGTGAATGAATGCATAAAACAAATAATGTAAATATTCTCATCTGGGGTAGGGAGGGTCAGGGAGAACCTGTATCAGAAAATAGTAAACAATTATGTGAGCAATAGATGAGTTTTCCTTGAAAATTTCCTTACAAAAATGTATATTTTCTTTTTAATATTCAGAAATATTTCTTGTACAGCATTTCTTATACCCTTTTCCTCATGAATACAACAAGAGTTTGGGTATTCTATCTCCATACTTAGAAAAAAAGAAGAGGGGAGAAAAAGAAAATAAGATCTTCAAATCTTTCCTCACAACTAGAGGCTGAGCTCTGGGGGTGAAGGGAACAAGTTGGCTGCTTGGACCAGGTAGAGAGCAGGCTTCTGCTTCTTGCTCAAGACTGACCTAGGTTTCTGTCGTATCTGCTGAGTGCCCAGCATTTCATTAAAAAATAAAGATCAATCAATGCGCTCTCAGGACTAGTTAAGTTTTAAAAATGGATACAAAAATGATGCACAGGGACTATGACTTTGTATTGAAACTGCATGTTATAGTGTATGCTTGTGCGTTAAAGCAATTTAAGGGGTACAATCTTATAAATAAACTATAGTAAGAGAAACTAACTTCACAATGTGAGTAAAAACTAATTAAGATGATAATAAGTTTGTAAGATATACTGTAATATGTGTAAATGAGTCCTGAAAAGATATAATGGAGAGAATCCTTCAGCCATCTGCCCTTCTTTCCTTTAAATCTTACCAGAAAATAGAACACTCACTCTAATGTGGTGGGGACAGAAGTAGAGATGAATTTTCCATGAACAGTTTCCTATGGAAAGGGTTGATTTGGACAATAATGGGAGTTAGACATCGATCTCCCAGGATCTGTGCTTCTCTGATGCACAGCTGCTCTGCAGCAGTCTGGATGGTAGTGACAGTAAACAGACTTTCTAGCAATTTCTTCAGGAATGGTGAATTGTCCTTAAACTCATCTGAATCAGAATTCTGCAAATGTATTATTCTAAACTATTTTTCCTAGAAATAGGCTAAAAATAAAATAGCATGCCCATCTTTTTTTTTGTCTAACCCACAGATACACTTAAGATCCTCAGGAGCAAAGTCTTTGAAAATGTATTTAAATATTTTTTCAAAATAATCAGAAGTTTTGCTTCCACCATCAGATCACCTTTGATTTTTATTGCCTGTATTAATCCTATAGAGTAATAAAATGATAGGAAATAGTGTCTTCATAAATAAGTCTTAGTGATTTTTTTTTTAAAGTCCAGACATCAAGTTGCTAATGTGTAAGAAAAATCAAAGAAACAAGATGGGTAACACTACGCTTACCCTGGGGTGCAGTTATTGTTTTAGGCTTTCGATTCTGAAGTGAAGGTCTCTGAAGTCCCATGACCAATCCATAAGCCACTTCTACCTCTTGACCATTTTTCAGCATAACCTGTCCTCTTTCAGTTCTTTGTAAAAACTGATCTAAACTATGAAAATCTCTGAAAAAGGAAAATGTTAACCAAAACTAATAACAAGCCCTCTAATTTCTTTAAAGGGTTCTGAAAAGCTTAAAAAGAGAACATACCAAAAAAGAGGGTCTGTTAATTTCTGTTTGAAAACACTCTTAATTCCACATTGGCGGTTCAAGTTAATACAATTTTATATCCATGATGGCCTCTGTGTGTGTGTGTTTATACATGTATATTCAAAAGGATTATTTAAATAATATTCTAATTAAGTATCCTGGGAAAATGAGAACTCTCATCAGGGTTTTTTTTTCTTGGAACAGTCAACAAACTGACTTATTATGAGAACTGCTGTCTCTTTCAATTCTGGTTAAAGAAAAGGCTTAAGAGTCACTCAATGCATTTCCATGACATTTACCCAGCAGAAGGCATAATAAAGTCTAAAGAAAACACCAGGTATTGAATGGATTCCCAAAACCCATAAAACAAAAATAACTCTTTTGGGTACCTCCCATTTCACCATCTGAAATGCTGAAAGGTAAATGTGTCCTGAGACAAAAGACAGGTGCCTTTTCATATTAAAATGACGTGTGAGCAACACCAGAAAAGGAATGTGCAGTTTGCAAAGCTCAAACAAAACGCCCATGTCCTCACATCAGCTTTTCTCTATTATTTTCTCAAGCAACCAAAAAACAAAACAAACCACCTTCTCCAACAGGAAACATAGGCATTTTCTTCAGTGCTGAAGTGCACTTCTAAAATGTGTCCCTCTTTAACTTTTATAAAGTCAGGGGGCCCCAGACACTGACAAATGAGCTTCATTACACTCAAGGCTCAACATACTTGCTGTGACAATCGGTTTCACTTGAGGAATGGTATTTGCATATGAGGGGAAAAAACACCAGAATCAAGATTCCTATCTTGTCTTCTGGTTTCTGTCACATTAGTTCATAAGAGTTCACAGAATCTTAGATCTGGAAGGAAATCAGGGACTTTGAAAATGAGGAAACAGAAACCTAGAGCTGAGATTACAGGCCCTTGACTTGTCCAGGGGTAGACGAGGCAGCCTGCCTTCTTGCTGGTGTCAAAGAGGCAGAAAATAGCACGGGCTTTAAATGCACGGGCTTCTCTCGTGGATCAGATGGTAAAGAATCTGCCTGCAATGCAGGAGACCCGGGTTTGATCCCTGGGTCAGGAAGATACCCCGAAGAAGGGAATGGCTACCCACTGCAGTATTCTTGCCGGAAAATTCCATGGACAGAGGAACCTGGCGTGCTACAGTCCATGGGGTTGCAAAAAGTTGGACATGACTGAGTGACTAACACTCAGAATGCATGGTCAAGCGGAATGCATGGTCCAATAAGGCTCAGTCGTCAATCTATGACTGGATCTCAGGCTAGAGAGTGAAGCTTTGTGAAACTCCATCCCCACCCAACCCCACCCTGCCGGTCTATAAAGTGGGAATATTCTTCCAGTTGTGAAACTTAGAAATACATGCCATGTGCCCAGCAAATGAGAGGTGCTCAGTAAAGGATACTGAATTCTACAGTTATGAAATTCAAGGTTTTTCTGTTTCTGCCAAGAAATAAAAATAACATGAAGCTAAAAATAAAGGCCATTTGTTAGTTTTCAGGAAGGAATTAAGATTTGCAGGTAAATGGATGCCAATCCTGATACTGATTTTTCCTAATATTATAAAACTTCTTCATAGGCCAAGCAGACCAAACTATTCTATATTTGTTTGATTCATTTGGTCTTGTCAATTCAGACAAATGATTAGTATTTTAGCATCCTCCCCAAGAACTGTCTAGACTGAATTAATTGACTTTCTGTTTCATTATGTGTAAACAAGTGGGCCTCTTCTTTCTTTTCCATATAATTCTATAATGAATTTCTTTGATAAGTATAATCTTTGCTACAGTAGATAGTATTTTTCACATATCCCACTTGGTCCTAAGAGCTGTATGGATCTGAACTTATTTAATGTTGACTCTCAACTTCCTCATGAAGTTGCTATAAGCAACCTCCCTTCACCCAGAGTTAGTATGTGGCAGGTGGAGGTGGCATTTGAACCCAGGATCTGACACCCAAGGTCACAGTCTTAACCATTTCCCTATAATCCTTCTCAACCTTAAATTGCTGCTTTCATAAACCAGAATATCCAGTCAGACCTGGCCACGCAGACTGAGAGAATATGAATTACTACTGAGAGGAGAGACAATATGTTAAACCACAAGAGTCTAGCCCCCTGCACCTAGAAATAAAATACAAGGGAAGTGAAAAATATCCTGTAATAAACATGTACTTCAGTGAAAGCAAAAGTTCAGGGTCTAAGGGTAATTCTTTATTTGGCTGTTCTAAGTTTATATTTTCCAGGTGCTATGTCTGCCTGACCCTTTGCAATCCTTTGGATCATAGCCAGTCAAGCTCCTCTATCCACGGGATTCTCCAGGCAAGAATAGTGGAGTGAGTATGCCAGGACCTCCTCCAGGGGATCTTCCCAACCCAGGGAGCGAACCCATGTCTCTTATGTCTCCTGCATTGACAGGCGGGTTCATTACCCCTAGCGCCACCTGGGAAGCTCGTATTTCCAGGTAGTAAGAGTATTGAGCTTCCTGTTCCTGGCTGTCTTTTCCTCAGCTTCTTCTCAGACACCTTCCTTTACCTGTCACATAAATGTTCATTGAGATTCAGGCTTTGACTCCTCACCTGCAGAGGCTCTCCTTGGTACCCATAGCTGCTCCCATAACTTCTAAGGCAAAGATTCCCAAGGGTTACATCTCAGTCTCTCTCCCATGCACCATGGCAGGGGAGACGACATTTTCACTTGGCAGCTAGAAAGCAACTTCCACGTGACCAAGGTGTTATTCAGCATCTACCACTTAGACAAGGCCTGTTCCTCCTTCTGTTTTAGTATCTGGAAACAAGACAACCCTACCTCCTTAGGTATCAGGTCATACATCTCTCCAGCTGGAGAGATTTCTTGGACTCTTTCCTATCTGTTATCCTCTACCTGCCCCAACCTGATTATCATTATATCTGCCAGTTCTGCCTTCAAAACGCCCTCTCGTTTATCTTCACGAAGATGGTCTGCCTCTTTTTAGAGTCTCCCCACCTTTCAGTGGGCTTCCCAGATGGCTCAGTAGTAAAGAATCTGCCTGCAATCCAGCATCCTCAGGAGCCACGGGTTCAATCCCTGGATCAGGAAGATCCTCTGAAGGGGCTGCAAAGAGTTAGACATGACTGAGCATGCATGCACAACCTTTCATGAGTTCCGACTTCCACTGGTCTATTTCCCTGTCTTGTGTCTTGCTCCCTCCAGTTTATCGTCTGTATTGTAAGGAAAACTTTCTGAAACAGTGTGATCATGCCACTCCTTGGCACCCTGGGCACGCCTATAATTAAACCCTCCTCACACCCCATCCCATAGTAACAACAGGTTTCCCGCCTGTCCATCACGCTCAGTAGCGCAGTATTGAGGGTGCCTTTTCTACACTATTCTGCTTTGTGCAAACAGATGCTTGTTGATCAAATGAATGAAACAGCTTGAATTCAAATGCCTCCTGTTCTCTTGAAGTTTAACATACAAGAGTCAATAGAAGAGCAATCCACTTTGTGAAACAAAGAGCTTACTGATTGCACTTCACCCCTTCTACAACCCTTTCCCATTCCAATTAAGTAGAATATATATTTTGCTTGTTTTTTAAATATTTACTTATTTCTGTGGCTGTGAAAGATCTGAGTGGTAGCGCACAGGCTCTGTAGTTTGTAGCAAGTGGGCTTAATTGCCCCTCAGCCTGTGAGATCTTAGTTCCCTGACCAGGGACTAAATCTGTGTCCACTGTGTTACAAGGTGGATTCCTAATCACTGGACCATCAAGGAAGTCCCTAGACTATATATTTTTGAAAGGGAAAATAACAGGAGACTTTATTTGTAGTAAGTGTCATTTAAAGGTCTAGTCTACAAATAAATATCTCATTTTTTTAATTTTTAAAATTTAGTAACATGATATGTGATGTTAAAATTAGCAACATCTGTGATTGAGTCTATTTTTTTTTTCAAATGAGCATCAATTATTTTAATCTTTAAGCAATGTATTTACTTTATAATTCTTTTTATTCTTAGTGATGAAGGGCTTTTACTGAATTTATCTTAAGCCTTATACATAAATAATATTTTAATAAACTCTTCAATGGTAACTATATTTTCTACAAAAATACAGTTCCTTAATAGTTCCACTAAAGCCACACATTTTCTATTAGTAGTAGTTAATTTTATCATTCAGCAAAATTAAGCCAGGAGGCATAATCTAGATACTCAGCAGGACATGAGAAGGAACAAGGACTGGGGATATTATTATCCCACTCCTTACAACACAGTTTTGATAGCTGAATGGACAAAATAAACCCAAAAGCAGAGGAAGGAAAATGGGGAGCATGGTGATAAGATCCCACAGTATTTTAACTTTTCATTGTCACTGATGATCTGTGTGCTAACAAAAACAAAAAACAAACTCACTTAGCAAGCAGCTTATTCAACTGGGTAATAATTGACAGACTGTCTTAGAAGTCTTTACTTTTCTAAATATATGAAAAAGATGACTTTAGTTTTTAAATAAGGTAACACTTTAAAATCAAAATTGAAACAAATGTGAACAGCATTCATACTTATATTCAGACAACTGTAAATCTTAGGTTCACTGTGTTTCTAGGTAGTAACTTTCTAGAACAGTGGTGGATTCATGTTGATGTATGGCAAAACTAATACAATATTGTAAAGTAATTAGCCTCCAATTAAATGAAATAAATTTAAATTAAAAAAATAAGCTAACTCCTTCATAAATGAAAATAAGTAAATACTTTCAAAACATTTGTTACTGATCTGATTTTTCAGCTTCCTTTTTAGAGCTGGCCCTTTCCTGCAGGTTCCCATGGGTCGGTGATGGTTGCCGCAGCCTTGCAGTTGGGACCAAAGACCCCTTCACTGCTTCTACAGCAACCTGCATCAAGCTCGCTCAGGGCTTTCCCATCAAGTGTTCCCTGACACCACTCTAATTTCAGAAAGTGAAGAGGAACTGAACAGCCTCTTGATGAGGGTGGAAAAGGAGAGTGAAAAAGTTGGCTTAAAACTCAACATTAAAAAACTAAAATCATGGCATGGTGGCTCAGTGGTAAAGAATCTGCTTGCAATACAGGAGACATGGTTTCGATCCCTGGGTCGGGAAGATACGCTGGGAAGAGAAAATGGCAACCCACTCTAGTATTCTTGCCTGGGAAATCCTATGGACCGAGGAGCCTGGTGGGCTACAGTCCATGGGGTTGCAGGAGTTGGACACCACTGAGTGACTAAGCATCAAGATCATGGTATCCGATCCCATCACCTCATGGCAAACAGATGGGGAAAAAGTGGAAGCAGCAACAGATTCTATTTTCAATGTGTTTATAAGTAGTAACTCTGTAGAACAGATTAAAATAACTCCTTCATACATGAAAACAAGCAAATAATTTTATAATATTTATGTTACTGATCCAGATCTCTGCAGATATGGCTCCACTACCAGATTTCAAACCCCTTGCTGTCTTCATCTTTAAGCTGCACCCATTAATATTCAGAGAGCTATGTGCAGAGCACTCACTCAAGAGTTGCTCTTTTCATTTAATTATTAATGCTGCTGGTCCTTGTTTTCTCACGCGCTTTCTAACAACTTCAGAAACTTTAGTTGACGCTAAAGAAAGACTGGAAATTCCCTGGTGGTCCAGTGGTTAGAACGCCATTCTTCCACTGCAGGGGGCCTGGGTTTCAATCCATGGTCAGGGAACTAAGATCCTGCAAGCTGTGAAGCTTGGCCAAAAAACAAGACGAGTTCACATTAATGATGAAAAACTTTAATAACAGACCATTTCAGGACTTCCCTAGTGGTACAGTAGTTAAGAAACCATGTGCCAATGCATAGGACATGGGTTCGATCCCTGGTACAGGAGGATTCTGCATGCTGTGAGGCAACTAAGCCTGTGCCCCACAACTACGGAGCCTGGGTGCTCTAGAGCCCACGCTCCGCAACGAGAAGCTACCACGATGAGAAGCCTGAGCACTGCAACTAGAGAAAGCACATGTTAGCAACGAAGACCCAGTGCAGCCATAAATAAATAAACAGAAATTTAAAAAACTGGCCATTTAACATTCCCTGCTATCTTAATACTTGATGACCAACTCTAAACAGGTAGGGGCCACTGGCTAGACCCGCATGGAGTGTGGCCCCGCTGGGAGAGACTGGTAGGTTATTAGCAAACTGTCGCAGATAGGTATAATGAAAACAACACAAACTAGAAAAAACTGGTTCTAGAAAACCAGAATGACAGGTTCTAGAGAAACCAAAGTCTGCCTTTCAGCTCCTCTCCTTGTCTACTCCATGACAGCAAAGAGCGCCTTAACCCGGCATTCTCCAACCTCTAGGATCTTGTTCCTGGTGATCTGAAGTGAAGCTGATGCGATATCAACAGAAATAAAGTAAGTGCATGATAAATGTAATGGGCTTGAATCATCCCGAAACAACCCCCTCTTCCCCGGTCCGTGGAAAAATTGTCTTCCATAAAACTGGTCCCTAGTGCCCCAAAGGTTGGGGACTGCTGCTCTGACCTTTCCGAGGACTTACAGATGCGATTAAATTATGGAAAGCACTAGCAAAGCTCTCAGACTGACCCGGCAGGTCCTTCGGAGATATTGACTCTCTCTCACCACTGGTCTCTGTGTCTGCTTTCAGCATTCCTCCCTGCTAACCACGCATTCTAGATGTCCTCAAAGTCTCCCTGAACCCTGCCCTCACATCCAAGCAGATGCCACACCTTGCTCTCTCGACTGCTCCACTGTTTCCCACGTGGCCCCTCTCTGCCCACTGCACTTCTGTGACAAGGGACACATCCAAGTGCTCCAGATTAGAGATGATGGAATTCTATGTGCCGAGCGAAGGAGGGTGCTCAGAGAGTCTAACAGACAAGGAGACACTGAGGCAGTTTCCAAAAATAAACAGAGGTTTACCAACTCAAGAAGAAAAACATGGAGGCACCCAGGCAGGCCATTTCAGGAAGAGGGGAAGAATGTGCAGTGAGCTCTGTACAGTCGAGCATGTTTGGAGACTGGTTCGTTTGTTAGTCTTACCCCAATTTTTTCTGCATTATCTAAATTTTAAATTAGCAGAGTCTGGAGCAAACAGTTGATTGTGATAAGAATACACTAAATTATCCAAACATTTTTTGTCTTGAACCTATTGCTCACATTAATAACATATATCTGTATCAGTACAAGACATAGATAATTTCAATTCAACAAATAATGACTGGGTCCCTATAATGTCTTAGTCCCTGCATTTACTGAGGCTTCCCTGGTGGCTCAGATGGTAAAGAAGCTGCCTGCAACATGAAGGACTTGGGTTCGGTCCCTGGGTTGGAAAGAGCCCCTGGAGAAGGGAACGGCTGCCTACTCCAGTATTCTGGCCTGGAGAATTTCATGGCTACAGTCCATGGGGTCGCAGAGAGTCAGACATGACTTAGAGACGTTCACTTTCACTGCACTGACTGGGCATGCAGTGGCACTAGTGGTAAAGAACCCACCTGCCAATGCAGGAAACGTAACAGACACAGGTTCAATTCCTGGGTCAGAAGATCCTTTGGAGGAGGGCATAGCAACCCACTCCAGTATTCTTGCCTGGGAAAGACCATGGACAGAGAAGCCTGATAGGCTACAGTCCATGGGGGTCACAAAGAGTCAGACACGACTGAAGTGACTTAGCATGCCCATACATGGTAATTACGCCACAACTTGCTATATTTATGTTCACAGTTAAAAAAATAGAAAACCTGCGATTCACTGGGTTAAATAGCTTGCTAAGCTCATCAACCAGT
This sequence comes from Ovis canadensis, assembly GCF_042477335.2. Classification (NCBI taxonomy): domain Eukaryota; kingdom Metazoa; phylum Chordata; class Mammalia; order Artiodactyla; family Bovidae; genus Ovis; species Ovis canadensis. The sequence continues at coordinate 63,101,761 of NC_091254.1, forward strand.
TAGGGGCCAAAGATAAACTTCTGTTTACTGACTTCAAATTTAGTGCTATTTCTATGATAGTTTCCTATTTCTTTGCAGTTACCAATATGGTGCATACTTGCGAGCTCTTGGCTAAGATGTGCAAACAACTTATTCAGAGAGGATTTTTTTTTTTCTTGAAAAATGTCAGTCTGTCCTTAAGAGATTCAGTATTTTGGCATCATTAGGCCTTATGCTTTATCTAACAATGAATCTAGACAGACAGTCTGAAGTGGAGCTTTACATGGAATGAGTTATTTAAATAATGAAGATGGATGTGAACATATAAGCAGCACCCCACTGCCTGAAGGTAAGACCTAGCAACCCCAAGACTAGTGAACAAAAGGCCATCAAGATGCACTGCGGGCACATGGCTCATGATTTTCTGTATAGGATATTATCAAGTCATTTCAAAATCTCATCCAATAAAATAAGATGCCAAATTGGAAGCAAGAAACAGAGGAATAGCAGTGAGAAGGGGTGAGGCAAGTAACAAGTGAAAAAGCATGGAATCTATAAGCATTTCAGATCACAGTGTATGCACGTGTGTGCGGTCATTTTTGTTGCTGCTGTTGTTCAGTCACTAAGTCATATCAGATTCTTTGCAACCCCACTGACTGCAACATACCAGGCTTCCCTGTCCTTCACTATCTATATGCACTCTCTATCTGCAGTATTGGAGAAGACAATGGCACCCCACTCCAGTACTCTTGCCTGGAAAATCCCATGGATGGAGGAGCCTGGTAGGCTGCAGTCCACGGGGTGGCTAAGAGTCGGACACGACTGAGCGACTTCACTTTCACTTTTCACTTTCATGCATTGGAGAAGGAAATGGCAACCCACTCCAGTGTTCCTGCCTGGAGAATCCCAGGGACGGGGGAGCCTGGTAGGCTGCCATCTATGGGGTTGCGCAGAGTCAGACATGACTGAAGCGACTTAGCAGCAGCATCTGCAGTATACTACATACACAGGCATTGTGCTGTGCTAAGTCGCTTCAGTGTCCGACTCTTCGCGATGCTATGGACTGTAGCCCACCAGGCTCCTCTGTCCATGGGGATTCTCCAGGCAAGCTACTGGAGTGGGTTGCCATGCCCTCCTCCAGGGGATCTTCCTGACCCAGGGATTGAACCTGTGTCTCTTATGTCTCCTGCATTAGTAGCTGGGTTCTTTACTACTAGCGCCATCTGGGGAGCCCATGCATCGGTCATTGAAAAAAACTTAAAGTGAAAGTAAGGGCAAGTCGCTCAGTCGTGTTTGACTCTTTGCAACCCCATGACATGAAATTACAGCACATGATATTAATTACAAAGGCTTTATTCCTCAAGGGAAGGGCTAACTAATACAACGTTTCCTTCATTTGTAAAGGTAAAGAAGCACATATTTAAATACTTTAAATAATGAGGGACTTTTAAATAAAAATTGATTAGTATTTTTAAAGTATCCATATGAGTTACCTTCCTTGATGTGTAAAATTTAGATACAAATTACTTTTGCTACCGTCAGATAGATAAGAAACGTGACTGCTTTGTGTTCACTACTTTTTAAAATTTAGGTGTGGAGTGTTCATATGAATTCAAATAACTATGAGGCAAGACTGACTAAACAAGCCTGAAAAACTATGAGAGACCAGGATACCAAGTTGGAATTTTCAAATTAAGATTCATTTGAAACTAAATATTCTTACATATTGAAATGATTAATACTCATTTTTAAAAAACCCTAGTTTTAAATCTTTATCTTGCCATTTCCTTGTTCATCATTAAATAATAGTATTTTGCAGAACATGGACAATCATACCATTTCAAATGTACCACTAGAGGGTTCCAGCTGATTTCTGGACTCTCTTAAGCTAGACCCAACATCTGGTTGCTGTGCGCCATCTAGTGGCGATAAGAATCAGTGGCGTCTGAGTGTTACTTCCTTGTACTGTATTTTATTTAGAGAAAACACGGTGGCACACATTTTTGGAAAATAAAGAGAATTATAAAGGGTAATATTAAATTTGTAAAACCACTATCTTCTAAAATTCATATTTAGATCATCTGATAAGCAGTAAAATTCTTAAAATCAGAGAAATTCATTGTACATAATAGTTACATATCATACAGATTTAAATGACCTTTAATTTCAACATAGTGCAATTCATTTAAATACACTGTACACGGCTTCACACAGAGGAGACATACAATTCAGACTAGTGAATAGGAATAATTATTATACTTGCTGACGGTAGGGTAAATGTGATGGTCGAAATATATTTTTTCCTTCTATTGAATATGCTTTAAACAATTTGCCACAGGGAAGTGTTAGTAGGCATTTAAAAATATTTGGCCAAACTTCTATGTTATTATCTAAAATGCACATTCATTAGACTAAGGTATTTTTCAGTTTAAGAAGGTACTTCAGCATTTCTTATTTTATTCTAAATTCTTTATGACTATGTAGAAAACGAACCTCTTTCACACTCCTATGGATATGTTTAATTTACTTTATATCTATGTCCTAAACAGATGACTGATCATTTACTAAGAAAGCACAAAAGATCAAGTTAAAGGCAGAATTAACGTGACTTTCTCAAAGGAAGTGTCTTGTTGCCCCTTGCTCACCTCCCATTGCGTGTATAGTTCTCATAAGTCATCAGTTATAATGCCATACTTCACATTCATTATTACTGGTCACACACAAATAACTTACTCAATATGCCTGAAGCAAAGGTAAGGCTAAGAAGATATTTATTAAAAGCAAAGTAAGCCAACCTGAATCCCTACAGAACTAGTGTGCATTTCATTTTGAGCACAAAGTTATGAAATCCTGCACGTAATTATAAATCAGAAACCAGTATGGGCTCAACTTTGAACTGGTGGCAGCAAATCAACCAAGTTTCATTCTTTCTTTCTGAAAGTACTATTATTTGACTGGTGGTTTAGGAGCCTCTGCCTTGCCCAGAATAAGTATTTCTCTGCTAAGTTGGACGGATGAACGTGTCATATCTGGGTTTGGAGCAGAAATTTCACAAGGACTTTTGGGTGGAGCTTTGAGATCAAGAAACATGGATCGGAGGTAGGACAAGTAGGTGGATTCTTAGCTGTAAGTTTATGAATTGAGACCGACTTGGATGGAAGTCTCCAGGACCACATCTGAGTCCTTTTTCCTGAACCTGTTCTATTCAGTACTTAAAAAAAATGGAGAAGCTGAAGAAGAATCCTAAAATACTAAAAGCAAGGTGGGCAGGAAGGGGTTCCAAAGTCTTTTCGACTTATTAGAATAATGAGCTCACATCAATCAGATGGATATAGTATACACAGTAGAAGTATTTCTAAGGTTTGAAAGGGTATGTGCAGCTCCCACAGTAATAACTGTCCTGTATCTCCCACAAGAGATTATTCAGCCTGGGGAAAACACCTGAGGGAAAACCCACCCCTCTCAAGGAAGCCATCATTTGACAGGTTCAACAACAAATACAACACCGCATGCTTTGGTTTAAAAGAAATGTTATTGTTACAAGAGAGAGAAAGATCTAGTTTTCAGCAGTTTTTGACATAGATGACCTAACAGAGAAAGACAACTGCTAAAAGACTTAACTCTATCTTCTAATCTATTAAGAGATGTCCATTAACAAGCGCTCTTACGTCACCTAGGGGGGTGAAAACTTTAGAAGATGCAGTGATATGTCAGAGTCTATTTAGAAAGAAGTGGCTGAGAGAATTGAGGGTGTCTGATTTGGAGAAATGAAGACGCCCGTGGTTCATGGCAGTGTCGAGAGGAGCACCAGCGCCCGGAAGTGAAAACTGCAGTGTGATGGCTGGAGGTATTAAGTAGCCAAACAAAGCCACCGGAGACAATTCAGGGCTGTCAGAGACAAGGACTCTGCCCTCAGAAACATCAGCCAACTTGTCTTGCAGAAGCAAAAGCTCTCTGTTACTCGACAAATTTAAGGAGAGGTAGGAAATAATACTTCACCGGGAGCCACTCTCGTTACCAAGGAGACAATGATACCAGGTGTTGTGCGGATCAAATGAAAGAAAAGATCTGTTACGTGTGCAGAAAACTGCATAGGAGGGACTGGTTCTCCGTGACAGATGACACCCAAGGGATTCCTCTAATGTGGGAATGAACTAAACTCTATGACACTGAAGGTCCATTTGGACCCTAGGAGTCAATGATTTCATCTTATTAATAAGCCACACTGATTAATTATATTGCTTTGAATTACAATGCATATATCACATTTCCCCCACTTTTCACAATATATATTAAAACCTTCAAGATTCAATCCTATAATGCTATAACATTAAAAATCCTTTCATAGTATCTCATTAAACCCTTTCTTCTCTTTCACTGTTCACCACTTGGATAATTGAAATAGAGGATGTCTGGTGAAAATGGGGCTAATAGTTATTTCAGAAAGTTCAAGGAAAATAGGAATAACTCAAAATATATGAGGATTCACTGATGAAAGGTCATCCTTTTTTTTTTTCTTATAACTGAAATGCTCCCATAAAAAGTCAGTAATACAACCTGATCATACTTACTCCTGTGATTTGTGTTCACTATGTACTGAGAGGATGAAATATGCTTATTCAACTTTTATGTCTCTATACTCATTCTTGGCCGTCATAAGAAAATTGAATACACACTACCATATATAAAATAGATAACCAACAAGGACCTACTGTATAGCAAGGGAATTCTACTCAATATTTTATAATAACCTATAAGGGAAAAGAATCTAGAAAAAATAGATATGTGTGTATGTATAAGTGAATCCCTTTGCTGTACATCTGAAACTAACACAACATCGTAAATCAACTGTACTCCAATAAAAAACCAACTTAACTATTAAATGGTTTAATTTTTCAGATCCAAAAACAAGAAAGAAAACTGATTAAAAAATAGTGCCTGATAACTTCTCTGGTGGTTCAGGGGTTGAGATTGTGCTTTCACTGCAGGGGGCATGGGTCTGATACCTGGTCAGGGAACTAAGTTGGAGAAGGTGATGGCACCCCACTCCAGTACTCTTGCCTGGAAACTCCCATGGATGGAGGAGCTCGGTAGGCTGCAGTCCATGGGGTCATGAAGAGTTGGACACGACTGAGCGACTTCACGTTCACTTTTCACTTTCATTCATTGGAGAAGGAAATGGCAACCCACTCCAGTGTTCTTGCCTGGAGAATCCCAGGGATGGGGGAGCCTGGTGGGCTGCCGTCTATGGGGTCGCACAGAGTTGGACACGACTGAAGCGACTTAGCAGCAGCAGGGAACTAAGTATCTCACATACCGTGTAGTGTGGCCAACAAAACAAAACAACAACAAAATGAGTGTCTAAGAAATAGATGAAAACTTCTCCTGGGAGAGCTCAGGATCAGTGAAGAGGGGAGGATCTGGAATTAAGAAGAAAAGGAAGAAGGGCTGGGAACAGGGAAGAAAGATGGGAAGAGACAGTTTGCACACTGTGCTGCATTACCTCAGAAATAGCAAAAGCATTAACATTAGCATTAGAAATAGCAAAACTAAATTGCAGACTCTATAAAGCTTTTCTGAATTCAAGCAGCATCTTGTGCTATAACGTCATCACACACGCAAAGAGGCCCCACCTCAATGATCAAAATCCTGAAAGTCTCTGTAAAGAAACCTTCAAACAATCTGCTATAATAACATGACTCAATATATGGCAAAGAATGCCAGTTTAAATAAATTTGCTACCTCAGCTGGGAAACAGTTCACACAGTGTGGTTACCTTAATGTATCTGAGATGGGAGCACTATTTAAACAGCCCCATGGGGTCTGTTACACATGAAACGCCCAGAGGTGGGTGCTGGAGGCAGATTCCTGTCCAAGATAGTTACTGGACTGAGCTGTCTTCATCTCTAGTATGTTGCTACCAGGAATGCCTATGAATGAATTTCCCTCTTCTCTGAGGTTCACACATTCCAGTCACCAATCACTTTTCCTTGAAAAGGTTCTGTAATTGGGGCGGAATTTGGTCTTTGGTCTCTTCCCAGAGCCTCCTATCAGTGGTACCCAACGGGATCCAGAAAGCAAGGCAGGCAGGGGATGCCAAGTGAGAGACATACATGGTAGAGGATGGATGGGGTGAGTAGAGAGCTAAGTGAGGAACCACCGGCTTCTTTCCTGGGAGGGTGAATCGGTGGGAGGGTAGATGTGTTGGGTGAATGGATGGTGACAAAGTCAGCGAGTCACTTGTGATCTCAATTTCCTTCTTTGCAAACTATGAATATAAAAAAATCCTCTCCATATACCAAAAACAAACAAACAAACAAACAAAAAAAAAACAGTGAGAATCAAATGGAATCATGGGGAAATAAAGTTTTCAACTCCTTGCAGTGTTATGTATATGTCAATCTTATTTCACGTTTTTCTTGTTGCTGCTGTTTATCGGTTTGGTTATTTGGGGGATGAGATCAAGGGGAGGAAAACATGATCTAAGTGGTGGTGAAAATGCTAACTTTAAGTGAAGAAAATGATTTTACTCTGCTTGTTTTGTATGTTACGTGGACATTTTAAAACCTAGACAAGCATTAAGTGGCAACCCTGACTATGAAAACGTCTAGACCACTGGGTTCACACTAATATAAGTCCTTAAGACACAGAAGAAATACTTCTTTGTTTCTAAATTTCACTAAGACTTAAGCCTTTTTCGACTAAGAGAGGGAATGCACTCTGCTCAGACACGATGGATGAGCACAGGACACTCCAGCACACCCAGGGGTCCGAAGTCAAGCAGCCGGCCCTGTCTGGACTCTCAGTGACCCTCAGGTGAGAAGCCCTGCAGACCTGTTACCTGTATGTGTTCTTCGATGAGCCTTCAGGTGAGAACTTTTCGTATACACTTTGTTGCAGCCCTCGAAATCGCATCTGTGGATACGCCGTTTTCTCGAGTCTGGGGATTCAGACCTTCTCTGGCGCCTTGTGCTCTCGATACTAAATGGTGAGATTGAACTGGAAAAAGAGAAAGATTTAAACGGTGAGCAAACACAGCACTCTGTTTGGTTCCAGTGCTGTGAGACCTGAGGCTCGCAGTCTGCAGCTTCACAGAGACTCAAGGCCCCGGATCCACGTTACTGCTGTCACTTTCTGGGACACGTTTCATTTCTTAATCTCGAAGGCGGGCAGCTTGACCTATTTTTGATGAAACACTCCTCGGGAGAGGAAGACATGCTTAAAATAACAACAGAATGAAAAAAACAAAAAAGTAAATGAAAGCAGTGGTGAATGAGTAGATCTCCATCATCAAAAGAAATTATCCGGTGGTGGTAAAATTATCGCCTAAAGTTCTGAACTTGGGAAGACACTTACAGAGAATATTTTAGGAAGACCTGCTACAAACAAATGACAAAATGAATGCATTTAATAAGTAACATGAGGGTCTGAATTGCATGTGACAACACATAAAATCATGTAAAATCACAATGTACGTTTCCAAACAAGTGAGGTTGGGCTGAAAGAAATGACATCAGTACATCAATAACATGACTCATGACAAGCTATTTTGGTTCTGCAAAATACACCTGACATTTAACTCTTCCCGTTGGTGGTTTTTCACGGTGAAGAATCAAGTGCATTGTATTTAAAGATTAGCTGTACCACATTATGAAAAAAAGTTTTAACTATGAAATTTGGCCCTGACTTGTACATTGTTTAATCTTAATGCCACAGTAGAAAAACAGGATTAGTTTGTAATGTCAGGTAACTGATTAACATGTACTTCTTCCAACATTAATCTCTTTTGATTGAGATAGAAATGAAGAATATGACTCATTTTTTCTTTTAGTTATTCATGAAGTTCTTTAAAGTTACAAGTGAAATACAATAAAAACCCAATCACTCACACTCCTACTATAAAAGATTTACCACTATGAATACTTTGACATTATTTTCATCCAGCTTTTCCAGGTTTCGATGTTTTTAAAAATTACTTTTTATGAATAAATCAGTCCTCAAAAAAACTGGACACTACAGATAAAGATAACTTTCCCCCTCTTTCTTCCAACATTGTCTTGATCCTTTGTCCTCCCAGGGAAAATCTCTATCATCAGTTTGCTACAAATCCTTTCAATTCTTTTAAATTATGCTTACCGGTATCTGCATTCATGGAAACTCATTATATTGCGTTTTTTAAGAGACATATAGATAAAAGGCTGTTCACATCATTCTGCAAATTGTTCCACACTTGACTTTTGTTCACTTGACACTGAGGATCTGAGGTCTTGTTTATGCTGATCAAACACAGTGGTTTGTTCATTTGAAGTGCTATATGTTATAGTGCACGGATCCTAAGATGAATCTTTTCATATTTCAATGTCTCTAACTCAGGATGCCTCTGACATTTGATGGCTGGTGGTCATGGTTTAATTGATTTATTTTGTCTTTCTCAACGGTGTATTTTACAATAGATGGTGTTTTAATCTACCTAGATCAGGAGCTGGTAAACTGTTTCTATAAAGGGCTGCTGCTATCACTTCATTCGTGTCTGACTCTGTGTAACCCCATAGACGGCAGCCCACCAGGCTTCCCCGTCCCTGGGATTCTCCAGGCAAGAACACTGGAGTGGGTTGCCATTTCCTTCCCCAATGCATGAAAGTGAAAAGTGAAAGTGAAGTTGCTCAGTCGTGTCCGACCCTCAGTGACCCCATGGACTGCAGCCTTCTAGGCTCCTCCGTCCATGGGATTTTCCAGGCTAGATAAAAGGCTAGATAGTGAATATTTTGACAGAGAGTCATGCAGTCTATGTTGTGACAAATCAACCCTGCAGCCGTAGCATGAAAGCAGCTATAGATAAATGTGAGTATAAACAAAACAAATGAGTGTGTCTATGTTCTAATAAAACTTTATTTACAAAACAAATAGTGGGCAGTATTTGATCCATGGGCTATAACTGGTTAATACTTGACTCAGATGAAATATGGGAGTAGTCCAATGAACATTCATTCCAGAGTTTAAAATTCATTTCCTAAGTGATGGACATACAGATTTATTTCTAATATTTTACTGCAACATTGCTCCAGTAAACTTTAAAGTGTCTCCTTCCATATGGTGGTGGTGGCTTAGTTGCTAAGTCATGTCCAATTCTTGCAACATTTTGGACTGTAGCCCACCAGGCTCCTTTGTCCATGGGATTTCCCTGGCAAGAGCAGTGGAGTGGGTTGCCTTTCCCTTTGCCAGGGGATCTTCTCGACCCAGGGATTGAGTTCGGGTCTCCTGCATTGCAGGCGGACTCTTTACCGATTGAACCACCCAAGTTTTCAAAGCATCTTTTTCACTTGTACAAGTAACAGATTCAGTAGCCAATGCTTTATATTATTAGCGAAGATCAAATATAAATGACGTTTATCTGCCTCTGTCTTCAACAGTTTTGTGCAAGATTTCTATGAAGTTGAAGGAAAGAACATACGGGATGGCTAAGCCACTTTTTCAGCCTTCTTATCACTCAATGCAGCTTTGTGGTTTTCCACATCATTGACTCAGCTGTAGGGACTGGAGCTTGGTTGTGAAAAGAGTCAAAACAGTGTGACTGGTCTGTCCCATTAGAGAAGGGCTTTAGTTACTCCCAACAAGGTATGTTCTGGCATAGGGTGTGATTCTTGTGAACAAATTGACTCTATATGTGATAATAAGGCAACAGTAATTAACTTCTTGACTATGTAGTCATAAAAACAAATATGGATCTTGCCACTGGGGGCCTCACAAATAGAAACTTTTGTGTTGTGGTATGTTTTACACCTTTCAAATCGAGAATATGACATGGTATTTATGTCCCTTAAGTTATAACATAAAGCCCATAGTAAGTACATTTTGTTTTATACAATGCTTTCTATGCACTACTATACAGAAGTCTAAATGTAACTTAGCATAATCACTCACACATATTGCTTGGCCTGTGGATTTTAGCTATTTATTCTGCTATGTGTTCATATATGCAGAGAAAAGTAAAAAAATAAACCTAAAATCAATACCCAGTAACTACTAAGCAAGTCTATAAGGGGCCAAGGAGGTAATGCTGCTATACAGTCAGCCACTGGACTATATGGTGGGCAGGGAAGAAAACAGGGCTACAGAATGGCGGGAAACCACTTCACTCAGATTTTTGAATGTACATCAAAATTGAAGACATGTTAGGTGGATGGCCTTAATGCTCTACAAAACTTCATACTGTGGTTTTCCTCATTTTAAAGTGAAATGTTTTAGGACATTATAAAGAACAACTACCTAAAGATATCTGCATGATGATGATAAAAATAATTTTTAAAGAGGTATGTGCACTGAATAAATGGACCAAGCTAACCTTAAAATGACACTCAATGGGTAAAACTTCACCCGGTTCCCCTTTTTAACTGGCAGAGATACCCTCAGATGTCACAGAACCTTAGGCTAGCCTGTACCTTTCAAACAAGAACTACTTATTTGATCTCTTTGTGGAAAGGCAGGTAAATGCGGCTGAAGTAAAAAAGAATCAGAAATGCAGACGAGCTTAAAGAACACAGGAAGAGGAGAGGAAAACCCAAGTCCATGGAGGACTGCTGCTGTACTGGGCCCACAGCACGACCCTGGAGTTGGGGGACATGGTAGGTGGAAGATAACTGGACTGGGTGTTTGGCTACGCCAAGTCCACGGCAGGAAATCTGATAGTTAAGATGCTGGTACCAAGTACTTTTGTGTCTCTGGAGCCAAGAACATTGTGGGCATTCAAGAAATGTTTGCTAAATAGAATGACTGAACAGCTGGATGAATGAATCGATTAATGTATTAGGTCAGGTATTCTTAATTCAATATAATCAACTAATTAATTAACCTTTAATTGGTTAATTAATCCTTACTAGGATCCTTTGACTTCAAGTCTTCTGATAGTGCTTACTCAATTCCTTACTCTTACTTTCATTTCCCTGTTTCAAATTTTATTGTTTTCATAATACATATATTTTATTGAGGTATCAGTTCAGTTCAGTTCAGTTCAGCCGCTCAGTCGTGTCCGACTCTTTGCGACCCCATGAATCGCAGCACACCAGGCCTCCCTGTCCATCACCAACTCCCAGAGTTCACTCAGACTCATGTCCATTGAGTTGGTGATGCCATCCAGCCATCTCATCCTCGGTCGTCCCCTTCTCCTCCTGCCCCCAATCCCTCCCAGCATCAAAGTCTTCTCCAATGAGTCAACTCAGTGAAGGTGAAGTCACTCAGTCATGCCCGACTCTCTGCGACCCGTGGACTGGAGCCCAAGCTCCTCCGTCCATGGGATTCTCCAGGCAAGAATACTGGAGTGGATTGCCATTTCCTTCTCCATTATTGAGGTATAGTTGATTTAAATGTTTCAGGTGCATGGCAAGGTGATTCAGTTATACAAATATTGTTTTTCAGATTCTTTTCCACTATAGGTTATTACAAAATACTGACTATAGTTCCCTGTGCTATCAAGTAAAACTTTGTTGCTTGTTGCATATCTATTCTTTTTTGTTTCATATTTTAAATGCTGTAATATACAAAGTGGTGACTGAATACCAGGGATTCTGGGTAACCATTAAAATCATATGTTCCCATGAGTGTCTTGGTTCTTTGCTCTAACTTGAAGAGAATGGCATTCTAAAGCAATGCTTACAATTAAAATTTTCAGTGAAATTAAAATATTCTGCCCTTTCTGTGGTTTCTGAGCCACGTGCCCTTTGTTTCCACAGCTTTTAAGGTATCCCCACATGCACGCACACTGACTTGTGTGCTTCAAAAGTTGGCCTCGTTCTGAAGAATGGAAATGTGTAAGAAACTACCGCCTATGCCAGCAGAGGATTCTTCCAATAATCCTTAGTAATAAGCTTGGTATGATGAAAATGGTCGGGACCATTCAGCAACTGAACACAGTTGCTAGTGTGTTCCCAGACATTGCACTAAACACAGCCACACAGCTCATAAATAATAACTAAAAGCCCACTCCCTCCCCAGAAGGTTAGACCATTTAGAGAAGTGAATGAACGCCCGAGGGGGCCTCCCAGGCACTGCGACGTAATAATTAGATGGAGAGAGAACAAACGAGTGAGTCACGCCTTCAGTTACACAATAGTCCCACTTGGAATGGTAAGTTAAATTAGAATGAAACCCAGAGAGACTCGGAAAGTCACATCCAAGAACAGCTCTATTTAAATAGAAGGCACCACACAGCTGCCATGAAAGGGATGAAGGTTAACTGTAATCAGCAGGTAATAAAGGCCATTTGTCACGTGTGACCTGAGAGCAGTGAGACGCCCTTCACTGAAATTGGAGTTTCCACAGGAGTTAAAAAGGAAGAGCCAGGACAATCTTTTAAGACTGGGACGAGGACACACATATCCTAAATTGTAAAACAAGAGCAGAAAACAGGGATGGAAGGTCCTTCAGCAAATTCACACACATCACGTCAACAGAACATCAAGGAGCATGATTGAGGATAACAATGAGAGCCGACACTGACAGAATGCCTGCCATAGGCCAGGCGCTGCTCTAAATGCTTTAAGCTTCAAAGTAGCTCTTGGAGGTCAATATTATTAGTACCCCTAGTTTACAGATGAGGAAACCGAGGTAAAGGGAGGTTAAGATCAAGGCCAAAACAGAGTGGGTGACCACACCAGTATCTGAACCAAGGGCTGGACACCAGAATCCACCTGAGTTATTATGTTCTACTCACTTGGGTATTTAGGAATATAAACCACATCTAATAAAAGATGCATGCATGAACGCAAGCTAAGGCACTTTAGTTGCATCCGACTCTGTGTGATGCTATGGACTGGAGATCGCCAGGCTCCTCTGTCCATGGATTCTCCAGGCAAGGATACTGGAATGGTGCCATTCCCTCCTCCAGGAAAATCTTCCTGACCCAGAGACTGAAGCTGCATCTCTTAGGTCTCTAGCACTGGCTGGCTCGTTCTTTACCACTAGCACCACCTGGGACGCCCCATAAAAGATAAAAAGCAACAAAATAACCTGAATCATTAAAATTTCCCCTCTAATCCTATTATAGAAAACAACAGTACATAAAAGCATTCTTAAATGAAATTGCCAGTCCAGGTTCGATGCATGATCCTGGATGCTTGGGGCTGGTGCACTGGGCCGACCCAGAGGGATGGTACGGGGAGGACGCAGGAGGGGAGTTCAGCATGGGGAACACATGTATACCTGTGGCGGATTCATGTTGATGTATGGCAAAACCAATACAATATTGTAAAGTAATTAACCTCCAATTAAAATAAATAAACATATTTTAAAAAAAATGTAGCCTGCTATGATAAAGCATACACTTTACTCCTGAGAATTTTAAACTATTTTATAAATACTGTCAGTAGAGATACACAGTGTAATTACTTACTATTAATCTACCTTAAAAATACTTAACTTTGTAAAATATCTTTCCAGGGAAACGTTTTTGAAGATTGAATTTGCCAGTGATATGCGATTAAGTTTTCCTCGAACATGAAGACCAGAGAACTTGTTCCTTCCCTGTTTATTTACAATGGTACCAAAAAGTGTTTAGAGTTAGTTACACAACAGAGTTACCTTAAGGGAAGGGGGCACATTCAGTTTTAAAAGTATGTTTTGTACTGTTTTCCAAAGCTTGTTTTAAAATGATTTTCAATAGAATGTAAATATCACCTACAGGAATTCTCAATCAGCTGCTGCCACAGAATAGATGGAAGTGAGAACTACTTCCTCGTTAGTAAATCAAACACCATGTTGGGAATGAAATATAGAGGCCACAAGCCAAAAAATAGAGTTGGTGAGAATCCAGGAGTTACATAAATCTTAGTACTTGAGATTCTATTCATGTGGACAAGCCAGACACATGTAGGTTTTTGCAGGCTTTTTCTTAGCCAGCAGATGGCTCTCAGAAGCAGGAATCTTCCTATTTCTCTTCCATACTATCACAGACTCTCTGCTGCTGCTGCTGCTAAGTCGATTCAGTCATGCCCAACTCTTAGCGACCCCATGGACTGCAGCCTACCAGGCTCCTCCGTCCATGAGATTTTCCAGGCAAGAGTACTGGAGTGGATTGCCATTGCCTTCTCCATCACAGACTCTCTAGCTTCTATCAAACCATGTCAAGGTCCTCTCTGAGATATCAATTAGAGAAAGGGGGTTATTTAGATACATTCACTATCCGGTCCCCAGACACTTCATTCTAAGATAGCACAAATCCATTGATTCACCTTTTTCCTTCCTGCCCATGGATTTCCCTGGTAGCTCAGATGATAAAGAATCTGTCTGCAATGCAGGAAAATCTGATTCCATCCTTGGGTCAGAAAAATCCCCTGGAGAAGGAAACGGAAACCCACTCTGGTATTCTTGCCTGGAGAATTCCATAAACAGAGGAGTCTGGTGGGCTACAGTCCAGGGGGTTGCAAAGAGTCAGAAGCAACCGAGTGACTAACACTTTCACTTTCATTCCTGTCCACAGCTTCCTACAGAAAACTAATTTTGAGCACACTGAAATGTAAGATTAGAAGTTGCCAATCTTTCCAGAAGCTGTGACAAAAACATAACACCACTTTACATTCAAATTTGAATTCAATAAAAATAAATTCATTTTCATGAAATGTATAAATCAAGAGTAATACTTAGATGAAATATGTCCAAAAGCTCAATGTTGGCATTTATTCAATGAGAATTTGACATTTTTTCATACAAACAGAATATGTTTGAATTATTCTAATAAATGAAATACCCTACTAATTAAAAGATTCATTCACGGGTTTACCAATGAACTTTTTGTAGGTGAGTCTGTAGATAGATTTATAGTATACCATGATTTTCCTTAAATATAGCAGCTGCTACTCAGTAATTTTAATCACTACCTAGGACCATTAAAATACTCAAAACTGTTAGACTCTGCTGTTTTTTTGATTCATCATATTTTAGCAAGTAAGTAAGACCATAAGCTGTTTAAGCAAAAGATAAAATATACATGGATAAATAGAAGAAATAAATTATTAATGGCATTTGCTGTGATTTGTTATATAGTTAAACTGTTATGATGAATTTAGATTAGAGGCTGAAAGATTTTTTTGTTAAAAAAAAAAAGAGAGACCCATTTCAGATATACAGTTATCTATTCAAAATAGTTTCTTTGGGGGCAACACTGTATTCATTGTAAAGATTTTTTTCCCATAAAGTCTATTCATAATGTAGGATGGAACAAGAGCCCTGAAACAAGTATAGATTTCTGAATTATACTGGACATGGAACAGAAGACATAAAACTTGCCAAAATATTCAGAAGAATGTTTCCACAAAATTTCTTCAAGAAACGTTGGGATTTAAATTGTATTTCATGCTAGGAGTTGTAGCTCAATGGATCATTTAAGCTTTAAAAAAAACTTTCTAGGTCGGAAAAGGATTAAATAATCAGAATGCCTTTAAGGCGGGTACTGTCTTCCTCAGGTTGGCACAGGCCTTACCACTGTTGCCTTATAAAGACAGCACTATGCCTTGCTCTTACAGGTGTGGTCCTTGAGCCCATCTGGATTTGAGACCCTCTAGGACTGTTCTCTTTATTTTACTAAAGATAAACTTTAAACTCAAGAATGAAGATGTGGTTACATGCATGCCTCTCTAGAAGCTGGCATATCAGCAGGTGCTGGGAAGGGTGAGGAGAAAGAAAGGGAAAGAGCTGGGGGAACACAGTCCACCCCATGAGGACATTCCCAATGGCGAACACTGGTGTTTGATATAAACACGCTAACTTTTCTATTTCAGAAGGATCTTCTTATAAGGTGGATCCGATCATAAAGAAGTTGTACGGGTGTGTATTAGGGGAGGACAGTATATAAGATGACTTGGTGTTTTAAATATTAAGACATATATAAAATGTTTGAAATACACAGTTCTTATGAGTTATTGTAATGCAATCATAAATAAACTTTTTAAGTAACCATCAACACAGCCTCCATCTATTTTATGCTCATCATTAACAAGGTCTATGTTCCACTAGAGATTTGTTTTATTAAAGAGCACTGAAATTATACCAGTTAATATCTGGTACTTACACTTACATAAATTATTGACACAGTTTTTAATTACTCATACAGGGATATATAAATAACATGGCCAAGTAGAACTCATTAGTAATATCTCACTTGAGCTTTTTTTGGCTATCTGGTGGCACAAATAGGCATTTGTCCTACCATAAAATGTGTATGTATTTGAATTTTGGAGAATACCAGAAATCTTCCCATCTAATGGAGGAAATATTTTACTTGTTTTTATTTTCCTTCTTGAAACTCAACTTAATCTTTGAGTACTCTGCCAAATTGATGTCATAAAAGTTAGAAGGTATAGTAATGTGACCTAAATTTATACCTGAAAGACATTAGAAGATAAGCAAACCACGGCTCAAAAAGTTAATTAAACTAACCTATGCCAAACCCACACAGCTAAACAGTAGTAGAGTTGGTACTAGTCTATTTCCTGACTCTTCAAGCTAGGATTCTTTCACTCTTCAATAAAACTGGAGAAAGAGAGAAAGAGCTATATTATAATCTTTATTTGGTATAAAGGAAAGCCTGCTTGGGAAAACTGGAATATATACATATGCACACATTTTTTTTTCATCAGATAGTTAGAACTAAAAATCCCCACCCTATTTATGTTTTTGTTATGGCTGCCAGGAAACTCAGCCACATTAGCCTAGGACCTAGTGTGTTTATTCCACATTCTAATGATACAACAGTAATTCTTAAATGTATGTCTCATAAAGTTATTTCTGAACTAGGTCAAGTATTAATGATAAACAAGCAAAAGAAAAACAGAACATGCTGATCTTAAAGGAGGAAACGATGTGAAATTTGAATCTTCATTTTTATATGCAGACTTCTAAATTAAAGTTTTGTGATCAATAAGCTCTCCTTACTATCTTTAAGGAAAAAAGAAAACAAGAATCCTATATTTTGTTGCGGTTCCTAGAAAAAAAGCATAGGCTGTGATCTGAAAATTTACATATGAATTATAGCTTATTATAATTCATTGTGCTTCCCTAGTAGCTTAGACAGTGAAGAATCTGCCTACAATGTGGGAGACCTAGGTTCGATCCCTGGGTCGGGAAGATCCCCTGAATGGCATGGCACCCGACTCCAGTACTCTTGCCTGGAAAATCCCATGGATGGAGGAGCCTGGTAGGCTGCAGTCCATGGGGTCGCCAAGAGTTGGACATGATTAAGCGACTTCACTTTCACACCTTGGAGAAGGAAATGGCAACCCACTCCAGTGTTCTTGCCTGGAGAATCCCAGGGATGGGGGAGCCTGGTGGGCTGCCTTCTATGGGGTCGCACAGAGTCAGACACCACTGAAACGACTTAGTACACACACAGGAAGATTAACCTAGAATAATGTAAACCTGATACAATATCCAATACATCTTAAACTTGGGTTTCTTCTTCCTGGTTTTTTTTTTTTTGTTAATATCTTTATTAAGATGTAAAAGATATAATTCACATACCATAAAATCACCCTATAAAGTGCATGATTCAGTGGCATTCATTATATTGTCAATGTTGTGGAACCATCACCTCTATCTAATTTCAAAATATTTTCATCACCCCCAAAAGGAAACTCCATGTTCATTAATGCATTCCACACACCCTCTCTTCCTAGCTCTTGCAACTACTAATCCAATTTTCTGCCTTTATGGATTTCGCTATTCTGAGTATTTAATAGAAACAGAATAATAAAATATGTGGCTTTTTGTGGCTAGCTTTGTTCCAATAAGCATAAAGTCATTAAGGTTTATCCATGTTGTGGCATGCATCAATAGTTTATTCCTATTTTTTCTTCCAGTTTTATTGAAACATAATTCATATTTAGCACTGTATAAATTTGAGGTATACAGTATGAATTAATTTACATATATCATAAAATGATTAATACTTCATTCCTTTTAATAGCTGAATAGTATTTCATTATACAGACACACCATAGTTGATGGACAGTTGGGTTGATTTTACTTTTTGAATATTAGGAATAATGCTGCTATGAATATCTTTTCAAGCTTTTGTGTGAACATGTGTTTTAAGTTCTCTTAGCCATACAACCTAGAAATGGAATTACTAGATTATATGGTAATTCTATGTTTAATATTGTGAGTTTTCAAACTGTTTTTCAAAGTGACTACACCATTTTATACTTTCACCAGCACCGTAAGAAGCTTGTAATTTCTTTTTATCGTCACCAATGCATTATGTTTGTCATTTGAATTTTTGCCATTGTAGTGCATGTAAAGTGGTATCTCATTGTGGTTCTCGTTGGTAATATCCCTAACAACTAATGGAGTTGAGTCTTTTCATATACTCACAGGCCATTTGTATATCTCCTTCAGAGAAATGTCTATTCAAATACCTTGCTTACTTATAAATTGTGTTGTCATTTAACTGTTGAGTTGTGAAATTTCCATATATTCTGGATACAAGTCACTTATCAGATATATAATTTGCCAGTATTTTCTCCCGATCTGTGTCTGTTAATTTTCTTGTGGTCCTTAAAGCACAAAAGTTTTAAATATTAAGTCCAATTTAACATTTCTCTAGTTATGTGTGTGTGTGTGGTTATAGCTAAGAAAGCTTTACCTAACCTAAGTCTCAAAGATTTGGTTATAGCTAAGAAAGCTTTACCTAACCTAAGTCTCAAAGATTTACTCCTATGCTTTCTTCTTGCAGATTTAGCTCTTATATTTAGATTTTGACCCATTTTTATTTAATTTTTGTGAAAGGAAGGAGTCTAATTTCATTCTTTCACATGTGGATACACAGTTGTCTCCATATTATTTGCTAAAAAGATTCTTCTTTCTTCATTAAATTGTCTAGGAAACCTCATGAAAATCAACTGATCATAAATGTAACGGTTTACTTCTAAGATCTCACCTTTATTCCATTGATCTATATGTGCATATTTAGTCTAGTACCACACTGTTTTAACTTCATAGCTTTGAGGTAAATGTTAAAATTGAAAAGTTTTAGTCCTTCAAATTCATCTTTTTCAAGATTATTTCCATATGAATTTTAGGGTCAGTTTGTCAATTTATGCAAAAGAAAATGCAGTTGGAATTTAGATAGAAATTGCATTGAATTTATTTACCATTTGGTAGAATGCTACCATTTACTCAACATTAAGTCTTTCAATCTACAAACATGGAAGCCTTTCCTTTAACAAGTTCTTTAGTTTTTTCAAAATAATGCTTCAAAGTTTTCAGTGTGCAAATCCTGTACTTATTCAATTAAATTTGAAAGTGAAGTGACAGTGTTAGTAGCTCAGTCCGACTCTTTGGGACCCCATGGACTGTAGCCCTCTGTCCACGGGATTCTCCAGGCAAGAATACTGGAGCGGATTGCCATTTGCTTCTCCCAGGGATCTTCCCAACCCAGGGATCAAACAGGGGTTTCCTACATTGCAGGCAGAGTCTTTACCGTCTGAGCTACCTTTTGTCCTAGGTATTTGCTTTTTTTCATGTTATTGAAAATGGAATTATTTTCTTTTTCACTGACGTACAGTTGATTTACAAGGTTGTGTTGAAATTATTTTCTTAATTTTCATTTTCAGATAGTTCATTGTTACTGGATAGAAATAAAGTCAATTTTTGTATACTGATATTATGTAAAGCAATCATGCTGAACTCCTTTATTAATTCTGATAGTTTTTTGAAGGGATTCATTTGGGTTTTCTATATACAAGATCATGTCAACTATAAACAGAGATAATTTCACTTCTTCCTTTCATGTCAACTATACATAGAGCTAAGTTTACTTCTTCTTTTCCTATCTGGCTTCTCTTCTTTCTTTTCCTTAATTGCCATGGCTAGAGTAATGAATGAAGGTGGTGAGCACACAAGTCCATTCTCTAGTCTGGATTTCCACCTTCCCCACATATTGGTTCATCAACACCATTTTTCTGGATTCCATGTGTGTGACTGCTCAGTGGCTCATTCATGTTCGACTCTGCAACTCCATGGACTTTGGTCTGCCAGGCTTCTCTGTCCATCGAATTTCCCAGGTAAGAATACTAGAGTGGGTTGCCATTTTCTCCTCCAGAAATCTTCCTGACCCTGGGATCAAACTTGTGTCTCTTGTGTCTCCTGCATTGGCAGGTGGATTCTTTACCAGAGCCATCAGTGTCAGACTTTATTTTTTGGGGCTCCACAATCACTGCAGATGATGACTGCAGCCATGAAATTAAAAGACACTTACTCCTTGGAAGGAAAGTTATGACCAACCTAGATTGCATATTGAAAAGCAGAGACATTACTTGGCCAACAAAGGTCCGTCTAGTCAAGGCTATGGTTTTTCCAGTGGCCATGTATGGATGTGAGAGTTGGACTGTGAAGAAAACTGAGCGCTGAAGAATTGATGCTTTTGAAATGTGGTGCTGGAGAAGACTCTTGAGAGTCCCTTGGACTGCAAGGAGATCCAACCAGTCCATTCTGAAGGAGATCAGCCCTGGTTGTTCTTTGGAAGGAATGATGCTAAAGCTGAAACTCCAGTACGTCAGCCACATCATGAGAAGAGTTGACTCATTGGAAAAGACCCTGATGCTGGGAGTGATTGGCGGCAGGAGGAGAAGGGGACGACAGAGGATGAGATAGCTGGATGGCATCACCAACTCAATGGACATGAGTCTGGGTAAACTCTGGGCGTTGGTGATGGACAGGGAGGCCTGGCGTGCTGTGATTCATGGGGTTGCAAAGAGTCGGACACGACTGAGCGACTGAACTGAATGGAACTAAATATAATTTGCACTGTTGGCATTTTTTTTTAACTTGGCTTTTTCCTGCTGAGAAAATCTGTATGATAAGGGTTTAAATAAGTGGCAGTCAGATATATAGATATTTTTCAGCTTAACACTACTTATTCAATCAAATAAAACAACATATATTTTCTGTGGGTTCACCATAGAAAAGCAAATGAGCATATACAAAAGTCTCCTCAATGAGTTTATAGTATGGTGAGGTATAGGATTTGGATATTTATCCACCTCAAACAGGTGACAAAAAACTCAAATACACCAATTACATGACATGTGGAAGTCTAACCTTAATTCTCGAAAGATGTATGTAAATTTCTGGGAGGTTTATACTCTCAGGGCCCTCTTCGCCTCTATCATTAGTCCTGACGTAAAAATCAGCACCGTCTTCAGTCTTCACACCAAGAACCACCACACACACTCATCTGAGCTCAGCAGCCCTTCTACCATAGACGTGGAGGCACTCTCGGAGCTCTGGCTCTCTCCGCCTAGTGTTCCTGTCTTTATAAAATGCCTTTGCCTACTTCTGTGCTGCTCACTGGTCCCCTCCAGCCTCAAGTACTGTTCCTCTTGCTGGCATTCTCTCCTTCCTTCACCTCTTCTCTAGTTTCTTCCCCACCCCCAAGTGTGCGTGCTATCACTCCAGTCATGTCTGACTCTTTGCAACTCCATGGACTGTAGCCCTCCAGGCTCCTCTGTCCATGGGATTCTCCAGACAAGAATACTCGAGTAGGTTGCCATGTTCTTCTCTGAGGTTGTTCCCGATATAGGGATCAAACCCGGGTCTCTTACATCTCCTGCACTGGCAGGCAGGTTCTTTACCAGGCATTCTCTCTCCTTCGCCTCTTCTCTGGATTCTTCTCCCACCTCCATCTCATCTTTATTCAAGAGAAAAACAACAAACCCCTCCGCTTAGCACATGCAGGGCAGAGGGGCTAAGGTTACATCGAGTCCTTGGCCAGAGAAGTGGGAATGGGGTTCAGCTGTCATGCTCCCTCCAAGCATTCCTAAAGGCATATTTTCCACACCAAGGGGGATTCTTCTGGAGGAGCCTGGTGCCAGCTGTTAGGATAATAAGAATTTCTCCAATTTATTATGTATGAGAATCATAATTATAAAAGTCGTAAAAAATGTTATGTGATAAAGAGAGGAATAATAAAGTGTTATCGGAGTAAAGGGAGAGAGGGTCTAATTCTGTCTGGAAAGAGCACAGCAAGCTTAATGTAGGACACCAACAAGTGGGTCTTAAAAGAACATGTGAGAGGCGAAGAGAAAATAGGAGACGCAAACAGGATAAGCTGGGCCAGAAACCATGGACTTAGTGTTCCCTTATAGTGAATCGTTATTTTGTATGTCCTGGAAATGTCAGGATTTTTTTTTTTTTTTTAAGTTTGGGAGGAAAATCATGGCTTATAAAAATAGGATTCATTGGTGAGGAGGTGATGAAAGTCATAGCTTTTATCAGTTAGAGAGCTATTTATGGTCATCATCTAAGCAGTGGATTCTAAGCTGAACCAAAATAGTGTCTTTAAATTTGATTCAGAGGGGCCCAATTCCAAGGCATTTCAGATGTAGGTCTGTCAGTTCCTGGTAATTGACTGGAGGATGGCAGACGAGGAAGAGGGAGGAACAACCCCAGCAGCTTCCTCTAAGTGATTAGGATAATATTATAATAATGTCCTTAAACATCCTGGAGTTCCCAGGAGAGAAGACACTAATGATTATAATTAATCTATGTATAAACAATAGTGAAAGTGAAGTCGCTCAGTCGTGTCTGACTCTTTGTGATCCCATGGACTGTAGTCTACTAGGCTTCTCTGTCCATGGGATTTTCCAGGCAAGAGTACTGGAGTATATTGCCATTTCCTTCTCCAGGGGATCTTCCTGGCCCAGGGATCGAACTCAGGTCTCCTGCATTGCAGGCCCAGAACACAGCAGAGGGTACTCTCTGGCAGTCCAGTAGCTAGGGCTTCACACTTTCATTGCTGAGGGCCCAGGTTCAATCCCTGGTAGGGGAACTAAGATTCTACAAATCAAGCAATCTGGTCAAAAACATAAACAAAAATTTCTAAAAAAAAAAAAAAAAGACAGCAGAGTAGCACTTTGATTTGCCAGACAAGCAATAATTTAAAAGGGCCGTATAAACTAGGTTCATAAAGAAGTTATTTTCAGGAATATCTTGAATGCATTTTATAGAAGAAGGCTTATAAAATAAATATACGT
This sequence comes from Ovis canadensis, assembly GCF_042477335.2. Lineage (NCBI taxonomy): Eukaryota > Metazoa > Chordata > Mammalia > Artiodactyla > Bovidae > Ovis > Ovis canadensis. Next base: position 63,124,758 of record NC_091254.1, read on the forward strand.
TAATGGTAATAGAATTTCAGTAAGTGCTGTCCAATCTGTAAATTCTAAAGGCCAGGTACTTTGTAGAGAAAATTAGACTGAAAAGGCACAGTTTTTGTTTTATTCAGTCAATTAACATTCATTACAGTCATTTAGGGATATTATTAAGTTTATAGTTGGCAGTTTACATACTTGATGACCTAGGTGATTGCTTTTCTGATTGGTTTTAATTATAGAAGTTCGTTTTTCAGGACCTCAAAGAGACTCACTTAAGTGGAAGGGAAGACAATGTAGGGATGAAAGAAAACACGTTTTGAAGCAATAACTATTGCCTTAGGCAGCCTGCTGAGTGTTTTGCATATTAGAATGGCTTGAAATATTGGATGAACCAAAAGATGTGACTTCAGAACTACCAGAGTAAGAATCTTGCCAATGAAATATAATTTTTAGCTGTGTCTTAGAAAAATTTAGCAGCTTCCCCAAACTTTGGATTTTTTTCTAGGGAAAAAAAATATCTACCTTGCAGAGTTATAAGGAAATAGAGTTATGAAAATAAAACAACCTTGTATAAACAGGTATATAATCAGGAAATGTTTTAAATTACTGTTGCTCTGTTTTGTACAGACCTCAATGTAACCCCTGTTTTACAGATGAGGAATGTGGGGTTCAGTCAAGTTAAGTAACTTGCCCAAGAGCAAAAAATAATATTGGGGGGGTTGACTTTTTTTAGTCATTGCTGTCCCAGTCACCTGCAACAGTGCCTGGGAGAGGAGGTGCTCAACAGAAACTTGCTAGTATTTATGAAAAGCACCCCAGATTTATGTCCCTCTGAATGCCAGAGGGCCCCTGTGGCTCAGGCTTCTGGCCACTCCTCTTCCAATTCCTTGGGTGAACCCATTCACTCCCACACTTCATACAGGTGCTGCGTATACCTTCTTTCTGCATGTCACCACCTGTTCTTATCTTTACAGGCACAGACATTTTCTTGACCTTTTACTGAAAGGGCCAATCAGACATCTAATTTAACATGTTGAAAGTTGAATATGAGATATCCCCTTACCCCCAAACTCACTCCTTCCCCAGTATTCTCTATCTCAGGAAATGATCCCTATTTTCCAGGTGGCTCAGAACAAAAACCGGAGTCTTTTATGATCATCCTGAATTTGAATACTTTCCATCATCTCCTCAGTCATGCATTTCTCACCCGATTTCCGGACACAGCATCTAACTAGAATCTTTGCTTCCACACCTTTCCCCGCCCCACACACCTCCCATTTATTTTATAATGGTAAATATATGTGGCATAAAATTGACCCTTTAACTATTTTTAAGTGTACAATTCAGTGGCATTAACTACATTCACACTGCTGTAAAACCATCACCGTTATTCATTTCCAGAACTTTTTCGGCATCCTAACACAGAAACTCTGTTCCCATTATACAATAGAGTAATAATAATACAGTAATAACTCATCCTTCTCATCCCTCAGCCCCTGGAAACTTCTACTGTACTTTCTGTCTCTAGGAATTTGACTAAATTAGGTACCTCATGTAAGTGGACTCATACAGTATTTGGGCTTCCCTCTGGCTCAGACGATAGAGAGTCTGCCTGCAGTGCAGGAGACCTGGGTTCAATCCCTGGGTCAGGAAGATCCCCTGGAGAAGCAAATGGCAATCCACTCCAGTATCTTTGCCTGTAAAATTCCATGGATGGAGGAGCTGAAGCTCCAATACGTTGGCCACCTGATGCAACAGCTAGCTACTTGGGAAAGACCTTGATCCTGGGAAAGACTGAGGCCAAGAGGAGAAGGGGGCAAGAGAGGATGAGATAGTTCAATGGCATCACTGACTCAATGGACATGAGCCTGAGCAAACTCTGGGAGACAGTGAAGGACAGGAAAGCCTGGCAGGCTATAGTCCACGAGGACGCAAACAGTCGGACACGACTGAGCGACTTTACTTTCATTTTCACAGTACTTGTCCTTTTGTGTCTGGCTTATTTTACTTAGCATAATGTTTTCAAGATTCATTTACTTTGTAGTATGTACCAGCAGTTCACTTTTTAAGGCCAAATAATATTCCATGGCATGTAGCGGTAACTAGATTTTGTTTATCCTTTTATCCACTGATGGGCATTTAGGTTGTTTCCATGTTTTGGCTATTAGCGTTGCTGCTGTAAATACCGGTGTACATGTATCTTTGTCTTCAATTTGTTGGGTATATACTCATAAATGGAGTTGCTGGATCAAAGTTCTGAAAACTCAAAGCTATGGCTTTTCCACAGTCATTTGAGAGTTGGACCATAAAGAAATCTGAGAGCCAAAGAATTAATGCTTTCAAATTGTGGTGCTGGAGAAGACTCTTGAGAGTCCCATGGACTGCAAGGAGATCAAACCAGTCAATCCTAAAGGAAATCAACCCTGAGTATTCATTGGAAGGACTGACACTGAAGCTCCAATACTTTGGTCATCTGACGCGAACAACTAACTCCTTGGAAAAAGACCTTGATGCTGGGAAAGACTGAGGGCAAGAGGAGAAGGGGGCAAGAGAGGATGAGATAGTTGGATGGCATCGCTGACTCAATGGACATGAGTTTGAGCAAACTCTGGGAGATAGTGAAGGACAGGGAAGACTGGCAGGCTCCAGTCCATGGGGTCGCAAAGAGTTGGACATGACTTAGCAACTGAGCAACAAGGTAATTCTGTTTAACTTTTGAAGAACCATCAAACTGCTTTCCATAGTGGTTGCATCATTTTACTTTCCTACCAGCAATACACAAAGGTTCTAATTTCACGAACACTAGATTTTTTTTTTTTAATAACAGCCATCCTAATGGTTGTGAAGTATTCTCCTATGAAAAAGTGAAAGTGAAAGCTGCTCAGTTGTATCGACTCTTTGTGACACTGTGGACTATAGCCTGCTAGGCTCCCTGTCCACAGAATTCTCTAGGCAAGAATACTGGAGTGGATAGCCATTCCCTTCTCCAGGGGATCTTCCCAACGTACAGATCGAAGCCAGGTCTCCCTTATTGCAGGCGGAATTCTCCTAGAATTTTCCTAATAAAAGAAACAATGTCCTATCAAAATACTAGTGGTTTCTTATCTCACTAAGAACAAAGCTTATAAGTCTGTATTATCACCTACAAGTCATTCTGGGAGCCCTCAGACCTTATTATTCCTTCTCTAGCTCACTCTGCCCCAGTCACAATACCTTCTAACTGTTTTTGGAATGTCTAATTCATTTCAAATCAGAGCCTTCAGGCTTGCTATTTCTCTGCCTGGAACTATTACTCACCATATGGTTTCTGGCTTCACTTAACTGATGTCTCTAATCAAATGTCACTTCTTCAGAAAGGACACACACAGTCTCTTCCATATGCCTTCCCCTACCCTCTCACTGTCTATTGCTTTATTTTTCTTCAAACTACTGATCAATTCTAACATTATATAGTATATTAATTGTTCATCATCTCACCAGAGATGTAGATGTGGGTTTTTTTTTTAATCTTTTTTTAAAGTTGGTGTACAGCGTGGGCTTCCCTGAGGGCTCAGTGGTAAAGAATATATGCCTGCAATGAGGGAGACCAGGGTTTGATCCCCAGGTTGGGAAAATTCCCCTGGAGAAGGAAATGTCAACTCACTCCAGTATTCTTGCCTAGCAAATCCCATGGACAGAGGAGCCCAGCGAGCTACAGTACATGGGGTTACAAAAGAGTCAGACACCACTGAGCAACTAAACAACAATAGTTGTACAATATTATAGAATTACAGGTGTACTATGCAGTGATTCACAATTATTAAAGGTCACACTCCATTTATAGTTACTATAAAATAGAAGCTATACCCCCCATGTTGTACAGTATATCCTTGTAGCTTATTTTATACCTAACAGTTTATACCTCTTACTCACCTACCCCTATCTTGCCCCTCCCCATTCCCTCTTCCCTCTGGCAACCATTAGTGTGTTCTCTATATCTGTGAATCTGTTTTGTTTTTGTTATAGTCACTAGTTTGTTGTACTGCTCAGATTTATCTTATTTACGTTTCTATTCAAAGTACCTAGAACAGTGCTATACAAATGGCAGGCACTAATTCCTGAAGGAATGTTCACAGAGGATTAATAGTTTGGCCTATTTAAAATAAGGAATCTTAATCTACTTATTTGGTTTCATTAGAAATGACAAAATATTCTTTACAATTTCAAACATATATGTCTTCTCCTTTTGGGGGGAGGGGGTGAGAATTTGCTATTTTCTTGATCAGCAAATATTCTGGATCTCTTCAAGAAAATTAGAGATACCAAGGGAATATTTCATGCAAAGATGGGCACAATAAAGGACAGAAATGGTAGGGACCTGACAGAAGCAGAAGACATTAAGAAGAGGTGGCAAGAATACAAAGAAGTTCAGTTCAGTCGCTCAGTCATGTCCGACTCTTTGCGACCCCATTGACTGCAGCACACCAGGAATCCCTGTCCATCACCAACTTTTGGAGTTTACCCAAACTCATGTCCAGTGAGTCGGTGATGCCATCCAACCATCTCATCCTCTGTTGTCCCCTTCTCCTCCTGCCTTCAATCTTTCCCAGCATCAGGGTCTTTTCAAATGAGTCATTTCTTCACATCAGGGGGTCAACGTATGTTGAGTTTCAGCTTCAACATCAGTCCTTCCAATGAACACTCAGAACTGATATCCTTTAGGATGGACCAGTTGGATCAGTCACAGAAGAACTATACCAGAAACATCTTCATAACCCAGATAATCCTGATGGTGTGATCACCAGCCTAGAGCCAGACATCCTGGAATGCGAAGTCAAGTGGGCCTTAGAAATCATCACTATGAACAAAGCTAGTAAAGGTGATGGAATTCCAGTTGAGCTATTTCAAATCCTAAAGGATGATGCTACTAAAGTGCTGCACTCAATATGCCAGCAAATTTGGAAAACTCTGCAGTGGCCACAGGACTAGAAAAGGTCAGTTTTCATTCCAATACCAAAGAAAGGCAATGCCAGAGAATGGCGCACAACTGCATTCATCTCACAAGCTAGTAAAGTAATGCTGAAAATTCTCCAAGCCAGGCTTCAACAGTACATGAACCATGAACTTGCAGATGTTCAATCTGGTTTTAGAAAAGGCAGAGGAACCAGAGATCAAATTGCCAACATCTGCTGGATCATCGAAAAAACAAGAGAGTTCCGGAAAACCATCTATTTCTGCTTTACTGACTATGCCAAACCCTTTGACTGTGTGGATCATATCAACACTCTGGAAAATTCTTAAAGAAATGGGAATACCAGACCACCTGACCTGTCTCTTGAGAAATCTGTATGCAGGTCAAGAAGCAACAGTTAGAACTGGACATTGAACAACAGACTGGTTCCAAATAGGGAAAGGGGTACGTCAAGGCTGTATATTGTCACCCTGCTATGCAGAGTACATCATGAGACACGCTAGACTAGATGAAGCATAAGCTGGAATCAAGATTGCTAGGAGAAATATCAATAACCTCAGATATGCAGATGACACCACCCTTATGGCAGAAAGCAAAGAAGAACTAAAGAGCCTCTTGATGAAAGTGAAAGAGGAGAGTGAAAAAGTTGGCTTAAAGTTCAACATTCAGAAAACTAAGCTCATGGCCTCTGGTCCCATCACTTCATGGAAAATAGATGAAGAAACAGTGGAAACAGTGAGAGACTTTATTTTGGGAGGCTCCAAAAATCACTGCAGATGGTGACTGCAGCTATGAAATTAAAAGATGCTTGCTCCTTGGAAGAAAAGTTATGACCAACTTAGATACCATTTTAAAGAGTAGAGACATTACCAACAAAGGTGTCTGTCTAGTCAAAGTTATGGTTTTTCCAATAGTCATGTATGGATGTGAGAGTTGGACTATAAAGAAAGTTGAGTGTGGAAGAATTGATGCTTTTGAACCGTGGTGTTGGAGTAGACTCTTGAGAGTCCCTTGGACTGTAAGGAGATCCAACCAGTTAATCCTAAAGGAGATCAGTCCCGAACATTCATTGGAAGGACAGATGCTGAAGCTGAAACTCTAATATTTTGGCCACCTGATGCAAAGAACTGACTCATTTGAAAATACCTTGATGCTGGGAAAGACTGAAGGCAGGAGGAGAAGGGGATGACAGAGGACGAGATGGTTGGATGGTATCACCACCTCTCAGGGAGGCCTGGCCTGCTGCAGTCCATGTGGTGGCAAGAGTCAGACAAGACTGAAAGACTGAACTGAACTGATCAGCTATAAAGTGTCTATTGATTATAACATATATTCTGTATAATAACAATAACACTGTTAGGCATTTACTTGTGCCCAGAACTGCACTAGGTGCTTGATACATTTTACCACTAATTTTTAAAAAACTCTATAGTGTTGTCTGCAGTTTATAATGAGAAAATTAAGGCTCAGGAGAGGTAAACTGCCCAAGACCACACAGCAAGGATGTGCAGGCCAGGAATCCCAGATAGGTGCTGTCTGGCTATAAAGCTTGCTACTTATTCCTCCAGGCCACTCTGCAAGACACCCAGAGAATTACACCTCTCAGTGTCTCCTTTAAGGCGCATACTGCTTAGTGAGGGGTATAACAAAGCATATACCTACATAGGCTGTGCTCAGTCACTCAGTCCTGCCTGACTCTTTGTGACCCCATGGATTGTAGCCTGCCGGGCTCCTCTGTCCATGGGATTCTCCAGGCAAGAATACTTGAGTGAGTTGCCATTTCCTCCTCCAAGGAATCTTCCCCACCCAGGGATCAAACCTGTGTCTCTAGCATCTCCTGCATTGGGAGGCAGATTTGTTTTACCATTGATTTACCTGGGAAGCCCATGTATCTACACACATAATTTAAAAGAAACCCAACAACAGAAGAGACAACAAGCTGGTGTTCTGTCGACTGTTTATAGCCATTAAAGAAATTCAGAGAAGAGAGCCAGCCCTGAAGGTTGTGTGGTTAGGATGTCAACCTGAGAAAAAGGATCTTTGAGCAGGACCATGACTTTGAGTGGGAATTTGAGAAGGGAGGCATAGAGTAAGGTGGAGAGGGTCACACTCCAGGCAGGATGAATCACCTGAGGACTGACTGGGGATAAAAAGGAAAGAGGGGTATTTGATCAAAACTGGGTAAAGTGGTCTACTAGAAATTCAGAGTTCACTTCTGGCAAAGTAGAGAGGAGGAAGAATGTCAGCTGATATTTATTGAGTACTTAATACATGATGACAAGCACGGTGCTACAGATGGATGATCTGATTTTTGCAAAAACCCTATGAAATTAATACTACTTTCCCCATTTAACAGATGGGCAAACTGAGACTAACGGTGAAATAGGGATGCATAGTAAGAGATAAGGATGAACAGCCAGTCTTGGTGAAGATTTTGAATGCTGAGACAAATTACTTGTCGTTGTTCTTTATGCATTGAATTTTTTGGGTTCCTCTCCCTGCCCAGAAATTTATTCCATCTTAATAACCACCTGCAGTTAAAACTCACCTCCTCTTTTCCCAAAGCTATCCTGAACATCACACATGCTTCCAAGCATGCATACATCAAGGCAAGTCCACTATTCGGCTAGTCTACTTAAGCCCTACTAATTGAAATTTCTTAGTTGCATCCGACATGCCCTCTGGCTCCTCCATTCAAGGGCTTACCTTTCAGCCATCAAAACCTATATAATGCAACTCATTTACAGGGAAAATGGATGTGAAGTTTGAGACTGTTTCATAGTCTAGTGACATTAATTAAGCATAATGTCTCCAGAAAGCCTGGAGTTTCTGTGAATTACAATTTATTCCTCCTAACTCAGAGAGTTAATTCTCAATATAATAAATATTTGATTCTCCAGCTGTCAATATAAACTACAGCACTTTGAGACTGTCTGACTCCAAGAGTTAGTAAAATAATTCAAACACTAGGAAATTCACCATTTTAAGACTTCTCCCATTATCTCATAGTTTCCACAAGTTTACACAGTACCATTCCCTGGTGCCTCGGGCAGTAAAGAATCCATCTGCCAATGCAGGAGAGGGTAAGAGAGGCAGGTTCAACCCCTGGGTGGGGAAGATCCCCTCAGGGAGGTCATGGCAACCCACTCCAGTGTTCTTGCCTGGAGAATCCTGTGGACAGAGGAGCCTGGCGGGCTACAGTCCATAGGGTCACAAAGAGTTGGACAAAACTGAAGCGACAGCAAGCAGGCAGGTGGTGTGTTAAGCGCCGGTGAGTTAGAGATCACACTGTCAAACAGAAACTTACATATATATTACTAAGCAGTGGTGAAGCTTATGTTACAAGTACTGATGTAAATCTCCACATGATGTGTATTTTGGCTTCTGAAGAACAATATGGGGGCTGGTTATCGGATAGGTTGCTGCCATGCAGGATTAATACAGTAGGTGGTGAGTCACTGTTCAGACATATTTGACATCATTGGTGCCAGTCTGGGTTCATTCGAAGAGAAGGTAAAGCAGAGAAATAAAGTACTGATGCTTATTATCAAGTGAGTGAGCAAAACAGAAGGGCTTCCCTGGGGAAAACTATATACTAATAACTATATTCCAATATACAACATCTAGAGTTCCTAGCTTTCACTTCTGAAAAAAAAGTTGTAGAACAACCCATGAAGCATTTTGTTTGATTTTTTACAAACAGTCTTCATTACATACTAACTTCTAAAATTAAATTCATGCTCTAACAAAGAGGATTACTTATCACAGATTTCTAAGATTTCTCACCCTCTTTTTTCCTTCTGACTCCTATACAGACTACCTGAAGGCAACTTTTGAGACCCTTCAAAAAGTTGATATGCCTAGAAACCTAGTAAGTATTCAATGTTTTACTGGTAGTGCCACTGCAGGACTAAGTTATCAGAAAACATCTGTGAATCAGGTACAAAGTTCATACTAATTACCAGCTTAATTTTCCTTTTTATTGCGGAATAAAAATGTACTTAATGTAGAATAGTAAGCTTTGAGTCTTCTAATTCTGTGCACAAATCAGGCATTTGTGGAAATATCTGAAATAGTCTCATTTACCTTTATCCAGAATCTGGTGTGTTGGGGAGTGTTGGGGTGTGTTGGGGTGTGTGTGTGTGTGTGTGTGTGTTGTCAGCAAGAAAATTATTTACATAACATGTACATTATCAGTGAGAACTATTTAAGCATCTTCTTTGGAGAAAGGTCTGTGTGAGTCTCTCAGAAGATGATCAAATTAGCCAAATGCACATTGGCTAATATGTGACTGGGAACCAATGACACCAAAATATCTCTGGATCACCTTTTGGCAGATGTAAGAAACAGCTTAACAAAAATCAAGATTATTTATTTTTCCTAAATCCACCTCATATGGTATACATTTTTAACAGGTTACTCTATACCTGTTTTTTCATGTCTTTTCTTTGTGGAAAATAGACAACTAGTAAATGACAATGTCTCTGATCTTTAGAACTTGAAATATGGGTAAGTCAACATGTATTATGTCTATGAAACAACAACAATAACAAAGGAGCAAAGGTAAGCAACTATGGAGTGATTCAGATAGAATCGATGAGTGCCAAGAGAATTAACAAGGATGTAACATTTCCCTTACATCTATGACCTAAGTCAAATCCCTTACAATTATACAGGAAGTGACAAATATTCAAGGGATTAGATCTGATAGATAGAATGCCTGATGAACTACAGACGGAGGTTCATGACACTGTAGAGGAGAGAGTGATCAAGACCATCCCCAAGAAAAAGAAATGCAAAAGAGCAAAATGGCTGTCTGAGGAGGCCTTACAAATAACTGTGAAAAGAAGAAGCAAAAAGCAAAGGAGAAAAAGAAAAATATACCCATTTGAATGTAGAGTTCCAAAGAATAGCAAGGAGAGATAAGAAAGCCTTCCTCGGAGATCAGTGCTAAGAAATAGAGGAAAATAATAGAATGGGAAAGACTAGAGATCTCTTCAAGAAAATTAGAGATATCAAGGGGACATTTCATGCAAAGATGGGCTCAATAAAAGACAGAAATGGTATGGACCTAACAGAAGCAGAAGATAGTAAGAAGAGGTGCCAAGAATACACAGAAGAACTGTACAAAAAAGATCCTCATGACCAAGATAATCACGATGGTATGATCACTCACCTAGGGCCAGACATCCTGGAATGTGAAGTCAAATGGGCCTTAGGAAGCATTGCTATGAACAAAGCTAGCAGAGGTGATGGAATTCCAGTTGAGCTATTTCAAATCCTGGAAGATGATGCTGTGAAAGTGCTGCACTCAATATGCCAGCAAATTTGGAAAACTCAGCAGTGGTCACAGGACTGGAAAAGGTCAGTTTTCATTCCAATCCCAAAGAAAAGCAATGCCAAAGAATGTTCAAACTAGTGCATAACTGGATTCATCTCACACAATAGTAAAGTAATGCTGAAAATCTTTCAAGCCAAGCTTCAGCAATACATGAACCATGGACTTCCAGATGTCCAGGCTGAATTTAGAAAAGGCAGAGGAACCAGAGATCAAATTGTCAACATCCTCTGGATTAATGAAAAAGCAAGAGAGTCCCAGAAAGACATCTATTTCTGCTTTACTGACTATGCCAAAGCCTTTGACTGTGTGGATCACAACAAAACTCTGGAAAATCCTGAGAGAGATGGGAATACCAGACCACCTGACCTGCCTCTTGAGAAATCTGTAGGCAGGTCAGGAAGCAACAGTTAAGAACTGGACATGGAACAACAGATTGGTTCCAAATTGGGAAAAGAGTATGTCAAGGCTGTATATTGTCATCCTGCTTATTTAACTTATATGCAGAGTACATCATGAGAAACACTGTGCTGGAAGAAGCACAAGCTGGAATCAAGATTACCAGGAGAAATATCAATAACCTCAGATATGCAGATGACACCACTCTCATGACAGAAAGCAAAGAAGAACTAAAGAGCCTCTTGATGAAAGTGAAAGAGGAGAGTGAAAAAGTTGGCTTAAAACTCAACATTCAGAAAGCCAAGGTCATGGCATCTGGTCCCATCACTTCATGGCAAATAGATGAGGAAACAGTGAGAGACTTTATTTTTGGGGGCTCCAAAATCACTGCAGATGGTGACTGCAGCCATGAAATTAAAAGATGCTTACCTCTTGGAAGGAAAGTTATGACCAACCTAGATAGCATATTAAAAAGCAGAGACATTACTGTGCCAACAAAGGTCCATCTAATCAAGGCTATGGTTTTCCCAGTGGTCATGTATGGATGTGAGATTTGGACTATAAAGAAAGCTGAACGCCAAAGAACTGATGCTTTTGAACTGTGGTGTTGGAGAAGACTCTTGAGAGTTCCTTGGACTGCAAGGAGATCCAACCAGTCCATTCTAAAGGAAATCAGTCTTGAATATTCATTGGAAGGACTGATGCTGCATCTGAAACTCCAATACTCTGACCACCTGATGCGAAGAACTGACTCATTTGAAAAGACCCTGGTGCTGAGGAAGACTGCATGTGGGAGGAGAAGGGGACAATACAGGATGAGACAGTTGGATGGCAACACCGACTCAATGGACATGAGTTTGAGTAAACTCCGGGAGTTGGTGATGGACAGGGAGGCCTGGTATACTGCAGTCCATGGGGTCACAAAGAGTCAGACATGGCTGAGCGACTGAACTGAAGATTTCCCTTAAAGGACTACACAGCTGAAAAGTTGTAAAAGGCAAAGATCATTATAAGCATAACCAATTTGATGGCATTAAGCTTTCACTTATTATTATTATTATTTTTAAACTCTGGTCTGTTGGCCATCTCTTACGGGAAGAGGCTTGTGGTTACGTGCTTAGGGCTGCATGGAGTCTGATCACCTGCCCTGGTGCATCTAACTGTATTAGTTCAGTTCAGTTCAGTTGCTCAGTCGTGTCTGACTCTTTGTGACCCCATGAATCACAGCACGCCAGGCCTCCCTGTCCATCACCAACTCCCGGAGATCACTCTGACTCATGTCCATCAAGTCAGTGATGCCATCCAGCATCCCTTTTCCTCCTGCCCCCAATCCCTCCCAGCATCAGAGTCTTTTCCAATGAGTCAACTCTTCGCAATAGCTCTGGGCAAATAACTGAAGGCCTGAATGCCTCAGTTTCTTTTCTGTAAAATGGAACAGATAAGCAAATTTACGTTATAAGGATAAGTGAATTCGTACGTGTAAGGCATTTACGACCATGCTTACTACTTGGTCAGCCTCAATAGATCTTACCTTGCTCTGTTCTCCGAGTTTGGTCTGGGAACATATCAAGGACTGTTGTTAAACTCAAAGAAAATTACAAAAAGTGTGCAAACAAAATTCAGTTAGAAAAATGCATGTTAAAGTAGTTAACGATTCTGGAGAAGGAAGCAGCAAGCCGCTCCAGTATTCTTGCCTGGGAAATCCCATGGACAGATGAATCAGGCAGGCTGCAGTCCATGCACGGGGTCACAAACACTGGCTACAACTTAGCAACTTGAAGAACAACAACAACAGTCAACAATACCATACTACAAACTTCAAATGTGCTAAGAGACTAAATCTGAATAGTTGCCACCACAAAAGAAGAACTGTTTTTGTCTGACTCTTTGTGACCCCATGGACTGTAGCCCACCAGGCTCCTCTGCCCATGGGATTCTCCAGGCAAGAATACTGGAGTGGGTTGCCCTTCTCCAGAGGATCTTCCTGACCCAGGGATGGAACCTGGGTCTCCTTCATTGCAGGCGGATTCTTTACCTTCTGAGCCACCAGGGAAGCCCCAGTCATAGGATGTGATGGAGGTGTTAGCATTAGTGTGGTGAGCATGCTGCGATACATAAAGGCATGAACGTGTAATATATGTCAGTTATATCAATTAAAAAAGTAATGTCCCATATGGGATGTAGAAATGAAGGCATAAAGTTAATAAGAAATGTAAGGAATTTTATGTCTCTAAAAAATAGCTCAAGGTGCTTGGGAGAGCAAAGGTTGGGGGGGGAGAATGAATATGTCATTTATCCCCTTTTTCACTAGCATTATCTGATATTTTCCAGAGACTCTTTTGCACCACTGCAGACTATTAATAATATCTGAATCATTCTTACATTTATATAGAGATGATGATAAATAATCAGAAAACATATTACACTCCCTGACAATGATGAAAACATTTGTCAGTTTATCTGGGGTTAGCACGTTCTTGGATAGTTATAGTTTTCAAACAAGCTGTCTAATTTTCAAATCCAAAGAATCATTTTTTTTTCTTTTAGCAGAAACATAACTACGTTCTGAGGTGTGAGAATTAAACACTGATAAGATACACAGGAAGATATGCTCAGCTATTTGTTGAGAGCTGATCTGGCAAGCTGCAAGGGCACAGCACGTGTAGAATGATTCAGTTTTGTGGACTGTGTGAGCAAGAGCCGAGACCTGGCCACACACTGTCCGAGAAACAAGAAGCCGTCCCAGAAACAGTCACAGAAGGTACTATATCATAGGTAAGTGTTGCTGGGTAAACCCGCTGAAGCCTCATCCCAAAGACAATTTAGAATTAGCCATGTCATGCATCCTTTAGTTTGATTAAATAAGTTCATTTCTTGATTTATTGTTTCAAAGAGACTAGTTAAGACTCTCTTAGCCAGATGTTCATCTCCAGAAGCAGGAAGCAGGGATCGCGTTCCAGATCCACCCTCTGCGGGTCCCCAGGGGAAAGCATTTCGTGTTCTGGTATATGTCCAAGTGTGAGCCTACCAGTGTGCAGTGAGACTTTTAGCAGAATCAGGAGAAACAGCAGAGCGTCTGTTCTGACAGACAGTGCAGCTCATGAAAAGCTCCCCTCACTGCTAATGCAATCTCCACATCCATAAGACGGGCTCAAAGATTCCAGGAGCAAAGGCAAAAATAGCAGGCGCAAAATGGGACACATTCTCCTCAAAGTGCTAAGAGCATTTTTACATAGCCCTTCTTTAAAAAGTTTATAATAACTCCTTCCGTTCCTATAGCATCTTTTGTCAGAGAGGTTAAACTTCCTCTAAAAATGTTTTACTCATTTTTTGAAGTTCCAATTCATCTTGACAGTGTTTCCATGGAACAGAAACTTTCCTCATCTTAGAGGAGAGAAAAACCAAAGCCCAAGTGGGTGAGCGCAGAAGGAAAGGGACAGGTGTGCTCTGCATGGCCCAGCGATGCCTCCTCCCTGACAAAGGGAAGCCTGCAGGGCTGGTCCCTGCCCTGGGAGGGGGCTGCACCAACAGTGCTCGCGAGACCCATAAAAGCTCTGGGTTGGTCAGGTATAGCTGGTGTTTCAAAGCTGTAAATTCTGGTTTCCTTGTGGGATAAGAATCTTGCCTTCAGCTTTACAAAGAATAACAGCAAAGACTTCCAATGTGATCCCCTGGATCACAGTTCTTAAAATCCTTAGCCTAACACCACAGTCTGTCTTAGCTCCATGACATCTGTCTGATGTCATTGGAACCTGCAGAGCTTCAGGGTCACTATTTTGAATTATTTTAATTTCAGGTACGTGAGGCTAATCTAAGACTGAAACTCTCACCTTTGACCCTCTAATGATGAATTTCAACAGCTTCATTGTTCTCAGCAGTTGACCTTAAAATAATAAATTAGACATTTCTCCAAAGAAGGCATACAGATGGTCAACAGGCCCATGAAAAGATGCTCAACATCACTAATGATTAGAGAATTACAAATCAAATCTACAATGAAGTAACACTTCACACCAGTCAAAATGATCATCATTAAATTGTCTACAAATATCAAATACTGGAGAGGGTATGGAGAACAAGCAACCATCTTACACTGCAGGATACTTGGGTTCGATTCCTGGGTTGGGAAGATCCCCTGGAGAAGGGAAAAGCTACCCACTCCAGTATTCTGGCCTGGAGAATTCTATGGACTGTTATAGTCCATGAGGTCGAAAAGAGTCAGACACGACTGAGTGACTTTCACTTCACTTCTCTATGAACAAACAGTCTAGAGGTTCCTTAAGAAACTAAAAACAAAGCTGCCGTATCATCTAACAACCCCATTCCTAGGCATACATCTGGAAAAAACTCTAATCTGGAAAGAAACATGCACACCAATGTTCATAGTAGCACTGTGGCCAAGACATGGAAGCAACCTTTATGTCCATCCACAGATGAATAGAGAAGATGTGGTATATAAATGCAATGGAATGTTACTCAGCCATAAAAAAGAATGAAAGAATGCCATCTGCAGCAATATGGATGGACCTAGAGATTGTCATATTAAGCAAAGTAAGTCCTACAAAGACAAATAGCATATGATATCACATATGTGGAATCTAAAATGTGATACAAATGAACTTATTTATAAGACAGAAACATACAGACATAGAACACATGGTTACTAAAGGGGAAAGTAAGGAAGGGATAAATCAGAACTTTAGGATTAGCATATCCAAACTACTATCTATAAAACAGATTAACAACAAGGCTCTACTGTATAGCACAGGAGACTACATTTGATATCTTATAATAGACTGTAATGGAAAAGAATATGAAAAATAACATTTATGTATACAAATGAAACTGAATCACTTTGCTGTATACCAGAAATTACCACAACATTGTAAATCAACTATACTTCAACTAAAAAAAAAAAAATCTAAATTTACAGAAAATAAGCTTATACTAGCAAGCTACCACTTTTCTCTTTCTAAATATTTCATGTGAGATTTAGTTGTAAAAATATAAGGTTTAGTTGCTTTGAAAAAAAATCTCAAGGTTTTTTTGAGATTTGTTACTTGTGAGACTGGTTACTTCTTTAGCATTTCACAAACATATCCTGAGAGCTACCATGTGTGAGCACAGACCTGAGCTCTGGGGGTTCAGCAGTGAGTCTGGCAGTGGCAGTCCCCCGCCGTCATCTGCTGAACACCTAGCCCAGGCAGCCACAGGAAGAGTGCCTTCACTTTCCTGCCGCCACGCACACTGACCTCTGAAGAGAGGCTGGAAAGCCTACTGACGCGGTGGGTTTCAAGCCCACCCTGCCGCAGGCTCTCTCGTTTTGTGGCTTTTGAGCAGAGCCAACAGGGTCAACTTAATAAAATGCTGTGTATTTAGAGATATAAGTGAAGTCAAGAAAAGAAAAAAGTGACAGAAGCCAAAGAGCAGTGCTTATTATTTCAGATTCTTGCTACAGTCGTTAGATTCGGGGAGGATTCCTAAATATTTAAGATAGAAAATAGACAGTAGAAAGTGAGTACCATCAACCCTCTTAGCACTAAAGATATTAAACAGCAGAGTGCACACTTTCAATGGGAGCTAAGTAGTCCAATCTGATTTTCCTTTAAAAAAAACAGTTTATCCAGAACAAACAGTAGTCAGTGCTCCCTGTGAGGGGCTGAAATGGCTCAGTACCCCCTGCCCCAAGGAGTGACTGTCAGCTCTTCTCATCACTCTCTAAAGTTGGGGAGAATCACAGCATAGTCATGTTCTTTTTGAGCATAAAGAAAAAAAAGTTACTCTTGAGTCCTAACCCTCTTTTGGTCTTTCCTTCTCTTACATAAGCAGATCCCCCATCTTTCCATTAGTTTCTCCACTTAGAAGAGAAAGTTGCCAGAAGTAGCCTGTTGCATTTCAGATGGGCTGAGGACATCAGCCTTTTATTTGAGACCGGCTTTCTCCCTTCATCTCTAGCTACACTCCATTTCTACAATCTGAGCTTAGAATCTGAGCACACTTGGAGGATGGCATATTCATCTATGAATTACTTAAGCATTGCATGTGCTGGGGGCTGTTCCTACTGCCTCCTCTCAGAGAATGTTGGCGGAAGGAGTTGTAACCTGCCTTCCTTCAGGACTGACTCTTCTTATGTAGACGGTCTTAAAAATCTGTTACCTGATCAATGCCAAGTTCCTTAAAATAGACCTCTGCTTTAAGTTCCAGAAAGCACCAGAGGATTTAGCTTTTCCTGAAGACTTACTATATGAGTATTTAACAGGTTGAATGCATTTATAAATTAAGGGGGGAGTACAAAAAGGAATGTTTTCTCATTCCACTAAAGTTACATGGAAACTTCTTTTGAAGTGGTTTCTAAAAAAACCACCAAGAAATATGTATAAACAGTAAATATGTATACTGTTATATGCACAAGCTTATGTGTGTTTATTTGTATTCAGAAAAAAAGTTGATTTAAGAAGAGCATCTTAAAAATCATTTTGGTAACAATCTGCTTCAGAACCACTGACAATTTCAGAATAATTACCTTAAAGTCCCACTGTGTTAAATGAGAAAAACTACGATGGTGGTTTATAGAAAGTGTGGCGTCCAGAAAAAAGAGAAAAATCATATGACTAGAGGGTACACTGAGAGTGCTTACAATATTTCAAGCATTCCAGAGGGAAAACTAATCTATATCTTTAAAACGGTTTTGAAAAGCAGTTTCAAGAACCTCAGTGACCTCTCATATTTATCTGGAAACTCTTCTTTCCCTTTCGACAAATATTTTTCCATACCTCAAACAAAACCAAATGCCAAGATATGTGGAATCTTTGTACTAAAATAAAATAGAGCTGGTGTGTGTGCTTTGAAATTCTCCTTCCACATATAAGAATTCCAGCTGACTCCTGTTAGGAGTCAGCAGCACGGGCAGGAGATCCATTGCTAAATTTGGACTGAGAAGATCTCAGAGTGCCAGCTCCGTTCCACAGTGGCTGGTTACATAGAACGAATCACTGAATCTCTATTTTGGGCCCTTAATTTCATCACTGACAAAATGGGGTCAATGATACCTCATGTTCATGTCCCAAAGGCTGGACACAAGCTCTGAGCCTTTGGGGACATACGAGAATGCATATCGCAAATGTGAGTTCATTTAAAGGATCTGTTTCATGTAGGAAACGGGGGCACTGCTCTTACCTCACTGTGACTACAGTCATGAACGTGTAAAGCAGCTCACTGTGAAGGGGGTTGTGTCAGGAACCAGGGAACAGGCTCTGGTTTTTCTCTTCCAGTGACTAAATCGTGTGACAATTAGGCCAACTGGAGTGAGACCTGAAGGACATATTGTAACCAGTCTAATCCTAATCATGCATATTGATACATATTAACTGGAGTTATTATTAATGGTGATTATTATTGAAACTGTTAGTTGCTCAGTTGTGTCCGACTCTTTGGGACCCCATGGACTGTAGCCTGCCAGGCTCCTCTGACTATGGGATTCTCCAGGCAAGGATACTAAAGTGGGTTGCCATTTCCTTCTCCAGAAGCTCTTCCCAACCCAGGGATTGAACCCAGGTCGCCTGCATTGCAGGCAGATTCTTTACCATCTGAGCCCCAGGGAAGCCTATGATTATTATTATTATTCCCAGTGTATTTAACAAAGGTCATGGTATACCCAGTTTGTGACAATGAGCAGTTCCATATTTTGTGAAAGTATCACATGCAAGAACTACTGTATTTCACACATTAAGTCAAAGTACCAAGTACAAGAAGAAAAAGAAATGCTCCTTTGTCGACAATTACATCTACAATCTCTAAAATCAGAGGCATCCCGATTTACTGATAAGCACCAACTTATAAAAGCAAACCCTGCTTCAGACAACACCAGGCAGTAACAGCCATGATTCTGCTTTTACTTAATGCTATTTCCAAGATACTCAACAGTTTGAAAGCATGCAAGTCAAAGGCATGCCACTATACAACTGAATCAGTAACAGTGCAAGAATATCAGTGGTCATGAGGTAAATGAAGTATCCTTTTCACATTTCAAGGGTAGTAATGTCTGACTACGCAGGTAACACATACTGTCTCTACTGGGCCAAAGTCTTACTGAATGTCTGATGCCTTCAAAAAAATGTCTCTAAACCCAGAGAGAAATCAGCATTCTACTGACATTTCAATGTCAATACGGTGGAGTAGTATCAAGCTGACAAATATCTACAGATAAAATCCATAAACAAAAATAACTGTGTTACCACAATTAGGAGTAAGTATATGTGCATGTGGGCAAACAGTGATGGAACTGTTATTAGTTCAATTATTTTTCAGTTTGCAGACATGGTAAATCACACTAGGAGAAGCATTAGAAGGAGCAAAGGCAATGGAGACACTTTCAAAAAAAATTGTAAGTGAAATTTTAAAAATGCAAATAATTTTTTATGCATGAATTCCATTATGTTGAACACTGCTAATGCCCAGGGCCAACACATGATGCAACATTTAAGTATA
Organism: Ovis canadensis; assembly: GCF_042477335.2. Taxonomy (NCBI): domain Eukaryota; kingdom Metazoa; phylum Chordata; class Mammalia; order Artiodactyla; family Bovidae; genus Ovis; species Ovis canadensis. The sequence goes on from NC_091254.1 coordinate 63,143,909, forward strand.
TTAAAGCAGTGAGGCATAGAAAGCCCTGCCTGCGACAAAGAGGTGACATGACTTTTATAAAAGATCATCAACACACAGCAGCAACGTAACTTTGCTAACGCATTCTTGAGAGTTCAAGCTCTTCCCCAAAGACAGACATTCCCTGTAGATACCTTTAGTCCCTGTATTCACATAGTGCCTAGCACAGAGTGGGTGCTCAAGATATGTCAGACTTTCAATAAACAGATTTGTTTAATTGAGCAAATCTTGGAAAAATTCGATAAATATTTCAGAATATTGGGAAAATATTCTAGAAGGATTAGAACACTTCAGTTTAAAGCCATGTCCCATTACTCTTTTTCTTCCTTCTTCAGATATTTCTAGAGTGCCTGCTACTCATGGGTCAGACCTTGTGCAAGATCCTAGAGACTTAGCGTCTAAAAGAGAGGCTCATATACACACATGCACACATATGCACACACACACTCAAGGGTTGTGATAGAAAGCCTTGGTGGGGACTCAGAAGAGGAAGAGGTCAATCCAAGCTGTCAATGGGGAAAGGATGTGGACTGAAATTGTAGAGAAGGCTGTTATCCTTAAGAAAGATTATGCACAATCACACGGAACTTTAGGAAACGTGAACATTTAAAGGTAGGTGGCTCAGACAGTAAAGTGTCTGCCTAAAGGCGGGAGACCTGGGTTCGATCCCTGAGTTGGCAAGATCCCCTGGAGAAGGAAATGGCAACACACTCCAATACTCTTGCCTGGAAAATCCCGTGGATGGAGGAGCCTGGTGGGCTTTAGTCCATGGGCTCGCAAAGAGTCAGACACGAGTGACTTTCTTTCTTTCACTTCTAAAGAGAGAGAAGTTAACAGGAGGAATGTAGTGGAAATATTAAGGCCAGCTGAATACACCTTATTGGGAATTCTGTCTCCATTTTGTTATCTGTAGAAGAGTCAAAATGCTTTCTAGACCTAAAGAACTAATGTCAGCCGTATATTAGCTATGGCCTTACTTACCGGGCTTCCCTGGTGACTCAAATGGTAAAGAATCTGCCTGCAATGCAGGATACTTGGGTTCAAAAGCTGGGTAAGGAAGACTCCCTGAAGGAGGAAATGGCAGCCCACTCCAGTATTCTTGCCTGGAAAATCCTATGGACAGAGGAGCCTGGCGGTCTATAGTCCATGGGGTTGAAAAGAGTCGGATATGACTGAGTGACTAACATTTTATATAAGTTAGCTTTGCTTTCCCTTAAAATGCTAATAGTCAACATTTATTGAGTCTGCTAAACCCTGTCCTGAGAGATTTCCAGGTATTAGTACATTTAATCCTCACAAAAACCAGAGCACAAGGATTGATAGGAAGTTCCAATTTATAAAGTTTTATATAAACTGAGGCATACAGATCGTAAAACACTTACCTAAGGTTGCAGAGTTAATATGTGGTAACTGCAATATGAAAATAAGTAGAATGATGCTTTAATTCCCACTCTCTTCTGCCTCCCCTCATTTTAAAGATTAAGATAATGGTGGTATCTTTTACGACATCTCCCAGAATCATTATAAGGAATAAATGGAATGATATGTATGAAATTGCATAAAACCATAAAAAGCACAGGCAGGTAAAATATCATTGACAAGCCATTCTCACCAAGTATGCTGTCCAGTTTCTGAGAAAACCAGACTTCATTATTTCCCTTTGGAGAGAAGTGTTAAAAATGAGGAGTTTGTGGAGAATCGCTTTGGAGACCTACCGTCCACCACCAGAGGATGAATTATTTACCAGCAATATAACTAGGCATGCCCGGGAGCAAACTATTGATCTCAGAGCCCACTTTTAACTCCGTATCAGGTTCCCTTCGTCAGGAGGTAGCGTATAACCCACAGAGAAGGCAGAGTCAGACACAGATGATGTTTAGATGATTGCCTTTGAGGTAGCAGATAATCAGGAGCTGGCAGTTTGATAAAAATAATAACCGACATATATGATCCTGCTCCAGCCGGATCTTTAACCTGAATCTACACATTTAAATTTTCATCTGCTGAGCTCGAGGAAAGAGATATTTCTGTTGGACTTTTATTCCAAGGAAAAGAGCAGTGAGGATGTGCTAACTCACTTAAGGCCAAACAGCCAATAAATGCAGGGGACAAGATTTGAACTAGCATCCCCTGATCTCACAGCCTGTGCTTTCTCCACTGAGTTGCTTGGACTTCTGATTTTGTATTTATTCACCCCAGGTCAGTTTTTAAGGCCTTAAAAAAATTACTGGAGAATAGAAATCTACATCCAGTACTTCTGAGGCCGCATCTCCCTCTGTGGCCAATTACAGCTCTGGATTGCTTTGATGGACATTTCCCACAAAGTAAACAATCCTTCCTTATTATCATCAGGAGGTCCTTTTTGGTGTATGCTCTGCAAATGGGCCCACAGCTGCTATGATCCTGGGGAGGTCTCACTTCTCAGCCCTTGGGAGGATAAATGATTTAACTCCTCATGCCAACATGGATTTGATATTTTACACAGGGCCAGTTAAAATTCAGGACCTGTTGAGTTAGCTAATCAATTAAAAAGAAAAAAATATTTAGTCTTTGTTCATCTGACAATGTCCCATGCCTTAATCCTATAAAACCACAGAGCCAGCATTTAAAATCTCATTCCAAATCCTATTTCCAGAGCTGTGATGTTTGTGGATGTCTGTCTTTGAAGGTGTGGCAATAATCAACCGGAAGTTTGATTTCCAAATCCATTAATATATACCAGAAACAAAAAAGCCATGGAATTAGCACACCCAAAGGACAAAGAATTTAAAAAAAAAAAATCACCCACACAAAGCCTATCCAGGAGGTGACCCTTTTTCATTGGACTAATTACAAGGAAATATAAAAGGGCAAGCTTTTTATTAATCAAGCTCTTTTCACTCAGCCATGAGAACTGCTAGCCAGAAAGAAAGCAAAGAGACAGGGTGTTAATGTAAGCCTGATAATTAAATTCAGAATCAAGTGGATCAGAGGGAAGGGCATAAATGGAAAAGTCAGATGGAGGTAAGAACTGGAATCTTAATCCTTTATAAAACTACATGGCTGTAGAAACAAAAAGAGAAATGAAAAGCTATCAGATAAAGCAACAATAAGGGAGGTTACATTTAGAAGTGAACAGTGAGCAAAAATAACCACTGAGGCATTTTGTAGTATCTTGCCTCCCAGAGCATAAAGTCCTTTCCTATAAAATCTCTTCCATTTATTTTCATATAATCTCTGTGAAATATACAGGCAAGCGCAGGCTGCACAATCTTGTCTCAGATCAGATAATTAAGAGAATGACAGAAGAGGTCCCCAATCTCTGAAACTTAGGTCAGTATTCTACGATTATCCTTCAAACATTTTGTTGAGTATAATAATTATAAGCACAGAAAGGGTAGAGATGATAAAACTCATGTCTAAAGATTTTTCTAACATAAAAAATTCTTATTGCCCTCTGAATCTGCGCTTTTTTACTTTGTGGAAAATACTGAATAAGGATGGAAAACAGCCATGCAAAAGTGGAGGAGAAACCATCCAAGTCAGGAGATGCAGTTCTGATCCCAGCTCAAATTCACTGTGCAAACTTGGACAGCATCCTTTAAACTCTCGGTGTCTCAGTTTTCCTACAAGGTAAGATAAGGGTGTTGAGATTATTCATTTCACTGATGAATACTCCCTGGGTCTGCTGTCCCATGTGCTTTGTGGGTAGCTAGGAAATGACTGGGTTGCCATCTGCAGATGCAAAGGTGGGAAGATCATCACACACAGGCAAACCAATGAGGACACTAAATCGTGACGGGGACAGACAGTAATGCGTTCATATAGTGGCATCGGATCAGGAAGAAGCGGCGGATGGCATGGGGGTGCTGGAGGAAAGACTTCCCAAAGAAGAGAATCCTTAATCTGAGCCCTCCAGAATTAGCTTGCATGGCGATCCACGGGTTCTGGAAAACATGAATTCTGTGTAGCTGGAATGCAGCATCCATGGAGGATGGGAAAGCAAGGTGGAAAAGCAGGAGAACAGCCATCTAGCAAAGGATCTCATGAACTGCACTAAGGGCTTTGAATGGCAAGACAGAGGGGAGAAATCTCATTTGCATTTGACAAACATCACTGCAGGTAAGGTGGAGAATGGATCTGCAGGGTGAGTAGAAAGAATCAGAATCTAAAGAGACCCTTAGGAGCTTACGTTAAATCTTTAAGCAAGAGATGGGATAAAGAAGAGCTAACATCACCAAAAAAATATTTAGGAGGAAGAACACTAGACTGGGTGATCAAACGGATTGGTTCACAGAGTTGATGTTATTGTGAGGTTTCTAGCTTGTGTGACTGTGTAGGTGGAGAACAGGAAGAAAAGTGGGCTTGGAGGATTTGAACAAATGGATTCTTTTCCAGTGCCTTTTCATGGGAAGAAAGAGGTCAGGGTGCTTGGAGTTTGGGGGAAAAGATGCCTTTCTGTGTTAAGATCTATTTATTTAGTTGAGGTTGGTGTCTCACCACGCAGCTCTGGGCTGGACACATACTGGGGCAGGTAGCATCATTTTATGGTGGTGCATGCTACAGCATGCACAGGTGGGGCAAAGGAGGTGACTGAAATTCACACTTCAGTTTCTATGCACCCTGAGGACACGTGCTGGCTGTGTGAAGTACACCATGATATGAATAATTTCTGTCTGACTTACCTGTGGGTATCTGCAGCTCCACCACTGTACATTAGAGCTGTCAGTGGACAGTCTGAAAAACTTATCTTCGGATTTTTTTGGTCTCAAAAACTTCTCTCTCATCATCAGATATAGACACCCCCCTTGTTAAGTATCATTTTAAGTATCAATTATATATTGATGATGCTGCCTGCATTGCAAGAGACCTGGGTTTGATCCTCGGGTTGGAATGATCACCTGGAGAAGGGCAATGCTACCCACGCCGGTATTCTGGCCTAGAGAATTCCATGGACTGTATAGGCCATGGGTCGTAAAGAGTCAGACACGACTGAGTGACTTTCACTCACTCATTCGGACATGGCTGAGTGACTTTCACTCACTCACCCAATCACTCATGATGTGCGTATCTATAGACGCAACCTCTCTAGAGAGGTAGACCCTTGTCTTGTTTCAACCACCCCTCACGCACTTTTTTAAGTTCCATGAATTTTCCAAATGTGTCCTCAATCCCAGGGCCCTGGTGTGAGCTGTTTTGAGCACCTGGACGATTTCTCCCATGCACTCAACAGTTGACTCCTTTTCACGCATCTCCTAGCTTGTGTCTCCTCCTTTCAAGAGGTGTTTTTTCTGACCAAGCCCCTGGAGTGGCTTTCCAGGCATCCCCAACATACCCCTGGCAATACTTTCATCTGAGCACTTCTCACCTCCAGACACTTGCTAATTATCTGTCCTCATCCACTCTAGGAGAGCAGGGGCCCGTTTGTCTTATTAAATACAGTGTCCCCAGAGTGCAGGAAAGCGGCCAGATCATCGCATGTGCCATAATTTCACCCAGTGAGGGAACAAATGAATGAAAATGAGTATTCTAGAAAAGTGATGATGCTATCGAGTGAAAAACAACAGAACCCCCACAAAACTTCTGGAATATCCAAAGTGACCAGGTGTGCAAGTGACATAGAAGGTAAACAAGACAGTGGCTTAGTTGCTCAGTCATGTCTGGCTGTAGCCCACCAGGCTCCTCTGTCCATTCTTTCCAGGCAACAATACTGGAGTGGGTTGCCACTTCCCTCTCCAGGGGATCTTCCTGACCCAGGGATTGAACATGCATCCCCTGTGCTGCACGCAGTCTCCTGCACTGCAGGTGGATTCATTACCAACTGGCCACCAGGGAAGCCCGAAAGAACAGAAATGGCAAGCCAGGCCCACAAAACAGGTAGACCGAAAAGAGCTTCGGCAAAAGCATCCTCGGGCAGCAGTAGGATTTAGAAAACAAGAGGAACATAGGGACACTCTGACTGTGAGCCCCACTTTCTAAAAGGTCTTGGTGATATCTTCTGGCTGTTTTTTTTTTCAAGTCTCCCCCGACTTCCTTTCCGTGAAAACCAGCATTCTAATCATCTACAGCATTCAGTCAAGTCTCCCATTCAGCAGAAGAAAGAGGGGCCGATGTGTAAATTCACACAAATATTTTCTTCCTATTTTCTCCCCTTTCCATGCCAGTGAGATCTGCTCTAGTGCTCTGGGAGGCACCCTCCACATAGGCTATTATGTGAGGAGTGCCCCTTGGGGTTTGCAATATGGCCATCCCGGAAAGACAATCACCAGGCAAAAGTGGCAGCAAAAATGGCAACACTCATGGCTGTCTAGACTTCCCTAGGAGGGAGGATTTTCTGTTAAAAATGCCCCAAGAAGGCAAAAAAATGTCAGTGCTATGGACAGCCAGTTCCTGATAACAAAAGCAAAAATAGGCTGCATGGCAGATTCTTGAGGCTGGGCTGTACTGGTTTTAGGTTTGGTGTAACCCAAGGGAGTCTCAGGACCCCTCACTCTCAATGGTATTCCCAGGGTTCTCTGCTCCCATCAAAAAGGTCTCCCTCCTACCTGCATCTTCTTGAGACTCAGGAGATCATCAGCTGCACAATTCACTGAGCATGCAACCTTTGAGGAGCTCCTGAGGTCGTATTTGAAACACGTGGTATGGATTATGAAAAAGACATTCTCTATTAGCCAGGCTAATAAGGAATCCTCCAAATAACTGAAACCACATGGCCATTACAGAGGCCTTCCAATGACTTTCAAAGACTTAACAGATATTTCCATGATCAATTACAAGACTTGTTCACAAAAGCCTACCAGAGTCAGCAAAATCTCATAGGACATACTGGCACACTACCAACAGGGAAGAGGAGAGAATGAGTCTAGTCCCCCTTAGAGGAGAGAGTGAGTCAACCAGAAGCATTTTCAGTTTTATGATGATTCCACCTCCGTGTCTCCTTTCGGGATCACCCCAGGAGCCCAGCACACCCACCATTTACCACCTTCTACCTCTAGGTGGCAGCAACTTCCTTCTGTTCTCAACACCCTCGCCTTTGGCCTTTTGTTTCCTAGTCGCTTTAATTCCACTCTCCCTTCTCTTTCTCAAATAAACACTACACAGCCTGTAAAGTTTGGGGACGATTACTGTAAGCCACTTGCAGTGTTAGAAACCAGTCTATTCTTTCCGTTAAGCGACAGGGTTCTTCAAAGAGTCTGAAATAATTCAGGTCTAAAGTGAAAAATAATAGAAAGTTATTTTCTTTCTTTCTCCAGAACTATCAACTATACGCTAGAAGGAAAGCAATGTTTCTTTTTCTTTACAGTCCTCTAAGGAAAAAGGCAAAGAGTAGAGGAGTGGGAAAACAGATGGAACTGGAGAGATTTCTATTTTACAAGAACATTAATTTACTCCTATGGGTAATTTAAATCATTGCTTTCTAAAAGATCTAACCCAACATGTCCATGTAGGAGGCTGGAAGGGAATATTTACTACTCACACAGACTTGATAACATACATAGTGTTGAGGTGGTGGTGGTTGTCAGTTGCTAAGTTGTGTCTGATCCTTTGCAACCCCACGGCCTGTAGCCTGCCAGCCTCCTCTGTCCATGGAATTTCCCAGGCAAGAATACTAGAGCGGGCTGCCATTTTCTTCTCCAGGGAATCTTCCTGATCCACGGCTGAAACCCGCATCTCCCCGCATCTCCTGCACTGGCAGGCAGATTCTTTACCACTGAGCCACCTAGAAAGCCCAAGGGTGTTAACCCTTCTGTTAATTTGGCCTAGGTAGAAACAGAAGTAAACTGGCTACATCTGTAACCAGAAAAGCTATCATTTCTGCTTGGATGCAACACCTGCCCTTCCTGGAGTATGTATTTATCTAATGTAGCAAACCACAGTCCTACCTAAGCACACTTACCTGCTCAGGGTTCTAAATCATTAAAATTAAGGACCCAAGACAGTCGAAGTACTGGGTTGGCAAAAATGTTTTGAGTTTTTTCCGAAAGATGTTACAGTCTTTCTGGCCAACCCAATAACTTATCAGTTCATTTGGGGTTATAATAACTGCTAGGTATGTAAAAAAAAAAAATCATGCAGGCAGTAGAAAAAGATTCCTTTTATGTATAGCTGGCCTTTGACTATGGGTTAATACCTAGGGTTTATAAAGCATTTTCAAGGTGATACTATGATTGAGTATTACCTCTGTTGAACTCTTCCCAAGACCAAATTTGAAGAGTTTAGGTCAGAAATCATTCATTCATTCAACAGAAACACTGAGTTGAAGGAAGCAGAAAGTCTGGTTTAGTGTAAGTGACAAATTTATACTAGAACCTAAGCCTGCAGACTTCAAGCTTTATTCATTTCCTAGGAAGCTCCTCTGGAGAAGGCAATGGCAACCCACTCCAGTGTTTTTGCCTGGAGAATCCCAGGGACGGGGGAGCCCAGTGGGCTGCCGTCTATGGGGTCGCACAGAGACGGACACGACTGATGCGACTCAGCAGCAGCAGCAAGCGCCTCTTTCTTTTCACAATAGCTAAGTGTGTTTGGTTTAAAATTTTTTGAAATATACCATTCAACGTAGGATTTCTAGGAAAATGGATGGTTTGAGATTAGGATAAAGCTAGTGAGTTTTCAGAATGAATTCTATTAATATTTTGGCTAAACACTCTTCTTATGCTTTGAACATTTAAGAATAAGACCAGGGAGAACCCATTTATTTTTATTACTAAATTTTTACTTACTAATCGTAGGACTGCCTTTGTCATCCAAAATATAGGAAAAGACTGACTCCAAGGAATAAAGTTGAAGTCTTCTGGCCTGGAGAATTCCGTGAACTGTATAGAATCGGATACAACTGAGCGACTTTCACTTTTCATCAACTGCCTTTAGTGGTAGATTCTAGTTCACTGGTAACATGGCAAGCGGATGGTGCTGGTTTAAGAGGTAGTATCTTCCCCATCACTGTTTGTTTGGTACAAGCACCTCCTCTTCCTTTGGGAAATCCCTCATTGTGTGTGGTTTTAATGGGATTGATAACCAAGATACCCTGCCCTCACTTCGGTCAAAGGCTGGGCACCTGCGTCAGGTTGGGCTGGGTTGATTGGACTCTGGCATTCTCGACTGTGATCCAGGAGCTGGGGCTGTCTCGTTGCAAGATTGCACCTTCTTCCTCAACCTGCTTTCAGGTCCTGCTCTGCTCCCTCGGTTTCCCAAGGTCCAACTCCTCCCTTTTTCCTTTGACTCCACAACGCACCTCACGTCCTTCAACAAAATTACCTTTCAAGTACGTTAGACAGACTCAGTCGGTTTCCATTACTTCCAACCAAAGAACCTCACCTGCTAAAGGAGACTGAACCGAATGAAAACTGAGACAGAGGTAATAGCTACAGACCACAGATTCCAGCAGGGTCCTCAGCTCTTCAGCTACTAACTGAGGGCTTATGTGAAGCAGCTCTGACTAAAACCTGTGGGATACTGTTGTGCTCAGATGCTCAGTGTTTGACTCTTTGTGACCCCATGGACTGTCCCCCGCCTGGCTCCTCTGCCCATGGGATTTTGCAGGCAAGAATACTGGAGCCGGTTGCCATTTCCTTCTCCAGGGCATCTTCCCCACCCAGGGAGGGAACTTCGTTCTCCTGCATTGGCAGGTGGATTCTTTACCAACAGTGCCACCTGGGAAGCCTACATGTGATATTGGTTGGCTTTAATTGGTGGAGAAATGGGTCACACACTAGCTACTGCTATCTTAAAACTGATGAAATATATAAATTATGAGGATACCGGTCCTTCCTTAGGTAATCTAGTACTCTACTAAGAAATGTAATAAATAGCCAATTTGAAGGAAAGCATTACGAAACTTTATGAAAATCTAGCGGTCAACTGAGAAAAATTATAGTAAGATGATATCTTATTTGATTTTTAAATGGCTAGTTCACTGTCCATATGTCTACAGAGAAATCTCCATGGCTAGAAAGATGATACTGAAAATAATATGACTGACAGAGGAAAATCAAAACAAACCCACTTGGTACCCCAAGCATTCTCACAAGGGAACCCCCTTAAGATTTATGATCTGGGCAATATTCCCAGCATATTCAAGAACACATTAGGATTTCTGATTGGGTCCTAACATTAAGTCATTATTCTTTCAAATATATATTTAGAAGGCAGGTTGGACTAGCTAATCCTTTAGCCCAAATGTATCCACTGAAAAATACTGTGGAAGCCCTAAGAAAGGCTGTGGCTCCTCTAGATAGATATAAAATAAGACTTTTCATCGTTTTGGACTTCCCTGGTGGCTCAGATGGTAAGGAATCTGCCTGCAATGCAGGAGATTTGGGTTCAATCCCAGGGTTGGGAAGATCACCTGGAGAAGGAAATGGCAACCCACTCCAGTATTCTTGCCTGGAGAATTCCATGCAGAGAGAAGCCTGGAGGGCTACAGTCCATGAGATCGCAAAGAGGAGGACATGACTGGGCTACTAACATAACACTTTCATCATTTTAGTATCTTACATTAATTATCAGAGAACTTGTAATTCTACTATCAAAGATATATCTTTCTTTCATATTGGGACAGTTTTTTGTTTTTGTTTTTTTTACCTGCATTATTCATTTGTTGTTTAGTCGCTAAGTCGTGTCTGACTCTTTGCAACCCCAGGAACTGTAGCCCGCCAGGCTCCTCTGTCCATGGGATTTCCCAGGCAAGAATACTGGAATGGGTTACCATTCCTTCTCCAGGGGTCTTCCTGACCCAGGGATTGAACTTGGGTTTCCTGCCTTGCAGGCAGATTCTTTACCATCTGAGCCACCAGGGAAGCCTTACTCATTAATGACTCCCCAACCCCCTTATTCTGCCTGTTTCATTACAACACGACCATTATTTTAAAAGTCTACATCTGAAAAGTTTAACATGGAGGGGACTGTGATAGAGCATAATGCCCACTGCATGAATGAAAAATGTACAAAGCTGTAGTTTTAGTAGCTTTCCCAGATTCAATCACGATTCCTGATTATACCTTTAAACTAAGAAACAATATGAAAACTATGCTACAAGTCCCAGAATTACAAACAAGTCATTTTCTTGCTTCTTTTCTTCTGCTCACTATGGATTTAATTTGCTCTCCTCGGTGGCTCAGACGGTAAAGTGTCTGCTTGCAGTACGGGAGACCCGGGTTCGATTCCTGGGTTGGGAATACCCCTGGAGAAGGAAATGGCAATCCACTCCAGCAATCTTGCCTGGAAAATCCCATGGATGGAGGAGCCTGATAGGCTACAATCCATGGGGTTGCAAAGAGTTGGACACGACTGAACAACTTCACTTTCAAGGTAAAGGCTTAAGGTAACTGATTCTAGATCCTTCCTCTTTTATAAAATATGCATTCAATGCAATAAATTTCCTCCTAAGCACCACTTTATATGCTTACTACAAAATTTGATAACCTGTGTTTTCACTTTCATTTACATCTGACCTTTAAACAAACAACATGGGTTTGAAATGTGTGGGTCAACTTATATGCGGATTTTTTTCAATAAGTATGTACTATAGTACTACACAACCTGAGGTTGACTGGAACCATATGCAGGGAACCATGGAAACGCAGGCCCAACTATAAAGGTATCCATAGACTTTCAACTACATGCGGTCGGTCAGTGTCAATAACCCCCACTTGTTCAAGGGTCAACTGTAGTTAAAAGTAATCTTAAATTTCTCTTGAAATTTCTTTTTTGACCCGTGCATTATATAGAAGTATGTTAGAAAATTCTCTGTGTATTTTTAGATTTTTCTAAACAAGTCCTTTTGAATATTGAACAAATATGGGACCATATTAAAATGAGTTAATACGAGGACTTCCATGGTGATGCAGTGGCTAAGACTCCGCCTTCCCAACGCAGACGGCCTGGGTGTGATCCCTGCTTAGGAAATGAGATCCTACAGGCTGCAACTAAGGCCTGTAGCAGACAAATAAATTTTTAAAATATATATAAGATAAAATAAAACTAGTTAATACAGTAGAGATGCTTTAAGACATGATAGTACCACACATAGCTCCAATGCTAAGATGCCAGGAATAACAGAGAGTATACTGACAGGCCAAGCAATATGGTTCTGAGCAGCTGGTTGGTAAAAACAAATCATGAATGGACTTTTAATAGAGAAACAACTCAAAAGTGGTGACCTTTTAGCTCAGCAGCATCTTATAGCCTTAATTCTCCTATAATTAGAAAATAACCTGCTTTGATTTTTTTCCCAAATCATCTTTATTGTGGTTGAAGGAATACTAGATGCAAAAATCAGCTAATATTAACAGGAATGTGAAACATTTTTATCATGACTGTTCTTGCTGCAGTTCTGGGTTAAAGACAATTAGACCAATGGTTGTTAAGGGAAATCTCAAACACAGCACACAAGTTTAAAGTATACATAATGGTCATCAAGCTAAATTTGAGGAGCTGGTGGAAGTCATGGAAGAATTTACTAGCTGACACTGGATTATAACATAAGAAAAGATAGGAATTTGAAGGGATTTTCAATGTAGCATCACTGTGGAAGCTTCTTTCCATTGTAATTCAGTGTACAGAGAACTTGCAAACTGCTTTATGGTTATATAAACTGCCGCCCATTTTCTGAATCTGTTATCAAACACTGGAAAGAACATGCTTCCAAACTAAATCTAAAGGCAACCTGCTGTTACTTATTTGCCAACACGTATGGATTTAAAAAAATAAAAGTGAAGACCAGGCAGGCATTCTGGGAACTGGAATCTTCACATATTAAAGTTGAGACACAGTATCATAATTTTTGCCCTGTAAGTCAAGAAGCAGTGAAATGCTCTGGTAATTAAAGTAACATAGTCAATATTATCTATAAATAATGAGCATGCAAGGATCTGTAAGATGATGAGTAAACATTTTGGCAGGGATCAACTGCCACAGATTGGAAGGGAAAGCAATGTCTTTATCAGGCCTTTCTTCTTTCTTTCCCCCATCACATCAATCTCATGGGAATTTCCCACACAAAAGCCTTCTGCTTAGCTTGTAATGAATTAAACATCCATCTGATTTAATCTTTAGCATTTCTCTTGCTCTGCCCACAGGTAACCAACTGCCAAGGAGCAGAAAGATGGCTGGACAGGAGTGTCGAGAACTGGGCTTATGCCCGCATCTGACAAGGAACACATTTCTGTCTTTGGATCTCCATCTCTGTGTTTGAAAAAGTGAGAAGTTGAACTGAACTTGATGACGTTTACAGTTCCTTTTCAAGGGGCTTCCTTGGTGGCTCCAAGGTAAAGAATCTGTCTGCCAATGCAAGAGATGTGGGTTCGATCCCTGGGTCAAGAAGATCCCCTGGAGAAGGAAATGGCAACCCACTCCAGTATTCTTTCCTGGGAAATCCAATGGACAGAGGAGCCTGGAGGGCTACAGTCCATTGGGTCCCAAAGGGTCACACATGACTGAGTGCCGAAAACAACAACAAAAACGACAGTTCCTTTTCAGCCCCACAACTGATAACTACTGCATTCAGAAATGTCCTGTCCCCGCCACCCTCTTTGAAGAGCTAGCTCTATCTCAGCTTTCTTAAAGATTTCCAGTAGCAACAACTTGAGTGCCTTCCTCTACTAAGGCAAAAAGTTTAAACAAGAAGCAATGTTCTTATTTTTATGACCAAAATCCATATTAGTTACACCGGTCAAAAAGATTCAATGAAGTCATGTCTAACATTTGCAACTATATGCATATAAACATTTAAGTTCATTGTAGCACAGCATATCCAACCATAAAACATCAAAGTGTGAAAAGGCTCTTCCTGCCCTTCCCTAAATTGGTGACATAGAACTTTTTCACTTCCAAATGTGAAATGTGATCCACACCCAGAATGTGTCATAATTGGCATGGATATGCTATTAAAACTAGAGCTTCTTTTGCAGACAGCTACATAACATCTCAGGCATGTTGGTAAGAAAGGAATCATAATTGAAACTGGTGGTGACAGCATCTGGATTGTTAGAGAAAATTAATCCTATTTTACTAATGGCAATTCCTATTAACAATGCCTAATTTCTCCATCATAATATAAATAGTCTACAGTCTCTACTATGTGACACATACCTCTGCACAAAACAGCCCCACACAAATGTTTTGGGTACACAGCATAACCATGACTACGCCATCATCAAACAACCATATACACCCAAGTCTTTGAAAGCTTTTGGACTGGGGCCGGATGGAAGGAAAAGTATATAAACAGAAGAAAAAATAAAAAGCTAAAAATGAGGATTTTGGAATCCTCCCACTGAGACTGGCAAGCTTGGAGCCTTAAATCAACTTCAATGTTCATTTCAGAGATATTCCCCAACAAGCCCCACCCTGTCCTGGTCCAACCTACACATCCACACCAAACACGTTTGTACATTTCAGATTCTAGAATAGCTCTGGGGATAAAAGGGCTGAAAGATGACTTGGAAACAGCCACTCTTTGTGGGTTTGGTATCAGAATATCATAGTTTCAAGCAAAAAGACCTGTGAAGAGGAAAAGTCCACCTATATATTCAACCCTCTAAGAAGATTTACCCCATTTCCCCTCATTTGCCCCACAAGGAGCAAAATAGTTTTTCCCTGTCATTATCATATGCAAGAAAAAAACAGCAAATGCTCTTAGCTGTCGGACAAAGGCAGGCATGAAACAAGAGCTGTGACACGTGATACAGCGAATGAAATTCACATGCTGAACCTCAAACACTTCATTAATCCTCAAATCAACAAATATTACTACAGTGGAATGGCAGAGAGGGGAGAGTCATGCCGACGGGCAGAGTTTATGTCTGGTCTGGATTGCTACCACTGATTAATTGAATATTAAATGAGTTGTCTGATGATCTCATGTTTTTTATTAGGGTGCTAATATATCTTGCAAGAAGTTCTTACTGTCATTCCTCAATCCCTGATTAAGTTAGCAGATACTTATAACAGACATCTGTCACTGGATCCCTTACATCCTCATGCTTTCAACTCCTTCCTGGTTACGTACATTTTTTTAGCCATATTTTCTTTCCATCCAGCAGGTTTGTTTGTCTTGAACAGATATTTTTTTCCACACATTTCTTCAGCTCCAGAGGAATTCTTGCCACAGGAATGAGGCCAGGGGATGGACACTGCCTCTCATATTAACATTATGCAAAGAAAAACACTACTTATAATGTTAAGCCATCTTTACTCAATAATAAGCATTGGTTTGAGACCTCAACCACAGCCACTGACATTTGCAATCTACCAACTGTCATGCATTTCCTAGGCATAACTTACAGGTTCAAGTTTTTTCATCTTTTACTGAGATTTAATTGTTTATATGATGAACAATATTTTTTAACTGATTGGAGCACTTGCTGGCTTCACCCAACACCACGTATATATAGTACTTGAGGATATAACTCAAGCCAGAACCAAGTTAGTGTTGAATTTGGTATCTAATTCTGTAAATTATCCCCAAACTTCTGTTTTGGAAAGAAAGGGCAACTATCGCTTTCATATCCATGGCTAGCAAGAGTATTTAAAACTTTTAGATCTTCAGAGAGATTATTTCACAAAGGAATAGCAACAGTTCATCACTTAAGTAGATGTAGATGTTGGAGGATTCACTGGGCTTCTTCCTAGCTTTCCTATGTGATTTATTTCCATAAAACAGTTTCATAATATTTACATAAGAAAAATTCAAGGTAGTATATGCAACAGGATTTGCAACTAAACTCAAAACCCACAGAGATGTTATGGGGAGGGAGGTGGGAGGGGGGGTTCATGTTTGGGAACTCATGTAAGAATTAAAGATTTTAAAATTAAAAAAATAAACTAAAAAAAAAAAAAAACCAACCAAATAAGTTAGAAATGTCTCCAGGTCTCTGCATCTGTGTTTTAATCAATAAATAAAGCACTTTGTCAGGACTCTATTTTTTCTATTAATTTTGAGCCTTTACTCGAAAACCTTGGGAATCCGTTTTCTGACAATCCTCTTCCACCTTTATATTTTTTCCCCTTCCATACTGTCTGTTCCCAAACTAGTCTTAAATAAAGTTGATAATTATTCTCCTCTGGATGTTGTACTATGAATGTATCTCTTAGAGCATTATCCACATTTTATTATGTTATTTGTATTATATAATATTGTATGTTATATATATGTGACATCACACACACACTCACGCACACACATCCTTCAAGACAGTAAGCCCCATAAAGACAGAAACCATGTTTTATTTATCCTTCTAATCTAGTGCTTAGGAGTGTAAATAAATGATGTTGAATAAATACAAGCTGAATTTTCTCAAGGCTAGTATTAAAGATCCTTTTTGTTTTTCATGGATTACTTCTCCGGAGACAAAACTGGTTTAAACTTACTAACCGAATTATGTGCTATGAATTATGTAGGAACAAGTTATTGTTACTCTAATACTCCAGGAAGGAAAAGCAAAGAAAAGAAAATGTGTTATGGACTCAGTGATCCACATTTAGCCACTGAAATATAAGTTGCAGAAACTGGGCCTCTCCCCTGACAACACGGCCCTCTACCCATTAGCTTATGTCACTCCCTTGAGCATCTCACAATCTCTATCTGCAGTGAAGTTTCTTCAGTATGATGTGCTTTGGACTAAAAAGTAAGAGCAATTTCATGTAGTCAAAAAAGGACCTGGTTTATCCCTTTCCTTTTATGTAATGGCCATCACTGTTATTATCCTCTCAGCTTTCCAGGTTTGACAGGGAACAATACGCTTTAGTGATTGTGAAAAATAGTGATTGTGAGGGATGCCCCAGCTTTTAGACAGTGTGTAAGCAAAAGGCTGCTTCCTCTGTATTCCATTTCCCCCTCTGTGAAAAACCAAAGCATAATATTTAACAACAAGATCAAGCTATTGTGAGGGTTAATTAGATTTAATGGGGGAAGGGAGGCGAGCTGATGAGGCACTATTCAAATTCAAAGAATCATTATTTTGTGTCTAAAAATAATCCTCATTTAGGAGTAAAATTAATTTGGAAGCTCAATCTTTGGTAATCATCTTCCTATACTTAAAAAAAAGCCATGGTTTTTAATCAAAATCCCATTCTAACCTCAATTCAATCAAGTAAAAAATGGAGACCTGTGAATTTCCATTCACCTTTGTAGTAAGATAGTACACGATTCAATTATTTTTCTTTTCTTTTCCCTCCCTCCCTCCCTTCCTTCACTTCTTCCTTTCTTTTTCTGAAGATATACTATGTGGGGAAAGGTTAATTTTGGAGAATGAAGTAACGTAAACAAATATGGATTTTATTAATAAAACTATAATGAGTTTTGTTTGTTTTATATGAAATATTTGTGAAACAGTTTAAATTTCCTCTTTAAAGAATCAGCAGTCAGGACTTCTTTGGCGGTCCAGTGGTTAAGACTCTGCGCTTTCACCAGAGGGGACAAAGGCCCACGTGGCCAAAAAACAAAAAAAATTAGTAATCAATATTCTGTGGTTAAAATAACTTTACAGGCTATTTCTGGTAAGTTTCATCTCTATTTTTGTTCAAGTGAAAGATCTTCATATTCCCCAAATTAAAGAACAGATGCCTGGATATTTAAGGCTAAGGCCAGAAAAAGGGCATCTAAATAGTAATCATCCAAAGTAATGTAATAGATCAACTTACTATGAAAATTTTCATGAGAAATAGAAGTTGGTATCTGAGAAAAATCTGAGCTGTCTAAATCTTACTAAAAAACATAGTGTCTTCAAAACATGGGACACAATTCTTTAAAAATGTCACAGTCGATAATCCTGGGAAATACGCCGTATCTGTTTGGAAAAAAATGTTGCACTCAGTTTTTGGTGAACGAAGACTTTTCGCTAGAAAGAAACTCTATTCATGTTTGTTTAGAATTTTCCAAAAGGAAAGGGAAATAATGTAGCTCAAGCAGTAGAAATATATTCTCTACAGAGAACCAGAAATAATTGACACAGTCCTATTAAAAATTCCCACAGAACTTATAAATTCTCATCACTTTGACTGTATACTCACCAAGCGAACTTCTGATTATTCATTCGATTTCCCCGGACCCTTGATACTGGGGACGGATGTACCCTGTAGTAGGCAGGTGAGAATAATCCAGTCATTAAAAGAGCATTTTCCTGATTACAACTGAACAAAAAGTGATCTGGCTTATAAATGATCTCTTTCAGATTAGTTTAATGTAAAATGGCCCACAACATAAGCACCTCGTAGTAAATGAATGCAGTTCGATTCCTATCCCTCCAGACCTGCCGTCTCTTTCCTTTTGCACCACTTTTAACATAACAAGCATTTGTCACAATGTCCCTGTGAAGATCCCACAAAGCAGGACCAGTTTTAATAAATTGATTCATTCATTCAGTCCAACAAAAAGTTACTGTTGCCAACCTAATCCCTGCCAGGTTTAGGAGTACATAAAAATAACATAAGGTCTAATGCTGACCCTCAACAAGCCCTTTCTGCTACCTGTTCCCACAAGGACGACACAAAGAGACAGTCTAAAAGTACACATTCCCTCAGTTAACTTCTAGATTTAAAGCCCTAAAGTAACATAGCAAAGGACATCAGCATACACCCTCCCCAAATATGTTACTTTGCCATGATGACTGTTTTGATTTGAAGGCAGTCACAAACACAAACACGGCAAGAGCTCTCTACCTTTCCTCTATAAGGAAATTTTAATTTGTAAAGGCCTTCCATCCAACTATTCCCATATCAGGAAAAGGAGTACAACATACAACTCGTCCCCAGAAATGGTATTGAGATGAGCTGGCATAAACAACCCTTATTTACCATTAGTTTCCCCCATACACTTCCTTGCTACCTCGCTAAAATGTAGCCCCCTAGATGCCCAGACTCCCTTGTATTTTGACAAAGCAATACTCCACAATTTTTTTTGCCTTTGTTAAAGTGGTATATAAGCCCCCAATTCTAACCACCCCTTTGAATTACTCATCACTGAGTATTCCTGCAAGCATGAATGCATGTTTTATGTGTAAATAAACTGTTTTTTCCTCTAGCTAATCTACCTATTGTCAGTTTAATCTGCACACCTTCAGACACTAAACTTGAGAGGGCAGAGGAAAAAATTAACCCCCATGCCTTATACTACTGTGCTGTGCTAAGACACTTCAAGTCAGGTCTGACTCTTCGCAACCCAATGGACTGTAGCCTGCCAGACTGCACTTTGCACTCAGAAGGTGTATTTCTTCCAACAGCCCTCCTCTGTCCATGGAATTTTCCAGGCAAAAATACTGGAGTGGGGTGCTGGCCCCTTATAGTAACTTCATCCAGATGAAGAATGGGTGAGTAGTTATTTTTAGGGGAGAGGTCTTCTATATGTGATGCTCTCTAGCCAGGCTTTGAAGGAGACCATGTCAATTCAAACCTTTAATGGGGGAAAGACAGTAAAGACCATATTGCTGTACAAGCTCCTTGGGTTGGAGTCATCCACTGGAAATGCTTGAAATTTCTAGGAACTGCTGATGTCTTCCAAGCAGGAGTTAGCTACTGGACCTTCATGAACCTCCACCTCTTTGTGGGTCACTCACTGGTAGCACAATTTGCTCCACTTCCGGTCCCCATGGCCAGCTTCCTGCTTTCTTCTCTCCTTACCAGGTACTTGTGAGATGTAGGCAGTGCTTAGGCTGGTGCTCTCTTTACCCTTTAGATCTCAGTCATTACTCTTATTCACAAGACAAGAAAGTAAACCGGGATTCTAAATAGGCCTTAAAGTCCAGTTAGAATCAAGAGCCCCAAGGTTCATTAGAATCCCCATTCTCCACAGTTGCTCAATGAGTGAGAATCATTTCAAAACAGACAAAACAGTTCTAGCCCTTCTGAAGGGCCAAATCCAGTCTTTCTGTAAATCCAGAGCCAGACTGCACTTTGCACTCAGAAGGCTTATTTCTTCCACCATCCCTTATTAACATTCTTTTCCTCACAGCCCTTCTCAATGGCTGCTGCAGCTGAGCTGCTCAGCACAGAGTTCCTGCTCCATGTGGGGGAGGGGATGTTAATTATGCAGAAAGATGGAGAGCAGCCAGACAGCCCCTCTGGTGAACTGTCTCATTCAAGTGCGGACCACTTCCTGCTGTTTTGCAGCTACAAGGATCACCTGTTGGTCTTGGCATTCGGCCAACCTGGGGCCTAGCGGAAATGACAGACTCAGCTAGAAATGAAAGCCAGCTCATATTCCAGTACCCCAAATTGGGGACAGAGTGAACAAACATGCAATAAAAATGCACAAGAGTTACACACAAGGTAACAAGGCTCTTTTTTCCCCTGCTCTGCTTTTTTCTCTTTCAGTCTGCCTGCTTGAAATACAATCATGAAAATGGAAGAAGTGTGAGCCAAAAAATGTCTGTCCAGTTAAAGTCCCCTGACCTAGGGGAAAATGAAGGAAATCCTCTTGAGTCTTGCCTACATTCCCCCTGGGGTGTCAGAATCCTACTGCCTGAATACAGTTTTAACAAGTTAATAGCCCAAATACCGGAGAAGGCACTGGCAACCCACTCCAGTACTCTTGCCTGGAGACTCCCAGGGACGGAGGAGCCTGGTGGGCTGCCATCTATGGGGTCGCACAGAATCGGCACGACTGAAGTGACTTAGCTTAACCTAACTTTCAGTCATCATGATAATTCTACGAGGTGAAGTTTGATAGTATAGAAATATTCTCTCACTAACGCATCTCACTGCATGTATCAGTGGGAAAAAAATGGGTCTATTTAACCTACAGTGGGGCTTCCCAGGTGAGGCAGTGGTAAAGAATCTGCCTGCCAATACAGGAGACACAGGGGACTGTGGTTTGATCCCTGGGTTGGGAAGATTCTGTGCAGTAGGAAATGGCAACCTGTTCCGGTATTCCTGCCTGGAGAATCCCATGGACAGAGAAGCCTGGTGGGGTACAGTCCATGGGGCTGCAAAGAGTCAGACATGCAACCGAGCACAAAAACACACGCAACTTACAGTACAATGTTCTCTAGGTAATTGTATCTTTTAGCAAAACTCTATTGACCCATAGATCAAACTCTATAAGCAGATAATTTTTGTTAATGGTTTAACCTCTTCAAATAATTCCTGATTTTGTGTGATCAAATCATTATAAAGCTTTTTACATCAAAATGGTAAAATAAGAAAGGTTTTTTCCTTGCCCAAAGTGAGTACATTGATAACTCGGAGCTTACTTTATCTGAGGAAAGTAGACCATAAATTTGCATTTCAGCTACTTGCCAAATTTCATTCCTTCAAAGAAATATGCTGTATTTCTGTGTGCTCTGTCTTTAAGTGGTGACACTTCTTACCATCGCCTACCTTCTTTCCACATATAGCAGCCAGGCAGGTAGCAAAGTCAAAATCCCAGTAGGAGAAACCACCGTCTAATCTGCATGTCATGCATTATTCATGACCTCCTGATTCCTGCACCTGCATCTAGGCAGGAAGCTTGCAGGGCATGTTCATTACTCTTCTCTTAGCCTCACACAGGCTCCATTACTGCTAAGCCACTTTGTTCTCTAAGTGAGGGTTTCAGGCCTTAGTACTAACCACTGGATAGGGAAAGGAAAAAAAAAAAAAATCACCAGGCTGCAGGAAAGGGCAAGGTCTGTTGTTGTATTACATGCATTCAATCCTACAACATGCTCTTCTAAGACTAACAGTTTTTGTCAGATGGAAATGCTCCTATTTGGTGATTTACATTACACAAAAAAGGAAGCTATAACATTAAGGCCATGTACACCAACTGTTCTATTTATATACACTTACTCATCTGAGGCAGACAGCATGTTTATAATTTTACCCAACACAAGGCTTAATTTAGCTTTCTTGCTAAGCATGTGAGAACTTTTTAGATACCTTCTTACACAAATCAGCCTTCCTTCTTTGGGTATAAGCACTGAAAGACCTGACCCTCAAATCTTGTACTGTAATGACTAACATTTATAGTTAATCAAGACAATGTGATTGCTCCTGTTTTTCAATATTTTGCTGAACCTACCTGAATGGCTGGTGGCTGGCAGAGGGGGTGTGAAACCCTGATCCCCAAGGCAGAAAAGCTGTGACAACTTAAGTCCAATCTTAAGGCCCCCAGTGGAATAGAAATGAAGTGCTAGAGAGAGCAAGCTATGTAAGTGCCTGGGATTGAATTACAGCTCCACCATTGACCAAAGGTGTTATCTTAGGGTAAGGTACTTAACCTGTCTGCCTTTCTGTCTTCTCATCTGCACGAGTGGAGGCAATGATAGTAGCCACCTTCTAGCTCTGTGAGATTTAAGTAGTTAATAATGTTAAAGTGTTCAGAACAGTGCTAACTACTCAGAAAGCAGTCCATACATGTTAGCTATTATCACTAGTAGTGCTGAGATTGAACTGGAAAGGATATGAAGATGGAACTGGAATATCCAGTTAATTCCACAGCACTGAGAAAAATGTGCTCTACAAGCCCACAGTCTTGATTACTACGCTTATATTACTTCCCTCAAGGCAAGGAAATAAAGAGAAATAAACACCTATAGAGTAACATGAACCAAATACTGTGGTTTCTAAGATATGGCTTCCTCTTTGGAATCTCATTTTGTCTGTTCTTTATGGACAATAGCCCACTAGGCTCCTCTGTCCATGGGATTCTTCAGGCAAGAATACTGAAGTGGGTTGCCATGCCCTCCTCCAGGGGATTTTCCTGACTCAGGGATCAAACCCGTCTCTCTCACATCTCCTGCACTGGGAGGCGGGTTCTTTACCACTAACTGGGAAGTTCTATTAGAAGATAAATCTTCTGTAGTTTTAAGTCAGTAACCATAGCATACAAAGTCACTCTCACTTACTAAGCCCGTACTAGGTGCAGACCCTGTTAAATATTTACTTTAGTCACATTATTTTACTTTCTCCTCATCATTAATATCCACATTTCACCTTTGAGAAAATAAAAGGTTTAGAAGAGTTAGTAACTTGCTGGAGTTGCAGGGGGAAAAAACAAAATCAGAACTTGGACACAGGTGTGAATGACCTGTCTTCCTCGAGATTATCATTCAATTCTTGGGAGCTCACATATATTCCCTCTCCTCTACCCCCGAGGCTGCAGTAAAGTGAATTAGCACCAGGGGCCTTAATGAACCTCAGCATTTATTTAAGCCCAACTGAACATTCTACAGTATGAGTAGATGGTCTTCCTGGCCTAAAACTGGCACTGAGCTAAATATTAAGCTTTCAGGGACTCATCAGAAATAGCATCACAGTCATATACTTTGTTCTTCCTTTAACTCTTTGCGAAAATTTGTTATTAGTGTTACCATTTAAATATATAATGTACAACACATGAATTCAGCTGATCCTGCTCACAGCACCAACTGTCTCGCTGTTCATACTATCTGCACTATTCCCTGAACCCAGGGTAGGCAAGGCGTGAGCTAAGAGGCTGGAAGCGGACACGAGCAGCCATAACGAACTGAAGACACATTTATTCTCTCCTGGCTGACAGTAGCCGTAACATAGCCATACCGGAGCCACCACATAGCTTCATATAATATAACCCTGATGTTGCCTCGGTGGAGCCCCGGCGCAGCAGCCAGGGCTTTCATGATGCAGCTCGTACCAGCACACTGCACGAAGCAGCCCCTGACCAAGCGAGGAGCTCGTGATGTGTGTGCACAGTGGTGTCAGTGATCTCAGCAGCCACACAGCCCTGCAAAGTCACTGTTCACAGAACATGGGGTGAGAGCGTGACCGCCGCCATCCTGTTCACTTCCCTACTATGTGTCAGCTGGAGATGGTAAAAGGAATCCGCTTCCTCACTTCCCATTTTCCTGAGAAACCAATCCCATTCCGTTTGTGACCACAGGTGTCTGATGAAACCACGTTTGTTATGGTCATCAATGGCCTCCATGTTTTCAGATCTAATGGACCAGTCTCAGTTCTCGTCTTCTCAAACTCTCCACAGTGACTCACCTAACTGATTACTCCATCCTTGACCCTACTCAGCATCAGTGACATTTTTCCAGTCTTTTTCCTCCTCTTTTTTTTCCTTTGCCTGAGCCTCTTCCTCCCATTCTTCTGAACTCTAAATGTCAGCATTGTCTGGGGATCACTTTCTCATGATTTTTCTATACACTGTTTCAACTCACTCCCTAGATGAAGGAGTCTCCAAAATAGCCCCCTCATACCTTCGATCATCTCATCCATCTCTAGGCCCTAGTTACCATCCATACAACAATATCTCCAGGATTTTGATCTCTAGTCCTATCCCCAAAGCAGTGCCAGACAGGTTTTTTGAATCCTAACCAACTTTACCCTTTAAAAAAAACATTCCTTTCCATACCTTCCCAGGCTCAAAAATGGCAGCTTCATTCACCTGGTTGCAATCCTAAAACAGTACTTGAGTCATTCATGCTCTCATGCCCTATATGTTAGAGAGGCTACTTAATACTGAGAAAAATCAGAATAAATTGTTTCAGAGACCCAAAATTATTTATTGTGAGAATTGCTTATCTAGTAAGATTAGAGATTTTCATTACAAGATCCAGAGAAATTATTACATACACATATTTTCTCTTCTTAAATTCACTTTTATCCTTTTTTAAACTTTTAAATTTTATATTGGATTATAGATAATTAACAATGTTGTCACAGTTTCAGGTGCACAGCACTTTTCTCCTGTTATGTAATTAAGAGCCTGTACTTTCTTCCATAAATTGATTCAATTATTTGAAAAAATACATACTTTAACAACTTGGTTTGCTACATCTGTGGAAGAAAAGACTAATCTAGAAATAATTCTACAATTATTTGTAAGTACAGAATTTTCCTATGTAGAATCACAGGAAAGATCATTTTAAAGTAATTCTTATTATTCCTGTTTATTTACACAAAGTTACAATGAATACAAGTTCTCATGACTGTTCAGGTTACTCAGGATGATTTCATCATAATACATTATATACCCACACATACACACACACTACTTTTGACCAAATAAAAGCAGGAGCATGACTCCAGTATTTAAACTAAGTAGGTCCTTTCTGTTCTTAGTTTTCATCAATCAATGATAAGATGACCATTAGGAATGTCATATATTGTCTCAAAGCTCTTTTCCCCCTCATTATACTTAATTCTCTCTCTATGCAGAGCTACTGATATTATTTTTAGAAGTGAAAGTGAAATTTGCTCAGTTGTGTCTGACTCTTTGCGACCCCACGGACTATACAGTCCATGGGATTCTCCAGGCCAGAATACTGGAGTGGGTAGCTGGTCCCTTCTCCAGGACATCTTCCCAATCCAGGGATTGAACCCAGGTCTCCTGCATTGCAGGCGGAGTCTTTATCAGCTAAGCCACAAGGGAAGAGTAGGCTGAATTTAAATATCATACAGAATTAACATAATCATTTCTTCATTGTTAATTTTAATAGAAAAATTTTATTAAAAATACAGTGTTTTAGGACTTCTCTGACAGTCCAGTGGTTAAGACTTCACCTTCCAACACAGGAGTGTAGATTTGATCCCTGGTCAGGAAGCTAAGATCCCACATGCCTCAGGCCATAAAAACAATAACATAAAACAGAAACAATATTGTAACAAATACAATAAAGATTTTTAAAATGGTCCATATAAAAAAAACCCAAAACTTTAATAGTGACACTGAAGGTTCTCCTCCTTCCCTTTTGCCCTAGGATACTGAATGCTCAACTCTAAGAAGCTGGCCCCAACCTTTAGGTCTAGGTCAACTAGCTGGAAGCTCTGATAGCCTGGGGGTCCTTGGCACACATTGACTGAAGATTACATTTGTTGATATGTTTAATTTATGTTGTCTGTCTCTCCAAATAGATGATGTGCTCTAAGAGGACAAGGGAGCTTTTCTCTTTTCACTCATTGTCATAACTCCTTTACCTGCCATGCAGTACGTATCCAATAAATAACTGCGGGAGTGTTAACCCCATTTCCCTACTAGACCAGAACTATTAGGACAGATGGCAATGGCTGTGTGTGTGCTCAGTTGGGTCCAACTCTTTGCAACCCTATGGACTATAGTCTCCTCTGACTATGGGATTTCCCAGGCAAGAATACTAGAGTGAGTTGCCATTTCCTCCTCCAGGGGATCTTCCCAACCCAGGGATCGAACCCATGTCTCCTGCACTGGCAGGAGGGTTATTTACCACTGAGACACCAAAGAAGCCCCATGGCAATGGCTATGTCTGCCTAAGTCACCACTGCATGCCCAGAGCTTAGCACAGTGTATACTACACACGGTAGGCATACAATAAAAACTTGTTAAGCACTGAGATGTGGAAAAAGGATAAAATATTTTAGATTCAGACATCTGAGCTATTTTGCTGAACCCATCCAGAGCACCTAGAGATTCAATGTGCTCAGTCGCTCGGTCATGGCCAACTCTTTGTGACCCCATGGACTGTAACCCACCAGGCTCCTCTGTCCATGGAATGCTCCAGGTAAGAGTACTGGAGTGGGCTGTCATTTCCTTCTCCAAGAGTTTCAATAATTGATTAATATTAACTAAATTCAATACAGTTTCCTTAACAGCTACTATCTACTGAAGTGTTGTGGAGAAGAGGGAATCTTTGCCTTCAGGCTGTTTGCAATCTGGTTGAAATAAATAGGTAGCAACTATCATAAATTAGTGTAGGAAAATTAAAAGGGATTTTAAGTTTTACTGAAGTGAAGAAGAGGTTAAAATTAATTCCAACTATAAAATAACAGAGAAGGTTTTGAGGAGAAGACCTTTAGGCTGGGCATGAAGGAAAAGCAAAAATTTCATCACTAGAAGTGGATGATTGCAGGGACTTCCCTGGTTGTCCAATGGTTAGGACTTTGCCTTCCAATGCAGGGAATAGGGGGTCAATCTTTGGTCAGGGAGCTAAGATCCCATGTGCCTCATGGCCAGAAAATCAAAATACAAAACAGAAGCAATACTGTAGCAAATTCAATAAAGGCTTTAAAAATGGTCCACATTAAAAAAAAAAAAAACTTCAAAAAAAAAGTGAATGAGGGCTTCCCTGGTGGTACAAAGGTTGAGGATCCATCTGCCAATGCAGGGGACAGGGGTTCAATCTCTGCTTTGGGAAGATTCCACACGCAGCATGGCAACTAAGCCCATGCGCCAGAACTACTAAGCCATGGCCCTCGAGTCCTTGAGCCACAACTACTGATCCGGCATGCTGCAACCACTGAAGCCTCTGCAATTAGAGCCCGTGCTTGGCAGCAAGTAAGCCACTACAAGGAGACGCCATGCACCTCAGCTAGAAAGCAGTTCCCGCTCGCCGCAACTACAGAACAAAACCTGAGCTCAGCAATGAAGATCCAGTGCAGCCACAAATAAATACACACACACACACACACACATAATGTTTAAAGGGAATGATGGTAGCAAGATACTCCAAGAAGAGGAGCATGAATTGAAGTCGTGAAGTGAATGAAAAGATATGTCTGGGGGAGCGAATTTCTTAGAAAAATTAGGGAGAGATGAGCTAGATTATTAAGACAGGTGTCGAACACAGATCAATAAATAAATGTCTGGATAAGGAACTAGTAATTGGGATAGTCAGTTGTAGAACAGTATCAATCTTTCCTCTCCTGGGCAAAGCCTTGTATACATCATATTTATGTTTAAGCAATATTTATTGCATACCTATTATTTACTCATGAATTCAAATATTACTTGAACAGCTATTATGTACAGGTTCTTATGTACAGTGAGCTGTGCTATGATAGAGGCTGTCATTACACATCTATTAAGACATTATACATCTATTAAGCAATGATGAAACTAGACAGTGTATTAAAACACAGATACATCATTTTGCCAACAAAGGTCCATCTAGTCAAAGCTATGTTTTTTTCTTTTTCCAGGAGTCATGTATGGATGTAAGAGTTGGACCATAAAGAAAGCTGAGCACTGAAGAACTGATGCTTATAAATTGTGGTGTTGGAGAAGACTCTTGAGAGTTCCTTGAACAGCAAGGAGATCAAACCAGTCAATCCTGAAGGATATCAACCTTGCATATTCATTGGAAGGAGTGATGCTGAAGCTGAACTCCAATACTTTGGCCACCTCATGTGAAGTGCCAACTCACTCGAAAACACCGTGATGCTGGGAAAGATAGAGGGCAGGAGGGGAAGTGGGTGACAGAGTCTGGTAAGACAGCTGGATGGCATCACTGACTCAATGGACATGAGTTTGAGCACACTCGGGGGATGGTGAAGGGCAGGAAAGCATGGCGTGCTGCAGTTCATGCGGTTGCAAAGAGTCGGACACAACTCGGCCAACTGAACAACAACGACAACAACACTAAGACATGATTCCTGATGTCAGGGAGCCTACAGCAGGTCACGAGTTCAGACAAATGATTGGCCATCAGGATGCAGTGATAACTGCCCATGGGAACAGATAGCAAGGGCGCTGGAATTAAGCTTTGGAGCAGACAGAGATGTTTTCTTTGGGTTATATATAAGGTACATTTTAAAGGAGAAGTTTCTCAGCTCTGGAGGAGGAAAGGGGCATCTAAAGATATGAAGAGGCTCAGAAAGGTGGAAAGAGTCACAGCAAAACTACAGACTGTGCAAGGAGTCGAGGGTTGGCAGGCCTAGAGGGCAGGAAATTATATAGTAACAGGGAACCACGGAGATTCCCCATATATGGAGAGAAAGCTGAACTCATGGGATCTCATGACCAAGATTAAGAGGCTTAGTCATCTTTACTCTTTCTTGCATGTCAAAAAACACACACACACAAAAACACAACCCCAATAATCTGTTTTTCCTTCAGTACTACCTTTGGCAGCAAATGGCACCAACACCAATAGTGTAAACCACACGGCAGCCGAGTAGCCGTCCTGGACTGAGTCTGTCTTCCCACATCCAGTCCGTCTGCTCCATCCTGTCCACTCGGCATTCTCACAGCCACTAACCTGTTGTAACCCACTCTTCTCTCCTGCCATCCCTACTCTCTAAACCACCTCCTCCTCAAGCCATGTTTTTGCACTAGTGCCATGGTGGTATTTTTAAAAAGCAAACCTGTTTTTTTCCTACTCAATCATCCCTTTAGAGGCTTTTCATTGGTCTTGAAATAGACCCAAATTTCAACCTGGCCTAAATGCCTACAATTGGGTTCCCGCCTACCTCTCTGGTTTCACTTTCCAACAATATCCCCCTGACTACCGCTTTCTGTGATCCTGCCACCCTCGGCCCCTTTCACAGTTTTGGTGTCTTTGGTCATGTTGTTCCTTTTCTATAGGATCCGGACAGGCCCTCCACGTCTTCATCTAGAACTCTGACTCCTTCTCAGCTCAGAGAGCTCATCACTTTCCCTTCCCTGACTCACCAACCTGCAGTACATCCACGCTATAGACCCACCACTCTGCATCTGTCCTTCTTCTTAGGCTTGTGTTTATACATGTATGCAATTACTCAATGAGAGCAGAAACAATTTTCTCCCTATATGCCCTGTATCAGACCCTCCATCTGGTACAATTAAATGTTGCTCTACAAATAGAAGATGATGAGAAGTAGCAATAGTAGCTTTTTTATTTTCCATGAGTTTTGTCCTTTCAATAATCTGAAAAGATAAATAAGGAAATGAACATAATAATCTTACACACATTTAGATTAATATGCATTTATTTTCATACTTAATATGCATTTAATATTTATATATGAAGGTGAAGGTGCTGGAGAAGACTTTTGAGAGTCCCTTGTACAGCAAGAAGATCAAACCAGTCAATCCTAAAGGAAATCAGTCCTGAATATTCACTGGAAGGACTGATCCTAAAGCTGAAGCTCCAATACTTTGGCCACATAATGGGAAGAGCCAATTCATTGGAAAAGATCCTGATGCTGGGAAAGATTGAGGGTGAGAAGAGAAGGGGCAACAGAGGATTGAGGTGGTTGGAAGGCATCACTGACTCAATGGACATGAGTTTGAGCAAACTCCAGGAGAGTGAAGGGCACGGAAACATGGTGTGCTGAAGTCCATGGGATTGCAAAGACTTGGATAAAAGTTAGCAACTGAACATCAACAGCCTTTCAGAGTCCTGGGCAGGCACACATAGTGTTCTGTGGGAAACAGCTCCAGCCTTTTCTATGAATCACCTGTGCCAATAGGGTCAGAGATGGTGTGAGAAACACGTGGGTTCCTTTCTGTATATTTAATATATATGATAGGGGCTTTCCAAGTGGTGCTAGTGGTAAAGAACCCGCCTGTCAAAGCAGGAGACATAAGAGATGTGGTTTCAATCTCTGAGTCAGGAAGATCCCCTGGAGGAGGAAATGGCAACCCACCCCAGTATTCTTGCATGGAGAACCGCCAAGGACAGAGGAGCCTAGAAGGTTACAATCCATAGGGTCGCAAAGAGTCGGACATGACTGAAGTGACTTAGCAGGTATTCATACACATGACAAAAAGCGAAGCAGAAGAGACAATGAAAGAAAATAAATGTGCTCTGGGTCTTGTCTCCTTTGACCCCACATGAGATGGGCTCTCTGGACCCTGTGTGAGCCCGTGCCCAGCACAATGTGAGCCCAGGCCCCATCCAGGGCCAAGAAACCAAAGCAGATGTTTCTATCACTTCCTCATCGCTGGAGAAATTCGTGGAAAATCACTGGACCTTGTGGAGAGACTGCTGAATTTCAAATGAAGCCTGCTACTGCTAAGTAGCTTCAGTCATGTCCGATTCTATGTGACCCCACAGACGGCAACCCACCAGGCTCCCCTGTCGCTGGGAGTCTCCAGGCAAGAACACTGGAGTGGGTTGCCATTTCCTTCTCCAATGCATGAAAGTGAAAAGTGAAAGTGAAGTCACTCAGCCATGTCCAACTCTTCGAGACCCCATGGACTGCAGCCCACCAGGCTCCTCCATCCATGGGACTTTCCAGGCAAGAGTACCTGCTGAATTTCAAATGAAGCCTACAGTTCAGTTAATATTGTTAAACCAATAATAATTTTTTTGGTTTGGACCATTGCACTATGGTTTAGGTTTAAGATAGAAACCACAGAGAAGTCGAATGGATTCTCTACAGTATTTTTGCAACTTTTAAATATTAAATTTTTAAAAAATTAAAATTATTTTAAAATAAGCCATTTCTAAAATGCTATTCCTTTACTGGGGTAAGAATATAAGCAATACAAGTCTTCTAAGAACTCCTTTCTCCCTGTTTCATTTCATGCTTTTCAACAGTTTCTTATTATCTATAGCAGTCATTTTGTGAATTTATATAAAGTCTATATCTCTCTGTGTACACTCTCACATGGCTTTTTTTTTGGGGGGGGGTGGGTAATTAAACTCATCAATCAACAATTCTACTGCTTTTACCATCATAGTTTTCATGCACTGGGTAGAGAATTACTAGTAACAGGTAGGTTGAAAAGTGGTGGAAAGAAAGGAGCAGAAGAAAACAAAATGAAGTCATTTTTAAAAGGTTAATAAAAATAAAGCTGTGATGAGATTGGGGGAGGAAATTTAGGTCATGTCTACAGATCAACAACCTACACTGTAGAACTGACACTTATCCAGGTAATAGAGATTCCACATTGATGCTCCGAGCTGAGCTACCCTGATAATTGGTTCAATTTTTCACTTCATTTTCCATGTTTATAAGTCTGACATATTATTTTTCAGCACTGAGTATACGGTGCATTAAGGTTCCCATCTTTTTAATATGTGAACTGAAATGCTTTGACTCAGTCATCAGTGTGAATGGCGCTAGAGGAATTTCATGAATTGACAGGCATTCTGATTGGTAGTTATTCTATTAGCCACACTGCCACTGCCTTTTATTTGGTGTGCTCTGTCAAGAAAGAGGAGTAAGTAGTTGAAGAATTACTTCAAACGCTTTTACTGCCTCTGGCTGCATTAATTCTTAGATGCCTCATTTAGGCTGGAAAAAAGAGGCAAAGTTAAAGTATGTAATGTGGGCATTTTGTCACCCCAAATTGGATCTATTACAACTCAGCACTCTCTCAAGAAGGTGTTATAGCTCACTGGGCTGCACTGTTTTTCCTTTGAGTAAGACAAAATTTTACATCGTTTGGTTCATGGGCATAATGAAAATGGCATCAAGTAGACCCTAAAGATGATAAGCCATCGCAAAGAGAAAATGTAGCTTTACATTTCACTTGCAATAAAATTTCAAATGCTAGAAAAACTTCAACTTGGTAATTAAATATAACTGTTATCTCAATTTTAATGCATTTAAAAGAAATGGATTTATGGATTTGTATGTGTGTGTACAAAGCCCGATCTGCTTTACTTTAAGCAAACACTAAATAAATCAAAAGGAATGGTACCCAAGAGATGGACTCAGCTTTGAATCGGAGAGCAGGCTGATCGGCAGACAGCTGTAGAGGTCGTTCTTTCACTGCCAAAACTGACGGCCAACAAACTTGGAGGACTTTAAGGGAAAAGAACCAGGAAATGACTTACTGGCTTATCCAGAGACACTTTATTTTAGAATGTGGCATCGGAGCCCAAGAGGTGCCAAACACATCCATCATTACCCACAGCATGAAAAGTACTGTGGAGACTGTCAAGAAATATATGAAATATCACACACTCACTTACCAACAAAATTGGACAGAGAGCAATGCACCCACCATATAAGCCATGCCAAATGAACCAGGCCTTCTACAGCTGAACACCATCATTTACACTAATTGCATTCACATTCACCATTACCTCCTCTCCCACCATCAGCCACTGGTATTGATACTCTTTCCACTGCTTCATGTAGCACTGGCCCAAGAGACTACAGAGTTTTTCCACAAAGACACCATGGGCTAGTATTACATTAACAAAATAGGCAAGCTCAAGTGCAGCTAGTTTTGTTATTTTGGTTATTTCTGAATTCGATACAGACTGCAACATTGTTGTTCTGGTTGTTTATGAAGCGCCAGACCATGACTGTGATTGAAAAAGATAAAGAGGAAAGAACTCATTAAAGTGTATTAGGTACTATGCACTTGCCAACCAATTTACGTGATAATACAGTAATCCAAGATATGGCCTCTGACCTTGAAAACAGACTATTAGTGCAACTGGGTAAGTATCCAAGAACCTCAGAAATAATAATATAAAGTAAAAAATGTCAGTTCTCCAAATAGGAGAGCTGTCACAAGACAGTAGATGATGAAATAATGGAAATATTGATTACTTTAAGAGGGTAGAAGAGAGGAAATACTACTTTAAGAAAAGGATATGGGATAGTGCTGGGTTGCCCAGGCTATATCTCCTGAGCAGCACGATGAAGCCCTCAGGCATGCAGGTGAGGATAAAAAAGGAGCAGGGAGAAAGAGGTGGGAAAGATGAGCAGAGCATGCAGTTACCTTGGTCAGAAGTAGTTCATGCAATGGGGTGCAGCTCAAAAGGTGGAATGTCTTTCATGACTGGTGATAGATGTTTTGGAATTCTCCTTAGAAAGTGCAAAGCTGAAGGACGATTTTATTCCACAGGAGAAATGGTATCACATTAAGAATCTATCTGCCAGTGGTGTGCAGATGACTAACACTCAGACAATCTTGACGATACTGCATCAGAATGGATACAAAGGGAGAAAAAGTCAAATCCAAAGAGGTCCAGAGGGAACAGAGAGAAAGGAATTGATGAGATAAGATGATCTGTTGACAGTGAATAAAGGAAGGTAAAGGGAAGACTCAGGAGAGACTAAAAGAACGGCAGAAAACATGGTTCTAATTTTAGGCAGCTGGAAGGCAGACTTGCAGGCATTGGACTTGATTTTCATAAACAGAGCAGAAAACTAGCTGAGAAAGCGGGGGAGATTTCTAAAGGAAAATTACCCATGCAGAGGAGTTAAGAGGCGCTGACTCTGAGATAATTTACGGTTGAGGGCGAGAGGCAAAGGAACAATCAAGGAATTAGAAGGAGAAGCCAGTGAGATAAGAGGAAAACTAATACAAAAGAAGATCCTAGGAGAAGCAAACAGAGCTACTTTGCCTAAAAGGAATGAGTGGGAACTGGAGAAGGCCCATTACATGGTCAATGGGGAACCGTCCTAAGAAAAGTTTCTTGGTAAAGCTACAGCAGTGATGAGTCTCAGGCTCTAGAGTGTTAAAAGTTTCAAAATGGGGGTAACAATCACTATTTCATTCTTTTTTTAATGGCTGAGTAATACTCCATCATATAAACATGTCATATATATAAATGATATCTTCTTTATCCATTCATCTGCTGATGGACAGTTAGGGTGCTCCCATGTCCTGGCTGTTTCAAATAGTGCTGTGGTGAACACTGGGGTGCATACAATCTCTTTGAATTATGATTTTTCTTTGGATATATGCCCAGCAATGGGAGTGCTGGATCATATGGAGGCTCTATTCTGTTTTTTTAAGGAACCACTATACTGTTCTCCATAGTGGCTGTACCAATTTACATTGCCACTAACGGTGTAGCAGGGTTGCCTTTTCTCCACACCTTTTCCAGCATTTAATGTCTGTAGAATTTTTAAGGATGGCCATTCTGACCTATGTGAGGTGATACCTCATTGTAGCTTTGATTTGCATTTCTCTAATAATTAGTGGTGCTGAGCATCTTTTCATGTGCTTTTTGGCCATCTGTGTGTCTTCTTTAGAGCCTTTTATTGATTGGTGTTGTTTTTTTTTTTTTTATTGAGCTATATGAACTCTGTATACTCTGGAGATTAATCCCTTGTCATTTGCTTCATTTGTAAATAATCTCTCCCATTCTGAGGGTTGTCTTTTTGTTTTGTTTATGGTTTCCTTTGCTGTTTGAAAGTTTTTAATTAGGTCCAATCTGCAGCAACATGGATGGACTCAGAAATTGTCATAATCAGTAAAGTCAGTCAGGCAGAGAAAGGTAATTATCATATGGTATCTATTATAAGTGGAATCTAAAAAATGGCACACATGAACTTATTTTAAAAAAAAGAAATAGAGTCACAGATGTAGAAAACAAACATACGGTCACCAGGAGGAAGGGGAGAAGAATAAATTGGGAGATTGGAATTGACATATACACACTACTATATATAAAAAATGAACTAAGAACCTACTGTACAGCACAGAGAATTCTCAACACTCTGTAATGAGCTATATGGGAAAAGAATCTAAAAGAAGAGCAGATATATGTATATGTATAATTGATTCACTTTGCTATAGAGCAGAAACTAATACAACACTGTAAATCAATTATTCTCCAAAAAAAAAAAAAAAGAAAAAGAAAAAGCATATATCCAAACAAAACCTGAACACTGTTGTTTACAACAACTTTACTGACTGACAGTTAGCAAAACCTGGAAATAAACAAGGTGTCTTTTTGGTAGATGAGTGGATAAAGTAAACTGTGGTACATCCAGACTGTGAAATATTATTCAATGCTAATAAGAATGAACTATCAAGTAGTGAAAACACATGGATGAACTTTAAGTGCCTCTTACTAAGAGGAAGAAACCAATCTAAAAAGTCTGCAAAGCATATGATTCCAACTTTACTACATTCTAGAAAAAGCAGAACCATGGAGACAGAAAATGATTAGTGGTTGCCAAGGGGGAGGGTGGAATGGATGAACAGGCAGAGCACAGATTTTAGGGCAGTAAACCAATTCTGCATGATGCTACAATGGGAGATACATATCAGTATTCATCTGTCAGTACATCCATAGAACTATAAGGGCAAGAACAAATGTAAACTATGGACTTTAGGTGATGATGATGTATCAGAGTAGGTTCATCTATTGCAACAATGTATCCCTCTGGTGTGGGGATTCCCAGGTGGCTCAGTGTTAAAGAATCTGCCTGCCAGTGCAGGAGATGCAGGAGACAAAATAGATGTGGGTTTGCAATCCCTGACTGGGGAAGATCCCCTGGAGTAGGAAATGGCAACCCACTCCAATATTCTTGCCTGGAAAATTCCACAGAGAGGGAAGCCTGGTAGACTACAACCCATGGAGTCACAAAGAGTCTGACACTATGAGCATACACAGACATCCCTCTGGTGTGGGATGTGAACAGTGAAGACGTGGTGGGTACAGGCAATAAAAGGGAATACCATCCTTTTCATTCAGTTTTGTCAAGAACATAAACCTTCTGTAAAAACCAAAGTTTATCATTTAAAAAGTTAAAAAACAAGGATAAAAGGAAAACAACTTCTGTTGGAGAAGCTTTCTCATGAAGGAAGAGCAATGGCTAGAATAGCCAGATGAGACCAAAAAAAAGCATTCATGTTTTCCATCACAGCTCAGTCAGTAAAGAATCTGCCTACAATGCAGAAGACCCAGGTTCGATTGCTGGGTTGGGAAGATCCCCTGGAGAAGGAAACGGCAATCCACTCCAGTATCGTTGCCTGGAAAATCCCATGGACAGAGGAATGTGGCAGGCTACAGTCCATGGGGTGGCAAGAGTTGGACACGACTTAGCAACTACACCAGAGAAAAGTGAAGTTATCGTTCTGTAAGCTAGGAGGAAGGTAACAATGGAAAAGAAGTGTCTCTGACACACAGCAGTGACACATATACGAATATTTTCTTCAGAGTGAGAACTTACTGTGAATTTGGTACATGGTTTGAGTTTTATTGGAGAGTCTCACTTCTCCACATAGCAGCCCATGGGGCTGGTTGGTGTCATCATTCCCACTTGGTGGTAAGGAAAAACCAGTCTTAGAGAGCTCTGCTAAACCTAGCCTAGGGGCACACACCAGAGCTGAAACTCCTCACAGGCTCCATGCCATACTCTTAAACAATGTCCCACTTTGTTATTTTATGAGTGAAGAAATTACTCTATTTTTAAAAAAATGTTAATTGGAGAACAGCTACAAGAGTAGAACATAATTCAGTTGCTTACAGTTTCATGTTTGCCAAACAATGCTGCTTGCAATGGAAAATTCTGTTTATAAGTAGTCCTGAAACAGTCTGAACTCTCAAATGATCATCGAATTTCAAAATACTGCTTATCATACATGTTTCTTAATATATGCTCAGTCATGTCTGACTCTTTGTGATCCTATAGACTGTTATTCACCAGGTTCCTCTGTCCGTGGAATTTCAAAAGCAGGAATACTGGAGTGGGTTGTCACTTCCTTCTCCAGGGGATCTTCCTGACCCAGGGATCAAACCCACATCTCGTCAGTCATAGCAGCTCACATATACATGGTATAAGAAAAGATAAATATTTGGTCTTTGCCCCAGAAGCTTGGCACGGAGCTCCTAAAACCCTTGTAACCTCCTAAGAGACAGCGTGTCTTTTGTTATTCCTCATAAGCCACTTTTGACTACAGTAAGTTTAAGGTGGTAAAGTTAGCTTGAAAGACCAAGCCAGTGATTAGACAGTTAGAACTTTCAGAATTGGAGGGAAGAGGGACTGGCGACTGAGCTCATTCAGCAATGGCCAACAATTTCAGAAATCATGCCAACATAATGAATCACCACATACCCCCTAAATGATGGGATTCAGAGAGCTACGTTGTTGTTGAACACAACAACAGGTAAGGAGGGTGGTGTGCCTGGAGACGGCATGGCTGCTTTGCATCCACTCCCCCATACCCTACCCTTTGCATCTCTTTCATTTCACTATTCCTAAATTGTATCTATTAATATAATAAAGCACTTTTCCAAGTTCTGTGAATCATTCTAATAAATTATTGAACCTAGAGGGGGTCTTGAGAACCCTCAACTTTGTAGTTAACCAGGCAGCCTTGGGACCCCACATGTGGCAGGCATTTAAAGTGGGGCAGTCCCACAGGCCAGGACTCTTGACCTGCTGGTTTCTGAGAGCTCTGGGTGATCAGCATTAGAACTGAACTGAATTGCTGGACATTCTGTTGTTATCAGAGGATTGGAGAATTGGTTCTTGTTTCAGAAAACAAAATATTTTATAAATATATTTAAAACACTTTTATACTGAACTCTCATAATACGTAAATTACCATGTGGTCTGGCCAAACATGAGAGTAACGCACCACTGTCAAAAAGTGAAATCATGATTTTTGAAGTCTGTAAGTTAAATTAGGTGGCACAGCGGTTAAAAAAAAAAAATCTGCCTGCTAATGCAAGGAGATGTTGGGTTCAATCTCTGGGTTGGGAAGATTCCTGGGGGAAGTTAACAGCAACCCACTCCAGGTTCTTGCCTGGAGAATCCCATGGACAGAGGAACCCGGTGGGCTATAGACCAGAGTCACAAAGAGTCAGACACAACTGAGTGACAGAACATATGCACAAGTTAAACTATCTTTTAAAAATTCAGCAAAAAA
This sequence comes from Ovis canadensis, assembly GCF_042477335.2. Taxonomy (NCBI): domain Eukaryota; kingdom Metazoa; phylum Chordata; class Mammalia; order Artiodactyla; family Bovidae; genus Ovis; species Ovis canadensis. Next base: position 63,182,118 of record NC_091254.1, read on the forward strand.
ATCTAGGGACCATTTTCCCTCAATCTAATTATTAGAAAGTATGGAAGGATCAACAGCCATTAAACAGAATTAACTCATACTTAAATCTACCAATCCTCATACTCTCTTTTAAATAATCAAGACAAACTGAATTTACAAAATATGATTAGAGTGGTTTGCTTAAATTTGTATTCTCTGATTAAATACAGGTGTTACGCAAAACAGGCAGGGTCTGGAAACTGCTTGCAAATGCATCCTTACTATTTAGAATTACTTTTGCTTTGAATAAAAGCAAGCAAGAGTTTTTATAGCATCCCTGCAAAAACTACAGAAATGAGAAGCATCAACCTAGAAAAAAAACTCCATACGTGTACTAAACAGTACCACACAAGATACAGGCCTAAAAACTCCATATTACCAAATAGTAAAATACAACAGAGGATGAGATGGCTGGATGGCATCACCGAGTTGATGGACATGAGTTTGAGTGAACTCCGGGAGTTGGTGATGGACAGGCAGGCCTGGCATACTGCGATTCATGGGGTTGCAAAGAGTCGGACATGACTGAGCGACTGAATTTACTGACTAACTGACTGATGCTGGGAAAGATTGAGGGCAGGAGGAGAAGGGGACGACAGAGGATGAGATGGTTGGATGGCATCACCGACTCAATGGACATGGGTTTGGGTGGATTCTGGGAGTTGGTGATGGACAGGGAGGCCTGGCATGCTGCAGTTCACAGGGTCACAAAGAGTCGGACACAATTGAATGACTGAACTGAACTCACCTTTAGTTTCTATGCTCTTGAAACCCCTTTAATGAGGCAGTTATTAACCTACACTTGGCACACTCATACCCACTGAATGTCATGCATCAATCTCTGTCACTGCCAATCCACGTGACATCCTAAGAGATAAGCAATTTGGGCAGATATGGAAGTTTGCTCACTTAGCATCATTCCAGCCTCTTTGTTTCTGACTTTCTAAAGAAGAGAAACTGAAACACTACATTTCTGAGAGACCTTTGTCATCCATTTCCATGTGTGAGCTGCTTCTACAAAGCCCTCACACGGTAGGTGTGAGCAACTGGGGAAAGCAGCCATGGGCAGAAAGGTGGTCTCCCAACAAGGCTGACAGCAGAAGGAGACATTCTTCTGGGGGAGCTGAGAGTTCTCGGTATCCAGGTCTGTTCAGGGGTGCAAAGGGTGGGTAGGGGGTATCAGAGATATTTTGCTAGAAATGCCCTCTGGTTGTTCTATTGGCATATTATTTAATAACTCCCTTTCACCAAAAATTGTTAGGGTGGATTCTATTATCAGCAACTAAATTGGCAATTTTTCTAAACCCTCAGTCCTATAACCATCAAAGGGGTCCCTGATGTCTATAGTATAAAGCCCTAACTCATCACCATCACATTAAAAACCCTGACGTTCTGGCCCTCATCCGCCAGTACTATTTCACATGACTTTCTTTAAGAACTTTCCAATCTAGGCTTCTATTTTTTTGTTGTTGTTACGAGACTTAACCTATTTCACTTATTGGAAATACCTCTGTCTTTTCCTCTGACATTTCAGCTTTAGCTATCTTTCAAAGCACAGAATAAGCTCCACCTCTTCCTTGAAGCCCTCCTTGATTACCTCAGGCAGGAGTGATTCTTCTGTTTTGCCTCCGCTAGACAGACAGGATATATTATATTGTCAAACTATGTATTTTTTTTTTACTTATGCTTGTGTATATTCTTAATAATTTTCTTACACATATTCAAAAGATTCAAAATTTTCTGTTGGGAGGAACTTGCATTACATCATCCGTAATAACTAATTTATTGAGCACCTACTATTGCCTGGTCCTGTTGTAGGTACTTTTTATGTCTCATTCCTGGACAAGCAGGTGACCGTCTTGGTTCATTTACTGGATTATGAAACAGAAACACATATTATATAGCTTGTCCAGGGTCATGGAGTTAGGGAAAAGACAGTGCTTAATAGACAGTTTATCCAACTACCGACTGAATAATAAGGAAATTATTTTTTCAAAGGAACATTTCTTGAGCACTCACTATTTGCCAGGCTCTCTGCTGAGCATGTTACAAGCAATGTTTTATTTAATCCACTCAACCACTACAAGATTTGTTACATGTTTTAAAGATGAAAAAAACACACTGCCACCTAGAGAAATTAAGTAACTTGCCAAGATCTTAGTGCCAATACACTTCTCGGATTGGAACCCAAGCATTTGGCTCCAGAATGCATGCACTACACACTAGATGAAACATTTCTGTTCTAAAGGGAACAATGATTTGACCAGAACGCCATTCAATGAAATCTTTTGTTTTTAACCAATAAATAATAAAATAAAGTGCATCACAGTAATTTTCTTTGTTACAAGAGTCATCATGATTACTGTGACAAATCCTCTAGTCTGCAAGACGTGGAGGTAGCCTAACAGTTGAAAACTGGAAAAAAAAAAAGTCAAAGAAAAAAGAAGGACAGTGAGAGCAAGAAGAACCTGGAGAAAAATAATCTCAAAGTTTGAGAGGATGTCACCTAATGTGCAAATCCTTCCCATATTAGCCTGCCTATATTTTATTTTAAAAAAATAATTACTAAATCTCTCGGGGTTCTTTTGTTAAGTCTCCCTGCTGAATAAGACTCTCTTCTCTGACTAAATCTTTCCTTATTTAACGTACTCTTAATATGCAAATTTACAGTTTGTCATTTATCTACTGGTTTATCTTTAATACCTTCCCCTTGTAAAATCGTCACCATATTAAATTTGGCAAATGCCCAGATGATCTTATTTTCTTAAAGAACTCAAACATAACTTATTTCAAACCTTGGGTTTCAAAGTTACTAAATTTGAGCAGGTAATTCTAGTCCAACTTAAATTTGTTATTGTTTTATGAGGGTCTTTTTGTTCCTTTTTCCATAATTTTTTTGTCACTCAGGACATCAATGAAGAGATAAAATGATGGCCTATAGAAGATGACAAATACACCCAGATTTTAAATGCATTTGAAAGCAGATTCATTTTAGAGCAAACCTTCAGTGTAGTAATACTGCAGGATTCCCAGTGACTGTTAACAGCAAGTCTATGAAGGACAGTTCTTTACGGGACAAGTAGAAACCATTTCCACACTCTTGTATCAAACACGTCATGTTCCCTTTGCCTTCATACCTGCTTTTCAGTTTTGTTTGAAATGAAATTGCTTTCATCTCCTTTTGCGTTTTTGTTTCAGAACATTTCAACTTTACATATTAACTTTCAAAATTAAGTAAACAGCCAGGCAAATGGGATTCTCTACAAATCACTTTCTTCTAAAGTGTGAAACTTACACCTACACATTCTGCTAATTAGGATATGAATAAAAGTCATAATCTGGTGAAAACTGACTTGTTTGCCTGCCACGTCCTCTAACCTGTCGTTCCAGCAAACTTCTCAGCTCCTTTTAGAGAAAATTTCACACTTTGTGTATACCTCAAAATAGCTTATTGCTACTTCTGAAAGCTATTAAGGCTCTATTTTTTTTTCTGAATTATAACACTTTGAATCATTAATAATGCTCAAAACTACTGAGAGTTAAGTTTTGTTTTACTCTGGTGAGTGAAGAGTATAAACACTCTGGGGGACACACAATGGTTTCGTAAACTGCATCCTATAAAGGTAAGGTTGCACATCTGTTTTTCTACAAATATGTTCACTCATCGTATCTTTAAGTGGGGCTGTGAGTGCCGGATCGGTGATACTTTCCACCTGAGAAGTGCCTTAAGAGGACAGAACACCTCCACATCAGTTTCATCCCATGGTCACAAAAGCCTGCAGCAGGAACACAGGCTACAGTATCTGCATTCTATGAATGAGCACACTATGGGGTTAGGGATCTGCTGGGTTATCACCACGGTTGTCATGGTACCAGCCAGTCATAAATGAGCATCAATTCTAAACCTGTTTTTTCTTCTACTACCTTGACCGAATTCGGAGCCAGAGAGCATTCTGGAGCTCCCCTTCAGCCCGGTGGGGAGGAGTGTTACTGTTGTTTAGTTGCTAAGTTGTGTCTGACTCTTGGCAACCCCATGGACTGTATAGCCCATCAGGCTCCTCTGTCTATGGGATTTCACAGACAAGAATATTGGAGTGGGTTTTCACTTTTTCTTCAGGAAAACTTCCCAACCCAGGGATCAAATCCACATCTCCTGAACTGACAGGTGGATTCTTTACCACTGAGCCACCTAAGCAGCCCAGTGGTGAGGCCATATAATCTGCCCAGGTTACAGAGTGGGATCCTGGCCATCCAGGGACTAAAGATGCCCTCCTCCTTCCCAAATGTGATAGAAAGAAAGGTTTCAGAGTCAGACTAGCTAGATTGGATCCTAGTTTCAAAACACACTCCTTGTGATATCGTGCAAGTTACCTACATTCGACTTTCAGTTCTTCATCCCTTAAGTGGGAATGTTGTTGCTTAGTCACTAAGTCATGTCCAACTTTTTGCGACCTCATGGACTATAGTCTGCCAGGCTCCTCTGTCCATGGGATTCTCCATGCAAGAATAGTGGAGTGGATTGCCATTTTCTTCTCCAGGGGAACTTTCCAACCCACGGATTAAACACACATTTCTTGCACTGGCAGGTGGATTCTTTACCACTGAACCACCAGAGAAGCCTTAAGTGGGAAAACTAACACTTATTTCCTGTAGATGTGGAGAAGGAAATGGCAACCCACTCCAGTATCCTTGCCTGGAAAATCCCATGGAGAGAGGAGCCTGGTGGGCTGTGGTCCATGGGGTCGCAAAGAGTAGGGCATGACTAACACTTCACTTCACTTCTGTAGATGTGGGGATGAACAGAGATAAGGGATGTGATGTGCCTGGCTCATAGCCACTGCTCATGACACATTCTTTTCTTGCCCTCTTCCCAACTCCCTGTTTACATAATGGTACCCGCCTTTCACATTTTATTTCATAAACACTTCAGCAATCCTCACTTGCTTACAAAAGTAGGTTTTAAATATATTTGTTTCTAACTTTGCCAGGCCATCTTTATGCTTCTTTTAATTCTTCAGTGTTTATTATCTACAGTCCTTTTCATTAAAATGCTAGACCAAACAGTAAACATACAATTCTTATCATCAGTTAAGGTTTCACAATGTTAAGTCAAAACCCACATCAGTCTGCTCTGGTCAATACATTTGTCATACATTTCTTTTTGCTAATTTCTTTTTAAAATTGCACTGTTTGGTGCTTAGAATGAAAGCTAATCCTTCCCTTGATCAAGTATTCTGTGAAGTGACCCACGCTGACACTGCTGCTGCTGCTAAGTCGCTTCAGTCGTGTCTGACTCTGTGCGACCCCACAGACGGCAGCCCACCAGGCTCTGCCATCCCTGGGATTTTCCAGGCAAGAACACTGGAGCGGGTTGCCATTACCTTCTCGGATGCTGACACTACTTGGCGGCAATAAAAGCCAAGACTCTCTAGGGTGGCGCTCAAAACCAATTAACAGACAAAAAATTTCATATTGCATCTGATCTACTGCACGCAGTGCTGGGCATTGTCATGGGGTCAAATACTGCTTAGAGAGCATCTTAGAGAATTTTCAGGGGTTACCACCATGCATTGAGAACCAAGTACAAAGAAGTCGTAAGAACTCTCCAAGCTAATCCTGATGCTTCCCTCCTCTGGTCTAAGAGCAGAGGAAGGAGCTGCTCTCCTCATCTCCACTCTGCAGATTTCATGAGTGCCAAGGCTGGGCAACCTGCAAACAGTGCCAGCAGAAGGGGAACTGAAATTCAGAACCACAGACTCACAGCCCTGGGCTTTCGCGAATCATATGCCTTCTCCCATGAAAGTCCCTCATGTCCTTCCAGGAAATAAAACCAACACACTGAGTGACCAGAACATTTTTCTGTTCTAATTCTGAATTTCTTTTCACTTTGTATTTTTTTTTTAAATTTTAGCTTATATTGGAGTATAACTGATTAACACTGTTATGATAGCTTCAAGTGGACAACAAAGGAACTCAACCATAAACATACATGTACCAATTCTCCCCCAAACTCCCCTCCCATCCAGGCTGCCACATAACACTGAGCATGGTTCCCTGTGCTATACGGTAGGTCCTTGTTGGTTATCCATTTTAAATATAGCAGTGTGTACATGTCCATCCCAACCTAACTACCCCTTCCCCCATCCTTCCCCCCAGCAACCATAAGTTCATTCTCTATAATCCTGTGAGCCTGTCTCTGTCTTGTAAATAAGTTTATTTGTATCATTTCTTTTTAGATTCTACATGTAAGGGATGTCATAGGCTATTTCTCCTTCTGACTTACTTCACTGGGCATGACAATTTCTAGGTCTATCTATGTTGCTGATGAAAACTTGGAACTATCGCTTGGAAAACATGTTCTGCATTTCGAATTCACCAGAAATAAATTGTAAATTAATTCTTCTGCATTCCTCTCAAGATCCCCAAATACCTTCCTAGAACTCGTGTTTCCTTAAAATTATCTGAAAATTAAATGGACTCAAAATAGGGTAATTTGAGTAGGTATACGCAATTTACATTTTTATAAAGACAGAGTATAAATATTTACTGGATTCAAGTAATACAAGTGTATGTTCATGTGTCTACTTAGATGTAGCAAAAACAACAAATCATTATTATACTATTATCTACTGATTCAGCCAAAAGAGTATTCTTCTATATATAACATTGTAGCAGAATTTCAATGCAATCTGTCATACTTCCTCATTGAATTGACTTTTTTTTTTTTTCTGCCACATTACCTGTTTGTCATTCCATATAAGCTGTCAGGTCAAAAAAAATTATTGTCTTCTTTAAGGGCAATAGTTTGTGGCTCTTCTCTGGGAATAAAGCCTTATTAATGAAGTGACCTTTAAGTATACAGGGATGACATCAGCATCCTGCCTGGGTATTTTATGGAGGATTGCATGATCGGCATATATAGCTATTAAGTTTCTTAGCTTTATCTGTTGTCACATTATTTTTCCTGTACATTGATTTGTTTGCCCAGTTCTTAATTCTAAAATTATACTCTATCACAGGCTTCCCTTGTGGCTCTGCTGGTAAATAATCTGCTGCAATGCGGGAGACCTGGGTTCAATTCCTGGGTTGGGAAGATCCCCTGGAGAAGGGAAAGGCTACCCACTCTAGTATTCTGGCCTGGAGAATTCCATGGACTGTATAGTCCACGAGGTTGCAAAGAGTCGAACATGATTGAGTGACTTTCACTTTTATACTATACTACATTTACATAAATTATGGCCAAATGTCTTTTGAAATGAGAAAGGGAATAAGTAAAGAAATATAGTCTTCAGTCTTGTTTTCAGATCAAATGTCATGGCTACTGTTCTGAGATTTTGATCCCTGTGAACCAAAAAACACCACAATCATCAAAACAGGAATCTAGCTCACTGGCATCATGCTAGTTCATGTTCAGTCCCTCAGTTGTGTCCGACTCTGTGACCCCACGAACTGCAGCATGCCAGGCTTCCATGTCCATCACCAACTCCTGGAGCTTACTCAAACTCATGTTCATCGAGTCGGTGATGCCATCCAACCATCTCATCCTCTGTCATTCCCTTCTCCTCCCATCTTCAATCTGTCCCAGCATCAGGGTCTCTTAAAATGAGTCAGTTCTTCGCATCAGGTGGCCAAGGTATTGGAGTTGCAGCTTCATCATCAGTCCTTCTAATGAATATTCAGGACTGATTTCCTTTAGAATGGACTGTTGGATCTCTTTGCAATCCAAGGGACTCTCAAGAGTCTCCCTCAACACCACAGTTCAAAAGCATCAATTCTTCGGCCCTCAGCTCTCTTTATAGTCCAACTCTCATATCCACACAGGCCTACTGGAAAAACCATAGCTTTGACTAGACCGACCTTTGTTGGCAAAGTAATGTCTCTGCTTTTGAATATGCTGTCAAGGTTGGGCATAGCTTTTCTTCCAAGGAGCAATCATCTTTTAATTCCATGGCTGCAGTCACCATCCACAGTGATTTTGGAGCCCCCAAAATAAAGTCTGTCACTACTTCCATTGTTTCTCTATCTATTTGCCATGAAGTGATGGGACCAGATGCCATGATCTTAGTTTTCTGAATGTTAAGCTTTAAATTAGCTTTTTCACTCTCCTCTTTCACTTTCATCAAGACTCTTTAGCTCTACTTTGTCTTTGGCCATAAGGGTGGTGTCATCTGTGTATTTCTCCCAGCAATCTTGATTCCAGCTTGTGCTTCATCCAGCCTGGCATTTCTCATGACGTACTCTGCATATAAGTTAAATAAGCAGGGTGACAATATACAGCCTTGACATACTCCTTTCCCAATCTGCAACCAGTACATTGTTCCATATCCAGTTATAACTGTTACTTCTTGACCTGCATACAGATTTCTCAGGAGGCAGGTAAGGTGGTCTGTTATTCCCATCTTTTTAAGAATTTTACACAGTTTTTTGTGATCCAAAGTCAAAGGCTTTGGCATAGTCAATAAAGCAGAAGTAGACATTTTTCTGGAACTCTCTTGCTTTTTCGATGATCCAGTGAATGTTGACAATTTGATCTCTGGTTCCTCTGCTTTTTATAAATCCAGCTTGAACTTCTGGAAATTCTCAGTTCACGTATTGTTGAAGCCTGACCTGGAGAATTAAGCATTACTTTGCTAGTGTGTGAGATGAGTGCAATTGTGGGGTAGCTGCATGGGACCTTTTGAAGGAGGTTACCATTATCTTCATTACCTCCATCATAGTTTGGCTTCAGCTCAAGTAACAGGGAGGAAACACAGCCCTGCCCATTAACAGAAAATTGGATTAAAGCTTTACAGAGCATGGCCCCACCCATCAGAACAAGACCCAGTTTCTCCCTCCTCCCTCAGTCTCTCCCATCAGAAAGTTTCCATAAGCCTCTTATTCTTACCCATTGTGCTGGAGTAGTCTCAAAAATTATCCCCTACAATATGCTATCTTGGATGGTAGAATGCACTAAATGTGGCAAGCCACTGACCCAAATCAGCTGTTTTTAACTGCTTTTCTCCCAGTGTTCACAGACATAGAATTGTTAGGTTTACTTGTTGTTTGTTATTGAGTCGCTAAGTCGTGTCCGACTCTCTGCAACCCCATGGACTGTGGCACTCAGGCTGTCCTGTCCTTCACTATCTCCCGGAGTTGGCCCAGATTGAGTCAGTGATGCTATCTAGCCATCTCATCTTCTGCTGTCCCCTTCTCATGAGAAAATAGACACAATAAACTCAGATTTTGAAGGTCACTCACTGTGGCTATGGGACAGACAGCAGGTTAAATGGTATTTCTGGATAGTTAGCTGCAGCTCCACTCTTTTAACTGATTACAATGTACCAGTGAATCCTAGCCCACCAATTTGTATCCAGATCTTAGATGAAAACTGTTTGGCAAGAAGCCTTTTTACAATGAAATTTAATACAGAATCTCAAAGCATAAAAGAGACAAAAGCAATATGCAGCTATAATAAACTTATGGATGGAAATTTTAACAATGATTACAAGATGAATATGAAAAGAACAATGGTGTGCTTTGATAAATACTACGAAGTGAGGGTTTTTCGAAGATCAATGGCAGCATCTAAATGATCCTTTTTTTTTTTTTTTCAATGAGAGAGTACAGCAGGATCTGGAACCACTAAAATTCAAAGTTAAAAAATGATCGGACAGGGACTTCCCTGAAGAGCCAGTGATTAAGGCTTTCTGTACTTCTGCCGAAAGGAGCATGGGTTCAATTCCTGGTTGGAGAACGCAGATCCCACAAGCCATGCAGCATGGCCAAAAAAAAAGTCAAGTTGTTTAACTTGCCATTTTGCAATCTAAGAATTCTCTTCCATCAGAATAATGTCGGTTTTCACTAAGTGGAAAAGTACTTGAATAATTTAAATTTGTATTGAGTGGAAGGATACAAGGCACCTTCTGAGGTATTCGAACTATTCTGTATTTTGATTTACACAAAGATCACATGAGTGTGTTCATCACTAAGCTATACATTTAGATCGGTACCCTTAACAATGTACATGTCACATCTCAATAATAAAACAATGACCCAGAAACTTAAAAGACAGTAATGGAAATATTTTTTTAAATTAGTTAATAAAAACGACTAATGTTAAGTGTACACTGCTTATCATTACTACTAGAGTTAAGAAATAAGAACCAAAATGATTTATAATAGATTATCTTTGCCACACATGCTAAAGATTCACTTGATACAAGTGACTGCTAAGCCATGGTGAGGTCACATGTTCAACACATGTGCCTGCCTCTGCCTGACATTTAATCGAGTCTGGCACGTGTGTGCTTCAGTAATGTACTCAGCTGTGCAATTTTATGTGAGTGGACATCTGTAGAGATGAATTTGAAAAGAATTTGTGCAAAGTGACAACCTTTATAACCAATGATATATAATAAAAAGAATCATAACAAGAAGCAGCAACAACTAACATTTATTAAGGTTTTACTACATCACAAGCACTGTGCCAACTTCCTGCCTTCACCACCTCAAGAACTGCATTTACAGGAGTTTTTAAACATAGGAACAGAGATGGCAGAAGATCTCTTTTGCAATCAGCCCCTAAAATAAAATAATACTGTCATACAAATTAATGCAATTATGAACTTCAAATTTGTAGAAAAGAAAGCTGGTTAGTAACTCTCTCTTACATGTGATTATGTTATAATTGCAATTTTAAAAATAACTGAATTTCGTTAAAATGAACCTAAGACATTTAAAATCTAGCATTCTATAGATAAATCTTAAAAGGCATCATCAAAGGAACTTTTCTGACACCAAATGCTGATCTTCTCATTCTAAGAGTTTATAGCTCACAAACTCCTTTCCTTATCCCACAGAAGCAATGAATAAGTTTGAAGACATGATGTGAATGAATTTCCTGGCTCATTCCTTTCCTAAACAACTACTGTCTTCATGATTAATATTTTTCATATGTAAAGCAGGTTGATACTTTTTATTGTTCTCGTATAAATCATCTATTATCATTACATCAAATCTTATTAAAGTTTCAATTCTAAAACTCTAAATTTCAAACACTTCATTAAATTCAAGTTAATTGATTATTAATGAAAAAATATATAAATGGGAATCAAACTGTGCTAAACCACACACTCTACAACTTAGGGTGAAGTTATGATTCCAGACATAGTTATCATGCACTGTAGCAGTTGAGTAGAAACATAAACTTGGAACCACATAATTAAGTGGCTACCAGAGGTTATATTTACCAGGGAGGGCTCAAGTCTTTCAAGAATGTTAATAATCATTGACTCAGTACTTAAGAGACCTCAATAGGAATTGAGAGATAATTTAGTCCAAACCCCTTGTTTTCTGATTAGAAAAAAAAGAAAAACCCACAGAGGTTAGGTTGGCTTAGGTTAGGTTCTGGATTCACTTTTTGACATTTGTGGAGATGAACCAGCTTCTCGAACCAGCTTCTCAAACCGCCTTTAAAGATGTGATTCTCTGCAACACACTGCAATAGCATTTTAAAAAATTGCAAGCACATAGTTATACACACATGCAGGAATATATTATAGTAAGGAAACTATGCGTGTATGTGGAGTCCTCGTTCTATATATATATATATATCCCAGTTGAAACACTGGCCCACCCTGTTTGTTGTCTGATAATGTTATGTATTTAAACGTAACTTCGAAAATACCTTCAAGTTCCCCTTTGTCCTGATGAAGCAATTCCAAAAGCTTTAGCTTTCAAAAGCTGTCTGACCTTTGCACCATCTTCAATTCCCCATAGTTTTCTTTAAAGGATGTTGTAAGCAGAGTGCAAGGATCATGAAGGAATCCTTAGATTAACCTGTCCCAGCCAGGCTTTACTTTCTTTTTAACCAGCTCACAAAATTAAGAAACCACTAGACCAGCAAGTTTATTAGATTATTAACTTACTCTGTGCCCTTAACTGCATAATATGCATCTTTGGACTTTCTGCCTTCCACCCAGAGCCACGTTATTACTATTCTGCTCTATTTCTTTAAACTAATTTCACAATGAACAACCATGTTTTTGAAAACAATCAGATTTGGTAAAAAGGAAATACTACACGTTTTCCCTCCTGAGTTGGGAATACATGTGAAACAATCTTGAATTTTTCTTGTCCCCTGTGATAAAGATGGGTTTGCCTGACCTATGCAGACCTTCCACAGTGACTGGTGATTGCTAGAGTATATTTGAAGCTTAAGAAATGTGAGCTTCCATGAGAGAGAACAGAAATTACTGCAATGCATGGGAAAACTTAAATTCACTGGAAATTTTATTTGAATATAAATATCCTAGATATCGTGGTAGACAGAAAATGAAGCCATTCTTGGCATGTTAGAGATGACATTTTCTACTTGTCTCCTCATGAAGCTGAGCATAGTCTTTTTACACATGGCAGGCATTTGATAAGCGCTGAATGAATGAACTATAAGAAGTTATTCCCTTCTACTGCTTATAATGTCATTATATAGAACAATAAACAACAATAAACACTCAAATGATCTGGTAGGAGTATCTGGATGAATCAGTAATGTTTATTTGCGATTTTGATTTTATGATTTTAGTTTGTTCCTGAGCACTATAAAAACACAGAATTCTGGAAAATTCTTAAGAGGCTCTATGTTTAACTGATTAAGAAATGGGAAGGTCAGAGCATTATAAAATATTATGCAGTTAGCAAATGGAAGAGCTATTATTAAAAGAAAAAGTCCTTATTTTCTCATTGGAATAAGAAAGATCCCAACCTACATTTTAGGTTTAAAGCTTACAAATACGTATTCATGTTTGAAGTTAAGAGATGAAAGGAAGGAGAATTTCAAAGTTCATATGGATAAGAAAGAAGACAAAGATGTACCTAAAATGAAAATGGAGTGGAGGAGATACAAGTGACTCTGGCATATACTGGGTCTTTAATAAGTACACTTTGAAGGGATAAAAATTCATAATTGCTACTTACATTGATTTATCCAGATAATTATCAGATAATCAAATTCACATATTCAGGAAAAACAAACAAACAAACACGTAGTAATTAAAGTTTGCTTACCCCCCCCCCCCAACCCCCCACCCCAAGCACAGTTATTTGAATAACTGTCTCAATCTTTCTTTTCACTCTGGGTCGATCTCTAGTTTACAGAAACGAACATCACTCCTCTTGCTGTCCTCTTATTCTCATCTCTCTCACAGTCACGAATCTACATTTGCTTCCTTGAAACTTAAGTCTCCTACCACTTCAGTGCTCATGATTCCTTCCTATTAACCTGACGCATCCAAGCTTATGTGCCCTTTTCCCAACTCAACAAGATCTGTACTGCCTCTAGTTCATTTTTTGCTAAACTGATTAGAGCTCTCATCTTTCATTGTCCTAAAACCTCAGATGGACAGGATCTGGCTGAAAATCACTCCTCCCTACTTTCCTGATGTTTGTCTTAGTCCTTCTCACCCTTTGATTAAGAGTTTATAGGATATCCATTTATTATATTGTCCTTATGAGGCATAATTATAACTAGCTCAATTTGCCAACTTTAATTTCTTCATCTGTCTCCTCACTGTCTTCTTCCAAAACAGGGTGCTTGGCATTCAGTTTTTACTATGAAGAACTGAAAAACAGATCTGATTTTAAAGACTAAATAATCAGTAGAATGCCTTAAAAAAAAAAACGACTATGACTAGTTAGTTGAAGATGTAGAGTGACTGGAACTCCTCCATAGTGCTGGTGGGAACGTAAAGGGATACAAATACTTTGGACACCGGTTTTTTGTAGTCCCTGGCGGTGCAGTGATAGAGAATCGCCTGCAATGCAGGAGACACTGGTTCAATCCCTTGGTCATGAAGATTTCCTGGAGGAAGAAATGGCAACCCACTCCAGTATTCTTTCTTGGACAATTCCATGGACAGAGGAGCCTGCTGGGCTGCAGTCCATGGAGTCACAAAAGAGTCAGACATAACTGAGCTACTCAGCATACAAATTGGTAGTTTCTTATAAAGATGAACATATATCTTCCCTTGACCAAGCAACTCACTCCTAGGTAGCTACTTAAGAGAAATGAAAAGGTATGTCCAGAGAAGAGTTTCCCAGAATGTTCAAGAGTCCCTAATATAATAAATCCAACCTGGAAACAACCTAAATGTTCAGCAGTAAGTAAAACAATAAACAAATTATATTTGCATCCAGGTAACAGACTAGTACTTAGCAAAGTAACAACATGGCAAGAATCTCAAAAACATCATGTTGGGTGAGAGAAGACTGAAAGCAAAGAATACATAGTATACAATTCCACAAATGATGCTCTAGAATTAACCCATGGTGACAGACATCAGAAAATGGTTGGCTGCGGGTTGGGAGGAGGCACTGGATTTACTGCAGGGGGCAAAGGGAGAAGGTAAATTTTTGGGTGATGGAAGGGTTCTGTTTCTTGGGTTTGGTTAGGGGTGTATGAGTACAGTTGGCCCCTAGCCATGCCCACCCCATCTGAGGGCTCTGCATTTATTGATTCAATCAACCATGGACTGAAAATACTAAAAAATATACCCATAAAGTTCCGAAAAGCAAAACTTGAATTTGCCAGGAACTGGTAACTATTTACATAATATTCATATTGTATATTAACTATTTACATAACATTTACATTATATTGGTGCTATAAATAATCCTGAGATGATCTCAAGTGAGTATAAGGGAAGATGTTGTATAGGTTATGGGCAAATGCTAAGCCATTTTTAAAAGAGACTTGAGCATCCAGGGATTGTGAGGCTACATGGGTCCTAGAACTAATCTCCATGGATACCAAAGGACAACTATATATGCAATTGTTAAATCCTTTGAATTATACTTTTAAAATATGTTTTACTGCATATAAATAATGCCTCAAAGAGAAAAAATAAATCTTAATAATCATTCTTATGCCAATGACAGCCTTCTACATTTCCAGCCTTCTCAAATCAGTTTCAGTTCTAGATTTCAAAATTCCAACAGGCTAGTTCCATTTGTAAATTTCACCAATTTATCAAACTCCACCCACTCCACTTAATTACATTATTTGGTTCAAAGGTATGGCCAATTTTCCTGCCATCATCTTATTCTTTACAGTCGAGTTATCACTAAAACTATTGCTTAGTTCTTTAAGACATAAATTATAAATCTTTCAAGACAGAATGCAGGAAGGAGTACTTTTCACATGTACTGTAAAATTATACCTGATTGGACATTATGAGCATCACTCCTTATTCTATGATACCTGCTACGTACTTAACTTTTCTGTGTCTTACTGTTCTCAGTAAAATGAGATAATTCATCCGTTGCTATATTAAGGAACATGGTGAGATACATGATAAAAATAAACTGAGACTCACAAAGCAGGACATTTTTAATATAACACTTAGGGATATTGTTACTGGTTCAAAAGCCACCACTGGAGCGCTGGCCCAGGCCCAGAGGTGCTCATGTGTGAACTACTTCAATGACTTCCGATATAGTCTTCCTGATTTTTTGGGCATGTGACCAACTTGTTACTCATTTTCATGACTAATAATTTATTATGCAATCCCTTTCAAAACACTAGGATGATTTTGATGTTTTAAAGATATATACATGGCAAAATTTATGAAACTTATTTTACCTGTCAATCTGGAAGCTTAGGTAAAAATGTAGGAGTAAAAATGAAGACTGTAAATATATTTTTAAAAACCAGGTTGTTTTCAGTATATAAAGAGATGATATGCTTTTAATTCAACAACTATTTTGTTTTCTTGACAATTAATAATTTTGCTGGATATTCTCACATCATAAAAGCTTTACTGATCTACTGACTTCACTTACATAATAAGCCTCATAAAAAAAGCTACTGTGAAAAATTAATATCTTAACCGTACAATTTAATCTACCCAATACAAGCTGACAAGATACACTAATCTCTTGATTTTAAGAAGTCACTTATTTTTTCTAATAGATTTCCTTGATTGCACTTTACTGTCACATACCAGAAAAGGTTTCTCTAAATGTATGAAAAATTTAAAATGAGTTTTATATATGCACTAGAAAAAGGAAACTACATGAATCGATACCTTGTTTGATCTCAGTTGTAATAATCAATCATTACATTTACAGAACAAAGTGGAGACTGGATGAAGAAATGAAAATGAAAACAACTTTTGCTGAAATGGCATGAAACTTTAACTCAGAGATTTTATTTTCCACTATCTGTATAATAGCTTTTGTATTTTGTCACTATAGAGTCTATTTAATCCCAGAAATCAGGGGAAAAGGCACAGTAGCTGATTTTTTTTTTTTTGTCATTTTGTGTACCATAATAGGTTAATCAAAGTTAATTTGAGTTTAGAGACTTGGTAACATTTCACAGATTTTGCTTCTTCAGCTAGAATCAGCTTCTTGCTAAATGATACATTTTGCAATACAGTTCTGTTACACTGTTTTGTAACAAAGTACCTCTAAGAATATAAGGCCTGGAGATAAATTCACACTATGAAATCCAGATATCAAGATTCAATAAATGTACCTGCTATTAATGAGTCTAAAATATACATCATTAAGAAGATCTAGAAAGCAAATCTAGAAAGAAGATCCACCAGAGCCATCTAGAAATTTCATGAGAATATGGCTAAAATTTGCTAAAACTTAAGATTTCAAAAATAATTTCAACTGTTTCTGTAAACAACAGCCATTTTTCTCTCCTGAAATACCAGTACACTAGTCATCACTCTTCTAAAACTTCACATCTCCATGGGAGGAATGGATTTCTTCAATACTGGAGCGGGATTTAGTCATGTGACTTTTTTTGACCAATGGGATGCTGTCAGATGAGGGACATGAGCAAGGGCTTATATTTTGTTTGTACACTAGGGCTTGCCCACTTGTGCTCTAGTGTTGCTTTGAGATATACTTGCCCTGGGCTGTCCTTTGGGTTTAGAAAATGAGTGAACAGTCCTGCTCCAACAACCATAAGACCTGCTCCAAATGACCAACTTGATACATGGGAGAGAAATGTTTTATGATGGTATGCTCCTGAGACTTGGAATGACTGCCTACACAGCATTATATTGGCATTATACAACTGATTAGGAAAAAAAAAAAAAAGCCTTGATATTGAATTTGGGGTGGTACCATATTTTTCTTAGGTGTTAAACTGAAATTTGGTGGCAAACATTAGTGGTTAACTGTGTCAGTCCATGCTTTTCTTTCCCATAGCCATACTTCAAATAACAGGGAATACATAAACCAGTTTTGGTCAATGAGATATAATCACAAGCCATATGGTGGGTCTCCTGGCAAAACTTTTTAAAAGGAACACAGTTGCCTGGTATGGCCTTCTGGTTAGTTTTTTCTTTCTGCTTTTACCCCTTCCCTTCTGTCTCTTGTAAGGGCAGGATACCCGGAGATGCAGCTGCCTTCATATAACCACTGAAAAGTGAAAAGTCAAAGTGTTAGCTGCTCGGTCATTGCTGACTCTTTGCGACTCCATGGACCGAGGCCCACCAGGCTCCTCTGTCCATGGAATTCTCCAGGCAAGAATACTGGAGTGGGTAGCCATTCCTTTATCAGGGGATCTTCCTGACCCTGGGCTCCTGCACTGCAGGTACTGGGAAGCCACAACTGAAGGACAACAAAACAGGAAGAGAGAAGAAACCTTATGACAGACCTTAGGATACTCCATGCAGCCTGCCCTGCTTATTACTCCAGACTTCTTGTTATGCTAGAAAAATAATTCCATGCTTAAGCTTTCTTGTAACATGCATTGTTACTTGCAACCCAAAGTAACATTAACCAATATTTGAAAGGATATATGAATAGGTAGGTAATCATAATTTTATTCATAGTATCAACAAAGATTCAAACTTGTTCCCAGAAATATTTGACTCAGTCTAATATTAGAAATTAAGTTGATAAAATGATCACTTTAGTCAGAATACATAATTAGCTTTAAATTAAGTCAAAACTTCAGTTTTTTTATATATTAATTGGCTTTTCCACAAGTAGAGGTGAAATAACACTAATAATATATCAGCGAATTTTGAAACTACACTTTGACAGAATTCATTTTATTTTACATCGGTGTTCCTTCTCCCATGAAAATAATTTTTCTAAAGATTAATCAGAAATTTCCTCAAATTTTGCTGGCATTATTATACACTAACTGCACATGGTTTGGGATTTAATTGTTAGGATAAGCCATAATGCATAATGTACCAGATTACAATCTAGCGGCAACTCTTAAGTTTGTGACTGTCAAAGACGACGGTACAAAATTGTGGTCAAATGTCATCTTGATAAGATTCTATCTGATCCAAGCCATCTTTTTCTATCTATGTCAGATTTTTCTCTATAGCAGCAGGTTCTCCATGAAAACGTACCCATTAATTTTCTACTTCCATTTGATGCATGTAAGTAAATGTATTCAATGAGATTCATGTGTGGGAAAGTGCTATAAAGTGAAGGAAAATTATGGTATGATGGCAATAACTCATGAAGAGTAATAAGAAGAGAGAGTATCTAGAGCATTTGACTGAAAATGGAAGAGATTATAGCCTGGTGAATGGAGTTAATTTCAAATATATTACAGTATGGTTTTCTATCATGTGTGCTCTCTCTGACTATATTAATAAATGAAAGAGTGATGAATAGTTCTGGGAACTTCTACAGAAACTTATTAATATTTCAACATAATCATTGAGTATCTATGTCAACACACATCAAAAATGCATGAGAAATGACTACCTATACTTACTAGTTACACTCATTAGGAATATATGGATGAGAAATATAAATGGCATACACAAATTTGCAAAGCAATTATAGGTAGAACATATAGAAAGTAAAAAGCTACAAAAAGATCTCACACAGAGAAGCAGGTCAAACAACCAACAGCAAATTAATACTTGCCATCAGTTTGGAGTATACTGCATGACCACATGAAATACCGTTTTATTTTAAATTATGAGTCATTTCAGCAATTACTAGCAAAAATAAGTAGGCACTCTCAAATAAAAGTGGCTGACTCATTCTATCTATGATACAACTTTGGAATCTTTAACTTTAAAAAGTATAAAAACAAAACGTTCGGCTTTAAAAAGCTTGATTTCTATATATTTTTAAATTGATTATCTAGAACTAATAAATTCACATTAGAATGCGTCATGAGAGTTTAAAAAACTAGTCAACAGTTAACAATAATTCCAAGTGGTTACAAAAGCTAAACAAACAATCTGTTTATATCTGTAGTATACAGCAAAAGATGATGTTCAGTTCAGGTGGGATGGGGGAAGGTTAAACTCATTGCTTAGCATTACACATGTAGTATCAAATGCCTGCCACAGAGACAGGATATAAATCAGTCTCGTAACAGCAACCTCTGTGTAGAAGCTTCCATATATGATGTCTTTTATTTTCTTGGCTATTTTTCTTGTTGTTTTGCTCATTTGTTTTTGTACTTTCTGGCATTTCTAGAACAAACTGCATTACTTGCATTCTCTTTCTCTCTCTCTGTTGACCACATCACGTGGCTTGTAGGACCTCAGTTCCTTGACCAGGGATTGAACCCGGGCCTCTTTCATGAAAAAAGCAGAGTCCTAACCACTGGGCTGCCAGGGGATTTGGTGCCTTGCACTTTATTTTACTTTTGAGTGATCAAAAAGATTCATACATAAAAATTCTTAGGGTAAGTTCTCACTTGAAACAACAGCTGCATCATTTCTAGGGGAAAAAGTGCTAATGGTTCCTAGATGATACAGTAACAATATATCTTTTAACAGCTCTCTAGGATAATAAATATTTTTGACTCATCAGGGATACAAAATTAGACTGGAAGAACCCAGCCAAAAAGAAGTAAGTTGAAAGTAATGAAGTGTTTTGAAAGAAAAATTGTTTTGCATTTTTGTTTTTGGACTTCCATTTTGGTTAAGTAACTGCAGGTTCCTTTGAAAAAAAAAAAAAAAAACTTTAATCACAGCACAGAGGGCAAAGTATGCGTAGACACTAGAGATTCAGTCCTGGCTCCCTCACCCTAGGGAAGTGATGCTAGAACAGTTAGCATCTACAGAGCTCAGTTTCTTCTGCAAAATTAAGGAATTCTAACTCATGTTCTCTAGCTGGTCAGTGAGTCTGTTTACTCACTCCAGAATACTCCTGTCTTAGAATCTGTTCACTTGTTATTTACTCTGCCTCGTGGGCTGTTCCTTCAGATAATCTAGTGAATTGACCTTATATCTCTTTAGGGCTCTCCTAACAGATAACCTTACCAGAATTCTTCAAATGCCTTATATGAAATTATAAATGCTGTGTACCACCTCCACCCTACCCAGTACCCGTATCTGTTTCCCTTACTTCCACAGCACTTCCCTTCTTCAGAGGTGTGCGTGTGTTGTGTGTACTTGTGTGCACATGCTCAGCCATATCCATCTCTTTGTGATCTCAGGGATGGTAACCTGCCACACTCCTCTGTCCACATGAGTTCCAAGGCAAGATTACTGGAGTGGGTGCCACTTCCTTCTCTAAAGGATCTTTCCAACCCAGGGATTTAACCCACAGCCATTTAACACAAGTTAAATAACCCACATTTAACCTGCATTGGCAGGCACATTCTTTACCACTGAGCCAATAGCGAAGCTCTCTTCAGAGGTATTATTCACTTACTGTCTGTGTTCTCTCACTTTCTCCACTAGAATATAAGCACCACAAAATCAGTGATTTGTCTATTTTATTCAATGCTGTTCTAGTGTATAAAAAAGCGCCTTGCCAGGCACTGTGCTACAAGCCGTGGAGATACAAGGAGGACATGTTATCTGTCCTCTGAACAGCTCAATGTATGGGAGAGTCTCATGTGAATGGACACAGGGGTGTCTATAAACATACACATATGTACATGCAAGCAGATATATAAAGCTCTTTATATGTATCTTTACACCACAAGCTCCTGTGTCTAACTGTGGAAGCTGTGGGTAGCTGGGCAGCTAGGCAGCACCATTCATAGAAATGGCACCCTTTGGGATGCACAGCGGTCAACCTGCACCACCATACTGAGCTTTCTGGAGACTGAAATGTGTAAGACACAAAGTTGATGATGCCATTCCCATGTAAAATCTATTGATGTCTCTCCACTGTTGACAGAATACAGTCATCATTCCTGATCAGGTCCTACATATCTCCCAAAGCAGCTTCACCTCCCAGCTCTTCATCACACTCAGCTCCATGCCAGTCACTGAACTTGTGCAATCCTACCACGTGTCTCTGCTCTACTCTGGATGAGCTACGTGTCCTTTCCTTTCTTCCTTCATGCTTTCATCCCTTTGGGCTTTAATTTGCCTCATGTAGGTTTATTCTGAGCTCCTTATGATAAGGTACTGTGAATCAGTCATCCTGTATCTCCAGCAGCTAACTCAGAGTTGAATAAATGAATTCATTATTCACCAAATGAAGACATGACTTAATTTGCTAATTCATGAAACAGCTCAAATATCAAATTATTATAAAAACTGATCACACTTTTTTAAGTGAAAGAGGGACCAACAGGATCTCATCAGAGCAGATAAAAGTGTCGGTATAAGAGTACAGGCTTCATTTTGCTATTAAACAACCAGGGATTGAGTTACTCCATGATCATTATCTTTTTTTTTTTTAATATTGCAAGAATGTTGGGTTGATGAAGGCTAAGTGAACACTTTAGACTTTATCTGTATTCATTCACAAAAAATCAGGGGCTCTTTTGAACTACCTTAGAAGAAGAGCAACATAGAGTGTTTATTTCCTTGGCAAGACAGTGAATGCCTTTCAGATTTACCCATCAGCAGCAGCCTCATCAGCCATGATGTCTATCATTAGTCTGGTAGAGAGCTAGCTTTCACCTGCAGAACTGAACCAAAGCTATTTCTCTGGTAAGACATGATGTGGGACTTTGAAGGTGTTCCAAACACATTATCGGCTTCCCAGGTGGCACTAGTGGTGAAGAACCCACCTGCCAATGCAGGAGACGTGGGTTCAATTCCTGGGCAGGCTATAGTCCATAGGTTTGCCAAGAGTCAGACATGACTGAAGCGACTTATCATGCACTCACACAAACACAACAGGCTTATTAAATAAAAATATAGGTTTGTAAGATGAGACAAGAATTTGGGAAATATTTAAAACAGAACTGCAATTATTTGACATACTGAGCTCTGTGGCTAGTCTCTGGGCACAGTCAGCTCAATTGAGTTTGTTCTAATCAGCAGATAACAGAAAAGGCATGGCCCAATGCCTTCAAATTCTTCAGTTGAAGAAGCAAAATTAGATGACACAGTACCATCTCAGCCCTTGAACAAGCTTATCCTTTTATAGACTGACAGAAAGCAATTCTAAAAAGGATGTTCATTTTAGAAATGTCAGCACATGTGTTTATACTGAAATAATCATTTCTTAAAATAATACCAACAGTGTTATATAAAGAACACTCTAATATATTTGTACTTTATTTCTTTACATATCAATATAAAGTTATGTGTGATTCACGAAGTGGAATACCTTTTTAAGAATCATTTCTGAGAAGGCGTTTGATTGAATTATCTCCCTCTTAAGTGCTAGTTGCTCAGTCATGTCTGACTCTTTGTGAACCCCATGGACTGTAGCCCTCTAGACTCCTCTGTCCATGGCATTCTCCCAACAAGAATACTGGAATTGGTAACCATTCCCTTCTCCCGGGGATGTTCCTGCTCCAGATATTGAACCTGAGTCTCCTACATTGCAGGAAGATTCTTTACCATCTGAGCCACCCGGGAATCCCCACTTCCCCTTACATCAGATTACATTTAAAGTAACAGTGAGTTTTAGAATGAAATAAAAATCAGAAATTATTTCATAAAAGTTGTATTCTTATTGGGATTCAAGTCTCAAAAAAAAACTGTGAATTTTAGATAGCTATGGTTTAGAGATTTTAAAGCCACAGCATAAAAACAGGAGCTGTCTTCATAAAGAAATCTGGGTTTATAGTCAGATAAACTTTGATTTCAAAATGAGCTCTGCAAATTACCAGCTGCAGGACCTCTGGAGACAGACTAAACCTCTCTGGGCTTCCTTTTCTTTATTTGTGCATAAAAAAGGGAGCACAGGGCAAATTAAACGGAAACTGTATGAGTTTTTATAGAATCTGCCTAAAACTAGGCAGCCAGTGGCTTCCCAGGTGGCTTAGTGGTAAAGAATCTGCCTGCCAACGCAGGAGATGTAAGAGACGCGGGTTCCATCCCTGGGTAGGAAAGATCCCAGAGAATGAAATGGCGACCCACTCCAGTATTCCCGCCTGGAAAATCTCATGGACAGAGGAGCCTGGGGTGCTACAGTCCATGGGGTTGCAAAGAGTCGGACATGCCTGAGCACACACACACTCACAGGCAGTCAGTAACAGCTTTTTCTTTCTCTTATCTCTAGGATTGTTCTCTACAATCATTTAAAAGACATTAACCCAGTTAGATACAAGGAAATTGAGAAACAAAGATCAAGAATTTTAAAATAAGGACAATGAGAAATACACAATCGCCATCAAAAACCTACAAGATTTCTGACTTTTCTTTGATCATCAGATGTAACTTTCTAAATTAAGAACCATGATGTTTGAACAAGTAACAGAATCTGAAGAAAGTAATAGGATAGATAACTTGCCGCCACATCTGTTCTTTCAAAGAGCATCTAAGTGAAAATGTAACAAAGATATATGACTCTTCATTTCCAGAATTCACAAATTGTTTTGCTTTAAGAAGAAGGGCACTTGACACAAGCAATATAATAAAAACAGGGGGAAGAAAGCAATGTTTTAATTAGCTTAAATGTAATCGACAAGGAGCCATTTAAAAGAATATCCTTTTACCAGGTGCAGATTTTAGGGATGCTAACTAAAGCAAAAAGCCGCTGCTGCTACTAATTTATGTTGCCTATTTTTTTTTTCACCCTCTGAGAGTTATTATCAAGATCAGACAGGGTAGAGAATTCAGATACCATGTGAGTTTAAAAATAACGTGCATTTACCAACTCTGCAAAAACTGACCCTGAAAAAAACAAGTCCAGCTCTTTAACACCTTCATTTGCTTTCCTCACCCTCTGCTCTACCCTTTCCCACTTCACTCTTACCGAAAGTATCATGACTAGATCTTTTCCTTTCAGTTTAAGGCTCGTTCCTGGTTGATTAGAAATTCTCTGAGGAAGGCCCTCTTTCAGATATTCGTATTCATTTATACTTTAATTTGAAGGAAGTTGATTATTCTACTAGCATCACCAAATGAGAATGAAGGTTTAGAACTAGAAAGAAGAAAAAGGGGTACAGAAATTAAAGGCTCTGGGTAAGAGAGCCAAATTTTACCTATTTAAAAAATAGTTTTGCTGAGGGTTAGAGTTAATTATAATAATTTGCTCTAATCATGTGCCTGTACTTCTCTTTTTCCAAACATTTATTTCATAATTATGTTTGTCAAGTAGCTAAGGGTAATGACCCTATTACAGCATCAGAGGGAGGAGAAAAAAAAAAAAAACCAGACCAAAGCAAAACAGATGTTCAATGAATTTCTGGAAGTTGGCTCTGTCACAATTACTGGATACCTGTCTCTGGCTTAGACAGTGCCTCCACAATTGAAATACAAGAAGGGCCTCTCTATGGCCAGCTCTTCCCACTTATCTGAATTCACTGATGCTGAGCTGATGAAGGAGAAGCAAATGAACCAATGAAAATAGTTGAAATGAACAGTTCAAGAACAGTTCAGGAGCCTCTCTATAAAAATCTATTTGATGGAAGTGAACTCAGGTTGCTGCTCAAGCCACCAACCAGTGTTCTTTTTTAAAGACAAGACTTGCTAAACATATTGGGGTGAGGAGAGACGCAACTTTGGCTAACGACTCCTCCATTTCAAATCAAAGGAAAAATATTAAACTGAAGACTTACAGCATTCATTTTAAAAGCCAGTAACATGTATAATACCAAATATTTTAAAACAGCGTTTAATAGCATATTAAGGTTTATGCAATGTAAATATAGTGTCAAAAAGTGAGCCACCAAATCAAAAATTCAAACTATGGTGACAACTACAGAGGCAAGGCTATGAACCTGAATGTGAAAGGAGACGAAGAAGAGATAAGGTTGGAGAGAGTCATCTTGTGGGGTTAGCACCTTGTTTGAAGGACAAGACAAGTTTAATTCCTCTCTGCTTATCATTCTTTCCTAATATCTTCCTACCTCATCTTCCCCCTTTCCTCCTTGACACTACCATGGGGCCCAATGAGGTAAGAACTCTTCCCAAACCATGGCTTTAATTAGAGAGATTAATGTGTTTCGGTTGCCCAGGGCTTTTACAATGTGCTAAGGACTTCCCTGGTGGCTCAGAGGGTAAAGCATCTTGCTTACAATGTGGGAGACCTGGGTTCGATCCCTGGGTCAGGAAGATCCTCTGGAGAAGGAAACGGCAACCCTTTCCAGTACTCTTGCCTAGAAAATCCCATGGACAGAGGAGCCTGGCAAGCTACAGTCCACTGGGTTGCAAAGAGTTGGACAGGAGTGAGCGATTTCACTTTCACCTCTAGTGAACACAAACCCTTGATTTAATCACCTCTCTACCTACAGACATCCTTCTCACCTAAGGAAAGTTCTGAAAGTGTCAGAAATAGATGCACAGGTATCTTTTGAAATCCTCTCATCTGGTACATGCTGAAACAACGTTCTGTCCTCTTATGATGGGATACATTATTGTACTGAGCATAGTATAATGGAATTTTGCTTGTTTGTTTGTTGTCCAGCTTTTGTGTTAATAGATGGCATCATGATCCAAAGGCAAACACAAAAAGAGGAAAGAGAAATAGTGAAACAGATATGCACGAAAAATTAAAGAGAAATTAAGAGAAGAAGAGAAACACATGTCCACCGAAAGTTAACTCTGGGTAAACCTAAGTTCCTTTGTTGGCAAAGTAATGTCTCTGCTTTTGAATATGCTATCTAGGTTGGTCATAACTTTTCTTCCAAGGAGTAAGAGTCTTTTAATTTCATGGCTGCCGTCACCATTTCCAGTGATTTTGGAGCCCCCAAAAATAAAGTCTGACACGGTTTCCACTGTTTCCCCATCTATTTCCCATGAAGGGATGGGACCAGATGCCATGATCTTCATTTTCTGAATGTTGAGCTCTAAGCCAACTTTTTCACTCTCCTCTCTCACTTTCATCAAGAGGCTTTTTAGTTCCTTTTCACTTTCTGCCATAAGGGTGGTGTCATCTGCATATCTGAGGTCCGTCTAGTCAAGACTATGGTTTTTCCTGTGGTCATGTATGGATATGAGAGTTGGACTGTGAAGAAAGCTGAATGCTGAAGAATTGATGCTTTTAAACTGTGGTGTTGGAGAAGACTCTTGAGAGTCCCTTGGACTGCAAAGAGATCCAACCAGTCCATTCTGAAGGAGATCAGTCCTGGGTGTTTTTGGAAGGAATGATGCTGAAGCTGAAACTCCAGTACTTTGGCCACCTCATGCAAAGAGTTGACTCATTGGAAAAGACTCTGATGCTGGGAGGGATTGGGGGCGCGAGGAAAAGGGGACAACAGAGGATGAGATGGTTGGATGGCATCACTGACTCGATGGACGTGAGTTTGAGTGAACTCCGGGAGTTGGTGATGGACAGGCAGGCCTGGTGTGCTGCGATTCATGGGGTGGCAGAGTCGGACACGATTGAGCGACTGAACTGAAACCTAAGGACAGTTTTTTTTTTTTTTTAATTCTCTAACAAGGACTATATACTTATTTGTCTGAGCCTAAAATTTTCCTCAACATATTGTAACAAGTTTTGAAACACACCTACATTTAAGAGGTCTCTGTAGAACATTCTTTTCACTTCACCTCACAGTATCATCACTTCTCAGTTTTTACACACACATATTCCTTCTTGAATGATGCTTAATTAACTATTGATGGGTCCTGGCATTCTAGGGCTTCCCAAGTGACAGCTCAGTATTCTTTACTAATCGTTTAATGAATACACTTACATGAATAATGAATCTGGCATTTCCCTAGATACACATGCAACTTTTGCAACAGTAATAAAGGCAGGCATATGCACAGTAGGAACAAAGTGTCGTGGCTTCCAAACGTTTCACAAAGCAGATCAGAGAAGTTATGTTGAAAATGAAGCTCCAATTCCTGAGGCTGCTGTTAAAAGTTTCATATTAAAATTTACTATTATATTATCAGCACATAATACTAGAAGCATAAAAAGTGATTATATTTGAGAAGCTAGTACCATTATTTGCTCTATCAGCTCCAAATGGAATAAGTATAACTTAGATTTTAGTAATCACACTGCCAAACCCTAACATCTGAAATAAAAGAAACACACATATCCATAACATATGTACACACAAATTATGTATATATTATATGGCACAGAAAAACAAGTTGTGGTTAAAATGTCTGTGAAATTTATGATTCATCTCAGAATTGAACCTTTTCAACAGTCTGTCTAATTTTACAGGTGAGAAAATGGAATCCCTGACCTTAAGATTTCGCTCCCACAAAACCATAATTGCTGTGCTGATCACCACACAGAGAAACTAGGTTACTACAACCAGTTATTTAAACAATGGGAGAAGACAGTTTTTATACATGTTCAAGTGGAAGAATATGATTGTTAACAGACATTACAGGGCACTCACAGAAAAAGACCTGTTCTGTGAGTTAGAAGTTCAAACCTTGTCTTATCACCACTTATAATATGACCTTGGACAAGTCACTGAACTTCCCTGATCCTCAGTGTCTTCAATAGTGATATTAGCATAATGACATCTGCAATATTTACATTTCCTAGCTGTCACTATACACTATACTATACACTATTACTATTATTGTAACAACTATCTATCATTAGCAATACTACTAATTTTACCCTCCTTGATGCTTTTATCTGTCAAAATTTTTCAATTCAATTTTCATGCCATGTAACCACATCACACCCTCACAGTTGTCCTGTAAGGTAAGCAGTCTTTCTTATTACAGATGAAGAAACATCTCACAGTGGCTAACTTGCCAGATGTCACATGGCTACTAAGAGCTTGAATGTAAACTTGAATCCAAATCTAACTACAAATTTCATTAGATTCGCAATATATTATTTTCTCAAATATATATATTTGTGTGTATACACATACATATATAATGTAAATATATAATACCTAGTGCCTATATAATATGGAGGTGTATTATTCATTTTATACCACACACAAATACCCACATATAGGCTCTAAATTCTAAAATGTTTCAAAAAAAATTTTTTTTTAAATTTCAAGACCTAATTCATGAAATAGAGTAGCTATTTAGTCAATACTTAGGAAAAAAGAATTAATACATGGGAGGTAACCAAGATTATTTTAGGTAAAGTGTTAATGAACTTTCGTGTCTGCAGTAATAGTGGCTTAATTTAGATCCTCTTCTTTAAGATTATGTTATTAAAAATTATGCTAGAGACAAAATACACATGGACTAGTGATGGGTGCAATTCTAGACACAGAATTGACAATGATGAAAAAGCAGCTACATTCAATAAATGAGGGCTAAAATCTAACCCTGTGTTGCAGTTAAAGGAGCAAGAAAGAGCCCTTCAAAAATTACATATGATTTGAGTTTTTCAATGAGGTAACATATTATCTTCAAAATTTTAAATTTCAAAAAATCTATCATATTTTTTCCTATCAACACAAGATAATAATGCTTGTCGGGTTTCATTTCTCTTGACTGTTCTATATGAAAATGATAAAGGTGATAATTAGATAGTGACATTCAAAAAGAATAAAAAATATTATATATTTCTTTTCAGAGTTGGGAAGGTGTGGGAAGTATTAAAAAAGAAGTCTCATTTCTATTCAAACGCAAATATTTACATAAAACACTCTATGATTCCCCTGATCTCCTCCCAAAGAACACAGGGTGAATGGAAAGATGCTGACACATGTACCCAGTCAGAGCTAGAATGACAGGTCTGGGGAAGGAGATGCTGCTGTTTCCATTATCCATCGAACACCTTGGCAATTCTTATTTCATCCTGAGAATGTGATACTTACTCTTGTACTGCTCTGGCTATGGAAAGGGCCGTAGATCCAGTTTCATTAACGCTATCTAAGGTCACATTTGGCAGGTCATCATCATCACTGTCACTTTTACTTTGTCTGGGAGATAGGCCTCGGGGGTCCATTTGTGCTGGGAAAAAAAGGCATATATAATGAATTAAAATTAGTGTGCACAAAGTTAACCTTGTCCTGGACCAACATCAAGCATGGACTGTCTCTTCTGTGTCTATCACACACATGGCATCCTATAGAAATCCCAGGAATTAGTGAAAGCGACGTATTTTTATGGACCGAGCACTCACTGACTCTTTTCCCTTGTTCATCTGATTTATAAAACCGCCATCAGCTCTCGGTAGTTTCAGGGGATGATTACAGAATAGAACATATAAAATCCACGATATTACTAACTTCTGAGTGGTCAGAAGATGATTAGGTAGCTCGTGAGTTATTGTTCTACCTTCTGGCTTCTTCTTGCTTCTGCTGCCAGAGTTCTGGCCATTTTCTTGCATACTAACACTGCCTGGAAGGTGGCGAGCAGGAGGGAGAGGATTTGTTTGCTTACAGCTCACATCAGAAGCTTAGAGAAGAACAAGGCTTACAAGAGAAATATCAAGGTGTAGGTATTTTTCATATCACAGTGAATCCTTGTCTCATAGTTCACTGTTGCTCTAAGTGGAGATCTGAGAGCAGGAAAATAACAGAACTAGCAGCCTGTCATTTTAACTGTATTTACATGTGTTAGCCAGTGCCCTTCATCATTATCCGGATCTCATTTTCCAAAACAGCGTTTCTAGGTAAGATTCTCCTTCACTGCATGCTTGCTGAGGCAAGAAATAGCCCAACGTTCTGACCCTTGTTGATAGGGACCACCAGATCTTTTCAAATGAGAGGGTTACCATCAACCTTTAATATATTAATATATATTTTTCAAAACTGGTTTCACTTCCACCTCCTCTTTATGAACAGCTTTAGCAACCACCAACTAGGAATTCCATCAGCCCTCACTTCAAGCACCAAAGAAGCACACCTTCTAAATTGAAAGCACTGTGCTAGCTACATAACTGCATTGCTAAAATATATGATTTCAACTCTCAGCCAGCTCCAACCAGAATCCTGCTCTTCAAACATGCCTACATAAGACTTCTAAAACCACTACTAGTTGCAAGGAAAAGCAAAATGAACTTAAAATCATGGTTACAATGACATTTGGGTACATTTACAGTTTCATTTTTTTCCTTTTTTTTTTGTGTTATTGTGC
This sequence comes from Ovis canadensis, assembly GCF_042477335.2. NCBI lineage: Eukaryota > Metazoa > Chordata > Mammalia > Artiodactyla > Bovidae > Ovis > Ovis canadensis. The sequence continues at coordinate 63,212,453 of NC_091254.1, forward strand.
ATCATACATCAGGTAGAGTCGCAGGGAAATGCTGATTTTTCCCATTTTCTTAACCCACAAAAGATAATTTCTTACGATTTTACCTAATACTGACTATATGACTAGAAAAACTGTATCTAGAGAGTTTTGACAGATTTCTAACTAAACTTGGTTAGGAAGGTGCTAATATCTGTTGAAATCTAAGATGTGAGTATACGTGACATACATTCTGCAAGTATAAACATACCAAAATGCACTTTGAATAATGGAAGATTTATGTTGGCTAAATTAAAGAGAAAATAATAAAATGAATCTAAAGTAGTAGTCTTTTGCTGAGGACTTATCTGCCCCCCAAGTGACATCTGACGACGTCTAGAGACACAGTGATTCATCCAACTTGAAGGAAGGGAGATGCTACTGGTACCCAGTAGGCAGATGCAAAGGATACTGTTAGATCTAATATAGTATGCAGGACCGTCATGGCCCCAAGACAAAGAGCCAGTCTAAAATATCAACAGCACCTGGCTGAGAAACTTTGATCTAGATATTTAAGAGTTTGGACAGAAAGGTATCACATCTGATAACTTTCAAATGCATAATAACTATGTCCTAGTTTCTAAGTCTCTAGCAAAGAAATCAAATCATACATTGGATTATCCATCTTTTCTGGGTCTATCCTCAAATAAAACAATTCACTGTCATGTGACTCATCACTGATCACTTCTACCAACACAGCCCTCACTTTCTTGAACACCAGAAATTATGCAATGATGCACATTAAGTTCTTGAATGCTGTCTTTATACCACATGGTAAGACAAAGGCTGTTTCTTTTCCATTTGATCTCTAGAGAAGAGTTCCTAGCAGAGGGGGTTGGAGAAACTCTTTGTAGAGGAAAGTAACCAATTTCACAACCACATAATAACATACAGCTACTTAGGCATTTGGTCATTCCAAAGGCAATGAAGGCATTAGATCATTTAAGATTTATTTTGGCTCCAGGCAATAGAAACTGGCTCAGGCTGCTTTATATTAAATGAATGCACATGCACGCTAAGTCCCTTCAGTCATGTCCAGGTTCTTTGGGAACCTATGAACTTCAGCCCAACAGGCGCCTCTGTCCATGGAGTTTTTCCCAGGCAAGAATACTAGAGTGAGTTGCCATGCCCTCCTCCATGGGAATCTTTCTGACCCAGGGACTGAACGTCTCTTAAGTCTCCCACGTTGGCAGGTGGATACTTTACCACTGTGCCACCTGGGAAGCCCCTGGAATGATACTCAGCAGCTCACAGAAAGGAAGGCAAAGATGAACAGCTAGCACTCAAATAGCCCAAGACACAGGGATGATACAGACAGATCAACCAGAAATTCACAGGTAAGTCTCCAGTCGTGCAATCCCACTACAAAATGATTCCTTTAACACTCGTTCATATTGCTAAATTTAGTCAATAAATTTAGTATCAGACTCATTGTGTGGTCTTACATATCCCTGTGAAAATCAACAATTTAACATTTAAAGTTCTTGAAACACCGTGCACTAAGACTCCTTTGCCAAGATATCAAATGAACAAATAGCCAAAGAAAAGAGGATATTTTTGGTGGTCCCATTTTCATCAAGACAAATAGAGATCACTTGGGAAGTCATATCACTCAAGGAAGAGACAGGCACTTAACCAGCAACCAATTTGGCAGGGAAAGTTAGTCTCACGGCGTGACAGATTCCAAATAACTGGTGTGAGAGTTGATCATCTAAATTATGCTATGTTTATATCTTAATGAAAGCTTAAAATATGTTAAATATAATGCCTTTTCTGATGTACTTTTCAGGAACATTATAATTGAGGATCTCTTTCCAATATTTTCAATAAATATTATGAAATACATCTGCTGCCATCATGCTGGGAAACTCTTCTTACCCATACCTTCAGCCAAGTTGAGGAAGTAATTAGAAAAGCTTTTTTAAATCTGCATTGCTGATTAGGTCAGATGATTAGCTAATCTACATAGTTGCATAATTCCACTCTATTTTTATTAAATGTGGGGTAGGGGTATCCACCCTCCCTAACCTCCAACAGTCTTTGAGTTTTTCAGCTCATTTAGGGAACACTAATACTTTGAGGTGCCCACGGGAGAGAAAATGGAAAAGTTACCAGGGCATTAGAACCAAAAACATACCTTTCTCTCTGAGTAAGACAGCACCAAGTGAAAGCACTGAAAAGAATGCTAGAAGCATCTGAAAAGAATCTACATTTCAGATTTTGTTCCTCTTAAATGAAAAAGGGATCAGACAGCAGTAGGTGGTCTAACTCAATGCTGGACAAAGTGTCATCCCTGAGAGAGAGGTACTGGGAACATGGTGTGAAATTCACTCCATGTCATGAAATCCTGGGAAGATAACTGCAGAAATCCAACACCTGAACTTGAACCTATTTACTCTTTCAACCTATTTAGTCCTTCAAACAACCACCTATGATCACTGTCACCATGAAGATCACTCCAATGAATATTGTCTCCTTGAATTCATGCCCTTGTGTGACTGCTTCCCCCAGCAACTGTGGACTTGGCTAGATGACCTGAAGTCATTCTAGATTGAGTGGACATATTCCAGCCACTAGATGACTGAATTCACAGGAGTGACTAGCATGAAAACTGCCCAGCTAAACCCGTTTCAAATGTTCGCCTTACAGAACTGTGAGTAAGTAAGAGTGCTATCTAGTCTTGGACTGAAGAATTTCACGGACTGTATAATTCATGGGGTTGCAAAGAGTTGGACACAACTGAGCGACTTTCACTTTCACATGCCAGTCTGCTAAATTGGGGGTTGACTTGTCAGAGCACTCCAGGCTTCCCTGTTCTTCCCCATCTCCCTGAGATTGCTCAAACTCACATCCATCGAGTCAATGATATCATCCAAACATCTCATCATCTGTCACCCCCTTCTCCTCCTGCCTTCAGTCTTTCCCAGCATCAGTCCTTCCCAGTGAGTCAGGTCTTCACATCAGGTGGCCAAAGTATTGGAGCTTCAGCATTAGTCCTTCCAATGAATATTCAGGGTTGATTTCCTTTAGGATTGACTGGTTTGATGTCCCTGCAGTCCAAGGGACTCTCAAGAGTCTTCTCCAGCACCACAGTTGCAAAGTATCAATTCTCTGGCTCTCAGCCTTCTTTATGGTCCAACTCTCACATCCATACATGACTACTGGAAATACCATAGCTTTTACTATATGGACCTTTGGATATGGCTGCATGTAGTCAATTAAAACTTAGGACTTATATTATATGTGGGGTTATGGAGCACACTCTTCATAGTACATTTGTACAACTGATATGCTGACGTCATTTGGCTTCAGAATGTCAGTTGCTCAAATATAGGCTTGATTTTTCTAGCATATTAAGATAGATGATGAGAGAAAAATTCATAAGTAAATAAAGCTTGACTCAGAGGTCAGTGAACTCCAGGATCAGATCTGGCTCTTCTGGGTCTCACTCTACTTACTGATCGTTCCATGATGCTCTGTTGTCTTACTTTTTAAATTTTTGTTACTGCTAATGAGACTACTTCTCTACATAAAGCAAGTGTCATTGTCTATATAACCCCAACGAAGATTTAAAAATCCAATCAATTATGTAAATCCTGTGGTGTGGGTACTGTGTTGATATACAAGCAATTTATTCATTTTCCCCAAATTCCTATCTGCACATTTGACAGAGTAATGGCTTCTTCTCCCATTATATTAAATAATAACTTCATAATGTTACTATAATTCCCTAGTGCAAGGTCCTCTTCTAAGTGATAGCACCATTGGAACTCTCTGCAGCTTTCAAGACTATTGGTTATATCTTTTCATTTTCACTCCCAGCCTCTTAATTAATATTGACTGAGCGATTAAGGGGGAAACCAGTACCTGTGGCTGGTGATTTTTCTTTTGGCCAGCCAAAAATTAATTCTTTTATTTCACTAACACTTTGAGGGCTATTACATTCAAGTTACACCTGATACACCTGTAAAGTCTTCTAATTTTCTTGACATGTTATCGTCAGTCCAGTCTTCTGCAGAATCAAAAGAAGCATTCTCCAGCACCGCACCGTGCGTTTCATTTCATTTTCTGTATCAGAATCAAACACTAAGATTTTTTGTCTCTTTGCTGGTCTAATATTCACACTGTCTGAATCAGAACGATATGAAGAACTATCACGTTCTAAGACACTAGCACATATGTTGCTTGGACAATAACAGAAATCTACATAAAATTCACCAAAAAAATTCTTCATTCAAAATTTTGTGATGCATCATTTTTGAAAATTTGACATTTATAATATATACAAGGTTGGAACAAGAACATAACGGAGCAAAATGTGAATGATAATGACAATCATAAGTTGTATAATGAACCCTTGATCAATTTTAAGCTCTAGTGATATGCCCTACCAGAAGCTTTAACAACTCTGCACAGTGATTGTTAACTGTATCACTATTTAAAAATATATTAATATGTCCCTGGTCAATAATGCGCTAAATCTCTCTCCCTCCCTTGACTTCAGGGGTAGGCACACCAAGGCTTGTGGGTCTTGCTACCTGATTTTATAGATAAAGTTTTATTCCACCATGCTCATGATTTTATCTCTGGCTGTTTTAGGGCTACAATGACAGACTTGAGTAGTTGTCACGGAAACCATATGGCTTGCCATAAAATACCATCTGGTCTTTTGGAGAAAGCATTTGCTGTCTCTGCTGTAGACTGTATAATTCTTTTGCGTCTCTCTCCCTCTTACTTTCTTCAACTCTTCTCTCTGCATATACCTAAATTTTAGATACCCCTTCAAATCTCATTATCCACCCTCTTATTTCTGTCTTTCTTTATTTCTCAGTAATGCCACAATTTCTACAATTTCAGTTACTGTCTCAGTGGAGATGGACACTCAGCTCATGTTCTCAGCTCTAAAAGAGCTAAAGATTTAGCTCCTCTGCCCTCAATCCCATTTTATTCATATTTCCAGCATTCTATTCCACCTGAATGTCCAAAAGTAATTTCAAAGTCCAGTCCTATTCTTCTTTCAAGCATCAGTGGAGTGGAGACCCATCATTCTCCTGTTCACCCAGGTTGAGAGCTCTCATCATTTCATGGGTGTGCCCTTCATTCAACCAGATACTAATTGCTACTGCATTCACCCCACGGTTCTTTGAAGGTCCTTTCCTTTCTTTTCATAATAAATTCAATAAGCTTCCTCAAAGTACTGCTACATATTACATTTGTCTTCTACGGTATTTCTCTAGTAATTAAGTGAATGAAGGATGTCTAGAGAAATATAGATTTCTCAATCAGTCCTTATTTGAAAGCACCGAATTTTTCCCACCACCTTAACAAAAAAGGTTCAGCAGCCCCCACTAATCATCCTACAATTTCATTTTTCATTTGGCACTCTTATGTGTCCTATCTCTGAAGTCCCTTAATCCAGTTATTAATACATACAGTTATTCCCATCTATGTACAATTTAGTCAAAAAAATTCTACACCCTTCCTAGAGAATAATACTTTCCTTTACGAACCTTCAGTTCATTTTCTAACAAAATGTAAACTTTCCTTTTTAAAAAAATGCTCTTATTTTTGTACTTACGTATTTTTATGGCATTCTTGCACTTACAATTTTGAATTATACTTAAGCTTATATTTACTTTCCAGTAGTCATGTATGGATGTCAGAGTTGGACTATAAAGAAAGCTGAGCACCAAAGAACTGACGCTTTTGAACTGTGGTGTTGGAGAAGACTCTTGAGAATCCCTTGGACTACAAGGAGTTCAAACCAATCAATCCTAAAGGAAATCAGTCCTGAATAGTCCTTGGAAGGACTGATGCTGAACCTGAAACTCCAATACTTTGGCTACCTGATGCGAATAACTGACCCAATGGAAAAGACCCTGATGCTGGGAAAGACTGAAGGCAGGAGGAGAAGGAGACGACAGAGGATGAGATGGTTGGATGGCATCACTGACTCAATGGACATGAGTTTGAGCAAGCTCCAGGAGTTGGTGATGGACAGGGAAGCCTGGCATGCTGCAGTCCACGGGGTCACAAAGAGTTGGACATGACTGAGTGACTGAATTGAACTGATACTTCTTTTACATCCCTTTTTATTCAGTCTACCTTGAGAAATCATATTGATTATATCCCCTTGTACACAATAAAAAGTAATATTTACTGATGAAGATGATGGTAATAAGTGCAGATCTCTGCTTGAAGTGAGCACAGTGGTTCCCAGCTTGCGAAAGATTCAATGATAAAAGTGTCTATTTCACATTTCATTTTAAAAATTACATTCTGGGTTATATTCTAGTATTAACATTCATGGGGCAAAAGTCACAATCATTAAATTTCTATTACTCTATAAAATATTAGTTAATTATATGGCACCCCACTTGCCTGGAAAATCCCATGGACGGAGGAGCCTGGTAGGCCGCAGTCCATGGGGTCGCTGAGAGTCGGACACAACTGAGCAACTTCGCTTTTACTTTTCACTTTCATGCATTGGAGAAGGAAATGGCAACCCACTCCAGTGTTCTTGCCTGGAGAATCCCAGGGACAGCGGAGCCTGGTGGGCTGCCGTCTATGGGGTTGCACAGAGTCGGACATGACTGAAGTGACTTAGCAGTAGCATATATATTTTTGGGTTTGTATAAGGCCATAGAATAACATGGAAGGAAAATGTTCTTAATTTTCTGGTTACTTTTTAAGCTAAATTACATTTAATAGGATTTTCTTTTCTTTCAATAAAATATTTTAAATACAACAACATACATGTCACTTCTACAATATGAGTTTCTGCTTGGAAACTGCAGGGGAAGAATTCACTCATTTAAAATACCATTTAAAATAAATGTTTGTTGAGATTAACACAATATTAACTAGGGTTTCACCTTTCTAAAGAATCATGACTAAAACTACTTTCCTTATTTATAAAAAGAACAAGAATAGAGATTTACTATTGTCTTATGTTCACAGGACATGTGCCTCAGAGAACACAAGGCTTTTGTGATTAGAAGAATTCATAAAATTGTCTATTAATAAGTGGAAATTTACACTGAGCCTCCACTAACGTTATGTAACTCTCCAGAGCTGGCCAAGACTTCTGAACTCCAGGAGTCTTCTGAGATTTCACAGACCACTGTTTTCCTCTACATTTCCATTTTGTCAACTCATTACAACTGCTCACAACCCAAGTTAACCAGCTCCAATTGATTTCTTCAAAATTGAATCTACTTTAGGAAGAGATGATTTAAAACACTTAATAATAAAGTGAATTGGTGGTGGGCACATATGGTGAATAATGAGATCATCAAACTCATTTTCATCTGGAAGGCACAAAAGAAGATGACTTTAGACATTAATCCATGGCATTTTAATTCACTTTTCTTATTTCACTTAGCTGGTCTTTCTGCTCTGTGTTTTCTGGTTTGCCAACTGGGTAGAATTGAATCTTGCAAGAAACAGATAGGAGACCTGCTATAATGATTTTAAGTACCGCTGAATCATGATCCTCAGCTTATATAAAGTGTTCAGATCTAATAAACACTTCAGAAATGGAAGAAAATCTACTTTGAACTTAATAGTTCTCTTTTTATGTCAACGAAGCTCTGCATAGTTGACATGGAAATGACTTACATTTGAAAGCAGTTATTTTTTGCTAGTTTCAAAGTAAAAAGATTAAAGAAGTTGGCACATGGGACTTCCCTGGTGGTCCAGTGGTTAAGGCTGTGTGTTTCCACTACAGGGGGCACAATTTCAATCCCTGGTTGAAGAACTAAGATCCCACACTCTGCCTGGCATGGCCCAAAAGTAAAAAAGAAAAAGACAATAAGATACCCCAAAAAAACTTGGCTCATGAGAATATCACAGCATGTTTATAATCAAAGTTGCTGTCGACCTCAAGAGTGCATGTATCCTCATGGACTGTTTAGGCATGAAACACACACAAATGTTTGGTATTAGTTTCTTTGAATATAATAATAAGGAAAACAGATTTTTAATTGGTAGAAACTTGTGACATTGATGTTTGGATGACTTCTAAAACTTCTAATGCTCTAACACAGGGATCCCCAACCCCCTGGCCATGAAGTAGTACCAGGCCATACAGGAGGAGGTGAGTGGTGGGCAAGAGAGCAAAGCTTCATCTGTATTTACAGCCGCTCCCCATCACTTGCATTATGCCTGAACTCTGCGTCCTGCCAGATTAGTGGTAGTACAATAATTGTAATGCCCTGAATTATCCTGAAAACATTCCTTCTCTGTCCCCAGTCCATGGAAAAACTATCTTTCACGAAACTGGTCCCTGGTACCAAAAAGACTGTGAGGACCGCTGCTCTAACAGTATGCATTCTTAACATCATCTACCCTGACTTCCTTAACCAAAGCTGCCATGTCACCTCCTCAGCACTAAGCATCAGCTGGCCCTGAGGCCAAGCAGAGATCAGAGAGGCCCAGATGGCTCATTATAATCCATGCAAGTTCATATGCTAAAAATAGAGCTCTTCCTCCATGTCCACCCCATTCACACTATCAATTAAATAAGATGTCAGGGATCAAAGTGACTCTTCAGTATCATTATTCATTTTTCTCCTTCAGCCACTCCAAATCTTGAAAACCATTCCCTCCCACGGCCTCTCACATCCAACCATCGCGGACATAAACATAAAATATGAAGAGACATCCCACTTACGACCCAACAGTTGCTCTCTCATCCTCCTGCTTCCAAATTGAGTTACATTATTTACAGCTTTTCCCCGATGCTATTCTTATTTAAGAAATTCCACACACACATAGACTAATCACTTATTTGATTCTCCCAAAAGATGAAAAAACTTAACATTCACAGTACTTCTTTCAGATCATTAAAGAAAGTAAAATTATCACAGAGGGAGTTGACTCTGCATTTTCCCCCTATTTTGTTTCCCTCTTCCATACTGTCCTAGTGTATATAAGTTTTAACACTTTTTTTTGGTATGTATCAATGAGTGATCACCACTGCTCTTTAAAAAGTGTATATATAAAATTTTACAGTTTATTTTCACTCAACATTACATTTGCTATTTATTTATATTCTTAATTTTTCTAAAGTCACTCTAGGTATCTCTTCTCCCAAATACAAGAAGGACGCAGCATGCTGCAAGTACCCCAGGGGTCATTCCCTCCTTCCCCAGGTTCTTTTTCATTACAGGACATCTTTTTTCTTTTGGTGTTAGTTCTAGAAGGTGTCGTAGGTCTTCGTGTGCTGTGTATGCTCATTCCCTTCGGCTGTATCTGACTCCTTGTGACCCTACAGACTGTAGCCAACTAGGCTCCTATGTCCATGGGATTTCCCAGGCAAGAATCCTGGAGTCTGTTGCCATTTCCCTCTCCAGGGAATCTTCACAACCCAAGAATTCAGCCCAAGTCTTCTGCATCTCCTGCACTGGAGGCGGACTCCTTACCACTGAGTCACCGGGGAAGCCCAGTTCTTTTTCACTGTAGCCCCGTATTCTGCTTCATGTTTTACTGTTAAGAGTTACAGCTTATCTCTTCATGCAGATATTTATATTTTTAAAAATCATGTCTAAGCTCAGTTTCTACTTCAGGTTCTTTTCTTTCAAAGAAATATCCTTTAGTTCTTTCAGCAAATTTGTGTGGGTGGTAGACTTAGTCAATATATGTATGATTTTTTTTTTTTTTAATTTTACTGTCAGTTGAAGTGACTTTTGTTGGGAACAGAATTCTAGGATCCCTCACTGTCCTTTGAAGACACTATAGCATTTCTTTCTGGTATTTGTTGCTGTTGACAGCCTCTGTCATTCTTTAATTCCTTTGTAGAAAACCTTTCAAGATTTTCTTTATGACTCAGGCTTGGCAATTTCACTGCTCTGTGTCTACAGGTGGACTTATTTTTACTGACTTGTCTATAGCCCAAGATTCGTGTTATCCCTTAATTCTTCAAAATTCTCAAGACATTTCTCTGAATATCGCTTCTCTGAATATATCTATTTAGACCTAGTTTATAAAAGTTCTTTTAGATAGATGTTGGAACACTTCAATTTATGCTCTTAACTTTTCCTTCATGTTTTGGGTCCAAAAAAAATTTTTTTAACATTGCCTTGTTTTCAGGGTAAAATTCTCAGTAAGATCTCTCAGTTCATATATTCTTCCACTAAAGAACATTCTCAACATAGCCAAAACAAGAATCTGGGAATTATCCTAGATATATTTTTTCCTTCTTCCTTGACAACCATCAGGGCAATGAGTTCTGTCCATCAGATATCCATTCACATTGGCTTCCTAAAATAGCTTCCTAACTTTTCTCCTTTCTTTTATTTAGTCCTTCATCCATAGACTTAATTATTACTATGTTACTCCCATCTATTTACATGCTTGTCTCCCTAGAGTGTTCGGTAATACAGACTTCTCAGTTTGGCCTACAAGGCCTGGGATAACCAGATCCATAGATAACCCTAGAACTTCATTTCATTTTTGATAAATACCCTACAAGTGAACCATACCAACCTATCTACTTGGATGCTACTGCTGCTGCTAAATCATTTCAGTCGTGTCCTACTCTGTGCGACCCCATAAACGGCGGCCCACCAGGCTCCCCCGTCCCTGGGATTCTCCAGGCAAGAACACTGGAGTGGGTTGCCATTTCCTTCTCCAATGCATGAAAGTGAAAAGTGAAAGTGAAGTCACTCACTAGCAACCCCATGGACTACAGCCTACCAGGCTCCTTTATCCATGGGATTTTCCAGGCAAGGGTACTGCAGTGGGTTGCCATTGCCTTCTCTGATCTACTTGGATAATGTCCCTATCTACTAGGATCTACTATGGTCTTTCATATTTCTAGGACATTGCATCTTTTGTTTTTTAATTGCCTTTCCTTCCTCATTTATGTGGATGATGTAAGTAACACTTTCCTCTGAGAAACACCCTTCTCCTGAAGTTACAATCACTCCCTTTCAACCTCTAAGCTTTACATTCCTTTATAATCTATCTCTGTGGGTCTACACTTATTTGTATTGCAGCACTCATCTCACTATAGTTGTCTTGTCTCCTTTATCCATTCAACTATGAGCTTCTTGTGGATATTGTCAGTGCATCAAACATGTGGCTCAATCATAAATGTGCATTAATGAGTAATTAAATGGAAAGGATAGATTGAATAATTCCTGGGTGATGTAAAAGGTTAAAAAAATTAGAAAAAATTTTTTTAAATTAACCTGGCAGTTCAAATTTTATTTAATTTTGGTAATGGAATAAGAACACAGGAAGAAAATAAACAGTGTTAAAATCATCACATTCATTTAATGTTGCACCATAGGGAATAAAATTCAAGAAATTTATATAACAAGTCAACTAGTTTCATCTAGTTTATAAAGTGCAACAGTTTCTAGGTGGCAAAATTTTAAAGTATGAATATATGTGTGTATATATATGTATATCTCATATATTTATATATTCACGCTTAAATGGCTCAGTGAGTAAAGAATCTGCCTGTGATGCAGGAGACTCGGGTTTCATCCCCAGGTCGGGAAAATCCCCTAGAGTAGGAAACGGCAACCCACTCCAGTCTTTCCACCTGGAAAATCCCATGGACAGAAGGGCCTGGCGGGCTACAGTCCACATGGTCGCAAAGAGTCAGACATGATCGAGTGTGAGCACAGTTCAGTTCAGTTCAGTCGCTCAGTCCTGTCCGACTCTTTGCGACCCCATGAATCGCAGCACGCCAGGCCTCCCTGTCCATCACCAACTCCTGGAGTCCACCCAAACCCATGTCCATTGAGTTGGTGATGCCATCCAACCATCGCATCCTCTGCCGTCCCCTTCTCCTCCTGCCCTCAATCTTTCCCAGCATCAGGGTTATTTCAAATGAGCCAGCTCTTCGCATCAGGGAGCCAAAGTACTGGCATTTCAGCTTTAACATCAGTCCTTCCAATCACATTCATCTTAAATAAGGAACAGCATCAACCTCTTTGAGTGTATTCTTACATGCCCAGATACGAGGTGGCCACTGCATTCTGTACCTTACAAACACATAAGCGTCTCTAAATAAACCACCTACCGGCTGAATAGTAATAATATGGCCAATATTCCTTACATGGTCTCTGGAATGAGGTATGAAATGGTATTAACAAGGAGAGTCTGAGTGTGCTGGCTTACTCCAGCTGATCAAGCATAATTCTATTCTGTATTTACCATAATTAAAAATACAGAGCACAACACTGAAAGACAGTTATAAACCATTCAGTGGCTTGTAAACTGCAAACGTTTTAACTTTCCACTTAGACCATGCAAAATTACCCAGTCAAAAGTTGTTTAAGTTATAGTTCAAAGGGGTTTACTTGTTAAGTGTGAGGGGCTTATCGTGGTGATTACCGCAAAAAATGATCACAATTGGCCAAGGAAGGAAATCAAAGGGCCTGTTAATATGTTGCCCTACTTGCAAGGTATAATGAAAATAATTGGAGGTTAATGGCACCTTGATTATTGTAGATCATACCAACCAATGGGTCCAAGGATGCCAGGAAGCAGGGGTTTGCCAGTTAGTGTCCATTTGTTGATGAAAGCAAGTCATGTTTCATGACAACCATCACTTTGAGGGTAGGTTGGAAAATACTTGCTATCACGTATCATGATACCAATCCATTTTGGAAACCATACAACATATCTTACTCTCTGATAAACTTCAGAAAACAGGAAGAAAACTATAAAAACATAGAAAAGCAGTGGATAAGACTCAAGAGAAACTTACACAAAAACTGGAAAACGTCCAATCTTACCATGAAGCTATTCTCTGTAACCAAACACACATCGTTTGGAATTTATTTTCCAACTCTGAAGAAGGCATTTCTGAACATCTGCGATATAAGCTAGGATAATTTTAAAGCTGTAATGTTGTAATGATTATTAGCTATTGGCTAGTGCTCGGAATTTTATTGAACTCATTAATCTAAGAAAAATAAATACAATTATAATGGTACTAATAAATGCTGGCTATATTTTTATTTGGTGGTTTTTCCCTTGTGTTTTTTAGAAAATAACCACTACCAGGATGAGGCAAGACAAACAGCAAGTCTGTGCTGTGTATGCCTGTCTAACCAATTCCCTGCTAAACAGAGCTCCAGGCAGGGACCAGCTATGTGGGAAAAGGACACAGCTGTCGATCTCTGAAACTCAGTCAACCACACTTTGACAAAATTTCCCTACACCTAAGAAATGTTAACCTTTAGCTTGAAGCTGTTGTTAAAAAATACTGCAAGATGCTGGAGAAAATGGAAATACATAATATGGTACCATAACATCAATACTTAGCCACATGGAATTACCTCATGCAATTCATACACACACACACACACACATATATATGAATTTAAATATAGATGATTTCCTATGTAACATTTTAAACCTTGACAAAAATAAAATGATTTAAACTTTCAATGTACCTGATTTGAAAAAATATGAAACTGGGTTATTCAATATTGACAAATTCTCTACATAACTAAGGCATACTTTTTAAATGATCAAAACCCAAGTATGGCAAAAGTATTAAAAAGTTTTGATTTTGTTCAAGGTTTTGTCACCAGTAAGCTGTGACCTTATTAAGAAACAGAGAAAGGTATGAGTCTCGGTTTTCTTATCTATAAAAGACAGGCAATAATATCTATACACTGGTTATACTGTAAGACTTAAAGATGATGTATGTAAAGTGCAAAGAACATATAAGCATTCAATAAAGGTTAATTATTGAAATGATTTTTAATAAATATATTTATAAGATTTATTACCTACTTTGCCACCTACTTCAGACAGACCATAAATTAGCCTTTCCTTCATTACTAATGGTCATTATTTCAAAAGCAATTATTATGCTGTAATAAAGTATTACCTCCAAGGACTAAAGAGCTGTGTAAGCCTATTTACTCCAATCCCAACAGACCTCGCTGTGATTTTTCAAGTTCCTATTTCAATAATAATTTTGACACCTCCTTTCTTAGCTGCCATTCTTTTGCCCTTCGTCTACCTACAGAGAAAGGAAAATTCCTAATTTGGGCGGGGGGGCGGGGTTTGGGCGTTGAGAATCTCAGAGGGTTTCAAGCATTTGTAAATAGGTACTGCAACATTAGGAATTTCTTTTCCTACGGAAAACTACAGGAAGTGAAATGCTACACAATTTTTGTGGCTATTAGGAATACATAAAAATCTATTTAGATAACATTTCAAGGGGCATGAGCTATAAAAATTGAGAAATATCCCTCTCCTATATTTTTCTTTTGCCATTTTCATTCACTACTTATTCTCGAGGCACAGCAGGATATTCACAAAGGATGTAAGAAGTACATCTAAAGTAAGAGTTAAAAGGCTTTCTCTTTCAGAAAAGGAGAAGTCAGGTCCTCTCATAAGTAATTCATAGTATATATCAGGTGTGCAATGCACGTTTTACATCTTACGCTGTTTGTGCGTGCGTGTGTGCACCTCACAGCCTATGAGTCAGTAAAGCTCCACCATTGTTCACCCTTTTCCTTATCTGGAATACTTCTGCCTCCTCCCAGAAGCAAAGCCTGTTTCTTAACTTGCACCTCAAATGCTACACATTCTACTTTCATTGTGACATACGACTTCCTCCAGGGTCAAATTCATGTTCTTTGGGGGGGTTCCACCTTTGGTCTCTAGAAGGTTTCCTCTGTTTTAATGGGCTCTGTATTTACGGAGGACTAATTGAAAACATCCATGCCTGACAAAGGTCAGGGGACAAAGGTCACACCAGAGATGATTAGGGAGCCCTGGGCTTTAGCACAGACGAGACAAAAATGAAATCATGAAATTGACAACTCCTTCTAAACGCAGATTTGAAGCAATTCAGCAGACCTGTTTTAGATTTGTGCATGGCTTTGCTTAATATACCTTTAAGATTAGAGATTGGTGGAAAGAAACGAAATCTGTTTTATGGCTGCAACAAATGGGCCCACCACAGTAAAAATGTCATTTATTCTTCCTCACAAAGAGACCTTTGCGGTATAGTGCAAATAAAAGCAGCATTTTTCCTTCTACTTAAGGTTTGTTAGGCGAAATTTATGTTTTTAAAATGCACTGCAAACACCAAAAACTGATTGTACTCTTATCAGCTTTTAAATCAAAACAGCTTGCTATCTGGTAAGGACAGGAGAACTGGTCGATTTATTTCATAAAACTTTATGTACAAAGAGACAGTGTCTATGAACTTAATGGAGAGAATACAGAGTCTGGAGGGGTAATTTTTATTAGAATTTATAGTGGGATTATCCATACTCCACAGTTTTCAGATTTTATTGAGATTTTATGGTACTGTGATGCTGACACAGTCAACTGCAGTGGGACAGGAGGTATAATTTGTTTCACCCTGACTGGGAACTGAAATTGGCATTACTATTATATAAGAAACCTCACAGACTCTATTAATTGCCCAGATCCAATCAAAGCCATTATTTTTCCTAGTTTCACAGGTAAAATATTTTACCTGGGCATAAAATAATAATAAGAACTGGCTGTAACTCTCATGCAACAGTATCTTTTCATTAAGACTGTTCAGAAGCCATAAGAATATTTCTCACCCACAGGGAGTTCAGCTCCAGAAACTATTAAAATCTAAATCACATCAAGTATCTGTAATGTACCACCAAATATTATTCTTCAGTATTAAGTACAGTGAAAAAAAACAAAAACTTGGGAAATAGCAGAAACAATATACTCAGAAGCACCAGGGAATTACAGATGGCCCACTGACACAAAAGAAGAACAGCTATGGGAAAGATACTCATTCATTCTGCAAACATTTATTGTTCACTGTGTGCGAGACACTGGATCAAGCGTAAGACCATGATATAGATATCACTGTAATTTTATATTATATATATAATATACTTGAGCCAAATATATTGAGTAAAGAGAATATATTTTGTATATGTATGTATATCTATGGGATTCCCAGGTGGTGCTACTGATAAGGAACCTGACTGGCATTGCAGGAGACGCAGAGGAGTTGGGAGACTCAGGTTCGATCCCTGGGTTGGGCAGATCCCCTGAAAGAAGCCATGGCAACCCACTCCAGTATTCTTGCCTGGAGAATCCCATGGACAGAGGAGCCTGGTGGGCTACATACAGCCCATGGGGGGTTGCAAAAAGTTGGACACAACTGAAGCAACTCAAGTATGCACATGCATGTATATCTATGTGTATGTACATATATGACATACGCTGTATTCCAATTTGGTATGTGCATTTCTAGAAAAGAAGGCATCTGAACCAGTCTTGAGACAGGGAAAGAAATGGCCAGCCAGGAAAAGGAAACAGCAAGGCTACAGGGAGAGTTGTCATCACAGCGAGGTAGAAAAGATGGCTGAGACATGACACGTATTTAGTAGAATGGCAACAGCGTGGTGGGGAGGGGTGGTAGGGCTGGGGTGGGGGGAGTCAGGCTCTGGGTATGAGGAACCCATGTTGTTGCTGCTTCTACTTCACCCTACAGAGGGAGGTTGCTCTTCTGGTTAGGGTTTAGGACTAGAGACCGGCACTAGCCACAGCACTCTAATGGAGCATCTCATATAGAGCACGGCACCCACATTAATGAATTCATTAGTTAATTCATCTCTTCACTCAGTAAGTATTTATCGAACATGTACTAGTGTCAGGCACAATGCAATGTGTTGAGAAAATCAGAGCTAATGAGGTCCAGGTGGATTTGCGGAGATGCCAGCCTATTTTATTCTATGAGGAAGCATTTATAACAACACACGCCACATTATGCTTCCCTGGTGGCTTAGCAGTAAAGAATCCGCCTGCCAGGCAGGAGCCACGGATTTGATCCCTCATCTGGGAAGATCCCCTGGAGGACAGCATGGCAACCCACTCCAGTTCTTGCCTGGAAAATCCCATGGCCAGAGAAGCCTAGTGGGCTACAGTCCATGGGATCGCAGAGTCGGACCTGACTGAAGTGACGCAGCACGCATGCGCATATCACATTACAGGAGCAGCTACAGTTTCTGTCAACAGAGAAGTTTATTCTTATCATAGGTCACCCAAGTCTCACTAGGTCTTTCTCTCATTGAGAAAGTGAGAAAACCATACACCATGGCAGTATCTCTCAATTTTACTGTTGCTATTGAGCTTTTCCTAAGTCCCTAGCTATCAATATGGAGAAGGCACTGGCGACCCACTCCAGTACTCTTGCCTGGAAACTCCCATGGACAGAGGAGCCTGGCAGGCTGCAGTCCATGGGGTCGTGAAGATTCGGACAAGACTGAGCGACTTCACTTTCACTTTTCACTTTCATGCATTGGAGAAGGAAATGGCAACCCACTCCAGTGTTCTTGCCTGGAGAATCCCAGGGATGGGGGAGCCTGGTGGGCTGCCGTCCATGGGGTCCCACAGTTAGACACGACTGACGCGACTTAGCAGCAGCAGCAGCAGCTATCAATAAGGCAGTCCTCTGATGAATTCTCTAAGGGCTACTCCCACTTATCAGTTTTACCAAATTCTCCTGTTTTCTGTCCTGCTGTCTCACTTTTTATTTTTTCTCTGTGACATTCAATAAAACTTAATAGTTCCCAAGTTGTCATATATCTGCCTCCACTAACTCAACAAATATTACCCATAGTTACAAAGAAACTAATCACAGATCCGTAGAAAGTAGCATTTTATTTCTACTAAACAGAAGCCACATACAAACGTGCAGGATGGAAAGCAGGACAAGCGGGTAGAAGTGATGCTTCTTAAAGCAGATGAGTTAGGGTTCAAATCCATGTCCAAGTTTTACTTTAAAGGGGCATATTCACTGCACTCCCTGACAGTCCTCAACTGTTAAATCTGAGAGCAACGATAGAATAAATTAGTAGACTACATATGAGTTCCTCCACCAACTCTTTTAGAGCACATTATTTTAAAATTCCACCACTAGATGGCAGTACAAAGGCTATCATTTTCAACATAGGTTTCTTAGTTCCACAATAAATACAGCAGGTAAGGGATAGGCGATTTCGTTAGATATAGAAGATAAAGAAGAATCAAGATTCAAGAAAAGGAAGAATAGTGAAGCATGGAGGAAGAGAGAGAGAAATATATCTAGGAGAAAAAAAAAGATAAAAAGAGAAGGGAATTGGAAGAGTGAGAAGGCAGAAAAAACAAACTGGAAGCAAGATGGGTATTTGAGCAGGAGATGGAGAAGAACTCCATGTAGTCTCATTCAAATTTTCTAAATAGAAATTATAGGAAGAAATACATATTTCAATATGACTCAGTACACAGATACTATATAGACACACACTGTACTGCATTTGATGCAAGTCAGTCAGTTACTAAACAAAAGTTACATGATGTAACACATCCGTGGGTGAAACTCTCATATTTCTTAATCAAATCTATCCTATTTAATTCCTTTAAAATGTTGATGATGAGCTAGTACACTGATACCAAGATTCACCAACAGGAAAATGACTCACAGTATGAACAATATTATTTTAGTGTATTGTAAACTACAGCTGACTTTTAAGAGAAGTTGTCCTAAAAACCACCACACTGAAATTCCTGGCCATATAATTGGTCCATAAAACATTTGTTGAAAAAATTAACTACTTACAGAAGAAAAACGAAGGCGAAGCCACCTAGTCATAAAAAACACATATACAATTGGCCAATGATCAAAGTTGCATTTTCCCCACATAAAAGGGGCTGGAGGGAAGATCGAGTATGTGATTACCACTCTGTAAATTGGCAGCTCTTCTTTTATTTATTAGATAGACAAATATCAATCTGTTCTTTTCTAAAGAACCCAAAGTGGAAGTACAACCGTTAATCAAACTCTCCATTAACAATGGAAAACAGGTAGAAAGAAGGGGCTGAGAAAATAGTAATAGAGCTTGGAGAAGAAAAACAATTATTGCGGATGGAGTAAAAAAAATTGGAAACAGAAACCACAGCCAGAGAGTTGTAAATAATTAAAAAGCCAATTTAAAACAGTGCTGGCAATGATTCTAAGACCAAGTTTCCCTTTTGGATCTCACATTCTTTCTTCTCTCATTTGTTCCTTTCAGGTCTTAAGAGTCACTGGGCAAAATGTCCAATTGCAAAAAAGTATCTATATCTATATAGATATATCTAGATATATAAAGATACCTATACAGCTCTATCAGAGAAGGCAATGGCACCCCACTCCAATACTCTTGCCTGGAAAATCCCATGGACGGAGGAGCCTGGTAGGCTGTAGTCCATGGGGTTGCTAGGAGTCGGACAAGACTGAGCGACTTCGCATTCACTTTTCACTTTCATGCATTGAAGAAGGAAATGGCAACCCACTCCAGTGTTCTTGCCTGGAGAATCCCAGGGATGGGGGAGGCTGATGGGCTGCCGTCTATGGGGTCGCACAGAGTCGGACACGACTGAAGTGACTTAGCAGCAGCAGCAGCTTACAGCTCTATAGTTATCTATATACATATAGATATATCAATCCAATACTCAAACGGTTCTTGCAGTGAGTATATATATCCAAACATCATCAAAATAATCCTATAAATATCTGCAATCTAATATGTAAAATAAGAATTTCCTTGTATCATAACAGCACCTGTACTATGTGAAATTAGAAGCCTCACATTTACGTAGAACGTTACTTCAGGAGAGAAAAAATTTGTTCTTCAAAATGAAACTACAGAGGAAAGGAAAGATTTATTTCCAGATTCAACATGTTAAAGATAATCAGAGAAAACATTTCAGGTTGTGGTAAAAAATGAATATAGAGACTTTCTTAGACTAAAAACTAGTAGTACATCACATTTAAGCATCTATCTACTTAAACATAAATTAGACAGTTTTATCTTAGGAGGAACTTGACCTAACAAGTTATAACAGAATGAACACAAAGTCCACTCTGGTAATCCCTTGCTTTAACTACTTTATCTTTTGAATGGATTTCCTCCTGTCTATATCTTTCCTTCCTTACACAGTATCTATTTCTGAATGGAGTATCTCCTGTCCCCTCTGCTGGTCATATTTTTTTCTCTTCTTTTCTAGTTGTACTTCTATTTACTGTTTAAATGTGTGTGGGCAAAGCCAAACTCACACCTTGACATTTTACAGTTTACAAGGACCTTACACAGAGTTTTTTCTTTTCTAATTATCTCTTAGAACAATACATATAATTTCTGTCACCTCTCTTGTCAAATTTTAGACCTAACCCAACCTATGCCCTGTTGGCTCAGACAGTAAAAGAATCTGCCTGTAGTACAGCAGACCCAGGTTCAATCCCTGGGTCAGGAAGATCCCCTGGAGAGAGGGATGGCAACCCACTCCAGTATTCTTGCTGGGAAAATCCCATAGACAGAGGAGTCTGGTGGGCTACAGTCCATGGGGTCACAGAGATTCAGACATGCCTGAGCAACTAACAATCTATGCCAGATGAATCAGAGAAGTCAATAACCTTAGATATTTCAGTAAACAAGAGCAGAAGAAGCCTTTTCTTTTTGGATGGAATCCATTCAACTTCCTATGTGTGCCCACAAGTGAAAAAAATACAGATAGGTTTCTACTCCCTGTTAAAATCAGGTAAAAACAAATGACCAATGTATCCATATAAAATATTCTGTCTTCCAATTTAAGATTCAGTTTTTCATAAATATTAGCTGTTTTTCTCACTATTTAACAAGTTACTGTCTGTTTTATAATGACGGTAGTGAAACACTCACATCCTTTCAAAGTCTACAATTAAGAAAAATAAGCCAAAGTGAGCAACCATCCAGTCCTGCTTCCCAATAAGCAACGCTGAAAATTAACAGTAAAGGATTACGTAATTAGAAGGTTTGTCAATCAAAATCAGATTAAAAATAGGAGCCTATATCTAGTAGTTATCATAATTAAACATAAGAAGAAGAATGCATTTACCAAAGGAAGCTGGGGTAGTTCAATCAAGAAGCCAAGACAACCATATACAGGAGGGTATGTCAGCTGCCCAGGACTATTCTGGTTATATGGACAGATGACACTGGGATTCCATTGAATGGTGAACTAAAAGAGGACAGTCATATGTAAGGCAGCCAGGAGAAGCGAGTCTGTGACAAAAGGAACCGAGACCTGAAATATGACATCATGAACATCAACAAGTGGGAAAGTCGAGAGGAGAAGAACACTGGTGAAACAAAAAGATCTGAAATGGAGAGCTTCATGGGAGTAAAACCCCAGTTGCATTCAATGGTCGGGAGCTACAGTCATAACCTCCAACCAGCTCTGCAGCAATTGCTAGGATGACCAGATTCCCTTTCACAAGTATAAATGGCCCAGGACTAAAAATACACTGTGGCTTCTTCCTGTGGGCTGTGAGAAAAGCAACAGCCTGTAGGAAGAAATGGGGTGTGACTATTTCAGATGTGCCCACAGCCACAGCCCTCTGAAATTCCTGAACCAGTGCTATGGGAATAGGTATGGTTTTGAAGGATTTGCCATTTCATCTAAAAATAATAGAAAAATAACACTTTTTTTTAATTAATGGAGATGATCAAAGAAATGACATGCTCATATGGGGCTGCTGGTTTCTTAACAGCAGCTACAACAGGCTCTAGTCAGATATTTCAGGGAAAAGTACTTTAAACTCAAAGATCTTATCCTATAAATGTCTGAAGTCAGGAATAATGCACTTATGATCAATGGTAAGTTATTAGTCAAGTATGACACTATTATAATAAAAGTCTTGATGCAATAAATACGTTCTGTAAAAATTCTGGTAGGCTGAGCTCTTGGGATTGCATTTTCAAGAGAGAGAACGTGGCTGCATAGGAAACAGGCTGAGTTCTTTCTCCTAGGCATTTTTCCTTTTATGGTCATGGGGACATCTGGTGAGGCTAGGTGGCTAAGGAGAAGACAACATGGGGAACAGAGGAGAAGACAAACCAAAAGACCATCTACATAAAGCAATAAGAAGGACAGGATAGCAGTCAGGGAAGAAAACTAGACAACCGTGTTACTCAGCTGGCTTTTCACTTCTGGCTGTTCCAAAGACAACATCAATTACACCTTTGTTCAAGCCTCATTCCTTGGCATCAAGGTTATATTATGTTCCCCTAGCTACATGGGGAAAGGGCCAGCTCAGGTACAGAGAGAGAAAATAAATCCATTGTCTTTTTTAGCTCTTTAGTTGGTTACGGCCTTGTCCTTTTAAGTATTCTGCATTTCTAAAATGTACACATCTATACATATTCAATTATAAAAATGTCTTTAAACAACAATTACAAATTGCTTAGGGATTATCTTTTTAAAATTATTCCGTATGTTCCAGTATGTGATGAATGAGAAATGTTTGATCTTATATTCATATTAATGCTGGTATCATTTTTACATTTTTAGTGGAACCTACAATTTACTGAACTTCTGTTTACTTTTCATTGTCAATCTTAGACCATTATCTGCTGTTTTCTGCATTTTCTTTCCTTTACCATTATGCATCTTTTTCCTCAAAACCTGTGTCAATCTAATAAATTGACTTCAGAATTCAGGTTAATTACTGCAAGATGGAGGTTACTTCTGCAAAATAATATAAGCAACTAATGTGTAATGAACAACTTTGCTTCTGTGATTCTTCCTTCTCTAGAATTACCCATTTTCAACTATCTACTGGATTATTCTTGACAGAATACAAATAGGCTATACTTTCTGTCTCTTTTAAATTGCTCCCTTGAGAGCATAAATTTCTCTTCAGCTATCATGCCATTTCTCCAAAACTCTTTCAGCAAAACTTGGCCAAAGAGCCTTCTAGACCCCTGGTCTCCCCTACCTCACCTCTCAGTAGAACATGAACTCACTTCGGTCTGTCCCTTGTCCCCAGTCTCCACTGACACAGCATCATCAATGAATGCATCCTTCCCCAAATGCTCCATTCTCAGTCCTTTTTTCATTTGGCCCCTTAGAAGCTTTTGATAATCTGACAACTCCTTCTTCACTTATATTCTCTTAAATGCCCTTTCTTTTACCTTAATAGCAGATCAAAAGGAAGGAAAGGAGAATCCTAAAAATGCCTATGGAAGCAATAAACCAAGAACAATTTTGCTTGTGATTTTTTTTTTTTTACCTTCTATGCTTTCTGCTGCTAATTATCTATGAAAACTAATGAAAATCTCCTGAGAAATCTACCAAAAACTTTCCCAGGCTCACTGAAATTCTGTTACAAGGTCAAATAACCCCTGTAGGGTCTTGTTTATAAACAACATGCCTCAGGTCCCGTGGAGAACCTTCTAGCTCTTAGCACTGTCACTTGGGGGGCTCAATGCTACTCTGTCCCTTTGGTATCAAGCAGGAAAATGCGTCCCTCTGGAGACCTTCTCTTACAGCATCCCTCTCATAGCTCTAGTCTACACTGTAAGCACCTTTGAGAACATCACGCCATTTTCTTCATATTACATCTTATCAAGACCCAGCTGAGTTCTGTCAGTGCCCTGGGTTAGCTAACCGATTTGCCATTCCTTTAAGACCATATTCTGTAAATACTTGGATGGGCTGGAGTTCTCTCCTCATTAGAATATTTCTTCACACTCTTCTGTTGTTAGCCAAACATACCCATGCGAAGTTCCATCCTACCACAATTCCAAAACCCCAAACACCCACTTCTGAATATCACAACAAAAATATTTGTTCCAACCACATGTAACACTCTACATGAAAATACTTTGGTCAAACACAGCTTTCTCCATCTACGGCTATAATTAACCTCTCTCCCATAGGCACATCCATGGCTAGTCTATGTTTTAACTCTGTCCACAGCTATCAGTTAACTGTACAATTTTCTTGTTTGATGACAAGATCTCCTAGCAGATTGTAAGTACTTAGATAAAAACAGCATCTGTTTTGCTCAACACAATCTCTGGTAACAATAAAACGCCTAATACATGAGAGATGCTCAATCAATACTTGAATGGACAAACGACTCAATTCATGTTATTTTAGATACAAGACGTATACATTCTTAGTCCCTTACGTAATGTGACATAAGGTAATCTATTTCTTTACTATAGACCAGATATGTTTTACCAACTTTAAAACTAATTAACCAGTACAATCACCCACATTTATGTAAGTTATTTTTATTAGTAGCATTTGAAAATCCAACTCCCCTATTATATTTCCTTTGGCTCATCCATACCAGAAATATAAGACCTATGTGAGAATAGAAATAGGCCTCCTTTTATCACTCAGCCATTTCATCACTGGCCCAGTGCCCAAGTGCATATTTGCAGCATAAAGATGTGAGGAATTACTGAAATGCCTCGTCCTTTATTCCTTCTGTGAGATAGGCAGGCCTCCTCCACTACACACTTTTATTATCATCTAATTAATCAGACAATTAAAAAATTATAAAATGCTATAGCAATATTGTAGAATATGGGGATTATAAAATATATAAATTAATAAACATAAAAAGCATGGGATTTTCCTTATGACTTCTCATTCTAAACCCTCATCCCTTATAATTTGTTGTAACAACTTTGAGAAGCACTTCTTGAGAGCAGTTTATCACTTTTAAATTCAGTAAGTCTTTTTTACCCCAACTTTCTATTTTTACAATACAGCAAAAAAATTTCTGAACATTATTGCTTCAGGTATTTGGGGGGGAATCTAATAATGATAAATGATTATCAGTGCTAGACATGTACACATAAAATCTTTATATTTCCAGTAATCTTCAAAGATATATCATATTTTATTTGTATTTTATCACTGAAGAAAATGAAGATTAGTGAGATTAAATAACTTTGCTCAGTCCAAAGCTGGAAGTGAGGGAACTAGAATTCTAAACTCATGCATCCTTGATCCCAGATTTCATGCTGTTAACGTCCATATCATATTCAGTGTGCTGATGGTTGTATGTTTATTCTTGATACGCAAAAACTGCTGAATACAAACACTGCATAAAACTGACAAAAATACTCATGTAGAGAACAAATTACAGCATGAGTCTAAACACAGTTCTTCTACAAAGATAAATTTTCCAGAAAATTAAATTTTGGCAGTAAACTTTAACTAAAAGTAATCTCTCTCATAAAATGAT
Organism: Ovis canadensis; assembly: GCF_042477335.2. Taxonomy (NCBI): domain Eukaryota; kingdom Metazoa; phylum Chordata; class Mammalia; order Artiodactyla; family Bovidae; genus Ovis; species Ovis canadensis. The sequence goes on from NC_091254.1 coordinate 63,237,498, forward strand.
AATGGCAAATAAAAGAGACATCTGTTTCCTTCATTAATGCACCAAAACTGTTTTTTTAATAAAAGGTCACAGTGTTAAAATCCTTATCAATCACCTTCACAATAAAAGCAATAGTTTTCATAAGTGATATTGTACAAAGATTGGATTCCATGTATACACATATATAAAATAATGTAATACACAAGGTTATATTTTTTCTAATTGCTAATTCTTAAAGAATTTAAAGCACATCTGTAAATTATAAATGAAAATAAATATCTAATGTGATCTTTAATTATGTTATTCTTATTCAAATCGATTAGCTCATTTGGATTAGAAATATTAGTAATATCAAAGAAGGTTTGACTCAAGTAAAATCTATGTAGATATTCCCTTCTTCCTCTTTTTTTTTTCTAGTTCACAAAGATAGTGGTGAGACTAATTCCTGGCCATTGTCCATAATAGCACCAAAAATACAAAATAGTTGTCAGGTAAGCATAGTACCTGGATCTCAAGTTTGCAGTCTAAGTCTTTGTTGTAAGCCGTGAGATTTTTCACTTGGAAAAACTGAAAAGGTGCAATCTGTCATGTGCTATGAAGAAACTTATTGGAGATAAAACAGTAACTTGCAAAAGATGCATGCACAATTTTGCATGTTTGCAAAAATTCTCCAAGTTCATAATCAAATATTATTCCTATGCACTGAATCCTACCTTTTACAAGAACCAAAACAACTATGTTTACTAGCATTTTACACAAAGGCAGTGTTTTATGTGTTCATCCATCATATTTTAATTATGAGTTTGACAGTAATATGGCATTCAAAGCAAAATGTACTACAACCTAAGTCTTAATCCATCATTATTTCTAGACTCTGAAGATGAAACACATGCATATGAGTTGATGATTATCGACATTTTATATTTCTATAGAATGGTGGCTTTTTTTTTTAGATCTACAGAAAGGGAAAAATCAACATGTTATTACAATTCCTTTGACTTAAAAATAGAAAAAAAAAGAACTTAGAAGAAGAAAAATAACTTAATGAGCAGCTATCATATATAATTAACTTGATATTATTATATAAACTCATGTAACAAAGGAGAAGGCAATGGCAACCCACTCCAGTACTCTTGCCTGGAAAATCCCATGGATGGAGGAGCCTGGTAGGCTGCAGTCCATGGGGTCACTAAGAGTCAGACACGACTGAGTGACTTCACTTTCACTTTTCACTGTCATGCATTGGAGAAGGAAATGGCAACCCACTCCAGTGTTCTTGCCTGGAGAATCCCAGGGACAGGGGCGCCTGGTGGGCTGCCGTCTATGGGGTCACACAGAGTTGGACACGACTGAAGTGACTTAGCAGCAGCAGCAGCATGTAACAAAGTATCTTTCTGCTTCTAATCCCCAGAAGGATACATTAATACTGCATTTTGAATTATTTCTATCATAGAAGCTTCCTGCTATTTAAAATAACAACTTAGACTTATATGAAGATAAGAACTCTAACTACATGATGCATTTCTAGCCAAACACCTAACTTTAGAGTTACTTTAATGGCAACTTAATTTACAAATTACTCAAAAGTGAATGCACAGATAACAAGCATCGGAACTTCATGTCATTTTATATTACTGCCAGATAAATAAGATCCAGTCTGAACAACTGAAGGAAGAAACATCTTGATTGACTTTTTACATTTTTCATAATTGTTAATCTCTATGAGGGATTCACAACTCACAAGCCGTGAGGCTGACTGTATAGACTGTCCTTCCTATGAAGGTAAACATTATTTTGCAAATTCACATATTAGAATTCTGACATCATATGACTTTGATACATAAAAATATTGACTGAGTAATTCTGAAACATATACCTATGAAACATATGAAAACGAGATTCGTTTCTACTAAACTGAGCTCTACTCACAGGAGCAGATCAGTTGTTCCTCTGTGTCACTGTGCACAGAACTTCTTAGTAGTAACTTCCGTGCATAACAGTTACTTCTAGTGGTAAAATAAAGCAAGGCTCGCTTGTGTCTCTTACCTTTGCCATGGCTTCTCCCATCCTCCAAAAGTGGTACTACGATAGTGTTGTTCACATTGCCAGGTGACCGCACAGCTGTGTAGACAACAGGCACCGACTGGACCACCACGGGGATGCGATGAACGTGACTCAGTTTGTTAGACTGTAAATTCATGGGACTTGAAGGCGGAACAGGATGGATAATGTGCAAAAACTGCTGGCCTCCCACACCAGAGGCAGAGGCAACGAGGGGCCCTGGAGTTAATACTGTCGACGAAGATGATGCTGAAGATACTGATGTTATAACAGTCGGGGATGAGGCTGGACGGCTAGAAGATGATGAGGAGGTTGAAGTTGAAGAAGGTGAGGAGGCGGACGCTGTCATGGAAACTGGGGAGGATGAAACGGCTGTAGGGGATGTCCTGGCTTTGTTGATGGACAAGTCCACTGGCTCAGTTTGTGTCTGGAAGTGATCTACAGATAATGAGTCCTCCGGGGGTTCCCCTTTCACATTATTTAGCAACAGGGGAACAGCTTCCATATCGGGGTACTTGTGGACGTTTGGAGACTGTGGGGAGAAAAATGGAACATGTTTATCTCTGTTAATCACATCTTCTAATAGACGTACGATTTATGACTTCAATGTTTATTAATTTTTCTCTTACTGCTGTGGAACATTAATTCACTCTCCAAGTATCTGAGATACTGCTCTGTGACAGTCATCATAATGAAAGATGAGAGTTTAAAAGTACAAGACAATTGGAAGACCAACAGACATAATCATTAAAATCCAGGGAAATAAGTACACTATGGAGAAGAAAAAAGACCACAGAAACCTAAAAATGAACAGCAATTTTCACATAAAACCTTCTAAACGACAAGTTCAAAGTATTTTCTTTTGCTGTTGTTCAGTTGCCCAGTTGTGTCCAACTCTTTGTGACCCCATGGACTACAGCATGGGGTCTTCAGTCGTAGTTACACTGTCTTCTTAAGATATTATATATACAACTAAAGTTAAAAAAACATTCATTTTGTTGGTCTGACCCATCACTACACTTATGAGTTTTAGTTTCCATTAGTTACAAACTAATGGAAACTTTGATTAGATAACCTTAAATATCTTTTCCAGCTCTAAAAGTCCATGATTTCATGATTCTAACCCTTACTCAATACTCTTATAGAAGGCCTGGCAATAACATGGGGGAAACTTACTACGACATTTCAGCTTTCATATTTGGAGAAATATCCACCATACCATTCTCATTTTGAGCATTAAAACAGGGCATAAAATTCTCCAACTTCCCACACTCAGTTACGAAAGTATTCAATACAAATTATTTCTAACAATGGGATTATAACTTAGCTCTTAACAATGAAAAAGATTTTCTCAAAATAATATAAAGAAATCTCACAACAGACATTTTTAGGAAATAATAATTTTAGGAAAAACTTATTCTATAAATCTTTAATTGCCTACGTTTACGTTGTTTAAGACAATGATAACAATTTTGTCCAAGTTTGTTTCCATTTCTTTCAAGTTTTAATGAGCAAAATTTAATAATAATACTAGGAACAACATACAATAATACTAAAGAATCCAAGATTCCACTCAAACTAATGGGCTCAGTGTGTTATTACTGAGCATAAATATAATTTATAGTTATTCACTCATAAATTCAAGAAGTATTTATTAAATGCCTCTTTCCAAGGCCTAAAATGGTCTCCAAACTAGTATGTGTCTGTCTAGCCTTAACAGAGAGTTAGACTATAATAGATTACTTTGGGTTATATATAATCTGACCAGGCTAACAGGGACATTATTGTTCTATTACATGAAGATCAAAAACTCTTTTTTCAGCTTCATTGCGGTATGAGAACAACAATGCCTAAAATTATATTAAATTGGCTCATTTCATTCTTTAATAATAGATTTGGTTCACTATTTCTCTCAAAGTTGTGCATACACTTAAAGGAACAAAACATGCTTCTTCAAATCTTTCTTCGTAGAATATAAATTATAGCTCCATTCAGAAAATATAATAGTGCATGGGCATTTTATTTAGCAGCAATGAGAAAAGAAAGGAAAGAAGCTAAACAATAGTACCAGAACAACTAAAAAGGAAAATGAGTTGAAGTTTTATTTTTTTCTTCTAAGTTAACATGGTTACTTACCAGCAAAAAGATAATTAGAAAATATAAAAATGAACCATCCAAAAAAAAAAAAATGAACCATCCAAAATATATACTGCATAAAATTTTAAATGACAAGATTTCATCTGCTGAAATTGAGAAATAAGAACTTAAATATTCTCAGATATTAAGAAACAAAGGAAAACAAAAACAAATGCCATAAACAGAGCAACTTTTATAAAAAGCTAATAGCATTATCTATTCTTCTAAATAAGAGTATTTCAATTTGTACCCAGTGTTATCATTTAATTTCTTTGTAGAACAAGGTAGGATATTTCTTATTAGTGTGTTATACCCATATAGGAATTCTTTGTTGGGGCTGCTTTCATAAAATATCCCAGTTGGTTTGTCATTAAAATTGTAAAATATGTCATTGAGTACATACTATCAAACATGGTTTGCTTTCTAATATAGTCTTGAGATTAACTTCTCTCTCTTACTATATGAGAGAGCTCCAAAATTCTAATTTTGGAGATAGTGATTAATTTAATTCACAAAACCTCTTCCTAACTATACTTGGACACAAAGTTCCAACATAGGTTTAAAATCCCAAGTTTGACATATTCATCATTGCAGAAAACTCTTCGTAAAGTCAATGAAAGAGTACTTTAGCAGACTATGACAATACAGTTGGTAGATTTGGAGCTTACAGTGCAAATAGATGGTTTAAGGCATCAGGCTTCAGCGTGCTTTGCAAACTGCTTAGACTTCTGTATATTATGAACACAAGTCTATACTTTGTAGGTAATATAGCTTAATCTCACACTAAAAGAATTTACTCCTTACTGTTTTTTAAAAATAGAAGAATAATGTTCCTCTGGTAATTCTGTTGTATACACCAGAAAGCTATAAAGATCCAATACTAAGAGCCCCGTATTGTTAGAGGGTGTTACTCAGTTGTGTCTGACTCTTTTGCGAACCCACGGACTGCAGCCTGCCAGGCTTCTCTGTCCACGGAATTCTCCAGGCAAGAATACTGGAGATAGTCCTGACCCAGCGATGGAGCCCAGGTTGCCTGCAGTGCAGGTGAATTCTTTACTATCTGAGTCACCAGGGAAGCCCACTAAGAAACCTGCTGCTGCTAAGTCACTTCAGTCATGTCCGACTGTGCAACCCCATAGACGGCAGCCCACCAGGCTCCCCCGTCCCTGGGATTCTTCAGGCAAGAACACTGGTGTGGGTTGCCATTGCCTTCTCCTACTAAGAACCCTAGGTGCATTCAAATCCTTGATAACTACATAGCTTTTACATAAGCTCAAACCACAATATAGAAAATGATCCAAAAAATTAGGAAGGATCAACCAAACCTTTGGATGACAAACATAACTTATTTGGGAATGTTAGACACATTAAGCATGAATTTAATCATCACAGAGGCACATACTGGCTCCTATTCAACATGTAGCAGATGAAACACAGCCAGCACGTCCGAAAACAATGCTTCATCAGTATAAAGAGGACAAAACCCTCATCATACCATTCAACTATTTACAGTGTTGACATAGTATCATATTCTCATAGCCCTTACCAATCACTTCTCCTGTGATGTGGCCAGTAAATCATCCATAATTCCAGCTTCAAGCTGCACATACACACACATAAGACCAGCAATACTATATAAATCAGTTTCCCAAACAGTGTATGCACACTCCTTTTAGGAAAGAGAAAAGACCTGAAAGGCTTGATCCTGAAATTGTTGTTAGAAATTCATTTCTTGGATTTTAGAAAGTGCTAGAAATGCATTGACCAAGAAATACGAATTCATAAACATGTAACTGTAGGGAAGCCACGGGAGAGTAGCCAAGAGAAAGAAAGAAAGCTGGAGAAAAACCAACTGAGAAGTACGGAGAGCAGTTAGAAATGAAGGGATTTGAGAAATGCTACACAGACTTGAGAAAGAGAGAAAAGATATGGATGGCTATGTTACCAGGGAACAGCATCTAAGAGGCAAAGACACTGAGAAAAAACCAGAAATTACAAAGACAAGTTTTATGCACAATTAGGAAAATAAAATTTTGTTAAAAAAAGAACAAAGAAAGGATTTCATACTAAAACTTTGCCCTTGGTCTCTAACTACTCAATTTTAGATACAACACTGATGGACAACTCTTGCAGCAACATCCACTAAGCACTGCTGCTATTTTGTTGTTTGTTTGTTTTAAATAAAAGCCCGTTAAGATCTGCGTTTGGAGGAAACGTCTAGCTGAATTTTTGCTGCTGATGACCCTGGTGTGGAAAACATGATCAAACACTTAAACTATACTCAACATTATCAACAGGAACAGAATTCCTTCTAAAGACGTGAAGATAAAAGGGCACCCTGCATTTTATGTCAAAGAGAATGAGAATTACTTTCATTTCCCAAAAACAGACGTAATATTTTGGAGGGGCGGTCCACAATAATTTTTTCGCCTCCCATACTTTGAGAAATAAATGCATAAATACACACAAAAGTCTGATAAATGTAACAATCTACTTCATAAGAAGGTGTGAAAACTGAAAGATAATATCATAGGATTATACCGCAGCGTCATATTGTTTCTTCAAGAGTCCGAAAGCCAGTTTGATTCAAAATAATTCACTCAATAAAGTACAATGCACAATATTCCAGTGAACATATTCCTTTCAGTGAGATGAGGATTACATGTGAGCTGTTCTAATCAGATCACCCTTTTCCTAAATAAATGTTTTAAACCCTAACTTCAGCTTTAGGTATTTTGTTGAGTGAATGTAAAAATGTATCTAAAACTTCCAATATGTGAGTATTCACAGTACCTGCTGTGTTTCCTAAAGTCATCCAGTAGCATCAGATGAATCTTATTACAGTCCTCAAGTGAGTTCTTTTTAAAGCTGATCTTGTATTGATATTTTGATCACCTGGTAATTTTTTTTTTAACCTGGTAATTTTAAAAAGGAAAAAAAGAAAAACAAAACTGGACAACACCACATCTTTGGAAACCCCTCCAGAGATTCCTATGTGTAGTCATGGTTGAGGAACACTTGGGTAATATTCTGGCATATGTCCTCCACGATTTACAAGCTCTTTCATCTTTAATGGCACCAGAGATTTATTTCTAGAGAAGTGGTATCTGTGCACACACACAGTGATTTAGTCACTCAGTCATGTCCAACTCTTTGCCACCCTATGGTCTGTAGCCTTCCAGACTTCTCTGTCCATGGGATTTCCCAGGCAAAAATACCAGAGTGGACTGCCATTTCCTTCTCTAGGGGATCTTTCCAACTGAGGGATCAAACTGAGGTCTCCTGTTTGTAGGCGGATTCTTTACCAACTGAGGCATTAGGGAAACCCCACACAGGCACATACGTGAAAAAGATGTGTCAAACTATCTGTCTATCCATCCACCACTCCATTCATCTATTCATCCAGCCAACCAGTAAGCTAGCAATAATTTAAATAGATTATATTTAAGTTTACCTTTATAACTTTTTGAGAAATCACTTCATGGGAGTGTTTAGAAAAGACTGTAGAGTGACCTGACTAATATATAGTTCATGACTTCATGGTTATATAGCCTGTTACGTGGTTATCATAGAAAGAAAATTTGATTTGGACTCAAAAAGACTTGAATTCATAACCTGCCCTGTTAATTATTAGCCATACAATCTTGGTGTCATCATTAAAAATTCTCTCAGTTCAGTTCAGTTGCTCAGTCGTGTCCGACTCTTCGCGATCCCATGAATCGCAGCATGCCAGGCCTCCCTGTCCATCACCAACTCCCAGAGTTCACTCAGACTCACGTCCATTGAGTTAGTGATGCCATCCAGCCATCTCATCCTCAGTCGTCCCCTTCTCCTCCTGCCCCCAATCCCTCCCAGCATCAGAGTCTTTTCCAATGAGTCAACTCTTCACATGAGGTGGCCAAAGTACTGGAGTTTCAGCTTCAGCATCATTCCCTCCAAAGAAATCCCAGGGCTGATCTCCTTTAGAATGGACTGGTTGGATCTCCTTGCAGTCCAGGGACTCTCAAGAGTCTTCTCCAACACCACAGTTCAAAAGCATCAATTCTTTGGTGCTCAGCTTTCTTCACAGTCCAACTCTCACATCCACACATGACCACTGGAAAAACCATAGCCTTGACTAGACGGACCTTTGTTGGCAAAGTAATGTCTCTGCTTTTCAATATGGTCTCTAGGTTGATCATAACTTTTCTTCCAAGGGGTAAGCGTTTTTTAATTTCATGGCTGCAGTCACCATCTGCAGTGATTTTGGAGCCCAGAAAAATAAAGTCTGACACTGTTTCCCCATCTATCTGCCATGAAGTGATGGGACCAGATGCCATGATCTTCATTTTCTGAATGCTGAGCTTTAAGCCAACTTTTTCACTCTCTACTTTCACTTTCATCAAGAAGCTTTTTAGTTCCTCTTCACCTTCTGCCATAAGGGTGGTATCATCTGAGTATCTGAGGTTATTAAGATTCCTCCCGGCAATCTTGATTCCAGCTTGTGCTTCCTCCAGCACAGCGTTTCTCATGATGTACTCTGCATATACGTTAAAAAAGCAGGGTGACAATATACAGCCTTGACATACTCCTTTTCCTATTTGGAACCAGTCTGTTGTTCCATGTTAAGTTCTAACTGTTGCTTCCTGACCTGCATGTAGGTTTCTCAAGAGGCAGGTCAGGTGCTCTGGTATTCCCATCCCTCTCAAAATTTTCCACAGTTTATTGTGACCACACAGTCAAAGACTTTGGCATAGTCAATAAAACAGAAATAGATGTTTTTCTGGAACTCTCTTGCTTTTTCAATGATCCAGCGGATGTTGGCAATTTGATCTCTGGTTCCTCTGCCTTTTCTAAAACCAGCTTGAACATCTGGAAGTTCATGGTTCACGTATTCTCTAGGCCTGAGTTTATCCAAGAGTAATATTAATTCCAAACTCATAAAATTGTTGTAAAGACTGAACAAGGGCATTACGTGCTTTTAAGTAATACTAAGACTATGGGACAGAAACAAATGTGCTTCCTTTTTTAGAACTAAAAATTCTAAGCAGAACCTAAATCTATTATTGTAGCTCTCAGAGTGACTTGATTTACAGAACTCAGCATAAGAGACATTCTGATGCAGAGCTGCATTATATAGCCACTGTAGGGGTGCTCTGTTAGCTAAACAACCTAGTATATATTACAAAAGTAGTTGAACATGTTGAGATATTTTAAGCACTTTTAGGTTCCACGTAAGATTTTAAATACACATTCTCTCTTAACATATAGAAGATAGTCATTTGACACTGTTTAATTTTTTTTCTCTTTTTTGCTTCATTAGATTGGCTTGTCGGATGATCATGTTAACAGTTGATAGAATACATTTTAATTGACTGGCTTTATCTCTTAGTTTCACAATATAAATATCATCTATCAATCCATAAAACAGTTTGAATCCATTATGACAATAATACATAAATACATTAAAATAACTGTTTAGGGATGTCAGCCATTGTTTAATAAGTCTCATCACGAGATGAAACTGCTGAGCTTTGTTTGTTTCTTGTGTCGCAGCAGACAATCAGTTTATGTAAGGTTCACTGTCTGACTTGGTGAGTAGTTGAATATGCACTTTTCACGCGAGGTGCTTTTGCTGTATAGATCAGGAAACTCAAACATGGGCTCTGGATCAACCTAGAGGGGTGGGATAGGGAGGAAGATGGGAAGGAATTTCAAAAGGGAGGGGATATATATACATGTATACCTATGGCTGATTCATGTTGAGGCTTGACAGAAAACAGCAAAAGTCTGTAAAGCAATTATCCTTCAATAAAAAATAAATTAATTTTAAAAAAAGCTTCCTGTGCATTTCACATAAAAAGGGAATACTCTAAATCTATGACTTCTGTTTCATTGAGTTTTTAGGTTATACTGCATTATTTTAAATGCAAATACATTTTATAATTAAAGTGCTGAATTCCTCTTTTTATATGAAATGCACAATAGGTATACACTTTAGTTTTCCTCATTAGTATATGAAATTTTAAAAATATGAGCACCACGCTTAAAGCAAGCAAGCTGCTCAACTCTGGCCATCTTTGCCCTCAGTGTGAAAGGCACCAAACGTCGATTTGTGAAAAAGCATCAACTTCATTTTCCTCTCTATTGTGTTATTTTACTAAAAAGGAAAGCCTGTTTTTCAAGATTTGTCTTACATATGCCCTGACAATCATCATTCACACTGCTTTCAAGCCCAGTGATTTTTCTTCTTTACTCTACATGTTCAAGGGCAAACTCTTAAACACAACTGCTGTAAAAGTGTGACTTTAGAAAACTGACCAAGAAAAAATTAAAGCAGAGTATATACTCAAAAAAGGAAAGACAAATTATATTTTTTCAAAAAGTATGGACAAGAGAATAAAAGGAAACAAGTAGATATCTTTTATGTTTACAATCTAGAAGTTGGTTCCAAAGTATTGAATGAGTTAAAGGGGAAGATATTTCAATGAATATTTAATTAAACAACTTTATCTCAATCTCTCAAGTGTCAACTTAAGAAATGATTGATTCCCTAAAAAATTCAGAACATATGCATAACACAATGGATTCTCTGTGATTTTACATTTATGTTTTTATGCTTTCATATTCAAACTGCAAACATGCTGGCCTTTTTAAAGGATTCAATACACACATTTAACTTTAAATTTTCCTTATATCTTAGTTACTACATTTTTCCATGAGTTATTTATTTTCCAGAACTTTCCTGAATCTTATCATTTACCCACAGCAATCAGAATTTATGTTAACAGTTGACTGCACATCTGAAATTCTAGTTTAGGACTTATGTGTTGTAAAGCTGGGATCAAACCTTAGGTGGGGAGGCTTCTCCTAAAGGGTGGTAGAAGACAGAAGCAATTCTATTCTATCTGTGCATTTTTTAAAAAATTAATAGCAGATGTTCTTAAGTAATGAAAAGACTGACAAACATGTCTGGACATGAACATAATGTGCAACATGTAAATTAATAGTATTTTGTACTACCACATAATCAGTGAACACTCAAACATATTTGCTGAATGAGAATATTTATGCTCAAAATATTAAACCACTTAAATTCCATTTAATTGGTCAAATGAGGTAAAGAAATAGTGTCACTATTAGAAGTGTCAAAAAAGGAAGTATAAGAAGTTAGTTTTGCTCCTATTTTCCTGCAATTACTGTTAAACTTAACTTCAGAAAACCATGCAAACACATGTTAAAATAAATTATATGGGTCCAACTCTATGACATTTTGGAAAAGGCAAACTACAGAGACAGTAAAAAGATCAGTGGTTGCCAGGGGCGTGGGGGACAGGATGGAAGGGATGAAAAAGAGAACCACAGGGAATTTTTAGGGCAATGAAACTCTTCTGTATGTTACTGCAATGGTGGTTACATGTCACCACTCATTTATCAAAACTCACAGAAGTGTACAACACAAAGAATTAACCTTAATGTAAACCACAGACTATACTTAATAATGAATCAATATAGGTTCATTAAATCATTACATCCAACAAATATATTACACAAATGCAAGACTCTATATAGGGGAAACTGTGACAGAGTGGGGTGAGTATATGGAATTCTTAAGTACATTCTGCCAAATTATTCTGGAAGTAATGAATCTCTACTAAAAAAGTAAAGCCCACTTACTTATTTTAAATTAATCTGAATTCAATATAAGATTCAATTTTATCTATTATTTTATTTATAATTTTTTATAAAAGAAACCAAAATTATTATAATATTTACAATGTTTTAAAAAAGGGTTAACTGTTCTAGGCTTATCTTTACTATATCATGGTTACCTTTTTTTGTTCTTTTGTTTTTAAAAGATTATTATTATTCAGTGACTGATTTAAGATATTGAAGTTTTACCATACAAGACAAGAAAGCATATTTTATAGACTTTTAGGAATAAAAAGTTCATTTGAATCTTCACCCTAAACCACAGACTTATTCAAGTGCCTGAGGCAAATGTTCTGTGCTAGTTACATATTTTAAAATATGCAAAATGTTTACCATTCTCAAACAGATTAATCTTGTCTGCTACCAGATGGACCTTGCTTTTGATTTCACAAAACATTCACCACAAGAGTTATTTTTGTAAGGCTATTTCACAGTACTGGAAAACATCAAATTTCAGACTAGAAAATGACCTCAGAGAAGCAGAGATACCCAGTGCTACAACTGGAAACCACAACACATTACAAACCTATACAGCAATAACACATTTTTTATGTAAAGGGTGGTATATTTGCAAAAATGTAGGCTTTATTTTTTGGATATTTAAAGCAAGCAAGCAGTCAAGAGAAGCCCAACATGTTTCCCTGCTCATAGAAAATGCCTTTAAAGAGAGATCCACAAACGAGCCAAACAACACTAATGGCAAAGCTGAGAGAAATCCATTTTTTCCCACCCAACTCTGAGGTCAGAGAGAGCAACAACAGGAAAGTGGCAGAAGCAGAAAAGCAATAGTGTTTAAATGCTCCACTTACAAATCAGCAAAATGCACTCATGCAAACTAACTTTTCTAGCTTCATATTTTGGCTTCCTGGTAAATGGAATATAGATGCACGCAGGTCTTTCTAAGACTATGAAAGGGTGAGACTGTCCAAAGGTTTTCTGAAGTGGTCCCTCATTAAGCTGTGACTGCCGCGAGGCACACAGAGGCGTACATAATTAATAGGTTTACGTGGAGAATTAACTATACACATCAAGCCCCTGTTGATTTCATCCATCAAATGAGCATCTGAGCAAAAGGGGAGAAGGGGCAGACTAGAGCTTCAGGAAAGACAAAGGCAGAACAGGAAGACAGAAGGGAGGAAGACTGATGTGACTGAAAAAGAGAGCTTGCCAGCAGACGAGACTCCTGCTAACCAAATGTGATTGACAGTGACTGGGGAAATCTAAGCTCAGCACTCCTCCTGGCTGGGACAGAGCATTAAAAGAAACACAGATTTTTAAAACGATACTAGTAATGCTGACACCGACGTAGTAAAGGGACATTCTATTCTGTTGCAGGACAGCAGTAAGTGTCAGATACACACTTTCAGGAATGCTAGTGAGCGAAGTCTCAAGAGTCGTTAAATACCTTAAAACAAGTAATAACATTTTAAAGAATGATATAAATGAAGTTATTTATAAAACAGAAACAGGCTCACAGATTTAAAAAAAAAAACAAAAAACTTATGGTTACCAAAGGGGAAATGTGGAAGAAGGGATAAATACGGAGCTTGGGATTAAAGTACATACAACATATATATAAATGGATTACCCACAAGGATCTACTGCACAGCACAAGGAACTCTACTTAATACTGTATAATAATCTACATGGGAAAAGAATGTGAGAAGGAATGAATATGCTTATAACCGAACCACTATGCTGTGCACCTGAAATTAACACAAGAGTGTAACTCAACCACGCTGAGGTGCGCCCAACTCTTTGCAACCCCATGGACTGTAGTCTACCAGCCTCCCTCTGTCCATGGGATTCTCCACGCAAGAATACTGGAGTCGATTGCCATTTACATCTCCAGGGGATCTTCTCATTCCAGGAAACAAACCCAAATCTCCTGTGTTGGCAGGTGGAATCTTTACCACTGAGCCACCAGGGACGCCCATCTACCTATATGAAAGTGAAAGTCACTCAGTCGTGTCCAACTCTTTGTGACCCCATGGACTATACAGTACATGGAATTCTCTAGGCAAGAATGGGTAGGGTGGCCTTTCCCTTCTCCAGGGGATCTTCCCAACCCAGGGATCAAATCCAGGTCTCCCGCATTGCAGGTGGATTCTTTCCCAGCTGAGCCACCAGGGAAGAAGCCCAAGAATACTGGAGTGGGTAGCCTATCCCTTCTCCAGCGGATCTTCCCGACCAAGGAATCAAACTGGGATCTCCTGTATTGAAGGCGGATTCCTTACCAACTGAGTTATCAGGGAAGCCCTGATAGCTACCTATATAACCTGCAATAAAACTAAGAAAAGAATTAAATATAACTGGTAACTATTAATAAAAGTCTGCGTTTGCAGTAACCCAAGTGGGTTAAAACTATGAATTTTTCTGAGAATCTCAAGCTGCTGCCTCATAGTTTACCTGGAAAACATTTTCAAACTTGAAAACTAATGTCAACAATTACATATCAATGTTTGGATACTACAAAGTTTTGTATGTTTTTGATGAAAAGCTTTCACTCAACCAGTATTTAGTGACCATCACTATATGATCAGTACAGCACTGTCAAGAATCTGAGGACACTACAAAAGGATTTTCTCCTTTGCCACTATAGAAGCAACTGTTACCCAACCCAGAGATTTAAAGAGAGTCTTATCACTTTTTTGTGAACTACATTCAGAAAACATGACATGTATAAACAATGGGGAATGTTTCAACCTTGAGCTATAAAGAATGGGAAGTATTAAAAAGGAATTTGAGGAAACAAAATTGTGCTCTTTAACTTGACAAGTAAACATTCAAATAAGTATTATAGGGATCTCGAAATCATAAAATAGCTAATTCAATACTAATTAATTGTAAAAGCAATATTAATGATTGCTTTTTTAAATGCAGGAAAAATAAATATATTTAAAATTTCCTACATGCTACCTGGCAAAATTTTCTCCAGTTTTATAAAAAAGGCACATCCTCCCAGAAGTTGAAAGAACAATGCAATGTGGATCTATGATCTAAACCTAAGAGTGACTGCTAAGACTGAATTTACCTCCCATGCTGTCCTTGGGAGCCTTGAGAAGGGAAAGTCAGTGAGGACTTATGTCTTTGAGAAATTTTTTCCTGCAGCTCATGTGAAATTAATATTTGGCAAATGTAAAAATGTATAGAAATGAGCACTGCCTAGAGAGCTGTATGGTAAGCACCTGCTCACTTTCCCAATATATCCAACACACAACAACCTTAACGGCATGAGGCAACTATTATAATGTCCATTTCATATTTATTTCCTATATGTTTCCATATTAAGTTTTGGGCTTCCATAGCGGCTCAGACAGTAAAGAATCTGCCTACAATGCAGGAGGCAGGGGTTCGGTTCCTGGGTCAGGAAGAGCCCTTGGAGAAGGAATGGCAATCCCCTCAGGTATTCTTGATAACCACAACTGGAAAAATCATTTGTCACTTAGGAACAGCATCCTGTATTTGGTGCTCTGGCCACACTGTATGTGATGTAAGTTTGAAAGAAAGGAGGAAAGATGGGGGGATAAAATGAAAAAAACAAAAGTCTAATTAGATTTGTAAGCAATACATTAGAAATACAGGTGAAAAAAGTCAGCTCAGCATCTACGTAACTTCTTTTGTTCCTTTTCTTATAAACCAAATACTCAGAAATGGAAAAAAAAAAAAAGCTTTATGTTTGACCAAAGATTTATGTTCCCCAATAAAAGCAGTTGAAGTTCAGTAAAGGGAAAACTAAGTGAGAGGAAATGTGGTTTTGTAAAAAGAGTACTTACCTGAGTTCAAGTTAAAGTTCTATTTTATGTAGCCAGTTTACTCTCTTCCTTTATTTCTAATCAAAAATGACTCTGATTACGCCTTTGCACAGTCACTTTTCTGTTATCACTGTGACCTTTACCAGAATCCACCTGTCCTGATGAGACGCCACTCTTGCGTGCTTCCAAAGCACTCTGAGGTTTCTAACCAGGCACTGAGTCCATTGAAAACTCCACTTTCATACGGTTCTTTCATCACCCAGCATGCGTCAGTGTCCCATTTGGTCTCTAAAGCCCTCACTCACTCTAACATTGAATAAATCTATAAAATTACCCCATCTTGGAAACTTAACAAACAGTAAATATACTTATTAACTTAATTATAACATATAAAAATTAGTGTTTCAAGTTTCCATCTGTCCATTCCTTCATTAAAAAAACTGACTGAATGCCATTTTATTCATTTCTCTCACTACCATACAATTTCACCAGTGTACCTGACATTCTTTCTTACAACTAAGGAAGTAGCTCACTGTAGGGTGGTTTTCCCACAGGATACAGAGCACAGAGTGTCTGAAGACATTTTTGATTATCACAACTGAGGGAAAAGGGTAACAGTCCAGTTTCTGCAACAAAGACTCAAGTTCAATATGGCTGAGCTTGAGAAATGACGTACTAAGCTACCTTCACTTTCCTTCCATCATTTTCCCTCTACTGTCCTATTTTTCATATTATAAAAAAAATTTTGATTCCTTTATTTTCCTTTCATCTTTTCCCTCAACTTTCTCCATATGCATCAATCATGTAAATCCATCTATACAGTGAAAATATTAGTATGTTCATCTCTGTGGGCAAGTGCGTATGGTTTCTATTTTTTTCTTTTTTTATTAATTAATTTATTTTATTTTACAATATTGTATTGGTTTTGCCATACACTGACTGACTTGAATCCACCATGTGTTCCCCATCCTGAACCCTCCTCTCACCTCCCTCCCCATCCCGTCCCTCTGGGTCATCCCAGTGCACCAGCCCCAAGCACTCCATATCATGCATCAAACCTGCACTGATGATTCGTTTCACATATGATATTTTACATGTTTCAATGCCATTCTCCAATATCATCCTGCCCTCGCCCTCTCCCACAGAGTCCAAGATGTATTAAACAGTCTTTTGGTTTCTATATTAATAAGAATGTCAGTTAGCATGTATACACTCCTCTGACTTTTACCATACAGCACATTTAAAAATTAAAGGAGGGTGTGTGTGTGTGTGTGTGTGTGTGTGTGTATGCATGCATGCACGCACTGTGTATGTATACAGTGAGAATATGCACAAAAATTAACTTGAGGAGTTTATTATCTATATATGTGGATGTGTGTATATGTATGTGTGTTTATAGGCCTTGATTTTACATGCATTTATTGTTTACCTCTCACACTTGTGCTTAGGTGCATAAATAGAAGAATACAGATATATTTGTTTTTTGTAAAAGTCAAGTGGGGCTGGGTTGACTCAAAGAGCTTAAGTAGTAAGTACAGTTGATGATCTGAGCTGCATTAAGCATGTGTCTTTCTAGGGGGGCTCCTGGTATCACCCAAAAGATGGCTAGGAAGCCCTGGTAGCTCAGCAATGAAGAATCCACCTGCCAATGCAAGAGATTCAGGTTCAATCCCTGGGGCAAGAAGATCCTCTGGGGAAGAAAATGGCAACCCACACCAGTATTCTTGTCTAAGAAATCCCATGGACAGAGGAGCTTAGCAGGGGTCAAGGGGTCGTCCATGGGGTCGCACAAGAGTCAGACCTGACTTAGCAACTAAACAACAACAAAATGATGGCTACTGCCAGCTCTGTCTAGACTTCAAACTTGAATCACTTGCACCCATGTATAAAGGGTGGGGTTGCAAAGAATCGGACATGACTTAGTGACTGAATGATAACAATACTTACAGACGTGTGAATATTCATTGTGATATACACATTTAATCCTCATATCCCAATATAGGGAACTATTATTAGTCACACATTACAGATATAAAACACTTGAAGAGGTTAAAAAATGTGCCAGTGGCTCTTCAGTGGTAAGTGGCAATGTCAAGACACAGTTCCACGTGGTCTCTGACAACAAACCTCACCTGTAATGAAACACTGATCTCTACAGCTGATTCTATACTGTATGCCTCCAGGGGATCAGGAAAGACTGACGTCACTGTAATCACTGCCATAGGACATTTTCTTTTTATTTCATGCAATTTAAAGATGATTGTGTTTCATAAAGAAGAAGGGGACAAAAAGGTTAAGTAAAAGCTTTCATGGACTTTACAAACATCTATTATTAATAGAATTATTTTTCCTTCATTAGTTTCTTCATAATGGCTCTAAGAAAACAACAACTGCACATTATTCAATTATGTATTACTGAATAAATAAGTAAAAGAAAAGAATCAGGCACATGAATCACCTTTTTGATTGAAATAATAGAATTTTAATTCCCCTGAGATAAAGTTACTCTATGTTTTGGCTTTAAATAATGCCTGTGATGAAATCTCAAATTCATTATTAAACAAATAAGCAAACTCATATTTACATAGTTCATTTTCTCCTTACCATCAATACTTTCAGCTGCAGTAAAATAACCAATGTTCAATTATCTACAGTCTTATAAGGGATCGTTATCTAAGTAATCCCAAATGACAGATAATCCAAAATGCATTTATATTGGGTTTTAAATTCATTATATGATTCCAGCAGATTTACTGCCATAATTATATTCTTTTTCTCAAGCTCATATTAAAATTCACTTGTATTTCTTGAGCACAAGCCAACTGACAGCAGAAGGGAGGATCCCAGATACATGCTAGATGACAAAAGAAAGTTGATTCGCTATTAGCATTTTCTTCCTGAAGGTAATTGACATGGAGACAATCAAGAGTTTTTTGAGAAACTGCATTTCATATTAAATATCGTATATGATTAATTAAAAAGGATATATTTTAACACGATAGCAGGTGTATAAAGGTCATGGACTATGAACATTAATAGACTTAGGTTCATACCCCAGCTCTGCCCTAGGTATGTGACTACAAGCAAGTTGCTTATCTTCTAAACTTCATTTCCTCACTAACAAATGATATTTATATTTTTACCCACATTTGAAAGGAGTTTTGAAGATTACATTATTGAATGTACACTGCCTGACACAAAAGCACTTAACTAAAGTTGTGTTTGTATGTTTTGGTTATAGCTATTATTTGATCTATTTTATTCTAGAGCTAAAATCAGAGATAACTATTATATACCTGATAGTCTCTATTAATGAAGCTTCCATAAAATGTCACTGCCGTGATTATTCAATATATTATATTAGCACACTTTAGGGTCAAGTGTTAAAATTTCTTCATAATCTTTCTGCAGAAGACAGTTGGACATATTTAAGATCTAACTATCAAAAAGTTTAAAAAGTTTTAAACTTTTGAGACCACATATGTCAAAACTTTTAGGATTCTAGGAAGGCAAATAGTATACCGCCAAGAGGATTTGGAGTGGAACTGCCTTCTCACAGTATTATTTTGGCAGTAAAGCGAAGGAGCATTTGCACTAAGTGTTAGGAATAAAAACTAAATATCTGCACATTGGTTTAGTCCAGATTTTAAATGTAAATGAGTTTTTCAACTGCTAAATTTTCAGAACTTTTAACTGATATTATGAAACTGGATTAAATGATACCAAAAAATCATTTCTACATTTTTTTCATTAAAGTTGTGCTATGTATCACAGAGTTAAAGGGTAAGATAGTTAAGGAATGAAAAAATCCTTCTCTTGGTTTGAATAAATTGGTGCTGGATAATTTCTTGCAAATATAACTCTAAACTATAATTCAAATTTGAATCATTATTCCTTAATTTTATAAAGAATATGGCAGATATCCTGATTCATAAAAAGTTACATGTAGGTGGCATTATCCATTTTCCCTTTATTTCAATTACGAACTGATTTCTTTCATAGCTATACTTTACTGGTTAGCTGGATTAAATTACTAGATTTGAATTTTAATAAGCTGTTACATTTTTTGATACCTTCCCTAGTCAGTAGATGATATAGAACATAAGCAATACCATATGAAAAGGGACTGGGGTCTGAAGGGAAATCATTGATTTACATTTTATCCTCTGACAAATACACACAAACTATACCACACTACAAACTCCCCAGATGAAGAGTAAGGATAACATTTTGATGTATATTTGTAAAAGATTGAAGGAAAGGGTTTCTTTATACCACTTACTGACACAAGAATATTCTTACTATGAGTAAAGGAACACATTACTGGCTGTAAGTCTAACCAGAAGGATTTTAAGTTACAGAGGAGTTCAGATATTAGTGTGGAAAGGCAGAACTTGCTGAAAATTCTATTCAACAGGAAGATAAATCAACACAAAGTTCACCATTCAACTTGTGCTAAATTTTCTGGAATACCTGACATGAAAAGTTCACAGAGAAATGATGGAATAAAAGTGCAATAAAAGGGTTATATAAAGGAAGACCATAAAAATAAGGATTATGAAGAAGATTTAATGTTGACAACTCTGCATAGGTTGTTAGAGAGCGATACTTTTCAATTCAATATAAATGATGGTGGTTTAGTCACTGTCGTGTCAGACTCTTTTGCAACCCCGTGGACTGTAACCCTCCAAGTTCCTTTATCCATGGGATTCCCCAGGCTAGAATACTAGAGTGGGATGTCATTTCCAACTCAGGGATCGAACCTTGGGTCTCCTGCATTGCAGGCAGATTCTTTACTGATTGAGCCACCAGGAAAGCCCATAATTAAGAATGAACAGCTTTAAAAGCTTCAGTTTCCAAGTATAGTATATGTATAGGGAGAATCATCATAAAAATATATGATGAAAAACACATTATATAATAAAATAATTAAAAATAATTATGGGAAAATAGAATTGATAAAGAAAAGCAAATGTTAAGGTCAATTTGATAGGTGAATTTTAAACATGACTTTGCACATCTTAGTTGATAAAAAAGAAATAGTGAAGTAGCTCTATAGATCATATTCTCTCAAAAGTGGATTGCATACATTTATCAACATTGTCTCACAGTATATATTAAAACGCAAAACTTTTTCATGAGGAGCTTCATGGTGATGAAGTGATGAGACAGAAAATAATCTAAAACAATCAAGGTAATTTATAACAGATAAAATGTGGGTAAAGGGCTGAATTTCATTTCAGCAAAGGCAGAGTAGCTTGTGTAAGACGAACTAGACTGCTAGGAATAATAAGAGAACATGCATTAAACTTCAAAAAGTGAAATTTTAAGACACTGAGCAGCTAAAGTAACTAAGATTTAAAGGTCTAAGATCCAAGAAAGAAAACGATGAGAGGTGCTATCATTCTAACTCCTTTACTTCTCTTTTGAGACATAATCACATGCTTAATATTCCCTTAAATACTACAAAACATTGAAGGAGAGTATTCTACATCTCTTAAAACAAGACAAATACACAATAAAAATGCACTGGTGATTCAGAATTTTCTGAGTTATCAAATACAGAGTTTCAAAAAACAGTAATAACATACTTAAGAAAACATGAAAGTCAAGTTTACTCCAAAACTGGAATCTAAGGTGCATGAATGTGCACACGCACGCACACACACAAGGACACACACATCAAAATTATAAATTCTTGAAGAAAGGAAGACAATATTTGACTGGAGAATTACTTTTCAACAAAAATGATGAAAGTCAGGAAACTATAAGTTATTTTAAATTGTTGAATGGGAAAAAAAAAACAACTGACAACCCTATTTTTCTATCAAAAATCAAGACAAAATACAGGCATTTTCGATAAAAACAGAATTCTTAGCCAGCAGAACCATACAAAAATAAATACAAAAGAAAATTCCTCAGGCCCAAGGAAAATAATTGTATAAAAACATGCAAATACTCAAAAAAAGAGCATCAAGAAAAAGAAAAAGGTAAATACAAGTAAATCTAACTGAATAATGACCATATATCAATAATAACAGCAGTAGTACTTCACTGAGGTTTAAATATCGCACAAAGAGATGGATGAAAATGAAAGTCTCTCAGTGGTTTCCAACTCTTTGCAACCCCATGGACTATATAGTCCATGGAATTCTCCAGGCAAGAATACTGGAGTGGGTAGCTGTTCCCTTCTCCAGCGGATCTTTCCAACCCAGGGATTGAATCTAGGTCTCCTGCATTGCAGGCAGATTCTTTCCCACCAGCTGAGCCACCAGGGAAGCCCAAGAATACCGGAGTCGGTAGTCTATCCCTTTTGCAGGGGATCATCCCAACCCAGGAATCAAACCCAGTTCTCTTGCACTGTAGGCGGATTCTCTACCAGCTGAGCCCCCAGGGAAGCCCAATGGATATGGATATCCATATCCAGGATATACAGAAGGAGATGGACATATAGAGTTAAAATATTCCAAAATATTCACTATGTCTAGATACAAGTATTACTCTATGGTGGACATTAGTATGTAAAATATGCACTGTAATCTCAGAAAAAGCTATTAAAGATAATAAAGGTTTATGAGTACTTGGGAAGTCCTGTTAAAACTGGGGATATATCAAGTACATTGTTCGAAATTGATCAACTAAGGTATGTTTGTTAATTGTACTGGTTTTCTCGGTTTTCTATAGACTATGCCCCTTTTCTTTGTTTCTTTTTTTTTTCGTCTCCTTTATTTATCACCTTTTGAGAAATGTGTGCTAAGATCTCACACTATATTTATGGGTCTGTCTACTTCTCATTTTAGTCCCTTATTTCTATGTTTTTAAAGGCTATTTTCAGGTAGTTATAAATTGATAACAATTATATGTATTTCTGTTTGAGAGGCTGTTTTACCAAACTTTGACAAAGGGTAAGTTGTAAAGTAGTCTTAATAATTCCAAAAGGTTAAAATTATTTAGCATATTTCCTCTGACCATAGTAGAATAAGGCTGGGTATCAATTACAAAAGATACTTAGAAAATTCTAAAACACTAAGAAATTAAGCAGTATACCTAAAGTCAACCCACTGGTTGAAAAATTACAATAAAAAAAATGAAAATATTTTGAGTCAAATAAGAATAAAAATATGGTATGTGTAACCTGTGGGATAAAGACAAGCTGTGATCAGATGAAAACTTATATACCTAAAATATAATTACAAAGAAAAAATGGTTTATAATCAATTATCTAAGCATTTACCTAAAGAAGTTAGAAAAAGAAAAGCAAGTTTATCCTAAAGGATAGAAAAAGAAAACAATGAGTATGATTAATTAAACAGAAAACAAATGCACAACAGAGAACATAAAACTTACTCTCAAAACTTATCATTGCAATAAACCAATAAATCAATAAACCTGGAGCAAAAATAATAGAGAAGAGGCAGTCACTATCAATATCAGGTTTGAGAAAAATAGAAGCCTACAGACATTAAAGACATAGTAAGAGAATGTTAAGAACAGATTTATGCTGAAAGAGTTTAAAATTCTGATAAAATATAGAAATTGTTTAGTAAGTATAATTTATCAAAACTGACGTAAGAAAAAATGGAAAATCTGAAATGCCCTTCCAGAAACTGATTTAACCTTCTTCTGATTTACAAATCTCTAGGCCCAGATTTTGCTTCATGAATTCATTATTTCAACCAAATTATGAAATAGTTAAATAATAACCCAAATCATGTCAAATTCTTCTAGAATTAAAAAAAAGAAGGATGACTGTGGCTTTGTAGTAGAGCCTGAAGTCAGGCAAGTTGATTCCTCCAGTTCCATTCTTCTTTCTCAAGATTGCTTTGGCTATTCTAGGTTTTTTGTATTTCCATACAAATCTTGAAATTATTTGTTCTAGTTCTGTGAAAAATATGGCTGGTAGCTTAATAGGGATTGCATTGAATTTGTAAATTGCTTTGGGTAGTATACTCATTTTCACTATATTGATTCTTCCAATCCATGAACATGGTATATTTCTCCATCTATTAGTGTCCTCTTTGATTTCTTTCACCAGTGTTTTATAGTTTTCTATATATAGGTCTTTAGTTTCTTTAGGTAGATATATTCCTAAGTATTTTATTCTTTTCATTGCAATGGTGAATGGAATTGTTTCCTTAATTTCTTTTTCCACTTTCTCATTATTAGTGTATAGGAATGCAAGGGATTTCTGTGTGTTGATTTTATATCCTGCAACTTTACTATATTCATTGATTAGCTCTAGCAATTTTCTGCTGGAGTCTTTAGGGTTTTCTATGTAGAGGATCATGTCATCTGCAAACAGTGAAAGTTTTACTTCTTCTTTTCCAATTTGGATTCCTTTTATTTCTTTTTCTGCTCTGATTGCTGTGGCCAAAACTTCCAAAACTATGTTGAATAGTAGCAGTGAAAGTGGGCACCCTTGTCTTGTTCCTGACTTTAGGGGAAATGCTTTCAATTTTTCACCATTGAGGATAATGTTTGCTGTGGGTTTGTCATATATAGCTTTTATTATGTTGAGGTATGTTCCTTCTATTCCTGCTTTCTGGAGAGTTTTTATCATAAATGGATGTTGAATTTTGTCAAAGGCCTTCTCTGCATCTATTGAGATAATCATATGGTTTTTATTTTTCAATTTATTAATGTGGTGAATTACATTGATTGATTTGCGGATATTGAAGAATCCTTGCATCCCTGGGATAAAGCCCACTTGGTCATGGTGTATGATCTTTGTAATGTGTTGTTGGATTCTGATTGCTAGAATTTTGTAAAGCAAAGTGAAAAGACAGCCTTCTGAATGGGAGAAAATAATAGCAAATGAAGCAACTGACAAACAACTAATCTAAAAAATATACAAGCAACTTATGCAGCTCAATTCCAGAAAAATAAACGACCCAATCAAAAAATGGGCCAAAGAACTAAATAGACATTTCTCCAAAGAAGACATATGGATGGCTAACAAACACATGAAAAGATGCTCAACATCACTCATTATTAGAGAAATGCAAATCAAAACCACAATGAGGTACCACTTCATACCAGTCAGAATGGCTGCGATCCAAAAATCTGCAAGCAACAAATGCTGGAGAGGGTGTGGAGAAAAGGGAACCCTCCTACACTGTTGGTGGGAATGCAAACTAGTACAGCCACTTTGGAGAACAGTGTGGAGATTCCTTAAAAAATTGCAAATAGAACTACCTTATGACCCAGCAATCCCCCTGCTGGGCATACACACCGAGGAAACAAGAATTGAAAGAGACACATGTACCCCAATGTTCATCGCAGCACTGTTTATAATAGCCAGGACATGGAAACAACCTAGATGTCCATCAGCAGATGAATGGATAAGAAAGCTGCGGTACATATATACAATGGAGTATTACTCAGCCGTTAAAAAGAATACATCTGAATCAGTTCTGATGAGATGGATGAAACTGGAGCCGATTATACAGAGTGAAGTAAGCCAGAAAGAAAAACACCAATACAGTATACTAACACATATATATGGAATTTAGAAAGATGGCAAGGACGACCCTGTATGCAAGACAGCAAAAAAGACACAGATGTGTATAACGGACTTTTGGACTCAGAGGGAGAGGGAGAGGATGGGATGATTTGGGAGAATGGCATTGTAACATGTATACTATCATGTAAGAATCGAATCGCCAGTCTATGTCCGACGCAGGATACAGCATGCTTGGGGCTGGTGCACGGTGATGACCCAGAGAGACGTTATGGGGAGGGAGGTGGGTGGGGGGTTCATGTTTAGGAACGCATGTACACCCGTGGTGGATTCATGTCAATGTATGGCAAAACCAATACAGTATTGTAAATTAAAATAAAGTAAAAAAAAAAAAAGGAAAATATTTTGAATGTTTTTCATGAGGATGACATACCTATGATCAAAACCTAAAAAATGTGAGAACAGGCACAACTAAGCTCTAGTTTTAGAAGCCAGCAGTCACTATTACTGAGGTAGTGTGGTGGCTGTGATGAAGCATGAATAGGGTATGTAAATTACTCTTTTTTGATGTAGGTGGTAGTTACATGTCTGTTCACTTACTGAAAATTTAACAAACAACACATATAATTTGTGCACTTTTCTGTGTGTATGCTATACATTATATTTAAAAGAAGACACATACTTTAAAAAAAGGAGTCGTATCCTTAGAATATACCTTACTACTGGTTAACGTTAATACATAAAACATTGTATGTGAACTGTCTGAAGAATGAAGTTGTTATTTAAATACTTAAACATTTATTCTGAACCAAAGTAACTATTTTTCTGTTTGCAACACTTTAAAATTTCAGCTTTCTTAAGTTCACACCTCCACTACTCTTTCTTTTCTAAAGTTTACAAACTTCAATGAAAGTTTCCTTTCTCCCCAGGTTGTGATCATTTTACCATCACCAAGTGATTCTCCATTCTTATTCACAACCTAATCAGAGCATCATCAGTTTCATCTCATTGCCTCCTTTTTCATCTTTCAAGGAAAAATAAATGAATAACTGTACAAGTCAGAGATTTACCAGAGGCCCTAACAATACAGTCTAATAATATTGTACTTACACAAGTTAACAACTTATACATTGTATCAGTTTTATAATAACATTGTGAAGAACATGTCAACATAAATTTGGTTCCATTCTATACCCATCACTTTTCAAATGTTTCCTATTCTGAATCCACAGCTTGCTTTTTATTCTGGTACAGAGGAAAGATATTCTCAAATGCACTCAGAGGTAACTAATTGCTAAAAGTGTGTGTGTGTGTGTGCAGATTAGTGGTCTTAAACACATTCTTAAAGTGATCCTTTGTTCTCATGCCTATATGATCATTCAGCTTTATGAAACACATAATGCCAGAACATTTGCTTTCAGAGCTCTGAGCACGTTTATGTAGAGAAAAACAGAAGGTTAAAGTAGAAATTAGTGTAAAGGGATGATCACTGACAATAATCCAAAATTAGCTATTAATACAATGAGGACTTTCCTCTAAATCCTGCCATCTCTTTATCCTTCAAATGTACTTTCTCCCCCCATGCCAGCCAGTGTGTTTTTCTCCAGACTTTTTACTCCCTTGTTGATAATCTTTTTTTACCCTCTCTGATCACCTTCATCCTAAAGATAGACTCTTTAGGGAATTAGGGAAAAACCACATTCAGCATTTTATGCACTACATGCTGCTGCTGCTGCTGCTGCTGCTGCTGCTAAGTCGCTTCAGTCGTGTCCGACTCTGTGTGACCCCACAGACGGCAGCCCACCAGGCTCTGCCGTCCCTGGGATTCTCCAGGCAAGAACACTGGAGTGGGTTGCCATTTCCTTCTCCAATGCATGAAAGTGAAAAGTGAAAGTGAAGTCGCTCAGTCGTGTCCGACTCTTTGCGACCCCATGGACTGCAGCCTACCAGGCTCCTCTGTCCACGGGATTTTCCAGGCAAGAGTACTGGAGTGGGTCGCTTAGCATCCATTACTACTGTTTCCTTACATCTCCCTGAAACACAGGGGCTAGAGCAATAAGCTTTCTTAAAGAATAAGGTTCTAGATTCTGCCAGGAAGATACCTTACGCAAGTATTGGAAGTTGGAAGTGAGCTGGAGCAATGTTCAACACTGTAGGGTTCAATTACTTGTCTGAAAACCGTTTATGTCTTAGAAGTAATGATAACAATGGTGGCTTACCTGTCTCTACTTTGCAGCTATGAATGGTGTGTCCTGAAATCAATGGTAGAGAGGCAAACCCACCTTCAACCCCTCCCTCTCGTCAATGAATTACATAAACATCTAATTCTCTCTGTTAAATTGCTGGCTGCTTGAAATTCCACTCAATTCCTAGAGCATGACTGTGCTAAAATCTAACTGATTTATAATTATTATTTATAACTGTTACGTGGTTGGAAAAAAGATATGCATATGGATAAGGGGGGTTAAAATGCAGTTACCCATCATCAAACATGGATTCTAGATTCTTTAATACAGCACAAATGATAACCTTTGATAATCATTGACAGTCCTACACCCACCTCTCATATCCCTCCACTCTTCTGTCTCAAGTTGCACGTAGTTTCCTTACACTGTCAAAAATTCTGGGACCCTTCAAACATTCAGTTACCTCTGAATAGAAGTATACAATTCTCTCCCAAACACTTTTTCTCTACCCTCCACTTTTTCTAACTTCTAGATACCTCTAAAATGCAGTTCAGGTGTCCCCTCATCCAGAAAAGTCTTCTCTGACACAGTCTAGTCCGATTAGCAGTAGCAGCTCTCTTTTTCTGTCCATCCATTTTTTCCACTTACTTTGCTATATTAAAATTATTGCCCATGTATGTCAGAGAAGGCAATGGCACCTCACTCCAGTACTCTTCCCTGGAAAACCCTGTGGACACAGGATCCCGGTAGGCTGCAGTCCATGGGGTTGCTAAGAGTCGGACAAGACTGAGCGACTTCCCTTTCACTTTTCACTTTCATGCATTGGAGAAGGAAATGGCAACCCACTCCAGTGTTCTTGCCTGGAGAATCCCAGGGACGGGGGAGCCTGGTGGGCTGCCATCTATGCAGTCGCACAGAGTCAGACACGACTGACGCAACTTAGCAGCAGCAGCGCCCATGTATGTGTCCTTCTTAGAATATTGTGAGGTCCTTTCAGTGTGGGACTACGTTCAATAAATATTTGTCAAATGAATAAAAGAGAGAACAATTCTATATTTTTCATTGCTCTAACAGCCTGAAGAAGGTAACTCTATCAGTTTGATGGAATCCATTTGGTAGAGCGGAAGTTTACATTTTTACAGGGTTCAGTTTCTAAAGGGAATGAAAAAAATCAATAGAATGGATTACATTAGGGCTTGAGTCAAAGCAAGATTTCCCAGAGAAACTTCTGATTCTCCTGGTAAACTATCTCCCTAACGTAGAAGGGTATGTACTGAGGTCCTGTTCCCTATAAAAAGGGAAGTAACTGAACCTATTTGCAGGACAGCAGTGGAGGGCTTCCCTGGTGGCTCAGCTGGTAAAGAATCTACCTGCAATGCAGGACACCTTAGTTCGATTCCCAGGCTGGGAGGATTGGCTGGAAAAGGGATAGGGTATTCACCCCAGTATTCCTGGGCTTCCCTGGTGGCTCAGTTGGTAAAGAATCCACCTGCAAGGTGGGAAACCTGGGTTCGATCCCTAGGTTGGGAACAGCCCCTGGAGAAGGGAATGGCTAGCCACTCCAGTATTCTGGGCTAGAGAATACCTTGGACTGTACAATCCATGAGGTCCCAAAGAGTTCAACACTACTGAGTGACTTTCACTTTCACTTCATTTTCACAGTGGAGACTCAGACATAGAGAACAGACTTATGAACATGGGGTGGGGGGAGGAGAGGGTGAGATGGATGAATGGAGAAAGTAGCATGGAAACATACATACTACTGTATGTAAAACAGACATCCAGTGGGAACTTGCTCTATGACTCAGGGAACTTAAACAGGGGCTCTGTGACAACCTAGAGGGGTGGGATGGGGTGGGAGGTTCAAGAGGGAAGGGGCATATGTATTCCTGTGGCTGATTCATGTTGATGTATGGCAGAAACCAAGACAATATTGTAAAGCAATTATCCGTGGGAGGGGGGTTCATGTTTGGGAATGCATGTAAGAATTAAAGATTTTAAAATTTAAAAAATAAAAAAAAAAAAAAAACAAATTTTTTAAAAGGGAATTAATTATAATACATCCTGTTGTTGCTGTTACTGTTCAGTCACTAAGTCGTGTCTGCTCTTTTGTGACCCTGCAGAAGCTCCTCTGTCCATAGGATTTCTTAGGCAAGAATACTGGAGTGGATTGCCATTTCCTTCTCCAGGGGATCTTCACGACCCAAAGATTGAACCTGCGTCTCCTGCATTAGGACGGTGATTCTTTACCACAGAGCTAGCCACCTGGGAAGCCCAAGGCCCTGTTTGCGGTGAACAATGACTTTTTTTTGGTCTGGATTTCATGTCTGGTCATTTACACTGCAAGTATGTTTCAAAACTTAATCTACACATTCAATGTCAGCACCACACGCCTTAACCCTGTATAAACTAATTTAGTGGCCAAAGTTTCTCATTTAGGTCTTCAAATCCCTTTCAATATAATGACATATATAAATAAGAAAGGGCTCTCCAGGTGGAGGTGGTGTGGTAAAGAACCTGTTTGCTAATGCAGGAATCTAAAATATGCTGGTTCAATCCCTGGGTTGGAAAGATCCACTGAAGGAAGGCATGGCAACCCACTCCAGTATTCTTGCCTGGAGAATCCCAGGAACAGAGGAGCCTGGCAGGCTAGAGTTCAGAGAGTCACAAAGGGTGGACATGACTAAAGCAGTTTAGCACTTGTGCGTGTACCCATAAACACAAAAACAGGAACGAAAACCTATGAGACTCGTTCAGCATTTTGAACTCAAGTGTTTCCAGATAGTTTATGGATTACCAATACTCCTCCATGCCTTACCTGAGGACAGGTGTAAGACAGACAAGTAGGCATGCTAGAACTGGGAAGGTGGAGATGATGAGACTGGACTCTGCCAGAAACATGTCCAAAACAATGGGGGTCACACTTCACTGATTAGAAGAAAGGAAATTAAATTTAGGAGCACCAAGGAAGATGCTGGCCATTGTTGGACCTTGCAGAACTCTTGATTAGTACAGTATTTGGTTCTTAAAGCCAGAATCCTTTTTTGTAAAGAACCTGCCTGCTTGCCAAAGGGGCTCCGTGAGCCACTGATCTATCATGGTTCTACCTGGTCTTACATAGTTTTGATATCTCATTTGACTAAGACATCTTCATAAGCGTGGATGAAAGAGGTCAATGGAATAAGGAAAAGAGAGAAGTATTATTGTCTGATAAATTTTTGAAATAATCAGGAAAAGAGTCAAGCTTTTAGGGGTAGAAGGCTCAAAGCTCAGCTTAAAAATAATAATCCCAGCCAGAAAAAAAATAAATGAACCTGCATGACAACAGAGATTTTTACTTTCTTCACTGCTACATCCCCAATACTGGAACATTTGCTGAATAAATGAGTGGAATGAGGCTGGCACTATTATGCACTTTTCTTTATCACATTGACTTATTTCCCCCCTTGGTTATCCGCTTTGGTCACTGAATTGGACACTGCACCTATTCCATTTTCACAGTTTTAGGCCTATAGCAAGACTTTCTTTATCAAGTTTGTGTTTGTGCACACAGGTAATAACAAATATAAGCTGAGTGGCATTAAAATCAAAGGTGAAAACTAATCACTTAATTTTACCATAGAACATTATAATAAATTCAGCAACTGATCTAAATGAGTGATTTTATTAGTCTTAGCCATTTGATAATAGCCTGCTAAAACAACCTAATCAATGATCAATTTGACCTGGTTTGCTCTCATCTCTGCTTTCCTATTAAGTAAGAACTTCAATAAATAGAGAAATCACTGTAGTAGATTTAACCTCTAAAAATAAATAAGAGGGAGGATAAGCCTAAACATGAAATGAGCCAAGAGAATCATTTGTCAGATACTGAGAAGAGAGGCTTCGTAAGAGAGCTTTATTGAAAAGTGGTCTCAAATTTCTCTCATTTTATCATTAGCCTAATTTTGAATAGATGGCAATGCTCAAAATGCCATTGGTCAAATTTTCTTTCGCTTTACATTGGTATGACTGTTGTGTTTTTACTTTTAGAAACAATATACCTCTTATATATAACACAGCTAAAAATCAATTTATATGGTACTGTCCTGAACAAAATTAAATCTTATAATCAAAGCACTGGGAAATGAGCTAATTAAATCCCTACTTTATTATTCTTTTCCTAAGTCCAAATTTGCTTCTGTGGATTTTCCTGAAAACTACACAAACTTTCTAGTTCAGTCTAAATTCTTAAAAGTGAACTATTTTACTTTTAAAAATTATAATACATGAGAATTGTGTTTAATTTCAGCTCCAAGTAAAAATATGCGAAATAAAAAGACTTAATAAGCTATTCTCAGAAGAAAGAAAATGTAGAGTTATAAAATAACAGTAACATGTATTAATATGTTTCAAAGTATTTGAAGTAGTTCACAGTGATGATGTTTTCAAAAGCTCTACTATAACACTTAAATTAAGAAGGCATTCATAATTTATGATGAAAATAGTAAACATATGGCACCACTCAAAAGAAGGCACTGAAGCAAATAATTCATTAAAAATGTAAATGAATACAAGTGAACCTGGTTAGAAAAAGCAAGCCAGGGAACCAAAGGCAGTAGAAAAGACGAAGTTGAGGACTGTTCACAATGGAAAATTCTGACGAGGTCAAGTACAGCCTCCGGAGCTGCGGACTACTTATTAAGGAAGTAGCGGTTCTGAATTTTTATTACTGAGCTTCGCTCACACTGTGATGATTTCAGATGAGGTATTTATGAATTCATTGAATATCTGACCTTGGGACTTTTATGGACACTAGATATATCGCTTTTTATAGGGAAAACAGGCAGTTCTGTGTAGGTAAATCATTCAGATTATTGAAAGACAAAAGAGGGGAAACATCCCTTGTGAAACATTTCATGCCTGTTCAATAAGTTTAAGCAATTATGCACTACAGTAAATTAGAACAGATTATAAATCAATTAGTCAATCTTACCAGAAGCCATAATGTCATGTAAAATAAATGACATGATGTCCTTTTCACAATAAAATTCAATAGTGACAAATTCAGTTATTTAGGAAAATGTAACTGCAGCAATGTCAGTAGTCTATTGTGAATTATAATACGCCCAATAATGAACTTGTATTTTCTTTAGCACAGGGTGCTGACTTTAAACCAAAGTTAAGGAACTACTTGTACAGGCTTGGGAAGCTGACAAGGACCTCCTATTAACACCACCCACCAACTTGGCAGTGGTCTCCCTCAAGGGAAACCATTACCATTTCAAGTCACCAGAACTAAGCAACATGGGATAGACGACTGTCATGACTTAATAAGTATTTATTTTATTATCAAGTGATAATAAAGCTTAATTTTCAGTGTAAGCTCTCTTTTAAGGAAGAACTTAAAAACTCTCCTTTAGATTAGATGTTATCTAAAGAGAAATTTTAAGAACCACAGCTCTTTGTCCTTGAAAGTGAAAGTCGCTCAGTTAGGTCTGACATTTTGCGACCCCATGGACTATACAATCTATTGAATTTTCCAGGCCAGAATACTGGAGTTGGTGGCCTGTTCCTTCTCCAGGTGATTTTTCTGACCCAGGAATCGAACCAGGGTCTCCTGCAGTGCAAGTGGCTTCTTTACCAACTGAGCTATGAGGGAAGTCCATTTTTTAAGGCACTTTGTCCTTATCATATTGCAAGTATCTAGTCACTGATAAAAATCAGATTTTAACTAGAAATTTCAATGATGAGACAGAAAATAACATGATTAAGAACAACTTGTTTACTATACTGTTTCAATAACACTGGTCATCTGTTTCAACACTGGTCCTCTTAATTTTTTGTATATATTGTGCAAATGAACACTTATTTGGAGCTGCTGCTGCTGCTGCTGCTGTGAAGTTGCTTCTGTCTGTGTCCGACTCTGCATGACCCCATAGGCAGCAGCCCATCAGCCTCCCCCATCCCTGGGATTCTCCAGGCAAGAACACTGGAGTGGGTTGCCATTTCCTTCTCCAATGCATGAAAGTGAAAAGTGAAAGTGAAGTCGCTCAGTCATGTCTGACTCTTTGCGACCCCATGGACTGCAGCCTACCAGGTTCCTCCACCCACGGGATTTTCCAGGCAAGAGTACTGGAGTGGGTTGCCATTGCCTTCTCCGACTTATTTGGAGAGAACATATAATTATTGCAAAGTTACAAAGACCACTCAATATTAAAAAAGAATTGAACTAGTAATTTTTATAATACTTGAAACATTAAAATAATGCAATTAATATATTTAGGCATAATAAATACATTTATATGAAATATAAGAAAATGAATATCCAAGATTAGATTTTGTCTAATATGCACTTTTCCAGTGTTCTTGCCTGGAGAATCCCAGGGATGGAGGAGCCTAGTGGGCTGCCGTCTCTGGGGTCTCACAGAGTTGGACACAACTGAAGTGACTTAGTAGCAGCAATATGCACCTTTATAAAGTTTTAAGGTAATAAATACGAGTTTTACAGTATCTTACAAATTTTGATATATAGTATTTTCATTATAATACAATTTTACTTTTAAAATTTCTATTTGTCTGATTCATGAGTTATTTATAAAGATGTCATAGTTCAATGTTTTTTACATTATTGACTCCTAATTAAATGCAGTGGTCAGAAAATAAAATTAAATGCTGTGTGATAGGAATTTTCAGAAATTTGGTGAGGCTTGCTTTTATGGCATATTTTTTATACATTCTTACAATTCTGAAAACTTTGAAAGAATGCTTATTTTCTCTATTATTATTAATGAAAGGATCTATATAGTCTATTCAACTTATACCTTCTATTTCAGAATTCATCATTATCTTTACTACTTTCTTCTGATTGGAATGAAAATAATTGACAAAGGCATAAAATTTATCTTCCCTTAAAATCTCCCTGTATATGAGCATTTTCCATTTTTTATGTTTAAATCAGTTTTGCTTTATATATTTTCATGCTACGTTAGTTACTCACAGGTTTGTAATTGCTGTATCATGCTAATCACATGGAACATATGTAGTAAAACTCTATCACTACCTAATTATATTTTCGGTATTAAAGTCTGAATGACCTAAAATAAAATGAATATATTTCCATGGTAAACTTATCATTCCTTTACTTTTAATCTTTCTGTGTTTTTATATTTAGATATTTCTCTTCTAAACCATATATAATTACACTTTTAAAATAAAATGGTGCACTGGTTAAAAAAACAAAACAAAACTGCCTCCCAGTGCAAGAGACATAAGAGGCATGGGTTTGATCCCTGGTTCAGGAAGTTCCCCTGGAGGAGGACATGGTAACCTACTCCCAGTATTCCTGCTTGGAGAATCCCATGAACAGAGGAGCCTGATGGGCTACAGTCCATGGGGTCACAAAGAGACACGACTAAAGCAACTTAGCAAACACAACAATCTCTATCTTTCGGCTTTAGTGTTTAGTCCATTTTATTAGTTTTCTATTGTTGAATAATAAGTTACTGCAAATTTTGTGGCTCAGAACAACACAAATTTATTATCGCACAGCTTCTGCGGATCAGGAATCTAGTATATTTTAGCTGGTTGCTATGCACAGGGTCTCACAAGCTAAAATCAAGGTTTCAGCTGACCCAGAGTCCTCTTCTGGGCACTGAATTACCATGCACCCATGGGTGGGGCAGACCAGAAACCTTGGAGGCCACTCAGAACTCAGTTTATCACATTCATTTATATTTATTATGATTAGTGACATCTGGCATTATTTTTATCATCTTACTTTTGGCTTTACATTTGCTCTGCCTTTATCATCTATTTGTTACCATTTCTGACGTTAAATGGCTTCCCAAGAGGCACCAGTGCAGGAAATGCAAGAGACTCAGGTTCAACCTCTGGGTCAGGAAAATCCCCTGGAGGAGGGCATGGCAACCCATGTCAATATTCTTGCCTGGAGAATCCCATGAACAGAGGAGCCTGGCAGGCTAAGGTCTGAAGGGTTGAAAAGAGTCAGACACTACTGAAGCAACTTAGCGCACATGCACTGATGTTAAAAAACAGAAAAAGAAAGATGCCTATACTTTGCTTTTTTTTCTGTTTTACGCATTTTCCCCTATTCTACTAGCTTTGGAAATTATATATTGTATCTCTCTTTTAGGAGTTACTCTTGAATTTTTACCAAACATAATTAACAATGTCACAGACATGTAAGGACCTCAGAGAAACCAATTCCCAATTTCCTCTCTAAATTTAAATATTATAATTCAAATTTTCAGTTGTTACATAAAAATCCTACAAATTAAATAGTAGTAGTACTATCCAAGAAGAAATGTGTAAATTTATGTAATGTTTACCAATTTCTTTATCATTATTTTCTTTCTTTTATCATTCCTTTTTTACATTTAAGACCAAATTCTGGGGATCATTTTTGCTGGGAGCCAGCACGGGAGATCCCACCCATGACAAGGTCACGCAGAAGAGGCCTGACGGGCAAGGCAGATCAGGACTCGAGGGACTCCCCAACCCCACCCATGACAAGGTCATGCAGAAGAGGCCTGATGGGCAAGGCAGATCAGGACTCGAGGGGTCCCATGGATCTGCTCGAGCATCTATCCCCAAAACCAAAATCTGTCTGTATACTACACTCTTCTGACATTAACAGGGGCTATCCCCAACCACCTTTCTCTGGAAAGTTAACTTAGAGCTCCAGTTAATAGTCTCCTGCATATAAAAGGAGTGTCTCAGCTCAAACCTCTCTGCTGACAGTCTAGCTTGTATGACAGGTTTATCCACACTCTTACTACTACGCACATGATTGTTCACAACCTCTCAACCATAAACAGCACAGAGAGTTTGGAGTATTTTGAAAGTCTTAGTTAGCATAGGGCTCTTCTAAAGATAAAAATCATGTTGGTGAAGGGTTTCATTAGCTGAGTTAATGACTGCCGCCAGGCCTCCATACGCTTAGGCACCTGGGAGTATGTTAATCAATGTAATTGGGATGTAGAAAAAGAAATATAGTAGTTTTGATGTTAGCAATACTAGACTTTTGAGTTAATGAATTTTCTCTTTGTTATAAATCACTGTACTCCTCTTTGTTATAAATTGTATCCTTGCTATGTAAGAATGTAACTTTATCACTATCTTAAGACTAAGCAGATCTTAAGGGAAAACAAGTTTCCTGATTGACTAACCTTTATCAACAGAAAGAAAGATGGGGCCGTAAAATGTTAATCAGTCTCCAGACCAGAAGATATTGTAAACAAATGTAAGACCCTTGTAAGAACAAAGGTATGCAAAGAACATTCTGTCTTCAGATAAGGGTCAGAGCAGCTGACCCTGCGTGACTCTGCTTCTTACATTTATCTCTATGTACAACTTAAAGTATAAACGCTTCCCTGAAAATTAAAGAGACGGACCAGTTCCACGAAAGCCTGGTTCCCCCATGTCGTTCTTTCTTTCTTTCTTTCTTTCTTTCTTTCTTTCTTTCTTTCTTTCTTTCTTTCTTTCTTTTTCTCTCTTACTCTCTTTTTCAGGCTGATCCCTTGAAGCACAGGGGCCCTCCGTGTTCACTTATTTGCCTGGGCTTCTAAGACCTGAATGGGAAGGCACTTTGCGTCTTCACTCCCTTGGGAGACCGGGAGGGCACCTGTGGCCTACGTGAATGGTGCAAGTCCCTTGTCTTGGGGCTTTATTGGCTTTCTGTGTAAACCAAGGAATATCAGCCTCTATTCTATTCCTCTTTCTCTCTTTCCTTATTGCCGACGCCGTCCCTCCTGAGGGAATCCCTGGATCCAAACGGGGCTGGACCCCAGTACATTCTCTTACTTCCTCAACTATTAATATGTCAGAATCCTCTAGCTGAATACTTTAGGATGTCCTTTACTTTAGATCTTGGTTTCTGTTCACTCAAAAATGTCCTAATTTTTGCTCATATTTATAGAAGATATTCCACAGACTCATCGTGAGTGATCACACAACTTTACCTTGACATGTGTAATTAACATTTTGAAAATATTATCCCAGAGTCTTCTAACTGCCATTGTTGGAACTGAGAAGTTTGATGTCTCTAATGCTGTTTTCTTTGTGATCTCTTTTTTCTTGCTATTTTTATGAACTTCATCTTTTTTTCAGTTTTGACAGTTTATCCATCGAGTCCATTATCCTTTTATTTGTTTGTTTTTGGCTGTGCTGGTTCTTTGTCGCTGCACAGGCTTTTCTCTAGTTGTGGAGAGCAGGGCCTACTCCCTAGTTGCAGGGCACGGGCTTCTCATTGCAGTGGCTTCTTTTGCTGCACAGCAAGGGCTCTGGGGCCCCAGGGCTTTAGTAGTTGCAACTCATGGGCTCTAGAGCACAGGCTCAATAGTTCTGATATAAACATATAATTATGACCCACTTATACTGTTGTATGGAAGAAACCAGTACAGTGTAAAGCAATTATCCTCCAATTAAACAAAAAATAAAATTAAAAAATGGTTGCGGCACACAGATTTAGTTGCTCTGTGCCATTTGGGATCTTCCTGGATCAAAGATCGAACCTAAGTCTCCTGCATTGGCAGGCAGATTCTTTACCATTGAGCCACCAGGGAAGCCCCATACATTTTATTTTTGACAATTATTATTTGCTTCTTGATTTCAGCCAGCTCTCGTCTAATGCTGACATTGTTTGCAGGGTAATTCCAATCTATGACCTCATGATACTTACGTGTGTGTGTATGTGTATTTGTCATTGTTTTGACTGGGAAGGAAACAACTAGGATTGATGGAAGGATCTGAAAAATCTCCTCTATTTGTTCTCATCTCTGTTTTACAGTAGGATGACTTTTCAGAGTAGTTATTCCTCCATATTGCTGAAAATATTGTCTATAGACAACAACACATCAAATCATTTTCATTAATCATGCTTTTTTTTAAAATTGCTTTCTTCATTGCTTAGAGATTAGTTTTATTACAGCCACTTGTTCCATTACAATTAATATAATTTCCTATAATGATAAGTTATGTCCCATATTGTGAATAAAGTACAGGCCAAATAGAAAAACCAGCACACTAAGTCTCACCTGAGAGAATCAGAAAGGCCATCAAAGTAACACTTATACACAATTAAAATGATCAGGGTACATTTCTTTAGGCATGATTATGTAATATAGGTAATAAAGTTGGGGAAAAATGACTACTTCATACTCAGTGATATGCTGCTGACATATTCTCCCCCAAACATTTCCCTATCACAGTTTACTGTTTGATACGTGGATAGAGGCAAAGATTAAAAAAAGGAGAAAGTTTGGGAATTCCCTGGCGGTTCAGCGGCTAGGACTCTGCACTCTATTGCTGAGGGCCCTCGGTTCAATCCTTGGTTGGGTAACTTGAGATTTCACAAGCCACGCGGCCAAAAGAAAATAAAAAGTTTGCTGAGCTGTTAACCAGGAATAACTACCAATAGTCCTGTGTTTATTCACTTCTCCCTGAAGTACTCTTACACCTTATCCTGTGTCCCAGAAAAAGTCAGGTGGCTAGGATAGAACATATAGCTGCTTAGTTGATACAAAATAATTGTTTGATATATATCCTTTCCTGTTCTGGGTATTTTTTCGACAGATGTGTATCTAGTTAATAAATCCATGCTTTATTTCATTTAGTTGCTACTTTTCTTAGTATTTCAGCTGTCATAAAGAACTTCTCAATAATACAATAATAACTCTTCTGGCATTTTCTCTTGACCTTCAAATTTGAAAAGGAGCTAATGGATCTCTCCCATGAATCTTAAGACTCCTCAGGAGTTTTAAGAGTAACACTGACTTTATATCTGGTTTTGGAAAAGCATAAAGTCAAAGTAAATTTAATTAAATTATGTACTCCACAACCTCTATCCACAATAGAAAATTACATTCTATATATGAATAATGACATAAAATTATACGGAGGCTAATAAAAAAAGGGAAAGCTCTTTTTACATTTTCCTATAGAGGCCAAATAGGCATAAAATTTAACCTTCAAAATTTGATGTTTCTCACATAAAAATAGACTTTCTCATTTCCACACACTTTGGGAGAGGTTCTAAGAAGGCAAAATTAAAAGAGGAATGAACAATAAGAAGGTCACAGAGGTGCAAAACTTTCATTAATTATTTAAAAATATTTCTGGCCTGGAATATCCAGCATTTGCTCTGTTACATTCTTCTCATAATTCCTCAGCCAAAGTCTTCAACTATTTTGCAGACTTACTTTCACAGTGACACTGGATTGAAGTTGGGGTTTTCTATCAGGAAAAGAAAAGACGAGAGGCCAGAGAGTGCAAGACATCTCCACTTAGACAGGGTGTTCACAGAAGGCTTGTCTGATAGCGTGAGACTGAACTGAAACCTGGATCAACAAAGGAGACATTGTTGAGAAGAGGGCTCCAGAGGATCCATGAGTGCCATAAGCATGCGGTGTGCTGGGAACCCTTAAGAGCTTTTCAAGAAGGCCAGTGGAGGTAGAACAAGAAGCATGAGAGAAAATGAGTTCAGACAGGGGTGTAAAGAGACAGGTCACATAGCATCTTTTAGGAGATGGCTAGCAGCCCTTTTTTCTTTTTTACTTTTTATTGATGTATAGTTGCTTTACAATGTTGTCTTAGTTTCTACTGTTTGGCAGTGTATCAGCTGTGTGTATACCTATATCCTTTCTTTTTTTGGATTTCATTCCCATTCAGGTCACCACAGCGTACCAAGTAGATTTCCATGTGCAACACAGTGGGTTCTCATTAGTCATCTAGTTTATACACAGCATCAATAGTGGATATGTGCCATACCATATCTCCCAATTCATGCCATTCCCCTCTTTCCCCTTGGTATCCATCTGCTTGTTCTTACATCTGTGTCTCTAATTCCACTTTGTACATAAGATGGTCAATACCATTTGTTTTCAGATTCCACATACATGCGTTAATATACAATATGTGTTTTTCTCTTTCTGACTTACTTCACTTTATATGATAAAGTCTAGGTGTTATTTTTTGAGAAGAAAAGTTTTAACCAGAGTTGTGAGAAGGTCTGATTGACACTTAAAAGAATCATTTTGGCTGTGACAGAGATAACAGACTCTGCAGAAGAGCAAGAACTTTCCATAGGCTGCAAGAAAAACCCAAACAACTAAGAAGATAAATTAAGATCCTTTAAAACAGAGGATAGATCTACATCCTCCAGGTTTTCTGATGTTCTGGACTACCTGATGTTCAGTGAGTATCGCACTGCCTTTCACATCTTTTTATTTCTGCTGATGCTGTTTCTCGTGCCCAAAATATCATTTCTTTCTTTTTTTTTTTCCCCCCACTGCTTGGCAAAATTATACTTAGCCCTCAAGGGCAAGCTCCAATGTTATGGCTCCATAAAGCCTGCATCCATGACCTCTAGATATTCAATGTTTTTTCTGCTACTGTGATATTTTCAATGTAACACAAATTTGAGAAACAAAAAAGGAAACAGAACGGAAGATATGAAGGTAATGAGACACACTGTAAGCAATGACTATCTGTAACTATGATAAATAAATGTTAGAATCTCCAGAATAGAAAGCAAATAGCAAATACTAAAATACATAATAAAACTACAAAACTTAAAACACAGGGGAAAAAAATTTAAGGAGGAAATACAGAAAGGTTTTTCTTAATTCGACTTATACTATACCATTCAGACCAATCCTATGAAGATATTACCAAAAGCAACAAGAAAATTACTCAGAGCAGCAGAGTTTTGGTGCTAACACCAGGAGCCTTAGCGCCAAATTCAACATGACAATTTTTATAAAATATAATCAAGGAACATGGCCATGCACACTAATTTATATATTTTCTATCAGTTCAGTTCAGTTCAGTCGTTCAGTCGTGTCTGACTCTTTGCGACCCCATGAATCGCAGCACGCCAGGCCTCCCTGTCCTGGAGTCACTGCAACAGAGCATATGGTCTATAAGACTTACAGAGTCTAAAATATTTACTATTTGGCCCTTTACAGAATTAGCTGATCTCTGTTCTATCACACTTCACCAGAAGCTCCTCTATTCTTGGAAGACTACTCAAACAAATCCTGTTCCTTTGGTTCACAGTGACTGTCGATGCCGATTCTTCTGCCTGGAGCAGGGTTCTCTACCCCTGCCTGGCTAAGTTCATTGCTCCTTTTAGCCATCTCTCTCTAACAAAAGGCTCCTCCTCACCGTCCAGTGTGCAAGGAATCCTGTCAGATCCCCACTGACTCATGCATACCTGGAACTGCACACACAACTTTCTTCACTTTCAATATTTATATCCCTGCCAGCCCAACTAGAGGAGCTTCCTGGATGGCTCAACGGTAAAGAATCAGCCTGCAGTGCAGGAGATACAGGAGATCCCAGGGTTGGGAAGATCCCCTGGAGGAGGGTGTGGCAACCCACTCCAGTATTCTTGACTAGAGAATTCCCATGGACAGAGGAGCCTGGCGGGCTAGAGTCCATGAGGTCACAAAAAGCCAGATATGATTAAGCACAGAACACACACACACACACACACCAAATAAATATCAGATGCTGAGACCAGGAAATATTCTGTGGACTATGCATTTCTCCTCCAAATGAACACATATTCAACTTTTCACTTATATAGTTGGCATTAGACCCAGACTAAGAGAGTTAAATGGGTCAGAAAGAAATTCAAATTTGCTTTACTGCCTGCATCTTACAAGTCAGCATGGTAAACTGGTCACATATCATAAGTTTAGGAAAAATGTTTATGAAGGATGGTTCCTATAAAATGTATCCGCAGGGTCTTTGGTCCTCATGAGGAACTGCTTCCAACCTATGATGACGGTCCTCTGTCACATCCAGCAGCTTCCAGATGCCTCTAACCATGACTCACCCATACCTTTCCTACGTGGCTGCCTCAAAACTACTTTCAGAGTTGGAAAATAAAACAAACATGTGGTAAAACTGGTATCTAAAATAATAATGAATAGGTTTTTAAGGATATAGGGGATTTTTTTTTCTACAGGTGTATGAACAGGGCTGCTCTTCCAAAGATAATGTTTCTAAATTCCAGATTCTCGGCTCTGTTCAAATGGATGTTTTTCTTGAACCAGAAACCTATTACAATTACTTGAACCATTTTGGAGTGGAAAACTACACCTTGACCTACTTAGAGAAAAAAACCTATTAGCAAACAGATGTTACATTATTACTATGTTAAAACAAAACATGTACCCAGTTTTAAGCAAGTCTGACATTTAAAAATGTTAATGCTTAAAATAGATTAGAACTTTTTATGTACCTATTTACAGTCATTAATCCCTACACATGCTCTCTAAAGATAACAAAACTAAAATCACATTTCAGGAGTCACTGCCAAGCAAAACTAAACAGAAATTAAAGGAACACAGTTCTGGAAATGAAAGCCAAATTAGTGGGAACAATTCCATTTTTATGACTCAGATTTATAAATCATTATTTACAAAGTCATAGATTTCATTTTGATGTCTGTATTTGGCACCAAGATAGAGTCATTAAATGGGATTTTTTTTAAAGAAAAGATAAAAGAAACTTAGAATAACAATTTTTCTTTAAACTTTCCTAAAATCTTAAAGCTGTAAAATAACTGCTCTCATTTATTTGGCAAAGAATAATTTTTCTTATATTTAATGAGGGATAACAATTTCAACCAACATGTTCACCTACACAAAATAGAATCTAGTCAATGTTCTCCTAATTTTTAAATCTAAGGAAATGAAGTATTTAATACAAAATGGGACAATACAGGTATAATTATAGTTTAGAAAGGTCAAGAGAATTTCATTTTCTAAGCTTCTGTGCAGAACTACTTTCCCATTTGAAAAGTTTTTTTTTTTTAATTTTTATTTTTACTTTATTTTACTTTACAATACTGTATTGGTTTTGCCATACATTTACATGAATCTACCATTCACTCTCATAAACTTTTCCTCCTTAGCAGACATCAGATAGGTGGGGTTTTGTTTGTTTTTTGCCCACCATGATTTTTTTTAAAAAGCAAACTGCTGTTTAGCAACACAAGATCATTCATTTTCTACTTCCATTTTTTACTGATAGTGCTAATAGAGGGGTAGAACGGAATCTTAACTTGAGTGATGTGGCATTATGTTGTTTATAGGACATTAATAAAATTCATTATAAAATTAAGTCATGTAACCAGGTCTTATTCATCAGTATAACTTGAAATAAACAATGTGATTTATGGGTTTGTCTAAAAAGAGAATAAAAATGAAAAAACTAAGGGCTAATGAAATGTTTTGTTGGTTCATTTAATCTTGAGTTCACTACATTTTAAAGAAAAGTCAGGGCATGTTATGCTCAACTAGGACAGCAGCAGCTTCACTCTCCTTGTCTTTCATTTGGTCAGCCTTTCTGATTTCTGCTGCCTACACATATCCATCACAGGCATTAGAAATACTGACCACTGCAGATAAACCTTACAGTATAAAAGCTCCTGTTCTTTAACGTCTGAAGGAGCTACTCTTTGGGTAGTTTTCTAGAACTCTTTTTCCCAGTTTTATTGAGATATAATTGACACACTATTATATTAGTTTTATGTATACAAGGTAATGATTTTATGTATGTATATACTGCAAAAAAACCACCACAGTAAGCTCAGTTAACAAAC
Source organism: Ovis canadensis (assembly GCF_042477335.2). Taxonomy (NCBI): domain Eukaryota; kingdom Metazoa; phylum Chordata; class Mammalia; order Artiodactyla; family Bovidae; genus Ovis; species Ovis canadensis. The sequence goes on from NC_091254.1 coordinate 63,281,382, forward strand.
ATCACCTTACATAGCTACAATTTTTTTTTACTTTTGACAAGTGCGTTTTAGATCTACTCTCTTAGGAACATTGCTAAGTCACTTCAGTCGTGTCCGACTCTGTGCGGCCCCACAGACGGCAGCCCACCATGCTCCCCTATCCCTGGGATTCTCCAGGCAAGAACACTGGAGTGGGTTGCCATTTCCTTCTCCAATGCATGAAAGTGAAAAGTGAAAGTGAAGTCACTCAGTCGTGTCCGACTCTTAGCGACCCCATGGACTGCAAACTACCAGGCTCCTCCATCCATAGGATTTTCCAGGCAAGAGTACGGGAGTGGGGTGCCATTACAATATAGCATGGTAACTAGAGTCACCATGCTGTATATTAAATCCCCACAAGTGTGTACCTTTTTAACTACCTTCACTACTACAGATACACACACACACACACACACACACACACACACACACACACACACACACACACACACACACACACACACACACACACACACACACACACACACCAGCTCTGGCAAGCACGAATCTATTCTCTTTTTCTATGAGTTTGTTTTTTTTAATTCTACATATAAGTGAGATTATACAGTATTTGTCTTTCTTTGACTTATTTCATTTAACATAATTGCCCTCAAGCTCCATCCAGTTTGTCACAAATAGCAGGATTTCTTTTTATGACTGAACAATATTCTTATGTAAACACAGTACATTTTCTCAAAACTGTATCTTCCAAAGTCATTTTTAATGCGGTCATTTTTTTTTATTTTATCCAAACTATGGTCACAAGGAATATACTGACATACAAAATATACTAAAAAAAAAAAAAAGAGAGAGAAACAAATCTGTGCTTAGATTTTAATTTATTATACCAAATGTATAGGGATTTAAATAATTCTGAATTTAAAACAAGTACATGAATTTCCTGAGTAGTCATGAAGATATTTGTAAATCACTAATAAATAAAACTTTAGTTTTCAAAGTACAATCTATGAGGGATATCAAGTGCAAAACTTAATCTTATAAACTTTGAATTTTGGCTTTACTGACAAGAGGATACTTAGGTAATCATATTCCATTAACCCTTAATTTACTGCTAAGAAAGGACTCAAAGAAAAATAATAGTATTTTAACCACGGAGCCAATGCTAAAACCCAAAATAAATGCTTCTATGTCAGATATTTTGTCTTATAAGCATTTTAAAACAACTGCAAATGTTTTAAACCAGAAGCAATACAAATGAATATACATTCAATGCAATTATTCGCTCAGCCGTGTCCTACTCTTTGTGACCCCACAGACTGTAGCCCCCCAAGCTCCTCTTTCCATGGAATTTTCCAGGTAAGAATACTGCAGTGAGTTGCCATTTCCTCCTCCAGATTTTCCTGATCCAGGGATCAAACCCATATCTCCTATATTGGCAGGTGGATTCTCTACCTCCGTGCCACTTGGGAAGCCCATATTTTATACATAGTCATGCACATATGTCAATCCCAATATCCCAATACATTTCACCCTCCCTTCCCATACATCTTTTAAGTTAATAAGCAACTTTCATGAGAAAAGCAGTAAAGTCATTAAAAACTAAGCTACTTGCATAAGAGAAAACCAAGTGATTCTATCAAATTTTGAAGTTTCTCTGTCAAAAAACACAAAGCAGAAATTCTTACTGTATAAGCCTTAAGAATATGTGGCAGAGTCCTCTGTCTTTGTCATGTTGATAACCTGCCTTATATAAACAGGATGGCGTGCAGTGGGGAAGCCTAGAAGGTACAGTTAGGGAGTTTTCTCTTTTTGCAGTTTGGAGTCAAGTGACAGGGAAGGGCAACATAAGGTCAAGCTCAGTGGGAGACCTGGGTTCAATCCCTGGGTCGGGAAGATCCCCTGGAGAAGGAAATGGGAATCCACTCCAGTACTACTGCCTGGAAAATCCCATGGACAGAGGAGCCTGGTAGGCTACAGTTCATGGGGTCGAAAAGCAAAGAGTCAAACACGACTGAGCGACTTCACTTTCACTTTCACTTCAAAAGGAAAATGAAAAGGAAATAGTTCTGGTTGTAAGCTGATTCAATGGCATTAACACAGTGTGTTAATTCAACCCAAACTACATCCATTCAATATTGAACTATCTGCAGAGCTTTGAGCAGGGCACTCCAGAGTAAAACACATATACATCCTTTTTTTTTTTTTTCCCAACCTCAAGGAACTTACAACCCAGTATGAAAAATAGCCAGGTATTAATCTTAGCAAATTCCATTATAAGACACAATGTGACAAAAGGCAGGACATTTGCCTCTGGAACAGTTGATAATTAACTCCTATATTTTAACAAAGTGTTAATTTTTTGTTAGAAAAGTTTCAATTTGGGGATGTGCTATATGACAATGTGGGAGATAAACCACATCCTAGTACCACATTGGCTATTTTACTATGAAGGACAAACCGGAAAAAAATGGGGTGACAGCCAACTTACAGGTAGAAGTTACAAGAGAAAGGATCGGCCTTTCTAGGCACTTACCCCAAATTTAATACAGTTGAAAAAAAATGTCTTTGAAAACACAAGTCTTTTTTGGACATCATGTTGAAATTTAAGTCTCCTACTAGGTTTTCAGAAGTCTATATAATAGGCCCTCAGTTGACTTACTATCAGTCAGTCTCATTTCTCAGAATAAAATGGAACTCATTTCTCATCTGGATAACAAGGATTTAATAATACTTACCTCCTGAAATTCTTCTGAGAATTTAATATGTCAGTGTGTTTAAAACACAACTGTGCTTGTATTTTTCTCTTCCCTCAGTTGAAGGGCCTATCAATACTCCTTTGTGGATCTGAGTTTTAGTCATCTTGAGGCTAACACGGAGTACTGTCTACGGAATTAAATTTTCCCATACTACACAAGAGCTCACAATCACCTCGGGTGTTCTTGACCTCCCAGTTGAAGTGTCCCTGCATAAAACGATTTAATAATTACAGTCAATAAAAGAACTGTGATGATCTTCACTGTTTTCTAAACCAGAGAGATCCACAGCCGGTCTGCACTTCCTCACCTCTTCTGGATCATTCCAGTCATGCCTTCATCTTCATGATCCCACTGGGCCAGACAGCGATTGCTCAGTCATGTTCAACTCTCTGTGACCCCACGGACTATAGCTCCCGCCAGGCTCCTCTGTCCGTGGAATTTTCTGGATAACTGGGTTGTTGTTTCCCACTTGAGGGGTCTTCTCAGCCCAGGAAATGAACCCGTATCTCCTGCATTGGCAGGCGGATTCTTTACCACAGAGCCACCCTACTGGGCACTGCTTCCTTAAGAACAGGTATACTGGATCCAGTGCCTCTAGGACTCTGCTCTCATCTTTCTCTGGTGACATCCTTACCCCAGAGAGAAGACTCTGTCAGGACAAGAAAGGACGTGCCCACTCAGAGCTGCACTTGCCTTCTATCCAAAAGAACTTTCTGCAATGATGGAAATGGAGGTAGCGACAAGATCCAGTATGGTATGGCTATTATACATACGAAATATGATTAGTGTGATGGAGGAATTTTAAACTTGATTTTATTTGAATTAAAGTACATTTAAACTTAAAAAGCCACATGGGACTTGTGGCCACAATATTGGCAGCTGAGAATTCTCTCATCAAGACCACCCATGACCTTGCTGTCGATCTGTTATTTATTTTCAACTTTGATGTTCCAGCAACATTCAACACTGTGGAACAATCACCTCTTCATTAAGTACCTGCTTCTTTTGACCTCTGGGACACCCTTTCCTGGTGTTCTGCCTGTATTGCTGGTTAAGTCTTAGGCCTCTTTGCTGGCTGCACTCATTGTGCTCCCAGAACTTTCAGAACTAAAGCTCCTTAGAGCCCAGTCCTGTACCTTCTACTCTGTTTACGATCTTTAAGGTAATCCCTTACATCAGCATGTCAATCTATGAAACCTCCACTTCCAAATATACATTCCCATAGAATGATGGGAGAAGACAGTGGCACCCCACTCTAGTACTCTTGCCTGGAAAATCCCATGGATGGAGGAGCCTGGTGGACTGCAGTCCATGGAGTCACTAGGAGTCAGACACAACTAAGCGACTTCACTTTCCCTTTTCACTTTCATGCATTGGAGAAGGAAATGGCAACCCACTCCAGGGTTCTTGCCTGGAGAACCCCAGGGATGGGGGAGCCTGGTGGTAGTCTATGGGGTCATAACAGAGTCGGACTGAGGCAACTTAGCAGCAGCAGCAGCATAGAATGATGCTTTTGAAATCTTTACTTAGTATCTAAATGTAACAAATCCAGAGGAACACTCAATTCTCTCATCTGTAAAAAGCCCTCTCCTAATCTAGTCTTCCCTATGTCATTGTATAGAATCAATAGCTACCTAGTAACTCAAGATAAAAAACTAAGGGGCTATCCTTCAATCCCCTGTCTTTCGTGTGTATGTGCATGTTAGGTTGCTTCAGTTATGTTCATCTCTTTGTGACCACATGGACTGTAGTCTGCCAGGCTCCTCTGTCTGTGAAATTTCCCAGGCAAGAATACTGGAATGGATTGCCATGGCTTCCTCCAGAGGATCTTCCTAACCCAGGGATCGAACCCTCGTCTTTTATGTCTCCTGCATTGGGAGGCAGGTTCTTTACCATGAGCACCACCCAGGAAGTTCCTCCTGTCTTTCATCAGCCCCCAAATCCAATTCATAAGGGGGATCTTTTTCTTTTCCCCACATGGGAACTAAAGGCTTTATTTCATTAGCATAACAAAATGCACTGTCTTCAAGAAAAAATTAAGAGTATTGAGTAAAATACCAGTTACCCATTCCCAATTCCTAAAGTCCTAACCATAAAATTTTATCTTTCAATTTTAAATGTATAGCTTAGAGATCTTAAAAGTTTTAAGTGAGGCACAAATATGAAAAGTCGGGTGCCTAGGTTCTTGCAACTCACAAATAGCAGAGCAGAAATGAGGATATTCACGCTCTGATGGCTGTTCAACTACTCTTAGTCAACTAACCTCAGTTTGAGAAAAATAATGGCCCTTATTCAAGTTTATATCTTAGATTATAGCAACAATAAAGATCAATTATTTCCAAATTATATATCAAAATATAGTGTTTTTAAAAAATTACAAGGTCCTTTCAAGTTCAAAAGTTCATTTTTTTCCAAGAGTTTATAAAATAAGATTGAAATATTAATAGCTTCTGTGTCTATGGATGTAGATAAACAGCCCAGTTTATCTTGCCCTCTAACCTCTTCCAGTGCTAATTACACAATACTCTGATATTTACTAAACTTTCAAATACATTGCAACTTGGTTTATGCTACTTTATCTCTAATACCACAAACCTGGTTCAAGTCACCATCATCTAGTCTTGACTATTACAGAAGGCTACCCACTTATCTTCTTGCATCCACATTTGCCTTCGTTACCACCATTCCTACAACTCTTCACCAATGAAGCTGGTGCACTTGCCAAAAGGTGGTAATAGAAGGGTTTAGTGATAGTGGTCATCTGAATTAAGAACTGAAACAAGAGTTGGAACAAGCTATGCAAATAGCTAGAGAAAGAGAAGTCTAGAGGGGCAGTCGAGCAAGAACCTTAAGCTATGAATGAAAAATAGGTCTTACTCTTAGGAGAATGCAATGACATTAAAAGGTTTTAAGTTTGAAAGAGAAATCTGCTATATGAAGAACAGGCTGAGGGGAGAGTGAGAACAGAAGTTAAAGAAACCTATTTAAAGAGGCTATTAAGTTCCGCTGAGCACTTGGGGAGGCAGAGATGAATTCAGATAAAACTCATATTTAGAAGTTATGAAGGAGATGCAGATGATGAAGGAATGAAAGGTATCAAGGATAATTCCTATGGCTTTCACTTGAGATAGTTGAGGAAAATTGGTGCTCCCAACTGAGATAAGGAAGGAGACTATGGAATTCACCATTTAGGTGAATGCTGGTGGTGACGGTTCTGTATGAATATCACATACGCGGGCTCCAAAAAGGGACTAAGGCCACCAGGCACCATTCTAGAATGCTACAAAGTTGGAATTGTGAAGTTCCAGCCTTCGGATGCCATTTACTCACAATATGCACACTGATCTTTTGGATACTGGAAGTTGGCCATTCCTACTAGTTAAACAGAGAAGCCAGAAGTTTTATCCATGAGCAAGGAACACACAGAATCTGATTCTCTCCAGTTACTGTTCGGGACATTCTTTAATTCTGCATGAAATCTGTGCTCAGTCACAAAAAATCTATGCTACTTCAGTAGCAGGCAAAGAACAAAGTGAACTAGTAAGTAGCACTGTCGCATACAGGAAGGGCTCTTTCTGTAAAAGGGCACAGTCATCTCACAAGACAGAGAAACAAATCCATTAGTATGTTAAACGATGAAAATGTTTAAAATAATCAAAACTATTTTCAGTGTGTACAGTCAGATTAGAAAGCTTTGATTACAAACACTCTTACAGTTTAATCATCATCAGAAAAACCAAATATCTTAAAAAGTAGAAGCAAGTGACATATGCGCCACTGAGTAGCAACTGCCCAATTTTAATCTACATATAGTGCTCAAGCCATCCACAGATATAACAAATGTAAAATATTAAAGTCAGCAAAGTTAATAAAGGTACTATTCTTTAAAGTTCAAAAAAGTTCCAACTGTTTTCTTAAAATAAAACCTTCCTAATCATCAAAATAACCTTCAAAATTGTTGCAAGCTCCAAATAAACATTTATCTGAAATTGGCCAAGTTTTATCACCATGAGTTTAAAAAAAAAAAAATCCTGAAACAGCTTTCTCAAACAAACCAAAATACAGGATTGCATAACAAGTGACTGAATACATGAGAACATTATGGCCACTTCTAAATTTATAGAGAAACACTGCTTATTGATCATGACATTTAAATTTCTGATGGAAAAAACCTTGTAATTTTTAGATGAAAATAATTTAGACTAAGATGAATATAGGTTACCTCTTTCAATATTTTTACTATAAAAGGTGTGTTAAATCATAAGACTGTCTTTTAATTTACGAAGGCTTTTGTTGGGTAAATTGGATCTTACTGCTGTTCAGAGGACTCAAGACAAATCTCAGCATACATAATTCTATTCTTCATTATTCCATTAAAACTTTTATCAGTAGAAGAATAGATTTTCCTTGTCTTCCATCTCCACTAGTTAAAAAGAGAAGGTTATTGTGCTTCAACGTCTTAAAAACAATATGGTAAGTAACTGTCCAAAAAAGAGAGAATGGAAAAGAGATGAGCACATATTGAAAGTGTAATGAAAGAAATAACCATTCCACAAAAAATCACTTTTTATGCTTTATGAACCTTTCTTACAACAATAAAATGTCATCTGAAAACTAAGAAATCTCTTCAGATTTTAGGGGATTTGTGAGCCTCAAAGTTGATTCTTTGCCACTGTCTGTCATGCTTTGTACTCTTCCTTTATCTGTAAAGAGTTAAACTATGAAGGCTGTGCTGTATTTGGAAGAGTCACTGAGAAATGATCAAAAAAACCACTAAAAATTCCATAATTGTGTTCCTAAATCTCTTGTAGGACAGTAACCACATTGATCATGTAAACTAATACACCTTCAAAGATTATTTTAGATCCAGACTGACTTACTTAGAATTGCCAGAATCTTTTCATTATCATGAAACTTCTTTCACTCTAGTGTCTAGGGAAACCCAAATACGTGCACCTCTCCCCTATTTTTAGAAGGGAGTTGGAGGGTTGGGTAATGGCACAATATGCCGTAAGATAAGCAGAAGCTACAATTATATATATAAAACATGTATGCATATAAATTACATACATATACATGCATGACATGTGTTAGATGGAATGAAAATTTAATTCTATCTATATTTCCTAACTATAGTGACGTACGGTATTATGAGTCTAAAGATCAAATTACACTAAGAAGTAATGATAACAGTGTCTTTGAAAACCTGGGTATATACAGAGGTAGTAAACTAGCTCAAGATCTGCAACACGAGAATTATAATGTTCACTACACACATTGAGAAACTGGAACTATGAGAGGCAAGCTTTAATTTCCCACCATATGAATTTAGAATCCAGTCAATTACTCTGTGTTTTTCTCAGTGACCAAGTAGTATGAAGTTTTTTCTTCGAGTATCACTGAAATATAACTAAGGTACTATTGCTTAAGGTATACTTGACTTACATACATCATGAAATGATTATCATAGTAAGTTGAATTATATATAGATACAAAATAAAAGAAACAGAAAAAAATTGTTCCTTGTGATAATTCAGGATTTATTCTCTTCACTTTTACATACAACATAAGAGTAGTGTTAAATGTATTAATCATGTAAAGCACTGCATATCTAGTAGTCATTTATCTTGTAAGTGGAAGTTTGTACCTTTTGACCACCTTCATCCTCTTTCTCACTGAGCTTGTTTTTCTTTTGCCGTTTGTTTGAAGTACAACTGACATATAACACTATAATAGTTCCCAGTATACAACACACGGATTTGGGATTTATATATATTAAAAATGACCCCACGATAAATCTAGTTACCGTCTGTCACTATGCAAAGATACTACATAATTACTGAATATATTCCCCAAACTGTACATTTCATACCCATGACTTATTTATTTTGTAACAAGAAGTTAGTGCCTTTTAATTTTCATTACCTATTTCACACAATCCTTCATGCCTCACACAACATCCTCTCTGGCAATCACCTGTGTGTTCTCTTTATCAAACACTATGTTTCTCTTTCGTTGTATGTGTTCATTTGTTTTGCTACATTATATTTCAACTAAAAGTAGTCATATGGTGTTTTTCTATCTCTAACTTATTTCACTCAGCATAATACCCTTTAGCTCTGTTCATGCTGTCACAAACGGCAAGATTTCATCCTTTTTCATGGCTAACAGTCCACTGTGTATGTCCATACACAAACATATATCTTTACCCACCCATCTTTCAAGGGGAACACAGGTTGTTTCCATTTCTTGGCTACTGTGAATACTTTCAAAATCAGATTCATTATAGTTTCTGCACCCAAAGATGGAGAAGCCTCATACAGTCAAGCAAAAACAAGACTGGAAGCTGACCATGGCTCAGATCATGAACTGCTTATTGCAAAATTCAGACGTAAACTGCAGAAAGTGGGGAAAACCACTAGGCTAGTCAGGCATGCCTTAACCCAATCCCTTACGATTACACAGTGGAACTAACAAATAGATTCAAGGGATTAGATCTGATAGATAGAGTTCCTGACGAACTGTGGATAGAGATTCATACAGGAGGCAGTGATCAAGACCGTCCCCAAGGAAAAGAAATGCAAAAGGGCAAAATGGTTGTCTGAGGAGTCCTTACAAATAGTCGAGAAAAGAAGAGAAGCTAAAGGCAAAGGAGAAAAGGGAAGATACACCCAGCTCAATGCAGAGTTCCAAAGAACAGCAAGGAGAAATAAGAAAGCCTTCCTAAGTGAATAATGCAAAGAAATAGAGGAAAACAATAGAACGGGAAAGACTAAAGATCTCTTCAAGAAAATTAGAGCTACCACAGGAACATTTCACGCAAAGATAGGCAAAATAAAGGACAGAAACAGTATGAACCTAACAGAAACAGAAGGTTTAAAAGAGTTGGCAAGAATGCACAGAAGAAGTATACAAAAAAAGATCTAAAAGACCAAGATAATCACGATGGTGTGATCACTCACCTAGAGCCAGACATCTTGGAGTGTGAAATCAAGTGGGCCTTAGGAAGCATCACTACAAACAAGCTATTTCAGATTATTTTATAAATGGTTAGATCAAACATTAATTCTAAATCAGATGGAAATCCAGCTAAGCTATTTCAAATCTTAAATGACGATCCCGTTAAAGTGTTGCACTCAAAATGACAGCAAATTTGGAAAACGCAGAAGTGGCCATAGGACTGAAAAAGGTCACTTTTCACTTCAATTCCAAAGAAGGGCACTGACAAAGAATGTTCAAACTACCACACAATTGCACTCATTTCACATGCTAGCAAAGTAATACGCAAAATTCTCCAAGCAAGTATTCAACACTACATGAACCAAGAACTTCCAGATGTTCAAGCTGGATTTAGAAAAGGCAGAGGAACCAGAGATCAAATTGCCAATAAACGTTGGATTACAGAAAAAGCAAGAGAATTCCAGAAGAACACCTACTTCTGCTTCATTGACTGTAATAAAGCCTCTGATTGTGTGGATCACACAAACTTTGGAAAATTCATAAAGAGATGGTAATACCAGACCACATTACCTACCTCTGGTGAAACCTGTATGCAAGTCAAGAAGCAACCATTAGAACCGGACATGGAACAATAAATTGGTTCCAAATTGGGAAAGGAGTATATCAAGGTTGCATATTGTCACTCTGCTTATTTAACTTATATGCAGAGTAAACCCTGTGAAATGCTGGGCTAGATGAAGCACAAGGTCGAATCAAGATTGCCAGGAGAAATATCAATAACGTCAGATATGCAGATAACATCACCCTTATGGCAGAAAACAAACAGGAACTGAAGAGCCTCTTGGTGAAGGTGAAAGAGGAGAGTGAAAAGGCTGCCTTAAAGTTCGACATTCAAAAAAACTAACATCATGGCATCCGGTTCCATCACTTCATGGCAAATAGATGGGGAAAAAGTAGAATCAACTGACAGACTTTATTTTCTTGGGCTCCATAATCACTGCATATGGTAACTGGAGCGACGAAAGTAAGAGACAATTTCTCCTTGGAAGACACGCTATGACAAACCTAGACAGTGTATTAAAAAGCAGAGACACTACAACAGACAATGCAGAAATACAAAGGATTATAAGAGACTATTATAAACAATTATATGGTAATAAAATGATAACCTGGAAGAAATGGAGAGATTCTTAGATAAGTTCAATCTCCCAAGACTTAACCAGGAAGAAAGAGAAATTATGAACAACCCAATTACAAGCACTAAAATTAAAGCTGTGGTCAAACATCTCCCAAAAAACAAGAGCCCAGGACCAGATGGCTTCACAGGAGAATTCTAACAAACATTTAGAGAAGAGGTAATACCTATCCTTCCAAAATTCTTTCAAAAAATTGCAGAGGAAGTAACACTTCCAAACTCATTCTATGAGGTCACCATCACCCTGATAACAAAACCAGACAAAGACAACACAAAAAAAGAAAACCACGGGCCAATGTCACTAAGAAACATAGATGCAAAAATCCTCTACAGAATTTTAGCAAACAGAATTCAGCAACACAACAAAAAGCTCATACACCATGACTGAGTTGGGTTTATTCCAAAAATGGAAAGATTCTTTAATATATGCAAATCAATCAATGTGATACACCATATTAACAAATTGAAAGATAAAAACCACATGATAATCCCAGTAGATGCAGAAAAAGGCTTTGACAAAATTCAGCACCCATTTATGATGAAAACTCTTCAAAAAATGGGCTCAGAAGGAAGCTATATCAACATAGTAAAGGCCATATATGATAAGCCTAGAGCAAACATTATTCTCAATGGTGAAAACCTGAAAGTATTCCCCTTAAGATCAGGAACAAGACAAGGGTGTCCACTTTTACTACTATTATTCAACATAGTTCTGGAAGTCCTAGCTACTGCAATCAGAGAAGAGAAAGAAATAAAAGGAATCCAGACTGGAAAAGAAGAAGTAAAGCTCTCACTGTTTGCAGATGACATGATACTGTAATTACTACACCTAATCAGTGAATTTAAAGTTGCAGGATACAAAATCAATACACAGAATTCACTTGCAGTTCCATACACTAACACTGAAAAATCAGAAAGGGATATTAAGGAATCAATCCCATTCACCATTGCTACACAGAGAATTAAATACCTAGGAATAAACTTACCTAAGGAGACAAAAGAACTGTACACAGAAAATTATAAGACACTGATGAAAAAAATCAAAGGTGACATAAACAGATGGAGAGATATTCCATGTTCCTCAGTAGGAAGAATCAATATTGTGAAAATGACTATACCACCAAATGCAACCTACAGACGCAAAGTGATCCCTACCAAATTACCAATGGCATTTTTCACAGAACTAGCGCAAAGTTTTCACATTAATATGGAAACAGAAAAGATGCCAAATAGCCAAAGCAGTCTTGAGAAAGAAGAATGGAGCTGGAGGAATCAACCTTCCTGACTTCAGATTATACTACAAACCTACAGTCATCAAGACATTTAGGTACTGGCACAAAAACAGAAATATAGACCAATGGAACAAGATAGAAAGCCTAGAAATAAACCCATGCACCTATGGCTACCTTATTTTTGACAAAAGAGGCAAGAATATACAATGGGACAAAAACAGTCGCTTCAATAAATGGTGCTGAGAAAACTGGACTGCTACATGTAAAAGAATGAAATAAGAACAATTTCTAACACTATACCTAAAAGATAAACTCAAAATAGATTAAAGACCTAAATGTAAGACAGGAAATTTTAGAACTGTTGAGGAAAACACAAGCAGAACACTCAATGACATAAATCAAAGCAAGATCCTTTATGACCCACCTCATAGAGCAACAGAAATAAAAACAAAAGTAAACAAGTGGGACCTGATTAAACTTAAAAGCTTTAGCACAGCAAAGGAAACTATAAGCAAGGCGAAAATGAATGTCACTCAGAATGGGACAAAATAATAGCAAATGAAACAACTGACAAAGGATTATATCCAAAATATAGAAGTAGCTCATACAACTCAATGACAGAAAAACAACCCAATTAAAGAGTGGGGAAAAGACCTAAACAGACAGTTTTCCAAAGAAGACATACAGATGGCTAACAAACACATGAAAAGATGGTCAACAGTGCTCATTATTCAGTTCAGTTGCTCAGTCGTCTCCGATTCTTTGCGATCCCATGAATTGCAGCACGCCAGGCCTCCCTGTCCATCAACAACTCCCGGAGTTCACTCAGACTCACGTCCATCGAGTCGGTGATGCCATCCAGCCATCTCATCCTCAGTCGTGCCCTTCTCCTCCTGCCCCCAATCCCTCCCAGCATCAGGGTCTTTTCCAATGAGTCAACTCTTCACATGAGGTGGCCAAAGTATTAGAGTTTCAGCTTTAGCATCAGTCCTTCCAAAGAACACCCAGGACTGACCTCCTTTAGAACAGACTGGCTGGATCTCCTTGCAGTCCAAGGGACTCTCAAGAGTCTTCTCCAACACCACAGTTCAAAAGCATCAATTCTTCGGTACTCAGCCTTCTTCACAATCCAACTCTCACATCCATACATGACTACTGAAAAAACCATAGCGTTGACTAGATGGACCTTTGGTGACAAAGTAATGTCTCTGCTTTTGAATATGCTATCTAGGTTGGTCATAACTTTTCTTCCAAGGAGTAAGCATCTTTTAATTTCATGGCTGCAGTCACCATCTGCAGTGATTATGGAACTCAGAAAAATAAAGTCTGACACTGTTTCCACTGTTTCCCCATCTATCTGCCATGAAGTGATGGGACCAGATGCCATGATCTTCATTTTCTGAATGTTGAGCTTTAAGCCAACTTTTTCACTCTCCTCTTTCACTTTCATCAAGAGGCTTTTGAGTTCGTCTTCACATTCTGCCATAAGGGTGGTGTCATATGCATATCTGAGGTTATTGAGATTTCTCCCAGCAATCTTGATTCCAGTTTGTGCTTCCTCCGGCCCAGCATTTCTCATGATGTACTCTGCATAGAAGTTAAATAAGCAAGGGGACAATATACAGCCTTGATGTACTCTTTTTCCTATTTGGAACCAGTCTATTGTTCCATGTCCAGTTCTAACTGTTGCTTCCCGACCTGCATATAGGTTTCTCAAGAGGCAGGTCAGGTGGTCTGGTATTCCCATCTCTTTCAGAATTTTCCACAGTTTATTTTGATCCACACAGTCAAAGGCTTTGGCATAGTCAAGAAAGCAGAAGCACATGTTTTTCTGGAACTCTCTTGCTTTTTCCATGATCCAGCAGAAGTTGGCAATTTGATCTCTGGTTCCTCTGCCTTTGCTAAAACCAGCTTGAACATCTGGAAGTTCACAGTTCACGTATTGCTGAAGCCTGGCTTGGAGAATTTTGAGCATTACTTTACTAGCGTGTGAGATGACTGCAATTGTGCGGTAGTTTGAGCATTCTTTGGCATTGCCTTTCTTTGGGATTGGAATGAACCCTGACCTTTTGCAGTCCTGTTGCTCATTATTAGAGAAATGCAAATCAAGACCACAATGAGATATCATGTCACACCGGTTAGAATGGCCATCATCAAAATGTCTACAAACAATAAACGCTGTAGAGGGTGTGGAGAAAAGGGAACACTCTTGCAGTATTAGTGGGAATGTAAAGTGATACAGACACTATGGAAGATGTTATGGAGATTCCTTAAAAAAACTAGGAAGAAAACCACCACATGACCCAGCAGTCCCACTCCTAGGCATATACCCTGAGGAAACCAAAACTAAAAAACATACATTTATCCCATTGTTCATTGCAGCACTATTTACCATAGCTGGAATATGGAAGCAACCTAGAGGTCCATCAACAGATGAATGGCTAAAGAAGTTGTGGTACATTTACACAATGGAATATTACTCAGCCATAAAAAGGAATACATTTGAGTCAGTTCTGATGAGGTGGATGAACCTAGAATCTGTTATACAGAGTGAAGTGCGTCAGAAAGAGAAATATTGTATTTTAACACACATATACGGGATCTAGAAGAATAGTGCTGAAGAATTTATTTACAGGGCAGCAATGGAGAAACAGACATAGAGAACAGACTTACAGACATGATGAGAGGGGAGGAGAGGGTGAGATGTATGGAAAGAGTAACATGGAAAGTTACATTTCCATATGTGAAACAGATACCCAAAGGAAATTTGCTGTATGGCTCAGGAAACACAAACAGGGGCTCTGTATCAACCTATAGGGGTAGGATGGGGAGAGAGATGGGAAGGAGGTTCAAAAGGGAGGGGATATATGTGCACCTATGGCTAATTCATGTTCAGGTTTGACAGAAAGCAACAAAATTTTGTAAAGCAATTATCCTTCAATAAAAAATAAACTTAAAAAAAAAAGCAGAGATATTACTTTGCCAACAAAGGTCCATATAGGCAAAGCTATGGTTTTTCCAATAGTCACGTATGGATGTGAGAGTTGGACCATAAAGAAGGCTGAGCATTGAATTGATGCTTTTGAAATGCGGTGTCGGAGAAGACTCTTGAGAGTCCCATGGACTGCAAGGAGAGCAAACCAGTCAATCCTAAAGGAAATCAATCCTGAATATTCACTGGAAGGACTGAAGCTGAAGCTCAAATACTTATGCAAAGAGCTGACTCATTAGAAAAGACCCTGATGCTGGGCAAGACTGAAGGCAGGAGGAGTAGGGGATACCAGAGGAAGAGATGACTGGATGGCATCACTGACTCAACAGATATGAGTCTGAGCAAGCTCCAGGATATGCTGAAGGACAGGGAAGTATGGCTTGCTACAGTCCATATGGTTGCAAAGAGTCAGACATGACTGAGTGACTGCAACAAATGCTGCAATGAACACAAGAGGTACATATACTTTTTAAAATTAAATTTTTATTTTTATTGGAAAAATACACATAAGTACAATTGCTGAATTGTATGCCAGTTCTGTTTCTATTTTTTTGAGGAATCTCTATTCTGTTTTCCATAGTTGCTATACACATTTACATTCCCTTTGGGCTGTAATTCAAAAATTATCAACAAAAAATGCCTCTATCTAAAAGAAATGGACTAGTCCCTAGAAACCTAAAATCTTCCCAGACGAAATCAAGGATCGAACTTCTGAACAGATTGGTCATTAGTAATTAAATACAATCCGTAAACAAAATATGCACAGTAAGAAAAATCTAAGACCGAACAGTTTCACAGGTAAACTCTACCGAATATGTTAAAAAGAACCAATATCTACTCTTATCAAACTATTACCAAAAAACTGAAGAGTAAAAAATATTTCTAAACTCATGTTATGAGGTCTTTAACACCACACTGATACCAAAACCAGATAAGGACACTACAAAAAAGAAAATTACAGGCCAATATCCCTGCTGAGCACAGACGTAAAAATCCTCCATAAGATCCTAGAAAATCAAATTTTAAAAATGCACATAAAAGACCATAAACTCTCAACAAGTGGGATTTATCCTAGGGATATAAGGATATCTAGAAGTCAACGAACGTGATATAACATACTGACAAACTGAAGAACAGAAATTGTATAATTATCTCAATAGATTCAGCAAAAGCTTTTCACAAAATTCAACATCCATTTATGATAAAAAGTCTCAACAAAGTTGGCACAGAAGAAACACACCTCAACAAAATATAAGCCATGTATGATAAACCAACAGCCAATATCATACTCCATGCTGGAAAGCTGAAAAATATTTTTCTAAGATTAGGAAAAAGACATGGATGTCCACTCTCACCACTCTTATTCAACACAGTATTATAACTTCTAGCTAAAGCAATTAGATAAGAAAAAGAAATTTTAAAAATACAGATTAGAAAGGAAGCAGAGCTGTCACTATGTGCAGATATGATATAGAAAAAACACAGAGAAAGTCCAAGTACCATGATTTTAATGCTTGATTACTAAGCATACCTATAGAAAACCCAACGACAGATATGTGTTTTAAATCTAAAAATAAAGGAATGCACCCATTTTCCCTTGGTATCATCCATATATATTTAAAGTGTACCTACTGTTTTCCTTCAATAAAAACATATACATGCCTTTAGAAATCAAGTCTTGAAAAACTATTTTTCTTTTAAGAGAACCGAAGAGTATCACTAAGTTTCTGAACCATTTCATACATTTAAATTTATTTAAAAGGATAATGTAAAATAAGGAGTTAATACAGTTAAAAGAAATCTAGAAAAGCTGGGTAAATAATCTTTTGAAATATTTAAGCAAAATATTGCTGTGCTTCTACTTTTGTTTAGAATACTGCATGCTAAAAGGAACTAAATATAATCATATTTTCAAATAGTAGGTTGTGAGAATAACTTTCTAGTACAGATAGGTTTTGTAATTTTATTTTAAATAAAAAGAGTAAAGAATTAATTAAAAGACTGAGTTTCTGGGCCAATTTTTTTTTACAATATTTCCTCTAAATAATGATTTATGAGACTTAATTAAGAATATTCTTAAATATAATTTATCACATACATATTGACCTTAAATATATATGAAGCAGAGAAAATGTCTTTAAACTAAACATGTCCATAGCAGAATAGTATCTAGCATTATTTGCAATTCATTATAATATAAATAATTATAAATTTCCTTTAACTCATTCCCACCCACTAACCTATATTATTTTCCACCTCATGTAAGTTTCAAGGGTCATGAATTTTACAAAGCCTTTGGCAAGCAATTAAAAAAATTATCACCCAAAATGCCTCCTTCTACCAAGGAATGAGAAGTTAACCTTATAAAATTCTTTGTGTTTGCTTAAACTTTCTGACCAGAAATCCCAAATATTCCTACCATAAAAAAATAGCAAAAATTAATTCATCTGATGTCAGGATTTTCCCATAAAGTAAAATAATTCTTTTTATCCCATTAAATGCCATTTTTAAAAAACATGCTTTATATACTTATAAGTGGAATTGTTTTGGTATAATTTGAGATGGCTATGACTAAAGGGGATCATATTTTAGTTTTCTAGTGAAAGCTTTAAAATGTCAAAAACCACGTACTTTAAAAGACTTTAACCACATACAATTCAGTGGTGTGTTCTAAATAAAGAATTTTAAAGAAAGTAATTATTTTCCACACTTAAAGGCAATCCAAATGTTGTAGATGGAAACAAAAATATACATCTTTTGGAAAGGTCTTGAAACATGTGTAAACATCTCAGAGAATCTGAATTCCAACATTTTAACTGAAACTTCAAAATATGGAATGCATTTTCCTAGGCTGTTTCAACACTGCTTTTCATATGAATAAGGGGAAAAAAAATTGAAAGGATAAAAAAAAAAACCTGATGTATTTACAATAGGAAGGTGAAAGCAGAAAATATTGTGCTAGGGTATTCTACTTTTTCAGGAGATACACATGTATATGCAAATACATTTTCATGAGTATAGCTAAATTAGGAAAGACCACAAGAATAAACTTTGGAAAAAATTTACATTTTTATATTAAAAATCAAATGTCATTTAAAATAAATTTTCATGTATTTCAAAAACATAGATTGCCTCTCACACTTTTGCTATATAAGGATAAAAATCCCACTTGTCTAGAATGACCTAGAGTAAGAACTCTCCTCTCCTCTGAACAGCTGAATACATTAAAGTTGGGACAAATAAAGGTCAGTTCTTCAATAATATTTTTAATATTAATACATTCAGTAACCCAATTACTTCTGCCCTAAAAATGAAACTTGCAAATAAATGAGGGTCCAGAAATATAGTTTTCAAGAACCATGGGAAATTATGAGTCTGGAGAGGTATACTTTGAAAATATTTCTAATCAAAGCTGGTTCTGGGAAAAATAAAAAAAAAGTTTCTAAAATAATTATGAATCCCCTTGCCTTCTTAACCAAAATGGAGATATTACAGTCTTTTTCTGGGTAGGTCTACATCAGTTTTTGTCTCCTTCTGAAAACGTAGTTTATTTCTAAAGAAGTTTCTGTTGATAAGTTTGCATTTGTGGATCACTTCTCTCTTATTAGTAAGGAAGAGTAGTTGCGTACAAACTCCTCATCAATATAAAATGATTATATTCTCCAATAAAACCTTCAAATATTGAATTACTGAATAAAAATACTGACTCACAAGCCAATGTATAATTTCCCAAGTGGTCACCAACCATCGGGAACATGGCTTCCTCACTACTGCTGCGTATGGCTGAAATGTCAATCGCATTCATCCACAGTGTTATTGCTATGTTAATACAAAAAGCAACTCTGTGGCAAGAATTTATTTTATGGCCCAGTATGTTACTTTAATGATATTTACTTTTAAATTCAAAGACTTTGGATTTAAATATTTCACAAAAGCCTTATTTTAAATCTAAAAGTTCTTTATCAGGAATCTGTTCTGGTGCTCGCTTCGGCAGCACATATACTAAAAACAGGAATCTGTTCTGAAATATTCTGTAATCTAAACGTGACTCTGTAATAATCCATGAAAATAACAGGAGAAAAATGGAAGCAAAGAGAGGAAACTATTAAGAAACAGTGACCTCACTTCTTCATGATGAACTCTGACTCCTTACACAATGGAACAGTACACCTGTTTTCAAGTAATAAAATTTCAGTGAAGGTTTTACAACATGCCAAAATCAAATGTCCACAGGTATATTCAGATGTATTGGAAAGCTGTAGAAATTTCATAATTATTATGGTTTTTAATCTACTGTCTCAGATGTTTATATAAAACAGGAACATTATGGGACAACTGGAAAGAAAAAAAAGTCTTCATCTTTTATTTAAAGTTGCCTCTCTGCAAGGGTAGAAGCCACTGCCAAACGTAAGGAATTGCCAACTAATAAGGACTCTGACAATTAAACTAGGTTACAAACATACAACAGAGTACTGTGAAGCTACAAAAATGAAAGACAGAGTTTTGGATTGCTTGAGAGAGATGTCTCAGTTACTATCCTTAGTAAAGAGAAGTTTGGCAAAAAAAGTATAGTAAGTTATTCTCTTTAGCAAAGAAAGTAATGCAAAAAAAAAGCACAGTAAAGCAAAGCTTGGCAAAACATTATGCCTTGCAAATACAATAGGCATATTCTGAATATATACAGAGGGACTTCCCTGGAGGTCCAGGAGCTAAAACGCTATGCTCCCAATGCACGGGGCCTGGGTTCAATCCACGGTCAGGGAACTAGATCCCACATACAAGGACTTCCCAGATAGCGCTAGTGGTAAAGAACCCGCCTGCCAGCGCAGGAGGTGTAAGAGACACGGTTTCAATTCCTGGGTCAGGAAGATCTGGAGGAGGACATGGCAACCTACCCCAGTATTCTTGGCTGGAGAATCTCACGGACAGAAGAGCCTGGGAGGCTACAATCCACAGAGTCCCAAAGAGTGGGACATGACTGAGTGACTTAGAACGAATATACACAGAGACCACTGTGTGGTGGTTACCATGCACCATTCACCTTGGCTTCCTCTGGAGGGATGGAGGTAAGTGGGATGAAGCTACTGCTTTTTAGCCACAAACTTCTGTGAAATTTTTAATCACAAGAATATATCACTTTTGTTGAAATAAAAATAAAGGCATAATTAAAACCAACCTTTGTTGGGAATGTAAATGTGTTCAGATACTGTGTTCAGAAAGAGAGCTTTAGAAATAAAAACAAGACCAAAAATCCCTAGCTTATTCCTGTTTTGCAGACTGCTTATCAGCCCCAAACCTGCTTGCCTAACATTTTGAAAAGATTCCTTTCAATTGATCCATGATCCACACCTCTGCATTAGTCTTCCAATTAGCAAAGGGTCAGAGATAGGGGCATCTTCCAATAGCTCTTCTAATGACTGAATAAACACAATCCATGTGATCTAATTTAATTATGGGAAGGGTGCAGATCTTTTCATTAGCTTTAGTTAACTGAATATCTGAAAATAATTTAATCATTTTCCCTCAGCCTCATTGTTTAAGAATGCATTCAATCAACAACACTGAGGGTTTAGCATGTGCCAGAGATAGGTTTTTTGAAAGGAAAGAAGGAATGAAAGGAGGGAGGGAGGAAGGTAGAAAAACCACGTGCTTCTCTAAATCAGGATCCAGTCAAGAAACAGGTGCTCTACTGGCTGTTCAGAGGAAATTTACTACAGGTATAACAACAGAGCTGAGTTGCCAAAAGGCAAATAATGAAGTAATAGCAACAGCAAAACTTCAAAAACTCCCCCTTGTCCCTAGGACTGGAAAGACAAAGGCCAGAGAGGATGTTTAAAACCTAGGCTGCTGCTGCTGCTAAGTCGCTTCAGTCCTGTCCGACTCTCTGCAACCCCAGAGACGGCAGCTCACCAGGCTCCCCCGTCCCTGGGATTCTCCAGGCAAGAACACTGGAGTGGGTTGCCATTTCCTTCTTCAATGCAGGAAAGTGAAAAGTGAAAGTGAAGTCGCTCAGTCGTGTCGACTCCTAGCGATCCCATGGACTGCAGCCTACAAGACTCCTCCATCCATGGGATTTTCCAGGCAAGAGTACTGGAGCGGGGTGCCACGGCCTTCTCCAAAACCTAGGCTAGCTCTATCCAAAGGGAACTAGATCCACAGTGAGAGTCGCCTGAGGAACTGGGCACAAGAGACACAGCCCCTGGAAAATGCTACCCAAGGAAGAAAGTTCTAACCACGGTTTTCCCGATCCTTTTAAGCTTCCTAGCTGTCTGCCAATGCTTCCCGCTGGCCAAACTTCTTGACAAGCCAGTGGGCAAGTGAACTTGGGAAACAGAGTTTGCAGGGAGACAATGGAAAATGCAAAGAGACATCGAGACTTGACTAATGATGAAGTAACGATTAATAAGTCCGTAAAATGTTACACTTTCCAGACGTCTACAAGCCACAGACATATATATACATGCATGCCAGTGCACACACGCACTATGCATAAAATATGTGTTCAGGCACAATGACAATGAAACAGTGCTCTATAATGAGCATACAGAGTACAGCCTGGGGATGCCTTATATCAACCTGAACCAGCCATAGGTGTACATATGTCCCCCTCCCTCCTGAACCTCCTTCCCACTCCCCATCTCTTCCCACTCCTCTAGACTGTTACAAAGCCCCAGTTTGAGTTTCCTCAGTCATACAGAGAATTCCCACTGGCTATCTATTTAACGAACGGCAGTGTGTATGTTTCCATTATCTCTAGGTAGTTCATAATGGGATTCAAACCATGAATGCCCTTAAATTTTTTAATTTAGTTATTAACAAAGCCTAGATATGCTATTTACTTTGTTACCTTTACTAAACTCAAGCTTTTTAATTTAACCACCTTTTTCTCTAATGTGATGTATTCAATCACATTCTCTCAAAATAATAACATTTTTACCTAAGTTAATGTAACTGTTTTCAGGTACAAACTGAGTAGATTTTCTAAAACAAAATAATGATTGCGTTAGCAGGTTGCTTCCTTGTTGATTCTGAAGAAAATGCACTTTTTTTTTTTTCCCCATTAAGTACACTGCTGACTACTGGTTAGAAGAAACACCTATTCCAACATTAAATAAGTTTTTTTCTTCAGTATTTTTGTAAGGAATGGTTGTTGAATTCTATGAAATGTCAGAATTTATTGAGAGGATTATAGAGTAATATTTCCTCTTATTTAACAACAGATTTCCTTCTATCTCCTTTTCCTCTTAATCCTATTTCTTGGCTTATACCCAAAATGTCTTGGCATTATAATAAAGCCAGACAACAAAAATATTTCTTTGTGGTTGTTCCTCTGTTCAGGAAGCACACAATCACAGACTGAGCTACATCTGTGGTTCTAAATTTCTTCACTAATTTTATCATTGGAGGGAAACAAGAAGCTGGTTCTGCCAAATCCTTTTCTTTATTTACTATTTTTTAAAAAATTCAATTCCAAGACCCTAGAAGGCTGAGCTTACTTAGGGCCTCCCTGGTGGCTCAGTAAAAAATCTGCCTGCCCACGCAGGAGATGCAGGTTCGACCCCTGGCTCGGCAAGATCCCATGGAGGATGAAGTGACAACCCACTCCAGTATTCTTACATGGAAAGTGCCATGGACAGAGAAGCCTGGTGGGCTGCAGTCCATGGGATTGCAAAGAGTTGGACATAACTGAGGGACTAAGCATGAGCTTACTTAAGGCCTAACTTCTATGTCATAAAGGAATTTATTTTTATAGATCTTAGAAGTGCTGAAGAACTTAGAGAGTGAAAACAAAAAGCCAATAAGCTAAAGCCCAGGAAGTTAAGTACTTTTTTTTCCAGTAGTGTTCAGAAGTGTCTAGTAGTCTGCAGCCAAGATCTCAGCCTGCCAACCAGGTAATACTTTTCCCATACCATAATTTTGCTCTTGTCCATTTGGTTTGGGTAATGGAACTTTTCCCATATGAGTTATATTTAGGACCTAAAACATCTGAAAAGCAAATGAGGGGCTCTGATCTATGCCAGTCATTCTGATATTTTCAGTGGGTGGTCAAGTAATGCTGACATTGAAGAGAAAGGTTACAGAAAGAATTAAGAGGTCACATGTCAAAGAGTGGATGGCACGACCCTGGGCACGGAGGAGTGCGGGGCATCCACCAGGGAGGGATGAATGATGGGGACAACAAAGGACTGACCTCGCTGCAATGGAGGGAATGGACAGTAAGGTAGTTTGATGTCAGGGTTAAGTTTTGCTGCCGTATATCAGAAGCCTGATCGTAATAAAACAGACTGAGGGGAAACTATCATGGCTTCTCCAGGTGGGAAGAAAAAAAGTGGCTACAACAGAAGATGAGTTTTTGAGGAATCATGTCCCAATAGGTTTCACATTCAAAACAAGTTTATATGAAAACTATCTGCTGTGAGGCAGACACACTGTCCCCCTTGAGTCAGTCACTCAGTTCAGTCACCCAGTCGTGTCCGACTCTTTGCGACCCCATGAATCACAGCATGACAGGCCTCCCTGTCCATCACCAACTCCTGGAGTTCACTCAGACTCACATCCATCGAGTTCGTGATGCCATCCAGCCATCTCATCCTCTGTCATCTCCTTCTCCTCCTGCCCCCAATCCCTCCCAGCATCAGGGTCATTTCCAATGAGTCAACTCTTCACATGAGGTGGCCAAAGTACTGGAGTTTCAGCTTTAGCATCATTCCTTCCAAAGAAATCTCAGGGCTGATCTCCTTCAGAATAGACTGGTTGGATCTCCTTGCAGTCCAAGGGACTCTCAAGAGTCTTCTCCAACACCACAGATCAAAAGCATCAACTCTTCGGCGCTCAGCCTTCTTCACAATCCAACTCTCACATCCATACATGACCACAGGAAAAACCATAGCCTTGACTAGACAGACCTTAGTCGGCATAGTAATGTCTCTGCTTTTCAATATGCTCTCTACGTTGGTCATAACTTTTCTTCCAAGGAGTAAGCGTCTTTTAATTTCATAGCTGCAGTCACCATCTGCAGTGATTTTGGAGCCCAAAAAAATAAAGTCTGACACTGTTTCCACTGTTTCCCCATCTGTTTGCCATGAAGTGATGGGACCAGATGCCATGATCTTCATTGTCTGAATGTTGAATGTTGAGCTTTAAGCCAACTTTTTCACTCTCCTCTTTCACTTTCATCAAGAGGCTTTTTAGATCCTCTTCACTTTCTGCCATAAGGGTGGTGTCATCTGCATATCTGAGGTTATTGATATTTCTCCCGCCAATCTTGATTCCAGCTTGTGCTTCTTCCAGCCCCGCATTTCTCATGATGTACTCTGCATCAGGGTGACAATATACAGCCTTGACGTACTCCTTTTCCTATTTGAAACCAGTCTGTTGTTCCATGTCCAGTTCTAACTGTTGCTTCCTAACCTGCATACAGGTTTCTCAAAAGGCAGGTCAGGTGGTCTGGTATTCCCATCAGTCCATTATAAAACAGTAAGTGATTCAGAACGAAGTGTTCCCAAATTTATTGGTTTGAAATCTTTGAATAAGGAAGTTTCTGATGAAATTAAACTCATACTGAAAACTATGTGTTTTTCCAAAAGCAATGCAAACATGAGGGAAGGAAACTAATACTTTTTAAAAATTAAATTTGTTATTTTGTATTATAGTAAAGCTGGTTAACAAACAATGTGATATTTTTAGGTGAATAGCAAAGGGGTTCAGCCATACATATACATGTATCCATTCTCCTCTAAACTCCTCTCCATCCAGGCTTCCACATAACATTAAACAGAGTTCCCTGTGCTATACAGTAGGTTCTTGTTGGTTATCCATTCTAAATGTAGCAGTGGAACTAATACTTTCTCAATGTCCACTATGTGTCAGCAATATGCTTAAGGTGACTGCTGAGGCCAGCTACAGGGTCAGGGAGCCTCCTAGTCTTTCCCCCAAGGCATTATAACAAGTTAACAGTAACAGTGTGGCATATTTAGCTTCATCTCTAAAGGATTAGCTAATACAAAAATAAAAATCATCAGAAAAGCATAAACTAGAACTGAGTTTTCATCTCCACCTAATTTATTTCTTCCTTGAAGTGCTTTAATGACTATTCTCTAAATCTAGTCTTTTGGCTTTAGAACTGGCAATTCTCTTCACATTTTGTTCTTTACCCTAAAACTTAAAAATTCTTTTTTTTCATGGAGATTCATTATATCCATATGTGCGTGCATGCACGTGTGCCAAGTCGCTTTGGTCGTGTGAGACTCTGTGTGACCCTATAGACTGTAGCCACCTCTGTCCATGGAATTCTTCAGGCAAGAATACTGGAGTGGGTTGCCTTGCCCTCCTCCAGGGGAATCTTCTGGATGCAGGGATCAAACCCACGCCTCTTATGTCTCCTGCACTGGCAGTCATGTTCTTTACCACCAGCACCCCCTGGGAAGCTTATATCTGTATGTATGGGCCCTAAATGATGGACTCAGGTTTCCTGATGAAATACAACTGCTAACAGTTCGTCCCCTCCAAGACAATAAGAGACTGGACTATTGGAATACTGAAGACTTCCACTTTCTTTCTTTGTTTTAGCACATTAAAAAATCTAAATTCATAATACAAAAAGTTATTTTCCTGGGCAAAGGTTTTTCTCCTGTTTCATATATATTCTCAACAGGCAACAGGCCTGCAAAACTAATGGTTGTTTTCAGGTCCAGCACATCTGTGTTGGTCATGGTAGATATATTGTGTACACCCACACTCATGCTCTAAATTTGGTTCCCATGGCAAATAGCACCTTAAAATTCCCAAAATTATGGTGGAAGGAGGGCATGTAAAATTTACAACATATTGAAAACATTTACTAAATCATTTCCATGGGGGAAAACACTGTCACAAATGAAAAAGTTGAGTTTGTTCACCTAAGTACTGCAACATGTCAATAAAGCAGAATAGGAATCTGCTTATTCTTATTCGGAATGAGCTAACAGCCTGGCTAATGAGTTTATCTTTCCGAATGCAATCTGCCTTCCCAGGCCAAATACTTTTTGATACCTCAAACGCCTACTTGACATATCCACATTTTTGGCCTTAGGGCACTTCAGACCCTGTTCATGTAAAGAACTCAATCCATCATCTTCTTCATCTGGATCAGGTCTTTCCCCTTTCAGTGTCCTCTCTCCCAGGACATACCAATTTCAAATTACCTGGCATCCTAGGACAGGCAGTGGTGCCTCATTCTTGACTCCTCCCTCTTCTCCAACCCATAAATCCCATCCATCTTCAAAGGCTGACAACTTCACATGCCAAACTGCTCTCTCATTTGTCTATTTTTCTCTACACCAGCTATCCCACTCTATTCTAGGCTACCATCCATCATATACTACATGGAACACTGCAACAGTTTTTAACTAATCTCCCTGCATTCTTCATGCCTTAATCAATCTGTTGAACCCAGGATATTAGTAGTTATCCTAAAATGCAAATTTCATGATGCCATGCCCCTTCATAAAATGTTTCACTAGCTCTTCAATTCTCTTAGGACACTTTTCAAATTATTCTCATGATCTGGTTTCTGTTTATTTCCCTACAATCAGGTGAGTGAGTGAGTGAAGTCACTCAGTTGTGTCCGACTCTTTGCAACCCCATGGACTATAGTCTACCAGGCTCCATTGTCCATGGGATTTTCCAGGCAAGAATACTGAAGTGGGTTGCCATTTCCTTCTTCAATCAGGTAAGATCACTCTAACCAGTGCCTTGTTACCTTGTAAGTTCTGGATATTCTAGACCAGGACTTAAAGGTTCCATGTTCTCTCTTCATTCTGATAGTTATGCCTGTCAGAGAACACTCTTTTCCCTTGCTCCTGTAACCTGCCTAATTCCCACATCTCCTTTAATCATTTACTCTGATTCCACTTCCTCCAGGAAAGGCAGCATCCTCCAAAATTTGTGTCAAGCAGCCCCCCTTCATGAAAGTGAAAGTTACTCAGTTGTGTCTGTCCAACTCTTTGTAGCCCATTCCATGGAATTCTCCAGGCCGGAATACTGGAATGGGTAGCCTATCCTTTATTCAGAGGATCTTCCTGACCCAGGAATAGAACTGGTGTCTCCTACACTGCAGGTGGGTTTTTTACCAACTGAGCTATCAGGGAAGCCCTCATGTAAACTTTCTTTAAAAGAATGTCTCTTTCTTTAAAATCTTTCTCCCCTTTTGTATGATATCTGCCTGATGGATAATAAACTCCTAAAAAATGTTCAAAGAGTAAACTAACCTATGTTAGAAAGTGATCTTCAAGTTAATTTTCAGATACAAACAGCAACAATACATATTTTCCTCCCCTCCCTTTTTCTCTCTTTCTCAAAGAAAACCTGATTCCATGATACTTATAGTCTCTATTTACTTGTACTCAATTTGTCCACTAACATGAAGCTGAAGACAGAGAGAGAAATCACTTAATATTTAAAGAAAGTCATAAATATCTAGTGCCAGACCATTCCTCTGGAACTTTTTAAAAGCAGCTGAAAAAGCTCTGCTACTCACGACTAAGATCCATCCAAGTCTGACCCATTTCCAAAGTCCTTAAGAAAGGGACTAGAGAAGAAAGTCAGAGAACTGTGGAGTCAGGTGTTTTCTGCCTGCTTTGGGGGCTGGGGGAGGAAGGGGATTAAGCGCTTACATCAACCAAATGTAAACAGGATGGAGAGCAACCAACTCTATCATAAATATAACTCTTATAAGAAGGGGAAATTTTATATCATAAAAAATGGCTGGAAATGTACTTAGCAATACATTTATTATCCTTCTAAATACATTTATTATCCTGTCTAAAAATGGCAAAAAAAAAAAAGAGAGAGAGAGAGAGACCAACAGGTAGTGAAGGGTGAAATTGGCATATAATATGTGAAGAGTTCCATGAATTAGCGGACTTCGCAGAAGGAAACTACACCTCAAGAGAATTTGCAGCCATGCAAGGCAATTGCAGCAGAGAACAACCATCGTGTGATGACAACAGTTGAGTGAGATGGGGTGAAAAATATCATGCTAGCATCAGATGTCTCATATTAGGGAACTATACAGTTAACAGTGGCGCTGCCCCAGAGGCCACCAGTCACCCTGCCCAGAGAGGGGGCTGGAGGCATGGACCACTGGAGGACTGAAAGGACACATGGTTGCCCTGCCTTGGCAGGTCCTATGAGAAGGTGAAAAAAAAGTGAACGCCATCTATATGGAGAACTCCGTGTCACTGAGACCACGAGTGGTAAAGAGTTTAGCCCAAGTCAGACCAAACTGTCGAATGTCTCTCATTACTACTTTCTCCCCCCTTCTCACCTCCCATTCCCACCTGTTAGGTGGAGGGAAGGATGCAGAAACCAACGCTGCCCTCCTCCTCATTTCTTGAGACACAGTCCAAGGTGAGGAATAAGATGAAGTCAAAAAAAAAATTTTTTTTTAAGGATTCACTTCCCTCCTCTGAGTCATTTGCTAAAGAGAAGCACCTACAGTTGGATATGAGGTTGAAGTATGAAACTGGACTGTAAATTTTTTCTCTTTGAATAACCAAAAGTAGTGACTATACTAAGTTATAGAAAACATTGGAGATGAGATGTCAATTAAAGGATACAAATGGGAAACCAACAGATTCAGGAATAAACTGTAAAATAAAACATCAGGTTTATATATACCAAATTCAGACTGTTCAGTAAACTGATAGGAAATCTCAGTCATCAAAAAAGTAAAACCGTCTAAGATAATAATTGGCTAGAGTGGAACTGACACCTCAAAAGATCACATGTTAATGACAAAATTTATTTAAGCTATTCCATAATACTCAACTGGAGAAGGAAATGGCAACCCACTCCAGGATTCTTGCCTGGAGAATCTCATGCACAGAGGAGACTGTGGGCTATAGTCCACAAGGTCGCAAAGAGCCGGACATGACTGAAGCGACTTAGCATGCACGCCTAACACTCAATAGATGAATCATTCTGTTGCCAACCACCTCTATCTTCAGCAAGTTTTATTAAATGCTAGTCACAGAAACTATTGAAATAGATGTTCACAAAATATGAGAACATGGCTTAAACCTTTTAACACATTCTTTTCAATTTAATGTATTATAGAATGAAATCAGTGGAATTCTTTCAGAGTTCTATGTCTTACTGGGATGATTACATGATTTTCAAATACTATAGTCTTAAGCAACTACATTAGAGCTCATGAAAAATCTCACTAAGTACACAGACTCATGATTCTGAAACTATAATTGAAAACTATAGCTTTAAACTTCTAAAAAACTAATCATACATGGTATGAAATTGCTTTCTCTAACACTTCAACTGAAATCTCATTCTTGAAAAAAAAAGTGAAAATATTAAATTGTGTGGCCAAAATTACCAAATTTCTACACGTCTCTCCTTTTGTAAAAACATTCTATTGGCTTACTAGATATACTGCTCATGACTATAAATGCAGGCATACCAAACACTTCACACATATCCTAATCAGAGTGAGATTTTTGTTGGCCCATCTGCTTTAAACTGCATGCCAAGAATCAAGAAAAATCTTGGAAGTTCTAAGTCCTGGTTGTAAAAACAGAAGATAAACTCTGAATCACAGATTGTAGGCCCTGGAAGAAAATGCCAATGACAACTTGATTAATTCAATGGCCATTCTGATTGAAGTAAAGAAATAATAGACTTCTCTAAACAGTGTAACTGCATACACACTAAAATCGTTTAACACAGACCCATCACTTTTAACAGTGTTTTTGTGTTGATATTTATGTTGTCGTTTCAAAAACTTGAACCTGCATTCAGCAGACATTCTATAATTGGCTGTGGCTTCACCTACAGAGACGAGTAGCACCATGATCTCAGGTTCTTAACATTCCTTTGAAATTTATTTCAAAGCTGTGCTAAACAAATCAGTCAGAAAGCCTTAGCCAAGGAGTCCACCCACGTTTAACAACCTTTTTTCACCTAATGATAATTACAGTCTATGGAACAGGCAGCCTCTAATAAACAGCATCAACTTCAGAAGACAGATATCTAGAGGGACCTTTCTGTTGCCATAGAAATATCTTCAGGCCACCCTGTCTTCAGCATGAAACATTACCTTCACATTAACCTGCTATTAACAGTGTGTGTGCAAATGCATATATGTGTGTGTGTGTGTGTGTGAGAGAGAGAGAGAGCAGTACGCGTGTACACATGCACATGTTGGGGTTGTTTGGGGGCATATATTAGCCCAAATTATAGGATAATTTACCCTGTCCTGATGGTTATAAATATTATGTGGTCCGTAGCTCTAAAACATTCCCCCAAACAGAGAACACAAATCTTCTCCGTGACAGCAGCCCCTGATTAATGGGTTCTTGCTCCCTTGGTTCGATTGCAAACTTTCATACTGCAGCAAAGCAATAAAGCTCAGCAAAGAATTCTCCATACCCCTTTTCCTCATTCTAACCTCTGGGGTCAGTGGCTTCCTAAAAAAAGGTAGCAGCAGCTGCCACGAAATGAAGAAAGAAACTTCATCATGTTAACCCAAACATGAAAAACATTTTAGGAACCATGAATTCAGGGTGCAGAGGTTGAAATTCTGTTTAATAAACTATTTTAAAAGTTGTTTTTAAAAGAGTCAAGTGAACTTCCCTGAGGCATATTAAGAGCTAAAACATACATGTTCCTTTCACATATCCATAGTATATACCCTTTGGGACCAGAGGAATGAGACAGAACTGAGCCATCTACAGGGCTTATATTTTAATGGGCTTCTTTTGGGGGCCACTTAAACACAAAATCTTAAATATGAAAGATATTTTAAAAGTAAATATACAAAAAATGTAATTGCTTAGAGTTTTATTATCTCCAAATGCTTATGGACTAAGAAGTCTGGCATGCTGCAGTCCAGGGGGTCAGAAAGAGTTGGATACAACTGAACAACAGCAACAAAATACTTATGGAGGCTGTCAGGGAGCAGGTAAGGAGGGAAGGTACAGGGAAGGGTGTTAAAGGATTAAGAGGTCAGAAACAGCAGAGAAGGGTACAGAAAGGTGTAATGCTCAGCTGCTCTGAAGTAGGTTTTCTATTTCTTGGTCACTTTACATATGTAATTTGTTTAATTCAAGAATTACTGGCATTAGATGAAGCCCTTTAACATGTGTTCTCTCAATTACTTCTAAAACACTATCAAGGGAAGATGTGGAAGCAGTATTTTGTCATCATTACAGAAGTGGATACCAAAGCTCAGGAAGATTAAATGATTTGCCCAAGTCTGCAAACTTGCTCACTAAACTGCCAGGAAGTGAAAATAACTCAATAGCCAGGAGTTTTGCAAGACTACATTATGGTATTACTTTGGGTCTCACTTTATTCAGCATTAATAGCCACATGCTGCATTCTAAAATGTTCTTTACCATTAACAATGAAGAAATTTCCCCAGCACATAGTAATGATTCACTGTTAAATCTGTTAAAGATTTCTTCTATCCTTTTATTCTCAAACTACCAAAGACCAATAGATCAACAGTCTTCTGTTAAATTTCAATGAGATGATGATACAACTAAGATTAGTGAAAGTCTCACTCAAGGAGAAACCTAAAAATAAGTGTTCTCCAGTAATATGACCCTGAGTTTGGTTCAGTTCACTTTTTTTTTTTTTCAATACTATTTCTTTTGGAAAATGGCAAAGGGATCCATCTAAACAGTCTTTGTTAGTTGGCCTGAATAGGACACAGTTGATTTATTCAGATCGTTTCCTCTGTGTATGCTACTGAAAATTTTTCTTTATATATAGTTTTTTAACAAGAAAGCCCACAAATCAAGACGTTATACTTTTTAATCTATGCTAAAAAAAGATTTAGGTAACGTGATCTAACAAAAGATATCATGTCACTTGCCTACGTCTAGTAGATAGTTTAATTTTTAAAGCAGCATCATTTTTCTTAATAAAGATTCTGTGTGTGGCATTTGTGTGTGCTAAAACATACTGACATAGTGATTACGTGATCTTCACTTCAGGAGATGGGCAATAAACACCAAAATCAACCAGAATGTCTGAAATCTTATTAATTATGGCATCCCACAAATACATCATAAACCTATAAGTTCAGCTATACAAGGAAAATAATACAGATTGATATATTTGACAGGATATTTAAAAATATAGTAAAGGAATAAAAATCTGGCCATCTTTCTAAAGTATTCATATTACTATGAAGAATAATAGGGTTTGATTCTAAAACCAAATTCAAGAATGGGACTGTGTAATTTTTTTCTGACAGTTTCACTACCCACAAATATAACATTTGAAAGTTACCATTTTCATCAAATAAGTAGATCAACTGAACTTTAACAAAAGGGCATGTGAGAAAGTTAATGCCCTAGAAGCTTCAAAACTTTCCTCTGCTCTTGGCTCAGGCTATAATAAAGTCAAGCTAAAGATACATAAGTGAATATAAGAAAATGGTTCACATCAAGGAGGATCATGATCAATTCTTGTTAATGACAGTTACAACACTGGGAATCAACAACCTACAAAGTAAATTTCAGGATAGCAGTTATAGGCAAAGATATGGCTATAAATGCATATTCAATAGATCAGATTGAAGCAAACAAAACAATCTCAACCACCGACTTCAGGGAAAAAATGCCAATCAGGTTCAAAGGTTGTACATGTCAATTATAGCTATCATGGGTCACTAAAAAACCTACTACCCTACAGTTCCTCCTAATTGTGCTGCAATACATTTGTTTTCTGGGATGTACAGGCTGACTTAAGCAACAGCACTTCCCCTAAATCTCTGAATTCTCTGTCTCCTTGGGTCATTCAATACACAGCAAATGCAATTTGCATTTGAGAACAGAGTAATGCACCATTTATCAACTTCACTAAGAGATGGAAAGGTAGTTTCTCATGTATATTTTTTAAATTATAAACTCAATTTATTTAATTTTGATTCCACTAGCTCACTGCGAAATTCAGGTCCAAACAAGCCAAAGGACACAGTAATCCCAGCTATCCCTAAGAAATTTTGTCATTTCATTTCAGCAATGATCTTAAAGAACAGTGTAACTATATTCTCAATCATTTTATTATAGGACTGTCATGCAATTTCAGTGTCTGCACTTGTACATATGTTTCCTATTGTAGCAGCAACATTCTAAGATACAACTTCAACAGCAAGGGCCAATGCAGTGGAGAAGGAACAGAGGAGGGCTTGGCAGTGATGCCCATGACCCAGGCATGGGCCAAATGACAATGCTGGGAGCCCGATAATGTTTTGCAGTAATCCAAACTGGAAAACATGGCAGGAAGACACAGAACTCAGCAGACAGGATTATCAGACTCAAAAGGCCTGTGCTTTAGAAGTCAGAAGCTATTCATTTTGACAACAATTTACACTTAGCAAAAAAAATTAAAAAATCATCACCCATCACAGGTGTGATATTAATTTAAACTTTCAGATTCCTGAAGTGTTGATTCAATTTAACGTGCATGTCTGTTTTGCTTGTATGGCTACATGAGACCAACTACACTAGTGTTTTAAGCCTGTTTCAATATGTATCTACTTAATGCACTATTATAGGCTTCCCAGGTGGCTCAGGGTAAAGAATCTGACTGTAATATAGAAGGCACACGCAATGTGGGTTTCATCCCTGGGACAGGAAGATACCCTGGAGGAAGGCATGGCAACCCACTCCAGTATTTTTGCCTGGGGGAATCCCATGGACAGAGCAGCTGGGTGGGGTTTAGTCCACGGCAACACAAAGAGTTGGACACAACGGAGCATGCGCTCACACACCATGCAGTATTATAAACAAAGAAAATTCTATACTATTGTAGAGGTCTTAATTTTTTTTTCCTTTTTAAGAAAGAATACTCTCATTACTCATGTTTTACCTGAAGTTGACCACTACTCTTGTTCTTCAGTCACCTCTGACTTTTGTGCCCAAGTTCAAGAATTTCTACAAGCATTAGTTCCTGTATTCATTGTTAATTAGTGTTAATAAGAAAATTCCATGTTTGGGAACGCATGTAAGAATTAAAGATTTTAAAATTTAAAAAATAAAATAAAATAAAAAAGAAAATTCCAATTTCAGAGAGTTAATTCCCAATTAATTCAGTAGGTACACTTACACTGCATTGTCCCGTTTTCATTATAGCATTATGTTCACACATGTGTGCTCAGCCGTGTCCCACTCTTTGTGACCCCATGTACTGTACTATGGGATTTACCAGGTAAGAATACTGGGGTGGGTTGCCATTTCCTCCTCCAGGGACTGTCGCAACCCAGGGATCAAACCCATGTCTCCTGCATCCAGGTGGTCTGCTGCACTGGCAGGCAGATTCTTTACCATGGGTGCCAACTGGGAAGTCCCTTGATATCCTTATGATACATACATATAAGCAGCGACCATCTTGAAATACTGCACTAAAAGGCATCCTTATATTTTAAACACTGAACAGACAGTAAAACACAAGTTGTATAATACGTTTTTCTTCAGATTAAGCATCAGAAAAAATGTTCACGTTCATAAGGATGGGTCCTCTTCATGAAATTTCACTTCAATATGACATCATCCCCTCAAAATTAATTAACTTACCTAAAATCAAGCATCTCTTTCCCACACCAATTATTTCATCTCAACTCCCTACACTTGTTCGCAGACCTAAGACAACACATGAGATCTTTGATGGATTTACAAAATCTTTGGCTGATGAATTTAAAAGTTCACCTCCAACACTGTCAGGGCAAGAATGCCAAGTAAAATCCATGCAAAGTATTCAACTACATTCTGTTTCCACCGTACTGGTAATAGAGCATAGAGCCCTCATCGGAAAGAGGATCTTGCTTTCAAACAATTCTAGTTATTAGTAAGCTGTTGCTTCCTTATATACATCAAACCTGACTTCCTATAACTTCTGGTTTGTAATAATATCATCTTCTAAACTACATTTAATTACATATATATATGATAAAGTTTCAAAAATCTGAACATCTATTGAGTCTCCTCCTATGTCTGTTCTGGAGGCTAAATCTGTTACACAGTTATGCTAATGTGAGATGACTTCAAATCCTTCACCATCCTGACCACTTGCATCTAAAGTGATGCCATTTTCTCAAAGTAAAGTCTGTTGTCCTCATAGGATATTTGTAGCATTTCCAGTGCAAAGTCAAGGAAATTTCAAGAGCTGTGATATCCAGTCAGCCATTCACTATCAATCTACATGTAAGTGAACATGCATCATAACCTAGACATGACTTACTGTGTTTAAAAAAAAAAAAACAACCTCTGAATAGATGTTTCACTATCTATGAATCTACTCTGTGTTCTTCTCATTCAGTCCACAATTTTCCATCTTATCTAATAACTTAAAGGAAGCTTCACCATTTTCTTGAATTGCTGAAATCAACAAAGTGTTTAGTTTTTCCTTGATCTACTATTTCAAGAAGATTGTCCTTTAGGTTATTTTGTATATCATCACCCTATAGTGGTACAGTTCCTTAAAATTTATCAATTTTTAAATTTAAAATTTCCAGCCATAATTTTTGGATGTATCCAATGGCTCAGTAATATGAAGAGAATAGTAATTATTAGCCCTTGCTATAAAAATATAATCAGGGACTCATAGAGGTTACAGAATGTAATGTACAGGGCTGGTATTAAACACCAAGGCTTGATTCGTCATTTGTACCAGATTTCCTCCAACCTGCCTTGCTTCTGAGCAGGCTGTGCTTCTAAGAAACACCCATGTTCACTCCACATTAGTTCAAACAATATATTTGATATTCTCTTAAGAAAAATTGGGGGAGGTGTTCAGTTCAGTTCAGTCGCTCAGTTGTGTCTGACTCTTTGCGACCCCGTGAATCACAGCACGCCAGGCCTCTCTGTCCATCACCAACTCCCAGAGTTCACCCATACTCATGTGCATCGAGTAGGTGATGCCATCCAGCCATCTCATCCTCTGTCATCCCCTTCTCCTCCTGCCCCCAATCCCTCCCAGCATCAGGGTCTTTTCCAATGAGTCAACTCTTCACATGAGGTAGCCAATGTATTGGAGTTTCAGCCTCAGCATCAGTCCTTCCAATGAATACCCAGGACTGATCTCCTTCAGGATGGACTGATTGGATCTCCTTGCAGTCCAGGGGACTCTCAAGAGTCTTCTCCAGCACCACACTTCAAAAACATCAATTCTTCAGCAACTACTCTAAAACTCTATAGCTTTCAGCATTTATATATTTGTTCTATAGTTAAAGGTTGAAGATCTCATAAAGATAAAAACATATTTAATCCTGCATTTTTAGTTCTCATGTGTTCTAAAAGACAAATACCTCAATACTGGACAAAAGTTTGTCATCAAAACGTAAATGTAACACTATAAGCTAAAGGTACAGATTATTCTGTTGCTTGTATTAAAGCAACTTGAATTCTAGTCACAAAATTTTCAGATAATGAGAATACTGAACTATATAGTAATGAATTCAACCTTGTGACTCTTAAAAAATAAACTTAAAATAATTATAAGAAACAGAGGATAAGGTATGGTAGTATATGAACGAATGAGTTTTTTTAATCTCTTGGCTTATTAAAATGAAATGCTGTATTACTTTAGTTTTTGTTCATAAGGTCAATATAAGATGAGATACAGCAATGGCCCCTCTAATAATGTAAATTTAGTGGAATTTGGGGATAATCTTTAAAGATGCAACAGAATGTCTCAGTACTGCTCATTCATACAGGAGATTAACAGTCAAGCACACTCCTAAAGTCAGCAATAGAGAAACACACAAGAATGGTTTGTAAGTTCACAGAAAAGATGCATGTGTATGCGAGCGTGCTCAGTCGTAGTCTCTTCTTTGCGACCCCCAGGGCTGTAGCCCGCCAGGCTCCTCTGTCTATGGAATATTCTCCAGGCAAGACAGGAGTGGGTTGCCATTCCCTTCTCCAGGGGATCGTCGCGACCCACGGATCAAACCCACATCTCTTGTATCTCCTGCACTGGCAGGCAGATTCTTTACCAGCTGAGCCATCTGGGAAGTCCAAAAATGTATACATTTCTATAAAGTGGACGGTGTATACATATATATATAAACTTGTTCTAATTGACGAATTAATTACTTTAATGTATGTAGAATAAATGTATCAGGAATTACAGAAATAAGAAAAATATTCAGATGAAAACAGTATAAACACTAGACCAAAACTTGTATTCCCTAAATTTTGTACCACAGAAAGGTACACTGCGTCTTTGCGCATTCACTCGATGACTCTGATTATTTCAAAGTAAACATAACCTTTTAAATAAAACTGTTTTGTAGGCCAGAGGCCTACAGTTTCTCCAATGTTTCTGCTCCTTTTATGCTTCTATAAGGTACAATGATTTAAGGTAGGCTATATACAGAGTTGAATGGTTTGGGGTTTTTCTGCTGTTGTTTTCTGTTTTGTTTTGCTCTAAGTAAGGCTATGCTAAAGAGCCTAACTACTTACTGCTCCTTCACAAAAACTCCCAGAAGAAAGTAGGTTCTAAACTAGCTTCTTAGAAAAATGCTACCGATTGTTTACTTGTAAACAGAGCCACCTGAGCTAATTTAATGGTTTCTAAGTTCACTATGGCAAAGTCTGCTCATTTGTTCTCCATATGTTGTTTAAAAAATCCCCAGAGTTTATAAGGCCACAAGGGAAGCTTCCCACTGAGTGGCCTGCTTTGTGCTCTGCTCAGTCCCTTCAGTCATGTCTGACTCTTGGCGACTCTGTTGATCACAGCCCACCAGGCTCCTCTGTACATAGGATTTTTCCAAGCAAGAACACTGGAGTGGTTCCCATACCCCCCTCCAGCAGATCCTCCTGACCCAGGAATCAAACCGGGGTCTCCCGCATTGCAGGCGGATTCTTTATTGCTGAGCCACCGGGGAAGCCTGGTCTTCCTTTAAGCAACTCCGAAGAGCAAAAAGAAACATGAACACTCCTTTGGGGACATTGTTCTAAGTGAACTGTGTCCTGCAAAATGATACGCTGAATTCCTAATCTCCAGAGCCTCAGACTGTGACCTTATTTGGAAATAGAGTTGTTCCAGATATAATTAGTTAAGACTGGACTAGGGTGGGCTCTTAGTCCACTGTGACAGGGTTTCTTCAAAGAGACACTGAGATAGAAATACAAACGGAGACAGGGGTTGGGGTAACGCATCTAATGGCCAAGGACCTTGGCAAACACCAAAAGCTAAAAGAAGCAAGTAAGGATCTTCCTATACAGCTTTCACAGTGAGTGTAGCCCTCCCAACACTTAATTTTGGACTTCTCCAAAGGTGGGAGAAAATCTGTTTCTGCTGTTTGAAGACACAAGGTTTGCAGTAATCTGATATAACCATGTTTTGTATTGGGGTGTAACCTATTAACAAAATTGTGACCGTTTCAGGTGAAAAGGGACTCAGCCATACATATGCGTGTATCCATTCTCCTCCAAAACGCCCTCCCATCCAGGCTGCCACATAACACTGAGCAGAGTTTCATGTGCCATACAGTAGGTCCTTATTGGTCATCCATGTTGAATACAGCAGTGTGTATATGATCATACCAAACTCCCTAACTGTCCCTTCCCCTGCAACAACCGTAAGTTTGTGTGCTAAGTCTGTGAGTCATTCTTAACTCCTTTGTTTCTCTTTCTTCCTACTATA
Source organism: Ovis canadensis (assembly GCF_042477335.2). NCBI lineage: Eukaryota > Metazoa > Chordata > Mammalia > Artiodactyla > Bovidae > Ovis > Ovis canadensis. The sequence goes on from NC_091254.1 coordinate 63,320,148, forward strand.
ACACAAGGTGCTACACTGCCCTCACACACAGCATGCAGCCTCATGCCTCCTCCCCTTGGCCTGAAACTTTCCCTCTCTCTTGACCATCCTTCTCCATATCTCTTCGTGTCATCAATGTGTCTTTTGAGCTCATCTCCAAGTTACCTTCTCCATGTCACCTCACCTAATCTCCTCCCAGGCTGGGTTCTGTGTGGGGCTTCTTTCCCCCCAAGCACAGCATACAAATCTGCGACACACGTCTGTCTTCTCCGGTCCACTATCAGCTCTGACATGACACCATTTCTCACCACTGCACCGCCAAACTCAGAACTAGGCTCAGGGTATGTGTGGCATGGTTGCACTACTCCTATCTTCCATTATCACGTGCTTTCCTCTCTTCACATCCCCTTTCCATCATATATCACGTAATCCTCAATTTAGAATTTAATAGGTGATTTTAGAGTTTCCTTTGCAAAAACCCTTAGATATACCTGTAGGAAAAAAAACCCAGCTGATATAGCATTTGGGACCCATAGCCCAGTGACAAGGACCTGGGTGATTTGTTAGCTTCGCCATAATTTTCACCATCATTTTCACCATCACCTGTAAGTGACAGCCTGCATTCCATTCAGCCTGGTTGTCTGTCCTGTTAATCAGCAGGCAGGTGAGCAGAAGCAGCAATGTGAGAGGCTAAGTATCAACATGACTGTTCTACCCTTCCCTTGATATAAGTCCCCAGGAGTGGATTTTCACCCCCTTGACTCTCACAGAAAAAAATAGAGGGGATGGAACTGGCTGGTTCAGCAAATGAAAGCAAGCATTGATGCCAATAAGGACAGAAAGGGCAGATTTGAACTTCAGTTCAGTCACTCAGTCGTGCCCAACTCTTTATAACCTCATGGACTGAAGCACACCAAGCTTTCTTGTCCATCACCAACTCCCGGAGTGTGCTCAAACTCAAGTCCCTCAAGGCGGTGATGCCATCCAACCCTGTTGGCCCCTTCTCCTCTTGCCTTCAATCTTTCCCAGCATCAAAGACTTTTCTAGTGAGTCAGTTCTTTGCCTCAGGTGGCCAAAGTATTGGAGTTTCAGCTTTAGCATCAGTCCTTCCAATGAATATTCAGGACTGATTTCCTTTAGGATTGACTGCTTTCATTTCCTTGCAGTTCAAGGGACTCTCAAGAGTCTTCTCCAACAGCACAGTTCAAAAGCATCAATTCTTTGGTGCCAAGATTTGAACTTAGCACACACAAAAACAAAATAAGCTTTTCATACCTTTCAAATAAAACAGTTGTTGCTAAAATTTATTGTTTTTTAAAGCACTTTAGTACAAATTAATATTACCATCAATGTATTTTCAACTACTCTTGTTAACCATGCTTGCGCTCAGCCACTAAGTCGTGTCTGACTCTTTGTGACCCCATGGACTGTAGCCCAGCAGGCTCTTCTGTCCATGGGATTTCCCAGGCAAGAATACTGGAATGGGTTGTCATTTCCTTCTCCAGGGGATCTTCCTGACCCAGGAACTGAACCCGCGTCTCCTACATTGCAGATGGATTCTTTACCAATGAACCACCAGGGAAGCCTCATTTTAACTACAGCACTTTAAAGACTATACAGTAAAAGCAGTATATGCCAAACTTCTAAACACAGCAATACACACTATGACTGCATCTTAAATAGCTTTAGAAGTATTTTCCTTGTTGAAAGAAAAAAGTCAGTACAGAAGGATGAGATCAGTCAAGTGTTTTGTAAGAAATGATTTGTACTATATCTCTACGAATTAAATGAACTGATTTTTCATCTTTGCTGGTCCCTGGGCAGCCCAGTCCTGGGTCTGTAAGCCAACTGGCTATTTCTTGCCAATATCAACAAAAAGCCCATGAACCCAGACTTTTCCAGTGTATATCCCAAACCACTTTGACCAAACTGAAATTTCATTTTTGACTTATGTCTGACATCTGATCCTGTCCCTCGAAGTTCCCATTGAAAGTCTTGATCTTGCAATCCAGCCCTGATGATATTCTTCGGTCTACCAGCACAAAGCCCTGACTTTGTCCCTCTTGTCCACCTCTCACAGGCCCACTCTTCCTGCAATGGATCATTCTGCTGTGAGTGCTGGCAGCCACGAGGAAACACATCTACTCATCCTCTGGGACCCTGGCCTAGTGGTGCACACCCTCACTGATGGAAAGTTTTGCAGCAGGTTTCAGGCCCAAGAGTTTCACTGGAATGAGACATTTTCACTACCTCTCAATCTCCAGTGCACTTAGAGTCATGCACCCAATATATGCTGAATGAGCAAATGAACCTTCCCCTTCAATGAGTATCTATGAAGTTATAAATATCCAAATAGCTAAATTCTCTGCCAGCCTTTTGACTATATGCCTGAGTCTGGAAAATCAGAATAAGGTTGGCAGACACCACAGAGAAGGGCCTCTACCTTCATGTTCTTTCTTCAAAAAATAAAAATGTAGGAGACAACAATCAGAGCTATTACAGCACTCTCTCTTATGATCCCTTTTGTGTCATTTTTGGCTACATTTTACTTTGAAATAATTTTAAATCTACATGAAAATTATAACAAGATACAATAAAAATCCCATATACCCTTCAACCTGGGTTTTAAAATGTCACTCTTTTTACATGCATTTGAACATAACTATACCCATTCACTTCGGAGAAGGCAACAGCACCCCACTCCAGTACTCTTGCCTGGAAATTCCATAGATGGAGGAGCCTGGTGGGCTGTAGTCCATGGAGTCACTAAGAGTCGGACACAACTGAGAGACTTCTCTTTTACTTTTCACTTTCATGCATTGGAGAAGGAAATGGCAACCCCCCAGTGTTCTTGCCTGGAGAATCCCAGGGACGGGGGAGCCTGGTGGGCTGCCGTCTATGGGGTCGCACAGAGTTGGACACGACTGAAGTGACTTAGCAGCAGCAGCAGCAGCAGCATACCCATTCACTTAACCGTCTGTCGATACATCTACATCTATCTAAAAACATTTACAGACATAAAGACACAAAAATGTGTTTACAGGTATGTACATACACAATTACACACCTGTGTACAAATATATCTATTTTTTCCTGAATATTTCAGGATAAGTTTCAGACACAGAGCCCTTTTATCCTTAGTACATCAGCATGTCTATACTAAGAATGAGTTGGATACACTCTTATATAACCATTTTCTAATTATCAAAGTCAATAGTTCCAACTAACCCACAAACCATGTTAAAACTGAATGAGTGCTTTCTTTCAACGTTGTCAGAACACTGATGTATTATTCTCCCATTTATGAATCGACATTTTTTTTTTCAGGCTTAGAACTACAAGTAAATCCATTAAATGTTCACTATCACAACACTTTGCCAATATTTTCCCAGTCATGTCTTGGTTGCCAAAACTCATCCTGTTGATGTTTCAAGAAGAGCTCACTGGATGCTGAAGTCCTTGAGCTCTTGCTTGTTTAGAACAGTTTTCCTACAGATTTATACTTAAGAGCTTGGCTGGATATGAAATTCATGGTTCACACTTGGAATTCACACTTGAATTTCTTGAATTGCTGCTTTTCTTTGTATATTCTTTGGAGATGTCTGATGCCATCCTAAATACTTCTATTACTTGATTGATTCTTTGTTTGCTTTTGCCTGTAGGCCAGCCGTCAGCAAACATTTTCTTAGGAGCTAAGCAGTAAGTTATTTTAGGCATTGTGGGCCACATATGCTTTTTGTCACATATTTTTGTTTTCTAACTCTTTAAAAAATATATGTAGAAGCAGTTTGTAGCTTGAATTCTATACAACTGGCCGTTATATGTAGTTTGACAATGCCTGCTATATATGATAAAATTATTTTCTTCAAAGTTCACTACTTTTCTACTAGGAAATATATAGTTGATCATTTTTTTACAATTTTCCTAGGAACCTGGAAATACCTTCCAATATGCACCTTCAGGTCTTCTTTTAATTCAAGCAAGTTTTTTTTTTTTTGGGGGGGGGGTTATAAAATGCTCGTAGATAACTTATCAAAGTCAATAGTTGCAACTAAAATTGCGACAAAATTTGTACACTGTAAAACATAAACATTTCTTCAATGAATCATTTGTGGGGATGATGAGCTGGGGAAGTTGTATGCTTTCCATCTATTTTTTAGTGTATTGTGTCTTTCAGGATCTTAAATGTTAGTCCTAGTTCATTTTTCTTTTCCAAGGATTCCAATTATCCACAGGCTAGATCTGCTCTATCTTCTACTTCAACAATTTTCTGTGAAACTAATTTTAACTTCACTTTATTTTCATTCTCTTAGTTACGTGCCTTTGTCTTCAATGCCCCTCAGTAAGTTTTCCTATTTTAATCCACTCCCCACCTTGAGCCCCTGACAATTTATAGACTTTATAGCTTATTATTTTACCTACTTTTTCATTTCTTTCCTATGTTCAATTAAATTGCATTTCACTTCTTCCCGTTTTTAGTCCATCTCTGTTCTTAAAGTTTTGACAGAAAGGTTTTCTCCCCTACACACACTAAGTCACTTCGGTCATGTCCGAATCTTTGCAACCCCATGGACTGTAGCCCGCCAGGCTCCTCTGTCCATGGGGATTCTCTAGTCAAGAACATGGGAGTGGGTTCCCACGCCCTCCTTCAGGGGATCTTTCCGACCCAGGGATTGAACCCACATCTCTCATATCTCCTGCACTGGCAAGCAGGTTCTTCCTACCAGGTGCCACCTGGGAAGCCCTGCTCCCTTACAGTTCCGAATAATTGTTTAGGAATATTTAATTCAGTTTGCAGCGCTGTGTTAGTTTTCTATGAAGGGAATATTCATCAACTAAGGAGATTTTGATTCTCATTTTGTTTTTATCTTAGAATAGTTCTGAAGAATGTTTATTTCATTTCATGAAAAAATGGCAGAGCTTTGGTGGGATTAATACAATTTTAGACTGCCCTCTTCTGTTAGTGTAGCAAAAATGTACTTTAATTTGCATGAATTGTACAAAATTTGTACACTGTAAAACATATAAACGTTTCTTCAATGAATCATTTGTGGGGATGATGAGCTGGGGAAGTTGTACGCTTTCCATCTATTTTTCAGTGTGTTGTGTCTTTCAGGATCTTAAATTTCCCTCTGCTTCTTCATGCTTTCACCAGAGACTTCCTAAAGGTAAATTTCTCATTTCATCTCTGTACCAGTTTCCTTTGGATGCTATAACAAATTGCCAGAAATTTAATGACTTAAAATAGCAGAAATTTACATTTTTTTTATAGTTCTGGAATCCAGAAGCTTTAAATAAGTCATATGTAGCTAAAAGGAATGCGTCTCTGGGAAAGTTCTCAGTGAGAATTTATTCTCGATCTTGTAGTTTCCAATGGATTCTGGTGCTCCTGGGCCTGTGGCTGCATCTCTCCACCTCTGGCTCCTGTCCTCACATTGCCTTCTCTTCTGGACACACATCCCATGCGGGCTCCCTCTCTCTTCTGCATGCACATCCCAGGCGGGCTCCCTCTAATAAGGGCACTCGTGTTGTCACTTCAGGTCCACCCAGATAACCCAGGATCACCTTCCCAACACATAATCCTTAATGTAATCGCATGTACACAGTCCCTTTTTCAGAGAACAAGATAAAATTCAAAGATTCCAAGGATTCTAACATACACATCTTTAGGGGCCATTTATTTAGCCTCCCTCTCCTTTTCCCCAGATGCGCTGCCTTTCCAAGACTGTCTGCATGGATCGTCTGTGAGTGCTAAGTCGCCTCAGTTCAGTTCAGTCGCTCAGTCATGTCCAACTCTTTGTGACCCCATGAATCGCAGCACACCAGGCCTCCCTGTCCAACACCAACTCCCGGAGTTCACTCAGACTCACGTCCATCGAGTCAGTGATGCCATCCAGCCATCTCATCCACGGTTGTCCCCTTCTCCTCCTGCCCCCAATCACTCCCAGCATCAGAGTCTTTTCCAATGAGTCACCTCTTTGCATGACATGGCCAAAGTACTGGAGCTTCAGCTTTAGCATCATTCCTTCCAAAGAAATCCCAGGGCTGATCTCCTTCAGAATGGACTGGTTGGATCTCCTTGCAGTCCAAGGGACTCTCAAGAGTCTTCTCTAACACCACAGTTCAAAAGCATCAATTCTTCGGCGCTCAGCCTTCTTCACAGTCCAACTCTCACATCCATACATGACTACTGGAAAAACCATAGCCTTGACTAGATGGACCTTAGTCGGCAAAGTAATGTCTCTGCTTTTGAATATACTATCTAGATTGGTCATAACTTTTCTTCCAAGGAGTAAGCGTCTTTTAATTTCATGGCCTCAGTAGTGCTCAACTCTTTGTGACCACGTGGACTGTAGCCCACCGAGCTCTTCTGTCCATGGATTCTCCAGGCAAGAATACTGGAGCGGGTTGCCATGCCCTCCTCCAAGGGATCTTCCCGACCCAGGGGTCAAACCCACGTCTCTTATGTCTCTTGCCTGGGCAGGAGGGTTCTTTACCACTACTGCCACGGCATGGGTCAAACGCATTTCAAGTCCTTTTCCTGTAGTCAGTGCTCTGAGCTACCCTGACCTCTTTTCTGGTGCTTTTGAATTTAGGATTGATTTTCTCTCTTGAGGGTTGATTTTAGCTCAATTCCATCTTCACTTTTCTGTATACTTTCATGAAAAACCCAGTTCTCCACAAAGGCTTGAGCAGGGAAATAAGAAATATGTTTTCTAGACATTTGTGTTTACCTTCCTACTACAGAGAATTTGAAGTTCGTAGTGTTCTGTCTTACTACTACTTCTAAAGCTTGGGATTTTAGAGTTTTAACCATGCTTGCTGATCTGCATAGATTTTTAGAATGGTATCTGGAGTGATCTGACTGCATTAATTAAGAAGTCTTAAACCTGGGACTTCGCTGGCAGTCCAGTGATTCAGACTTCACCTTCTAATGCAAGAGGCTGTGGGTTCGATTCTTGGTTGGGGAGCTAAGACCCCACATTCCTCATGGCCAAAAAATGAAAACATAAAACAACAGAACCAACCCTGTAACAAACTCAATAAACACTTTTTTTTTTTTTAAGAATAAATCCTTTGTGAAACAGGAAATAAACAGTATTCTAATTTGGTAAAAACCTGTTACTTATACAAAAAAGGTTTTTAAAAGTTAATAATGTAACATAATGGCTACTATTTTGTATAGTTACTCAGAGAAATACCACCTCATTAAACTACAGACTTGTTGAATTCCAGAACTGACAAAGACCACAAGGACCAGAGCTATCAAATCTAGTAAAGATCTCTAGTTGCCTATGGTAGAAGACTGTCTGTCTCCCATGCAAGAATCTACCCATCAACTATCCCAGAACCCAAAATTTGAAAAATCCAAAGCGAAATTAATATCATTATACTGAACATGGCATTTTAGTATAATACTTAATAGTCAATGCAAATAAAGACCATCAATGTCTTTGTCTCTATTTTCTGCCTAGAGAATAGCAATCCTAGTAGTTAAATAAGGACCCTTAGGAAGTGGTTATGATGAATTAGCCAGAATGTGCAAGTTATTTTGTAAATGAAGGCTTAAGTACCATCATGTAACTCTGATGTATGGGGAGATAAAGCAGAAATGTCAGTGGCTGACTGTGGCCATATATATTACTGTATTAATATTTAACAAAGAAATGGGAGATAAGGAATTAGGATGTTAGCATCTTGCTATCTGTATTCTAGGACTGCCCTTTCAATGGCATAATTTTATTTAATTGTTAACTTCATCTGTCCCCAATTCAATGGGTATAAAACACACTTTCAAAGCAATAAAACATTGTAAACAATGATTCTGAAGGTAGAAATGTGTACAGTGGTATTCCCTGGGCCACTGTTGCACCCAACTAAGTCAAACATCAGTCATGTCTTTATTTATTTATGTGGCTGCACCTCACAGCATGCAGGATCCTTATGATCAGACCAGGGATCGAACCTGTGCTCCCTGCACTGGAAGTGCGCGATCAACCGCTGGGCTACAAGGGAAGTCCCAACAGTCACGACTTTAAATAAAACTCTAACTAACTACTGTCCAAATTTGAGGAAACATCAGTAAACATATACCATCTGAGGTCTAGCATGTGCTGCATACTGAGTGTCTGCTAAGCACTGACTTGAGAAAACACTCCATTTTCTTTGTATCCACTTTATATGCTAGAAAAGTGATTATTTTTTATAAGTGCTACTAAACAGTCAACACATACCATTCATACAGAAATTATACATTTCAACCATTCTTGATACTGTTCCCTCTGCTGAGACTGATTCCTCACAGGCTCATACTAACCTTTTCCTGGTCTGTATCAGATGTCACCACTTTGGAGTTTTTCCAGATCTGCTGAACTATAATACAATCACTCCATGCTCAGAAATTTCTTAATAGGTTTTAGAACCTATACTTTTGTACTTTCCCATACTACTCACCATATACATATACAATGGCAATACAGAGGTATATTTTAAGAGCCTGGCTTTGGTTTACACCAGGCACCAAGATGGACCCTGCCACCTACTTGTAGTTGTCACAGTGACTGGCATACCTTTCCTGAGACTCAGTTTCTTTGAGGAAGAGGAGAATAATACCTAACCCCTAGGTGTGCCGGGGCTTCCCTGGTGGCTCAGAGGTTAAAGCGTCTGCCTGCAAGGCGGGAGACCCAGGTTCAATCCCTGGGTCGGGAAGATCCCCTGGAGAAGAAAATGGCAACCCACTCCAGTATTCTTGCCTGGAGAATCCCATGGACGGAGGAGCCTGGTCAGTTACCGTCGATGTGTTTGCAAAGAGTCGGACACGACTGAACGACTTCACTTCACTTCACCTAGGTGTGCCAGAAGAATTGAATGAAATAATGTAAAGTGCTAAATCTAGCAAATCAGTTATAAATACAGTTACCTAATATTATTCTCCCTGCAACTACCTCATTCTGCTTCCTGAGTATAAACTCTATATCAGAGATTATGTCTTATGTGCTTGGTGTGCCTACAGCACCTAGAACAATGCCCTGCACACAATCAGTATTCAGAAGGCACTTTTACAATGAAATTAAATGAAGGATACAAACTGAACATTTGTTGAGCATTTTCCATTGTGAAGGCACAGCAAGAAATGAAAAAGACGTCACTCCTGACCTTTATTTACATCTTTAAGGGTTTATTCTATTTTAAAAGCTGGATCTAGTAAAAGAGCAGTTAATCTTTAAGTGTTTAGTCTAGTTAAAAATATACATGTATATCGATATTTCACATATAAGACTGTGAGTGAAAAGAACCAGGAGGACAGTACAAAAGTGAGTGCTGACTTGGCAAACGCACTTACGAGTGAGTTAAACTGAAAAACGCATTTTTCTTGCCTCCATTTTTTCCAAAAAATACTTCCCTCTGCAATTGTTACCTCTCCTTACTCCTACTCATATTTGTTTCCATGGCAATATGTTTCTACCTTGAAATTCCACCACTGGAATGTCTACATTCAGTCTACAAGTATTTCTACTGCTCTTGCTCTTAAATTGCTCCTAGAAGAACTCAGTTCTCCCCTCCACAGTGTAGATGAATTACATAAATGTCTACCGGGCACATGTTTCATCTCACTCCCTTGTACTGTACAGGGGTTCTTACACAGGACTATATTAATACTTCTAACATTTGATACATTTTAATACCTCATAACAAAGTAAATAAACCCAACTCCTGTGATGTGAATCATACAGGACCTAAGCTTGTTCAGATTCAAGACCTTTACCGAATACAAAGAGAACATTTAGAGAGCTACTTAACAATCAAAACCAGAGGAAAAGAAAGATTGCCAGTAAAAGAGTTACTCAACAAGGACTTATTTCCTACCACCTGATCCTGCCTTTGGCTAGACACTGGATTTCTCCTGCCAGAACCTCAGGACTGTTAAGAGAACCCTAATTTGCCATTGAGCTTTTCCACTGATGTGCTCTCATCCCTACTCCTATTAGGTCCTTTAATGTTGCTTCATTTACTCTTAATTCTTCTGTTTTGAATTGTGCTGCCAAAGTCCTGAAGGTCTGAAACACATCAGTACCTCTGAATAGATGGTCAATTTGATTCTTCTGAACACCAGTGAGACTGCAGAACACTGCCAAATGCCACAAGCAAAATTGCTGTCCTGCAGTCAAACAAAAGATACTAACTCACTGAGCAGGTCCTACCCTGGATTTCAAGAGCCAACGGAAGTCCTTGTAAGCACCCCAGGAGTGCAGCCTAGGCTGAAGGAGACACCCAGATGCCAAATGGTCGCTTTAAAAAACCCCAAAATTGATACAGGACTCATGGAATAAGTTCTGGTGTTCCTCGAAGAATTCTAATACAGAGAGCTAATTAAGAGTTTAAGCCACTTAAGAACTACCATGAAAATTTCCAGAGGGTTATCCACAAATAGGTTAGCAAACCCAGAAAATTTGCTAACCTCTCTCCTGCCCAATAGAATTTTGACGGCTACAGCAAGATCTAGCACAGACTATACCATGAGCACTCAAGGATATGATCTCTCTAGGCTGCTCAGAGGCAACGCGGACTTTCTCTCTTGACTTTGCTTGTCTTGATAGAGGGAAGAAAGCTGTCTTCCTCTATATCCTAAATCTAGAACCGTATAGTTAGAAAATCAAATGAACCTTTTTTAAGACTACCTTGCATCAACATTTAAAATTTTCTCAACAATTAAACTTATAAAAACTGGCTACATTACTCTGCAGTTTGTCCTAATGGGTCAAATGATCCTGCTTATTTTAGGCTACATTTTATTATTAATCTTCAATTTCTAACTACATTATCAACATAATACATCATGTTGTCATGAAGGAATCTTTAGCATACCATTTGAATGCATCCAGAATTCTGGGTATTGTAGTCAACACACCATGAAAAGCAAAATAACTCCTCAAGGATTCACAATGTTAAAGAGCAAATGTTTCCAATCCCTATGCAAGGCATGTTCTAATACACCAGAGTGGTCCTTCCATAGACTCTGATGTATCCTTAGATTCTCGACCTGCATCTGAGAGACATCTAAGTTGACTGCTACTATCAATGCTTTATCTCTTACAAATCTTTCTCTCCTAAATTTTCTCAACATATGGCGAGGAAGGAAGTCCAGCCAGCAGCAGCAGTTACCCCAGATTCCACGGAGGGATTATACCGTCAGGATATTCCCCATCTCCTGTCAGCAGCTCCAGTGTTGATGCCTTTTCCCATTCAAATTCAGAGAAATATAAAGTAGTCTGAAAAACCTGTTCTAAACACTATAACAATCTGCCAATACTATGAGAGGCATTTGGTATCCGTGCATACAAATTTATTTATGTGTAAAATAACTGCTAGTTATATAAATAAACATATTGTACAACTATGTACACATATATATTTGTATTTATGTATAAATATATAACATCAATTTATATATGCATAACTATATTCATATAAGTATATATATGCAGTGTATATGAGTACGTGCATGTATGTGCATTTATTTTTAAATTTTTTTTAATTGGAGTATAATTCCTTTAAAATTTTAATGGCGTATAATTCCTTTAAAAGTTTTGTTAGTTTCTTCTATACAACAATGTGGATCAGCTGTAAGTATACATATCTACACATCCCCTCTCTCTTGTGCCTCCCTCCCACTCCCCCATCCCATGTAATCACAGAGCACTGAGCTGAGCTCCCTGCGCTATCCAGCAGCTTCCCACCAGCTGTCTATTTTACACATGGTCGTGTATATATGTCAATGCTGCTGCTACTAAGTCGCTTCAGTCGTGTTGGACTCTGTGCAGCATCATGGACTGCAGCCTACCAGGTTCCTCCATCCATGGGATTTTCCAGGCAAGAGTACTGGAGTGGATTGCCATTGCCTTCTCCAATATGTCAATGCTACTCCCGCAATTCGTCCCACTCCCTCCTTCCCCCCACTGTATCCATAACTCGATTCTCTATGTCTGAGTTTCTATTGCTGTCTTGGAAATAGGCTCATCAGTACCATTTTTCTAGATTCCATATGCATGCATTAATATACAATATTTGTTTTTCTCTTTCTGACTTACTTCCCTCTGTATGACAGGCTCTAGGTCCATCCACATCACTACAAATGACCCAACTCCAAATGTAACTAACCCATGTGGAGGTGAGCTACTGCATGGGCCAGGCACGGCAATGTGCCCTTGAAAGAAATTCCAACCCGATCTTCAGTAAACAATCTAGATGTTTAGTCAAGTCTCTCAAGGAAAAGTTAAAATGTGATCATAATACACAAACTAGAAAAATGCCCTTACTTCCATTTTCAAAACCTGGAACACTTGGTAGACCTATCCTGCCCCACCCACCAAATTTTTAAACTCTCTATTCAAACTTGCGAATGTTTTACTTCAGCTCTTATGCTCAATCTCCCTATCCCATCCCTGCATACTCTTTCAAAATCAATTACTCTCTCCCTCAGCAACAGGGTTCTGCCCTTTTCAGAATAAATGACAGCATGCTCTTTCCCCTGTTCTCTCTCTTCTACTCCCCCATCCTCAAAAGTCCCCTTTCTCTAATTCTCCAGATATTGTGTAACAAAGACCCACAACAAAAAAGAAGCTGCAAAAGCAGAGGGGATAAATGCTTACATATTAGGTTTCCCTATCTTACATGTCTATCAGAGAATACCCTTAAGATAGCACTTTTTCAGTTTCTGTGTATAGTTGAAAGAACACTCCTAAGATTTGATGTCAGATGGACACTTGACACTTCTGAGACTTTATTTCCTCCACTGAAGACATCATTATAAGAATCAAATGTAATCATATACGTTAAAAGACAGAGATTTCTTTGCTGGTCCAGTGGTTAAGAATCTGCCTTCCAATCTGCCTTGCAGGGGATACGTGTTGGATTCCTGGTCTGAGAACGTCCCAAATGCTGTGGGGCAACTAAGCCCATGTACAACTATTAAAGCCCACTGGCTCTAGAGCCTGTGCTCTGTACCAGACGAAGCTACCTCAATGAGAAGCCCGTATACTGCACCCAGAGAGCAGCCTGCACACAGAGACCCCATGCAGCCAAAAATTGAAAGGAAAAAAAAAAGACTGAAACAAATATCTGTTAATAAACACTGGTCTCATCTGCCCTGTCAATTTAATATCTAGAGATAAATTCAATTTTTTGGGGGGGTGGGGGGGCTTGGTTAGTGTTAGAGTAACTCAAGTATTTTAAAAGTACCTCCCCTAGGGAGTAAACAGCACACACACTGAAAACCCATGTGGTAAGATTTCTGGATACCATGTCTTTTGAACTTATTTCAGGTGTTCTCTATACCATCAGGTAGAAGGAAATAACCTCTTCATAGGATAAGGATCAAAAGAAATATTCAAACTCTGTAATCACACCCACAAGTTATAAAGAAAAAAAAAAAAAAGCTTCAGAATCTGTGGACTTCCTATTACATTCTTGCAGGATCAATAAACAACACCGCACAAAATCTTCATTGCTGTTGTTTTTCCATAGGGAAGTCAAATGCTTTGAGCAGTGCAAAGAATCTGACTTCTACTACTGGATGATGCTTTCTGGTACCTAAATTCCATTTAACTGAATGAATTTATTGCCTAGTTTCAACTGAACTATTTCCCAATTATACTGACATTACCTCCAAGGGCTTCCCAGGTGGCACAAGGGTAAAGAATCAGCCTGTCAATGCAAGAGATGTAGATGCAGGTTCGATCCTGGGATGGGAAGATCCCCTGGAGGAGGAAATGGCAATCCACTCCAGTATTCTTGCCTGGAAATTTCCAGACAGACGAGCCTGGCAGGCTACAGTCCATGTGGCTGCAAAGAGTCAGACACAACTAAGTACGCACACACACACCAAAGAGCAAAATATCCATATTCTATATATACTGAAAATTACTTGATCCTGTCTTTGCCTTAGAGATATTACGAATGAGTTGAGGGTCAAACCTGTGTTTGCCTCTTCCTCTTCCGGCCCCTTCAATGGCCTCCGTAGGAAATTCTACAGATATTCTCCTTGTGTGATAAACAGATCATTTGTGTATTTCAAGTACGCTACAGAACAGAAGATGAGATTAACATCTCTTTGTCCACGGAGAAGACCAGCAAAATCAAGAAGCTAGCCCACTGTATAAAAATTTTTGTAATATTTTACTAATAAAGGCTTTGCCAGATTTTTCTTCAATGATTCTAATTTTCCTAAAAATTCCAGAAAACTGCGGTACTGTTCTCACCTCAAGATGATTTCAGCCAGACTTAATAACAGTGATAGGAAGTATAAGTGATAGCTGCCATTTTGCCAACAAGAGAAATAGTTCACCAGTTATTACTCGTCTCCAAAGAGTGTTCTCAGGTCAGGCTTGTTCTACAGGCCAAATAAGAAGTTATTAAAAAAAAAAAAAAGGAAAGTAAAAGAATTAGGTATTAACAGGAAAAGGAAAATAGATAATTTATTTTTAATATTATTTTTATTATTGATAAAAGTTAAAACTACCATTTTCTCATAGTTCTGGCAAATTTTTCTAAGACCATGATTATTTAAATAAAAGCCATTATGCTCCTTTCCTGTAGCCAAAGTGTCCTGGACTTTCAATCTCTCTCTTCTCACACACACAAACACAATATTTATGAGATAACTATTTTCCATCTTAAAATAATAAAATGTTGACTTAAAAAAAACATACACTGGGGTATCTGTGTTGACTCTCATGTTAACACTCAACTTTCACCTACACTCATCTCCAACTGATAAGGGATGACAAAGGCAGAAAAGTCCACTACCAAAGGGAAAGGAAAGACAGGCTGTTGGAAAATGAAAGGGAAAGTGAGAGAGGGGAATAGTGTGACATGGGTCTTTTAAGATTTTATATAATTTGTTCATATATTTTGTTCTTTTCAGATGTGATCCATCTCCTCCAGCAGAAAGGCAGATGCTCTTGGACCATCCACGTCAGAGGTGACACCATCCATGTCAGAAGAGACAGAATCAGGAATCTAGGCAGCAAAACTTCCAAAACTGTCACGTGAACGTAAACACAGGATCTCAGATTTCTAGTGAAGCTCGATAAAATAAAAGGAAACAAATATCTGTCAAGAACCTACTGTATGAACTGCCATAGGTACTGTGTGAGATTTTGGCTAACCTCAAAGCCTTGTCAAACTAAAAAGAAAAAAGAAAAAGACACCAATTCAGACGAGCAATTAGAAAAAAACTACCCTAGAAAAATCATGCATTGGGCTCCTGCTTGGCCCTGAGAGCAGAGAGTAGATATTAACCCCCTGGCCCCTCTGCAGGGTGGCTTTATGTGGAGCTTGCCAGCCACTGCAGCCCCACTGCCAAGCTCTCAGAGCTGAATTCAGAACCTGACACCGCAGCTTCACTCTGATAGCGAGTCTCATTCTGCACAAAAGAGGTGGAATCTTTGGAGACATCATTTAAATGCCAATTTTCATGTCTCAGCTTCCAAGTTATGGCACTTATAACATCAATATTTTAAACAGTTCAAGTATTTTTTAACACCCAAATGAGTCATTCACTCTCTTAGTAGAGAAAACGTAAAATAAAATGTCACTGATGAAAATGTGAACTGCTTCTTCAAAGGCAGAGTTAAGTACATATCTCACAATTCCGTGGTAATTGGCACTGAAAATACAATGCTGGAGCCTGACAGTGGGAATTTGCTGGGCTCCACAGGAACTCAAAGGCTGAGGGAGAAAGAGGGCCCAGCACTATCAGAATCTCCCTCAGTCTACTCTTTCTGCAACGTCCTCACAATCCTCACTGACATTTAAAGGGACCAATTCCACCTTCTCATTGAATTGATACAAAAATCAAGGTGTAAGGCAGAGAAAACTGCTGTGATACATGAAAAGGATATTCACAGATGCAAAGCGGCACTCCGGGCCAGCATGACCAGCTCTATAAACAACAAAGTACATCAATACACAACAAAGTATAACATCCTAAAACCTGACATATACACCTAACTGTATTTTCAGTGTTCTCCCAGGTATATCTGCTTACTGCCCCTCGCCCCAGATCTTTTTTAGAGTGAATAAATAAATAAATAACTGAGAACCAAAGGTGCTGTAGAAGGATAACTTACTTTGCAAAACTGCTCAGACTAAATCACTCTAATCCGTGAAAGACGTAATAAGCGGTTCAGTTTAAGTGCGTGTGGTTTCTCTGCTTGAATTACCCAAGTAATTGTAGCTATGTAGAATCAAGCTAAACACATCGCACATCTATAGTACTGCATGATTTCTGTAAAACGGAGCATCTCTAGAATCACACTCGCACCATTTTAGGGCTCTAACTGAGAACACGACAGAAGCAGCACTCGGAGTCCATAAAAATAATGGGCCCAAAGCAATCCCATGAATGATTCCCAGAGTGTTACACAGAATTATAATGAAATCATACTGGATAAATGAAATGGCATAAAGAATTTAAAAGGGTGTGAAGCATGAAACTCAAACGTCTAGCCACTTAACTATAACACAGCTTTTATGTGAACAAATATCGATAATTCCAAATTCATCTAAATGAATTCTGGCACACCCGCACAGGCTTAAAAATTCAACACCACAGCAAAAGTGGGGGAAAACCCAGATGAGGAGGTGAGGAAGAGAAGGAGAGAAACCAGTACATGGGCTAAGAGAGGGAGAGTCCAAGAGAGCATGGATCACTCCTCAAAAGTTACTACACCAGCATTCTTCCTTCGTATACAAGTAACAAACTTCCATTGCCCAAACAAAGGGATGAATTACACTTTTAACTCTGAAAAATCTGCTCTGAGATGGCATATCTACAAAGATAAGCCCCATTCCCACTGATGTGTTTGCACACTATCTCCATCTACTCAAGAATAGCTTTTCATCTTCTCTGTACTTCCTCTCCAAACCATGACATTGAGACCAAATCCATTTCCATTGGTATCACCAAGCTGGCACTCCCTAATACCAACACTAACCAGCACCACTTAAGGCCAAGAGGACTTCTAGGGTGCTTGTCTGTCCACAACTCTACTGAAAATCCATCAGCATTTAAAATTGGCAGGCAGCAGTACTCTTGCCTGGAAAAATGCCATGGACAGAGGAGCCCTGTAGGGGCCACAAAGAGTCGGACAGAACTGACCGCATTCACTTTCACTTTCAAACTCTTTAACTAATGAGTTAGAAGCCCTGGGTTAAAAATCTCACAATTGCCACTGATTATCTCTGGGTTTTTGGCAAATGATTGCATTGTTATATTCCCAATTTTTCATATGAAAAATAGTGATCACAGTATTCTGTTCTATCTTCTCACTACATTTATGCCAACATCAAACAATAACAAAGAATAAAGTTCTCAGAGTTACACAAAGGATACATACAGATACAAAGCAGTAGTGTTGTCATCATTTTTCCTTCAGAAGACAAAACTCTAAAGAAGCCAGAGGAAGTATATTCCCAATGCCAAAGAAATGCAAAGTTAGATTAGCCAAGTCAAATTCATTCAACTCATCAACAGATAACATTCTAATAAATATTTTTCATGAGACGTGATAATAAAATAATGAGAATTATTCTTCAAGATCTGTAAAAATCAACGATTTTACATGAAAGTTTCACCTAGAATGCTAGAAATCTAGCATTTGCTAAAGAGTAGCTTAGTAGCACCAAAAAAAACAAACATCATTGTCTCAAGTTCAAACATAGCTGGTTCTGACACTGAGAAGTAATGTGATCTCGGAGAAATTACGTAACAATTCTTAACACAGCCATCCTTGTCGGTAAAGTAGAGATGATCACTGTGGGACTACCAGGAATGTTAGATGAGATGGTACCAGGGACCAGAAGTGCCCATGAATAGCACCCTCCATAACTATTCTTTTGGGGATTATTAACACTAGTATCATCTTCCTGATAAACCATGCTGCTTACTGCTGCTGCTAAGTCGCTTCAGTTGTGTCCGACTCTGGGCGACCCCATAGACAGCAGCTCACCAGGCTCCTCTGTCCCTGGGATTCTCCAGGCAAGAATACTGGAGTGGGTTGCCATGTCCTTCTCCAATGCATGCATGCATGCTAAGTCGCTTCAGTCGTGTTTGACAGTGCAACCTTATGGACAGCAGCCCACCAGGCTCCTGTGTCCACGGGAGTCTCTAGGCAAGAAAACTGGAGTGGGTTGCCATTTCCTTCTCCAGATAAACCATGGGCCTCCTTCAAGTCAGACTATACCTTGGTTCCTAACAACCAGCACCATAAATGATTGTTCTGAGACTGAACTAACGAATGAATGTGCTGGAAATCAAGCTGAGAGTTAATATGCATGATGCCATTTGAGCTCAATTAAGTGCTAAATTGGGTAGGTTGTGACTACAGACAGAGTCAATAAAAGTGCAGAGAAGAGAGAGATCAATGGGAATGCTAAATGCAAGAAAGAGTTTTGTCTTGGAACTTGGAGGATAACCATGATTTCAACAAACTATGGGGACAGAGAGGGTATTAGGTTGAAGCAACAGCTAGCAGCAAATGGACATCAACTCCTTTATCTTCCCTGAAACAATGGGAACAGTGAGAGACTTTATTTTCTTGGATTCCAAAATCACTGCAGACGGTGACTGCAGCCATGAAGTTAAAAAAATGTTTGCTCCTTGGAAGAAAAGCTATGACAAACCTAGTCAGCATGTTAAAAAGCAGAGACATTACTTTGCCTACAAAGGTCTGTATAGTCAAAGGTATGGTTTTTCCAGTAGTCAGGTGTGAGAGCTGGACCATAAAAAGTCTGAGCTTCATTGATGCTTTCGAACTGTGGTGTTGGAGAAGACTCTTGAGAGTCCCTTGGACAGCAAGGAGATCAAACCAGTCAATCCTAAAGGATATCAACCCTGAATATTCATTGGAAGGACTGATCCTGAAGCTGAAGCTTCAATTCTTTTGCCAACCTGATACAAAGAGCCGACTCACTGGAAAAGGCCCTGATGCTGGGAAAGATTGGAGCCAGGATGAGAGGGGATGACAGAAGATGAGATGGTTGGATGGCATCACTGACTCAATGGACATGAGTTTGAGCAAGCTCCAGGAGATAGTGAAGGACAGGGAAGCTGGCATGCTGCAGTCCATGGGGTTGCAAAGAGTCCAATAAGACTGAGCAACTGAACAACAACAATTATAATCCCCATTTTACAGATGAACAAAATAAGACAGAGATTAAGTAGTTTGCTCTGGTCACAGAAAAAATGTTAGAGACAGGACATAAGCATACCCAGTCTGGCTCCAGAGTCCACACACTTCACCACAGAGACTTAATGAGGCAAGCCTTAATACATTTAAGCTGGAAAATGAGTAAAGCTCACTGTATCAGCTACAAACAGCATCTACTCTGAGTAGTTTCAGTAGTGAAAGCTACTCATAAAGTAAAAGTGAAAGTCTCTCAGTCATGTCTGATTCTTTGCGATACAGTCCATGGAATTCTCCAGGTCAAATATTGCAGTGGGTAGTCCTTCCCTTCTCCAGAGGATCTCCCCAACTCAGGGATCGAACCCAGGTCTCCCGCATTGCAGGTGGATTCTTTACCAACTGCACTACCAGGGAAGCCCAACTCTTTGCGACCCCATGGATTGTAATCTGCCTGGTTTCTCTGTCCACTGAATTCTCCAGGCAAGAATACTGGAGTGGGTAGCCTATCCCTTCTCCAGGAGATCTTCCCAACCCAATAATTCAACTGGGGTCTCCTGCATTGTAGGCAGATTCTTTACCAGCTGAGCTACCAGAACTATATTTTTTTAAATGTAAGTTCATTGTTTAAAAACCTTTTTAGTTTGTATTGGGTTATAGCCAATTAATGATGTTGTGACAGTGAAATGAACAGCAAAGGGACTCAGCCACATGTATACATGTATCCATTCTCCCCCAAATTCCCCCCTCATCCAGCCTACCACACAGCATTGAGCAGAATTCTCTGTGCTACAGAGTAGGTCCTTGTTGGTTCAGAAAATCTGGTAGGTCAGTGAACTAGGTTTACATTCTAAAGGAACATACATAGTTAAGAGGAAAAATAAACCACATCCCAGGTCTCTACCAGTGAAAATTTTACAACTACAATCCTCTAGCATCCAGTGCCAGAAAGTCTGTCAAACCAACCCCAAAAGCCAGAAGTTCTTGACACTGCACTCACCCAAAAGACAGCCTGCCCTGCACTGTCCATACTACATCTCTCTATAGGTAGGTGCAGCTCACTGGCCAAAGTCCTACTGACTGCAAGAGAGTCTAGGAACTGCAAGGTGTTATGGTTTCCTTTTCCCTTGTTGTAAAAGATTCTATAAGGGGAACTGAAATCACGATATGGGAAGCCAACAGAAAGTCAAGATGATAAACACAAGCTGTCAGGTGATTGCAAAGGGCCACTACACACAATGATCATTCGCAAATAAAGGAAGGTCACATCATGTAGATACAACTTCACTGCATGTGGGAACAATTTACTCTTTTCTAACAAAGACCTTAGATCTCTTATAATGGCAAGGTGTTGTGCAAGACATAAAGATGATAATTCATGTGATTCAAAAACTAATAATATCAATTACTTGGTGACTTTTTCCTCAACGATTTCAGAATGCTATATAGTATAATGATATGTGTCATTTTTCCTATAAGAAAAAGCAAAAGATATTAATTAATGAAACTGGCTACATTACGTATCATGTACTATTTTTGCATCTTATACTTAGTTCTGTACTTCTGTAGAAGAATCATTTTCCAAGACAACTGAAATTTTGAATGGTGGCAACGTAATTTTATCTCTGTGGAAATAGGAGTTTGAAATAAAATGCTTTATATAAGTATTCACTAGAAAAAAGTTAGTTTTGGTTAACAAAACAGAAAGTAATTTTTAAATCATTATTCCTTTAACTATCATCGCCATATATATTTCTGAATAACATTTCAATTGCTTTCCACAGTAATGACTGTTTCTAGTTCTGTATTAAGGAAAGTTAACTACATACAATGAGATACAGTATTTCTGAGTAAAGTTCAAGAATACAGAACTAAAGACATATTTTTAAATGCAAATTATGCATAAAGGCAGATATTAATTAACACAAAATCAATATGTATTACTTCTATTGTATAAATATAAATTCACAGTACCATTTTTTAATTGATAATGAAGTCACATGAAACAAAGTAACTCTAGAGCATCACCAATGTTCAGTTTTTCCAAAATCCATGTGAATAAATGAATATCTATTTTACTTTATATATACAAATTATTTTACATGATAAAGTTAAGGAGAAATTCAGATGAACAACAATCCCAAGAGCAGTTGCTTCTCACAATAATTACTTAATACATAGGGTACTATGTTAAGGATGATATATATAGTTTCATTATTCTAGCTGAATTCTACACCCTTTACTATCCCTGAATTTAAATATATAGGAAAATGTTCCCCATCCTTCTCAGAAACATTCCCGTCAGTCAAAAACACTGCACAGAAATGTGAATATACCCCAAGGACAACAACCCAAAGAGGACAAGGACACAATTTCCACTTTTATGTATTTATGGAACGTTGATGTGGAAATCAGAAGTCACCATGGCAAATAAAATTTGGTGGGAGGGAAATGAGAGCAAATTGAGAGCAAGGTGAATGGAAAGCGATAATGTCTCTCTATATATTTTATGACTTGATATAATAGATATTAAGGGTTTTACCATGTAATTGATAATTATTTACCATATTAATAATTACATGTAGGAAAATCATGTTCCTTTGCTAAATAGTTGCTGGTAGAAGAATCAAGACATTTTCAGCAAGACAAAAGTTTTTAGTGAGTACAAGATTGACTGAGGGAAAAATTTATGATCTTGTACATGAATAGGTTATACATATGGGCCTAAAAATGAATTCCAGACAGTCAGCTCCCTAAAATGTACCAACAGGCTTTGCACTATTCATAGAAAATACTTTACTCCAAACAATTTGCCTCTTTATTTTCTTCAGCAAATATCACAATATATTGATTTTTTTTTTAATGTAAAGTTTTTTTTTATCTTTTGACTGTGCCATGTGGTATGTGAGATTTCAGCTCCTTGACCAGGGACAGAACCTGCATCCCCTGCATTGGAAGCACAGAGACTCAACTACTGTACCACCAGGGAAGTCCCTGATGAATCACTTTTAAAGGGCTTCAATACTTTGTATGACATGAATCTTTATATGACGCGAATAACTTGAAGTGACCCAGGAGACTCATGCTACTACCCTGTTTTAACTGACTTAGCCAAGGGAGGTTTGAGGTTTTAAACCCACAGCTGCATTAATCTCCTTCAACTTGGAAGTAAAAAATATATAACCTAGGTCAAAAAAAAAAAAACTTGAGAACATTCTTCATCTTAATTTTAGAGAACAATAAGAATGTCTTGCTTAGTAGATACAGGCTTTAAGACTATATCAATCAACATCTGCATGGCTTTATTGAAAAGGCATAATTAAGACAAGAGTATAACAATGAAATTGCAAAGTTGGAAATAGAATTGGTCATGGAGACTATGAGTCATCTGAACATAACAGCTCATTTATGATTGACAAGAAGTATGTATTTCTTAATTAAGAAAATGTTCTGAAAAAATGTCATTAAGACAAGAAAATGGATTGAGCAGATCATAGAGACAGATTTTTCCACAGGCCACAGACACGACCATTCAGCAACATGTTAAACTGATCAAACCTGCCACCAGGTTAAATGTGCCTTGGTAGCAAAACATAGATTTTCCTCAGTGATGACACTGATATAATTTGTAAACCAATTTAAAAAAAAAGCAATTGTTGACATCCCTATGTTGTTATTTATGAAATTCTGGATTCTCAAAATACCAGGACAGAGAGACAGAGTTTTCAAGAAGGTGAATCTAATATGTGCTGTCAGCTCTGCTCAATTTCTTGATTGCTGAATTTGATACACCCAGTGAAACAAAATTTTTCCACTGTGATGAGCAGGGAATATTTTTGCACATTTTTACCGATGGTAAAATTGTTGAAACCATTATATTAAAACATATATTATGCAGTAAAATATTTTTAATCCTCTCCTCTTCTATAACCTCACCAAAGTGAAAGTGAAAGTCACTCAGCCCTCTCCCACTCTTTGCAACCTCATGGACTATACAGTACATGGAATTCTCCATGCCAGAATACTGGAATGGGTAGCCTTTTCCTTCTGCAGGGGATCTTCTCAACCCAGAGATCAAACCCAAGTCTCCCACATTGCAGGCAGATTCTTTACTAACTGAGGCACCAGGGAAGCCCAAAATTACTGGAGTGGGGAGCACATTCCTTCTCCAGTGGATCTTCCCAACCCAGGAATAGAACTGGGGTCACCTGCGTTGCAGGCGGATTCTTTATCAGCTGAGCTAAGGTTAAAGAGATTCCAAGAGTTCATATTTATTTCAGGCTACTGTGTACAGTGGCCACAGAACTTCTATTGGTAAATGTGCACTTACCGGGGCAGTGAATTAAAACTTTTCATAAGAGCTGCAAAAATTTTTCTTAAACATTAATATTATAGTAGAAATTATCTGAACTCAGAGAATATGAAATATGATTACTAGTTATAAAACTCTCTAAGACAGCTTGCAATAGTGAAAAGATTCAGATTTAGAATACATAAACTCCAAGTACATCCCTTTTACTCACTGGTGGTATCTCTGACACAAGCTATCTCTGCAATTTTATTTACTAAACAAGCTATCTCTGCAATTTTATTTACTAAACAAGCTATCTCTGCAATTTTATTTACTAATAGGGATAATGCTACATCACCACAAGGGTTTCCTATGGTAAAAAACCAATATGGACTGTCAAGCCCTCTAAAAACTGACTTTCTTACGATTATGAAATGTTCTATTTTACCTCTGGTTTCTAAGTCTATTTTATCTAATATTAATATGGGCACCATGTCTGATTTTTTGATTTGGTGTATTATACATGATACATCTTTTCCTATCCTTTTACTTCTTGTTTAAAGGAAGGTCTATTACAACATTATTAACTCCTGAAAGAAAACATCTCACACACTAGTAAAATAATGCTCAAAATTCGCCAAGCCAGGTTTCAGCAAATTTGGAAAACTCAGCAGTGGCTGCAGGACTGGAAAAGGTGAGTTTTCATTCCAATGCCAAAGAAAGGCAATGCCAAAGAATGCTCAAACTACCACACAACTGCACTCATCTCACATGCTAGTAAAGTAATGCTCAAAATTCTCCAAGCCAGGCTTCAGCAATACGTAAACCATGAACTCCCTGATGTTCAAGCTAGTTTTAGAAAAGGCAGAGGAACCAGAGATCAAATTGCCAACATCCACTGGATCATGGAAAAAGCAAGAGAGTTTCAGAAAAACATGTACTTCTGCTTTCTTGACTATGCCAAAGCCTTTAACTGTGTGGATCACAATCAACTGTGGAAAATTCTGAAAGAGATGGGAATACCAGACCACCTGACCTGCCTCTTGAGAACTCTGTATGCAGGTCAGGAAGCAAAAGTTAGAACCGGACATGGAACAACAGACTGGTTTCAAATAGGAAAAGGAGTACGTCAAGCCTGTATATTGTCACCGTGCTTATTTAACTTCTATGCAGAGTACATCATGAGAAATGCTGGACTGGAAGAAACACAAGCTGGAATCAAGATTCAGTTCAGTTCAGTTCAGTTCAGTCGTGTCCGACTCTTTGCGACCCCATGAATCACAGCATGCCAGGCCTCCCTGTCCATCACCAACTCCCGGAATTCACTCAGACTCACGTCCATCGAGTCAGTGATGCCATCCAGCCATCTCATCCTTGGTCATCCCCTTCTCCTCCTGCCCTCAATCCTTCAAAGTCTTCTCCAATGAGTCAACTCTTCGCATGAGTGGCCAAAGTACTGGAGTTTCAGCTTTAGCATCATGCCTTCCAAAGAAATCCCAAGGCTGATCTCCTTTAGAATGGACTGGTTGGATGTCCTTGCAGTCCAAGGGACTCTCAAGAGTCTTCTCCAACACCACAGTTCAAAAGCATCCATTCTTGGGTGCTCAGCCTTCTTCACAGTCCCACTCTCACATCCATACATTACCACAGGAAAAACCATAGCCTTGACTAGACGGACCTTAGTCAGCAAAGTAATGTCTCTGCTTTTGAATATGCTATCCAGGTTGGTCATAACTTTTCTTCCAAAGAATAAGTGTCTTTTAATTTCATGGCTGCAGTCACCATCTGCAGTGATTTTGGAGCCCAAAATAATAAAGTCTGACACTGTTTCCACTGTTTCCCCATCTATTTCCCATGAAGTGATGGGATCAGATGCCATGATCTTCATTTTCTGAATGTTGACCTTTAAGCCAACTTTTTCGCTCTCTTATTTTTATCAAGAGGCCTTTTAGTTTCTCTTCACTTTCTGCCATAAGGGTGGTGTCATCTGCATATCTGAGGTGATTGATATTTCTCCCGGCAATCTTGATTCCAGCTTGTGTTTCTTCCATTCCAGTGTTTCTCATGATGTACACTGCATAGAAGTTAAATAAGCAGGGTGACAATATACAGCCTTGATGTACTCCTTTTCCTATTTGGAACCAGTCTGTTGTTCCAGGTCCAGTTCTAACTGTTGCTTCCTGGCCTGCATACCGCTTTCTCAAGAGGTAGGTTAGGTGGTCTGGTATTCCCATCTCTTTCAGAATTTTCCAAAGTTTATTGTGATCCACACAGATTGCCAGGAGAAATATCAATAACCTCAGATATGCAGATGACACCACCCTTATTGCAGAAAGTGAAGACGAACTAAAAACCTCTTGATGAAAATCAAAGTGGAGAGTAAAAAAGTTGGCTTAAAACGCCAACATTCAGAAAACGAAGATCATGGTATCCGGGCCCATCACTTCATAGGAAATAGATGGGGAAACAGTGGAAACAGTGGCAGACTTTATTTTTGGGGGCTCCAAAATCACCGCAGATGGTGACTGCAGCCATGAAATTAAAAGATGCTTACTCCTTGGAAGAAAAGTTAGGACCAACCTAGATAGCATATTCAAAAGCAGAGACATTACTTTACCAACTAAGGTCCGTCTAGTCAAGGCTATGGTTTTTCCTGTGGTCATGTATGGATGTGAGAGTGGGACTGTGAAGAAGGCTGAGCACCCAAGAATGGATGCTTTTGAACTGTGGTGTTGGAGAAGACTCTTGAGAGTCCCTTGGACTGCAAGGAGATCCAACCAGTCCATTCTGAAGGAGATCAGCCCTGGGATTTCTTTGGAAGGAATGATGCTAAAGCTGAAACTCCAGTATTTTGGCCACCTCATGCGAAGAGTTGACTCATTGGAAAAGACTCTGACGCTGGGAGGAATTGGGGGCAGGAGGAGAAGGGGACGACAGAGGATGAGATGGCTGGATGGCATCACTGACTCGATGGACGTGAGTCTGAGTGAATTCCGGGAGTTGGTGATGGACAGGGAGGCCTGGTGTGCTGTGATTCATGGGGTCGCAAAGAGTCGGACACGACTGAGCCACTGAACTGAACTGAACTGAAAGCAATTTCTGCTTAATTTCTTCTTTAGCCACTGAGTTTAGTAATCCATACTAGCTCTTCCAAGAACTGTTCCACTTGTAGCCATCCTGGATGAATCACAAGTTGGAATCAAGACTACCAAAAAGAAGTAACAATAACCTCAGATATGCAGATGACACCACCCTTATGGCAGAAATTGAAGAAGAACTAAAGCGTGTCTTGATGAAAGTTAAAGAGGAGTGAAATAAGCTGGGTTAGAACTCAACATTCAAAAATCTAAGATCATGGCATCGGTCCCATCACTTCACGGCAAATAGATGAAGAAACAAAGGAAACATTGACAGACTTTATTTTCTTGGGCTCCAAAATCACTGCAGATGGTGACTTCAGCCATGAAATTAAAAGATGCTTGCTACTTGGAAGAAAAGCTATGACAAACCTAAACAGCATATTAGAAAGCAGAGACATTACTTTGTTAACAAAGGTCCATCTAGTCAAAGCTACGGTTTTTCCAGTAGTCATGTATGGATATGAGAGTTGGAACACAGAGTTAGCTGAGCACCAAAGATATGATGCTTTTGAACTGTGGTGTTGGAGAAGACTCTTGAGAGTCCCTTGTACAGTGAGGAGATCAAAGCAGTCAATCCCTTTGGACTCAGAGGGAGAGGGAGAGGGTGGGATGATTTGGGAGAATGACATTCTAACATGTATACTATCATGTAAGAATTGAATCGCCAGTCTATGTCTGATGCAGGATACAGCATGCTTGGGGCTGGTGAATGGGGATGACCCAGAGAGATGTTATGGGGAGGGAGGTGGGAGGGGGGTTCATGTTTGGGAACACATGTAAGAATTAAAGATATTAAAATTTAAAAAATAAAAAACTAAAAAAAAAATAAAAATAAAAAAAATAAAGGAAATCAGTCCTGAATATTCTTTGAAAGGACTGATGCAGTGCTCTGGTACTCTGGCTACCTGATGTGAAGAACTGACTCATTGGAAAAGACCCTGATGCTGGGAAAGATTGAAGGCAGAAGAAGGAGACAATAGAGGATGAGATGTTTGGATGGCATCACTGACGCGATGGACATGAGTTTGTGCAAGCTCTAGGAGCTGGTGATGGACAGGGAAGCCTGCTGTGCTGCAGTCCACAGGGTTGCAACAGTCAGACACGAATAAGCATCTGACCTGAACTGAACTGCCATCCTGGTTCTTTCCTTGCCATCCTCTCCACACAGGCAGATCACTACTTAGCCAAACCCTTAAGGGGACCAGTTTAAAGATTCCTAGAGCCCTCTCTCTGTACAGCTACTTCCTGTTACTGCTCGCTTTAAAATTAGCTGCCTTGACCTCTCCAAATTCCAAACCCTGCCTGCTTACCTCGGTGTGAATACTGGCTCCTCCCTGTTTGCCTCTAGGAGGTTGAGGCAAGAGTCAAACCACATCCTTTGTCCTCCTACTGCTAAAGATTACAGTTGTCCACTAGGTAAGAAAACATTTCATATATTTTGCATAGTTTTCTAATGTTTACAGTAAGAGGTTAATACCCATAGCAGTTAATCCCTCACAGTCAAGAAAAAAAAGTCCTCCAAAGGCTAAATGAGGTATTTTTGTGAGACACTTAGAGACTATGCATCAGTTTGTAAATATTATTACAAGAAAACACACCCAGATATAGAGAAATACACACCTTATGCTCCAGATTTTTTTTTTCCTTATTCTCCCACAACGACTAGTACATGAAGGAGAACATCATAATTCAGAAGCTGAAATATTTCGGGAAGGTTAATTTTCCCCCAATCAAAATTCCCAAAAGACTCTGAGCATGAGTTTGCTTTAAAAATGTGTTCCTTTTTACAAAGCACTGACCCTATGCACATGCAAATAACGCTTGAAAAGAACAGCACTTCACATTCTCCTCAACTAATGAGACTGCAGTTACAACCACTCATCTGTGGATACAGAGAATCATCGCTGCACAGAGGGTCAGGGTGTCTGGATGGCGGGCGAAAAGGAATGAAGCTGAAGGAAAAAGTACATTGCTAATGGGAAAGAGGAGGGCAGAATTATCAACTTCATAGCGTTGCCCAGGGCAGGCCCCGAGGGAAGGGATTAGGCTGCCAGCTATATTTCCCTTGGGTGCTATCTGTAATTACTATCACAGCTCATTGATTTTCAATTCTTTCTATTAATACATTTATTGGCCATTCTGACATTATTAAAAATCAGTCCAACTCTGCTTCTATAGTGGAAGAGAGCTCGTCCCTAAAATGTGAGTTTTGGAAGTATAGATACTTTTTTCCTGCTTTTTTTTTTTTTAAATGGTCTTGTCATATTAGCAATAACACAGCTTCTGCCTATGTTTTTCTTTGAAGCCAGGTAGTGACATGCAAAGATTTGACTAGAGATCAAAAGATCTCAAGTAGTGGGTCATCAGAGAATATTAAATGATAAGCAAATTCATATGTCTAAGATAATTCTACCAATTTACTAGCTATGCTGGCGCCTGTTCCCACAGTAGGGGAGGTAATAATGAGGTGCTGTTGAAGGGCAATGCAAGTGGCATTTTTATAATGCTTTCTCATCTCTTCTGATGAAGTCATTAAAGTAACACTGTCTTACTAAGCCTTGACACACAAATGTATATTAAATCTTTTATGTTAAATTAAACATAGTGGTTTACTGAGGAAAAAGAAGCTAGATGTGTTGTTGAGTGTGTTTTCTTTTCCTCTAAAGCCACTGAATTCTAATGTAACTACCAATCTCTAATCTAGGTTCCAACTACAATGAGGGTTCCTTAGACTGCAGGGAGATCAAAGCAGTCAATCCTAAAGGAAATCAACCCTGAATATTCATTGGAAGGACTGATGTTGAAGCTCCAATACTTTGGTCACCTTATGCAAAGAGCTGATTCATCAGAAAAGACCCTGATGCTGGGAAGGATTGAGGGCAGGAGGAGAAGGGGGCAACAAGAGGATGAGATGGCTGGATGGCATCTTTAATGCCATCAATGGACATGAGTTTGAGCAAACTCCGGGACATACTGAAGGATAGGGAAGCTGGCATGCTGCAGTCCATGGGATCACAAAGAGTTGGCCACGACTTAGCAACTAAACAGCAACAACAACACTCGCGCCTGTTTTCATCTGTTTATTAAACCTAAGGACTGGGGGCTTTTCCAGAAAGGCACCTGTCTCCAAATCCTCTCAATTCTAAAGTGTGACACTGGCTCCCACTTACACCAAACAGCATCTGCATTGATCACTCTTGGCTGAGCCCTGCCAATCAACTCCTTGTGCTGGGAAGGTGAAGAATAACAAGAAACATAAAGTATGAGCTCTGCTCTTAGGGAAGTGGCAACACAGTCAGCTTAATGGCACTAGTCGGTCCTCTGTGACACAGAAATACCTTCAACACCTTGTTATGGACGTCCTGAAGAAGGGTTTACGAAAGCTACTCCAGAGAAAAGACCATTATTCTCTTTTGTCCTAACTCTAAAATTAGGGCACTCAGGGATCTCTGGTCCAACCAGGGCTGATGTTCTCTGGTAGGAAACCATGGAGGATACAATGGAATGTATCTCTCCTCTGCTGCCATACCTGTCCCCTTCCCAGCTCCCAGGCTGTGGTATGTATAAAACAGATATGAAAGCCTACTGTTAGCACAGGGAACTCGGTGCTCTACGGTGACCTAAATGGGAAGGAAATCCAAAAAAGAGGGGATATATATGTGTATGTATAGCTGAATCACTTTGCTGTAGAGTAGAAACGAACACAGCACTGTAAAGCGAATATATTCCTTTTTTTTTTTTTTCCAAAGGGGCAGAACATCCAATCTCCTCCTCTCTCTCAGCCACACTCATACCACTACCCTCTGCCTACCAGCCCACTGGTCAGAACTGCACCTGCCTGGACAAGAGGAGAGAGAGGAGGAGAAACCAAGGGCTCCAACATGCTCGTGACTGGAACAGGGACTCTGCTCCACCCCGGTGGAAGACTCCTCAGGTCTTAGAACAAGAAGAATGAAGGTGACTGAATGACAAGTGATTCCTGCCTGTCCCCCTCTGATGCCTATGCACCTACTATGTATCTGTCATATTTTCATTGAGAGCTTTTTTAAAAATTATACTTTAAAGAATTTCAAACCTATATACAATCAGGAAGAAGAGTTAAACAAGGGCCCTCGTACCCACTGCCCAGCTTCACTAATGATGAAATCATGACCACTCTTATTACATCTGTCTCCACTCATCCACCCTCATCCACCCTCCCATTTTGTTTTGCTGCAGCAATTCCCAGCTGTTGAATCATTTCATCTGTAAAAACATCAACAACTATCTTTAAAGTATGCAAACCCAAGGGTTCCTTTTTTAAAAATTATGGTCAAATACCATTATCACACCAAATGGTGATATCATTTTTGTCTTAAAACAATAATTGATTTCTGCATTCATTCTGTATTTCTACAAGATAAAATCTGATCAGAATTTGAAACATTTTTCCAAACATGCTTGAATAGAAATTAAAATAAAGAACGCTTCTGATTTGAGATTTACCTTAAAGCCTCTCTTAGGATTATAAACTAAGGCAGATGTTGAAATCTGTGCTCAATAACGATGAGAACTGCAGAAATGGAAAGTAAAGCAATGGGGCCCTTTCTAATTCTGTTTTTCCTCAAAAGGAGAACATTCCGTGAGCAGCCACCGCATGTGGGCAGGCTCCTTCCTGTGGGGCTAGATGGTCTGCTTCACTTCCCAGGTCAGGGGGACTGGGTGGACAGAGACCGGAGACCAAAAGGGCCCCAGAGCAGGCCCCTGGCTAGGGAAGCATCTGAACTCAGGCCTGTCTCACCGTAAAGTCACCACATTTCTGCTTTCATATATAGGCATTTTCATCTCAGTATCACTTTTAGACTCATAATTAAAAATGCTTTCTCTCATTCCTGCCTGCAATGCAGGAGACCGGGGTTCAATCCCTGGGTAAGGAAAATCCTCTGGAGAAGGAAATGGCAACCCACACCAGTATTCTTGCCCAGAGAATGCCTAGGACAGAGGAGCCTGGCGGACTACAGTCCATGGGGTCGCAAAGAGTTGGACACCACTGAGCAACTAAAGTTTCCCTTTCTTTCACTCCATGAAAGAAACTAGAATTAAAGACGGTCAGGCTGAATTTGGAAGGCCTCATCTCAACACCCCCACCGCACAGATGAAGACACAGAGGCCTGGAGGTGAGCAGTTCCTTGCCAATGCCATTCCAGCTGGGGAGCTGCAGGGCCACGAATAAACTCACGTTTTACGTCTTTTAGGCGGTGCCCGTTCTCTGCACACAGCCTTATCTATGGGTGTAATAGTTCCAGAATTCCTCCTCCTGCTTTAGTCCTGGGCTCAGTAACACATTAGAATATTCAAAGGCTGACAGCATTTGGGAAGCTCTTGTCCCAGGAGAACACAAGCACCGAAGGTCACAGACAAAGTCACCCCACACTCCACGCTGGGCCCCTGGAGTGTATCACAGGAGCACGTGACCTTGCCATGGACCACACAGCAGCATGTGCTGTACTACCAAAGAGCCTGGAGAAAACTAAAGTCCCATTTCAGGAGACTGGAATAATGAGCAACCTCAACACAACTAACCACTTTCCTGGTGGCTCAGATGGTAAAGAATCTGTCTGCAATGCAGGAGATTCGGGTTCAACCCCTGGGTAGGGAAGATCTCCTGGAGAAGGGCCTGGCTACCCACTCCAGTATTCTTGCCTGGAGAACCCCCATGGACAGAGGAGCCTGGCGGGCTAAAGACCAGAGGGTTGCAAAGAGTCAGACATGACTGAGCAACTAACACTTTCACTTTCAAGAGTGTTCCAAACAGAAGGGAGACACGCAGAAGTGGTTTCAATGAGCCACCCTCATCTATTCAGTTAACATGGCTGCATGATGGAGGCTGTCACCAATGGCAATCTCTTATTTTCAGTGCTTATCTTTACGTTCACAACAACCTTACGAGGTAGACAGAGCAGGTTTATAACTAGCTGTTGACTGATTTCATATTTTGCATTATGCCAGTTAAAATGCCTGGACGAGCTACACAGAACGTGTATTTACCAAGTGCCAGGAACTACAAGAAAAAGGCAGAAAATAGTTCTTGCTCTTTAAGGACTTCCAATCTAATTGAAGAGATGGGACCACATACACACATCATAAAACTATTAAGGAGATGAGGCAAGGCAGCCAGAAGTTTTCCAAGAGTAAAGTGAGTGGCCAGGCTTGGCCTGTTCCACAGTCTTTCTTTAAGCTCTAAAATGAGCTCATCCGGCCCTGAATTCCTTGGAGGGGTGGGGGCACATGCAGAGACCAGCTGACAGCTGGGGACCGAAGGGACTATTTATAGCAAGAAAGAGAGAAGGAACAGATGCCTTCATAGCGCCCTGAGACAGGGGGCCCGTACACAGGAGCAGATCTTACAGTGCTGCCTACAGCCTGAAAGCCAGGTTCACTTTCGTTGTCCTAAACACTGATGGAGAAGTCTTAAAACTAGGTTTCCTGAGTGATTACAGAAACCCACCAACACACCAGCTTCACCCTTTCCATTCACTGCTCTGATGCATAGGCACATTTCTATAATTTTGTTCACTGTAACATCTCATTTTCAAAAGCCCATAATCATACATGTGATTTTAATTTCACTAATATAGTTACATTTTCATATGAAGAATCAAACTTCAACCAGACTTTAATACTCAATAAGGAAAGAGTTCTGTAACACGGAGATCATGTTTAGAATTTAGCACTTCTTACCTTAAAATAGTTCTGAGATTCTGAAATTCCACATTATTATCACCCATCCCACCATCCTCAATGAGATACTTCAGTAAAGGAACCAAAATTAAAGTTCACTAAAATTGCTGATTTGGTCTCTTTAAAGAAGAGCTGACTTAAAAGCATTATAAATGACTAAATACAATTAATTATATGCTGTAAATAATCAATCATAATACAATTCATTAAATAGCACGGTGTGCTTCTCTTAAAGTTTTACTGTTAAAGAGAATGCAGTTATATCTGCCATGTATGTAAGAAAAGTATATACATTGCTAAGAAAAAGAATAAATTCAGCTTCTATGCCCCTCCAACACACAAAATCTAAATTAGGGATAAAATGTCAACATCAGTTTCATTCACAAGGAGGAAAATTGATTTTAATGAATTAAGTAAAACCTAGAACTTACAACTTTTCCTGTCCTTATTTGAGGACCAAAAAATACTTTCTATAAATAATGTGACACGAGTTTCTCATGCACACTGTACAACCCCTGGGAATACTGGCTTTTGTTTTTTACGTACCTAAACCTTTCGTGCAAGCCTTTTTTGGAGAGAAGTACCTAGATGTTCTTAAAGATTTCCAAGACCATGACAACAGTGTATATCCTGGCTTTGACTAGTAGCCCTGGTAATACATTCTAAGTGGTTTTCTGTACATACAGTATATTTTGGGGTTTTCTGCCTTCCTTCAACATGTATGACTTGAACAGATTTGCTGCTATTCAAGTTGAGGAACATATTGTGAAATAGAAGCAATGTTGTGAAATATACTATTTTCACTTTCCCATCATGCTGTCTTCTCCAAATGAGATGTTATGGTTTGTATGTTTTCTTAAACATAGGGCGTGTAGAAATATATTTTATTAAACTGATGCTAATGCATTTAAATTAAGAAAACAGAAATGTGAAAAGATAAAACACATTCTATTGTGGTTAAGCTACACAATAAAGGTAAAAAACTGTTTGGAGGATTTAACTTGCTGAGTGTCAGGCTAGAAAATCCAGGTGAACACATGACTTTTCCTGAAGGTTTGTTTAAAATCAGAAAACAAGTATTAATAACTGACATACAGTCTTTTCTTCCACCATGGCCTGCTGCTTGAATCTCTGGGTATCAGTCATTACATCACATAGAGAGCTGTGGGGTTGTACTTCCGGTTGACATACTCCACAATGCTCATTTCAGAGCTCTCCAGTCTACACTGAACATAAAGATGAAATGAAACCCTCTACATGATGGGAGTCTGTTTCAGACACTGGCTTATACAGAAGAGAACACGTTATGAAATGCCACACAGCCTGGCACACAGTGCTCAAGAATGGGACGTTACTGGAAGACCTCTAAATGCAACCATCAGGATCCTTGCCCTTGACTGTCCTCATTATGAAATCCTTTTGCTACATCAATATCCTAACCTTCTGAACGGGGTCCCAGAAGAACTCATGCGCACTGATTTTTTTTTAACCTGTGAGATTTTACTCACACTTAAAATGTCTTTTGATTGTTCAATTATAAAACGTTGCTAAGGTTTTGCTTTGATCTTGATTTGAATAAAGGATACATAAACAATATTAAGACTAAATATTTAACTGATGCCCTTTTTTTTGGTCATGAGTGTAATGCTGGCTTAATAAGATAGGTAGACGGTGCTTTATCCCTTAAACATAAAAGGTGGTCAGCCACACATTGCCCTGAGGATGGTTTTTACAAGCGAACCTATTAATATAAATGTTAACAATTATAAAATCACCCACATCCTTATAAAAAAAAAAAGCCAGCTCTGCTCTTTAGTCTTTATATACTCAGTAGCCATAAACTGTCATTTGGCTATGTTATTGTTCAACAAGCTTTCTTTTGCTTTTATGTGCTTTTCAAACTCACTGACCTAAATTTCATCAACTCGAAGAAAGGGTAAACACAAGTGTCAAAAGAGAAGTCCATCCAACAAACAGTAAACCTTCCCCCAGCTGTACTCTGTAATTTCCTAACTTGGAAGAACCCATCTATATTGACTTTTAGGTTATAGTCGCATCTTATTTTTTTAGCACTTAACACTTCCCCTGTGCTCTGCATTGTTACAGCTTTCCAAAACATGCATCTATTTAAATAAAGCCATATGGTCACTATGACTTCCTAAATTTAGGAAGCTATCTTTTGTAAGTTAGTAATGTTTTGAGGTTGCAAATGGGTAAGAATCACCCACCGTCTCAGAGGATTGTTACTCAAGAGATAAAAGCTGAAGCAAGGGAGAAATCAGAAGTGTTCTGCAAACCTCAGAACACTCTGGACATGAATGGCTGCCAGGGTCTGAGAGAAAAAGGGGTGGGGCATCTTCAGAAACTTTCGCTTACCCCTTGCTCAGATTCCAAAAGCTCTGTTTTGACTCTGACTGCCGGCATCCCATCAAGCATTAACATTCTGTTCTCCAAGGTGTTGATATTCTGAGAATAAAAAAAGGGAGAGAGGGAAATTCAGCTATAAAGCCTTCAACGGAGGACATCTGGTAGAATCTGCCATCATTGTAGCACATTTAGTACTGCTAACCTAACGTTTTAACAATATAGTATAATTAAGTGAGAATACCCGCACCACCAATTATCCCCCCATTCTGAACTTTCATTAGAAATAATGACCAAGAACTTGAATTAATCAGTCTGATTCTCTGACCTCTGGGTTGCAGGTCAGATGATAATAAACTGGAGTAAGGAAACCTTACATTAATTTATATGGGGCTGGAATAATTCATCAAGCTTTTGCAAATAGTGGAAGGAAATGCAAGGCAAGTTTCTTTATTCTTTTAGCTTTGGAGGTTGTATTGCATACAGAAATCCATAAAGAAGAAAACAGATCACAATAATTTATATACTCTCATATTCCTGTCAAAGTCTAAATAATTTTAAAAGCAAGAAACTATAACACTAGACAGTTAATTCTGGTATTGTGGCATACCTGACCCAATGAAAATTTCTACCTATCAACCTCAAACACCTTCTTCGAAAACAACTAATGTAAGTCTTGGATTAAGAATGAATTCTTAAGCTGAAATCATAATCAAAGAATAAACAATAATTTGTTTTTTTGTTCTGGTATATGTTTGGCTCCATTTGCCACCTCTTGAAAGGAAAACCTTACTTCTATGTGGTTCAGGAGAATTTCCAACAACATTTATAAAAAGATTAAATCAAGGTTATCTTCGACTAATTTCCACAACTTTGGGGATTTTCTGAAGTCAAAAACCTAGGAAGGGAGTCATAAAGCCACACATCAGTGTTTGCTTCAGGCCAAAATCAGGCTCATGTTTTAAAACATGTTGAGAATGCCAACTTTACTCTCAAATACTGACTAAACCCAGAAATTAAAATCACTAAGTTTGACTGAATTTTTAGGATAGTTTCTTTGCTCGGTTATAGAATGTAACTATGACACTTAAGTGGTCTTACTAAAAGAAAAAAGACATTTTCTAAATGTTTGCCTACATGGTGACAAAGGTTAAAATCACTTCTAAACCATCAAGTTTTCCCCATTCATAGAGTTGCTTTTCTCCCCAGCAGACAGTTGAATAAAAACTCCCACTTCAACACATCATAAATTAAATGCTTTTATTACCAAATAATACCAACAGAGCGCAGCATGGTGAAGCTCTAATTATTTCTCCCATTTCTGGACTCTCTTTTTTGTTTAACAAAAATACTCTAAGATATAAAATGTATGGAGCCACTCATGACAAATATTTGCTCAGAGAAACCAACAGCAAGAAAAAGCAAATTTACACTAAATCTAACTAATGAGCATTCAGAAATTCCATGCTACCTAGTTTGTTAAGGAATAAAAAGAAAATTACTGTCATGCTCCTCTCTTAGAAAAGTACAATATTATTAACACTGATAGGATACTTTTTTTAATGTTTGCTTTTGATTTGTCTGTATCTTGGAGGGATTTTCATACCCTCATGGCTTAGAATAGGAGGAAATCTGGTGTTAACTGGTGAGCTCAGTGCATTTGTTCCAAGCTTAA